>NC_141875.1:316979328-319479328 GCF_056163025.1 Triticum urartu | reverse complement strand
GAGTTTGGTGGGTTTTGGGCCAAAATGTTGGGGTGTTGGGCTGCAACACACACGAGGCCTTTTCGGTCCCTCGGTTAACTGTTGGAGTATCAAACGAAGTCCAAATTATACGAAACTTGACAGGCGGTCTACCGGTAGTAAACCAAGGCCGCTTGACAAGTTTTGGTCCAATCTGGAAATGTTTAATCCCCACACACGAAAGAAATCTAGACATGACCACCGGAGGAGAACGAAGCGCCGGAAAGCAAAAGGGACAACGGGAAAATGCTCGAATGCATGAGATGAACACGTATGCAAATGCAATGCATATGATGACATGATATGAGATGCATGACAACGATAACAACACATGGAGACAAAGACCCGAACCCGAGAAAATAAATATAACTTAACGCCGGAAATGGCAAGAGTTGGAGTACAAATTGGGAAAGTTATATCCGGGGCGTTACCACACTCCACCACTACGAAAGGATCTCGTCCAGAGATCTAGGACTGAAAGAACGCCGGGTACTCAGAACGGAGGTGATCCTCGCGTTCCCAGGTAGCTTCACGGTCGGAATGGTGTGACCACTTGACTTTGAGAAATTTGATTGACTTGTTGCGAGTCTTGCATTCAGTCTCTTCGAGAATAGCAACTGGGTGCTCACGATAAGAGAGATCTTCTTGGAGCTCAATGTCCTCGAAGTTGATAGTGCGGTCAGGAGTCTTGAAGCACTTTCGAAGCTGAGAGACATGGAACACATCATGAACATTTGCAAAGTTTGAAGGAAGCTCGATTTGATAGGCGAGGTCGCCTCTCTTGCGGACAATCTTGAAAGGTCCCACATATCTGGGGGCAAGCTTCCCTTCGATACCGAAGCGACGAGTACCTTTCATAGGAGAGACGCGGAGGTAAACATGATCTCCGATCTCGAAAGCCAAATCACGGTGCTTACTATCATAGTAGCTCTTCTGGCGGGATTGGGCTGCTTTGAGGTTATCACGAATGACTTTGCACATTTCTTCTGCCTCTGTGATTAAGTCATTACCCAGCAACTGACATTCACCGGTTTCAGACCAGTTGAGAGGGGTACGGCACTTCCTGCCATACAGAATTTCAAATGGGGCCTTGCCCGAACTTGCTTGAAAACTGTTGTTGTAGGAGAATTCAGCATAAGGAAGACAACCCTCCCACTTCATGCCGAAGGAGATCACACAAGCCCTGAGCATATCTTCAAGAATCTGGTTGACACACTTGACTTGACCGCTTGTTTGAGGATGGAAAGCAGTGCTGAAGCGGATGTTGGTGCCCATGGCCTTCTGAAAAGAATCCCAAAACTTGGAGGTAAAGATGCTGCCACGGTATGAAGATATCACTTGAGGGATACCATGCAGTGAGACAATTCGAGAGGTATAGAGTTCCGCCAATTGAGCTGCAGTGATCGACTCTTTGATAGGCAGAAAGTGAGCCACTTTGGTGAGTTTGTCGATGACAACAAATATAGCATCATTGCCACGCTTGGACTTTGTAAACCCAGTCACGAAGTCCATTTCAATGTGGTTAAACTTCCATTCTGGAATGGCAAGAGGTTGGAGGAGGCCTGCTGGCCTTTGGTGTTCTGCCTTCACCCTTCTGCAGACATCACATTCATTCACGAATTGAGTGATCTCGCGCTTCATTCGAGTCCACCAATAAGCTTGCTTGAGGTCCTGATACATCTTCGTGCTCCCAGGGTGGATGGAGAGGAGAGAATTGTGAGCCTCGTTCATGATCACTTTACGAAGTTCACCTTTGGGTACAACAAGACGATCCTCGAAGAAGAGAGTGTCCTTGTCATCAAGGCGGTAGCACTTGTACTTGGACTGACTCTTGGCAATCCCAATCTTCACCTTTTTCACCATAGCATCAAGAAGCTGGGCTTGGCGAATCTGGTCTTCCAAGGTAGGAGAGACTTGAAGGTTGGCGAGGAAACCTTGAGGAACAACTTGCAGATTAAGTTTGCGAAAAGCTTCACAAAGCTCGGGTTGAAAAGGCTTAAGAATCAGACTGTTGCAATAAGCTTTCCTGCTCAATGCGTCAGCAATCACATTGGCCTTGCCTGGAGTATACTCGATACTCGGATTATACTCTTGAATCATTTCGACCCATCGAGTTTGCCTGAGGTTGAGATTAGGCTGGGTGAAGATGTACTTGAGACTCTTGTGGTCAGTGAAAATGTCCACTTTTCTTCCCAATAGAAGATGTCTTCAAGTCAAAAGAGCATGCACAACTGCCGCCAACTCGAGATCATGAGTGGGGTAGTTCTTCTCATTAGGCTTCAACTGGCGAGAGGTATGAGCAACAACTTTCTTCTCTTGCATCAAAACTACGCCAAGACCTTGGAGAGAGGCATCACAAAAGACCTCGTACGGTTTGGATTCATCAGGCGGAGTCAAAACTGGAGCAGTGATCAATTTCTCTTTCAAAGTGTTGAAAGCAATATCACACTCCTGAGACCAAACGTACTTGACGTGCTTCTGAAGAAGATTTGTGAGAGGCTTCGCGATCTTAGAAAAGTTTTCAACGAATCTTCGGCAATAGCTTGCGAGACCGAGGAAACTACGGAGTTGCTTCACGTTCTGAGGAGGTTCCCAATTCACAATTGCAGACACCTTCTCAGGATTCACGGCAATGCCCTTGGCAGAGATGATATGACCAAGATAAAGAACCTCATCGAGCCAAAATTCACACTTGGAGAACTTGGCGTAGAACTGATGTTCCCTGTGCTTATCGAGAACCAAATGCAAGTGCTTGGCATGATCTTCCTTGTTCTTGGAGAAAACCAGAATGTCGTCGAGATAGACCAAAACGAAGTCATTGGTGTAGGCGTTGAAGATGAAGTTCATCATGCGAGAGAAAGTCGGAGGAGCGTTGACGAGACCAAAAGACATGCCAGTGTATTCATAAGAACCAAAGCTTGTCCTGAAAGCCGTCTTGGGAATATCTTGCTCACGGATTCGAATCTAATGATAACCCATACGGAGATCAAGCTTGGAGAATACTTGAGCACCTTTGAGTTGTTAGAACAGCTCATTGATGTTGGGAAGTGGGTATTTGTTCTTGATGGTCTTCTTGTTCCATGGACGGTAATCAACACAAAGTCGGTCCGATCCATCCTTCTTCTTCACAAAAAGAACATCACAACCCCACGGAGAAGAACTAGGCCGGATGAGACCCATTCTCTCTTGCTCATCGAGTTGCTTCTTCAGCTCCTTCAACTCTTCAGGTCCGAGCTTGTAAGGACGTTTGCACACAGGTTCCGTGCCGGGCTCAAGATCAATAACGAATTCAACTGGCCGGTGCGGAGGAATTCCTGGAAGCTCTTCTGGAAAGACGTCTTGATATTCGCAAATGACTGGAATTTGCAAGATAGCATCTAGTTCACCCTTCTCATTGAGAGAAAACAAACGAATGGTATCATCACGAGTGGCAAAGACAATTACATCCTCAGACGAATGAGTCAATTGAATCTGCCTGGCTGCACAATCAAGCTGAGCCTTGTGCTTAGAAAGCCAATCCATTCCGAGGATAAGATCAATATCCGAGTTACCAAGAACCACCGGAGAAGAGAGAAACTTGTAGTCGCCCAACGTGATAGTAACATCCGGAGCAATAGCGCTTGCATTCATGAATTTACCCGGAGAAACAACAGATAACTGTCTAGGCAAATCTTGCAAAGGCAACTCATGCTTAGAAACAAATGGCCTCGAGATGAAACAATGCGATGCACCCGTATCAAAAAGTACTTTTGCAGGAATATCGTTAATAGGAAGATTACCCATAATCACATCTGATGAGTCCTCTGCCTGAGCAGCATTCATCAAGTTGACCTTGGCGGACTTGGGGTTATGCTTGACCACAGCTGTACTTGTCGATCTCACAGGAGGAGGAGGAAGACGCCTCTGGTTGAAACACTTGTTGGCATAGTGACCCTTTTCTTGGCACTTGTTGCACGTGACCTCTGAGAGCGGACGGTGGTACGAAGCACTCGATCTTGGAGGTTGAGACGAAGACTTGTTTTGAAAGCCAGGGTTGGGTGGGTGGGAAGAACCACTGCCACCTTTGCTCTTCTGCTGATACGGCTGACGGAACGGAGGAGGAGGAAGCCAATACTTCTGCTGCTTGGCCACTTGAGTAGAGGAAGAAGGAGTAGCATCTCTGACTCGCTTCTTGGAAGCATCACACCTCAACTGAGCAGCCTCTTGCTTCAGTGCCATGTTGTAGAACTCATCGTACCTCAAGGGCTCAAAGAGGACAAGAGCGAGCTGAATTTCTTCTCTGAGGCCACCCCTGAACTGATATATCATGCTCTTCTCATCAGGTATGTCCTGCTTGGCAAAGCAGGCGAGCTTCTGGAACAACTTGTTGTAGTCATAGACAGACAAAGAGCCTTGCTTCAAGTTGCGGAATTCCTGATGCTTACTTTCAACCATACTTTGAGGGATGTGATGAGCTCAGAAATCTTGACGGAAATCATCCCAAGTGATCACACGTCCACCTCTGGAATCCTTGTACTGCTAAAACCACTCTCCAGCTTGATCTTTGAGTTGGAAGGAAGCGAACTTGATGAAATCTTCAGGCCTGACGTTGCTACACTCAAAATGCTTACCCAGATCCACAAGCCAATCGTCAGCATCGGATGCCTCAACACAGTTGCTGAACGTCTTTGGCCCATTAGCAAGGAACTGATTCAATGTAGCAAAATGATTCTGATTGCTGCCTTGATTCCCTTGGCTGCCTTGATTGCGCTCTTGGAGGATTTGCATGATCAACTGTGTGTTTGCATTGGTTGCGGCCATCACAGCTTGCCATGCCTCCGGAGGAGGTGGAGGTGGTGGCGGATCTTGATTCTGATTCTGACTGGTGCTCTTAGCGGGAGCCATCCTGAAGAGGTTGACCACCGTTAGCACATAGACAGATAAATGAAGCTGAATCCAACGGAATGAAAATTGCAACATAAAGTCTTCACATCCGAACAAAATGAACGAATGCATTTCTCTTGAAATGGTCACATATCCATAAATTGCGAAGCCACGTAGAATTAGGTAGAAGAAGTAAATCAACAAGGTACGGCTCAAGAACGAATAATCGGTAAGAAACCCAATCTCAAACCAATATCCGTGGAAGAAGAACTAGAGCTACAAGAATTCCCACCTATGAAACTCCCGAAACTTTCCGGTTATGCAATCAGGTGTTGGGGATACAGGGGAAGCATAATATCTCACCCAAATCTAGCAAATCCTACATCCAGCTGTATCCATCCTTCAACACATAACCAAGAAACCTTCGGAAACCATCTACCTCAACCTTCGAAGAGCATCCGTTATACAAGTTATGGCGATACTCCCGAACTCCCGCCCCAGTACTGGGTGGCGTCGAGGTTATCTCACCAACGAACTGCATAAAAGAGATTTTCGATGTCGGCGAAAATATCTCAGGTATTCCCGAATTGCAACGATAAAATTATGCTGACAACACCTCAGAGCTCAACTCCCCGGGACACTTCCACTAAACCCCTGATAGGAGGCACCAAGACAATGTTCTCATCATAAAACCATCGGAACGATTCCAAGATACCCGCGTGATCCTAAATTTTTTTTAGTGAAATTTGAGAAGAGAAGAGTCAAAACTCTACGTCAGGATGCATTACCAGAGCGATGAGGAGACTGGGAAGTAAAAAGAATTCCTAAACTCTCCGATATATAATTCCTAAATGACTCAAAACATTTTTCTAGACACAACTCGGCTGCTAAAAATGATCAAGCAATGGGGCTCCTAAGGTCGGGGAAGGCTCTGATTACCAACTTGTAACGCCCTCAATGCAGCTATAGCTCCCACGTGTCGAGGCACGACTTAGAGACATAACCGCATTGAAAGCAATGTCGCAAGTTAGGCAATCATCACAACATCCCATGTAATATATATCATAAAAGGGGAGATACATAGTTGGCTTACACTCACCACGTCAATCAAAGTACATAAATAACATACATCATCCAAACACTCATGGCCCGACTACGGCGCCAAAATAGAAGAAAACCTAACATGCGACACGGTCCCGATCACCCCCAACTGGGCACCACTACTGATCATCAGGAAAGGACACATAGTATCACTGAGAGTCCTCGTCAAACTCCCACTTGAGCTCGTACGCGTCACCTGGAGCGGAATCACCTGGACCTGCATCTGGTGTAACAGGAATTTGTGAGCCACAAGGACTCAGCAATCTCGCACCCTCACGATCAAAACTATTTAAGCTTATAGGAAGGGTAAGGTGAAAACAAGTGGAGTTGCAGCAAGCGACTAGCATATATGGTGGCTAACTTATTCGCAAAAGAGGGCGAGAAGAGGAGGCAAAGCGCGAGCGGGAAACTAGAGCAACCTGCGCAAACATTACTCCAACACCGTGTCCACTTCCCGGACCCCGCCGAGAAGAGGCCATCACGGTAACACACTCAGTTGATTCATTTTAATTAAATTAAGGTTCAAGTTATCTACAACCGGACATTAACAAATTCCCATCTGCCCATAACCATGGGCACGGCTTTCGAAAGTTCAATCCCTGCAGGGGAGTCCCAACTTAGCCCATGACAAGCTCTCACGGTCAACGAAGGAATAGACCTCCACCCGAGACATTCCAATCAGACTCGGTATCCCGGTACAACAAGACATTTCAACAGGATAAAACAAGACCAGCAACACCGCCCGAATGTGCCGACAAATCCCGATAGGAGCTGCACATATCTCGTTCTCAGGGCACACTCAGATGAGCCAGACGTCGGGTAGGCCAGCCCAGAGTTGCCCCTGGTAGCCCCGGACATCGCTCAGTTGGACCAACACTCAGAGGAGCACTGGCCCGGGGGGGTTTAAATAAGATGACCCTTGAGTCTGCAGAACCCAAGGGAAGGAAAAGGGTAGGTGGCAAATGGTAAAAGCAAGGTTGGGCATTGCTGGAAAAGCTGTAATCAAGGCGAACTATCAAGGGGTTCCCATTATAACCCAACCGCGTAAGGAACGTAAAAATCCGGGAACATAACACCGATATGACGGAAACTAGGGCGGCAAGAGTGGAACAAAACACTAGGCGAGAGGCCGAGCCTTCCACCCTTTACCAAGTATATAGATGCATTAAGATAACATAGCAATATAATGATATCCCAACAAGTAAATAGATGTCCCAACAAGGAACGCCTCCAATCTTCACCTGCAACTAGCAAAGCTATAAGAGGGGCTGAGCAAAGCGGTAACATAGCCAATCAATGGTTTGCTAGGACATGGTGGGTTAGAGGTTTGACATGGCAATTTGGGAGGCTGACAAGCAAATGGTAGGCATCGTAGCATTGGCATAGCAAAAGAGCGAGCAAACTAGCATAGCATAGATAGTAGTGATTTCGAGGGTATGATCATCTTGCCTGCACAGTTGTCAGAGTTGACTGGATCCTCAAAAGCAAACTCAACGGGCTCCTCGTTAGCGAACTCGTCTCCTGGCTCTACCCAAACAAAACAAACAAGCAACAAGGATACAATCAACCACGTGCAAGCTCAAGCAACAAGATGCAATGATGGTATGCTATGCGGGATGCGATGCGGGATGCAAAATGCAAGATATGACAGGAAATGCATGGACCTTGCCTCAACTTGGAAAACCAAGTGTGCCACTGAAAAGGTGAGATGAAATCTCTTGAAAACGATATAAAGAACGCCGGAATCGGAGTTACGGTTTGGAAATGGCAAGCGATTCAAAATTGGCACCGGTCTGCGATTTTCAGCAAGTAGGCCTCTAAATGCAACGAAATGAACATGCTACAGCACTCAAACATGGTAACAAAATACATGGCATGGAAGCATTCAAGATGCTTAACAAAAGACTAGAACTGAGCCACGGCCAATTCATCCATTAACAGGTTCAAACAAGCATGGCAAAAACGCAAATGGTAAACAGATCTCAGACTTGGTGAAATTAACACTTGTCTGAAATTTCAGATCATATAGCCCTCTTCGGAGCAACAAAACAACATGCTACAGGACCTGATTATGACAAAGAAGAACATGGCATGGAGATACTCAACAAGCTTAACAAAAGATCCTTAGTGACCTTGAGCCAAAAGGGATCCGAAAATATACTAACAAGCACACGAACATAGCTAAAACATAATCAGTTTTCCGACTTAGTGAAAACTGACACATGCTGAAATATAACTCAAGAAGGCATGTTAACGAGCTCGATGCTCTCACTATGGTGCAAGTCATGGCAAGGCAAGCATACATCCATTAAGAAGGCACAAAATGCAAGCTAGACATTGCAAGAACAAAGGCATAGCATGCACGGGTCAACTACAACATCATCGGCAAAATCGCAAACAAGTTGACGATCTGCCCATATTCACAACGAAGCAAAAGTAGAGCTCGATTGACTCAAGCTAGGTTGCTCCATAATTGCAAAAAAGGCATGGATGGATAGAGCACTACATTATTAACAAAACTCCTTTACTGATCATCCTCAAAAAAGGCACGGATCACTAGGAAACAACACGAACATATGGCATCATGAACTAAACAATCCCAGGACTTAGTGAAAATACCAAGTCCCTGAAAACAGAGTTACCGGGTGCCTCACTTTGCAAGCTTGCACTAGGCACCACACACATCACAAAAATACATGGGTTGCACCTCTGGAAAGATGACAAAACCCTTAACAAAACATATGTAGCACTCATGGGCATATCATGCACACAATAATCATGGTAAAAATGACAAATGTCTAAGATGAAGTAGCAGAACTGACAATTAACTCATGAAGCCCTCTTCTAACAGCATCTCGGGCATCAAGATGAGCTCAAATGAAAATGATGCAATGAAATGAAATGATGTACTCTCTGAGACGAACATTTTGATATGCTATATGTCCAAATCGGAGCTACGGATGCGGAGTTATAGCAGGTCAAAGATAGAAAAATAATTAGGGATCGGAGGGAAAAAGTCAACCGAGGGGATCCACAGATCCAGATCTGGCGCCCGGGTACTGTAGCAGCACTGTTCACCGAAGTTCGCCGGAAAGCTCGCCGGAGTGGGCGCCGGTGGCGGCCGGAGCTGCACGGAAGCCGGGACGAGGGGGCCGGATCGAGGAGGAGGCCGAAGGAGACGCGGGGCCGGCGCGGACGTCGAGGCGCCGGGGCCACGCGCTTGCCGGGGTTTGCTGGCGACGAGGGCGGCGAGATCAGAGGCGGCCGGCGACGGCTGGGCGGCGAGCTCCCGCGACGGAGCTTGGCCGGCTCGGGAGGAGAAGGGGCGCGAGGCGGCGGAGAGGAACGGGCTCGGGGGGGGGGGGGCGGATCCGGGCTTCCCGGCCCGCGGCGGGGGCGGGCGGCGAGCGCCACGTGGCGGAACACCACTGGTGCGTGGGCGGCGGCGCGAAGTGTCCGATCCAGGCGGACACTGTCCGATGCGCGCGAGGTGGAGAAAATTAGGGTTTCAGGTGAGGGGATCCGGATTTAGGAATGGGGGGTCTAGTTTTATAGGTAGAGGGAGCTAGGAGAGTCCAAATGAGGTGCGGTTTTCGGCCACGCGATCGTGATCGAACGATCTAGATGATGGAGCAGAGTTTGGTGGTTTTTGGGCCAAAATGGAGGGGTGTTGGGCTGCAACACACACGAGGCCTTTTCGGTCCCTTGGTTAACCGTTGGAGTATCAAACGAAGTCGAAATGATACGAAACTTGACAGGCGGTCTACCGGTAGTAAACCAAGGCCGCTTGACAAGTTCTGGTCCAATCTGGAAATGTTTAATCCCCACACACGAAAGAAAGCTAGAGATGACCACTAGAGGAGAACGAAGCGCCGGAAAGCAAAACGGACAACGGGGAAAATGCTCGAATGCATGAGATGAACACGTATGCAAATGCAATGCATATGATGACATGATATGAGATGCATGACAATGATAACAACACACAGAGACAAAGACCCGAACCCGAGAAAATAAATATAACTTAACGCCGGAAACGACAAGAGTTGGAGTACAAATTGGGAAAGTTATATCCGGGGTGTTACATCTTGGTATCGTGATTCATCATTCTTGCCATTACATTGATAGCCATCATATCCTTACTCCTTTGCATTGCTTACCCATCGAGACTAGCCATTAAGTATTGCCGGAAACGAGACTTATGCACATTAGTGATCATACTTCCCATAGCATACATACATCATTGTTGCATATCTTAGTATCATCTCTTGTGTCACAAGGTTGTCATCGCATACACAATTGCTATCTTGGTTCTTCAAGCATTGCATGAGAAAAGAGCTCAAACAACAAAGAGCCAACCAAGCTTTTAAGCAAAACGAAAGATAAGCGAAGAGCTTTTAAGCAAGAACCATATCATCCCACAACATTAAGATTGTCATACTCGATCATTTTGGATTATCACATAGAAACACCTTGCATAGAACATACTTGGGATAGAAGTCATTGCATTTTTGCTAAGTAGGTTGTGCACAAGTCCTTGTATCCGCCTATTGTGCAATCGTGCTAGCATCTCTCTAGTGTTGTGCAACACAAGAATTTTTGTGGATCCCACTTTTTGGGCTCATCCTTGGTTGCACGACCCCACTTATCGTTTTGTGTGTGTGTGTTTCCATGTACCTTATATGCTTGGTCTACTTGTTACGTTGCATCTTGCGAATATTTTCCAACATTATTAAAGCTCACTTACAATTACATCAAATTTGGTGCCACCATCCTAACCAAGCTCCACCATAAGATTTTACTTGTGTATGTGTGATAAAGCGACAAGAGCTAGTACCAATTGTGTTATTTCCTTGTCCTACATTGGAGTGATCATAGATCCACTTTCAACTTCGGTCAAGGTACATTTGCTATTCGTTCTTCTCTTTCTACCACTCACATTTTTCTTGGAATGATGGATAGGCCAAGTACTTCTACAAACCCACTCTTCATTGAGCATGACGACGACATGAACTCCTACGTCACCAAGAGACACCTCTTTGGTCCACAATGCGCTTTGCATCAAGAGCAACAAGCCATTAGTGCACGCATCGACAACCTCGCCGCCGACTTGCGACTCTCCGAGCAACGTACAAGGGACTACTTCGACCACAAGCTCGATGACCACAAGCAAGAGAATGACGCAAGGATGGACGAAATTCGTGCTTTGTTGCTCAACAGCTCTTCTTCCACTTCGTCTCCATCAAGAAGGACTCGCTCAAGCCGACACTCCGACTTCACCCTCTCCGGCTCAAGTATACCGACATCGAAGAATCTACGCTATGCCACGCGCAACGATCGTCAAGCAAGCCTCAATCCTCTACGCGACACCGACTCTCAAGAGCACCGACAACATCAAACCCAAGAGGCCTTTGCGCTAGGTCGAGAACGGCAACGACAATGCCAACTTGAAGAGGAAGAGTGAGCGTGTCTACACTAAGTTGCATAAGATGCCGAGGCACAATGCCAAGAACAACAACTCCGTGAAGCTCAAGCACTTGCGGCACAACAAGCCCTCCAAGATTCAAGTCGAGCCGTAGCCAACCGAGGCTGACAAGCTAGTGAACATGAAGAAGCACTTCACGAAGAAGTTCAAGAACGAAGATTTCAAGCTCGCGTGCATCGTCAAGTTCCTCAAGTTCCTCCTCGAGCTCGACAAGCTCCTCCACAAGCTCGCCAAGAACATCAAGTTCATCAAGAGCATGATGACAATGGAAATCCTCCATGACAAGAACAATATGAGGTTGACAACCCTCCTCACCAAGAGCGACACGAGCTTGACAATCATCTACAACATGGGCGTCATCATCCCCGACCTCAACACTATGAAGAGCAACGCTACAGAAAGCTCAAGTTCACCATAGACAAGTTTAACGGAAGCAACGATACCAAAGAGTACCTTTCAAGGGCATTGAAGGTCGACAAAATCTTCCGTTTGTACAACTTTGAAGAAGAGAAGAAGATCGCGATGGCATCCCTTGAGTTCCAAGACTATGTCCTCATTTGGTGGGAACAAGTTATCGAGCGCCGAGAGGCAAGAGGTGAACCACCCATCACTAGTTGGGCGCAAATGAAGGATGTCACGAGAGCACGCTTTGTGCCTACCTACTACAACCGCGACCTCTTCAAGAAACTCCAACTACTTAAGCAAGGAACCAAGAGCGTTGAAGAGTACTACAAGGAGATGGAGATTGCCATGATACGAGCCAATGTCACAGAAGATGATGATCAAACTATGTCACGTTTCTTGAATGGACCCAACCATCCTATCAAGAAGATCGCCAACTTCCAACCATACTCGAACCTCATCGAGCTAGTGCATCAAGCTACCAAAGCGGAACGTCAAGTGCAAGACGATTTCAAGTATGCCAAGTTCTCATCCAAGTCCGACGGCTTCTCCAACAATCAAGCTTCAATGACTCCAACATCTTCGATCACCCCAAGTCATCATACTACTACAAGCAACTTCAAGCCGAGAGCTTCATCATCATCTACCCCAACCGATGAGATCGTCAAGACGAGTTCCTTCAAATGCCTCACATGCGGCGGCCAAGGCCACAAGTCATCCGAGTGTACCAACAAGTGAACCATGATCCTAAAAAACGATGGTACATACGACTCCATGAGTGATGAGGAGATGAAAGCCCTTGAGGAAGTGGCAAGGGACCGGCACATGACCGAAGAAGAAGAGAATCAAGTCTTTTTTGATGGAGATTCAATTCCCACTCTCGTTGTCTCCAAGGTCTTGACTCTTCAACATCACCAAGACGAAGACCAAAGATGCCACATATTCCACACCAAGGCCGGCATCAATGGAAGATCCGTCAAGGTCATCATGGATGGAGGGAGTTTTCATAATCTCACAAGCGAAGAACTTTGCTCCAAGCTCCAATTGCCCAAGACGAAGCACCCACATCCATACAAAGTGCAACGGCTTAGCGACTCCGGAACTATCTGAGTCGAGCATTGAGTTCAAGTTTCCTTCAACATTGGTGCCTACAAAGACACTATGGAGTGCGATGTCATTCCAATTACCGTTTGCCACCTTTTCCTGGCAATTTGATAGAGGAGTCATTCACAATGGCCGAACGAACCACTACATCTTCAAGATGAATGGAAAGGAGTACGTACTTCGCCCCGTGTCGCCAAGCCAAGTGATCGCCGACAAGCAAGCCACCCATCATGGGGAAAATAGTGAGAGAGCGAACCACCAAAAAGAAAGTGAGCGCCACAAGCCCAAATTGAGCGACTCCACGATGATCGACAAGAAGTACTTCGTTCTATTTGCCACCACACGTGAGATGAGAGAAGCGTGTGGGAACCCATCTAGTGTCATCCACTATGACCTTTCGTGCAACAATGAGGCACCAAAAGCTAACACCCATCACACTCTTGCTCTAGTGTTGTCTTCTCTTTTGCAGGAATTTCACGATGTTTTCCCCGACGAGCTACCTCCGGGACTACCTCCACTACAAGGCATTAAGCACCGACTCGACATCATCCCTGGAGCGCCCCTTCCTAACAAGGTTCGCTACCGCGTCAACCCCGAGGAACCTAAGGAGATCCAATGGTAAGTTCAACTACTCATCCACCTTGGACACGACAAGACACTAGCTACTATCTCCAAGCACTATTATTGGCACTCGATGCTTCGAGATGTCAACCACTTCACCAACCAATACTCTAAATCTCGCAAAGCTAAGTACGAAGCTAAATATCTTGGACCTTCATTGCCACTTCCAATTGCATATCACCCATGGGAGGATTTTCATATGGATTTTGTGCTTGGGTTGCCTCGAAAAAGGAATGGAAAAAATTCTGTGTTTGTTGTTGTGAACCGATTCTCTAAAACGGCTCATTTCATACCTTGCAACAAGATACACGATACTTCACATATTGCACATCTATTTTGTAGGTAAATATTGCAACCGTGCTTACCTATCGCCGAGTACGCCTACAACCGCGCAAGACACTCAACTACCGTCAAGTACCCCTTCGTGGTCGTCTACGGACTCAACCCATTGTCACCAGTGGACATTCTACCTCTACCACTCCAAGAACGCATCAATTTGGACGCAAGTGCACATGTGACTCATTTCAAGAAGGTGCATGAAGATACAAGACATACTATCAAGCGCCAAGTACAACGACTTGCGACCAAACTCAACATCAACAAGCACCCCATGGTCTTTAACATTGGTGATCTCGGCTACACCTTTGCAAGGACCTCTCTCGACAAGAACGCAAGTCCAAGCTTCGACCACGAGCGGATGGACCCTCTAAGGTGCTTGCACACTACAACGAGAACGCGTACAAGATCGACATTCCACGCTACAAGTACTCTGTGAGCGACATCTTCAACGTCAAAGATCTCTCTCCCTACCATGGTGATGAAGAATTTGATCCGAGGACGGATCTTCCCCAAGGGAGGGGAGATGATGCAGAGCATCCCAAGGTCATCCCCATGGACCTACCATCGCCTCACCAAGTACCTAGTGGACCCATGACACGAGCACGTGCAAGAGCTCTCGAAGCTGAGGTGACATCACTCCTCTCACGTTTCCACTTCGATGCACATGAGACATGGCTACTACCTCATACGGACACATTGTGCATACTCAGGTACCATGGAGAAGCTAAGGAGCAAGGAGAAGAAGAAGAGGAAGATGGACGTGAAGACGGAGAAGAAGAAGTGATGAAGAAGAAGCTACAGGCTCCGGAAGACCGGTTACCGTGTATCGTCCGTTGTTGACTTTGGATCGTGTATCTTCCCCTTTGCACTCGAGGATCTAGCACATGTGTAACTTGTTCTTGTTAGTTTGAGTGTTCCTCTTGTGTTTCCCCTTGTGTTTTCCCTCATTTCCCTCCTCTTGTTCTTCGTGTTCATCGCGGGATCCGCTCCTTTCGTGAAAGATCGACCGATTAGGGTTCTACCCTACATCACCCAAGTTCAACGGAAGCGACGATCCCGAAGATTACCTTTCATGGGCATTGATGGTCGACAAAATCTTCCGCTTGCACAACTATGAAGAAGGGAAGAAGATCGTGATGGCATCCCTTGAGTTCCAAGACTATGTCCTCATTTGGTGGGAACAAGTCATCGAGCACCGTTGATGTAGAGTAGAACCCTAATCGGCCGATCTTTCATGAAAGGAGCGGATCCCGCGATGAACACGAAGAACACGAGGGGGAAAAGAGGTAAAACACAAGGGAAACACAAGAGAATCACTAAACCGACACAAGAAAGTCACACATGTGCTAGATCCTCGGATACATAAGGGTTCACACGGTACACGGTCAACAACGGACGATACAAGGGTAGTCGGTCTTCTCCGTGAGGAGGTCTTGATGTTCTTCTCCACGAGGAGGTCTTGAATCCAAAAGGATCTTCTCCGAAGAGGCCGCATTCTCTCACGAGGAGTAGATCCGATGTGGATGAGCAATGCTCTATCTCTCAAATGAGCTAAACCAATGCTAACCCTAGAAAGTTGGACGAGGTGGACTATATATAGTCTTAGTGCAAAAGAGGGGGGCGAAGGGGTACATGGGCTGTGGCCCAACACGAAACAGCGCACAGGCGTCGGACGTCCGGGAGTCACCGGTTGTCCGGAGGCTCGCGAGGGTCCGGACGTCCGGTGCCTGTCGGACGTCCGTAGATTCGGCTCGGGTGGTCTTCGGCCGGACGTCCGGTCGGGGTCGATTATCCGAGGAGCGTCGGTCGTCCGTGGAGCGTCGGAAGTCCATCGTTTTGGCTCTGGTGTGGAAGTGTCTGACGTCCGGTCTGGCTCAGATGTCCGGAGCCTGGAGGTCGTCGGACGTCCGGTCCTGGCCGGTCGTCCGGAGCCTGTAGCTCCTTCTTCATCACTTATTCTTCTCCATTGTCACATCCATCTTCCTCTTCCTCTTCTCCTTGCTCCTTAGCTTCCCCATGATACCTGAGAATGCACAAAGTGTGTGTATGAGGTAGTAGCCATGCCTCATGAGCATCAAAGTGGAAATGTGAGAGGAGAGATGTCACCTCGGTTTCAAGAGCTCTTGCACGTGCTCGTGTCATGGGTCCAAGAGGTGTCGTAGGAGATGTAGTTGGGTCCATGGGGATGGCCTTGGGATGCTCCGCATTGGGGAAGATCCGTCCTCGGATCAAATTCTTCATCACCATGGAAGGGAGAGATCTTTGACGTTGAAGATGTCGCTCACGTTGTACTTGTCGCGTGGGAGGTCGATCTTGTAAGCGTTGTTATTGTACCGTGCGAGCACCTTGAAGGGTCCATCCTCTCGGGGTCGAAGCTTGGACTTGCATTCTTGTGGAAAACGGTCCTTGCGAAGGTGTATCCACACGAGATCACCAATGTTGAAGACCATAGGGTGCTTGTTGAAGTTGAGCTTGGAGGGAAGGCGTTGAACTTGGCACTCGATGGTATTCCTTGTATCTTCATGCACCTTCTTGGGATGTGTTGCTCTTGCACTAGCGTCCAAATTGATGCGCTCTTGGAGTGGTAGAGGGAGAATGTCCAATGGTGACAAAGGGTTGATGCCGTAGACGACCCCGAAGGGGGACTTGCCGGTTGTTGAGTGTATTGCTCAGTTGTAGGCGAACTCGGCGATAGGTAGGCACTCCTCCCACTCCTTGATGTTCTTCTTCATGAGTACTCGAAGTAGAGTGGAGAGTGTGCGGTTGGTAACTTCCGTTTGGCCATCGGTTTGTGGATGATACGCCATGGAGAAAAGTAGCTTGATTCCGAGCTTGGCGCATCGGGTCTTCCAAAAGTAGCTAAGGAACATGATGTCGCGGTCCGAGATGATCGTCTTTGCCACTCCGTGTAGATGCAATATTTCCCTACAAAAGAGAGTAGCAACATGTGAAGCATCGTCTATCTTGTTGCAAGGAATGAAATTTTCCATTTTTGAAAAATGGTCCACAACGACAAATACTGAATCCTTCCCATTTCTAGTCCTAGGCAAACCAAGTACAAAGTCCATGCTAATGTCTTCCCATGGTTGATATGGAATTGGTAGAGGCATATAAAGGCCATGAGATTGATCTTTGGACATAGCTTTGCGACATGTAGAGCATCGGTTGGTGAAGCAGTTGACGCCGCGAAACATCTTTGGCCAAAAGTAGTTCTTCGAGAGCATGGCGAACGTCTTGTCTCGTCCAAAATGTCCCATTAAGCCTCCTCCATGAGATTCCTGCAAAAGCAACAAACGAAGAGAAGACTCGGGGATGCAAAGTTTGTTAGCTCTCATAAGATATCCATCTTTGATGTAATAGCGTTCCCAAGAGGTATGCGTTAAACACTTGGCATAAGGAGTAGCAAAGGTAGGATCATGCTCATACAAGTATTTGATATGCTCAAAACCAATGGCATCCAATTCAAGTTGTGTAACAAGCATGCATATGCGAGAAAGGGCATCCGCCACAATGTTGTATTTACCTTTAATGTACTTGATGACATAAGGAAAATACTCAATAAATTCACTCCATTTAGCATGACACTTGTTCAACTTGGTTTGGCCCTTAAGGTACTTGAGCGTTTCATGATCGGTATGAATGATAAACTCATGAGGGCGAACATAGTGTTCCCATTCATGCAAAACGCGAACTAAATCATATAGCTCTTTGTCATGGATGGGGTAATTGAGTTGCGTGCCGGAGAGTTTCTCACTAAAGTAAGCTATGGGTCGCTTCTCTTGCGTTAACACACCTCCTATGCCATTACCACTAGCATCGCAATGAATCTCAAAGGGTTTGTCAAAGTTGGGTAATGCAAGCACGGGAGCATGAGTGAGAAAATTCCTAAGCTCATTGAAAGTGGTATCTTGGGATGGTCCCCAAACAAAAGGCGCATTCTTCCTGCTCAAAGCATGCAAAGGCGAAGCAATGGTGCTAAAATCTTTCACAAAGTGACGATAGAAACCCGCAAGGCCAAGAAAGCTACGCACTTGATGCAAATTGGTTGGTTGTGGCCAAGTATTAATAGCATTGATCTTGGACTCATCAACATGAACACCCTTAGAAGAAATAAGAAAACCCAAGAAAATGAGCTTGTCAATGCCAAAAAGGCATTTCTCCATATTAGCAAAGAGGTGCTCTATTCGAAGAGTTTGCAAAATGGTTCGAACATGGGTGACATGATCTCTAAGAGATTTTATATAAACAAGGATATCATCAAAGTAGACCACAACAAACACACCAATGTAACGGCGAAAGACATGATTCATAGGACACATGAAAGTACCCGGTGCTTCGGAGAGACCCATAGGCATGACTAACCACTCATACAAGACAAACTTGGTTTTGAAAGCGGTTTTCCATTGATCACCCTCTTGTATGCAGATTTGATAGTAACCACTCTTAAGATCAATTTTTGAAAAGATAGTGGCACCACTAAGTTCATCAAGCATATCATCAAGGCGTGGAATGGGATACCTATAACAAACAGTGATAGCATTGATAGGTCTACAATCGGAGCACATGCGAAAGCTACCGTCTCCTTTAGGCACAAGAATGACCGGAACGACACAAGGGCTCAAACTTTCACGCACATGTCCACGGTCTATGAGATGCTTTACTTGCCTTTGTATTTCTTTGGTTTCTTCGGGGTTGACGCGGTAAGGAGCTTTGTTCGGAAGCGGTGCTCCGGGGATGAGGTCGATGCGGTGCTCAATGCCTCGTAGTGGAGGTAGTCCCGGAGGTAGCTCGTTGGGGAAAACATCGTGAAATTCCTACAAAAGAGAAGACAACACTAGAGGAAGAGTGTGAGAACTGTTAGTTTGTGGTGCATTGTCCTTGCACACAATAATGTAGTGTAGGACACTAGATGGGTTCACACGCACACCTCTTATCTCACTTTTGGTGGCAAATAGGACTAAGTTCTTCTTTTCGCTCATCGTGGAGGTGTTCGATTTGGGCTTGTGGCGCTTACTCTCTTTCTGGTGGCTCGCTCTCTCACTATGATCTCGACGATGGGTGGCTTGCTTGTCGGCGATCACTTGGCTTGGCAACATTGGACGAAGGACATACTCATTGCCCTTCATCTTGAAGATGTAGTGGTTCATTCGGCCGTTGTGGATGACTCCTCTATACAATTGCCATGGGCATCCAAGGAGAATGTGGCAAACGGTCATTGGGATGACGTCACACTCCAAGATGTCTTCATAGGCACCAATTTTGAAGGAGACTTGTACTCGATGCTCGACCTAGATAGAACCGGTGTCACTAAGCCATTGCACTTTATATGGATGAGGGTGCTTCGTCTTGGGCAATTGGAGCTTCGAGCAAAGTTCTTCACTTGTGAGGTTATGACAACTCCCTCCATCGATGATGACCTTGACGGATCGTCCATTAATGCCGACCTTTGTGTGGAATATGTGGCATCTTTGGTCTTCTTCTTGGTGATGGTGGAGAGTTAAGACTTTGGAGACAACAAGAGCGGGACTTGAATCTTCATCGCAAAAGACTTGTTCCTCTTCATCGTTCACTTGCCGGGGCATGGCTACTTGTTCAAGAGCGTCCATTTCTCCTTCACTCATCGAATCGTAGGTGCCGTCGTCGTTGAGGATCATGGTCCGCTTTTTGGTGCACTCATAGGACTTGTGGCCTCAGCCTGCGCATGTGAAGCATTTGAAGGAACTTGTCTTCACGGTCTCATCGGTTGGAGTGGATGATGATGAAGCTCTTGGCTTGAAGTTGCTTCTAGTAGGAGGGTGAGTTGGAGTTGATGAAGCTTTCTTGGAACTCGACTTGTCGATGTTGCTAGTAGAAGGCTTGGTAGACAATGTTGGAGTCGTTGAAGCTTGGTTGTTGGAGAAACCGTATGACTTGGATGAGAACTTGGCATACTTGAAATCATCTTGCACTTGGCGTTCCGCTTTGGTAGCTTGATGCACTAGCTCAATGAGGTTCGAGTATGGTTGGAAGTCGGCGATTTTCTTGATAGGATGGTTGAGTACATTCAAGAAACATGCCATTGTTTGCTCATCATCTTCCGTGACATTGGCTCTTATCATGGCAATCTCCATCTCCTTGTAGTACTCTTCAACGCTCTTGGTTCCTTGCTTGAGTAGTTGGAGTTTCTTGAAGAGGTCGCGGTTGTAGTAGGTAGGCACAAAGCGTGCTCTCATGAGATCCTTCATTTGCATCCATGTAGTGATGGGTGGTTCACCTCTTTCCTCACGGCGCTCCATAACTTGTTCCCATCAAATGAGGACATGATCTTGGAACTCAGGGATGCCATCGCGATCTTCTTCTCTTCTTCATAGTCGTGCAAGCGGAAGATTTTGTCGATCTTAAATGCCCATGAAAGGTACTCTTCGGGGTTGTTGCTTCCATTGAACTTGGGCATGGTGAACTTTAGCTTGCCGTAGCGTTGCTCTTCATTATGTTGGGGTCGGGGATGATGACGCCCGTGTTTTTGATGATTGTCAAGCTCGTGTCGCTCTTGGCGAGGAGGGTTGTCAACCTCGTGTTGCTCTTGTCGTGGAGGATTCCCATTGTCTTCATTCTCTTGGTGAACTTGATGTCCTTGGCGAGCTTGTGGAGGAACTTGTCGAGCTTGACGTTGCACGCGAGCTTGAAATCTTCGTTCCTGAGATTCTTCGCGAAGTGCTTCTTCATGTTCACGAGCTTGCCGGCCTCGGTTGGCTACGGCTTAACTTGAATCTTGGTGGGCACGTTGCGCCTGAAGTGCATGAGCTTCACAGAGTTGTAATTCTTGGTGTTCTGCGTCGGCATCTTGTGCATCTTGGTGTAGACGCACTCACTCTTCCTCTTCGTGTTGGCATTGTCGTTGCCGTTCTCGTGCTACCACAAAAGCCGTTTGGGTTTGACATTGTCGGTGATCTAGAGAGTCGGTGTCGCGTAGAGGATTGAGGCTTGCTTGACGATTGTTTCGCGTGGCTCATCGAAGAGTGTTCGATGTCGGTGTACTTGATCCTCGGGTACATGGGAGATCACACGATCCACGGACAACTAAGGACGATACAAAGGTAGCCGATCTTCTCCGCGAGGAGGTCTTGAGGTTCTTCCCATAAAGGGGTCTTGAATCCAAAGGGATCTTCTCCGAAGAGGGGTCGCGATCTCTCTCGTGGAGTAGATCCGATGTGGATGAGCAATGCTCTATCTCTAATATGACTAAAACATAGGTAAGAGAAGAGTATATATAGTCTAGGTGGGCGAAGGGGTACACGGGCCTCGGGCCCTTACACTATGCATAGACAAGTGAGGCCAGA
The DNA here is from genome assembly GCF_056163025.1 of Triticum urartu. Classification (NCBI taxonomy): domain Eukaryota; kingdom Viridiplantae; phylum Streptophyta; class Magnoliopsida; order Poales; family Poaceae; genus Triticum; species Triticum urartu. Next base: position 319,458,076 of record NC_141875.1, on the reverse strand, counting down.
TGTCCGGGCGTCTGGCCGGATGTCCGAGCGTTCGCGGAAGGCCGGATGTCCGGGCTGGCGGGGGTTTGCTTCTGTTCTCTATCGCAGTTTGTCCGGATATCCGGCCGAGAGGCTAGATTTCCGGGCCGGGGCCGGATGTCTGGGGCCTGTAGATGTCCTGCGGCTGGGAGGTTGCTGTAGTGGATGCATCTAGCGGCCGTATGTCCGGGCTTGGGGCCAGATGTCCGGGCCCTGGAGATGCCTTCTTCATCTTTCGGCATTCCTCTTCATCCGTGGAATTGGCGGCTTGTACGTCTTCACATGCATCTTCGGGAGGGTCCTCTTGGTACCTGATCATGCACAACATCTCGGACTTAAGTAGTAGCCATGTCTCGAGGGGATCATAAGCAATATCACTAAGGAGAGAAGTCACCTCGGTCTCGAGTGCTCTAGCTCTAGCTCGAGTCATAGGTCCTCTTGACACTTCGTGAGACGATGGTAGGTCCATGGCGATGACCGTAGGATGCTCCGCATCAGGTAGTCTACGGATTCAACCCATTGTCCCCATTGGACATTCTTCCCCTACCACTACAAGAGCGCATCAATATGGACGCATGTGCACGTGTGAACCATCTCAAGAAGGTGCATGAAGATACAAGGCACACAATCGAGCGCCAAGTACAACTGATGCGGAGCATCCCAAGGTCATCCCCATGGACCTACCATCGTCTCACCAAGTGCCTAGAGGACCCATGACATGAGCACGTGCAAGAGCTCTCGAAACCGAGGTGACATCTCTCCTCTCACAAGTTCACTTCAATGCACATGAGACATGGCTACTACCTCAAAAAGAGACATTATGCATACTCAGGTATCAAGGAGTTAGCCATGAAGAAGCTAAGGAGCAAGGAGAATCAGAAGAGGAAGATGGACGTGAAGAAGAAGACATGCGGAAGAAGCTACAGGCTCCAGACGACCGACCAAGACCGGACGTCCGACGATCTATAGGTTCCGGGCGGCCGACCAAGACCGGACGTCCGACGACCTCCAGGCTCCGGACGTTCGACCTTCTCTGGATGACCAACACACCTACACATGAGCCTAAACTACGGAATTGCGAAGCCCTATGGACGACAGACGCCCGGACAACTGACCCCGACAGGACGTCCGAACGAAGCACACCCGAGCCGATTCTACGGACGTCCGACAGGCACCGGACGTCCGGACCCTCATGAGCCTCCGGACGACCGGTGACTCCCGGACGTCCGACGCCTATGTGCTGTTATGTGTTGGGCCGTAGCCCATGTACCCCCTCACTTCGTCCCCTTTTGCACTAAGACTATAAATAGACCTCCTATTCCTTCTAGCTAGGGTTAGCATTGGTTTAGCTCATATTAGAGAGAGAGCATTGCTCATCCACATCGGATCTACTCCACGAGAAAGACCGCGGCCCCCCTTTGGAGAAGATTCCTTTGGATTCAAGACCCCTTTACGGGAAGAACCTCAAGACCTCCTCACGGAGAAGACCGGCTACCTTTGTATCGTCCCTAGTTGACCATGGATCGTGTGACCTCTTATGTACTCGAGGATCTAGCATATGTGTTTCCCCTCATGTTCCCCTCGTGTTTTCCCTCGTGTTCTTCGTGTTCATCTCGGGATCCGCTCTATTCGTGAAAGATCGGGCGATTAGGGTTCTACCCTACATCATCTTGGTATCTAGAGCCATGTTGATCATGATTTCGGAGCCTCCCCGTTGTGTTTCTAGCCTTGTTTTTGTCCATAATTCAGAAATTACCCACAAAAATAGCCCCAATTTTTTTTTTGTGATTTGTTGGTGTATTGAAATTTAGTTGGATTTGATCCGTGGATGTGCTTTGCCTTGAGTGGATCTACCTTTTTTGTGATTTGTTGGTGTGTTGAAATTTTGTTGGATTTGATCCGTGGATTTGCTTTGCCTTGAGTGGATCTACCTTTCCCCCCTTGTCTCCACCCCTTTCCATCCACAAAATCCTCCGGATTTGACCATTTTCTACCTTTTCTTTGCCTTGAGTGTATCTAGAGCCACGTTGATCACGATTTCGGAGCCTCCCCGTTGTGTTTCTAGCCTTATTTTTGTACCTAATTCGAAAATTCCCCACAATAATATCCCCAATTTTTTTTGTGATTTGTTGGTGTGTTGAAATTTTGTTGGATTTGATCCGTGGATTTGCTTTCCCTTGAGTGGATCTACATTTTCCCCCTTGTCTCCATGCCTTTCCATCCACTGAATTCTCCAGACGCCCAGAAGACCGGCCCATCCCGGGCATCCGACGTACCCTGACAAAGCTGAATCTTTTTCAGTTTAGTCACCACCACCGCCCCACTTCCGCATACGCACTACGTCCACCTATACACCATCACCACTTCCGCATACCACCACCATTGCTTACCTGTTTCGCATCCCGACACGTTTTGCCACTTCGAGCTATGAGAATTTGAGTTGCGGTTCCATGTCCTATTGTGTTTCGGCTATTTAGGTATGGTTTGACATCAACATCACCGCCGCTCATCTTCGTCATGGACGCGTCATCAACAACGACCACCTCGACTACATCTTGGTATTCGTGCCACCATTTTGACACCATACCGTAAGAAATAAGCGGTAACCTCACCTTGGTATTGGACATATCATTCTTGCCATTACATTGATAGCCTTCATTGCCTTACTCCTTTGCGTCGCTTACCCATCGAGACTAGCTTTTGAGTATTGCCAGCAACGCGACTTGTGCACATTAGTGATCATACTTCCCATAGCATACATACATCATTGGTGCATATCTTGGTATCATCTCTTGTGTCACAAGGTTGTCATCGCATACACAATTTCTATCTTGGTTCGTGAAGCATTGCATGAGAAAAAAGCTCAAACAACAAAGGGCCAAATAGGCTTTTAAGCAAAAGGTAAAGATAAGCAAAGATCTTTTAAGCAAGAACCACAACATCATACAACATTAAGATTGTCATACTAGATCATCTTGGAGCATAGCATCGAAACACCATACATAGAGCATACTTGGGATAGAAGTCGTTGCATTTTTGCTAAGTAGGTTGTGCACAAGTCTTTGTATCCGCCTTTTGTGCAATCGTGCTAGCGTCTCTCTAATGTTGTGCAACAAGAGAATTTTTTTGGATTCCACATTTTGGCTCACCCTTGGTTGCACAATCCCATTTATCTTTTTGCGTGTGTGTTTCCGTGTACCTTATATTGCTTGGTCTACTTGTTGCATTGTAAACTAGAGAATCTTTTCCAACATTATTGAAGCTCACTTACAATTGCATCAAATTTTGTGCCACCATCCTAACCAAGCTCCACCATAAGCTTTTACTTGTGTAGGTGTGACAAACCGACAAGAATTGGTACCAATTGTGCTATTTCCTTGTCCACATTGGAGTGATCATTGATCCACCTTCAACTTCGGTCAAGGTACATTTGGTATACGTTCTTCTCGTTCTACCACTCACAATTTTCTTTTGGAATGATGGATAGGCCAAGTACTTCTACCAACCCACTCTTCATTGAGCACGACGATGACATGAACTCCTACGTCACCAAGAGCCACCTCATTGGTGCACAACATGCTTCGCATCAAGAGCAACAAGCAATGAGTGAATGCATCAACAACCTTGCCGCCGACGTGCGACTCTCCAAGCAACGTACAACGGACTACTTCGACCACAAGCTCGACGATCACAAGCAAGAGAACGACGCAAGAATGGACGAGATTCGTGCTTTGTTGCTCAACCGCTCTTCTTCCACTTCGTCCTCTTCAAGAAGGAGCCACTCAAGTCGACACACCCACTTCACCCTCTCCGGCTCAAGTAAACCGACATCGAACACTCTTCGACGTGCCGCGCGCAACGATCGTTGTCGGTGTCAAAACTGGCGGATCTCAAGTAGGGGGTCCCGAACTGTGCGTCTAAGGCGGATGGTAACAGGAGGCAGGGAACACGATGTTTACCCAGGTTCGAGCCCTCTTGTTGGAGGTAAAACCCTACGTCCTGCTTGATTGTTCTTGATGATATGAGTATTACAAGAGTTGATCTACCAAGAGATCAGAGAGGCTAAACCCTAGAAGCTAGCCTATGGTATGATTGTATGTTGTCCTACGGACTAAAACCCTCCGGTTTATATAGACATCGGAGGGGGCTAGGGTTACACAAGGCTGGTTACAAAGGAGGAGATATACATATCCGTATTGCCTAGCTTGCCTTCCACGCCAAGTAGAGTCCCATCCGGACACGTGACGAAGTCTTTAATCTTGTATCTTCATAGTCCAACAGTCCGGCCAAAGGATATAGTCCGGTTGTCCGGAGACCCCCTAATCCAGGACTCCCTCAGTAGCCCCTGAACCAGGCTTCAATGACGATGAGTCCGGCGCGCAGTGTTGTCTTCGACATTGCAAGGCGGGTTCCTCCTCTGAATACACCATGGAAGAGTTTGAATACAAGGATAGTGTCCGACCCTACAAAATAAGCTCCACATACCACCGTAGAGAGAATAATATTTCCACAAATCTAATCTGCTGACACGTTTTGACAGCATGACATCACGCCACGACCCGGTCATTATTCGAACCATTTTTCTTTAGCCAACCCCGCACATAACGCGAGGCGGTTTCCTTGACATGTCTTGTCAAAGCAGAGATCGTGTTCCCCTTATCATGGGATCCTCATCAATACAAACGTGGGTAACCCAATCGTACCTGTTGGTATGACTCCTAGATCTTAGGTAAGTCTCAAACGGCCACGAGGAGGATGCCTGATATTCACCCTCTTTATAAAGGGGACAAGGCTTTTTCTTTTTTCCCTTCTGCGCTCAATCGAATCCTCCCCCCGCCTTGAGTTCTAGCACCCAAAGCTCAGGTCAGGTGCTTCGGACCTTCAATCATGTCCGGATCTAGCCTTCAAGGCCGGTGGATGCCTTCCTCCGTCACGGAGGAGGACATCAAGAAGTTGAGGGAGGCCAGATATCTGACCGTCGAAATTTCTCATGGGCTGCCCGCCCGAGGGCAGGTCTCCCCTACTCCCGAACCCAATGAGAGCGTTGTGTTCGTCTCAAACTTCCTTCGAGGACTAGGCCTCGCTCTGGATACCTTTGTTAGGGGTCTTATGTTCTATTACAGGCTGGATTTTCACGATCTAGCTCCGGATTCCCTTCTTCACATCTCCTCATTTATTGTCGTATGTGAGGCCTTCCTCCGCATTACCCCTCACTTCGGCCTGTGGCTCAAGACCTTCGATGTGAAGCCGAAGATGGTCGAAGGGCAGTATGCAGCATGCGGAGGTGCTTTAATAAGCAAAACTGCTGATGCTCCATGGCCAAAGGGTTCCTTTCCAGAGGTGTCCGGATTGTGGCAGCGGGAGTGGTTTTACATCACAGCTCCCCGAAGCGCCAAATGGGTAGCTGCCCCCACCTTTCTCTCGGCCCCCCCACCACAACTGATGTCATGGATCAGCAAGGGGCTGAGCTGGGGTCCAGCCAAGGACGTGCCAATGCTGCAGAGCCGTATCCGAGATCTCTTCGAGGGATATTTTAGTCTGGTTATGGTAATGCAAGTTATGCTGGTTCATCAAGTCCAGCCTTGCAAACGCCGGCCCCTCCGCATGTGGGAATTCAACCCGGAAGGACCGCGCACTATTCAGCATTTCCTCGGCATGAGGCACGACGAGATGTACAAATCATTCTTCGGACCCCAAATAGAGTGTCCGGACACCACCGAGGACGTGGGCCTGAGCTACAACCGCCCCGATGCCCAAGTAAGTAATCCTATGGCCAAACATACTGTCCTTTTATTTATCATGACATCATTTTGAAGAATCGCTCTTTGACCAGTACTAGATAACAAAGGCGAAGATGATCCGGTGTTCGGCCCCCCTTCCTGAGGGTTTGGACAATCCGGTGCTGGAAAAGATGCTCGAGCCAGCACCTTGTCTAGTGCCCTCAAAGGAAGATGAAGGGGGGAATAAAGAGGGCGAAAGCGGGCCTCCTTCGCTACCTATTCCAACCGAGGGAATGAGCACCTCCGCGAGGGAGGATAACCAAGGGGAAGAATCTGACATTCTCTCTCCCCGGGGAAGGAAGAGGGCTACCTCTGAAGATTCGGAAACTAAGGTTTCCAAACGGGAGAAGAAATCTCAGCCAGAGGGTCCTGCCTCAGAGAGTATTCTTGCCGCACAATGTCCACGCGGGGATCATCCCTCTACCGAGCTGTAAGTAATCAAAAAGTACTTAATAGTGAAGATATCCTTCCTTACTTCCGAAGATAATAACCGATGCTTATAAATTGTAGTCCGGATCGTAGCCCCACTCGATAGAGTTCATCTTCGGGGGATCTTCTTCCGGAGATGATGGAGAGCTAAACGCCTCCCCCGGACTCCCCAGCTCAAGAAGCGGGCGACCTTGAAGTGTCGCCGCGAAGGGTATCTCCGATCCACTAGGGCCAGAGGATAACCCTTTGGCTGCCTAGAATCCCTAGTATCCGGCTCCTAAGGAGAGCGATAGCAAGGGTCCGTTCAGTGTGCGGTTGGACGCGCTGAAGGATCTTCTGGGGCAAGCTGCTGTCTCGGAAGTGCATCATACGCTAATGGGTACGGTAATTGAAAGGATTTCATCCGCTGAAAGCGGTTTGCATGAAGCTTTTATGAGTCTACCGAAAGGCTTCGAGGTACGTGAAATAATGTATGCTTTTAACAGTACTGCATACATTAGGTATGCCCATGCAGATAGTAGCCCCTGAGACTCTGGTTGTCGTCGAGAACGGCGGCAAACAGAGGATCATAGTCCCAGGTAATAACCAGACCGCCTTTATGTGCAGGTGGTTGAAGCTCCGGTGGCTAGCCGGACTGATGGGTTTGCCGAACTAAAGCGGCAACTGGATGCGGCACATGCCGACATCGTGCTTGTCAACAAGCGGCTTGACGAGGCACAGGGTGAGTGATTTTTCTGGTGATCGTCACATAATAAGAGCAGCATGATGCCAGTATCTTTAATATGTTGTGACTGCAGATGGAGCTGCCACAGTGGAGACCCTTCGGGCGGAGCTTGCCCGAGCCAAAGAGCAAGCAAGGAGTGGCAATGCGGCCGCTTTAAAGGTGGCCGAAGAGTTAAGGGCCGAACAGGCCGCGCATTATGAGAGCAAGGAAAAAATAGCCAAGATGACTATAGAGTTAAAAGATGCTGCTGACCGTTAACAGGTTCTTGAAGAAGAAAACCGGGCGAAGGCGGCGGACCTGGAGAAGGCCTGGGTAGCTGCCAAGGAAGCCCGCTCCAAAATTAGAGCGACGAAGGAGAAGCTGAATCATGCTGCAGATATCGTGTCTGGGAAGCCCTTCTTGTTGCGGACTAAGTTCGGAGATCCGAAGTATGCTACTCTGGACCGGCTATGGAGTTCTCCGGGCACGTACATGGATTTGGCTGCAAGTGCTGCTGATGCAGCCGAGTACTTCAAGGATCAGAAAGGTCCCGAAGTGGAAAAGCTGTTCTAGTCACAGTTTCACGCTCCAGTCCGTCCGCTGCTGCTGAATGAGCGATTGGCTGGGTGGGCCGAGCTCCATAGGTTGTCCGGACTTGCCATGAGGTCCGTTGTGGATCACCTGTGGCCGGGAGGGCCAAGGCCAAATAGCTACTTTAGCATAGTGCAACAACTCCTTGATGTTGTGCCACGCATCGATGCTGTGAAGAGATCGGCATGCATAGAAGGTGCGCGGATGGCCCTTGCCCGTGTCAAAACATACTGGGCCGATATGGAGGCCACCACTGTTGCGGCACAGGGTTCGGCCATAGGTCGAGTGGCTGCCGAGCACTACTTTGAAGAAGTCCTTGAAGGCGCTCATTCGATAGAGGCTTAGTGCTCGAAGAATATTATTTTCCAGTGACATGTAGTCCCATTGTACAAACAATGTTTTCCTGAATTAATCAAGGATGTATTTCTACTATTGCCCGAAAGTACTATGATGCCTCCTGTGCGGCCGTTTATGTATATATGTATATAACCTGAAAGTTTGCAGTTGTCGGCTTCCGCCCCCACGCATATAATGCGGGGGTGTTCGCAAAAGATGCATATCCACACTTGATCCAGCGTCTTGGTCCGTTAAGGAGGTGATAGCGTAGCGAACGAGGCAATCGGACTATATTGCTTTAACACTTTCACTTAGCCATAGGAGTTTGACAGTGGGGCTACTATATAGCCCCTGGTACTTCTGCGCTCGTCTGAATACGGGGCGCGTACGTACATGACCGGGAAACGACCCTTCGTTAATGCGGAGGAATCCCGAAGATTCTGATTAGTCATCGAGTGGTTGACCAGTCTCTCGCTATATCATGACAGTCAGTTTTCGGCTTTCTCTAGTGAGGTGCTCATCTAGATGAACCAGGGCACAATCGCAGTAGTTCTCCCCGTGCTACCTTAGCCGATATAACGGAACGTAAGGTACCAAAACATGGGAGCCGGGCAAACCCAACATTTGACCAAAGACATGATTCAGAGCTGATGCATATAGGGCCAAACTCGCGACACCGAACACTCCCTAAGGTGTTTGGTCTTTATAACATATACCAGGCTAAACAATGCCCTTTATAAGAAACCCCGTGTGTCTAGGTACGTGCAAAATCCTGGCGTGGCCTCATGCCAATAACGCCGGCATCCTTCTCGGTTGTGTGGAGTATCCGGAGGATGTGAGCAACAAGAGACAATAAAAAAGGTTTACGCAAGGCCTTAATCCAAAAAGAAACCTTTGGGCGGGTCCTTGCTGCACGTCTGCGCCTGTGTCTCCGTTGTGCCGTGTCCTGGACGGGTGTAGCACGATTGTCATCTGCAAAAGGAAAGAACTTAGGTGAAAGTTGCCGTGCAAAAAAGAAGAATGAATTATCAAAATCCCAGAGAAGCCTAGTTGAGCTGGGCTGGCCCTGATTACACGCGGGAAGCCCCTGGTATCGTTTTATGAGGGTTCGAAAACCATTCTCATGCATGTATGATGGAACGCCGGAGTCGTCTAACCGTGTCCATGGTCTTGATGACCTGCCATTTTTTCTGGTTGGTGAGGCCGTCTAGTGTGCGGCTGGTAGAGCCGCTACGTCCTCTTCTGTACATAAAGAACGATTGTTATTTCCGCTAACTGTGATGACGCCTCGTGGACCGGGCATCTTGAGCTTGAGAAAAGCATAGTGTGGTATTGCGTTAAAATGAGCGAAAGCCGCCCTTCCGAGTAGTGCTTGAAAATCACTTCGGAATGGAACGATGTGAAAAGTTAGCGTTTAACTTCGGAAGTTATCGGGAGAACCGAATACCACCTCTAGTAGTAGAGAGCCTGTGCAGTGGGCCTCTTGCCCTGGTATTACTCCCTTAAAGGTAGTATTACTGTGGCTTATTTGTGTCGGGTCTATCCCCATTTTGCGGACTGTGTCCTGATATATCAGATTTAGATCACTACCGCCGTCCATGAGGACCCTTGTGAAATGGTACCCATTTATTATTGGGTCTAACACCAAGGCCGTCAGTCCTTCGCGCCGGATATGGGTATCGTGATCCCTATGATCAAAAGTGATCGGGCAGGCTGACCAGGGGTTGGACTTAGGGGTGACGGGCTCTATGGCACGTGTGTATCGGAGTGCGTGATTGCTTCTCGTCTTTGTCACATGGATCACGTTTATAGTTTTAACCTCCGGTGGGGACTTTTTCTGTCCCCCAGCGCTTTGCTGGCGAGGTTCATCCTCGTCTTCGCTTGGTGTCTCTTCCCCTTTGTGTTCGGCGTTTAGCTTACCGGCCTGCTTGAAGACCCAACATTCGATGTGGGTATGATTTGCAGGTTTGTCTGGGGTGCCATGAATCTGACAGAGTTTGTCAAGAATTTTGTTTAGGCCAGATTGTCCTTCTCTGCTTCCTTTGAAAGGCTTTTTCCGCTGACCTGGTCGGGAGCCCCTGAATCCGGCATTTACTGCCGTGTTATTGGGCTACCTTCTTTATTTCGACGCTCGTTTTTGTCGCGTTGTGGTTTACCATTGCCATCCCTGACTTCGAATGTGCTTGGGTCGCTGGTGTTGCTATGGGCCAACCAGCTGTCCTCACCTACACAAAAGCGGGCCATGAGGCTTGTTAGGGCTGCCATTGTTCTCGGTTTTTCTTGACCGAGGTGTCTGGCGAGCCATTCGTCTCGGACGCTGTGTTTGAACGCTGCTAAGGCTTCGGTGTCCGCACAGTCAACAATTTGGTTTTTCTTGGTGAGGAACCTGTTCTAAAGCTTTCGGGCGGACTCTCCGGACTGTTGGATTATATGACTTAAATCGTCTACATCCGGAGGTCGGACATAAGTCCCTTGAAAATTGGCCCGAAAAGCGTCCTCGATCTCCTCCCAGCTTCCAATTGAGTTTTCGGGGAGGCTTTTCAGCCAGTGCCTAGCTGGCCCTTTAAGCTTGAGGGGCAAGTATTTAATGGCATGGAGATCGTCTCCACGAGCCATATGGATGTGGAGGATGAAGTCCTCTATCCAGACTCCAGGGTCTGTGGTTCCGTCGTACGCCTCTATGTTCACCGGTTTGAATCCCTCTAGGAATTCGTGATCCAGCACCTCATCAATGAAACATAAGGGGTGTGCGGCACCCCTGTATTGGAATGCGCCATGGTGTTCGGACGGTTGTAGTATTTCGTGTTGGTTGTGTACTGTAGCGCGCTTCCTAAATCCATAGATAGACCTGGTCGCGCCGGATTTTGGACGCAAGTTCTCACGTAGATCGTGTGTTGACTTATGCGTAACTTTGTTAGCCGCTCTATCGCGTTCACATGGTGGCGGATCCGCCCGGATGGCCGTATCACTTTTCGGCTGTATGGGCTCTAAGGCCTCATCGTCGAATTCCGGTAATAGCTTGCGCTTTGGATAGCTTTTTGGATGGTAACTTCCACCATACTTTGTTACTTTGTTCCCCTTGCTGTTGAGCGTATCTTGTGCAACCTTGAGCCTTTGCTTCTATTTCTTCAGGCTTCTCGCTGTGGCAGTAAACCTTTTGCGGAGGTTCTCTTGCTCCAAGTGTGTTTCCGGGATGATGGGTGCATCTTCGTCCGGACTGTTTTCTTCCCTAGACGGGGATTGATGAGGCTTATCTTTGGCGTCATCGTGTTCGGACGTCGGATCTGTCTATGTTTGCAGTTTGCATCTTGATCGTTTTTTTTGCCACCGGGTGGTGCAGTTGTCGTCTCTTCCAGAGTCGCGTGGACTATTATTATCGCTGTTCTTGCTATGGCGGGACTTAGAGCGGCGGCGCTGACGTCGGCGCTTGGGTTGCTTCTTGAAGGGGTCATCCTCCGCTTTCTCATCGACATTGGCTTATTTGGGGGTGTCCACCATGTATATGTCATGTGATGAAGTAGCGTTCCAGCGCCCTGTGGGCCGTGGTTCTGGTTCGTCTCCTGCATCGTCGTCCATACCGTTGATGTCTTCGGAGTCGAAGTCGAGCATGTCGGTTAAGTCGTCGACAGTGGCTACTAAGTGGGTGGTGGGTGGGCAGCGAATTCCTTCGTCGTCCGCATCCCATTCTAGCCGGACATAGTTCGGCCAAGGTTCTCCTGACAGGGAGAGAGACCTTAATGAATTTAGCACATCTCCGAAAGGTGAGTGCTCCGCGGAGGTGAACTCCATGATCGTCGCCCAGTCGGACTCGACGGGCATGGATATGAGCAGCTCGGAGTCCGTGGCCGGACATGAATCTAGTGGTTCGGCGACACGGCTCTCGTAAGGGGTGAAGTCAGTATCTGGCTCTATCGCCACTGAGAGTGCGGCTTCCATGGCGGGGTCCATCCCTCCGCTCTCGGATGGCGCGACTTGCTCCGGATTAAAGGCCGGAGTAGCTGTGGATGCGATCTCCCGTACACTGTCCGACGGTAGAGTTACTTCTTGCTCATCGTGACTGCACGGCGCATCCGGCATGGGCTCGAATCCGTCGAGGATCAAGTCTCCGCGGATATCGGCCGTGTAGTTCAAGTTTCCAAATCTGACCCGATGGCCAGGGTCGTAGCTCTCAATCTGCTCCAGATGGCCAAGCGAATTGGCCCGTGGTGCAAAGCTGCCGAATACGAAGATCTATCCGGGTAGGAAAGCCTCACCCTGGACCGCATCGCTAGGGATGATCGAAGGAACCATCAAGCCTTATGGTGACGACACAGTGGAACTCTCAATGAAAGCACCAATGTCGGTGTGAAAACCGGCGGATCTCGGGTAGGGGGTCCCGAACTGTGCGTCTAAGGATGATGGTAACAGGAGGTAGAGGACAAGATGTTTACCCAGGTTCGGGCCCTCTTGATGGAGGTAAAACCCTACGTCCCGAACTGTGACTCCCGGACGTCCGACGCCTATGTGCTGTTATGTGTTGGGCCGTAGCCCATGTACCCCCTCACTTCGTCCCCTTTTGCACTAAGACTATAAATAGACCTCCTATTCCTTCTAGCTAGGGTTAGCATTGGTTTAGCTCATATTAGAGATAGAGCATTGCTCATCCACATCGGATCTACTCCACAAGAAAGACCGCGGCTGTCACGACTGGTTTTCCGGACATAAATTTCCAGAAAATGGTCGTTGTGCTCACCAGCCCCAGGATTACTGTTAGCTGATGAGGCACCAACTTGTTACAGAAATTCCAAGCAAAAGCACAAAATGTGTAGTACAAGACCATTGTGGCCTATGAGTACATCAAATGGTTTCCAGTGGTCGATAGCGGAAGCGGTTTGTGAATCATCAGTGCATGGGACTCCATTTCCCACGGGAACAGCTGACCAGGTTAACTCCTATCTTCGCGAGGCTGCTATCACCGTTGCTTAGTTTCTGGGGCTGTCACCGCAACGCTCCTCTCCATGCAGAAATCTGGCCAAGACAATAGCCAGGGACAAGCCAGTGAGTACTTTGAATGTACTCGCAAACATTATGAACACTGGGATAATATAATTGATAATCATGCACTGAAATATTCTATGATCACATCGTCAGTCACAAATAAAATATCTTTTATGCATGCAAGCAGGTTATTTATATGCAACATGAATAAGCAATAATGGAGTGGGAAATAAAATGCCGCAGTCGGGCGTCTGCGCGACACCACATAAAGGGCTTAAAAGAAATACCACAGTCGGGCGTCTGAGCGACACCACATAAAGGGCTTAAAAAGAAATGCCACAGTCGGGCGTCTGAGCGACACCACATAAAGGGCTTTAAAAGAAATGCCACAGTCGGGCGTCTGAGCGACACCAAATAAAGGGCTTAAAGGAAATGCCACAGTCGGGCGTCTAAGCAACGCCACATAAAGGGCTTAAAAGAAATGCCACAGTCGGGCGTCTAAGCGACACCACATAAAGGGCTTAAAAAGAAATGCCACAGTCGAGCGTCTAAGCGACGCCACAAAAAGGGCTTAAAACAAATGCCACAGTCGGGCGTCTGAGCGACACCACATAAAGGGCTTGAAAAGAAATGCCACAGTCGGGCGTCTGAGCGACACCACATAAAAGGCTTTAAAATAAATAATCACAATGAATATCCACGAGGTAGAACCGTCCCAGGGATACTCAATAATACAAATAATGCAACAGGTTAGTACATCACAAAATAATAATCATGGTCCTCACAAGTAACCAGTCGATATCCAAGTTTGGTTTAACAATATCTCCTCCGAAGACCGACACTAAGACCAACACTTGACCCATCCCAGACTGTAATCCTTAACCATGGACACGGCTATTCGAATAGGTTTAATCTCTGCAGAGGGTGTACTCTTCACCCACGAGTAACGGATTTCTTTAGTCCATCGGGACTAATTCCGTCTACGGTCTTTTAGTTGAGAACATGCCTAACTTGCACACACCAGCTTAACTCATCGGTGTCTGGAATCACCCACGACACTTGTTAAGCAAAACTCTAAGTGGGGAGGCTACAACCTCGCGTAGCATGGGATCAAATTTATATCGCGCGCTCTAAGGGGTGGCCTCCCCTCTCGGTCTCAACCGGAAACACCCATGCCCCCGGACCAGGTGGCCTGCCTACCAGCTACAACCGGTATCTTCCACCATGGCCTCTCTGTACGGTGTGTGCTTGAAAGGGGTTGACGACTTACTGAACCATACCCTACCTGCGGCAGGGACAAGTGGTAGTACATAGCAAATATGGGGGTTACTGGAACAAGACTCGGTCTATGGTCGACTCAGGAGGTTTATAAGTTCCCTGCATGACATGTAAACAAATGTATTTCAATCAACAAAATCACCACTCAATATACCTTACCATGCCATACCGGACATAACCGTCACGACGGGGACCGGCGACAAGCTCACTCCTACCCAAGGCAGAGGCTTTCCCGGATTCCTTTCCGGCATGCATGCAAGGCACATGAGGGTGATTACCATCACAAGTATATTCATTTCCAACAGCAAGGAAATCACTAATATGCATTCATGCAAATGATCATATCACATGAAATAACAACTTCTTCGATATAAGGTGGTGTTATAAACGTGTCAATTAGCATACCAAAAATATTATTCCGGGGTTCAGAATGCTTGCCTTTAAGTTGTGGAGGGGGGGTGCTCTCCAAAACTTTTGAAAGTTTCTTCTCTCTCTCCAAAATCCTATTTTAAAATATATTTGAATTAACACACATTTCAAAAACAGTACAAAAAAATTGTTTGGAAAATTTTCAAATAAATCTTAAAATAAACTAGACAATATTTGAGAGATGTAGGAAAAAGAATTAATTCATTTGGAGTTATATTTAAAAATTTATAGGCAGTCAAAGTTGTGGTCAAAACCTGTTTTTAATAAAATCAGGAAAAAGAAAACGTTTCAAAAGAGATTACGCTTTCGGACAGAGAAGACGCATTTGCGCCTTTTACGCTTCCACTTAACCCACGTGGATCGGCGCTGGGTCACTGACGGTGGGCCCGCCTGGCCCACTGGTCAGGTTTGACCAGTCGCCCGCGTCTTCTCCCTCCTCTGCCCGAGCGGGGCGGGGCTCCGGCGAGGCTCACCGGCGAATGACGGCACCGTTCGGGGAACGGAGGCCATCGGCGTGCTCAGGGGATCAAGACGGTCACTCCGGTGGTCGATATGGTCTCGGGGATGGACGGAGCTGCCGGCGGCGAGCTTCGCGGCGGATGGAGACCGTCGGGCAAAGTGATATTTCTCCCGCGGTGTGTCCCGATCAAAATTGAGTAGGGGGATGTGTTCATGGGAGGATGAGGAGGTTCCTGGCGAAGAGAACGGAGAGGGGGAGGCCCTGGTGGTGCCGGAATGGCCGGGGCGGTGGCGGCGGCAGGAGTTGCCGGAGATGAGGAAGGAGGCCTCCACGGGTCGAATGCGAGCTAGGGGAGTGCCATAGGGGTGGCCTGAGGTTGCCTGCGTGCTCGGGGAAGCTCGGGGGCCTCCTTTTATAGCTCGTCGAGGTCGGTTCCGCGGCGGCAGGATAAGAACGACGGCGGACCGCCTTCCTGTAGTGGCAGGGCGTCGTGGCGGCGACTAGCGCTAGGGGACATGCATGCGGATGAGCTCGCACTGCTCCAGGAGGCAGGTGGCGAGCGGGGGTGGCTTTGGCGGCGCCGACCGTGGCAGAGGCGCGCTACGGACGCCGGTGTGCCGCCAAAAGCTCTGTCGGCGGTGCTGTAGGCTGCCAGGGCGGCTTGGCGCGTTGCTGTGAGAAGGGGAGCGCGTGGCGTGGCTCTGCAGAGCGGGCCAAAACCGTGGGGGCCAGCGTGTCGGCTCGGCGCACGGGTCGTGCAATACGCGCGCTCTGGGCGCGTCCCGTGCACGCACTGAGTGTGCTCGACGAAACGCTAAAGCATGCTAGAGGTCGCAGTTGAGGCTGGGTAGAAACAGGGCTAGGTTTGGGCTTGCAAGGAGATCAGTGGACAAGCTGGTTTGGTCAGGGGATCAGGTTCACAGCGCAAACCAAAAATTCATGCCAAAACAGATCCTGCCCATAAGGTGTTTGGCAAAATGTCAAGGGCACTTAGGCAAGTCTTGGAGTGGTCAAAAACTCCAGATGGAAGTCTCTTTAGATGCAAGATAGAGTGGTGAGGTTAGTTTGCCAAAAGTAGAAACTTGTTAGTGCAAGTTTTGCAAAACTTCAATTCTGGATAGGAAATAAATGACATTATTTCATGAACCAAAATTAATCCAATGGGTACATGCTCCTGGATTTAGGGGTTTTGTAGGGCTATATACAAGTGGGAGAAAGCACAAGATCATTGGAGCAAAATTAAATAGGGTTGTAGTAGAAATCACAAGGCTGGACCAGAATGAAAATGAGGTTGATTCACTCAAAATTTTCAAATAACATCACTGGGTTTTTGCATAAAGTTGAATCATATTCTACTACCAACATCCCATAATTTTGGTGGAGGCTAGAAAGAATTATTTAAATGGGTTATAGTGCAAATTGCACTATGGACCAGAGAAGAAAAATTTTGTGTAGAGCTCAAATTATTTCATGAATAAGAGATATTTTTGTATAAAAGTGGTTTAAAAACATCACATGACATCTCCAAGTTTTGGTTAGAATTTTAGGTGAATTTATCAAATGGTTGTAGTTCAAATATGGCCATTTAACCTTGAAAAACTATTTTCAAGAAAGTAAAGATCAAGCAACTTAATTATTTAATTAGTTATATTAAATAAGGGAAAGTTTCTCTTGAGAGATTAAATATGTCCAATGACATATTTGAAAAGTTTTCTCTTTGGGAAAAACTCATCATAAAAGGGAAGGAAATAATTTAAAAATCAAAACGGAGCTCAGAAATTCAAAGTTTTAATTCCTGGCAAAAATTTTAATTCATTAAAACAAGGCCAATTTGTTTTTGGGTGTCACAACACTACCCCCCTTAAGAAAAATCTCGTCCTCGAGATTTGTTAAAAGCTGTTTTAAGAAGAACAATAAGCAGTAAAAATGTGGCTACAGTGAGGGGGCAATAAGTGGTGAAAAACCACAGTGTGAAAACTGGTGCCGCGTGGAAAAGTCTACGGTTTGGGACAAAATCGTGAGATTTCTACGCTGGATATAAATTTAGAATAATTTCTAAATTTAAATATACGCTGGTCGTACCCGAGAGCACAGTGCTCTCTCTGGCTGACAGGTGGACCTGGGGTCCACTGTCAGTCTCTTCTTCTCCCTCTGGTTCTCTCTTCTTCCTCTCTCCCGTGCGCTTTTTCCACCGGCGACGCCTAGCGCGTAGGGCATCTAGGCTGTACCGCGGTAGTGCGCGGCGTGCTAGCTGCCGGTGCAGCGTGCACTCACCTCGCGGGCCAGCGTGCTGTCGGCACTGCTCGCGGATTCGACCCCGAACACCGGCGATCACCGACGAGCGGCGTTGGTGGATTTCGCCCACCGTACACCGAGCTCGAGCTATAAAACGGCCGGGGGCCTCTCTCTTGTTCCTCACACCTGGCCTCACTTCTCCTCCTCCTTCTCCCTCCAATACTGCTTACAAAAGCTCGGGTTAGGCTCTAATGGCGGAGGCGATGCCGGACTGGTTTGCGATCCTGATATGCGGAGGGCTGGCGACACTGCTGGGGCTCTCCGTGCTCCTGTGCGCGATGATCCTCGACGATCGTCGCGACGCTGCTGCTCGGGTGTTGGCTCTCCGCGGTGCTGGTGATCACGAGGAGTAGGTGAGGTGTGCCGGGTGCTAACCGTTGTTAGGGGGTGATTAGCTGGATGTAACACCGTTGCAAAGTTTTGCAAACAGTGTATGTGTTCGAATGGTAATGGTTGTGAGTCTGCTGCGTGGTGCTGTGTGAAATTAAATAATCCACACCGTGAGAAAGTGTAGATGTAGCAACTCAGGGAGAAGAAATCTCACTCCAGAATTTTGCGAGGGAAAAACAGTTAATTTAAAGGAGCATAAACCACAACAAAAACTATGCACATTAGTAGAAGCCAATTAATTGTATTGTCGTACAAACTCAGGGTATCACACATAAGTCACACACATAAATAAATGTTGCAATAATGAACACCGCAACGATGTTCTAAAATGGAAACGGCAACTGGACGGGGTCCCTAGAAAACGTCTCTGGTACTGGGATACACTCCTCTTCTATCGGGGGAAGTGGATTGACCAGTCGATGCACGTGTCTCTCCTGGTCGGGCCTTAGTGCTCTGCCGATGGCAATCTGAGGATTTAAATCTGCGAGGCTCTGGAGATAACCCATCACACGTTGGGTTAAACGCTCTTGAGCGATGACGTACTGGACAAGGTTGGCCAGGACCGGGTCTCTCTCAATTCGTCCACCGGGAAAAGATGTCACTCCTCCGGGTGCTGCACGGCTCGGGAAGTAATAATACCCTCGTTCGCTGGCATAGGGTACCACGAATTGAAGGCGAGCAAGCGCTTCGTATGCAACAGCTTCTATGGCCATATGTGGGGCTGGCATAGATTTCCCAACGAAGGAGACCTCCGTTGGATCTTGGTTTGAGTTTACGGGAGGGATGTGTACTGCTGCCCAATATCTCGAGGTGGAAGGGGTAATTCTTGATTTGAACAGCTCGTACTGGGGTGGCTGGGTAGCGCCCATGGTACTGCAGGTAAAATCCCGCAATATCTTGACAAAACTACCTGGGGTTGCATCTGGGGTTCTCAGATAAATGCTAGGGCTCGGCATGGCAAGGAAATGGTTGTGAGGGTGGTGCACAAGGTGAGAGGTGCTTGGCAAGGTCACGCGGTGGCCTTTTTATAGCACCGGAGCTGGGTCATTTTTACCGAGGTGAATGGTAAAGAAAATTTTCAGCTCTGTTCCATGGGTCGGGGTCAAGCCACAGATTTACACATCTCACTATAGTGATGTGTTACTGTGGGGTTGACGGGGTGATTCTTGGTAACTGTGTCCGGGATAGAAATCTTATACTGCATACTGGCGTATCCAGGCAAGGCCACTATTAAGATAGAGGCACGACAACAGGCGGCATTTAAATACGAGGCCTCACGATTACAAAGCGAGGGTACACTGGGACTCGATACAACTCGGGTGACCTAGTCTACCTCGTTTACATCCAAGCGGGCGTGCCTTGAGGCTCCTCCACGGGTCTCGTCGTCGGAATTAGCTGGAGTGGGTTGAGGGGCTGCAGGCTCGGGGTAGCGATGAGGACCATCTCGGGGATTGTTGGCCACAATCCCGTTGGAGTGTGCTCCCAATATGCGACGAAGCACTTCTGGGGGTTATCGCAGCACCTTGGCCGATGGCTGGGGCAGGCCTCAGGGACTCGATCGGGTGTCCAAACAGCACGACTGGGTTGTCGGCGTTGGGCTCATTTTCTTCTCTCGCCGGGGCTCGACGAACCAGCTCTCCACGAGCTGCGATTAAATCAATAGTGATTTGATCGCACAGTTGCTCTAGTGCACTTACATAGCGCACCAGGTGCAACAATGCAGGATCTGTCTCGTGATCTCCGTTGGCAACTTGGGGTGGTCTACCATACCCTTCACGTCTGGGGTAGTAGTGGAACGAGTGACAGTTAACTCTGGGCGACAAGTGCCGGAGATGAACTATAGCCTCTCGAGCAGCTAGTTGGATGGCTTGAAGCTCAAAGGAAGTTGTCCTTCCGGTGAACCTGTAGGGGCGCTCGGGCTCTAGTCCCCTACCATAAATGTGCACAGTGGCCCAGAATTGACGGCTCTCACTGCTCATGGGTCCTTGGTACACAACATATTCTGGGGGCTCTTCTAACGCATAGGCACGACGGGTGAGGTTTGCTAGTATGGTCACAAAGCCTCCAAGGTTGGTTGCTGTGGTCTCATTGTGCACGACAGGGCTAGGCATTGTAGCTTGGTTTGGGGTAGAGGCTGTGCTGTGCTGTGTTGGGGTTAGCGTGCCCCTTTTTATAGGAAAAAGGGGACGGAGTCTTCCTTCGCACGCTTGCGAGAAAGGACTATTTAGGATTCGATCACTGGCGCATGAGCGACAGGTTGGGTTGATAGGTTGGGCACCTACTGCCAAAAGGTGTTGGGTCACTATGGGGCTATCTTGTATGAGAAACTTGGTTCGGTTATGGCTTGATGGGTTGGTCTGCCTAAGTTTATCGACCTGGCTAAGATAGGATTAGCCAATGGTCAGCCTGGCTCTAATACCAAGTCTGTCACGACCGGTTTTCCGGACATAAATTTCCAGAAAATGGCCGTTGTGCTCACCAGCCCCAGGATTACTGTTAGCTGATGAGGCACCAACTTGTTACAGAAATTCCAAGCAAAAGCACAAAATGTGTAGTACAAGACCATTGTGGCCTATGAGTACATCAAATGGTTTTCTAGTGGTCGATGGCGGAAGTGGTTTGTGAATCATCAGTGTATGGGACTCCATTTCCCACGGGAACAGCTGACCAGGTTAACTCCTATCTTCGCGAGGCTGCTATCACCGTTGCTTAGTTTCCGGGGCTGTCACCGCAACGCTCCTCTCCATGCAGAAATCTGGCCAAGACAATAGCCAGGGACAAGTCAGTGAGTACTTTGAATGTACTCGCAAACATTATGAACACTGGGATAATATAATTGATAATCATGCACTGAAATATTCTATGATCACATCCTCAGTCACAAATAAAATATCTTTTATGCATGCAAGCAGGTTATTTATATGCAACATGAATAAGCAATAATGGAGTGGGAAATAAAATGCCGCAGTCGGGCATCTGTGCGACACCACATAAAGGGCTTAAAAGAAATACCACAGTCGGGCGTCTGAGCGACACCACATACAGGGCTTAAAAAGAAATGCCACAGTCGGGCGTCTGAGCGACACCACATAAAGGGCTTTAAAATAAATGCCACAGTCGGGCGTCTGAGTGACACCACATAAAGGGCTTAAAGGAAATGCCACAGTCGGGCGTCTAAGCGACGCCACATAAAGGGCTTAAAAGAAATGCCACAATCGGGCGTCTAAGCGACACCACATAAAGGGCTTAAAAAGAAATGCCACAGTCGGGCGTCTAAGCGACACCACAAAAAGGGCTTAAAAGAAATGCCATAGTCGGGCGTCTGAGCGACACCACATAAAGGGCTTAAAAAGAAATGCCACAGTCGGGCGTCTGAGCGACACCACATAAAAGGCTTTAAAATAAATAATCACAATGAATATCCAGGAGGTAGAATCGTCCCAGGGATACTCAATAATACAAATAATGCAACAGGTTAGTACATCACAAAATAATAATCATGGTCCTCACAAGTAACCAGTCGATATCCAAGTTTGGTTTAACAATATCTCCTCCGAAGACCGACACTAAGACCAACACTTGACCCATCCCAGACTGTAATCCTTAACCATGGACACGGCTATTCGAATAGGTTTAATCTCTGCAGAGGGTGTACTCTTTACCCACGAGTAACGGATTTCTTTAGTCCATCGGGACTAATTCCGTCTACGGACTTTTAGTTGAAAACACGCCTAACTTGCACACACCAGCTTAACTCATCGGTGTCTGGAATCACCCACGACACTTGTTAAGCAAAACTCTAAGTGGGGAGGCTACAACCTCGCGTAGCATGGGATCAAATTTATATCGCGCGCTCTAAGGGGTGGCCTCCCCTCTCGGTCTCAACCGGAAACACCCATGCCCCCGGACCAGGTGGCCTGCCTACCAGCTACAACCGGTATCTTCCACCATGGCCTCTCTGTACGGTGTGTGCTTGAAAGGGGTTGACGACTTACTGAACCATACCCTACCTGCGGCAGGGACAAGTGGTAGTACATAGCAAGTATGGGGGTTACTGGAACAAGACTCGGTCTATGGTCGACTCAGGAGGTTTATAAGTTCCCTGCATGACATGTAAACAAATGTATTTCAATCAACAAAATCACCACTCAATATACCTTACCATGCCATACCGGACATAACCGTCACGACGGGGACCGGCGACAAGCTCACTCCTACCCAAGGCAGAGGCTTTCCCGGATTCCTTTCCGGCATGCATGCAAGGCACATGAGGGTGATTACCATCACAAGTATATTCATTTCCAACAGCAAGGAAATCACTAATATGCATTCATGCAAATGATCATATCACATGAAATAACAACTTCTTCGATATAAGGTGGTGTTATAAACGTGTCAATTAGCATACCAAAAATATTATTCCGGGGTTCAGAATGCTTGCCTTTAAGTTGTGGAGGGGGGGGTGCTCTCCAAAACTTTTGAAAGTTTCTTCTCTCTCTCCAAAATCCTATTTTAAAATATATTTGAATTAACACACATTTCAAAAACAGTACAAAAAAATTGTTTGGAAAATTTTCAAATAAATCTTAAAATAAACTAGACAATATTTGAGAGATGTAGGAAAAATAATTAATTCATTTGGAGTTATATTTAAAAATTTATAGGCAGTCAAAGTTGTGGTCAAAATCTGTTTTTAATAAAATCAGGAAAAAGAAAACGTTTCAAAAGAGATTACGCTTTCGGACAGAGAAGACGCATTTGCGCCTTTTACGCTTCCACTTAACCCACGTGGACCGGCGCTGGGTCACTGACGGTGGGCCTGCCTGGCCCACTGGTCAGGTTTGACCAGTCGCCCGCGTCTTCTCCCTCCTCTGCCCGAGCGGGGCGGGGCTCCGGCGAACTCACCGGCGAATGACGGCACCGTTCGGGGAACGGAGGCCATCGGCGTGCTCAGGGGATCAAGATGGTCACTCCGGTGGTCGATATGGTCTCGGGGATGGACGGAGCTGCCGGCGGCGAGCTTCGCGGCGGATGGAGACCGTCGGGCAAAGTGATATTTCTCCTGCGGTGTGTCCCGATCAAAATTGAGTAGGGGGATGTGTTCATGGGAGGATGAGGAGGTTCCTGGCGAAGAGAACGGAGAGGGGGAGGCCCTGGTGGTGCTGGAATGGCCGGGGCGGTGGCGGCGGCAGGAGTTGCCGGAGATGAGGAAGGAGGCCTCCCCGGGTCGAATGCGAGCTAGGGGAGTGCCATAGGGGTGGCCTGAGGTTGCCTGCGTGCTCGGGGAAGCTCGGGGGCCTCCTTTTATAGCTCGTCGAGGTCGGTTCCGCGGCGGCCGGATAAGAACGACGGCGGACCGCCTTCCTGTAGTGGCAGGGCGTCGTGGCGGCGACTAGCGCTAGGGGACATGCATGCGGATGAGCACGCACTGCTCCAGGAGGCAGGTGGCGAGCGGGGGTGGCTTTGGCGGCGCCGACCGTGGCAGAGGCGCGCTACGGACGCCGGTGTGCCGCCAAAAGCTCTGTCGGCGGTGCTGTAGGCTGCCAGGGTGGCTTGGCGCGTTGCTGTGAGAAGGGGAGCGCGTGGCGTGGCTCTACAGAGCGGGCCAAAACCGTGGGGGCCAGCGTGTCGGCTCGGCGCACGGGTCGTGCAATACGCGCGCTCTGGGCGCGTCTCGTGCACGCACTGAGTGTGCTCGACGAAATGCTAAAGCATGCTAGAGGTCGCAGTTGAGGCTGGGTAGAAACAGGGCTAGGTTTGGGCTTGCAAGGAGATCAGTGGACAAGCTGGTTTGGTCAGGGGATCAGGTTCACAGTGCAAACCAAAAATTCATGCCAAAACAGATCCTTCCCATAAGGTGTTTGGCAAAATGTCAAGGGCACTTAGGCAAGTCTTGGAGTGGTCAAAAACACCATATGGAAGTCTCTTTAGATGCAAGAGAGAGTGGTGAGGTTAGTTTGCCAAAAGTAGAAACTTGTTAGTGCAAGTTTTGCAAAACTTCAATTCTGGACAGGAAATAAATGACATTATTTCATGAACCAAAATTAATCCAATGGGTATATGCTCCTGGATTTAGGGGTTTTGTAGGGCTATATACAAGTGGGAGAAAGCACAAGATCATTGGAGCAAAATTAAATAGGGTTGTAGTAGAAATCACAAGGCTGGACCAGAATGAAAATGAGGTTGATTCACTCAAAATTTTCAAATGACATCACTGGGTTTTTGCATAAAGTTGAATCATATGCTACTACCAACATCCCATAATTTTGGTGGAGGCTAGAAAGAATTATTTAAATGGGTTATAGTGCAAATTGCACTATGGACCAGAGAAGAAAAATTTTGTGTAGAGCTCAAAATATTTCATGAATAAGAGATATTTTTGTATAAAAGTGGTTTAAAAACATCACATGACATCTCCAAATTTTGGTTAGAATTTTAGGTGAATTTATCAAATGGTTGTAGTTCAAATATGGCCATTTAACCTTGAAAAACCATTTTCAAGAAAGTAAAGATCAAGCAACTTAATTATTTAATTAGTTATATTAAATAAGGGAAAGTTTCTCTTGAGAGATTAACTATGTCCAATGACATATTTGAAAAGTTTTCTCTTTGGGAAAAACTCATCATAACAGGGAAGGAAATAATTTAAAAATCAAAATGGAGCTCAGAAATTCAAAGTTTTAATTCCTGGCGAAAAATTTAATTCATTAAAACAAGGCCAATTTTTTTTTGGGTGTCACAGCGGCCCCTCTTCGGAGAATATCCCTTTGGATTCAAGACCCCTTTACGGGAAGAACCTCAAGACCTCCTCACGGAGAAGACCGGCTACCTTCGTATCGTCCCTAGTTGACCATGGATCGTGTGACCTCTTATGTACTCAAGGATCTAGCATATGTGTTTCCCCTCATGTTCCCCTCATGTTTTCCCTCGTGTTCTTCGTGTTCATCACGGGATCCGCTCCATTCGTGAAAGATCGGGCGATTAGGGTTCTACCCTACATCACCTTGATATCTAGAGCCATGTTGATCATGATTTCGGAGCCTCCCCGTTGTGTTTCTAGCCTTGTTTTTGTCCATAATTCAAAAATTACCCACAAAAATATCCCCAATTTTTTTTTGTGATTTGTTGGTGTGTTGAAATTTTGTTGGATTTGATCCGTGGATGTGCTTTGCCTTGAGTGGATCTACCTTTTTTTGTGATTTGTTGGTGTGTTGAAATTTTGTTGGATTTGATCCGTGGATTTGCTTTGCCTTGAGTGGTCTACCTTTTCCCCCTTGTCTCCACCCCTTTCCATCCACAAAATCCTCCGGATTTGACCATTTTCTACCTTTTCTTTGCCTTGAGTGTATCTAGAGCTACGTTGATCACGATTTCGGAGCCTCCCCGTTGTGTTTCTAGCCTTGTTTTTGTCCCTAATTCGAAAATTCCCCACAATAATAGCCCCAATTTTTTTTTGTGTGTTGAAATTTTGTTGGATTTGATCCGTGGATTTGCTTTGCCTTGAGTGGATCTACATTTTCCCCCTTGTCTCCACGCCTTTCCATCCACTGAATTCTCCAGACGCCCGGAAGACCGGCCCATCCCGGGCATCCGACGTACCCTGGCAAAGCTGAATCTTTTTCAGATTAGTCACCACCACCGCCCCACTTCCGCATACGTACTACCTCCACCTATACACCATCACCACTTCCGCATACCACCACCATTGCCTACCTGCTTCGCATCCCGGCACGTTTTGCCACTTCGAGCTATGAGAATTTGAGTTGCGGTTCCATGTCCTATTGTGTTTCGGCTATTTAGGTACGGTTCGACATCAACATCACCGCCGCTCATTTTCGTCACGGACGCGTCATCAACAACGACCACCTCGACTACATCTTGGTATTCGTGCCACCATTCTGACACCATACCGTATGAAATAAGCGGTAACCTCACCTTGGTATTGTACATATCATTCTTGCCATTACATTGATAGCCTTCATTGCCTTACTCCTTTGCGTCGCTTACCCATCGAGACTAGCTTTTGAGTATTGCCGGCAACGAGACTTGTGCACATTAGTGATCATACTTCCCATAGCATACATACATCATTGGTGCATATCTTGGTATCATCTCTTGTGTCACAAGGTTGTCATCGCATACACAATTTCTATCTTGGTTCGTGAAGCATTGCATGAGAAAAAAGCTCAAACAACAAAGGGCCAAATAGGCTTTTAAGCAAAAGGTAAAGATAAGCAAAGATCTTTTAAGCAAGAACCACAACATCATACAACATTAAGATTGTCATACTAGATCATCTTGGATCATAGCATCGAAACACCATACATAGAGCATACTTGGGATAGAAGTCGTTGCATTTTTGCTAAGTAGGTTGTGCACAAGTCTTTGTATCCGCCTTTTGTGCAATCGTGCTAGCGTCTCTCTAATGTTGTGCAACAAGAGAATTTTTTTGGATTCCACATTTTGGCTCACCCTTGGTTGCACAATCCCATTTATCTTTTTGCGTGTGTGTTTCCGTGTACCTTTTATTGCTTGGTCTACTTGTTGCATTGCAAACTAGAGAATCTTTTCCAACATTATTGAAGCTCACTTACAATTGCATCAAATTTTGTGCCACCATCCTAACCAAGCTCCACCATAAGCTTTTACTTGTGTAGGTGTGACAAACCGACAAGAATTGGTACCAATTGTGCTATTTCCTTGTCCACATTGGAGTGATCATTGATCCACCTTCAACTTCGGTCAAGGTACATTTGGTATACGTTCTTCTCGTTCTACCACTCACAATTTTCTTTTGGAATGATGGATAGGCCAAGTACTTCTACCAACCCACTCTTCATTGAGCACGACGACGACATGAACTCCTACGTCACCAAGAGCCACCTCTTTGGTGCACAACATGCTTCGCATCAAGAGCAACAAGCAATGAGTGAATGCATCGACAACCTTGCCGCCGATGTGCGACTCTGTGAGCAACATACAAGGGACTACTTCGACCACAAGCTTGACGATCACAAGCAAGAGAATGACGCAAGAATGGACGAGATTCGTGCTTTGTTGCTCAACCGCTCTTCTTCCACTTCGTCCTCTTCAAGAAGGAGCCACTCAAGTCGACACTCCCACTTCACCCTCTCCGGCTCAAGTACACCGACATCGAACACTCTTCGACGTGCCGCGCGCAACGATCGTTGTCGGTGTCAAAACTGGCGGATCTCAAGTAGGGGGTCCCGAAATGTGCGTCTAAGGCAGATGGTAACAGGAGGCAGGGAACGCGATGTTTACCCAGGATCGGGCCCTCTTGATGGAGGTAAAACCCTATGTCCTGCTTGATTGTTCTTGATGATATGAGTATTACAAGAGTTGATCTACCACGAGATCAGAGAGGCTAAACCCTAGAAGCTAGCCTATGGTATGATTGTATGTTGTCCTACGGACTAAAACCCTCCGGTTTATATAGACACCGGAGGGGGCTAGGGTTACACAAGGTCGGTTACAAAGGTGGAGATATACTTATCCGTATTGCCTAGATTGCCTAGCACGCCAAGTAGAGTCCCATCCGGACACAGGACGAAGTCTTCAATCTTGTATCTTCATAGTCCAACAGTCCGGCCAAAGGATATAGTCCGGCTGTCCGGAGACCCCCTAATCCAGGACTCCCTCAATAGTCAAGCAAGCCTCAATCCTCTACACGACACCGACTCTCAAGATCACCGATAACGTCAAACCCAAGCGGCTTTTGCGCTAGCATGAGAATGGCAACGACAACGCCAACATGAAGAGGAAGAGCGAGCGCGCTTACACCAAGATGCACAAGATGCCGAGGCACAACGCCAAGAACAACAACTCCGTAAAGCTCTAGCACTTGAGGCGCATCGTGCCCTCCGAGATTCAAGTCGAGCCGTAGCCAACCGAGGATGACAAGCTCGTGAACATGAAGAAGCACTTCGTGAAGAAGGTCACGAACGAAGATTTGAAGCTCGCGTGCAACGTCAAGCTCAACAAGTACCTCCACAAGCTCGCCAAGAACATGAGGTTCGCCAAAAGCATGAAGACAATGGAAATCCTCCACAACAAGGGCAACATGAGGTCGACAACCCTCCTCGCCAAGAGACAATCATCAACAACATGGGCGTCATCATCCCCGACCCCAACACAATGAAGAGCAATGCTATGGCAAGCTAAAGTTTACCACGCCCAAGTTCAATGGAAGCAACGATCCTGAAGAGTACCTTTCATGGGCATTAAAGGTCGACAAAATCTTCCGTTTGCACAACTACGACGAAGAGAAGATCACAATGGCATCCCTGGAGTTCCAAGACTATGTCCTCATTTGGTGGGAACAAGTCATTGAGCGCCGTGAGGCAAGAGGTGAGCCACCCATCACTACTTGGGCGCAAATGAAGGATGTCATGGGAGCACGCTTCGTGCCTACCTACTACAACCACGACCTCTTCAAGAAACTTCAACTACTCAAGCAAGGAACCAAGAGCGTTGAAGATTACTACAAGGAGATGGAGATTGCCATGATAAGAGCCAACGTCACGGAAGATGATGAGAAAACTATGGCACGTTTCTTGAATGGACTCAACCATCCTATCAAGAAGATCGCCGACTTCCAACCATACTCGAACCTCATCGAGCTAGTGCATCAAGCTACCAAATCGGAACGTCAAGTATAAGACGATTACAAGTATGCCAAGTTCTCATCCAAGTCATACGGCTTCTCTAACACCTAAGCTTCAACGACTCCAACACCGTCTACCAAGACTTCTACAAGCAATGTCGACAAGTCAAGTTCCAATAAAGCTTCGTCAACCCCAAGTCATCCTCCTACAACGAGAAACTTCAAGCCGAGAGCTTCATCATCATCTACTCCAACCGATGAGACCGTCAAGACGAGTTCCTTCAAATGCTTCACATGCGGAGGCCGAGGCCACAAGTCCTATGAGTGCACCAACAAGCAGACCATGATCCTCAAAGATGACGACACTTATGACTCAATGATTGAAGGAGAAATGGAAGCCCTTGAGCAAGTAGCCATACATTGGCAAGTGAACGAATAAGACTTGGAACAAGTATTTTGTGACGAAGATTCAAGTCCCGCTCTCGTTGTCTCCAAGGTCTTGACTCTTCAACATCAACAAGAAGAAGACCAAAGATGCCACATATTCCACACTAAGGCCGGCATCAATGGAAGATCCGTCAAGGTCATCATCGATGGAGGGAGTTGTCATAACCTCGCAAGTGAAGAACTTTGATCCAAACTCCAATTGCCCAAGACGAAGCACCCACATCCCTGCAAAGTTCAATGGCTTAGCGACTCCGGCACTATCCAAGTCGAGCATCGAGTACAAGTCTCCTTCAGAATTGGTGCCTACGGAGACACTTTGGAGTGTGACGTCGTTCCAATGACCATTTGCCACTTTCTTCTTGGACGCCCATGGCAATTTGATAGAGGTGTCATCCACAACGGCCGAACGAACCACTACATCTTCAAGATGAAAGGAAGGGAGTACATAATTCGCCCCATGTCTCCAAGCCAAGTGATCGCCGACAAGCAAGCCACCCATCATGGATAGAATAGCGAGAGAACGAACCACCAAAAAGAGAGTGAGCGCCACAAGTCCAAATCGAGTGCCTCCACGATGAGAAAAAAGAAGAACTTTGTCCTATTTGCCACCAAAAGTGAGATAAGAGGAGTGTGTGAGAACCCATTGATGAGGACATCAATACCATTGTTACACCCACAGCCCCTACTGTTACATATACTGGACCAATTACTAGAGCTCGCGCACGCCAATTAAATTACCAGGTACTTTCGTTTCTTGGTAATGATTCTAATGTTCATGAGATTATGATGCTGCCTAAATTGGATACATTTGTTTTGCTTACAAATGAAGGTCCTAGCTTGGAGAAGGATGAACATTGGAGCAAGAACACGAATGGAGTTGATGGCATGCGCAAGGGGATCAAGAACGGAGTTACAAGTGATGATTTCAGGACTTTGAAGCCGCCATAAGGAGTGCATGAAGCCTTGGAAGAAATATACAAGATGCCACTTCATAATATTCGTCCATAGGCTATTCCAGGTGCTGCGTCACCTTATTAATGGGCCAGGCCCATGTAATTTCGAAATACTTAAGTATAGGCTATTTTTAGAGTCCGTATGTGTGGGGAAACAAGAGTTAGGGTTGGTTTCGGACCCCACCCTCAAGGGCCACGAAATTCCCCTCTCTTCCTCCATATATACAGCCCTTAGGGCGTCGTTTAGACTTGGGTTTTGTTTAGATTAAAAGTTCGCCATAGCTGCAACTTCGCGTACTTCGTTTGTGTCCAACGACCAGACCAAGACGTCACAGAACCCCACCTTGATCAATAAAGCTTTCATCTTATATTCGCAATATCCAGATTGCAATCTCAGTTTCTTGCTTGTTCTTCGTTTGCTCGCAGGAAACAGGCCCTCGTGGTCAGGTTGATCGTGCTCCGGCGTGGTCAATAACCCCTCGGAAGTTGGTTTAGCGATTGCTAAGGCGCGACGTCTCGCACGTTCGTAGTCGGATCGTCAAGGTCGACTCCCACAGAAAACGATAGCCACCATCTCATCGAAACATCGGGACACCTTTGCCTCTATCAAGTGGTATCAGATTTCCAGGTTGCTCGGTGAGATTTTACAGTTTTTCGTAGATTAGATCGAGTCTGTTCTTCATACCTACAGTCCACGAAAAAGCCACACAAAAAAAATTAGGGTTAGTTCATCATATCCGAACCAATCTGAGCCTTTGCATAATCTTTTTAGGGTTTTTGCTTTGTTGAATTTGCGGTTGCATCGTCGTGTCAAGTTGCTGGTCTTAGAGTCTAGTCTTTTAGAGTTTCGAGTTCTGGTCATAAGTTGTCACGCCGCCGCCGCACCATCATCATCGCCCATCTACCACTTTTGCTTATCCGCCACCGCTCTGAATCCTTATCCATATACCACATACCACCACCGCTACCATATACCACCACCGCTGCCATATACCACCACCATATATCCACCACCAATCCGAGTTCTTCTCATATTAGGTTTGTTCTTGAGATCAATCTCAATTCCGATTCGTGTTTCCTTGCCTGCGTAGGTCTCGGAAAAAAAAAAGTCTGGAGACCCCCGGGCAGTTTTTAGGCCAAAATTTTCTCGGGCAAAATTTTTTTTTCCCTATCCTATTTTTAGGCTTTTCTGAGTCTTTTGAGCCACGTGCCATCATAGTGATTTTTTGTCGCACTTTTTCGTCGTCGCTGCCCTGATTTCCGAAAAAAAAAAGTGGAAATTTTTTTTTCGTGCCCATCCTATCAGTTTGACGTGGGAAGAGTTTTGAGACACTCGCCATTATAGTAATTTTTCGCAAAAAAAAAAAAGAGGAGCGCAAAAAAAAAAGAGGAGCGCAAAAAAAAAAAAGAGGAGCGCAAAAAAAAAAAGCGAAAAAAAAAAGTTCCAGAGTGTGCTTTTCCCTTATTTACGTGCAGCGCCGTGATTTTGTTAGTGTTCTAGGCTCGCGTCTCTAGCACGGTCTAGCCTAGGACCAGCACAGTACCGTCGTTGAGCGTTTATTCAACTTTGCATCTCTGAATTGATTATTGCTGACCCTTTTTGCTACCATACTATAAGCCTTCCCAGCTCCACATACCTCTACGTCGTGCGTTTGACTCTCCCTGGCAATCGCTCTATCCAAGCTTTTGAGAGTTTTGACTACAACGGTTGCCGATCACCGCCTGCTGCTGGGTAAGAACTGGTAAGAATTTGAGATTTGCTTGACGGATTTGTGACACCCGCCACCACCACCTCTTGTTAGTATTCTGTAGGATCATATTCTTGTGTGTTTTCTATTGTTGCTAACCATGGCAGGATCACAAGCCGACGAGACTGACTGGGAGAACATGACGAATCAGGAGTTGCATGATAAATTTCAGCAAATGATGAATGGACAGGTGCAGGATGTGCTAAACAGATTTGAAGAGGCCATGGAGAAGATAGATGACATGGAGAAGACGTTCGAAACAAAGCTCGATGACAGGTTTAATGAATTGCTCGCGCGTCTTCCACCACCACCACCGGCTGCACCTAACGCACCTCTACAACAACAACAACGACGACTACCTACACATCGTGAAACAGCCCTCCGCCGAGCGAGCCGTCTCCCTCTTGCACCTGGCCAAACTGTTGGTGCTGCTGTTGCTACTTCTGTGGCTCCTGCTGCTGATGCGGAGGAGGATGATTTTGCTGGCGATTACGAGGATGAGGTTGATCAAAATCAGAACTACGTGCCACCACCAGCACAGCAACCATCAGGTCGTCCACATGCAAATAATGGCAATGGTAGGGCTCACCCTCAGGTACGAGATCATGACCATCTCCCTAAACTAAAATTGAATATTCCACCATTTGAGGGTAGATATGTTCCTGATATATATCTTACTTGGGAGTTAGAAACTGAACAACGATTTACATGTTTACAATATCCCGAGGAGAGACGTGTTCCTGCTGCTGTTTGTGCATTCACTAGTTTTGCATGTGTTTGGTGGTCTGAGCATTGTAGATTATATCCCATTCCTGCTACTTGGGCTGCTTTGAAAACTGCTATGCGTACTCGTTGGGTTCCACCATATTATCAACGTGAATTACTTCAAAAATTGCAGCGCTTAAGACAGGGAAAAAATTCTGTAGAAGAATATTATCAGGAATTACAAACTGGCATGATTAGATGTGGTATTGTTGAGGAGAATGAAGCTATGCTTGCACGTTTTATGGGTGGATTAAATAGAGAGATTCAGACGATTCTAGAGTATAAGGAGTATACTAATATCACTCGTTTATTCCATCTTGCTTGTAAAGCTGAACGTGAAGTGCAGGATCGACAGGCATTGGCGCGGACTAACTTTTCTGCAGGTCGACCTTCTTCATGGACACCACGTGCATCATCTACTTCCACACGTTCTGCTTCACCAGCGCCTCCGTCGGCTGCCACCTCCAACCGTGATACAATAAAGCAGGCACAATCACCACTATCTGCCAAGAGCACACCTTCTGGGCCTGCAAAGAGCTCTTCTTCATCCATGGCATCAACAGGGCAGACACATGATATTATTTGTCGACGTTGCAAGGGTGGAGGTCATTATGCGAGAGAATGCCCATCTAAGCGTGTGATGATTGTTACTGAGGATGGTGGGTATGAGTCCGCTAGTGACTATGATGAGGAGACTTTGGCTCTTATTACACGTGACGAACACGGTGGAGACGATTCTGATCATGAGACGCAATACATGGCTCCTGAAGATGCTGACAGGTATGAATGTTTAGTTGCTCAACGTGTTTTGAGTGTGCAGGTTACACAAGCTGAGCAAAATCAGAGGCATAATTTGTTCCATACAAAGGGAGTTGTGAAGGAACGTTCTGTTCGCGTGATCATAGATGGAGGGAGTTGCAACAACTTGGCTAGCATCGAGATGGTGGAGAAGCTATCTCTCACCACAAGACCACATCCACATCCTTACTACATCCAATGGTTCAACAACAGCGGCAAGGTTAAGGTAACACGTACTGTTCGTGTGCATTTTAGTATCTCTACATATGCTGATTATGTTGATTGTGATGTGGTACCTATGCAAGCATGTTCCTTATTACTTGGTAGACCATGGCAATTTGATAAAAATTCTATTCACCATGGTAGAAACAATCAGTATACTCTTGTTCATAAGGATAAAAATATTACTTTGCTTCCTATGACTCCTGATTCCATTTTGAAAGATGATATTAATAGAGCTAATAAAGCAAAACAGGAGAAAACTAAGAGTGAAAATCAGATTGTGGCAAAAGAATTTGAGCAACAAATGCAGCCTAATAATAATAAACAATCTAGTGTTGC
Source organism: Triticum urartu (assembly GCF_056163025.1). Classification (NCBI taxonomy): domain Eukaryota; kingdom Viridiplantae; phylum Streptophyta; class Magnoliopsida; order Poales; family Poaceae; genus Triticum; species Triticum urartu. Next base: position 319,424,494 of record NC_141875.1, on the reverse strand, counting down.
TTCTGAAATTAAATTGAAAAGTGCATGTTTACTTGCCACCAAATCTGATATTGATGATCTAGATTTTAGCAAATCTGTTTGCTATGCTTTTGTGTGCAAAGAGGCATTATTTTCATTCGAGGACGCGCCTTCCTCTTTGCCTCCTGCTGTCACTAACATTTTGCAGGAGTTCGCCGACGTCTTTCCACAAGACGTGCCACCGGGATTACCACCTATTCGCGGGATTGAGCATCAAATTGACTTAATTCCCGGTGCATCATTACCCAACCGTGCACCATACCGTACCAATCCAGAGGAGACGAAGGAGATTATGCGTCAAGTACAAGAACTGCTCGACAAAGGTTATATACGCGAATCCCTTAGTCCTTGTGCTGTTCCTATCATTTTAGTGCCGAAAAAGGATGGTACGTCGCGTATGTGCGTTGATTGTAGAGGCATTAAAAATATTACTATTCGTTATCGTCATCCTATTCCTAGGCTAGATGATATGCTTGATGAATTGAGTGGCTCTACAATATTCTCCAAAGTTGATTTGCGTAGTGGTTACCATCAAATTCGTATGAAATTGGGAGATGAATGGAAAACAGCATTTAAAACTAAGTTTGGATTATATGAGTGGTTAGTCATGCCTTTTGGGTTAACTAATGCACCTAGTACTTTCATGAGGTTAATGAACGAAGTTTTACGTGCCTTCATTGGACGATTTGTGGTAGTTTACTTTGATGACATATTGATTTATAGCAAATCTTTGGAGGACCATTTGGAACATTTACGTGCTGTTTTTATTGCTCTACGTGATGCACGTTTGTTTGGTAACCTTGGAAAGTGCACCTTTTGCACCGACCGAGTATCTTTTCTTGGCTATGTTGTTACTCCACAGGGAATTGAAGTTGATAAAGCCAAGATTGAAGCTATTGAGAGTTGGCCGCAGCCCAAAACGGTCACACAAGTGAGGAGTTTCCTTGGCCTCGCTGGTTTCTATAGGCGTTTTGTGAGAGATTTCAGCACCATTGCTGCACCTCTCAACGAGCTTACAAAGAAGGATGTACCTTTTGTTTGGGGTACCGCACAGGAAGAAGCCTTCACGGTATTGAAAGATAAGTTAACACATGCTCCTTTACTCCAACTTCCTAATTTCAATAAGACTTTTGAGCTTGAATGTGATGCTAGTGGAATTGGATTAGGAGGTGTGTTATTACAAGATGGAAAACCTGTTGCATACTTTTCTGAAAAATTGAGTGGGCCTAGTCTGAACTATTCTACTTATGATAAAGAATTATATGCTCTTGTTCGGACCTTAGAAACATGGCAACATTATTTATGGCCCAAGGAATTTGTTATACATTCTGATCATGAATCTTTGAAACACATTAAAAGTCAAGCAAAACTGAACCGTAGACATGCTAAATGGGTTGAATTCATTGAGACTTTCCCTTATGTCATTAAACACAAGAAGGGTAAAGAAAATGTTATTGCTGATGCCTTGTCTCGTCGTTATACTATGCTTTCACAACTTGACTTTAAAATATTTGGTTTGGAGACCATCAAGGATCACTATGTTAATGATGCTGAATTTAAAGATGTATTGCAGAATTGTAAGGAAGGGAGAACTTGGAACAAGTTCGTTCTTAACGATGGATTTGTGTTTCGTGCTAACAAGCTATGCATTCCAGCTAGCTCCGTTCGTCTTTTGTTGTTGCAGGAGGCGCATGGAGGAGGATTAATGGGACACTTTGGCGTCAAGAAGACGGAGGATATACTTGCTACACATTTCTTTTGGCCAAAGATGAGACGGGATGTTGAGCGTTTTGTTGCTCGCTGCACTACATGTCAAAGAGCTAAGTCACGACTCAATCCTCATGGTTTATATATGCCTTTGCCTGTACCTAGTGTTCCTTGGGAGGATATATCTATGGACTTTGTTTTAGGTTTACCTCGAACAAAGAAGGGGAGGGATAGCATATTTGTTGTCGTGGATAGGTTCTCGAAAATGGCACACTTTATACCATGTCATAAAAGCGATGATGCTGTTAATGTTGCTGATTTGTTCTTTCGTGAAATTATTCGCTTACATGGTGTGCCAAATACTATTGTTTCAGATCGTGATACTAAATTTCTTAGCCACTTTTGGAGATGTTTATGGGCTAAGTTGGGGACTAAGCTGCTTTTTAGTACTACTTGTCACCCCCAAACTGATGGACAAACTGAAGTAGTCAATAGAACATTGTCTACTATGCTTAGGGCTCTTTTGAAGAATAACAAGAAAATGTGGGAAGAATGCTTGCCTCATATTGAATTTGCTTATAATCGTTCATTGCATTCTACTACTAAGATGTGCCCTTTTGAAATTGTGTATGGTTTCCTACCTCGTGCACCTATTGATTTGTTGCCTCTTCCATCTTCGGAGAAGGTTAATTTTGATGCTAAAGAACGTTCTGAATTGATTTTAAAAATGCATGAGTTAACTAAGGAAAACATTGAGCGTATGAATGCTAAATATAAACTTGCTGGAGATAAGGGTAGAAAACATGTTGTGTTTGCACCTGGCGATCTTGTTTGGTTACATTTGCGTAAAGATAGATTTCCTAATCTGCGCAAATCAAAGCTAATGCCACGTGCTGATGGTCCTTTTAAGGTTTTAGAGAAAATAAATGATAATGCATATAAACTTGAGCTACCTGCAGATTTTGGGGTTAGTCCCACTTTTAACATTGCAGATTTGAAGCCTTATTTGGGTGAGGAAGATGAGCTTCCGTCGAGGACGACTTCATTTCAAGAAGGGGAGGATGATGAGGACATCAATACCATTGTTACACCCACAGCCCCTACTGTTACATATACTGGACCAATTACTAGAGCTCGCGCACGCCAATTAAATTACCAGGTACTTCCGTTTCTTGGTAATGATTCTAATGTTCATGAGATTATGATGCTGCCTAAATTGGATACATTTGTTTTGCTTACAAATGAAGGTCCTAGCTTGGAGAAGGATGAACATTGGAGCAAGAACACGAATGGAGTTGATGGCATGCGCAAAGGGATCAAGAACGGAGTTACAAGTGATGATTTCAGGACTTTGAAGCCGCCATAAGGAGTGCATGAAGCCTTGGACGAAATATACAAGATGCCACTTCATAATATTCGTCCATAGGCTATTCCAGGTGCTGCGTCACCTTATTAATGGGCCAGGCCCATGTAATTTCGAAATACTTAAGTATAGGCTATTTTTAGAGTCCGTATGTGTGGGGAAACAAGAGTTAGGGTTGGTTTCGGACCCCACCCTCAAGGGCCACGAAATTCCCCTCTCTTCCTCCATATATACAGCCCTTAGGGCGTCGTTTAGACTTGGGTTTTGTTTAGATTAAAAGTTCGCCATAGCTGCAACTTCGCGTACTTCGTTTGTGTCCAACGACCAGACCAAGACGTCACAGAACCCCACCTTGATCAATAAAGCTTTCATCTTATATTCGCAATATCCAGATTGCAATCTCAGTTTCTTGCTTGTTCTTCGTTTGCTCGCAGGAAACAGGCCCTCGTGGTCAGGTTGATCGTGCTCCGGCGTGGTCAATAACCCCTCGGAAGTTGGTTTAGCGATTGCTAAGGCGCGACGTCTCGCACGTTCGTAGTCGGATCGTCAAGGTCGACTCCCACAGAAAACGATAGCCACCATCTCATCGAAACATCGGGACACCTTTGCCTCTATCACCCATCTAGTGTCCTACACTATGTCCTTTTGTGCAAGAACGACGCACCAAACGCTAACACCTCTCACGCTCTACATTTAGTGTTGTCTTCTCTTTTGCAGGAATTTCAAGATGTTTTCCCTGACGAGCTACCTCCGGGACTACCTCCAGTACGAGGCATAAAGCACCGCATCGAGCTCATTCCTGGAGCACCTCTTCCGAACAAAGCTCCATACCGCGTCAGCCCTAAAGAAACCAAAGAAATACAAAGGCAAGTGAAGCATCTCATAGACCATGGACATGTGCGTGAAAGTTTGAGTCCTTGTGCCGTTCCGGTCATTCTTGTGACAAAACGAGATGGTAGCTTTCGCATGTGCTCCGATTGTAGACCTATCAATGCTATCACCATTTGTTATAGGTATCCCATTCCACGCCTTGATGATATGCTTGATGAACTTAGTGGTGCCACTATCTTTTCTATGATGGATCTTAAAAGTGGTTAATATCAAATCCGCATACAAGAGGGTGATGAATGGAAAACCTCTTTCGAAACCAAGTTTGGGTTGTATGAGTGGTTAGTTATGCCTATGGGTCTATCGAAAGCACCGGGTACTTTTATGCGTCTTATGAATCATGTCTTTCGCCCTTTCATTGGTGTGTTTGTTGTGGTCTACATCGATGATATCCTTTTTTATAGCAAATCTCTTCAAGATCATGTCACCCATGTTCAAACCGTTTTGCAAACTCTTCGAAAAGAGCGTCTCTATGCCAACATGGAAAAGTGCATTTTCGGTGTTGATAAGCTCGTTTTCTTGGGTTTTGTAGTTTCCTCTAAGGGTGTTCATGTTGATGACTCCAAGATCAATGCTATCAAAACTTGGCCACAACCAACCAACTTGCATCAAGTGCGTAGCTTCCTTGGTCTAGCCGATTTCTACCGTAGATTTGTGAAGGACTTTAGCACAATTGCTTCACCTTTGCATGCTTTAAGCAAGAAAAATGTGCCTTTTGTTTGGGGACCATCCCAAGATACCACTTTCAATGAGCTTAAGAATTTACTTACTCATGCTCCCGTGCTTGCATTACCCAACTTTGACAAGCCCTTCGAGATTCATTGCAATGCTAGTGGTAATGGCATAGGAGGTGTGTTAACGCAAGAGAAGCGCCCCATAGCTTACTTTAGTGAGAAACTTTCCGGAGCGCAACTCAATTACCCCATCTATGACAAAGAGCTATATGCTTTAGTGCGAGTTTTGCATAAATGGGAACACTATCTTCGCCCTCATGAATTCATCATTCATACCGATCATGAAACGCTCAAGTATCTTAAAGGTCAAACCAAGTTGAACAAGTGTCATGCTAAATGGAGTGAATTCATACAGTCTTTTCCTTATGTCATCAATTACGTCAAAGGTAAGTAAAATATTGTGGCGGATGCCCTTTCCCGCATATGCATGCTTGTCATTCAACTTGAATTGGATGTCATTGGCTTTGCACAAATAAAAGACTTGTATGAGCATGATCCTACTTTTGCTACTCCTTATGCCAAATGTTTGACGCATACCTCTTGGGAACCCTATTACATAAAAGATGGATATCTTATGAGAGCTAACAAGCTTTGCATCCCCGAGTCTTCTCTTTGTTTGTTGCTTTTGCAGGAATCTCATGGAGGAGGACTAATGGGACATTTTGGACGCGACAAGACTTTCGCCATGCTCTCCAAGAACTACTATTAGCCCAAGATGTTTCGCAACGTCAGCCACTTCACCAACCGATGCTTTACATGTCGCAAAGCTAAGTCTAAAGACCAATCCCATGGCCTTTACATGCCTCTCCCAATTCCATATCAACAATGGGAAGACATTAGCATGGATTTTGTACTTGGCTTGCCTAGGACTAGAAATGGAAAGGATTTGGTATTTTTCGTTGTGGACCGATTCTCTAAGATGGAACATTTCATTCCTTGCAACAAGATAGACGATGCTTCACATGTTGCCAATCTCTTTTGTAGGGAAATATTGCGTCTACATGCAATGCCAAAGACGATCGTCTCAGACCGTGACGTCAAGTTCCTAAGCTACTTTTGGAAGACCCTATGCGCCAGGCTCGGAATCAAGCTACTCTTCTCCATGGCGTATCATCCACAAACCGACGGCCACACGGAGGTGACCAACCGCACACTCTCCGCTCTACTTCATGTGCTCATCAAGAAAAAACATCAAGGAGTGGGAGGAGTGTCTACCTATCGCCGAGTCCGCCTACAACCGAGCAAGACACTCAACAACCGGCAAGTCCCCCTTCGACGTCGTCTACAGATTCAACCCATTGTCCCCATTGGACATTCTCCCTCTACCACTCCAAGAGCGCATCAATTTGGACGCAAGTGCACGCGTGAACCATCTCGAGAACGTGCATGAAGATACAAGGTAAACCATCGAGCGCCAAGTACAACGACTTGCGACCAAGCTCAACATCAACAAGCAAGCCATGGTATTCGACATTGGTGACCTTGTGTGGCTACACCTTCACAAAGCCACTTCCCCAACGAACGCAAGTCCAAGATTCTACCTCGAGCGGATGGACCCTTCAAGGTGCTCGCACGCTACAACAACAACACCTACAAAATCGACCTCTCACGCCACAAGTACAACGTGAGCGACATCTTCAATGTCAAGGACCTTTCGCCCTACCATGGTGATGAAGAATTTGATCCGTCACTAATGTGAATCAAATCACTCCTCAAGCAACCACTAATGCGATGGGGAACAAAATTGGTTAGGTTGCGGAAGTCGGTGGTGGTGTAGCAGATGATGTGGTGGAAGCCCTAGGCAAAGATGCCAAAATTCACAAAATTTGATGGAGTAAAAGGATGTTGGTGGTATTTTTATGGTAACGGGATGTCAATAGCTTCAAAACGAGCTAAAGAACGTCAAAATCAGAGTTTGGATGAATTAGTTATGGTCGAAACAAAATTTTAGCGAAGTCAGTTTTTACAGGTTACGGACGTCCGTAAAAGGACGGATGTCCGGTCGCCGGACGTCCGGTTGGGTCAGAAATCTGTAAATTTGGCTCGGGTTAGCGGTTCTGGATGTCTGAAAAAGGTTGGACGTCTGGTCGTTCTAGGGGCTCCGGACGTCCGTAAAGTGTCTGTCGTCCGGTGGGTCGGGGTCAACGCGAGATGCGAGATCCCGGGCGCGATTTTGGGCGGAAAATGGGCGTTTTTGGGTCGAAATTGATGAGATTTCATGGAGGAAAGATAGGGAAACTTGGGGAGATGCTAGATCCACTTGAAACCAAGCAAATACATGGATCAAATCCAACAAAACTTCGTCAAACCAACAAATCACAAAAAATGGGGCTATTTTTGGTGGGGATTTTCGAAATTGGGGAAGAACACAACAAAATTAGGCTAGAAAACGAAGAGGGGAGGCTCCGAAATCGTGATCAACGTGGCTCTAGATACCAAGATGATGTAGGGTGGAACCCTATGTGGCCGATCTTTCACGAAAGGAGCAGATCCCGCGAACAACACGAAGAACACGAGGGGGAAAACGAGGGGAATCACGAGGGGAAACACGAGAGAAACACTAAAACCAACAAGATATGGTCACACATATGCTAGATCCTCGAAACACAAAGAGATACACGATCCAAATCCAACAAGGGACGATACAAAGGGTAGTCGGTTCTTCTCCGTGAGGAGGTCTTGAATCCACAAGGGGGTCTTCCCGTAAAGGGGTCTCGAATCCAAGGTGGATCTTCTCCGAAGAGGGGTCGCGGTCTCTCTCAAGGAGTAGATCCGATATGGATGAGCGAAGCTCTATCTCACAAATGATCTAACACAACTCTAACCTTAGAAAGAAGGTGGAGGTGGTCTATTTATAGTCTTAGCCACGAATGGGTAAGTGGGAGAGGGGTACAAGGGCAAAGGCCCGCGGCAGCACATAGGCAGGTACCGGACGACCGGTGGGGATCAGACATCCGGTGGCTCAGGACGGTCAAGACGTCCGGCACGCGTCGGATGTCTGCTGATTCTTCCCGGGTGTAGTGGCACCGGTCGTCCGGTCGGCGTCGGTTGTCCGGGCACTGGGACTCGTCGGACGTCCGGAGGTTGTCGGTCGTCCAGGCGCTGCAGATCTCCTGGCTGGTACTGGCGTGGTCGCATCGGACGTCCGGTGGACGTCGGTCGTCCGGGCGCTGTAGAGTGTCAGACGTCCGGTGGCTTCCGGTCGTTCGGTCGCTGTAGACTCCACAGCTCCTCCTTCCATCTTCGCTTCCACGCTTCCCTCCCAGATGGTGTAGTTGTACACTTGCGCTCGCACTCCTCCTCGTCGTCCGTACCGTTCTGACTATACCTATGCATGCACACGAGTGGAGTGTCACGTAGTATACCATCCTCGAAGGGGTCAAGTGAGGAAGTGTAAAGGAGATGATTCACCTTCGTGTATGTTAAGTAGATGTCGCACGTGTCACTTGCCGAATGGACTCTTGACATGGTGATGTCCGTAGGATGCTCCGCATCATCTCGCCTCCCTAGGGAAAGATCTGACCTCAGATCGAAATCCAAATCACCATGGGAAAGAGATGGCGTCGCCGTGTAGGAGTGGTCGATCACCAGGTTATCATCATCTTCAAGCTCGAAATGGGCACTCTCCAATGTCCCACCATCTTGGGATTCCTTCAAAAGGAGCAAAGAAAACAAACACTTGGAAAAACAAATGTGGTTAGCGTTAGTGCAAAACCAAGCATTCAAGAGGTGATTCACCAAACAAGTGTCGTCAGCATGCAAAGCATGTGGTTTGACAGAGGATTGTGACATGGCATATAAGCACATAAATTGAGCACAAGCAAAGATATCATGGGGACAAGCATGTAAATGTGAGGTAGTGATGCAAATATGTTGGACAAGTGAATAAGCATCTACCTCAAGATCATAGCAAACATGGGCAAAGCGCTCAATAAAGGTCTATGGTAGGCATAGGAATCATTCACAGCACCAAATAAAATGAAGTGTCTAAACACATGGGTCAAGTGCAAGACAATCCAAGCATAATGTGCATTGGGTGTAGTGAATATCGTGTGGCACTCAACACAATAGAAAGAGCAATTGTTCATCATGTGTGAGGCAATCAAGGCAAGCATGTAGCAATCAATGGGGCATGGCATATGTGAAGTGATGACATTGTTGCAACCAAACATATGGGCGGAGCAAGTAATCCAAGAATTGGATGCAACACACAAGGCATATATATCATGATGCATGGAATGGTGAAAATGACAAGTCAAAGCAAGATCTCTAATAAGTGTGCAATCAAGTGGTCCAAGATGAATAATAAGTCTCATGGGGAAAGAAACACAAGTAGTATGATCCATAATATCCATGCTCATGGTTTGGGGTTCTCAAAAGAGAAGGATATCACCTTGGAAGCATGTCCTTGTGCGTCCTTCACAATGCTGAAGTACAAGCAAGTGCGATGTGGAATCATTGTGGTAGAAGGTGGTTTGCTCTCAAGAGCTCGGATTGTCAACTCACGTGATGTGGAAGTTGACACAAGGTCCAAGTATCCTACACCTGCACACAACAAAACAAAGAACATATGTGCATGGTAGATAAAGACATCATTCATCATGATGGTTCTCTTCTCTTGCACATAACCATTAGAAGCACAAGTGCACGAATAATATGATGCAACAATGGCAATATTCATGGCACGAGGTATATGGTGCAGAGAAGGAAGACAAGCATGCTTCACAAAAAATAGGTCAAAATCTCCAAATATAGGCGAGAATGCTATGGGGGCAATCTCATGAGCAAGATTAGAATCATTGTTGCACTCAATACATGGCAAATTGTCTAACATGAGAGAGGCAACACATGGAGATATATGACAAGAAGCAATAACAATCATGTGGAAAGCATGTAGATGGTTGTCATCAACCGCATGAAATGAGCAAGTATGAATCATCGGTGATGCAATAAGGTAAGCAATCATAGTAATGAAGTCGTGCAAGCTAGTAGTGCGAAGATGCAACATACTAGAGTAAATCATGGCAATCATGTCATGAGAGCAAATAATAGTCATAGGCAATGTACATGACATATCGCAAGCACGAACACAAAGTAAGATGAAAGTATCATCATAGGCATGGGGCACAAAGCAAACATGGCAATAGCAAGCAATATCTCCACCAAGCTTGCAAATACACATACAAGCAGTAGAATCAATCATCATGTGTAATGCAAAGCATGGGTCACAAATGCATGGCAAAGGCATAGGAATAAGCATATCATGCAAAGTGAACATGGCAAGATGGGCATAGAATGATATATAATGAACAATAACCCATAGCCAAGTGAGGGCCATGTAGAAGAAATGCGCGAAGTCTTTGCACGAAGAGAGTGGTGGAAAAGACACGCCATGGGATCCAAAGTCATCATTGATCTCTAGAGCTCATTTTGTCAACTCGTGGGATTGCGACGTTGACAAGAATTCATGGGTACCTACACAAAAGATACACAAACGAAAGAGATTGTGTGTGTGGTAAATGTACACATCATCCATCATGATGTGTATGTACACGTGAGAGTTAGCACAAGATAAGCATCGCTCAAAGAAATTTCATGCATGGTATAAGAACATGTCATCCATCGTGAAAGAATAGTCATTGTGTATGACACGATGGGGATGCAAATTTAGCATACAAGTATATGGCACATCAATAGCATGTTTATTCATGGGGAGCATATTGTGCACACAAGTATTGGGATCATGCAATGAACAGGATGAATCAAAATCTCCTAAAATGTGTGAGGAAACTATGGGGGTCTCCTCATGAGCAATATTGTAAACATCACATGGAGAAAATGGACAACATCCACAACAATGCATATCCGAAGCTAGGTAGTCATGGCATGGCATATGAGATAAATGATGCAAAGGAAGCATATCAATATCATCACAAGAAAAACAAATGCCAATAACCATGGGCTTGTCATATATGCCATATGTGCAAATTGGGTTTATTTTAATGGCATATGCATAGTCACTAAGATGAGATTGCAAATATGACATATGATTGATCTCATGCATAGCATATGACAAGTCAAGCGGATTGTCAAACATGATGTGACCGAGAGAATTAGCACAAGAAATCCTATGTAACATGGCATCACAACTAATAGACTCCACATGGCAATCATCATACTCATCATAAATGGGTAAATCATCGCATGGGGAAGTCACACTAGCATCACTACTGGAATCAGCTTCTTTGCTGTCCGCCATGGCGGACGGCAAAGGCATGGATCACGGACGGCAAACGCCTTTGCCGTCCGCCAGCAGACGGCAAACAGTCTGCCTGAACACGTGCTAGAAAAGGCCTTCTTTGTCGTCCGCTTCCTGGAAACGGACGGCAAAGGGTTGTGCCGTCCGCCGTTGGTGGCCAGCAGACGGCAAAGATCGTGGACGGCAGTGAGGTGGGGTGAGAGCCGTTAGGGCTTAACAGCGTGCTTTGCCGTCAGCCAGCGGACGGCAAAGAGGCTAAGGTCTTTGCCGTCTGCTGGCTGATGACAAAGTGCTCAAACATGCCAGTCCCAGGAATCACAGGTAGCTGCCACGTGGGATGTTTGTCGTCAGCTAGCTAACAGCAAAGAGCCTGTACAGCCCTATTTTTAATTTAATTCATTTAATTTGACAGCAATTCACATATATACATATATACACAACAAGCATATCCAACACACAAGTTTCATCATATATACATACATAACCAACACATATATAGTTCCATCCTTACATATTACAAAAGTTTCACATTCATCCAACACCGTTATCCATCCATCCGTATAACAAGTCCCAACCATGCAAGTTCATTGATACAAAATAAAAGCACAAATGGAAAAGAAGCACTCCATCCATGCAAGCTTCCGTGAATTAAATCAAATCTGCAAAATGATAAACAAGATGTTAGAAGAAGAAGAAGAAAATGAAGAAGAAGAAGAAGACTATAAGAAGTAAGCATACTTATTATGTAAACTTGGTCATTTTGTGCTAACATAAGTAATTTTGGAGTTAACCTATAGGAAACTAAGCATATTATAGCTAACTTAGAGCTAAGTTATGTCATTTTGGAGAAGAAGAAGAATAAGAAGAAGAAGACTATAAGCTTATTATGTAAACTTGGTCATTTTGTGCTAACATAAGTAATTTTGGAGCTAACCTATACGAAACTAAGCATATTAGAGATAACTTAGAATATTAGAGCCAACTTAGGTAAAATGGAGCCAACCTAGCTGATTATGCCATCTTTAAGTGAAGTAAGCATATTAGAGCTAACTTATGTCATTTTGGAGAAGAAGAAGTAGTAGTAGAAGAAGAAGACTATAAGCTTATTATGTAAACTTGGTCATTTTGTGCTAACATAAGTAATTTTGGAGCTAACATATAGAAAACTAAGCATAGTAGAGATAACTTAGCATATTAGAGCTAACATAGGTAACTAAGCATATTAGAGCTAACATAGTTAACTAAGAATATTAGAGCTAACTTAGAGCTAACTTATGTCATTTCGGAGGAAACAAAGCTAAGTATATATAGATCATTTTGGAGATCTGACATACCTGACATAGTTCAGTTCTCACTGTTCTTCTCCTTCTCCTTCCTCAGCCTGATGCGCCAAGAAAGATCCATCTTGTTATCCTCGATGGCAACAATACAATACGTGCCTTGCTGCCCCTACTATCATTGGGAAAGGACACCGCAAGATTGAACCCAAAGCTAAGCACTTCTCCCATTGAAAGAAAGATCAATCTAGTAGGCCAAACCAAACTGATAATTCGAAGTGACTTGCAAACATAACCAGTCATACATAAAAGAATTCAGAGAAGATTCAAATATTGTTCACAGATAATCTTGATCATAAACCCACAATTCATCAGTCTCAACAAACACACCGCAAAAAGAAGATTACATTGAATAGATCTCCACAAGAAAGGGGGAGATCATTGTATTGAGATCCAAAAAGAGAGAAGAAGCCATCTAGCTAATAACTATGGACCCGAAGGTCTGAGGTAAACTACTCGGAGAGGCTATGGTGTTGATGTAGAAGCCCTCCGTGATGGATGCCCCCTCCAGCGGAGCTCCGGAACAGGCCCCAACATGGGATCTCGTGGATACAGAAGGTTGCGGCGGTGGAATTAGGTTTTTGGCTCTGTATTTGATCGTTTGGGGGTACGTAGGTATATATAGGAGGAAGGAGTACGTCGGTGGAGCAACAGGGGGCCCACGAGGGTGGAGGGCGTGCCTTGGTGGGTAGGCGCGCCCCCTACCTCGTGGCTTCCTCCTTTGTTTCTTGACGTAGGGTCCAAGTCTCTTGGATCATGTTCCGTGAGAAAATCACATTCCCGAAGGTTTCATTCCGTTTGGACTCCGTTTGATATTCCTTTTCTTCGAAACCCTAAAATAGGCAAAAAACAGCAATTCTGGGCTGGGCCTCCAATTAATAGGTTAGTCTCAAAAATAATATAAAAGTGGATAATAAAGCCTAATAATGTCCAAAATAGTAGATAATATAGCATGGAGCAATCAAAAATTATAGATACGTTGGAGACGTATCAAGCATCCCCAAGCTTAATTCCTGCTCGTCCTCGAGTAGGTAAATGATCAAAACAGAATTTTTGATGTGGAATGCTACTTGGCATAATTTTAATGTAATTCTTCTTAATTGTGGTATGAATATTCAGATCCGAAATATTCAAGATAAAAGTTTAATATTTACATAAAAATAATAATACTTCAAGCATACTAACTAAGCAATCATGTCTTCTCAAAATAACATGGCCAAAGAAAGTTATCCCTACAAAATCATATAGTCTGGCTATGATTCATCTTCACCACACAAAGTATTTAAATCATGCACAACCCCGATGACAAGCCAAGCAATTGTTTCATACTTTTTACATTCTCAAACTTTTTCAATCTTCATGCAATACATGAGCGTGAGCCATGGATATAGCACTATAGGTGGAATAGAATGGTGGTTGTGGAGGAGACAAAAAGGAGAAGATAGTCTCACATCAACTAGGCGTATCAACGGGCTATGGAGATTTCCATCAATAGATATCAATGTGAGTGAGTAGGGATTGCCATGCAACGGATGCACTAGAGCTATAAGTATATGAAAGCTCCACAAAAGAAACTAAGTGGGTGTGCATCCAACTCGCTTGCTCACGAAGACCTAGGGCATTTTGAGGAAGCCCATCATTGGAATATACAAGACAAGTTCTATAATAAAAATTTCCCACTAGTATATGAAAGTGAAAACATAGGAAACTCTCTATCATGAAGATCATGGTGCTACTTTGAAGCACAAGTGTGGTAAAAGGATAGTAGCATTGTCCCTTCTCTATTTTTCCCTCATATTTTGGACCTTTTCTCTTTTTTATGGCCTCTTTTCTTTCTCCATTTTTTTATTGTTCGTCCGGAGTCTCATCCCGACTTGTGGGGGAATCATAGTCTCCATCATCCTTTCCTCACTTGGGACAATGCTCTAATAATGATGATCATCACAATTTTATTTTCTTACAACTCAACAATTACAACTCGATACTTAGAACAAAATATGACTCTATATGAATGCCTCCGGCGGTGTACCGGGATATGCAATGACTCATGAGTGACATGTATGAAAGAATTATGAATGGTGGCTTTGCCAAAAATACGATGTCAACTACATGATCATGCTAAGCAATATGACAATGATGGAGTGTGTCATATAAACGGAACGGTGGAAATTTGCATGGCAATATATCTCGGAATGGCTATGGAAATGCCATAATAGGTAGGTATGGTGGCTGTTTTGAGGAAGGTATATGGTGGGTGTATGATACCGGCGAAAGGTGCGCAGTATTAGAGAGGCTAGCAATGGTGGAAGGAAGAAAAGTGCGTATAATCCATGGAGTCTACATTAGTCATGAAGAACTTATATACTTATTGCAAAAATCTACAAGTTATCAAAGCAAAGTATTACGCGCATGCTCCTAGGGGGATAGTTTGGTAGGAAAAGACCATCGCTTGTCCCCGACCGCCACTCATAAGGAAGACAATCAAAAAATAAATCATGCTCCGACTTCATCACATAACGGTTCACCATACGTGCATGCTACGGGAATCACAAACTTTAACACAAGTATTTCTCAAATTCACAACTACTAAACTAGCACAACTTTAATATCACCATCTTCATATCTCAAAACAATTATCAAGCATCAAACTTCTCATAGCATTCAACACACTCATAAGAAAGTTTTATTATTAATCTTGTATACCTAGCATATAAGGATTATTTAAGCAAATTACCATGCTATTTAAGACTCTGAAAATAATCTAAGTGAAGCATGAGAGATCAATAGTTTCTATAAAAAAATTCCACCACCGTGCTCTAAAAGATATAAGTGAAGTACTAGAGCAAAACTATATAACTCAAATGATATAAGCGAAGCACATAGAGTATTCTAACAAATTCCAAATCATGTATGGCTCTCTCAAAAGGTGTGTACAGAAAGGATGATTGTGGTAAACTAACAAATAAATACTCAAATAATACAAGACGCTCCAAGCAAAACACATATCATGTGGTGAATAAAAATATAGCTCCAAGTAAAGTTACCGATAGAAGTAGACGAAAGAGGGGATGCCCTCTGGGGCATCCCCAAGCTTTGGCTTTTAGGTGTCCTTAGATTATCTTGGGGGTGCCATGGGCATCTCCAAGCTTAGGCTCTTGCAACTCCTTGTTCCATAATCCATCAAATCTTTACCCAAAACTTGAAAACTTCACAACACAAAACTTAAAGTAGGAAATCTCGTGAGCTCCGTTAGCAAAAGAAAACAAAAGACCACTTCAAGGTACTGTAATGAACTCATTATTTATTTATATTTGTGTTAAACCTACTGTATTCCAACTTCTCTATGGTTTATAAACTATTTTACTAGCCATAGATTCATCAAAATAAGCAAACAACACACGAAAAACAGAATCTGTCAAAAACAGAACAGTTTGTAGTAATCTGTAGCTAGCGCAAGATCTGGAACCCCAAATATTCTAAAATAAATTGCTGGACCTTAGGAATTTATCTTTCAATCATATTCAAAAAGAATTAACTAAATAGCACTTTCCAAATAAAAATGGAAGCATTTCTCGTGAGCGCTAAAGTTTCTGTTTTTTACAGCAAGATATTAAGACTTTCCCCAAGTCTTCCCAACGGTTCTACTTGGCACAAACACTAATTAAACACAAAAAACACAACCAAAACAGAGGCTAGGTAAATTATTTATTACTAAACAGGAGAAAAAAGCAAGGAATAAAAATAAAATTGGGTTGCCTCCCACCAAGCACTATCGTTTAACGCCCCTAGCTAGGCATAAAAAGCAAGCATAGATCTAGGTATTGCCATCTTTGGTAGGCAATCCATAAGTGGCTCTCATAATAGATTCATAAGGTAATTTAATTTTCTTTCTAGGAAAGTGTTCCATGCCTTTCCTTAAGATAAATTGGAATCTAATATTTCCTTCCTTCATATCAATAATTGCACCAATCGTTCTAAGGAAAGGTCTATCAAGAATAATAGGACATGAAGGATTGCAATCTATATCAAGAACGATAAAATCTACGGGCACATAATTCCTATTTGCAACAATAAGAACATCATTAATTCTTCCCATAAGTTTCTTAACAGTGGAATCCGTAAGGTGCAAGTTCAGAGAGCAATCATCAAAATCACGGAAACCTAACAAATCACACAAAGTCTTTGGAATCGTGGAAACACTAGCACCCAAATCACATAAAGCATAGAACTCATGATCTTTAATCTTAATTTTAATAGTTGGTTCCCACTCATCATAAAGCTTTCTAGGGATAGAAACTTCCAACTCAAGTTTTTCTTCATAAGATTGCATCAAGGCATCAACGATATGTTTAGTAAACGCTTTATTTTGACTATAAGCATGATGAGAATTTACCACGGATTGCAACAAGGAAATACAATCAATCAAAGAGCAATTTTCATAATTAAATTCTTTGAAATCCAAAATAGTGGGTTTAGCAACATCTAGGGTTTTAATTTCTTCAATCCCACTTTCGTCAAATTTAGCATCAAGATCTAAAAACTCCGAATTTTTAGAACGCCTCCTAGGTAAAGGTGGATCATATTTAGCCCCATCATTATTAAGATTCATATTTCAAAACAAAGATTTTATAGGGGACACATCAATAACTTTTAGATCTTCATCTTTATTTTCATAGGAACTAGAAGAACACACTCTTATAAAGGCATCTTTCTTAGCACGCATCGTAGAGGTTCTTTCTTTGCACTCATCAATGGAAATTCTCATGGCTTTGAGAGACTCATTGATATCATGCTTAGGTGGAATAGATCTAAGTTTCAAATATTCAACATCAAGAGAAATGCTATCAACGTTCCTAGCCAACTCATCAATCTTAAGCATTTTTTCTTCAATCAAAGCATTTAAATTCTTTTGCGAAGTAATAAATTCTTTAATATTAGATTCAAAATCAGAGGGCATCTTATTATAATTTCCATAAGAATTGTTGTAGGAATTACCATAATTATTAGAGGGATTACTAGGATAAGGCCTAGGATTAAAATTTCCTCTATACGCGTTGTTACCAAAATTGTTCCTACCAACAAAATTCACATCCATAGATTCATTATTATTCTTAATCAAAGTAGACAAGGGCATATCATTAGGATCAGAAGAAACACTCTTACTAGCAAATAATTTCATAAGTTCATCCATCTTTCCACTCAAAACATTAATTTCTTCTATCACATGCACCTTTTTATTAGTAGATCTTTCAGTATGCCATTTAGAATAATTAACCATAATATTATCTAGGAGTTTAGTTGCTTCTCCTAAAGTGATTTCCATAAAAGTGCCTCCCGCGGCCGAATCTAAAAGATTTCTAGAAGCAAAATTCAATCTAGCATAATTTTTTTGTATAATCATCCACAAATTCAAACCATGAGTAGGGCAATTATGTATCATTAATTTCATCCTCTCCCAAGCTTGTGCAACATGTTCATGATCAAGTTGCTTAAAATTCATAATATCGTTTCTAAGGGAGATGATCTTAGCGGGAGGAAAATACTTAGAGATAAAAGCATCTTTGCACTTGTTCCAAGAATCAATACTATTTTTAGGCAAAGATGAAAACCAAGCTTTAGCACGATCTCTAAGCGAAAAAGGAAATAGCTTCAATTTGACAATATCATGATCGACATCTTTCTTCTTTTGCATATCACACAAATCAATGAAGCTATTTAGATGGGTAGCGGCATCTTCACTAGGAAGGCCGAAAAACGGATCTTTCATGACAAGATTCAGCAAAGCGGCATTAATTTCACAAGATTCAGCATCGGTAAGAGGAGCAATCAGAGTGCTAATAAAATCATTGTTGTTGGTATTGGTAAAGTCACACAATTTAGTGTTATCTTGAGCGATCGTGCCAAGCAGGCAATCCAACACACAAGCAAACAAAAAGCAAGCGGGCAAAAAGAGGCAAATAGAGAAAGAGAGGGAGGATAGAGAGAGAGAGGGCGAATAAAACAGCAAAGGTGAAGTGGGGGTGAGGAAAACGAGAGGCAAATGGCAAATAATGTAATGCGGGAGATTAGGGTTGTGATGGGTACTTTGTATGTTGATTTTTGCGAGACTCCCCGGCAACGGCGCCAGAAATGGCTCGTTGTCGGGAGTCAAATCTTGACTTGCGCGAACCTCCCCGGCAACGGCGCCAGAAATTCTTCGTGCTACCTCTTGAGCACTGCGGTTGATTTCCTTGAAGAGGAAAGGATGATGCAGCAAAGTAGCGTAAGTATTTCCCTTAGTTTTTGAGAACCAAGGTATCAATCCAGTAGGAGGCTGCACGCAAGTCCCTAGTACATGCACAAAACAAATAACTCCTCGCAACCAACGCGATAATGGGTTGTCAATCCCTTCACGGTCACTTACGAGAGTGAGATCTGATAGATATGATAAGATAATATTTTTGGTGTTTTTATGATAAACATGCAAAGTAAAATAAAAGCAAAGGAAATAACTAAGTATTGTAAGATTAATATGATGAAGATAGACCCGGGGGCCATAGGTTTCACTAGTGGCTTCTCTCAAGAGCATAAGTATTTTACGGTGGGTGAACGAATTACTGTTAAACAATTGACATAATTGAGCATAGTTATGAGAATATATAGGTATGATCATGTATATAGGCATCACGTCTTAGACAAGTAGACCGACTCCTGCCTGCATCTACTACTATTACTCCACTCATCGACCGCTATCCAGCATGCATCTAGAGTATTAAGTTCATGAAAACAGAGTAACGCCTTAAGCAAGATGACATGATGTAGAGGGATAAATTCATGCAATATGATAAAAAAAACCATCTTGTTATCCTCGATGGCAACAATACAATACGTGCCTTGCTGCCCCTACTGTCATTGGGAAAGGACACCGCAAGATTGAACCCAAAGCTAAGCACTTCTCCCATTGCAAGAAAGATCAATCTAGTAGGCCAAACCAAACTCATAATTCAAAGAGACTTGCAAAAATAACCAATCATACATAAAATAATTCAGAGAAGATTCAATTATTGTTCATAGATAATCTTGATCATAAACCCACAATTCATCGATCTCAATAAACACACCGCAAAAAGAAGATGACATCGAATAGATCTCCACAAGAGAGGGGGAGATCATTGTATTGAGATCCAAATAGAGAGAAGAAGCCATCTAGCTAATAACTATGGACCCGAAGGTCTGAGGTAAACTACTCACACTTCATCGGAGAGGCTATGTTGTTGATGTAGAAGCCCTCCGTGATGGATGCCCCCTCCGGCGGAGCTCCGGAACAGGCCCCAAGATGGGATCTCGTGGATATAGAAGGTTGTGGGTGGAATTAGGTTTTTGGCTCCCTATATGATTGTTTCGGGGTACGCGGGTATATATAGGAGGAAGGAGTACGTAGGTGGAGCAACAGGGGGCCCATGAGGGTGGAGGGCGCGCCTGGGGGGGTAGGCGGGCCCCCTACCTCGTGGCTTCCTCCTTTGTTTCTTGACGTAGGGTCCAAGTCTCCTGGATCATGTTCAGTGAGAAAATCACGTTCCCGAAGGTTTCATTCCGTTTGGACTCCGTTTGATATTCCTTTTCTTCGAAACCCTAAAATAGGCAAAAAACAGCAATTCTGGGCTGGGCCTCCAATTAATAGGTTAGTCTCAAAAATAATATAAAAGTGGATAATAAAGCCTAATAATGTCCAAAATAGTAGATAATATAGCATGGAGCAATCAAAAATTATAGATATGTTGGAGACGTATCAACCACCATCGCGAGGCCATCTTCAGGCACGACAGGCACGACCATCGCTAGGTCATCCTCAGCCACCACCATCTCTTGCCCTTGGTCAGCCACCACCATCGCTAGGTCATCCTGAGCCTGATGCCCACTCTGATCCTCTTCTTCCCCCCTCCAGTTCGGATCATCCTCCTTGCTGTCTTTGTTGCAGCCAGAATCGCTGTTGCTTTTGCTACAGCCAGAATCGCTGTTGCTTTTGCTACAGCTAGAATCGCTGCTGCTTTGGCTGTAGCCAGTGTCGCTGCTGCTACTCCCATTGCCTGTCCAAATGCAATAATGACCGTTAACAATCGATGCGAGACAAAGCCAAATGTAGAGGAATAAGAAGAGGCAGAACTTAATGGCATCATCGTTGTCAGCGTAGCGCATGCGACACATAGTCGCGTTGAACACCTTCACGATGAGCATGGTGGCATCGTCGTCATACCTGAAGAGAAGGAAGTACCCCTGCCGCAGGCCGTAGGCACGGTAGAACTTCTCCCAGCCATGACACATGTACATGTGGCCCTCCTTGATCACCAACTCCACATCCCACAGCCTGCGAAACCCATTGCCGGCCTGTCGCAACTTCACATTATTTGGCGGATCTTCACCCAGCATGTTCATAAAAGTGTCAGGCAGCCTCTGCAGTTTGGGACAATGAGTGATGTAGCAAACAACAGAGTTATCATAATGAGATGGTTGAAGGGGAGATCTCTCCATTTATATACCTGCTTCGTGGATGATACTGAAGTCCCAAGTATGATACTGAAGAACTCGAAAGCATCCAACTCGTACTCCGGTGTGGCAGAGCGGAGTCTGCGATGGCGGCTTCCCTCCGTCTCTGATAAGCAGCAGAAGAGACCAATTAGTACCCTTACAACATTATCATACAACATTATAACATAAGAAATTTTGAGCAGAAGATAATCAACTACACCAAGTTATCATTTCTCATTCAAAAAAATGCACTTGTGGACATATGATGGCTCTAGTTGAATTTATTAGTAGCACTAGTCGTCAAAAATGTTGACTTTAGTTGAATTTCATATAATAACTATTTTAACTTCTTTCGGTCAGCAAACTAGGCAACTAGCTAGCAGTATAAAAACATTCAACTAAAGAAAAGAAAGAAACTGCAAAACGTGGCGGAACCCTAAATAAGAAAGTATAAAAACGTGTATTTTTCTTCTTCTTCCCCTCTTCTTCTTTTTCCTCTTTTTTTCCTTTTCTTCTTCTTCTTCTTCTTCTTCTTCTTATTCTTCTTCTTCTTCTTCTTCTTCTTCTTCTTCTTCTTCTTCTTCTTCTTCTTCTTCTTTTTCTTCTTCTTTTTCTCCTCCTCTTCTTCTTCTTCCTTTCCGTTTCCCTCTTCTTCTTCTCCCCCTCTCCACTTTTCTTCTTCTTTCTTCTTCTTCTTTTTCTCCTCCTCTTCTTCTTCTTCTTCCTTTCCCTTTGCCTCTTCTTCTTCTCCCCCTCTTATCTTTTTCTTCTTCTACTACTTTTTTCTTCTTCTTCTTTTTTCTTCTTCTCCTTTTCTTCTTCTTCTTCTTCTTCTTCTTCTTCTTCTTCTTCTTCTTCTTTCTTCTTCTTCTTCTTCTTCTTCTTCTTCTTCTTCTTCTTCTTCTTCTTCTTCTTCTTCTTCTTTCTTCTTCTTATTTTCTGTCTTCTTCTCCCTCCTCCTCTTCCTCCCTCCTCCTCCTCCTTCTACTCTTCTTCTTCTTCTGAACTAAAATTAAAACTAATCTAAAACAAACTAAACTAAAAATAAAACTAAAACTAAACTGAAAATAAAACTAGAGCAAAACTATAATTAAACTAAGGTTTAGGGTTTCCTCTTCCTCTCCTTTTCTTTCTTCTTCTCCCTCCTCCTCTTCCTCCCTTCTCCCCTCTTCTTCTTCTTCTTCTTCTTCTTCCCCTTCTACATATTCTAGCACTAAAACTAAACTGAATCTAACACTAACACATATCTAGCACTAAATCTAACACTAACAATTAAACAGCAAAAAAAGAAAAAAAAACAGAAAAAAATAACTCACCGGAGCAGATGGGGGCCGGGGTTTCGCGGGGTAGGGTGGTGGTGGCGACGGGGGCAGCAGGGCTCCGGGGCGGTGGAGCTCAGGGCGGGCGGTGACCGGCGGTGCCGAGCCGGCAGGGAGGCTGTAACGCCCTCGATGCGGCTATAGCTCCCACGTGTTGAGGCACGACTTAGAGACATAACCGCATTGAAAGCAATGTCGCAAGTCAGGCAATCATCACAACATCCCATGTAATATATAGAATAAAAGGGGAGATACATAGTTGGCTTACACTCGCCACGTCACATCAAAGCACATAAATAACATTCATCAACCAAACACTCATGGCCCGACTACGGCACCAAAATAGAAGAAAACCCAACATGCGACACGGCCCGATCGAACCCCAACTAGGCACCACTACTGATCATCAGGAAAAGACACGTAGCAACGCTGAGAGTCCTCGTCGAACTCCCACTTGCGCTCGTACTCGTCACCTGGAGCGGAAACACCTGGACCTGCATCTGGAGTTATAGTATCTGTGAGCCACAGGGACTCAGCAATCTCGCACCCTCGTGATCAAGACTATTTAAGCTTGTAGGAAGGGTAAGGCAAAAGTATGTGGAGCTGCGGCAAGCGACTAGCATATATGGTGGCTAACTTATACGCAAAAGAGAGCGAGAAGAGAAGGCAAAGCGCGCGCGAGAATCTAGAGGAACAACCTGCGCAAGCATAACTCCAACACCGTGTCCACTTCCCGGACTCCGCCGAGAAGGGGCCATCACGGTAAGACACACGGTTGATTCATTTTAATTAAGTTTATGTTCAAGTTATCTACAACCGGACATTAACAAATTCCCATCTGCCCATAACCGCGGGCACGGCTTTCGAAAGTTCAATCCCTGCAGGGGAGTCCCAACTTAGCCCATGACAAGCTCTCACGGTCAATGAAGGAATAGACCTCCACCCGAGACGTTCCGATCAGACTCGGTATCCCGGTACAACAAGACATTTCGACGGGTTAAAACTAGACCAGCAACACCGCCCGAATGTGCCGACAAATCCCGATAGGAGCTGCACATATCTCGTTCTCAGGGCACACTCAGATGAGACATCCTACGAGTAAAACCAACCCTCAAGTTGCCCCGAGGTGGCCCCGCAGTCTACTCGGTCGGACCAACACTCAGAGGAGCACTGGCCCGTGGGGGGCTAAAATAAGATGACCCTCGGGCTCCGGAAACCCAAGGAAAAAGAGGCTAGGTGGCAAATGGTAAAACCAATGTTGGGCATTGCTGGAAAAGCTTTAATCAAGATGAACTATCAAGGGGTTCCCATTATAGCCCAACCGTGTAAGGGACACAAAAAATCCGGGAACATAACACCGATATGACGGAAACTAGGGCGGCAAGAGTGGAACAAAACACTAGGCGAGAGGCCGAGCCTTCCACCCTTTACCAAGTATATAGATGCGTTAAGATAATATAGCAATATAATGATATCCCAACAAGTAAATAAATGTTCCAACAAGGAACGGCTCCAATCTTCACCTGCAACTAGCAACGCTATAAGAGGGGCTGAGCAAAGCGGTAACATAGCCAATCAACGGTTTGCTAGGACATGGTGGGTTAGAGGTTCAACATGGCAATTGGGAGGCTGACAAGCAAAAGGTAGGCATCGTAGCATTGGCATAGCAAGAGCGAGCAAACTAGCATAGCAAAGATAGTAGTGATTTCTAGGGTATGATCATCTTGCCTGCAAAGCTGTCAGAGTTGACTGGATCCTCAAAAGCAAACTCAACGGGCTCCTCGTTAGCGAACTCGTCTCCCGGCTCTACCCAAACAATACAAACAAGCAACAAGAATACAATCAACCACGTGCAAGCTCAAACAATAAGATGCAAGGATGGTGTGCTATGCGGGATGCGATGCGGGATGCAAAATGCAAGATATGACAGGAAATGCATGAACATGGCCACAACTTGTAAAACCAGGTGTGCCACTGGAAAGAGGGGATGAAATCGCTTGAAAACGATATAAAGAACGCTGGAATCGGAGTTACGGTTTGGGAATGGCAAGCGATTTAAGAATGACACCGGTCTGTGATTTACAGCAAGTAGGTATTTAAATGCAACGAAATGAACATGCTACAGCCACCAAACATGAAAACAAAATACATGGCAGGGAAGCATTCAACATTCTTAACAAAAGACTAGCACTGAGCTAAGGCCAATTCATCCATTAAGAGGTTCAAACAAGCATGGCAAAAACGCAAATGCAGAACAGATTTCAGACTTAGTGAAATTAACACTTGTCTGAAATTTTAGATCATGAAGCCCTCTTCGGAGCAACAAAACAACATGCTACAGGACCTGATTAAGATAAATAAGAACATGGCATGGAGATACTCTACAAGCTTAACAAAAGACCCTAAGTGACCTGGGGCCAAAAGGGATCACAAAATATACTAACGAGCTCACGAACATAGCTAAAACACAATCAGTTCTCAGACTTAGTGAAATCTGAGACATGCTGAAATTAACTCACGAAGGCATGTAAACGAGCTCGATGCACTCACTACAGTGCAAGTCATGGCAAGGAAAGCATACATCCATTAAGAAGGCACAAAATTCTAGCTATTCATGGCAAGAACAATGGCATAGCATGCACGGATCAACTACTATAGCATCGGCAAAATCGCAAACGAGTTGACGATCTGCCCAGATTCACAACGAAGCAAAAGTAGAGCTCGATTGACTGAAGCTAGGGTGCTCCATAATTGCAAGTAAAGACATGGATGGATATAGCATAACAATATTAACAAAACTCCTTTACTGATCATCCTCAAAAGAGGCACGCATCACTAGGAAACAGCAAGAACATATGGCATCAAGAACTAAATAATCCCAGACTTAGTGAAAACTACCAAGTCCCTGAAAACAGATTTACCGGGTGCCTCACTTTGCAAGCTTGCACAAGTCACCACACACATCCTAAAAATGCATGGGTTGCACCTCTGGAAAGATAACAAGATGCTTAACAAAACATATGAAGGACTCACAGGCATATCATGCACACAACAATCATGGCAAAAATGACAAAAGTCTAAGATGAACTAGCAGATCTGACAATTAACTCACGAAGCCTCCTTCTAACAGAATTTCAGGCATCAAGATGAACTCAAATGAAAATGATGCAATGGAATGAAATGATGTACTCGTCGAGACAAACATTTTGATATACTATATGTCCAAAAGGGAGCTACGGCTGCGGAGATATGGCAGGTCAAAGTATGCACAAAAATTAGGGTTTCGGGGATAAAAGTCAACCGCCAAATTTCCAAATCTAGATCCAGATCGGGCATGGGAACCGAGGATGGCCGGAAAACACTGTTCACCGCCGGAGTTCTTGCCGGAGAGGAAGAAGCCGGACGTGGGGAGGCTCGCCGGAGTGGAGGAGAGGACGAGGGGCGGCGGAGCGGTTGCGGCGGCGGCCAGGCGGCGGGCGGCGCGCGCGCGCCGGCGGGGAGGCGGCGACGAGGCGCGAGGTGAGTCTCCGGGCGGCGCGCGGGCGGCGGGAGCCCCGGGCGACGGCGGTTGGTGGCCCGGGCCGGGAGGGCTGGAGATGGGCCCCGCGGGCCCTGACGGCGGCGGCGGCGGGTGGATCCGGACGTTGTCCGGCCTGGCGCGGACACGTCCGGCGGCGGCGGGATCTTTTTTTTAGGGTTTCGTGGGGGAGAGAGATCCGAAAACGGGGGGGGGGGCTATTTATAGGCATAAGTGGAGGTAGGAGAGTCCAAATGAGGTGCGGTTTTCGGCCACGCGTTCGTGATTGAACGATCTAGATGATGGAGCAGAGTTTGGTGGGTTTTGGGCCAAATTGGAGGGGTGTTGGGCTGCAACACACACGAGGCCTTTTCGGTCCCTCGGTTAACCGTTGGAGTATCAAACGAAGTCCAAATGATACGAAACTTGACAGGCGGTCTACCGGTAGTAAACCAAGGCCGCATGACAAGTCTCGGTCCAATCCACGAAAGAAAGCTAGAAATAACCACCGGAGGAGAACGAAGCGCCGGAATGCAAAATGGACAACGGGGAAAATGCTCGAATGCATGAGATGAACACGTATGCAAATGCAATGCACATGATGACATGATATGAGATGCATGAAAACGAAAACAACACACAGAGACAAAGACCCGAACCCGAGAAATAAATATAACTTAACGCCGGAAACGGCAAGAGTTGGAGTACAAATTGGGAAAGTTATATCTGGGGCGTTACAACACTCCACCACTACGAAAGGATCTCGTCCCGAGATCTAGGACTGAAAGAACGCCGGGTACTCAGAACGGAGGTGATCCTCGCGTTCCCAGGTAGCTTCACGGTCGGAATAGTGTGACCACTTGACTTTGAGGGATTTGATTGACTTGTTGCGATTCTTGCGTTCGGTCTCTTCAAGAATAGCAACTGGGTGCTCACGATAAGAGAGATCTTCTTGGAGCTCAATGTCCTCGAAGTTGACTGTGCGGTCAGGAGTCTTGAAGCACTTTCGAAGCTGAGAGACATGGAACACGTCATGAACATTTGCAAAGTTTGAAGGAAGCTCGAGTTGATAGGCGAGGTCGCCTCTCTTGCTGACAATCTTGAAAGGTCCCACATATCTAGGGGCAAGCTTCCCTTTGATACCGAAGCGGCGAGTACCTTTCATAGGAGAGACGCGGAGGTAAACATGATCTCCGATCTCGAAAGCCAAATCACGGTGCTTACTATCATAGTAGCTCTTTTGGCGGGATTGGGCTGCTTTGAGGTTATCACGAATGACTTTGCACATTTCTTCTGCCTCTATGATTAAGTCATTACCCAGCAGCTGACGTTCACCGGTTTCAGACCAGTTGAGAGGGGTACGGCACTTCCTGCCATACAGAATTTCAAATGGGGCCTTGCCCGAACTTGCTTGAAAACTGTTGTTGTAGGAGAATTCAGCATAAGGAAGACAATCCTCCCACTTCATGCCGAAGGAGATCACACAAGCCCTGAGCATATCTTCAAGAATCTGGTTGACACGCTCGACTTGACCGCTTGTTTGAGGGTGGAAAGCAGTGCTGAAACGGATGTTGGTGCCCATGGCCTTCTGGAACGAATCCCAAAACTTGGAGGTAAAGATGCTGCCACGGTCTAAAGATATCACTTGAGGAATACCGTGTAGAGAGACAATACGAGAGGTATAGAGTTCCGCCAATTGAGCTGCAGTGATCGACTCTTTGATAGGCAGAAAGTGAGCCACTTTGGTGAGCTTGTCGATGACAACGAATATAGCATCATTGCCACGCTTGGACTTTGGAAACCCAGTCACGAAGTCCATTTCAATGTGGTCAAACTTCCATTCTGGAATGGAAAGAGGTTGGAGGAGACCTGCTGGCCTTTGGTGTTCTGCCTTCACTCTTCTGCAGACATCACATTCATTCACGAATTGAGCGATCTCGCGCTTCATTCGAGTCCACCAATAAGCTTGCTTGATATCCTGATACATCTTCGTACTCCCAGGGTGGATGGAGAGGAGAGAATTGTGAGCCTCGTTCATGATCACTTTACGGAGGTCACCCTTGGGTACAACAATTTGATCCTCGAAGAAGAGAGTGTCCTTGTCATCAAGGCGGTAGCACTTGTACTTGGACTGACTCTTGGCAATCCCAATCTTCACCTTTTTCACCATAGCATCAAGAAGCTGGGCTTGGCGAATCTGGTCTTCTAAGGTAGGAGAGACTAGAAGGTTGGCGAGGAAACCTTGAGGAACAACTTGCAGATTCAGTTTGCGGAAAGCTTCACAAAGCTCGGGTTGATAAGGCTTAAGAATCAGACTGTTGCAATACGCTTTTCTGCTCAAAGCGTCAGCGATCACATTGGCCTTGCCTGGAGTATACTCGATACTTGGATTATACTCTTGAATCATTTCGACCCATCGAGTTTGCCTGAGGTTGAGATTAGGCTGAGTGAAGATGTACTTGAGACTCTTGTGATCGGTGAAAATATCCACTTTTCTTCCCAATAGAAGATGTCTCCAAGTCAAAAGAGCATGCACAACTGCCGCCAACTTGAGATCATGAGTGGGGTAGTTCTTCTCATTAGGCTTCAGCTGGCGAGATGTATAAGCAACAACTTTCTTCTCTTGCATCAATACTGCGCCAAGACCTTGGAGAGAGGCATCACAAAAGACCTTGTACGGTTTGGATTCATCAGGCGGAGTCAAAACTGGAGCAGTGATCAACTTCTCTTTCAAAGTGTTGAAAGCAATATCACACTCCGGAGACCAAACATACTTGGCGTGCTTCTGAAGAAGATTTGAGAGAGGCTTCGTGATCTTAGAAAAGTTTTCAACGAATCTTCGGCAATAGCTTGCGAGACCGAGGAAACTGCGGAGTTGCTTCACATTCTGAGGAGGTTCCCAATTGACAATTGCAGACACCTTCTCAGGATTCACGGCAATGCCCTTGGCAGAGATATTATGACCAAGATAAAGAACCTCATTGAGCCAAAATTCACACTTGGAGAACTTGGCATAGAATTGATGTTCCCTGAGCTTATCAAGCACCAAACGCAAGTGTTTGGCATGATCTTCCTTGTTCTTCGAGAAAACCAGAATGTCGTCGAGATAGACCAAAACGAAGTCATTGGTGTAGGCGCTGAAGATGAAGTTCATCATGCGAGAGAACGTTGGAGGAGCATTGACAAGGCCAAAAGACATGACAGTGTATTCATATGAACCAAAACTTGTCCTGAAAGCCGTCTTGGGAATATCTTGCTCACGGATTCGAATCTGATGATACCCCATACGAAGATCAAGCTTGGAGAATACTTGGGCACCATTGAGTTGTTCGAACAGCTCATTGATGTTGGGGAGTGGGTATTTGTTCTTTATGGTCTTCTTGTTCAATGGTCGGTAATCAACACAAAGTCGGTCCGATCCATCCTTTTTTTTCACAAAAAGAACACCACAACACCATGGAGAAGAACTAGGCCGGATGAGACCCATTCTTTCTTGCTCATCGAGTTGCTTCTTCAGCTCCTTCAACTCTTTAGGTCCGAGCTTGTAAGGACGTTTGCACACAGGTTCCATGCCGGGCTCAAGATCAATAACGAATTCAACTGGCCGGTGCGGAGGCATTCCTGGGAGCTCTTCTGGAAAGACGTCTTGATATTCGCAAACGACTGGAATTTGCGAGATAGCATCAAGTTCACCCTTCTCATTGAGAGAAAACAGACGGATGGTATCATCACGAGCGGCAAAGACAATTACATCCTCAAACGAATGAGTCAATTGAATCTGCCTAGCTACACAATCCAGATGTGCCTTGTGCTTAGAAAGCCAATCCATTCCGAGAATAAGATCAATATCCGAGTTACCAACAACCATTGGAGAAGAAAGAAACTTGTAGTGACCCAAAGTGATAGAGATATTGGGAGCAACCAAACTAGAAGTCAAAAGCTTGCCGGGAGAAACAACTTGCATGGCTTTGGGCATAATCTCAGTATCAACATCGTGCTTCGAAGCAAACGGGCATGACAAGAAAGAATGCGATGCACCAGTATCAAAAAGTACTTTTGCAGGAATGTCGTTAACAGGAAGGTTACCCATGATGACATCTGAAGAATCCTCTGCCTGAGCTGCGTTCATCAAGTTGACCTTGGCATGCTTGGGATTATGCTTGACCACAGCTGTACTTGCCGATCTCACAGGAGGAAGAGGAGGAGGAGGAAGACGCCTCTGGTTGAAACACTTGTTGGCATAGTGACCCTTTTCTTGGCACTTGTTGCACGTGACCTCTGAAAGCGGACGGTGGTACGGAGCACTTGGTCTTGGAGGTTGAGACGAAGACTTGTTCTGAAATCCAGGGTTGGGTGGGTGGGAAGAACCACTGCCACCTTTGCTCTTATGCTGATACGGCTGACGGAACGGAGGAGGAGGAAGCCAATACTTCTGCTGCTTGGCCACTTGAGTAGAGGAAGAAGGATTAGCATCTCTGGCTCGCTTCTTGGAAGCATCACACCTCAACTGAGCAGCCTCTTGCTTCAGTGCCATGTTGTAGAACTCATCGTATCTCAACTGCTCAAAGAGGACAAGAGCGAGCTGAATTTCTTCTCTGAGACCACCCCTGAACTGATATATCATGCTCTTCTCATCAGGGACGTCCTGCTTGGCAAAGCGGGCGAGCTTTTGGAACAACTTGTTGTAGTCATAGACAGACAAAGAGCCTTGCTTCAGATTGCGGAATTCCTGACACTTACTCTCAACCACACTTTGAGGGATGTGATGAGCTCAGAAGTCTTGACGGAAATCATCCCAAGTGATCAGACGTCCACCTCTGGAATCCTTGTACTGCTGGAACCATTCTGCAGCCTGATCTTTGAGTTGGAACGAAGCGAACTTGACGAAATCTTCAGGCCTGACGTTGCTGCATTCAAAATGCTTGCCTAGATCCACAAGCCAATCGTCAGCATCGGAAGCCTCAACACAATTGCTGAACGTCTTTGGCCCATTAGCAAGGAACTGGTTCAGTGTAGCAAAGTGGTTCTGATTGTTGCCTTGATTCCCTTGCCTGCCTTGATTGTGCTCTTGGAGGATTTGCATGATCAACTGTGTGTTTGCATTGGTTGTGGCCATCACAGCTTGCCATGCCTCCGGAGGAGGTGGAGGAGGTGGTGGATCTTGATTCTGGTTCTGACTGGTGCTCTTAGCGGGAGCCATCCTGAAGAGGTTGACCACCGTTAGCACATAGACAGATAAATGAAGCTGAAACCAACGGAATGAAAATTGCAACATAAAGTCTTCACATCCGAACAAAATGAATGAATGCATTTCTCTTGAAGTGGTCACATATCCCTAAATTGCGAAGCCACGTAGAATGAAGGTAGAAGAAGTAAATCAACAAGGTACGGATCAAGAACGAATAATCGGTAAGAAATCCCAATCTCAAACCAATATCCGTGGAAGAAGAACTAGAGCTACGAGAATTCCCACCTATGAAACTCCCGAAACTTTCCGGTTATGCAATCAGGTGTTGGGGATACAGGGGAAGCATAATATCTCACCCAAACTAGCAATTCCTACATCCAGATGTATCCATCCTTCAACACATAACCAAGAAACCTTCGGAAACCATCTACCTCAACCTTCGAAAAGCATCCATTATACAAGTTATGGCGATACTCCCGAACTCCCGCCCCAGTACTAGGTGGCGTCGAGGTTATCTCACCAACGAACTGCATAAAAGAGATTTTCAATGTCGGCGAACATATCTCAAGTATTCCAGAATTGCAACAATAAAATTATGATGACAACACCTCAGAGCTCAACTCCCCGGGACACTTCCACTAAGCCCCTGACAGGAGGCACCAAGACAATGTTCTCATCATAAGCCATCGGAACGATTCCAAGATACTTGCGTGATCCTAAAATTTTTTTTAGTGAAATTTGAGAAGAGAAGAGTCAAAACTCTACGTCAGGATGCCTTACCAGAGCAATGAGGAGACTAGGAAGTAAAAAAGAATTCCTATGCTCTCCGATATATAATTCCTAAATGACTCAAAACATTTTTCTAGACACAACTCGGCTGCTAAAAACGATCAAGCAATGGGGCTCCTAAGGTCGGGGAAGGCTCTGATACCAACTTGTAACGCCCTCGATGCGGCTATAGCTCCCACGTGTCAAGGCATGACTTAGAGACATAACCGAATTGAAAGCAATGTCGCAAGTTAGGCAATCATCACAACATCCCATGTAATATATAGAATAAAATGGGAGATACATAGTTGGCTTACACTCGCCATGTCACATCAAAGTACATAAATAACATTCATCAACCAAACACTCATGGCCCGACTACGATGCCAAAATAGAAGAAAACCCAACATGCGACATGGCCCGATCGAACCCCAACTGGGCACCACTACTGATCATCAGGAAAAGACACGTAGCAACGCTGAGAGTCCTCGTCGAACTCCCACTTGAGCTCGTACTCGTCACCTGGAGCGGAAACACTTGGACCTGCATCTGGAGTTATAGTATCTGTGAGCCACAGGGACTCAGCAATCTCGCACCCTCGCGATCAAGACTATTTAAGCTTGTAGGAAGGGTAAGGCAAAAGTATGTGGAGCTGCAGCAAGCGACTAGCATATATGGTGGCTAACTTATACGCAAAAGAGAGCGAGAAGAGAAGGCAAAGCGCGCGCGAGAATCTAGAGGAACAACCTGCGCAAGCATAACTCCAACACCGTGTCCACTTCCCGGACTCCGCCGAGAAGGGGCCATCACGGTAACACACACGGTTGATTCATTTTAATTAAGTTTATGTTCAAGTTATCTACAACCGGACATTAACAAATTCCGATCTGCCCATAACCGCGCGCACGGCTTTCGAAAGTTCAATCCCTGCAGGGAGTCCCAACTTAGCCCATGACAAGCTCCCAGGGTCAACGAAGGAATAGACCTCCACCCGAGACGTTCCGATCAGACTCGCTATCCCGGTACAACAAGACATTTCGACGGGTTAAAACTAGACCAGCAACACCCCCCGAATGTGCCGACAAATCCCGATAGGAGCTGCACATATCTCGTTCTCAGGGCACACTCAGATGAGACATCCTACGAGTAAAACCAACCCTCAAGTTGCCCCGAGGTGGCCCCGCAGTCTACTCGGTCGGACCAACACTCAGAGGAGCACTGGCCCGTGGGGGGCTAAAATAAGATGACCCTCGGGCTCCGGAAACCCAAGGGAAAAAGAGGCTAGGTGGAAAATGGTAAAACCAATGTTGGGCATTGCTGGAAAAGCTTTAATCAAGACGAACTATCAAGCGGTTCCCATTATAGCCCAACCGTGTAAGGGACGCAAAAAATCCGGGAACATAACACCGATATGACGGAAACTAGGGCGGCAAGAGTGGAACAAAACACTAGGCGAGAGGCCGAGCCTTCCACCCTTTACTAAGTATATAGATGCATTAAGATAACATAGCAATATAATGATATCCCAACAAGTAAATAAATGTTCCAACAAGGAACGGCTCCAATCTTCACCTGCAACTAGCAACGCTATAAGAGGGGCTGAGCAAAGCGGTAACATAGCCAATCAACGGTTTGCTAGGACATGGTGGGTTAGAGGTTCAACATGGCAATTGGGAGGCTGACAAGCAAAAGGTAGGCATCGTAGCATTGGCATAGCAAGAGCGAGCAAACTAGCATAGCAAAGATAGTAGTGATTTTGAGGGTATGATCATCTTGCCTGCAAAGCTGTTAGAGTTGACTGGATCCTCAAAAGCAAACTCAACGGGCTCCTCGTTAGCGAACTCATCTCCCAGCTCTACCCAAACAAGACAAACAAGCAACAAGAATACAATCAACAACGTGCAAGCTCAAACAATAAGATGCAAGGATGGTATGCTATGCGGGATGCGATGCGGGATGCAAAATGCAAGATATGACAGGAAATGCATGAACCTGGCCTCAACCTGGAAAACCAAGTGTGCCACTGGAAAGAGGGGATGAAATCGCTTGAAAACGATATAAAGAACGCCGGAATCAGAGTTACGGTTTGGAAATGGCAAGCGATTTAAGAATGACACCGGTCTGTGATTTACAGCAAGTAGGCATCTAAATGCAACGAAATGAACATGCTACAGCCACCAAACATGACAATAAAATACATGGCAGAGAAGCATTCAAGATGCTTAACAAAAGACTAGCACTGAGCTAAGGCCAATTCATCCATTAAGAGGTTCAAACAAGCATGGCAAAAACGCAAATGCAAAACAGATTTCAGACTTAGTGAAATTAACACTTGTCTGAAATTTCAGATCATGAAGCCCTCTTCGGAGCAAGAAAACAACATGCTACAGGACCTGATTAAGATAAATAAGAACATGGAATGGAGCTACTCTACAAGCTTAACAAAAGACCCTAAGTGACCTGGGGCCAAAAGGGATCACAAAATATACTAACGAGCTCACGAACATAGCTAAAACATAATCAGTTCTCAGACTTAGTGAAATCTGAGACATGCTGAAATTAACTCACGAAGGCATGTAAACGAGCTCGATGCACTCACTACAGTGCAAGTCATGGCAAGGAAAGCATACATCCATTAAGAAGGCACAAAATGCTAGCTAGGAATGGCAAATACAATGGCATAGCATGCGCGGATCAACTACAATAGCATCGGCAAAATCGTAAACGAGTTGACGATCTGCCCAGATTCACAACGAAGCAAAAGTAGAGCTCGATTGACTCAAGCTAGGCTGCTCCATAATTGCAAGTAAAGACATGGATGGATAGAGCATAACAAGATTAACAAAACTCCTTTACTGATTATCCTCAAAAGAGGTACGGATCACTAGGAAACAGCAAGAACATATGGCATCAAGAACTAAATAATCCCGGACATAGTGAAAACTACTAACTCCCTGAAAACAGATTTACCGGGTGCCTCACTTTGCAATCTTGCACAAGTCACCACACACATCATAAAAATGCATGGGTTGCACCTCTGGAAAGATAACAAGATGCTTAACAAAACATATGAAGGACTCACAGGCATATCATGCACACAACAATCATGGCAAAAATGACAAAAGTTTAAGATGAACTAGCAGATCTAACAATTAACTCACGAAGCCTCCTTCTAACAGCATTTCGGGCATCAAGATGAACTCAAATGAAAATGATGCAATGGAATGAAATGATGTACTCGTCGAGACGAACATTTTGATATACTATATGTCCAAAACAGAGCTACGGCTGCGGAGATATGGCAGGTCAAAGTATGCACAAAAATTAGGGTTTCGGGGATAAAAGTCAACCGTCAAATTTCTAGATCTAGATCCAGATCGGGCACGGGAACCGAGGATGGCCGGAAAACACTGTTCACCACCGGAGTTCTTGCCGGAGAGGAAGAAGCCGGACGTGGGGAGGCTCGCCGGAGTGGAGGAGAGGACGCGGGGCGGCGGAGCGGTTGCGGCGGCGGCCGGGCGGCAGGCGGCGCGCGCGCGCCGGCGGGGAGGCGGCGGTGAGGCGCGCGGTTGCGGCGGTGAGTCTCCGGGCGGCGCGTGGGCGGCGGGAGCCCCGGGCGGCGGCGGTTGGTGGCCCGGGCCGGGAGGGCTGGAGATGGGCCCCGCGGGCCCTGACGGCGGCGGCGGCGGGTGGATCCGGACGTTGTCCGGCCTGGCACGGACACCTCCGGCGGCGGCGGGATCTTTTTTTTATGGTTTCGTGGGGGAGAGAGATCCGAAAACGGGGGGGGGGGGCTATTTATAGGCATAAGTGGAGGTAGGAGAGTCTAAATGAGGTGCGGTTTTCGGCCACGCGTTCGTGATTGAACGATCTAGATGACGGAGCAGAGTTTGGTGGGTTTTGGGCCAAATTGGAGGGGTGTTGGGCTGCAACACACACGAGGCCTTTTCGGTCCCTCGGTTAACCGTTGGAGTATCAAGCAAAGTCCAAATGATACAAAACTTGACAGGCGGTCTACCGGTACTAAACCAAGGCCGCATGACAAGTCTCGGTCCAATCCGGAAATGTTTAATCCCCACACACGAAAGAAAGCTAGAAATGACCACCGGAGGAGAACGAACCGCCGGAATGCAAAACGGATAACGGGGAAAATGCTCGAATGCATGAGATGAACACGTATGCAAATGCAATGCACATGATGACATGATATGAGATGCATGAAAACGAAAACAACACACGGAGACAAAGACCCGAACCCGAGAAATAAATATAACTTAACGCCGGAAACGGCAAGAGTTGGAGTACAAATTGGGAAAGTTATATCCGGGGCGTTACAGAGGCAGGGGCGATGGGGCCACGGTGGCGCCGGGGTGGTGGGCGGGTGGTGGGGGCGGCGGGGCGCCGGGGCGGTTGGGCGGCGACGTGTTGGGGCGTCGGGGTGGTGGGGCGACGGGGCGTCAGGGTGGTGGGGCGATGGGGCGTCGGGGTGGTGGGGCGACAGGGCGTCAGTGGGTGCGGGGCGGTCGGGTGTCGGCGGGTGGGAGGGCGGCGGGGCAAGCGGCGGCGGGTGGCGGGGGCGGCGGCAGGCGTCGGGGGCGGCGGTGGTGGCTGTGTTCGTCGGGGAGGAGAGAGGGAGAGAAACAGAGAGATGGAGGGGCGGGGTAGGATTCGGCCACTAGTTAGGTTAGTTCTTTGCCATCCGCTTTTTTGTCTTTGCCGTCCGCTAGTAGACGGCAAGGAGGGGGGCCGTTAAGTTTTTTTTAATCAGCTCGTTAGTGGGGCCACCTCTATCTTTGCCGTCTGCCAGCTGACAGCAAAGATTCTTTGTCGTCCGCTAGCGGACGACAAATAATTGGCTGATGGCAAAGACCTTCTTTGCCATCAGCCAGTTCTTCGTCGTCTGTCTTCTGTAAGCGGACAACAAAGACCTTCTTTGCCGTCAGCCAGCGGACGGCAAAGAATTGGCTGACAGGAAATAAGCTAATTGCAGTAGTGCATGAAGCATGGTAATAGGTTGATCTACATCATGCAAGCAATCAACGTCAAAAATGTCCACTAGTGGGACTAGAGCATCACCTTCACCTATGTTACCTTTTTCATTCCACTTATATGGTGTAGGTGAGGTCGGGAAGACCAAATGGTGGTCATCTTCATCTTGATGGAACCATGTGGGGGGTGCATGATATTCCACCATGGCCATCGTCTTGTCCAAAGCGAGGACGTAGTCGTCGCGAATCGGCGCGTCATCATATATGGGACCTAGCACCAAATGAGAAGACACAATAGAGGTAGAGGTCAAGTCGTTAGTCTTGAAAGTGGCTGAGGGAGTCCTGGACTAAGGGGTCCTCGGGCGTCCGCCCGGTTATCCATGGGCCGGACTGATGGACTGTGAAGACATGAAGGCCGAAGACTGCACCGTGTCCGGATTGGACTCTACTTGGCGTGGAAGGCAAGCTTGGCGACCGAAGATTCCTTCTTATGCAACTGACTCCATGTAAACCCTATATCCCCTCGGTGTCTATATAAACCGAAGGGGTTAGTCCGGAAAGGACACCACATATACTCATTACCATATTCATAGGCTAGACTTCTAGGGTTTAGCCATTACGATCTCGTGGTAGATCAACTCTTGTAATACTCATATTCATCAAGATCAATCAAGGAGGAAGTAGGGTATTACCTCCATAGAGAGGGCCCGAACCTGGGTAAACATCGTGTCCCCCGTCTCCTGTTACCATCGATCCTAGACGCACAGTTCAGGACCCCCTACCCGAGATCTGTCGGTTTTGACACCGACATTGGTGCTTTCATTGAGAGTTCCGCTATGCCGTCAAGGTTCGATGGCCCCTTCAATCGTCAATAATGACGTTGTCCAAAGAGGAACCTTCCTCCCCAGACAGATCTTCGTATTCGGCGGCTCGTACTGCGGGCTAACTCGCTTGGCCATCTGGAGCAGATCAACAGCTACGCCCCTGGCCATCAGGTCAGATTTTGAAGCTTGAACTACGTTATGGATATCCATGAAGACTTGATCTTTGAGGGATTTGAACCCGCGGCAATCGCTCCCCCTCATCCCGATGAACGTGACTTAAATCTGTCATCGGATCACGCCCAGGAGATGGTCCCTGCGGCTGCAATGACCTTAGAGCCGAAGTAGATCGAGCCATCCGAGGCCGCAGAGTCTGCGGCGTTGGAGCCGCACATGGAATCGATGCCCTGCAATATTCTCTTTAACGGAACTTTGGACTTGTCTCCGGTTATAAGTTCTGGATTGTGTACGCCCGCGGACACCGAGCTAGATGAGTTATCCATCTTCGAGTTCAGCGCCGCTGACGTTTTCCAGCACTCGCCTTTGGGTGACGTGCTAAAATTTTTAAAGAATTTGTACTTGGAGAAGGACTCACGGCCGAACTATGTCCGGTTCGAGCTAGACACGGATGATGAGGAATCTTGCTTCTCACCCGCCACCCACTTCATAGCCACCATCGATGACTTAACCGACATGCTTGACTATGGCTCTGAAGACATCGACGGTATGGACGACGATGCCGACAAGGAGCAAGGCCCAGACCCGCCATTCACTAGACGTTGGACGGCTACCTCTTCGTACGACGTGTACATGGTTGATACACCTAAAGGATCTGGCGATGACAAAGAAGAGCCAGATGCGAATAAAACTTCCGAGACACAGTCCAAGCTCCGTCCCAAGCC
Organism: Triticum urartu; assembly: GCF_056163025.1. NCBI lineage: Eukaryota > Viridiplantae > Streptophyta > Magnoliopsida > Poales > Poaceae > Triticum > Triticum urartu. The sequence continues at coordinate 319,386,180 of NC_141875.1, read as the reverse complement.
CCGCCGCTTAAAGGCACCGGAGAAAATAGTACTCCGGGCGATGCCGAAAACAACGAAGACCCTGTTGGGGCTACATCCGAACAGGAACACAACAACAGGCAAGACAACCCTGACGAACAAGCCATAGAAGATGACTTGGAGGATGATAGTCACCGTCCACCCTCCGAGGAGGATACAAGCCTTGGCAACGAAGACTTCATCGTGCCTGAGGATCCTCTCGAGCAGGAGCGCTTTAAGCTTCAGCTCATAGCCACTTCAAGGAGCCTGAAAAAGAAACAACAGCAGCGTCAAGCTGAACAGGACCTACTCGTTGACAGATGGACTGACGTCCTGACAGCCGAAGAATACGGCCTCAACCGCCCAGCCAAGAGCTACCCGAAACACAGACTGCTACCTCAGTTCGATGAGGAGGCGCCGGAGCACATATCTCCCTCGCGTAATACGGATTGACAACCACGTGGTCGGGACAGAGCGGCGGAACGGCCACCACACGGTCGGGATAAAGCGGTAACTCAGGCCGAAAAGTAGACCGCCCACCACCCCATCAAAATAGGGACGGAAGAGTCCAGAGTCATATGTACGACCTCAGATAGACCCTAGATAGTAGAGTAGGACACACAAGATCGATCTATGGATCACGAGGACGTTCCTCGAGGCACGACAACGGCTACCTATTCGGACGTGACAAACCTAACCATGCTCGGGCCGAATGCCGCAGACGGACTCCTTCAGAGCTCCGCCACGATGCGGCCCGATATAGAGGCGCCGCACACCCGCTATGCTTCACAGATGAAGTACTGGATCATGAATTCCTCGAGGGGTTCAAGCCCGTCAATATCGAATCATACGACGGCACAACCGATCCTGCAGTATGGATCAAGGATTTCATTCTCCACATCCACATGGCCTGAGGAGACGACCTCCACGCCATCAAATACCTCCCATTAAAGCATAAAGGACCAGGTCGGCACTAGTTAAATAGCCTGCCTGAGAACTCCATCGGCAGCTGGGAGGACTTGGAAGAGGCTTTCCTCGAAACTTCCAAGGAACTTATGTCCGGCCACCAGATGCCGATGACCTAAGCCACATAGTCCAACAACCTGGAGAATCAGCCAAAAAATTCTGGACTAGGTTCCTAACCAAAAAGAACGAGATCGTCGACTGTCCAGGTGCCGAGGCCCTAGCAGCCTTCAAACACAGCATCCGTGACGAATGGCTAGCACGCCACCTCGGATAAGAAAAGCCAAAGTCAATGGCAGCCCTGGTGGCACTCATGACCCGCTTTTGCACAAGCGAGGACAGCTGGCTGGCTCATAGCAAAAACACAGCCAGCGAGGTAGGACCCACAGAGGCCAAGAATAGCACCAGCAGGCTCTGGCGCAATAGACACAAATGCAGAAGCAATGGCGAAACACCGAGGACAATACAGTCAATGCCGGATTCAGTGGCTCCAAGTCCGGCCAACGGAAGAAACCCTACAAAAGAAACAACGAAGGACCTTCCAGCCTCGACCGCATACTCGACCGTCCGTGCCAAATTCACGGCACCCCGGATAAGCAAGCCAATCATACCAACAGGGATTTTTGGTTCTTCAAGCAGGCTGGCAAGTTAAATATCGAAAATAAAGAAACGGGATCACAAAGTGAGGACGAGGATGAAGAGCCCCGACAGCCGAACACTGATACGTCTCCGTCGTATCTACTTTTTCAAACACTTTTGCCCTTGTTTTGGACTCTAATTTGTATGATTTGAATGGAACTAACCCGGACTGACGCTGTTTTTAGCAGAATTACCATGATGTTGTTTTATGTGCAGAAAACAAATATTCTCGGAATGACCTGAAACTCCGCGAGAGTTCTTAGAAAAAATAATAAAAAAATCCTCGCCAAATATGAAGACCAGGGGGGCACACCCTTTCCACGAGGGTGGGGGGCGCACCCCCTACCTCATGGGCCCCCTGGAGACCCTCCGACGCCAACTCCAACTCTATATATTTGCTTTCGGAGAGAAAAAAATAGGAGAGAAGAAATCATCACGTTTTACGATACGGAGCTGCCGCCAAGCCCTAAAACCTCTCGGGAGGGCTAATCTGGAGTCCGTTTGGGGCTCCGGAGAGGGGGATTCGTCGCCGTCGTCATCATCAACCATCCTCCATCACCAATTTCATGATGCTCACCGCCGTGCATGAGTAATTCCATCATAGGCTTGCTGGACGGTGATGGGTTGGATGAGATTTATCATGTAATCGAGTTAGTTTTGTTAGGGTTTGAACCCTAGTATCCACTATGTTCTGAGATTGATGTTGCTATGACTTTGCTATGCTTAATGCTTGTCACTAGGGCCCGAGTGCCATGATTTCAGATCTGAACCTATTATGTTTTCATGAATATATGTGAGTTCTAGATCCTATCTTGCAAGTCTATAGTCACCTATTATGTGTTATGATCCGTTAACCCCGAAGTGACAATAATCGGGGTACTTACTGGTGATGACCGTAGTTTGAGGAGTTCATGTATTCACTATGTGCTAATGCTTTGTTTCGGTTCTGTATTAAAAGGAGGCCTTAATATCCCTTAGTTTCCAATAGGACCCCGCTGCCACAGGAGGGTAGGACAAAAAATGCCATGCAAGTTCTTTTCCATAAGCACGTATGACTATATACAGAATACATGCCTACATTACATTGACGAACTGGAGCTAGTTCTGTGTCACCCTATGTTATGACTGTTACATGATGAACCGCATCCGACATAATTATCCATCACTGATCCGGTGCCTACGAGTTTTCCATATACTGGTTTACGCTTATTTACTTGTCCGCTGCTACTGTTACGATCACTACAAAATACCAAAAACATTACTTTTGCTGTCTTTACTTTTGTTGCCGCTACCACTACTATCATATTACTTTGCTACTAAACACTTTGCTGCAGATACTAAGTTTCCAGATGTGGTTGAATTGACAACTCAGCTGCTAATACTTGAGAATATTCTTTGGCTCCCCTTGTGTCGAATCAATAAATTTGGGTTGAATACTCTACCCTCGAAAGCTGTTGCGATCCCCTATACTTGTGGGTTATCAAGACCTTTTTCTGGCGCCATTGCCGGGGAGCATAGCTCTATTCTTTGAGTCACTTGGGATTTATATCTGCTTATTATTATGAAGAACTTGAGAGATCCAAAAACCAAAATCTATCCCTCAACTACGAGGGGAGGTAAGGAACTGCCATCTAGCTCTGCACTTGATTCACCTTCTGTTATGAGTAAGCTAGCGACACCTACACCTGCTTCTGCTATTCGTTCTAATATGTCGCATGTTATTGATGATGCCACTTCTGCTATGCATGATACTTATGATGAAAATGCTTCTATGTCTGATACTACTGTGCCCCTTAGTGAATTTCTTGATGAACAAATTGCTAGGGCTAGAGAAAAAGAAATTATTGAATCTGAATATGATGATGATAGTGATGATGAAAACATGCCTGTTATTCCTAAAGGTTATCTTTTTGATAAGGAATCTTCTGCCGCTATTTTCGCTTGCAAGGATAGATATGAGCTTAAGAGGTTATTAATTAAATGGAACAAGGAATCACTTAGAGATAGAATGAGACCCGATCCTGCTTTTGCTACTTCACCTATATGTGTTCTTGATAAAGATTATTAATTCTTTGTTGATCCTGATATAGTTACTTTGGTTGAATCTGATCCATTTTATGGCTATGAATCTGAAACTGTTGTGGCACATCTTACTAAGTTAAATGATGTAGCTGCCCTGTTCACTAATGATGAGAGATCATGTTACCTCTATTTACTCAAAATATTTCCGTTCTCATTAAAGGGTGATGCTAAGATATGGTTTATTTCTCTTGATCCTGGTTGTGTGCGTAGTCCCCAGGATATGATTTATTACTTCTCTGCTAAATATTTCCCTGCTCATAAGAAACAAGCTGCTTTGAGGGAAATATACAACTTTGTGCAAATTAAAGAAGAGAATCTCCCACAAGCTTGGGGGAGGCTTCTCAAGTTACTTAATGCTTTGCCTGATCATCCTCTTAAGAAACCCGAAATACTTGATATCTTTTATAATGGACTAACTGATGCTTCCAGAGATTACCTGGATAGTTGTGCTGGTTCTCTTTTCAGGGAAAGAACACCGGATGAAGCTGAAATTCTATTGAATAATATGTTGACAAATGAAAATAATTGGGCACCTCCTGAGCTAGCTCCTGAGCCAGCTCCTGCTCCAATTACTGAGCTTATTCCTAAACCAACTCTGAAGAAGAGAGGTGTTCTATTTCTCAGTCCCGAAGATATGCAAGAGGCAAAGAAATCTATGAAAGAAAAAGGTATTAAAGATGAAGATGTTAAGAATTTACCTACTATTGAAGAAATACATGGTCTTAATTCACCGCCTGTTGAAGAAACTTATGATCTCAATTATTTATTCGTTGAAGAACCTCCTGACCCCAATATCCCGACACATGTAATAAAGGTAAATTCTCTCTATAGATATCATAAAGCTGAAGTTCCTCCTACTAAAATTGCTAGTCAGTGCTTGGATGAGTTTGATAACTTTATGTATAAACAAGACGACTTCAATGCTTATTTTGGAAGACAATTAAAAGAAAATTCTTATATGATTAGACGCTTGGGTGATTATATGGCTGATATTAAAGGAGAACTTAAACTTTTTAGAAAACATGCTTCTATGGTTACCACTCAAGTAGAACAAGTACTTAAAGGTCAAAAAGAAGTGCTTGATGAAATGAATAGTAAGAAAAATGATTATGTTGTTAGAGTGGCTACTAGAACTGGTAGAATGACTCAGTAACCTTTGTATCCTGAAGGCCACCCTAAGAGAATCGAGAAAGATTCTTAGAGAAATAATATTGATGCTCCTAGTTCTTCTAAAAAGAGGAAAAAGAAAAATGATAGAACTGTGCAAACTTCTAGCGAACCTATTGCTGAACCACCAGATAATCCAAATGATATATCTATGTCTGATGCTGAAACACAATCTGGTAATGAACATCAACCTAGTGAAAATATTAATGCTGATGTTCATGATGATGCTCAACCTAGTAATGACAATGATGTAGAAATTGAACTTGCTGTTGATCTTGATAACCCACAATCAAAGAATCAACATTATGATAATAAAGACTTTGTTGCTAGGAAACATGGTAAAGAAAGGGAACCTTGGGTTCAGAAACCCATGCCTTTTCTTCCGAAACCATCCAAGAAAAAGGATGATGAGGATTTTGAGCGCTTTGCTGAAATGATTAGCCCTATCTTTTTGCGTATGAGATTAACTGATGTGCTCAAAACGAACCCTTATGCTAAATATATGAAAGATATCATTACTAATAAAAGGAAGATACCGGAAGCTGAGATTTCCACCATGCTTGTTAATTATACTTTTAAGGGTGGAATACCAAAGAAACTTGGAGATCCCAGAGTACCTACTATACCTTGCTCCATTAAGAGAAATTATATTAAAATTGCTTTATGTGATCTTGGAGCCGGTGTTAGTGTTATGCCTCTCTCTTTATATCGTAGACTTGACTTGAATAAGTTGACACCTACTGAAATATCTTTGCAAATGGCTGATAAATCAACTGCTATACCTGTCGGTATTTGTGAGGATGTTCCTGTTGTGGTTGCAAACGTTACTATTTTAACGGACTTTGTTATTCTTGATATTCCCGAGGATGATAGTATGTCTATTATTCTTGGAAGACCTTTTCTTAATACTGCAGGGGCTGTTATTGATTGCAACAAAGGCAATGTCACTTTTCATGTTAATGGTAATGAGCATACGGTACACTTTCTGAGGAAACAACCTCAAGTTCATAGTATCAACTCCATTGGAAAAATTCCATCGATTATAATTGGAGGTTTTGAATTTCCTCTTCATACTGTCAAGAAGAAATATGATATTCTTATTATAGGGGATGTGCATATCTCCGTTGAGGTAACTTAGTGTTATTCGAAATTTCTCTGGTTCCATGATTATCGGAATGAGTTTGTTAACAAGACTTGATCAACCTTGTTAGTGGATTCTTTTTTATGACCATGAGATGGATGAAACTAGAAGCACAAACTTCTGTACCCTCTTTATATTTTCTGTTATTTATATTAAATAAAGTAAAAATAGTATTTTTCTGTCTGTTATCTGATTATTCGTGCAATATAAAAATAACCCGAAAATAAAAGTCCTCAGAATGACATGCCAATTTAATATGATTTTTTCGGGAATATTTGAGGATTTACTGTGCAAAAATTACCGCAAGAGGAGCTGCCACCTGGCCACGAGGGTGGTGGGCGCCCCCCCCCCTATAGGGCACGCCCCCTGCCTCGTGGGCCCACAGTGGCCCTCCTCCACTTATCCCAGCACCCATCTTCTTCCTTTGTCTCACACAAACCCGAAAAACCAACTCAAGCACGAGTTCCAGCCACTTTTGCTGTGATTTTCGATCTCCTTGCTCAAAGCACCTCTCGCAAAACTGCTTGGGGAGATTGTTCCTTGGTATGTGACTCCTCCACTGGTCCAATTAGTTTTTGTTCTAGTGCTTTATTCATTGCAAATTTGTGCTGCATAGGTGACCATGTTCTTGAGCTTGCATGTCAAATTTATATGGTTCCAAGTAGTTCTAATGCTTGATATAGGCTCTAGGCACTTGTAGGAGTAGTTACTATCAGTTTTATTGAGTTTGCTTTACTTTTATTTTGAAGTTACTAAAAATTTCAGAATTTTTCAGAGATAAACAATATGTTTAGGAAGATGTTCCAATGTGGTTCCTCTAAGAAGCAAGGACCCAGGATTGCTATGCGCGATGCTGACGAGGATCCACCAAGAGACGCTCCAGTACGGCCTTGCGAATGGCCGTCGGAAAATTTTATGGACCGTGCGGGAATTAAAGAAGAATTCAAATCATATTTGCGGAATGCCGGTCTTGAGGATTTTGAGGCTAACAAATGCCCCTTGTATCATGATCTCACAAGTTCATTTGTGAGGAGGTTTGAGTATTCATCTTCGCGTAATTCTCCTTCAGTCATGTTTTATCTTTATGAAAAATCTTATACCATGGACTTAGAGGATTTCACTTCTACTTGCGAACTTCCATCATGGGGTAGTGTTAGGGATCCCCCTAAATCTGAATTTAGAAACTTTCTTGCTAGTATAACTATGGGGGAATCTAGAGATATAACGCAGGCTACCATAGGGAGCATTCACTTTCCTGCTATACATTATTTTGCTCTCTTCATCGATAGATGCATAAATGCTAAGGATGAAGCATGTCACATGTGTGTCCCTGATCTTAGCATTCTTAGGAGTGCTGTGTTAGAAGACCAATCTTATCATATGGGAGCCATTGTAGCTCGTAGGTTGCATCATAATAGACATAATGGAGATTTCTTTGGAGGAATTTATGCAACCCGCTTAGGTCATTTTCTTGAGATAGACATTCGTGAGGGTGATATGGAGTTGCCCCCTGCATATTTAGATTATGACTCTATGGCTTCACACCAGTTTGTCGAGAGGTCTGAATCACCTCTCTTATACCGCATAATTTTTGATAAACGACGTGTTTTCCGTATTACTCTCCCTGCTCCTGCCTTCTTTGATTCACAGTCAAAAGGAAGATATGTTATTACCAGAGAGGAGGCAGAAGAGTACGAGAGGAGAGCGGAGGCAGCTCGACTCCACGCTGCAGCTCGGCAGGCGATAACCGCTGCACATCAGTATGATCCGAACTATTCCTCCTCACCACAGTACGACCCCAACAACTATTATTATGGATATCCGCCAGGCCAGCCGTGGCCATAGACCAACTTAGGCCAAAATCCTAAGCTGGGGGGAGTACGTATTTCTCACCGACATTACATTTATGCTCACACGCACTCATTGCTAGATGTCGGTGCTCATACTTTTTCATTGTATTATCCTTGCTAGTTTATTTTCTTTTTTATGCTTTCTTCTTGTGTGTTTAATAAACCTTAAGAAAAACCAAAAATTAGTTGTAGCTTTTAATCAATTTACTTTCCATGCTTGTAGTAGTAATTAAAAAGAAAACCCAAAAATATTTCCTGTTCTTCTTTTGCTTGTTGGGAGCTTTCCCGTGTAAATAGTTTTATTTCTTTTCTTTCATTTGGGGGTCAGTAGGAGAAGGCCATAATTAAATTGTTGAAATGGCTCTTATATGCATTATGGTTGAATTAACCAAAGAGCCCATATTGCCTTGTCTTCTCCTGTTTATTGAATGCTCGCAGATTCCAGCTTAGTCCAATGCACGTGCACTCTTATTATTATTCACACCGTTCGGTCGTGCAAGTGAAAGGCAATTATGATGACATATGATGGATTGACTGAGAGGAGAAAAGCTGGTATGAACTCGACCTCTATTGTTTTTGTAAATATGATGAGTCCCGCGTTCTTGATTCAGCTTATTATGAATAAACATGTTTGCAATGACAATTAGAGATCGTAGTTGCTTGTGCCATGCTTGATTAGCTAGGAGCTATAATGATTTACCTTGTATGCCAACATGCTATTAAGATGGTTATGATATGGTATGATGGGGTGGTATCCTCCTTTGAGTGATTTAAGTGACTTGACTTGGCACATGTTCACGCATGTAGTTGAAACAAATCAACATAGCCTTCACGATATTTATGTTCATGGTGGATTATATCCTACTCATGCTTGCATCCAATGTTTATTAATTTTAATGCATGTACATGGCTGTTGTCGCTCTCTAGTTGGTCGCTTCCCAGTTTTTTGCTAGCCTTCACCTGTACTAAGCGGGAATACTGCTTGTGCATCCAATCCATTAAACCCCAAAGTTATTCCAGATGAGTCCACTATACCTTCCTATATGCGGTATCTACCTGCCGTTCCAAGTAAATTTGTATGTGCCAAACTCTAAACCTTCAATTAATCATTCGGTTTTGTATGCTCGAATAGCTCATGTATCAACAAAGGTTGTCCTTATCTTCCGTGTTAGGCGGGTTATTCTGAAGAGGAGTGGACTCTACTCCTCACTCACGAGAAAATGGTTGGTCACCGGGATGCCCAGTCCCATGCTTTATGCAAACTAAATCAAAATTCATTGCAAACAAAACTCCCCCTGGGACCTGATGTATGTTGGAGGCACTCGTTGTTTCGAGCAAGCCAGGGATTGATGTTTGTTGGTGGAGGGGGAGTATAAACTTTACCATTCTGTTTGGGAACCGCCTATAATGTGTTTAGCATGGAAGATATCGCCATCTCTTAGTTGTTATGTTGACAATGAAAGTATACCGTTCAAAATACAATTTATATCTATTGCAAAACCGAGCTCTGGCACCTCTACAAATCCCTGCTTCCCTCTGCGAAGGGCCTATCCATTTACTTTTATGTTGAGTCATCACCCTCTTATTAAAAAGCACTAGCTGGAGAGCACAACTGTCATTTGCATTCATCACTATTAATTTACGTTGGGTGTGACTATGATTGGATCTCTTTTACCATGAATTAAAATGTCTAGTCAGTCCTTGATCTTTAAAGGTGCTCTGCATTTATGTTTTGCGGTCTCAGAAAGGGCTAGCGAGATACCATCTTGTTATATCGTATTATGATTGTTTTGAGAAAATGTTGTCATCCGAGATTTATTATTACGACTTGCAAGTTGATTATGCTATTTGATATGAGTAATTATGAGACCTGAGAATTATTGCAAATGTGGTTAGTTATGATTTATGTTGAAAACTTGAATGCTGGCTTGACATAGTTACAACAACAAGAGCAAACAGAGTTTGTAAAAGTCTTTCTTTCTTTCTTTCAGTTTGTCAACTGAATTGCTTGAGGAAAAGCAAGGGTTTAATCTTGGGGGAGTTGATACGTCTCCGTCATATCTACTTTTCCAAACACTTTTGCCCTTGTTTTGGACTCTAATTTGTATGATTTGAATGGAACTAACCCGGACTGACGTTGTTTTCACCAGAATTACCATGATGTTGTTTTATGTGCAGAAAACAAATATTATTGGAATGACCTGAAACTCCACGGGAGGTCTTAGAAAAAATAATAAAAAATCCTCGCCAAATATGAAGACCAGGGGGCCCACACCCTTTCCACGAGTGTGGGGTGCGCCCCCCCTAGGGCACGCCCCCCTACCTCGTGGGCCTCCTGGAGACCCTCCGACGCCAACTCCAACTCTATATATTTGCTTTCGGAGAGAAAAAATAGGAGAGAAGAAATCATCGTGTTTTACGATACGGAGCCGCCACCAAGCCCTAAAACCTCTCGGGAGGGATGATCTGGAGTCCGTTCGGGGCTCTGGAGAGGGGGATTCGTCGCCATCGTCATCATCAACCATCCTCCATCACCAATTTCAGGATGCTCACCACCGTGCGTGAGTAATTCCATCGTTGGCTTGCTGGACGGTGATGGGTTGGATGAGATTTATCATGTAATCGAGTTAGTTTTGTTAGGGTTTTATCCCTAGTATCCACTATGTTCTGAGATTGATGTTGCTATGACTTTGCTATGCTTAATGCTTGTCACTAGGGCCCGAGTGCCATGATTTCAGATCTGAACCTATTATGTTTTCATGAATATACGTGAGTTCTAGATCCTATCTTGCAAGTCTATAGTCAACTATTATGTGTTATGATCCGTTAACCCCGAAGTGACAATAATCGAGATACTTACCGGTGATGACCGTAATTTGAGGAGTTCATGTATTCACTATGTGCTAATGCTTTGTTTCGGTTCTCTATTAAAAGGAGGCCTTAATATCCCTTAGTTTCCAATAGGACCCCGCTGCCACGGGAGGGTAGGACAAAAGATGTCATGCAAGTTCTTTTCCATAAGCACGTATGACTATATACGGAATACATGCCTACATTACATTGACGAACTGGAGCTAGTTCTGTGTCACCCTATGTTATGACTGTTACATGATGAACCGCATCCGACATAATTATCCATCACTGATCCGGTGCCTACGAGTTTTCCATATACTGGTTTACGCATATTTACATTTCCGCTGCTACTGTTACAATCACTACAAAATACCAAAAACATTAATTTTGATGTCTTTACTTTTGTTGCCGCTACCACTACTATCATATTACTTTGCTACTAAACACTTTGCTGCAGATACTAAGTTTCCAGGTGTGGTTGAATTGACAACTCATCTGCTAATACTTGAGAATATTCTTTGGCTCCCCTTGTGTCGAATCAATAAATTTGGGTTGAATACTCTACCCTCGAAAGCTGTTGCGATCCCCTATACTTGTGGGTTATCAAACACCGGGGGGCAGAAGAAATCCCCCCCAAGTCAAAATGGTGAACATGATATACGCCACGCACATCCCCAGAAAGGAGCGCAAACGAGCACTAGGGGATGTCTACGCGGTAGAACCAGTCGCCCCAAAATTCAATCCATGGTCGTCATTTCCGATCACCTTCAATCGACGAGCTCATCTGACTAGTATCCACCACGACGGTTCAGCCGCACTTGTCCTTGACCCAATTATCGACGGATTCCACCTAACACGAGTCCTAATGGATGGTAGAAGCATCCTCAACCTGCTGTACCAGGATACAGTAGGAAAGATGGGCATTAATCCCTCACGAATCAAACAACAAAGACTACCTTTAAAGGAGGCATACCAGGTGTAGAGGCCCGATGTACGGGCTCAATCACGCTGGAGGTGGTCTTCGGTTCTCCAGACAACTTCCGAAGCGAAGAGTTAATCTTCGATATCGTCCCCTTCCGCAGCGGCTACCACGCACTGCTCGGACGAACCGCGTTTGCTAGATTTAACGCAGTGCCACACTATGCTTATCTCAAGCTCAAGATGCCCGGTCCACATGGCATCATAACAGTCAATGGCAATACGGAATGCTCCCTCCGAACAGAGGTGCAAACCGCCGCCCTAGCAGTAGAAGTACAGAGCGGCCTTCTCAAGCAGCATTATAATCCAGCTACCAAGCCCCTGGACACCATCAAGCGGGTCCGGGCTACACTTCAACAAGACAGCGCGTCTCGTCAAGAGCTCGACTAGCAATTCGGCCTCCGTCGCAGCCCCAATGAGGTAGTGGCATTCGTACCACGCGTACACAATTACGCACGCAAAATTCCATGGACATCGACGGAGGCACGAGATAACCCGGGGTCTACAATTCGGCCAGACCGATCCCGGACACACATACTTTTACTTCTTTTTCTTGTTTTAGGCATCTTTTTCCGCAAGCCTGATGTCAAGACCTTTAGCAGGACTGAAATACAACGGAGGCAAGCAACACAGGTGTGTAGGGTAACCTTTATACGTTCTTCTTGACGGTACTCATACTTATTTTTCAGGACCCGCACGTTGCACCCTATTGATTCCGGCATGTTAAATGGTCGGTGATGAGGACATCAATACCATTGTTACACCCACAGCCCCTACTGTTACATATACTGGACCAATTACTAGAGCTCGCGCACGCCAATTAAATTACCAGGTACTTCCGTTTCTTGGTAATGATTCTAATGTTCATGAGATTATGATGCTGCCTAAATTGGATACATTTGTTTTGCTTTCAAATGAAGGGCCTAGCTTGGAGAAGGATGAACATTGGAGCAAGAACACGCATGAAGTTGATGGCATGCGCAAGGGGATCAAGAACGGAGTTACAACTGATGATTTCAGGACTTTGAAGCCGCCATAAGGAGTGCATGAAGCCATGGACGAAATATACAAGATGCCACTTCATAATATTCGTCCATAGGCTATTCTAGGTGCTGCGTCACCTTATTAATGGGCCAGGCCCATGTAATTTCGAAATACTTAAGTATAGGCTATTTTTAGAGTCCGTATGTGTGAGGAAACAAGAGTTAGGGTTGGATTCGGACCCCACCCTCAAGGGCCACGAAATTCCCCTCTCTTCCTCCATATATATAGCCCTTAGGGCGTCGTTTAGATTTTGGGTTTTGTTTAGATTAAAAGTTCGCCATAGCTGCAACTTCGCGTACTTCGTTTGTGTCCAACGACCAGACCAAGACGTCACAGAACCCCACCTTGATCAATAAAGCTTTCATCTTATATTCGCAATATCCAGATTGCAATCTCAGTTTCTTGCTTGTTCTTCGTTTGCTCGCAGGAAACAGGCCCTCGTGGTCAGGTTGATCGTGCTCCGGCGTGGTCAATAACCCCTCGGAAGTTGGTTTAGCGATTGCTAAGGCGCGACGTCTCGCACGTTCGTAGTCGGATCGTCAAGGTCGACTCCCACAGAAAACGATAGCCACCATCTCATCGAAACATCGGGACACCTTTGCCTCTATCAAGTGGTATCAGATTTCCAGGTTGCTCAGTGAGATTTTACAGTTTTTCGTAGATTAGATCGAGTCTGTTCTTCATACCTACAGTCCACGAAAAAGCCACACAAAAAAAATTAGGGTTAGTTCATCATATCCGAACCAATCTGAGCCTTTGCATAATCTTTTTAGGGTTTTTGCTTTGTTGAATTTGCGGTTGCATCGTCGTGTCAAGTTGCTGGTCTTAGAGTCTAGTCTTTTAGAGTTTCGAGTTCTGGTCATAAGTTGTCACGCCGCCGCCGCACCATCATCATCGCCCATCTACCACTTTTGCTTATCCGCCACCGCTCTGAATCCTTATCCATATACCACTACCAATCCGTATCCATATACCACCATCAATCTCTATCCATATACCACCACCGCTGCCATATACCACTACCATATATCCACCACCAATCCGAGTTCTTCTCATATTAGGTTTGTTCTTGAGATCAATCTCAATTCCGATTCGTGTTTCCGTGCCTGCGTAGGTCTCGGAAAAAAAAAGAGTCTGGAGACCCTCGGGCAGTTTTTTAGGCCAAAATTTTCACGGGCAAAAAAAAAAAAGTCTGGAGACCCCCGGGCAGTATTTTAGGCCAAAATTTTCACGGGCAAAAATATTTTTTCCCTATCCTATTTTTAGGCTTTTCTGAGTCTTTTGAGCCACGTGCCATCATAGTGATTTTTTGTCGCACTTTTTCGTCGTCGCTGCCCTGATTTCCGAAAAAAAAGTGAAAAAAAAATTTTCGTGCCCATCCTATCAGTTTGACGAGGGAAGAGTTTTGAGACACTCGCCATTATAGTGATTTTTCGCAAAAAAAAAGAGGAGCGCAAAAAAAAAAGAGGAGCGCAAAAAAAAAAGAGGAGCGCAAAAAAAAAGCGAAAAAAAAGTTCCAGAGTGTGCTTTTCCCTTATTTACGTGCAGCGCCGTGATTTTGTTAGTGTTCTAGGCTCGCGTCTCTAGCACGGTCTAGCCTAGGACCAGCACAGTACCGTCGTTGAGCGTTTATTCAACTTTGCATCTCTGAATTGATTATTGCTGACCCTTTTTGCTACCATACTATAAGCCTTCCCAGCTCCACATACCTCTACGTCGTGCGTTCGACTCTCCCTGGCAATCGCTCTATCCAAGCTTTTGAGAGTTTTGACTACAACGGTTGCCGATCACCGCCTGCTGCTGGGTAAGAACTGGTAAGAATTTGAGATTTGCTTGACGGATTTGTGACACCCGCCACCACCACCTCTTGTTAGTATTCTGTAGGATCATATTCTTGTGTGTTTTCTATTGTTGCTAACCATGGCGGGATCACAAGCCGACGAGACTGACTGGGAGAACATGACGAATCAGGAGTTGCATGATAAATTTCAGCAAATGATGAATGGACAGGTGCAGGATGTGCTAAACAGATTTGAAGAGGCCATGGAGAAGATAGATGACATGGAGAAGACGTTCGAAACAAAACTCGATGACAGGTTTAATGAATTGCTCGCGCGTCTTCCACCACCACCACCGGCTGCACCTAACGCACCTCTACAACAACAACAACGACGACTACCTACACATCGTGAAACAGCCCTCCGCCGAGCGAGCCGTCTCCCTCTTGCACCTGGCCAAACTGTTGGTGCTGCTGTTGCTACTTCTGTGGCTCCTGCTGCTGATGCGGAGGAGGATGATTTTGCTGGCGATTACGAGGATGAGGTTGATCAAAATCAGAACTACGTCCAACCACCAGCACAGCAACCATCAGGTCGTCCACATGCAAATAATGGCAATGGTAGGGCTCACCCTCAGGTACGAGATCATGACCATCTCCCTAAACTAAAATTGAATATTCCACCATTTGAGGGTAGATATGTTCCTGATATATATCTTACTTGGGAGTTAGAAACTGAACAACGATTTACATGTTTACAATATCCCGAGGAGAGACGTGTTCCTGCTGCTGTTTGTGCATTCACTAGTTTTGCATGTGTTTGGTGGTCTGAGCATTGTAGATTATATCCCATTCCTGCTACTTGGGCTGCATTGAAAACTGCTATGCGTACTCATTGGGTTCCACCATATTATCAACGTGAATTACTTCAAAAATTGCAGCGCTTAAGACAGGGAAAAAATTCTGTAGAAGAATATTATCAGGAATTACAAACTGGCATGATTAGATGTGGTATTGTTGAGGAGAATGAAGCTATGCTTGCACGTTTTATGGGTGGATTAAATAGAGAGATTCAGACGATTCTAGAGTATAAGGAGTATACTAATATCACTCGTTTATTCCATCTTGCTTGTAAAGCTGAACGTGAAGTGCAGGATCGACAGGCATTGGCGCGGACTAACTTTTCTGCAGGTCGACCTTCTTCATGGACACCACGTGCATCATCTACTTCCACACGTTCTTCTTCACCGGTGCCTCCGTCGGTTACCACCTCCAACCGTGATACAATAAAGCAGGCACAATCACCACTATCTGCCAAGAGCACACCTTCTGGGCCTGCAAAGAGTTCTTCTTCATCCATGGCATCAATAGGGCAAACACATGATATTATTTGTCGACGTTGCAAGGGTGGAGGTCATTATGCAAGAGAATGCCCATCTAAGCGTGTGATGATTGTTACTGAGGATGGTGGGTATGAGTCCGCTAGTGACTATGATGAGGAGACATTGGCTCTTATTACACGTGACGAACACGGTGGAGACGATTCTGATCATGAGACGCAATACATGGCTCCTGAAGATGCTGACAGGTATGAATGTTTAGTTGCTCAACGTGTTTTGAGTGTGCAGGTTACACAAGCTGAGCAAAATCAGAGGCATAATTTGTTCCATACAAAGGGAGTTGTGAAGGAACGTTCTGTTCGCGTGATCATAGATGGAGGGAGTTGCAACAACTTGGCTAGCATCGAGATGGTGGAGAAGCTTTCTCTCACCACAAGACCACATCCACATCCTTACTACATCCAATGGTTCAACAACAGCGGCAAGGTTAAGGTAACACGTACTGTTCGTGTGCATTTTAGTATCTCTACATATGCTGATTATGTTGATTGTGATGTGGTACCGATGCAAGCATGTTCCTTATTACTTGGTAGACCATGGCAATTTGATAAAAATTCTATTCACCATGGTAGAAACAATCAGTATACTCTTGTTCATAAGGATAAAAATATTACTTTGCTTCCTATGACTCCTGATTCCATTTTGAAAGATGATATTAATAGAGCTAATAAAGCAAAACAGGAGAAAACTAAGAGTGAAAATCAGATTGTGGCAAAAGAATTTGAGCAACAAATGCAGCCTAATAATAATAAACAATCTAGTGTTGCTTCTGAAATTAAATTGAAAAGTGCATGTTTACTTGCCACCAAATCTGATATTGATGATCTAGATTTTAGCAAATCTGTTTGCTATGCTTTTGTGTGCAAAGAGGCATTATTTTCATACGAGGACGTGCCTTCCTCTTTGCCTCCTGCTGTCACTAACATTTTGCAGGAGTTCGCCGACGTCTTTCCACAAGACGTGCCACCGGGATTACCACCTATTCGCGGGATTGAGCATCAAATTGACTTAATTCCCGGTGCATCATTACCCAACCGGGCACCATACCGTACCAATCCAGAGGAGACGAAGGAGATTATGCGTCAAGTACAAGAACTGCTCGACAAAGGTTATATACGCGAATCCCTTAGTCCTTGTGCTGTTCCTATCATTTTAGTGCCGAAAAAGGATGGTACGTCGCGTATGTGCATTGATTGTAGAGGCATTAATAATATTACTATTCGTTATCGTCATCTATTCCTAGGCTAGATGATATGCTTGATGAATTGAGTGGCTCTACAATATTCTCCAAAGTTGATTTGCGTAGTGGTTACCATCAAATTCGTATGAAATTGGGAGATGAATGGAAAACAGCATTTAAAACTAAGTTTGGATTATATGAGTGGTTAGTCATGCCTTTTGGGTTAACTAATGCACCTAGTACTTTCATGAGGTTAATGAACGAAGTTTTACGTGCTTTCATTGGACGATTTGTGGTAGTTTACTTTGATGACATATTGATTTATAGCAAATCTTTGGAGGAACATTTGGAACATTTACGTGTTGTTTTTATTGCTCTACGTGATGCACGTTTGTTTGGTAACCTTGGAAAGTGCACCTTTTGCACCGACCGAGTATCTTTTCTTGGCTATGTTGTTACTCCACAGGGAATTGAAGTTGATAAAGCCAAGATTGAAGCTATTGAGAGTTGGCCGCAGCCCAAAACGGTCACACAAGTGAGGAGTTTCCTTGGCCTCGCTGGTTTTTATAGGCGTTTTGTGAGAGATTTCAGCACCATTGCTGCACCTCTCAACGAGCTTACAAAGAAGGATGTACCTTTTGTTTGGGGTACCGCACAGGAAGAAGCCTTCACGGTATTGAAAGATAAGTTGACACATGCTCCTTTACTCCAACTTCCTAATTTCAATAAGACTTTTGAGCTTGAATGTGATGCTAGTGGAATTGGATTAGGAGGTGTGTTATTACAAGATGGCAAACCTGTTGCATACTTTTCTGAAAAATTGAGTGGGCCTAGTCTGAACTATTCTACTTATGATAAAGAATTATATGCTCTTGTTCGGACCTTAGAAACATGGCAACATTATTTATGGCCCAAGGAATTTGTTATACATTCTGATCATGAATCTTTGAAACACATTAAAAGTCAAGCAAAACTGAACCGTCGACATGCTAAATGGGTTGAATTCATTGAGACTTTCCCTTATGTGATTAAACACAAGAAGGGTAAAGAAAATGTTATTGCTGATGCCTTGTCTCGTCATTATACTATGCTTTCACAACTTGACTTTAAAATATTTGGTTTGGAGACCATCAAGGATCAATATGTTAATGATGCTGAATTTAAAGATGTATTGCAGAATTGTAAGGAAGGGAGAACTTGGAACAAGTTCGTTCTTAACGATGGATTTGTGTTTCGTGCTAACAAGCTATGCATTCCAGCTAGCTCCGTTCGTCTTTTGTTGTTGCAGGAGGCGCATGGAGGAGGATTAATGGGACACTTTGGCGTCAAGAAGACGGAGGATATACTTGCTACACATTTCTTTTGGCCAAAGATGAGACGGGATGTTGAGCGTTTTGTTGCTCGCTGCACTACATGTCAAAGAGCTAAGTCACGACTCAATCCTCATGGTTTATATATGCCTTTGCCTGTACCTAGTGTTCCTTGGGAGGATATATCTATGGACTTTGCTTTAGGTTTACCTCGAACAAAGAAGGGGAGGGATAGCATATTTGTTGTCGTGGATAGGTTCTCGAAAATGGCACACTTTATACCATGTCATAAAAGCGATGATGCTGTTAATGTTGCTGATTTGTTCTTTCGTGAAATTATTCGCTTACATGGTGTGCCAAATACTATTGTTTCAGATCGTGATACTAAATTTCTTAGCCACTTTTGGAGATGTTTATGGGCTAAGTTGGGGACTAAGCTGCTTTTTAGTACTACTTGTCACCCCCAAACTGATGGACAAACTGAAGTAGTCAATAGAACATTGTCTACTATGCTTAGGGCTGTTTTGAAGAATAACAAGAAAATGTGGGAAGAATGCTTGCCTCATATTGAATTTGCTTATAATCGTTCATTGCATTCTACTACTAAGATGTGCCCTTTTGAAATTGTGTATGGTTTCCTACCTCGTGCACCTATTGATTTGTTGCCTCTTCCATCTTCGGAGAAGGTTAATTTTGATGCTAAAGAACGTTCTGAATTGATTTTAAAAATGCATGAGTTAACTAAGGAAAACATTGAGCGTATGAATGCTAAATATAAACTTGCTGGAGATAAGGGTAGAAAACATGTTGTGTTTGCACCTGGAGATCTTGTTTGGTTACATTTGCGTAAAGATAGATTTCCTAATCTGCGCAAATCAAAGCTAATGCCACGTGCTGATGGTCCTTTTAAGGTTTTAGAGAAAATAAATGATAATGCATATAAACTTGAGCTACCTGCAGATTTTGGGGTTAGTCCCACTTTTAATATTGCAGATTTGAAGCCTTATTTGGGTGAGGAAGATGAGCTTCCGTCGAGGACGACTTCATTTCAAGAAGGGGAGGATGATGAGGACATCAATACCATTGTTACACCCACAGCCCCTACTGTTACATATACTGGACCAATTACTAGAGCTCGCGCACGCCAATTAAATTACCAGGTACTTCCGTTTCTTGGTAATGATTCTAATGTTCATGAGATTATGATGCTGCCTAAATTGGATACATTTGTTTTGCTTTCAAATGAAGGGCCTAGCTTGGAGAAGGATGAACATTGGAGCAAGAACACGCATGAAGTTGATGGCATGCGCAAGGGGATCAAGAACGGAGTTACAACTGATGATTTCAGGACTTTGAAGCCGCCATAAGGAGTGCATGAAGCCATGGACGAAATATACAAGATGCCACTTCATAATATTCGTCCATAGGCTATTCTAGGTGCTGTGTCACCTTATTAATGGGCCAGGCCCATGTAATTTCGAAATACTTAAGTATAGGCTATTTTTAGAGTCCGTATGTGTGGGGAAACAAGAGTTAGGGTTGGATTCGGACCCCACCCTCAAGGGCCACAAAATTCCCCTCTCTTCCTCCATATATATAGCCCTTAGGGCGTCGTTTAGATTTTGGGTTTTGTTTAGATTAAAAGTTCGCCATAGCTGCAACTTCGCGTACTTCGTTTGTGTCCAACGACCAGACCAAGACGTCACAGAACCCCACCTTGATCAATAAAGCTTTCATCTTATATTCGCAATATCCAGATTGCAATCTCAGTTTCTTGCTTGTTCTTCGTTTGCTCGCAGGAAACAGACCCTCGTGGTCAGGTTGATCGTGCTCCGGCGTGGTCAATAACCCCTCGGAAGTTGGTTTAGCGATTGCTAAGGCGCGACGTCTCGCACGTTCGTAGTCGAATCGTCAAGGTCGACTCCCACAGAAAACGATAGCCACCATCTCATCGAAACATCGGGACACCTTTGCCTCTATCAGTCGGACACTTCTCATACCATCTGTACAAGATACGCCTTGACCTATCCATCCAGTTACAATAAAAATGGTTCGTGGCCCAGTTCCTGTGGTTTTCGTTTCTTACTTCGTGTTTATTTCGATCTGCTTATTTGCTGCATCGACACTCTTTTACGTTTAATATTAGCCAGGGGCTACCTGTTGCCCCACAATACGGCAACACAGTCCGAACACTTCTTAGATAAGTTCGGCACCCCGAGTTTAGCATTATATGCATTGGCACCGAATCATATCTTTGCTCAATAGTTGGGTTGCCCGGCTCCTGTGCTTGCTACCCTACGTTCCACTCCATCGGCTAGGGTAGTAAAGGGAGAACTACTGCGATTGTGCCCTGGCTTTGACCAGACGAGCACCTTAGTAGAGAAAGCCGAAAACTGACTGTCATGATGTGGCGAGAGCCAGTCAGCTACTCGAGAGCCAGTCAGCTACTTCCCGATCATATGCTGACAGTACTCTGGCTTAAACCAGGGGCTGCGCCCATGCTTTATTATAGAACTCATATGGCTAACTAAGGGCGTTAAAGCCATAAAGTATGATTGCCTTGTTCGTTGCGCTAAACAACTCCTTCAAGGACCATGTAATTGGATCAAGATTGTTTAGATTCCATCCCGAACACCTCCGTACTATCTACATGAGGGCAGAAGCCGACGATTGGCCAACCCTCAGATTACACACAACACGGCCGTACAGGAGGAAAAAATTCAAAGCATAATAAAATTACTTTACGAAAACTGGCTTTGTTCCTATGATACAAGACAAAGGCAACACGAATACATTTATTCAAATCCAATGTCCCACGAACATTGCACCGCTACAAGTTGAGACCCTTCTACGACATCCTCAAAATATCGCTCGGGTGTGCGGTGCTCCTTGCCCTCCGACGGCCCGCTGGCGACTTCAACAGCGTTCATGTTCGCCCACCACATCTTGCAGTGAGCTAAGGCCATACGAGCACCTTCAATACAGACGGAGCGCTTGATAACGTCCAGCCGAGGACAGGCGTTCACCATCCGCCTCACGAGTCCGAAGTAGCTGCTAGGCATAGCTTCGGCTGGCCACAGCCGGATTATCAAATACTTAATGGCTAGTTCGGCCACCCTATGGAGCTCCACCAGCTGTTTCAGCTAATCGGTGAAGGACACGGGATGCTCTGGTGCCGCATACTGTGACCAGAAGAGCCTCTCTGAAGAACCCCCTCCTTCGGCTCGATAAAACTCCATGGCACCCGATACACTGCGTGGCAAATCAGAACTCGGGTTAGTAAAAGGTACTGCTTCTCCGCATACTTGCTTTGCATCTTAAATGCCTTACTCGCGGGTGGCCTGGGCCTCCTTTCGTGCGGTCTCCATGCTCTGATGAGCCTTGGCGAGTTCGGTCCCTAGAACCGATGCATCGTGCTCCAAGGCCTTGCATTTTTCACCGCGTCCTGGAGCTCCTGGTGGACTTCTTTGACCCAGGCCTTTAGCTTCTTACGAGCGGCCTGCTGCTGGACAGCCCGCTCCTCGGCCTCGCCCAGGGCCTTCCTCAGGACCTCGATCTCGGTCGTGGCTTCTGCACATATCACAATGCCTCTATCAATATACAACACTTATCCTTTCCCGAACATACAGCAAGTCGTTCCTCACCTTGCTTCTCCTGGAGACGAACCTTAACCTTGCCAAGCTCGTTCTCGGTCCGCTCCAGCCTCCGCTTCAGCTCAGAGACCTCGGCAGCATGCGAGGTCGTGGACAACAAGAATGCCTGCTTATCGATACATATTCAGTCAGCCTCTTATAATCAAGGATTGATCCCCTATCCGGTTCTCCTCGCCGAACACCAGACATCGTCTCAAGGGCTACAGACTATACGGGGTTTTTCTCTTTCTTACCTCGAAACCTGTTAATAGGCTGCTGCAGGCTTCATTCAGTCCACTCTTGGCGGACTGAACCTTCTCGATCACCGCACCCATAAGGATGTGGTGCTCGTCCATGACGGAGGCGCTTTGTAGCGCCCCCATCAGGTCATCTGGCGCTCGTGGATGGACAGGAGCCACCGGTGGAGGCGACGGACCCCCTCCTTCAAAGGGGGCTGCTAGCCCGACTCTAGAGCCATATTGGTCTCCGAAATCATATTCGGCTGAGGGCCGAACTGGATACGGCCCTCTTTGCCAGTCTCCATGGGGATTGACTCCCCCATGTGTCCGGCAGTGGAGGTCCTGCCTTGTGGCACCTCCCGAACAACGTCCTGGGCTCCTCCCTTCGGAGTGGTCCTTCGGGATAACACTTCGGTGTCATCCCTGGCCCCGGGGGGAATAAGCAGGCGTTGGTGACATGCTCGCCATCTCTGACGGAGCCAACGAACCTCCAGATGAGGATAGCTGGATAAGGTCACGGGCCGGATTGCAATGGTGTGGATTAACCATGTTAGAATAATAAAAAGGGCTGGGTGTGCGCATAAATAAGCCATGCACTTACGATGCGGCCCAAGGCCTAGTATGGGGGCGACGTTCTGGGCTACTGTCGACGTCCCACGCGGTGTCGACCGCTAGGGTGCCCTTCCCCTTTTTGGGTGCTTTCGCCTCCAGATGTGCCGAGGCCACCCTCTTCTTCTTCTTCTCCTCGGGAGGAGGGTTGTTTTCCTCCTCCTCCTCCTCCTCTTCCTCGTCGTTGACCTCAGGGACAGAGCAATGGGCCTCGTCGTCTTCGGACGTCGCGTCCGAAGTGCCCTTGCGACGGGAGCCACTCTTGGCCCCCTTGGCATTCTTATTGGCCTTCTTCTCCGACGTTGTATATGGCGCCGGTACCAGCATCTTCACCAAGCGTGGGATGACTGGTTCTTCGGGCAACGGAGCCGGACACTGGATCCGCTTCGCCCTCTCTACCCAGTCCTGAGAGAGCAATACTAAGATCTCAAACATCATCCTAGAATCATTTAAATTGGGGATACGTCAAATGTAACATACCTTGTTGGCGGAGCGGTTACAATTGTGACCACGGTCTGAGTCCGTGGCCGGTGGCTTCTCGTTGCCCTTAAATAGCAACTTCCAGGGCCCTTCGTGAGAAGTGTTGAAGAGCCTTTTCAGGGCGGGGTGCTTCTTTGTATTAAACTCCCATAAAGGGCGCTTCGACGCTGGCACGGAAGAATCCGGCGGATTAGCATCACCTGGATAATGTTGACGAGCTTTACATCCTTGGTCACCATGCTTTGAATGTGCGTCTCCAGCGCTATCAGCTCATCAGGTGAACACCAGTCCGGACTCTTCTCGACCCAGGAGGTGAGTCGCATGGGAGCACAAGAGTGGAATTCGGTAGCTGCGGACCAGGTGGTGCCGCGAGGTTCTGTAATGTAGAACCACTGCTTTTGCCATTCCTTTACTGTCTCCACAGAGGTGCCTTTGGGACAGGAGACGTTGGATAGCTTGCTCACCATGGCCCCTCCGCACTCCGCGTGCTGGCCATCCACCACCTTCGGCTTCACGTTGAAGACTTTGGGCCACAACCTGAAGTGGGGATGGATGCGGAGGAAGGCCTCGCACACGACGATAAACGCCGAGATGTTGAGGAAGGAATTCGGGGACAGATCATGTAAATCTATCCCGTAGTAGTACATCAGCCCGCGGACGAAAGGGTGGAAGTGGAAACCCTAGCCCACGGAAGAAATGGGGGATGAATACTACCCTATCTGTGGGCTCTGGCGTGGGGATGACTTGTCCCTCGGCTGGCAGACGATGGGCGATCTCCTTCGCCAAATATCCAGCCGCCCAGAGCTTAGTAATGTCCTCCTCCTTGACGGAGGAGACCATCCACTTTCCCTGACCACCAGATCCGGACATGGTTGCTTGAGTGGAAAGGAGATGAGAACTTGGGCGCTGGAGCTTGAGATCGGAAAGGCGGAGACAGAGAGAGAGCGTGAGGAGAAGAAGAGGGAATCCTTACCCCTTATAAAGGCAGCAAAGATTAAATGCCCCCTCACTCGCCTAAGGATTCGCCTGTTCCCTAGGGCTGTATAAACGGAACGGTTGAGTTACCCATGCCCGCATTGACGAGAATCCCGCAATAAGGGGGGACGATCTCTGTTTCGACAAGATGTGCCAATAGCAACTGTGTCTTGATGCGTGGAATGGCAGAAGAAAAACGGTTCGAAATTATAACCGGACAGACGTGATGTCGTGTTGGAAAAAAGCTGTCAACAGATTAGATTCATGCAAATATTATATTCTCTCTGCGGTTGTGTATGGTGTGCATAACAGGTCAGGATATTATCATTGCATCCGAAGACTATCTTGTAGTTCGGAGAAAGGGGAACCCGCCTTACAATGCCGAAGACAATCAGCGCGCCGGGCTCCTAGTCATTGAAAGCCAGGTTCAGGGGCTACCGAGGGAGTCCTAGACTAAGGGGTCCTCCGGCGTGAGGGAGTCATAGTCCTAGACTAAGGCCAGGTATCTATGGGCCGGACTGATGGGCTGTGAAGACATGAAGGCCAAAGACTGCACCGTGTCCGGATTGGACTCTACTTGGCGTGGAAGGAAAGCTTGGTGACCGAAGATTCCTTCTTATGCAACTGACTCCATGTAAACCCTAGATCCCCTCGGTGTCTATATAAATCGAAGGGGATAGTCCGGAAAGGACACCACACATACTCATTACCATATTCATAGGCTAGACTTCTGGGGTTTAGCCATTACGATCTCGTGGTAGATCAACTCTTCTAATACTCATATTCATCAAGATCAATCAAGCAGGAAGTAGGGTATTACCTCCATAGAGAGGGCCCAAACCTGGGTAAACATCGTGTCCCTCGTCTCCTGTTACCATCGATCCTAAACGCACAGTTCGGGACCCCCTACCCGAGATCCACCGGTTTTGATACCAACAGCGGCCTCGCATGACCTATCAACTATCTCACTCTCTCTATGTGGTGGTTCACTCCCTCCCTCAAAATAGGTGCACTCAAACTCACATATGGTGGAGTCACTCATCTCACTCAAGTGGTGGGGGTTGTGGATCTCCTCACATGGGAATTGTGGAAACACATCATATATGGGGCTAGTGGTGAAGTCACTCTCACTCTCAATATGGTGGCAAAAGTCACTCAAGTCATCATACGTTGCCGTGGTCGAGGTGAAATACTCAACCATCTCATCGATGTTGCCATGGATGAAGGCCAAACATGGCACATCATCACTCTCCTCCATGACCGAAGGGAAAATCCCATGCTAGATCATCTCGTCACCGTCGCTGTGGATGAAGGCCGAAGATGGCACATCATCATTCTCGCCTCCTAAGATGGAAGCATCATGCTTGCTCGTTACCATGTCGCTCGCCTCCAAAGCTTGGTCCTTGATGGTCTCCGTAGTCATAGTCGTCGCCGCACCATCTTGAAAAAGAGTCGAAGTAGACTCAGCATCATCAATGCCACAAAGAGGGATGGCGGTGAAGTCGAACTTGGGAGCATCGTCTTGGAGCTTGTCGGGCTTGGACATCTTGGTGGTACTATCCTCATGCTCGTTTTCGTAGAGCTTGGTTGCCGTGAAGTGTGCTTGGGGTGGAGAAGCCGTGGCCTTCATGAGTTCTTGTTCCACCTTGAGAGCACCAATGTAGTTGTTATCGAGGGACTTGTAGTTCTCAAGGAATATCGTCTTCGAGATGTCGTTGTGCAATCCCATCATGAAGTGGAACTTCATTGAGATGGGGTCATCCACGCCGGCTCGTCGCAAGGCTTTCTTCATCTCCTTGAACTACTCGTCGATGGACTTCGATCCTTGGGTGGTGTTCTCCAATTGGCATAGAAGTTGTTCCATGTAGGTTGGAGGCACGAACTCACGCCGCAAAGCTCTCTTCATGTTGGGCCAACTCATGTTGTAGGTCTCTGAAGGTGTGTGAAGCCACCATGTGGACGCGTAGTCGTGGAAGTTCCTTGTGGCGCACTTCACTTTATCTTTGGGAGGAACTTGATGTAGCTTGAGGTAGTCGTCCATCAAACGCTCCCACTCGAGATACTCCTCGGGTTCTTGAGTCCCATAGAAAGGAATCGCGTGGTCGATGTCGAGGTCGTAGTAGCTCGTGGAAGTCATGGACTTGAGCTTGGGGACCTTCTCTTGAGGTGCTTGTGGGCGAAGATGCCGTATGTCCATAGGCTGAGATGCCTTGAAGTCGCTTGGCGAAGATGCCAAGGGAGATGGTGAAGTCGTTGAGCGGTTGTTGGCGTTGAGCTCTTGACCTTCACGTCCTTGTTGGTGATGGTGTCGATGCCGATGTGATTTTGCCGGAGATGGTAGCTCGGAGGCATGTGCTCTTGAGCGTCTTATCGAAGATGAGGAAGACCGCTTGTAGGACTTGATGAGGGCTTTGATCTCCTCCATTTGAGCTTGCATCTTGGCGTCGGTGGAGTTGTTCGTGGCATCGAACTCGTCGTTGTTGTTGTAGACCGAAGATGAAATGCCTTGCCTATCCATCACAAGACTTGAGCAAATATGAGTGGAGGAAGGATAAGAACTATACCAAATGTACCTTGACCGATGTTGAAGATGGATCAATGATCGCTCAATGATGTAACAAGGGAATAGCACAATTGGTACCAATTATTATCGGTTTCTCACACCTACACAAATAAGGCTTATGGTGGAGCTCGGTGAGGATAGTGGCACAAAATATTTAATGCAAATGTTAGCAAGAATAAATAAATTTGAAAGAGATTCACAAATTCTCAAGTGAAACAAGTATACCAATAGCAATATGTGGTACACGAAAACACACACACACAGAGAGATAGATAAATGGGGTTGTGCAACCAAGGAATGAGCACAAAATGTGGAATACACGGAAAACGCTCGTGTTGCACAACTCAAGAGAGACGCTAGCACATTTGCTCTATAGGCGGATACGACACTTGTGCACAACCTATGATATGCAAAATGTATCAACTTTCTATCCCAAGTATGCTATGTATGTTGTTCCGGTGGTATGATCACAGATGATCGGATATGACAATATTATATGCAATGTGGTATGATGCTATGGCTCTTGCTTACAAGCTTCTTTGATCTTTCTCTTTTGCTTAAAATCTTATTCTTTTCTTTCTTTTTTTATATGGCCACAATGCGGAATGCACAAATCAAGATAGCGATTGGGTATATGTGGGAACAAACTTGAGGCACATGAGATGATATGAAACCAAGATGATACCGATATGGTATGGTATGTATGCAATGGAAGGTGTAGACCAATGACCACTAATGTGCACAAGTAACGTTGCCGGCAATACTCAAATGGCTAGTCTCGATAAGCAAGTGACGCAAAATGGGCTAGGGGTTATCAATGCAATGGCAAGGGAATATACAATGGAGGAATACCACGATACCAAGATGATATGGAGGTTACCGTCCTTGGCAATGATGAGTGGTGGTGCTCTTGATGTAGATACCAAGATGATGGAGACTCGTCCCTAAGTAGCCGAAACACCTTAGGAAACGGAAAAACCGCGAACTCAAAATCTCAAATGTCAAATGTCAAATGGTGGTAGCGGGAATGTGGTGGTGGTTGCGGAAGCTCAAAGGGATTGCGGAAATGCAACGATGGGTTGTGGAGTACGCAATGCGGAAATGGAGTGTAAGGTGGTGGACTATACACAGTGTCGTAGTTGGAAGCATGGTCCCTAAGTAGCCGAAACACCTTAGGAGACACAACTCACAACACAAACAAAATTGGGTTAAGTCGGTGTGGAAGAAGTGTATGGTTAGTAAGCCTATGCGGAAGTGGTGGTGGTTGATGAAGAAGAAACTGTCCCTAAGTAGCTTAGACACCTTAGGAGACTCAAATCACTCCTCAAGCAACCACTAATGCGATGGGGAACAAAATTGGTTAGGATGCGGAAGTCGGTGGTGGTGTAGGGGATGATGTGGTGGAAGCCCTAGGCAAAGATGCCAAAATTCACAAAATTTGATGGAGTCAAAAGATGTTTTTGGTATTTTTGTGGGAAGGGGATGTCAAGAGCTTCAAAACAAGCTAAAGAATGTCAAAATCAAAGTTCGAATGAACTAGTTATGGCCGAAACAAAATTTCAGCGAAGTCAGTTTTTACAGGTTACGGACGTCCGTAAAAGGACGGATGTCCGGTCGGGTCGGAAATCCATAAATTTGGCTCGGGTTAGGGGTTCCGGATGTCTGGAAAAGGTCGGACGTCCGGTCATTCCAGGGGCTCCGGACGTCCGTAAAGTAACGGTCGTTCGGTGGGTCGGGGTCAATGCGAGATGCGAGATTCAGGGCGCGATTTTAGGCGGAAAATGGGGATATGCTAGATCCACTTGAACCCAGGCAAATACATGGATCAAATCCAACAAAACTTCGTCAAACCAACAAATCACAAAAAAAATTGTGGCTATTTTTGGTGGGGATTTTTGAAATTGGGAAAGAACACAACAAAATTGGGCTAGAAAACGAAGAGGGGAGGCTCCAAAATCGTGATCAACGTGGATCTAGATACCAATATGATGTAGGATGGAACCCTATGTGGCCGATCTTTCACGAAAGGAGTGGATCCCGTGAAGAACATGAAGAACACGAGGGGAAAACAAGGGGAATCATGAGGGGAAACACGAGAGAAACACTATAACCAACAAGATATGGTCACACATATGCTAGATCCTCAAAACACAAAGAGATACACGATCCAAATCCAACAAGGGACGATACAAAGGGTAGCCGGTTCTTCTCCGTGAGGAGGTCTTGAGTCCACAAGGGGATCTTCCTATAAAGGGGTATTGAATCCCATGTGGATCTTCTCCGAAGATGGGACGCGGTCCCTCTCACACTACAGGAATCAGCTACTTTGCCGTCTGCCACGGCGGACGGCAAAGGCCTGAACGGCGGACGGCAAAGGCCTTTGCCGTCAGCCGCGGACGGCAAAAGGCTCCGGCAAAGTAGGCTTCGGTAAACAGCTACTTTGCCGTCTGCTACTGACGGCAAAGTCTTTGCCATCTGCGGCGGACGGCAAAGAGAGCGCGGCGGACGGCAAAGAGAGCGGACGGCAATAATTGCGCTGTCAGTCCGTTAAGTGGCTAACGGAAGGCCTTTGTCGTCCGCCGCTGACGGCAAAATTTCTAGGGTCTTTGCCGTCCGCCGTATGATGTCATCGACACGTCACTACATGGCAGGTTCTTTGCCGTCTGCCACTGACGGCAAAGTCTTTGCCGTCTGCCACTGTAGGCAAACTGACCAAATGGGTCAGCTCCCAGGAAGCACAGCTGGATGCCACGTGGCTTCTTTGCCGTCCGCGGAAGACGGCAAAGAGCCCGTTGCCGTCAGTGGCAGACAGCAAAGAGCCTGCATTGCCTCTGTTTTTTCATATACCCAACCATTTTCACAGCAAATAGATGATACATATATATTTTTCACATGGCAAGTTCACAGCAAACATATGAGATATCCAACACATATAATTTCATCATACATGCATAGTTCCATCAACCATACATAGCAAGTTCGACATATACATGCATCCAACCATACATATTACAATAGTGTCATCCTACCATAGATGCATAGTTCATAGATACAAAGGAAACATAGTTCATCCAAACAAGCACTCCATCTATGCAAGCTTCCGTGAAGTGAATGAATTCTGCAAAATGGGAAATAAGAAAGTTAGAAGAAGAAGATTAGAAGAAGAAGAAGAAGAAAATGAAGAAGAAGAAGAATATATGACATTTATGAGCTAATTTAGGTGAAATTGATCATTTGTGAGCTAACTTAGGTGAAATGGATCGTTTATGAGCTAACCTAGGTGCAATGGATCGCTTATGAGCAAACTTAGGTAAAATGCATCATTTTAGAGGTAACCTAGGTAAGATGGATCATTTTGGAGCTAACCTAGGTAAAATGGGTCATTTTAGAGCTAACTTGGGTAGAATGGATCATTTATGAGCTAAGTAAGGTTAAATGGGTCATTTTAGAGCTAACGTAGGTAAAATGGATCGTTTATGAGCTAAGTAAGGTAAAATGGATCATTTTAGAACTAACTTAGGTAAAATGGATCGTTTATGAGCTAAATAAGCTAATTATGCCATTTTTGACATAAGTAAGCTAAGTACATGTCATTATTGAGCAAACCTAGTTAACTAAGCATATTAGAGCTAACTTTGGTCATTTTGGAGGAAACAAAGCTAAGTACAGATCGTTTTAGAGCTAACTTAGGTAAAATGGATGGTTTTGGAGGTCAGTAAGCTTATTAAGTCATTTTGGAGGTGAAGAAGCTAAGTCTAGGTCATTATGGTAAGCATTGGAGGAAATAAAGCTAAGTCTAGGTCTTTATGCATGTGTTAAGCAAAACACTAGATAAACTTACCAAGATGTAGGAGGTGTAGGAGCGGGGTGGCTCGTGTCGGTAGCTGGAGAAGGATCGTGCGATGCTTGTCTGGAGTTACGCTGCACCAAAGATCATTTCCAATGTCTTGTTAGCATGATGACACTCAAATGTTAAGACTAGCAAGTAATGTCCATTCAATAAAACTCACCGTGGTCCCAGGAGCAATCACTGGCATCGGCGGAGCGGTCTGACCTGTCTTCTCGCACACAGACTGCACATTTGGTTTTGATGACTCAGTCATACTAGTTAGTAATGAGACAAACACTACATGAATGTTTTGGCTAATCTGCAGAAGAAACTTACCACAAGGAGCTCGTACATGGCCCTTGCCTGCATGTCATTCCGTGCCCTCTCCTCCTCCATCATCTTTGTCGTCCTCTCCTCCAACTCCCGCTGCCTCTCCGCCGCCTCCGCCAGAAGTTTCTCCGTTCTATCTCTCTCACTCTGTATAGCAGCCTGCAACACCACTCACATGACCATTTGTAATCATTGATGGAAGCGCACACAATGTAATGGAGAAAGATAACTGAGTACGTATCACTAACCTTGATGGCGAGTTGCACTGGCCGTTCACGAGTTGAACCCATTATCCCAGGCTTCTTGCAATTCGTCCTTAAGCGGCTGCATGTACACATTCATATTTTTGCCCGGATAGTTGGGTCCTGGAATTATCAACGTCAGGAAAATGTTCTTTCTTTGCATAATCTGTCCGGGGGGGGGGGAGATTGAGTGGAAAGACAAATACGGGCCAACAACTGTATTGGGCTGCCGTCATACCAAACACACTGAACCCATCCGTGCTGATGCCGACTCGAGGATGCCTCGGATCTGCCGCTTTGTCAGCATGTAATTCATCAAACCTTTTCCACGCAACACCATCCGATGTGTGTACCATCATCAGATTCCCATCTGCATCTAGTTCGGTTCTTTTGCCTATTTTGTGCCATGTCATCTGTCTGGCCATCTCTTCGACCATGAAAAGACGTTGAAGTCTTGGTACGATTGGCATATACCGAAGAACACTAACGGGGATTTTGGTCTGTGTCTTCTCACCCATACCGTTGTCTACCACAATATACCTGGAAGACTTGCAAATGGGACAATAGTTCAAGTCCGCATAGTCAAGCCTAATAAGGCACATCCTTTCTCACAGGCATGTATCTTCTCATAGGGCATCTTCAGTGCACGGAGGATTTTGTCCGACTGGTACAGGTTTGCAGGCATTACATGGCCTTTGGGTAGAAAGCGTCCAAATACTGTCATAATTGCGTCATAGCATTCTCTGCCCAAGTTGAACTGAGCCTTCAGAGCCATTACTTGTGAGATGGCATCCAACTGACAAAGCTTAGTGTGCTTGTGGAGCGGACGTTTCGAAGACTCCAACATTTCATTGAAGGCCTTTGCAGATTCCTCCATCTCCTCGTCCGAATCCCGAGCATCATCATAGCCTTGCACCATGTTTTCCATCCCAGTACCATGCTCGTCGGTGCGACGACGATCCACCTCAGCTCGGTCACGTTGGGCAGACTCACCATGAAATGTCCACACCGTATAATCGGGCGTAAAACCACTCTTCTGCAGGTGTTTGCCCATTTCAGCCTCTGTCTTCTTTTCCCAATTGCCGCACCGGAAACAGGGGCACCAGGTTTTCTTTTGGCCATTTGCAAATGCGGCTTGCACAAACCCCTTAGTTTTTGTGAACCATTCAGCGCTCCATTTGTTCTGACCAGTGTGACCGGTATACATCCAAGCACGGTCACTCATCTTGACTTTCAGAGCTACTGGACACACAACAATTATATATGTAATTCACCATGTATGTATTCATCAGTTGATCTACTTTGTCAATTTTATTACGTCCATGCAACCTACACTCTAATAGGTAATGATAGGTCCTAATCCCACCCGTGTATGTGTAGATTGGGTATATTTTCCCATGCTATGCTCCGGATCCGACGCAAAATTTCGGCAGCACCTCCCCGCTGTTCTCCTGATACACGTCTCTGCAATAAACAGAGAGGATGTGTACCCGGAGAACAACAGGGGAGGCACTGACGAAATATATGCGTCGGATCCGGAGCAAAGCATATGGAAAAACGAACCCAATCTACACATACTCGGGCTGTCCATGGATAGCGTTGGACAATTCGAAAGAATCAAGGTTATAAATATGCAAATGCATGCATATTTATAACTATGACGCTTTCGAACGGGAGACACATATTGGTTACGCATACTGATGATTCAAGACACATATATAGCTAGCTATCAAGTTTCATCGGAATAGATCAAATAATTAATGGGGGAGGAGGACTTGTCATTTGTGCTCACCCACGAACGAAGGGGCAGAGCTCGTCAAACGCACGGCGAGGTCGTCGAACACCAAACCTCGCAGCGATGAAACAACTGCACATTTAAAACTACACGATCAACACAATTATATATGATGTTTTTCATAACAAAATCGAAAAATATATGACCTAACTAATAATTCACAAATATATGACCCCGTCGGCCTCTGGAAGGCCAAAGAACACCTTTTCGGGAGGTGTCGGTGGTCGGGGTGTCCTGTCGGTGTCGGGGTGCCGGGTCGTGGTCGGGGTGCCGTGTCGGTGTCGGGGTAAGGGTGGGTGTGGTGTCAGGGTGTCGGTGTCGGGGTGTCGTGTCGGTGTTGGGGTGTCATGTCGGTGTCGGGGTCGGGGTCTCGGGGTTGGGGTGTCAGGTCGGGGTGCCGGGTCGGGGTCGGGGTCGGGGTGTCGGGTCAGGCTCGGGGTCGGGGTGTCGGGGTCGGGGTCGGGGTGTCGGGGTCGGGGTCTAGGGGTCGGGGTGTCGTGTCGGGGTGCCGGGTCGGGGTTGGGGTGCCGTGTCGGGTCGGGGTGCCGTGTCGGGTCGGGTTTTTTTCCTCTTTTTTCCTTTTCTTCTTCTTCCTATTCTTCCTTTTCTTCCTTTTCTTCCTTCTTCTTCTTCTTCTTCTTCTTCTTCATCTTCTTCTTCTTTCCTTTTTCCTTTTCTTCTTCTCCTCCTCTCCTCTTTTTTCTTCTTCTTCTTCCTCTTCTTCTTTTTTCTTCTCCTCCTCCTCCTCTTCTTCTTCCTTTCCTTTTTCCTCTTCTTCTTCTCCTCCTCTCCTCTTTTTCTCTTCTTCTTCTTCTTTCCTCAAACTAAACTAAACCTAAAACTAAAACTAAAACTAAATCTAAATTAAACATAAACCTAAAACTAATAAAACAGAAAAAAAGGAAAAAACTAAATCTAAACCTAAAACTAAACTAAAACTAAACCTAAAACTAAATCTAAACTAAAACTAGAAAAGAAAAAAACAGAAAAAAAACAGAAAAAAGGAGGGGGCTCACCTGGGGCAGGGCCGGTGGAGGAGGGGGGCGGGGCGGTGGAGGAGCTGGCCGGGGCGCCGGGGCGGCCTGGGGCGGCGGGGGGCCGGGCCCGGGGCGCCCTGGGGCGGCTGGGGGCCGGGCCCGGGGCGGCGGGGCGCCGGGGCAGCGGGGGGCCGGGGCGGCGTGGGGCCGGGGCGGCGGGGGCCCGGGGAGGTGGGGGCGACGGGGCGGCGGCGGCGGGGGCGAGAGGCGGCGGCGGTGGGCCGGGTGGGAAGTGGGGCGAGGAGAGAACAGAGAGGGGCGGGGGGCATACGGGCCGTTAGGTACTGCCTCTTTGCCGTCCGCCCCTCTTTGCCATCCGCCTTTTGCCCCTTTGCCGTCTGCTGGCAGACGGCAAAGAGGTGGGCCGTTAAGTGTTTCCCAAACGGGCGGGGGGTGGGGGCCACCTCTCTCTTTGCCATCCGCCAGCTGACGGCAAAGATTCTTTGCCGTCAGCTGGCAGACGGCAAAGATCTGGCGGACGGCAAAGAGCTTGTTTGCCGTCCGCCAGATCTTTGCCGTCTGCTTTTTGGTAGCTGATGGCAAAGAGCTTCTTTGCCGTCAGCTAGCGGACGGCAAAGAGCTGGCAGATGGCAAATTAGCTGATTCCAGTAGTGTCAAGGAGTAGATCCGATATGGATGAGTGAAGCTTTATCTTACAAATGATATAACACAACGCTAACATTAGGAAGGAGGTGGAGGTGGTCTATTTATAGTCTTAGCCACGAAGGGGAAAGTGGGAGAGGGGTACAAGGCCAACGGCCCACGGCTGCACACAGGTAGTTACCGAATGACCGGTGGGGGTCGGACGTCCGATAGCTCAGGACGGTCCGAACGTCCCGCGCGCGTCGGATGTCCGTTGATTCTTCTCGGGTGTAGTGGCACCGGTCGTCCGGTCGGCGCCGGTCGTCCGGGCGCTGGGATTCGTCGGACGTCTAGAGGTTGTTGGTCGTCCGGTCGATGTAGATCTCCTGGCTGGTCCTGGCGTGGTCGCGTCGGACCTCCGGTGGACGTTGGTCCGGGCGCTGTAGATTGTCGGACGTCCAGTGGCTTCCGGTCGTCCGGTCGCTGTAGACTTCACAGCTCCTTCCGTCTTCGCTTCCACGCTTCCCTCGCGGATGGTGTAGTTGTACACTTGCGCTCGCACTCCTCCTCATCGTCCATATCGTTCCGACAATACCTATGCATGCACACGATGGGAGTGTCACGTTGTATACCATCCTCGAAGGGGTCAAGTGAGAACGTGTAAAGGAGAAGATTCACCTTTGTGTATGTGAAGTAGATGTCTTACGTGTCACTTGTCGAATGGACTCTTGACAAGGTGATGTCCGTAGGATGCTCCGCATCATCCAGGCTCTGGACGTTCGACCTTCTCCGGACAGCCGACACACCTAAACCCGAGCCAAAACTCCGGAATTCTGAAGCGGTGCGGACGACCGACCCGACCAGACGTCCGACAAAAGCACACCCGAGCCGATTCTACGGATGTCCGACGAGCACTGGACGTCCGGACCCTCATGAGCCTCCGGACGACTGGTGACTCCCGGACGTCTGATGCCTTTGTGTTGTTATGTGTTGGGCCGCAGCCCATGTACCCCCTCACTTCGTCCCCTTTTGCACTAAGACTATAAATAGACCTCCTATTCCTTCTAGCTAGGGTTAGCATTGGTTTAGATCATATTAGAGATAAAGCATTTCTCATCCATATTGGATCTATCCCACGAGAGAGACCGCGGCCCCTCTTCGAAGAACATCCCTTTAGATTCGAGACCCCTTTATGGGAAGAACCTCAAGACCTCCTCACAGAGAAGACCGGCTACCTTTGTATCGTCCCTAGTTGACTGTGGATCGTGTGACCTCTTATGTACTCGAGGATCTAGCATATGTGTGACTATTTCTTGTTGGTTTAGTGTTTCTCTCATGTTTCCCCATGTGTTTTCCCCCGTTTTCTTCGTGTTCATCGTAGGATCCGCTCCTTTCGTGATAGATCAGGTGATTAGGGTTCTACCCTACATCAACAATGACTTGTGACCAAGCTCAACATCAACAAGCAACCCATGGTATTCGATATTGGTGATCTTGTGTGGCTACACCTTCGTAAAGACCGCTTCCCCAACGAACGCAAGTCCAAGCTTCTACCTCGCACGGATGGACCCTTCAAGGTTCTCGCACGCTACAACAACAACGCTTACAAGCTCGAGCTCCCGCGCGACAAGTACAACGTGAGCGAAATCTTCAATGTCAAGGAACTCTCGCCTTACCATGGTGATGAAGAATTTGATCTGAGGTCAGATCTTCCCCAATGAAGGGGAGATGATGTGGAGCATCCCAAGTTCATCCCCATGGACCTACCTACGTCTCCTATGACACCACTGGGACCAATGACAAGAGCCCGAGCGAAGGCTATCGAAGACAAGGTGAACTCACTCCTCTCCGAACTACCACTTTCTATACATGAGAATTGGCTACTACCTCAAGTGGAAACCCTATGTGTGATCAGGTGCTTGGAGGAAAGCCACGAACAAACTACACTCAACGGACAAGACGGTGAGGACGCCAAGTTCAATGGACAAGAAGAAGAACTCCTCGAAGTTCCCAGGCTCCGGACGACCGGCGAGTAATGGACTTCCGGCGACCTCCCGGCTCCGGACGACCGGCACACCCACACCTGAGCCGAATCTACGGATTTCCGGAGCCTTCCGGATGACCGACGCCCCGGACGTCCGACCCCTTCCGGACGTCCGAACGAAGCACACCCGAGCCGAATCTACGGACGTCCGACGAGCATCGGACATCCGGACCCTCGCGAGCCTCCGGACGACCGGTGACTCCCGGACGTCCGGCGCCTGTGTGCTGTTACGTGTTGGGCCGCAGCCCATGTACCCCTTCGCCCACCTAGACTATATATACTCTTCTCCTACCTATTGATACGTCTCCAACGTATCTATAATTTTTGATTGCTCCATGCTATATTATCTACTGTTTTGGACATTATTGGGCTTTATTATCCACTTTTATATTATTTTTGGGAGTAACCTATTAACCGGAGGCCCAACCCAGATTGTTGTTGTTTTTGTCTATTTTAGTGTTTCAAAGAAAAGGAATATCAAACAGAGTCCAAATGGAATGAAACCTTCGGGAACGTGATTTTCTCACCGAACATGATCTAGGAGACTTGGACCCTACGTCAAGCAACCAACAGGGAGGCCACGAGGTAAGGGGGCCCGCCTACCCCCTCCCCAGGCGCGCCCTCCACCCTCGTGGGCCCCCTGTTGCTCCACCGACGTACTCCTTCCTCCTATATATACCTATGTACCCCCAAACGATCAGATACGGAGCCAAAACCCTAATTCCACCGCCGTAACTTTCTGTATCCACGAGATCCCATCTTGGGGCCTATTCCGGAGCTCTGCCGGAGGGGGCATCCATCACAGAGGGCTTCTACATCAACACCATAGCCTCTCCTGTGAAGTGTGAGTAGTTTACCTCAGACCTTCGGGTCCATAGTTATTAGCTAGATGGCTTCTTCTCTCTTTTTGGATCTCAATACAATGTTCTCCCCCTCTCTTGTGGAGATCTATTCGATGTAATCTTCTTTTTGCGGTGTGTTTGTTGAGACCGATAAATTGTGGGTTTATGATCAAGATTATCTATGAACAATATTTGAATCTTTTATGAATTCTTTTATGTATGATTTGTTATCTTTGCAAGGCTCTTCGAATTATCAGTTTGGTTTGGCCTACTACATTGATCTTTCTTGCAATGGGAGAAGTGCTTAGCTTTGGGTTTAATCTTGCGGTGTCCTTTCCCAGTGACAGTAGGGGCAGCAAGGCACGTATTGTATTGTTGCCATCGAGGATAACAAGATGGGTTTTTTATCATATTGCATGAATTTATCCCTCTACATCATGTCATCTTGCTTAAGGCGTTACTCTGTTTTCATGAACTTAATACTCTAGATGCATGCTGGATAGCGGTGATGAGTGGAGTAATAGTAGTAGATGCAAGCAGGAGCCGGTCTACTTGTCTCGGATGTGATGCCTATATACATGATCATACCTAGATATTCTCATAACTATGCTCAATTCTATCAATTGCTCAATAGTAATTCGTTCACCCACAGTAAAATACTTATGCTCTTGAGAGAAGCCACTAGTGAAACATATGGCCCCCGGGTCTATCTTCATCATATTTATCTTCCAATACTTAGTTATTTCCTTTGCTTTTATTTTACTTTGCATCTTTATCACAAAAATACCAAAAATATTATCTTATCATATCTATCAGATCTCACTCTCGTAAGTGACCGTGAAGGGATTGACAACCCCTTATCGTGTTGGTTGCGAGGAGTTATTTGTTTTGTGCAGGTACGAGGGACTTGCATGCAGCCCCCTACTGGATTAATACCTTGGTTATCAAAAACTGAGGGAAATACTTATGCTACTTTGCTGCATCATCCTTTCCTCTTCAAGGAAATCCAACGCAGTGCTCAAGAGGTAGCAAGAAGAATTTCTGGCGCCGTTGCCGGGGAGGTTCGCGCAAGTCAAGATTTGACTCCCAACAATGAGCCATTTCTGGAGCCGTTGCCGGGGAGTCTACGCAAAAGTCAACATACCAAGTACCCATCACAACCCTTATCTCCCGCATTACATTATTTGCCATTTGCCTCTTGTTTTCCTCTCCCCCACTTCACCCTTGCCGTTTTATTCGCCCTCTCTCTCTCTATCCTCCCTCTCTTTCTCTATTTGCCTCTCTTTGCCTGTTGCACTTTCTGCCGTTATGTCTAAAATTGGGGAAATTATTGTCGATATGGACAATAATAATATCATGAAAAATTCTGATGCTCCTGCTGAAGAACCCCCTACCTTACATACAAAAAAATTCCGTATTGGTAGCGGTAATATTATTGGAAAAAGGAGTTGTCCAAGATTTCTTTTCTTGTGCTGGTGCTTTACCTTCTATGGGTAGTTCTATCCTTCATAGAACTAGTAGTCTTGCAGACGCTATTACCATGCTTGTAGTTGAACTTGAAAGGCAATTTATGCACATGCACCCTTGCATACAAAGGATTTTCCTAGAATTTTCTAATATTGAGCATTCTTCTGTCAAGCGTGCCTCTACTATATTTTTGGCTCATGAATTCAGATTTATAATAAGAGAGGCAAAAGAAATCTTTGCGCATTATAGGGTGGACGCTGGCCGTCCTCCCATAGAAACTATCCTATTTGATCAAGAGGAAATAATGCATTTTCAATCTCTAGATTATGTTGCTTTTAATGAAAACCTTAGAAAAAAGGTTCCCACCAATGTTCTAATTGGTAGACTTTCTGAACTTAATAATGATTTTGCTATTCGAAATAATGAGCTAGGATACTCTCCTGAGCTTATAATGATGAATTGGTTGTGCAATACGAAGGGACAAAGGAGGAACCTATACCTCCTAAAGTTGATCTTGGGGACTTTTGTCCCATTAAATTTAGCCCTTTTGATTATTTTTTCTTGCCTCAAAGAAAACTTGCTGCCGAACGTAGAGAATATGAAATGAGTTTTAATGATCTATCTTACTATTATGGCAATACCTAGATCTATCCTTGCTTTTTATGCCTAGCTAGGGGCGTTAAACGATAGTGCTTGTTGGGAGGCAACCCAATTTTATTTTTTATTCCTTGCTTTTTGCTCCTATTTAATAATAAATAATTTACCTAGCCAGGGGTTACAAGAGCTGATCTACCATGAGATCGTAATGGCTAAACCCTATATGTCTAGCCTGTATGATTATCACTGCCTCTACGGACTAAACCCTCCGGTTTATATAGATACCGGAGGGGGCTAGGGTTTGTACAGAGTTGGTTTATAGAGAAAGGAATCTTCATATCCGAACACCAAGCTTGCCTTCCACTCCAAGGTGAGTCCCATCCGGACATGGGGGAAGCCTTCTATCTTGTATCTTCATGACGCACCAGTCTGGCCCATGTCACATAGCCCGGACGCCCAGGGACCCCCTAATCCAGGACTCCCTTAGTAGCCCCTGAACCAGGCTTCAATGACGATGTGTTCGGCATGCAGATTGTCTTCGGCATTGCAAGGCGGATTCCTCCTCCGAATACTCCAAAGTGGCTCGACCAAGAGAACTATATCCGGCTCTGTACAATAGTTACAACCCTGAACCACAAAGGCAAAATACTTAAAAAAATAGGTCATGTCTTCTGACAACTTTTTCGGCGAGGCATTGAATCTCAACCTTATTATTATTTCGAATCGTTTTTTCGACCTCCCATTTCACGTTTCGAGACGCAACTTCCAATGACACGTCTTGTCGAAGCAGAGGTCGTGCCCCCTTATTGCGGGATTTTCGTCAATGATGGGTTGGGTAATCCAGCTGCGCCATCCACCCCTTGGGAATAGGCAATTTTTAAGGCTTGTGTGGGGTCGCTTGCCATTCATTGCATTTATAAAGGGATAAGGACCCATCTTTTACCCGCGCTTTCTCCTTCCTCGGCCTTCCCATCTTTGAGCTCCAGCGCCCAAGTCTCAATCCTTCTCCATTGCCACCACGCTCTCCGACCATGTCCGGATCCGGTTTGCAACACAAGTGGGTGGCCTCCTCCATGACAAAGAAAGATATGCAGGGACTGCGGGAGGTGAAGTACTTAACCGCGGAAATCGCACATAGGCTTCTGACAAAGGGGCAAATCATCCCTACTCCAGAGCCTGGCGAAAGGGTCGTGTTCATCCCCCACTTCCTCTAGGGGTTAGGGTTTCCCCTTCACCCCTTTGTTCGCGGCCTCATGTTCTACTACGGGCTAGATTTTCACAATCTAGCCTCGAACTCCTTCCTCCATATCTCAGCATTCATCGTCATGTGCAAGGCATTTCTCCGCATCCCTCCGCACTTCGGCCTGTGGCTCATGACCTTCAACATCAAGCCGAAGGTGGTCGATAGGGAGAACGCGGATTGCGGTGGAGCCATGGTGAGCAAGCTTCCTCACGCCATTTGGCCTAAAGGGGCCTTGGTGGATACCGTCAAGACATGGCAGCAAGAGTGGTTCTACATCATCAAACCCCGCGGTACCAAGTGGGCGGCTGCTCCTGCATTTAGATCTGGACCCCCTCTTTGACTTGCTTCATGGACCAACAAGTGCCCAGATTGGGGATCGACCGATCAGGTGCTGATGCTGCAAAAGCGCATCAAAAGTATCATAGAGAAGAGCACCCGCCACACTGACGTGATTCAGGTGATGCTCATACGCCGAACCGTTCCCTGCCAGTGGCGGCCTCTCCAGTTATGGGAGTTTAATCCAGAAGGGACACGAACTCGGCAATAATTCTTCGGCACGACGCGCAAAGAGATCTGGAAATTGCTCTTCAAATCCCAAAAGTCGTGGCCAGAGACATGATGAGGACATCAATACCATTGTTACACCCACAGCCCCTACTGCTATATATACTAGACCAATTAGAAGAGCTCGCGCATGCCAATTAAATTATCTGGTGCTTTTGTTTCTTGTTAATGATTCTAATGTTCATTAGAATATGATGCTGCCTAAATTGGATACATTTGTTTTGATTACAAATGAAGGGCCTGGCATGGATAAGAGGGATGAACACTGGAGCAAGACCAAGCATGGAGATGATGGCATGCGCAAGGGGATCAAGAATAGAGTTACAAGTGATGATTTCAGGACTTTGAAGCCACCATAAGGAGTGCATGAAGCCTTGGACGAAATATACAAGATGTCACTTCATAAATTTCGTCCAGAGGCTATTCTAGGTGCTGCGTCACCTTATTATTGGGCCAGGCCCATGTATTTTCAAAATACTTAAGTGTAGGCTGTTTTTAGAGTCCGTATGTGTGGGGAAACAAGAGTTAGGGTTGGTTTTGGACCCCTCCTCCAAGGGCCACGGAATTCCCCCCTCTTCCTCCATATAGACAGCCCTTAGGGCATCGTTTAGACTTTGGGTTTTGTTAGATTAAAGTTCGCCATAGCTGCAACTTCGCGTACTTCATTTGTGTTCAACGACCAGACAAAGGCGTCACAGAACCCCACCTTGATCAATAAAGCTTTCCTCTTATATTCGCAATATCCAGATTGCAATCTCAGTTTCTTGCTTGTTCTTCGTTTGCCTGTAGGAAACAGACCTTCATAGTCAGGTTGATCATGCTCCGGCGTGGTCAATAACCTCTCGGAGTTGGTTTAGCGATTGCTAAGGCGCGACGTCCTCGCACGTTCGTAGTCGGATCGCCAAAGTCGACTTCCTCCAAAACGAGTGCCACCATCTCATCGAAAGACGAGACACCTTTGCCTCTATCAAGTAGTATCAGATTTCTAGGTTGCTCTGTGAGATTTTACAGTTTTTTGTAGTTTAGATCGAGTTTGTTCTTCATACCTACAGTCCAGGAAAAAGCCAAAAAAAATTAGGGTTAGTTCATCATATCCGAACCAGTCTGAGCCTTTGCATAGTCTTTTTAGTATTTTGCTTTGTTAAATTTGCGGTTGCATCGTCGTCTCTAGTTGCTGGTCTTAGAGTCCAGTCTTTTAGAGTTTCAAGTTCTGGTCATAAGTTGTCACGCCGCCGCCGCACCATCATCATCGTTCCTACCATATACAACCACCACCAACATATTCCTTACCGCTGCCATATATATCCGCCTGTCCACCACCAAACCGAGTCCACATATACATCTGCCTGTCCACCACCAATCCGAGTCCACATATACATCTGTCTATCCATCACTAATCCGAGTCCACATATACATCCGCCTGTCCACCACCAATCCGAGTCCACATATACATCTGCCTGTCCACCACCAATCCGAGTTCTTTTCATATTAGGTTTGTTTTTGAGATCCATCCAGTTTTCGTTTTGTGTTTCCTTGCGTGAGTAGGTCTCAGAAAAAAAGAGTCTGGAGACCCCAAGGCAGTTATTAGGACAAAATTTCAGCGACCAAAAATATTTTTCCCTATCCTATTTTTAGGTCCCACGGAGCGTTTTGAGACACTCGCCATCGTAGTGATTTTTTGTTGCACTTTTTCGTCATCGCTGGCCTGATTTCCAAAAAAAAGTCAAAAAACATTTCTTGCCCATCCTGTCAGTTTGACGAGGGAAGAGTTTTGCGACACTCGCCATTATAGTGATTTTTCGCAAAAAAAAGAGGAGCGCCAAAAAAACCAGATCGAAAAAATAAAAATTCCAGAGTGTGCTTTTCCCTTGTTTATGTGCAGCACCATGATTTTGTTAGTGTTCCAGGCTCGCGTCTCTAGCATGGTCTAGCCTGGGACAAGCACAGTACCGTCGTTGAGCGTTTATTCAGCTTCACATATCTGAATTGATTATTGCTGACCCTTTTGCTACTATATTATAAGCCTTCCCAGCTCCACATACATCTACGTCATGCGTTTGACTCTCCATGGTAATCGCTCTATCCAAGCTTTGAGAGTTTTGACTACGATGATTGCCGATCACCGCCTGCTGCTGGGTAAGAACTGGTAAGAATTTGAGATTTGCTTGATGGATTCATGACACCCGCCACCACCTCTTGTTAGTAGTCTGTAGGATCATATTCTTGTGTGTTTCTATTGCTGCTAACCATGGCAGGATCACAAGCCGATGAGACTGACTGGGAGAACATGACGAATAAGGAGTTGCATGATAAATTTCAGCAAATGATGAGTGGACAGGTGCAAGATGTGCTAAAAAGATTTGAAGAGGCCATGGAGAAGATAGATGGCATGGAAAAGACGTTCGAAACAAAGCTCGATAACAAGTTTAATGAATTGCTCGCGCGTCTTCCACCACCACCACCACCGGCTGCACCTAATGCACCTCTACAACAACAACAGCAACAACAACAACAACAACAACAACAACTACTACTACTACTACTACTACTACTACTACTACTACTACCTCCACGTCGCGAAATAGCCCTCCGCCAAGCGAGCCGTGTCCCTCTTGCGCCTTGTCAAACTATTGGTGCTGCTGTTGATTCTTCTGTGGCTCCTGCTGCTGATGCGGAGGAGGATGATTATGTGGGAGATTACGAGGATGAGGTTGATCAAAATCAGAACTACGTGCAACCACAAGCACCACAACCACCAGGTTGTCCACATGCAAATAATGGCAATGGTAGGGCTCCCCCTCAGGTATGAGATCATGACCATCTCCCTAAGCTAAAATTGAATATTCCACCATTTGAGGGTGATATGTTCCTGATATATATCTTACTTGGGAGTTAGAAACTGAACAACGATTTACATGTTTACAATATCCTGAGGAGAGACGTGTTCCTGCTGCTGTTTGTGCTTTCACTAGCTTTGCATGTGTTTGGTGGTCTAAACATTGTAGATTATATCCTATTCCAACTACTTAGGCTGCTTTGAAAATTGCTATGCGTACTCGTTGGGTTCCACCATATTATCAACGTGAATTACTTCAAAAATTGCAGCATTTAAGACAGGGAAAAAATTCTATAGAAGAATATTATCAGGAATTACAAACTGGCATGATTAGATGTGGTATTGTTGAGGAGAATGAAGCTATGCTTGCATGTTTTATGGGTGGATTAAATAGAGAGATTCAGACCATTCTAAAGTATAAGGAGTATACTAATATCACTCGTTTATTCCATCTTGCTTGTAAAGCTGAACGTGAAGTGCAGGATCTACAGGCATTGGCGTGAACTAACTTTTCTGCAGGTCGATCTTCATCATGGACACCACATGCATCCTCTACTTCGACTGGACCAGCACCTCCATCAGGTGCCACCTCCA
Organism: Triticum urartu; assembly: GCF_056163025.1. Classification (NCBI taxonomy): domain Eukaryota; kingdom Viridiplantae; phylum Streptophyta; class Magnoliopsida; order Poales; family Poaceae; genus Triticum; species Triticum urartu. The sequence goes on along the minus strand of NC_141875.1, from coordinate 319,341,299 downwards.
GCCGTGATACAAGAAAGCAGGCACAACCACCACTATCTGCCAATAGCACACCCACTGGGCCTGCGCAGAGCTCTTCTTCTTCCATGGCATCAACAGGGCACACAAGTGATATTATTTGTCGTCGTTGTAAGGGAAGAGGACATTTTGTGAGAGAATGGAAATCTCAGCGTGTGATGATTGTTACTGAGGATGGTGGGTATGATTCCCCTAGTGACTATGATGAGGAGACTTTGGCTGTTATTACACATGAAGAACACGGTGGAGATAATTCTGATCATGAGACACAATACATGGCAGCTGAAGATGCTGATAGGTATGAATGTTTAGTTGCTCAACGTGTTTTGAGTGTGCAGGTTACACAAGCTGAGCGAAATCATAGGCATAACTTGTTCCATACAAAGGGAGTTGTGAAGGAACGTTCTATTCGCGTCATCATAGATGGAGGGAGCTGCAATAACTTGGCTAGCATGGAGATGGTGGAGAAGCTATCTCTCACCACAAGACTGCATCCACATCCTTACTACATCCAATGGTTCAACAACATCGGCAAGGTTAAAGTAACATGTACTGTTCGTGTGCATTTTAGTATCTCTACATATACTGATTATGTTGATTGTGATGTGGTACTTATGCAAGCATGTTCCTTATTACTTGGTAGACCATGGCAATTTGATAAAAATTCTGTACACCATGGTAGAAACAATCAGTATACTCTTGTTCATAAGGATAAAATATTACTTTGCTTCCTACGACTCCTGATTCCATTTTGAAAGATAATATTAATAGAGCTAATAAAGCAAAACCGGAGAAAAATAAGAGTGAAAATCAGATTGTGGCAAAAGAATTTGAGCAACAAATGAAGCCTAATAATAAACTATCTAGTGTTGCTTCTGAAATTAAATTGAAAACTGCATGTTTACTTGCCACCAAATCTGATATTGATGATCTAGATTTTAGCAAATATGTTTGCTATGCTTTTGTTTGCAAAGAGGCATTATTTTCATTTGAGGATGTGCCTTCCTCTTTGCCTCCAGCTGTCACTAACATTTTGTAGGAGTTCGCTGACGTCTTTACACAAGACGTGCCACTGAGATTACCACCTATTCGAGGGATTGAGCATCAAATTGACTTAATTCCCGGTGCATCATTACCCAACCGTGCACCATACCATACCAATCCAGAGGAGATGAAGGAGATTATGCGTCAAGTACAAGAACTGGTCGACAAAGGTTATATACGAGAATGCCTTAGTCCTTGTGCTGTTCCTATCATTTTAGTGCCGAAAAAGGATGGTATGTCGCGTATGTGCGTTGATTGTAGAGGCATTAGTAATATTACTATTCTTATCGTCATCCTATTCTTAGGCTAGATGAAATGCTTGATGAATTGAGTAGCTCTACAATATTCTCCAAAGTAAATTTGCCTAGTGGATACCATCAAATTCGTATGAAATTGGGAGATGAATGGAAAACGACATTTAAAACTAAGTTTGGATTATATGAGTGGTTAGTCATGCCTTTTGGGTTAACTAATGCACCTAGTACTTTCATGAGATTAATGAACGAAGTTTTACATGTTTTCATTGGACAATTTGTGGTAGTTTACTTTGATGACATATTGATTTATAGCAAATCTTTGGAGGAACTTTGGAACATTTACGTGCTGTTTTTATTGCTCTACGTGATGCACGTATGTTTGGTAACCTTGGAAAGTGCACCGTTTGCACCGACCGAGTATCTTTTCTTGGCTATGTTGTTACTCCACAGGGAATTAAAGTTGATTTCGGGGTCACAAAGATGTTGGTTGATGGCGGGGCCGGGTTGAATCTGATTTCTCCCAAGGTCATCAGCAAACTTTAGATAGCAGATGAAGAGCTCAAGGTTACCGCTATGTTCAAAGGGATCAACCCCGGCAGATGGGCACCGGAGGTGGGCCGGGCTGAGCACAACCAACCAGGGCGCGCTTGGGGGGGGCAGGCGCGCCTGGTGTCTTGTGCTCACCAGGTGGCCCCCCTCCGGTGGTTATTTTCTCCAGTATTTCTTATTTATTCCATAAAAAATCCTTGTGAAGTTTCAGCCCATTTGGAGTTGTGCAGAATAGGTGGCCTGACGTAGCTTTTCCAGGTCCAGATTTCCAGCTGCCAGAATTCTCCCTCTTTGTGTGAGCCTTGCAAATTATGAGAGAAAAGGAAAGCATTATTATGCATAAAAACATTATAAATAACAGTAGGTAAACATGATGCAAAATGGATGTTTCAACTCCCCCAAGCTTAGACCTCGCTTGTCCTCAAGCGAAAACCAAAATCGAAAAACATGTCCATGTGCTTAGAGAGAGGTGTCGATAAAAACAAAATACGGACATAGAAGCATCATGTGAATTATTATACAAGCAACAAACTTTAGCATAAAACCTTTATCATAGAACTTTTATTATAGACTTCCCATGAATAAGTAACAATTCATCACATTATCGAAGTATAAAGCATAAACTCTATTGGAAACGAACAAATTATGTTCTCAGTCAACTTTGCAACTACAATTCATCATCTTTTTGGGAAGGGTCACGTCTCGGAGCCTTTAGGCAAGTCCACATACTCAACCATCATATAGTCTTCTATGATTGCTAACACCCGCATACACATGAGCAAAACGTTTCAACCGGACACATAGAAAGATAGGGGCTTATAGTTTCGCATCCCAACGTATTCACCTCAAGGGTGACGTCAACAATAATTACTCATGCTATCCATATTCAACTGGACATATGTGCCTAGATCTTTCCTCACCACATGATGCTTGCCAAAGGAGAAAAATAAAAAGGAATAGAGACAAAAACTTTGACTCTTGGATAAAAGTAAATACATAAAAGTAAAAGATAGGCCCTTCGCAGAGGGAAGCAGAGGTTTCCACGTGCTTATCATGCTCAACCCCTTAGTGTGGAAGAATGTCACATTATATTTCCCCTTAAGATAGCAAACTTTATTATGCAGTCTGTCACCTTTATTCTTTGCTATCACAAGTTCGTACAATGCTCAATTTTCTCTTACACTAAATGATCTAACAATTTTAGAGGCAATTTTTATTGCCTTATTGCACCGATGACAACTTACTTGAAGGATCTTACTCAATCCTTAGGTAGGTATGGTGGACTCCTGAGAATAAGATTTGGGTTTAAGGGTTTTTGGATGCACAAGTAGTATCTCTACTTAGTGCGGAGTTTTAGCTAGCGAAGATGGGGGGCAAGCACCACATGTTGAAGGATCTATGAAAATATGATGAGGACATCAATACCATTGTTACACCCACTGCCCCTGCTGCTATACATACTGGACCTATTACTAGAGTTCGCGCATGCCAATTGAATTACCAGGTACTATCGTTTCTTGGTAACGATTATAATGTTCATGAGAATATGATGCTGCCTAAATCGGATACATTTATTTTGCTTACAAATCAAGGGCCTAGCTAGGACAAGAAAGATGAACTTTGGAGCAAGTTGAAGCATGGAGATAATGGCATGCGCAAGGGGAACAAGAACGGAGTTACAAGTGATGATTCCAGGACTTCCAAGCCACCATAATGAGTGCATGAAGCCTTGGACGAAATATACAAGATGCCACTTCATAAATTTCGTGTTTTTAGAGTCTGTATGTGTGGGGAAACAAGAGTTAGGGTTGGTTTCGGACCCCTCCTCCAAGGGCCACGAAATTTCCCCCTCTTTCCTCCATATATACAGCCCTTAGGGCATCGTTTAGACTTTGGTTTTGTTTAGATTAAAAGTTCACCATAGCTGCAACTTCGCGTACTTCATTTGTGTTCAACGACCAGGCAAAGACGTCACAGAACCCCACCTTGATCAATAAAGCTTTCATCTTATATTCACAATATCCAGATTGCAATATTAGTTTATTTCTTGTTCTTCATTTGCTTGCAGGAAATAGACACTCATCGTCTGGTTGATCGTGCTCCGGCGTGGTCAATAACCCCTCGGAAGTTGGTTTAACGATTGCTAAGGCGCGACGTCTCGCACGTTCGTAGTCGGATCGTCAAAGTCAACTTCCTCCAAAACGATAGGCACCGTCTTATCGAAAGACATGACACCTTTGCCTCTATCAAGTGGTATCAGATTTCCAGGTTGCTCGATGAGATTTTACAGATTTTCGTAGTTTAGATCGAGTGTTTTCTTCATACCTACAGTCCATGAAAAAGCCGAAAAATAGGGTTAGTTCATCATACCCGAACCAATCTGAGCCTTTGCATAATATTTTTAGGGTTTTGCTTTGTTGAATATGCGGTCGCATCGTCGTGTCTAATTGCTGGTCTTAGCGTCTAGTCCTTTAGAGTTTCGAGTTCTGTCACAGTTTGTCATGCCGCCGCTGCACCATCTTCATCGCTGCTACCATATACCACCACCGCTGCTATATCCCACCAGCGCTACCATATACCAACACCACCAACGCTGCCATATACCACCACTGCTGCTATATCATACCACCGCAACCATATCCCACCAACGCTACCATATACCACCGCCGCTGCCATATCCTGCCACCATATATCCATCATAAATCTGAGTTCTTTTCATATTAGGTTTGTTTTTAGGATCCATCTATTTTCCAATCCGTGTTTCCTAGCCTCAGTAGGTTTCGGGAAAAAAGAGTCTGGAGACCCCCAGGTAGTTTTTAGGCGAAAATTTTCGCAGGCGAAAATATTTTTCCCCTATCCTGTTTTTGGGATTTTCTAACTCTTTTGAGACACTCACCATCATAGTGATTTTTTGTCACACTTTTTCTTCATCGCTTTCCTGATTTCCGCAAAAAAATAGTCAAAAACATTTCGTGCCTATCCTGTCAATTTGACTTGGGAAGAGTTTTGAGACACTCGCCATTATAGTGATTTTTCACCAAAAAAAGAGGAACGCAAAAAAAAGGAGCGAACATTTTTTTAGAGTGGGCTTTTCCCTTGTTTCTATGCCACGACGTGATTCTGTTAGTGTTCTAGGCTTGCGTCTCTAGTACGGTCTAGCCTAGGACCAACACAGTACCATCGTTGAGCATTTATTCAACTTTGCATCTCTGAATTGATTATTGCTGACCCTTTTTGCTACCATATTATAATCCTTCCCAGCTCCACATACATCTACGTCGTGCGTTTGACTCTCCTTGGTAATCTCTCTATCCAAGCTTTCAGAGTTTTGACTACAACGGTTGCCAATCACCACCGGCCGCTTGATAAGAACTGGTAAGAATTTGAGATTTGCTTGACGGATTTGTGACACACTGCCACTTTCTAGTAGTCTGTAGGATCATATTCTTGTGCGCTTCTATTGTTGCTAACCATGGTAGTACCACAAGCTTACGAGATTCACTGGGAGAAGATGATGAAGAAGGAGCTTCATGATAAATTTCAGCAAATATTGAGTCAACAGGTGGAAGACGTCATGGCCACCTTCGAAAAGGCACATGAGAAGACTGATGACATTGAGAAGACAATTGACACCAAGTTGGACGCCAAGTTCGATGAAGTACTCGCGCGTCTTCCACAACCACCACCCGCTGCACCTATCGTACCTCTACATCAAGAGCAACAACATCGCCTTCAAATCAAGTGGGACGAGCATTGCGCGTTCCCCTTGAGCCTGGTCAAAGTTCTGGTGCCGCTGTACTGCTGTTGATGCTTCTGTAGCTCCTACTGCTACTGCAGAGGTGGGGGACCATTACGAGGATGAGGTTGATCAAAATCGGAACTGCGTGCAACCACCAGCACCACCAGTTTGTCCTCATGCATATCATCGCAACGGTAGGGCTGCACCACCACCAGAGGTACGAGATCATGCCCATCTTCCTAAACTAAAATTGAATATTCCACCGTTTGAGGGTCGATATGTTCCTGATATATATATTACTTGGGAGTTAGAAACTGAACAACGTTTTACAGGTTTACCAATCCAGAGTAGACGAAGGAGATTATGCGTCAAGTACAGGAGCTGCTCGACAAAGGTTATATACGCGAATCTCTTAGTCCTTGTGCTGTTCCTATTATACTAGTGCCAAAAAAGGATGGTACGTCGTGTATGTGTGTTGATTGTAGAGGCATTAATAATATTACTATTCGTTATCATCATCCTATTCCTAGGCTAGATGACATGCTTGATGAATTGAGTGGCTCTACAATATTCTCCAAAGTTGATTTTCATAGTGGATACCATCAAATTCGTATGAAATTGGGAGATGAATGGAAAACAGCATTTAAAACTAAGTTTGGATTATATGAGTGGTTAGTCATGCCTTTTGGGTTAACTAATGCACCTAGTACTTTCATGAGATTAATGAACGAAGTTTTATGTGCTTTCATTGAATTATTTGTGGTAGTCTATTTTGATCATATACTGATTTATAACAGATCTTTGGAGGAACACTAGGAACATTTACGTGTTGTTTTTATTGCTCTATGTGATGCACGTTTGTTTGGTAACCTTGAGAAGTGCACCTTTTGCACCGACCGAGTATCTTTTCTTCGCTATGTTGTTACTCCAAAGGGAATTGAAGTTGATAAAGCAAAGATTGAAGCTATTGAGAGTTGGCCGCAGCCCAAAATGGTCACACAAGTGAGGAATTCTCTTGGCCTCGCTGGATTCTATAGGCGTTTTGTGAGAGATTTCAGCACCATTGCAGCACCTCTCAATGAGATTACAAAGAAGGATGTGCCTTTTGTTTGGGGTACCGCACAGGAAGAAGCCTTCCTGTTTGCCTCCTGCTGTCACTAACATTTTGAAGGAGATTGCTGACGTCTTTCCACAAGATGTGCCACCGGGATTACCACCTATTCGAGGGATTGAGCATCAAATTGACTTAATTCCCGGTGCGTCATTACCCAACTGTGCGCCATACCGTACCAATCCAGAGGAGACTAAGAAGATTATGAATCAAGTACAGGAGCTGCTCGACAAAGGTTACATACGCGAATCCCTTAGTCCTTGTGCTCTTGCTATCATTTTAGTGCCGAAAAAGGATGGTACGTCGCGTATGTGTGTTGATTGTAGAGGCATTAATAATATTACTATTTGTTATTGTCATCCTATTCCTAGGCTAGACGACATGCTTGATGAATTGAGTGGCTCTACAATATTCTCCAAAGTTGATTTGCGTAGTGGATACCATCAAATTCGTATGAAATTGGGAGATGAACGGAAAACAACATTTAAAACTAAGTTTGGATTATATGAGTGGTTAGTCATGCCTTTTGGGTTAACTAATGCACCTAGTACTTTCATGAGATTAATGGACGAAGTTTTACATGCTTTCATTGGACGATTTTTGGTAGTCTATTTTGATGATATACTGATTTATAACAGATCTTTGGAGGATCATTTGGAACATCTATGTGTTGTTTTTATTTCTCTACGTGATGCACATTTTTTTGGTAACCTTGGTGAGTGCACCTTTTGCGCAGACTGAGTATCTTTTCTTGGCTATGTTGTTACTCCACACGGAATTGAAGTTGATAAAGCCAATATTGAAGCTATTGAGAGTTGGCCGCAGCCCAAAACGGTCACACAAGTGAGGAGTTTTCTTGGCCTTGCTGGATTCTATAGGTGTTTTGTGAGAGATTTCAGCACCATTGATGCAGCTCTCAATGAGCTTACAAAGAAGGATGTACCTTTTGTTTGGGGTACCGCACAGGAAGAAGCCTTCACAGTATTGAAAGATAAGTTGACACATGCTCCTTTACTCCAACTTCCTGATTTTAATAAGACTTTTGAGCTTGAATGTGATGCTAGTGGAATTGGATTAGGAGGTGTGTTATCACAAGATGGCAAACTTGTTGCATACTTTTCTGAAAAATTGAGTGGGCCTAGCCTGAATTATTCTACTTGTGATAAAGAATTATATGCTCATGTTCGGACTTTAGAAACATGGCAACATTATTTACGGCCCAAAGAATATGTTATAAATTCTTATCATGAATCTCTGAAACATATTAAAAGTCAAGCTAAACTGAATCATAGACATGCTAAATGGGTTGAATTCATTTGGACTTTCCCTTATGTCATTAAACACAAGAAGGGTAAAGAAAATGTTATTGCTGATGCATTGTCTCGTCGCCATACTATGCTTTCACAACTTGACTTCAAAATATTTGGTTTGGAGACCATCAAAGATCAATATGTGCATGATGCTGATTTTAAAGATGTAATGCAGAATTGTAAAGAAGAAAGATTGTGGAACAAGGTCGTCAATAATGATGGATTTGTGTTCCATGCTAACAAGCTATGAATTCCAGCTAGCTCCGTTCATCTTTTGTTTTTGCAGGAGGTGCAAGGAGGAGGATTAATGGGACACTTTGGCGTGAAGAAGACGGAGGACGTACTTGCTACACATTTCTTTCGTCCAAAGATGAGACGGGATGTTGAGCGTTTTATTGCTCGCTGCACTACATCTCAAAAAGCTAAGTCACAACTTAATCCTCATGGTTTATATATGCTTTTGCCTGTACCTAGTGTTCCTTGGGAGGATATATCTATGGACTTTGTTTTAGGTTTACCTCGAATAAAGAAGGGGACGGATAACATATTTGTTCTCTGGATAGATTCTTGAAAATGGCACACTTTATACCATGTCATTAAAGCAATGATGTTGTTAATGTTGCTGATTTGTTCTTTCGTGAAGTTATTAGCTTGCATGGTGTGCCAAATACTATTGTTTCAGTTGGTGAAAGTAAATTTCTTAGCCACTTTTGGAGATCTTAATGGGCTAATTTGGGGACTAAACTGCTTTTTAGTACTACATGTCATCCCCAAACTGATGGACAAACTGAAGTAGTCAATAGAACATTGTCTACTATGCTTAGGGCTGTTTTGAAAAATAATAAGAAAATGTGGGAGGAATGCTTGGCTCATATTGAATTTGCTTATAATCGTTCATTGCATTCTACTACTAAGATGTGCCCATTCGAAATTGTGTATGGTTTCCTACCTCGTGCACCTATTGATTTGTTGCCTCTTCCATCTTGGGAGAAAGTTAATTTTGATGCTAAACAATGTGCTGAATTGATTTTAAAAATGCATGAGTTAAATAAGGAAAACATTGAGCATATGAATGCTGAATATAAACTTGCTGGAGATAAGGGTAGAAAACATGTTGTGTTTGCACCTGGAGATCTTGCTCAGCTACATTTGCGTAAGGGTAGATTTCCTAATTTGCGCAAATCAAAGCTAATGCCACATGCTGATGGTCCTTTTAAGGTGTTAGAGAAAATAAATGATAATGCATATAAACTTGAGTTGCCTGCAGATTTTGGGGTTAGTCCCACTTTTAACATTGCAGATTTGAAGGCTTATTTGGGTGAGGAAGATGAGCTTCCATCAAGGACGACTTCATTTCAAGAAGGGGTGGATGATGAGGACATCAATACCATTGTTACTAGAGCTCCCGCACGCCAATTGAATTACCAGGTACTTCCGTTTCTTAGTAACGATTCTAATGTTCATGAGAATATGATGCTGCCTAAATTTGATACATTTGTTTTGCTTACAAATGAAGGGCCTAGCTTGTACAAGAAAGATGAACCTTGGAGCAAGTTCAAGCATGGAGATGATGGCATGCGCAAGGGGAACAAGAACGGAGTTACTAGTGATGATTCTAGGACTTTGAAGCCACCATAATGAGTGCCTAAAGCCTTGGACGAAATATACAAGATGCCACTTCATAAATTTCATCCAGAGGCTATTCTAGGTGCTGCGTTACCTTATTTTTGGGCCAGGCCCATGTAATTTCGAAATACTTGATTATAGGTTGTTTTTAGAGTCTGTATGTGTGGGGAAACAAGAGGTAGAGTTGGTTTCGGACCCCTCCTCCAAGGGCCACGAAATTTCCCCCTCTTTCCTCCATATATACAGCCCATAGGGCATTGTTAAGACTTTGGTTTTTGTTTAGATTAAATGTTCGCCATAGCTGCAACTTCGCGTACTACATTTGTGTTCAATGACCAGACAAAGACGTCACAGAACCCAACCTTGATCAATAAAGATTTCATCTTTTATTTGCAATATCCAGATTGCAATCTTAGTTTCTTGCTTGTTGTTCGTTTGCTTGCAGGAAATAGACCCTCGTGGTCAGGTTGATCGTGCTCCGGCATGGTCAATAACCCCTCGGAAGTTGGTTTAGCTATTGCTAAGGCGCGAGGTCTCCCACACTCACAGTCGGATCGTCAAGGTGAACTCCCATAGAAAACGATAGCTATCTCATTGAAACCTCGGGACACTGTCGCCTCCATCAAGTGGTATCATATTTCCAGGTTGCTCAGTGAGATTTTATAGTTTTTAGTAGTTTAGATCGAGTGTGTTCTTCATACCTATAGTCCACGAAAAAGCCGAAAAAAATTTAGGGTTAGTTCATCATATGCAAACCAATCCGAGCCTTTGCATAATCCTTTTAGGGTTTTGGTTTGTTGAACTTACGGTCGCATCATCGTGTCTAATTGCTAGTCTTAGCATCTACTCCTTTAGAGTTTCAAGTTCTGTCACAGTATGTCACGCCGCCGCCGCACCATCTTCATCGCTGCTACCATATACCACCGCCGCTGCCATATCCCTCCACCGCTACCATATACCAACACCGCCAATGCTGCCATATGCCACCACCGCTGCCATATCATACCACCGCAACCATATACCACCACCGCTGCCATATCCCACCAATGCTGCCATATACCACTACCGCTGCCATATCCTACCACCATATATCCATCACAAATCTGAGTTCTTTTCATATTAGGTTTGTTTTCGAGATCCATCTATTTTACGATTTGTGTTTCCTTGCCTGAGTAGGTTTCAAAAAAAGAGTCTGGAGACCCCCGGGTAGTTTTTAGGCCAAAATTTTGGCAGGCGAAAAAAGAGAGTCTAGAGACCCCCGGGTGCAATTTCACGTACTTCGTTTGTGTTCCACGACCTGAAAAATACGTCATAGAACCCCACCTTGATCAATAAAGCTTTCATCTTATATTCGCAATATCCAGATTGCAATCTTAGTTTCTTGCTTGTTCATCGTTTGCTTGCAGGAAATAGAACCTCGTGGTCAGGTTGATCGTGCTCCGACGTGGTCAATAACCCCTCAGAAGTTGGTTTAGTGATTGCTAAGGCGCGGTGTCTCACACGTTCGTAGTCGGATCATCAAGGTCAACTCCCATAGAAAATGATAGCGATCTCACTGAAACATCGGGACACCCTCGCCTCTATCACAATATAACTTCTATGTGACTATGAACAAACATAAATCATTACGTTGTCTTCCTTGTCCAACGTCAACAATTTTGGCATATCATATTTTTATGGGGGCTCACAATCACAAAATATTTCCAGGATAGTGTATTTGTATGTAAATATTCTCTTCCCTTATTAATTTTTTCATGAGTTGCATCATTGACCAATGCTATGTTTGTCATTCTCTAATAAAATTTTCTACTTATACTTTTCCCTATGTGGTGTCATTACCTACCATAAGATTAGCATATGATCTTATTCATTTATTTCCTTCATTTTATTGGAACATGAAAGTAAAGAAAGCAAATACTAAAACTAAACTTTAGTATATATCTCACACATGATTACAAGGATAGATCACTAAGCAAACTCTCAAAAAGAAAGGATCGAACTAAACTTTTATTCATATAAAGCAAAAGATAAGTATGGATCTAACTAAGATAAGTAATGGCAAAAGATAGTGGGGGTGATACGATACTGGGGCACCTCCCCCAAGCTTGGCGGAAGCCAAGGGGAGTTCCCATACCCGATACTCAATTTTCTTTTGGTGATGAAGAAGGTGGTGGTGATGAAGTAGAGGCGATCTTGACCTCGGATTTCCATGGTAGAGGTCCACCATCATAAGAGGAAGAACGAGTCTCACGGGTCCTACAACTGGCAGCCAAACTCATACCTTTAAACCTCGCCTCACATTCAAAGACTTGGTTTTGGAGATGGTAGATCTGGCTTTGGAGGAAGTTGATTTGCTCATTGAGGGTGAACACGATGTCCTGCATGGACTTGCCATCCACCTTGAGATCACACGTAAGGTCCGTAATCATGAGGTGATTGGCATTGAGTCCACGCTCCACCATCCCCTTGCACTAAAAAACATCCTACTCCATAGCTTCAAGCCTAGCATCCACGGTTTCCGTCCCCTTGGGGCCTTGCACATCGCAGATGTGCAGCACCCCCTCATGCATCTGGATGACCTGAGAGTGCTGCACCACCTCCCACAAATATGGGTTGATGACGTTCTTGAAGAACTTGTCCTTGGAGGAGCTTGAAGTGGCTATGGTAGATGGGATCTGTCAGGAAACAACAAGGAAAAGAAAACAGAAGATTTCTCCATGATACGGTGGTCAATAGGTTCTGGGGGTATATAAAGATTTTTTTATCTTGGGAAACAAGCAAACGGAAGAAAAATGGAGTCCGGAAGGTACCCCAAGTGGGCACAGCCCACCTGGGCGTGCCTGGCGAGCCAGGCGCGCCCGGGTGTCTTGTGCCCATCAGGGTGACCTTCATGTTTGTTTCTTATTTTCCTAATTTTTATCAATTTCCAAAACAGATAGAGGATGATAAGGTGTTGCAATTTCATGGTTAACATCATACGTGGCAAGCATTTTACGGAAAGCACCATGAATAAAGTGTGAACCACCATTAGTCATTAAATATCTAGGGACTCTAAACCGTGGGAAAATAACTTCCTTAAGCATTTTAACAGAGGTGTCGTGATCAACACTACTAGTTGGAATAGCTTCTACCCACTTAGTAACATAATCAACAGCAACCAAAATATGTGTATACCCGTTAGAGGAAGGAAAAGGTCCCATGTAATCAAAACCCCAAACATCAAATGGTTCAACAGCAAGTGAATAATTCATAGGCATTTATTGACGCTTATCGATATTACCTATTCTTTGACATTCATCACAAGATAAGACGAACTTACAAGCATCCTTGATGAGAGTAGTCTAATAAAACCGAGACTGAAATACCTTGTGAGCAGTTATGTCTCCCGCATGATGCCCTCCGTAAGCTTCGGAGTGACATTTCCATAGGATTTTTCCCTATTCACGCTCAGGTACACAATGTCTAATAATACCATCTACTCCTTTATAAAGATGTGGGTCATCCCAATAGTAATGTCTTAAATCATAGAAGAATTTTTTCTTTTGTTGGTATGTAAAGCTAGGTGGTAAATATTTAGGAACAATGTAATTAGCATAGTCAACATACAAGGAGTGTTATGAGAAACATTTATTGCAGCTAACTGCTCATCAGCAAAACTATCATCAATAAGTACGGGTCATCAAGGACATTCTCCAACCTAGATAAGTTATCAGCTACGGGGTTCTCTGCTCCTTTTCTATCAGTGATATGCAAATCAAATTCTTGAAGTAAGAGAACCCATCGAATAAGTCTAGGTTTAGCATCTTTCTTTTCCATAAGATATTTAATAGCAGCATGGTCGGTGTGACGTCCCGAGACCGTTGCGCCAGGTGTCTTCCAGTTATTCGCTGTCTTTGCCATGTCATTCGCTTGCGTGTTGCATCTTGTCATGTCACCATGTGCATCGTATCATCATGTTTTCAAAACTTGCATCCGTCCGGGTTCTCCCCGTTCCTTCTGTTGTCCGTTCTGAGCCCAGACACACTTGCACGCGCCAGCAACACGTCTGAAATATTATTTTAGTGTGGCCGGAAAATGTTCTCGGAATGGGTTGAAAGTTGACATGCGGTGTTGTTATAGTGTAGATAGAACGCCTGTCAACTTTCATCGCATTCGAAGATCGTTTGATGCCTCAACGGATAACTATAGCGACATTATAGTCGGTCAAACGTCGGACGTTTTCGGTCTCCGAAAACAGTCGACGGGCCTCTCTCTCTTCTCTTCTCTCAGCCCAACCAATTCTCCACAGCCACCTAACGCTCCCTTCGACCAGAGTCGTCGGATCACGATCGGAGGGCTCCGAAAGCCCCTAAAATCCCCCTAACCTAGTCCATGTGTCTATATCTAGACCTCTACTTCCATTTTTGAGCAGCTACCTACCCCTCCTCCTAAATTTCCGCACCCCTAATCATCAGCCGCCGCCACCTCCCACCATCTCCTCCATTTCCGTGCCCACCCACCTCCACTCCGCCACTTGGCAAGCCGCTATTCGCCAGCCGCCGCCAGCGCCAGCGCCCCAGCCAACCAGACACCGCCACATCGCCCCTTAGCCTCCTCCACCCTGCGAGGCCCGCAACCGGCCCGCCTCACGTCGGATCTGGGCCCGAAGCCCGAATCGCGCCGCCCCTGCGCCCTGAGCTCCAGATCGGGAGAGGAGCTCCCAATCCGGATCCCCGTCACCTGCCTCGCGACCCTGTTGGCTCAGCCTCGCCGGAGCTCTCACTTCGTCGGATATGAGTGGCCGCCGCCCTTTTCCTCTCCTCCTCCCTATGGTTCTCCCTCTTCTTCCCCTCTCATGATCCATCTTGCTCTCAGGAAGCCCCGCCGCCGCATGGGGTTGCCACCACCGTCCTGCAGGTCCGTCGGCACCCACTCCACGTTGTCGGTGCCGTCCCCGCACTGGATCCGGCTAGGCCGCGCACAGATCCGCCGATCCCCGGGCGCCCCACCCTCGGCTACCGCGTAGCCGACTCGCCAGAGATGCCCTGCCGCCTGCATCGTCGCCGCTGGCCCCGATCCAGACAGGTCGGGAGGAGGATGACCGCATGGGGCCCGGCCTAGCTCCATCCCTCGTCAGGCCCGCTCCAGCTGGCCTGCTTCTCCGGCCCAGCAACCAGCGCATCTCTAGCCTTCGCCCGACCTCTCCTATCCACTGAACAGGCTTTGGCCCATGTGAGCAGTTTCCCCAGCCCAGTAATTTTTTTAGGTTCAACGAATTTGTCTATTTAACCAGAGACTGCAGTTTTTACAGAAAATCCCCTCATGTTCATGCATTTAATAACTCTACAACCATGCATCACATGTAAATAACTTATATATGCAAAGTGCTTAGAATTTTGTGTATTTTAATATTTTGCCACTTTTCATGCATGTTTAAAATGTTGTTTGGTTAAATTTGCTCCTATGCCATGTTAAAATGCTTTATTTCATAACTTAATAACCGTAGCTCCAAATTTAACAAACTTTATATGTAAATGGGGTAGAAACATGCCTAGTTTAACATGGTGACTTTACTTTGCATGGTTAACAACTCTAGAATATGCTTTAGGGTAGAACAGTACCAAACCTAAAATATGCACATGAGGATTTTCCAGACTTGTTGCTTGTTGATCCGGCCTCATTTAAACCACCCCTGAAATCACTTCTATCTTTGCTTTCTAGTTGCTCGCTCTATTGCTATGTTGCGATACCTACCACTTGCTACATCATGCCTCCCATATTGCCATGTCAAGCCGCTACCTTTCCTAGCAAACTGTTGTTTGGCTATGTTACCACTTTTGCTCAGCCCCTCTTATAGCGTTGCTAGTTGCAGGTGAAGATGAAGTTTGTTCCATGTTTGGAACATGGATATTGTTGGGACATCACAATATCTCTTATTTTAATTAATGCATCTATATACTTGGTAAAGGGTGGAAGGCTCGGCCTTATGTCTGGTGTTTTGTTCAACTCTTGCCGCCCTAGTTTCCATCATACCGGTGTTATGTTCCTTGATTTTGCGTTCCTTACATGGTTGGGTGTTATCGGGACCCCTTGACAGTTCGCTTTGAATAAAACTCCTCCAGCAAGGCCCAACCTTGGTTTTACATTTGCCTAACAACCTATCACCTTCCCTTGGGTTCTGCAGACTCAAGGATCATCTTTATTTTAACCTCCCCTGGCCAGTGCTTGTCTAAGTGTTGGTCTGAATCTGTCAGCCGCCGGTGGCCACCAGGGGCAACTCTGGGTTGGCCTACCAGAATCTTGGACAATCCGGTGTTGCCCTGAGAATGAGATATGTGTAGCTCCTATCGGGATGTCGGCTCATCGGGCAGTCTTGCTGGTCTTGTTTCACCATTGTCGAAATGTCTTGTAACCGGGATTCCGAGACTGATCAGGTCTTCCTAGGAGAAGGAATATCCTTCGTTGACCGTGAGAGCTTGTGATGGCGACACCCCTGCAGGGTTTGAACTTTCGAAAGCCGTGCCCGCGGTTATGGGCAGATGGGAATTTGTTAATGTCCGGTTGTAGAGAACTTGAAACTTAACTTAATTAAAAGCATGTGTAGCCGTGATGGTCTCTTTTCGGCGGAGTCCAGGAAGTGAACACGGTCTTGTGTTATGTTTGTGCGTAAGTAATTTCAGGATCACTTCTTGATCACTTCTAGTTTACGACCGTCGCGTTGCTTCTCTTCTCACTCTTATTTGCGTATCTTAGCCACCATATATGCTTAGTGATTGCTGCAGCTCCACCTCACTACCCTATCCTACCCATAAGCTTAAATAGTCTTGATCTCGCGGGTGTGAGATTGCTGAGTCCTCGTGGCTCACAGATACTTCCAAACAGTTGCAGGTGCCGATGATACCAGTGTAGGTGACGCAATTGAGCTCAAGTGGGAGATCGATGAAGATCGTGTTCGTTGTGTTGTTTCATTTTCCTGTTGATCAGTAGTGGAGCCCAGTTGGGGCGATCAGGGATCTAGCATTTGGAGTTGTCTTTCTTTTTGGTTCCGTAGTCGGACCTTGATTGTATTCTAGATGATGTATGCTATATTTATGTATTGTGAAAAGTGGCGATTGTAAGCCGACTCTTTATCCCTTTCTTATTCAGTACATGGGATGTGTAAAGATTACCCCTCTTGCGACATGCCTACCATGCGGCTATGCCTCTAAGTCGTGCCCCGACACGTGGGAGATATAGCCGCATTGTGGGTGTTACAAGTTGGTAATCAGAGCCATCCCCGACGTAGGAGCCCCCTGCTTGATCGAATCGCTGACGTTGTTGAGTCTAGAACAAAATGTTTTGAGTCTCAGGATTATATATATTGGAGAGTAGGATTCTTTTTACTCCTTAGTCCCTTCGTCGCTCTGGTAAGGCCTCCTGACGTAGAAGTTTTGACTCCTCTCTCCTCAAATTTCACGATTTTTTTTAGGATCACGCGGGTATCTTGGAATCGTTCCGATGGTTTTGTGACGAGAACATTGTTCTTGGTGCCTCCTGACATTTAGGGGTTGTGGCAGCGTCCCGGGGAGTTGAGCTCCGAGGTGTTGTCGTCACAATTTTATCGTTGCAGTTCTGGAATACTTGAGTTTCGCCGACATCAAAAATCTCTTTTATGCAGTGGTTGGTGAGATAACCTCGACGCCACCCAGCACTGGGGCGGGAGTTCGGGAGTATTGCCATAACTCGTATAACGGATGCTTTTCGAAGGTTGAGGTAAACGATTTTCGAAGGTTTCTTGGTTATGTGTTGAAGGATGGATACAGCTAGATGTACGGATTGTTTAGTTTGGGTGAGATATTATGCTTCCCCTGTATCCCCAACACCTAATTGCATAACCAGAAAGTTTCGGGAGTTCTATAGGTGGGAATTCAAGTATCTCATAGGATATCTTTCCAACAGACACATGATACGATATGGGATCTATCATATGTTTGTTCCGGCTTATTTTGCAAGCCAATCCTTTTGTTTGTTTGATTTGATTGTGGTATTCGAGTTTCTTCGAAGTCAAGTGTTGAATCCATACCTTTTTCTAAATGGTGTTCTCATATTTCTATGGGAGTACTAATGCTTCATGATAATCGAGATTGTCATGTCAATCCTTTTCAATCGGTGTGTTTCTCTTCAAGTGGATCTGATCATTTCAACATCCACAAGATCACCTCTCGATTTTCTCAATGTTGTTCATTTTATCTGTCCCCATGTTGCCTTTGTTTTCCTTCCCTCCCATCCCTTTTTCTGCAAGGGCTCGGATTTCTTAATCAAATATCCATTTTATGGATGTGAAGCTTCTCCATTCTTTTCCGTCAATGTTCTTAATTCAACACTTTGCTAATTCGTTTAAGCTATCTCGAGGTCGTTGTCTCATTCAAGCAACTTAATTCAACCGGCGCAATCTCACTTTCAAGTAATCGTTCAACGGTGTTTCTTTTGAGTGGGCCCTAACCCACAGGTCTTTTCCCAGGATCTTACCTGACTCTTCTAATTTTTCCGGAGTCATTTTCAAATTCATTTCAAAGTTTGACATAAGAATGAATTGTCATCAGTCAAATGTATTTCTCCAAGATCTTTCAAATTCTTTCAATGTTGGTCAACCTTTCTGTTATTCATCCCAGAGTATCTCAACAAGTCATGGTGGTGTTTCTTCTCGTCATTCTCAACATTTGAAGACCAAAGAAGAGTTTTTTCTCCAAATCTCATCCGTTCTCTCAGAGATGCATAGTTCAAGCTTGATACCATCCTCTCATAATTGTTTTCGATTGTGAGATTTCTTTTCACCCATCCGGAGAAATTCACGAGTCTTTTCAGTTTGATTCTCCGGAGTCCATCATCTCAGGATTATTCATTCCAGCTTTCAGCTCTCGTTCTCCAAATCTTACCGGTGCATCATTCAAATATTCTCTAATCAGTTCGTGATCTATTCATTCTCATGTATCAAATTCCCTCAAGTATCTTCGTTCATTTTCTAATTCTTCCCGGTGTTTCTTTATCTTTTGTTCGTTCATTTTTTCAAGTCTTATGGTGGTTCATTCAAGATTTCTCTTCCTTCGTTATCATATCAATTCATTCGTTGTTTGAAAATCCTACCGGTGGTTCATTGAAGACCTTCTCAAGTTTGCTCTATATCTATCTTCATCCTTTCTACGAGAATCAGTAGTATGCCAAATACGTTGCTTGTCATCAATTTAATTGGTGAAGGATACACATAATGTAATTTTTATTCTTCTTTCATGCAAGTGATTAATTCCTTCTTTCGGAGTGTGTTCATGATGAATAAATTCTCGGTTCAAGTGCTTCATACTTTTCCCAGAGTTCCAAGATCTCTCAATTATATCATCATGAAGATCCATCTAAATCATTGCAAGGCGTCACCTTGTGTTTCCAACTTCTCTTTCTTTTTATCATCCATTTATTACCGGAGTTCTTCATGGAGGCTCTACATAGTGGTTCGTCAAGGATTCCTTTCATTCTTCAATTGTCCTCAAGATTTTTCTCGAAGTTAAGATCCACCAAGCTATACTCTAAAATAAACATGATGTTCAACACATGTCTTGTTTTCAGGAGTTCAAGCATTTTCCATCTTGCATTCCGAAGTACAATTCTTTCATATCTCATCTTTTGAGGTGGTGTTTTGTCATTGTTGATAATTTCCCTTCGTGTTTCATGCTTCACAATTTTTCAAGAGTGACATATCTAAATCCATCATTTTCTCTTCGCTCAAGACATCTTTTCAACTAATCAACCTCTTCATTGGAATTATCTTGGGTTATATTTCACCTAAAGCTTTCCCTAAGGATTGTTGCGGTTTATGGTGCTTATAAATGACCCAAGTTCTTCATTTATCCTCCCAGTGAAATAAGCTTCTCGTCTCCTTGTTGATATAAATTCAATCTATTGTTTCCGCTAGTGGTAGAATTTCACCTCGTATTTTTGAGATGTTCTCCATAAGCCCACTACAAGCTTGTTCTTTTCGTTGTTGGTTTTCCAGCAACTCCGTTATAACCTTCTTGGAAGGGTGCTTTCCAAACTCATTTGTGATAGAAGCTGGTTTTTTTCTTCTCCGTTGTTTTCATCCCACTCTTTTGTTCTGGAGGCATTGTGATGTTGCTCTTTTCTCTCATCATCTCGAATGGTGAGGATCATGTTCTTTCCTTTGCTTATCCATTCAACCGGAGTGTTGTGCCCTCTTTTCAAGTTCTTCCCATTCTGTCAAGTTTTGCCTTCCTTCTCAACCGGAGTGCTGTCTGAGATCTTTCTTACCCCTTGTTCCATTCTTTCGATAGTTCCAGAGGCAGTATGTTGTTGATGTCATCTAGTATCCTCTCATCTTGTCAAAATCACGTTCAATTCCTTCCATTTTCAGTCGGAGTGCTGTCCAAATTATATCATTATATTTTTCCTTCTCTATCTTGTTTCAACCGGAGTGTTGTCGTAATTGATCCTTATCATTCCTTGTACATCTCATTTCAACCGGAGTGCTTGCATGTACTTCTTGTACATTGCAACCTTTTTCTTATGTCTTTCAGCCTACAAGGTTTTCGCAATGGTCCTTGTTCATCTTTTCTAACGGAGTGTTTTCAACTTCGTTCATCTCCGTTGTGTCCTTTTCTTGAAATTGTTTAACCTCTCAAGGTTCTTTGGTTTCACTCGTTTGTCAAAGAAGCAAATTTGTTTTACCCCTTCCTCTTCCGTTTCCCTCCGGTGTCATCCTAGATCTCGGGACGAGATCCTCTCGTAGTGGTGGAGGGTTGTGACGCCCCGAGACCGTTGCGCCAGGTGTCTTCCAGTTATTCGTTGTCTTTGCCATGTCATTCGCTTGCGTGTTGCATCTTGTCATGTCATCATGTGCATTATATCATCATGTTTTCAAAACTTGCATCCGTCCGGGTTCTCTCCGTTCCTTCTGTTGTCCGTTCTGAGCCCAGACACACTTGCACGCGCCCGCGGCACGTCCGAAATATTATTTTATAGTGGCCCTAAAATGTTCTCGGAATGGGTTGAAAATTGACATGCGGTGTTGTTATAGTGTAGATAGAACGCCTGTCAAATTTCATCGCATTCGGAGATCGTTGGATGCCTCAACGGATAACTATAGCGACATTATAGTCGGTCAAACATCGGACGTTTTCGGTCTCCGAAAATAGTCGACGGACCTCTCTCTTCTCTTCTCTCAGCCCAACCCACTCTCCACAGCCACCTAACCCCCCCCCCCCCCCCCCCGTCGACCGGAGCCGTCGGATCATGATTGGAGGGCTCCGAAAGCCCCTAAAATCCCCCTAACCTAGTCCCTGTGTCTATATATAGACCTCTCCTTCCATTTTTGAGCAGCTACCTACCCCTCCTCCTAAATTTCCGCACCCCAAATCATCAGCCGCCGCCACCTCCCACCATCTCCTCCATTTCCGTGCCCACCCACCTCCACTCCGCCACTTGGCATGCTGCCGTTCGCCAGCCGCCGCCAGCGCCGGCGCCCTAGCCAACCAGACACTGCCACATCGCCCCTTAGCCTCCTCCACCCCCCGAGGACCGCGGAAGCCCGCAACCAGCCCGCCTCGCGTCAGATCTGGGCCCGAAGCCCGAACCGTGCCGCCCCTGCACCCCGAGGTCCAGATCGGGAGAGGAGCTCCCGATCCGGATCCCCGTCACCTGCCTCGCGACCCTGCAGGCTCAGCCTCGCCGGAGCTCCGACTTCGACGGAGATGAGTGGCCACCGCCCTGTTCCTCTCCTCCTCCCTCGAGTTCTCCCTCTTCTTCCCCTCTCATGATCCATCTTGCTCTCGGGAAGCCCCGCCGCCGCATGGGGTCGCCACCGCCGTCCCGCAGGTCCGCCGGCACCCGCACCACATCGCCGGCGCTCGTCCCCACACTGGATCCGGCTAGGGCTCGCACAGATCAGCCGGTCCCCGGGCGCCCTGCCCTCGGCTACAGCGTAGCCGACTCACCAGAGATGCCCTGCCGATTGCAAAGTCGCCGCTGGCCCTGATCCAGACAGGTCGGGAGGAGGACGACCGCATGGGGCCCGGCCCAACTCCATCCCCTGTCGGGCCCGCTCCAGCTGGCCTGTTTCCCCGGCCTAGCAACCATCGCGTCACCAGCCTTCGCTCTGCCTCCCCTATCCACCAAACGAGATTTGGCCCATGTGAGCAGTTTCCCCAGCCCAGTAGTGTTTTTTAGGTTCAGCGAATTTGTCTATTTAACCAGAGGCTGCAGTTTTTACAGAAAATCCCCTCATGTTCATGCATTTAATAACTCTACAACCGTGCATCACATGTAAATAACTTATATATGCAAAGTGCTTAGAATTTTGTGTAGTTTAATATTTTGCCACTTTCATGCATGTTTAAAATGTTTAAAATGTTGTTTGGTTAAATTTGCTCCTATGCCATGTTAAAATGCTTTATTTCATAACTTAATAACTGTAGCTCCAAATTTAACAAACTTTATATGTAAATGGGGTAGAAAGATGCCTACTTTAACATGGTGACTTTACTTTGCATGGTTAACAACTCTAAAATATGCTTTAGGGCAAAATAGTACCAAACCTAAAATATGCACATGAGGATTTTCCGGACTTGTTGCTTGTTGATCCGGCCTCATTTAAACTTTCCTAGATACGTAGTTTATTTATGCTTCACCTCTTGCCATGTTTAACAACATTTAATATTGTTGAGTACCTAAACGAGAGAGAACTAAATAAGTCATGTGGTGTTTTCTTCAATATGCAACTCCGTTGCATATTGAGCTCCACTTAATTTGTAGTGTTGTTTGTTGCACTTTGCCATGCCATGCCTCATTAAACCGGACATGCATCATACCTGGTTGTGCATCATGCCATGCTTATGTGATGGTTGTTTACTATGTTGATTGCTTCTTTCTGGTGTTGCCTCTTCGGGTTAGTTACGATAACGTCGCGTTTGTGAGGATTCATTCGACTACGTCCGTTTGTCTTCTTCATGGACTCGTTCTTCTTCCTTGCGGGATCTTAGGCAAGATGACCATACCCCCGAAATCACTTCTATCTTTGCTTGCTAGTTGCTCGCTCTATTGCTATGCCGCGATACCTACCACTTGCTATATCATGCCTCCCATATTCCCATGTCAAGCCGCTAACCCACCTTTCCTAGCAAACCGTTGTTTGGCTATGTTACCGCTTTTGCTCAGCCCCTCTTATAGCATTGCTAGTTGCAGGTGAAGATAAAGTTTGTTCCATGTTTGGAACATGGATATTGTTGGGATATCACAATATCTCTTATTTTAATTAATGCATCTATATACTTGGTAAAGGGTGGAAGGCTCGGCCTTATGCCTGGTGTTTTGTTCCACTCTTGCCGCCCTAGTTTCCATCATACCGGTGTTATGTTCCTTGATTTTGCGTTCCTTACACGGTTGGGTGTTATGGGGACCCCTTGACAGTTCGCTTTGAATAAAACTCCTCAAGCAAGGCCCAACATTGGTTTTATATTTTCCTAACAACCTATCACCTTCCCTTGGGTTCTGCAGACTGAAGGGTCATCTTTATTTTAACCCCCCCCCTGGGCCAGTGCTTGTCTAAGTGTTGGTCCAAACCTGTCAGCAGCCGGTGGCCACCAGGGGCAACTCTGGGTTGGCCTACTGGAATCTTGGACAGTCCGTTGTTGCCCTGAGAACGAGATATGTGCAGCTCCTATCGGGATGTCGGCGCATCGGGCGGTCTTGCTGGTCTTGTTTTACCATTGTCGAAATGTCTTGTAACCAGGATTCTGAGACTAATCGGGTCTTCCTGGGAGAAGAAATATCCTTCGTTGACCGTGAGAGCTTGTGATGGACTAAGTTGGGACACCCCTGCAGGGTTTGAACTTTCGAAAGCCATGCCCGCGGTTATGGGCAGATGGGAATTTTTTAATGTCCGGTTGTAGAGAACTTGAAACTTAACTTAATTAAAATGAATCAACCGCGTGTATAGCCATGATGGTCTCTTTTCGGCAGAGTCCGGGAAGTGAACATGGTCTTGTGTTATGTTTGTGTGGAAGTAGTTTCAGGATCACTTCTAGTTCACGACCGTTGCGTTGCTTCTCTTCTCGCTCTTATTTGCGTATGTTAGCCACCATATATGCTTAGTGATTGCTGCAGCTCCACCTCACTACCCTATCCTACCCATAAGCTTAAATAGTCTTGATCTCGCGGGTGTGAGATTGCTGAGTCCTCGTGGCTCACGAATACTTCCAAACAGTTGCAGGTGCCGATGATACCAGTGCAGGTGACGCAACTGAGCTCAAGTGGGAGATCGATGAAGATCGTGTTCGTTGTGTTGTTTCGTTTTCCTGTTGATCAGTAGTGGAGCTCAGTTGGGGCGATCGGGGATCTAGAATTTGGGGTTGTCTTTCCTTATTTTGGTTCCGTAGTCGGACCTTGATTGTATTCTAGATGATGTATGCTATATTTATGTATTGTGTGAAGTGGCGATTGTAAGCCAACTCTTTATCCCTTTCTTATTCAGTACATGGGATGTGTAAAGATTACCCCTCTTGCGACATGCCTACCATGCGGCTATGCCTCTAAGTCGTGCCCCGACACATGGGAGATATAGCCGCATTGTGGGTGTTATAGTCGGTGTGAACAATTACTTTTGAATAAACAATGTAAGAACTAAATTTATCACAAGCAAACACCACTGCTAGAAATTCTTTTTTAGTAGTACCATAATTTCATTGAGCACTGTCTAGAGTTTTACTAGCATAAGAATAACATTTAGTTTCTTATCAACTCTTTGTCCTAGAACAACACCAACAGCATAATCACTACCATCACACATAATTTCAAATGGCAAGTTCCAATCTGGTGGTGGAACAATAGGTGCAGAAATTAAGGCTTTCTTGAGTGTTTCAAAGGCTTCTAAACAATCATCATCAAAAACAAAAGGAACATACTTCTGCAAAAGATTAGTAAGGGGCCTAGAAATTTTAGAAAAGTCTTTGATAAATCTCCTATAAAAACCAGCATGACCTAGGAAAAACCTTTGATATCTTTAGGACATGGCATTTTCTTGATTGCTTAAACCTTAGCTTTGTCCACCTCAATACCTGTTTCAGAAATTTTATGGCCCAAAACAATACCTTCATTAACCATAAAGTGGCAGCTCTCCCAATTCAAGACAAGATTTGTTTGCTCGCGTCTCTGCAAAACTCGATCAAGATTGCTTAAACAATCATCAAAAGACTTCCCATAAATGGAAAAGTCATCCATGAAAACCTCAACAATCTTTTCACAAAAGTCAGAGAATACAGTAGTCAAACAACTTTGAAAGGTAGCAGGTGCATTGCATAAACCAAAAGGCATACGACTATAAGCATAAGTTCCAAAGGGACAAGTAAAAGTGGTCTTTTCTTGATTAGGTTGAGAAACAGGAATTTGTGAAAAACCAAAGTATCCATCAAGGAAGGAAAAATGTGTGTGCTTACATAATATTTCTAGCATTTCATCAATAAAAGGCAGAGGGTAGTGATCTTTTCTAGTTTCTTTGTTTAATTTTCTAAAATCAATTACCATTCTATAGCCTGTAACAATTCTCTACAGAATAATTTCATTATTATCATTAGGAACAACAGTAATACCTCCTTTCTTTGGGACATAGTGAACATGACTTACCCATCTACTATCAGCTATAGGATAGATTATACCTGCTTCCAGAAGTTTCAATATTTCTATTCTTACCACTTCTTTCATTTTTGGATTTAACCGACGTTGCTGTTCAACAACGGGCTTAGCACCAGGTTCCATATTAATCTTGTGCTGACATAGAGTGGGACTAATGCCCTTTAAATCATCAGGAGTATATCCAATAGCAGCTCGGTGCTTCCTTAGAACTTTCAATAATCTTTCTTCTTCATGTTCTGAAAGGTTAGCACTAATAATAACATGATATATCTTCTTATCATCAAGATAAGCATATTTCAAAGTGTCCGTCAATTGTTTTAATTCAAACACAGGATCACCTTTAGGTGGAGGAGGAGGATGTAGGGTAGAACCCTAATCGCCCGATCTTTCATGAAAGGAGCGGATCCCGCGATGAACACGAAGAACACGAGGGGAAAGAGAGGGAAAACACAAGGGAAACACAAGAGAATCACTAAACCGACAAAAGAAAGTCACACATGTGCTAGATCCTTGAATACATAGGGTTCACATGGTACAAGATCAACTAAGGACGATACAAGGGTAACGGTCTTCTCTGTGAGGAGGTCTTGATGTTCTTTCCTAAAGAGGGGTCATGAATCCGCTTGGGGGATCTTCTCCATAGGAGGCTCGAATCTCCGAGGAGAGGGTAACCAAGTGGATGAGCAAAGCTCTCACACGAAATATGAGCTAATCCTTTGCTAACCCTAACTAGGAGGAGGTGGAGGAGTATATATAGTATATGGCCATGAAGGGGTAAGTGGGGGATACATGGGCCTCGGCCCGATACTCTGCGCACAGATAGGCGCCGGTCGTCCGACGGGTACCGGACGTCCGGTGGCTCACGAGGGTCCGGTCGTCCGGTACTTGTCGGACGTCCAACGTTTTGGCTCGGGATAGCCCTTGTCGGATTTCTGGACGTTGTCGGTCGTCCAGTGGTTGATGGTCGTCGGAGGTCCGGCCTTGGTCGGTCGTCCGGCCACTGTAGCTTTCGTCGGCTGGTCCATTTGGCTGGTGGAGACTCCAGGCGCTGGACGTCCGGTGAGTGTCGAACATCCGGGAGCTGATGCTTCCTGGCAGCTCTTCCTCTTGTTCCATGTGCTTGGTGTCCTTGCCGTCTTGTCCATGGTGTTCCTCTTTGTTCCTGGTCATGCATAGCACATATATTTGAGGTAGGAGCCATGTCTCATATGTGGAAAGTGATGGTTCAAAGAGGAGCGAGTTCACCTTCTGTCCAATGGTGTATAGTCGAGGTCTCATCTTATGTATCCTTGGGGCTTGGAGAGTAGTCGGAGTGTACATGGGGATGAACGTGGGATGCTCCGCATCAGAGGACCTCCTAGAGTTTCAATAGGCAAATTGTGTTTTAGTAGAGGACGTCGTTCAAAGAAAATCATATCTATTTCATTTCTTCCATGCATATGTAAATCATTTTCATGGTCTAGTAGATATTGTTCTAGAGGATCAGTAGGAGACACAACAATAGAGGTAAGACCAATTATTTCATCCTTACTAGGCAATTCTTTTTTATGAGGTTTTCTACTAAACTTGGAAAAATTAAACTCATGAGACTCGTCACCAAAGCTAACACCGACAGTTTGTTTCTCACAATCTATTTTAGCATTAAGGGTGTTCAAGACAGGTCTACCAAAGATAATGAGACAAAAATCATCTTGTGGGGAACCAAGAACAAGAAAATCAGTAGGGTATTTTATTTTCCCACACAAGACTTCAACATCTCTAACAATCCCAATTGGTGATATGGTGTCTCTATTAGCAAATTTAATAGTAACATCTATGTCTTCTATCTCTGCGAGTGTTATGTCATTCATAATTTCTTGATATAAGGAAAAAGGAGTAGCACTCATGCTAGCACATATGTCGCATAAACCATGATAATAGTGATCTCCTATTTTAACTAAGACAATGGGCACGCCAACAACAGGTCTATGTTTATCCTTTTTATTGGGTTTGGCAATTCTAGCAGCTTCTTCACAGAAGTAAATAACATGCCCATCTATATTTTCTTCTAGGAGATCCTTAACCATAGCAACACTAGCTTCTACTTTGATTTCTTCATCAGGTTTAGGTGTTCTAATATAAATTTTGTTGACCACAGTTGAAACTTTAGCATGTTCCTTGATCCTAACAGGGAAAGGTGGTTTCTCAATATAAGTAGTAGGAACAACTAGATCAACATTATAAATAATAGTTTTTTCTTTAGCTAGTACTGGTTCTTTAATTTCTTCTTTAATTGGTGCGTGATACTACTTCTCCTTAGGGAGATCAACATGAGTAGAGAATGATTCACAAAAGGAGGCTACTATCTCAGAGTCAAGTCCATATTTAGTGCTAAACTTTTGAAAAGCATCGGTATTCATAAAATATTTAACACAATCAAACTTAAGCTTAATACATGACTCTTTACCCTCGTTGAGTTCCCAATCTTTAGAGTTGCATTTAATTCTTTCCAAAAGATCCCACCGGAATTCAATAGTCTTCTTCATAAATGAACCAGTATAAGAAGTATCGATCATGGATTGATCATCACAAGAAAGCCAAGCATAGAAGTTCTGAATAATAATTTCTCTTGAGAGCTCATGATTGGGGCATGAATATAACATTGACCTAAGCCTCCACCAAGCTAGAGCGATACTTTCTCCTTCACGAGGCCAAAAATTATATATATAGTGTTACTATTCATCATCCAGGGTGCAGAATAAGTTATTCTTCACCCGAGGTAATCTTATTATTTCATAATTAAATTATGTTTCAAATTCAAATAGTTATATTCCTATTGATTCACTACGTAAAATTTGACATAAAAAAATAAAAATATAGGTCATAAGACAAGAAAATTTACAATTCATGCGTATTTTAGACTATGTTTTTACGTTTGTAATTTTACATAACATAAAATATTTTTTACGGCGATTATATTTTTCTTACGGTCGCTTTTTGCGTCGGAAATAAGATAAAACTTACGGAACGCAAATTTACGGTGCATTGATGGTAAAATAGAGGGGGGTGAAGAATAACTATTCGTCACCCAGGGTGACGAATAGCGCGACCCTATATATATATATATATATATATATATATATATATATATATATATATATATATAATTTCGATCACGATGAACTAGATGCATAGGATAATTTTTTTTGGTGAAACACCAATTTCAATGGATTCCAATTCCAAGATCCAATATCATCGCATAGCCTATACCATGCCAATGCTTTTCCCTTCAAAGATAAAGGGAAAAGCTTCTTCTTAACTTCATCTCTGGGTAAACCTACAAGCTTAAACTATCCACAAATTTCTTCCAGATATATGAAGTGCATATCAGGATGTTTGGTTCCATCTCCTACATAAGGATTAGCTACCAGTTGTTCTATCATACCCGAAGGAATTTCATATTCAATATTTTCAGTAGGTGTAGTAGGTTGAGGGGTAACTAATTGCGGTTCCGGTCGAGGTGAAGATAACCTAATAGAGGCGAGGTTGTCCCGATCTTTCGATGAGATGATAACTATCGATTTGGTGGAGACGACTTTGACGATCCGACTACAAACGTGCAACGACATTGCGCCTTAGCAATCGCTAAACCAACTCCAAGAGGTTATTGACCACGCCGGAGCACGATCAACCTGACCACGAAGGTCTATTCCTGCAAGCAATCAAAGAACATGCAAGAATATGATTAAGCAATCTGAATATTGTGAATATGGACGAAGTATTGATAAAAGTGGGTGTCGGTGTCAAAATCGGCGGATCTCGGGTAGGGGGTCCCGAACTGTTCGTCTAAGGTGGATGGTAACAGGAGGCAGGGGACACGATGTTTTACCCAGGTTCGGGCCCTCTTGATGGAGGTTAAACCCTACGTCCTGCTTGATTTATTCTTGATGATATGAGTATTACAAGAGTTGATCTACCACGAGATCGGAGAGGCTAAAACCTAGAAGCTAGCCTATGGTATGATTGTATGTTGTCCTACGGACTAAAACCCTCCAGTTTATATAGACACCGGAGGGGGCTAGGGTTACACAAGGTCGGTTACAAAGGAGGAGATATACATATCTGTATTGCCTAGCTTGCCTTCCACGCCAAGTAGAGTCCTATCCGGACATGGGACGAAGTCTTCAATCTTGTATCTTCATAGTCCAATAGTCCGGCAAAACGGTATAATCTGGCTGTCCGGATACCCCCTAATCCAGGACTCCCTTAGTAGCCCCTGAACCAGGCGTCAATGATGATGAGTCCGGCGCGCAGTGTTGTCTTCGGCATTGCAAGGCGGGTTCCTCCTCCGAATACACCACGGAAAAATTTGAATACAAGGATAGTGTCTGACCCTGCAAAATAAGTTCCACATACCACCATAGAGAGAATAATATTTCCACAAATCTAATCTGCTGACATGTTTTGGCAACATGACATTAATACCATGGCCCGGTGATTATTCGAACCGTTTCCTTTAACTAGCCCTGCACATAACGCGAGGCAGTTTCTTGACACGTCTTGTCAAAGCAGAGATCGTGTCCCCCTTATTACCGGATTCTCATCAATATGGGTGTGGGTAACCCAACCGTGCCATCAATTACGGCGCTTGGGGGATAAGAAAGTTTTACTAGGCTAGTGGGGGCTCATAGTTTCGGTCGCCCTTATAAGGGGATAAGGTTTAACATTTTTCTACCCACGCCTTTTTCCTCCATGCTCATCCATTCTTGCGCACTCGAGCTCTAACGCCCAAGTCCACATCCTTCTCCTCAACCTTCTCCAAACATGTTCGGAGCGGGAGGCAAGTGGATGGCTTCCTCCATCACGGAGGGTCACATCAAAAAGATGTGCGGAGCCGGATACTTAGCCGCGAATATCGCGCATCGGTTGCCCGCTGAGGGGCAGATCGTTCCTACCCCGGAACCTCACGAGAGGGTAGTTTTCCTCCATAACTTCGTCCGTGGACTGGGGTTTCCCCTCCATCCATTCGTCCGCGGTCTCATGTTCTACTACGGGCTGGACTTCCATTATCTGGCCCCGAACTTCATCCTCAATATTTTGGCGTTCATCATCGTGTGTGAGGCTTTCCTCCGCATCCGGCCCCACTTCACCCTGTGGTTAAAGACCTTCAATATCAAGCCGAAGGTGGTGGGAGGCCAACAAGCGGAATGAGGCGGAGCCATGGTGGGCAAGATGCCCAATGTTACATGGCTTGAAGGCTCCTTCGTGGAGACCATAAAGGGGTGGCAATCGGCGTGGTTCTACATCACCGAGCCGCGCGACACCAACTGGGTGGTGGCCCCCGACTTTCGATCTGGAATCCCCACGCGGCTCACCTCCTAGAAAGAGAAGGGCCTATCCTAGGGTTCATCAGTGGAGCTAGACGGACTCCAGAAATGTATCTGGAATATGGCAAGCAAGAAGCTCAAGCTTGTCTACATAGTCCAGGTCATGCTCTTCCGCCGGATCCTCCCATGTCAACAACGGGATTTCAACTTGTGGGAGTTCGACCTGGCCTAGTACCAGACTCTAAGCGAGCTCTTCGACACGACACACAAGGATGTCTGGAGGGTGCTGTTCAAGCGCGCCGAGGTCCCTCCCTCTCTCACCGAGGACCGCGGGCTAAGCGCGAAGCGCCCTGCGAATCCGGTAAGTTTTGTACATCTGGTAGGATTTTTACTTCCCATAGCTTAACCATGTGTGGGGTCTGAGCTCCCATGCCTTTGACAGGACTGGGTGGGGGCATCGGAGAAGATCAACTGTCTGGCCCCTCTGCCCAAAGACACTGTGGACGCTCTCCTAACGCAGATGCTGACTCCAGCTCCTTACGAGGTGCCGGAGAAGACCAAGAAGGCCAAGGGAACCCGAAAGAGTTCCCGACGCCAGGTAGTGCCGAACTCATCGTCCGAACTCTGCGATGCACTCCTCCCCCGAAGGCGAGGAGGAATATGAAGACGCTCCCCGTCCAATCGGGGAAGACAAGAAAAAGAAGGCCGCCCCACCCGGGGGGGCGAAGGGTCCAAGAAGGGAAGGACTCTCCTTCCGGACTGCTCCACCATCGCCGCCGAAGACGAAGGCGAGTGGCTGCTCAGGGCCAAGCCCCTGGCGAAGTCGTAAGTATTCGGATACCGGAGTAACTCATAGGATACCTTTGTTGCACTGCTTCCCCTAACGCCGAATATGATTATGCAGACCGCCCCAAGCCCATATCGACGTATATTCGTCCGGCGGCTCCTTGGACTCGTCAGATATGGATAGCGATCCACTTCCGACCGCCACCTCCCCTTGCCCAACGGACAATGCCGAGGTATTTTCTCACGAGGCACCAGGTCGAGGGGAGACAATCTCGGAGGCGCCTCAAGGCGACCTTCCAGACTCCAGGAGGGAGGCTCCCGAGGGCTCTGAGTTCGGCCTTCAACCGAACACCGCGCCGGAACCTCCAGTGGTTCCGGACTCAGGCAGGCGGCCTCCTTCCAAAAGGGGCAAGACGCCTGTGCCGGTGACCTCTGTCCATTCAGAGGCACCGGACAATCTTCTGGGAGCACTTCGCAGTGCTTCCATCAACGAAGAGCACCGCACTATTATGAGTGCGGTGATCCAGAAGGTTCAGTCCGCCAAGAGCGGACTGACTGAAGCCTATGCCAGCCTTCTAACAGGATTTGAGGTAAGTATTTGATATATAGGAAAAATATTACCGCATAGACAGTAGCCCCTGATGCTTTGTTTGGTGTTCAAAAAGAGAAGCCGAATAGAGGATCAACTAATATCTGCGGGAGTCTAATATAAGTATGTCTATATGCGTATGCAGGCTTCGCTGCTGACCTCTGCCGCACTGACTGCGGAGGTCGCCGTACTGAAGCAGGACCTCGAAGGGTCCAAGAAAGAGCTCGGCCTTGCCAAGAGGCAGCTCGAGGAGAACAGAGGTAAGTAGTACCTAGTCTGTGGATATATATAAAAAGAATGCGATTGCAAAATGACAGGATCATCGTAAATTTGCCAGGGGCCACGACCGAGGTGGCGACCCTAAAGCAAGCGCTATCCGAGGCCGAAAACAAAGCGGCCAAGGAGCGCACCGAGCGGGAAAGGCAGGAGGAACAGGTGGGCGAGGTGCAGCAAGAGCTCCATGCTCTCGTGACGAAGCACAAGGCATTGGAGCTTGACTTGAAGACGCGAGAGTCCGAGCTTGCCGCGGCCCTCGAGAGCGCAAAGAATGCCAAGGCTGAGGCCCAAAAGGTCCTCGAGGAGATTGATGCGATGAAGAAGATAGCGGCGGGTAAGGCATTCAATATGTAAAGCAAGCATGTGAAAGTAAATTACTTGTTACTTACCCGAGTCCGGAGCTCTCCAGGAGCATTCGCAAATTTGCCCCACAGCATGTCGGATGCCGCATAGTTTTACCAGGCCGAGGAGGGAAACTGAACGGAGAAGCTGTTCTGGTCTCAGTATACTGGGACTGAACACCCGATGCCTCAGAGCGACCAGCTGAAGCAACTGGTCGAGCTGCACAAGGCGGCCGAATAGGCCATGAAGGGCTTTATAGTCTAGATGTGGCCTGGCGACGCCCTTCCCAATAGCTACTTCGGCCTGGTGAGGCGGCTTGTGGATGCCTGCCCACGGCTGGAAGTCATCAAGCGGTCTGTCTGCATCAAAGGTGCACGCCGGGCTTTCGCCCGCGCGAAGGTGCACTGGGCTAAGATGGACGTCGTGAAGCTGGGGAAGGAGGGGCCGCCGCAGGGCAAGGAGAATCGCCACCCCGAGATGTACTATGAGGGTGTCCTGAAGGGTGCCCGTCTTGTAGAGAACGAGTGTGCGAAAGATGTAATATTTGAATAAACATGCTCATGTAATCCTGTATTATGAAAACTTGTTCATATGCGCTATGCAACGCTTGTCTGAATTTAAAAATATTACCTTCTGTTCGGCTGTTTATCAAATCTGAGAGATGGCTAGTCGTCGGCTTCTGCCCCCACGCCACGAGTGCTGGGGTGTTCGGGATAAACCTGAGCACTCTTGTTCCCATTTTTGGGTCCTTTGAGGGAGGTGCTTAGCACAACGAACAAGGCAATCGGACTATAATGCGTTATCACTCTCACTTAGAAATAGAATTCTATAATTTTAAATTTCGGCGAAGCCCCTAGTATTGGGAAGGCTGAATTCGGGGCGCAATACACGCCTTAAGCCGGACAGGGCCGACTCCTCGCTCTAAGCGGCATAAGTCTTTAGGGACATGAAACCTCTCGAACAGCGACCAGTCTCTCGCCTTATCATGACAGTCAGTTTTAGCTTTCTCTACTAAGGTGCTTAGCCCAGTAGAACCAGGGCACAATCGCAGTAGTTCTCCCAGTGCTACCTTAGCCGATATAGCGGAACGTAAGGTACCAAAACATGGGAGCCGGGCAAACCCAACTATTGACCCAAGACATGATTCAGAGCTGATGCATATAGTGCTATAAGTTCGGGGTGCCGCACTGTCGAAAGTGTTCGGACTTCTCACGCCGTATTATGGGGTATGCTTAAGCCCCTAGCGTATTGGCCGTACCAGAGTGTACGGGTGCTAGAGGTCATGAATAAACATATATTTATAGAAAGGAAGAATGCAATAATAGTCTTAATTCTATGCATTGTTTATTCAAAAAGGTGTGTTAAAGCAGAATGATACAAGTAGTACGATAAGCAAAAAGTAGGACTGTTTGACATGTCCCTTCCAAGGGCAAGCTGAGGAATAGTATTAAAGTAAATATTTCACTCGTTATCGTAATCCACCTGGGTGTTCCCTGGTGTGACGTAGCTTTCTGCCTCCTTGGTTGCTGCATCATGTGTTCAGCAATCATGCTGCCGGACAGGGTTTCCAGAGATTAAAGTCCTGAAAGAGAAAAATAACAAAGCGGGAAGCCCCTAGTGTGGTTTAAGCCGCGACTTGGAGCGTGCCGCAGTCGTGCCCCCCTCCCCGCATGTGCCCATGGTATTTTTAATGCGTAATTATATACGCGTGGCACGGATTTTGCCGTTTCGCTAGGACCGGGGTGGGGGCCGCATTGCTA
Source organism: Triticum urartu (assembly GCF_056163025.1). Taxonomy (NCBI): domain Eukaryota; kingdom Viridiplantae; phylum Streptophyta; class Magnoliopsida; order Poales; family Poaceae; genus Triticum; species Triticum urartu. The sequence goes on along the minus strand of NC_141875.1, from coordinate 319,306,941 downwards.
TGCAAGCTCGGAACGTGCCAGGCGGTCCTGTTGCCGATTACTCCGGGCGCCCTTGAAGGTGTCCGGGTCCTTAATCACCGAACTAGTGGATTGCCTTAAGAGGCTGCTTTGTGCATCTGCTGTGAGGGCTGCAGTGTGCTCCTCCGTGCGGAGAGAGCGCCCTGTGTTTCCATTGACTGTGATGACCCCTCGAGGTCCTAGCATCTTGAGCTTGAGATATGCGTAATGAGGTACCGCATTGAATCTCGCAAATGCGGTTGGCCCGAGCAGTGCATGGTAGCCACTGCGGAATGGGACTATGTCGAAGATTAACTCTTCGCTTCAGAAGTTATCCGGAGATCCAAAGACCACTTCCAGTGTTACTGAGCCTGTACAATGGGCCTCTACACCTGGTATGAGGCCTTTAAAGGTCGTTTTTGTGGGTTTGATCCTTGAGGGGTATATACCCATTTTGCGCACTGTGTCCTGATAAAGCAGGTTCAGGCTGCTGCCGCCATCCATAAGGACTCGAGTGAGGTGAAATCCGTCAATGATTGGGTCTAGGACCAATATGGAGAATCCGCCATGACGGATACTAGTGGGGTGGTCCCTGTGGTCGAAGGTGATCGGGCAGGAAGACCATGGGTTGAACTTTGGGGTGACTGGCTCCAACGCATATACGTCCCTGAGCGCACGCTTCCGCTCCCTCTTGGGGATGTGGGTTGCGTATATCATGTTCACCGTCCGCACTTGTGGGGGGAACCTCTTCTGTCCTCTGGTGTTCGGCTATCGGGGCTCCTCCTCGTCATCGCTATGTGACCCCTTATCTTTGTTTTCGGCATTTATCTTGCCGGCCTACTTGAACACCCAACAATCCCTGTTGGTGTGGTTGGCTGGCTTCTCGGGGGTGCCGTGTATTTGGCACAAGAGATCGAGTATACGGTCCAAACTGGACGGGCCCGGAGTGCTTCTTTTGAATGGCTTTTTCCGCTGACCGGGTTTAGAGCCTTTGAGTCCGGCATTGACTGTCGTATCCTCGGTATTGTCGCTGTTAATGTGGTGCTTATGTTTGTTGCGACGTGACCTACTGTTGCCGTCCTTGGTATCCGAAGTACCATGGTTCTTTGATATGTTATTGTTGCGAGCCAACCAGCTGTCCTCTCCCGCACAGAAGCGGGTCATGAGTGTCGTGAGGGCTGCCATAGATTTCGGCTTTTCCTGGGCAAGGTGCCGGGCGAGCCATTCATCGCGGATGTTGTGCTTGAAAGCTGCTAGGGCCTCTGCATCTGGACAGTCGACGATTTGATTTTTCTTTGTTAGGAACCGTGTCCAGAATTGCCTGGCCGATTCCTCTGGCTACTGAATTATGTGGCTCAAGTCATCTGCATCTGGTGGTCGCACATAGGTGCCCTGAAAGTTGTCGAGGAATGCGGCTTCTAGATCTTCCCAACATCCAATGGACTCTTCTTGCAAGCTGTTGAGCCAATGCCGAGCCGGTCCTTTGAGTTTGAGTGGGAGGTATTTGATGGCATGTAGGTCATCACCGCGGGCCATGTGGATGTGCAAGAGGAAATCCTCGATCCATACCACAGGATCTGTTGTGCCGTCGTATGATTCTATATTTACGGGTTTGAAACCCTCTGGGATTTGATGATCCATTACTTCATCTGTGAAGCATAAGGGGTGTGCGGCGCCTCTGTACTGGGCTATATCGTGACGCAACTCAAATGAGTCTTGCCCGCTGTGTTTGGCCCGGCCGGACTTACTTTTACTGTATCCAGCGTGACGATTATCGTCTCGCATAGTGGCGTGCCCTCATGATCCGTAGATCAATCTTGCATGTTTTGCTTTGTCCTCCAATATGTCTCGCAGGTCTGGTGTATTTCCCCATGCCTTTTTATTTGAATGGCGTCGGGGTGCGGGCTGAGCTTTTGGCTGGAATGTCTCTCTGTCGCGGCCACGAGGTGGCCGGTCAGCCGTGTCATATGCCGGGGATGTAGGTTTCAGTGCTTCCTCCTCCAGTCGGGGTAGCAACCTGCACTTTGGGTAATTCTTGGAGGGGCATTCGAGTTTATATTCCTCGGCTGCCAGGACTTCAGTCCATCTGTCAGCTAGCAAATCTTGATCAGCTTGAAGCTGCTGCTGCTTTTTCTTAAGGCTATTTGCTGTGGCTATAAGCCGACGCTTGAAGCGCTCTTGTTCGACGGGATCCTCTGGCACGACGAATTCGTCATCGTCGAGGCTTGCCTTGTCTTCGGAGGGAGGCATGTAATTATCATCCTCCGCCTCTCCATCTGCCGCTCTCTCTGGAGGGCTGGCTTCTCCATCCTCCTGCCCTAAATCTTGCTGGAGGGGATTGTTGCCGTCTTCATCACTATCCGGAGTGCTATTATCTCCTGTGCCGGTATCATCGCTTTTGCCTTGGCGGGACTTAGAGCGGCGCCGCTGATGCTGACGCTTGGGTTGCTTCTTGGAGGGGTCATCCTCCGTTGTCTCATCGCCATTGCCTTCTTTGGGTGTGTCCACTATGTATATATCGTATGATGAGGTGGTTGTCCAGTGCCCTGTGGGCAGTGGTTCCTCTTCGTCTCCCGCATCGTCGTCCATACCGTCGATGTCTTCGGAGTCGAAGTCGAGCATGTCGGTTAAGTCGTCGACAGTGGCTACTAAGTGGGTGGTGGGTGGGCGGCGAATTTCTTCGTCATCCGCATCCCAATCCTGCCGGACATAGTTCGGCCAGGATCCTCCTGACAAGGAGAGAGACCTTAATGAGTTTAGTATGTCGCCGAAGGGCGAGTGCTGAAAAATATCCGCGGAGGTAAACTCCATGATCGGTGCCCAATCGGATTCGATAGGAACGGGCGCAGGCGGTTCGGAGTCCGTGGCCGGAGAAGGATCCAGCAGTTTGGCAACAGGGCTCTCGTGAAGGGTAAGGTCGATATTCGGCTCGATCGCCGCTGAGGATACGGCCTCCGTGACAGGCTCTATCCACCCGTCCATGGATGGCGCAACTGGCTCCGAATTGAGGCTCGGAGCGGCTGCCGGTGCGATCTCCTGAATATGGTCCGATGGTAGAGCTAAATCGTACTCATCGTGACCGCGTGGCGCACAAGGCAGGGGCTCGAATCCGTCGAAGATCAAGTCTCCGCGGATATCGGCCGTGTAATTTAAGCTTCCAAACCTGACCTGGTGGCTAGGGGCGTAACTTTTGATATTCTCCAAATGGCCAAGCGAATTGGCCCGCAGTGCGAAGCCGCCGAACACAAAGATCTGTCCGGGGAGAAAAGTCTCACCCTGGACTGCATCGCTATCGATGATAGTAGGAGCCATCAAGACTAACGGTGACGACACAGAGGAACTCTCAATGAAAGCACCAATGTCGGTGTCAAAACCGGCGGATCTCGGGTAGGGGGTCCCGAATTGTGCGTCTAAGGCGGATGGTAACAGGAGGCAGGGGACACGATGTTTTACCCAGGTTTGGGCCCTCTTGATGGAGGTAAAACCCTACGTCCTACTTGATTTATTCTTGATGATATGAGTATTACAAGAGTTGATCTACCACGAGATCGAAGAGGCTAAACCCTAGAAGCTATCCTATGGTATGATTGTGTGTTGTCCTACGGACTAAAACCATCCAGTTTATATAGACACCAGAGGGGCTAGGGTTACACAAGGTCGGTTACAAAGGAGGAGATATACATATCCATATTGCCTAGCTTGCCTTCCACGCCAAGTAGAGTCCTATCCGGACACGAGACGAAGTCTTCAATCTTGTATCTTCAGAGTCCAACAGTCCGACAAAAGGATATAATCCGGCTGTCCGGATACCCCCTAAGCCAGGACTCCCTCAGTGGGGTTTCATAAGCGGTCTTGGCCTGGTCATTGGACACAAACGAAGTACACGAAGTTGCAGCGATGGCTAACTTTTAACTAAATAAAACTCAAGGAAAAAACTACTAGATGGATCTACTTATATAGGAGCAAGGGGTGGTGGCCAAGGAGGTGGGAGGACGTACCAAGGCAGCCTAAAACTAACCCTAGGTCGTACAAGGCTCAAGGGCCCAAGTTTGGACTTGTAGTTTGACTCGAATTCTGCTGTAGCATCAGATAGTTTCAGCGATAAATGAATGACCCAGACAAATTTTAAGGTGAACCCAATTGGTTTGGAAAGACCACGAAATCTACTTTTCAACAAAAAAGAATCACCCAATTCGGAGTTCGTATGAAAGAGTTATTGGCATTTTGAGTCAGGTATGTCTGTGCAGTCCTAATCTGAATCCAGAACGTGGGAGACTTGGACTCTATCTTCTCTTGGCCCAAAAGTGACGTGAGAAGACTTTTTGAACAACACCTAAACTTCTCTTTTTCCCTTATCTTCGTATGTGGATTGTACAAACGTCCCATACACCTGCAATTAAACATGACACAAAGGTTTGTGAAGTATCTTTGTGATGAGGACATCAATACCATTGTTACACCCACAGCCCTTGCTGCTATACATACTGGACCAATTACTAGAGCTCACGCAAGCCAATTAAATTATCAGGTACTTTCGTTTCTTGGTAATGATTCTAATGTTCATGAGAATATGATGCTGCCTAAATTGGATACATTTGTTTCGGTTACAAATGAAGGGCCTAGCTTGGACTAGAAAGATGAACCTTGGAGCAAGTTCAAGCATGGGGATGATGGCATACGCAAGGGGAACAAGAACGAAGTTATAAGTGATGATTTCAGGACTTTGAGGCCACCATAATTAGTGCATGAAGCCTTGTACGAAATATACAAGATGCCACTTCATAAATTTCATCCAGAGGCTACCCTAGGTGTTGCGTGACCTTATTTTTGGGCCAGGCCCATGTAATTTCGAAATACTTGATTATAGGCTATTTTTAGAGTCCATATGTGTGGGGAAACAAGAATTAGGGTTGATTTTGGTCCCCTCCTCCAAGGGCCACGAAATTCCCCCTCTCTCCTCCATATATACAACCCTTAGGGCACCATTTAGACTTTGGGTTTTGTTTAGATTAAAGTTCGCCATACTTGCAACTTCGTTTACTTCGTTTGTGTTCAACGACCAGACAAAGGCATCACAGAACCCCACCTTGATCAATAAAGCTTTCCTCTTATATTCGCAATATCCAGATTGCAATCTTAGTTTCTTGCTTGTTCTTCATTTGCCTGCAGGAAATAGACCTTCGTGGTCAGGTTGATCGTGCTCTGGCGTGGTCAATAACCTCTCGGAGTTGGTTTAGCGATTGCTAAGGCTTGATGTCCTCGCACGTTCGTAGTCGGATCGTCAAAGTCGACTTCCTCCAAAACGATAGCCACCATCTCATCGAAAGATGGGACACCTTTGCCTCTATCAAGTCGTATCAGATTTCCAGGTTGCTCGCTGAGATTTTCCAGTTTTTCATAGTTTAGATCGAATCTATTCTTCATACCTATAGTCCACGAAAATGCCAAAAAAATTAGGGTTAGTTCATCTTATCCGAACCAATCTGAGCCTTTGCATAATCTTTTCTGTATTTGCTTTGTTGAATTCGCGGTTGCATCGTCGTGTCAAGTTGTTGGTCTTAGCATCTAGTCCTTCGGAGTTTCGATTTCTATTCATAGGTTGTCATGTCGCCGCTGCCATATATCACTACTCATCATCATCATCGCTACTGCCATATACCACCACCACACCAACTTCATTGCCGCTGCCATATACCACCACCACATATTCACCACCAATCTGAGTCCATATACGCCACCACATATCCGCTGCCATCACGCCAATTCGAGTCCACCTACAACATATATCCACCACCGGTCCGAGTTCCACCAGATTCATCTCTGCCACCATTCCGAGTTCCACCAGATTCATCTCCACCACCAGTCCATGTCCGAGTCCAGTATTTTGTTTCTCTGTTTTGGATTTCCAGATCACGCCATACTCCAAGTCGTGACAGAGTAGGACTGCCGAACTTTCGTGCTACCCGCAATAGAAAAATAGTTCCAGTTAAAAAAAACTAAGTCTGGAAAATTCTGGCTAGGCAGTTTTTAGACCATTTGTAGACTTTTTCGAAAAAAATTGTTATGGAGCAAAAAAAGAGGAAAAAGGTGAAAAAAGGAAAAAAAATCAGAGCGTGCTCCTCCCTTATTTACGTGCAGCGCCGTGATTTTGTTAGTGTTCTAGGCTCGCGTCTCTAGCATGGTCTAGCCTAGGACTACCACAGTACCGTCATTGAGCGTTTATTCAACTTTGCATCCCTGAATTGATTATTGCTGAGCCTTTTTGCAACCATATTATAAGCCTTCCGAGCTCCACATACATCTACATCGTGCGTTTGACTCTCCCTGGTAATCGCTCTATCCATGTTTTGAGAGTTTTGACTACGACGGTTGTCGATCACCGCCTGATGTTGGGTAAGAACTGGTAAGAATTTGAGATTTTCTTGACGGATTTGTGACGCCCCACCACCACCATTTTCTAGTAGTCTGTAGGATCATATTCTTGAGTGTTTCTATTGCTGCTAACCATGGCAGGATCACAAGTTGATGAGACTGACTGGGAGAACATGACGAATAAGGAGTTGCATGATAAATTTCAGCAAATGATGACTGAACAGCTGCAAGATGTGCTGAACAATCTTGAAGAGGCCTTGGAAAAGATAACTGGCTTTGAGAAGACGTTCAATACAAAGCTCGATAACAAATTTGATGAACTGCTTGCGCGTCTTCCACAACCACCACCGGTTGCACCTGCCGCACCACTGCAACAAAAACAACAACAACAACAACAACAACAACAACAACAACAATAACAACAACAACAACAACAACAATGATTACCTCCACGTCGCGAAACAGCCCTCTGCCGAGCGAGTCGTGTCCCTCTTGAGCCTGGCAAAACTGTTGGTGCTGCTGTTGATACTTCTGTGGGTCCTGCTGTTGATGCGGAGGAGGATGATTATGCGGGAGATTACGAGGATGAGGTTGATCAAAATGAGAACTACGTGCAACCACCAGCACCACAACTACTAGGTCGTCCACATGCAAATAATGGCAATGGTAGGGCTCCCCCTCAGGTACGAGATCATGACCATCCCCCTAGACTGAAATTGAATATTCCACCATTTGAGAGTAGATATGTTCCTGATATATATCTTACTTGGGAGTTAGAAACCGAACAACGTTTTACATGTTTAGAATATCCTGAGGAGAGACATGTTGCTGCTGCACTTTGTGCTTTCACTAGTTTTGCTTGTGTGTGGTGGTCTGAACATCGTAGATTATATCCGAATAATATTCCAACTACCTGGGCTTCTTTGAAAACTGCTATGCGTACTCGTTGGGTTCCACCATATTATCAACGTGAATTACTTCAAAAATTGCAGCGTCTAAGACAAGGAAAAAATTCTGTAGAGGAATATTATCAAGAATTACAAACTAGCATGATTACATGTGGTATTGTTCAGGATAATGAAGCTACGATTGCACGTTTTATGGGTGGATTAAATAGAAAGATGCAGACCATTCTAGAGTACAAGGAGTATAATAATATCACTTGTTTATTCCATCTTGCTTGTAAAGCGGAACGTGAAGTGCAGGATCGACAGGCATTGGCACGAACTAACTATTCTGCAGGTCGACCTTCATCATGGACACCACATGCATCCTCTACTTCCACTACACCAGCACCTCCATTAGGTGCCACCTCCAGCCGTGATACAAGAAAGCAGGCACAACCATCACTATCTGCCAAGAGCACACATGTCGGGCCTGCGCGGAGCTCTTCTTCCATGGCATCAATAGGGCATGCAAGTGATATTATTTGTCGTCGTTGTAAGGGAAGAGGTCATTATGCGAGAGAATGCAAATCTCAGCGTGTGATGATTGCTACTGAGGATGGTGGGTATGAGTCCGCTAGTGACTATGATGAGGAGACTTTGGCTCTTATTACACGTGAAGAACATGGTGGAGATGATTCTGATCATGAGATGCAATACATGGCTCCTGAAGACGCTGACAGGTATGAATGTTTAGTTTCTCAACATGTGTTTGAGTGTGCAGGTCACACAAGCTGAGCAAAATCAGAGGCATAATTTGTTCCATACAAATGGAGTTGTGAAGGAACATTCTGGTCGCGTCATCATAGACGGAGGGAGCTGCAACAACTTGGCTAGCATGGAGATGGTGGAGAAGCTATATCTCACCACAAGACCACATCCACATCCTTACTACATCGAATGGTTCAACAACAGCGGCAAGGTTAAGGTAACACGTACTGTTTGTGTGCATTTTAGTATCTCTACATATGCTGATTATGTTGACTGTGATGTGGTACCCATGCAAGTATGTTCGTTATTACTTGGTAGACCATGGCAATTTGATAAAAATTCTGTACACCATGGTAGAAATAATCAGTATACTCTTGTTCATAAGGATAGACATATTACTTTGCTTCCTATGTCTCCTGATTCCATTTTGAAAGATGATATTAATAGAGCCAATAAAGCAAAACAGGAGAAAATAAGAGTGAAAATCAGATTGTGGCAAAAGAATTTGAGCAACAAATGAAGCCTAATAATAAACCATCTAGTGTTGCTTCTGAAATTAAATTGAAAAGTGCATGTTTACTTGCCACCAAATCTGATATTGATGATCTAGATTTCAGCAAATTTGTTTGCTATGCTTTTGTGTGCAAAGAGGCATTATTTTCATTCGAAGACGTTCCTTCCTCCTTGCCTCCCGCTGTTACCAACATTGTGCAGGAGTTCGCTGACGTCTTTCCACAAGACGTGCCACCAGGATTACCACCTATTCAAGGGATTGAGCATCAGATTGACTTAATTCCTGGTGCTTTGCTACCCAACCGTGCACCATACCGTACCAATCCAGAGCCAATGAAGGAGATTATGCGTCAAGTCCAGGAGTTTCTCGACAAAGGTCATATACGTGAATCCCTTAGTCCTTGTGTTGTTCCTATTATTCTAATGCCGAAAAAGGATGGTACATCGCGTATGTGTCTTGATTGTAGAGGCATTAGTAATATTACTATTTGTTATCGTCATCCTATTCCTAGGCCAGATGATATGCTTGATGAATAGAGTGGTTCTACAATATTCTCCAATGTTGATTTGTAGTTGATACCATCGAATACGTATGAAATCGGGAGATGAATGGAAAACGACATTTAAAACGAAGTTCGGTTTATATGAGTGGTTAGTCATGCCTTTTGGGTTAACTAATGCAATTAGTACATTCATGAGATTAATGAATGAAGTTTTACTTGCTTTCATTGGACGATTTGTGGTAGTCTATTTTGATGATATACTGATTTATAGCAAATCTTTAGAAGAACATTTGGATCATTTACAAGCTGTTTTTATTACTCTACGTGATGCACGTCTGTTTGGTAACCTTGGGAAGTGCACCTTTTGCACCGACCGAGTATATTTTCTTGACTATGTTGTTACTCCACAGGGAATTGAAGTTGATAAAGCCAAGATTGAAGCTATTGAGAGTTGGCTGTAGCCCAAAACGGTCACACTAGTGAGGAGTTTTCTTGGAATCCCTAGTTTCTATAGGCGTTTTGTGAGAGATTTTAGCACCATTGCTACACCTCTCAATGAGCTTACAAAGAAGGATGTGCCTTTTGTTTGGGGTACCGCATAGGAAGAAGCCTTCATGGTATTGAAAGATAAGCTGACACATGCTCCTTCACTCCAACTTCCAGATTTTAATAAGACTTTTGAGCCTGAATCTGATGCTAGTGGAATTGGATTAGGAGGTGTGTTATTACAAGATAGCAAACCTATTGCATACTTTTCTGAAAAATTTAGTGGGCCTAGTCTGAATTATTCTACTTATGATAAGGAATTATATGCTCTTGTTTGGAATTTAGAAACATGGCAACATTATTTATGGCCTAAAGAATTTGTTATACATTCTGATCATGGATCTTTGAAACATATTAAAAGTCAAGCTAAACTAAATCGTAGACATGCTAAATGGGTTGAATTCATTGAGACTTTCCCTTATGTCATTAAACACAAGAAGGGTAAAGAAAATGTTATTGCTGATGCATTGTCTTGTCGCTATACTATGCTTTCACAACTTGACTTCGAAATATTTGGTTTGGTGACCATCAAAGATCAATATGTGCATGATGCTGATTTTAAAGATGTAATGCAGAATTGTAAACAAGGAAGAACATGGGACAAGTTCGTCGTTAATGATGGATTTGTGTTCCATGCTAACAAGCTATGCATTCCAGGTAGCTCCGTTCGTCTTTTGTTGTTGCAGGAGGCGCATGGAGGAGGATTAATGCGACACTTTGGCGTGAAGAAGACGGAGGACGTACTTGCTACACTTTTTTTACCATAGATGAGACGGGATTTTGAGCGTTTTGTTGCTCGCTGCACTACATGTCAAAAAGCTAAGTCACGACTCAATCCTTACGGTTTATATATGCCTTTGCCTATACATAATGTTCCTTGGGAGGATATATCTATGGACTTTTTTAGGTTTACCACGAACAAAGAAGGGGAGGGATAGCATATTTGTTGTCGTGGATAGATTCCCGAAAATGGCACACTTTATACCATGTCATAAAAGCGATGATGCTGCTAATGTTGCTGATTTTTTCTTTCGTGAAATTATTTGCTTGCTTGGTGTGCCAAATAATATTGTTTCAGATCATGATACTAAATTTCTTAGCCAATTTTGGAGATGTTTATGGGCTAAGTTGGGGACTAAACTGCTTTCTAGTACTACTTGTCACCCCCAAACTGATGGATAAACTGAAGTAGTCAATAGAGCATTGTCTACTATGCTTAGGGCTGTTTTGAGGAATAATAAGAAAATGTGGGAAGAATGCTTGCCTCATATTGAATTTGCTTACAATCGTTCATTGCGTTCTACTACTAAGATGTGCCCTTTTGAAATAGTGTATGGTTTCCTACCTCGTGCACCTATTGATATGTTGCCTCTTCCATCTTTGGAGAAGGTTAATTTTGATGCTAAAGAACGTGTTGAATTGATTTGAAAATGCATGAGTTAACTAAGGAAAACATTGAGCGTATGAATGCTAAATATAAACATGCTGGAGATAAGGGTAGAAAACATGTTGTGTTTGCACCTGGAGATTTTGCTCGGTTACATTTGCGTAAGGATAGATTTCCTAATTTGTGCAAATAAAAAATAATGCCACATGTTGATGGTCCTTTTAAGGTGTCAGAGAAAATAAATGATAATGCATATAAACTTGAGCTGCCTGCAGATTTTGAGGTTAGTCCCACTTTTAACATTGCAGATTTGAAGCGTTATTTGGGTGAGGAAGATGAGCTTTCCTCGAGGACGACTTCATTTCAAGAAGGGGAGGATGATGAGGACACCAATACCATTGTTACACCCACAGCCCTTGCTGCTATACATACTGGACCAATTACTAGAGCTCGCGCACACCACTTGAATTATCAGGTACTTTCGTTTCTTGGTAACGATTCTAATGTTCATGAGAATATGATGCTGCCTAAATTGGATACATTTGTTTTTATTACAAATGAAGGGCCTAGCTTGGACAAGAAAGATGAACCTTGGAGCAAGTTCAAGCATGGAGATGATGGCTTACGCAAGGGGAACAAGAACGGAGTCACAAGTGATGATTCCTGGATTTGAAGCCACCATAATGAGTGCATGAAGCCTTGGATGAAATATACAAGATGCCACTTCACAAATTTCGTCTGGAGGCTATCCTAGGTGCTGTGTCACCTTATTTTTGGGCCGGCCCATGTAATTTCGAAATACTTGATTATAGGCTGTTTTTAGAGTCCGTATGTGTGGGGAAACAAGAGTTAGGGTTGGTTTCGGACCCCTCCTCCAAGGGCCACAAAATTCCCCCTCTCTCCTCCATATATACAACCGTTAGGGCATTGTTTAGACTTTGGGTTTTGTTTAGATTAAAGTTCGCCGTAGCTGCAACTTCGCATACTTTGTTTGTGTTCAACAACCAGACAAAGGCGTCACAGAACCGCACCTTGATCAATAAAGTTTTCCTCTTGTATTCGCAATACCCAGATTGCAATCTTAGTTTCTTGCTTGTTCTTCGTTTGCCTGCAGGAAAGGCACCTTCGTGGTCAGGTTGATCGTGCTCCAGCGTGGTCAATAACCTCTCGGAGTTAGTTTAGCGATTGCTAAGGTGCGACATCCTCGCACGTTCGTAGTCAGATCGTCAAAGTCGACTTCCTCCAAAACAATAGCCACCATCTCATCGAAAGACGTGACACCTTTGCCTCTATCACTTTGTCCTGGGTGACATAAATAAATTCTTGCATAGTTTGCATTAGAAATCACCTCACAAATATACATGCATGCAATATTTTTTGTCGTATCCATGGTAGTCATGTCCTCATCATCCTCCCCTTCTTGAAAACAAAGTCGTCCTCGGTGTTGCTTAATTTGAAATGTGGCTAACAAAAGAGACAAGGTGTACATGTTGTATATGTATATGTCATCCAGTTTTACTTCCCTTGGTTTTTGCACATATGACACATGTATGCATGAGTAACTTTCATAGTTCATAAAATCTGAGGCCAAAATATTATCACAAGAACTAGAAGGCATGAAAATATTGCAACTCAGTTTGCATATATAAGTGAAGCTCTTATTCATTTCAAAAGGTTGACAATGTTCATCCTTAAACCATCCCAACATTGGTGAATAAACCTTACTTGCATCAAATTTACATGGTACTACATGCTTAAATAAGCAAACATGCAATAAGTCATTGGTCACAGAATTATCACCAATATTAGAGGTCATATCAAAATGATTAAACATTGGTTCTTTTGCATCAATAGTTAATTCAATGGGTGCACTCAAAATTGTTGGTATTTCAGTTGTTTGATCACATGACACATTCATGACAGTAATACAATTCTAAAATAGGTGGTGTAGCCAAATCAATATGTAACTCAACACATGATGTATTCAAGTTAACTAGGCATGCATCATTCTCGTGAGAAAGTGGAAAATATGTTCCTTTGTCATTACCTCTTTTGATCAACTCAGATGCTTTAGGCACTCTCGGTGGTGATGTGTCACATGGTGGAGATGATGTAGTCTCACAACAACAGATGTGGTTGTCATAGTACCCCTAGTTGTTGAAGAAACATCTGTATCAACACTTGGAATGTGCACCGTGCACTTGTTCTCCTTGTGGGCACACGTCGTTTTATTTTCTGTTCATCTTTGCAAGCAAGATGAAACAAATGGTCCATAGGATAACATTCTTCATGAATTAGTATCTCTTGAATATCACAGTTCAATCCTCCCCAAAATCTATCCATAAAATCTTCTTCACTTTCTTCTAAAAATGAGTGCAACAATGTAATTTGTAAATCATCATAATATTTTGTTACTGTGTCAGTGCCTTGTTTTAAATGTTGTAATTTTGTAATCATGCCACGAATATAGTAAACATCAATGGATCTATCTCTCATGACAAGTTTTAAATCATCCCAAGTAGTAGGTATAAAATCAAGGTTTAACCGACAATATTCACTCCACCAAACTAAGGGAAAGTTACTGAAAGTACTAACCGTAGCTTGAAATTTTCCATGCTCATCAAAATTATGGGAAGCAAATATAGCATTTATTTCATACTCCCATTCAATATATAAATCAGGCCTAAAAATGACCAGTAAATGGTGGCATGGAAACATTAACCTGATTATGTGCATTCTGGTGTTGCTGATCCTCTTGTGAGGGTTGTTGTATTTTCTTAGGTGATGGCAAATCTCCCACGATCGATGAAGCCCAAGAACTAACAACTCCGGAACCTGCCATAGTTAGTAGAAAACAAGAAACAAAATCCGAGAATAATGTTCCTATGAACTACTAGGATGTGGTGGTAAAACGCTCACAGTATAGCAAATATCAATATCTTACAAATTCTTACCATGCAGCAGGTGGTGACAGGCAACCAACGGTGTCAAATAACTCAGAAGACTGAGTAAAGGTGCCACGGGAACGTACGTATACCCAGTGTAGAAATATGTGGAGCTTGGAAGGCTTAAATATTTGGTAGCAAAAGAGTAGCAATAATCAATTCAGAGATGCAATGTTGAATAAACGCTCAATGATGGTACTATGCTGGTGCTAGGCTAGACCAGACTAGAGACACCGGCCTAGAATACTAATGAGGTCACGGCGTAGCACAACCACTGGTACAACGACATGCTATACAAACAGTTTTTAACCCCTTTCCACGACGGCAGTTGGAATCGTCGCCAAGTGAGTGTGGGCGATAGGGGGGGTCCTTCCCACACGACCCAGAAACCGTCAGGGATAGGCCCTCCTGGGACACCAAATGAGCTCGTGTGTGATCCGGCAAGGCATCGAAACCAAATCATATTAGTAGGTATGTACATCCCATACGGTGAATCCTAGAAAAAAATTTCCGTAGGTATGTATATCACACATAGTTCTTTGTGTGGAAACGTTTGTGCAAGGTGGCCTAACGCAAACAGTTTGCTGCTAGAAGCCATGTGTGATTGTTGGTTGATCGAACACGCCTACTTTCTAGAAACCGTGTGGGTTGTTTGAGTTCATCGCCCACGGTGTTGTCTGAGTAACCGTCTGCAATAGAAAACCCCAATAAGCAGGGTAATTAGCCTATTATTGATAATCCATGTACTAATCAAATTGATATTTCTTACAAAACACACCAGATATTTCATATCTATATAACAGCAACCAGGATTTCATAACCGAATTACATCATATAGCTTCGGCACTCAGTTATGCCATTACACAACAGCACCAAGTTTCACATGCAACGTCAAAAACCTTTGGAAAGTAGCATCTTACATGGTAAATAGACAGATGAATCTCATCTGGGAAACTGCAGAAGCGGAAGGCAAATATTGAGCCTTCAGTGACGTTGAATGTCCTTGCAACTTTAGGCCAGTGGCCATGGATAATTTCCCGCCCAACCTTCATCCTCTTCAGCAAGACTTCAGTATTGTACCGTGGGTGTTGAATGAATACCTTCCTCGGCTCTTTACCATGCAGGTGGTTTGAGAGGTAATCATTGGTGAACTGCTTTGAAAAGTACTGAAAACAAAGCTATGCATGAATCGCTGTTATAAATTTTGAAATGGCGCAAGGGGTAAAAACAAGGTAAAAGAGTTAGTACCATCCTACAGTTGACTGATGTCTTCTTCATTGTGCAAAAAAAAGATCTTGTTGTTATTCGTTGCATGTTTCTTCATCCTAACAATCTTTCTGAGTTTCTTGACTTGACTGGTATTCATGGACATCTCATTTCCCCATATGCAAAATGGATTGAACAATGGGTTTAAGCCTCTAACAGCAGGACCTACATGTGCATGACCAAAATGTAAGAACCTAAATATTAGAATGATTCCTGCAACTGCACAATAATGTGCTATTAGCCAAAGGAACCTGCTTGAACAAACCTTGATGGTAAACCGTAGTGTCTCCCATTGTTTCCCAGCAACACACATAAGGAAGATCTTGATCAGGTTAACTGAGAATTTCCATACTATTAGTAGAATATGTATTCAGTACAACCAAATTCGATTGGTGTCACATGCATAACAATACAAAATTGTACCCACAACAAATGAAAATGAAATTCCAGAACTGAACCAAACAGTTAAATGGATAGCAGACCAAATGAAGCAAAATAGTTAACTGAGCACAACATTACAGAATAGAAACATGTACTAGAAGATAAGACAGACAACAAAATAAAGAATGCTTGAGAACAGTACTACGAAATGTAGCAATTGTTGGACCAAAGTGTTAGCTGAACATTACATTTTAGAGGACCAAACTATTAACTGAACATCAGCTTGCATATTAACATTACAGAGGACAAATCACTAGAAGGCACTGGCGGTGGCCTCGAGAAAACAGCACAAACTATATTTTAAAGTAGACAACCGCGTGGCGGTGTCGACGGTGGCCTTGAAGACGAGGTGCTCCTCCAAGATCTAGCGGTGGACACGCATGGCAGCCATAGCGACCTCGTGCGCGTGTGTGGTCGCATGCTACTGAGCTCCATGTTATACTTCATGCAAAATGGCTGTGGGCGGCGCTTAATTGGAGGAGGAGGGCTGTGATTTCGATGGAAGGTGTCACGCCATCGGTCGGGGCATGTGGGACGGGAAAAGGAGGAGGATGGTGTGGATGGGGTGTGGATTACCTGACCATATTAACGAGGCCGCGCAACAAGAAGAAGGGTCGGCGGCGAGGAGGTCGCACATCAAGAAGAAAGGTTGCCCGCAAGGAGGCGGCGCTGCAAGAAGAAGGGTCGCCGGCGAGGAGGCGGCGCTGTAAGAAGAAGGGTAGCCGATGAGGAGTCGGTGCTGCAAGAAGAAGGGTCGCCGGCGAGGAGGTTGAGCTGCCAGTAAGTAGAAGTGAAGGTCTGAACTTCGAAAGCAAGGAGGAACAGTGGAAATGTGGCTTTTGGTGGGAGGGAGGGGCAGGGAGATAGATATTTCCACGGTGGCAAAAAAATTCGCTCGTTGTCGCGAAAAACTGGCGCACAAGTCTGGTTCAAGCCGGGGCGGTGGATTGTAGACGACGAAGCTTCCTACGTAAGCTAAACAAGACAGTGCGCCAAGATATTTTATATCGCATCCCACACGATTCTTTCTAGTAAACTATTTGTGGTATACTTGATTTTTTTCATTATGTTTTGAAAGACAAAATGGTGTTATGGAGGGAAAGGACGGTGTTTGAATTGCTAGAACATTTACGTACAGTGAACATGCAACTAGTACATGAGTGTCGTGTTTAAATTTGGAATTATTCCGGGTTCGTTTGGCATTTTATGCATTAATTGAGTTTCTAGGCATTTAATGTGCATAATTCAAATTTGAACTACAAGAAGATACTCCAATGCACCAAAGTTTCTTGAAAAATCACATGTGTGCCTTTGGGTGAATTTATAGGTCCCATGCAAGAAATGGGAATGAAATTCAAACATGTGGGCATCGTGGGTCGGCCGGAAAGATTTAGAAACTTGGTTTTTTAATTCCTGTAAATCCAAAACACACCTCAAAATCATGAAACTTGGCATGGTATCATGACATGGCACCAACATGTTGTCGTAATTTTTTTGGCCGAATTGGGACAAGATTTGTTGTAAGCTTCTTGCAAACCGGAGCTTCCCTCAAGAAGGCTCGTGGTTCCGAGAGGGAACGTGTCACCTCCGTGTGCGAAACGACATACATACACTGCCTTCTCCCGCCTTAATTTTTTACACAGGCAAAATAGACCAAATAGAAGTATGGTGCTAAATTTTGGAATTATTCCAGGTTCATTTGGCCTTTTTTATACATTAATTGAGTTTATGTGCATTTAATGTGCATAATTTAAATTTGAACTACAAGCACATGCTCCAGTGCACCAAAGTTGATTGAAAAATCACATGTGTGTCCTTGGGTCAATTTCGAGGTCCCATGCAAGAAATGGGATTGAAATTCAAACATCTGGGCGTCGTGGCTCGGCTGGAAAGATTGATAAACTTGGTTTTTTAATTCCTGTAAATCCAAAATTGAAGGAAATATGCCCTAGAGGCAAAATTATAGTTGTTATTTATATTTCCTTATATCATGATAAATGTTTATTATTCATGCTAGAATTGTATTAACCGGAAACTTAGTACATGTGTGAATACATAGACAAAACTGAGTGTCGCTAGTTTGCCTCTACTTGACTATCTCGTTAATCAAAGATGGTTAAGTTTCCTAACCATAGACATGTGTTGTCATTTGATGAACGGGATCACATCATTAGAGAATGATGTGATGGACACGACCCATCCGTTAGCTTAGCATAATGATTGTTTAGTTTTATTGCTATTATTTTCTTCATGACTTATACATGTTCCTCTGACTATGAAATTATGCAACTCCCGAATACCGGAGGAACACCTTGTGTGCTATCAAACATCACAATGTAACTGGGTGATTATAAAGATGCTCTACATGTGTCTCTGATGGTGTTTGTTGAGTTGGCATAGATCGAGATTAGGATTTGTCACTCCGTGTATCGGAGATGTATCTCTAGGCCCTCTCGGTAATGCTCATCACTATAAGCCTTGCAAGCACTGTGACTAATGAGTTAGTTGCGGGATGATACATTATGGAATGAGTAAAGAGACTTGCCGGTAACGAGATTGAACTAGGTATGGTGATACCGATGATCGAATCTCGGGCAAGTAACATACTGATGACAAAGGGAACAACGTATGATGTTATTCGGTTTGACCGATAAAGATCTTCATAGAATATGTAGGAACCAATATGAGCATCCAGGTTCCGCTATTGGTTATTGAGCAGAGATGTGTCTCGGTCATGTCTACATTGTTCTCGAACCTGTAGGGTCCGCACGCTTAATGTTCGATGACGATTTGTATTATGAGTTATGTGATTTGATAATCGAAGTTTGTTCGGAGTCCCTGATGAGATCACGGGCATGACGAGGAGTCTCGAAATGGTCGAGAGGTAAAGATTCATATATTGGAAGGTTACATTCGGACACTAGAATGGTTCGAGTTGTTTTGGATGAGTTTCGGAGTACCGGAGATTACCGGAACCCCCCCTCGGGAAGTTAATGGGCCATCATGGGCCTTAGTGGAGAAGAGAGAGGGCCGGGCAGGAGGTGGCACCCCCCCTTGCCAATCCGAATTGGACAAGGGGTGGGGGCGGCGCCCCCCTTTACTCTCCTACCCCTCCTCTCTTTCCCCCTTTGCTACTCCGCAAAAGGAAAAAAAGGAGAGGGAATCCTACTAGGACTAGGGAGTCATAGTAGGACTCCCCACACCTGGCGCGCCTCCTCCCTAGCCGCCGGCCTCCTCCCCCTCCTTTATATACGTGGGAGGAGGCACCCCAAAGGCACACCAAGTATTCTCTTAGTCGTGTGCGGTGCCCCCCTCCACAGTTACACACCTCGGTCATATCGTCGTAGTGTTTAGGCGAAGCCCTGCGCCCGTAACTTCATCATCACCGTTGCCACACCGTCGTGCTGACGGAACTATCCCTCATCCTCAACTGGATCAAGAGCTCAAGGGACGTCATCGAGCTGAACGTGTGCTGAACACGGAGGTGCCGTACGTTCAATGCTAGGATCGGTTGAATCGCGAAGACGTTCGACTACATCAACCGCGTTACTAAACACTTCCACTTTCGGTCTATGAGGGTACATGGACACACTCTCCCGTCTCGTTGCTATGCTTCTCCTAGATAGATCTTGCATGATCGTAGGAAATTTGTTGAAATATTGTGTTCCCCATCAGTGGCATCCGAGCCAGGTCTATGCGTAGATGTTATATGCACGAGTAGAACACAAAGAGTTGTGGGCGATAATAGTCATACTGCTTACCGGCAATGTCTTACTTTGATTCGGCGGTATTATTGGATGAAGCGGCCCGGACCGACATTACGTGACCGCGTTCATGACACAGGTGGCTGGCGGGTGTCTGTTTCTCCAAGTTTAGTTGAATCGAGTTAGACTACGCATGGTCCTTGTTGAAGGTTAAAACATCACACTTGAAGAATAATCGTTGTGCTTTTGATGTTTAGGTAAGAATGGTTCTTGCTAGAAACCCATAGCAGCCATGTAAAACTTGCAACAACAAAGTAGAGGATGTCTAACTTGTTTTTGCAGGGCATGTTGTGATGTGATATGGTCAAGACGTGATGACATATAAATTGTTGTATGAGATGATCATGTTTTGTAAAAGTTATCGACAACTGGCAGGAGCCTTATGGTTGTCGCTTTATTGTATGAAATGCAATCGCCTTGTAATTGCTTTGCTTTATCACTAAGCGGTAGTGATAGTCGTAGAAGCAATAGTTGGCGAGACGACAACGATGCTGCGATGGAGATCAAGGTGTCAAGCCGGTGATGATGGTGATCATGACGGTGCTTTGGAGATGGAGATCAAAAGGCACAAGATGGTGATGGCCATATCATATCACTTATTTTGATTGCATGTGATGTTTATCCTTTATGCATCTTATTTTGCTTAGTACGGCGGTAGCATTATAAGATGATCCCTCACTAAATTTCAAGGTATAAGTGTTCTCCCTGAGTATGCGTTGTTTCTACAGTTCGTCGTGGCAAGACACCACGTGATGATCGGGTGTGATAAGCTCTACGTTCGCATACAACGAGTGCAAGCCAGTTTTGCACGTGCAGAATACTCGGGTTAAACTTGACAAGCCTAGCATATGCAAATATGGCCTCGGAACACTGAGACCGAAAGGTCGAACGCGAATCATATAGTAGATATGATCAACATAGTGATGTTCACCATTGAAAACTACTCCATCTCATGTGATGATCGGACATGGTTTAGTTGATATGGATCACGTGATCATTTAGATGACTAGAGGGATGTCTATCTAAGTGGGAGTTCTTAAGTAATATGTGTAACGCCCTCGATGCGGCTATATCCCCCACGTGTCGAAGCACGACTTAGAGGCATAACCGCATTGAAAGCAATCTTGCAAGTGAGGTAATCTTTGCAAACAACCCATGTAATACAATAAGGGAAAAAGGTACATAGGTCGCTTACAATCGCCACTTCACACAATACATGTATAAAACATTACATTCGTCCAGATACACTCAAGGTCCGACTACGGAACCAAAATAAAAGAAGACTACCCCAAATGCTACACAGATCCCCGATCGCCCCGACTGGGCTCCAGTACTATGGAAACGGAACAACATAACGAACACGATCTTCATCGAGCTCCTCCTTGAGCTCAGTTGTATCACTTGCACGGTATCATCGGCACCTGCAAGCTGGGTTTGGAACTAAACTGTGAGTCACGGGGACTCAGCAATCTCACACCCTCGCGATCAAGACTATTTAAGCTTATAGGTAGGGTAAAAGGTATGAGGTGGAGCTGCAGCAAGCGACTAGCATATATGGTGGCTAACATACGCAAATGAGAGCGAGAAGAGAATGCAAAGCCGTGATCGATGAACTATGATCAAGAAGTGATCCTAGAACAACCTACGTCAAGCATAACTCCAACACTGTGTTCCCTTCCCGGAATCCGCCGAGAAGAGACCATCACGGCGACACACGCGGTTGATGCATTTTAATTAAGATAAACTTTAGGTTTTCTACAACCGGAGATTAACAAATTCCCATCTGCCCATAACCGCGGGCACGGCTTTCGAAAGTTCAAATCCCTGCAGGGGTGTCCCAACTTAGCCCATCACAAGCTCTCACGGTCAACGAAGGATATTCCTTCTCCCACGATGGCCCGATCAGACTCGGAATCCCGGTTACAAGACATCTCGACAATGGTAAAACAAGTCCAGCAACACCACCCGAATGTGCCGACAAATCCCGATAGGAGCTGCACATATCTAGTTCTCAGGGCACACCGGATAAGAAATCCGTACAACTAAAACCAGCTCTCGAGTTTCCCCAAGGTGGCGCTGCAAGTGGCTCTAGTTTGGACCAACACTCAGAGGAGCACTGGCCCGGGGGGTTAATAAAGATGACCCTTGAGTCCGCGAAACCCAAGGGAAAAAGAGGCTAGGTGGCGAATGGTAAAACCAATGTTGGGCATTGCTGGAGGAGTTTTATTCAAGCCGAACTATCAAGGGGTTCCCATTATAACCCAACCATGTAAGGAACGCAACATCCGGGAACATAACACCGATATGACGGAAACTAGGGCGGCAAGAGTGGAACAAAACACCAGGCATAAGGCCGAGCCTTCCACCCTTTACCAAGTATATAGATGCATTAATTAAATAAGAGATATTGTGATATCCCAACAAAATATCCATGTTCCAACAAGGAACAAACTCCAATCTTCACCTGCAACTAGCAACGCTATAAGAGGGGCTGAGCAAAGCGGTAACATAGCCAAACAACGGTTTGCTAGGACAAGGTGGGTTAGAGGTTTGACATGGCAATATGGGAGGCATGATAAGCATGTGGTAGGTATCGCGGCATAGGCATAGCAATAGAGCGAGCAACTAGCAAGCAAAGATAAAAGTGATTTCGAGGGTATGGTCATCTTGCCTGAGATCCCGCAAGGAAGAAGAACGAGTCCATGAAGAAGACAAACGGACGTTGTCGAACGGATCCTCACAAACGCGACGTTATTAGAACTAACCCGAAGAAGCAACACTGGAAAGAAGCAAACAACATAGTAAACAACCATCACATAAACATGGCATGATGCACAACCAAGTATGATGCATGTCCGGTTTAATGAGGCATGGCATGGCAAAGTGCAACAAACAAAACTACAAGTTAAGTGGAGCCCAATATGCAACGAGTTGCATATTGACGAAACACCACATCAATTATTTAGTTCGATCTCGTTTAGGTACTCAACAATATTAAATTATGTTTAAACATGGCAAGAGGTGGAGCATAAGTAAACTAAACCTTTAGGCAAGTTTAAATGAGGCCGGAAACAACAACAACAATTCCGGTATATCCTCATGTGCATTTATCAATTTGGTGCAACAACAATTTTAAACATTTAAATGTTATTATCATGATGCGTATGTCATGTTCAAGGTTATGAAATTTTTAAGAAAATGTTGACATGATAAGATATGAGGCTTTTGTCATCGTGGCGGAAACGAAGGGGTGCCACGGCAACGAATCCGAAAATGATGCCACGGCAACATATCGGTTCCGGTAGCTCATGGAGATACCGGTGCAAAAGGAAAAGCGACGGGAGCGTGCCATGCAAGGACGATGGGGTGATCCCGGATACCGGGTTCCCACAAGCCGACGGCAAGGCAATGAGGAACTCGCAAAGAACAACTCGGACACGGCGCAACCACGAGCATCTCATACATCACACAACATTCGTTCACGGGCGTCGTCTCGGGGTTATACCTTTGTAGCGTGCATTATCGGAGCGGTTCGAGTTCGATGTGGTGTAGGGGAAGTAGACGTTCTCGGGACGTTCGTAGTGGAAGAAGTCATACACGGGCGTAGTGGGTAGTAGTGGTACTAGCATCTTCGGACTTGTCGGTCTTGATTCTTGCGACGGTAGCGGTATACGTCTCGTTTTCGGAGAGGTACTTGGGGTCATTTGAACTTGTCGGTCTCGTCATCTCGAAGGGGTGCTTGACGTTCTTAGCGATTCTGAAGATGACGGTAGAGGTACACTTGTTGTAGGGGTACTTGTCGGATCCACGGCAATGGTAGAGGTACAAACGTTCTCGCGGTACTTGGGTCATCGTGGAACTTGGCGTTTGCGGTATTGATAGGTCGAAGGGGTACTTGTCGTGTTTGAGGTCTCCGGCCGTAGTGGTACTTGACGATACGGGTAGTCGAACTTGATGAAAAACGGGTCTCCTCAGGGACTTGATGCATCCGAATTCTTCGGGTTTGTAGTAGTACTTGGCGTTTGGAGCGGTGGTCGTTCGTGTTCCGTAAGTCGTGGTACTTGCCGGACTTGGTGAATCCTAGTGTCTCGGTGGAGGACATGGTACTCCCTGATTTGGAGGGTCTTGGCAATGACAACAGGGGCCAGCGATGGCACGGAGGAGGGCCTCGGGTGGTTGAAGACGCCAGCGAACATGGGGTGAGGCAGGGAGCAGCAAGGCGTTGCTATGGATCCTGGACGGCGGCGGAGCATCTACTGGCAAGCAGCTGCGGGGTGGAACGGGCAAGAGCACGGAGGGTCCTGGTGCTGGAGCTTGACGGCGTGGACTTGAAGCGAGGAGGAGGCCATGGCAGGAGGCCGGCGACATGGACTTGGGGGCGCCGGCGACGCTTGGCGCGATGCAGGGCTCCAGTGGCGCGGTCGACGAGCAGGAGAGGCGGGGTGGAGGACGACGGGTCCGGGCGGCAAGGAGGCACGACCCTAGAGACTGGGCGCGTCGCGCGGGACTTGGGGCGCTGGAGGTCGACGTCTGCGGGCGCAGGGCCTCAGCAGCAGGGGGCGCGGCCATGGCGGGGCTTGGCTGCTGATGGTGGTTGGTGGTGGCTCGGGACGAGGACAAGGGGGGTTTGAGGAGAGGGATGACGGGGAAAGAGGAGGGGATCGGGAGCGAGCGCTCTCTCCCTGGCGGCGCGAGAGGAAGGAAACGAGGGAGAGGGAGAAGTGGGATTGAGTCCTAGGGTTACGGGGCGTGCGGGCTGGCCTCGGTGCGGGTAGCCTAGGTAGGCCGACGCGAGAGTGGGCCTAGGGAGGCCCAAGTGGGCTGCGGCTGGCCTGAGGTGCAGCTGGGCCTAAATGGCCTGTTGGGCACCCTCTCTCTCACTCTAAAGAAAAAAACAGAGATAAGGAAGAAAAGAAAGAGAGGTTAGGGGACGAAGATGGACGCGCGGATAATTTTCCCGGACTGACAAAAATGTGCTTTTTCCGAGAAAATAGAAAAAGGCCATCATTGAAAGATTAAAATTCAAACTCATTTGATTTAAATTCAAATGATTTGAATAGGAAGTGAGGGTTGGGAAGGTCTAAAAAATGTTCGGATTTTTGGTGGAGCTCCGGAATATGATGGAAGAATATATGGAAAGGTTGGAGACCAAGAATTAAGATAACAAAGGCATTGAGATAATTTGCAAGTGTGTTATGGTGATATCCCAATTAAAGAAATATTTAAAATAGCTCCCTAATATTGGGAGGATATGTTGTAAAGAGAATCACCATGTGAATTCCCTCGGTTTAAATGGATCAAAGATCCATGCCATTTATTTAGTTGAGTTGCAAAAGATTTATGAGATGATGGCATGATGACATGATGCAAAGCAAAAATAAAAGGGCAGGCACAAATGAAACACACGGTGAAACCCGGAACATATGGAAGTCTTCTCGAGCATCGGTCTCGGGGCGTCACAATATGATTAATTGAACTTTAATTTATCATGAACTTAGTACCTGATAGTATTTGCATGTCTATGTTGTTGTAGATCAATGTCCCGTGCTATCGTTCCCTTGAATTTTAATGCGTCCTAGAGAAAGCTAAGTTGAAAGATGATGGTAGCAACTACACGGAGTGGGTCCATAACTTGAGGATTATGCTCATTGCTGCACAGAAGAATTACGTCCTAGAAGCACCGCTAGGTGCAAGACTCGCTGCAGGAGCAACTCCAAACGTTATGAACGTCTGGCAGAGCAAAGCCGATTACTACTCGATAGTTCAATGTGCCATGCTTTACGGCTTAGAATCGGGACATCAGGGACGTTTTGAACGTCATGGAGCATATGAGATGTTCCAGGAGTTGAAGTTAATATTTCAAGCAAATTCCCGAATCGATATATATGAAGTCTCCAATAAGTTCTATAGCTGCAAAATGGAGGAGAATAGTTCTATCAATGAACATATACTTAGAATGTCTGGGTACCACAACCACTTGACTCAACTCGGAGTTAATCTTCCTGATGATAGTGTCATTGACAGAGTTCTTCAATCACTGCCACCAAGCTACAGAAGCTTTGTGATGAACTATAATATGCAAGGGATGGATAAGACAATTCCCGAGCTCTTCGTGATGCTTAAAGCTGCGGAGGTAGAATTCAAGAAGGAGCATCAAGTGTTGATGGTTAAAAAGACCACTAGTTTCAAGAAAAAGGGCAAAGGGAAGAAGGGGAACTTCAAAAATAATGGCAAGCAAGTTGCTGCTCAAGTGATGAAACCCAAGTCTGCACCTAAGCCTGAGACTGTGTGCTTCTACTGCAAAGGGACTGGTCACTGGAAGTGGAACTACCCCAAGTATTTGGTGGATAAGAAGGATGGTAGAGTGAAAGGTATATTTGATATACATGTTATTGATGTGTACCTTACTAATGCTCGTAGTAGCACCTGGCTATTTGTTTCTGGTTCTGTTTCTCATATTTGCAACTCGAAACAGGGGCTACGGATTAAATGAAGATTGGCTAAGGACAAGGTGATGATGCACGTGGGAAATGGTTCCAAAGTCAACGTGATCACCGTCGGCATGCTACCTCCACATCTACCTTCGGGATTAGTTTTAGACCTGAATAATTGTTATTTGATGCCAGCGTTCAGCATGAACATTATATCTGGCTCTTGTTTGATGCGAGACCGTTATACATTTAAATCAGAGAATAATGGTTGTTCTATTTACATGAGTAATATCTTTCATGGTCATGCACCCTTGTTGAGTGGTCTATTTTTGTTGAATCTCAATTGTAGTGATACACATATTCATAATATTGAAGCCGAAAGATGCCAGGTTAATAATGATAGTGCAACTTATTTGTGGCACTGCCGTTTAGGTCATATTGGTGTAAAGCACATGAAGAAACTCCATGCCGATGGGCTTTTGGAATCACTTGATTATGAATCACTTCATGCTTGTGAACCATGCCTCATGGGCAAGATGACTAAGAATCCATTCTCCGCAGCAATGGAGTGAGCAACTGACTTGTTGGAAATAATACATACTGATGTATGCGGTCCGATGAGTGTTGAGGCTCACAGTGGGTATCATTATTTTCTGACCTTCACAGATGATTTGAGCCGATATGGGTATATCTACTTGATGAAACATAAGTCTGAAACAGTTGAAAAGTTCAAAGAATTTCAGAGTGAAGTAGCATATCATCGTAACAAGAAAATAAAGTTTCTATGATCTGATCGTGGAGGCGAATATTTGAGTTATGAGTTTGGTCTTCATTTGAAACAATGCGGAATAGTTTCACAACTCACGCCACCTGGAACACCACAGCATAATGGTGTGTCCGAACGTCGTAACCACACTTTATTATATATGGTGCGATCTATGATGTCTCTTACTGATTTACCGCTATCGTTTTGGGGTTATGCTTTAGAGACGGCTGCATTCACGTTAAATAGGGCACCATCTAGATCCGTTGAGACGAGACCATATGAACTATGGTTTAGTAAGAAACACAAGTTGTCGTTTCTGAAAGTTTGGGGCTACGATGCTTATGTGAAAAAGCTTCAACCTGATAAGCTCGAACCCAGATCGGAGAAATGTGTCTTCATAGGATACCAAAAGGAAACTGTTGGGTACACCTTCTATAACATATCTGAAGGCAATGTATTCGTTGCTAAGAATGGATCCTTTCTAGAGAAGGAGTTTCACTCGAAAGGAGTGGGAGGAAAGTAGAACTTGATGTGGTAATTGTACATGCTCCCTTATTGGAAAGTAGTTCATCACAAAAATCAGTTCTAGTGATTCCTACAACAATTAGTGAGGAAGCTAATTGATGTAGGGTAGGAACCCTATGTGGCCGATCTTTCACGAAAGGAGCGGATCCCGCGAAGAACACGAAGAACATGAGGAGGGAAAACACGAGGGGAACACAAGACAACACTCAAACCAACAAGAATGATCACACATGTGCTAGATCCATGAACACAAAGGAAGATACAAGATCCAAAGTCAACAACAGATGATACAAGAGGTAACCGGTCTTCTCCGTGAGGAGGTCTTGAATCCAACGTGGATCTTCTCCGTAGAGGGGCCGCGGTCTCTCTCGTCGAGTAGATCCGATGTGGATGAGCAATGCCCTATCTCTAATATGAGCTAAACCAATGCTAACCCTAACTAGGAGGAGGTCGAGGATTATATATAGTCTAGAGCCACGAAGGGGTAAACGGGAGAAGGATACAAGGCCAACGGCCCAACTGCACACAGGCAGGTACCGGTCGTCCGGTGGCTCGGGAGGGACCGGTCGTCCGCTAGTCGTCGGACATCCGCTGAAGATGTTCTGTGAAGAGGCACCAGACGTCCGGTGTCCTCGGAATTCCGTTAATATTATCGGTCGTCCAGTGGGGCCGGATGTCCGCTCGCTGGGAGGTGTTGTAGTTGGCATTGGCTGTGCTTCAGGCGCCGATCGTCCGGTGTAGGTCGGATGTCCACTCGTTTGGCTCGGGTGCGGGATCTCCGACCCTCCGGTCCAGGCCGGTCGTCCGGTGGGTCTTCAGGCGTCGGACGTCCGGTGGCTGGAGCTTCTCCCGCCGATCTTATTCTTGTTCCTCGCGCTTGGTGTCCTGCCTTCTTGTCCATGGGCTTCCTCTTGATTCCTGGTCATGCATAGCACACATGTTTGAGGTAGTAACCATGTCTCACATGTGGAAAGTGACGATTCGGAGAGGAGCGAGTTCACCTTGTGTCCAATGGCGTATACTTGAGGTCTCATCGTATGTATCCTTGGGGCTTGGAGAGTAGTCAGAGTGTACATGGGGATGAACGTGGGATGCTCCGCATCATCCCCCCCCCCTTGGGAAAGATCCGACCTCGAATCGTGATCCTCGTCACCATGGAAACGGTTGTTGTGGATGAACTTGTAGTTGGACGGAGTTGAAAACATGGCGCAATCCAAGTACTCGAAGGTGTCGCCGGAGTGGTATACATGCAAAAAGAGCAAACACAAACGACAATCGGAAATAAAATTGTTAGAGCACACAAAGCGTCCATCATGTAAGAATGAGTCTGTGCAACAAGATTGATCATGACAAGGTGCATGAAGCTTATCCAAAAGAGATGGAATGGTATGTAAAGCATTCATGGGAGCAAAAGCATTCATTGCGCACACAAATGTGTTGTGAATATGATCAATGCAACCACGGTGCAAAATGATGTCATAGAGAGACGGTTTATCAATAGAATGAATATGGCCATGGATGCTCAAGATGAGTATGTGATCACGCAATTGATGATGGGCAATATGATCATGATGTATGAATATGCCATCAAGAAAGATCACAACAAATTTGCTAAGGAAATGCACAAGCTCATATATCATGGATGACATGGGAATACAAGATGCAACAAGGCAATCATAATATGAGTCAATCCATGCATAAGATGCAAATTTGTCATGTGTATGATATGCCCATCGAGAATGACATGTGTGAGCACAATCAACAAATATGGAGGTGTTGGTATACCAATGCTCGATGTCGTGGCATGAGTGGAGGTTCGAAGGTGCTTCCAATAAGTACAAGCGCTCCTCAATGTGAACGTCCATAGAGCCAATCTTTAATGTCGCTCCTCCGTTCGCGAGATGTACCATGTAGACAACAAGAAGGAAACAACAATGAAAGAGTGACCCATCCAATATGCATATTTGAGGATGGCTCAAAGGGAAGGAGTTCACCTTTCGGAGATTCTCGCAAATGTTGGTGTTGCACATCGTGTATGCCTTCACATGACCAAATTGTGTCATGACGGTATCGCCTTGTGAATCCTTCAACATGAAAGAACATGACAAACACTCGGAAAAACAAATGAGGTTAGCGGAGATGCAAAACCTATCATTTGTGTGGTAAAATACCCAACAAGTGGATGCATCATGCTCATCATAAGAAAGTACAAGGGAGCATTTCATAGTATGGAGGCATATGATGATGCGAGAACAACCAAATACAATAGGCTCAATCAAGCAAGAATGCATCACAAGTAAAGTGTCCAAGTCTCCACGATCAATAAGCATAGATGCAACAATTGGAGGCAAGCGACAATGAACAAAATATATCATGTGAGAGGCATGAACATATACATCATCAACCCAAGAAAGCAAGTAAGAATGGAACATGGGTGATGCGACAAAGCAAGCAATCATGTGAATCAAGGCAAGCAAGCTAGTAGTGCGAAGATGCAATGTACTAGAAGGAATCATGGCAATCATGTCGTGTGTGCAAAATGGTGGGCATGAATAATGCACAAGACATATCACAAGCATGAAAGGAGGATATGAGCAAAATAGGATCAATAGCATGAGGCACATGATAAACATGGCAATAGCAACAAGGATCTCCACCAAGCATGCAAATACACATATGAGTAGTAAAATGGTGAATCATGGGTAAATGTAAGCAAGGGTCACAATTGCATGGCAATGACATAGAAATAGGCATAACATCAAAGTGAACACGATATAATGGTAAATAGCCCAAATCCGTGTGAGAGCCAAGTAAAAGGAATGCACGAAGTCATGGCGCAAAGGGAATGGTGGGAAGGACAATCCACGGGATCCCAAGTTATCTTTGCTCTCAAGAGCTCGTTTCATCAACTCTTGGGATTGAGAGGTTGACGAGTATACGTGAGTACCTACACAAAACAAAGACAAAGGGAAAATTGTGTGTGTGTGGTAGATGTACACATCATCCATCATGATGCGCATGTGCTTGTGTTGGTTAGCAAAAAATATCCAATGCTCGAATAAATGAGATGTGTGATATAGAAACATGTCATCCATCATGATAGGTTTGTTGTTATGAATAGCATAATGTAGGCTCAAATTGTGTAATGCATCACAAGAAATATGTAGAGCATTGTTATTCATAGAATGCATATGGTGCAAGAAATTATGAGAATCATGCAATGTATGGAATGCATCAAAATCTCCTAATACGTATGAGGAAACTATGGGGGTCTCCTCATGATCATTAGTGGAAACATTGCATGGAGAATATTGACAACATCCAAAACAATGCATAGTTGGAACATTGTGATCATGGCATGGCATAGTAGATGAATTGCGCAAATCATGTAAAGGAAGCATGGCAATGTCATCACATGAAAAACAAAAGCCAATGACCATCGTCTCGTCATCTATGCCATAAGTGCAAATGGGATTTATTGTAATGGGGCATGCATAGTTACTATGTTGAGATTGAAATGATGCAATATGGGAGATCTCACTCATAGCATATGACAAGGTTAATGGATTGTCAAACATGATGTGACCAAAAGAATTTTCACAAGATATCCTATGGAGTATAGCATCACAACTAGGCAAATCAACATGCTCATCATCATATTTATCATAAATAGGTAAGTCATGACATGAAGAATTCACACTAGCATGAAGCATGGGAATATAGGTGGATCAACATCATGCAAGCAATCATTGGTGAGATAATCCACTAGTGGGACAATTGAAGCACCATCACCTATGTTACCTTTAGAGCGTCGCTCATGTGTTGTAGGTGAGGTGTCGAAGACCAAGTCGTGGTCATCTTCATCTTGATGGAACCATGTGGGGGTGCATCTTATTCCACCATGGCCATCGTTGTCTCCATTGGAGGTATGGACTCGTCGAGGATAGGCGTGTCGTCATGTAGGTGACCTAGCACCAAAGAAAACACACTCGAAGTAGAGGTTAAGTTGTTAGAAAGCATAGTGGCCTCACGTGCCGTGTCAACTACCTCGCTCACTAAGTGTGGTGGCTCACTCACTCCCTCTTGGATGCTCTCAAGTGTGGGGCTAGTGGTGGTCACACTCATCCTCTCATAGGAAATGCACTCAATGTCACAAATGGTGGAGTCACTCATATCACTCATGGTGGGGTGGCTCTCCTCACATGGGAATTGGGGCATCTTGTCACATGTCGGTGTCGGAGAGAAGTTGGTGCAAATGTCTCCATGCTCAATCATGTCGTAGTCGTAGCCATGGATGATGGCCGAAGATGGCACATCATCACTCTCCTCTAAGACCAAAGATAAGGTCTCATGTGCGGTCTCGTAGCTTGACTCGGAGTATGAGTCCAATATGGGCGTCGTCTTCATGTTGTTGAAGAGGTCCGCGCTTGTCGCCGTGGTCGAAAGGGATGGCCCTAGCTCGACCGTCTGGTCGCCATCTTGTTGTTGGAGGCCCATATGATGTGGCACTTCATAGCTCGTCTCCATGATCGAAGGGAATTTCCCATGGTCGGTCATCTTCCTTGAGGTGCTTCCGAAGATGGAAGTGTCGTGCTCACTTGTAGGTGGTCGCCTTGTACTTGATGATGTCGATGTAGGCGAACTCATGGGAAGTAGGCTAAGATGCCGTACATCCGAAGGCGTAGATGCCTCGGGAACACTTGGTGAAGATGCGGAAGTGGTTGGTGTAGATGTAGCTCCATCTTGGTGGTGCTTGTCTCGCGGTCTTCTCTTGTGCTCATGATGTTTGGACTTGGCGTGAACTAGGGCTTGTTGGGACTTTTGCTTTTGTGCTTGGTGAGCATTTTCATAATGATGTTGGCGTTGTCGCACTTGAGCTCGTAGTAGATGTCGTTCGTCGTCGTCGTGCACATGTTGCTTGGAGGTGACTGTCCCTTCATGACGAGGTGGATCACGAACGTGATGGTGGTCGCCATGGAGATGTGGACATGGACGACTTGCGCTTGCGTCGCTTGGGCGCTCTGAAGATGATTGACTTGCTCGCCGCCGTCTTGAGGATGATGAAGAGGAAGAAAGTTTGGCCAACAAAGTCTGAATCTCCTCCATCCTTGCATCTTGTTCCTCCTTGTGCGTGGAAAGCTCGTTGTCGATGTAGTCCATTTTCCTTGCTTCGAGTGACGAATGTCGATGGAGAGGTTCTCGATGCGCTCTCACAATCTTGATTGTGCGCCTTGCATTTGTCGTTGTAGATCGTAGATAGATGCTTTGGTGATGTAGTTGTTCACGCCGTCGTTGTTGTGAAGACCGGAGATGAAATGCCTTGCCTATCCATCACAAGACCTGAGCAAATATGAGTGGGAGAAAGAGAAGAACTTATACCAAATGTACCTTGACCAATGTTGAAGATGGATCAATGATCACTCAATGATGTAAAAAGGAAATAGCACAATTGGTACCAATTCTTGTCGGTTTCTCACACCTACACAAATAAGGCTTATGGTGGAGCTCGGTGAGGATAGTGGGACAAACAATTTCAGGCAAAATGTTAGCAAGAGTCAACAATGTTGAAAGAGATTCACAAATTCGCAAGTGAAACAAGTAGACCAATAGCAATGAATGGAACACGGAAATGCACACACGGATAGATAAATGGGGTCGTGCAACAAGGATGAGCACAAAATGTGGAATCCATGGAAAACGCTCGTGTTACACAACTCAAGAGAGACGCTAGCACGATTGCTCTATAGGCAGATACGACACTTGTGCACAACCTATAAGATGCAAAATGTATCGACTTTCTATCCCAAATATGCTATATATATGGTTCCCGTTGTTTCACACAAGGTGATCCAAGATGATCTTATATGCAATGTGGTATGATGCTATGGATATTGCTTACAAGCTTTTTTGCTCTTTCTCTTTTGCTTAAAAGCTTATTCTTTTTTTGTATATGGCCACAATGCGAAATGCACAAACCAAGATAGCAATTGGGTATATACGGGAACAAACTTGTGGCACAAGGGATGATATGATACCAATATGATATGGTATGTATGCAATGGGAGGTGTAGCTTGATGATCACTAATGTGCACAAGTAACGTTGCCGGCAATACTCAAAGGCTAGTCTCGATAGGCAAGTGACTCAAAATGGGATAGGGGTTATCAATGTAATGGCAAGGGGATATACAATGGAGGGATACCACGATACCAAGATGATATGGAGGTTACCATCCGTGTCGATGATAAGTGGCGGTGATTTTGATGGACATACCAAGATGATGGAGACTCGTCCCTAAGTAGCCGAAACACCTTAGGAAACGGAAATACCGCGAACTCAAAATCTCAAATGTCAAATGTCAAATGGTGGTAGCGGGAATGTGGTGGTGGTTGCGGAAGCTCAAAGGGATTGCGGAAATGCAACGATGGGTTGTGGAGTATGCAATGCAGAAATGGAGTGTAAGGTGGTGGATTATACACGGTGTCATAGATGGAAGCATGGTCCCTAAGTAGTCGAAACACCTTAGGAGACACAACTCACAACACAAACAAAATTGGGTTAAGTTAGGGTGGCGGGAGTGGGAGGTTGGCAAAACTATGCGGAGTTATGGTGGTGGTGGTGGTTGATGAAGAAGCAACCGTTCCTAAGTAGCCTAGACACCTTAAGAGACTCAAATCACTCCTCAAGCAACCACTAATGCAATGGGGAATAAATATGGTTAGGTTGCGGAAGTCGGTGGTGGTGTAGCAGATGATGTGGTGGAAGCCCTAGGCAAAGATGCCAAAATTCACAAAATCTGATGGAGTCAAAAGATGTTGGTGGTATTTTTGTGAGAACGGGGATGCCAAGAGCTTCAAAACGAGCTAAAGAACATCAAAATCGGAGTTCGGATGAATTAGTTATGGCCGAAACAAAATTTCAGCGAAGTCAGTTTTTTACAGGTAGCGGACGTCCGGAAATGGACGGATATCCGGTCGCCGGACGTCCGGTCGGGTCGGAAATCTGCTAATTTCAGCTCGGGTTAGGGGTTCCGGTCATCCGGTGCTTCCTGGGTGTCCGGACGTCCGGTAAAATGACGGTCGTCCGGTGGGTCTGCGTGAACGCAAGATGCGAGTTTCGGGACGCGATTTTGGGCGGAATTTGGGTATTTTGGGATCAAAATAGAGGGGATTGCGTGGATGAAAGATGGGGAAACTTGGGGAGATGCTAGATTGACTTGAAACCAAGCAAATCTATGGATTAAATCCAACAAAACTTCATCAAACCAACAAATCAAAAAAAAATGGGGGCTATTTTTGGTGGGGATTTTCGAAATTGGGGAACAACACAACAAAATTAGGCTAGAAAACAACGAGGGCAGGCTCCGAAATCGTGATCAACGTGGCTCTGATACCAAGATGATGTAGGGTAGGAACCCTATATGGTCGATCTTTCACGAAAGGAGCGGATCCCACGAAGAACACGAAGAACACGAGGAGGGAAAACACGAGGGGAACACAAGACAACACTCAAACTAACAAGAATGATCACACATGCGCTAGATCCATGAACACAAAGGAAGATACAAGATCTAGAGTTAACAACGGACGATACAAAAGGTAACCGGTCTTCTTCGTGATGAGGTCTTGATGTTCTTCTCCGTGAGGAGGTCTTGAATCCAACGTGGATCTTCTTCGTAGAGGGGTCGCAGTCTCTCTCATGTAGATCCGATGTGGATGAGCAATACCCTATCTCTAATATGAGCTAAACCAATGCTAACCCTAACTAGGAGGAGGTGGAGGAGTATATATAGTCTAGAGCCACGAAGGGGTAAGCGGGAGAAGGATACAAGGCCAAAGGCCCGACTGCACACAGGCAGGTACCGGTCGTCCGGTGGGTACCGGACTCCGGTAGCTCAGGAGGGACCGGTCGTCCGCCAGTCGTCGGACATCCGCTGAAGATGTTTTGTGAAGAGGCATCGGACATCCGGTGTCCTCGGACTTCCGTTAATATTACCGGTCGTCCGGTGGGGGCCGGACGTCCGCTCGCTGGGAGGTGTTGTAGTTGGTGTTGGTTGTGCTTCAGGCGCCGGTCATCCGGTGGAGGCCGGCCGTCCGCTCGTTTGGCTCGGGTGCGGGATCGCCGGTCGTCCGGTCCGGGCCGGTCGTCTGGTGGGTCTTCAGGCGTTGGACGTCCGGTCCCGACCAGTCGTCCGGTGGCTGGAGCTTCTTTCGCCGCTCTTCTTCTTGTTCCTCGCGCTTGGTGTCCTCGCCTTCTTGTCCATGGGCTTCCTCTTGGTTCCTGGTCATGCATAGCAGACATGTTTGAGGTAGTAACCATGTCTCACATGTGGAAAGTGACGATTCGAAGAGGAGCAAGTTCACCTTGTGTCCAATGGCGTATACTTGAGGTCTCATCTTATGTATCCTTGGGGCTTGGAGAGTAGTCAGAGTGTACATGGGGATGAACGTGGGATGCTCTGCATCACTAATAATGATGATTATGAAACTTCGGATCAAGTTACTACTGAACTGATGTAGGGTAGGAACCCTAGGGGCCGATCTTTCACGAAAGTAGCGGATCCCACGAATAAAACGAGGGAAAACACGAGGGGGGGAACACAAGGGGAAACATGAGAGAATCACTAAACCAACAAGAAATAGTCACACATATGCTAGATCCTCGAGTACATAACAGATCACATGATCCAGGGTCAACTAAGGACGATTCAAAGGTAACGAGTCTTCTCTGTGAGGAGGTCTTGATGGTCTTCTCCGCAAAGGAGGTCTTGAATCCAAAGGGATCTTCTCGGAAGAGGGGTCGCGGTCTCTCTCGTGGAGTAGATCCGATGTGGATGCGCAAAGCTCTATCTCAAGTATGAGGTAAACCAATGCTAACCCTAAAACATAGGTAGGAGAAGAGTATATATAGTCTAGGTGGGCGAAGGCGTACCTGGGCTGCGGCCCAACACGTAAACAACACATAGGCGTCGGACGTCCGGGAGTCACCGGGAGTCCGGAGGCTAGCGAGGGTGTAGACGTCCGGTGCTCGTCGGGCGTCCGTAGATTCAGCTCGGGTGGGCTTCGGTCAGGCGTCCGGTCGGGGTCGGACGTCCGGGGCGTCGGACGTCCGGAAGGCTCTGGAAATCCGTAGATTTGTCTCGGGTGTGGGTGTGCCGGTCGTCCGGAGAGGGCCGGTCGTCCGGAGCCTGGAGGTCGCCGGACGTTCATAGCACGCCGGTCATCCGGAGCCTAGGAGCTTCGAGCAGTTCTTCTTCTTGTCCATTGAACTTGGTGTCTTCACCGTCTTGTCCGTTGAGTGTAGTTGGTCCGTGGTTTTCCTCCAAGCACCTGATCACACATAGGGTTTCCGCTTGAGGTAGTAGCCAATTCTCATGCATAGAAAGTGGTAGTTTGGAGAGGAGTGAGTTCACCTTATCTTTGATAGCCTTCGCTCGGGCTCTTGTCATTGGTCCAAGTGGTGTCGTAGGAGACGATGGTTGGTCCATGGGGATGACCTTGGGATGCGCCGCATCATCTCCACTCCCTTGGGGAAGATCCGACCTCGGATCAAATTCTTCATCACCATGGTAGGGCGAGAGGTCCTTGACATTGAAGATGTCGCTCATGTTGTACTTGTTGCGCGGGAGGTCGATCTTGTCAGCGTTGTTTTTGTAGCGTGTAAGCACCTTGAATGGTGCATCTGCCCAAGGTAGAAGCTTCGACTTGCGTTCATTAGGGAAGCGGTCTTTGCGAAGGTGTAGCCACACAAGATCACCAATGTCGAATACCATGGGTTGCTTGTTGATGTTGAGCTTGGTCACAAGTCATTGTACTTGGCGCTCAATGGTGTGCCTTGTATCTTCATGCATCTTCTTGAGATGGTTCACACGTGCACTTGCGTCCATATTGATGCGCCCTTATAGTTGTAGAGGAAGAATGTCCAATGGTGACAATGTGTTGAATCCATAGACGGCCTCGAAGGGGGACTTGCTGGTTGTTGAGTGTCCTGCGCGGTTGTAGGAAAACTCGGCGATAGGTAGACACTCCTTCCACTCCTTGATGTTCTTCTTGATGAGCACACAAAGTAGAGCGGAGGGTGTGCGGTTTGTCACCTCCGTTTGCCGTCGGATTTTGGATGATACACCATGGAGAAGAGTAGCTTGATTCCGAGCTTGGCGCATAGGGTCTTCCAAAAGTAGCTTAGGAACTTGACGTCGCGGTCCGAGACGATCGTCTTTGGCACTCCATATAGACGCAATATTTCCCTACAAAAGAGATTGGCAACATGTGAAGCATTGTCTATCTTGTTACAAGGAATGAAATGTGCCATCTTAGAGAATCGGTCCACAACGACAAATACTGAATCCTTTCCATTTCTAGTCCTAGGCAATCCAAGTACAAAATCCATGCTAATATCTTCCCATGGTTGATATGGAATAAGGAGAGGTATGTAAAGGCCATGGGATTGAGCTTTAGAATTAGCTTTGCGACATGTAGAGCATCGGTAGGTGAAGCGGTTGACATCGGGAAGCATCTTGGGGCAATAATAGTTCTTAGAGAGCATAGCAGAAGTCTTGTCGCGTCCAAAATGTCCCATTAGTCCTCCTCCATGAGATTCCTGCAAAAGCAACAAACGAAGAGAAGACTCGGGGATGCAAAGCTTTTTAGCTCTCATAAGATATCCATCTTTGATGTAATAGCATTCCCAAGAGGTATGCGTCAAACATTTGGCATATGGAGTAGCAAAAGTAGGATCATGCTCATACAAGTCTTTTATGTGCTCAAAGCCAATGACATCCAATTCAATTTGAGTAACAAACATGCATATGCGGGAAAGAGCGTCCGCCACAACATTTTCCTTTCCTTTTATGTACTTGATGACATAAGGAAAAGACTCAATGAATTCACTCCATTTAGCATGATGCTTTTTGAACTTGGTTTGAGCCTTAAGGTACTTGAGTGTTTCATGATCGGTATGAATGATGAATTCATGAGGGCGAAGATAGTGTTCCCATTCATGCAAAACTCGCACTAAAGCATATAGCTCTTTGTCATAGATGGGGTAATTGAGTTGCACTCCAAAAAGTTTCTCACTAAGGTAAGCTATGGGGCGCTTCTCTTACGTTAACACACCTTCTATGCCATTACCACTAGCATCGCAATGGATCTCAAAGGGTTTGTCAAAGTTGGGTAATGCAAGCACGGGAGCATTAGTAAGCAAATTCTTAAGCTCATTGAATGCGGTATCTTGGGATGGTCCCCAAACAAAAGGCATATTTTTCTTGCTCAAAGCATGCAAAGATGAAGCAATGGTGCTAAGGTCCTTCACAAATCAACGGTAGAAACCAGCTAAACCAAGGATGATACGCACTTGATGCAAGTTGGTTGGTTGTGGCCAAGTTTTGATAGCCTTGATCTTAGAATCATCAACATGAACACCCTTAGAGGAAACAACAAAACCCAAGAAAATGAGCTTATCAACGCCAAAAAGGCACTTTTCCATGTTAGCATAGAGATGCTCTTTTTGAAGAGTTTGCAAAACGGTTCGAACATGGGTGACATGATCTTTAAGAGATTTGCTATAAACAGGGATATCATCGAAGTAGACCACAACAAAGTCACCAATGTAAGGGCGAAAGACATGATTCATAAGACGCATGAAAGTACCCGATGCTTCCGATAAACCCATAGGAATGACTAACCACTCATACAAACCAAAATTTGTTTTCAAAGCGGTTTACCATTCATCACCTCTTGTATGCGGATTTGATAGTAACCACTTTTAAGATCAATTTTAGAAAATATAGTGGCACCACTAAGTTCATCAAGCATATCATCAAGGGGTGGAATGGGATACCTATAGCGAACGGTGATAGCATTGATAGGTCTACAATCAGAGCACATGAGAAAGCTACCCTCTTGTTTTGGCACAAGAATGACCGAAACGGCACAAGGACTCAAACTTCCGTGCACATGTCCATGGTCTAAGAGATGCTTTACTTGCCTTTGTATTTCTTTGGTTTCTTCGAGGTTGATGCGGTATGGAGCTTTGTTTGGAAGAGGTGCTCCGGGGATGAGGTCGATGCGGTGCTCGATGCCTCATAGTGGAGGTAGTCCTGAAGGTAGATCGATGGGAAAAACATCTTGGAATTCCTGCAAAAGAGAAGACAACACTAAAGGTAGAGTGTGAGAGGTGTTAGAGTTTGATGCGTCGTCCTTGCACAAAAGGACATACTGTTGGGCACTAGATGGGTTCTCACACACTCCTCGTATCTCACTTTTGGTGGCAAATAGAACTAGGTTCTTCTTGTCGCTCA
Organism: Triticum urartu; assembly: GCF_056163025.1. NCBI lineage: Eukaryota > Viridiplantae > Streptophyta > Magnoliopsida > Poales > Poaceae > Triticum > Triticum urartu. The sequence goes on along the minus strand of NC_141875.1, from coordinate 319,267,533 downwards.
TCGTGGAGGCACTCGATTTGGGCTTGTGGAGCTCACTCTCTTTTTGGTGGCTCGCTCTCTCACTATTATCTCCATGATGGGTGGCTTGCTTGTCGGTGATCACTTGGCTTGGAGACTTAGGGCGAAGTACGTAGTCCCTTCCTTTCATCTTGAAGATATAGTGGTTTGTTTGGCCGTTGTGGATGACACCTCTATCAAATTGCCATGGGCGTCCAGGAAGAAGGTGACAAACGGTCATTGGAACGAAATCACACTCCAAAGTGTCTTCGTAGGCACCAATTTTGAAGGAGACTTGTACTTGATGCTTGACTTGGATAGTGCCGGAGTCACTAAGCCATTGAACTTTGTATGGATGGGGATGCTTCGTCTTGGGCAATTGGATCTTGGCACAAAGTTCTTCACTTGCGAGGTTATGACAACTCCCTCCATTGATGATGACCTTGACGGATCTTCCATTGATGCCGGTCTTAGTGTGGAATATGTGGCATCTTTGGTCTTCTTCTTGTTGATGTTGAAGAGTCAAGACCTTGGATACAACAAGAGCGGGACTTGAATCTTCATCACAAAAGACTTGTTCCATGTCTTCTTCGTTCACTTGCCGGTTGATGTCTACTACACAACCTTCTTCTTGTAGAAGTTGTTGGGCCTCCAAGTGCAGAGGTTTGTAGGACAGTAGCAAATTTCCCTCATGTGGATGACCTAACGTTTATCAATCCGTGGGAGGCGTAGGATGAATATGGTCTCTCTCAAACAACCCTGCAACCAAATAACAAAGAGTCTCTTGTGTCCCCAACACACCCAATACAATGGTAAATTGTATAGGTGCACTAGTTCGGTGAAGAGATGGTGATACAAGTGCAATATGGATGGTAGACATAGGTTTTTGTAATATGAAAATATAAAGACAGCAAGGTAGCAAGTGGTAAAAGTGAGCGTAAAGTCGTAAACGCTATTGCAATGCTAGGAAACAAGGCCTAGGGTTCATCTTTCACTAGTGCAAGTTCTCTCAACAATAATAACACAATTGGATCATATAACTATCCCTCAGCATGCAACAAAGAGTCACTCCAAAGTCACTAATAGCAGAGAACAAACGAAGAGATTATTGTAGGGTACGAAACCACCTCAAAGTTATTTTTTTTGATCGATCTATTCAAGAGTTTGTACTAGAATAACACCTTAAGACACAAATCAACCAAAACTCTAATGTCACCTAGATACTCCAATGTCACCTCAAGTATCCGTGGGTACGATTATATGATATGCATCACACAGTCTCACATTCATCTATTCAACCAACACAAAGAACTTCAAAGAGTGCCCCAAAGTTTCTACCGGAGAGTCAAGACGAAAACGTGTGCCAACCCCTATGCATAAGTTCACGAGGTCACAGAACTCGCAAGTTGATCACCAAAACATACATCAAGTGGATCACGTGATATCCCATTGTCACCACGGATAAGCACATGCAAGACATACATCAAGTGTTCTCAAATCCTTAAAGACACAATCCGATAAGATAACTTCAAAGGGAAAACTCAATCCATTACAAGAGAGTAGAGGGGGAGAAACATCATAAGATCCAACTATAATAGCAAAGCTCGTGATACATCAAGATTGTGCCAAATCAAGAACACGAGAGAGAGAGAGATCAAACACATAGCTACTGGTACATACCCTCAGCCTCGAGGGTGAACTACTCCCTCCTCGTCATGGAGAGCACCGAGATGATGAAGATGGCCACCGGAGAGGGACCCCCCCCTCCGGCAGGGTGCCGGAATGGGTCTAGATTGGTTTTCGGTGGCTAAGAGGCTTGTGGTGGCGGAACTCCCGATCTAGGTTGTTTTCTGGAGGTTTCAGTACTTATAGGAATTTTTGGCGTCGGGAACAAGTCAGGGAGGTGCCCGAGTCGTCCACGAGGGTGGAGGGTGCGCCCTACCCCCTGGGCTCACCCTCCTATCTCGTGGATGGCTCGGGACTCTTCTGGCCCAACTATTTTACTCTGGTGGCTTCTTTTGGTCCATAAAAATCATCAAAAATTGGCACGTCAATTGGACTCCGTTTGGTATTCCATTTCTGTAAAACTCAAAAACAAGGAAAAACAGAAACTAGCACTGGGCTCTAGGTTAATAGGTTAGTCCCAAAAATCATATAAAATAGAATATAAATGCATATAAAACATCCTAGATGGATAATATAATAGCATGGAACAATAAAAAATTATTGATACATTGGAGACTTATCAAGCATCCCCAAGCCTAATTCCTTCTCGTCCTCGAGTAGGTAAATGATAAAAACAGAATTTTTGATGTGGAATGCTACCTAACATATTTATCAATTAATTTTCTTTATTGTGGCAAGAATATTCAGATCCATAAGATTCAAGACAAAAGTTTAATATTGACATAAAAATAATACTTCAAGCATACTAACTAGGCAATTATGTCTTCTCAAAATAACATGGACAAAGAAAGCTTATCCCTACAAAATCATATAGTTTGGATATGCTTCATTTTCGTCACACAAAATGCTCTCATCATGCACAACCCCAATGACAAGCCAAGCAATTGTTTCATACTTTAGTAATCTCAAACTTTTTTCAACTTTCACGCAATACATGAGCGTGAGCCATGGACATAGCACTATGGGTGGAATAGAATATAATGATGGGGGTTGTGTAGAGAAGACACAAAAAGAGAAAGTCTCACATTGACGCGGCTAATCAATAGGCTATGGAAATGCCCATCAATTGATGTCAATGCGAGTAGTAGGGATTTCCATGCAACGGATGCACTAGAGCTATAAATGTTTGAAAGCTCAACAAAAGAAACTAAGTGGGTGTGCAACCAACTTGCTCGCTCACGAAGACCTAGGGCATTTGAGGAAGCCCATTGTTGGAATATACAAGCCAAGTTCTATAATGAAAATCATGTTGCTACTTTGAAGCACAAGTGTGGAAAAAGGATAGTAGCATTGTCCCTTCTCATTTTATATATTTTTTCTTTTTTTATTTGGCCTTTATTTTTTATTTTTTTATTTGGCCTTTACGTTTTTATTTGGCCTTTATTTTTTCTTTTTTTCGGGACAATGCTCTATTAATGATAATCATCACACTTCTATTTATTTACAACTCAAAGATTACAACTCGATACTAGAACAAAATATGACTATATATGCATGCCTCCCGCAGTGTACCGGGATGGGCAACGAATCGAGAGTGACATGTATGATAAATTATGCATGGTGGCCTTTCCACAAATACGATGTCAACTACATGATCATGCAAGGCAATATGACAATGATGAAGCGTGTCATAATAAACGGAACGGTGGAAAGTTGCACGGCAATATATCTCAGAATGGCTATGGAAATGCCATAATAGGTAGGTATGGTGGCTGTTTTGAGGAAGATATAAAGAGGCTTATGTGTGATAGAGCGTATCATATCACGGGGTTTGGATGCACCGGCGAAGTTTGCACCAACTCTTGAGGTACGAAAGGGCAATGCACGGTACCGAAGAGGCTAGAAATGATGGAAGGGTGAGAGTGCGTATAATCCATGGACTTAACATTAGTCATAAAGAACTCACATACTTATTGCAAAAATCTACAAGTCATCAAAAACCAAGCACTACGTGCATGCTCCTAGGGGGATAGATTGGTAGGAAAAGACCATCGCTCGTCCCTGACCGCCACTCATAAGGGAGAAAATCAAAGAACACCTCATGTTTCAAATTTGTCACACAACGGTTACTATACGTGCATGCTACAGGACTTGCAAACCTCAACACAAGTATTTCTCAAATTCACAATTACTCAACTAGTATGACTCTAATATCACCATCTTCATATCTCAAAACAATCATCAAGTATCAAACTTCTCATAGTATTCAATGGACTTTATATGAAAGTTTTTATTATACCCAACTTGGATGCCCATCATATTAGGACTAATTTCATAACCAAAGAAAATTACCATGTTGTTCTAAAGACTCTCAAAATAATATAAGTGAAGTATGAGAGTTCATCTATTTCTTCAAAATAAAACCACCACCATGCTCTAAGAAGATATAAGTGAAGCACTAGAGCAAACGACAAACTACGCCGAAAGATATAAGTGAAGATCAATGAGTAGTCGAATAATTATGGAACTATGTGAAGACTCTCTAACATTTAGGAATTTCAGATCTTGGTATTTTATTCAAACAGAAAGAAAAACAAAATAAAATGACGCTCCAAGCAAAACACATATCATGTGGTGAATAAAAATATAGCTCCAAGTAAAGAAACATGATGTAGGGTACATCAATTGGACTCCGTTTTGATGTAGCGTAGGAACCCCAGGGGCCGATATTTCATGAGAGGAGCAGATCCCGCGATGAACATGAAGAACAAAAGGGAAATTACGAGGGGAAACACAAGGGGAAACATGAGAGAAACACTAAACCAACAAGAAATAGTCACATATATGCTAGATCCTCGAGTATATAAGGGGTCTCACGATCCACGGTCAACTAGGGACGATACAAAGGTAACCGGTCTTCTCCGTGAGGAGGTCTTGAGGTTCTTCCCTAAAGGGGTCTTGAATCTGCTTGGGGGATCTTCTCTGAGGAGGCGCTATCTCCTAGGAGAAGGAAACCAAGGGGATGAGCAAAGCTCTCACACAAAATATGAGCTAATCCTTTGCTAACCTTAAAACGTAGGTAGGAGAAGAGTATATATAGTCTAGGTGGGGAGAAGGGGTACACAGGCTGCGGCCCAACAAATAACTGCACACAAGCGTCGGACGTCCGGGAGTCACCGGTCGTCCGGAGGCTCATGAGGGTCCAGACGTCCGGTGCTCGTCGGACGTCCATAGATTCATCTCGTGTGTGCTTCAGTCGGACATCCAGTCGGGGTGGGTCGTCCGGGCGCCGGTCGTTCGGAGGGCTTCGGAAATCCGTAGTTTCGGCTCGGGTGTGGGTGTGTCGGTCGTCCGGAGAAGGTCAGATGTCCGGAGACTGGAGATCGTCGGACGTCCGGTCATGGTCGGTCGTCTGGAGCCTGTAGATCATCGGATGTCCGGTTTGGGTCGGTCGTCCGGAGCGTGTAGCTTCTTCCGCATCTCTTCTTCTTCACGTCCATCTTCCTCTTCAGATTCTTCTTGCTCCTTAGCTTCTTCATGGCTAACTCCATGATACCTGAGTATGCATAATGTCGCTATTTGAGGTAGTAGCCATGTCTCATGTGCATCAAAGTGAACTTGTGAGAGGAGAGATGTCACCTCGGTTTCGAGAGCTCTTGCACATTCTCGTGTCATGGGTCCACTAGGCACTTGGTGAGACGATGGTAGGTCCATGGGGATGACCATGGGATGCTCCGCATCATCTCCCCTCCCTTGGGGAAGATCCGACCTCGGATCAATTTCTTCATCACCATGGTAGGGCGAAAGGTCCTTGACATTGAAGATGTCGCTCACGTTGTACTTGTCGCGCGGGAGTTCGATCTTGTAAGCGTTGTTGTTGTAGCGCGCGAGCACCTTGAAGGGTCCATCCGCTCGAGGTAGGATCTTGGACTTGCGTTCATTGGGGAAGCGGTATTTGCGAAGGTGTAGCTACACAAGATCACCAATGTCGAATACCATGGGTTGCTTGTTGATGTTGAGCTTGGTTGCAAGTCGTTGTACTTGGCGCTTGATGGTGTGGCTTGTATCTTCATGCAACTTCTTGAGATGGTTCACACATGCACTTGCTTCGATACTGATGCGCTCTTGTAGTGGTAGAGGAAGAATTTCCAATGGTGACAATGGGTTGAATCCGTAGATGACCTCGAAGGGGGACTTGCCGGTTGTTGAGTGTCTTGCGCGGTTGTAAGCGAACTCGGCAATAGGTATACACTCCTCCCACTCCTTGATGTTCTTCTTGATGAGCACGCGAAGTAGAGCGGAGAGTGTGCGGTTGGTCACCTCCGTTTGGCTGTCGGTTTGTGGATGATACGCCGTGGAGAAGAGTAGCTTGATTCTAAGCTTGGCGCATAGGGTCTTCCAAAAGTAGCTTAGGAACTTGACGTCGCAGTCCGAGATGATCGTCTTTGGAACTCCATGTATAGGCAATATTTCCCTACAAAAGAGATTGACAACATGTGAAGCATCATCTATCTTGTTGCCAGGAATGAAATGTGCCATCTGAGAAAATCCGTCCACAACGACAATTACCGAATCCTTTCCATTTCTATTCCTAGGCAATCCAAGTACAAAATCCATGCTAATGTCTTACCATGGTTGACATGGAATTGGGAGTGGCATGTAAAGGCCATGGGATTGAGCTTTAGACTTAGCTTTGCAACATGTAGAGCATCGGTTTGTGAAGCGGTTAACGTCGTGAAACATCTTGGGCCAATGGTAGTTCTTGGAGAGCGTAGCGAAAGTCTTGGCGCGTCCAAAATGTCCCATTAGTCCTCCTCCATGAGATTCCTACAAAGGGAACAAACGAAGAGAAGACTCGGGGATGCAAAGTTTGTTAGCTCTCATGAGATATCCATCTTTGATGTAATAGCGTTCCCAAGAGGTATGCGTCAAACATTTGGCATAAGGAGTAGCAAAAGTAGGATCATGCTCATACAAGTCTTTTATGTGCTCAAAGCCAATGACATCCAATTCAAGTTGAGTATCAAGCATGCATATGTGGGAAAGGGCATCCGCCACAATATTTTCCTTACCTTTGATGTACTTGATGAATTCGCTCCATTTAGCATGACGCTTGTTCAACTTGGTTTGACCCTTGAGATACTTGAGCGTTTCATGGTCGGTATGAATGATAAATTCATGAGGGCGAAGATAGTGTTCCCATTTGTGCAAAACTTGCCCTAATGCATATAGCTCTTTGTCATAGATGGGGTAATTGAGTTGCGCTCCGGAAAGTTTCTCACTAAAGTAAGCTATGGGGCGCTTCTCTTGCGTTAACACACCTCCTATGCCATTACCACTAGCATCACAATGAATCTCATAGGGTTTGTGAAAGTTGGGCAATGCAAGCACGGGAGCATGAGTAAGAAAATTCTTAATCTCATTGAAAGCGGTATCTTGGGATGGTCCCCAAACAAAAGGCACATTTTTCTTGCTCAAAGCATGCAAAGGGGAAGCAATGGTGCTAAAGTCCTTGACAAATCTATGGTAGAAACCGGCTAAACCAAGGAAGCTACGCACTTGATGCAAGTTGGTTGGTTGCGGCCAAGTTTTAATAGCATTGATCTTAGAGTCACCAACATGAACACCCTTAGAGGAAACAGCAAAACCCAAGAAAACGAGCTTATCAAGGCCAAAAAGGCACATTTCCATGTTGGCATAGAGACGCTCTTTTCGAAGAGTTTGCAAAACGGTTCGAACATTTGTGACATGATCTTTAAGAGATTTGCTATAAACAAGGATATCATCGAAGTAGACCACAATAAACACACCAATGTCAGGGCGAAAGACATGATTCATAAGACGCATAAAAGTACCCGGTGCTTCCGATAGACCCATAGGCATGACTAACCATTCATACAACCCAAACTTGGTTTTGAAAGCGGTTTTCCATTGATCACCCTCTTGTATGCGGATTTGATAGTAACCACTCTTAAGATCAATTTTGGAAAATATAGTGGAACCACTAAGTTCATCAAGCATATCATCAAGGCGTGGAATGGGATACCTATAACGAACGGTGATAGCATTGATAGAGGTAAAGGTGTCCCGATGTTTCGATGTGATGGTGGCTATCGTTTCTGGGGGAGTCGACCTTGATGATCCGACTACGAACGTGTGAGACGTCGCACCTTAGCAATCGCTAAACCAACTTCCGAGGGCTTATTGACCACGCCGGAGCACGATCAACCTGACCATGAGGGTCTGTTTCCTGCAAGCAAACGAAGAACAAGCAAGAAACTGAGATTGCAATCTGGATATTGCGAATATAAGATGAAAGCTTTATTGATCAAGGTGGGGTTCTATGACGTCTTGGTCTGGTCGTTGGACACAAACGAAGTACGAGAAGTTGCAGCTATGGCGAACTTTTAATCTAAACAAAACCCAAAGTCTAAACGATGCCCTAAGGGCTGTATATATGGAGGAAGAGGGGGGAATTTCGTGGCCCTTGAGGTTTGTCGAGCAGCTCCTGTACTTGACGCAGAATCTCCTTCGTCTCCTCTGGATTGGTACGGTATGGTGCACGGCTGGGTAGCGAAGCACCGGGAATTAAGTCAATTTGATGCTCAATCCCTCGAATAGGTGGTAATCCCGGTGGCACGTCTTGTGGAAAGACGTCAGCGAACTCCTGCAAAATGTTAGTGACAGCAGGGGGCAAAGAGGAAGGCACGTCCTCGAATGAAAATAATGCCTCTTTGCACACAAAAGCATAGCAAACAGATTTGCTAAAATCTAGCTCATCAATATCAGATTTGGTGGCAAGTAAACATGCACTTTTCAATTTAATTTCAGAAACAACAGTAGATGGTTTATTATTAGGCTTCATTTGGTGCTCAAATTCTTTTGCCACAATCTGATTTTCACTCTTATTTGTCTCCTGTTTTGCTTTATTAGCTCTATTAATATCATCTTTCAAAATGGAATCAGGAGTCATAGGAAGCAAAGTAATATTTTTATCGTTATGAACAAGAGTATACTGATTGTTTCTACCATGGTGTACAGAATTTTTATCAAATTGCCATGGTCTACCAAGTAATAAGGAACATGCTTGCATAGGTACCACATCACAATCAACATAATCAGCATATGTAGAGATACTAAAATGCACACGAACAGTATGTGTTACCTTAACCTTGCCGCTGTTGTTGAACCATTGGATGTAGTAAGGATGTGGATGTGGTCTTGTGGTGAGAGATAGCTTCTCCACCATCTCCATGCTAGCCAAGTTGTTGCAACTCCCTCCATCTATGATCACGCGAACAGAACATTCCTTCACAACTCCCTTTGTATGGAACAAATTATGCCTCTGATTTTGCTCAGCTTGTGTAACTTGCACACTCAAAACACGTTGAGCAACTAAACATTCATACCTGTCAGCATCTTCAGGAGCCATGTATTGCGTCTCATGATCAGAATCATCTCCACCGTGTTCGTCACGTGTAATAAGAGCCAAAGTCTCCTCATCATAGTCACTAGCGGACTCATACCCACCATCCTCAGTAACAATCATCACACGCTTAGATGGGCATTCTCTCGCATAATGACCTCCACCCTTGCAACGTCGACAAATAATATCATGTGTTTGCCCTGTTGATGCCATGGATGAAGAAGAGCTCTTTGCAGGCCCAGAAGGTGTGCTCTTGGCAGATAGTGGTGATTGTGCCTGCTTTATTGTATCACGGTTGGAGGTGGCAGCCGACGGAGGCGCTGGTGTAGCAGAATGTGTGGAAGTAGATGAAGGTCGACCTGCAGAAAAGTTAGTCCGCGCCAATGCCTATCGATCCTGCACTTCACATTCAGCTTTACAAGCAAGATGGAATAAACGAGTGATATTAGTATACTCCTTATACTCTAGATCGTCTGAATCTCTCTATTTAATCCACCCATAAAACGTGCAAGCATAGCTTCATTCTCCTCAACAATACCACATCTAATCATGCCAGTTTGTAATTCCTGATAATATTCTTCTACAGAATTTTTTTCCCTGTCTTAAGCGCTGCAATTTTTGAAGTAATTCACGTTGATAATATGGTGGAACCCAACGAGTACGCATAGCAGTTTTCAAAGCAGCCCAAGTAGCCGGAATAGGATATAATCTAAAATGCTCAGACCACCAAACACATGCAAAACTAGTGAATGCACAAATAGCAGCAGGAACACGTCTCTCCTCGGGATATTGTAAACATGTAAATCATTGTTCAGTTTCTAACTCCCAAGTAAGATATATATCAGGAACATATCTACCCTCAAATGGTGGGATATTCAATTTTAGTTTAGGGAGATGGTCATGATCTCGTACCTGAGGGTGAGCCCTACCATTGCCATTATTTGCATGTGGAAGACCTGGTGGTTGCTGTGCTGGTGGTGGCACGTAGCTCTGATTTTGATCAACCTCATCCTCATAATCTCCCACATAATCATCCTCCTCCACATCAGCAGTAGGAGCCACAGAAGTATCAACAGCAGCACCAGCAGTTTGGCCCGGCTGAAGAGGGACACGGCTCGCTCGGCGGAGGGCTGTTTCCCGACGTGGAGGTAGTCGGTGTTGTTGCTGTTGTTGCAGAGGTGCGGCAGGAGCAGCCGGTGGTGGTGGTGGAAAACGCGAAAGCAATTCAGCAAACTTGTTATCGAGCTTTTTTTCAAACATCTTCTCCATGCCATCTATCTTCTCCATGGCCTCTTCAAATCTGTTTAGCACATCTTGCACATGTCCACTCATCATTTGCTAAAACTTATCATGAAGATCCTTGTTCGTCAAGTTCTCCCAGTCAGTCTCGTTGGCTTGTGATCCTGGCATGGTTAGCAGCAATAGAAACACACAAGAATATGATCCTATAGACTACTAACAAGTGGTGGTGGTGGCGGGTGTCACGAATCCGTCAAGCAAATCTCAAATTCTTACCAGTTCTTACCCAGCAGCAGGCGGTGATCGGCAACCGTTGTAGTCAAAACTCTCAAAATCTTGGATAGAGCGATTGCCAGGGAGAGTCAAACGCACGACGTAGATGTATGTGGAGCTGGGAAGGCTTATAGTATGGTAGCAAAAAGGGTCAGCAATAATCAATTCAGAGATGCAAAGTTGAATAAACGCTCAACGACGGTACTGTGCTGGTCCTAGGCTAGACCGTGCTAGAGACGCGAGCCTAGAACACTAACAAAATCACGGCGCTGCACGTAAATAAGGGAAAAGCACACTCTGGAACTCTATTTTTTTCGCTTTTTTTGCGCTCCTTTTTTTTGCGCTCCTCTTTTTTTTTGCGAAAAATCACTATAATGGCGAGTGTCTCAAAACTCTTTCCTCGTCAAACTGATAGGATGGGCACGAAATTTTTTTCACTTTTTTTTGGAAATCAGGGCAGCGACGACGAAAAAGTGCGACAAAAAATCACTATGATGGCACGTGGCTCAAAAGACTCAGAAAAGCCTAAAAATAGGATAGGGAAAAAATATTTTTGCCCGTGAAAATTTTGGCCTAAAAACTGCCCGGGGGTCTCCAGACTCTTTTTCGAGACCTACGCAGGCAAGGAAACACGAATCGGAATTTAGATTGATCTCAAGAACAAACCTAATATGAGAAGAACAACTTATGACCAGAACTCGAAACTCTAAAAGACTAGACTCTAAGACCAGCAACTTGACACGACGATGCAACCGCAAATTCAACAAAGCAAAAACCCTAAAAAGATTTTGCAAAGGCTCAGATTGGTTCGGATATGGTGAACTAACCCTAATTTTTTTGTGGCTTTTTCGTGGACTGTAGGTATGAAGAACATACTCGATCTAATCTACGAAAAACTGTAAAATCTCACCGAGCAACCTGGAAATCTGATACCACTTGATAGAGGTAAAGGTGTCCCGATGTTTCGATGTGATGGTGGCTATCGTTTCTGGGGGAGTCGACCTTGATGATCCGACTACGAACGTGCGAGACGTCGCGCCTTAGCAATCGCTAAACCAACTTCCGAGGGGTTATTAACCACGCCGGAGCACGATCAACCTGACCACGAGGGTCTGTTTCCTGCAAGCAACCGAAGAACAAGCAAGAAACTGAGATTGCAATCTGGATATTGCGAATATAAGATGAAAGCTTTATTGATCAAGGTGGGGTTCTGTGACGTCTTGGTCTGGTCGTTGGACACAAACGAAGTACGAGAAGTTGCAGCTATGGCGAACTTGTAATCTAAACAAAACCCAAAGTCTAAATGACGCCCTAAGGGCTGTATATATGGAGGAAGAGGGGGGAATTTCGTGGCCCTTGAGGGTGTGGTCCGCAACCAACCATAACTCTTGTTTCCCACACATACGGACTCTAAAAATAGCCTATACTTAAGTATTTCGAAATTACATGGGCCTGGCCCATTAATAAGGTGATGCAGCACCTAGAATAGCCTATGGACGAATATTATGAAGTGGCATCTTGTATATTTCGTCCAAGGCTTCATGCACTCCTTATGGTGGCTTCAAAGTCCTGAAATCATCACTTGTAACTCCGTTCTTGATCCCCTTGCGCATGCCATCAACTCCATGCGTGTTCTTGCTCCAATGTTCATCCTTCTCCAAGCTAGGCCCTTCATTTGTAAGCAAAACAAATGTATCCAATATAGGCAGCATCATAATCTCATGAACATTAGAATCATTACCAAGAAACGAAAGTACCTGGTAATTTAATTGGCGTGCGCGAGCTCTAGTAATTGGTCCAGTATATGTAACAGTAGGGGCTGTGGGTGTAACAATGGTATTGATGTCCTCATCATGGCACCACTAAGTTCATCAAGCATATCATCGAGGCTTGGAATGGTATACCTATAGTGAACGGTGATAGAATTGATAGGTCTACAATTGGAGCACATGCGAAAGCTACCGTCTCGTTTTGGCACAAGAATGACCGAAATGGCACAAGGCCTCAAACTTTCACCCACATGTCCATGGTCTATGAGATGCTTTACTTGCCTTTATATTTCTTTGGTTTCTTTGGGGTTTACGCGGTAGGGAGCTTTGTTCGGAAGAGGTGCTCCGGGGATGAGGTCGATGCGGTGCTCGATGCCTCGTATTGGAGGTAGTCCCGGAGGTAGCTCGTCGGGGAAAACATCTTGAAATTCCTGCAAAAGAGAAGACAACACTAAAGGTAGAGCGTGAGAGGTGTTAGTTTTTGGTGAGTCGTCCTTGCATAAAAGGACATAGTGTAGGACACGAGATGGGTTCTCACACACTCATCTTATCTCACTTTTGGTGGCAAATAGGACTAAGTTCTTCTTTTCGCTCATCTGGTGGCACTCGATTTGGGCTTGTGGCGCTCACTCTCTTTTTGGTGGCTCGCTCTCTCACTATTCTCTCCACGATGGGTGGCTTGCTTGTCGGCGATCACTTGGCTTGGAGACATGGGTCGAAGTACGTACTCCTTTCCTTTCATCTTGAAGATGTAGTGGTTCGATCGGCTGTTGTGGATGACACCTCTATCAAATTGCCATGGGCATCCAAGAAGAAGGTCGCAACCATTGGAAGGATATCACACTCCAAAGTGTCTTCGTAGGTGCCAATTCTGAAGGAGACTTGTACTCGATGCTCGACTTGGATAGTGCCGGAGTCGCTAAGCCATTGAACTTTGTAGGGATGTGGGTGCTTCATCTTGGGCAATTGGAGGTTGGAGCAAAGTTCTTCACTTGCAAGGTTATGACAAATCCCTCCATCGATGATGACCTTGACGGATCTTCCATTGATGTCGGCCTTGGTATGAAAGATATGGCATCTTTGGTCTTCTTCTTGTTGATGTTTAAGAGTCAAGACCTCGGAGACAATGACAGCGGGACTTGAATCTTCATTACAAAAGACTTGTTTCGTGTCTTCTTCGTTCACTTGCCGGTGTATGGCCACTTGCTCAAGGGCTTCCATTTCTCCTTCACTAATTGAGTCATAAGTGATGTCGTCGTTGAGGATCATGGTTCGCTTGTTGGTGCACTCATAGGACTTGTGGCCTCGGCCTCCGCATGTGAAGCATTTGAAGGAACTTGTCTTGATGGTCTGATCGGTGAGGGTTGATGATGATGAAGCTCTCGGCTTGAAGTTGCTTGTAGTAGGATGACTTGGAGTGGTCGAAGTTTTCTAGGAACTCGACTTGTCGACGTTGCTTGTAGAAGGCTTGGTAGACGGTGTTGGAGTCGTTGAAGCTTGGGTGTTGGAGAAACCGGATGACTTGGATGAGAACTTGGCATACTTGTAATCGTCTTGCACTTGACGTTCCTCTTTGGTAGCTTGATGCACTAGCTCGATGAGGTTCGAGTATGGTTGGAAGTCAGAGATCTTCTTGATATGATGATTGAGTCCATTCAAGAAACGTGCCATTGTTTGCTCATCATCTTCCGTGACATTGGCTCTTATCATCGCAATCTCCATCTCCTTGTAGTATTCTTCAACGCTCTTGGTTCCTTGCTTTAGTAGTTGGAGTTTCTTGAAGAGGTCGCGGTTGTAGTAGGTAGGCACGAAGCGTGCTCTCATGACATCCTTCATTTGCGCCCAAGTAGTGATGGGTGGTTCACCTCTTGCCTCACGGTGCTCAATAACTTGTTCCCACCAAATGAGGACATAGTCTTGGAACTCAAGGGATGCCATCGCTATCTTCTTCTCTTCGCCATAGTTGTGCAAGCGGAAGATTTTGTCGACCTTAAATGCCCATGAAAGGTACTCTTCGGGATCGTTGCTTCCATTGAACTTGGGCATGGTGAATTTAAGCTTGTCGTAGCATTGCTCTTCATGGTGTTGGGGTCAGGGATGATGACGCCCATGTTGTTGATGATTGTCAAACTCGTTGTGCTCTTGGCGAGGAGGGTTGTCAACCTCGTGTTTCTCTTTTCATGAAGGATTTTCATTGTCTTTATGCTCTTGGTGGACTTGAGGTCCTTGGCGAGCTTGACGTTGCACGCGAGCTTGAAATCTTCGTTCGTGAGCTTCGTCGCGAAGTGCTTCTTCATGTTCACGAGCTTGTCGGCCTTGGTTGGCTATGGCTCGACTTGAATCTCGGAGGGAACGTTGCGCCTCAAGTGCTTGAGCTTCACGGATTTGTTGTTCTTGGCGTTGTGCCTTGGCATCTTGTGCATCTTGGTGTAAACGTGCTCGCTCTTCCTCTTCTTGTTGGCGTTGTCATTGCCGTTCTCGTGCTAGCGCAAAAGCCGCTTGGGTTTGACATTGCCGGTGCTCTTAAGAGTTGGTGTCGCATAGAGGATTGAGGCTTGCTTGACGATCCTTGCGCACGTCACGTTGAAGAGTGTTCGATGTCGGTGTACTTGAGCCGGAGAGGGTGAACTCGGAGTGTCGACTTGAGCAGCTCCGTCTTGCTGAGGACGAAGCGGAAGAAGAGCGATTGAGCAACAAAGCACGAATCTCGTCCATTCTTGCGTCATTTTCTTGCTTGTGATCGTCGAGCTTTTGGTCTAAGTAGTCCCTTGTACGTTGCTCGGAGAGTCGCAAGTCGGCGGCGAGGTTGTCGATGCGTTCACTCATTGCTTGTTGCTCTTGATGCAAAGGACGTTGTGCACCAAAGAGGTGGCTCTTTGTGACATAGGAGTTCATGTCGTCGTCGTGCTCAATGAAGAGTGGGTTGGTAGAAGTACTTGGCCTATCCATCATTCCAAGAGAAATATGTGAGTGGGAGAAAGATAAGAACATATACCAAATGTACTTTGACCGATGTTGAAGGTGGATCAATGATCACTCCAATGTGGAACAAGGAAATAGCACAATTTGTACCAATTCTTGTCGGTTTCTCACACCTACACAAGTAAAAGCTTATGGTGGAGCTTTGTTAGGATGGTGGCACACAATTTGATGCAATTGTAAGTGAGCTTCAATAATGTTGGAAAAGATTCGCAAGTTTGCAATGCAACAAGTAGACCAAGCAATATAAGGTACACGGAAACACACACGCAAAGAGATAAGTGGGGTCGTGCAACCAAGGATGAGCCAAAATGTGGAATCCATGAAAATGGTCTTGTTGCACAACACTAGAGAGATGCTTGCACGATTGCACAATAAGCGTATATGAAGACTTGTGCACAACCTACTAAGCAAAAATGCAACGACTTCTATCCCAAGTATGCTCTATTTATGGTGTTTTGATGCTATGATCCAAGATGATCTAGTATGACAATCTTAGTGTTGTATGATGCTATGGTTCTTGCTTAAAACCTCGTTGCTTATCTTTCCCTTTTGCTTAAAAGCTTGTTTGGCTCTTTGTTGTTTGAGCTCTTTTCTCATGGGATGCTTCACGAACCAAGATAGCAATTGTGTATGCGATGACAACATTGTGACACAAGAGATGATACCAACATATGCACCAATGATGTATGTATGCTATGGGAAGTATGATCACTAATGTGCACAAGTCTCGTTGCCGGCACTACTCAAATGCTAGTCTCAAAGGGTATGCGATGCAAAGGAGTAAGGCTATGATGGCTATCAATGTAATGGCAAGAATGATGTATCCAATACCAACGTGAGGTTACCGCTTCTTTCTTACGGTATGGTGTCAAAATGGTGGCACGAATACCAAGATGTAGTCGAGGTGGTCGTTGTTGATGATGCGTTCGTGGCGAAGATGAGCGGCGGTGATGTTGATGTCGAACCATATTTAAATAGCCGAAACACAATAAGACACGGAACCGCAACTCAAATTCTCAAATCTCGAAGTGGCAACACGTGTCGGAGTGTGAAACGGGTAAGCAATGGTGGTAGTATGCAGAAGTTGTGATGGTGTAACGGTGGTGGGAGTGCGTATACGGAAGTGGGGCGGTGGTGGTGACTACAACTGAATTCAGTTCCGTCAGGGAACGTCGGACGTCCGGGATGGGCCGGTCGTCGGACGTCCGGAGGCGGTCGGACGTTCGGTGCCTGGGTGAAATTTCGGGAACGGGAAGAATAGCTAGGGTTCGTGATGGAGAGGTCGAAATTCGTTGAATCCGGGCGATTTCGTGGATGGGAAAGGTGGAGACAATGGGGAAAAGGTAGATCCAGTCAAGGCAAAGCAAATCCACGGATCAAATCCAACAAACGTTTAACATACCAACAAATCACAAAAAAAATTGGGGCTATTTTTGTGGGGAATTTTCGAATTGGGGACGAAATCAACAAAAACTAGGCTAGAAACACAATGGGGAGGCTCCAAAATCGTGATGAACGTGGCTATGATACAAAGATGATGTAGGGTAGGAACCCTAGGGGATGATATTTCACGAGAGGAGCAGATCCCGCGATGAACACGAACAACACAAGGGAAATTATGAGGGGAAACACAAGGGGAAACACGAGAGAAACACTAAACCAACAAGAAATGGTCACACATATGCTAGATCCTCGAGTACATAAGGGGTCTCACGATCCACGGTCAACTAGGGACGATACACAGGTAACCGGTCTTCTCCGTGAGGAGGTCTCGAGGTTCTTCCCTTAAAGGGGTCTTGAATCCGCTTGGGGGATCTTCTCCGAGGAGGCGCTATCTCCAAGGAGAAGGTAACCAAGTGGATGAGCAAAGCTCTCACATGAAATATGAGCTAATCCTTTGCTAACCCTAAAACGTAGCTAGGAGAAGAGTATATATTGTCTAGGTGGGACGAAGGGGTACACAGGCTGCGGCCCAACACATAACAGCACATAGGCGTCGGGCGTCCGGGAGTCACCGGTCATCCGAAGGCTCATGAGGGTCCGGACGTCTGGTGCTCGTTGAACGTCTATAGATTTGGCTCGGGTGTGCTTCGGTCGGATGTCCGGTCGGGGTCGGTCGTCCGGAGGGCTTCGGAAATCCGTAGTTTCGGCTCGGGTGTGGGTGTGTCGGTCGTCCGGAGAAGGTCGGACGTCCGGAGCGTGGAGATTGTCGGACGTCCGGTCTTGGTCGATCGTCCAGAGCCTGTAGATCGTCGGACGTCTGGTCTGGGTCAGTCGTCCGGAGCCTGTAGCTTCTTCCGCATCTCTTCTTCTTCATGTCCATCTTCCTCTTCTAATTCTCCTTGCTCCTTAGATTCTTCATGGCTAACTCCTTGATACTTGAGTATGCATAATGTCTCTGTTTAAGGTAGTAGCCATGTCTCATGTGCATCAAAGAGAACTTGTGAGAGGAGATATGTCACCTTGGTTTCGAGAGCTCTTGCACGTGCTCGTGTCATGGGTCCGCTAGGCACTTGGTGAGACGCTGGTAGGTCCATGGGGATGACCTTGGGATGCTCTGCGTCACGTTTGGTATTCCTTTTCTGTAAAACTCAAAAACAAGGAAAAATAGAAACTGGCACTGGGCTCTAGGTTAATAGGTTAGTCCCAAAAATAATATAAAATAGCATATAAATGCATATAAACCATCCTAGATGGATAATATAATAGCATGGAACAATCAAAAATTATAGATACGTTGGAGACGTATCACCGGTGTATAGCCACTTGCTCAAGGGCTTCCATTTCTCCTTCACTCATTGAGTCATAAGTGATGTCGTTGTTGAGGATCATGGTTCGCTTGTTGGTGCACTCATAGGACTTGTGGCCTCGGCCTCCGCATGTGAAGCATTTGAAGGAACTTGTCTTGACGGTCTGATCGATGAGGGTTGATGATGATGAAGCTCTCGGATTGAAGTTACTTGTAGTAGGATGACTTGGAGTGGTTGAAGTTTTCTAGGAACCAAACTTGTCGATGTTGCTTGTAGAAGGCTTGCTAGACGGTGTTGGAGTTGTTGAAGCTTGGGTGTTGGAGAAACCAGATGACTTGGATGAGAACTTGGCATACTTGTAATCGTCTTGCAATTGACATTCCGCTTTGGTAGCTTGATGCACTAGCTCGATGAGGTTCGAGTATGGTTGGAAGTCGGCGATCTTCTTGATAGGATGGTTGAGTCCATTCAAGAAACGTGCCATAGTTTTCTCATCATCTTCCGTGATGTTGGCTCTTATCATGGCAATCTCCATTTCCTTGTAATACTCTTCAACGCTCTTGGTTCCTTGCTTGAGTAGTTGAAGTTTCTTGAAGAGGTCACGGTTCTAGTAGGTAGGCACAAAGCGTGCTCTCATGACATCCTTCATTTGTGCCCACGTAGTGATGGGTGGTTCACCTCTTGCCTCACGGCGCTCGATGACTTGTTCCCACCAAATGACGATGCCATCGCGATCTTCTTCATAGTTGTGCAAGAAGAAGATTTTGTCGACCTTCAATGCCCATGAAAGATACTCTTCGGGATCGTTGCTTCCATTGAACTTGGGCATGGTGAACTTTAGCTTGCCGTATCATTGCTCTTCATTGTGTTCGGGTCTTGGATGATGACGTCCTTGACGAGGAGGATCGTCTCTCGCAATGTGTTCTTGCCGTGGAGGATTTCCATTGTCTTCATGCTCTTGGTGAACTTGATGTTCTTGGCGAGCTTGTGGAGGAACTTGTCGAGCTTGACATTGCACACGAGCTTGATATCGTCGTTCATGAGCTTCTTCGCGAAGTGCTTCTTCATGTTCATGAGCTTGTCGGCCTCGGTTGGCTACGACTCGACTTGATTCTCGGAGGGCTTGTTGTGCCTCAAGTGCTTGAGCATCTCGTAATTGTTGCTCTTGACGTTGTGCCTTGGCATCTTGCGCTTCTTGGTGTAGACGTGCTCACTCTTCCTCTTCGTGTTGGTGTTGTCGTTGTCGTTCTCGTGCTTGCGCAAAGGTAGCTTGGTTTTGACGATATCGGTGCTCTTGAGAGTCGGTGTTGCTTACAGGATTGAGGCTTGCTTGATGACCATTGCGCGCGGCACATCGAAGAGTATTCGAAGTCGGTGTACTTGGGCCGGAGAGGGTGAAGTCGGAGTGTCGACTTGAACGACTCCTTCTTGAAGAGTACGAAGTGGAAGAAGAGCGGTTGAGCAACAAAGCACAAATCGCATCCATTCATGCATCATTCTCTTGCTTGTGGTCGAAGTAATCCCTTGTACGTTGCTCGGAGATTCGCAAGTCGGTGGCGAGGTTGTCGATGCGTTCACTCATTGCTTGTTTCTCTTGATGCAAAGAATGTTGTGCACCAAAGAGGTGGCTCTTTGTGACGTAGGAGTTCATGTCGTCGTCGTGCTCAATGAAGAGTGGGTTGGTAGAAGTACTTGGCCTATCCATCATTCCAAGAGAAATATGTGAGTGTGAGAAAGATAAGAACATATACCAAATGTACTTTGACCGATGTTGAAGGTGGATCAATGATCACTCCAATGTGGAACAAGGAAATAGCACAATTTGTACCAATTCTTGTCGGTTTCTCACACCTACACAAGTAAAAGCTTATGGTGGAGCTTTGTTAGGATGGTGGCACAAAATTTGATGCAATTGTATGTGAGCTTCAATAATGTTGGAAAAGATTCGCAAGTTTGCAATGCAACAAGTAGACCAAGCAATATAAGGTACACGGAAACACACACGCAAAGAGATAAGTGGGGTCGTGCAACCAAGGATGAGCCAAAATGTGGAATCCATGAAAATGGTCTTGTTGCACAACACTAGAGAGATGCTTGCACGATTGCACAATAAGCGTATACGAAGACTTGTGCACAACCTACTAAGCAAAAATGCAATGACTTCTATCCCAAGTATGCTCTATTTATGGTGTTTTGATGCTATGATCCAAGATGATCTAGTATGACAATCTTAGTGTTGTATGATGCTATGGTTCTTGCTTAAAACCTCGTTGCTTATCTTTCCCTTTTGCTTAAAAGCTTGTTTGGCTCTTTGTTGTTTGAGCTCTTTTCTCATGGGATGCTTCATGAACCAAGATAGCAATTGTGTATGCGATGACAACATTGTGACACAAGAGATGATACCAACATATGCACCAATGATGTATGTATGCTATGGGAAGTATGATCACTAATGTGCACAAGTCTCGTTGCCGGCACTACTCAAAGGCTAGTCTCGTTGGGTAAGCGACGCAAAGGAGTAAGGCTATGATGGCTATCAATGTAATGGCAAGAATGATGTATCCAATACCAAGATAAGGTTACCGTTGCTTCGGTTCCTCGTCCGTAAGAAAGAATGGATGACGGTGATCAAATGGGTGGCACGAATACCAAGATGTAGTCGAGGTGGGCGTTGTTGATGACGCATCTGTGGCAAAGATGAGAGGCGGTGATGTTGATGTCGAACCGTACATGAATAGTCGAAACACAATAGAACACAGAACCGCAACTCAAATTCTCAAAGCTCGAAGTGGCAAAACGTGTCGGAGTGCGAAACGGGTAAGCAATTGTGGTGGTATGCGGAAGTGATGATGGTGTATAGGTGGTGGGAGTGTGTATGCGGAAGTGGGGCGGTGGTGGCAATTTTCTGGGAAAAAATTCAGTTTCGTCAGGGTTTTACGGACGTCCAGGCTTTTACGGTCGTCCGGTCGTTAGATGCCCGGAGGCGGGCGGACGTCTGGTGCCTGGGTGATTTTCGGGCACGGGATGAACAGCTCGTGGGCGTGGTGGATGAGGTGAAAATGGTCAAA
Source organism: Triticum urartu (assembly GCF_056163025.1). NCBI lineage: Eukaryota > Viridiplantae > Streptophyta > Magnoliopsida > Poales > Poaceae > Triticum > Triticum urartu. Next base: position 319,246,403 of record NC_141875.1, on the reverse strand, counting down.
TCCGGGCAATTTTGTGGATGGACAAGGTGGGGAAAGGGAGGAAAAGCTAGATCCAGTCAAGGCAAAGCAAATCCACGGATCAAATCCAACAAAATTTCAACACACCAACAAATCACAAAAAAATGGGGCTATTTTGTGGGGAATTTTCGAATTAGGGACAAAATCAACAAAAACAAGGCTAGAAACACAACGGGGAGGCTCCGAAATCGTGATCAATGTGGCTCTAGATACCAAGATGATGTAGGGTAGGAACCCTAGGGGCCGATATTTCATGAAACGAGCAGATCCTGCAAAGAACACGAAGAACACGAGGGAAAGCACGAGGGGGGGAAACACAAGGGGAAACACGAGATAATCACTAAACCAACAAGAAATAGTCACACATATGCTAGATCCTCGAGTACATAAGAGATCACACGAGCCACGGTCAACTAAGGACGATAGGAAGGTAACGGGTCTTCTCTGTGAGGAGCTCTTGATGTTCTTCTCCGCAAAGGAGGTCTTGAATCCAAAGGGATCTTCTCCGAAGAGAGGCCGCGATCTCTCTCATGGAGTAGATCAGATGTGCATGAGCAAAGCTCTATCTAAAGTATGAGCTAAACCAATGCTAACCCTAAAACGTAGGTAGGAGAAGAGTATATATAGTCTAGGTGGGCGAAGGGGTACATGGGCTGTGGCCCAACACGTAAACAGCACACAGGCGTCGGGCGTCCGAGAGACACCGGTCGTCCGAAGGCTCGCGAGGGTCCAGACGTCCGGTGCTCGTCGGGCGTCCGTAGATTCGGCTCGGGTGGGCTTCGGTCGAACGTCCAGTCGGGGTCGAACGTCCGGGGCGTCAGTCGTCTAGAAGGCTCCGGAAATCCGTAGATTCGGCTTGGGTGTGGGTGTGTCAGTCGTTCGGAGAGGGCTGGTAGTCCAGAGCCTAGAGGTCGCCGGATGTCCGTAGCATGCCGGTCGTCCGGAGCCTAGGAGCTTTGAGCAGTTCTTCTTCTTGTCCATTGAACTTGGTGTCCTCATCGTCTTGTCCGTTGAGTGTAGTTGGTCGGGGTTTTCCTCCAAGCACCTGATCACACATAGGGTTTCCGCTTGAGGTAGTACCAATTCTCATGGATAGAAAGTGGTAATTCGAAGAGGAGTGAGTTCACCTTATCTTCGATAGCCTTCGCTCGGGCTCTTGTCATTGGTCCAAGTGGTGTCGTAGGATACGTAGGTAGGTCCATGGGGATGACCTTGGGATACTCCGCATCATGAACCTTGTAGGTTAAACAGAGTAAGATCCGCGCCAGAATAGTATGGTAATCCTGTTCTAGAGGTCATGTTACTTGACCATGACGAACCTACAAACTATGAGGAAGAGATGATGAGCCCATATTCTGTGAAATGGCTTGAGGCCATGAAATCTGAGATGGGGTCCATGTGTGAGAACGAAGAGTGGACTTTGGTTGACTTGCCCGAGATCGGCAAGCCATAGAGAATAAATGGATCTTCAAGAAAAAGACTGACGCCGATGGTAATGTTAATGTCTATAAAGCTCGACTTGTTGTGGATTGTCTTCGACGAGTTCAAGGAGTTGACTATGATGAGACCTTCTCACCCGTAGTGATGCTTAAGTCTGTTCGAATCATGTTAGCAATTGCCGCATTTTATGATTATGAAATTTGGCAAATGGATGTCAAAACTGCATTCCTTAATGGATATCTTAAAGAAGAGTTGTATATGATGCAACCAGAAGGTTTTGTCAATCCTAAAGGTGCAAACAAAGGGTGCAAGCTCCAGCGATCCATTTATGGAGTGGTGCAAGCCTCTCGGAGTTGGAATATACGCTTTGATAGTGTGATGAAAGCATATGGTTTTATACAGACTTTTGGAGAAGCCTATATTTACAAGAAAGTGAGTGGGAGCTCTGTAGCATTTCTAATATTATATGTAGATGACATATTGTTGATTGGAAATAATACAGAATTTCTGGATAGCATAAAAGGATACTTGAATAATAATTCTTCAATGAAAGACCTCGGTGAAGCTGCTTATATATTCGGTGTCAATATTTATAGAGATATATCAAGACGCTTAATTAGACTTTCACAAAGCACATACCTTGATAAAGTTTTGAAGAAGTTGAAAATGGATAAGTCAAAGAAAGGGTTGTTGCCTATGTTACAAGGTGTGAAGTTGAGTCAGACTCAATGCCCGAACACTGCAGAAGATAGAGAGAAAATGAAAGCCATTCCCTATGCCTGAGCCATAAGTTCTATCATGTATGCAATGCTGTGTACCAGACCTGATGTGTGCCTTGATATTAGTTTAGTAGGGAGATACCAAAGTAATCTAGGAGTGGATCACTAGATAGTGGTCAAGAATATCCTGAAATACCTGAAAAGCACTAAGGATATGTTTCTCGTTTATGGAGGTGACAAAGAGCTCGTCGTAAATGGTTACGTCGATGCAAGCTTTAACACCGATCCGGATGACTCTAAGTCACAAACCGGATACGTATTTATATTGAATGGTGGAGCTGTCAGCTGGTGCAGTTCCAAGCAAAGCGTCGTGGCGGGATCTACGTGTGAAGCGGAGTACATAGCTGCTTCGGAAGCAGCAAACGAAGGAGTCTGGATGAAGGAGTTCATATCCGAACTAGGTGTAATACCTAGTGCATCGGGTCCAGTGAAAATCTTTTGTGACAATACTGGTGCAATTGGCTTGGCAAAGGAATCCACATTTCAGAAGAGAACCAAGCACATCAAGAGACGCTTCAATTCCATCTGCGATCAAGTCAAGGAGGGTGACATAGAGATTTGCAAGATAAATACGGATCTGAATGTTGCAGATCCGTTGACTTAGCCTCTCTCACGAGCAAAACATGATCAACACCAAGACTCCATGGGTGTTAGAATCATTACTATGTAATCTAGATTATTGACCCTAGAGGCAATAATAAAGTCATTATTTATATTTCCTTATACCATGATAAATGTTTATTATTCATGCTAGAATTGTATTAACCAGAAACATAGTACATGTGTGAATACATAGACAAAACCGAGTGTCCCTAGTTTGCCTCTACTTGACTAGCTCGTTAATCAAAGATGGTTAAGTTTCCTAACCATAGACATGTGTTGTCATTTGATGAACGAGATCACATCATTAGAGAATGATGTGATGGACAAGACCCGTCTGTTAGCTTAGCATAATGATCGTTTAGTTTTATTCCTATTGCTTTCTTCATGACTTATACATGTTTCGCTGACTATGAGATTATGCAACTCCCGAATATCAGAGGAACACCTTGTGTGCTATCAAATGTCACAACGTAACTAGGTGATTATAAAGATGCTCTACAGGTGTATTCGATGGTGTTTGTCGAGTTGGCATGGATCGAGATTAGGATTTTTCACTCCGTGTATCGAAGAGGTATCTCTGGGCCCTCCCGGTAATGCTCATCACTATAAGCCTTGCAAGCAATGTAATGAGTTAGTGCCGGTAACGAGATTGAACTAGGTATGGTGATACCGATGATCAAATCTCGGGCAAGTAACATACCGATGACAAAGGGAACAACGTATGTTGTTATGCGGTTTGACCGATAAATATCTTCGTTGAATATGTAGGAACCAATGTGACCATCCAGGTTCTGCTATTGGTTATTGACCGGAGATGTGTCTCGGTCATGTCTACATAGTTCTCCAACCCGTAGGGTCCACACGCTTAACGTTCGATGACGATTTGTATTATGAGTTATGTGATTTGATGACCGAAGTTTGTTTGGAGTCCCTGATGAGATCACGGACATGACGAGGAGTCTTAAAATGGTCGAGAGGTAAAGATTCATATATTGGAAGGTTACATTCGGACACTAGAATTGTTCGGGTTGTTTCGGATGAGTTTCGGAGTACCGGGGATTACCGGACCCCCCCCCCCGAGAAGTTAATGGGCCATCACGGGCCTTAGTGGAGAAGAGAGAAGGCTGGCCAGGAGGTGGCGCCCCCCTTGCCAATCCGAATTGGACAAGGGGTGGGGGCGGCGCCCCCACTTTCCTCTCCGACCCTCCTTTCTTCCCCCCTTTGCTACTCCGCAAAAGGAAAAAAAGAGAGGGAATCCTACTAGGACTAGGGAGTCGTAGTAGGACTCCCCACACCCGGCGCGCCTCCTCCCTGGCCGCCGGCCTCCTCCCCCCTCCTTTATATATGTGGGAGGGGGCACCCCAAAGGCACACCAAGTCTTCTCTTAGCCGTGTGCGGTGCCCCTCCATAGTTACACACCTCAGTCATATCGTCGTAGTGCTTAGGCGAAGCCCTGCATTGGTAACTTCATCATCACCGTGGCCACGCCATCGTGCTGACAGAACTCTCCCTCGTCCTCAACTGGCTCAAGAGCTCGAGGGACGTCATCGAGCTGAACGTGTGCTGAACACGGAAGTGCCGTACGTTCGGTGCTAGGATTAGTTGAATCGCGAAGACGTTCGACTACATCAACCGAGTTACTAAACGCTTCTACTTTCGGTCTACGAGATTACATGGACACACTCTCCCGTGTCGTTGCTATGCTTCTCCTAGATAGATCTTACATGATCGTAGGAATTTTTTTGAAATACTGCGTTACCCATCAAAAACACGCCTGAAAATCGTGAAACTTGGCATGGTGTCATAACATGGCACCAACATGCTGTGGTAATTTTTTCGGCTGAATTGGGACAAGCTTTGGTGTAAGCTTCTTGCAAACCGGAGCTTCCCTCAAGAAGGCTCGTGGTTCCGAGAGGGAACGTCTCACCTCCGTGTGCGACATGCGTACACTGCCTTCTCTCACCTTAATTTTTTTACATAGGCAGATTAGACCAAATAGAAGTATCCTGCTAAATTCTGGAATTATCCGGGTTCGTTTGGCCTTTTTTATACATTAATTGAGTTTCTGCGCATTTAATGTGCATAATTCAAATTTGAATTACAAGACCATGCTCCAATGCACCAAAGTTGGTTGAAAAATCACATGTGTGTCCTTGGGTGAATTTCTAGATCCCATGCAAGAATTGGGAATGAAATTCAAACATGTGGGTGTCGTGGCTCGGCCAGAAAGATTGATAAACTTGGTTTTTTTAATTCCTGTAAATCCAAAACATGCCTGAAAATCATGAAACTTGGCATGGTGTCATGACATGGCACCAACATGTTGTGGTAATTTTTTTTGGCCGAATTGGGACAAGCTTTGGTGTAAGCTTCTTGCAAATCGGAGCTTCCCTCAAGAAAGCCTTTGGTTCCGAGAGGGAACGTGTCACCTCCGTGTGCGAAACGACATACGTACACTGCCTTCTCCCGCCTTAATTTTTTACACACGCAGATTAGACCAAATAGAAATATCATGCTTTGGAATTATTCCGGGCTCGTTCGGCCTTTTTTATAAATTAATTGAGTTTTTGCGCATTTAATGTGCATAATTAGAATTTGAACTCCAAGCACATGCTCCAGTGCACCAAAGTTGGTAGAAAAATCACATGTGTGTCCTTGGGTGAATTTCTAGGTCCCATGCAAGAAATGGGAATGAAATTCAAATAGGTGGGCGTCGTGGCTCGGCCGGAAAGATTGAGAAACTTGGCTTTTTAATTCCTGTAAATCCAAAACATGCCTGAAAATCATGAAACTTGGCATGGTGTCATGACATGGCACCAACATGTTGTGGTAATTTTTTGGCCGAATTGGGACAAGCATTGGTGTAAGCTTCATGCAAACTAGAGCTTGCAAACTGGAGCTCCCCTCAAGAAGGCGCGTGATTCCGAGAGGGAACGTGTCACCATCATGTGCGAAACAAGATATGTACACTGCCTTTTCCCTCCTTAATTTTCCTACACAGGAAGATTAGACGAGATAGATGTATCGTGCTAAATTTTGGAATTATTCCGGGTTCGTTTGCCCTTTTTTATACATTAATTTAGTTTTGCGCATCTAATGTGCATAATTCAAATTTGAACTACAAGCACATGCTCAAGTGCACTAAAGTTGGTTGAAAAATCACATATGTGTCCTTGTGTGAATTTCTAGGTCCCATGCAAGAAATGGGAATGAAATACAAACATGTGGGCGTCGTGGCTCCGCTGGAAAGATTGAGAAACTTGGTTTTTTAATTCATATAAATCCAAAACAGGCCTGAAAATCATGAAACTTGGCATGGTGTCATGAGATGACACCAACATGCTGCGGTAAATTTGTTGCCGAATTGGGACAAGCTTTGGTGTAAGCTTCTTGCAAACTAGAGCTTCCCTTAAGAAGGCTCATGGTTCCGAGAGGGACCATGTCACCTCCGTGTGTGAGACGACATACGTACACTGCCTTCTCCCGCCATAATTTTTTTACACAGGCAGATTAGACAAAATAGAAGTACCGTGCTAAATTGTGGAATTATTTCGGGTTCGTTTTTCCTTTTTATACATGAATTGAGTTTATGCGCATTTAATGTGCATAATTCAAATTTGAACTACAAGCACATGCTCCAGTGCACCAAAGTTGGTTGAAAATCACATGTGTGTCCTTGGGTGAATTTCTAGGTCCCATCCAAGAAATGGGAATGAAATTCAGACATGTGGGCGTCGTGGCTCGGCCGAAAAGATTGAGAAACTTGGGTTTTTAATTCCTGGAAATCCAAAACACGCCTGAAAATCATGAAACTCGGCATGGTGTCATGACATGGCACCAACATGCTGCGGTAATTTTTTTGGCCGAATTGGGACAAGCTTTGGTGTAAGATTCTTGCAAACCGGAGCTTCCCTCAAGAAGGCTCATGGTTCCGAGAGGGAACGTGTCACCTCCGTGCGCAAAAGGACATACGTACACTAAATTCTCCCGCCTTAATTTTTTTTACACAGGCAGATTAAACCAAATAGAAGTATCATGTTAAATTTTGGAATTATTCCGGGTTCGTTTGGCCTTTTTAGACATTAATTGAGTTTCTACATATTTAATGTGCATAATTCAAATTAGAACTCCAAGCACATGCTCCAGTGCACCAAAGTTGGTTGAAAAATCACATGTGTGTCCTTGGGTGAATTTCTAGGTCCCATGCAAGAAATGTGAATGAAATTCAAACATCTGTGCGTTGTGGCTCGGCCGGAAAGATGGAGAAACTTGGCTTTTTAATTCTTGAAAATCCAAAACACGCCTGAAAATCATGAAACTTGGCATGGTGTCATGACATGGCACCAACATGCTGCGGTAATTTTTGTGGCCGAATTGGGACAAGCTTTGGTGTAAGCTTCTTGCAAATTGGAGCTTCCCTCAAGAAGCCTCGTGGTTCCGGGAGGGAACGTGTCACCACCGTGTGCGAAACGACATATGTACACTGGCTTCTCCCGCCTTAATTTTTTTACACAGGAAGATTAGACCAACTAGAAGTATCGTGCTAAATTTGGAATTATTCCGGATTTATTTGGCCTTTTTATACATTAATTGAGTTTTTTGCGCATTTAATGTGCATAATTCAAATTTGAACTACAAGCACATGCTCAAGTGCACCAAAGTTGGTTGAAAAATCACATATGTGTCCTTCGGTGAATTTCTAGGTCCCGTGCAAGAAATGGGAATGAAATTAAAACATGTGGGCGTTGTGGCTCTGCCGGAAAGATTGAGAAACTTGGTTCTTTAATTCATATAAATCCAAAACAGGCCTGGAAATCATGAAACTTGGCATGGTGTCATGACATGACACCAACATGCTGCGGTATTTTTTTGCCGAATTGGGACAAGCTTTGGTGTAAGCTTCTTGCAAACTAGAGCTTCCCTTAAGAAGGCTCATGGTTCTGAGAGGGACCGTGTCACCTCCGTGTGCGAGACGACATACGTACACTGCCTTCTCCCGCCTTAATTTTTTTACATTGGAAGATTAGACCAAATAGAAGTACCGTGCTAAATTTTGGAATTATTCTGGTTGGTTTGTCCTTTTTATACATTAATTGAGTTTCTGCTCATTAATGTGCATAATTCAAATTTGAACTACAAGCACGTGCTCTAGTGCACCGAAGTTGGTCGAAAATCACATGTGTGTCCTTGGGTGAATTTCTAGGTCCCGTGCAAGAAATGGGAATGAAATTCAAACATGTGGGCGTCGTGGCTCCGCTGGTAAGATTGAGAAACTTGGTTTTTTAATTCTTGTAAATCCACAACACGCATGAAAATCATGAAACTTGGCATTGTGTCATGACATGGCACCAACATGTTGTGGTAATTTTTTGGCCGAATTGGGACAAGCTTTGGTGTAAGCTTCTTGCAAACCGGAGCTTCCCTCAAGAAGGCTCGTGGTTCCGAGAGGGAACGTGTCACCTCCGTGTGCAAAATGACATATGTACACTGCCTTCTCCCGCCTTAATGTTTTTACACAGGCAGATTAGACCAAATAGAATTATCATGTTAAATTTTGGAATTATTCCGGATTCATTTGGCCTTTTTATACATTAATTGAGTTTCTGCATATTTAATGTGCATAATTCAAATTTCAACTCCAAGCACATGCTCTAGTGCACCAAAGTTGGTTGAAAAATCACATGTGTGTCCTTGGGTGAATTTCTAGGTCCCATGCAAGAAATGGGAATGAAATTCAAACATCTGCGCGTCGTGGCTCGGCCGGAAAGATTGAGAAACTTGGCTTTTTAATTCCTGAAAATCCAAAACACGCCTGCAACTCATGAAACTTGGCATGGTGTCATGACATGGCACCAACATCCTGCGGTAACTTTTTTGGCCGAATGGGGACAAGCTTTGGTGTAACATTCTTGCAAATCGGTGCTTCCCTTAAGAATGCTCGTGGTTCCAAGAGGGAACGTGTCACCACCGTGTGCGAAACGACGTACGTACACTGGCTTATCCCACCTTAATTTTTTACACAGGAAGATTAGACCAAATAGAAGTATCGTGCTAAATTTTGGAATTATTCCGGGTTTTTTGGCCTTTTTTATACATTAATTGAGTTTATGCGCATTTAATGTGCAGAATTCAGATTTGAACTACAAGCACATGCTCAAGTACACCAAAGTTGGTTGAAAAATCACATATGTTTCCTTGGGTGAATTTCTAGATGCCAATGCAAGAAATGGGAATGAAGTTCAAACGTGTGGGCCTCGTGGCTCTGCCGGAAAGATTGAGAAACTTGATTTTTTAATTCATATAAATCCAAAATAGGCCTAAAAATCATGAAACTTGGCATGGTGTCATGACATGACACCAACATGTTGCGTTAATTTTTTTGCCGAATTGGGACAAGCTTTGGTGCAAGCTTCTTGCAAACTAGAGCTTCCCTTAAGAAGGCTCATGGTTCCGAGAGGGACCGTGTCACCTCCATGTGCGAGACGACATGCGTACACTGCCTTCTCCCGCCTTAATTTTTTTACATTGGAAGATTAGACCAAATAGAAGTACCGTGTTAAATTTTGGATTCCTGTTGGTTTGTCCTTTTCATACATTAATTGAGTTTCTGCGCATTTAATGTGCATAATTCTAATTTGAACTACAAGCACATGCTCCAGTGCACCAAAGTTGGTCGAAAATCACATGTGTGTCCTTGCGTGAATTTCTAGGTCCCATGCCAGAAATGGGAATGAAATTCAAATATGTGGGCGTCATGGCTCCGCTGGTAAGATTGAGAAACTTAATTTTTTAATTCCTGTAAATCCACAACACGCTTGAAAATCATGAAACTTGGCATGGTGTCATGACATGGCACCAACATGTTGTGGTAATTTTTTTGGCCGAATTGGGACAAGCTTTGGTGTAAGCTTCTTGCAAACCGGAGCTTCCCTCAAGAAGGCTCGTGGTTCCGAGAGGGAACGTGTCACCTGTGTGTGCAAAACGACATACGTACACTGCCTTCTCCCGCCTTAATTTTTTTACACAGGTAGATTAGAGCAAATAGAAGTATCATGTTAAATTTTGGAATTATTCCGGATTCGTTTGGCCTTTTTATACATTAATTGAGTTTCTGCATATTTAATGTGCATAATTCAAATTTGAACTCCAAGCACATGCTCCAGTGCACCAAAGTTGATTGAAAAATCACATGTCTGTCCTTGGGTGAATATCTAGGTCCCATGCAAGAAATGGGAATGAAATTCAAACATCTCGGCGTCGTGGCTCGGCCGGAAAGATTGAGAAACTTGGATTTGTAATTCCTGAAAATCCGAAACACGCCTGCAACTCATGAAACTTGGCATGGTGTCATGACATGGCACCAACATCCTGCGGTAATTTTTTTGGCCGAATGGGGACAAGCTTTGGTGTAACCTTCTTGAAAATCGGAGATTCCCTCAAGAAGGCTCGTGGTTTCGAGAGGGAACGTGTCACCACCGTGTGCGAAACGACGTACGTACACTGGGTTCTCCCACCTTAATTTTTTTACACAGGAAGATTAGACCAAATAGAAGTATCGTGCTAAATTTTGGAATTATTCCGGGTTCGTTTGGCCTTTTTTATACATTAATTGAGTTTATGCGCATTTGATGTGCATAATTCAAATTTGATCTACAAGCACATGCTCAAGTGCACCAAAGTTGGTTGAAAAATCACATATGTGTCCGTGGGTGAATTTCTAGGTCCCATGCAAGAAATGGGATTGAAATTCAAACATGTGGGCTTCATGGGTCCGCCGAAAAGATTGAGAAGCTTGGTTTTTTAATTCCTGTAAATCCAAAACACGCCTGAAAATCATGAAAGTTGGCATGATGTCATGACATGGGACCAACATGCTACGGTAATTTTTTCGCAGAATTGGGACAAGCTTTGGTGTAGGCTTCTTGCAAACCGGAGCTTCCCTCAAGAAGGCTCATGGTTCCGAGAGGGACCGTGTCACCTCCGTGCGCGCAACGACCTACGTACACTTCCTTCTCCCGCCTTAATTTTTTTACACAGGCAGATTAGACCAAATAGAAGTACCGCGCTAAATGTTGGAATTATTCCGTGTTCGTTTGTCCTTTTTTATACATTAATTGAGTTTCTGCGCATTTAATGTGCATAATTCAAATTTGAACTACATTAATTGAGTGTTGGGAATTACTCGATCGTTTTCCTTGATGGGAAAAGTATGCCTCAAAATATTTTGTATCTCTCAATTTAAGCTTTGAGCTCTGGCACCTCTACAAATCCCTACTTCCCTCTGTGAAGGGCCTATCTAGTTACTTTATGCAGTTTTTGTTTTTATTTTCAGTCTCCATCTTCCCTTATAAAGCACCAACTAGGGAGCACTATGATCATACTTGAGCATTGGATGTAGCTAATATGTGAGTGTGTTTTAGGAATGGGTCTATGATTGAGCATGATTGTCTAGGGATAACTTTCCTTAGTGTTGATATTTTGAAAGATATGGTTGCTTATTGATATGCTTGAGTATTGAAATCTTCATGTCAAAACTAGACTATTTCTTTGAACCATATAAAAGTCCAAATTTCCATGCTACAAAAGAAAAGAATATGTGATGAACATGTTAGGCAACATTCCACATCAAAAATTTTGTTTTTATCATTTACCTACTTGGGGACGAGCAGGAATTAAGCTTGGGGATGTTGAGACGTCTCCAATGTATTTATAATTTTTTATTGTTCCATGTTGTTATATTATCATTCTTGGATGTTTTACAATCATTTTATAGCAACTTTATACCATTTTTTGGGACTAACCTATTGACATAGTGCCCAGTGCTAGTTGTTGTGTTTTACTTGTTTTTCACTTTGCAAAAAATCAGTACCAAATGGAGTCCAAACGCAGCGAAACTTTATGGAGAATTTTCTGGACCGGAAGACACCCAGTGGGCCAAAGATGTACTAGAGGGGAGGCCTGAGGTGGGCACAACCCACCACATGGCGCCAGGACACCCAGGCGCGCCCAGGGGGTTGTGCCCCCTCGATGACCTCCCGCACCACCTCTTCGCTATATAAATCCCCAATTATTCCAGAAACTCTAGGGTAGTCAACGAAACACAATTCCAGCCGCCGCAAGTTCTAGAACAATGAGATCCAGTCTAAATACCATCATGGAGGGGTACATCATCCTCATTGGTGCCTCTCTGATGATGCGTGAGTAGTTCGTCATAGACCTACGGGTCCATAAGCAGTAGCTAGATGGCTTCCTAACTCTCTTTTGATTCTCAATACAATGGTCTCTTGGAGATCTATTTGATGTAACTCTTTTTGCGGTGTGTTTGTTGGGATCCGATGAACTTTGAGTTTATGATCAGATTTATATCCATGAATACTATTTGAGTCTTCTTTTGTTCTTTTATATGCGTGATTATTTATAGCCTCGTATTTCTTCTCCGAATCTGTGGTTTAGTTAGGCCAACTAGATCAATTTTTCTTGCCATGGGAAGAGGTGCTTTGTGATGGGTTCGATCATGCGGTGTTCTTTCCCAGTGACAAAAAGGGCAGCAAGACACGCATGTATCGTTTCTATTAAGGACAACAAGATGGGGGCTATTCCTACATGAATAGATCTCGTCTACATCATGCCATCGTTCTTATTGCATTACTCCGTTTCTCCGTGAACATAATACACTAGTTCATGCTGGATAGCGGTTGATGTGTGGAGTAATAGTAGTAGATGCAAGCAGGAGTCAGTCTACTAATCTTGGACGTGATGCCTATATATATTGATCATTGCCTTGGATATCGTCATAACTATTCAATTTTCTATCAATTGCTCAATTGGAATTAGTTTACCCGCCGTGTGCTATTTCTTGAGAGAAGCCACTAGTGAAATCTACACCCCGGTGTCTATTCTTCATCATATTTGCTTTGAGACCTATTTTTATTTGCGTTTTTTTAGATACATTATTTCAAAAACCCCAAGACACCTTGCTGCACTTTTTATTTGTATCTATTATTTCACGTTTTATTGAGCTCTATTTATCCAATCTACCACAAATTTTATCCTGACAACTTGACAATTTCTGGCGCCTTTACCCGAAGAGGGACTGATAACCCCTCACACGTGTCGGGTTGCAAGTATTTGTTCTTTGTATGAAGTTATTGTTTACATAGTGTTGCTTGGTTCTCCTAGTAGATTGATACCTTGGTTTCACAACTGAGGGAAATACCTACTGTAGTTGTACTGCATCATCCCTTCCTCTTTGGGGAAATACCGACACAGTTTCAAACGACAAGGCGTCAACTTGTTTGAATTTTTGTGGACTAAACTCACTGAAGAACAAGGTCACCTTCCTCAAGGCGCCTGGCATTAACCTTGTGATTGTGGTAGCGGTGCAAGGCTTGCTGGCAACATGCAGCACGTACAACAGCACTGAGACGATCTTCGTCAAGGAGCGTATCGTCATCTTGCCGCATCCGATGTTGCTCAACCTCGTCATAATGAGCACTCGAGGTGACCTATACATGAGTTCCGTGGGGAGCACTGCTTCTTCCCCATAGACTAGAGAGAAAGGTGTCTGGCTAGTAGCTCAATTTGGTGTCGTTATGATTGACCAAAGAACCACTGGTAACTCATCAATCCAGTATCTTCCACACTTGTGCAACCTGTCAAAAGTTCTTGTTTTGAGCCATCACAGCACTTCGGCACTTCCCCTTTTAGCCTGGTCGTTGATCCTTGGATGGGTAATTGATGCAAAATAGTTCTTGCTCCCAAGGTCGTCAAGGTACCGCATGATGGCGCGACTGGTGAACTGTGTGCCTTTGTCGATGGTTACCCTATTAGGTACTCCAAAACGGCAAACTAGTCCTTTAAAGAACTTGACGACTGGTTGTGCATTCACCTTCCTCACTAGTTATACTTCTGGCCACTTTGTGAACTTGTCGATTGCCAGGTACAAGTACTCAAAGCCCTTGACAACACAGGGAAAGGGGCTCAGTATGTCGAGCCCCCCAAACCGAGAATGGCCAGGTGAGAGTGATTGTTTAAAGAGCTTGAGCTAGCTGATGTGACTGTTTTGAATGTAACTGGCATGCTTCGCACTAGGTTACTAGCTCAGTTGCACCCTGGAGGGCAGTGGGCCAAAAGAAACCTTGCTGGAAAACCTTGCCGTAATCCTATGTGTGAGCCACATATCCCCCCGTGTTTTCACACAAAGAAGTTTTCACATAATTATTTTTGATAGAGCAAGGTATAGTTGGTATTCCCGGATCTCCAAGTTTTTTAGGTACTCCATCTTTAAAAGTATAATTACCAACCATAGTGGAGATTTCATCTTCCGGTATTTTTCTCTTATTTGTGATGATGTCTTTCATATACTTTGCATAAGGAGGCATTTTCAAGATAGCAGTCAAGCAAGTACGCAAAAAGACTGGCCTCAGCATTTCAGCAAAGCATTCAAATTCTTCATCATCATTCTTTTAGTTTGACTAAGGTGGAAAAGGCATAGGTTTTTGAACCCACGGTTCTCTTTCTTTACCATGTTTTCTAGCAAAAAAGTCTCTTTTATCATATCTTTTATTCTTAGGTTGTGGGTTATCAAGATCAACAGGTGGTTCTATCCCAACATCATTGTCTGGTTCTTTATTATTTGGTTGAGAGTATTCATGAACATTAGCATTATATTTTTCATTATCACTAGGTGAATGTTCATTACCAGACTGAGTTTCTGCATGAGAGATAGAAACTTCATTATCATTATCAGGAGGTTTTTCTATGTTGGGTTTAGTAGGAGCATGCAAAGTCCTAACATTTTTATTTTTCTTTTTCTTTCTAGAAGGACTAGCTGCACTAGTGTTGGCTCTTTGTGAATCTTGTTTAATTCTTTTTGGGTGTCCCTCAGGATAAAGTGGTTCCTGAGTCATTTTACCTCCTCTAGTTGCAACTCTAACAACAAAGTCATGCATATTATTATTCATTACATCAAGCAACTCTCTTTGAGATTTAGCAACTTGTTCTTACTGAGTTTGAACCATACAAGCATGCTTTCCAACACCTCTAACATCATTTGATATTCTAAATAACAAGTCTCTCAAGTGAGAAATCGTATCAGAATTGTATTTCAATTGTTTCATAACATATGCATTGAAGTGATCTTATTTTCTAATATAATTTTCAAACTCATAAATGTATTGACTAGGGTGCATATTGTGAGGATTGTCATTATCATTGAACTTCAAAAGAGAATTTACCTCTACCACCTTAGGCAGTGGTGGTGTATTAAGCCCATGTATTTCTTCAATAGGAGGTAAATTTTAACATCCTCAGCTTTAATACATTTTCCTTCATAGATTTCTTTGCCTCTTGCATATCTTCAGGACTGGGATATAGTATACCCCTATTCCTCAGAGTGGGTTTAGGAGGTGGTTCAGGAAGAGTCCAATCATCATAATTTTTCAATATATTATTCAATAATTCTTCAGCTTGTCCAACAGTTCGTTCCCTAAAAACACAACCAACACAACTATCTAGGAAGTCCCTAGAAGCATCGGTTAGTCCATTATAGAAGATATCAAGTATTTCATTTTTCTTAAGAGGATGATCAGGCAAAGCATTAAGTAATTGGCAAAGCCTCCCCCAAGCTTGTGGGAGACCCTCTTCTTTAATTTAAACAAAGTTAAATATTTCCTATAAGGCAGCTTGTTTCTTATGAGCAGGAAAACATTTTCCAGATAAGTAATAAATCATATCCTGGGGACTACGCACACAATCAGGAGCAGGAGTATTGTACCAAGCT
Source organism: Triticum urartu (assembly GCF_056163025.1). Lineage (NCBI taxonomy): Eukaryota > Viridiplantae > Streptophyta > Magnoliopsida > Poales > Poaceae > Triticum > Triticum urartu. The sequence goes on along the minus strand of NC_141875.1, from coordinate 319,230,782 downwards.
TTAGCATCACCCTTTAATGATAAAGGAAATAATTTGAGCATAAAGTAGTAGCGAGTCTTCTCATCATGAGTAAAAAGGGTGGCTAGGTCATTCAACTTAGTAAGATGTGCCACAACAGTTTCATTTTCATAAACATGGAAAGGATCAGATTCAACCAAAGTAATTAAATCTGGGTCGATAGAGAATTCATAATCCTTATCATTAATAAAGGTAGGTAAAGTAGCAAACTTAGGATCACATTTCATTCTAGCATTCAGAGATTTTCCTTTATACTTGCATAATAATTTCTCTAGATCATCTCTATCTCTGCAAGCAAGAATATCTCTAGTTGTTTCTTCACTCATAACATAACCTTCCGGTACCTTAGGAAATTCATATCTAGGAGGGCTAATTCTAGCATGTGTTTTAGGAGTTTCGGTTTCAAGCTCATCATCAAATTCAACAACATCATGTTGTATAACTCTAGCAATTTTGTTTATTAAGAAATTCACCAAGTGGCACATCATCATTAAGCAAGGTACTAGAATCATCATAAGCATTATCCATAACAGAAGTAGCATCATCAATAACTTGCGACATATCAGAATTAATAGCATGTGGTGGTGTTGCAAGTTTACTTGTAAAAGAAGGTGAATCTAAAGCAGAACTGGATGGCAGTTCCTTACCTCCCCTCGTCTTTGAGGGAAATATCTTGGTCTTAGCATCCTTCAGATTCTTCATAGGGATAATATGATAATAATCCCAAGTGACTCAACAAATATAGCTATGCTCCCCGGCAACGGCGCCAGAAAATGTCTTGATAACCCACAAGTATAGGGGATCGCAACAGTTTTCGAGGGTAGAGTATTCAACCCAAATTTATAGACTTGACACAAGGGGAGCCAAAGAATATTTGAAGGTATTAGCAGCTGAGTTGTCAATTCAACCACACCTGGAGATTAATTATCTGCAGCAACATGATCAGTAGCAAAGTAATATGATAGTTTTGATAATAGTAGCAGTAGTAACGGTAACAATGATAGTAGTAATTTTGTAGCAAGTGTAACAGTGATGATAGAAGTAGTAACTTAGCAAGAGCAATATAATATAAATTCGTAGGCATTGGATCGGTGACTTGTTGGATGATATTCATCATGAGAAAGTTATAACCTAGGGCGATACGGCACTAGCTCCAGTTTGTCAATATAATGTAGGCATGTATTCCGTAAATAGTCATACGTGCTTATGGAAAGAACTTGCATGACATCATTTGTCCTACCATCCCGTGGCAGCGGGGTCCATATTGGAAACTAAGGGATATTAAGGCCTCCTTTTAATAAACAACCGGAACCAAGCATTAACATGTAATGAATACATAAACTCCTCAAACTACGGTCATCGCCGGGAGTGGTCTCGGCTATTGTCACTCTGGGGTTGCCGGATCATAACATGTAGTAGGTGGCTATAACTTGCAAGATCGGATCTAGAACATGGATATAATGGTGATAACATAAACGGTTCAGATCTGAAATCATGTCACTCGGGCCCAAAGTGACAAGCATTAAGCATGGCAAAGTCATAGCAACACCAATCTTAGAACATAATGGATACAGGGATCGAGCCCTAACAAAACTAACTCGATTACATGATGAATCTCATCCAACTCCTCATCGACCAGCGAGCCTATGAAGGAATTACTCACTCCAGATGGGGACCATCATGGAATTGGCGATGGAGAAGGGATGGTGATGATGAAGAACGAAGATCCCCCTCTCCGGAGCCCCAAACGGACTCCAGATTTGGCCTCCCGATAAAGAACAGGAGGTGACAGCGGCTCTGTCTCATGGATCGCGATAATTCTTTCTCCCTGATTTTTTCTAGAAAAATAGGATATTATAGCGTCGGTTTAAGGGTCTGCTGGCCACCAGGTGGGCACAACCCACCTGGGCGCGCAAGGAGAGGGGGGGCGCTCTGGTGGGTTGTGCTCTCCGAGGTGCCCCCCTCTGGTGGGTCTTGGCTCCAGATATTATTATTATTGATATAAAAAATCCTCGCGAAGTTTCGTTCCATTCCGAGAACTTTTATTTTTGCACAAAAACAACACCATGGTAGTTCTGCTGAAAACAGCGTCAGTCTGGGGTTAGTTTCATTCAAATCATGCAAATTAGGGTCCAAAACAAGAGGAAAAGCGTTAGGAAAAGTAGATATGTTGGAGACATATCACGCGTCAAGCTGGTCTGTAGGCGATTGGGGCCCGCAGCGCTTCACCATTGCCCCTTGGCTTCGCCTCGTACCCAGCCCAAGCGTGCCTTGGGCCCGGGGGCTACTGTCGGTGTTCTGGGAACAAGGATACCCCACACTTGCCTTCCTGTGGCCCACGGCGTGCCTCCCTCGACAGCCTTGTACGGCCCATTTGCAAGACCGTCAAGATGAGACCCTCGCGTGGGGCCAAACCTAGCGAGGCGGACAATGCCAAGACCCCCCGAGGAGCGGAGATTTCTATGTCGGTACCCAACCTCATGAGGCTACGATAACGTGAGACATGACGATCAAGGCCAGATAGGCGCCAGCAGGCGCAGAGGAGGCAGTTTCCTATTTGGTGCTAAGGAGGCAAGGACAGGCGTGGGTTCCCAAGGAATCTCCGAAAGATTTCCATTCCGGTGCTACAAAACCAAGACCAATGACTCGGCAAGGCGGAGGTTATCACCGAGCCCACCGCTGCATCACAACCAGAAGCTTTGCAGGTGAAGACCATCTTTCATCCGGATTAGATGTACTACTTGTCCCCTTTCAAATTGGTCGTTGTGGGATCCCTTCCCGCCTAAGTTTTGAGGGAACAGGACCAAGGCCACTGTAAATATAGGTTAGCCACCACCATATAGAGGCATCTGGATCCGATCCTACCCTTTCCACCCGTACCAGAGTTGCCCTGGCGAGGTTGTTCATCCTTTGTACTAGTTCATCCTCAGCCCCTTGTGAGGCCAATCCACTACAAACCAGGAGTAGGGTTTTACACCGCAAGGTGGCCCAAACCTGGCTAAACTACCATGTTCATCTTCTTCCTTGTTCACGCGAATCCGGCTAGGCTAGGCTGTGGGGCGAGGGCCTCTGAGCTTGAGAGGTTGAGATCTTCGCACATGCCCCAGATTCGAACCTTATTGGGTCTGCGGAGCCCTGAATCCGACAATACCTGAGCATGAACAGGAACAAATCCTACGGAAATATCACTCCGAAGCTTATGGAGGACATCTGTCGGCTTTCTGGGATCCAGGGTACCCAGACTTGCCTGCATGCGGCCCACAGCATGGCTCCTTCGGCAGCTAGTACGGCCCATCTTCAAGGCCATCAAGACAAGACCCTCGCAAGGGGGCAAGCCTCGCGAGGCGGATGACACCAAGCCTCCGGAGGGAGCAGCCTCCCTAGGCAACCTCCCGAGAAGCAGAGATTTCTATGCGGGTACCCACTTCTTGAGGTTGCGATGACGCAAGCCATGGCGACCAAGGCCAGGTAGGCGCCCGCGGGCGAAGAAGAGGCAGTTTGCTCTTTGGTGCTAAGGAGGCAAGCGTAGGGATGGGTTCTCGAGGAATCTGACAAAGGTTTCCATTCCAGTGCAAGAAGGCCAAGACCGCCAGGATGGCCAGACGGATGTCATCGCTGAGCCCACCGCAGCGTCACAACCAGAAGCTTTGCAGGTGAAGACCACCTTTTCTAGGATAAGATGTACTACTTGTCCCCTTTCAAATCGGCCACTATGGGATCCCTTCCCGCCTACGTTTTGGGGGAAGAGGACCGAGGACACCCTCATAAGATTAGACCTTGCGAGGTTGTTCATCCTTGTACTAGTTCATCCTCGGCCCCTCGTGAGGCCAATCCACCACAAAGTCGGAGTAGGGTTTTACACCGCAAGGTGGCCCGAACATGGGTAAACTGCTGTGTTCATCTTCTCCCTTGTTCATCGAGCTAGGCCGTGGGGTGACGAGCTGGTTGGCTGGATTGGTTGGGTTCTAGGAACATGCCTAGAGTTCGGACTTTCTTGGGTCGGCGGAGCCCTGAATCCGACATTTGGCGCGCCAGGTAAGGGTGTGTCGAAGCTCTGCCTCTTTGTCGGTTGGGCTCCGCTATGGCAGGCGCCGCCCCGCCCGTCGGGCCGTTGGGCGTATTCGGAGACATCATGGGCCACCGAGCCTTTCCCCCGCCCTGTGGCAGGTGCGGTGGTCGCCGAAGTTCACGCTGATGCTGTCCCCGCGGTACGACGACGCGGGGGACCCCGCAGAGTTCCTCTATTTGTACGAGCTGAGCATCGAGGCAGCGAACGGCGATGACAAGGCTATGGCGAACTGGCTCCCCATGGCTCTCACGGGCGTGCGGCGCTCCTGGATGCTTAACCTACCGGAGCTTTCAGTGACCTCATGGGAGGAGTTGCATGATCTGTTCATCGCGCGCTTCGGGGCACCGGCACCCCATGCCGTTACGGCCATCCTATGTGGGTCGCAGGCACCAGCCTCAAGCCGCCATGTCAAGTAGCTCTTCCAAGAGGTGAGGGTCGTCCAACCGTGGCAAGGGGCCCCTCCAGGCCGGGCGGTGCCGGAGACCGACATCACCTTCGACTCCAAGGATCACCCCAAGACTACGGCCAGCGCCGTCATGCTCCCCCTGCTGTGCACACCCACCATTAGCAGTTTTGCGGTCACCGGGACCCTCATCAACGGCGGCGCTAGCCTCAACGTCCTCTCCTTGGAAGCCTTTGACCTGCTCCAAGTGCCTTACGACCGGCTCGCCCCCACCTGGCCCTTTTCAGGGATGGTCGACGGCTCCATCGTTCCCCTGGGGTAGATCCGCCTCCCCATCACCTTCGGCACGTGCTACAACTACCACACCAAGCTCATCGACTTCGACATCGCCCGTATTGGCCTACCGTACAACCCCATCCTTTGGTATCCGACCCTTGCCAAGTTAATGGCGGCGACGCACCCCGGCTACAACGTCAGAAAGATGCCTGGGAGTAGCGGCACCCTCACTGTGGTGGGGGACATCAAGGATGCACTCCTGGCCCTCAAGCTTGCTTTCAAGGCTGCGGCGGCTGCGCGACTAGACGCTGAGGGTGCTCCGGGGGACCCGAAGGCCGCACCCATGGAGAAGAAGCAATTGCTCTCTCAGGATCAAGCCGGGACGAAGCAAGTGCCAGTCGATGACGGGGGTCAGACCCCACCTTCACCATAGGTGCCGGCCTCCCCCCAGATCAGGAAGCAGCACTGGTCGTTTTCCTCCATGCGAACAAGGATGTATTTGTGTGGGAGGCGACGGACTTGGTTGGCATCCCACGAGACGTGATAGAACACCATTTGATGGTGTGCCCCGGCGAGTGCCCGGCAAAGCAAAAGGCATGGCGGCAAACCGCGGAGAAGCAATTGTTCATCGTCCAGGAGGTCCACAAGCTGAAGAAGCCGACATCATTTGGGAAGTACGGCACCTGGATTAGTTGGCCAACCCGGTCATTGTCCCCCAAAAGGGCGGAAAGGAGTGCATGTGGGTTGACTTCACAAGCCTCAACAAAGCTTGCGCTCAGGACCCTTTCCCTCTTCCACGCATCAACCAGATCGTCGGCTCCACTACCGAGTGTGACTTGATGTGCTTCCTGGACGCCTTCTCGGGCTACCACCAGATCAAGATAGCGGTGCAAGACGTCGAGGAAACAGCCTTCCTCTCCCCATTCGGGGTGTACTGCTACGGATGCATGTCGTTCGGGCTACACAAATGCCGGCGCAACCTTCCAGCAATTGATGCACATCGCCCTGGGCCGGCAGCTCTATCGGATTTCGGGTTTCGCAGACCGTTGAGAGTTTCGAACTCTGGGTGCATGCGAAGAACATCGTCCCCAGTCTGCCTGCTCACTAATCTCTCGACCTAGCTCAATGAACCGAATGGACAAGAGACACAGCAGTTTACCCAGGTTCGGGCCACCTTGCGGTGTAAAACCCTACTCTTGCTTTGTGGTGGATTGGCCTCGAGGGGCTGAGGATGAAGTAGTACAATGGAGAACAGCCTCCGGAGGAGAGGTGTTCTTGTGCTCGATGAGCTGGTCGATGTGAGGATGATTTGAATGATCCGTCCGGCCCCCTTCTATGGTGGTGGCTAGGTCCTATTTATAGTGGCCTTGGTCCTCTTCCCAAATGAAGGTGGGAAGGGATCCCACAACGGCCAAATTCGTAGGGAGACAACTAGTACATGCTATCCGGGCAAAAGTGGTCTTCGCCTGCAAAAGGCTCTGGCGGTGACGCCGCAGTGGGCTCAGCGATGACATCCGTCTTGCCGTCCTAGCGGTCTTGGTCTTGTTGCACCGGAACGGAAACCTTTGCTTGATTCCTCGAGACTCCGCACCTACGCTTGCCTCCTTAGCACCAAAGAGGAAACTAGCACGCTGTGCCCGCTGGCGCCCGCCTGGCCTTGGTTGTCACGGATCACATCATCTGAACCTCGCGAGGGGCTCCTTGCATAGATATCTCCGCTCCTCGGGAGCCAGCCTGGGGAGGCCACCCCTCGTGGAGCTCTTGGTGTCGTCCGCCTCGCGAGGCTTGGCCCCTCATGAGGGTCTTGAGTTGTTGATGTTGAAGCTGGGTCATACCAGGTCGTCGATGGAGCCACGCCTTAGGACGCAGGCAGGCAAGTCTGGGTACCCCTGTTCCCAGACTGCCGACAGTAGCCCCCGGGCCCAAGGCGCGCTCGAACTTGGCTTCGAGGCAAAGCCAAAGGGCAAGTGTGGAGCACCGCGGGACCTAACCGTCTGCAGCCTTGGTCGACGTATGGCGATTGATGAGACGTGGGCGTCTCCGCCTCCCCATGTTGCATCGATAACCGTTCGACTTGACGAGACTCCACTGCATGTAGAGAAAAACATCATCGCGCGGGATCGTGGAGGCCGGCGGTTGGCCTCCCTCAAGATATAAATGAGGGGCGGGGCGGAGCCCCTCTTGCTCATCTCAGTCTTGTTGCCGCCCGCTACTTCTTCTTCCTTGTCTTGTCGTCTTTCCATAGCTCCCATGGCACCGATTAGAAGGTACTCTGCGGCGGAAAAGGGAAAGGCCCCTCCGGAGCAGCCTGAACCGCTTCCGCCGAAGAAGAGGTTCAGCCGCCCTCGCGATGCTGGTGAAAGGCAGGAGGTGACGCGGCCCTAGTACGGGCGGCCACCGCCTGGCTTCCCGCTCCCTCTGTACGCCCATGCGCAGGGCCTCTGAGAGGGCGGCAGTGCCCAGCGCCGCGGGGGCCACGGCCATGGCGGCCAGGCCGAGGCTACACGGCTAGCTGGCCCGCGAACCTACGTTGAGGGCTCCTCGCGCGAGTTCATGGTGTGGGCGGCAATGCCGCCGCGCATGTGGATCTGGTTCCCATGGTTCTTCACCGAGAAGATGCTGCCAAGGGGGCCGCTCGAGTAGTGGCTGTAGCACGCTAGGTGCTGCAGCCTGGCCACGGGGACGGAGGTCGAGGCCGTCCCCCAGGCGGCATCTTCATGACTCGAGGATGGGGCGAGGTCGCCCAGGCCTGCCGCGCGGATGGGGCTCTCGCCATCCACTTCGAGTACGATGGAACATCCACGCTGTTCTTCATGGTCTTCGACGAGGAAGGCCGACGGCCGGAGTGCTGCCCCGGAGGAAGCAGCCCACGTGGTGGGTCCGCGATCTTGGAGCCTGCCTCCGGTCTCGCCGACAGCCCCTCTAGCAGCAGGGCGACTCCTGGGAATCAAGCGACTCTCCCGAGCCTAGCGAGTCCCCGGAGTCCAGTGACGACAGCTATGTGCCTCTGAGCTCACGCCGCGCCCAGAGTGCGGCCGCGATGTCCACTCGGCGTCGTCCATGTTACCCAAGAGCCAGGGTCCCTCGAAGCTTCCTTCTTTTGTTTTCCTGCGCAAAATCGTGACAAAACCCATGGGGGTATGTAAAAAATTGTAATAATTTTGCTCCGAAGTTTATTACTCCTAGTATAAGGTTGTGGCTGTGTATCTTACTTCGGCATCGTTCCCCCTTTTCGTTCTCGTGGTAGCTTTTCTCTCTACACTGGAAGGTCCCGGTCCCCAGGCAGGCTTCGGCCATCACTGGTATGCCAAGTCATGATGTTGTGGTCAAGGCCAGGAGGTGAGCGCCCCGAGGTCCGGTGAGAGCTCCTGAGGCGCGATGATCAGGAGCTTCCCTTTGGCATGCAAGCAGTTTCCTAGAGGTCGAAAAGGAATGTGGTGTTGCCAGAGCGAGATTGCGAGAGTTAGAATTTCAGACAACGTGTTCATGCTGATATGTGTAGGTGACTTATCTTAACGGGCCTATGGTGACTCCTTTTGCACGGTACCTGATTGCGCCTTAATGATTATGCTTCCAGACAGGGGTCATGCCGGCCTCCCTCTTCCCCGCTCATCTGAGTGCTCTACGTCCTCGGGTCCTGACCCTCGAGCGAGGCTCAGCCGCCACTGGTATGCTAGGTCATGATGTTGTGGTCAAGGCCAGGGGGTGAGGGCTGGAGAGTCAGTAGAAGATCCTGAGGCGCGGTGCTCAGGACCCCCTCACCTTTATCGTGCAAGGGAATTGCGTGAAAAAGGGGAGGGCGGTGGGGCTGCCTGTAGCCGAGCTCCAGGGATTCCTGCTGGTTAGTCCAAGAAGAGAGTGCTACTTGCGCCTGAAGTACTGCAGCTAATCTTTCTGCAAGAAGATGAAGGCACTAAGGATCTGGTGAGGTGATGTGCGTGGGGCAGGTCGCGAGCCAGAGCTCGATCTCTTAGGTTTGTCAGTGTTGCAAGGAGGGACCCGAGCACAAGCGTCGTGCCAGCATGTGTAGCCCCCGTTGCGGGATGAGCAAGAGGCCGGTCAGCAACGCGGGAGGCCGCGAAGGGTGATAAATGACAGGCAAGTGGATGATACCTATGTCATGGATAGAGTAGAGCTAGTGCTAATAGATGTGGAAAATTATTCATGCCACAGGGATAGACCCATGCAGCCTGGGGATGATGCGGCCTGAGGGGCGCTCCCAACTGAGTAAACCGAAAGATATCACCTAGTAACATTGCTGAAGAGATGTTGAAGTAGCTGAAGGCGCGTGCTGAAGTGGTCGCTCCTCATGAGACATCTTGGCCCTGAACCTCAAGAGGCTCTGGAGGCCCGGGAGGCTCGTGAAGAACCGTCACCATCTCCGCCAGGACCGCCTGGTGCCTGGCCTCCTGAGCCGCCTGGTGTCTGGCCTCCTGAGCCGCCTGGTGCCTGGCCTCCTGAGCCGCCATGATGCTCCGCATGTGGCGCTGGAACGTAACAGCCGCGTTCAACAAGCCAAAAGGTATGTGAACGTAGCTGTGAGGGGGCCCGTAGCACCGGCCAATGCGGGACGGCCAGAAGCGCTCCTGAGATGCTGCCCTGTTGAGCCCAGGGATGTTGACGCGGGAGTGCAACTCGCTGTCCTCGCCAGGACAAGGAGCTGCGCCGGGTGGTGGGCGGCAGTCGCCGCACATGGCTCTCGTCTCTTGAAGCTCCTCGACTACCTTGGTGATGAACTCCTGAGCACCTGGCACCCCGTGCCTTGTGCCTTCCTGGCGGAGACGCGCGATGAAGCATGCCTTCACGTGGTGCCCGAGCGCCTCCCTTGTGACGTTGGCTAGGTCAGAGGCCCTCCAGAGAAGAGCCCCCGAGCCCAGCCTGAGAGGGGCGCCGGGCACGCCTTCCTATGCGAGGAAAGGAGGCGCCCCGTTCGTGGGCGTAGGTCCTGAGGTGGTAACGCTGGACACACCGCTCCGCTGAGGTTCTTGGCTGAGCAGCTGCTTCTTCTTCTTCTTCTTGGGAATAGCCTCAGGAGGGTAGATGGCACCTTCGTCGTCTGGGTTCTCGACCGTTGCAGCCTGGTAGGCGCGCTTGAGAGAGCACACTGCGTCCTTCTCCTCGTAGGCGACCGTGATGACATCGCGGCTACCTGGCATCTTGAGGACATTGTAACCATGATGAGTCACTGCCATGAACTTGGCCAGGGCCGAATACCCAAGGATGGCTTTGTAAGGAAGATGGATGTGGGAGACGTCAAAGTCGATGAGTTCTGTGTGGTAGTTGTCGTGAGTGCCAAAGGTGACAGGGAGGCGGATCTGCCCTACTGGGGTGGTGGAGCGGTCGGTCACTCCTGAGAAGGGCATGGTGGGTTGCAGCTGGTCATATGGCACCTGGAGTCGGTCGAAGGTCTCGATGGATAGAACATTGAGCCCCGCACCGCTATCGATGAGGGTCTTGGTGATGTGTACGTTGCTGATGACGGGCGAGCAAAGCATCGGGAGGGCGCCGGCAGTTGCCGCGCACTTGAGCTGGTCGGACGAGCTGAAAGTGATGGTGCACTTGGACCACCTGAGCGGACGCGAGGCCTCGAGCTTGGGAAGGGTCGCGTTCACCTCACGACAAACTGCTTGAAGATGCGATGAGAGGCAGGGTCCTGAGCGCCGCCGAGGATGCAGGTGATGGCACAAGGTTCCTGGAAGCCCCCAGCCCCCTCGTCCTGGTGGTGGTCGTCATTCCTTCTTGGTGGTGGTGGCAGTAGAGGGAGGCCAATGTCGCCCTGAGGGCGATCCTCATGAGGTTGGCCCCTCCAGGGGCCCTCGCGAGGCTGGCCCTACCAACGGTCCTCACAAGGCTGGTCGCGCCACTCCTGGCGGGGGCCACGGTCGTCCCAGCGTCCTCCACATTGGCCTCCTCCGCGGTCGTAGCCTCGATTGTTGCGCTCGTGGCAACGACCGAGGCGCCTGTAGAGGATGGCCCTGAGCTCCTGACAGTCGTTGGTGTTGTGGTTGTGCACATTGTGGAAGACACAGAACGGGCGGCTTCCCTTGGATGACTCCGGGTGATCACAGCCGTGCTTCATCTCTGGCTCGGCCACAAGCACGGCTGCCCCCTTGCGCTTCAAGTCCTTGGCCTTGGCTTTCTTGTCCTCTGGATCGGCTTCAAGGAGCTCAGGGAGGGAGAGGCGTCCCTCCTTAGCTCTTGCGCACTTGGTCGCCATGTTGAACATCTCCAGGGCCGTGCATAGGTCCTCATGTATGGGGAGCTCCTCCTTCATCTTGACATCATGGACGCCATTAGTGAACGCGGAGATGATGGCCTCGTCCGATACCTTTGGCATCTTGAGACGAACGTTGTTGAAGCGCTAGATGTACTTCTGCAGGATCTCCCCTGGATGCTGCTTGATGCGCCTCAGGTCACCCGCAGCCGGCGGGCGGTCGCGAGTGCTCTGGAAGTTGGCAACGAAATGCCCGTGCATCTCTCCCCAGGAGGAGATCGATCCTACAGGCAGGTTCAGGAGCCACAAGCGTGCGCCATCCTTGAGGGCAATGGGAAACCAGTTCGCCATGACCTTCTTGTCGCTGTTCGCCACCTCGATGCTCAGTTCGTAAAGCTACAGGAACTCAGTAGGGTCGGGGGTGCCTTCGTAGCATGGAGGCAGGTCGGGCTTGAACTTCCCTGGCCAGACGATGCTACGCAGCTTTGGAGTGAACGCACGGCAACCCGCTGTGGTTATGGGCGCCCATCGTGGAGGCGGAGCCTGATCTTGGTGCTGGCGCGCCACCACTGCGGGCGGCACGCGGTCTTGACGTGGTGGTGCTGGAGGTGCCCGAGCATCTTCATGCATCCACTGGACCACCTGGCAGCTTTCTTCCTCACGCGTCGGCGCCCTGCGCGGTGGGTCACGCCGCAGGACTTCGTGCCTTGGCTCGACGATAGCATCTTGACAGGGAGGTGAAGGAGGTGCTCTGTGGGCCATGTCATCCGCAGCAGGCGGCGGGCGAGGCAGCGAGAGGGATGATATAGGAGATCCCCTAGTGGCACTGACGAGCTCGGCGATGCGGTCCAGCCAGTCTTCGTAGATGTCGTCGACGGGGCGGTAGCCCAGGAGCTCGCCCGCCATGAGTAGTGCAGCCTGCGCGTCTGCCGGGCCACGACGAGCATGGGATAATGAACCAACCGGAGTCAACGATGGGCTGGCGGTGCGCCCATCATGCCGCACGGAGCGGTGCAGCAATGAAGCTTGCTGCTCGTGCCCCACTGGGCTGGTGGTGGCGTTGGCGGCAGGTGATGGAGAACAACGAGGAGGCCCGCCGGCAGCCGCCGTCTGGGTGACGCGAGCGGCGAGGGCGGCCCGACGCTCAGGATGGGCTCGATGGGCGTCAGCCATTACAAGTGGTGGAGCGGTGGCGAGTCGACCGGCGGAACAGAGGCTCCGACGCACCCCTACTTGGCGCGCCAAATGTCGGATTTCGGGTCCTGCAGACCCTTGAGAGGTTTGAACTCTGGGGTGCGTGTGAAGAACACGTCATCCCCAGTCTGCCTGCTCGCTAATCTCATGGCCTAGCTCGACGAACTAAATGGACAAGAGACACAACCGTTTACCCAGGTTTGGGCCACCTTGCGGTGTAAAAACCTACTCCTGCTTTGTGGTGGATTAGCCTTGAGGGGCTGAGGATGAACTAGCACAGTGGAGAACAACCTCCGGAGGAGAGGTTTTCTTGTGCTCAATGAGCTGGTGGGTGTGAGGATGATCTGAATGATCCGTCCGGCCCTCTTCTATGGTGGTGGCTAGGTCCTATTTATAGTGGCCTTGGTCCTCTTCCCAAATGAAGGAGGGAAGGGATCCCACAACGGCCAAATTCGAAGGGAGACAACTAGTACATGCTATCCTGACAAAAGTGGTCTTCGCCTGCAAAAGCCTCTGGTAGTGACGCCGCAGTGGGCTCAGCGATGACCTCCATCCTGCCATCTTGGCAGTCCTGATCTTGTTGTGCTGTAATGGAAACCTTTGCTTGATCCTCGGGACTCCACGCCCGCGCTTGCCTCCTTAGGACCAAAGAGGAAACTGGCACGCTGCGCCCACTGGCGTCCGCCTGGCCTTGGTCATCACGGCTCACGTCATCTGAACCTCGCGAGGTGCACCTTACATAGATATCTCTACCCCTCGGGAGCCAGCCTGGGGAGGCCGCCCCTCGTGGAGGTCTTGGTGTCATCCGCCTCACGAGGATTGGCCCCTCGCGAGGGTCTTCAGTTGTTGATGTTGAAGCTGGGCCGTACCAGGCTGTCGATGGAGCCACGCCTTGGGCCATAGGCACGCAAGTCTGGGTACCCCCATTCCCCGAACGCTGAGAAGCTCGGGAAGAATGCCGAGGCATACGTCGATGGCATAGTGGTCAAGTCACGGGAAGCAAGGACCCTTGTTGAAGATCTGGAAGAAATGTTTGCCAACCTGCGCAAGGTAAACCTGCAGCTCAATCCGGAGAAGTGGGTGTACGGTGTCCTATCTCGCAAGTTGCTGGGTTTCCTGGTGTCGCACAGAGGGATGGAGGCTAACCCGGAGAAGATCAAGGCAATAGAAAGGATGAGCCCGCCACAAACCCTCAAGGAGATGCAGAAGCTCGCAGGCTGCGTGACCTCGTTGTGGCGTTTCATCTCCAAGCTCGGTGAGCGCACCCTTCCGTTCTTCAAGCTGATGAAAAAGAAGTGTTCGTTCAAGTGGACTACGGAGGCCGAGGGTCCCTTTCAAGACCTGAGGAGGTATCTCACCAGCCCTCCAGTGATGGTGGTGCCTCGTCATCTTGAGCCCCTGGTGCTTTACCTGGCCGCCACACTGATGAGGACATCAATACCATTGTTACACCCACAGCCCCTACTGTTACATATACTGGACCAATTACTAGAGCTCGCGCACGCCAATTAAATTACCAGGTACTTTCGTTTCTTGGTAATGATTCTAATGTTCATGAGATTATGATGCTGCCTAAATTGGATACATTTGTTTTGCTTACAAATGAAGGTCCTAGCTTGGAGAAGGATGAACATTGGAGCAAGAACACGAATGGAGTTGATGGCATGCGCAAGGGGATCAAGAACGGAGTTACAAGTGATGATTTCAGGACTTTGAAGCCGCCATAAGGAGTGCATGAAGCCTTGGACGAAATATACAAGATGCCACTTCATAATATTCGTCCATAGGCTATTCCAGGTGCTGCGTCACCTTATTAATGGGCCAGGCCCATGTAATTTCGAAATACTTAAGTATAGGCTATTTTTAGAGTCCGTATGTGTGGGGAAACAAGAGTTAGGGTTGGTTTCGGACCCCACCCTCAAGGGCCACGAAATTCCCCTCTCTTCCTCCATATATACAGCCCTTAGGGCGTCGTTTAGACTTGGGTTTTGTTTAGATTAAAAGTTCGCCATAGCTGCAACTTCGCGTACTTCGTTTGTGTCCAACGACCAGACCAAGACGTCACAGAACCCCACCTTGATCAATAAAGCTTTCATCTTATATTCGCAATATCCAGATTGCAATCTCAGTTTCTTGCTTGTTCTTCGTTTGCTCGCAGGAAACAGGCCCTCGTGGTCAGGTTGATCGTGCTCCGGCGTGGTCAATAACCCCTCGGAAGTTGGTTTAGCGATTGCTAAGGCGCGACGTCTCGCACGTTCGTAGTCGGATCGTCAAGGTCGATTCCCACAGAAAACGATAGCCACCATCTCATCGAAACATCGGGACACCTTTGCCTCTATCAAGTGGTATCACACACCCCACTCGGCTAGCTTAGCACTCGTGGCGGTCCGGGAAGAGCGCGTAGGTGCAGGTGCGCGGTGCAGCGCCCCGCCTACAGATGTATCGTTGCCACCTCAGGACGGCGCTCCTGAGGCCTCAACTACCCCATCAGGAGACAAGGCTCCTGAGGCCCCCTCATCTCAAGTAGGGCCGGATGCCATCGACACCTCTTCCCTCGTCGAGCACCATGTGTACTTCATCAGTACGGTGGTGCATGATGCCCGCGCGTGCTACCTCATGCCGCAGAAGCTACTGCTCCCTCTCCTCGCCGCCTCCAGGAAACTGCAACAGTATTTCCAAGGCCATCCCATCAAGGTTGTCTCCGCGTACCCCCTAGAGAAGGTGCTCCGTAGTCCCAATGCCGTGGGGAGGGTTGCCGAATGGAACATCGAGCTCCAAGCGTTCCAGCTGGAGTTCAGCACCACCAGGGTCATCAAGGGCACGACCCTCGCTGACTTTGGGGCGGAATGGACTGACTCCCCTGACCGGGGAATGGCTGAAGACCGCTCCCTCACACCCGGAGATGAGGCTCCCGATGGCTGGGTCATGTACTTTGACGGCGCATTCACGCTCCAGGCTGCGGGGGCTGGAGCCATACAAATCTCGCCGACCCAGGACAAGCTATACTACGTAGTGCAGCTCTGCTTTCAGCACGACGAGATGGTCTCCAACAACATTGCAGAATACAAGGGCCTGATCGCTGGCCTCAGGGCCGCGGCGGACCTGGGGTCAAGCGTCTCACCATCAAGGGCGATTCTCAGCTCCTCGTCAACTTATCCAACAAGGAATACAAGCCTAAGGACGAGCGTGTGGAGGCATACCTAGAAGAGGTACGCAAAATTGAAAAACGATTCTTGGGCTTGGAATTGCAGCACGTCTCACGTAGCACGAACAAGGAGGCGGACGACATTGCCAAGAGGGCTTCCCGGCGCGAGCCCTAGAAGCCTGGCGTCTTCGAGGAGTGGCTCTGGAAGCCATCGGTGCCCCCCACCCACTACAGGCCCGGTGCTGCTTCGGGAGGAACCGCCCCTGGCCCCCTCTTTGGGAACCCTGGCCTACAGCCCGACCTCAGGAGCCCGCCTGCTCTTGGCGCTCGAACCTCAGGAGGGATGCTAGACTGAAGAGTTCAAGGCGTACCTGCTCCGAGGCACCCTGCCGGAGAAGGAGGAAGATGCAGAATGCGTGATAGAGGCAAAGGTGTCCCGATGTTTCGATGAGATGGTGGCAATCGTTTTCTGTGGGAGTCGACCTTGACGATCCGACTACGAACGTGCGAGACGTCGCGCCTTAGCAATCGCTAAACCAACTTCCGAGGGGTTATTGACCACGCCGGAGCACGATCAACCTGACCACGAGGGCCTGTTTCCTGCGAGCAAACGAAGAACAAGCAAGAAGCTGAGATTGCAATCTGGATATTGCGAATATAAGATGAAAGCTTTATTGATCAAGGTGGGGTTCTGTGACGTCTTGGTCTGGTCGTTGGACACAAACGAAGTACGCGAAGTTGCAGCTATGGCGAACTTTTAATCTAAACAAAACCCAAGTCTAAACGACGCCCTAAGGGCTGTATATATGGAGGAAGAGAGGGGAATTTCGTGGCCCTTGAGGGTGGGGTCCGAAACCAACCCTAACTCTTGTTTCCCCACACATACGGACTCTAAAAATAGCCTATACTTAAGTATTTCGAAATTACATGGGCCTGGCCCATTAATAAGGTGACGCAGCACCTAGAATAGCCTATGGACGAATATTATGAAGTGGCATCTTGTATATTTCGTCCAAGGCTTCATGCACTCCTTATGGCGGCTTCAAAGTCCTGAAATCATCACTTGTAACTCTGTTCTTGATCCCCTTGCGCATGCCATCAACTCCATTCGTGTTCTTGCTCCAATGTTCATCCTTCTCCAAGCTAGGACCTTCATTTGTAAGCAAAACAAATGTATCCAATTTAGGCAGCATCATAATCTCATGAACATTAGAATCATTACCAAGAAACAAAAGTACCTGGTAATTTAATTGGCGTGCGCGAGCTCTAGTAATTGGTCCAGTATATGTAATAGTAGGGGCTGTGGGTGTAACAATGGTATTGATGTCCTCATCATCCTCCCCTTCTTGAAATGAAGTCGTCCTCGACGGAAGCTCATCTTCCTCACCCAAATAAGGCTTCAAATCTGCAATGTTAAAAGTGGGACTAACCCCAAAATCTGCAGGTAGCTCAAGTTTATATGCATTATCATTTATTTTCTCTAAAACCTTAAAAGGACCATCAGCACGTGGCATTAGCTTTGATTTGCGCAGATTAGGAAATCTATCTTTACGCAAATGTAACCAAACAAGATCTCCAGGTGCAAACACCACATGTTTTCTACCCTTATCTCCAGCAAGTTTATATTTAGCATTCATACGCTCAATGTTTTCCTTAGTTAACTCATGCATTTTTAAAATCAATTCAGAACGTTCTTTAGCATCAAAATTAACCTTCTCCGAAGATGGAAGAGGCAACAAATCAATAGGTGCACGAGGTAGGAAACCATACACAATTTCAAAAGGGCACATCTTAGTAGTAGAATGCAATGAACGATTATAAGCAAATTCAATATGAGGCAAGCATTCTTCCCACATTTTCTTGTTATTCTTCAAAACAGCCCTAAGCATAGTAGACAATGTTCTATTGACTACTTCAGTTTGTCCATCAGTTTGGGGGTGACAAGTAGTACTAAAAAGCAGCTTAGTCCCCAACTTAGCCCATAAACATCTCCAAAAGTGGCTCAGAAATTTAGTATCACGATCTGAAACAATAGTATTTGGCACACCATGTAAGCGAATAATTTCACGAAAGAACAAATCAGCAACATTAACAGCATCATCGCTTTTATGACATGGTATAAAGTGTGCCATTTTCGAGAACCTATCCACGACAACAAATATGCTATCCCTCCCCTTCTTTGTTCGAGGTAAACCTAAAACAAAGTCCATAGATATATCCTCCCAAGGAACACTAGGTACAGGCAAAGGCATATATAAACCATGAGGATTGAGTCGTGACTTAGCTCTTTGACATGTAGTGCAGCGAGCAACAAAACGCTCAACATCCCGTCTCATCTTTGGCCAAAAGAAATGTGTAGCAAGTATATCCTCCGTCTTCTTGACGCCAAAGTGTCCCATTAATCCTCCTCCATGCGCCTCCTGCAACAACAAAAGACGAACGGAGCTAGCTGGAATGCATAGCTTGTTAGCACGAAACACAAATCCATTGTTAAGAACGAACTTGTTCCAAGTTCTCCCTTCCTTACAATTCTGCAATACATCTGTAAATTCAGCATCATTAACATATTGATCCTTGATGGTCTCCAAACCAAATATTTTAAAGTCAAGTTGTGAAAGCATAGTATAACGACGAGACAAGGCATCAGCAATAACATTTTCTTTACCCTTCTTGTGTTTAATCACATAAGGGAAAGTCTCAATGAATTCAACCCATTTAGCATGTCGACGGTTCAGTTTTGCTTGACTTTTAATGTGTTTCAAAGATTCATGATCAGAATGTATAACAAATTCCTTGGGCCATAAATAATGTTGCCATGTTTCTAAGGTCCGAACAAGAGCATATAATTCTTTATCATAAGTAGAATAGTTCAGACTAGGCCCACTCAATTTTTCAGAAAAGTATGCAACAGGTTTTCCATCTTGTAATAACACACCTCCTAATCCAATTCCACTAGCATCACATTCAAGCTCAAAAGTCTTATTGAAATTAGGAAGTTGGAGTAAAGGAGCATGTGTCAACTTATCTTTCAATACCGTGAAGGCTTCTTCCTGTGCGGTACCCCAAACAAAAGGTACATCCTTCTTTGTAAGCTCGTTGAGAGGTGCAGCAATGGTGCTGAAATCTCTCACAAAACGCCTATAGAAACCAGCGAGGCCAAGGAAACTCCTCACTTGTGTGACCGTTTTGGGCTGCGGCCAACTCTCAATAGCTTCAATCTTGGCTTTATCAACTTCAATTCCCTGTGCAGTAACAACATAGCCAAGAAAAGATACTCGGTCGGTGCAAAAGGTGCACTTTCCAAGGTTACCAAACAAACGTGCATCACGTAGAGCAATAAAAACAGCACGTAAATGTTCCAAATGGTCCTCCAAAGATTTGCTATAAATCAATATGTCATCAAAGTAAACTACCACAAATCGTCCAATGAAAGCACGTAAAACTTCGTTCATTAACCTCATGAACGTACTAGGTGCATTAGTTAACCCAAAAGGCATGACTAACCACTCATATAATCCAAACTTAGTTTTAAATGCTGTTTTCCATTCATCTCCCAATTTCATACGAATTTGATGGTAACCACTACGCAAATCAACTTTGGAGAATATTGTAGAGCCACTCAATTCATCAAGCATATCATCTAGCCTAGGAATAGGATGACGATAACGAATAGTAATATTATTAATGCCTCTACAATCAACGCACATACGCGACGTACCATCCTTTTTCGGCACTAAAATGATAGGAACAGCACAAGGACTAAGGGATTCGCGTATATAACCTTTGTCGAGCAGTTCTTGTACTTGACGCATAATCTCCTTCGTCTCCTCTGGATTGGTACGGTATGGTGCACGGTTGGGTAATGATGCACCGGGAATTAAGTCAATTTGATGCTCAATCCCGCGAATAGGTGGTAATCCCGGTGGCACGTCTTGTGGAAAGACGTCGGCGAACTCCTGCAAAATGTTAGTGACAGCAGGAGGCAAAGAGGAAGGCGCGTCCTCGAATGAAAATAATGCCTCTTTGCACACAAAAGCATAGCAAACAGATTTGCTAAAATCTAGATCATCAATATCAGATTTGGTGGCAAGTAAACATGCACTTTTCAATTTAATTTCAGAAGCAACACTAGATTGTTTATTATTATTAGGCTGCATTTGTTGCTCAAATTCTTTTGCCACAATCTGATTTTCACTCTTAGTTTTCTCCTGTTTTGCTTTATTAGCTCTATTAATATCATCTTTCAAAATGGAATCAGGAGTCATAGGAAGCAAAGTAATATTTTTATCCTTATGAACAAGAGTATACTGATTGTTTCTACCATGGTGAATAGAATTTTTATCAAATTGCCATGGTCTACCAAGTAATAAGGAACATGCTTGCATAGGTACCACATCACAATCAACATAATCAGCATATGTAGAGATACTAAAATGCACACGAACAGTACGTGTTACCTTAACCTTGCCACTGTTGTTGAACCATTGGATGTAGTAAGGATGTGGATGTGGTCTTGTGGTGAGAGATAGCTTCTCCACCATCTCGATGCTAGCCAAGTTGTTGCAACTCCCTCCATCTATGATCACGCGAACAGAACGTTCCTTCACAACTCCCTTTGTATGGAACAAATTATGCCTCTGATTTTGCTCAGCTTGTGTAACCTGCACACTCAAAACACGTTGAGCAACTAAACATTCATACCTGTCAGCATCTTCAGGAGCCATGTATTGCGTCTCATGATCAGAATCGTCTCCACCGTGTTCGTCACGTGTAATAAGAGCCAAAGTCTCCTCATCATAGTCACTAGCGGACTCATACCCACCATCCTCAGTAACAATCATCACACGCTTAGATGGGCATTCTCTCGCATAATGACCTCCACCCTTGCAACGTCGACAAATAATATCATGTGTCTGCCCTGTTGATGCCATGGATGAAGAAGAGCTCTTTGCAGGCCCAGAAGGTGTGCTCTTGGCAGATAGTGGTGATTGTGCCTGCTTTATTGTATCACGGTTGGAGGTGGCAGCCGACGGAGGCGCCGGTGAAGCAGAACGTGTGGAAGTAGATGATGCACGTGGTGTCCATGAAGAAGGTCGACCTGCAGAAAAGTTAGTCCGCGCCAATGCCTGTCGATCCTGCACTTCACGTTCAGCTTTACAAGCAAGATGGAATAAACGAGTGATATTAGTATACTCCTTATACTCTAGAATCGTCTGAATCTCTCTATTTAATCCACCCATAAAACGTGCAAGCATAGCTTCATTCTCCTCAACAATACCACATCTAATCATGCCAGTTTGTAATTCCTGATAATATTCTTCTACAGAATTTTTTCCCTGTCTTAAGCGCTGCAATTTTTGAAGTAATTCACGTTGATAATATGGTGGAACCCAACGAGTACGCATAGCAGTTTTCAAAGCAGCCCAAGTAGCAGGAATGGGATATAATCTACAATGCTCAGACCACCAAACACATGCAAAACTAGTGAATGCACAAACAGCAGCAGGAACACGTCTCTCCTCGGGATATTGTAAACATGTAAATCGTTGTTCAGTTTCTAACTCCCAAGTAAGATATATATCAGGAACATATCTACCCTCAAATGGTGGAATATTCAATTTTAGTTTAGGGAGATGGTCATGATCTCGTACCTGAGCGTGAGCCCTACCATTGCCATTATTTGCATGTGGACGACCTGATGGTTGCTGTGCTGGTGGTGGCACGTAGTTCTGATTTTGATCAACCTCATCCTCGTAATCGCCAGCAAAATCACCCTCCTCCGCATCAGCAGCAGGAGCCACAGAAGTAGCAACAGCAGCACCAACAGTTTGGCCAGGTGCAAGAGGGAGACGGCTCGCTCGGCGGAGGGCTGTTTCACGATGTGTAGGTAGTCGTCGTTGTTGTTGTTGTAGAGGTGCGTTAGGTGCAGCCGGTGGTGGTGGTGGAAGACGCGCGAGCAATTCATTAAACCTGTCATCGAGCTTTGTTTCGAACGTCTTCTCCATGTCATCTATCTTCTCCATGGCCTCTTCAAATCTGTTTAGCACATCCTGCACCTGTCCATTCATCATTTGCTGAAATTTATCATGCAACTCCTGATTCATCATGTTCTCCCAGTCAGTCTCGTCGGCTTGTGATCCTGCCATGGTTAGCAACAATAGAAAACACACAAGAATATGATCCTACAGAATACTAACAAGAGGTGGTGGTGGCGGGTGTCACAAATCCGTCAAGCAAATCTCAAATTCTTACCAGTTCTTACCCAGCAGCAGGCGGTGATCGGCAACCGTTGTAGTCAAAACTCTCAAAAGCTTGGATAGAGCGATTGCCAGGGAGAGTCAAACGCACGACGTAGAGGTATGTGGAGCTGGGAAGGCTTATAGTATGGTAGCAAAAAGGGTCAGCAATAATCAATTCAGAGATGCAAAGTTGAATAAACGCTCAACGACGGTACTGTGCTGGTCCTAGGCTAGACCGTGCTAGAGACGCGAGCCTAGAACACTAACAAAATCACGGCGCTGCACGTAAATAAGGGAAAAGCACACTCTGGAACTCTTTTTTTTCGCTTTTTTTTTGCGCTCCTCTTTTTTTTTGCGAAAAATTACTATAATGGCGAGTGTCTCAAAACTCTTCCCTCGCCAAACTGATAGTATGGGCACGAAAAATTACTTTTTTTTTGCGCTCCTCTTTTTTTTTTTTTGCGCTCCTCTTTTTTTTTTTTTTTTTTTCCGAGACCTACGCAGGCAAGGAAACACGAATCGGAATTGAGATTGATCTCAAGAACAAACCTAATATGAGAAGAACTCGGATTGGTGGTGGACATATGGTTGTGGTATATGGCAGCGGTGGTGGTATATGGTAGCGGTGGTGGTATATGAATACAGATTGGTGGTGGTATATGGATACGGATTGGTGGTGGTATATGGATATGGATTCAAAGCGGTGGCGGATAAGCAAAAGTGGTAGATGGGCGATGATGATGGTGCGGCGGCGGCGTGACAACTTATGACCAGAACTCGAAACTCTAAAAGACTAGACTCCAAGACCAGCAACTTGACACGACGATGCAACCGCAAATTCAACAAAGCAAAAACCCTAAAAAGATTATGCAAAGGCTCAGATTGGTTCGGATATGATGAACTAACCCTAATTTTTTTTTGTGGCTTTTTCGTGGACTGTAGGTATGAAGAACAGACTCAATCTAATCTACGAAAAACTGTAAAATCTCACCGAGCAACCTGGAAATCTGATACCACTTGATAGAGGCAAAGGTGTCCCGATGTTTCGATGAGATGGTGGCAATCGTTTTCTGTGGGAGTCGACCTTGACGATCCGACTACGAACGTGCGAGACGTCGCGCCTTAGCAATCGCTAAACCAACTTCCGAGGGGTTATTGACCACGCCGGAGCACGATCAACCTGACCACGAGGGCCTGTTTCCTGCGAGCAAACGAAGAACAAGCAAGAAGCTGAGATTGCAATCTGGATATTGCGAATATAAGATGAAAGCTTTATTGATCAAGGTGGGGTTCTGTGACGTCTTGGTCTGGTCGTTGGACACAAACGAAGTACGCGAAGTTGCAGCTATGGCGAACTTTTAATCTAAACAAAACCCAAGTCTAAACGACGCCCTAAGGGCTGTATATATGGAGGAAGAGAGGGGAATTTCGTGGCCCTTGAGGGTGGGGTCCGAAACCAACCCTAACTCTTGTTTCCCCACACATACGGACTCTAAAAATAGCCTATACTTAAGTATTTCGAAATTACATGGGCCTGGCCCATTAATAAGGTGACGCAGCACCTAGAATAGCCTATGGACGAATATTATGAAGTGGCATCTTGTATATTTCGTCCAAGGCTTCATGCACTCCTTATGACGGCTTCAAAGTCCTGAAATCATCACTTGTAACTCCGTTCTTGATCCCCTTGCGCATGCCATCAACTCCATTCGTGTTCTTGCTCCAATGTTCATCCTTCTCCAAGCTAGGACCTTCATTTGTAAGCAAAACAAATGTATCCAATTTAGGCAGCATCATAATCTCATGAACATTAGAATCATTACCAAGAAACAAAAGTACCTGGTAATTTAATTGGCGTGCGCGAGCTCTAGTAATTGGTCCAGTATATGTAACAGTAGGGGCTGTGGGTGTAACAATGGTATTGATGTCCTCATCAATGCGTGGCCCGTCAGGTGATGAAGACATGACTACCTTGGATACGACCAAAAATATTGCATACATGTATATTTGTGAGGTGATTTCTAATGCAAACTATGCAATAATTTATTTATGTCATCCAGGACAAAAATACTTCACCGCCTTTTGTGCCATGTCTAATTGCAGGTGTATGAGACATTTGTATAATCCACATATGAAGATAAGGGAAAATAGAAGTTTAGGTGTTGTTCAAAAAGTCCTCTCATGTCACTTTTGGGCTAAGAGAAGATAGAGTCCAAGTCTCTCACGTTCTGGATTCAGATTCAGACTGCACAGACATACCTGACTCAAAATGCCAAGAACTCTTTCATATGGACTCCGAATTGGGTGATTCTATTTTTTGTTGGAAAGTAGATTTCGTGCTCTTTCCAACCCAATTGGATTCACCTTCAAATTCGTTCGGAGAGTTGAGATATCGACAGAATAATCTGAGGCAGCAGCAGAATCCAAGTCAAACTACAAGTCCAAAGGTGTTGCATCACCTCCACTTGGGCCCATGAGCCTTGTACGACCTAGTGTTAGTATTAGGCTGCCTTGGGACGTCCTCCCACTTCCATGGCCGCCACCCCTTGCTCCCATATAAGTAGACCCATCTAGTAGATTTTCCCTTGGGATTTGTTTAGTTAAAAGTTAGCCATTGCAACTTCGTGTACTTCGTTTGTGTCCAACGACCAGACCAAGACCGCTTCGGGATCCCCATCTTTATCAATACTTCATATATTGTCGGTGTACAAAAGTAGGGGATCTCCTTTTGCACCCCTTAACTTGTGCATGGGCAGTCAGAGCCGCGCCCACGGCCACACCTAATAAGGCAGAGGAGGGAAGCCGGAGGGAAACCGAAACACGAGACAACCAAGGCAACGCCATGACCAGAAGCGTAGGAGAGCAAGAGGGCAAGGTGGACCCCCTCGGCAAGATACTTGCCGAGGCACCCTCCGCGGCCCTGGCAAGAGCCTTGCCGGGCAACTTGCCCGACACCAGAAGAGCGAGCCACCCTTGAGCCCACAGGCTCCAACCCAACCAACTAAATTGGAACCAAGGCTCGGGAGGCGCCTCTGTGGTGGCTTGCAAATCTTCGTCAAGATCATAAACATATGAGATCAGATGACGACTAGAAGACGGCGACCCTCGGCGGGATCCTAGCCGAGGAAATCCACAAGACCCCCGGCAAGACCCGTGCCGGGGATGACTACAACGCCACAGCAAGACCCTTGCCGGGCCCCTGGCAAGACCCTTGCCGAGGGCATCAGCAGGCCACTGCCAGGACCGCGCCAGCCAAGACTCCACCACCGTCCCCAAGCAGATGCTAGCTCAACCAGCTGGGCAGGCACCTGCGTGGCGACAGGCGGCCTCTACACCGACTCAGCAAGCACCTGCGTGGCGGCATGCGACCCTTCATGAAGGCTCCACCACCGCACCAGCCCAGCAGCCAACCAATGTGACGCCGCGATGCCTCATCAGCTCGGACGCGTGTCGAGGCCAGTCGAGGCGGTGACGGCTGGGACATGCTTCCCTGGCGTCCCCGATAAAGCAAGGAGGACACGTCGGCAACACATTAAATGCGTTTTTCCGACTGTCCCAGAGGATAGCCTTATCGACTGTAGACCTTTCCACCTCTTGTGTGCCATTGTGGCAACCCCTTTTTCCTATAAAAGGAGGCCCGAGGCGACCAGGAGGGGGATTCGGCTCTTTTGGGAAAGTTGCACCCCGTAGCTAGCTCAAGAACACAAGAGCACTCAAATACATCCACCAAAGAAGGACTAGGGTATTACGCATCTTCGTGGCCTAAACCTGGGTAAACGATCCGTGTGCTTCCTGACAGACCTGCTCTTTGCACAACCTCGTGCTCGCCGACCATAGAAGGGATCCCAGTGACCCCATAGGTGTCGTTTCCACCGACATCTATATTCATAATATTCAGATTGCATTATCATATTCTTGCTTGTTCTTGGATTGCATGCAGGAATACACCTTCGTGGTCAGGCTAATCGTGCTTCCAGCATCGTTAGTAACCGTGGGAGATTGGTTTAGCGATTGCTAAGGCTCAACATCGTGTATGTTTGTAGTTGGATCGTCAAAGTCGACTCCACCAAATAGATAGTTATCATCTCATCGAAAGATCGGGACCCCCGCCTCTACCAAGTGGTATCAGTTTTCACGTTGCTCGGTGAGAATTTCCAGTTTTTCCTAGATTACATTTATTTTCTTACCTATTGTCCAAGAAAAAGCTTAAAAAAGTTAGATCAATTCATCATTTGTCCAAACCAGTCTGAGCCTTTTCAATTTTCTTTTCATTGTTTGCATTATTGATTTATCGATTGCATCGCTATGTCGAGTTGCTGGTCTTAGTGTCTAGTTCCTTTAGAGTTTTGAGTTATGTTCACATTAGTCACGCTGCCGCTGCATCATTATTCCTTTCATTGTCCACCATCCCATCCATCAATTTCCACCACGTGCTACCCACCGTTCATTGTCATAATCATAGTTGACGTCATTCACATCTTCGCTTGATCCAGTTTGCATCTTATCTAGTTTGTTTTGGAAAGACGAAGAGAGAAGAAAAAAGACAAAGAGGAAAAAATGAGAAAAGAAGTATAAAAAAGTCAGAGAAAAAAAGGAGAGAAAGAAAAAGAAAAAAGTGTGAGAAAAAAACAAAATTCGTATATATCAAGAGTCAATCTCGTAGCTGAATTCGGATTGGAATCTATTTTGTGCACTGTTCAGTAAAACAGGCATATCTTCCTCATACGAAGTCCGCTTTGGCTCCTTGAGTACTCAAATTAGAGCTAGTGACGAGGCGCATCAAAATTGTAGGGGATATGACTATTGGGTATGACCTTCCTAGGAGGGACCGGGTTATACCGATGACGGTTCATCAACACAAGGCCCGTGAAGATGTTGAAGATGGCGGTTCAGATAGCAGGCTTATTAAGGACCCAAAGCCCAAAGGCGGCATAAAGCCCATAGGTATAAACCGCCATATGTGTATGACTTGTATTGTAAGGCAGGCATAGTTAGTCATCGAGCCGGGCACGTTGTGTATGAGCCGATAGGGGCTCCGTAAGCCGCGGGGTGTCAACCTGTGTATATAAAGGGATGACCCGACGACGGTTTAGGGCAAGAAATAAGAGAGATCGAAAGGTAGGTCAAGCATATTCGCTCCCTGGTAATCGAACCCCAAGTAATACCACCTCAAGCTGGATTAGGCCTTTACCTTCACCGCAAGGGACCAAACCAGTATAAACTCCCTTTGTCCTTTGTCCCGTTTAACCCCTTTAAGCTAACCTAGTTGCGATGGCTCCATGACTAAGCCCTTTTGCTAGGAGATCTGCCATGACAATTCCACGACAGTTGGCGCCCACCGTGGGGCCAGCGCACGGTGGTTTCGAATTCTTACAGGGCAGATTCAAAGGGATCAAGGGATACGTTGTGGACCGGATGACCAAGAGTCATCGCGGCAAGCTCTACATCGACGATGCAGGCTGGGGTCCTGAGGCCTGCTCAATCGAGTACGGGTACCGGGTACCCTTCGGCGGAATCCATGTTTTCATCGACAAGATCGGCGAACCGGGCCCTGAGCCAGACATCTGCACCGAAATCATCAAGACAGCTCAGCGTGCACGACCCACCCGGGTTTAACCCGTCGTGAAGCGCACCTTCGTTGGATTTATCCATGCGGCAGAATTTGAAGGATCTGAGTCTGGCGGTGAGACGACTGTCTACTCCGATAGTTAATCATCCATAGGTGAGACTAACTCAATGTATCAGCAACGAGGCAGGCGGCTTGGGGGCTATTCCGATGGCGATAGTATTCCGGACCCCTATGAGCCACCGAATCGGGTCGCGATTTTCACGGCCGGTATGCAGCGAGGGAAAAATTCTATGGTGCAGCGACAATGATTTCCGGGTCAGCAACAGCAACGGTGGCCGAGACAGGAGGCCCTGTGCGCGCGCCGGCTCAGGTCTTGTCCGACTTGTTGGATACTCTAATGACGTTATTAACAGCAGAGGTTAGCCTGGCAAATCAAGCTCAACATAACGTGGAAGTTGCAAGGCTGCGAGATGAGATAGCTCAAGCTAAGGAAAACCTGGCGACTGAGAACACTAGGATGACTGCAGAGCGGGCTGCTCTGGATGTTCAGGAACAACGAGTTTAGGCAGAGTCCTTCCGGCTCACGTTGGATCAGAACGCTTCAAACGAAGTCATGAGGATGAGGCATCAGACTCGTCTACCTTCAGCTTATGAGGCGAGAAACCTCTTTAACACGCCTGGAACGGGGGGCAGCAACCCACCGATGGGTAGCCGGGCGGCCAAAGTACATGGAACTGGAGCGCCGGTTCAGCCACGGGCGGTAGACCCGCCACGTTTGAATAATACTCCACCTTAGTATGTTCCGACACCTCCGGGTCATTATTCTAACCCGTTGGATAATATGATTACTGTGGCAACGCGATTGGCAGCTCTCCCGGTTGAAGGCGAGTCCTCGACGGCGGTTGAAACGTGGAGGGCCAGAGAACTTCTTTAGACGGCTTTGGAGCAGCAAGCGGCTTATTCTTATAGTCGTGAGCGGATTCACTCGACCCATCGTCCAAGCCGGAGTTACAGCCGGCACATTGACTCACTAGCGGTTTCAAGTACTGAACATTGCCGTAACCAGCCCCGTGGACATGACCCGGCATGCGGTGGTGGTAATGCCCAGACTCTGGTGGATCAGGGCAGGGCGCGTCGGGAGGCTGAGCTTGCGGCTGAGTATGCGGCTCACCAACATGCGTCGGCTTATCCGACGACTTCGGTAGAGGTAGGCGCAACCTCTAGAACTTTGGGTGTGCCATGCTTAGTGCCGGCTCTGCGGAACGAGTGCTTGCCTAAGGATTTCAAGGGTCCTCGTAAGGTACCTAACTACACAGCTGACATGTCCCCTAAAGCATGGGTCGAGAGTTATGAGATGGCCATGGAACTACTAGATGTTAGCGACATTGCGTGTGCCAAATATTTCACCATGATGCTAGAGGGGACGACACGTACTTGGTTAAAAGGGTTGCCCGCCAACTCCATTGGATCATGGGCCGAGTTGAAAGCCCGGTTTATCCAAAATTTTAAAGATACATGCAAGCAACCTATGTCGATTGTGGATCTGGATTCCTGTGTCCAAGAAGAAGGCGAGTCAACAACCAATTGGGTGCGTCGGGTCTCAACTATCCTGCGCTCATCGGATCGTATCAATGCCGGCTCAGCGGTCTTGATGTTAGAGAAGAATTGTCGTTTTATGCCCCTTAAGCAGAAGCTACGGTGACTCAAGCGCCACTGCGGTGACATGGGGGAGCTGATGGCGGCTCTGGTTAAATATGCTGACTCTGATAGTACCAAGGACCCCCAGTCTGATGAGGAAAAGCTGAGAAATGGAAAGAAGAGTAGCAGTACCAAAGGGCAACAGCATAACCCGGCAGGTCAGGGAGGCAACGGTAAGCGCAAAGCTAATAATAATTTGGATTTTGTGGCTAACACTAATACACAGAATAATGGACAGCGTCGTAAAGGAAAGCCACCTCCTTGGATTGGGGGCCAGGTTTTGATCTTGAGCGGCTGCTGAATCAGCCCTGCCCGAGGCATGGTACACGGGAAAGGTCGTCCACCCACCTCAGGAAGGATTGCTTCATCATGAAGGAGTATAAAAATTCCAATATTTTTCAAGATAATCATGGGCCGGGTGGCGGCTCAGGTTCCGGCTCTCACGGTCTGGGTTACGGTGGTGGTGGCAGTTCTAATTCCGATTTTCAAGGCCAAGGTAATCAGCGTGGTTACGACCAACAACACAATCAGGGGAATCAGCAGCAGCAATCTGGTTATCAGAGTAACCCGAAGCAGTTGAATAGTGGCCAGTACCATGTTTTCACCACAAGTTTATGCAAGCGGGATCAGAAGCTCCATAAAAGGGCAATATACGACGTTGAGCCGGCGGTACCCCGTTACTTACGATGGTTTGAGCAGCCCATTGTATGGAGTCGTGAGGATCACCCGCCCCGGGTTAATAATCTGGGTCACTTGGCACTGGTGGTGGCACCTCAAGTTGGAGGATACAAATTCACTAAGGTGCTCATGGATGGAGGCAGCAACATCAATATCCTTTACTATGAAACTTTCCATCGCATGGGGTTGACTGACAAAAATCTTAAGCCGTAGAACACTGTTTTTCACTGTTTGGTGCCAGGTAAGTCGGCATATCCAGTTGGGAAAATATCTTTAGAGGTTGCTTTTGGAGATGAGTATGATTCTAGATCGGAGACGTTGACCTTTGAAGTGGTTAAAATCAAGAGCCCTTATCATGCTCTATTTGGGCGGCCGACTTATGCTAAGTTCATGGCAAGGCCTTGTTATGTTTATTTGCAGCTGAAGATGCCGGGTCCCAAGGGCACTATAACAGTGCATGGGAGTCGCAAGATAGCCTTTGGAGTGTGAAGAAGGCGATGCTCCTTATGCTGAGTTTGTTTGTGCGACAGAGGAGTTGAAGTTTTACAAAGATAATGTTGACCTGGCGGATATGACGTCTTTGAAGAAGCCAACCACAGAGCATGACCCTTTATTGAAATTTAAGTCAGCAGACGACACCAAGCTAGTTGACTTTGTTCCTGGCGACTCATCCAAGCAGTTCAGTATCACTGCTAATTTGGATCCGAAATAGGAAAGCGCGCTCATCAAGTTCATCCGTGAGAACCGGGACATCTTTGCATGGAAGCCTTCAGACATGCCAGGCATACCGAGGGAACTCGTTGAGCACACTCTCAATATTGATCCAAAGTTTAAACCGGTCAAACAATTCCTGCGCCATTTCAATGAGGAGAGGCGCAAGGCTATCGGTGAGGAGGTAGCCTGGCTCTTAGCGGCCGGGTTCATTGTTGAAGTTTTTCACCCTGAGTGGTTGGCTAACCCGGTGCTAGTGCTTAAGAAAAACGGCACCTGGCGCATGTGTGTCGATTATACAGATTTAAACAAGGCTTGTCCGGCTGATCCCTTTGCTCTCCCCTGTATTGATCAAATTATTGATGCTACGGCGGGTTGTGAGCGTCTGAGTTTTTTGGATGCTTATTCTGGTTATCATCAGATCAAGATGGCAGTGAAGGACCAGGAGAAGACAACCTTTATCACTCCCTTTGGAGCCTTCTGTTATGTGTCTATGCCTTTTGGGCTCAAGAGTGCCCAGGCGACTTACCAAACGTGTGTGCAGAATTGTCTCCATGATCAGATTGGGCGCAATGTTCATGCCTATGTGGATGATATTGTGGTGAAATCCAGGCAGAAGGAAACCTTGATAGATGATTTAAAGAAACCTTTGACAATCTCCGAATTTATAAGATGATGCTTAACCCGGCCAAGTGCGTTTTTGGTGTGCCAGCAAGCAAGCTCTTGGGGTTTCTGGTTTTCGAACGGGGTATTGAAGCTAACCCGGAGAAGATAAAGGTTATCACCTCTCTAGCTAAGCAGGTGTGTGTCAATGATGTTCAGCATTTGGCGGGTCGTGTTGCGGCCTTGAGCCAGTTCATAAGCCGATTGGGTGAGAAGGCTATCCCTCTGTACCAGATGATGAAGAAGGCATATCACTTTGTCTCGAGCGATGCTGCTGATCAGGCATTTGAGGCCTTGAAGAAACAGTTGGCTGAGCTACCGGTTCTTGCTGCTCCCATTGATAAGGAGCCTTTGTTGGTATATGTGGTTGCCAATAGCCGAGATATTGGTGTAGCAATTGTGGTGGAAAGGAAGGAGTTAGGAAAGGAGCATCCGGTTCAACGGCCGTTTTACTACATCAGTGAGGTGCTTATTGAGTCCAAGTAGAAGTATCCGCATTGGCAAAAGCTGGTATATGGGGTTTTCATGGCTAGTCGAAAGCTCAAGCAGTATTTTTTTGGTCATCCTATCACTGTGGTTAGTTCTGCCCCTTTAGGGGATATTATTCAAAATAGAGAACCCACAGGTCGGGTAGCCAAGTGGGCTATTGAGCTTGGACCTCATAGTTTGAAATATATGCCTCGAACAGCCATTAAGTCTCAAGCACTTGTGGATTTCATAAACGATTGGACAGAGCTGCAGATGCCTGAGAAGAAGCCGGATAACACTTACTGGACTATTCAATTTGATGGATCTAGGCAGCTAGAGGGCTCAAGGGCTGGAGTTGTCCGGACTTCCCTACGAGGTGATAAATTCTCTTATGTTCTCCGGTTGATGTTCCCTTATACTAACAATGCAGCTGAGTACGAGGCCTTGCTCCATGGTCTTTGGACGGCTAAGGAAATGATGTAGGGTGGAACTCTAGATGGCCGATCTTTCACGAAAGGAGCGGATCCCGTGATGAACACGAAGAACACGAGGGGAAATCACAAAGGGAAACACACTCAAACCAACAAGTATGATCACACATGTGCTAGA
Source organism: Triticum urartu (assembly GCF_056163025.1). NCBI lineage: Eukaryota > Viridiplantae > Streptophyta > Magnoliopsida > Poales > Poaceae > Triticum > Triticum urartu. Next base: position 319,198,828 of record NC_141875.1, on the reverse strand, counting down.
TCCTTGAAACACAAAGAGAGATACACGATCCAAAGTCAACAAAGGATGATACAAGAGGTAACCGGTTCTTCTCCATGAGGAGGTCTTGAATCCACGAGGTAATCTTCCCATGAGGGGTCTTGAATCCAAGGATGGATCTTCTTCGTAGAGGCCGCGGTCTCTCTCGTGGAGTAGATCCATATGGATGAGCGAGGCTCTATCTCACAAATGAGCTATCACAACGCTAACCCTAAAACATAGGTGGAGGGGAGGTATATATAGTCTAAGGGGCGAAGGGGTACATGGGCCTCGGCCCAAAAGCACTGCACACAAGCAGGGAGGGTCGGATGTCCGGGCGTTGGGCCGGATGTCCGGGGCTTCACGGGGAGCCAGATGTCCGGGCTGGCTGGCCGGATGCCCGGGCTGACGGGGATGGTAACGGTGCTCTCTAGATTGACTTGTCCGGATTTCCGGGGGCGAGGCCGGATGTCCGGGTGTTGGCGAGGCTTCGGATGTACGGGGCTGATGTCGGATGTCCGGGGCCTGTAGCACTTCGGCTGCAGGGCTGCTGCTGTTGTTGACATCTTTAGGGGCCGGATATCCGGGTCCTGGGAGCTGTCTCCGCCTTCTTCCGTCGTCGCTTCCACGCACGCTTGACCTTTGTCCTTGGGTTCTCCATGGTCTCCTCGGGTGTACCTTAGGTCCAATGGCGTATGCTTGAGGTCTCAACATGTGGGCACTTGGGGCTTGGGGAGTTGTCGTAGTGTACATGGGGATGATCGAAGGATGCTCCACATCATCTCCCCTCCCTTGGGAAAGATCTGACCTCGGGTCAAAAACCTCATCAGCATGGAAACAGTTGTCGTGGACGGATTTGTAGTTGGACGAAGTTGAAGACATGACGCAATCCAAGTACTCCAAGGTGTCTCCGGTATGTGGTACATGCAAAATGTGCAAACACAAAGTACACTCGGAAATACAATGGTTAGCGCACACAAAGTGTCCATCATGTAAGAATGAGTCCATGCGACAAGACTGATCAAGACAAGGTGCATGAAGCTTATCCAAAAGATATGGAATGGTATGCAAAGTATTCATGGAAGCAAAAGCATTCATTATGCACACAAATTTATTGTGAATATGATCAATGCAACCATGGTGCAAAATGATGTCATAGTGAGACGGTTTATCAATAGCAAAATGATGCTCAATATGAATAAGTTATCATGCAATTGATGGTGGGCAATATGATCATGATGTATGAATATTCCATGAAGAAAGATCACAACAAATTTGCTAAGAAAGTGCGCAAGCTCATATATCATGGATGACATGGAAATAGATGCAACAAGGCAATCATAATGTGAGTCAATCCATGCATAAGGTGCAAATTTGTTATGGGTGGTGTTGTACCATAGCTCGATGTCCGGCTTATAAGGTTTGTATGAAGGTTTAACTTAGTGGTTGTGCAGCCCTTGAAAGCACTTGATTTTTAGGCCTGGCCGCCTATGAAAGCCTTGAGTTTTTGCTATTTGATTTGAACATTTTTTGAGGATCCTTCCTATGAACATATTAATACATGATTAAAACCCGATGAGGGCTATGATGGCTTATGGTTCATACACAAAAATACTCGGTGTTTATTAACCCGGCCTGGCTTTGGACTATAAGTCGCTAGTGTATGATGATGTTATATACTTGAAAGCGATATGCTCTAAGTTTTGGGATATTACTCCTTATTGCACTGGTATAATGAGCCGGTACTATGATCAAATATCACAGGTATGATATTTTTTGTTATATATATAATTACACCAGCCCTGGTTATGGACTTTTATAGTCACCAGCAGGTTTGTGTTGGGCATTATGACCCGCCTGGCGGTAAACCGCCAGGGAAATTTTGTGATCTATTTTTTATGCAGAGCAAAGAAATACAATCTGCCCTACATAACGATATCATATGCATGAGTGGCATATCTTCAACTGGCGGATCAATAATGTTATGTAACACAGAACATGCACAATGGCACGACAGAGCAGAGTTCAACTAAACTATTACATGGCTCAGCGAGCCATGTTCCATTCTTACTTGCTTTCTTGGGTTGATGACGTATATGTTCATGCCTCTCACATGATATTTTTTTTTCTTTGTCGCTTGCCTCCAATTGTTGCATCTATGCTTATTGACCGTGGAGACTTGGAAACTTTACTTGTAATGCATGCTTGTTTGATTGAGCCTATTGTATTTGGTTGTTCTCGCATCATATGCCTCCATACTATGAAATGCTCCCTTGTCCTTTCTTATGATGAGCATGATGCATACACTTGTTGGGTATCTTACCACATGAATGATAGGTCTTGCATCTCCGCTAACCTCATTTGTTTTTTTGAGTGTTTGTCATGTTCTTTCATTTTGAAGGATTCACAAGGCAATACCGTCATGAGACAATTTGGTCATGTGAAGGCATACACGATGTGCAACACCAACATTTGCGAGAATCTCCTAAAGGTGAACTCCTTCCCTTTGAGCCATCCTCAATTACGCATATTGGATGGGTCACTCTTTCATTGTTGTCTCCTTCTTGTTGTCTACACAATACATCTCGCGAACGGAGGAGCGACATGGGAGATTGGCTCTATGGACCTTCAAGTTGAGGAGCGCTCGGACTTATTGGATGCACCTTCGAACCTCCACTCATGCCACGACATCGAGCATTGGTACACCAACACCTCCATATTTGTTGATTGTGCTCACACATGTCATGCTCGATGGGCATATCATACACATGACAAATTTGCATCCTATGCATGGATTGACTCACATTATGATTACCTTGTTGCATCTTGTATCCCCATGTCATCCATGATATATGAGCGTGTGCATTTTCTTAGCAAATTTGTTGTGATCTTCCTTGATGGCATATTCTTACATCATGATCTTATTGCCAACCATCAATTGCATGATCACATAGTCACATTGAGCACCAATTACCATGTTCATGCTTTTGATAAACCGTCCCATTATGACACCATTTTGCACAATGTTTGCATTGATCACTTTCACAATACATTTGTGTGCACAATGAATGATTTTGCTCCCACGAATGCTTTACATCTCATTCCATATCATCTTGCTAAGCTTCATGTGTTTTATCTCGCACAATCTTGCCGAACGGACTCATTCTTCTATGATGGACACTTTGTGTGTGCTAACCATTGTATTTCCAAGTGTACTTAGTGTTTGCTCATTTTGCATGTACCACATACCGGAGACACCTTGGAGTACTTGGATTGCGCAATGCCTTCAACTCCGTACAATTACAAGTCCGTCCACGACAACCGTTTCCATGGTGATGAGGAGCACGATCCGAGGTCAGATCTTTCCCAAGGGAGGGAGATGATGCAGAGCATCCCACGTTCATCCCCATGTACACTCAGACTACTCTCCAAGCCCCAAGAGAACATAAGACGAGACCTCAAGTATACGCCAATGGCCACGAGGTGAACTCGCTCCTCTCCGAATCGTCACTTTCCACATGTGAGACATGGCTAGTACCTCAAACATGTGTGCTATGCATGACCAGGAACCAAGAGGAAGCCCATGGACAAGACGGCGAAGACACCAAGCACGAAGAGCAAGAGAAGGAGCTGCTCGGAAGCTTCAGCCACCGGACGAACGGACGTCGCCGGACGTCCGATGCCTGGGCACTCATCCAGCAAGACAAGCCAGCCAACGGAAGCTACAACGGTCGGAAGTCCGACAAGTACCGGACGTCTGACACAATCCAGCGACCAGATGTCTGACCGTTTCCGGAAATCCGGCGCCACCTCAACTGAGCCAAAACGCCGGACGTCCGACAAGTACCGGACGACCGGACCCTCGCGAGCCACCGGACGTCCGTGTTGGGGAACGTAGTAATTTCAAAAAATTCCTACGCACACGCAAGATCATGGTGATGCATAGCAATGAGAGGGGAGAGTGTGATCTACGTACCCTTGTAGACCGACAGCGGAAGCGTTAGCACAACGCGGTTGATGTAGTCGTACGTCTTCACGGCCTGACCGATCAAGCACCGAAACTACGGCACCTCTGAGTTTTAGCACACGTTCAGCTCGATGACGATCCCCGGACACCGATCCAGCAAAGTGTCGGGGAAGAGTTCCGTCAGCACGACGGCGTGGTGACGATCTTGATGTACTACCGTCGCAGGGCTTCGCCTAAGCACCGCTACAATATTATCGAGGATTATCGTGGAAGTGGGCACCGCACACGGCTAAGAATATGATCACGTGGATCAACTTGTGTGTCTAGGGGTTCCCCCTGCCTCCGTATATAAAGGTACAAGGGGGAGGTGCAGCCGGCCAGGAGGAGGGCGCGCCAGGAGGAGTCCTACCCCCACCGGGAGTAGGATTCCCCCCCTTTCCTAGTTGGAATAGGATTCAGGAAGTCGGAAAGAGGAGAGAGAGAAGGAAGGGGGGCGCCGCCCCCCTCTCCTTGTCCTATTCGGACTAGGGGGAGGGGCACGCGGCCCAGCCCTGGCCACCTCTCCTCTCTTCCACTAAAGCCCACTAAGGCCCATATACCTCCCGGGGGGTTCCGGTAACCTCCCGGTACTCCGGTAAAATCCCGATTTCACCCGGAACACTTCCGATATCCAAATATAGGCTTCCAATATATCAATCTTTATGTCTCAACCATTTCGAGACTCCTCGTCATGTCTGTGATCACATCCGGGACTCCGAACAAACTTCGGTACATCAAAATGCATAAACTCATAATATAACTGTCATCAAAACCTTAAGCGTGCGGACCCTATGGGTTCGAGAACAATGTAGACATGACCGAGACACGTCTCCGGTCAATAAACAATAGCGGAACCTGGATGCTCATATTGGCTCCCACATATTCTACGAAGATCTTTATCGGTCAGACCGCATAACAACATACGTTGTTCCCTTTGTCATCGGTATGTTACTTGCCGAGATTCGATCGTCGGTATCTCAATACCTAGTTCAATCTCGTTACCGGCAAGTCTCTTTACTCATTTCGTAATACATCATCTTGCAACTAATTCATTAGTTGTAATGCTTGCAAGGCTTATGTGATGTGCATTACCGAGAGGGCCCAGAGATACCTCTCCGACAATCGGAGTGACAAATCCTAATCTCGAAATACGCCAACCCAACATGTACCTTTGGAGACACCTGTAGAGCCCCTTTATAATCACCCAGTTACGTTGTGACGTTTGGTAGCACACAAAGTGTTCCTCCGGCAAACGGGAGTTGCATAATCTCATAGTCATAGGAACATGTATAAGTCATGAAGAAAGCAATAGCAACATACTAAACGATCAGGTGCTAAGCTAATGGAATGGGTCATGTCAATCACATCATTCTCGTAATGATGTGATCCCATTAATCAAATGACAACACATGTCTATGGTTAGGAAACATAACCATCTTCGATTAACGAGCTAGTCAAGTAGAGGCATACTAGTGACGTTCGGTTTGTCTATGTATTCACACAAGTATTATGTTTCCGGATAATACAATTCTAGCATGAATAATAAACATTTATCATGATATAAGGAAATAAAATAATAACATTATTATTGCCTCTAGGGCATATTTCCTTCAGTCTCCCACTTGCACTAGAGTCAATAATCTAGATTACACAGTAATGATTCTAACACCCATGGAGCTTTGGTGCTAATCATGTTTTGCTCGTGGAAGAGGCTTAGTCAATGGGTCTGCTATATTCAGATCCGTATGTATCTTGCAAATCTCTATGTCTCCCACCTGGACTAGATCCCGGATGGAATTGAAGCGTCTCTTGATGTGCTTGGTTTTCTTGTGAAATCTGGATTCCTTTGCCAAGGCAATTGCACTAGTATTGTCACAAAAGATTTTCATTGGACCCAATGCACTAGGTATGACACCTAGATCGGATATGAACTCCTTCATCCAGACTCCTTCGTTTGCTACTTCCGAAGCAGCTATGTACTCCGCTTCACATGTAGATCCCGCCACAACACTTTGTTTAGAACTGCACCAACTGACAGCTCCACCGTTCAATGTAAACACGTACCCGGTTTGCGATTTAGAATCATCCGGATCAGTGTCAAAGCTTGCATCAACGTAACCATTTACGATGAGCTCTTTGTCACCTCCATATATGAGAAACATATCCTTAGTCCTTTTCAGGTATTTCAGGATGTTCTTGACCGCTGTCCAGTGATCCACTCCTGGATTACTTTGGTACCTCCCTGCTAGACTTATAGCAAGACACACATCAGGTCTGGTACACAGCATTGCATACATGATAGAGCCTATGGCTGAAGCATAGGGAACATCTTTCATTTTCTCTCTATCTTCTGCATTGGTCGGGGATTGAGTCTTACTCAATTTCACACCTTGTAACACAGGCAAGAATCCTTTCTTTGCTTGATCCATTTTGAACTTCTTCAAAATTTTGTCAAGGTATGTGCTTTGTGAAAGTCCAATTAAGCGTCTTGATCTATCTCTATAGATCTTAATGCCCAATATGTAAGCAGCTTCACCGAGGTCTTTCATTGAAAAACTCTTATTCAAGTATCCTTTTATGCTATCCAGAAATTCTATATCATTTCCGATTAGTAATATGTCATCTACATATAATATCAAAAATGCTACAGAGCTCTCACTCACTTTCTTGTAAATACAGGCTTCTCCAAAAGTCTGTATAAAACCAAATGCTTTGATCACACTATCAAAGCGTTTATTCCAACTCCGAGAGGCTTGCACCAGTCCATAAATGGATCGCTGGAGCTTGCACACTTTGTTAGCTCCCTTTGGATCGACAAAACCTTCCGGTTGCATCATATACAACTCTTCTTGCAGAAATCCATTCAGGAATGCAGTTTTGACATCCATTTGCCAAATTCCATAATCATAAAATGTGGCAATTGCTAACATGATTCGGACAGACTTAAGCATCGCTACGGGTGAGAAGGTCTCATCATAGTCATTCCCTTGAACTTGCCGAAAACCTTTTGCGACAAGTCGAGCTTTGTAGACAGTAACATTACCGTCAGCGTCAGTCTTCTTCTTGAAGATCCATTTATTCTCAATTGCTTGCCGATCATTGGGCAAGTCAACCAAAGTCCATACTTTGTTCTCATGCATGGATCCCATCTCAGATTTCATGGCTTCAAGCCATTTCGCGGAATCTGGGCTCACCATCGCTTCTTCATAGTTCGTAGGTTCATCATGATCTAGTAGCATGACTTCCAGAACAGGATTACCGTACCACTCTGGTGCGGATCTTACTCTGGTTGATCTACGAGGTTCAGTAGTATCTTGTTCTGAAGTTTCATGATCATTATCATTAGCTTCCTCACTAATTGGTGTAGGTGTCACAGAAATAGGTTTCTGTGATGTACTACTTTCCAATAAGGGAGCAGGTACTGTTACCTCGTCAAGTTCTACTTTCCTCCCACTCACTTCTTTCGAGAGAAACTCCTTTTCCAGAAAGTTTCCAAATTTAGCAACAAAAGTCTTGCCTTCGGATCTGTGATAGAAGGTGTATCCAATAGTTTCCTTTGGATATCCTATGAAGACACATTTCTACGATTTGGGTTCGAGCTTATCAGGTTGAAGCTTTTTCGCATAAGCATCGCAGCCCCAAACTTTTAGAAACGACAACTTTGGTTTCTTGCCAAACCACAGTTCATAAGGCGTCGTCTCAACGGATTTTGATGGTGCCCTATTTAACGTGAATGCGGCCCTCTCTAGAGCATATCCCCAAAACGATAGCGGTAAATCAGTAAGAGACATCATAGATCGCACCATATCTAGTAAAGTATGATTACGACGTTCGGACACACCATTACGCTGTGGTGTTCCGGGTGGCGTGAGTTGCGAAACTATTCCACATTGTTTCAAATGTACACCTAACTCGTAACTCAAATATTCTCCTCCACGATCAGATCGTAGGAATTTTATTTTCTTGTTACGATGATTTTCGACTTCACTCTGAAATTCTTTGAACTTTTCAAACGTTTCAAACTTATGTTTCATTAAGTAGATATACCCATATCTACTTAGTCATCTGTGAAGGTGAGAAAATAACGATATCCGCCACGAGCTTCAATATTCATCGGAACACATACATCTATATGTATGATTTCCAATAAATCTGTTGCTCTCTCCATAGTACCGGAGAACGGTGTTTTTGTCATCTTACCCATAAGGCATGGTTCGCAAGTACCAAGTGATTCATAATCAAGTGGTTCCAAAAGCCCATCAGTATGGAGTTTCTTCATGCGCTTTATACCGATATGACCTAAACGGCAGTGCGACAAATAAGTTGCACTATCATTATCAACTCTGCATCTTTTGGCTTCAACACTATGAATATGTGTGTCACTACTATCGAGATTTAATAAGAATAGACCACTCTTTACGGGTGCATGACCATAAAAGATATTACTCATATAAATAGAACAACCATTATTCTCTGATTTAAATGAATAACCGTCTCGCATCAAACAAGATCCAGATATAATGTTCATGCTTAACGCTGGCACCAAATAACAATTATTTAGGTCTAATACTAATCCTGAAGGTAGATGTAGAGGTAGCGTGCCGACTGCGATCACATCGACTTTGGAACCATTTCCCATGTGCATCGTCACCTCGTCCTTAGCCAATCTTCGCTTAATCCGTAGTCCCTGTTTCGAGTTGCAAATATTAGCAACAGAACCAGTATCAAATACCCAGGTGCTACTGCGAGCATTAGTAAGGTACACATCGATAACATGTATATCACATATACCTTTGTTCACCTTGCCATCCTTCTTATCCGCCAAATACTTGGGGCAGTTCCGCTCCCAGTGACCAGTTTGCTTGCAGTAGAAGCACTCAGTTTCAGGCTTAGGTCTAGTTTTGGGTTTCTTCTCTTGAGTAGCAACTTGCTTGCTGTTCTTTTTGAAGTTCCCCTTCTTCTTTCCTTTACCCTTTTTCTTGAAACTAGTGGTCATGTTGACCATCAACACTTGATGCTCCTTCTTGATTTCTACCTCCGCAGCTTTCAGCATTGCGAAGAGCTCGGGAATAGTCTTATTCATTCATTGCATATTATAGTTCATCACGAAGCTCTTGTAGCTTGGTGGCAGTGATTCGAGAATTTTGTCAATGACGCAATCATCTGGAAGATTAACTCCCAATTGAATCAAGTGATTATTATACCCAGACATTTTGAGTATATGCTCACTGACAGAACTGTTCTCCTCCATCTTGCAGCTATAGAACTTATTGGAGACTTCATATCTCTCAATCCGGGCATTTCCTTGAAATATTAACTTCAACTCCTGGAACATCTCATATGCTCCATGACGTTCAAAATGTCGTTGAAGTCCTGATTCTGAGCCGTAAAGCATGGCACACTGAACTATCGAGTAGTCATCAGCTTTGCTCTGCCAGACGTTCATAACATCTGGTGTTGCTCCAGCAGCAGGCCTGGCACCCAGCGGTGCTTCCAGGACGTAATTCTTCTGTGCAGAAATGAGGATAATCCTCAAGTTACGGACCCAGTCCATGTAATTGCTACCATCATCTTTCAACTTTGCTTTCTCAAGGAACGCATTAAAATTCAACGGAACAACAGCACGGGCCATCTATCTACAATCAAACATAAACAAGCAAGATACTATCAGGTACTAAGTTCATGATAAATTTAGGTTCAATTAATCATATTACTTAAGAACTCCCACTTATATAGACATCCCTCTAATCCTCTAAGTGATTACATGATCCAAATCAACTAAACCATGTCCGATCATCACGTGAGATGTAGTAGTTTCATTGGTGAACATCACTATGTTGATCATATCTACTATATGATTCACGCTCGACCTTTCGGTCTCCGTGTTCCGAGGCCATATCTGTATATGCTTGGCTCATCAAGTATAACCTGAGTATTCCGCGTGTGCAACTGTTTGCACCCGTTGTATTTGAACGTAGAGCCTATCACACCCGATCATCACGTGGTGTCTCAGCACGAAGAACTTTCGCAACGGTGCATACTCAGGGAGAACACTTCTTGATAATTAGTGAGAGATCATCTTATAATGCTACCGTCAATCAAAGCAAGATAAGATGCATAAAAGATAAACATCATATGTAATCAAATAAGTGATATGATATGGCCATCATCATCTTGTGCTTGTGATCTCCATCTTCGAAGCACCGTCGTGATCACCATCGTCACCGGTGCAACACCTTGATCTCCATCATAGCATCGTTGTCGTCTCGCCAATATTATGCTTCCACGACTATCGCTACCGCTTAGTGATAAAGTAAAGCATTACAGCGCGATTGCATTGCATACAATAAAGCGACAACCATATGGCTCCTGCCAGTTGCCGATAACTCGGTTACAAAACATGATCATCTCATACAATAAAATTTAGCATCATGTCTTGACCATATCACATCACAACATGCCCTGCAAAAACAAGTTAGACGTCCTCTACTTTGTTGTTGCAAGTTTTACGTGGCTGCTACGGGCTTAAGCAAGAACCAATCTTACCTACGCATCAAAACCACAACGATAGTTTGTCAAGTTGGTGCTGTTTTAACCTTCGCAAGGACCGGGCGTAGCCACACTCGGTTCAACTAAAGTTGGAGAAACTGTCACCCGCAAGCCACCTATGTGCAAAGCACGTCGGGAGAACCGGTCTCGCGTAAGCGTACGCGTAATGTCGGTCCGGGCCGCTTCGTCCAACAATACCGCCGAACCAAAGTATGACATGCTGGTAAGCAGTATGACTTATATCGCCCACAACTCACTTGTGTTCTACTCGTGCATATAACATCAACACATAAAACCTAGGCTCAGATGCCACTGTTGGGGAACGTAGTAATTTCAAAAGAATTCCTACGCACACACAAGATCATGGTGATGCATAGCAACGAGAGGGGAGAGTGTGATCTACGTACCCTTGTAGACCGACAGCGGAAGCGTTAGCACAACGCGGTTGATGTAGTCGTACGTCTTCACGGCCCGACCGATCAAGCACCGAAACTACGGCACCTCCGAGTTTTAGCACACGTTCAGCTCGATGACGATCCCTGGACACCGATCCAGCAAAGTGTCGGGGAAGAGTTCCGTCAGCACGACGGCGTGGTGACGATCTTGATGTACTACCGTCGCAGGGCTTCGCCTAAGCACCGCTACAATATTATCGAGGATTATCGTGGAAGGGGGCACCGCACACGGCTAAGAATATGATCACGTGGATCAACTTGTGTGTCTAGGGGTGCCCCATGCCTCCGTATATAAAGGTACAAGGGGGAGGTGCGGCCAGCCAAGAGGAGGGCGCGCCAGGAGGAGTGCTACTCCCACCGGGAGTAGGATTCCCCCCTTTCCTAGTTGGAATAGGATTCGGGAAGTGGGAAAGAGGAGAGAGAGAAGGAAGGGGGGGCGCTGCCCCCCTCTCCTTTTCCTATTCGGACTAGGGGGGAGGAGCACGCAGCCCAGCCCTGGCCACCTCTCCTCTCTTCCACTAAAGCACACTAAGGCCCATATACGTCCCGGGGGGTTCCGGTAACCTCCCGGTACTCCCGTAAAATCCCGATTTCACCCGGAACACTTCCGATATCCAAACATAGGCTTCCAATATATCAATCTTTATGTCTCGACCATTTCGAGACTCCTCGTCATGTCCGTGATCACATCTGGGACTCCGAACAAACTTCGGTACATCAAAATGTATAAACTCATAATATAACTTTCATCAAAACCTTAAGCGTGCGGACCCTACAGGTTCAAGAACAATGTAGACATGACCGAGACACGTCTCCGGTCAATAACCAATAGCGGAACCTGGATGCTCATATTGGCTCCCACATATTCTAGGAAGATCTTTATCGGTCAGACCACATAACAACATACGTTGTTCCCTTTGTCATCGGTATGTTACTTGCCCGAGATTCGATCGTTGGTATCTCAATACCTAGTTCAATCTCGTTACCGGCAAGTCTCTTTACTCGTTTCGTAATACATCATCTTGCAACTAATTCATTAGTTGTAATGCTTGCAAGGCTTATGTGATGTGCATTACCGAGAGGGCCCAGAGATACCTCTCCGACAATTGGAGTGACAAATCCTAATCTCGAAATACGCCAACCCAACATGTACCTTTGGAGACACCTGTAGAGCCCCTTTATAATCACCCAGTTACGTTGTGACGTTTGGTAGCACACAAAGTGTTCCTCCGGCAAACGGGAGTTGCATAATCTCATAGTCATAGGAACATGTATAAGTCATGAAGAAAGCAATAGCAACATACTAAACGATCAGGTGCTAAGCTAAGGGAATGGGTCATGTCAATCACATCATTCTCCTAATGATGTGATCCCATTAATCAAATGACAACACATGTCTATGGTTAGGAAACATAACCATCTTCGATTAACGAGCTAGTCAAGTAGAGGCATACTAGTGACGTTCGGTTTGTCTATGTATTCACACAAGTATTATGTTTCTGGATAATACAATTCTAGCATGAATAATAAACATTTATCATGATATAAGGAAATAAAATAATAACATTATTATTGCCTCTAGGGCATATTTCCTTCAGTCCGGTACATGTCGGATGACCGGTGCCTGTTTGTGCACAGAGATCGGGCCGAGGCCCATGTATCCCCCACTTACCCCTTTGTGTCCCTAGACTATATATATACTCCTCCACCTCCTCCTAGTTAGGGTTAGCGTTGTGTTAGCTCATTTGTGAGATAGAGCTTCACTCATCCATGTCGGATCTACTCCTTGAGAGAGACTGCGGCCCCTCTTTGGAGAAGACCCACCTTGGATTGAAGCCCGCTTTACGGGAAGATCCCCTTGTGGATTCAAGACCTCCTCACGGAGAAGAACCGGCTACCCTTTGTATCGTCCCTTGTTGGATATGGATCGTGTATCTCTTTGTATTTCGAGGATCTAGCATATGTGTGACCATATCTTATTGGTTTTAGTGTTTCTCTCATGTTTCCCCTCGTGATTCCCCTCGTTTCCCCCCTTATGTTCTTCGTGTTCTTTGCGGGATCCTCTCCTTTGTGAAAGATCGGCCACATAGGATTCTACCCTACATCAATTGGTTTAGCCATTGCTAAGGCGCAACGTCGTGCACGTTTATAGCCGGATTGATGAGCACATCAATACCATTGTTACACCCATAGCCCCTGCTGCTATACATACTGGACCAATTACTAGAGCTCGTGCACGCCAATTGAATAACCAGGTACTTTCGTTTCTTGGTAACGATTCTAATGTTCATGAGAATATGATGCTGCCTAAATTGGATACATTTGTTTTGCTTACAAATGAAGGGTCTAGCTTGGACAGGAAGGATGAACCTTGGAGCAAGTTCAAACATGGAGATGATGGCATGCGCAAGGGGAACAAGAACGGAGTTACAAGTGATGATTCCAGGACTATGAATTCACCATAATTAGTGCTCGAAGCCTTGGACGAAATATAAAAGATGACACTTCATAAATTTCGTCCATGAGGCAATTCTAGGTGTTGGGTCACCTTATTTTTGGGCCAAGCCCATGTAATTTCGAAATGCTTGATTATAGGTTGTTTTTAGAGTCTGTATGTTTGGGGAAACAAGAGTTAGGGTTGGTTTCACACCCCTCCTCCAAGGGCCACGAAATTCCCCCCCCCCCTCTTTCCTCCATATGTACAGCCATTAGGGCATCATTTAGACTTTGGGTTTTGTTTAGATTAAAAGTTCAACATAGCTGCAACATCGCATACTTCGTTTGTGTGCAACGACCAGACAAGAAGTCACAGAACCCCACCTTAATCAATAAAGCTTTCATCTTATATTCGCAATATCCAAATTGCAATCTCAGTTTCTTGCTTGTTCTTTGTTTGCTTGCAGGAAATAGACCCTCGTGGTCACGTTGATCATGCTCTGGCATGGTGAATAACCTCTCGGAGTTGGTTTAGTGATTGCTAAGGTGCGACATCCTCACACGTTCGTAGTCGGATCGTCAAAGTCTACTCCACCAAAACGATAATCACCTTCTCATCCAAAGACGAGACACCTTTGCCTCTATCAAGTGCTATCATATTTCCAGGTTGCTCGGTGAGATTTTATAGTTTTTCATAGTTTAGACCAAGTATGTTCTTCATACGTACAGTCCATGAAAAAGCCACAAAAAATTAGGGTTAGTTCATAATATCCGAACCAGTCTGAGCCTTTGCATAGTCTTTTCAGTATTTTGCTTTGTTGAATTTGCGGTTGCATCGTCGTGTCAAGTTGCTGGTCTTAGCGTCTAGTTTCCCTTAGAGTTTTGAGTTCTGTGCACACGTTGTCACGTCGCCGCCGCACCATCGTCATCGCCCCTGCCATATACCACCACCACCAACATATTCCTTACCGCTCCCATATACATCCGCCTGTCCACCACCAATCCGAGTCCACATATACATCTGCCTGTCAACCACCAATCCGATTCCACATATACATCCGCCTGCCACCACCAATCCGAGTCCACATATACATCTGCGTGTCCACCACCAATCCGAGTTCTTTTCATATTAGGGTTTTTCTTGAGATACTTTTATTTTCCGATTCGTGTTTCCTTGCCTGAGTAGGTTTCGGAAAAAAAAAGTCTGGAGACCCCCGGGCAGCTTTAAGGCCAAAATTTTAGCAGGCGAAAATATTTTTTCCCTGTCCTTTTTTAGGCTTTTCTAAGTCTTTTCAGACACTCACCATCATAGTGATTTTTTGTCGCACTTTTTCATTGTCGCTGCCCTAATTTCCAAAAAAATAGTCAAAAAAATTTCGTGCCTATCTTGTCAATTTGACTTCGGCAGAGTTTTGAGACACTCGCCATTATAGTGTTTTTCCGCAAAAAAAAGAGGAGCAAAAAACAGAGCAAAAATAATAATTCCCAGAGTGTGATTTTCCCTTGTTTACATGCCGCATCGGGATTTGGTTAGTGTTCTAGGCTCGCGTCTCTAATACGGTCTAGCCTAGGACCGGCACAGTACCGTCGTTGAGCGTTTATTCAATTTTGCATCTCTGAATTGATTATTGATGACCCTTTTTTGCTACCATATTATAAGCCTTCCCAGCTCCCATACATCTACGTCGTGCGTTTGACTCTCCCTGGTAATCGCTCTATCCATGCTTTGAGAGTTTTGACTACAACGGTTGTCGATCACCACCTGCTGCTAGGTAAGAACTGGTAAGAATTTGAGATTTGCTTGATGGATTTGTGACACACTGCCACTTTCTAGTAGTCTGTAGGATCATATTCTTGTGTGTTCCTATTGCTGCTAACCATGGCAAGACCACTAGCCAGCAAGATTGATTGGGAGAACATGACGAAGAAGGAGCTTCATGATAAATTTTAGCAAATGTTAAGTCAACAGGTGGAAGACGTCATGGCCACCTTCGAAAAGGCACTCGAGAGGATTGATGACATTGAGAAGACAATTGACACCAAGTTGTACAGCAAGTTCGATGAAGTACTCGCGCGTCTTCCACAACCACCGCCCGCTGCACCTGTCGCACCTCTACATCAACAACAACAACAACAACATCGCCTTCCAAATCAAGTGGGGCGAGCATTACGCGTTCCCCTTGAGCCCGGTCAAAATTCTGGTGCCGTTGTACCTACTATTGATGCTTCTATAGCTCCTGCTGCTACTGTAGAGGTGGAGGACCATTACGAGGATGAGGTTGATCAAAATCAGAACTATGTGCAACAACCAGCACCACCACCACCAGGTTGTCCTCATGCATATCATCGCAACGGTAGGGCTGCACCACCACCTAAGGTACGAGATCACGACCGTCTTCCTAAACTAAAATTGAATATTCCACCGTTTGAGGGTAGATATGTTCCTGATATATATCTTACTTGGGAGTTAGAAACTGAACAATGTTTTACATGTTTATAATATCCCAAGGAGAGACGTGTTACTGCTGTTGTTTGTGCTTTCACTAGTTTTGCATGTGTTTGGTGGTCTGAACATTGTAGATTATATCATATTCCAGCTACTTGGGCTGCTTTGAAAACTACTATGCGTACTCGTTGGGTTCCACCATATTATCAACGTGAAATACTTCAAAAATTGCAGCGTTTAAGACAAGGAAAATTTTTGTAGAATAGTATTATCAGGAATTACAAACTGGAATGATTAGATGTGGTATTGTTGAGGATAATGAAGCTTTGCTTGCATGTTTTCTGGGTTCTTTAAATAAAGAGATTTAGACCATTCTAGAGTATAAAGAGTATAATAATATCACTCGTTTATTCCATCTTGCTTGCAAAGCTGAACGTGAAGTGCAGGATTGACAGGCATTGGCGCGAACTAACTTTTCTGTAGGTCGACCTTCATCGTGGACACCGCGTGCATCCTCTACTCCCACACGTCCTACTGCCGCACCACTGACTTCGTCCGCCAATTCCAACTGAGATACAAGAAAACAGTCACCACCACCACCATCTGCTAGGAGTACACCTTCCGGTTCTGCACAGAGCTCTTCTTCATCCATGGCATCAATAGGGTAAACACATGATATTATTTGTCATTGTTTCAAGGATAAAAGTTAGTATGCGAGAGAATGCCCATCTAAGCGTGTGATGATTGCTACTGAGGATGGTGGGTATGAGTCCGCTAGTGACTATGATGAGGAGACTTCGGCTCTTATTACAAGTGAAGAACACGGTGGAGATGATTCTGATCATGAGACGTAATACATAGCTCCTGAAGATGCTGATAGGTATGACTGTTTAGTTTCTCAACATGTTTTGAGTGTGCAGGTCACACAAGCTGAGCAAAATCAGAGGCATAATTTGTTCCATACAAAGGGAGTTGTGAAGGAACGTTCTATTTGCGTCATCATAGATGGAGGGATCTGCAACAACTTGGCTAGGATGGAGATGGCGGAGAAGCTATCCCTCACCACAAGACCACACCCACATCCTTACTACATCCAATGGTTCAACAACGGCAACAAGGTTAAGGTAACACGTACTGTCCGTGTGCATTTTAGTATCTCTACATATGATGATTATGTTCATTGTGATGTGGTACCTATGCAAGCATGTTCCTTATTACTTGGTAGACCATGACAATTTGATAAAAATTATGTACACCATGTTAGAAATAATCAGCATACTCTTGGTCATAAGGATAAAAATATTACTTTTCTTCCTATGACTCATGATTCCATTTTGAAAGATGATATTAATAGAGCTAATAAAGCAAAACAGGAGAAAAATAAGAGTGAAAATTAGATTGTGGCAAAAGAATTTGAGCAACAAATGAAGCCTAATAATAAACCATCTAGTGTTGCTTCTGAAATTAAATTGAAAAGTGCATGTTTACTTGCCACCAAATCTGATATTGATGATCTAGACTTCGGCAAGTCTGTTTGCTAAGCTTTTGTGTGCAAAGAGGCATTATTTTATTTCGAGGATGTACCTTCCTCTTTGCCTCCTACTGACAATAACATTTTGTAGGAGTTCGCTGATGTCTTTCCACAAGATGTGCCACCGGGATTACCACCTATTCGAGGGATTGAGCATCAGATTGACTTAATTCCTTGTACCTCCCTACCAAACCGTGTGCCATACTGTACCAATCCAGAGGAGATGATGGAGATTATGCGTCAAGTACAGGAGCTACTTGACAAAGGTTATATAGGCGAATCTCTTAGTCCTTGTGCTATTCCTATTATACTAGTGCCAAAAAAGGATGGTACGTCACGTATGTGTGTTGATTGTAGAGGTATTAATAATATTACTATTCGTTATCGTCATCCTATTCCTAGGCTAGATGACATGCTTGATGAATTGAGTGGCTCTATAATATTTTCCAAAGTTGATTTGCGTAGTGGATACCATCAAATTCATATGAAATTGGGAGATTGTAACACCCTCGATGCGACTATATCTCCCACGTGTCGAGGCACGACTTAGAGGCATAATTGCATTGAAGGCATATGTCGCAAGTCAGGCAATCATCACAAACATCCCATGTAAAATAGATAATGAAAAGGGATAACATAGTTGGCTTACACTCGCCACGTTAATCAAGTACATAATAACATACATCATCCAAACACCCATGGCCCGACTACGGCGCCAAAATAAAAGATAACCCAACAAGCGACATGGTCCCGATCACCCCCAATAGGGCACCACTACTGATTATCAGGAAAGGAAACATAGTAACGTTGAGAGTCCTCGTCGAACTCCCACTTGAGCTCAAGCGCGTCACCTAGAGCGGAATCATCTGGACCTGCATCTGGTGTAATAGTAATCTATGAGCCACAGGGACTTAGCAATCTCGCACCCTCGCGATCAAAACTATTTAAGCTTATAGGTAAGGTAAGGTAAGAATATGTGGAGCTGCAGCAAGCGACTAGCATATATGGTGGCTAGCTTATTCGCAAAAGAGAGCGAGAAGAGGAGGCAAAGCATGAGCGAGAAACTAGAGGACAGTCTGCGCAAACATTACTCCAACACCGTGTCCACTCCCCGGACTCCGCCGAGAAGAGGCCATCACGGTAACACACACGGTTGATTCATTTTAATTAAATTAAGGTTCAAGTTATCTACAACCGGACATTAACAAATTCCCATCTGCCCATAACCACGGGCACGGCTTTCGAAAGTTCAAATCCCTGCAGGGGAGTCCCAACTTAGCCCATGACAAGCTCTCACGGTCAACGAAGGAATAGACCTCCTCCCGAGACGTTCCGATCAGACTCGGTATCTCGGTTCTTCAAGACACTTCGACAGGTTAAAACAAGACCAGCAACACCGCCTGAATGTGCCGACAAATCCCGATAGGAGCTGCACATATCTCGTTCTCAGGGCACACTCAAATTGTCTTAGGTATGGGTAGGCCAGCCCAGAGTTGCCCCTGGTGGCCACCGGCAGCTGACAGGTGGACCAACACTCAGAGGAGCACTGGCCCGGGGGGTTTAAAATAAGATGACCCTCGGGCTCCGGAAACCCAAGGGAAAAGAGGCTAGGTGGCAAATGGTAAAACCAAGGTTGGGCATTGCTGGAAAAGCTTTAATCAAGGCGAACTATCAAGGGGTTCCCATTATAACCCAACCGCGTAAGGAACGCAAAATCCGGGAACATAACACCGATATGACGGAAACTAGGGCGGCAAGAGTGGAACAAAACACTAGGCGAGAGGCCGAGCCTTCCACCCTTTACCAAGTATATAGATGCATTAAGGTAACATGGAAATATAATGATATCCCAACAAGTAAATAAATGTTCCAACAAGGAACGGCCTCCAATCTTCACCTGCAACTAGCAACGCTATAAGAGGGGCTGAGCAAAGCGGTAACATAGCCAATCAACGGTTTTCTAGGACATGGTGGGTTAGAGTTTTGACATGGCAATTTGGGAGGCTTGAAAGCAAATGGTAGGCATCGTAGCATTGGCATAGCAAAAGAGCGAGCAATCTAGCATAGCAAAGATAGTAGTGATTTCGAGGGTATGATCATCTTGCCTGCAAAGCTATCAGAGTTGACTGGATCCTTGAAAGCAAACTCAACGGGCTCCTCATTAGCGAACTCGTCTCCCGACTCTACCCAAACAAGACAAACAAGCAACAAGGACACAATCAACCACGTGCAAGGATCGAACAATATGATGCAATGATGATATGCTATGCGGGATGCATATGCAAGATGTGACAGGAAATGCAAGAACCTGGCCTCAACTTGGAAATCCAAGTGTGCCACTGGAAATATGAGATGAAATCGCTTGAAAACGATATAAAGAACGTCGGAATCGGAGTTACGGTTTGGAAATGGCAAGCGATTCAAATATGACTGCGATCTGCGATTTACAGCAAGTAGTCATCTAAATGCAATGAGATGAACATGCTACAGCAACCAAACATGGCATCAAAATACATGGAAGGGATGCATTCAAGATGCTTAACAAAAGTCTAGCACTGAGCTACGGCAAAATCATCCATTAACAGGTTCAAACAAGCATGGCAAAAATGCATATGGTAAACAGATCTCAGACTTAGTGAAATTAACACTTGTCTGGAATTTCAGACCAAGTAGCACTCTTCGGAGCAACAAAACTACATGCTACGGGACCTGAACATGGCAAAGTAAAACAGGGCATGGAGCTACTCAAAAATATTAACAAAAGTCCCTTAGTGACCTTGAGCCAAAAGGGATCAAAAAACACATTAGCAAGCATGTGAACATAGCAAAAGCATAATCACTTTTCAGACTTAGTGAAAACTGGCACATGCTGAAATATCACTCAAGTAGGCATATTTACGAGCTCGATGCACCCACTACGGTGTAAGTCATGAAAAGATAAGCATACATCTATCAAGAACACACAAAATTCAAGCTAGACATGGCAAGAACAATAGCATAGCATGCACGGATCAACTACAACATCATCGGCAAAATTGCAAACAAGTTGACAATCTGCCCAGATTCACAAAGTAGCAAAAGTAGAGCTCGATTGACTCAAGCTAGGGTGCTCCATAATTGCAAACAAAGACATGGATGGATAGAGCACTACAAGATTAATAAAACATCCTTACTGATCATCCTCAAAAGAGGCACGGATCTCTCGGAAACAACAAGAACATATGACAACATGAGATAAACAGCTCAAGGACTTAGTGGAAATGCTAAGTCCCTGAAAACAGAATTACCAAGTGCCTTACTTGGCAAGCTTGCACTAGTCACCACACACATCACAAAAATACATGGGTTGCACCTCTGGAAAGATGACAAAACCCTTAACAAAACATATGTAGAGCATCAGGGCATATCATCACCGTCCCCCACCGCTCCGGCTCCCCCGCCACGGCCCGCCCATGCGCCGCCGCCACCCGGGTTCCCCTACCCCGTGGCGCCCCAGGCCCCTCTGCCGCCCCCCGCCGAGCAGCAGCAGCGCCGGGGCGGGCGTCGCGGCCGAGGAGGCCGCAAGCAGCAGCAGCAGCCGGCTGCACAGGGCGGGGCGCCGCGCCCGCCGCCGCACCAGCTCCCGCCGGCGCCCTGGCAGGCCGGCCAAAACCCCTGGAAGGGGGTGGTTCACGCATACTCCATGCCTATTCCGCGTGCCCCCGTCCCCGGTGTCTTTGGCGCCCGTTCAGCCCCTCATCAGGCTATGTACGCGGCCCCTCGGGCATATCCGCCGGCGCCGTTCTACGGCCCCTCGGCGGCCTATGGCCTGCCCTCGGCCGGTGGGTTCACGGCGCCGCCACCGCAGCCTCTGTCGTCGGCCCCGGCCCTCCCGCCGGTGCCCTGGGACCCCGCGCTGTTAGCGGCCCTCCACACTGCCCCCACGCCACAGCAGTATACTGGCGATGGCGACTGATACATGGACACACGGAGCCACGGCTCACATGGCCGCCAACCCCGGTAACCTTCTTACCGCTCATCCCGTTCGCACTGCTGCTCGCATTACCGTGGGCGACGGCTCTTCCATGCCCATCACTCATGTCGGCCATGCTGCCTTTCCTTCTAACTCCCTTCCATTATATTTTTCTAATGTTCTTGTTTCCCCTGACATCATTAAAAATCTAGTTTCTGTTCGTTCTCTTACACGTGAAAATCCTGTCACCGTTGAATTTGACATGTTTGGCTTTTCTGTTAAGGATGCCCGTACCCGGATGGTGCTCCACCGATGTGACAGCCCCGACGAGCTCTACCCGGTCCACTCATCCACATCCTCCATCGCTGCACCCATGGGACTCTCCGCCGGAGTGGACCTTTGGCACGCCCGTCTCGGTCATCCCAACACCGCCACCCTTCGTCATATTCTTCGTAGTTTTCCTTCACGTGTAATAAGATCGACGATCACACTTGTCATACTTGTTGCCTCGGCAAACATACTCGTTTACCCTTTAGCACTTCCTCGCATGTTGCTTCATACCCATTTGAGTTGATTCATAGTGATGTTTGGACATCTCCTATTGCTAGTAACACGGGCTATCTTTATTACCTTGTTATTCTTGATGATTTTTCACACTATGTGTGGACCTTCCCGTTGCGCCGAAAGTCGGATTCTGTTGCCACTCTCACTGCTTTCTACTCCTATGTCGCCACGCAGTTTGGTCGTCCCATTCATGCGTTGCAAACAGACAATGGGAAGGAGTTTGATAATCTTGCGATCTGCAATCTTCTCGCCACACACGGCACGATTTTGTGTCTCACTTGCCCGTACACTTCGCAACAAAATGGCCGCGCAGAGCGCGTGCTTCGCACTCTTAATGACTGCGTTCGCACCCTCCTCTTTCACGCCAACGTGCCACCACGTTTCTGGCCTGACGCGCTCGCCACAGCATCACTACTCCTCAACATCCGTCCCTGTCGCACTCGCGGGAACTTTACTCCTCATCATCTCTTGTTCGGCACGCCACCCTCCTACACCGAGCTTCGCATCTTCGGTTGCTTATGCTACCCTAGCATCGCTTCCACTACTCCTCATAAGCTCACCCCACGGTCCGTGGCCTGCATTTTTCTCAGCTATCCCCCCAACACCAAAGGCTACCGCTGCTATGATCCTATCTCCCATCGGGTCATCACTTCCCGACACGTTTACTTTGATGAGATGGTTTTTCCGTTTCAGCAGGTACCTTCGGATGTTGCGGCCTTGCCCGCTCCTGGCGACGGTCGCTCGAGTGCTTCTCTCGGGCCGCCTCCTGGCTTTGAGGGTGCCCCCCATGCCCCGGGTCGAGTTCCTCCCTGGCTGGCTCCATTAGGGGCTGCACCCCTCCCGGCGCCCGTGACACCCCTCGCGCCGTCCTTGGCGCGGGACCCCTCGGCGCTCCCCGCGCCCTCGCCGGCCGCCTCGCCCGCGACGCCCTCGCCGGCGGCCTCGCCGGCAGCCTCCACCGCGGCGGCCTCGCCGACGGCCTCTACCGCGACGCCCTCGCCGGCGGCCTCTTCCGCAGCGGCCTCGCCGACGGCCTCTACCGCGGCGGCCTCACCGGCGGCCTCGCCCGCAACTTCAGCGGCGGCGGGCTCTTCTTCGTCATCGCCCGTCGCCCCGGACTTGCTGCCTCGCCCGATGACTCGCTCTCGGGCCGGTACCTTCCGCCCGAGTACGCGGTACACCAGCGATGAGTATCTTCTCGCTGCTTCCGCCTCTGAGCCGTCCCCTCTCCCATTGTCAGCTCGAGCCGCCCTTCGGGACCCTCATTGGCTCGCTGCGATGCAGGAAGAGTTCGATGCGCTCCAACGGAACTGCACTTGGCAGCTTGTCCCTCGACCGCCTCGTGCCAACATCATCACGGGGAAGTGGGTCTTTTGGCATAAGACTCATCCAGACGGGACTCTCGAGCGCTACAAAGCTCGCTGGGTGGTTCGAGGCTTCCGGCGACGTGCGGGCGTGGACTTCACCGACACCTTTGCTCCGGTTGTTAAACCGGGCATGATCCGCACCGTGCTTCAGCTGGCCGTCTCTCGAGCTTGGCCTGTGCATCAGTTGGACGTCTCCAACGCCTTCTTGCATGGCCACCTCGCCGAGCAGGTGTTCTGTGAGCAGCCCACCGGCTTCGTCGACGCCACACAGCCGGATCATGTGTGCTTGCTCTCCCGTTCGCTTTACGGGTTGAAGCAGGCGCCTCCGGCCTGGTACCAGCGCATCGCTGGCTTTCTGCAGACGCTCGGATTTACGTCGACCAGCTCCGATGCGTCCCTCTTCGTGTATCATCACGGGGTTGACACTGCCTACTTGTTGCTCTATGTCAACGACATCATCCTGATGGCATCCACTGTCGCACTTCTCCAGCGGCTTACTGCTCGTCTTCGCGATGAGTTTGCCCTGAAGGATTTGGGGGCCCTTCACTACTTTCTCGGCATTGAGGTGGTTCGACGGCCAGATGGGTTCTTTCTGCACCAGCAGCGTTACGCCCATGAGCTTCTCGATCGTGCTGGCATGCTTAATTGCAAGTCTGCTCCCACGCCTATTGACACCAAGGCCAAGGTTTCAACTCCGGAGGGCTCTCCCGCATCCGACGCGGCCTTCTATCGCTCCATTGTGGGTGCCTTGCAGTACCTCACTCTGACGCGCCCCGACTTGTAGTATGCCGTTCAGCAGGTCTGCCTTCACACGCATGCTCCGCGTGATTCTCACTGGACCTTGGTAAAGCGTATCCTCCGTTACATACGCGGCACCCCGTCCATGGGACTTACAATGACGGCCTCCGCCTCCACCGACCTCGTCGCCTACTCTGTTGCGGACTGGGCTGGCTACCCGGACACACGGCGCTCCACTTCGGGGTACTGTGTCTACCTTGGGCCGTCCCTGATCTCTTGGTCTTCCAAGCGACAGCCCACAGTCTCTCGCTCGAGTGCCGAGGTAGAGTATCGGGCCGTGGCTAACGCCGTTGCTGAATGCTCTTGGCTTCGTCAGCTGCTCCAGGAGTTGCTCTGTGATGTTCACAAGGCCACGCTCGTCTACTGCGACAACGTCTCCGCCGTGTACCTCTCCGCCAACCCGGTCCATCATCGACGAACGAAGCACATTGAGCTCGACATACACTTCGTTCGCGAGCAGGTGGCCCTTGGGCGCATCCGGGTCCTTCACATCCCGACGACGCAACAGTTTGCCGATGTTATGACAAAAGGACTGCCTACTTCTATTTTCGAGGAGTTCAGGTCCAGTCTTTGCATCTCCGGCGACGCTTCGACTGCGGGGGGTGTTGAATATATGGTTTGTACATGTCTATTGTATGGTCTGGCCCACCTCCTAGTCTTTGTATAGTTGAGGTAGAGGCCCACCTTGTACTCCATATATACGTGCGCTATGCACCGATTAATACATCGAGTAGCATTACCCAAATAATCGTTTCCAACACTCTCCACCTTAGCCGTGGCTGGGCCGCCGCTGCATCTCCGCTTCTGGTGCAACCTCGCTACCCCCGTGAGTCGCCCCGAGCCGCCCTTGCGACAAATCGACCGGCGGGCCTCACGCCGTTTTCTCCAATAGCCCTGCAACAGTCACACTGCCCATTTCAACCGCCGCTGTAAGCCGCCGTCTTTGGCTCACCTCCGTCGAGCTCGACTGCCTCGACTCCAAGCCGCTACCCCGAGTCAACGACCTCGCTCTGAACCGGCCTCACTGCACGAGTTTGCGGCATACCGGGTCGCTGTACCTGGTTACAAAACGCCACCCCCACCGTCAGTGTCAAACCGCCCGTTTCCTCCGTCATAACCTCAAGCCGCCGCGGCCTTGTGCCAAGTCACTCGTCGCCACTTCAAGCCGTATGTTTGTTTTCTGGAGCTTGCGAGTCGCTCGGACTGTCGAAGCTTGAGTCGCCGCCCGTGCAAACCTACTTAAGTAATGCAGGGGCCTTTTTTGTTATCAGCTGGAGAGACTGGTTTACATGGATGTCTTGATGATGACGAAAATAAAGAAATATCTGCTATACATGCATGTGAGGACAAAAGCAACAGTGGGGCGGAAGCAAGGTCCACGAGTCAATTCTGCCGTTGTTCATGCGAAAGGTTCGATGGTTAGGTGCTACTTGTAGGCCGAAAGCAACTATATAATCTTAGGCACTTAAAAACAAGGGAACCAGTATTACTGCTCCTCTCAACATAGCACAACTTCCAAGGGAACAAAAGGAGACGTGTTGGAAGATCAATTCTTCTGTCAAAAGCCAAAACATCACAATTGCATGGAACAGTCAGAGGAGACGTATTTATCTACTTTCAGCAGCATCCTGTTCATCTGACAAAATATAATCAGGTGCTATTGTTTCTATCTACTTTTAGTACATATTGTTTTTATCAAAAAACAATTATGTTGGTCTGTATATTTTTATGTGTAGGACAAGAATTCATTATAAAAGTGGTGTCATGCTATATCTATGAAGTGTGCGTTGGCATCATCATGCACCGGTGTCCGTGCCCACTTGTTGTTGAACGGGTGTGTGCAAGACGCCGCCCGTACAGCTCAATCTATATCAACTCGGCGGGACCGCGCCCGCGGTTGACTTGCCATTGGCATGGCTTACCATGCCGGTGATTGACTCGCCCGTCCGTGCTCGCTTAAAATGCCACGACCGGCTCATTTTTCCACTCCTGCGGTCGACTCATCCATGATTGATTTCAGCTTCACCATGGTGATCATCAACCCCGCGGTGTGTATTAATTGGCCTAACATATCAGGTGAAATCCAGTATGTTTTTATATTATATATTACTTTCTTTACAAGAGCGATTACTCCGGGTTGCAAAAGTTACTTAATGCAAGACCCTAAACCGCCATGTTGGTGTGAATTTAAAGGCCATTAGACAATTTCCGGCTTAAAAAGAAATATTCCGGTTTAAAATCCGGTTCAAGGGAAAGCTATCTCCACAAAGTTTTGAAGCTCTCAATATCCGGTTTAAGAATTTCCGGTTTAAAAAAATATCTCGCAAGTTCGAGTCCCCAGAAAATATTAAAGGGACCAAAGAGAGTCTGTTGCACAACACAGCTCAAACATAGGTACCCCTTGAGCACAGCTCACAGTATCATTTGAGGTCTTGGTCGTATTCGAACCATAGCTACACCTCTTGATCCGGCTATCAAGTCAATATTATCATAAGGGGCCAAAGAGAGTCTGCTGCACATCACAGCTCAAACATGGGTATCCCTTGAGCACAGCTCACAATATCACTTGGGGGCTATGTTCGAACCATAGTCACACCTCGTGATAGGCTTAAGGCCACCAGGGAAATCACTTGGGGGCTCTGGTCGTATCCGAACCATAGCTTATACCCTCTTGATAAGCATAAGGGCACCAGGGAAATCACTTGGGGGCTTGGTCGTATCCGAACCATAGCTACACTTCTTGATAGGCATAAGGACACCAGGGAAATCACTTGGGGGCTATGGGTTTGAACCATAGTTGCACCTCTTGATAGGCATAAGGGCACTAGGGAAATCACTTGGGGGCTTGGTCGTATTCGAACCATAGCTACACCTTTTGATCGGTGCAATGCCACAATTATGACTACTTGGGGGCTCTGGTCGTATTCGAACCATAGCTTAAACCCTCTTGATCATACACATACATCATCATATATTAAGTCATACATTGCATTATCATTACACCATCATAGCATGTATCATATGGGCACGGTTATACCGGTTTATATGGCAGGAATCGGTTTTCAAACAAGATTATATTATTTAAATCTTTAATAGCCAACACGGCTGGATTTTTATTATGGTTATCAATAACAAATATTATGATTGAGGTTTTCAAAGTCGCTTCAGCGCAATGGATATAATTTATTATACAATGGAAGGATTAGTCCCGAGTCGCTGCAGGCTTACGTCCCGGCACTTGGGGGCTACATTATTCAAGTTGGGATTACATCAAATACACAAGTCTCATGTCGCTGCAAGCATGCACCATGGCACTTGGGGGCTAATGCAAAGTCATTATTTGCTCACTTATTGAAGACCCGACTCATCACATCGTAATGAGCCGGCCCTTGGGGGCTACCAATTGCTCCTATCAACAATTCAAGGTACACAAATTTTCATCTATTATTGAAGGATCCACTGCTCAGTTGGTAAAGCACAACACTCTCAACCTTGTGGACGTGGGTTCAAGCCCCATGATGGGGGTTACATCGTATAATGTTATTCTCAATGAAGTATATATAAAGTCCCAGCTCAATATTATCTTACTGAGCCGGCCCTTGGGGGATACACATTGCTGCTCAAGTTTACATGATCATATTTATAAAGTCCTTGCTCATTATTGCATAATAACCTGGCCCTTGGGGGCTACACTGGTTGAAGTTTTTATGAGCATAAGGCAATTTCAAGTCCCAGGTTGCTGCAAGCATGACAACCCGGCACTTGGGGGCTACATATGTGGAATACTCAGTTCTGACTGGTGATTGAGATGAACAACCTGGATTTCTTCAAGCTTGTGACATTCATATTGAAGCAACTCTTAAGTTGTTGCTATGCTACCTTCTTAAGACTTGGGGGCTACAAGTGATAGGCATATAAGAGGTACATTTTTAAGCTTGATGTTAACTACAATTATGACCCACTGCCATCAATATTTGTAAACCGGCAATGATAAACCGGCAAGGTTCTACATTCTTAAACTGGCAAGGTTCTACATTCTTAAACCGGCAAGGTTCTACATTCTTAAACCGGCTGAAGATCAGATGAGTATTTCAAAGGCCAATATTTTTGAGCATTGGGAGCTAAAGTCAAAGGAGTTATTCTTTGCAATATTTCTCTGTGACAAACCAATGTCAGCAAATTGATTATGAAGCTGGCCCATTGACTCGGATTTTACAGAAGAAGGAAGTGACAAAGACTTAAGGATGATTAGGGTCAGTTTAACATGGATAAATCCAAATTAAACTGGGGGCTAATGTCGGGGATATACCCCGCGGTATGATCCGGCCGGAGTTATAACCCGGCTGGGACTTAGTAAACCGACAGGTGGTAAAGCAAGTGGTAACCCGGCAGGTGTTAAGGCAGGTGGTAAACCGATTGGTGTTAAGTCAGACGGTAAACCGACAGGTTGTTAAACTGGCTGACAGTTAAGACAGACAGGTAAAACAGGCAGTTAACCCAAACGGTAAACTGGCCGGTTGTTAAACCGGCTGACAGTTAAGACAGGAGTTAAGTCAGATGATAACTCAGCAGACATTCTTAAACCGGCACCAGTTAACTCCCGGCAGACCATCTTAAACTGGCACCAGTTAACTCCCGGGCAGGCAGTGGTAACTGGGTTGCTAGGAGTTATGAAGCCCGATACATTATGAAGCCCAAGATGTTAAGAAGCCCAAGAAGAGAAGTTATAATAGTTAAGTCTTAAGTCCGAGTTGGACTCTACATGTAACCCGCCCCTTCAACATATATAAGGAGGGGCAGGGCTCCCCAAAGAGGGACAAGGAGGAAGAAACAATCTTAAAGGGTTAGGGTTAACTGGAAGAGCCGGTTTACGGCGACTTCCTCATGATCATAATGAGAAATAGCCTCAAACAGCACGTAGGGTTGTTAGCTGATGATGTTTCCCGGGGCCCGAAGCTGTCTAAACCCTTGTCTTGCGTTGCGTCTCTCGATTCCGCTCAACCCCTCTCAAGCTACCACATAGATGCGTGGGCCTCGCGACTAAGTCCTGACACTAAGGACATCTGCCGTGACAATTCCATGACACCCATGGACCTACCTACATCTCCCACGACACCACCTGGACCAATGATAAGAGCATGAGCAAAGGCTATCAAAGATAAGGTGAACTCGCTCCTCTCCGAACTAGCACTTTCTACACTTGACACATGGCTACTACCTCAATAGGAGACCCTATGCGTGATCAGGTACTTGGAGGAAGGCCACAGATCAGCTACACCCAATGGACAAGACAACGAGGACACCAAGTACAAGAAATGAGAACAAAGGAAGCCTGGAAGTCTCCCGCCGTCGGACGACCGACCACGACTGGATGACCGACGCCTGAAGCATCAGCCAGCCGACCAAGTCCCAGCCAGAAGACGCTCCAGCGACCGGACGACTGACTCCGACCGGACGTCCGACACACACCAGGTGCCGGACGGCCGGCCCTGATGAGGACATGACTACCTTGGATACGACCAAAAATATTGCATACATGTATAATTGTGAGGTGATTTCTAATGCAAACTATGCAATAATTTATTTATGTCATCCAGGACAAAAATACTTCACAAACTTTTGTGCCATGTCTAATTGCAGGTGTATGGGACATTTGTACAATCCACATATGAAGATAAGGGGAAAAGAGAAGTTTAGGTGCTGTTCAAAAAGTCCTCTCATGTTACCTTTGGGCCAAGAGAAGATAGAGTCCAAGTCTCTCATGTTCTGGATTCAGATTCGGACTGCACAGACATACTTGACTCAAAACTCCAACAACTTTTTCATATGGACTCCGAATTGGGTGATTCATTTTTTGTGTGAAAGTAGATTTCGTGCTCTTTCCAACACAATTAGATTCACCTTTAAATTCGTCCGAAGCGTTGAGTTATGGATGAAACAATCTGACATTTCAGCAGAATCCGAGTCAAACTACAAGCCCGAAGGTGTTGCATCACCTCCACTTGGGCCCATGAGCCTTGTACGACCTAGGGTTAGTTTTAGGATGCCTTGGGACATCCTCCCACCTCCTTGGCCGCCACCCCTTGCTCCTATATAAGTAGATCCATCTAGTAGCTTCTTCCTTGGGATTTGTTTAGTTAAAAGTTAGCCATTGCAACTTCGTGTATTTCGTTTGTGTCCAACGACCAGACCAAGACCTCTTCCGGATCCCCACCTTTATCAATACTTCATCTATATTCGCAATATTCAGATTGCATTATCATATTCTTGCTTGTTCTTTGATTGCGTGCAGGAATAGACCTTCATGGTCAGGCTGATCGTGCTTCCAGCATCGTCAGTAACCTTGGGAGATTGGTTTAGCGATTGCTAAGGCGCAACGTCGTGCACGTTTGTAGTCGGATCGTCAAAGTCGACTCCAATAATCGATAGTTATCATCTCAACTTGAGCGACCCAACTTGAGATAAAGGTGGAGTGTGCATTGTAAGAAAAACATTGACAACCAACCCACAACTTGGAAAGATTTGAAATATATAATGAGACAACAATTTTTCCCTCCTTACTATCGTCATGAATTGCTTCGCAAATTTGAACAATTTAAACAAGGCAACAACACTGTTCATGCTTACTACCAAGAGTTCAAATCTTATATGCATCATTGTGGCATAAAAGAATCTGAGGATGATACAATGAATAGATTTTTTGGTGGTTTGAACCATGATATTCAGGCAAGATTTCAGTATATTCCTCGTTGCATTACTGGTATGTATGTTCGTGCTTGTACCTTTGAGAGACAGATACAGGAAGATGCATTGGGTGACTACAACAACTACTATTCCAGTTCATGCTCACCACCGCCGGTTGGTTCCTCCACCGTTGCACCTACTAGAGCAGCCCTACCTTGGATTGTGAGCATGACATCATCTCAAGATTATGGTATATTGTCAACATCCGTACCTACATCATCTACGTCTTTGCGACAAGGTAACAGTAAAGGTATTGATGATATAACTTCACATGAGAATGATGCATGTCTAGTTAACTTGAATGCATCATGTGTTGAGTTACCTCTTGATTTGAGCACACCACCTATTTTAGAGAATCTTGTTACTGTCATGAATGCGTCATGTGATCAAACAACTGAAATACCAACAATTTTGAGTGCACACATTGAATTAACTGTTGATGCAAAAGAACCAATGTTTAATCATTTTTATATTACCTCTAATCTTGGTGATGATTCTGTGTCAATTGACTTATTGCATGTTTGCTTCTTTAAGCATATTGTAGCATGTAAATTTGATGCAAGTAAGGTTTATTCACCAATGTTGGGATGGTTTAATGATGAACACTGTCAATCCTTTGATATGAATAAGAGCTTCACTTATATGTGCAAATTGAGTTGCAATATTTTCATGCCTTCTACTTCTTGTGATAATATTTTGGCTTTAGATTTTATGAACTATGAAAATTACTCATGTATACATGTGTCATTTATGCAAAAACCAAGGGAAGTAAAAATGGATGACATATAGATATACAACATGTACACCTTGTCTCTTTTGTTAGCCACATTTCAGATTAAGCAATGCCCAACACGGCTTTGTTTTCAAGAAGGGGCGGGTGATGAGGACATGACTACCTTGGATACGACCAAAAATATTGCATACGTGTATAATTGTGAGGTGATTCTAATGCAAACTATGCAATAATTTATTTATGTCATCCAGGACAAAAATACTTCACAATCTTTTGTGCCATGTCTAATTGCAGGTGTATGGGACATTTGTACAATCCACATATGAAGATAAGGGAAAAAGAGAAGTTTAGGTGTTGTATAAAAAGGCCTCTCACTTCACTTTTGGGCCAAGAGAAGATAGAGTCCAAGTCTCTCACGTTCTGGATTCAGATTCGCACTGCACAGACATACCTGACTCAAAATGCCAACAACTTTTTCATACAGACTCCGAATTGGGTGGTTCTTTTTTTTGTGAAATTAGATTCCGTGCTCTTTCCAACACAATTGGATTCACCTTCAAATACATCCGGAGCGTTGAGTTATGGACGAAACAATCTGACATTGCAACAGAATCCGAGTCAAACTACAAGCCCAAAGGTGTTGCATCACCTCCACTTGGGCCCATGAGCCTTGTACGACCTAGGGTTAGTTTGAGGCTGCCTTGGGACATCCTCCCACCACTTTGGCCGCCACCCCTTGCTCCTATATAAATAGATCCATCTAGTAGCTTTTTCCTTGGGATTTGTTTAGTTAAAAGTTAGCCATTACAACTTCGTGTACTTCGTTTGTGTCCAACGACCAGACCAAGACCGCTTTCGGATCCCCACCTTTATCAATACTTCATCTATATTCGCAATATTCAGATTGCATTATCATATTCTTGCTTGTTCTTAGATTGCGTGCAGGAATAGACCTTCGTGGTTAGGCTGATCGTGTTTCCAGCATCGTCAGTAACCTTGGGAGATTGGTTTAGTGATTGCTAAGGCGCAGTGTCGTGCACGTTTGTAGTCGGAACGTCAAAGTCGACTCCACCAAATCGATAGTTATCATCTCATCGAAAGAGCGGGACCCTCGCCTCTATTAGGCCCCCTCCAGGCGACCGACACCTCCATCACTGAGCCAAAACGTCGAAAGTATGGAAGCCTCCGGACGATCGACGCCTCGGACGTTCGACCCCAACTGAGCCCCAACAGAGCCAAACCATTGGCCGACCGACCCCCACCGGACGTATGATTCCTCGCGAGACACCGGACGACCAATGATGGTCGGACGTCCGACGCCTGTGTGCCGCCCGTGTGTTGATCTGAAGCCCACTGACCCTTTCGTGACTCTAGACTATAAATAGACCTCCTCCTCCCTCTTTCTAGGGTTAGCATTGGTTTAGCTCACACTTGAGATAGACCTTTCCTCATCCATATGGATCTACTCCACCGAGAGAGACCGCGGCCTCTACGGAGAAGATCCACCATGGATTCAAGACCCCATTCATGGGATGACCCTCAAGGCCTTCTCATGGAGATGAACTAGTTACCTCTTGTATCGTCCCTTGTTGGATTTGGATCGTGTATCTCTTTGTGTTTTGAGGATCTAGCATATGTGTGACTGAATCTTGTTGGTTGAGTGATTTCTCTCGTGCTTTTCCCCTCGTGTTCTTCCTATTCTTTGTAGGATCCCCTCCATTTCGTGAAAGATCGAGCATCTAGGGTTCTACCCTACATCATCTTGGCATCATGAGCCACGTTGATCACGGATTTGGAGCACCTACTCTTTGTTTTCTTGCTTGATTTAATTGATTTTGTCGATTTTGTCCCAATTTAAAAAATCCCCACCAAAAATAGCCCCATTTTTTTATGATTTGTTGGTGTGATGAAGTTTTGTTGGATTTGATCCATGGATTTGCTTTGCCACAAGTGGATCTAGCTTTTCCCCTTCATATCCCCATTTCCATCCACAAAATCGCTGAAATTTGACCATTGTCGTCTCCACCTCGAAAACTCGAGTTCATCCCGTGCCCGAAATCACCCAGGCACCGGACGTTCGACCGTCTCCGGACGTCCAACGACTACCGGTCGTCCGACCAGCACCGGACATCCGACGATCCCTGACGAAACTGAAATTTTTTAGTTCGGTCATCTTTCATCGATCCGCATCTACTTCCGCATAAGCACTCTATCCCCATTCCCACTTCCATGTACACACCCCGATAGCCATCTCGCTTTTCGCAAACCACCATTGCTTGCACGCTCCGCACTCCGACACAATTTTGACACATTTAGTTTTGAGATTTGAGTTGCGGTTCATCGTTTCCTAGGGTGTTTCGGCTAACTAGGAACGGTTCGACATCGACATCACCGCTGCTCATGTTCGCCACGGACTTGTCATCGATAACAACCATCCTACAATTTTGACACCACCGTAAGAAAGAAAAGATAACTTCCACATCATCTTGGTATCGAGGTATATCATCATTGTACATTCTTGCCATTGCATTGATAACCCCATAGCCCATTTTGCGTAACTTACCCATCGAGACTAGCCTTTGAGTATTGCTGGCAATGTTACTTCTACACATTAGTAATCATACTTCCCATCGCATACATACCATATCATCATGGTACATATCTTGGTATCATCTCTTGTTTCACAAGGTTGTCATCGCATACACAATTACTATCTTGGTTCGTGAAGTTTTGATGAGAAAAGAGCTCAAAAGAGAAAGATCCAAACAAGCTTTTAAGCAAAAGGGGAAAGATA
The DNA here is from genome assembly GCF_056163025.1 of Triticum urartu. Classification (NCBI taxonomy): domain Eukaryota; kingdom Viridiplantae; phylum Streptophyta; class Magnoliopsida; order Poales; family Poaceae; genus Triticum; species Triticum urartu. The sequence continues at coordinate 319,164,456 of NC_141875.1, read as the reverse complement.
AGCAAAGAGCTTTTAAGAAAGAACCATAGCATCATACTACATTAAGATTGTCATACTCGATCATCTTGGATCATATCATCGGAATACCATACATATATTGCATTTTTGCTTAGTAGGTTGTGCACAAGTTCGTATCCGCCTATTGTGCAATCATGCTAGCGTCTCTCTAGTGTTGTGCAACACGAGCATTTTCATGGATTCCACATTTTGTCTCATTCCTTGGTTGCACGACCACATTTATCTATTTGCGTGTGTGTTTCCGTGTACCATCTCTTGCTATTGGTCTACTTGTTGCATTTGCAAATTTGTAAATATTTTCCAACATTATTGAGGCTCACTAACAATTGCATCAAATTTTGTGCCACTATCCTAATCGAGCTCCACCATAAGCTTTTATTTGTGTAGGTGTGAGAAACCGACAAGAATTGGTACCAATTGTGTTATTTCCTTGTTACACATTTGAGTGATCATTGATCCACCTTCAACATCGGTCAAGGTACATTTGGTATAAGTTATTCTCTTTCTCCCACTTACATATTTTCTTGGAATGATGGATAGGCCAAGCCGAACAACTACGTCACCAAGATACACCTATTTGGCACACAACGAGCTTTGCATCAAGAACAACAAGCAATGAGCGACCGCATCGACAACCTCGTCACCGACTTGCGACTCTCGGAGCAACGTACAAGAGACTACTTCGACAACAAGCTCAACAAACAAAAACAAGAGAGCAGCGCAAGAATGGACGAGATTCGTGCCTTGTTGGTCAACCGCTCTTCTACCTCTTCGTCCTACTCAAGACGGAGCCGCTCAAGTCAACACTCTGATGACACCATCTTCGGCTCAAGTACTCCGACATCAAACACTCATCGACGAGCCACACGCCAAGACTGTTAAGCAAACTGCAATCCTCTACATGGCAATCCTACACAAGAGCAATTCGACGAGCGAGCACATCGGCATCGCCAAAACCAAGCTACTCTCGCGCAAGCACAAGAATGGCAACGTCTACGCCAATAAGAGGAAGAATGAGCGAGACAACACCATGACGAGCAAGATGCTGAGGCACAACGTCAAGAACAACAACGGAGAGAAGCTCAAGCACTTGATGTGCAACATGCACTCCACGACACAAGCCGTGTCATTGCCGAACACAACCACCATAGGCGCGAGCAACAAGAAGCACTTCACGATGAAGTTCAAGAGAGGATTTATCAATCACGAGTGCATCGTCAAGTTCCTCAAGCTAATCCACAAGCCATACAAGCTCATCCACAAGCTCGACAAGACCCTCAAGTTCACCAAGAGCATGAAGACAATGGAAATCCTCCATGAAAAGAGCAACATGAGGTTGACAATCCTCCATGACATGGACGTCATCATCCCCGACCCCAACGCAATGAAGAGCAATGCTATGGCAAGATCAAGTTCACCATGCCCAAGTTCATCGGAATCAATGACCCCAAAGAATACCTATCATGGGCATTGAAGATCAACAAGATCTTTCGTTTGCACAACTATGAGGAAGAGAATAAGATCACCATGCCATCCCTTGAGTTTCAAGACTACATCCTCATTTGGTGGGAACAAGTCATCGAGCGCCGTGAGGCAAGAGGTGAACCACCTATCACAACGCGGACGCAAATCAAGGATGTCATGAGAGCACGTTTTGTACCAACCTACTACAACTGCGACCTCTTCAAGAAACTCAAACTCCTCAAGCAAGGAAGCAAGAGCGTTGAAGAATACTACAAGGAAATGGAGATTGCCATGATAAGCGCCAATGTTACGGAATATGATGAGGAAACTATGGCACATTTCTTGAATGGACTCAATCATCCTATCAAGAAGATCGCCAACTTCCAACCATACTTGAACCTCATAGAGCTAGTGCATCAAGCCACCAAGGCGAAACGGCAAGTGCAAGATGACTTCAAGTATGCCAAGTACACTTCCAAGAGCTACGGCTTCTCCAACATCCAAGCTTCAACTACTCCAACACCCTCTACCTCAACCAAGACATCTACAAGCAACAACGACAAGTCAAGTTACAAGAAAACTTCTACAACCTCAAGTCGTCCTCCTACTACAAGCAACTTCAAGCCGAGAGCTTCATCATCGTCTACTTCGACCGATGAGACCATCAAGACAAGTTCCTTCCAATTCTTCACATGCGGCGGCCGAGGCCACAAGTCCTTTGAGTCTACCAAGAAGCGCACCATGATCCTCAACAACGAGGGAACCTATGACTCTATGAGTGAAGAGGGAATGTAAGCCCTTGAGCAAGTGGCCATGCACCAGCAAGTGAACGAAGATGAATATGATCAAGTATTTTGTGACAAAGATTTGAGTCCCGCTCTTGTTGTCTCCAAGGTCTTGACACTTCAACATAAAAAATATGAAGATCAAATATGCCATATCTTCCATACTAAGGCCGGCATCAATGGAAGGTCCGTCAAAGTCATCATCAATGGAGGGAGTTGTCATAACTTAGCAAGTGAAGAACTATGCTCCAAGCTCCAATTGGTCAAGATGAAGCACATGCATCCCTACAAAGTTCAATGGCTAAGCGACTCCAGCACTATCCAAGTCGAGCATGTGGTACAAGTTTCCTTCAAGATCGGAGCTTACGAAGACACTTTGGAGTGTGATGTCGTTCCGATGTCCGTTTGCCACCTCCTTCTTGGACGACCATGGCAATTTGACCGAGGTGTCATCCACAATGGGAGAACGAATCATTATAGCTTCAAGATGAAAGGAAAGGAGTACGTGCTACGACCTATGTCTCCAACCCAAGTGATCGCCGACAAGCAAGCCACCCATCTTGGAGAGAATAGTGAGAGAGTGAACCACCCAATATACAGTGAGCACCACAAGCCCAAATTGAGTGCCTCCATGATGAGCAACAAGAAGAACTTAGTGCTATTTGCCAAAAAAAGTGAGATGAGAGAAGTGTGTGAGAACCCATCAAGTATCATGCACTATGTCCTTTTGTGCAAGGATGAGGCACCAAAAACTAACACCTCTCAATCTACCTTTAGTGTTATCTTCTCTATTGCAGGAATTCCAAGATGTATTCCCCGACGAGCTACCTCCGGGTCTACCTCCACTACGAGGCATCAAACACCGAATCGACCTCATCCCCGGAGCACCCCTTCCTAACAAGGCTCCCTACCGCGTCAACCCCGAGGAAACCAAGGAGATCCAACGGCAAGTACAACAATTCATCGACAACGGCCATGTACGAGAAAGTTTGAGCCATTGTGTCGTCTCGGTAATCCTTGTTCCCAAGAAAGATGGTACTTATCGCATGTGTCCTGACCGATGTCCTAACAATGCTATTAGCATGCATTATCGTTACCCCATTCCACGCCTAGATGATATGCTAGATGAGCTTAGTGGGGCCGTAATTTTCTCTAAGATTAACCTTAAAAGTGGCTACTATCAAATACGCATCCAAGAAGGTGATGAATGGAAAACCGCATTTAAGACCAAATTTGGCTTATATGAATGGCTCGTTATGCAATGGGTTTATCCGAAGCACCCGGTACTTTCATGAGAGTCATGCATTTCGTTCTTCGCCCCTACATTGGAGTATTTGTTGTGGTCTATTTTGACGATATTCTTGTCTTTAGCAAATCTCTCAAAGATCATGTCACCCATCTTAGAACCGTGTTCAAACTCCTATAAAAGAGCGACTTTATGCTAATATGGATAAATGCCTTTTGGTGTTGATAAGCTTGTTTTCTTGGGTTTCGTTGTATCTTCTAAGGGTGTTCATGTCGATGAATCAAAGATCAATGATGTTAAAACTTGGCCCCAGCCAACTTGCAACAAGTGCAAAGTTTTCTTGGTTTAGCCGGTTTCTATTGTAGATTCATTAAGGATTTTAGCACCATTGCTTCACCTTTGCATGCTTTGAGTAAGAAAAATGCACCATTTGTTTGGGGACCATCCCAAGATACTGCATTCAATGAGCTTAAGAATTTGCTTACACATGCTCCTTTGCTTGCTTTACCCAACTTCGATAAACCATTTGAGATTCATTATGATGCTAGAGGTTATGGCATAGGAGGTGTGTTAATGCAAGAGAAGCGCCCTATAGCTTTCTTTAGTGAAAAACTCTCTAGAGCACAACTCAATTATCCCAGCTATGAAAAAGATCTATATGCTTTAGTGAGAGTCTTGCATGTTTGCGAGCATTATCTCCATCCTCATGCGTTCATTCTTCACACGAATCATGAAACACTTAAGTACCTTATGGGTCAAACTAAGTTAAATAAGTGTCATGCTAAGTGGAGTGAACTCATTGAGTCATTTCCTTATGTCATCAAGTATATCAAAGGTAAGGAAAATGTTGTTGCGGATGCTCTTTCTCGTAGATGCATGCTTGTTACCCAACTTGAATTGAATGTCATTAGCTTTGAGCACATAAAAGACTTGTCTGCGAATGATCCTACTTTTGCTATTCCATATGCCAAATGTTTGACGCATACGTCTTGGGAACGCTATTACATCAAGGATGATTATCTCATGAGAGCTAAAAAACTATGCATCCCCGTGTCTTCTCTTTGTTTGTTACTCTTGCAAGAATATCATGGAGGAGGACTAATGGGACACTTTGGACGCGAGAAGACATTTGCTATGCTCTCCAAGAACTATTTTTGGCCCAAGATGTTTCACGATGCCTCACGCTTCACCAACCGATGCTCTACATGTCGCAAAGCTAAGTCTAAAGCTCAATCTCATGGCCATTATGTGGCACTTCCAATCCCATATCACCCATGGGAAGATATTGGTATGGACTTTGTGCTTGGATTGCCTAGAACTAGAAATGGAAAAGATTCCATCTTTGTTGTTGTGGACCGATTCTCTAAAATGGCACATTTCATACCATGCAACAAGATAGACGATGCTTCACATGTTGCAAATCTTTTTTGCAGGGAAATCCTACGCCTGCATGCAGTGCCAACGACGATTGTCTCAGACCGCAACGTCAAGTTCTTGAGTTACATTTGGAAGACCTTATGCGCCAAGCTCGGAATCAAGCTTTTGTTCTCTTCGGCATACCATCCTCAAACCGATGGCCAAACGGAGGTTACGGACCAAACACCCTCCACCCTACTATGCGTTTTGATCAAGAGGAACATCAAGGACTTGGAAGAGTGCCTACCCATCGCCGAGTACGCCTACAACCGCGCAAGATATTCGACCACCGGCAAGTCCCCTTTCGAGGTCGTCTGCGGTTTCAACCCGTTTTCCCCATTGGACATTCTTCCCCTACCACTACAAGAGCGCATCAACATGGACGCGAGTGCATGAGTGAGCTATCTCAAGAAGATGCATGAAGATACAAGGCACACCATCAAGCGCCAAGTACAATGACTCGCGACTAAGCTCAACTTCAACAAGCAACCCATGATATTCAACATTGGCAATCTCGTGTGGCTACACCTTCGCAAGGACCGCTTCCCCAATGAACGCAAGTCCAAACTTCTACCTCGAGCCGATGGACCCTTCAAGGTGCTAGCACGCTACAACAACAACGCTTACAAGATCGACCTCCCGCGCGACAAGTACAACGTGAGCAACATCTTCAACGTCAAAGATCGAGCTCCCTACCATGGTGATGAAGAATTCGATCCGAGGTCGGATCTTTCCCAAGGGGGGGAGATGATGCGGAGCATCCCAAGGTCATCCCCATGGACCTACCTACATCTCCCATGACAGCACTTGGACCAATGACAAGAGCTCGAGCAAAGGCTACAGAAGATAAGGTGAACTCGCTCCTCTCTGAACTACCACTTTCTACACTTGATACATGGCTACTACCTCAACATGAGACCCTATGCGTGATCAGGTACTTGGAGGAAGGCCATGTATCAGCTACACCCAACGGACAAGATAGCGGGGACACCAAGTACAAGGAATGAGAAGAAAGGCATCCTGGAAGTCTCCCGTTGTTGGACGACCGACCACGACCGGACGACCGACGCTTGAAGCATCAGCTAGCCGACCTAGTCCCAGCCAGAAGACGCTCCAGCGATCGGACGACCGACTCCGACCAGACGTCTGACGCACTCTAGGTCCCGGATGACTGACCCCCTCCGGACGACCAACACCTCCATCACCGAGCCAAAACGTCGGAAGTATGGAAGCCTCCGGACGACCGACGCCTCGGACGTCCGACCCTGACCGGACAACCGACCGAGCCTCAATAGAGCCAAAACATCGGACGACCGACCCCCACTGGACGTCTGATTCCCCGCGAGCCACCGGACAACCGATGATGGTCAGATGTCCGACGCCTATGTGTCGCCCGTGTGTTGGGCCGGAGCCCACTTACCCTTGCGTGACTCTAGACTATAAATAGACCTCCTCCTCCCTCTTTCTAGGGTTCGCATTGGTTTGGCTCATGCTTGATATAGAGCTTTGCTCATCCATACAGATCTACTCCACCGAGAGAGACCGCGGCCTCTACGACGAAGATCCACCTTGGATTCAAGACCCCATTCATGGGATGACCCTCAAGGCCTCCTCATGGAGATGAACTAGTTACCTCTTGTATTGTCCCTTGTTGGATTCGGATCGTGTATCTCTTTGTATTTCGATGATCTAGCATATATGTGACCAAATCTTGTTGGTTGAGTGATTTCTCTCGTGCTTTTCCCCTCGTGTTGTTTGTGTTCTTCATAGGATCCCCTCCATTTCGTGAAAGATCGGGCATCTAGGGTTCTACCTCTACATCAGGCGGTCCTCCCTCACAAGGTCAAGCATCACTTCCCGCGGGTCTTGGCGTTTGACGAGGCACGCCAGGACACCTCGCGGGGGGATGGACCTCGTGCTCGGGGAGGAGGGTCGCCGCCAGGCCTCGCTCCATTCCGCGAGGTACCAGCAGGCGCTGCGGAGGTATCACTGCCGCAGCATCCGCTCCAAGACCCTTGAGGTGGGTAACCTCGTCCTGAGACGGGTGCTCTCCAGGGAGGGGCTTCACAAGCTCTCGCCTATGTGGGAGGGCCCGTTCAGGATCGTCCATGTCTCCGGGTCTGGCGTTGCGCGCCTGGAGACACAGGTAGGGGTCTCCATCCAGAATGTGTAACATCCCAAATTTTCAATTTGGAATGTTATACATAGATCATTCATGCATATCATATTGTATTGCATTTTCGTTGCGCAATCCTCGAAATCCTAAGCAACTCAAGGACCCTCGGAGAGAGTTGGGGATTTCCCTGTTTTCATATTTGATTTTTATCAAATAATGAAACGAGGATTTTTGATTTTAATTATTTTCTCTCTGAAAAATATTTCATATTAAAATATATGAGAGGAGATAATATGACTTCTCCAAAATAATTGAAATATTGGAGGAAAAATATTAAAATCATTTTTATGATTTTATTTGAATTTTATTTGCAATTAGAAAAATTGCACGTTTTTTTTCAAAATTGCATTTTAGGGCCAAGAAAATGTTCATCTCGTCCTAAATATTTTATATAGACGGTGAAAATTTGTTTTGGCATTTTTAGATTTTTATTTTATTTTCTAGGATTCATTTTCTGTTCGGCGAAATTGTTTTAAAAAAAATCTTCCAGCCGAATGGGCCGAAACCCAGTCGGGACGGCCCAACCTCCCCCGCGTCGCTGCCTTTCCTCACGCGCGCGCCGCCGCCGACTCGGACGAGGAGTCTGGCCGGGACTCCTCCTCGCCGCCGCCTTGGCCCCTCCTCCAAGCTGCGCCCCTTTTAATACTCCCCCCCGAGCCGCCACCACCACCAACCACCGCCGCCAGCCCCGCCGCCGAGCCCCGCCCCGAGCTGCGCCGCCGTCGCCGCCCGCGCCTCGCCACCTCCCGCCGCCCGCGCCTTGCCGCGCCGCCCCGCCGCCGAGCCCCGCCGCCTCGTGAAGCTGCCGCCCCAATCCTGCCTCGCCGGAGCCGCCTCGCCGGAGGTACCGCGCCGGTCTGTCGCCGCCGGGTTTTTTTAAACCGTCCGGTTTTTTTAGAAACCCTATTTTGTTTTTTTAGATCGGTTCGCCGGTTTTGCCTAGTTCTTCTAATTAGCGGACGTTCGTGTTAACGAACGGTTTTCGCCCGTTAGTTACAGCTAACAAACGCTCGCTCGTTAGTCTGTTCATCAGTTTTCTTTTTATCGGATTTTTCCACGATTATTCTCCATTGCGCTTTCTCATCCGATTTTCGTTTCGGTTTATGTTTTCACTCGTTAGTCAGAATCAGGCGATTCAAGCGCCTAGATCTTCATCTCGAGACCCTCTTTCCGCTTAACCAACTTAAACAAGATTTTGGTACTGTAAAATTTGACCTTAGTTCAAATTAGTAAACGGATCTTGTTTCCTTCGCCGTTTGAGTTTTGTTGCTCCGTTTGATTTGATTCTTTTTGCAAACCGAAGTTCTTAAGTTGAACTTTCCGGTTAGATATTCTTATTTGAGTTTTACCCGTGCTTCTTCCATTGTTGCTTATGTATGCTATTGTTTGTTTGCGATAGAATTCCCGGAGTGTGAAGCGTGTTATTTGGAGTCTCTAGGTTACGCGGATCGTCAGCAAGGCAAGTAACACTTTGATCATATCCCTTTATCACCCAGTTTTTATGCATTAGTTCCAATCCTCAAACATTGCATGGTTAGGATGTCATTAACATGTGGGTCGGGAAGTAATTGATGAGGTAAAACACATTACCCTGTTACATTCAAACCCTGGGAGTTACTTCTACGCGTTGCTTATATTGCTATGCTATGCTTGTAGACGTGGTTTGGATGAGTGAAATCCATGACAGGTGTGAGATTATTAATTAATGGTTCAACTTAAGGTGGCAACTTAAATACACATCTGGGTGGATTGAGGCACCTGGAGTACCCAGTGTTGCCTGTATTTTTGGAAATCCCAGAGTACCCGTGTGATCTTCCTATGGATCGCCACCCAGCCTCAAATGGAACCGAGATGATTCATGCTAGAAACTTCCGTGTGCAGCCACAAGCTATTATGGGCTCTAGCATAGTTGAGTAAGTTATGTGAAGCTCTTGAAGAGGTAGATCAGCAGGTAGTGGGTTTGTAGGTTTGGTATGGTCTACCCGGAGTAGAGAGTTAATGTTTCTGAAAGACTGTGTCTCGGTCATCCGTTTCTCAAACACCATGTAGTGCGAGAAATCCAACGGAGGAGATCGAGTCTTGTGGGGAAAAGTGCGCAAACCTCTGCAGAGTGTATAAACTAATCATGGTTAGCCGTGTCCCCGGTTATGGACAAATCTTGAGTATCTAGTACTTGGAGTATCTTAAGTATCTCATCACTCTTAATTAATATTGTTGGGATGTTAATCACTTTAATTGGGATTGAGTTGGAGGAACCTTCTCATTGATGTTTCAACTACCATGAAAGTTAAATAAAAATCTATTCCTTTGTTGTAGGGAAAAATTTGCTTTTCACAAAAACTGTAACCATAGAGCTTTTCACCAGCCAAATATGCATGTAGTGATAGCATTATTCTGTTCTTGCTCTACTGTGTTACTTTGCCAGCATATTCCATGTGCTGACCCGTTTTCGGGCTGCAACATATTATGTTGCAGACTTTTCAGACAAGGAGTAAGGTTCGTTAGGTCGATGCCGTGCAGCTCAGCTATGCCGTTGGAGTTGATGGACTCACTTTATCTTCCAAGCCTTCCGTTGTTATCGTATTAGATGGCCTTAAGCCATATTTATTGTAATAAGAACTCTTTTGAGACCTCCGATGTAATAAGTGTGTGATTGCTACTCTGTTATGAATCCTTCGAGTACTGTGTGTGTCAGCATTATCGATCCAGGGATGACACTGAAGCATAGAGACTTGACCGTTTGAGGTCGGGTCGCTACAGAATGTCTGGAACATCCAGCACCTCCGGAAGTTCTATCCGTGGCCAGCAAGCGCCATGTGCCTCCCAAGTCTCCGCTCGTGACACTCTCACATAATAATGAGTGGGGTTGTACACATCCCGGAGTCTCCTGAGTGCTGCCCCTGAGCCTCGCGGGGGCTCCCACCCACATCTTAGTGGAAGCCCCATGCTCTGCGCTGGCGGGAAGACCAGAAGACTAGTGTAGGTGCCGGACACGGCTATTCTCTTGCTAGCTTTCTGTAGCTGGTATGCCACTTTTTGGAATGAAATTCGAAGTTCTCGCATCTTTATTCAAAAGGGATGGGAATTTTTTCTCCTCGGAGCGTTTACTTTTCGAAACCTTGCTTTCGGAGAGCGGCAGCTGCCATCGCTCTTCCCCGCGCGTGTTGCGAGCGAGGGCTGGGCACGGTGTATACGTTTGTGTCCGCCCACGAGAACACCTCGCCAAAGCCTTGGTGCCCTGGCCTTTGGCATCTTAACCCTCATGCGACGCTCATGAATGAGTCAACGGGCGTGTGCGTTCCCCATGAGCCTCATCCCCTGGCCTCGCTGGGCATCACGACCTGGCATACCAGTGGCGATCGGTCCTTGTGGGGTGCAGCGCCCCATGGAACATCTCCAGCGGCCCTGTGGCTCACGGAACCTAGCGTACCAGTGGCGATCGGTCCTCATGGGGCGTGGCGCCCCATGGAACATCTCTAGAGGCCCTGTGGCTTGACGGAAACCTCGCGGCCACCAGGTGCCTCCCGAGGACTGAGAGCTTTCGAATCCTCAAAAAGGAAACCCCTCGTAGGATCCCTCTGGAATGAGGGGCGCATAGGATGTCCAGGCTCCAGAGAAGCACGCCCTCGCGGCATGAGAGTCTAACGCAAGCACACTAAGCCAAGTTATCCCAATCACGATCAGCGAGAACCCGTCAATTAGCAGCAATACGAATACCAGGATGCAATATAAAAATGTTAATATAACGGCACAAGCGCCATTGTTTATTACACGCCCTGACAGGGCTTTCTACTTCCTGATGCAGGGAAAAGAAAAAACAAAGAAGCAAAAGCGGCCTCGCGACCACCGCAGCTCCTGAGACCCGGCTCCAGCGATGCCCGCGCTCAGTCAGAGTCCTCCTCCTTCCTCACTGGGATGGGATGGCAAGGCAGCTCATTGCCCTCCCCGATCCGAGCTCGGCGGCGTGGCGGCTCCTCTTAGTCATCTTCGCTCATGCTCTCCCTAGAGGGGGAGCCGCTGCTGCCGGAAGCATCGCAACCATCGCCAAGGGCAAGTTCACCGCCAAAGATGCTACCACCCCTTCGGCTGTCGTCGTCGGAGGGGTGGACGCCGTCGTCGTCGCTATCGCTCTCCGGGCAGCACCCCAGGTGCCTGCCATCTTCCCCAAAGATCTTGACGTAGAGCATCGCAGCGCCGTCATGCCTGAAGTGGAGAGTACACCTTCTGTGCAGGTCGCACACGTGGGCGAACGACTGCCACCCACGGTTCAGGAACACATTGTCGGCGGGGGTGCCCTAAACCTCCACCCACGAAGCCTTGCTGGAGCAACCATAAGCCTGCAGCCAGAGGCCGCGAGGCCCCCCGGCCAGCGGCGTTCCCGCGAAGAAGCGCCGGAGCTGGAACCAAACGCCTGTAGGCCTCTCCCCCCACACCACGAACGCTAAGGATGCATCGGCTGTATGGGATCGCCGGCGTGGTGGCCGAATGGCTGCCACATGCCTCCCTCCTTGGCTGTGGTGATGAGGACATCAATACCATTGGTACACCCACAGCCCCTGCTGCTATACATACTGGACCAATTACTAGAGCTCGCGCACGCCAATTGAATTACCAGGTACTTTCATTTCTTGTTAACAATTCTAATGTTCATGAGAATATGATGCTGCCTAAATGGATATGTTTGTTTTTCTTACAAATGAAGGGCCTAGCATGGACAAGAGGGATGATCAGTTGAGCAACATCAAGCACTGAGATGACGGCATGCGCAAGGGAAACAAGACTGGAGTTTCAAGTGATGATTTCAGGACTTTGAAGCCACCATAATGACTGTATGAAGGCTTGGACGAAATATACAAGGTGCCACTTCCTAAATTTTGTCTAGAGGCTATTATAGGTGATGTGTCACCTTATTCTTAGGCCAGGCCCATATAATTTTGAAATACTATAGTATAAGCTATTTTTAGAGTTCGTATGTGTGGGGAAACAAGAGATAGGGTTGGTTTTGGACCCCTTCCCCAAGGGCCACGAAATTTCCCCCTCTTCCTCCATATATACAGCCCTTAGGGCATCGTTTAGACTTTGGGTTTTGTTTAGATTATAAGTTGGCCATAGTTGCAACTTTCCATACTTTGTTTGTGTTCAACAACCAGACCAAGGCGTCATAGAACCCCACTTGATGAATAAAGCTTTCCTCTTTTATTCGCAATATCTAGATTGCAATTTCAGTTTCTTGCCTGTTCTTCGTTTGCTTGCAGGAAATAGACCCTCGTGGTCAGGTTGATCGTGCTTCGGCGTCGTCAATAACCTCTCAGAGTTGGTTTAGCGATTGCTAAGGCGCGATGTCCTCGCACGTTCGTAGTCGGATCATCAAAGTCTACTCCACCATTAACGATAGCCACCATCTCATCGAAAGACAGGACACCTTTGCCTCTATCATGCGGTCACCTCAGCCGCGGCAGCCTTCGGTGCGCGAGGGAGCACCCCCATGACTGCCGGAGGCAATGCCAGCCTTTGAGAAGGTATGCCCACGCCCTCGGGGGGCCACCGCCAGCATCGCGGCGTGCTTCCGGGGACGGTCGCGGCCCCTGTTGGGCCGTGGCGAGCCTAGTCCCTCCTTGGGGGCCTTTCCCTTCTTGGCGGCCGAGACCTCCTCATTGGCACCATGCACGCTCTGGCAAGATGGCGAAGAATAAGGAGAAGGAGCGAGCAGCAAGAAGATGAAGATGGGTTGGTGGCTCCGCCCCCCTTTCGCCATTTATAGGAGGGGAAGGCTAACAGGCGGCCTCTCACTCTCCAAGCAATGATGAACCCTCTGCATGCACCAGGCAATTGTCAACTCGGGTGGTTGCTAACGCACGTGGGGAAGCGGAGACGCCCATGTCCCATCAAGCGCCATGCTTCAACCTGGCCCGCAGGCAATTGGGGCCCGCGGCGCTTCGCCCTTGTCCTGTGGCTTTGCCTCGAAGCCAAGTCGGAGCGTGCCTTGGGACCGGGGGCTAATGTCGGTGTTCTGGGAACCAGGGTACCCAGACTTGCCTACCAGCCCATGGCGTGGCTCCTTCGACGGCCTCGTACGGCCCATCTACAAGGCCATCAAGACAAGACCCTTGCGAGGGGCCAAGCCTCGCTAGGCGGACAACACCAAGACCTCCGGAGGGAGCAGCCTCCCCAGGCGACCTCCCAAGGAGCTGAGATTTCTATGCAGGTACCCAACCTCCTGAGGTTGCAATACGCAAGCCATGATGACCAAGGCCAGTCGGGCGCCAGCGGGCGCAGAAGATGAAGTTTCCTCTTTGGTGCTAAGGAGGCAAGAGCAAGTGTGGGTTCCCGAGGAATCTGGCAAAGGTTTCCATTCTGGTGCAACAAGACCAAGACCGCCAAGATGGCAGGACGGATGTCATCGCCGAGCCCACCGCAGCGTCATGACCAGAAGCTTTGCAGGCGAAGACCACCTTTCGTTAGGATAAGATGTACTACTTGTCCCCTTTCAAATTGGCCACTTTGGGTTCCCTTCTCGCCTACGTTTTGGGGGAAGAGGATCGAGGCCACTATAAGTATAGGTTAGCCACCACCATGCAGGGGATTGGATCCTGGCCACCCTCACAAGAGTAGACCTCGTGAGGTTGTTCATCCCTTGTACTAGTTCATCCTCAGCCCCTCGTGAGGCCAATCCACCACAAAGTAGGAGTAGGGTTTTACACCGCAAGGTGGCCCGAACTTGGGTAGACTGTTGTGTTCATCTTCTCCCGTGTTCATCGAGCTAGGCCGTGCGGTGATGAGATGGTTGGCCGGATTGGTTGGGTTCTTCGCACACACCCCAGAGTTCGAACCTTTCTTGGGTCCGCGGACCCTGAATCCAACAACATCACGCGGGAGATAGAACTGCTCATAAGGTATTACAATCTGGTTTTTACTGGCCTACTCTCTTCAAGGATGCCCGTAAGTTTGTTTTATCTTGTGATGAATGTCAAAGAATTGGTAATATCGGTAAGCATCAAGAAATGCCTATGAATTATTCACTTCATGTTGAACCATTTGATGTTTGAGGTTTTGATTATATGGGTCATTTTCCTTCCTCTAATGGGTATACACAAATTTTGGTTGTTGTTGTTTATGTTACTAAGTGGGTAGAAGATATTCCAACTAGTAGTGCTGATCACAACACTTCCATTAAAATTCTTAAAGAAGTTATTTTTCCAGGGTTTGGAGTCCCTAGATATTTAATGACTAATGGTGGTTCGCACTTTATTCATGATGCTTTCTGTAAAATGCTTGCTAAATATGAAGTTAACCATAGAATTGCATCACCCTATCATCATCAATCTAGTGGTCAAGTTGAACTTAGCACTAGAGAAATAAAACTAATATTACAAAAAACTGTTAATAGGTCCCAAAAGAATTTGTCTAAGAAATTAGATGATGCACTTTGGGCCTTCATAACAGCTTATAAAAATCCTATGGGTATGTCTCCTTGTAAAATGGTTATGGAAAAGCTTGTCATTTGCCTCTTGAGTTAGAACATTAAGCATATTGGGTAATTAAAGAACTCACCTATGATTTCAAACTTGTCGGTGAAAAGAGGTTATTTGATATTAGCTCACTAGATGAGTGGAGAACCCAAGCTTATGAAAATGCCAAACTATTTAAAGAAAAAATTAAAAGATGGCATGATAAAAGGATGCGAAAGTAGGAATTCGAAGTTGGAGAATATGTTCATTTGTACAACTCTCTTTTAGATTCTTTGCAGGAAAACTTCTCCCTAAATGGGAAGATGTGACGACCCGAGACTGACCCTCGAGACGCCTTCCATATTTTTGTTGTTGCCACTTTAATTATTTTGCTTGTTGCATTTCATCATGGCATCATGTGCATTGCATATGCATGTTTTCATAAAACTTGTATTCGCTCGTAGTTGTTGCTTATTTCTTTGTCTCCATTGATCTTCTCTCGGACCAACCGGACCGCTCTCTTCTCTCTTGTTCTATGAGCCCAACTAAACCCCCCTCACGTGCACGTCCGAAAACTGTCCCAAACCCGAACCGGGCTATCATTACCAATGAGTCTGGATCATCTACAAACATCCCAAAAACATCTTCCATTTATTTATTAGATTCCCTAGCATATTTATTCTCGACCGTCCGATCTAATCGGAGGGTCCAAACTTAACCCTCTTTCCCTATATATATGGTCCACCTATATACCAAACTAGTCCAACCCTAACCTAACCCTAATCCCCCTTGCGCCGCCACCCTCTCTCCCCTGTTCCTTGGGATCCCTCCCAATCCACCAATCTGCCCTACCGGCCACCACTCCCTCCTTCGTTTGCAGCACCTGTACCAACTTTGAAATATGCATATGGGGATTTTCCAGAATTTTTGTTTGTCGTTTCCAGCCTCATTTAACCTTGACTAAATAGTTAGATTAATTATGCTTCATCTATTGCCATGTTAATCAACATTTAATATTGACGGGTAGCATAAACGAGAGTTTACTAAATATTTAAATGTGGTGTTTTGTCAATATGCAACTCGGTGCATATTGAGGACCACTTAATTTGTAGTGTTGTTTGTTGCACTTTGCCATGCCATGACTCATTAAACTGGGCATGCATCATACCTGGTTGTGCATCATGCCATGTTTATGCTTGTTGATTTACCATATTGTTTGCTTCTTTCTGGTTATGATTCTTCGTGATAGTTCCGTTTAAGTTGCGATTGTGAGGATCCATTCGACTACGTTGGTTGGTCTACTTCAACGATTCGGTCTTCTTCCTAGCAGGATTTCAGGCAACATGACCATTACCTTGGATACCACTACTATCTTTGCTTGCTAGTTATCTCGATGCTATCGCCATGTCGCGCTACCTATCACTTGTTTATCAAGCCTCCCAAATTGCCATGAACAACCTCTAACCTTTTCCACAATCCCAACAAACCGTTGTTTGGCTATGTTACCACTTTGCTCAGCCCCTCTTATAGCGTTGCTAGTTGCAGGTGCAGCTCGGGTTGTTTCATGTTGGGACATGGATATCAAAATATGTCTTATTTAATTAATGCATCTACATACTTGGTAAAGGGTGGAAGGCTCGGCCTTTTGCTTGGTGTTTTGTTCCACTGTTGCCAACCTAGTTTCCGTCATACCAGTGTTATGTTACACGATTGAGCACCCCTAACATGTGTGGGGTTTTATGGGGACCCCCCTGATCATTCGTTTAGGTTTAACTCTTCCAGCAAGGCACAACATTGGTTTTACCATTTACCTAATAACAACTAAAGGTTGCATAGGGACTATCCGAGCCCCATGGATTTTCAATCAACAAACTGGTCCAATGCTCCTCATGAGTGTTGGTCCACCTACCTAGTAGCCGGCGGTGCCGCCTCAAGGCAACTCGATGGTATTCAGGCTATCATACACTTTGCATAGATGGTTGTGTCCTGACCAGGATTCCTTATCGTAATCATGGTTTTCTTCACGGTGTGAGGATGTTCCATCGGATGCGTGTGGTAGCTTGTGATGGATTAATTTGGAGCACCCCTGCAAGGTTAAATCTTTTGGAAGCTGTGCCCGTGGTTATGTGGCAGATTGGAAATTTATAATATCCATTTGTAGAGAACTTGTCACCAGATCTGAATTAAAATACACCAACCGCGTGCGTAACCGTGACCATGTCTTTTTGAGTGAGGTTCGAGAAGAGAACACGGTGGGGTTATGTTTGACTCGTAAGTAGTTCAGGATCACTTCTTGATCATTACTAGTTTGCGACCATTATGTGTAGTTTCTCTTCTTACTCTTGTACTCGTAAGTTAGCCTCTATACAATGCTTAGTGCTTGCTGCAAACCTCACCACTTATCCATTCCATGCCCATTAAGCTTTGCTAGTTTTGATACCCATGGTAATGGGATTGTGAGTCCTCGTGGCTCACACATTACTACTACAACAGGTGCAGGTACAGGTAAAGTGATGCTTTGACGTGAGACCGATGCTTGCTTGTTTTGGAGTTCTTTTGCTTCTTCTTCGATCAAGGGATAGGTTCCGGGTTGGGAGCCTAGGATTAGCAGGGTGGATGTCATTCTTCTTCTTCATTTGATTTCATCCGTAGTAGGATCCTTCTCTTCTATATGATGATTGCTATGTATTGATGTATTCATGTATCCATGTTGTAGCCTGTGGCGAGTGTAAACCTTTATCTTGTATTCTCATCTATTCAGTACATGGTATGTTGTATTGATATCCACCTTGCTATGTGCTCAAAATGCGTTTGTGCCCCAATCATGAGTTCATCACGTGATTGGAATAGAATCGCATCATGGGCGCTACAAGTTGGTATCAAAGCCCTACTGACCGCAGGAGCCACCTTGATTGATCAAGTCGTTGTCGTTGTTGAGTCTAGAAAAAACTATTTTGAGTCTAGTTATATCGAAGAGTAGGAATTCTTTTTATACTCCTCATCCCCTTTGTCGCTTAGGTGAGGAATCGTGATGTCGGTGTTTTTGTTTCCATTACTCTCCTTTTTCACTCATTTTTTAGGATCATGCTGGTATTGTGGAATTGGTCTGATATCATTGTGACGGGAACTCTATTCTTGGTGCCTCCTGTCATTTAGGGGTTGTGGCAGTGTCCCGGGGAGTTGAGCTCCAAGGTGTTTTCGTCGCAGTGCTTATCATTTCAGTTCCGAAATACCAGAGGACGTCGACATTGAAAACTCTTCTATAGTCTTTGTGGTGAGAGTAGTTTGGTGCCACCCAGTACTGGGGAGATCAATCAGATGTATTGCTGCAGCTAGTATAGCTGTTGTTTTTCGAAGGTCCGAGGTACCCCATTTCCAAGGTTCTTGGTTATGTGTTGATGGAGGCAGTACATTTGGAGCGTAGAATTCTGCTAGGAGTTGTGTGATGATATTTTGCTCCTTGTACTTGTTATACCTGATTGCATAACCGAGAATTTCAGGAGTTCATAGGTGGGAATTCAAGTAGTTACCTAGGATTATCCTTCCAACAAATGCATGAGGGGTTATGTATTTGTCTCTGGCTTATTATGCAAGCCAAATCCTTGTTTGTTTTGAGTTGTGGTATTCGAGTTGCTTAAAAGTCAAGTGTTGATTCCATACCTTTGAGTCTCTTCATTGTTTTCCTCCATGTTCTTACCCCGTGATTCTCATGAAGATGCTCAAGAGCTACGAGTTCATCATTCTTAGTTCTCGTTCTCTTCTCCGGTGAACTAAATTCATGCTTTCGGTGTTCATCATTTCACCTTCTTCAATTCACATGTTTCTCCATGTTGGAATTTCTTATCCAAGGCTCTCTTATTTATTCACCTCTCTATTTATATCCGGATTGCAGAAGATATCTCAGAAGATTCGTGTTTCCATTCTTAATCTGTTCAAGATATTGTTGATATCTCATTCAAGCCATTTAAATCAACTGGTGCATTATCTCTTTTTAAGCATTCGTTCCAATGGTGTTTCTTTTGAGTGGGCCCTAACCCATAGGTCTTTTCCCAGGATCTTACCTCACTCCTCTAATTTTTTCCACAGTGATTCTCTATCTCTTTCCAAGTTTGACATAAGAATGAATTCTCATCAATCAGATGCCTCCGCCATAATCGCTTCCAAATTATTTTCATATTTTGCTCTACCTTTATTTATTCATTGTTCCGGAGTGTCTCAATAATTCTTAGTGGTGCTTCTCATCGTCATTCTCAGCTTTGATGACCGAAGAAGAATTTCTCTTAAATCTTGTCCGTTCTCTTGAAGATTCAGGCTTCTAGCTTCATGCCATCCTCTTAATTCTTTCAAATCATGAGAATTCTTTTCATATCCATCCGAAGCATTTCAGGAGTTTCTTTCCTTTCTCGATCATCCGAAAGCCATCATTTCAGAAGATTTATTCGCTCTCAACTTTCAGCTATAATTCCCCAATTCTTCCGGTGCATTATTCAAGTACTCTCTAGTCAGTTCGTGATCTCTTCGTTATCTTGTATTTAGATTCCCTCAAGTATCTTCGTTCGTTTGTAATTCTTCCTAGCGATTCATTCTCTTTTCCTCCATTATTTTCAATTCTTACGATGGTTCGTTCAAGATTAGTTTTCCTTTGTTACTGTATCATTTCAGTTGTTCTTTCCAATCCTACAGGTGGTCCATTCAGATTGCGTTATATCTCTCTTAATCCTTTCAACGAGAATAAGTGGTATGCCAAAATCCGTTGCTTGTCATCAATTAAAATTCATGAAGGATATTCATAACATAATTCTTATTCTTGTTTCATCCAAGCGATTGATTCCTTCCTTTGGAGGTTTTTCATGAGGAATAAATTCTCGGTTTCAAGTGGTTCATCTTCTCTTTTTCCGGAGTTCCAAGTTGCATCGGTTATCTCATCATGAAGCTCCATCTAAACCATCTCAAGGTTTCATCTTGCTATTTTTTCAACCTTCACTTCCTTTCTACCATTTATTTTCTTACCGTAGTTCTTGATGAAGTTTCTCATGGTGGTTCATCAAAGATTTGTTCCATTCTCGAAGTGTACATCAAGATTCTGTTGGAGGAGCTCAAGTATTGTTCATCCTGCATTCTGAAGTGCAATTCTTTCTACCTTATCTTTGAGGTGGTGTTATGTCATCCGTGACAATTTACTTCATGTTTCATGATTCACAAGTTGTCAGAAATGATATATTTAAACCCATCATTTTCTTCCTTGGAGTTATTTTGGGTTATATTTCACCTAAATGCCTTTCTGAAGGATTGTTGCTATTTGTGGTGATTATCCATGATCCAAGCTTGCTATTATCATCTCATGGAAGACGTTTGGCATATCTTTGATGCTCTCAAGCAATCAGTTGTTTCCATTAGTGGCAAAATTTCACTTCAAGTTTTGAGATTTTTTCATAAGGCCATGGGAACTATATCATTTGATTATTAATTCTTCCAACAACTCCGTTTTAGCATTCCTCGTAAGCTTGCTCTTTCAAGTTTCGTTATGGTAAAGATGTTGGTCCCTCTTCTCTCCTTTCTTTTCGTTCCATTCTTTCAATTGTTTCGGAGGCTTTGTGTTGTCGTTCTCTTCGAAGCACCATATCACCTTGTCAGGTTCATGTTCAATTCCTTCGCTTTTCAGACGGAGTCATGTTCGAATTCTTTCATTCTTATTCCTTGTAGATCTCATTTTAATCGGAGTGGGTTAAAAGTCTATCTTGTCCCATAAGCTCTTGGTTCTCATCATATTCCTTATTCCTCTTGTCCAACAGACTGTTTACGATCTCGTTCATCTCCGTTGTATTCTTTCTTTCAAGTTGTTCAACCTCTCAAGGTTCGTGGTTTCACTCGTTTGTCAAAGAAGCAGCTTTGTTTACCTCTTCCTCTAATGTTTTCATCCCTAGATCTCGGGGCGAGATCTCTTGTAAGTGGAGGAGAGTTGTGACGACCTAAGACCGACGCTCCAGACGCCTTCCATATTTATGTCGTAGCTGCTTTAATTATTTTGCTTGTTGCATTTCATCATGGTATCATGTGCATTGCATACGCATGTTTTCATAAAACTCGTAGTCGTTCGTAGTTGCCACTTCTTTCTTTGTCTTCGTTGACCTTCTCTCAGACCAACCGGACCGCTCTCTTCTCTCTTGTTCTATGAGCCCAACTAAACTCCCCTCGCGTGCGCGTCCAAAAACTGTCCCGAACCCGAACCGGGCTATCGTTACCGATGAGTCCGGATCATCTCCAAACATCCCTTAAACATCTTCGCTTTATTTATTAGACTCCCTAGCTAGCCTATTTATTCTCGACCGTCTGATCTAATCGGAGGGTCCAAACTTAACTCTCTTTCCCTGTATATATGGGCCACCTATATACCAAATCAGTCCAACCCAAACCTAATCCTATTCCCCCTTGCGCCGCCACCCTCTCTCCCCTGTTCCTCGAGATCCCTCCCGATCCACCAATCTACCCTACCAGCCACCACTCCCTCCTTCGTTTCCAGCACCAGCCCAACCGGCAGCCTCCACCTTGTTCCCCATCCAAGCGATGAGCCCCGCCTCTGCAGCACCGCCCGAACTCCTTCCGTGGCGCCCAAGCACCTCCTGGAGTCCCTGCCTCCTCGTCGACCCAAGCAGATGAGCTCCTCCCGAGGCCAGCCACCGCACCACCAGGCCGCTTCCCCTACCCCGTTCCCTTCTTCTCCTTCCCTGTCTCTCTCCCTTCCCTGCCGGTCTCTCTCACCTCTCTCTATAACAGCCAGCAGACCACCCGATCTAGACGCCCGCAGACCTCCTGCCATCTTCAGCTTGCCACCCAGCCAATCCTCGCCGCCACCGGAGTTCCAGGTTGCCGCTGCCTTGCCTTGTCCCCTGCTCCCTTGTACCCTCCATCACGTCCCCTTCCCTGACCTCTCGCTCTCTCTCTCTCTTTGGACAGCAGGGCCACCATGGACGCGAAGCCGCCGACTTCCTCCTCGCCCTCTGATAGAGGCAAAGGTGTCTCGTCTTTCGATGAGATGGTGGCTATCGTTTTGGAGGAAGTCGACTTTGACGATCTGACTACGAACGTGCGAAGACGCCGCGCCATAGCAATCGCTAAACCAACTCCGAGAGGTTATTGACCACGCCGGAGCATGATCAACCTGACCACGAAGGTCTGTTTCCTGGTGGTAATCCCGGTGGCATGTCTTGTGGGAAGAAATCAGTGAACTCCTGCAAAATGTTAGTGATAGCAGGGGGCAAAGAGGAAGGCACGTCCTCGAATGAAAATAATGCCTCTTTGCACACAAAAGCATAGCAAACCGATTTGCTGAAATCTAGCTCATCAATATCAGATTTGGTGGCAAGTAAACATGCACTTTTCAATTTAATTTCAGAAGCAACACTAGATGGTTTATTATTAGGCTTCATTTGTTGCTCAAATTCTTTTTCCACAATCTAATTTTCACTCTTATTTTTCTCCTGCTTTGCTTTATTAGCTCTATTAATATCATCTTTCAAAATGGAATCAGGAGTCATAGGAAGCAAAGTAATATGGCTATCCTTATGAACAAGAGTATACTGATTATTTCTACCATGGTGTATAGAATTTTTATCAAATTGCCATGGTCTACCAAGTAATAAGGAACATACTTGCATGGGTACCACATCACAGTCAACCTAATCAGCATATGTAGAGATACTAAAATGCACAAGAACACTATGTGTTACCTTAACCTTGCCGCTGTTGTTGAACCATTGGATGTAGTAAGGATGTGGATGTGGTCTTGTGGTGAGAGATAGCTTCTCCACCATCTCCATGCTAGCCAAGTTGTTGTAGCTCCCTCCATCTATGATGACGCGAATAGAACGTTCCTTCACAACTCTCTTTGTACGGAACAAATTATGCCTCTGATTTTGCTCAGCTTGTGTAACCTGCACACTCAAAACATGTTGAGCAACTAAACATTCATACCCGTCAGCATCTTCAGCTGCCATGTATTGCGTCTCATGATCAGAATCATCTCCACCATGTTCCTCATGTGTAATAAGAGCCAAAGTTTCCTCATCATAGTCACTAGCGGACTCATACCCACCATCCTCAGTAGCAATCATCACACACTAAGATTTGCATTCTCTCACAAAATGTCCTCTTCCCTTACAACGACGACATATAATATCACTTGTGTGCCCTGTTGATGCCATGGAAGAAGAAGAGCTCTGCGCAGGCCCGGCAGGTGTGCTCTTAGCAGATAGTGGTGGTTGTGCCTGCTTTCTTGTATCACGGCTGGAGGTGGCACCTGATGGAGGTGCTGGTGCAGTGGAAGTAGATGATGCGTGTGGTGTCCATGATGAAGATCGACCTGCAGAAAAGTTAGTTTGCGCCAATGGCTGTCGATCCTGCACTTCACGTTCAGCTTTACAAGCAAGATGGAATAAACGAGTGATATTATTATACTCCTTATACTCTAGAATGGTATGAATATCTCTACTTAATCCACCCATAACATGTGCAAGCATAGCTTCATTCTCCTCAACAATACCACATCTAATCATGCTAGTTTGTAATTCCTGATAATATTCTTCTATAGAATTTTTTTCATTGTCTTAAACGCCGCAATTTTTGAAGTAATTCACATTGATAATATGCTGGAACCCAACGAGTACGCATAGCAGTTTTCAAAGCAACCCAAGTAGCTGGAATAGTATATAATCTACAATGTTCAGACCACCAAACACATGCAAAACTAGTGAAAGCACAAACAGCAGCAGGAACACGTCTCTCCTCGGGATATTGTAAACATGTAAAACGTTGTTCAGTTTCTAACTCCCAAGTAAGATATATATCAGGAACATATCTACCCTCAAATGGTGGAATATTCAACTTCAGTTTAGGAAAAAGGTCATGATCTCGTACCTCAGGTGGTGGTGCAGCCCTACCATTGCGATGATATACCTGAGGACGACCTGGTGGTGGTGTTGCTTGTGGTTGCATGTAGTTCTGATTTTGATCAACCTCATACTCGTAATGGTCCTCCACCTCTACAGTAGCAGCAGGAGCTACAGAAGCATCAATAGCGGCACCAGAATTTTGCCCAGGGTCAATGGGAACGCGATGTGCTCGTCCCACTTAATTTGGAAGGCGACGTTGTTGTTGTTGTTGTTGTAGAGGTCCATTAGGTGCAGCCGGTGGTGGTGGTGGTGGAAGACGCACGAGCAATTCATTAAACTTGTCATCGAGCTTTGTTTCAAACGCCTTCTCCATGCCATCTGTCTTCTCCATGGCCTCTTCAAATCTGTTTAGCACATCTTGCACCTGTCCACTCATCATTTGCTGAAATTTATCATGCAACTCCTTATTCGTCATGTTCTCCCAGTCAGTCTCGTCGGCTTGTGATCCTGCCATGGTTAGCAGCAATAGAAACACACAAGAATATGATCCTATAGACTACTAACAAGAGGTGGTGGTGGGTGTCACAAATCTGTCAAGCAAATCTCAAATTCTTACCAGTTTTTACCCAGCAACAGGCGGTGATCGGCAACTGTTGTAGTCAAAACTCTCAAAGTTTGGATAGAGCGATTACCAGGGAGAGTCAAACGCACGACGTAGATGTATGTGGAGCTGGGAAGGCTTATAATATGGTAGCCAAAAGGGTCAGCAATAGTCAATTCAGAGATGCAAAATTGAATAAACGCTCAACGACGGTACTGTGCTGGTCCTAGGCTAGACCGTGCAAGAGACGCGAGCCTAGCACACTAACAAAATCACGGCGCTGCATGTAAACAAGGGAGGCGCACACTCTGAATTGTTTTCTATTTTTTTGCACTTCTTTCCTCTTTTTTTTGCTCCGCAACAATTTTTTTCGAAAAAGTCTACAAATGGTCTAAAAACTGCCTAGCCAGAATTTTCCAGACTTAGTTTTTTTTGAGTTTGGAACTCTTTTTCTACTGCGGGTAGCACGGAAGTTGGAGAGTCCGACTTGGTCATGACTCGAAGTATCGTGTGATCTAGAACTCGAAAATAAAGGAACAAATATTGGACTCAGACTAGGACTGGTGGTGGAGATGAATCTGGTGGAAACTCGGACTGGTGGTGAATATATGTAGGGCGGTGGAACACGGACTGGTGGCGAATCTGTGATGGAGGTGGACTCGGATTATCTTGATGGCGGTCGATATGTGGTATATGGCAGCGGCGATGATGATGGTGGTATATGGCAGCACTGATGACGATGGTGGTATATGGCAGAGGTGACGATGATGGTGGTATATGGCAGCGGTGATGATGATGATGCGGCAGCGGCGGCGTGACTACTTTTGAACAGAACTTGAAACTCTAAAGGACTAGACACTAAGACCAGCAACTAGACACGACGATGCAACCGCAAATTCAACAATGCGAAACCCTAAAAGGATTATGCAAAGGCTTAGATTGGTTCGGATATGATGAACTAACCCTAATTTTTTTGTGGCTTTTTCGTGGACTGTAGGTATGAAGAACAGACTCGATCTAAACTACAAAAAACTGTAAAATCTCACTGAGCAACCTGCAAATCTGATACCACTTGATAGAGGCAAAGGTGTCCCATCTTTCGATGAGATGGTGGCTATCGTTTTGGAGGAAGTCGACTTTGACGATCCGACTACGAATGTGTGAGGACGTCGCGCCTTAGCAATCGCTAAACCAACTCTGAGAGGTTATTGACCACGCTGGAGCACGATCAACCTGACCACAAAGGTTTGTTTCCTGCAGGCTAATGAAGAACAAGCAAGAAACTAAGATTGCAATCCGGATATTGCGAATATAAGAGGAAAGCTTTATTGATCAAGGTGGGGTTCTGTGATGCCTTTGTCTGGTCGTTGAACACAAATGAAGTACGCAAAGTTGCAGCTATGGTGAGCTTTCATCTAAACAAAACCCAAAGTCTAAACGATGCCCTAAGGGCTGTATATATGGAGGAGAAAGGGGAGAATTTCGTGGACCTTGGAGGAGGGGTCCGAAACCAACCCTAACTCTTGTTTCCCCACACATACGGACTCTAAAAACTGCCTATAATCAAGTATTTCAAAATTACATGGGCCTGGCCCAAAGATAAGGTGACGCAGCACCTAGTATAGCCTCTGGACGAAATTTATGAAGTGGCATCTTGTATATTTCA
This sequence comes from Triticum urartu, assembly GCF_056163025.1. Taxonomy (NCBI): domain Eukaryota; kingdom Viridiplantae; phylum Streptophyta; class Magnoliopsida; order Poales; family Poaceae; genus Triticum; species Triticum urartu. The sequence goes on along the minus strand of NC_141875.1, from coordinate 319,138,748 downwards.
TCCAAGGCTTCATGCACTCATTATGGTGGCTCCAAGGTTCATCTTTCTTGTCCAAGCTAGGCCCTTCATTTGTAAGCAAAACAAATGTATCCAATTTAGGCGGCATCATATTCTCATGAACATTAGAATCGTTACCAAGATACGAAAGTACCTGATAATTCAATTGGCGTGCGTGAGCTCTAGTAATTGGTCCAGTATGTATAGCAGCAGGGGTTGTGGGTGTAACAATGGTATTGATTTCCTCATCACCCTCGCACACTGCCGGACCCCCTGCATCGCCTCCGACCTTCCTTGCGCTCGATCTGCTCCAAGTCGTGCCGCTGGCAAAGTTCCTCGACCCACAGACCGGAGCTGCCTCCTTGCTGTCCCCATCGACTGACGCCACCTGCCTCCTCTGCTTCGAACACACGCGCGCGCCTGCCTCCCTTGCCTCGCATGCCTCGTCGCAGGTCAGCCGCGTCGCTGCTCATGGCCTGCACCAACCTCCTCCTTCGTAGCCAAGTCCCACCACCGTCGGAAACGGAGTCCGCACCTCTCCATCCGCTGAGACCCTGCCACACTGACGTCTTCCCTGGCAAGGAGCCACCAGGACTCCTCCCACTCGTCTGCAACGATGAGAGGCTTCTCTACCTTGTCCTCGCTTTGACCGCCTCCTCTGCCTCCACGCGTGTGCACATAGAATAGATCATACATAAAAGAGTTATCCTCGATGGCAACTCTTTTTATTCTACATAGAATAGATCTCCAAGAAGATCGAGGAGAACTTTGTATTAAGATCCAAAGAGAGAGAAGAAGCCATCTAGCTAATAACTATGGACCCTAAGGTCTGATGTAAACTACTCACACATCACCGGAGAGGCCATGGAGTTGACGTAGAGGCCCTCCGTGGTCGATTCCCCCTCCGGCGGAGCTCCGGAAAAGGCCCCAAGATGGGATCTCTTGGGTACAGAAGGTTGCGGCGGTGGAAATAGGGTTTCGTGGTCCTCCTGGGTGTTTTTTGGGGTATATGAATATATATAGGAGGAAGAAGTAGGTCGGTTGAGCCACCAGGGGCCCATGAGGGGGCAGGGCGTGCCCAGGGGGTAGGCGCGTCCCCTGCCTCGTGGACTCCTTGTTTGTTTCTTGATGTCCACTCTAAGTCCTCTGGATCACGTTTGTTCCAAAAATAACTCTCCCGAAGGTTTCATTCCGTTTGGATTCAGTTTGATATTCCTTTTCTGCGAAACACTGAAATAGGCCAAAAAAACAGTAATTTGCACTGGCCCTTGGGTTAGTAGGTTAGTCCCAAAAAATATAAAAGTGTAAAATAAAGCCCATTAACATCCAAAACAGATAATATAATAGCATGGAACAATCCAAAATTATAGATACGTTGGAGATGTGTCAAGCATCCGCAAGCTTAATTATTGCTCGTCCTCGAGTAGGTAAATGATAAAAACAGAATTTTTGATGTGGAATGCTACCTAACATAATTCTCAATGTAATTCTCTTTATTGCGGGATGAATATTCAGATCCGAAAGATTCAAGACAAAATTCTAATATTGACATAGAAATAATAATAGTTCAAGCATACTAACTAAGCGGACAGCAAGGAGGCAGCTCCGGTGATGAGGACATGACTACCTTGGATACGACCAAAAATATTGCATACATGCATATTTGTCAGGTGATTTCTAATGCAAACTATTCAATAATCTATTTATGTTATCCAGAACAAAAATACTTCACACACTTTTGTATTTTGTCTAAGTGCAGGTGTATGGGACATTTGTACAATCCACATATGAAGACAAGGGAAAAGGAGAAGTTTAGGTTGTGTTCAAAAAGTCCTCTCACGTCACTTTTGGGCCAAGAGAAGATAGAGTCCAAGTCTCTCACGTTCTGGATTCAGATTCGGACTGCACAGACATACCTGACTCAAAACGCCAACAACTTTTTCATACAGACTCCGAATTGGGTGATTCTTTTTTTGTTGGAAACTAGATTTCGTGCTCTTTCCAACCCAATTGGTTTCACCTTCAAATTCGTCCGGAGCGTTGAGTTACGGACGAAACAATCTGACGTTGCAGCAGAATCCGAGTCAAACTACAAGCCCAAAGGTGTTGCATCACCTCCACTTGGGCCCATGAGCCTTGTACGACCTAGCGTTAGTTTTAGGCTGCCTTGGGACGTCCTCCCACCTCCTTGGCCGCCACCCCTTGCTCCTATATAAGTAGATCCATAGTAGCTTTTTCCTTGGGATTTGTTTAGTTAAAAGTTAGCCATTGCAACTTCGTGTACTTCGTTTGTGTCCAACGACCAGACCAAGACCGCTTCCGGATCCCCACCATTAACAATACTTCATATATATTTGCAATATTCAGATTGCTTTATCATATTCTTGCTCGTTCTTCGATTGCTTGCAGGAATAGACCTTCGTGGTCAGGCTGATCGTGCTTCCAGCATTGTCACTAACCTCAGGAGATTGGTTTAGCGATTGCTAAGGCGCAACGTCGTGCACGTTTGTAGTCGGATCGTCAAAGTCGTCTCCACCAAATCGATAGTTATCATCTCATCGAAAGATTGGGACACCCTCGCCTCTATCAAGTGGTATCAGTTTTCAGGTTGCTCGGTGAGAATTTCCAGTTTTCCTAGATTAGATTTATTTTCTTACCTATTGTCCAAGAAAAAGCCACAAAAAAGAGTTAGATCTATTCATCCTTGGTCCAAGCCAGTCTGAGCCTTTGCAATTTTCTTTTCATTGCTTGCATAGTTGACTTATCGGTTGCATCGTCGTGTCGAGTTGCTGGTCTTAGTGTCTAGTTCGTTTAGAGTTTCGAGTTCTGTTCACATTAGTCACGCCACCGCTGCATCATTATCTCTTCCGCTGTCCACCACCCATCCATCAATTTCCACCACGTGCTACCCACCATTCATTGTCATAATAATAGTTGAGATCGTTCACATCTTCACTTGATCCAATCTGCATCTTATCTAGTTTGTTTTGGAAAGAGGGGGAAAAAAAGAGAGAGAAAAAAACGAGAGAAAAAAAGAGAAAAAAAAGTCAGAGAACAAAAGGAGAGAAAGAAAAAAAAAGTGCGAGAAAAAAAAAGAGAAAAAAAATTCGGATCTTTTTAGACTCAATCTCGTAGTTGAATTCGGATTGAAATCTGTTTTGTGCACTGTTCAGTAAAACAGCTTGGCTGTTGTTTCACATCATTATCTTTACTGCCGTTGTGATCTTCACTTATATCTTGCTGTCCAGAGCTACTTAGTATCCTTCATTGATGCTGGTTGTGCTACGACGTGACCTCATTAGTGTTCTAGGCTCGCGTCTCTAGTTCGGTCTAGCCTAGGACCAGCACAGTACCGTCGTTGAGCGTTTATTCAACATTGCATCTCTGAATTGATTATTGCTAATCTTTTGCTACCATATATAGCCAACCCAGCTCCACATATTTCTACACCGTGTATACGCACGTTCCCCTGGCAATCGCTTTACACAATCTTCGGAGTTATTTGACACCGCTGGTTGCCTGTCACCACCTGCCGCATGGTAAGAACTTGTAAGATATTGATATTTGCTTTACTGTGAGCACTTTACAACCACATCCTAGTAGTTCATAGGAACATTATTCTCGAATTTTGGTTCTTGTTTCTACTAATCATGACAGGTTCCAGAGATAGAAGTTCTTGGATGACGGACACATCTTCACCATCACGAGAGTTGGGACAACACACACAAGCATATGGTCAGGTTATCTCTTTACCATCATTTGAGGGTAGATTTAATCCTTCTATTTATCTAGCTTGGGAGCTTGAAGTAGAACAAGTTTTTAGTCACCATGATTTTTCTGAACTTGAGAGAGTACGAGCTACCATTAGAGCATTTACTGGTTTTGCTTCTGTTTGGTGGAGTGTACATTGTAAGAAAAACATTGATAACCAACCCACAACTTGGAAAGTTTTGAAAGCTGTAATGAGACAACAATTTTTTCCTCCTTACTATCGTCGTGAATTGCGTTGCAAATTGGAGCAATTAAAACAAGGCAGTAACACTGTTCATGCTTACTATCAAGAGTTCAAATCTTATATGCATCATTGTGACATAGAAGAATCTGAGGATGATACAATGAATAGATTTTTTGGTGGTTTGAACCATGATATTCAGGCAAGATTTCGGTATATTCCTCGTTGCATTACTGGTATGTATGTCCGTGCTTGTACCTTTGAGAGACAGATACAGGAGGATGCATTGGGTGACTACAACAACTACTATTCCAGTTCATGCTCACCATCGCCGGTTGGTTACTCCACTATTGCACCTACTAGAGCAGCCCCACCTCGGATTGTGAGCGCAATATCATCTCAAGAGTATGGTAGATTGTCAACGTCCGTACCTACATCAGATACATCTCTGCGAGGTAACAGTAAAGGTATTGATGATATAACTTCACATGAGAATGAAGCATGCCTAGTTAACTTGAATGCATCATGTGTTGAGTTACCTGTTGATTTGAGCACACCACCTATTTTAGAGACTCTTGTTACTGTCATGAATGCGTCATGTGATCAAACAACTGAAATATCAAAAATTTTGAGTGCACCCATTGAATTAACTGTTGATGCAAAAGAACCAATGTTTAATCATTTTGATATGACCTCTAATCTTGATGATGATTCTGTGTCCAATGACTTATTGCATGTTTGCTTATTTAAGCATGTTGTAGCATGTAAATTTGATGCAAGTAAGGTTTATTCATCGAAGTTAGGATGGTTTAATGATGAACATTGCCAATCTTTTGAAGAGAATAAGAGCTTCACTTATATGTGCAAACTGAGTTCCAATATTTTCATGCCTTCTACTTCCTGTGATAATTTTTTGGCTTTAGTTTTTATGAACTATGAAAGTTACTCATGTATACATGTGTCATACGTGCGAAAATCAAGGGAAGTTAAACTGGATGACATATACATATACAACATGTACACCTTGTCTCTTTTGTTAGCCACATTTCAGATTAAGCAACGCCGAGGACGGCTTTATTTTCAAAAAGGGGAGGATGATGAGGACATGACTACCTTGGATACGACCAAAAATATTGCATACATGCATATTTGTCAGGTGATTTCTAATGCAAACTATTCAATAATCTATTTATGTTATCCAGAACAAAAATACTTCACACACTTTTGTATTTTGTCTAAGTGCAGGTGTATGGGACATTTGTACAATCCACATATGAAGACAAGGGAAAAGGAGAAGTTTAGGTTGTGTTCAAAAAGTCCTCTCACGTCACTTTTGGGCCAAGAGAAGATAGAGTCCAAGTCTCTCACGTTCTGGATTCAGATTCGGACTGCACAGACATACCTGACTCAAAACGCCAACAACTTTTTCATACAGACTCCGAATTGGGTGATTCTTTTTTTGTTGGAAACTAGATTTCGTGCTCTTTCCAACCCAATTGGATTCACCTTCAAATTCGTCCGGAGCGTTGAGTTACGGACGAAACAATCTGACGTTGCAGCAGAATCCGAGTCAAACTACAAGCCCAAAGGTGTTGCATCACCTCCACTTGGGCCCATGAGCCTTGTACGACCTAGCGTTAGTTTTAGGCTGCCTTGGGACGTCCTCCCACCTCCTTGGCCGCCACCCCTTGCTCCTATATAAGTAGATCCATCTAGTAGCTTTTTCCTTGGGATTTGTTTAGTTAAAAGTTAGCCATTGCAACTTCGTGTACTTCGTTTGTGTCCAACGACCAGACCAAGACCGCTTCCGGATCCCCACCATTAACAATACTTCATATATATTTGCAATATTCAGATTGCTTTATCATATTCTTGCTCGTTCTTCGATTGCTTGCAGGAATAGACCTTCGTGGTCAGGCTGATCGTGCTTCCAGCATTGTCACTAACCTCAGGAGATTGGTTTAGCGATTGCTAAGGCGCAACGTCGTGCACGTTTGTAGTCGGATCGTCAAAGTCGTCTCCACCAAATCGATAGTTATCATCTCATCGAAAGATTGGGACACCCTCGCCTCTATCACAAAATAACATGACCAAAGAAAGTTATCCCTACAAAATCATATAGTCTGGCTATGCTCTATCTTCACCACACAAAGTATTTAAATCATCAACAACCCCGATGACAAGCCAAGCAATTGTTTCATACTTTTGATGTTCTCAAACTCTTTCAATCTTCACGCAATACATGAGCGTGAGCCATGGAAATAGCACTATATGTGGAATAGAATGGTGGTTGTGGAGAAGACAAAAAGGGAAAAGATAGTCTCACATCAACAAGGCATATCAATGGGCTATGGAGATGCCCATCAATAGATATCAATGTGAGTGAGTAGGGATTGTCATGCAACGGATGCACTAGAGCTATAAGTGTATGAAAGCTCAAAAAGAAACTAAGTGGGTGTGCATCCAACTTGCTCGCTCACGAAGACCTATGGCATTTTGAGGAAGCCCATCATTGGAATATACAAGCCAAGTTCTATAATGTAAAATTCCCACTAGTATATGAAAGTGATAACATAAGAGACTCTCTATCATGAAGATCATGGTGCTACTTTGAAGCACAAGTGTGGAAAAAGGATAGTAACATTGTCCCTTCTCTCTTTTTCTCTCATTTTTTTATTTGGGCCGTCTTCTCTTTTTGTATGGCCTCTTTTTTTTATTTTTTTTCTTATGGAGTCTCATCCCGACTTGTGGGGGAATCATAGTCTCCATCATCCTTTCCTCACTTGGGACAATGCTCTAATAATGATGATCATCACACTTTATTTACTTAGAACTCAAGAATTACAACTCAATTCTTAGAACAAAATATGACTCTATGTGAATGCCTCTGGTGGTGTACCGGGATATGCAATGACTCATGAGTGACATGTACGAAAGAATTATGAATGGTGGCTTTGCCACAAATACGATGTCAACTACATGATCATGCAAAGCAATATGACAATGATGAAGCGTGTCATAAACAGAACGGTGGAAAGTTGCATGGAATATATCTCGGAATGGCTATGGAAATGCCATAATAGGTAGGTACGGTGGCTATTTTGAGGAAGGTATATGGTGGGTTTATGGTACCGGTGAAAATTGCGCGGTACTAGAGAGGCTAGCAATGGTGGAAGGGTGAGAGTGCGTATAATCCATGGACTCAACATTAGCCATAAAGAACTCACATACTTATTGCAAAAATCTATTAGTTATTAAACCAAAGTACTACGTGCATGCTCCTAGGGGGATAGATTGGTAGGAAAATACCATCGCTCGTCCCCAACCGCCACTCATAAGGAAGACAATCAATAAATAAATCATGCTCCGACTTCATCACATAACGGTTCACCATACGTGCATGGTACAAGAATCACAAACTTTAGAACAAGTATTTCTCAAATTCACAACTACACAACTAGCATGACTCTAATATCACCATCTCCATATCTCCAGACAATCATCAAATATCAAACTTCTCATAGTATTCAATGCACTTTTTATGATGGTTTTTATTATACCGATCTTGGATGCCTATCATAGTAGGACTAAATTCATAACCAAAGAAAATTACCATGATGTTCTAAAGGACTCTCAAAATAATATAAGTGAAGCATGAGAGATCAATAATTTCTATAAAATAAAACCACAACCGTGCTCTAAAAGATATAAGCGAAGCACTAGAGCAAAATTATCTAGCTCAAAATATATAAGTGAAGCACATAGAGTATTCTAATAAATTCCGATTCATGTGTGTCTCTCCCAAAAGGTGTGTACAGCAAGGATTATTGTGGTAAACTAAAAAGCAAAGACTCAAATCATATAAGACACTCCAAGCAAAACACATATCATGTGGTGAATAAAAATATAGCTCCAAGTAAAGTTACCGATGGAAGAAGACGAAAGAGGGGATGCCTTCCGGGGCATCCCCAAGCTTAGGCTTTTTGTTGCCCTTGAATTTTACCTTGGGGTGCCTTGGGCATCCCAAAGCTTAGGCTCTTGCAACTCCTTGTTCCATATCCATCAAATCTTTACCCAAAACTTGAAAACTTCACAACACAAAACTTAAAAGAGAATCTCGTAAGCTCCGTTAGTAAAAAAACAAACCACCACTTCAAGGTACTGTAATGAACTCATTCTTTATTTATATTGGTGTTAAACCTACTGTATTCCAACTTCTCTATGGTTCATACACTCAAATACTAGCCATAGATTCATCAAAATAAGCAAACAACACACGAAAAACAGAATCTGTCAAAAACAGAACAGTATGTAGAAATCTGTAGGTTTCGAATACTTATGGAACTCCAAAAATTCTAAAATAAATTGCTGGATGTGAGGAATTTATATATTAATCATCTGCAAAAATAATTAACTAAATAGCACTCTCCAGTAAACAATGGAAGCAAATATCGTGAGCGCTAAAGTTTCTGTTTTTTACAGAAAGATCGCAAAGACTTTCCCCAAGGCTTCCCAAAGGTTCTACTTGGCACAAAAACTAATTAAAAGCATAAAACCACATCTAAACAGAGGATATATGAATTATTTATTACTAAAAAGAATCAAAAGCAAGGAACAAAAATAAAATTGGGTTGCCTCCCAACGAGCGCTATCGTCTAACGCCCCTAGCTAGGCATAAAAGCAAGGATAGATCTAGGTATTATCATATTTGGTATGCAATTCTTAAATAGAACACTTATAACCCTTAGCAGTTTCCTTCTTTCTATTAATGATTAAACTCCTTGGCAAGAAATCAAGAAAATCATTTGTAGCAAAAGGTTCCTTAATGATAGCGATAAAGTTGGGGTGAACACTTATGGATTTGAGATCCGCATTTTCCTTACTAGAAGTTTCACCCTTATTTTGAGGAACATACATTAGTTTGGCAACTTTGGTAGGAGGATTTTAAGTATTCCTTTCGGCAGAAAAAGTGGACCCCAAGTTGGTGATAATACCCTCAAGTTTATCAATTCTAGTGGAATCTTGGTCTATTCTTTCATTAACTATGGGTTCTTTTTCCTTAAAACTTTTCAGAGTAACTCCTACCTTAGATCCATATTGGGTAATTTGGTTGTGGATCTTTTTATCCAAATTCTCAATCAATTCTATAGTGGCAATTTTATTTTCAATAATATCGAGCCTTTGCATAACATGTTCCAAAGTTAACATAGTTCCATTAACCAAGAGAGGTGGTGTGCCAAACAAATCTATCATAACATTATAAGAATCAAAAGTGTGGCTACCCAAGAAATTTCCTCCGGTAATGGTATCAAGAATATATCTATTCCAAGGGATGATGCCCACATAAAAATTGCGAAGAAGAACGGAAGTAGATTGCATCCTAGTGCATCTATTTTGCGCATTGCAAATTCTGTACCAAGCATCTTTTAGATTTTCTCCCTCCCTTTGTTTAAAATTAAGGACCTCATTCTCGACATACAAAGGAGTAGATAAAGGACTAGCCATAATGACGAAACAAGCAAAAGAAAAGGCGAACGGAAAAAGAGGGCGAATAAAACGGCAAGGGTGAAGTGGGGGAGAGGAAAACGAGAGGCAAATGGCAAATAATGTAATGCGATGGATAAGAGTTTGTGATGGGTACTTGGCATGGCTTGACTTGTGCATAGACTCCCCGGCAACGGTGCCAGAAATCCTTCTTGCTACCTCTTGAGCACTGCGTTGGTTTTCCCTTAAATAGGAAAGGGTGATGCAGCAAAGTGCGTAAGTATTTCCCTCAGTTTTTGAGAACCAAGGTATCAATCTAGTAGGAGGGCACACGCAAGTCCCTCGTACCTACACAAACAAATAAGAACCTGGCAACCAACGCGATAAAGGGGTTGTCAATCCCTTCACGGTCACTTACGAGAGTGAGATCTGATAGAGATAATTATTATTATAAGATAAATATTTTTGGTATTTTTATGATAAAGAGTAAAAGTAAAGATTGCAAAATAAAATAGATTGGAAACTTATATGATAAAAGATAGACCCGGGGGCCATAGGTTTCACTAGTGGCTTCTCTCAACATAGCATAAGTATTATGGTGGGTGAACAAATTACTGTCGAGCAATTGATAGAAAAGCGAATAATTGTGAGAATATCTAGGCATGATCATGTATATAGGCATCACGTCCATGACAAGTAGACCGACTCCTGCCTGCATCTACTACTATTACTCCACACATCGCCCGCTATCCAGCATGCATCTAGAGTATTAAGTTCATAAGAACAGAGTAACGCATTAGGCAAGATGACATGATGTAGAGGGATAAACTCAAGCAATATGATATAAATCCCATCTTTTTATCCTTGATGGCAACAATACAATACGTGTCGTTTCCCTTTCTGTCACTGGGATCGAGAACCGCAAGATTGAACCCAAAGCTAAGCACTTCTCCCATTGCCAGAAAGATCAATCTAGTAGGACAAACCAAACTGATAATTCGAAGAGACTTGCAAAGATAACCACTCATACATAAAAGATTTCAGAGAAGAATCAAATATTGTTCATAGATAGACTTGATCATAAACCCACAATTCACCGGATCTCGACAAACACACCGCAAAAAGAGTTACATCGAATAGATCTCCAAGAAGATCGGGGAGAACTTTGTATTGAGATCCAAAGAGAGAGAAGAAGCCATCTAGCTAATAACTATGGACCCGAAGGTCTGAAGTAAACTACTCACACATCACCGGAGAGGCCATGGAGTTGATGTAGAGGCGCTCTGTGATCGATGCCCCCTCCGGCGGAGCTCCGGAAAAGGCCCCAAGATGGGATCTCTTGGGTACAGAAGGTTGCGGCGGTGGAAATAGGGTTTCGTGGTGCTCCTGGATGTTTTTGGGGTATATGAATATATATAGGAGGAAGAAGTAGGTCGGTTGAGCCACGAGGGGGAGGGCGTGCCAAGGGGGTAGGTGCACCCCCCTGCCTCATGGACTCCTCGTTTGTTTCTTGACGTCCACTCCAAGTCCTCTGGATCACGTTTGTTCCAAAAATAACTCTCCCAAAGGTTTCATCCCATTTGGATTCCGTTTGATATTCCTTTTTTGTGAAACACTGAAATGGGCAAAAAATACAGCAATTTGCACTGGGCCTTGGGTTAGTAGGTTAGTCCCAAAAATAATATATAAGTGTAAAATAAAGCCCATTAACATCCAAAATAGATAATATAATAGCATGGAACAATAAAAAATTATAGATACGTTGAAGACGTATCAGGCAGCCAGATCCATCGGCCTGCACCAGTGTGCAGCCCAGCCTCGCGGCCTGCTGGCACCACCATCTGGGCCTTGGGCCATGGTGAGAACCCCAGCCCAGTGTGCTCTATTTAGCCCAGTTCATATTTTTCTGTCTGCTGCAATTTAGCTATTATCCAGAGAATTACTGTTTTACAGAAAACACCCTAGAACTCATGCATTTACTATCTCATAAAGCATGCATCGGATTAAAACAAATTATATATGTAAAATTCTTAGGATTTCATCTAGTTTCACAATTTCCAACTTTCATCCATGCTAAAAATGTTTAAAATTGTTGTTTGATTAAAGTTACATAGAAGACATGTTAAAATGACTTATTTCATAACTAATTAACCGTAGCTATGAATTAGAAAACTTTATATGTAAATGGGGCTAGAAAAATGCATAGATTAACTTGATGCACTTACTTTGCATGTTTAACAACAATAAGATATGGTTTAGGACAGAACAGTACCAACTTCAAAATATGCATATGGGGATTTTCAGGAATTGTTGTTTGTCGTTTCCGGCCTCATTTAACCTTGCCTAAATAGTTAGATTAATTATGCTTCATCTCTTGCCATGTTAATCAACATTTAATATTGATGGGTAGCATAAACAGGAGTGAACTAAATATTTGAATGCGGTGTTTTGTCAATATGCAACTCGGTGCATATTGACTCTACTTAATTTGTAGTATTGTTTGTTGCACTTTGCCATGCCATGACTCATTAAACCAGGCATGCATCATACCTTGTTGCGCATCATGCCATGTTTATGCTTGTTGGTTTACCATGTTGTTTGCTTCTTTCCGGTTATGCTTCTTCGTGATAGTTCCGGTTACGTAGTGATTGTGAGCATCCGTTCGACTATGTTAGTTCATCTACTTCATGGATTCGATCTTCTTCCTCACAGGATTTTAGGCAAGATGACCATTACCTTGGATACCACTACTATCTTTGCTTACTAGTTTTATCGATGCTATCACTATGTCGCGCTACCTATCACTTATTTATCAAGCCTCCCAAATTGCCATGAACAGCTTCTAACCTTTTCCACCATCCCAGCAAACCGTTGTTTGGCTATGTTACCTCTTTGCTCAGCCCCTCTTAAACCGGACATGCATCATACTTGGTTGCGCATCATGCCATGTTTATGCTTGTTGGTTTACCATGTTGTTTGCTTCTTTCTGGTTATGCTTCTTCGTGATAGTTCCGGCTATGCTGCGATTGTGATGATCCGTTCGACTACGTTGGTTCGCCTACTTCATGGATTCGGTCTTATTCCTAGCAGGATTTCAAGCAAGATGACCATTACCTTGGATACCACTACTATCTTTGCTTGCTAGTTGTCTCGATGTTATCACTATGTCGCGCTACGTATCACTTGTTTATCAAGCCTCCCAAATTACCATGAACAACCTCTAACCTTTTCCACCATCCCAGCAAACCGTTGTTTGGCTATGTTACCGCTTTGCTCAGCCCCTCAGATAGTGTTGCTAGTTGCAGGTGCAGTTCAGGTTATTCCATGTCGGGACATGGATATCATGGGATATCACAATATCTCTTACTTAATTAATGCATCTATATAATTGGTAAAGGGTGGAAGGCTCGGCCTTTTGCTTGGTGTTTTGTTCCACTCTCGCCACCCTAGTTTTCGTCATACCGGTGTTATGTTCCATGATTGAGCGCTCCCAACATGTGTGGGGTTTTATGGGGACCCCCTGATCATTTGCTTAGGTTTAACTCTTCCAGCAAGGCCCAACATTGATTTACCATTTGCCTAATAACAACTAAAACTTGCATAGGGACTTTCCGGACCCTGTGGATTTTTAATCAACAAACTGGCAAGTGCTACTCATGAGTGTTGTTCCACTTACCTAGCAGTCGGTGGTGCCGCCTTGGGGAAACTCGATGGTATTCAGGCTATCGTCCACTTCGCATAGAAGGTTGTGTCCTGAGAACGAGATACGCGCGGTTCTTATAGGGGTGACGACACACCGAGTTGTCTTGCTGGATTAGTTGTACCTGTGATGAGTGGCTTGTCCACCGGGATTCCTTATTGTAAGCATCGTGTTCTTCATGGTGTGAGGATGTTCCATCGGATGCGTGTGGTAGTTTGTGATGGATTAATTTGGAGCACCCTTGTAGGGTTAAATCTTTTCGGAAGTCATTCCCGCGGTTATGTTGCAGATTGGAAATTTATAATATCCATTTGTAGAGAACATGACACTAGATCCAAATTAAAATACACCAACCGCGTGCGTAACCGTGACTGTCTCTTTTCGAGTGAGGTCCGAGAAGAGAACACGGTGAGGTTATGTTTGACTTGTATGTAGTTCAGGATCACTTCTTGATCATTACTAGTTTGTGGCCGTTCTATGTAGTTTTACTTCTTACCCTTGTACTCGTAAGTTAGCCTCTATACAATGTTTAGTGCTTGCTGCAAACCTCACCACTTATCCATTCCATGCCCATTAAGCTTTGCTAGTGATGCGGAGCATCCCAAGGTCATCCCCATGGACCTACCATCGTCTCAACAAGTGCCTAGCGGATCCATGACACAAGCACCTGCAAGAGCTCTCGAAACCGAGGTGACATCTCTCCTCTCACAAGTTCACTTCAATGCACATGAGACATGGCTACTACCTCAAACAGAGACATTATGCATACTCAGGTATCAAGGAGTTAGCCATGAAGAAGCTAAGGAGCAAGGAGAATCAAAAGATGAAGATGGACATGAAGAAGAACAGATGCGGAAGAAGCTACAGGCTCCGAACGACTGACCCAGATCGGACGTCCGACGATCTACAGGCTCCGGACGACCGACCAAGACCGGACGTCCGACGATCTCCAGGCTCCGGACGTCCGACCTTCTCCAGACGACCGACACACCCACAACCAAGCCGAAACTATGAATTTCTGAAGCCCTTAGGACGAACGACGCCCGGACGACCGACCCCGACCGGACGTCCGACCGAAGCACACCCGAGCCAAATCTACGAACGTCCGACGAGCACCGGACGTCCGGACCCTCATGAGCCTCCGGACGACCGGTGACTCCCGGACGTCTGACTCCTGTGTGTTGTTATGTGTTGGGCCACAGCCCATGTATCCCTTCGCCCCACCTAGACTATATATACTATTCCCCTACCTACGTTTTAGGGTTAGCAAAGGATTAGCTCATATTTCGTGTGAGAGCTTCGCTCATCCACTTGGTTACCTTCTCCTCGGAGATAGCGCCTCCTTGGAGAAGATCCCCCAAGCGGATTCAAAACCCTTTTAGGGAAGAACCTCAAGACCTCCTAACGGAGAAGACCGGTTACCTTTGCATCGTCCCTAGTTGACTGTGGATCGTGCGACCCCTTATGTACTCGAGGATCTAGCATATGTGTGACTATTTCTTGTTGGTTTAGTGTTTCTCTTGTGTTTCCCCTTGTGTTTCCCCTCGTAATTTCCCTTGTGTTCTTCATGTTCATCACGGGATCTACTCCTCTCGTGAAAGATCAGCCCCTAGGGTTCCTACCCTACATCATCTCGGTATCAGAGCCACGTTGATCACGATTTCGGAGCCTCCCCGTTGTGTTTCTAGCCTAGTTTTTGTTGATTTTGTCCCTAATTCGAAAATTCCCCACAAAAATAGCCACAATTTTTTTTGTGATTTGTTGGTATGTTGAAATTTTGTTGAATTTGATCTGTGGATTTGCTTTGCCTTGAGTGGATCTACCTTTTCCCCCTGTCTCCACCTTTCCCATCCACAAAATCGTCCGGATTTGATGAATTTCGACCTCTCCATCACGAACCCTAGCTATTCTTCCCATGACCGAAATTTCGCCCAGGCTTCGGACGTCCGACCGCCTCCGAACGTCCGACGACCGGACGACCGGCCCATCCCGGATGTCCGACGTTCCCTGGCGAAACTGAATTTTTCAGTTTTAGTCACCACCACCGCCCCACTTCCGTATACGCACTGCCACCACCGTTACACCATCACCACTTCCGCATACTACCACCATTGCTTACCCGTTTCGCACTCCGACACGTGTTGCCACTTCGATATTTGAGAATTTGAGTTGCGGTTCCGTGTCCTATTGTGTTTCGGCTATTTAGGTACGGTTCAACATCAACATCACCGCCGCTCATGTTCGCCATGGACGCATAATCAAAAACGACCACCTCGACTACATCTTGGTATTCGTGCCACCATTTTGACACCATACCATAAGCAAGAAGCGGTAACCTCACATTGGTATTGGATATATCATTCTTGCCATTACATTGATAGCCATCATAGCCTTACTCCTTTGCGTCGCTTACCCTTCGAGACTAGCCCTTGAGTATTGTCAGCAACGAGACTTGTGCACATTAGTGATCTTACTTCCCATAGCATACATACATCATTGGTGCATATCTTGGTATCATCTCTTGTGTCACAAGGTTGTGATCGCATACACAATTGGTATCTTGGTTCGTGAAGCATTGCATGAGAAAAGAGCTCAAACAACAACGAGCCAAACAAGCTTTTAAGCAAAAGGGAAAGATAAGCAAAGAGCTTTTAAGCAAGAACCATAGCATCATACAACATTAAGATTGTCATACTAGATCATCTTGGATCATAGCATCGAAACACCATACATAGAGCATACTTGGGATAGAAGTCATTGCATTTTTGCTTAGTAGGCTATGCACAAGTATTGTATCCGCCTTTTGTGCAATCATGCTAGCGTCTCTCTAGTGTTGTGCAACAAGAGCATTTTCGTGGATTCCACATTTTGGCTCATCCTTGGTTGCACGACCCCACTTATCTTTTTGCGTGTGTGTTTCTGTGTACCTTATATTGCTTGGTCGACTTGTTGCATTGCAAATTTGCGAATCTTTTCCAACATTATTGAAGCTCACAAACAATTTCATCAAATTTTGTGCCACCATCTTAACCAAGCTCCACCATAAGCTTTTACTTATGTAGGTGTGAGAAACCGACAAGAATTGGTACCAAATGTGCTATTTCCTTGTTCCACATTGGAGTGCTCATTGATCCACCTTCAACTTTGGTCAAGGTACATTTGGTATACGTTCTTCTCTTTCTCCCACTCACATATTTCACTTGGAATGATGGATAGGCCAAGTACTTCTACCAACCCACTCTTCATTGAGCACGACGACAACATGAACTCCTACGTCACCAAGAGCCACCTCTTTGTTGCACAACGTGCTTTGCATCAAGAGCAACAAGCAATGAGTGAACGCATCGACAACCTGGCCGCTGACTTGCGACTCTCTGAGAAACATACAAGGGACTACTTCGACCACAAGCTCTATGATCAGAAGCAAGAAAACGACGCAAGAATGGACGAGATTTGTGCTTTGTTGCTCAACTGCTCGTTTTCCACTTTGTCCTCGTCAAAACGGAGCTGCACAAGTTGACACTCCGACTTCACCCTCTCCATCTCAAGTACACCGACATCGAACACTCTTCGACATTCCGCGTGCAACGATCGTCAAGCAAGCCTCAATCCTCTATGTGACGCTGACTCTCAAGAGCACCGACAACGTCAAACCCAAGCGGCTTTTGCGCTAGCACGAGAACGGCAACAACAACGCCAACATGAAGAGGAAGAGCGAGTGCGTTTACACCAAGATGCACAAGATGTCGAGGCACAACGCCAAGAACAGCAACTCTGTGAAGCTCAAGCACTTGAGGCGCAACGTGCCCTCCGAGATTCAAGTCGAGCCGTAGCCAACCGAGGCCGACAAGCTCGTGAACATGAAGAAGCCCTTCGCGACGAAGCTCATGAACGAAGATTTCAAGCTCGCGTGCAACACAAGCTCGCCAAGGACATCAACTTCACCAAGAGCATGAAGACAATGAAAATCCTCCACGAAAAGAGCAACACGAGGTTGACAACCCTCCTCGCCAAGAGCACAATGAGTTTGACAATCATCAACAACATGGGCGTCATCATCCCCGACCCCAACACCATGAAGAGCAATGCTGCGGCAAGCTTAAATTCACCATGCCCAAGTTCAATGGAAGCAACGATCTCGAAGAGTACCTTTCATGGGCATTGAAGGTCAACAAAATCTTCCGCTTGCACAACTATGACGAAGAGAAGAAGATCGCGATGGCATCCCTTAAGTTCCAAGACTATGTCCTCATTTGGTGGGAACAAGTCATTGAGCGCCGTGAGGCAAGAGGTGAACCACCCATCACTACTTGGGCGCAAATGAAGGATGTCATGAGAGCACGCTTCGTGCCTACCTACTACAACCGCGACCTCTTCAAGAAACTCCAACTACTCAAGCAAGGAACCAAGAGCGTTGAAGAATACTACAAGGAGATGGCGATTGCCATGATAAGATCCAATGTCATGGAAGATGATGAGCAAACAATGGCACATTTCTTGAATGGACTCAATCATCATATCAAGAAGATCGCTGACTTCCAACCATACTCGAACCTCATCGAGCTAGTGCATCAAGCTACCAAAGAGGAACGTCAAGTGCAAGACGATTATAAGTATGCCAAGTTCTCATCCAAGTCATCCGGTTTCTCCAAGACCCAAGCTTCAACGACTCCAACACCGTCTACCAAGCCTTCTACAAGCAACGTCGACAAGTCGAGTTCCTAGAAAACTTCGACCACTCCAAGTCATCCTACTACAAGCAACTTCAAGCCGAGAGCTTCATCATCATCAACCCCCACCGATGAGACCGTCACGACAAGTTCCTTCAAATGCTTCACATGCGGAGGCCGAGGCCACAAGTCCTTTGAGTGTACCAACAAGCGAACCATGATCCTCAATGACGACGGCACTTATGACTCAATGAGTGAAGGATAAATGGAAGCCCTTGAGCAAGTGGCCATACACCGGCAAGTGAATGAAGAAGACACGAAACAAGTCTTTTTTGATGAAGATTCAAGTCCCGCTCTCGTTGTCTCCACGGTCTTGACTCTTAAACATCAACAAGAAGAAGACCAAAGATGCCATATCTTCCATACCAAGGCCGGCATCAATGGAAGATCCGTCAAGGTCATCATCGATGGAGGGAGGTGTCATAACCTCACAAGTGAAGAACTTTGCTCCAAGCTCCAATTGCCCAAGACGAAGCACCCACATCCCTACAAAGTTCAATGGCTTAGCGACTCCGGCACTATCCAAGTCGAGCATCAAGTACAAGTCTCCTTCAAAATTGGTGCCTACGAAGACATTTTCGAGTGTGACGTCATTCCAATGACCGTTTGCCACCTTCTTCTTGGATGGCCATGGGAATTTGATAGAGGTGTCATCCACAACGGCCGAGCGAACCACTACATCTTCAAGATGAAGGGGAAGGAGTACGTACTTCGCCCTATGTCGCCAAACCAAGTGATCGCCGACAAGCAAGCCACCCATCATGGAGAGAATAGTGAGAGAGCGAACCACCAAAAAGAGAGTGAGCGCCACAAACCCAAATCGAGCGCCTCCACGATGAGCGACAAGAAGAACTTAGTTCTCTTTGCCACCAAAAGTGAGATAAGAGGAGTGTGTGAAAACCCATCTAGTGTCCTACACTATGTCCTTTTGTGCAAGAACAATGCAACACCAACCAACACCTCTCACACTCTACCTTTAGTGTTGTCTTCTCTTTTGCAGGAATTTCAAGATGTTTTCCCCGACGAGCTACCTCCGGGACTACCTCCACTACGAGGCATCGAGCACCGCATCGACCTCATCCCCGGAGAACCTCTTCCGAACAAAGCTCCCTACCGCGTCAACCCCGAAGAAACCAAAGAAATACAAAGGCAAGTAAGTCATGTCATAGACCATGGACGTGTGCGTGAAAGTTTGAGCCCTTGTGCTTCCGGTCATTCTTGTGCCAAAACGAGACGGTAGCTTTCGCATGTGCTCCTATTGTAGACCTATCAATGCTATCACCGTTCGCTATAGGTATCCCATTCCATGCCTTGATGATATGCTTGATGAACTTAGTGGTGCCACTATATTCTCCAAGATTGATCTTAAAAGTGGTTACTATCAAATCCGCATACAAGAGGGTGATGAATGGAAAACCGCTTTCAAAACCAACTTTGGGTTGTATGAGTGGATAATCATGCCTATGGGTCTATCGGAAGCACCGGGTACTTTTATGCGTCTTATGAATCATGTCTTTTGCCCTTAAATTGGTGTGTTTGATGTGGTCTACTTCGATGATATCCTTGTTTATAGCAAATCTCTTAAAGATCATGTCACCCATGTTCGAGCCGTTTTGCAAACTCTTCGAAAAGAGCGTCTCTATGCCAACATGGAAAAGTTCCTTTTTGGCGTTGATAAGCTTGTTTTCTTGAGTTTTGTTGTTTCCTCTAAGGGTGTTCATGTTGATGACTCTAATATCAATGCTACTAAAACTTGGCCACAACCAACCAACTTGCATCAAGTGTGTAGCTTCCTTGGTTTAGCCGGTTTGTACCGTAGACTTGTCAAGGACTTTAGCACCATTGCTTCCCCTTTGCATGCTTTGAGCAAGAAAAATGCGCCTTTTGTTTGGGGACCATCCCAAGATACCGCTTTCAATGAGATTAAGAATTTGCTTACTCATGCTCCTATGCTTGCATTACCCAACTTTGACAAATCCTTTGAGATTCATTGTGATGCTAGTGGTAATGGCATAGGAGCTGTGTTAACGCAAGAGATGCGCCCCATAGCTTACTTTAGTGAGAAACTTTTCGGAGCGCAACTCAATTACCCCATCTATGACAAAGAGCTATATGCTTTAGTGCGAGTTTTGCACGAATGGGAACACTATATTCGCCCTCATGAATTTATCATTCATACCGACCATGAAACACTCAAGTATCTTAAGGGTCAAACCAATTTGAACAAGCGTCATGCTAAATGGAGCGAATTCATAGAGTCTTTTCCTTATGTCATCAAGTACATCAAAGGTAAGGAAAATATTGTGACGGATGCCCTTTCCCGCATATGCATGCTTGTTAATCAACTTGAATTGGATGTCATTGGCTTTGAGCACATAAAAGACTTGTCTGAGCATGATCCTACTTTTGCTACTCCTTATGCCAAATGTTTGACGCATACCTCTTGGGGACGCTATTACATCAAAGATGGATATCTAATGAGAGCTAACAAACTTTGCATCCCCGAGTCTTCTCTTTGTTTGTTGCTTTTGCAGGAATCTCATGGAGGAGGACTAATGGGACATTTTGGACGCGACAAGACTTTCGCTATGCTCTCCAAGAACTAGTATTGGCCCAAGATGTTTCGCGACGTCAACCGCTTCACAAACCGATGCTCTACATGTCGCAAAGCTAAGTCTAAAGCTCAATCTCATGGCCTTTACATGCCTCTCCCAATTCCATATCAACCATGGGAAGACATTAGCATGGATTTTGTAGTTGGATTTCCTAGGACTAGAAATGGAAAGGATTCGATATTTGTCGTTATGGACCGATTTTCTAAGATGACACATTTCATTCCTTGCAACAAGATAGACGATGCTTCACATGTTGCCAATCTCTTTTGTAGGAAAATATTGCGTCTACATGGAGTTCCAAAGATGATCGTCTCGGACCACGACGTCAAGTTCCTAAGCTATTTTTGGAAGACCCTATGCGCCAAGCTCGGAATCAAGCTACTCTTCTCCATGGCGTATCATCCACAAACCAACGGCCAAACGGAGGTGACCAACCGCACACTCGCCGCTCTACTTCACGTGCTCATCAAAAAAACATCAAGGAGTGGGAGGAGTGTCTACCTATCGCCGAGTTCTCCTACAACCGAGTAAGACACTCAACAACCGGCAAGTCCCCCTTCGAGGTCGTATACGAATTCAACCCATTGTCACCATTGGACATTCTTCCTCTACAACTACAAGAGCGCATCAATATGGACGCAAGTGCACGTGTGAACCATCTCAAGAAGGTGCATGAGGATACAAGGCACACAATTGAGTGCCAAGTACAATGACTTGCGACCCAGCTCAACATCAACAAGCAACTCGTGGTATTCGACATTGGTGATCTTGTGTGGCTACACCTTCGCAGAGACCGCTTCCCCAATGAACGCAAGTCCAAGCTCCTACCTCGAGCAGATGGACCCTTCAAGGTGCTCGCACGCTACAACAACAATGCTTACAAGATCGCGCTCCCGTGCGACAAGTACAACATGAGCGACATCTTCAATGTCAAAGACCTTTCGCCCTACCATGGTGATGAAGAATTTGATCCAAGGTCGGATCTTCCCCAAGGGAGGGGAGATGATGCGGAGCATCCCAAGGTCATCCCCATGGACCTTCCATCGTCTCACCAAGTGCCTAGCGGACCCATGACACGAGCACGTGCAAGAGGTCTCGAAACCAAGGTGACATCTCTCCTCTCACAAGTTCACTTTGATGCACATGAGACATGGCTACTATCTCAAACATAGATGTTATGCATACTCAGGTATCAAGGAGTTAGCCATGAAGAAGCTAAGGAGCAAGGAGAATCAGAAGAGGAAGATGGACGTGAAGGAGAAGAGATGTGGAAGAAGCTACATGCTCCAGACGACCGACCCAGACCGGACGTCCGATGATCTACAGGATCCGGGCGACCGACCAAGACCAGTTGTCCGACGATCTCCAGGCTCCGGACGTCCGACCTTCTCTAGACGACCGACAAACCCACACCCGAGCCAAAACTATGGATTTCCGAAGCCCTCCTGACGGCCGACCCCTACCGGACGTCCGATCGAAGCACACCCAAGCCGAATCTACGGACGTCCGGACCCTCATGAGCCTCCAAACGACCAGTGACTCCCGGACGTCCGACACCTATGTGCTGTTATGTGTTGGACCGCAGCCCCTGTACCCCTTCGCCCCACCTACACTATATATACTCTTCTCCTACCTACGTTTTAGGGATTAGCAAAGGATTAGCTCATATTTCGTGTGAGAGCTTTGCTCATCCACTTGGTTACCTTCTCCTTGGAGATAGCGCCTCCTCGGAGAAGATCCCCCAAGCGGATTCAAGACCCCTTTTAGGGAAGAACCTCAAGACCTCCTAACGAAGCAGACCGGTTACCTTTGCATCGTCGCTACTTGACTGTGGATCGTGAGACCCCTTATGTACTCGAGGATCTAGCATATGTGTGACTATTTCTTGTTGGTTTAGTGTTTCTCTCGTGTTTCCCCTTGTCTTTTCCCTCGTAATTTCCCTTGTGTTTTTCGTGTTCATCGCGGGATCCACTCCTCTCATGAAAGATCGGCCCCTAGGGTTCCTACCCTACATCAGCTAGTCTTGATACCCATGGTAATGGGATTGTTGAGTCCTCGTGGCTCACAGGTTACTGCAACAACAGGTGCAGGTATAGGTAAAATGATGCTTTGACGTGAGAGCGATGCTTGCTTGTTTTGGAGTTCTTCTGCTTCTTCTTCGATCAAGGGATAGGTTCCGGGTCCGGAGCCTGGAATTACTAGGGTGGGTGTTGTTCTTCTTTTCGTTTGATTTCATTCGTAGTCGGATCCTGCTCTTCTGTATGATGATTGCTATGTATTGATGTATTCATGTATTCATGTTGTAGCTTATGGCGAGTGTAAGCCTTTATCTTGTATTCTCATATATTCAGTACATGGTATGTTGTAATGATATCCACCTTGCTATGCGCTCGAAATGCGGTTGTGCCCCAATCATGAGTTCATCACATGATGGGGATAGCATTGCATTTTGGGCGCTACAGAAGGACCATATATTATCGAAGAGGTTTATCACTCTGGAGCTATCAAAATAAATAATGCCGAAAGTACTAACCTGAAGGTAGTCAATGGGAAAAGAATCAAACACTATATCTCAGCTACGCCTATTAATGTTGAAAGCAATATTATTCAAACCATGACACCGGTGGAACACATAAAAGAAACTTCTGGAACTCTCCAGGATCGTGATTAAGAGGAGGTACGTGATACGGTAAGTAAATGGACTCCAAAAAATCTGCAAAAATATTTTTTTGTCAGTTTTGGAATATTACAAAAATTAGGAAAATAATAAACAACCACGAAGGCAACCGAGGAGGCACAAGACACTAGGGCGCACCTGCCTTGCCTGGTGCACCCAGGTGGGTTGTGCCCACATCGGGCACCTTCCGGACTCCATTTTCCCCTCGTTTTGATTGTTTCCCAAGATAAAAAAGCTTTATATACCCCCCGAATGTATTGACCACCGTATCACGGAGAAATCTTATGTTCTTCTTTATTGCTGTTTTTTGATAGATCTAGATCGCCATGGCCGCTCCGAGCTCCTCCAAGGACAAGTTCTTTGATAATGCCATCAACCCGTATTTGCGGGGGGTGATGCAGCACTCTCAAGCCATTGGGATGTGTGAGGGGTGCTCCACATCCGGGATGTCTAGGGCCCAAGGGGAAGGGAACCGTGGAGGCTAGGCTCGAAGCCATGGAGCAAGAGGTCTTCAAGTGCAGGGGATGGTGGAGCACGGACTCAACGCCAATCACCTCATGATCACGGATTTCACCCATGATCACAAGGTGGATGGTCAGTCCATGAAGGACGTCGTCTTCACCCTCAATGAGCAAAAAACTTCGTGCAAAGTAAAATATGCGATCTTAAAAATCAAGTCTTTGAATATGAGGCAAGATCTAAAGGTATGAGTTTGGCTGCCAGTTGCAGGACTCGCGAGACTCATGCTTCCTCTTATGATGGTGAGCCGCTACCATGGAAGCTGGAGGACCAACTTACTACCTCATCTCCACCACCACCATCACCTTCTTCACTACCAAAGGAGACTTGAGTATCGGGTATGAGCACTCCCATTAGCTTGTGCCAAGCTTGGGGGAGGTGCCCGGGTATCGTATCACACCACCTTCTTTGCCTTTATTTATCCTAGTTTGATCTTTAGTTATCTTTTGAGTTAGTTGAATAAAAGTTTAGTTCAATCTTTTTCAAGTGTTTTCTTAGTGATCTATCTATGTAATCGTGTGCGAGATATATAATAAATTTAGCTTGAGTTTTTCTTTATTTACTTTTATGTTTCAATCAAAATAAAAAGAATAATGAAAAAGATCATATGCTAACCTTATGGTAAGTAATGACATCACATAAGGAAAAGTATAAGTGGTAAAATTTATTAGATATTGACAAACATAGCATTGGTCAATGATGCAATTCATGAAAGAATGAATGAGGGAAGAGAAGATTCACATGCGAATACACTATCTTGGACATCTTTTATGATTATGAGCCCTCATCAAAACATTATATGCCAAAATTGTTAATGTTGGACAAGGAAGACAATGTAATGATTTATGATTGTTCTTATTCACATAGAAGTTATATTGTCATGGATCCTTTAACATGTGGTGCTTGCCCCTATCTTTGCTAGCCAAAATTCCGCACTAAGTAGAAATACTACTTGTGCATCCAAAAACCCTTAAACCCAAAATCTTGTTTTGAGAGTCCACCATACCTACCTATGGATCGAGTAAGATCCTTCAAGTAAGTTGTCATCGGTGCAATAAGGCAATAAAATTGCTTCTAAATGTGTTGGATCATTTAGTGTAAGAGAAAATTGAGCATTGTACGAACTTGTGATGGCAAAATAATAAAGACGATAGACTATATAATAAAGGTTGCTATCATAAGGGGCAATATAACGTGACGTTCTTTTGGACTAAGAGATTGAGCATACAAACCAAAAAGCACATGACAACCTCTTCTTACCTCTACGAAGGGCCTATCTTTTACTTTTATGTATTTACTTTATGCAAGAGTCAAAGTATTCTTCCCTATTCTTTTTTATTTTCTCTTTTGCAAGCATCATGTGGTGATGAAAGATCTAGGCACATATATCCAGTTGGATGTGAGTGAGCATGAGTTATTATTGTTGACATCACCCTTGAGGTGAATACGTTGGTAGGCAAAACTATAAGCCCCTATCTTTCTATGTGTCTGGTTGAAACTTTTTGCTCATGGATATGCGGTGAGTGTTAGAAATCATAGAAGATTATGTGATGGTTGAGTATGTGGACTTGCCAAAAGGCTCCGATACGAGACCCTTCCTGAAAAGATGATGAATTGTAGTTGGAAAGTTGACTGAGAACATAGTTTGTTGGTTTTCAATAGACTTTATGCTTCTACTTCATGTTGTGATGAATTGTTACTTGTTCATGAGAAGTTATATGATAAAAGTTATGTGATAAAGTTTTATGATAAGCTTTGTTGTTATTATAATAACATGCATGATGCTTCTATGTCTGTATTTTGTTTTTATTGACACCTCTCTCTCTAAGCATGTGGACATGTTTTTCGATATCGGTTTTTTGCTTGAGGACAAGTGAGGTCTAAACTTGGGGGAGTTGATACGTCCATTTTGTATCATGTTTTCATACTGTTATTTATAATGTTTTTATGCTTAATAATGCTTTATGGAGTAATTCTAATGTCTTCTCTCTCATAATACGCAAGGTTTACACAAAGAGGGAGAATGCCGGCAGCTGGAATTCTGGACCTAAAAACCTACGTCAAAGTTACCTATTCTGCACATCTCCAAATGAGCTGAAAATTTACGAAGAATTGTACTGGAATATATAAAAATACTGGAGCAAATAACTACTAGAGGGGCCCACCTGGTGAGCACAAGACACCAGGGCGCGCCTGGGCCCCTAGGCGTGCCCTGGTGGGTTGTGCTCAGCACGGCCCACCTCCGGTGCCCATCTTATGGTATATAGGTCATTTTGACCTAGAAAAATAAGGAGACAACTTTGAGGACAGAGCGCCGCAGTCTCGAGATGGGACTTGGGCAGGAGCACTTTTGCCCTCCAAGGGAGCTTTTCCGCTGGGGGAACTTCCCTCTTGAAGGGGGAAATCGAAGCCATCGTCATCACCAACAACCCTCTCATCTTTGGGAGGGCAATCTCCATAAACATCTTCAATAGCACCATCTCCTCTCAACCCTAGTTCATCTCTTGTGTTCAATCTTTGTACCGTAACCTCACATTGGTACATGTGGGTGACTAGTAGTGTTGATTACATCTTGTAGTTGATTACTATATGGTTTATTTGGTGGAAGATTATATGTTCAGATCCATTATGCTATTTAATACCCCTCTTGTCGTGGTTTTGTCACAGCAGATGCCCTTGTGAAAGGACTTATGTGTGGAGCCATCGCAGCGTATGTTAGCTTGAAGGGGTTGAACGGGATAAAGGACATAGGGTTTACCCGAGTTCGACCCCTCTGAATGAGGTAAAAGCCTACTCCTGCTTTTGTTGACTATTGCTTGGGTATCGATTACAAGGGTGTGGAATCGCTTGACCTAGCTATCGATCAATTGTTCTTGAGTTAACCCGCCGTAGGGTCTCGCCTTTATATACACAGGTCGAGCCCCGGGGCTTACAAGAGTCCGAGTCGGATCACACAATGTGACCAATAAGGTTTCTAAGTCTCATTGCCTTACCAGGCAAGTCACCATCGGGCGGCTCTCACCTCCGGGTCTTGGGCCTTCAACAGGCCCGCCTCTTAAGCCGCCTCTAGTCTTCATGTCTCCTCAGGCCCATCTAAGCCTTTCATTCTTGAGTTGCCAACAGTGTAACCCAGCCCCTCCTGGGCGGGTGTGATCTTGAGCATGATTATCATTTGTGATTAGTTACTTTTGTTCTTGAGGTCACGGGAGAAGTCATGTTGCAAGTAATCATGTGAACTTGATATGTGTTCGATATTTTTATGATATGTATGTTGTGATTCCCTTAGTGGTGTCGTGTGAACGTCGACTACATGGCACTTCACCATATTTGGGCCTAAGGGAATGCAATGTGGAGTAGTTATTAGATGATGGGTTGCTAGAGTGACAGAAGCTTACACCCTAGTTTATGCGCTACTTCGTAAGGGACCGATTTGGATCTAAAAGTTTAATGCTATGGTTAGATTTTTATCTTAATAATTTTCTTATAGTTGCGGATGCTTGCGAGAGGGTTAATCATAAGTAGGAGGTTTGTTCATGTAAGAACAGCACCTAAGCACCGGTCCACCCACATATCAAATTATCAAAGTAGCGAACACGAATCAAACCAACATGATGAAAGTGCCTAGATGAAATTCCCATGTACCCTCAAGAACGCTTTGCCTATTATAAGAAATCAGTTTGGCATGTCCTTTGCCACAAAAGGATTGGGCTACCTTGCTGCACTTTATTTACCGTTACCGTTACTTGCTCGTTACAAATTATCTTGCTATCAAACTATCTGATACCGACAATTTCAGTGCTTGCAGAAAATAACCTGCTGAAAACCACTTGTCATTTCCTTCTGCTCCTTGTTGGGTTCGACACTCTTTCTTATTTAAAGGACTACGATTGATCCCCTATACTTGTGGGTCATCATAGGGAGTTAACGGGGTTTAAACTCCTTTTTCTTCAGGAATTCCTTCAGAGTATCATACCAAGCCCGTGGGGCTTGCTTGAGGCCATAGAGCCTTGTTTAGTCTGAAGACTTTGTCAGGATGCTTTGGATCCTCAAAACCTGGTGGTTGAGCAACATATACTTCTTCCTCAAGCTTACCATTGAGGAATGCACTTTTCACATCCATTTGATATAAGAGAATAGTGTGATGGTTAGCATATGCAAGCAATATACGGATAGCTTCAAGCCTAGCAACAGATGCAAATGTTTCAAAGAAAGCAATACCCTCAACCTGTGTGTAGCCTTGTGCTACAAGACGGGCCTTATTCCTCACCACTTGGCCATTTTCGTCTTCCTTATTGCGGTAGATCCACTTAGTGCCGATGATATTGTGCTTGCATGGACCAGGACGATTCACAAGCTACCACACATTGTTGAGCTTGAATTGTTGCAATTCTTCTTGCATAGGTTGAATCCACTCAGGCTCCAGAAATGCTTCATCAACTTTGGTGGGCTACAAAAGTTAGCTAGATGTGAAGCCCTTGAGCGAGTGAGAGGACTGATACGTCTCCAATGTATCTATATTTTTTGACTATTCCATGCTATTATATTATCTGTTTTGGATGTTTTATATGCATTAATATGCCATTTTATACTATTTTGGGGACTAACCTATTAACCTAGAGCCCAGTGTCAGTTTCTGTTTTTCCTTGTTTTTGAGTTTTGCAGAAAAGGAATATCAAACGAAGTCCAAACGAGCTAAAAATTTACGGTGATTTTTATGGACCAGAAGAAGCCCACGGAGCATCGGAGATGGACCACAAGAGCCCCGAGGCAACCACAAGGGTGGAGGCCCCCCCCAGGGCGCCCCCCTAGGGCGTGCCCCTGGCTTGTGGGTCCCTCGGGAACCCCCTTGACGTGAGCCCAATGCCAAAAATTCCTATAAATACACAAACTTCAGAAAGAAACATAGATCGGGAGTTCTGCCACTACAATCCTCTGCAGCCACGAAAAACCAATCGGGAGCCTGTTCCGGCACCCCGTCAGAGGGGGAAACCATCATCGGTGGCCATCTTCATCATCCCGGTGGTCTCCATGACGAGGAGGAAGTAGTTCACCCTCGAGGCTGAGGGTATGTACCCGTAGCTATGTGTTCGATCTCTCTCTCTCTCATGTTCTTAATTTGGCATGATCTTGATGTACCATGAGCTTTGTTACTATAGTTGAATCATGGTGTTTCTCCCCCTCTACCTTCTTGTGATGAATTGAGTTTTACCTTTGAGGTTTCACTATTATCGGATTGAATACTATTATGGATTTGAGAACACTGGATGTATGCCTTGCGTGGGATACCCGTGGTAACAATGGGGTGTTATATTGATTCACTTGACGTATGTTTTGGCACTCAACTCGCGGATTCCTGAGGTGACATTGGGGTAATCTATGCATAGGGGTTGATGCACGTTTCCGTCCTTGTTTCTCCAGTAGGAATCTTGGGGCACTCTTTGAGGTTCTTTGTGTTGAATTGAATATTATGAATTTGAAGTTGTTTGATGCATATCGTACAATTGACCCACGAATACTTGTGGTGACATTGGAGTATCTATGTGACATTAGGGTTGATTGATGTGTGTCATATGGTGTTATTTTTCTACGAACTCTAGGGTTGTTTGTGACACTTATAGGAATAGCTCAATGTATTGATCAGAAAGAATAACTTTGAGGTGGTTTCATACCCTACAAGCAATTTCATCTTATGTTCTCCGCGATAGGAACTTTGGAGTGACTCTTTGTCGCACGTTGAGGGATTGCCATATGATTTAATTATTTTATCATTCTTGAGAGAACTTGCACTGGTGAAAGTATGAACCCCAGGCCTTGTTTCCAAGCATTGCAATATCGTTTTCGCTCACTTTTACTACTTCCTAACTTGCTGTTTTGATATTTTCAGATTACAAAAACATATACCTACCATCCATATTACACATGTATCACCATATCTTCACCGAACTAGTTCACCTATACAATTTACCATTGTATTGGGTGTGGTGGGGACATAAGAGATTCTGTTATTTGGCTATAGGGTTGTTTGAGAGAGACTATCTTCATCCTACGCCTCCCACGGATTGATAAACCTTAGGTCATCCACTTGAGGGAAATTTGCTACTGTCCTACAAAACTCTATGCTTGGAGGCGCAGCACGAGTTTACAAGAAGAAGGTTGCGTAGTAGGCATCAAGCTCTTTTCTGGCGCCTTTGCCGGGGAGGTGAGTGCTTGAAGGTATATCTTTAGATCTATCAATTGAATCTTTGAGTTTCTTGTTTTATCACTAGTTTAGTCTATAAAAGAAAACTACAAAAAAATGGAATTGAGGTTGCCTCATATGATTCATCTTTTTAATGTCTTTCGTGAAATGATGGAAAGGAAAATTGTGCTCAAGTGTTAGAAGAAGAAATCAATAAAATGTTTGGCTCAAAATCTTTGAATGATAAACATGATTGCAATGATGTTAGTGTGCTTGCTATGAATATGAATGACACTAATGATTATTGCACTAGTGATGATAAAGAAGTTTCTTATAAGCATGTCAATTTTCATGGAGTGAATAGAGTTTGTGATGACATGCCTTATAGGGATGATAGATCTTGTAATTAGCGTAAACATGATGAAACCAATCGATGGCTTAAGGTGATAGATAAATTTGCTACAAAATTATGCTCCTCTTCATCCCATTACTTGTGAACTTTGCAGTAGAGTCGGTCATCTTAATTTTCAATGCATACTTTTTCATGATCAAATCATTACCAAATATTGCAATAACTTGATCACCCTGGAACTTTATAATGAGCTTTGTTTATTTTTGGGGTGTGAATAATTGTCACATAAAAACAGTTGGTTTAAATCATTCATATTCACCGACAATGCTGAAACTACTCTTAAAGAAATCTATATGTTTTGTGTGGTAAATTGCAATGAGAATGCTTATATTGCCAACTATAGGAAGATGGGAAAACCATTAGAATATAAAACAAACACTAATGAAAAGGTTAAACTCTCAACTTTCCCTCCTATTGTCTCTCGTGATGAAACAGGTTATGAGAATGAGCTTCCTATGCAACCAATCTCATCAATAAGGAGCTCCAAAAATGATGCGGAGCATCCTACGGTCAACCCCATGGACCTACCATCGCCTCAACAAGAGCCAAGAGGACCCATGACACGAGCTAGAGCTAGAGCTCTCGAGAACGAGGTGACTTCCTTCCTTAGTGATATTACATATGATCCTCTCGAGACATGGCTACTACCTAAATCCGAGACGTTGTGCATGATTAGGTACCAAGAGGACCCTCCCTGAAGATGCACATGAAGATGTACAAGTCCCCAAGTTCACGAATGAAGGGGAACGCCGAGAGGAGAAGAAGGAAGCTCCGGGACTCGGACATCTGGCCCCAAGCCCGGACATCCGGCCGCTGGAGACTTCGACCACAACAGCCTACCAGCCGCCGCACATCTACAGGCCCCGGACATCCGGCCCGGCTCAGAAATCCGGCCTCGAGCCCAGATATCCGGACACCACCTTCCCGAAAGCCACATGGCCAGCTTCACCAGACCGGACATCCGGCCTCCACAGCCCGGACATCCGGCCCTCCGTGAGCGCCCGGACGTCTGGCCTCCCCTGTCTGCACACAGTGTAAGGGCTGAGGCTCGTGTACCCCTTCGCCCCCCCTAGAATATATATACTCTTCTCCTACCTATGTTTTAGGGTTAGCATTAGTTTAGCTCATATTTAGAGATAGAGCATTGCTCATCCACATCGGATCTACTCCACGAGAGAGATCGCGGCCCCTCTTCGGAGAAGATCCCTTTGGATTCAAGACCTCCTTGCAGAGAAGAACATCAAGACCTCCTCACGGAGAAGACCGGCTACCTCTGTATTGTCCTTAGTTGTCCGTGGATCGTGTGTTCTCTTATGTACTCGAGGATCTAGCACATGTGTGACTCTTTCTTGTTGGTTTAGTGTTTCTCTCATGTTTTCTTCGTGTTTTCCCTTGTTTCCCTCCTCGTGTTCTTTGTGTTCTTTGCGGGATTTGCTCCTTTCGCGAAATATCGGCCGATTAGGGTTCTACCCTACATCATATTTGTATCTAGAGCCACGTTGATCATGATTTCGGAGCCTCCCCGTTGTGTTTCTAGCCTTGTTTTTGTTGTTTTTGTCCCTAATTCAAAAATTTCCCCACAAAAATAGCCCCAAAGAAATTGTGATTTGTTGGTGTGATGAAGTTTTGTTGGATTTGATGTGCGGATTTCGTGTGTTGTAGGTAGATCTAGCCTTCCTTCCACTTTTCCCCAATTTTCCATCCACAAATTCCTCCGAATTTTGCCCGGATTTGCCACCTTTCACGCGAAGTTCGTCCGGATCCTGAGCCCGGACATCCGGCACCCCAGACATCCGGTCATCAAGCCCGGACATCCGGCCCCAGACAGCAACATCTCCATCCACCGCCCAGTTTTCCATCCATATTTCGCCAAATTTTTGTTCCGGTGCCCACATATACTTCCGCATACGACCATCACTTCCGTAGAGAACCACCATATACCAAATACACAACCACCGCTTACCAACACCAACTCCGACAATTTTGGTCCAATTTTTCTTTGAGAATTTGAGTTGCGGTTCCGTGTCCTACTTGAGTTTCGGCTATTTAGGTATGGTTCGACATCAACATCACCGCCTCTCATCTTCACCATGGACGCGTCATCAACAACGACCACCTCGACTACATCTTGGTATCCATGCCACCATTTTGACACCATACCGTACGCAAGAAACGGTAACGTCGTCTTGGTATTGAACGTATCACTCTTGTCATTACATTGATGGCCATCTTAGCCTTACTCCTTTGCGTTGCTTACTCATCGAGACTAGCCTTTGAGTATTGCCAGCAACGATACTTGTGCACATTAGTGATCATACTTCCCATAGCATACATACATCATTGTTGTATATCTTGGTATCATCTCTTGTGTCACAAGGTTGTCATCGCATACACAATTGCTATCTTGGTTTGTGAAGCATTGCATGAGAAAAGAGCTCAAACAACAAAGAGCCAAACAAGCTTTTAAGCAAAAGGGAAAGATAAGCAAAGAGCTTTTAAGCAAGAACCATAGCATCATACAACATTAAGATTGTCATACTAGATCATCTTGGATCATAGCATCGAAACACCATACATAGAGCATACTTGGGATAGAAGTCATTGCATTTTTGCTTAGTAGGTTGTGCACAAGTCTTGTATCCGCCTTTTGTGCAATCGTGCTAGCGTCTCTCTAGTGTTGTGCAACAAGAGCATTTTCGTGGATTCCACATTTTGGCTCATCCTTGGTTGCACGACCCCACTTATCTTTTTGCATGTGTGTTTCTGTGTACCTTATATTGCTTGGTCTACTTGTTGCATTGCAAATTTGTGAATCTTTTCCAACATTATTGAAGCTCACAAACAATTGCATCAAATTTTGTGCCACCATCTTAACCAAGCTCCACCATAAGCTTTTACTTGTGTAGGTGTGAGAAACCGACAAGAATTGGTACCAATTGTGCTATTTCCTTGTCCACATTCGAGTGGTCATTGATCCACCTTCAACTTCGGTCAATGTACATTTGGTATACGTTCTTCTCTTTCTACCACTCACATTTTTCTCTTGGAATGATGGATAGGCCAAGTACTTCTACCAACCCACTCTTCATTGAGCACGACGATGATATGAACTCCTACGTCACCAAGAGCCACCTATTTGGTGCACAACGTGCTTTGCATCAAGAGCAACAAGCAAGGAGTGAACGCATCGACAACCTTGCCGCCGACTTGCGACTCTCTGAGCAACGTACAACGGACTACTTTGACCACAAGCTCGACGATCACAAGCAAGAGAACGACGCAAGAATGGACGAGATTCGCGCTTTGTTGCTCAACCGCTCTTCTTCCACTTCGTCTTCATCAAGAAGGAGCTGCTCACGTCGACACTCCGACTTCACCCTCTCCGGCTCAAGTACATGGACATCTAACACTCTTCGACATGCCGCGCACAACGATCATCAAGCAAGCCTTAATCCTCTACGTGACACCAACTCTCAAGAGCTCCGGCAACGTCAAACCCAAGAGGCTTTTGCGCTAGCACGAGAAAGGCAACGACAACGCCAACATGAAGCGGAAGAGCGAGCACGTCTACACCAAGAAGCACAAGATGCCGAGGCACAACGCCATGAACAACAACTCCGTGAAGCTCAAGCACTAGAGGCGCAACATGCCCTTCAAGATTCAAGTCACGCCGCCGCCACACGCAACTGCCATCGGCGTGAACAAGAGGAAGCACTTCGCGAAGAAGCTCATGAACGAAGATTTCAAGCTCGCGTGCATCGTCAACTTCCTCAAGTTCCTCCTCGAGCTCGACAAGATCCTCCACATGCTCGCTAAGAACATCAAGTTCATCAAGAGCATGAAGACAATGGAAATCCTCCATGACAAGAGCAACATGAGGTTGACAACCCTCCTCACCAAGAGCAGCACGAGCTTGACAATCATCAACAACATGGGTGTCATCATCCCCGACCCCAACACAATGAAGAGCAATGCTCCGGCAAGCTAAAGTTCACCATGCCAAAGTTCAATGGAAGCAATGATCCCGAAGAGTATCTTTCATCGGCATTGAAGGTCGACAAAATCTTCCGTTTGCACAACTATGAAGAAGAGAAGAAGATTGCGATGGCATCCCTTGAGTTCCAAGAGTATGTCCTCATTTGGTGGGAACAAGTTATCGAGCGCCGAGAGGCAAGAGGTGAACCACCCATCACTACTTGGGCACAAATGAAGGATGTCATGAGAGCATGCTTTGTGCCTACCTACTACAACCACGACCTCTTCAAGAAACTTCAAGTACTCAAGCAAGGAACCAAGAGCGTTGAAGAGTACTACAAGGAGATGGAGATTGCCATGATAAGAGCCAATGTCACGGAAGATGATGAGCAAACTATGGCACGTTTCTTGAATGGACTAAATCACCCTATCAAGAAGATCGCCGACTTCCAGCCATACTCGAACCTCATCGAGCTAGTGCATCAAGCTACAAAAGCGGAACGTCAAGTGAAAGATGATTACAAGTATGCCAAGTTATCATCCAAGTCATACGGTTTCTCCAATACCCAAGCTTCAACAAATCCAACATCGTCTACCAAGCCTTC
This sequence comes from Triticum urartu, assembly GCF_056163025.1. Lineage (NCBI taxonomy): Eukaryota > Viridiplantae > Streptophyta > Magnoliopsida > Poales > Poaceae > Triticum > Triticum urartu. The sequence continues at coordinate 319,103,904 of NC_141875.1, read as the reverse complement.
TACAAGCAACGTCGACAAGTCGAGTTCTTCGTTAACTCCAAGTCATCCTCCTACTAGAAGCAACTTCAAGCCGAGAGCTTCATCATCATCAACCCCCACTGATGAAACCGTCAAGACAAGTTCCTTCAAATGCTTCACATGCGGAGGCGGAGGCCACAAGTCCTATGAGTGGACCAACAAGCGGACCATGATCCTCAACGACGACGGCACCTACGACTCGATGAGTGAAGGAGAAATGGATGCTCTTGAGCAAGTCGCCATGCACCGGCAAGTGAATGATGAAGAGGAACAAGTCTTTTGCGATGAAGATTCAAGTCCCGCTCTTTTTGTCTCCAAGGTCTTGACTCTCCAACATCACCAAGACGAAGACCAATGATGCCATATCTTTCATACCAAGGCCGGCATCAATGGATGCTCCGTCAAGGTCATCATCGATGGAGGGAGTTGTCATAACCTCGCAAGTGAAGATCTTTGCTCCAAGCTCCAATTGCCCAAGATGAAGCACCCACACCCATACGAAGTTCAATGTCTTAGCTACTCCGGCACTATCCAAGTCGAGCATCAAGTACGAGTCTCCTTCAAAATTGGCGCCTACGAAGACACTTTGGAGTGTGACGTCGTTCCAATGACCGTTTGCCACCTTCTCCTTGGATGCCCATGGCAATTTGATAGAGGAGTCATCCACAACGGCCGAATGAATCACTACATCTTCAAGATGAAAGGAAAGTACTACGTACTTTGTCCCATGTCTCCAAGCCAAGTGATCGCCGACAAGCAAGCCACCCATCGTGGAGATAATAGTGAGAGAGCGAGCCACCAAAAAGAGAGTGAGTGCCACAAGGCTGAATCGAGCGCCTCCACGATGAGCGAAAAGAAGAACTTAGACCTATTTGCCACCAAAAATGAGATAGTAGGAGTGTGTGAGAACCCATCTAGTGTCCTACACTGCATCCTTTTGTGCAAGGACAATGAACCACAAGCTAACACCTCTCACACTCTTCCTCTAGTGTTGTCTTCTCTTTTGCAGGAATTTCATGATGTTTTCCCCGATGAGCTACCTCCGGGACTACCTCCACTACAAGGCATCGAGCACCGCATTGACCTCATCCCTGGAGCACCGCTTCCGAACAAAGCTCCCTACCGCATCAACCCCGAATAAACCAAAGAAATACAAAGGCAAGTAAAGGATCTCATAGAACATGGACATGTGCGTGAAAGTTTGAGCCCTTGTGCCATCCCGGTCATTCTTGTGCCAAAACGAGATGGTAGCTTTTGCATGTGCTCCGATTGTAGACCTATCAATGCTATCACCGTTCGTTATAGGTATCCCATTCCACGCCTTGATGATATGCTTGATGAACTTAGTGGTTCCACTATATTTTCCAAAATTGATCTTAAGAGTGGTTACTATCAAATCCGCATACAAGAGGGTGATCAATGGAAAACCGCTTTCAAAACCAAGTTTGGCTTGTATGAGTGGTTAGTCATGCCTATGGGTCTATCGGAAGCACCGGGTACTTTTATGCGTCTTATCAATCATGTTTTTCGCCCTTACATCGGTGTGTTTGTGGTGGTCTACTTCGATGATATCCTTGTTTTTAGCAAGTCTCTCAAAGAGCATGTCACCCATGTCCGAACCGTTTTACAAACTCTTCGAAAAGTGCACCTCTTTGCTAATATGGAGAAATGCCTTTTTGGCATTAACAAGCTCGTTTTCTTGGGTTTTGTTGTATCTTCTAAGGGTGTTCATGTAGATGAGTCCAAGATCAATGCTACTAAGACTTGGCCCCAACCAACCAGCTTGCAACAAGTGCGTAGCTTTCTTGGCCTTGCGGGTTTCTATCATCGCTTTGTGAAAGATTTTAGCACCATTTCTTCGCCTTTGCATGCTTTGAGCAAGAAGAATGCGCCTTTTGTTTGGGGACCATCCCAAGATACCGCTTTCAATGAGCTTAAGAATTTACTTACTCATGCTCCCATGCTTGCATTACCCAACTTTGACAAGCCATTTGAGATTCATTGCGATGCTAGCGGTAATGGCATAGGAGGTGTGTTAACGCAAGAGAAGCGCCCCATAGCTTACTTTAGTGAGAAACTTTCCGGAGCGCAACTCAATTACCCCATCTATGACAAAGAGCTATATGCTTTAGTCCGTGTTTTGCATGAATGGGAACACTATCTTCTCCCTCATGAATTCATCATTCATACCGATCATGAAACGCTCAAGTAGCTTAAGGGCCAAACCAAGTTGAACAAGCGTCATGCTAAATGGAGTGAATTTATTGAGTCTTTTCCTTATATCATCAAGTACATCAAAGGTAAGGAAAACATTGTGGCGGATGCCCTTTCCCTCATATGCATGCTTGTTAGTCAACTTGAGTGGAATGTCACTGGCTTTGAGCACATAAAAGACTTGTATGAGCATGATCCCACTTTTGCTAATCCTTCTGTCAAATGTTCGACGCATACATCTTGGGAACGCTATTACATCAAATATAGATATCTTATGAGAGCTAACAAGCTTTGCATCCCCGAGTCTTCTCTTCATTTGTTGCTTTTGCAGGAATCTCATGGAGGAGGCTTAATGGGACATTTTGGACGCGACAAGACTTTTGTTACGCTCTCCAAGAACTACTATTGGCCCAAGATGTTTTGTGACGCCAACCGCTTCACCAACCGATGCTCTACATGTCGCAAAGCCAAGTCTAAAGCTCAATCCCATGGCCTCTACATGCCTCTACCACTTCCATATCAACCATGGGAAGACATTAGCATGGATTTTGTACTTGGATTGCCTAGGACTCGCAATAGAAAGGATTCGGTATTTGTCGTTGTGGACCGTTTCTCTAAGATGGCACATTTCATTCCTTGCAACAAGATAGACGATGCTTCACATGTTGCTAATCTCTTTTGTAGGGAAATATCGCGTCTACATGGAGTGCCAAAGACGATCGTCTCGGACCGCGACGTCAAGTTCCTCAGCTACTTTTGGAAGAGCCTATGCGCCAAGCTCGGAATCAAGCTACTCTTCTCCATGGCGTATCATCCACAAACCGACGACCAAACGGAGGTGTCCAACTGCACACTCTCTGCTCTACTTCGAGTACTCATCAAGAAGAACATCAAGGGGTGGGAGGAGTGCCTACATATCGCCGAGTTCGCCTACAACCGCGCAAGACACACAACAACCGGCAAGTCCCCTTCGAGGTCATCTACGGATTCAACCCTTTGTCCCCATTGGACATTCTCCCTCTACCACTACAAGAGCGCATCAATATGGACGCAAGTGCACGCATGAACCATCTCAATAAGGTGCATGAAGATACAAGGCAAACCATAGAGCGCCAAGTACAACGACTTGCAACCAAGCGCAACATCAACAAGCACCCCATGGTATTCAACATTGGACATCTTGTGTGGCTACACCTTCGCAAGGACCGCTTCCCCCATGAACGCAAGTCCAAACTTCACCCACGAGCGGACGGACCCTTCAAGGTGCTTGAACACTACAACAACAATGCCTACAAGATCGACCTCCCGCGCGACAAGTACTGCGTGAGCGACATCTTCAACGTCAAGGATCTCTCACCCTACCATGGTGATGAGGATTTCAATCCGAGGTCGGATCTTCCCCAAGGGAGGGGAGATGATGCGGAGCATCCTACGGTCATCCCCATGGACCTACCATCGCCTCAACAAGAGCCAAGAGGACCCATGACATGAGCTAGAGCTAGAGCTCTCGAGAACAAGGTGACTTCCTTCCTTAGTGATATTACATATGATCCTCTCGAGACATGGCTACTACCTAAATCCGAGACATTGTGCATGATTAGGTACCAAGAGGACCCTCCCGAAGATGCACATGAAGATGTACAAGTCCCCAAGTTCACGGATGAAGAGGAACTCCGAGAGGAGAAGAAGGCAGCTTCAGGACCCGGACATCAGGCCGTTGGAGACTTCGACCACAACAGCCTACTAGCCCCCGCGCATCTACACGCCCCGGACATCCGGCCCCAGCCCGTACATCCGGCCCGACCCGGAAATCCAGCCTCGAGCCCGGATATCCGGACACCACCTTCCCGAGAGCGACATGGCCAGCTTTACCAGCCCGTACATCCGACCTCCACGGCTCGGACATCCGGCCCTCCACGAACGCCTGAACATCCGGCCCGATGCCCGGACGTCCGGCCTCCCCTGTCTGCGCACGGTGTAAGGGCCGAGGCCCATGTACCCCTTCGCCCCCTAGACTATATATACTCTTCTCCTACCTACGTTTTAGGGTTAGCATTGGTTTAGCTCATATTTAGAGATAGAGCATTGCTCGTCCACATCGGATCTACTCCACGAGAGAGACCGCGGCCCCTCTTCGGAGAAGATCCCTTTGGATTCAAGACCTCCTTGCGAAGAAGAACATCAAGACCTCCTCACGGAGAAGACCGGCTACCTCTGTATCATCCTTAGTTGTCCGTGGATCGTGTGTTCTTGTAATGACCCGACCCAAAATCGGTCAAGTCTCTGTGTAGCTGTACCATCCCAAGATCATGCTGGCACACAAAGTACATTGATGAAAACATTCAAAGTTCAATCACACCTGAATTTATTACACAATTCTCATATCGAGTCATTATTACATCATAATAAATTCGGCCGAAGGCCAATTCATGAGAAATAAACTAAATAAAGTTGGGAAGCGTAGACGAATAGCGAGTCCATCCGACTCCTTAGGGCAATCGCCAAGCGTAGATCGTAGCCTCACTCCTGGTCGGAAAACTTCTCTGCAACATGAGATGTTGCAGCCGTGTAGGTCAGCATTTCGAATATGCCGGCAAGTCATATAGAAAACAACAAATGATAATACTAACACTATATGCAATTTGGCTGTGGGGCTCTAAGTTTTATATTTTTGCGAAAAGGCAGTTTTTCCCTACAGCAAAGGTCTTGCTTGCAATTACTACAAAATGTTGGTAGTTATTGAGATGGTTCCACCAACTAATGTCTCATTCCCAATTATTAATTAACCCCTCAATTAATTTATTTGTCCGGTGTTGAGATTTCCGAAATACTCTAATTCGAGAGGCTCAAATGTCCGTAACCGGGGACACGGCTAATCGATTAGGTTGTTACTCTGCAGAGTCTTGTGCACTTTACCCGCGTGATTTGTTCCCTCCTTTATGTCCTCGCACTGCCTGGTGTTTGAAGATGGGACGAACGAAACAGGGTCTTCTGTAGAGTTTCTCTGGGCACTGCCGGTGCCCATCCATGTCCTACCGTTCTTTTACATCTGTTGGCACCGTCCGTCCAGACTCACGCCTAAGGCAACCTAGACAGAGCCCATAATGGCTTGCGGCTGCACAGGTAAGCTTCCGGTCAAGGGGTATCCATCCGTCTCTTCATGGCTGGGTGAAGCTTTCCGCAAGATGTCATGGCGCTTCTCCATGCATCCCGGCCATCCACTGGTTCCTCCAGGTGCCCGTCAACCGTCCTCCACCTAGTAGTGAATTTGAAGTCCATCTTGAGCTTGAAGTCATGGGGTTGTCATCATCTTGACTCTCACATCTCCCTTATGAATCTCTCAACCAACCCTGTCTACGAGCATAGCAAAATAAACTACATCGTCCCAGGCAATAGTAACAAAGGGAATTGGGTTCATCCTACCTCATGATACTACTCAAGACATAACTTATAATTCTCCTACTGCATGCATGGTGGGGAGGAATAATTCTAATACAACAAAATCATAGGTATTGTAAAACATGATCAAATTACTTGCCTGGTTGACGGTCTTCAAACGCTAGTGACTCGAGATAGCAAGCTTTGCACTCCAAGAATTGTATCGAGTCAAACAATAGTACAAATAAATATTCCACTAAATATCATAACAGCAAGCTAAAGGAAATCACACAAGCACTCAAACCAAAACCAAAGAAAAATCGAAGAACTCCAAACCAACAACTAGCAAGAAAAAAATAAACATTTTATTTTTCCTATAAATAAAAGTTCACCCTCTGTAACTACAGAAACTAACCTAAAATAAACTATAACAGAGGTGAAATAAAATCTAAATTAATTAGAACAACAGAAAACAACAAGGAGCTAAAAAACTAGAAAAGCTTGATTTCGAGTAAAACTATTTTTAATAAAGACTAAAAGATAATCAAATAAATTCCTACTGTTAGGCAAGGTCAAAACAAAGCAGTGACAAAAAGAATCACTAAAAAGGAATAATCCTAACTCAAATTATAGCAGAAATACTAATCTGACTAAAACTAATATAAAACTATTTTTATAAACTTAAACATGGCCGAATCTATTTTCTACAGAAACTATAGGAAATTTGTAAACTAACAAAAAAAGAATCAACTAAAAATAATAAATAACCTAAAAGATATAGATTTTACAAAAACAGAACTATTCTGCTAAAAACAAAAACTAAAATAAAACTAAAATAAACTAATGCGCTAACGGGCCGAAACAGTGAGCGCTCTAAAACTATCTAACGCGCGAGCAACCTTTAACTGAAACGTATATGGGCTAAGTAAAAAAACCGATCGGGCCGGTCTAACTAAACCAGGAACTAAACCGGAAAATAAACCGTAAACTAAACCGATCTATTGAAAATAACCTAACCCTTCGCGGATCTAATCTAAGCCGTACATGCGAGATCTAACGGTGGAGGGGAGCTCGGGCTTACAGTGGACGCCGGTGACGGACGGAGACGACAGCGGCGACTCGGGCGTCGGTGGCGGAGGGGCTCCGGTGGTCCGGGGCGACGGCGGTGATGTCGGGGAGATGCGGCGGAGCGAGGCGGAGGTGGTGGTGGTGGAGTTGTTGGAGCTCGGGGACGACAGTGGCGGTCGGGGCGACGGTGATTGCTCCCTAGTGAGCTGCAGCTCCGGCGAGCGGCGGTCGAGCTCAGGACGACGGCTTCAACAGTTCCTGAGCGACGACAGGATGTCAAAGAGGTGTGGAATGAGAAGGGGTTCGGATGGTGTAGCTTGGAAGCAAGGGGAATGCTCACCGGTGGCAGAAACAGCGGCGAACCGAGGCGGCGGCGGCGAGATGCGTCTGAAGATGGCGCGAGCTATGGTGGGTGTTGGGGTAGGTTTTTGGGGGGTTCGGAAGAGAAGGGGCAGGGCTTTATCTAGGGCATGATCGTGGTCGAGGGGGCAACGCGGGATCGCAATCTCGAGAAGATCGCGGCGACGGGCCGCGGCGGTTGCACTCTGGCGCGGCATGATGTGGGCGAGGGATTAGGGATAGGGTGGACCCCGCAGGTCAGTGGGAGAGAGAGGGGAGGAGGCGAGCGGGCGATTGAAGCGGAGGCGACTCGGGCGTGCGGCGCGCTGCGCGCTGCGCTGGGCTGGCGGCTCGGCGCCGGTGGGCTGCGGCCTTGGCGACTGGGCCTGCTGGCCTGGTGCCTGGCGCGCCTGGGTTTTTTTTCCTATTTGTTTTTTTGAATAACCACAAAGAGAGAAAACTAAATATAGAGAAAACTATAGTATTTTTATATATGACATATATATATATATATATATCAAAATCTCAGGTGAAATAATCCTACAACATGGACATTTTTTCAGAGGCAAAACACAAACTAAAAAAACATTTTCTGGAAATCCCAAATAAAATTCAAATTTGAATTCAAACTTTTTGGCCATATTTTTCTTCTGACATTTTTGGAGTGTCATGTTAGCTCCTCTCATACTTTTGATCAAGTATTTGTTAGGGATATTTGAAGTAAATTTTCAAATGCCAAGTTGAATCCAATTCAAACAAAACTCAAATGCCTCTGAAAATTCCAAATGCCACACAATTTCAAACAATATGCATAGATGCTTAACTAATAATTGCAGAACATTCCAAATTGAAAATTTGGGATGTTACAAACCTACCCACCTTAAGATGAATCTCGCCCTCGAGATTCGGGTTGGCTAGCAAATAGGTGCGGGTGGTCTCGGCGGAGATCTTCTTCTCGCTCCCAGGTGGCTTCCTCCTCGGAGTGGTGGCTCCACAGAACCTTGCAAAACATGATGATCTTGCTGCGGGTAACTCTGTTTGCGGTCTCGAGAATTCAGACGGGTTTCTCCTCATAAGTCAGATCACTGTCAAGCTGTATGGCCTCTAGGGGCACTGTGTCTCTCAATGGAATATCGGCCATCTCAGCATGGCATTTCTTTAGCTGGGATACGTGAAAGACATCGTGTACTCCTGACAATCCTTCTGGCAATTCCAGCTTATATGCAAATTCTCCTCTACGTTCGAGGATTTTGTAGGGGCCAATGAACCTGGGTGCTAATTTTCCTTTAACACCAAACCTCTTGATTCCTCGAAGTGGCGACACATGGAGATATGCTCGATCTCCAACTTCATACATTATCTCCTTGCATTTACTGTCGGCATAACTCTTCTGTCTCGACTGGGCTATCTTAAGTCGGTCTCGAATTAGCTTGGCCTTCTCTTCAGAATCTCTGATAAGATCGGGACCAAAAAAATTTCGGTCTCCAACACCATCCCACAACAATGGTGTTCTGCACCTCCTTCCGTATAGAGCTTCGAAAGGGGCCATCTTCAGACTGGTCTGATAGCTGTTGTTGTACGAGAACTCTGCGTATGGAAAATTGTCATCCCAGCTAGACCCGTAGTCTAGCGCACATGCTCTCAACATGTCCTCCAGAATCTGGTTGACTCTCTCGGTCTGTCCATCTGTCTGCGGATGAAAAGTTGTTCTGAACTCCAGCCTCGTACCCAAAGTTTCATGCAACTGATTCCAAAACTTTGAGGTAAATTGTGTTACTCTATCTAACACGATACTACTCGGAACTCCATGCAGACGTACGATCCTGGTCATGTATATCTTGGCTAACTTAGCACTGGTATATGTAGTGTTCACGGGAATGAAATGAGCTACCTTGGTCAAGCGATCAACTACTACCCAGATGGAGTCATAACCTGAACGGGTCCTGGGTAATCCTGTGATAAAGTCCATTCCAAGTTTTTCCCATTTCCACTCAGGAATAGGCAGTGGTTGAAGTAACCCTGACGGCTTCTGATGTTCCGCCTTTACTCGCTGACAAACATCACATACTGCTACGTACTCGGCAATATCCTTCTTCATACCTGTCCACCAGAAACTTTCTTTCAAATCCAGATACATATTAGTGCTGCCTGGGTGAATCGAGTATGGTGAATCATGGGCCTCCTGAAGAATTAACTTCCTGACCTCTAGGTCATTGGGCACATATATACGATCCTCAAACCATAAAGTTCCGTGTTCATCCTCACGAAAACCTTTAGCCTTTCCGTTACTCATCTTTTCCTTTATCTCTGCAATTTCCTTGTCCGTCTTCTGCGCTTCACGGATTCTTTCGGTCAGAGTGGACTGTATATCCAAGGTGGTGACAAATCCTCTTGGTACTATCTCCAGTCGGAGCTCTCTAAGATCGTCGGCTAATTCCTGAGGTAATCCTCTAGCTATGAGGGTGTTCACATAGCTTTTACGGTTCAAGGCATCTGCTACAACATTTGCCTTCCTTGGGTGATAATGCAATCTCATGTCATAGTCCTTGATCAATTCAAGCCATCTCCTCTGTCTGAGGTTCAACTCCTTCTGCGTGAAAATGTACTTCAAGCTCTTATGATCCGTGTAAACATCACAACTATTTCCAACAAGGAAATGTCTCCATGTCTTGAGTGCGTGCAGTACGGCTGCTAACTCCAAATCGTGTGTGGCATAATTCATCTCGTGAGGTCATAGCTGTCTGGAGGTATAAGCTACAACTTTTCCTTCCTGCATGAGCACTCCTTGAAGTCCTTGACGAGAAGCATCACAATATACCTGGTAATCCTTGTGTATGTCCGGCAAAATGAGCACTGGGGCTGTAACCAGACGTTTCTTCAACTCCTAAAAACTGGCTTCATAATCCTCGGTCCAAAAATACTTAGTTTCCTTCTTCAACAGCTCCGTCATGGGCTTAGCAATCTTGGAGAAATTCTCAATATATCTCCGATAATATCCTGCAAGTCCGAGAAAACTGCGGATCTCCTTGACTGAGGTGGGGGACTGCCAGTTGGTGACCGATTCAACCTTGGTGGGTTCGAATGCTATTCCTTCTCCTGAAATAACATGTCCGAGGAATCCGACTTCCTTCAACCAGAATTCACATTTGCTAAACTTTTCATATAACTGATGTTCTCGGAGTTTCTCCAGAACTAGACGCAGATGTTCCTTATGCTCTTCCTCGCTCTTGGAGAAAACAGATATGTCATCGATGAACACCATGACAAACTTGTCCAGATATTCCATAAATACCTTGTTCATCATGCTCATGAAATACGCAGGGGCATTAGTCAATCCGAATGACATGACGGTATACTCATATAAACCATACCTGGTGGTGAAAGCTATTTTGGGTATATCCTGTTCTCAAATCTTCAGCTGATGATACCCTGATCGAGGATCAATCTTGGAAAATACTTTGGCTCTGACTAGCTGATCAAATAAATCATTAATCATCGGCAGGGGGTACTTATTATTGATGGTCACGTCGTTCAATGAACGATAATCTACAACCATTCTCAGGGTTCCATCCTTCTTCTCTACCAAAAGAACTGGGGCTCCCCAAGGTGACGAACTTGGGCGAATATATCCTTTCTCCAATAATTCTTTGATCTGCTACTTGATCTCTTCCAAATCATTCGGGGGCATCCGATAAGGTCTCTTGGATATTGGGGCTATGCCAGGTAATAACTCGATCAAAAATTCTATTTTTCTGTTCGGTGGCATTCCTGGTAATTCCTCCGGAAATACATCCGGAAAATCTTGTACTACAGGCACTTCCTCCTGAACAACTCCCATGAGGGAATTCACCTGATTCTTCATCGGTGTGCATCTGGATACATACTTGATCCTCTTCTGCTCCAGGGTGGTGAGCAAAATCGTCTTGCGGGCACAGTCATTGTTCCCTTCAAACTTCGTCAACCAGTCCATGCCTAGGATCACGTCCAATCCCTGGGATTCTAAGACTATGAGGTCTACGGGAAAATCATGATTTCCGATGCTGAGGCTTGAATGACAGCCTAAGCCTGCCATCATCTCTCCTCCTGGGGAAGTGACCTGGAGCGGGGTTCTAAGGGTCCTAGTGGGCAACCCGTACTTTTCCACAACTACCCTTGATATAAATGAATGCGTTGCACCGGAATCAAAGAGTACCAATATTGGACGTGAATTTAATAAAAACTTACCAACCACAGTGTCTGGCTGATCATAAACGTCCTCCACGTCAATGTGATTCACCTGAGCACGAGGAAAAGGGTTGGGCTTCTTTGCTGAGCTTCCATTGTCATTGCCATTTCCATTCCTCTACTTGGCCCCCGGAAAATCGGTGGCATAGTGTCCTATCTTCTGGCACTTGAAACAGGGGATATGACTCAGATCCTTCTGAGCCAGAGTAGGACGGTGCTGGTTGCCATTGCCTCCATTGCCTGACTTGGAGTTGTTGTCATGGTTGCGATTGTTCCCATTCCCTCCATGGTTATGTCCTCCATGATTATGTCCTCCATGGTTGTGATGGGTATGTCCTCCCGAGTATGGGGCATAGCGGGGCTTCTGCTGAGCTCCGGAGTTGTACTTCCCCTGGCTATACTTCCTCTTGCGACTATCAATCTGTTGCTGCTTGCCTTCAAGTATGGTGGCCTTGTCTAGTAGCTACTGGTAGTTGTTGAAGGAGCCACCATTAGCTGCATTCCCAGCTCATCATTGAGTCCCTCGAGAAACTTCTCCTGTTTAGCGGCATCTGTGGCCACATCATCTGGGGCATAGCGAGATAATTTGCTGAAATCATCCACATACTGCCCCACAGTACGGTTCCCTTGCCATAAGTTGCGGAACTCACGCTTCTTTAGACTCATGGCTCCATCTGAGACATGAGCGGTGTGGAAAGCCTGATGGAACTGATCCCATGTCATAGTGGCGACCGGATGAGTGGCGGTGTAGTTCTCCCACCAAGAGGTTACAGGTCCATTCAGTTGATGTGCGGCAAAATGCACCTTCTCAACATCTGTGCATCCAGCAGTTGCTAGATCCCTTCCGATCTTGCGGAGCCAATCATCAACTATAATCGGCTCGGTGCTACTAGAGAACACTGGCGGATTCAGCCTTAGGAACCAGGTTAGGTTATCGACAGGGGATGGTGGCGGTGGATTGTTGTTGTTGTTGCCTTGGTTTTGGATGAGCATTTGCATTAAGGCATCCTGCTGTTGAATCAGCTGGGTGAGCTCCGGCGGGAAAGTGAAACCGGGGTCACGTCTTGAAGGCATCTGGTGTTTTGGAGTGGATGAGAAATTATAATAGAACAAGGGTCTAATGAGAAAATAGCACTACCCAAATGAATGCACAAACATAATCACACCAATCATTTATTCATTCATCTCAAACAGGGTACAATCTCGGATTACAAAATCTCATGACCAATCGAAAATAACGGCCTAACTGATCGATGAAAAATAAAATAACATGGCGGTCGACTAAATGTCTTCATCAATTATCCTTGTGTCCTCTGGTGCGGCGCCTCCTCTTGAGGCTTCCTTCGGTGGAGCTCTCCTCATAATCCTGGTCATTGCTCATGAGGGGTCCATCATCTCCACTCGGAAAAAGGTCTTCTCCCGGATCCATCTTCTCCTCTAGTGTGGCAATATATTTCTCCCGGTCCACGAGTCTATCCATAAAATCCTTGACTTCTTCTTCATGCTCATAGTGGGCTTCACGTGATGCATCCTCCAGTTCCATTTCACGAAGATGCAACTTTTGAACCGTCTTCAAGCTCCTGCGCATCTGAATCTCTAGAGCCCTGATGTGAGCCTCCAAGTCTTGGACGTATGAGCGAACGGAGTCATCATCAATGGTGTGGATGAGCTCTCCATCTGCAGTCCTGCGAGAAATCATGGTGTGGTCTAATCCAACAAGCTCAGCCATGTATTCCTCCTGGATGCGTCCAAGTGTAGTATGAACTGCTATGTCTCTCCCGAGGATCCAAGTGGGAGCAGTGAACCTGAAGTCAACGGGCGCCGAGAGACTTCCGAAAGTCCTCCCTGGTATGTGTACCTTAATCCTATAGCGAGGGTCTTCTGGAAATGCCATAATAGGGGTCACGGTGATAGATGACAGAGCAATCTTCAATTCCTTGATGATCTGGACCAGCCTCCTACCGAAAAGCATTGTCTCATCTGGCTGGCAAAACTCCGGGAGCAGAACTGGGATGAACTTGACGGCCATCTAGAATGTTGAAATCGGAGAGAAGTCAAAAATGAACAGGGGAGAATTACAGAATGATAAGGACATAAAATAAAATAGTTTCTTCCTATGGCTTTCCAATCCTAGGGGTTACGTCCTACGGTCAGCGTGTGCTCTGGCACCATCTTTGTAACGACCCGACCCAAAATTGGTCAAGTCTCTGTGTAGCTGTACCATCCCAAGATCATGTTGGCACACACACAGTACATTGATGAAAAGATTCAAAGTTCAATCACACCTGAATTTATTACACGATTCTCATATCGAGTCTTCATTACATCATAATAAATTCGGATGAAGGCCAACTCATGAGAAATAAACTAAATAAAGCTGCGGAAGCGTAGACGAATAGCTAGTCCATCCGACTCCATAGGGAAATCGCCAAGCGTAGATCGTAGCCTCACTCCTGGTCGGAAAACTCCTCTGCAACATGAGACGTTGCAGCCGTGTAGGTCAGCATTTTGAATATGCCGGCAAGTCATAGAGAAAACAACAAATGATAATACTAACACTATATGCAATTTGGCTGTGGGGCTCTAAGTTTTATATTTTTGCGAAAAGGCAGTTTTTCCCCTACAGCAAAGGTCTTGCTTGCAATTACTACAAAATGTTGGTAGTTATTGAGATGGTTCCACCAACCAATGTATCATTCCCAATTATTAATTAACCCCTCAATTAATTTATTTGTTTGGTGTTGAGATTTCTGAAATACTCCAATTCCAGAGGCTCAAATGTCCGTAACCGGGGACACGGCTAATCGATTAGGTTGTTACTCTCCAGAGTCTTGTGCACTTTACCTGCAAGATTCGTTCCCTCCATTATGTCCTCGCACTGTCTGGTGTTTGAAGACGGGACGAACGAAATAGGGTCTTCCATAGAGTTTCTCTGGGCACTACCGGTGCCCATCCATGTCCTACCGTTCTTCTACATCTGTTGGCACCGTCTGTCCAGAGTCACACCTAAGGTCAACCCAGCTAGAGCCCATAATGGCTTGTGGCTGCACAAGTAAGCTTCCGGTCAAGGGGTATCCATCCGTCTCTTCGTGGCTGGGTGAAGCTTTCCGCAAGATGTCATGGCGCTTCTCCATGCATCCCGGCCATCCGCTGGTTCCTCCAGGGTGCCCGTCAACCGTCCTCCACCCAGTAGTGAACTTGAAGTCCATCTTGAGCTTGAAGTCATGGGTTGTCATTATCTTGACTCTCACATCTCCCTTATGAATCTCTCAACCAACCCCGTCTACGAGCATAGCAAAATAAACTACATCGTCCTGGGCAATAGTAACAAGGGGAATTGGGTTGATCCTACCTCATGATACTACTCAAGACATAACTTAAAATTCTCCTACTGCATGCATGGTGGGGAGGAATAATTCTAATGCAACAAAATCATAGGTATTGTAAAACATGATCAAATGACTTGCCTGGCTGACGGTCTTCAGACGCTAGTGACTCGAGATAGCAAGCTTCGCACTCCGGAAAATCTATCGAGTCAAATAATAGCACAAATAAATATTCCACTAAATATCATAACAGCAAGCTAAAGGAAATCACACAAGCACTCAAACCAAAACCAAAGAAAACTCGAAGAACTCCAAACCAACAACTAGCAAGAAAAAAACATTTTATTTTTTCTATAAATAAAAGTTCACCCTTTGTAACTATAGAAACTAATCTAAAATAAACTATAACAGAGGTGAAATAAAATCCTAAATTAATTAGGACAACGGAAAATAGCAGCCAGCTAAAAAAACTAGAAAAGCTTGATTTCGAGTAAAACTATTTTTAATAAAGACTAAAAATATACCCGAATAAATTCCTACTGTTAGGCAAGGTCAAAACAAAGCAGTGACAAAAAGAATCACTGAAAAAGAATAATCTAACTCAAAGTATAGCAGAAATACTAATCTGACTAAAACTAATATAAAACTATTTTTATAAACTTAAACATGGCCGAATCTATTTTCTACAGAAACTATAGGAAATTTGTAAACTAAAAAAAAGAATCAACTAAAAATAATAAATAACCTAAAAGATATAGATCTTACAAAAACAGAACTATTCTGCTAAAAACAGAAACTGAAATAAAACTAAAATAAACTAATGCGCTAACAGGCCCAAACAGTGAGCGCTCTGAAACTATCTAACGTGCGAGCGACCTTTAAATGAAACATATACGGGCTAAGTAAAAAAACAATCGAGATGGTCTGACTAAACTAGGAACTAAACCAGAAAATAAACCGTAAACTAAACCGATCTATTAAAAATAACCTAACCCTTCGCGGATCTAATCTAAGCCGTACATGCGAGATCTAACGGTGGAGGGGAGCTCGGGCTTACAGTGGATGGCGGCGACGGACGGAGACGATAGCGGTGACTCGGGCGTCGGTGGCGGAGGGGCTCCGGTGGTCCGGGGCGACGACGGTGATGTCGAGGAGATGCGGCGGAGCGAGGCGGAGGCGGTGGTGGAGTTTTTGGAGCTTGGGGACGACGGTGGCGGTCGGGGCGACGGCGACTGCTCCCTGGTGAGCTACAGCTCCGGCGAGCGGCGGTCGAGCTCGGGGCGACGGCTTCAACGGTTCCTGAGCGACGATAGGATGTCAAAGAGGTGCGGAATGAGAAGGGGTTCGAGTGGAGTAGCTTGGAAGCAAGGGGAATGCTCACGAGTGGCAGAAACGGCGGCAAACTGAGGCAGCGGCGGCGCGATGTGTTTGGAGATGGTGCGAGCTATGGTGGGTGTTGGGGTAGGTTTTTGGGGGGTTCGGAAGAGAAGGGGCAGGGCTTTATATAGGGCATGATCGTGGGCGAGGGGGCAACGCGGGATCGCGATCCCGAGAAGATCGCGGCGATGGGCGGCGGCGGTCGCGCTCTGGCGCGGCATGACATGGGCGAGGGGTTAGGGATAGGGTGGACCCCGCGAGTCAGTGGGAGAGAGAGGGAGGAGGCGAGCGGGCGATCAAAGCGGAGGCGGCTCGGGCATGCGGCGCGCTACGCTGGGCTGGCGGCTCGGCGCTGGTGGGCTGCGGCCTTGGCGACTGGGCCTGCTGGCCTGGCGCCTGGCGCGCCTGGGGTTTTTTTCCTATTTGTTTTTTTTTGAATAACCACGGAGAGAGAAAACTAAATATAGAGAAAACTATAGTATTTTTATATATGACATGTATATATATCAAGATTCTCAGGGGAAATAATCCTACAACGTGGACATTTTTCCAGAAGCAAAACACAAACTAAAAAAACATTTTCTGGAAATCCCAAATAAAATTCAAATTTTAATTCAAACTTTTTGGCCATATTTTTCTTCTAACATTTTTGGAGTGTCATGTTAGCTCCTCTCATACTTTTGATCAAGTATTGTCATGTTTATTTGAAGTAAATTTTCAAATTCCAAGTTGAATCCAATTCAAACAAAACTCAAATGCCTCTGAAAATTCTAAATGCCACACAATTTCAAACAATATGCATAATGCTTAACTAATAATTGTAAAACATTCCAAATTGAAAATTTGGGATGTTACAGTTCTCTTATGTACTCGAGGATCTAGCACGTGTGTGACTCTTTCTTGTTGGTTTAGTGTTTCTCTTGTGTTTTCTTCATTTTTTCCCTCATTTCCTTCCTCGTGTTCTTTGTGTTCTTCGCATGATCCGCTCCTTTCGTGAAAGATCGGCCGATTAGTGTTCTACCCTACATCAAAAAAGTTGATTAAACCCACACATGATGTGGAGAAGAAAATGAAAAGACAGAGAAGCAAAGGTAAAAAGGTATCCCTCCCAAATGATGTCGCTCCTATTATTGTTATGCCTCATGAGAGTGAATCAAAGATAAATGTGGAAGATGATATACTTGATGATGATATTGATTATTTGCCTTATGGTACAACTATGAATAAACTATTGAGGGTGATTTTGTTATGTGTATTAGTCATTGTGATGATTATGATTGGGAAAGTAATGATACTTGTTATAATCTTGAGAATCTTTTTGGCACCAACTTAGAAAATTGTGATGTTAATAATTGCTATGCTATTGGTGTTATTCATACTATTAATGATGAGAGTGATTATGCTTATGATATGCAACAACGCAAGCTTGGGGATGCTTTGTTTAATGAAGATGGTATTTTTAGTCCTCCAAGTTTTGATGTGCGATTTTTTATGATGATAGCATGCCTCCTACCTATGATGATTGCAATATTTATGAAAGTGGGCTTGGAAGAGTGCCAACTTTGGATAATAATTATCCCACTATTTTGGAGGGTGTTTAATATTATTATAATGATAAAAGTGGATTTGGAGAGGTCATGACTTTATTTAGTAATGATTCCACTATCTTGGAAGAGGTTTCAATTGATTATGATGAGAACGAAGTTGCTACTTATGATGATTATTGTGATGACACTTCTGTTATAAAAAGTAGTGATGATTATATTCATAAAACTTGTCATGATTATGATTACCCTTTTTCTGAACATTACTCTTTTAATGTGGAAACAATTTATGGTATTCGAGTTCCTTATGATACTCCCACTAATCTGAATGAGAAGAATTTTGCTTATGTGGAGAGTAGTAAAATTTCTATGCTTGTGCATCATGAAAATCATGCTTTATGTGTTATATGGTTGAATTAATTCATCATGCTACTGAAAATTATTATTAGGGAGGAATGTATTCTTGTAGGAGTTGCAATAATATCAAGTTTCCTCTTTATATGTTGAAAATCTTAAAGTTATGCTTGTTTTGCCTTCCTATGCTAGTTGATTCTTGCTCCCATAAACTGTTTGCTCATGAAATACCTATGCATAGGAAGTGGATTAGACTTAAATGTGCTAGTCATATGCTTCATGATGCTCCCATTATGTTTCAATTCTTATCTTTTATGTGAGCATCATTAAAATCATCATGCCTAGCTAGGGGCGTTAAACAATAGCGCTTGTTGGGAGACAACCCAATCTTATTTTGTGTTTCTTGTTTTTGCTTCTCTTTTTCAATAAATACAAATATTACTTATGTAGTAATTGTGTTTTAATGTTTTAATTAGTGTTTGAGCCAAGTAAGACCTTTGGGATGGTCTATGGTGATAGTTGATTTGATCTTGCTGAAAAACAGAAATGTTTACTCCTAGTCCAGGAATTTTGAAAATTCACTGGGACATGATTTTGATCTGAATTTTTTTACACAAGATTTATATACAGATTTCCTAGATTGTCCTAATTTTTTGGAATTTTTGGAGTTCAGAAGTATACGAAGTTTCCAGATTACTACAGACTGTTCTATTTTTAACAGATTCTATTTTCATTGTGTTGTTTGCTTATTTTGATGAATCTATGGGTAGTATTGGAGGGTATGACCATAGAGAAGTTGGAATACGGTAGATATAACACCAATATAAATTTAGAATGAGTTCACAACAGTACCTAAGTGGTGACTTATTTTCTTATACTAACGGATCTCATGAGTTTTCTTGTTGAGTTTTGTGTTGTGAAGTTTTCAAGTTTTGCGTAAAGATTTGACGGATTACGGAATAAGGATTGGCAAGAGACTAAGCTTGGGGATGCCCAGGGCACCCCAGGGTAATATTCAAGGATAACCAAGCATCTAACCTTGGGGATGCCCCGGATGGCATCCCCTCCTTCGTCTTCGTCTATCGGTAAATTTACTTGAGGCTATATTTTTATTCACCACATGATATGTGTTTTGCTTGGAGTGTCTTGTATGATATGAATCTTTGCTTTTTAGTTTTCCACAATAATCCTTGATGTACACACCTTTTTAGAGGGACACGCATGAATCGTGAATTTATTAGAATACTCTATGTGCTTCACTTATATCTTTTGAGCTAGGAGATTTTGCTCTAGTGCTTCACTTATATCTTTTTAGAGCACGGCGGTGGCTTTATTTTATAGATATTGTTAAACTCTCATGCTTCACTTATATTATTTTGAGAGTCTTTCTAAATAGCATGGTAATTTTCTTTGGTTATGAATTTAGTCCTAATATGATGGGCATCCAAGAGGGATATAATAAAAACTTCCATATAAGAACATTGAATAGATGAGAACTTTGATTCCTTGCATTAGTTTTGAGATATAAAGATGGTGATATTAAAGTCATGCTAGTGAGTAATTGTGAATTGGTAGAAATACTTGTGTTAAAGTTTGTGATTCCCGTAGCATGCACGTATGGTGAACCGTATGTGATGAAGTCGGAGCATGATTTATTTATTGATTGTCTTCCTTATGAGTGGCGGTCGGGGACGAGTAATAGTCTTTTCCTACCAATCTATCCCCCTAAGAGCATGCATGTAGTACTTTGTTATGATGGCTAATAAATTTTTGCAATAAGTATGTGAGTTCTTTATGACTAATGTTGAGTCCATGGATTATACGCACTCTCACCCTTTCACCATTGCTAGCCTCTCTAGTACCGTGCAACTTTCGTCGATGCATTAAACCCACCATTTACCCTTCCTCAAAAAAGCCACCATACCAACCTATTATGGCATTTCCATAGCCATTCCGAGATATATTGCAATGCAACTTCCACCGTTCTGTTTATTATGACACATACCATCATTGTCATATTGCTTTGCCTGATCATGTAGTTGGCATCGTATTTGTGGCTTGGCCACCATTCATATTTTTTATACATGTTACTCTTGATCATAGCACATCCCGGTACACCGCTAGACACATTCATATAGAGTCATATGTTGTTCTAGTATCGAGTTGTAATTCTTGAGTTGTAAGTAAATAAAAGTGTGATGGTCATCATTATTAGAGCATTGTCCCATGTGAGGAAAAGGATGATGGAGACTATGATTCCCTCACAAGTTGGGATGAGGATCCGGATGAAAAAAAAGAGCCCAAACAAAAGAAGAGAGAGGGGCCAAAGAGCCCAAAATAAAAAAAAAATGAGAGAAAAGGAGAGAAGGGACAATGTTACTATCCTTTTACCACACTTGTGCTTCAAAGTAGCACCATGTTCTTCATGACAGAGAGTCCTATTCTATCACTTTCATATACTAGTGGGAATTTTTCATTATAGAACTTGGCTTGTATATTCCAGTGATGGGCTTCCTCAAATTGCCCTAGGTGTTCGTGAGCAAGCGAATTGGATGCACACCCACTTAGTTTTCTTTTTGAGCTTTCATACACTCATAGCTCTAGTGCATCCGTTGCATGGCAATCCCTACTCACTCACATTGATATCTATTGAAGGGCATCTCCATAGCCCGTTGATATGCCTAGTTGATGTGAGACTATCTCCTTCTTTTTGTCTTCTCCACAACCACCATATTCTATTACACCTATAGTGCTATATCCATGGCTCATGCTCATGTATTGCATGTAAGTTGAAAAAGCTTGAGAACATTAAAAGTATGAAACAATTGCTTGGCTTGTCATCAGGGTTGTGCATGATGAAATACTTTGTGTGATGAAGATGGAGCATAGTCGGACTATACGATTTTGTAGGGATAACTTTCTTTGGCCATGATATTTTGAGAAGACATGATTGCTTTATTAGTATGCTTGAAGTATTATTTTTTCTATGTCAATATTAAACTTTTGTTTTGAATCTTATGGATCTGAATATTCTTGCTACAATAAAGAAGATTACATGGATAAATATGTTAGGTAGCATTCCACATCAAAAATTCAGTTTTTATCATTTACCTACTCGAGGATGAGCAGGAATTAAGCTTGGGGATGCTTGATACGTCTCCATCGTATCTATAATTGTTTGTTGTTCCATTCTATTACATTATTTGTTTTGGATGTTTTATATGCATTAATATGCCATTTTATATTATTTTTGGGACTGACCTATTAACCTAGAGCCCAGCACCAGGTTCTGTTTTTCCTTGTTTTTGAGTTTTGCAGAAAGGAATATCAAACGGTGTCCAAATGAGATGAAAATTTATGGTGATTTTCTATGGACCAGAAGAAGCCCACAGAGCATCGAAGATGGACCAGAAGAGTCCCGAGGCAACCACAAGAGTGGAGGGCGCCTCCCCCCCTAAGGGCGTGCCCCCCTAGCTTGTGGATCCCTCGGGGACCCCCTGACCTGAGAGCGACGCCAAAAATTCCTATAAATACAGAAACCTTCGGAAAGAAACCTAGATCGGGAGTTCAGCTGCTGCAAGCCACTGTAGCCACGAAAAACCAATCGGGAGCCCGTTTTGGCACCCTGCCGGAGGGGGAAACCATCACCGGTGGCCATCTTCATCATCCCGGCGGTCTCCATGAGGAGGAGGGAGTAGTTCACCCTCGGGGTTGAGGGTATGTACCAGTAGCAATGTGTTTGATCTATCTCTCTCGTATTCTTGATTTGTCACGATCTTGATGTATCGCGAGCTTTGTTACTATAGTTGAATCATATGGTGTTTCTCCCCCTCTACCTTCTTGTGATGAATTGAGTTTTACCTTTGAGGTTTCACTATTATCAGATTGAATGCTATTATGGATTTGAGAACGCTTGATGTATGTCTTGCGTGAGATTCCCGTGGCGACAATGTGGTGTTCTATAGATCCACTTGATGTATGTTTTGGCACTCAACTCGCAGATTCCCAAGGTGACATTGGGGTAATCTATGCATAGGAGTTGATGCACGTTTTCGTCCTTGTTTCTCTGGTAGGAATCTTGGGGCATTCTTTGAGGTTCTTTGTGTTGGATTGAATATTATGAATCCGAAGTTGTTTGATGCATATCGTATAATTGACCCATGGATACTTGTGGTGACATTGGAGTATCTAGGTGAGATTAGGGTTGATTGATGTGTGTCATATTGTGTTATTTTACTACGAACTCCAGGGTTGTTTGTGACACTTATAGGAATAGCTCAATGGATTGATTGGAAAGAATAACTTTGAGGTGGTTTCGTACCCTACAAGCAATTTCATCTTATGTTCCCCGCGATAGGAAATTTGGAGTGACTCTTTGTCGCACATTGAGGGATTGCCATATGATTTAATGTTATCATTGTTGAGAGAACTTGCACTACTGAAAGTATGAACCCTAGGCCTTGTTTCAAAGCATTGCAATACCATTTTTGCTCACTTTTACTACTTGCTACCTTGATGTTTTTATATTTTCAGATTACAAAAACCTATATCTACCATCCATATTACACTTGTATCACCATCTCTTCGCCGAACTGGTGCACCTATACAATTTACCATTGTATTGGGTGTGTTGGGGACACAAGAGAAACTTTGTTATTTGGTTGCAGGTTTGTTTGAGAGAGACCATCTTCATGCTATGTCTCCCTCGAATTGATAAACCTTAGGTGATCCACTTGAGGGGAATTTGCTACTATCTACAAAACTCTGCGCTTGGAGGCCCAATACGAGTTTACAAGAAGAAGGTTGCACAGTGGACATCAAGGACCAACTACATTGATGTTATCGAGAATCTTCTCAATCTGCACTTCATTCAACACTCGTGGATGAGCTAGATGAGGGCCTTGTTGAGGTTGAGCATTTTCCTTGGAGTCATTTTCTTCAGTAGTAGCAGTTTCTTCATGACGGGGAATGATCACTTCTTCTTTAGTTATTTCTTCACTGGGCACTATTTTGCCAGTGCCCATCAACTTGATTGATTCCTCAGGAGGCATTTCATCTAGCACAGGAAGCAGGTGCTCTCTTTGCGAGCCATTAGTTTCATCAAACCGCACACCTACAGTTTCAACAACCTTGTTGTGGTAGGTGTTGAAGACTTTGTAGGTGTGCGAGTCCTTTCCGTAACCAAGCATAAAACCCTCATATGATTTTGATGCAAATTCGGAATTGTGATATGGATCTCTAATCCAGCATTTAGCACCGAAGACTTTGAAATAACTTACATTGGGCTTCTTGTCAGTGAGGAGCTCATATGAAGTCTTCTTGAGGAATTTGTGAAGATATACCCAATTGATGATGTCACAAGCACTATCAATTTCTTTAGGACACCATCGATGAGATGTCTTGTATTCATCAAGCATAGTGCAGGCCATCTCAATGAGTGTCTTGTTCTTGCATTCAACAATTCCATTCCGATGAGGAGTATAAGGATCAGATAGCTCATGAGTGATACCATCAAGGCATGTGTTCTTTAACTTGGTGTTGTTGTCGCTTCTGATATGCTTGATCTTGATGCCGTAATTCGTCATGGCACAATTTGTGGACCGTCTGAAGACACCCAACACTTCAGTCTGGAAGGTAATGATATGCACTCAGGTGTAATGAGAATAACCATCCACTCTGACGAATCCATAAAGTGATGTTGCATTAGTTAGTGTGGCATAATGAGTAGGACCAAAGAGATCCATGTGAAGTAATTCAAAGGGACGAGCAGTGGTTGATACGTCTCCAACGTATCTATAATTTTGTATTGTTCCATGCTATTATATTATCTATTTTGGATGTTTTATATGCATTAATATGCTACTTTATATTATTTCTGGGACTAACCTATTAACCTAGAGCCCAGTGCCAGTTTCTGTATTTTCCTTGTTTTTGACTTTTACACAAAAGGAATATCAAATGGAATAAAACTTTACGATGATTTTTCTTGGACCAGAAGACACCTACATGACTTGGAGAGAGGGCCAAAAGAGTCCTGAGGAGTCCACAAGCCTTTAGTGCGCACCCTAGGGGCCCACTAAGGACTTGTGGGCCCCTCAGGAGTCCTCCAACCCTAATTTCACTTCTATATATTCTCAACTATTCCCCAAACATCAGAAGCGTCCACCAAAATACTTTTCCGCCGCCACAAGCCTATGTTCCCATGAGATACCATCTTGGGGCCTTTTCCGGCACTCTGTCGGAGGGGGATTCGATCACGGAGGGCCTCTACCTCAACCTTGCTGCCCTTCCCATGAAGCGTGGGTATTTTACCACAGATGACTTCTTATCTCTCTTTGATCTTCAATGCAATGTTCTCCTCGATGTTCTTGGAGTTCTATCAGATGCAATACTATTTTGCGGTGTGTTTGTTGAGATCCGATGAATCGTGGATTTATGATCAGATTATCTATGAATATTATTTGAGTCTTCTTTGAAATCTTCTATGCATGATTAAGATATCTTTGTATTACTCTTCAAACTATCGGTTTGGTTTGGCCAACTAGATTGGATTTTCTTGCAATGGGAGAGGTGCTTAGTATTGGGTTCAATCTTGCGGTGTCCTCACCCAGTGACATAGTAGGGGTAGCGAGGCACGTATTGTATTGTTTCCATCAAGGATAAAAGGATGGGGTTTACATCATATTGCTTGAGTTTGTCCCTCCACATCATGTCATCTTCCTTAAGGCGTTACTCCATACTTATGAACTAATACTCTAGATGCATGCTGGATAGCGGTCGATGTGTGATATGTATCCAACGTATCTACTTTTCCTAACGCGTTTCCTCTTGTTTTGGACTCTAATTTGCATGATTTGAATGAAACTAACCCCGGACTAACGTTGTTTTCAGCAGAACTACCATGGTGTTGTTTTTGTGCAGAAATAAAATTTCTCAGAATGGAACGAAACTTTGCGTTTTTATATCAATAATAAGAATTTCTGGAGCCAAGACCCACCAGAGGGGGGCACCTGGGTGAGCACAACCCACCAAGGCACGCCCCCCTCTCCTGGCGCCCCCAGGTGGGTTGTGCCCACCTGGTGGCCCCGCAAACCCTGAAACCAACACCATAAAATCCTATTTTTCCAGAAAAAAGTCAGGGAGAAAGAATTATCGCAATCCACGAGATGGAGCCGCCGTCACCTCCTATTCTTCATCGGGAGGCCAGATCTGGAGTTCGTTTGGGGCTCCGGAGAGGGGGATCTTCGTTCTTCGTCATCACCAACCCTTCTCCATCGCCAATTCCATGATTCTCCCCACCGGGAGTGAGTAATTCCTTGGTAGGCTCGCTGGTCGGGGAGGAGTTGGATGAGATTCATCATGTAATCGAGTTAGTTTTGTTAGGGATTGATCCCTAGTATACACTATGTTCTAAGATTGATGTTGCTGTGACTTTGCCATGCGTAATGCTTGTCACTTTGGGCCCGGGTGCCATGATTTCAGATCTGAACCGTTTATGTTATCACCATTATATCCATGTTCTAGATCCAATCTTGAAAGTTATAGTCACCTACTACGTGTTATGATCTGGCAACCCCGGAGAGACAATAGTTGGGACCACTCCCGGTGATGACCGTAGTTTGAGGAGTTCATGTATTCACTATGTGTTAATTCTTTGTTCCGGTTCTCTATTAAAAGGAGGCCTTAATATCCCTTAGTTTCCAATAGGACCCCGCTGCCACGGGAGGGTAGGAAAAAATATGTCATGCAAGTTCTTTCCATAAGCATGTATGACTATTTACGGAATACATGCCTACATTATATTGACGAACTGGAGCTAGTGTCGTATCGCCCTAGGTTATAATTGTCTCATGATGAATATCATCCAACAAGTCACTGATCCAATGCCTACGAATTTATCTTATATTGTTCTTGCTAAGTTACTACTGCTATCATCATTGTTACACTTGCTACAAAATTATTGCTATCACTGTTACCATTACCGTTACTGTTGCTACTATTATCAAAACTATCATACTACTTTGCTACTGATCACTTTGCTGCAGATAATTAATCTCTAGGTGTGGTTGAATTGACAACTCAGCTGCCAATACCTTCAAATATTCTTTGGCTCCCCTTGTGTCGAATCTATAAATTTGGGTTGAATAATCTACCCTCAAAAACTGTTGCGATCCCCTATACTTGTGGGTTATCAAGAACTTTTTCTGTCACCGTTGCTGGGGAGCATAGCTATATTTGTTGAGTCACTTGGGATTATTATCATATTATCACTGAAGAATCTGAAGGATGCTAAGACCAAGATATTTCCCTCAATGACAAGGGGAGGTAAGGAACTATCATCCAGTTCTGCTTTAGATTCACCATCTGTTATAAGTAAACTTGCAACGCCACCACATGCTATTAATTCTGATATGTCGCAAGTTATTGATGATGCTACTTCTGCTATGGATAATGCTTATGATGATGCTAGTACCTTGCTTAATGATGATGTGCCACTAGGTGACTTTCTTGATAAACAAATTGCTAGAGTTATACAACATGGTGCTGTTGAATCTGATGATGAGCTTCAAACTGAAACTCCTGAAACACCTACTAGAACTAGCCCTCCTAGATATGAATTGCGTAAGGTACCGGAAGGTTATGTTATGAGTGAAGAAACAACTAGACTTATTCTTGCTTGTAGAGATAGAGATGATCTAGAGAAATTAGTATGCAAGTATAAAGAGAAATCTCTGAATGCTAGAATGAAATGTGATCCTAAGTTTGCTACTTCACCTATATTTATTGATGATAAGGATTATGAATTCTCTGTCGACCCAGAGTTAATTACTTTGGTTGAATCTGATCCTTTCCATGGTTATGAAACTGGAACTGATGTGGCACATCTTACTAAGTTGAATGACATAGCCACCCTTTTTACTCATGATGAGAAAACTCGGTACTACTATATTCTCAAATTATTTCCTTTCTCATTAAAGGGTGATGCTAAATCTTGGTACTGCTCTTGCTCCTGGTTGTGTGCGTAGTCCCTAGGATATGATTTATTACTTCTCTGAAAAATATTTTCCTGCTCATAAGAAACAAGCTGCCTTACAAGAAATATTTAACTTTGTGCAAATTAAAGAAGAGAGTCTCCCACAAGCTTGGGAGAGGATTTGCCAATTACTTAATGCTTTACCTGATCATCCTCTTAAGAAAAATGAAATACTTGATATCTTCTATAATGGACTAACCGATGCTTCTAGGGACTTCCTAGATAGTTGTGCTGGTTGTGTTTTCAGGGAACGGACTGTTGGGCAAGTTGAAGAATTATTGTATAATATATTGAAGAATTATGATGATTGGACTCTTCCTGAACCACCGCCTAAACCCACTCCGAAGAAGAGGGGTATATTCTATCTCAGTCCTGAAGATATGCAAGAGGCAAAGAAATCTATGAAGGAAAAAGGTATTAAAGCTGAGGACGTTAAAAATTTACCTCCTATTGAAGAAATACATGGGCTTAATACACCACCACTGCCTAAGGTGGTAGAGGTAAATTATCTTATGAAGTTCAATGATAATGACAATCCTCACAATATGCATCCTAGTCAATGCCTTTTATGAGTTTGAAAATTATATTAGAAAACAAGATCACTTCAATGCAAATGTTATGAAACAATTGAAATACAATTCTGATATGATTGCTCGCTTGAGTATCTTGTTATTTAGAATATCAAATGATGTTAGAGGTGTTGGAAAGCATTCTTCTATGGTTCAAACTCGGTTAGAACAAGTTGCTAAATCTCAAAGAGAGTTGCTTGATGAAATGAATAATAATATGCATGACTTTGTTGTTAGAGTTGCAACTAGAGGAGGTAAAATGACTCAGGAACCACTTTATCCTGAGGGACACCCAAAAATAATTGAACAATATTCACAAAGAGCTAACACTAGTGCACCTAGTTCTTCTAGAAAGAAAAAGAAAAATGATAGGACTTTGCATACTTCTAGTGAACCTGAAATAGAAAAACCTCCTGACATAGATAATGAAGTTTCTATTCTGATGCTGAAACTCAGTGTGGTAATAAACACTCACCTAGTGATAATGAAAAAGGTAATGTTGATGTTCATGAAGACTCTCAACAAAATAATAAAGAACCAGACAATGATGTTGAGACAGAACCACCTGTTGATCTTGACAACCCACAACCTAAGAATAAAAGGTATGATAAAAGAGACTTCATTGCTAGAAAACACGGTAAAGAAAGAGAACCGTGGGTTCAAAAACCTATGCCTTTTCCACCTAAGTCAACTAAAAAGAATGATGAAGAAGAATTTGAACGCTTTGCTGAAATGCTGAGGCCAGTCTTTTTGCGTACTCGCTTGACTGATATCTTGAAGATGCCTCCTTATGCAAAGTATATGAAAGGCATCATCACGAATAAGAGAAAAATACCGGAAGCTGAAATCTCCACTATGCTTGCTGATTATAATTTTAAAGATGGAGTACCTAAAAAACTTGGAGACCCGGGAATACCAACTATACCTTGCTCCATCAAGAAGAATTATGTGAAAACTGTTTTGTGTGATTTAGGATTTGGTGTTAGTGTTATGCTTTTCTCTTTACATAAAAGACTTGATTTGAATAAACTCACACCTACTGAAATATCTTTGCAAATGGCTGACAAATCAACTATCATACCTATCGGTATCTGTGAGGATGTGCCCGTTGTTGTTGCTAATGTTACTATTTTGATTGACTTTGTTATACTTGAGATGCCCGAGGACGACAACATGTCAATTATCCTTGGTAGACCCTTCTTGAATGCTGCAGGGGCTGTTATTGATTGCAATAAAAGCAAGGTCACTTTTCATATCAATGGTAATGAGCATACGGTGCACTTTCCGAAGAAACAATTCCAAGTGAATGGTATTAATTTTATTGAAAAATCTCCGACAATCACTATTGGAAGTTTTCAAATACCTCTACCTACTGTCAAAAAGAAATATGAAATGCTTATTGTTGGGACATTCATATCCCCATTGAGGGAACTTAGTGATTTACGAAAGTTCTTCGGTTTCATGCTAATCGAAAGTGGTTGTTAATAAGACTTGATCAACCTTATTAATGGATCATTTTTGAACGGTATGAAGTTGATGAATTTAGTAAGCACTACCTTCTGTCCCTACTTTTTATTCTCTGTTTTTATTAGTTAAATAAAATAAAATGCCATGTTTTGTCTGTTTTTTGATTTTCTCGTGCAATAATAAAAAAATGACCCAAAAATAAAAGTTCTTAGAATGCCCTGAAAATTTAATGAAATTGTTTTCTGAATATTTAAATTTTTTTGGTGCAAATAACATCAGAGGGAGGTGCACCAGGTGGGCACAACCCACCTGGGCGCGCCAGGACCCCCAGGCATGCCCTGGTGGGTTGTTGTCCCAACGTGGGCCCACTCACTTATCTCTTCATACCACATCATCATCTACCTCCAGAAAAAAAATCTCCATTGCTATCTCTCCCGTGTTCTTGCTCTTAAACCCATGGATTTCGATCTCTTTGCTCGAAGCTCCATTTTCGAAACTGTTTCGGGGGATTGTTGCTTGGTATGTGACTCCATCGTTTGTCCAATTAGTTTTTGTTTTAGTGGTTTATATTTTGAATAATTAGCTACTCTTGGTGCTGCTGTAGATGATCTTGCATGTTGAATTCTTAGTGTTCTAAGTAGTTTGAATGCTTGCTTTGGCCTCTATGTATCCCTATGAGTAGTTGGTGTCATTTTTGTGAAGTTTTGTTGAGAAAATTTTGTGGGCTAAAAAATTTCAAAATTTTGTTCATAGGAAAACCATGAACATCTTTAGGAAGTTTGGCTCTAAGAATAACTCCAAGGGTGTTATTGGTGAGTCATCTGATAGTAATCTTCATCCTCGGAGGTTGGCGGAAGTACGGCCGTGTGAATGGCCGCACACCCCGTTCCTGGAAGAGGCTGGAATCCTTCAGGAGTTCATGCAATATGCTGCTAGTGCCGGCCTCACCGACTTCATCGTAGATGAGTGTGAACAGCACCAAATCCTCACAAACATGTTTGTTCAGAGTTTTACTTTCCTGCCTAGGAATAATCCTCCTGAAGTGAGCTTTGGAGATGACGGAGATCATGACGATGCTTTGGAGATGGAGATCAAAAGCACAAGATGATGATGGCCATATCATGTCACATATTTTGATTGCATTTGATGTTTATCCTTTATGCATCTTATTTTGCTTAGAACGGCAGTAGCATTATAATATGATCCCTTCACTACATTTCAAGATAAAAGTGTTCTCCCCGAGTATGAACCGTTGCCAAAGTTCGTCATTTTGAAGCACCTCGTGATGATCGGGTGTGATAGACTCTACGTTCACATACAACAGGTGCAAGACAGTTTTGCACATGCAGAATACTTGGGTTAAACTTGACGAGCCTAGCATGTACAGACATGGTCTCGGAACACTGGAGACAGAAAGGTTGAAATGAGTCATATAGTAGATATGATCAACATATAGATGTTCACCATTGATGACAACCCCATCTCACGTGAGGATCGGACGTGGGTTAGTTGATTTGGATCGTGTATCACTTAGTTAACTTGAGGCATGTTTATTTAAGTGGGAGCTCATTAGTAATTTGATTAATTGAACTTAAATTTTCATGAACTTAGTCTTAATAGTTTTGCATATCTATGTTGTAGATCAATGGCCCGAGCTACCGTTCCCCTGAATTTTAATGCGTTCCTAGAGAAAGCTAAGTTGAAAGATGATGGTAGCAACAAGACGGACTGGGTCCGTAACTTGAGGATTATCCTCATTGCTGCACAGAAGAATTATGTCCTTGATGCACCGCTAGGTGAAGGACCTCCTGCAGGAGCTACTGCAGATGTTATGAACGTCTGGCAAGCTCGATCTGATGATGTCAGCATCCTAGGAATGGGGGTCCCCAGACTTGCCTGCCTGCGGCCCACAGCGCGGCTCCACCAGCGGCCCTGTACGGCCCATCTTCACCAGCAAACACTCAAGACCCTCGCGAGGGGCCAAGCCTCACGAGGCGGGCGACACAAGACCTCCTCGTGGGCAGCTTCACTAGGCTGGCTCGCAAGGGGCGGAGAGATCAAGGCAAGGGACACCTCGCGAGGTGTCTGTGACGCAAGCCATGACGATTGGAGCTAGGCGGGCGCTAGGCGGGCGCCAGCGCGCGAAGTGTCCTTGTTTCCTCTTTGGTGCTAAAGAGGCAAGCGCAGGAGAGGAGTCCCGAGGCATCAGGCAAAGGTTTCCATATCAGTGCAACGAGAC
This sequence comes from Triticum urartu, assembly GCF_056163025.1. Taxonomy (NCBI): domain Eukaryota; kingdom Viridiplantae; phylum Streptophyta; class Magnoliopsida; order Poales; family Poaceae; genus Triticum; species Triticum urartu. The sequence goes on along the minus strand of NC_141875.1, from coordinate 319,072,753 downwards.
CAAGACCAGCGGGATGGCAGGACAGAGGTCACCGTGGAGCCCAAGACGGTGTCACCACCAGAGCCTTTGGCAGGCGAAGAATACTTTTGTCAGGATAACTTGTACTAGTTGTCTCCCTTCGAATTTGGCCGTTGTGGGATCCCTTCCCGCTCAATATTTGGGGAGAGGACCAGGGCCTCTATAAATAGGACTAGCCACCACCGTAGAAGGGGGAGATTGGATCGGAGCCATTCCATCCGTAGCCTCACACAAGTTCACCAAGCATAAGAACACCTCTCCTCAGGAGGTTGTTCTTCCCTTGTAACTGTTCATCCTCAGCCCAAGAGGCAATCCACCACACCACACTGGAGTAGGGTATTACACCACATTGGTGGCCCAACTAGTATAAACTCTTGTGTTTCTTGTTCTTTGGGTTCGTCGAGCTAGGCCGTGAGATCATGATGTGTGCGAGCTAGAGGGGGAGGGAGATCTTCGTGCGCACCCTAGTGTTTGAACCTCAAGGGTTTTGCCGGAACCCGAAATCCAACATTTGGCACGCCAGGTAGGGGTGCGCCGAAACTTGCCCCCGACGGCCTCGCCGCTCCGACCGGCTCTCATGGACGCCGTCGCTTCTCCGACTGGATCAACGGGCGCCCTCCACAGCGTCGTGGGGCTCAGTGCCTTCACCCTCGCCTTGCAGCCGGTGCGGTGGCCACACAAGGCCAAGCCGGAGATGCCCCCCCTGTTACGATGGTGCGGCGGATCCGGCAGCCTTCCTGATGGCGTACGAGGAGGCCAGGGGAGATGATAAGGTCATGGCCAACTGGCTCCCAATGTCCCTCACTGGCATGCCGCACGCCTGGCTCCTCCATCTGCTGGGATCTTCTGAGGCCTCCTGGGGGGAGCTGCGCGACCTCTTCATCGAGCGCTTCAGGGGACCAGCACCCCCGTCGTCGCGGCTCTCCTCGGTGGCTCGTAGGCGCCGCCCTCGGATCGTCACACCAAGTCATTTATTCGCCAGATCGGTGCCGCCTCCACGCGGCAGGGGGCTCCCCCGGGTTGGGCGGCGCCCAAGGGCGACCTGACCTTCGACTTGGGGGATCACCCAGTCACCACCGTTGGTTCGGGCATGCTTCCGATGCTTTGCACACCCACCATCTGCAGCGTAGCCGTTACCAAGACCCTCATCGACGGTGGCGCCGGCCTCAACGTGCTTTCTATGGAGGCTTTTAGCCTCCTTCACGTACCGCTTGAACGGCTCCGCCCCAGAAAGCCCTTCTCCGGAGTCGGCGGCGGCTCCTCCAACCCCTTGGGGTAGATTCGTCTCCCTGTGACCTTCGGTACACGCGACAACTACCGCACCGAGCTAATCGACTTCGACATCTCCCGCATTGACTTACCGTACAACGCCATCCTCGGGTACCCGACGCTAGCCCAATTCATGGCAGCTACTCATCCTTCCTACAACCTCATGAAGATGCCAGAGAGCAAGGGCGTCCTCACCGTGGCCGGAGACACCAAGGAAGCCTTGGCGGCCCTCAAACTCGCCTTCAGGGCCATGACGGTAGCTTGCCCGGCCGACAAGGCCGTGCCCAGGACCAAGGGGGCTGCACCGACCAAGAAGAAGCAGCTATTCACTCAAGGTCAAGCCAAGACAAAGCAGATACCGGTCGACGAGGACGGGGCCTCAGGCGCCACCTTTACTATAGGCACCGACCTCGTCCCAGATCAAGAAAGGGAGCTGGTGGACTTCCCGCGGGCGAACAAGGAAGTGTTCGCCTGGGAGCCCAAGTAGCTAGTTGGGGTCCCGAGAGGAGTGATTGAGCATCATCTGAGGGTATGCCCCAACGCGCACCCTGTGAAGCAGAGGGCGAGGCGACGGTCCACGGAGAAGCGGTCTTTCATCGTTCAGGAAACCCGCAAGCTGTAGGCAGCAGGTGTCACTCACGAGGTCCGGTACCCAGAGTGGCTGGCGAACCGGGTCGTCGTGCCGAAGAAAGGAGGGAAGGAGCGCATGTGTGTCGACTTCACCAACCTCAACAAAGCTTGCCCTCAAGACCCATTCTCGCTGCCGTGCATCGACCAGATTGTCGACTCCACCGCCGAGTTTGATCTGCTATGTTTCCTGGATGCGTTCTTGGGCTACCAACAGATCAAGATGGTGGTGGAAGATGTGGAGAAAACGGCTTTCTTGACCCCATGCAGGGTATACTGCTACACTTGCATGCCATTCGGACTGCGCAACGCAGGAGCAACCTTCCAGTGGCTGATGCACATCACCTTGGGGCGGCAGCTCGAGAGAAACGCTGAGGCCTACGTCGACGACATTGTGGTGAAGTATCGGGAGGCGATAACTTTGATTCAGGACCTGGAGGAGACCTTCACGGGCCTGCGTCAGGTGGACTTGTGGCTCAAGCCGGAGAAATGCATGTTTGGTGTCTCTTCCGGCAAGCTGCTGGGCTTCCTGTGTCCCACAGGGGGATCGAGGCTAACCCGGAGAAGGTCAAGGCAATCGAAGACATGAGCCCATCGCAAACCCTCAAGGAGATGCAGAAGCTTGCAGGCTGCATGACTTCGCTGGGGCGCTTCATCTCCAAGTTGGGGGAGCATGCCTTATCGTCTTCAAGCTGATGAAGAAGAAGGGTTCGTTTGAGTGGACCCCCGAGGTCGACCTGGCATTTCAATACCTCAAGAGATACTTGACCAGCCCGCCGGTGATGGTGGCGCCTCGTCCTCTCGAGCCCTTGGTACTCTACCTATCTGACCCCACACCGCCAGTGCGGCGCTGGTGGCCCTCAGAGAGGAGCGCCAGGTCAAGGGCCCGCCAAGCCGGATGAGGCGGCGCAACACCAAGGCGATGCTCCTGAGACTCCTGAGACAACGGCTTCCCCAGCTGGTCATCAAGCCCCTGAAGCTGGGGACCCACAGGAAACACCTCAGCCCCCGGGAGCCAAAAACCCTGTCAGCTCTCCCGCCCTCATCGAGCACCCAGTGTACTTCATCAGCACAGTGCTACGAGATGCGAGAGCATGATACCCCACGCCTCAAGAGCTCTTGATCGCGCTCCTGGTGGTCTTGCGTAAGCTGCGCCACTACTTCCAGGGTCACCCCATCAAGGTCGTCTCAGCTTACCCGTTGGAGAGAGTGCTTAGGAGCCCCAATGCTGCGGGGAGGGTCGCCGAATGGAACATCGAGCTGCAACCGTTTGACCTGGAGTTCAGCACAACTAGGGTCATCAAGGGGGCTGCACTCGCCGACTTTGTGGCAGAATGGACCGACTCCCCGGAGCTCGATGCAGGCGAGAACCGATCCCTCTCGCTTGGGAGTGAAGCGCCGGATGGCTAGGTCATGCACTTCGATGGCGCGTTCGCACGCCAGGGCGCGGGGGCTGGAGTCGTACTCATCTCGCCCACTCAGGACAAACTTTACTACAGCATGCAGCTCTGCTTCCAACGGGGCGAGAAGGTCTCCAACAACATCGTAGAGTATGAGGGTCTCATCGCCGGCCTCAAGGCTGTGGTGGCCCTGGGGGTGAACCGCCTCACCATCAAGGGAGACTCGTAGCTCCTCGTCAACTTATCCAACAAGGTGTACGAGCCAAAGGATGAGCACATGGAGGCATACCTCGCGGAGGTACGCAAAATGGAGAAGCAGTACCTGGGCCTGGAGCTACAGCATGTGCCTCATGGCACCAACAAAGAGGCCGACAACATCGCCAAAAGAGCATCCAAGCGGCTACCCCAAGAGCCTAGCGTCTTCAAGGAGTAGCTCTTCAAGCCTTCGGCAGCACCTCCGCCTGCGGAGCCAGCGCCACCTCAAGAGGAACTCCCCCAGCCACCAGCCTCGGGAGCCCCCGCCTACGGCCCGACCTCAGGAGCGTGCCTCCTCTTAGCGCTCGAGCCTCGGGAGGGGTGCTGGATGGAGGAGTTCAGGGCGTACCTGACGCAAGGCACGTTACCGGAGAAGGAAGAAGACGCGGAGCGTGTGGCCCGGCAAGCTACGGCGTACTGCATTCAGGACGGTGAGCTATACAGGAAGCGGCCAAATGATGTTTCTCTATGATGCATTTCCAGGGAACAGGGGAATGAGCTGTTGGCTGACATACATGGCGGAGACTGCGGGCACCACTCGTCATCGCGCACCCTAGTCGGCAAGGCTTTCCGCAGCGGGTTCTACTGGCCCACGGCACTCAACGATTCGGCCGAGCTGGTAAAATCCCGCGAGTCCTGCCAATTCCACGCCAAGCAGATCCACCAGCCGGCTCAGGACCTCCAGACTATCTCGCTCTCATGGCCGTTCGCGGTCTGGGGGCTGGATATCCTGGGCCCATTCCCTCGACTGCCTGGAGGTTACCGCTACCTCTACGTCGCCATTGACAAATTCACCAAGTGGGCGAAAGTGGAAGCCGTACACACCATCCCAGCCAGGTCAGCAGTCAAGTTCATCAAGGGGCTCGTAAACCGATTTGGGGTCCCTAATCGCATCATCACCAGCAACGGCTCATAGTTCACTACCTATCTCTTCAAAACATATTGTGCTAACCTTGGAACGCAGATCTGCTACGCCTCCGTGGCGCACCCCAGGAGCAACGGCCAGGCCGAATGCGCCAACGCGGAAGTCCTGAGGGGTCTCAAGACTAGGAACTTCAAGAAGAAGCTCGAGGCCTGCGGCAGGGGCTGGCACGATGAGCTCCAGTCCGTGCGGTGGTCCATCCGCACCACAACCACCAGGCCGACAGGCGAGACCCCGTTCTTCCTCGTCTACGGAGCGGAAGCGGTTCTCCCACACAAGGTCAGGCATCGCTCCGCGCGGGTCCTGGCGTTTGATGGAACGCAGCAGGACGCCATTCGGGGGATGGACCTCGTGCTGGGGGAGGAACGCCACCGTGAAGCCTCGCTCCGATCTGCGAGGTACCAGCAGGCGCTGCAGCGGTACCACTGCCGCAGCTCCTCTCTAGGACGCTCGAGGTGGGTGATCTCGTCCTGAGGCGGGTGCTCTCCAGGGAACGGCTGCACAAGCTCTCACCCATGTGGGAGGACCCGTTTTGGGTCACCCACGTCTCCAGTCCTGGCGCCGCGCGCCTGGAGACGCAGGACGGGATCCCCATCCAGAACACGTGGAACATCCAGCACCTCCGGAAGTTCTACCCATGAAGCAAGGCCCGGCGCCTGTGAAGCAAGACCCAGTGCCTGTGAAGATCTCCACTCGTGACACTCTCACGTAATAATGAGTGGGGCTGTACATGCCTCGGAGTCTCAGGAGTGCCGCCCTCGGGCCTTGGGGGCTCCCTCCCACGTCCTAGTGGCAGCACTTAGCTCCGCGCTGGTGAGAAGACAAGAAGACTAGACCAGGTGCCGGACGCAGCTTTTCATTTGCTTTCCGCAGTTGGCTTGCCCCTTTTAGTAAGAATTTGCTTTCTGGTGTTCCTTGTTGGCCTGGTTCCATTGCCTTTTTGCCTCCTTTTATGCCCTCGGTTCCTTGCTTTTGACCCGTACTCTCCCTCGCATGCCTCGCGAGGAGGCTGCGCAGGTGCCCTCATGAGCGTTTTCGTTTTCCTATTTTTTGCAAGGCACCCTCGCTCGAGCTCGCAAACTGGCGCACCCCTCTCAATCCGTGCCCCCGGGTACCGTGATGCGAAGCGCTGGGTCATGGCCGGCAGTGCCTGCGACCAGGATTCGGAAGAATAAGAATTTTCTAATGAATTTTTGTAGTTCCCAGACGCCTTCCGAGCGCAGGAGGCCTCGCAAGGCACTAGGGAATGTGGGCCTCGTGAGGCGGAAACTACTTCAGGTGCATCAAGCTAAGTTATTCCTACGCGCCTACATAAAACATTGACGCTGCAACATGACACAAGAGCGATAAACATAGCACAGCCACTTGGAAATCATAGTTGTTGCACGCCCCAGCGGGGTCCCATACTTGTCTCTCTCTTAATGCAGCACGGAAAAGAAGAACGAAACAAAAGCGGCATATGCTCCCGCCGCAGTTCGTGAGGATGGGCCCATGGCGCTTTCCTGAGCTCATCCAGACCCCTCCTCGTCCTTCACTCGAGTGCGACGACGAGACGACCCGCTGCCACCTTCGAAGCGGGCATGGCGGCTGGTCGTAGCCGCCGCTGCTGGAGCTGTCGCCGGAAGAAGAGTCGTCATAGCTGGACAAGCCATGGCCGACGCCGAGGGCGAGCCCGCCTTCACTCTTGTCGCAGCCGTCGCCGAGGCTGAGCACCTCACCACCGTTGTTGTCCTCAGGGCAACACCTGACGCGGCGGCCATCTTCCCCGAACACCCTCACATAGAGGGTCGCGTTGCCATCGTACCTGAAGTGGAGGGTGTCAGTTCTATATCCGGCGTATCTCGTAGTAGGGGTCCTAAGCTAGGCGTCTTGGAACGATGGTAACATGGACACGGGATTTTACCCAGGTTCGGGCCCTCTTGACGGAGGTAATACCCTACGTCCTGCTTCTGATTGTAATCATCTGGGGTGTAATACAGAGTACATGTATCTACCACAGGTGGTTCTAATGAATATTAGATTGTCTATTGACTAGCCTGGCCTCATTTTATATATGCACCGGAGGCCTAGGGTTTTGGAGAATCCTTGGCTTGGGCGCCAAGTCTTGTGGAAACCTCCTTGTATGCGGCATGGGCCGCCCAAAGTGGCCCATGAATGAACCACCGTGGGGGTCCTCGGCCCGATCCAGCTGGTCGGGGGACGACGTGGTGAGTACCCCCTAGTCCATGACACCTTCAGTAGCCCCCTGAACCGGTCTTCAAGTTGGGGACGCTCCTCGATTCTTCCGAACTGTTCTTCATCTTCGGTCGTCTGTCTTGAAAACTGGTTCAACAAATCTTCTCGTCTTCGATCTTGAGGATCGCCGGAGTGCATCCGAAGAGTTTACATGGCGGGTATCTGAGGATCCCCTTTAAGTTTCTGGCCTTTATCAATGCCTTGTTATTTTTATGCCACACCTTGGGTTTGAAGCTGTTCTCGGGCGGCAGTGTCCTCTTGTGTCCGAGATCCAACGCCGGACTACATTCAAGGTATCTTTTGCAGCTGAGCACCAACGTCGGACCGCTTTCGAGATCCAACGCCGGAATGTATCTGAGCTCCACCGCCGGACTATATCTGAAGAGTATTGTTATAGTCGAGCTCCAACGCCGAACTGCATCCGAGCTCCAGCGCCGGACTATATCGGAGGTGTCATAGATCACCTTGGTTCAAAAAAGTTGAAGGAGTTTAGCCAAGCTTAATGCCGGAAATGCCCTCTATGGAGCCAGCCACTGGCGCCCGAGCTTTATGCCGGACTGCTTCCGAGGTGGTCCACCACCCCGACTGCGGGCCGATTTTTTGTCAATATTTTTTATTGGTGCAATTTATTCTCTGCTGAGATATATAGCTAGTAGCCCGCAAGGTGTGTATCGGTCTAAAACCCGAGATGCACCTGAAGGATGACACAAGACAGCTGATCCCAGTAGCCCCTCAGACTCTGGTTGATTCGCAAAATCGGCCTGAGGATCAACTCCTAGCTTGGAAGAATACTTCGGGACACAAAAAGCGGTGTGCAAAGCCCTCGAGACTCAGGTTGGGTGCGGCTGACCAACCTGAGGATCATAATCTCCTCAAAAACTATATTGCACTTTAAATTTTCTGCATTGAATTGTCAATGCAGTAGCCCTCGAGCCACTGGTCGGGTGGCAACTCCAGATCAGGGGATCGATGTGCCCCTTTAATATTCATAAATAATGAGCGGCAAGCCCAGTAGCCCCTGAGCCTTAATGTGGGCATGGGTGGCCGAATTAAGGATTGATATCCATTTGACAGAAAAAATTTGTTGTGTTTAACACAAACTTCTCGGAAAGAGAATAAAGATCTCTTAAAGGAGCTTAGAGCTGGTCGAAATCCGAGCTCGCCAAGGTAAGCCCCAAGGGGTTTAAAAGATGGATTGCAGTAAATGGATTTCACTCGCATTTTTTATGTGTAATGATACCATGTATCCAAGTACTTTACATCATAAATGCTTGGATCCACATTGTACAACACTTTGCTGACCGACCATCGGCTTCAACTTCCTCGACCAGTAGTCAGGGAGTGTTTGTCCTACTTTATAAATTCGTTATAAGGGCAAAGGTTTATGGAAAACAAGGCAATCCGGCCATACGGTTTTATAAACAAAGGTACACGGAGAGATATGTTATATTACGTTTTAACGTAAGAAACATCTTTCGAAGAAAATAGTCCCGCTATCGGTTGCCTTCTTTGGGTCGTCATGCTTATCATGATCATGAAACCTCACCTCTGATCAATGTGGGAGGAAAATATTGAGGATTTAGTTCGGGGAAAGTTCCCAAACTCTATGGTATTAATGAACCAAAATTTTCACTTCCGTCATTGTCGACCAATGTGATCCTTTAAGATTGCTAGCTTTTTGCTTCACCTAGTCTGAGGTACTAACTCGGATGACCCGGTAGTAACAATCACAAAGGTGCTCCCTTTACCGCCTAGCCGAACAATCGGGAACGTAGGGGTAAGCACAGGAGCCAGGCAACCCAGCTTGGCCAAAATCTTAAGTCAAATTGATGCATATTTATGGCTTTATAACGATGATTACGGAAGGCGGCCCTTGTATATTAAATACAAATGTCGATGATATGTTTATTTTGACTCCATTGCGACCGTTTATCAGTTGGAAGTGGCCCATCGTCGGCTTCCACGAGGGCCGACGCCTCGGAGCCCGAAGGCGGTTGTGTTAGCGGAAACGAGGCAATCAGATTTCGGGCTTTATAACTTTTACTTAGTCATAGGAGCTTTAAAGTTGGGAGGCCAGCTACTAGCCCCTGGTTATTGTTCGGCGACAGCCAAGGGCAAGTCGTAAACACTTCAGCCAATGTTATGAACGACCCGTCATTTAACACCGTCATCGGATCGCTGACCAGTTTATGCTTATTGTGAAAGTTAGTTTTTGGCTTTCTCCACTGAGGTGCTTAACCATGCGAGCTAGAAGCACAATCGCAGTGGTTCTCCCTTTGCACACCTAGCCGAACAAAGCAGAACGTAGGAGGCAAGCACAGGAACAGAGCAACCCAACCATTGACCGAAGACACAATTCGAAACTGATGCATATATAGCAATATCCGAGAATGTTTTTGCCGAATCTCTAAAGGTGTCCGGCGTTGCACTGCGAGACTTATGCTGGAAACACACAAATAGTTTAAAAGTGTTGTAGGCTTGGAAACCCAAAAAACTTCAGTAAAAACTTGATGTCCGAACTAGATCAAGTGTTCGGTGCCAATCCGAAAATTGGAGAAAAAATTGTGCTTATGTCCTGCTTTAACATGACACATCCGATCTCAAGACTTTCAAGCAGGTCAGCCTACGGCTTCAAGCTCCTTATCCCGAAGGCGGAGTACTTCTTCGAGGCCAGTTTAGCGAACTAAACTCGAGCGGCTTTTAGAGAGAAGACAGGCTATCCGGATATTAACCATACACTCGAGTTGAAAAAGGAGCGGTAGAAAAAGACTTTGCAACAACCAAGAAGAAAACACATTTACCATAAAACGGCTCATACTAATTTAAGAGCCCCCAAGTGACTTGGGTAAAAGAATTTTATGTATAATGATTGCATGTACCGAAGTACTTATATCATATATGTATTCACCCAAACTTTAAACGCGTCTTAACCGACCGTCGGCTTCTCCCTGTTCGGTCAAGGGCCGAAAAGTGTTATGTACTCCACCTGTCAAGAATATCGACGGTGTTTCCGATAACCAGGCAATCAGGCCATAAGGCTGTAACAGACAAAGTGCGCTCAGGGAACTTATGTTATATTACTGACGAAGTGTAAGAAGCATCTTCAAAGAAAATAGTACCCCCACCGATACCTTTCTTCGGTTACTCATTGTTACTATGAGACTTGTGCAATAGATTTTGTGTACTCATGAGTTCAGTTGTGTGCCGACCATGATTGAAAACAACAAGAGCACTTGCTTTCGGCTTCACCCAGTCTAAGGTCCGAGCTCAGTTGACCCGATCATGACAATCGCAGAGGTGCTCCCTTTACTCCCTAGCTGAACAATCGGGAACGTAGGGGTAAACACAGGAGCAAGGCAACCCAGCTTGTGGAACACTTAAGTCAACATGGTGCATATTGTGGCGTAATACATGAACAATGAACGAAGCCATACAAGTATAATCATATGCAAGAGGAAAGGCTTCATAAAGGATGCCCCCAAGTAAATGGTGTATTTGAATTTGTGTGTCACAAACAAAGTTTTGACAAGGAAGTTTTTCACAAGCAACTTTTTGCGAGAAAAGTATAATGCTTGGTCAAACTGAACAAAATTTAATCATTAAAACAAATTGAGCATGAAATCGACTTAGCTGGTTAGTGTGCTCAGTGTTGATTATTAGGTCCGGACTTATGGTGGGAGAAGACATAGTCCTCAGCCTGGCCGAGGTCCCAGCCCCCAAGCTGGTTCCGAAGTGTCCGAGAAAAGAGCTCGGCTTGACGAAGTGGCGACATAGCGCAGTTGATGTGTTGAGGAGCAGCCCCCGGTCTAGGCGAGCTGACGAAGCTGGTCGGCTGATGATGCCGGAGTCCCCGGGGTAGGTTTGATGAAGAGATGACAAAGCCCCCGGTCCAGCCGAGGTGACGCGGTAGGTCGCTAAGGCGACGACGGAGACCCCACGTCAGCACGTCGGTACACCGAAGTGACAGCGCTGCCCGACCCGAATCATTTACCTGTGCACAGAAAATAGTGCAAGCCAGAGATAATAATAATAATAAATTAAGAAAGGTTGCATGATTAATAATTTATGCAAAGTGAGTAATAAAAGAAATATGGCATGTGCAGCAAACACCCGACGAGGTGGAGCTCTCCTAGCGATGTCGAAGTCCCTAAGGAAGCCGAATATGTCGATATGGCAATTCGACCAACAAGGTGATCGCACAAGCCGATTTATGCCGCTTGGGATGGCTACATCAGCTTGCTGAGGTGGCGGCATAGCACGACCATAGTTATTTTTCCTGTTGAAGGGGCAACGACGTCAGTTCACCGAGATGGTGGTGCAGACCAGCCGAAGTTGGTTTACCCATGCACATAAAATAGTGCAAGACAAAAGTAATAACAAGTAATGATAATAATAATATATCTTTGTTTAAGTTCTTCTACTTAAATAACTTAAGTGAAGTAAATAATTAAATAAATATGTCTTGGGCGTCGAGGTCAGCCCAGCAGAGTGGCAGTGCGGAAAACCTGACACGGGGAGACGCGTCGAGGCGACGCAATGACTTGGCCGACGCAGGTGCGATGACAACATAGACTTGCCGAGGTGTTAGCACGTCCCAGCCTAAATAAGTTGCCTGCACACACAAAGTAGTGCAAGCCAAATAGTAATAATAATTAAAAAAATCATTTGCATAGTTAATTCATGCAAAGTTTATATAAATAACACAACAAATACGGCTTCTGCGCCGAAGTAAAATCGACAGCATAGGGACATCGACGCGGGTCAGAAGTCATCGGCTAGAGCAAAAATCTGGTTATAAACCGCCAGCGCCAATAACCTGCGCGTAAAATTATACCAGTTGCCAGTACAAAGGTCTTTCGTAGTACTTATCTGCAAGAACAATTTTAATAGGAGAAAAAGTGCCTAATTGCTCGTACTGGTCAAAGCTGCAATACCAATCATTAGTATTAGTATATAATTTACGTGAGAAGCACCAATTGTACTGTTGTACTAGTACCAATCGTGCTAGCATTTGGATGATCAGCTGGCTGCTGCCGCGGTGCAAGGGCACTGTATGCTTTAACAGGAACTGATGGCCTGACCAGCAACAACCCCGCTGCTTAAGAAAACATAAATTAAAAAAGGAAAGAAAAGAAGAGAATCTTCCTGATGTGTGTTCGCAGGTCCTTGTCTCCATGTTATTGTTGTGGCGATCCAAGCAAAAACATATACTGCTTCTATTACGTGGACAATGGCAGTCCTAGTAATAGTAGGAGTACTTGCACGCATATACGACAGATGATTAGCCAAAAGCATAGACTACCTCATGATTATGATTAATTAAATAATAAAGAAAAGAGAACTAGGATCGGATCACCCTGTGTGTTCCCAGGAATCTGAATTCCTGTCAGCCCCTGCACACTGTTCTGCATGGGCAGGGTCTCCTCGGCTGGCCATAGGTCAGATTTTTTTAGCAGGTCCCACGAGTTGCTGTCTAGCCAGCACCTGACCCTAATCGGGTATCCTAGGGCATGCGTCCGCAAAGTTGTGTTCGGCCGCCGCCACCGCTGCTCTAGCACAAGTTGGCATCCGGCGCAGGTATAGCTACGACACGTTCCTCGCCTTTATAGCCTATACGCGCAGAGCCGGATCTAATCTGCGGAAAAATAACAATGAACAACAGAGATTTTTCTCTTGGCAAAATAATTGATCTATGTAGAGCAAGATAAACTGAAACTACAACACCTAATTTGGCGTTGGTTGAAGATCCCATCGAACCATGGCGATCACCCAGCAGGCTCTCAATGAAAACACCAATGTCGGTTCTATATCCGGCGTATCTCGTAGTAGGGGTCCTAAGTTAGGCGTCTTGGAACGATGGTAACATGGACACGGGATTTTACCCAGGTTCGGGCCCTCTTGACAGAGGTAATACCCTACGTCCTGCTTCTGATTGTAATCATCTGGGGTGTAATACAGAGTACATGTATCTACCACAGGTGGTTCTAATGAATATTAGATTGTCTATTGACTAGCCTGGCCTCATTTTATATATGCACCGGAGGCCTAGGGTTTTGGAGAATCCTTGGCTTGGGCGCCAAGTCTTGTGGAAACCTCCTTGTATGCAGCATGGGTTGCCCGAAATGGCCCATGAATGAACCGTCGTGGGGGTCCTGGGCCCGATCCAGCTGGTCGGGGGACGACGTGATGAGTATCCCCTAGTCCATGACACCGTCAGAGGGAGCACCGTCGGCCCAGGCCGCGCGCGCGGGCAAACGTCTGCCAACCGCGGGCCAGGGGTGCGTTGCCTGCGGCGGAGACCTCGACCACGATCCACGAAGCCTTGCTGCAGCAGCCATCCGCCTACAGCCAGAGACCGCCTGGACCCGTGGCTGGCAGCTCGCCGGCAAAGAAGCGCGGGAGCTGAAGCCAAGTACCAGCCGGGTTCTCTGACCACGCGACGAACTCCGACAGCACTTCCGCCGAGTGGAAGCACGGCCTGGGAGGCCGCGCACCATGGCGCGCCTCCCTTCATCGACGGGGCTGCCACAACCTAGGCGACTCCCACCACACCAAGAGGTGCCACCGCGACCGCGAGGGGCCATGACGGGGGTCATGGTGTGCTTGCGGGGATGGTCGCACCCCCTCTTGGGCGGCGATGAGTCAGGCCCCTCCTGGCGAGCCTTCCCCTTCTCTACAGCCAAGAGCCTCTTCGCAGGCGCCATGGGTGTCGCTGCCAGCAGTGAAGCGAGGAAGAAAAAGGAGCGGGAGAAGCAAAGGAAGAGATGGGTCACAGGGGCTCCGCCCCCCTCTTCCCATTTATAGCCAAGGGGAGGCCAACCGCCGTTCTCCATGATCTAAGGTAATAATGATCTTTTTCTGCATGCAGCAAGGAGTTGTCAAGTCGGGCAGTTGCTGAGGCGGCATGGGGAAGCGGAGACGCCCACGTCCAATCAGTCGACACGCGTCAAGCAGGGCCGCGGGCTGTTGGGGCCCGCGGCGCTCCGCACTTGCCCCTTGGCTTCGCCTCGAAGCCAAGCCCGAGTGCGCCTTGGGCCCGGGGACTACTGTTGGCGTCTTGGGAACGGGGGTCCCCAGACTTGCCTGCCTGCGGCCCACAGCGCGGCTCCACCAGCGGCCCTGTACGGCCCATCTTCACCAGCAAACACTCAAGACCCTCGCGAGGGGCCAAGCCTCGCGAGGCGGACGACACAAGACCTCCTCGGGGGCAGCTTCACCAGGCTGGCTCGCGAGGGGCGGAGAGATTAATGCAAGGGACACCTCGCGAGGTTTCTATGATGCAAGCCATGACGACTGGAGCCAGGCGGGCGCCAGCGCAGGCAGTGTCCTCATTTCTTCTTTGGTGCTAAAGAGGCAAGCGCAGGCGAGGAGTCCCGAGGCATCAGGCAAAGGTTTCCATATCGGTGCAACGATACCAAGACCAGCAGGATGGAGGTCACCGTGGAGCCCAAAACGGCGTCATCACTAGAGCCTTTGGCAGGCAAAGACTACTTTTGTCAGGATAACTTGTACTAGTTGTCTCCCTTCGAATTTGGCCATTGTGGGATCTCTTCCCGCTCAATATTTGGGGAGAGGACCAGGGCCTCTATAAATAGGACTAGCCACCACCATAGAAGGGGGAGATTGGATCGGAGCCATTCCATCCATAGCCTCACACAAGTTCACCAAGAACACCTCTCCTCAGGAGGCTGTTCTTCCCTTGTAACTATTCATCCTCAGCCCAAGAGGCAATCCACCACACCACACTAGAGTAGGGTATTACACCACATTGGTGGCCCGAACCAGTATAAACTCTTGTGTCTCTTATTCTTTGGGTTCATCGAGCTAGGCCGTGAGATCATGATGTGTGTGAGCTAGAGGGGGGAGAGATTTTCGTGCGCACCCCAGTGTTCGAACCTCAAGGGTTTTGCCGGAACCCGAAATCCGACAGATGACTACTCAATAGTTCAGTGTGCCATGCTTTATGTCTTAGAACCGAGACTTCAAAGACGTTTTAAACGTCATGGAGCATATGAGATGTTCCAAGAGTTGAAGTTAATATTTCAAGCAAATGCCCGGGTTGAGAGATATGAAGTCTCCAACAAGTTCTATAGATGCAAGATGGAGGAGAACAGTTCTGTTAGTGAACACATACTCAGAATATCTGGGTATCATAACCACTTGACTCGGCTGGGAGTTGAACTTCTGGTTGATAGTGTTATTGACAGAGTTCTTCAATCACTGGCACCAAGCTACAAAGGCTTTGCGATGAACTATAATATGCAAGGGAGACCACTAGTTTCAAGAAAAAGGGCAAGGGAAAGAAAGGGAACTTCAAGAAGAATGGCAAGCAAGTTGCCACTCCCGGGAAGAAACCCAAAGCTGGACCCAAGCCTGAAACTGGGTGCTTCTACTGCAAAGGGAATGGTCACTGGAAGCGGAACTGCCCCAAATACTTGGAGGATAAGAAGGATGGCAAAGTGAACAGAGGTATATTTGATATACATGTTATTGATGTGTACCTTACTAATTCTCATAGTAGCGCCTGGGTATTTGATACTGGTTTGGTTGCTCATATTTGTAACTCGAAATAGGAGCTACGGAATAAACAAAGATTGGCTAAGGACGAGGTGATGATGCGCGTCGGGAATGGTTCCAAGGTCGATGTGATCACCGTTAGCATGCTACCTCTACATCTACCTTCGGGATTAGTTTTAGACCTGAATAATTGTTATTTGGTGCCAACACTGAGCATGAACATTATATCTGGATCTTGTTTATTGCGAGATGATTATTCATTTAAATCAGAGAATAATGGTTGTTCTATTTATATGAGTAATATCTTTTATGGTCATGCACCCTTGGTGAATGGTCTATTTTTGTTGAATCTCGATCGTAGTGATACACATATTCAAAATATTGATGCCAGAAGATGCAAAGTTGGTAATGATAATGCAACATATTTGTGGCTCTGCCAATTAGTTCATATTGGTGTAAAGCACATGAATAAACTCCATGCGGATGGACTTTTGGAATCACTTGATTATGAATCATTTGATACTTGCGAACCATGCCTCATGGGCAAGATGACTAAAACTCCATTCTCCGGAACAATGGAGCGAGCTAATGACTTATTGGAAATAATACATACCAATGTATGCGGTCCGATGAGTGTTGAGCCATGCGGCGGGTATCATTATTTCCTGACCTTCACAGATGATTTGTGTAGGTATGGGTATGTCTACTTGATGAAACACAAGTCTGGAACATTTGGAAAGTTCAAAGAATTTTAGAGTGAAGTGGAGAATCATCGTAACAAGAAAATAAAGTTTCTACGATCTGATCGCGGAGGCGAATATTTGAGTTACGAGTTTGGCCTTCATTTAAAACAATATGGAATTGTTTCACAACTCACGCCACCTGGAACACCACAATGTAATGGTGTGTCTGAACGTCGTAACCGTACTTTATTAGATATGGTGCGTTATATGATGTCTCTTACCGATTTGCCACTATCATTTTGGGGTTATGCATTAGAGATAGTCGCATTCACGTTAAATAGGGCACCGTCTAAATCCATTGAGACGACGTCGTATGAATAGTGGTTTGGCAAGAAACCTAAGCTGTCATTTCTTAAAGTTTGGGGTTGCGACACTTATGTCAAAAGGCTTCAGCCTGATAAGCTCGAACCCAAATCATAGAAATGCATCTTCATAGGATACCCTAAGGAAACAATTTGGTACACCTTCTACCACAGATCCGAAGGCAAGATCTTTGTTGCCAAGAATGGAACCTTTCTAGAGAAGGAGTTTCGCTCGAAAGAAGTGAGTGGGAGGAAAGTAGAACTTGATGAGGTAATTGTACCTTCTCTCGAATTGGAAAGTAGCACATCAGAGAAATCCATTCTTGTGATACCTACACCAACTAGAGAGGAAGCTAATGATGATGAACATCAAAACTTCAGATCAAGTTACTACTGGACCTCATAGGTCAAATAGAGCACGTTCCGCACCAGAGTGGTACGATAATCCTGTCCTAGAAGTCATGTTATTAGACATGGAGAACCTATGAACTATGAAGAAGATATGATGAGCCCAGATTCCGATAAATGGCTTGAGGCGATGAAACTGAGATAGGATCCATGCATGAGAACAAAGTGTGGACTTTGGTGGACTTGCCCGATGATCGGCAAGCCATTGAGAATAAATGGATCTTCAAGAAGAAGACATATGCTGATGGTAATGTCACCATCTACAAAGCTCGACTTGTCGCAAAAGGTTTTCGACAAGTTCAAGGGGTTGACTACGATGAGACCTTCTCACCCGTGGCGATGCTTAAGTCAGTTTGAATCATGTTAGCAATTTCCGCATTTTATAATCATGAAATCTGGCAAATGGACGTCAAACTACATTCCCTAATGGATTTCTTCAAGAAGAGTTGTATATGATGCAACTAGAAAGTTCTGTCGATCCTAAAGGTGCTAACAAAGTGTGCAAGCTCCAACGATCCATCTATGGACTAGTGTAAGCATCTCGCAGTTGGAATATATGCTTTGATGAGGTGATCAAAGCATATGGTTTTATACAGACTTATGGTGAAGCATGTATTTACACGAAAGTTAGTGGGAGCTCTGTAGCATTTCCGATATTATATGTGGATGAAATATTGTTGATTGGAAATGATATAGAATTTTTGGATAGCATAAAAGTATACTTGAATAAGAATTTTTCAATGAAAGACCTCGGTGAAGCTGCTTATATATTGGGCATCATGATCTATAGGGATAGATCGAGGCGCTTAATAGGACTTTCGCAAAGCACATGATAACCCACAAGTATAGGAGATCGCAACAGTTTTCGAGGGTAGAGTATTCAACCCAAATTTATTGATTCGACACAAGGGGGGCCAAAGAATATTCTCAAGTATTAGCAGCTGAGTTGTCAATTCAACCACACCTGGAAACTTAGTATCTGCAGCAAAGTATTTAGTCGCAAAGTAATATGATAGCAGTGGTAACGGTAGCAAAAGGTAACGATAGCAAAAGTAATGTTTTTGGTATTTTGTAGTGATTGTAACAATAGCAACAGAAAAGTAAATAAGCGAAGAACAATATATGGAAAGCTCGTAGGCAATGGATCGGTGATAGAGAATTATGCCAGATGCAGTTCATCATGTAACAGTCATAACCTAGGGTGACACAGAACTAGCTCCAATTCATCAATGTAATGTAGGCATGTATTCGGAATATAGTCATATGTGCTTATGGAAAAGAACTTGCATGACATCTTTTGTCCTACCCTCCCGTGGCAGTGGGGTCCTAGCGGAAACTAAGGGATATTAGGGCCTCCTTTTAATAGAGTACTGGGCCAAAGCATTAACACATAGTGAATACATGACCTCCTCAAACTACGGTCATCACCGGGAGTGATCCCGATTATTGTCACTTCGGGGTTGCCGGATCATAACACATAGTAGGTGACTATAGACTTGCAAGATAGGATCAAGAACTCACATATATTCATGAAAACATAATAGGTTCAGATCTGAAATCATGGCACTCGGGCCCTAGTGACAAGCATTAAGCATAGCAAAGTCATAGCAACATCAATCTCAGAACATAGTGGATACTAGGGATCAAACCCTAACAAAACTAACTCGATTACATGATAAATCTCATCCAACCCATCACCGTCCAGCAAGCCTACGATGGAATTACTCACGCACGGCGGTGAGCATCATGAAATTGGTGATGGAGGATGGTTGATGATGACGATGGCGACGAATTCCCTCTCCGGAGCCCCGAACGAACTCCAGATCAGCCCTCCCGAGAGGTTTTAGGGCTTGGCGGTGGCTCCGTATCGTAAAACGCGATGAATCCTTCTCCTTGATTTTTTTCTCCCCGAAAGTGAATATATAGAGTTGGAGTTGAGGTCGGAGGAGCTCCAGGGGGGCATGAGGTAGGGGGCGCCCCCCCCCCACCCTCGTGGCTAGGGTGTGGGGCCCCTGGCCTTGATCTTTTGCCAGTATTTTTTATTATTTCCAAAAATACGCTCCGTGGAGTTTCAGGTCATTCCGAGAACTTTTGTTTCTGCACATAAATAACAACATGGCAATTCTGCTAAAAACAGCATCAATTCGGGTTAGTTCCATTCAAATCATGCAAGTTAGAGTCCAAAACAAGGGTAAAAGTGTTTGGAAAAGTAGATACGACGGAGACGTATCAACTCCCCCAAGCTTAAACCTTTGCTTGTCCTCAAGCAATTCAGTTGACAAACTGAAAGTGGTAAAGAAAAACTTTTACAAACTCTGTTTGCTCTTGTTGTTGTAAATATGTAAAGCCAGCATTCAAGTTTTCAACAAAGATTATGAACTAACCATATTCACAATAACGCTTAGGTCCCATGTTTACTCATATCAATGGCACAATCAACTAGCGAGCAATAATAATAAATTTCGGATGACAACACTTTCTCAAAACAATCATAATATGATATAACAAGATGGTATCTCGCTAGCCCTTTTTGAGACCTCAAAACATAAATGCAGAGCACCTTTAAAGATCAAGGACTGACTAGACATTGTAATTCATGGTAAAAGAGACCCAGTCAAGTCATACTCAATGCAAACTAACAGTAATGAATGCAAATGACAGCGGTGCTCTCCAACTGGTGCTTTCTAATAAGAGGATGATGACTCAACATGAAAGTAAATAGATAGGCCCTTCGCAGAGGGAAGCAGGGATTTGTAGAGGTGCCGGAGCTTGGTTTTAAAAAAGAGATGAATAATATTTTGAGCGGTATACTTTCATTGTCAACATAACAACCAAGAGATGGCGATATCTTCCATGCTACACACATTATAGGCGGTTCCCAAACAGAATGGTAAAGTTTATACTCCCCCTCCACCAACAAGCATCAATCCATGGCTTGCTCGAAACAACGAGTGCCTCCAACTAACAAGAGTCCCGCGGGGAGTTTGGTTTGCAATTATTTTGATTTAGTTTGCATAAAGCATGGGACTGGGCATCCCGGTGACCAGCCATTTTCTCGTGAGTGAGGAGCGGAGTCCACTCCTCTTGAGAATAACCCGCCTAACATGGAAGATACGGACAGCCCTAGTTGATACATGAGCTATTCGAGCATACAAAACAGGATATTTATTTGAAGGTTTAGAGTATGGCACATACAAATTTACTTGGAACGACAGGTAGATACCGTATATAGGTAGGTATGGTGGACTCATATGGAATAACTTTGGGGTTTATGGGATTGGATGCACAAGCAGTATTCCCGCTTAGTACAGGTGAAGGCTAGAAAAAGACTGGGAAGCGACCAGCTAGAGAGCGACAACAGTCATGAACATGCATTAAAATTAATCAACACCGGATGCAAGCATGAGTAGGATATAATACACCATGAACATAAATATCGTAGAGGCTATGTTGATTTTTTTTCAACTACATGTGTGAACATGTGCCAAGTCAAGCCACTCGAATCGTTCAAAAGAGGATACCACCCTATCATACCACATCACAACCATTTTAATAGCATGTTGGCACGCAAGGTAAACCATTATAAGCTCCTAGCTAATTAAGCATGGCATAAGAAACTATGATCTCTAATTGTCATTGCAAACATGTTTATTCATAATAGGCTGAATCAGGAATGATGAACTAATCATGTTTACAAAAACAAGAGAGGCCGAGGTCATACCAGCTTTTCTCATCTCAATCAGTCCATCATATATCATCATAATTGCCTTTCACTTGCATGACCGAATGATGTGAATAATAATAATAGTGCACGTGCATTGGACAAAGCTGGAATCTGCAAGCATTCAATTCAAGAGAGAAGACAAGGTAATATAGGCTCTTTTGTCAGACCAACAATATGCATATAAGAGCCACTTCAACAATTTAATCATGATCTTCTCCTATCGACCCCCAAAGAAAAGAAAAGAAATAAAACTATATATGTAAGTGCATCTAGTGCCACCCCTAGTTGGTTTTGGAGTATTGACGACAAACCTAGTTGAGGGACTAATGTGTTCGTGAGAATTGTAGGATAACACAGGTAGAAGTCCCTCATTGATTCAGTTTTACTACCAGAGATGACCCCTAAAAATGTACGAAGACATTGAAGTAAATGCTGGTATATGAAGATATTCACATTGAAGACTATGACAAGAGAAGACACCACGTGAAGCCTATGGAACTCGAAGACTTCGATCTTTCGTAGTTATTTTTCATTTGTGTTGAGTCATAGGAACCACCATACTGTTAAGTGGGGTCCAAGAGAACCAGTCAGAACGACTGAAGTGATGCCTAATTCAAAACCTATGTCTTCGAGTGAAGACTATGAGAGCAAATCTTGTCCAGAGTCGGACAAGTCAGCTTTGCTTGTAGCCCAAGTAAAGTTGCCGTGTGAGTTTGAAATCTGACCGTTGGAACACGTGTCAGTTCCTTAGTGACCCAGGGTCATTTCGGACAAATCAGGTCGGGTTGCCCAGTGGCTATAAATAGTCCACCCCCTACAACCATAAACGGTTGGCTGCTCAGATTTCAGTGCACGTCTTTTGTCGTTTGAGAGCAACCCACCTCGAAGCCTTTGAGAGAAAATTCCTAGCGAGGAGAAAAGCCCTAACCACCCAGAGCCAGAGAGAATTGGGCATCACTTAAGTCTTCTTGTCTGAGTGATCTGGAGACTTATTACACTTGAGGACTATGCATCCTCCAGCCAGTTAGGCGTCGCGTTCTGAGCATCCAAGAGACATTGTGGATTGCCGGTGAACGAAGTCTGTGAAGGTTTGGGAGTCTACCTTGAAGACTTACCAGAGTGATTGGGCGAGGTCTGTGTGACCTTAGCTCAAGGAGAATACGGTGAGGACTGGGTGTCCTGAGCTGCGTGTTCAGGACTGGGTGTCCGGGACTGTGTGTCCTTTGGTTTAAATACCTAGCCGCTCCAACCAGACGTACAGTTGTCACAGCAACTGGAACTGGTCCAACAAATCATTGTCTTCAACGAGTCACTGGTTTCATCTTCACTTCCTTTTACTTACTATTACTCATTGTGAAGTCATTGCATGCTTGCTATATCTTCTGTCTTCACAACGTGACTGTATGATCTGTTTGGCTTCATAACTTCTTCCTACCTGATCCTTATTACACTGCAGCTATTTGTCATTGTGCTTTCACTCTATTGAATACTTGACCATGGCTTGCCTAGTGTAATCTAACTTCCGCTGCAAAGTGATAGGCATATCTCTACTGTTTGTCTTCATAACTTTCACATTTTGAAGACTTTCATAAAAATCGCCTATTCACCCCCCCCTCTAGTCGATATAACGCACTTTCAATTGGTATCAGAGCAAGGTGCTCCCTTGTTCTGTGTGATTCGGTTTAACCACCTGGAGTTTTAGCTATGTCGACTGCATGGGATAATCAAAGTCTCTGTTGCGTGCCCCGTCTTCGATGGAACTTAATATCCCTACTGGAAGAATAAGATGCGCATGCATCTTGAAGCCATTGATGTCGACCTATGGTATGTCGTCGAGAACGGCGTTCCCAAGGCTGGAGAAGGTGTCACTGCTACTGATGTCAAGAAGTTCACTCAACTGGACTCTACTTCCAAGAATATCATCTGTGGTCATCTGACCAAAGGACAGTATGGCCGTGTGAGTGCCTTGAAGACATCCAAGCTTGTCTGGGACTGGCTCTCCAAGGTCAATGAAGGCATCTCAACCCAGAGAGATCAGAGAATCAGTGTTCTTCGCAACCTCTTCAACCGCTTCAAGCGAAATGACAATGAGAATGTCCAGCACACATTTGACCGGCTCACTGACATCACAAATGAGCTTCAAGCCCTCGGCGCCACTGAGATCACCAAACATGAAATCGTCAAGACGCTGCTGAGATCACTTGATAGTTCATTTGACATTCTAGCCCTGATGATTCAAGAACGTCCTGATTTCAAGACACTCGATCCGTCTGACATACTTGAGAGGCTCAACACACATGAGTTTCAGCTTTCTGAGAAAAGAGATATCTACGGTCCAAACTATGGGCGAACTCGTGCCTTGAAGGCAAAAGCTGTTTCCTCATCTGAAGAAGAATCTGACAGCAGTTCTGATGATCCTGAAGACATTGGAAGGGAACTTGCAATGCTAGTGAAGAAGTTCCAAAAATTCACCAAGAAGAAAGGCTTCAGAAAGTCTTCACGATCAAACTCAAGGAATGATGAAGCTTCTGCTCATGACTACAAGAAGAAAACATGTCACAAGTGCAAGAAAACTGGACACTTCATCTCTGAGTGTCCACAGTGGGACAATGAGAACAGAAAGAAGAAGGAGAGCAAGGAATATGACTCTGACGACAAGAAAAAGAAGAAATACTCAAAGTCTTCTTCCAAGTCTTCCTCAAAGTCTTCATCACACAAGAAGAGCTCATCTGGCAAGGCACGTGCATTTGTTGGCAAGGAAATGGATTCAGAGGAGGAGTCCGCTTCTGAGGAGGCAGAGGTGGAATCTGAGGAGGAGTCTGATTCTGGCATTGCAAGTCTGGCTACAGCTTACGTCGCCAAGTCCATCTTCAACACTGAAGACAATGACGTCATCACCGATGCAAATGACAAGGACGACTCCACTCCTACCTACTGCTTCATGGCACGCGGTGCCAAGGTAAACACACGCACTACTCACTATCAAACATCTAGTGACGATGACTCTGATTGTGATTCAAAACCCAGCTACAAAACACTTGCTAAAATTGCAACTGAACAACAGAAAGCCATGGAACATATTCAAAAACTGTTAGACAGAAGCGATGATCTGTTGGGTGCTGAAATGACTCGATCTGAATCCTTAATTGAAGACATAAAAAATCTTCACGTTAAGTATCAGGAACTTGAAGATCGTCATGATACTCTCTCAACAACTCATGAAAATCTTTCCTATGATTATCTTCAAAGGAAACAAGATCTTGAGAAATTGAGAGCGGCTCATGAAGACCTTCAAAAGGAAAACGAGTCACTTCGCGCCGAACAGATCAGTTCCGCTCAGGAAGGATTTGAACCACCATGCCTTAAATGCATTGAGCGTGATAATGCTACTTCTGTTGCTGAATGTTCCACTGCTACTGCTATTGCAATATCTTCAACTGTTGAAGTGGTAACTAACCCCTCTGCTGAGGATACCACTGCTATTGCTGATGAGAATGCTAGGTTGAAGACATTGCTTGAAACAGGGATGTACAAAAGTCTTAAAGGGCATCAGACATTATGTGATGTCCTCAAGAAGCAGATTCTGAACCGAAACCCTAGGAAAGAGGGTGTTGGGTTCGTAAGGAAAATAAATGCAGATGGCTCTTACTGGAAACCTGAGCAGTACCCCAAAACCACATGGGCTGCTGCAAAGGAATCTTCAGCAGATCCATCCAATCTATCTGGCTTCACTTGTGCTAACCCCATTATCATTGATGAATCCTTTGATGCAAACTATAAACTGTTTAAAAATCAGAATGGTGAAGTGTTTGCCAGGTACATTGGTACTAACTGCAGGAATGGACCGCCTATGAAGAGGATCTGGGTTCCAAAAACATGTCTGGAGAATCTTCCTGTGAATGTCTTCATGACACCTCACATGAAGAAGACAAACCTCAGACCAAAGGCTTCATACGGTCCAAAGGCTTCATATAGACAGAGGACTCACCTGATTCGCACTAACGCAAATGTTTTGCAGGGAAACCATACTCAGGCATATGAATATGAGAGCTGTTCATCAAACCGCCATGTTCGTATGACCAAGAATTATTCTGCCTATTCTTATGAGTACTATTGTTCGCCTGCTAGACTGTTTGCTAGGGCTCCAAAGCCAAAATTCTCATATGCTGCACTTAGACTTATTGCTTCTAAGCCACCCTTGAAGATGTGGGTGGTTAAGAAAGCTTAACTCTCTTTTGCAGGGAAAGGTCTCCAGCAGAAAACCAAAATCTTCTGACGCTATTGCTGGGGACCTTAAAAATCTTGTTGGGCGCAAGATCAAATGCCCGAATGGCATCACTATGTATTTCGTTCCTGAATCGCATGCCACTCTCCCTATTAGTCCTAATCTGGATCTAAGTTTTCATAACCCACTGGTTCGTCAAATGTTTTTGCTTCACAATTCTCTTCGTGAAGCCTATCCCCCTAACTGCACTGTAGGGTACGACACCAGCGTCTTCAGAATGGATTATTGATAGTGGGTGTACAAATCACATGACTGGCAAAAGAAGCCTTCTCATGGACTCAACCTTACGTCCATCCGACAAGAGCCACATCACATTTGCTGACACTGGTAAAAGTAAGGTATTGGGTCTAGGTAGAGTTGCAATCTCAAAGGATCAACACATGGATAAAGTCATGCTTGTTTAATCCCTTGGCTTCAACTTAATGTCTGTCTCAATGCTTTGCGATTTGAACATGATCGTAATATTTGGAAAATATCGCTGCATGGTACTAATGGAATCTGACAAGTCTCTAGTGTTTGAAGGGTATCGGAAAGATGATTTGTATGTGGTAGATTTCTCAGCAGGACCAAAGCTTGCAGTATGTCTTCTGGCAAAGGCTTCAGAATGCTGGCTTTGGCATCGGAGGCTTGGGCATGCTGGCATGAGGAACCTCCACACCCTTGCAAAGAAGAAGCATGTCATAGGCATCGAAGGCATCAAGTTCAAGAAAGATCACTTATGCGGTGCCTGTGAAGCAGGGAAGATGACGAGGGCAAAACATCCCTCGAAGACAATCATGACCACTACTCGACCCTTCGAACTGCTTCACATGGATCTGTTTGGTCCCACTCACTACTCAACTTTTTCCACTACTGCTTGCCTCTATGGCTTTGTCATTGTTGATGATTACTCTAGATATACTTGGGTGCACATAATCCTTTACAAGACTGGAGTGCAGGATGTCTTCAGACGCTTCGCCAATCGAGCTATGAACAATTATGGCGCCAAGATAAAGCACATCAGAAGTGACAATGGCACTGAATTCAAGAACACTGGCCTCGATACATATCTTGATACTTTGGGAATCACACATGAATTCTCAGCTCCGTACACGCCACAGCAAAATGGCATCGTCGAACGCAAGAACAGAACACTCATTGAGATGGCCAGAACGATGCTAGATGAATACAAGACTCCAAGAAAATTCTGGCCTGAAGCCATTGACACTGCATGCCATACAATCAATCGTGTATATCTTCACAAGCTTCTGAACAAAACATCTTATGAACTCCTAACTGTTAAGAAGCCAAATGTCAGTTACTTCAGAGTATTTGGCGCAAGGTGCTGGATCAAGGACCAACATCACACCTCAAAGTTTGCTCCAAAAGCACATGAGGGTTTTATGCTTGGATATGGAAAGGATTCGCACTCCTACAGAGTCTTCAATCTCTTTCATTACAAAGTGGTTGAAACAGTGGATGTGCGGTTCGATGAAGCCAATGGTTCACAAAGAGAGCAACTGCCAAATGTACTAGATGAAGTTCCAGCTAGTGAGTCAATCAAGCTAATGGGAACTGGAGAGATTTTACCTTCTGAAGCTCATCCTGAAGAAGAACTTATCATCTCAGCACCTGATTCACATGAAGACAATGCTCAGCCTGAAGACATTCCTCCCAACAACAACACAGATCAGCAAGAGCAAAGTCTTCGCCCTGTACATCCTCGTGTTGCCAATGAAGTGCAGATTGATAGAATAATTGACAGCATCAATGCACCCGGTCCACTCACTCGTTCAAGGGCAACTCAACTGGCAAATTTCTGTGGGCACTTTGCATTTGTCTCAATTTCAGAACCCAAGAAAGTTGAAGAAGCCTTTATGGAACCTGAATGGATTCAAGCAATGCAAGAAGAGCTTCAACAGTTTGAGCTGAACAATGTATGGGAACTGGTTAAGCGTCCTGATCCACGGAAGCACAACATAATAGGCACCAAATGGATATACCGCAACAAGCAAGATGAGCATGGTCAAATTGTCAGAAACAAAGCTCGCCTTGTTGCTCAAGGATATACTCAAGTGGAAGGCATTGACTTCGATGAAACATTTGCTCCTGTGGCTAGACTTGAAGCCATACGTATACTGCTGGCCTATGCAAATCATCATAACATACTTTTATATCAAATGGATGTGAAGAGTGCCTTTCTCAATGGCAAGATTGAAGAAGAAGTGTATGTTGCACAACCGCCTGGGTTTGAAGATCCAAAACATCCTGACATGGTATACAAGCTCAATAAGGTACTGTATGGCCTCAAACAAGCCCCTCGGGCCTGGTATGACACACTCAAATACTTCCTGGAGAGCAAAGGCTTCATACCTGGTTCCCTAGATCCCACTCTCTTCACGAAGACATATGATGGTGAACTGTTTGTGCCAAATATATGTGGATGACATTATCTTCGGCTGCACCAATCAGAAATACAGTGAAGAGTTTGGCTATATGATGCAAGAGCAATATCAGATGTCTATGATGGGGGAGCTGAAGTTCTTCCTCGTTCTTCAAATACGACAACAACGCAACGGCATTTTCATATCTCAAGAGAAGTATCTCAAAGAGTGCCTGAAGAAGTTTGGTATGCAAGACTGCAAAGGCTTCACAACACCAATGCCAGCCAAACACCATCTGGGTCCCGACGACAATGGTAAAGAATTCGATCAAAAGGTATACCGCTCCATGATTGGTTCTTTGCTTTATTTATGTGCATCTAGGCCAGATATCATGCTTAGTGTTTGCATGTGTGCTTGATTTCAAGCGGCACCAAAGGAGTCGCATCACTTAGCTATGAAGCGAATTCTTCGATATTTGGCTCACACCCCAACTCTAGGATTATGGTATCCAAAGGGCTCAGAGTTTGATCTGGTTGGATTCTCAGATGCTGATTATGCTGGTGACAAGGTTGACAGGAAGTCTACATCAGGCACATGTCACTTTCTGGGACAATCACTTGTATGTTGGTCTTCAAAGAAGCAGAACTGTGTATCCCTCTCCACTGCTGAATCTGAATACATTGCTGCTGGATCTTGCTGCGCTCAGCTTCTGTGGATGAAGCAAACTCTCAAGGACTATGGCATTCATCTGAAGCAAGTGCCACTTTACTGCGACAACGAAAGCGCCATCAAGATCGCCAACAACCCAGTTCAGCACTCGAAGACAAAGCACATAGAAATTCGTCATCACTTTCTCAGAGATCATGTTGTGAAAGAAGACATTGATACCATACACGTCAACACTGAAGAGCAATTGGCAGATATCTTCACCAAGCCCTTGGATGAGAAGAGATTTTGCAAGTTACGGTGTGAGCTAAATATCCTGGAATCCTCAAATGTCCTGTGATCAGGCACACATCCTAACACTTATGCATATTGATGACTTAGATGTGCAACACACGAGGTAACGTATATCTTCAATCAAATGAAGACATACACTCTAAGTGTGAATACATTAATATGGAAATTGACTCCGGAGCGCCACAATAATTGTGCGCCGTGTCTGGGTCTAATACTTCCTATACGGTGGGTAACGCCACCACCAAACGTTCTATTTTGAAGTGTTTCACTCATGGTGTTACCTTGCGATGTCTTCACATTTGGTTTGGCTTCAATCTCAACATGTCTTCATGATTATCTTCACTACGTTTATTATATAGATATATATATATACTAGTGTTCTGTCCTCTACAGCATTCACTTATAGCTATGTCTTCTTGTTTGAATCTTTTGAACTAAGTGAATGTGATCGGACCCCAACCTCTCTATGCTTTCTATCTCAAATTCTATCTTTCCAAGTCATATGCATTCTATTGAAACTGTCGAATGTCTTCTCTGCGTCCTTGTCAGCAGAAGACACAGAGACAACCTTTACGTCCATTTTCAATGCTCATTTATCCACATGAAATCCGAAGAAGTAGGAACAACCACCCGACAATCCAGGCGTGCGTGGGACGTGGAACTGCCCCCGAAATACCGCATGATGGCCACGTGCTACTCAGATGCGAATCGGCAGGGGCACCTGTGTAATAGCGCAGTGCCGCCCCTGTAACTATAAATACACACTCACCGCGGTCATTATCTCCTTCTTCCTCCCTCGCACGAACCCTAGCGCCACTGCTAGCTCTCGACGACGCCGGCGACGAAGCGCTTCGCTGCCGCAACCTCTCCGACGCCGTCTTCACGCCGATCGCGGACATCGTCCTCTCCGCCGTCGCCGTAGGTGTCTTCCGTCGCCAAGTTAGGGCACGGAAGATTGAACTGCTCGGCCTCATCTCCCACTCCGTCTAGCAGTTCCAAGTGTGGTAAATAAAACTTCTTTTTACAGCCCCTTTTGATCCTATGATTCTGTCACTTTCTACCATAAGAAGTTTCTATTCACACAAGTTAGATCTCTCTCAATCTGCATCTCATAACAAGCCTAGTATATTCACTTGTGCTTCATGAAGTAGTTAGATTCCTCACTTGTACTGATCTGTGGGTTCGTACAAATCTGGAACCAACTTCTTATCTATGAGTGAATGTCTTCACACGATGAGGTCAATGTCTTCTAAACTGATTTATCTTCAAAATCTTCTAAGAATGCATATGACCTCTTCCCCTTCCCTCGCACCTTAATGCTGTCACAGGTACATGTCCGTGGGAGAATCCTTTGGTTCTCATAGTCTGCATTCATTTGCAGAATTCTTAAAGCATCACATAAATTCTCCTGAAGCCAGTTCCTGTTGGTCCAGCAAAAGGAAGCCTTTAAACGTCTTGAAGCCTTCCAAGTTAAGGTTTATGGCTTCAGAGACAGCAGCAAGGAAGGGGGGCAGACAGCATCGTGGCGAAACATCCAAAGATCTGCCTGATGAACTGGCAGAGATGTACAAAACAGATCCTGAAGAGAATTATGGTCAGCGCAAGACCCGAATCCAATGGATTCGACGCAATTGGGCAGAACAATGGTTTCAATACCGCTTCGTAACCCAGGAGTATGCTGAGAAGAACGCCATCAAGAGACCGTGGGGAGACATCCTATACAAAAATCTCGTACCCAGGTCCAGAGATGAAGCCATTGCTCAATGCTTCTATCCATGCATGGTCCGAAGACCTCAGCCTGCTGATGCACATCCGTCGTCACTACTTTGGTGTCGTGACGACAATCTATTCAAGCGCAACTTCCAGTTTGCCCAGAACTCAGCGAAGCAGAACAAGAAGAAGCTGGGGTTAGACTTCAACCCTGGTCCCTCCGCACCAAGGGCAGATGGCACACGCGACGCAGAACCCAATATCATCGGTCCATATGCCAATCTTGAGGGCCTCATCACCCGCATCTTAGTCCAAGGGACTGTCGTGAATGACCCTCCAGCTGACTCTGAGTCTGATGAAGCGCCTGCTGTACCGAAGCCAAAGCAGTCAAAGAAGCCAAAAGCTTCAAAGCCGGCCCCTTCACCCAAAATCTCAAGGGCGAAGCCATTGGCAACTGCACCTCCTGAAGACAGTGTGCAGTCTGAAGACTTATCACGCGTCTCCAAGCCCAGAAGGCCAAGATGCCTCAGCCACACACCGGCAAAGAGCTCACAGCTGCTGCCATTCTGCGCAGTGAAACCATTGATCTGTCAAGTGATGAAGATCTTGGAGATGACGCTCTTGAGCAACTCATCAAGAGTAAAGAAGAAGCTGAAATCTTCAACAATCTGCCTCTCTTTGATGTCGCCATCATCCACAACTTCATTGACGAGTGGTTTGCCACACCAAACATCAGTTTTGAAGATCTGCAGCTACCCGTTGGCCTCAGCGTCGCCTTCCAAGGCGCTATTGCTTCAGAACTTGCTATTGCCCAGCGCATTGTTGCACTGAAGCGGAAAATTGACTTTGAAAAGGCTCGGTTCAAGAAGAATATGGCCAAGCTCAGCGTGCAAGAAGTGAAGAGCTTCAAGATCATGTTGCACGAACTAAAGGAAAACTTTCTGAAGAAGCGCGCAGAAGCTCAGGTCTCGCGTGAGCGGATGAAGACTCTGGCTGATAGATGTGTGCAAGCCTACAACGAGGCTGAGAAGCGCAAGGCACTTGGGCATCCTGGCATCGACCCCAAGATGGCCGCGAAGAAGAAGAAGAAGAAGCCTGCTATGGCTGAACCAGAGGCACCAAGGCAGGAAGCAGTTCCAATTGTCTTCCCAACTGCAACGACTGGCTCGAAGCCAAAGAGCCGGTCAACCGCTTCTGAGCTCAAGAAGACACGAACTGCAGAGGCTGAAGCCAGGAAGAGGAAACACTCTGAAGCCTCTCCTTCTGCCCCCACCCAGAAAAAGCGAAGGATCAAGAAAGCTCGGGCTGCTCCCACAGAGCCCTTGATGGTTGAACCCCTCTCTGTAGTCTACCCCGACGCAGAACGTCAACTGACAGTTCATGAGCCTGCTCCCACAGAGGCTCCTGAAGCTGAAGACATTCCAGCAGCCGACCCCATCGCTGCTGAAGACATTGGTCATCATGACAATGTACAGGATGATGCAGCCCTTCCTCAGTATGAAAACAGCAAACTCATCAGCATTAGTCGTCCTCTGACGCCAATTGCACAGGATGCGTCATGGGTGGATCGCCCACAAGTGGAAGAAGAATCTGAGGTCCAGCCCACTCCAACTCCACAAGCGTCGTCTGCATTCTGCAGGCTTCGCAAAGGTCCACGGCCTCAAACCTCTGCTGACGACATTCCGGCTGCATCAGCCGAAGAAAATGAAGAAGTACCACAAGATCCCACTCCCCCGCTCCACCAAGAAGCAGTTCTCCAGGAGAACGTGCCTGAGTCTGACCCTCCAGCTAGTCGAGTGGAGGCTGAAAATATTGAGGCTGCCACAACCAACATTGAAGCTAATGTGGAGTCCTCCCCACCGAAGGCATCAGAAGACAGTGAAGCCACTGACCCTGATACTTCTGTTCCTGAGTCTGCTGCCGGTCCCCAATTTGATTACCATGTTGGGCACAGGCCTCAGGTACAGAAGCCGATCCCAAGACTGCCAAGGTTCCCAGGTCCTGCATCAGCACCTGGCTCCTTCAACGTCAATGGCTTCAAGGCAGACAATACCTTCTTCAACAGCTCCAAGAACCCCTATTGAAGGGAAAGGATTTCATCAGATAGGTTCTGGAGCTATCCTCAGCGCAGCTACTACTCGTGCATCCTATACAACCAAGGTCGCATCTTTCCACACAAGCGCCTTGATGTTGAAGCTGTTGCTGGTCTGCCCTATCTCGAAGAAGCGTTGGACTGCTTCAAGCAAGTGGGTCTGCTGCAGTTTATTACTGATGAAGAGCATTGGAATGAAGAGCTCCTGCTACAATTCTATGCCACCCTCCACATCAAAGGATACAACAGAGATCCGAAGACTTGGGTCCTGGAGTGGATGACCGGCAATGTTCATCACGAAGCCAATGCATTTGATATCATTGAGCTCACCGGCCTGCCCACTCCTGGCGAATTCTTCGAGGAAGGTTGTCAGCTACACACTGAAGCTATTGAGAGCATACTTCAGAGGCCTGAACCCAATATGAGTCAGATGCTCTCCATGATGAAGCCATTGCCCCACGATGCTCCTTATCCAACAGAGTTCTTCGTTGAAGACCTTGAGTACCTGCCCAGAACCATCTATCACATCATCCGGCGGACTCTCTGGCCCATTAAAGGACACTCTCCACATGCCAAGATTGAGGG
The DNA here is from genome assembly GCF_056163025.1 of Triticum urartu. Lineage (NCBI taxonomy): Eukaryota > Viridiplantae > Streptophyta > Magnoliopsida > Poales > Poaceae > Triticum > Triticum urartu. Next base: position 319,040,338 of record NC_141875.1, on the reverse strand, counting down.
TGCAATGAAGACTCTGATATTCTGTATCCTTCATGGCAAATGCTTCAATGCACAGGATTTCTTCATACGCCAACTAGCTGCATCAGGCTCAGATCTGTTTGGTTTAAAGTTCTATGCTCCTTGGGTAATGAGGCTGATCAAGCTTCACTCTGCGATCTCATATCAGCCCTCCGCCTGCAACCATCGGATCTTCTTGCCAGATGTGGATACCTCTGCTGAAGCCATCTATCCCGAACCTGCCAAGCAACCTCTGTGTCTTCAGAATGCAGAATACCAGAGCTTTACTCAGAACGTTGAAGGTGTTGAAGCCATCTCCAGGGTGTATCCGTTGGCTGGCACTACACGTGCACCACGCCCTGCCTCTACTGAAGCCACTGACAGCACAACTGCTCCAAGACCCAAGAAGCGCGCTCGTGCTCTTACCGACAGAGAGCTTCTTGTGGCACTTCATCAAAAGCAGGATAGGCATCATGACTGGCTGAAGCGCATCATGGTGGATGTAAATCGCATTAGAAATCTTGCCACCAAGAATGCATTCGTTGCACATGAAACCTGTTGCCGCACCTGGAAAGGACTCACGATGCTGTGTCCTGAAGCTGATCTTCAAGAGGATGGCTTCACAGAGCGCTTCAAATTTGACTCCACGCCTCCTCGCAGGGTTGTGCTGCGCAGAACTCCATCCCTTGAAGATTCTGAGTTCTCTTCATCTGCTGCCACAGTGACTGCCCGAATCATCGACGAAGAAGACGATGCTACAACACCGCCACCTTCTTCAGCACGCGTCGACTCTGCACCAAGCTCTTCTGCACCGCCAAACACCTCCAACGACCCTGCTGCTCATGGGAACGAGTAGAAAACTCTATGTCTTCAAACCTTTTTGGTCCTCACTGACAAAAGGGGGAGAAGCATATGATGTTTATAGTCTTCAAGCGGGTCAATATGGGCGGGTGCCTTTTTTTTGCTATATTTTGCTTCATGCTTACAACTCCCGTTTTGCTACATTTGCTTCCTTGAGTTGTAACACTTAAACTCGATGGTCGTCTACTACTTGTTTGCCACTTTGTTTTGCGAAGATAAATTCCGCATGTGCGATGATAAATTCCGCACTTAGATCATTCTGCAGACGTCCATTTTTCATTATGCATGTCATTATCTTCATATACTTTTACATGCATAGTGGATTGTCATCATAAGTTGAAGTGGATCTTCACAAGTACAACCTGCCATGTGCATTTGCATTCCAAAAGCAAATTACTTATATGCACATCTTCAGGGGGAGCCCTTGCAGCTTACGAAGACAATTCCTTTACAATTTCACAAATGATATTCCCCGTTGAAAACTTCAACTAGTTTGTCATCAATCACCAAAAAGGGGGAGATTGTAAGTGCATCTAGTGCCACCCCTAGTTGGTTTTGGAGTATTGACGACAAACCTAGTTCAGGGACTAATGTGTTTGTGAGAATTGCAGGATAACACAGGTAGAAGTCCCTCATTGATTCGGTTTTACTACCAGAGATGACCCCTAAAAATGTTCGAAGACATTGAAGTCAATGCTGGTATATGAAGATATTCACATTGAAGACTATGACAAGAGAAGACACCACGTGAAGCCTATGGAACTCGAAGACTTAGACTTTCGTAGTTCTTTTTCATTTGTGTTGAGTCATAGGAACCACCGTACTATTAAGTGGGGTCCAAGAGAACCAGTCAGAACGACTGAAGTGATGCCTAATTCAAAACCTATGTCTTCGAGTGAAGACTATGAGAGCAAATCTTGTCCAGAGTCGGACAAGTCAGCTTTGCTTGTAGCCCAAGTAAGTTGCCGTGTGAGTTTGAAATCTGACCGTTGGAACACGTGTCAATTCCTTAGTGACCCAGGGTCATTTCGGACAAATCAGGTCGGGTTGCCCAGTGGCTATAAATAGTCCACCCCCTACAACCATAAACGGTTGGCTGCTCAGATTTCAGTGCACGGCTTTTGTCGTTTGAGAGCAACCCACCTCGAAGCCTTTGAGAGAAAATTCCTAGCGAGGAGAAAAGCCCTAACCACCCAGAGCCAGAGAGAATTGGGCATCACTTAAGTCTTCTTGTCTGAGTGATCTGAAGACTTATCACACTTGAGGATTGTGCATCCTCCAGCCGATTAGGCGTCGCGTTCTGAGCATCCAAGAGACATTATGGATTGCCGGTGAACGAAGTCTGTGAAGGTTTGGGAGTCTACCTTGAAGACTTACCAGAGTGATTGGGCGAGGTCTGTGTGACCTTAGCTCAAGGAGAATACGGTGAGGACTGGGTGTCCTGAGTTGCGTGTTCAGGACTGGGTGTCCGGGACTGTGTGTCCTTTGGTTTAAATACCTAGCCGCTCCAACCAGACGTACAGTTGTCACAGCAACTGGAACTGGTCCAACAAATCATTGTCTTCAACGAGTCACTGGTTTCATCTTCACTTCCTTTTACTTACTATTACTCATTGTGAAGTCATTGCATGCTTGCTATATCTTCTGTCTTCACAACGTGACTGTATGATCTGTTTGGCTTCATAACTTCTTCCTACCTGATCCTTATTACACTGCAGCTATTTGTCATTGTGCTTTCACTCTATTGAATACTTGACCATGGCTTGCCTAGTGTAATCTAACTTCCGCTGCAAAGTGATAGGCATATCTCTACTGTTTGTCTTCATAACTTCCACGTTTTGAAGACTTTCATAAAAATCGCCTATTCACCCCCCCCCCCTATGGTCGATATAACGCACTTTCAATATACACGGGAAAGCTCCCAATAAGCAAAAGAAGAACAGGAAATCTTTTGGGGTTTTCTTTTTAATTACTACTACAAGCATGGGAAGTAAACTAATTAAAAGCTACAACTAATTTTTTTTGTTTTTCTTAAGGTTTATTAAACACACAAGAAGAAAGCAATAAAAAAGGAAATAAACTAGCATGGATAATACAGTGAAAAAGTATGAGCACCGACATCTAGTAATGAGTGTGTGAACATAAATGTAATGTCGGTGAGAAATACGTACTCCCCCAAGCTTAGGCTTTTGGCCTAAGTTGGTCTAATGGCACGGATGGCCTGGCGGATATCCAAAGTTGTAGTTGGGTCGTACTGAGATGCAGCAGTCATTGCATCGGCTACAGCTTGGAGGCGAGCTATCTCAGCTCTCCTCTTATACTCTTCCACCTCCTCTCTGGTTACAAACTATCTCCCTTTTGCCTGAAAGTCAAAGAAAGTAGAAGCAGGGAGAGCGACGTGATAGGTGCGTCGTCTGTCAAAAATAAGTCAGTACTGGAGGAACTGATCGTTCCTCTCAACAAACTGATGACAAACCATAGCCTCATAATCCAAATAAGTAGGAGGCAACTCAATATCATCCTCATGTATGGTTATACCAAGAAATTAGCTATGCGGGTTGCATAAATTCCACCAAAGAAATCTCCATTAAATCTATTAAGGTGCAACCTACGTGCAACAATGGCTCCCAAATTATAAGATTTATCTCCTAACACAGCACTCCTAAGAATACTGAGGTCAGGGACACACATGTGACATGCTTCATCTTTACCGTTAATGCATCTACCTATGAAGAGAGCAAAATAATGTATAGCAGGAAAGTGAATGCTCCCTATGGTAGCTTGTGCTATATCTCTAGATTCCCCCACAGTTATATTAGCAAGAAAATCTCTAAATTCAGATTTGCGAGGTTCACTAGCACTACCCCATTGTGGAAGTTTGCAAGCAGTGGTAAAGTCCTCTAAGTCCATAGTGTAAGAATTTTCATAAAGATCAAACAGGACAGTTTGAGAATTACGTGGAGATGAAAATTCAAACCTCCTCACAAAGGAACTAGTGAGATAGTGGTACTGACGGCATTTTTCTGCCTCGAAGCTCACAAGATCAGCATTACGCAAATATGCATTAAATTCTTCCTTAATTCCCGCTCGATCCATGAAGTCCTCTGAAGGCCATTCACAAGGCTGCACTAGAGCGTCCCTTGGTGGCTCGTCGTCAGCATCACGCATTGCAAGCCTGGGTCCTTGTTTCCTTGAAGAACCACCTTGGTACATTTTCCTAAACATATTTCTTCCTCTGAAAAGTTTCTGAATTTTTTAGTAACTTCAAATAGAAGTAAACCAAACTTAACAAAATTGATAGCAACTACTCCTACAAGTGCCTAGAGGCAATATCATGCACCAAAACTACTTTTGACCGTAAGCTCAAGAACAGGGTCACCTAAGCAGCAAAAATATGCGATGAATAAAGCACTAGAACAAAAACTAATTGGACCAATGGAGGAGTCACATACCAAGGAACAATCCCCCAAAGCAGTTTTGTGAGAGGTGCTTTGAGCAAGGAGATCGAAAATCGCAGCAAAATGAGCTAGAACTCGTGCTTGAGCTGGATAATGGTGTTTGTGGGAGGAAGAAGGAGTGTGTGGGTGTAACACCCTCGATGCGGCTATAGCTCCCACGTGTCGAGGCATGACTTAGAGACATAACCGCATTGAAAGCATATGTCGCAAGTTAGGCAATCTTCACAACATCCCATGTAATATAGATAAAACAGGGGAGATACATAGTTGGCTTACACTCGCCACGTCAATCAAAGTACATAAATAGCATTACAACATTCAAACACTCATGGCCCGACTACGGCGCCAAAATAGAAGAACAACCCAACATGCGACACGGTCCCGATCACCCCAACTGGGCACCACTACTGATCATCAGGGAAAGACACGTAGTATCGGCGTGAGTCCTCGTTGAACTCCCACTTGAGCTCAAGCGCGTCATCTGGAACGGAGTCATCAGGTCCTGCATCTGGTTTGGAAGTAATCTGTGAGCCACAGGGACTCAGCAATCTCGCACCCTCGCGATCAAGACTATTTAAGCTAATGGGTAAGGCAAGGGAAAATAAGTGGAGCTGCAGCAAGCGACTAGCATATATGGTGGCTAACCTGTTCGCAAAAGAGAGCGAGAAGAGGAGGCAAAGCGTGAACGGAAAACTAGAGAACAACCTGCGCAAGCATTACTCCAACACCGTGTTCACTTCCCGGACTCCGCCGAGAAGAGACCATCACGGTAACACACTCAGTTGATTCATTTTAATTAAGTTAAGGTTCAAGTTATCTACAACCGGACATTAACAAATTCCCATCTGCCCATAACCGCGGGCACAGCTTTCGAAAGTTCAAATCCCTGCAGGGGAGTCCCAACTTAGCCCATGACAAGCTCTCACGGTCAACGAAGGAATAGACCTCCTCCTGAGACGTTCCGGTCAGACTCGGTATCCCGGTTCTTCAAGACACTTCGACAAGTTAAAACAAATCCAGCAACACCACCCGAATGTGCCGACAAATCCCGATAGGAGCTGCACATATCTCGTTCTCAGGGCACACTCAGATTGTCCAAACTTCCGGTAGGCCAGCCCAGAGTTGCCCCTGGTGGCCACCGGCGGCTGACAAGGTGTACCAACACTCAGAGGAGCACTGGCCCGGGGGGGGTTAAATAAGATGACCCTCGGGCTCCGGAAACCCAAGGGAAAAGAGGCTAGGTGGCAAACGGTAAAACCAAGGTTGGTCATTGCTGGAAAAGCTTTAATCAAGGCGAACTATCAAGGGGTTCCCATTATAACCCAACCGCGTAAGGAACGCAACAATCCGGGAACATAACACCGATATGACGGAAACTAGGGCGGCAAGAGTGGAACAAAACACTAGGCGAGAGGCCGAGCCTTCCACCCTTTACCAAGTACATAGATGCATTAAGATAACATGGCAATATAATGATATCCCAACAAGTAAATAATGTTCCGACAAGGAACGGTCTCCAATCTTCACCTGCAACTAGCAACGCTATAAGAGGGGCTGAGCAAAGCGGTAACATAGCCAACCAACGGTTTGCTAGGACATGGTGGGTTAGAGGTTTGACATGGCAATTTGGGAGGCATGATAAGCAAGTGGTAGGCATCGTAGCATAGGCATAGCAAAAGAGCGAGCATCTAGCATAGCAAAGATAGTAGTGATTTCGAGGGTATGATCATCTTGCCTGCAAAGTTGTCAGAGTTGACTGGATCCTCGAAAGCAAACTCAACGGACTCCTCGTTAGCAAACTCGTCTCCCGGCTCTACCCAAACAAGACAAACAAGTAACAAGGACACAATCAACCACGTGCAAACTCAAACAACAAGATGCAAAGATGGTATGCTATGCGGGATGCAATATGTGATGCATATGCAAGATTTGACAAGGGATGCAAGAATCTGGCCTCAACTTGGAAATCCAAGTGTGCCACTGGAAAGGTGAGATGAAATCCCTTGAAAACGATATAAAGAACGCCGGAATCGGAGTTACGGTTTGGAAATGGCAAGCAATTCAAATATGGCCACGTTCTGCGATTTACAGCAAGTAGCCATCTAAATGCAACAAGATGAACATGCTACAGCACCCAAACATGGCAACAAAATACATGGCAGGGATCCATTCATGATGCTTAACAAAAGACTAGCACTGAGCTACGGCCAATTCATCCATTAACAGGTTCAAACAAGCATGGCAAAAATGCATTTGGTAAACAGATTTCAGACTTAGTGAAATTAACACTTGTCTGGAATTTCAGATCAGATAGCACTCTTTGGAGCATGAAAACTATATGCTACAGTACCTGAACATGGCAAAGTAAAGCATGGCATGGAGCTACTCAAAGAGCTTAACAAAAGTCCCTTAGTGACCTTGAGCCAAAAGGGGTCAGAAAATACATTTGCAAGCATGTGAACATGGCAAAAACATAATCAGTTCTCAGACTTAGTGAAAACTGAAGCATGCTGAAACAGATATCAAGTAGGCATGTTTACGAGCTCGATGCACTCACTACAGAGCATGTCATGACAAACTAAGCATACACCCATCCAGAATACACAAAATACAAGCTAGACATGGCAAGAACAATAACATAGCATGCACGGATCAACTACAACATCCTCGGCAAAATCGCTAACAAGTAGACAATCTGCCCAGATTCACGAAATAGCAAAAGTAGAGCTCGATTGACTCAAGCTAGGGTGCTCCATAATTGCAAACAAGGACATGAATGGATAGAGCACTACAAGATTAACAAAACATCCTTAGTGATCATCCTCAAAAGAGGCACGGATCACTAGGAAACAACATGAACATATGGCATCATGAGGTAAACATATCAAGGACTTAGTGGAAATGCTAAGTCCCTGAAATCAGCATTAACGAATGCACCACTTTGCAAGCTTGTGCTAGTCACCACACACATCACAAAAATACATGGGTTGCACCTCTGGATAGATGGCAAAACATATAACAAAACTCATGAAGAGCTCAGGGGCATATCATGCACACAATAATCATGGCAAAAATGACAAATATCTAATTAGAGCAGCAGATCTGACAATTATCTCAAATAGCACTCTTCCAACAGCATTTCGGGCATCAAGATGAACTCAAATGAAAATGATGCAATGAGATAAAATGATGTGTTCTCTGAGACAAACATTTTGATATACTATATGCCCAAAACAGAGTTACCGATGCAAAGTTACGACATGATGAACATAGCAAAATATTAGTGTTTCGGGCAAAAAGTCAACCCGATCCGGATCTGGATCTAGAGGGCACTGTAGCGGCACGATCGACGGAGTTCGCCGGGGAGGTCGAAGCAGGGGAGGCCGGAGCTCACCGGACGGCGAGGTGGCCGCGGTGGAGCTCGGGTCCTCCGGCGAGGGGTGCGCGGCGACGCGGCGGCCGGAGATGGAGAGGCGGCGGGGCGGTGAGGCGCGGGCGTCGTCGGCAAGGTCGGGCGGCGAGAGGAGCCGCCGCGGTGGAGCTCCCCGGCGGCGAGGCCGAGCGGCGAAGGCGCGGTGGCGGCGGTGTTCCAGGCGGCGGGGCGAGGGAGACGAAGCCCCGGGCGGCGGCGGCGGATCCCGAGCCGCAGGGGCCGGCCACGGGCCGAGCGGGCCCGCGCGGAGTCGGCGGCGATGTGGGGCGCCCGCGCCACGTGGCGCGCCCTGGTTGGCGGCGGCGGTTTGTCCGGAGGGGTTCGGACGTGTCCGGCGCGACAAAGGATGGATCTAGGGTTTCGGGAGGAAGGGGAAGGAGAAATTTCAGGGGGCCTTTAAATAGGCATAGGAGGAGCTAGGAGAATCCAAATGAGGTGCGGTTTTCGGCCACGCGGTCGTGATCGAACGCTCTAGATGATGGAAAGGGTTTTGGTGGGTTTTGGGCCAACTTGGAGGGGTGTTGGGCTGCAACACACACGAGGCCTTTTCGGTCCCTCGGTTAACCGTTGGAGCATCAAATGAAGTCCAAATGGTACGAAACTTGACAGGCGGTCTACCGGTAGTAAACCAAGGCCGCTTGGCAAGTCTCGGTCCAATCCGGAAATATTTAATCCCCACACACGAAAGAAAAGTAGAAATGACCACCGGAGGAGAACGGAGCGCCGGAATGCAAAACGGACAACGGGGAAAATGCTCGAATGCATGAGATGAACATGTATGCAAATGCAATGCACATGATGACATGATATGAGATGCATGACAACGACAACAACACACGGAGACAAAGACCCGAACCCGAGAAAATAAAATAACTTAACGCCGGAAACGGCAAGAGTTGGATTACATATTGGGTAAATTACATCTGGGGTGTTACAACACTCTACCACTACGAAAGGATCTCGTCCCGAGATCTAGGACTGAAAGAACGCCGGGTACTCAGAACAGAGATGATCCTCGCGTTCCCAGGTAGCTTCACTGTCGGAATGGTGTGACCACTTGACTTTGAGGAATTTGATTGACTTGTTGCGAGTCTTGCGTTCAATCTCTTCAAGAATAGCAACGGGGTGCTCACGATAAGAGAGATCTTCTTGGAGCTCAATGTCCTCGAAGTTGACGGTGCGGTCAGGAGTCTTGAAGCACTTTCGGAGCTGAGAGACATGGAACACGTCATGAACATTTGCAAAGTTTGAAGGAAGCTCGAGTTGATAGGCGAGGTCGCCTCTCTTGCTGACAATCTTAAAAGGTCCCACGTATCTGGGGGCAAGCTTCCCTTTGATACCGAAGCGGCGAGTACCTTTCATAGGAGAGACGCGGAGGTAAACATGATCTCCGATCTCGAAGGCCAAATCACGGTGCTTACTATCATAGTAGCTCTTCTGGCGGGATTGGGCTGCTTTGAGGTTATCTCGAATGACTTTGCACATTTCCTATGCCTCTATGATTAAGTCGTTACCCAAAAGCTGACGTTCACCGGTTTCAGACCAGTTGAGAGGGGTACGGCACTTCCTGCCATACAAAATTTCAAATGGGGCCTTGCCCGAACTTGCTTGAAAACTGTTGTTGTAGGAGAATTCAGCATAAGGAAGACAATCCTCCCACTTCATGCCGAAGGAGATCACACAAGCCCTGAGCATATCTTCAAGAATCTGGTTGACATGCTCGACTTGACCGCTAGTTTGAGGATGGAAAGCTGTGCTGAAGCGGATGTTGGTGCCCATGGCCTTCTAAAAAGAATCCCAAAACTTGGAGGTAAAGATGCTGCCACGGTCTGAAGAGATCACTTGTGGAATCCCGTGCAGAGAGACAATTCGAGAGGTATAAAGTTCCGCCAATTGAGCTGCAGTGATTGACTCTTTGATAGGCAGAAAATGAGCCACTTTAGTGAGTTTGTCGATGACAACGAATATAGCATCATTGCCACGTTTGGACTTTGGAAACCCAGTCACGAAGTCCATCTCAATGTGGTCAAACTTCCATTCTGGAATGGCAAGAGGTTGGAGGAGACCCGCTGGTCTTTGGTGTTCTGCCTTCACTCTTCTGCAGACATCACACTCATTCACGAATTGAGCAATCTCGCGCTTCATTCGAGTCCACCAATAAGCCTGCTTGAGGTCCTGATACATCTTCGTGCTCCCAGGGTGGATGGAGAGGAGAGAATTGTGAGCCTCATTCATGATCACTTTACGAAGGTCACCTTTGGGCACAACAATACGATCCTTGAAGAAGAGAGTATCCTTGTCATCAAGGCGGTAGCACTTGTACTTGGGTTGACTCTTGGCAATCCCAATCTTCACCTTCTTCACCATAGCATCAAGAAGCTGAGCTTGGCGAATCTGGTCTTCCAAGGTAGGAGAGACTTGAAGGTTGGCGAGGAAACCTTGAGGAACAACTTGCAGATTAAGTTTGCGGAAAGCTTCACAAAGCTCGGTTGATAAGGCTTGAGAATCAGACTGTTGCAGTAAGCCTTCCTGCTCAATGCGTCAGCAATCACATTGGCCTTGCCTGGAGTATACTCGATACTCGGATTATACTCTTGAATCATTTCGACCCATCGAGTCTGCCTGAGGTTGAGATTAGGCTGAGTGAAGATGTACTTGAGACTCTTGTGATCAGTGAAAATGTCCACTTTTCTTCCCAATAAGAGATGTCTCCAAGTCAAAAGAGCATGCACAACTGCCGCCAACTCGAGATCATGAGTGGGGTAGTTCTTCTCGTTGGGCTTCAACTGGGGAGAGGTATAAGCCACAACTTTCTTCTCTTGCATCAACACTGCGCCAAGACCTTGGAGAGAGGCATCATAAAAGACCTCGTATGGCTTGGATTCATCAGGCGGAGTCAGAACTGGAGCAGTGACCAATTTCTCTTTCAACGTGTTGAAAGCAATGTCACATTTCGGAGACCAAACGTACTTGATGTGCTTCTGGAGTAGATTTGAGAGAGGCTTCGCGATCTTAGAAAAGTTTTCAATGAATCTTCGACAATAGCTTGCGAGACCGAGGAAGCTACGGAGTTGCTTCACGTTCTAAGGAGGTTCCCAATTCACAATTGCAGACACCTTCTCAGGATTCACCGCAATGCCCTTGGCAGAGATGATATGACCAAGATAAAGAACCTCATCGAGCCAAAATTCGCACTTGGAGAACTTGGCGTAGAACTTGTGTTCCCTGAGTTTATCGAGTACCAAATGCAACAGCTTGGCATGATCTTCCTTGTTCTTCGAGAAAACCAGAATGTCGTCGAGATAGACCAAAACGAAGTCATTGGTGTAGGCGTTGAAGATGAAGTTCATCATGCGAGAGAAAGTCGGAGGAGCGTTGACGAGGCCAAAAGACATGACAGTGTATTCATATGAACCATAGCTTGTCCTGAAAGCCGTCTTGGGAATATCTTGCTCACGGATTCGAATCTGATGATAACCCTTACAGAGATCAAGCTTGGAGAATACTTGGGCACCTTTGAGTTGTTCGAACAGCTCGTTGATGTTGGGAAGTGGGTATTTGTTCTTGATAGTCTTCTTGTTCAATGGACGGTAATCAACACAAAGTCAGTCCGTTCCATCCTTCTTCCTCACAAAAAGAACACCACAACCCCAAGGAGAAGAACTAGGCCGGATGAGACCCATTCTCTCTTGAATATCGAGTTGCTTCTTCAGCTCCTTCAACTCTTCAGGTCCGAGCTTGTAAGGACGCTTGCACACTGGTTCCGTGCCAGGCTCAAGATCGATGACGAATTCAACTGGCCGGTGCGGAGGCATTCCTGGAAGCTCTTCTGGAAAGACGTCTTGATATTCGCAAACGACTGGAATTTGTGAGATAGCATCCAGTTCACCCTTCTCATTGAGAGAAAATAGACGGATGGTATTATCCCGAGCAGCAAAGACAATTACAGCCTCAGACGAATGGGTCAATTGAATCTGCCCGGCTGCACAATCAAGTTGAGCCTTGTGCTTAGAAAGCCAATCCATCCCGAGAATAAGATCAATATCCGAGTTACCAAGAATCATTGGAGAAGCAAAAAACTTGAAATCACCCATCATGATAGAAATATCCGGAACCTCGTGGTTAGCGAGCAAACATTTACCCGGAGAGACAACTGCTAACGGTTTATGCATAACTTGGGAAGTCAACTCATGCTTAGATGCAAAAGGTTTCGAGATGAAACAATGCGATGCACCAGTGTGAAAAAGAACTTTTGCAGGAACATCGTTAACAGGAAGGTTACCCATGATGACATCTGACGATTCCTCTGACTGAGCTGCGTTCATCAAGTTGACCTTGGCGTGCTTGGGGTTATGCTTGACCACAGCTGTACTTGCCGATCTCACAGGAGGAGGAGGAGGGAGGCGCCTCTGATTGAAACACTTGTTGGCATAGTGACCCTTCTGTTGGCACTTGTTGCACGTGACCTCTGAAAGCGGACGGTGGTACGGAGCACTCGATCTTGGAGCTTGAGACGAAGTCTTGTTCTGAAAACCAGGGTTGGGTGGGTGGGAAGATCCACTGCCACCTTTTCTCTTCTGAAACGGCTGACGAAACGGAGGAGGAGGAAGCCAATACTTCTGCTGCTTGGCCACTTGAGTAGAGGAAGAAGGAGTAGTGTCTCTAACTCGCTTCTTGGAAGCATCACACCTCAGTTGAGCAGCCTCTTGCTTCCATGCCATGTTGTAGAACTCATCGTACCTCAAGGGCTCAAAGAGAACAAGAGCTAGCTGGATTTCTTCTCTGAGACCACCCCTGAACTGCTATATCATGCTCTTCTCATCAGGTACGTCCTGCTTAGCAAAGCAGGCGAGCTTCTGAAACAACTTGTTGTATTCATAGACAGACAAAGAGCCTTGCTTCAGGTTGCGGAATTCCTCACGCTTGCTTTCAACCACACTCTAGGGAATATGGTGAGCTTTGAAATCTTGACGGAATTCATCCCAGGTAATCACACGTCCACCTCTGGAATCCTTGTACTACTGGAACCATTCTGCAGCTTGGTCTTTGAGTTAGAAGGAAGCGAACTTGACGAAGTCCTCAGGCCTGACGTTACTGCACTCGAAATGCTTGCACAAGTCCACTAGCCAATCGACAGCATCGGTTGCCTCAACACAATTGCTGAAAGTCTTTGGCCCATTAGCAAGGAACTGGTTGAGTGTAGCAAAGTGATTCTGATTGTTGCCTTGGTTCGCTTGATTGCGCTCTTGAAGAATTTGCATGATCAACTGTGTGTTTGCATTGGTTATGGCCATCATAGCTTGCCATGCCTCCGGAGGAGGTGGAGGTGGTGGCGGATCCTGATTCTGATTCTGATTGGTGCTCTTAGCGGGAGCCATCCTGAAGAGGGTGACAACCGTTAGCACATTGACAGATAAAATGAAGCTGAATCAAACGGGATGAAAATTGCAACATATAGTCTTCACATCCGAACATAAGAACGAATGCATTCCAATTGAAATGGTCACATATCCATAAAATTAAGAAGCCACTTAGAATTTAGGTAGAGAAATAAATCAACAAGGTACGGATCAAGAACGAATACTCGGTAAGAAATCCCAATCTCAAACCAAATATCCGTGGAAGAAGAACTAGAGCTACAAGAATTCCCACCTATGAAACTCCCGAACCTTTCTGGTTATGCAATCAGGTGTTGGGGATACAGGGGAAGCATAATATCTCACCCAAATCTAGCAAATCCTACATCCAGCTGTATCCATCCTTCAACACATAACCGAGAAAAAACTTCGGAAACCATCTACCTCAACCTTCGAAAAGCATCCGTTATACAAGTTATGGCGATACTCCCAAACTCCCGCCCCAGTACTGGGTGGCGTCGAGGTTATTTCACCAACGAACTGCATAAAAGAGATTTTCGATGTCGGTGTACTAAACTCGGGTATTCCAGAATTGCAACGATAAAATTGTGACGACAACACCTCGGAGCTCAACTCCCCGGGACACTGCCACAACCCCTAAAGACAGGAGGCACCAAGAACAATGTTCTCGTCACAAAACCATCGGAACGATTCCAAGATACCCGCGTGATCCTAAAAAAATTTAGTGAAATTTGAGAAGAGAAGAGTCAAAACTCTACGTCAGGATGCCTTACCAGAGCGATGAGGAGACTAGGGAGTAAAAAGAATTCCTAAACTCTCCGATATATAATTCCTAAATGACTCAAAACATTTTTTTAGACTCAACAACGGCTGCTAAAAACGATCAAGCAATGGGGCTCCTAAAGTAGGGGAAGGCTCTGATTACCAACTTGTAACGCCCTCGATGCGGCTATAGCTCTCACGTGTCGAGGCACGACTTAGAGACATAACCGCATTGAAAGCATATGTCGCAAGTTAGGCAATCTTCACAACATCCCATGTAATATAGATAAAAAAAGGGGAGATACATAGTTGGCTTACACTCGCCACGTCAATCAAAGTACATAAATAGCATTACAACATTCAAACACTCATGGCCCGACTACGGCGCCAAAATAGAAGAACAACCCAACATGCGACATGGTCCCGATCACCCCAACTGGGCACCACTACTGATCATCAGGGAAAGACACGTAGTATCGGCGTGAGTCCTCGTCGAACTCCCACTTGAGCTCAAGCGCGTCATCTGGAACGGAGTCATCAGGTCCTGCATCTGGTTTGGAAGTAATCTGTGAGCCACAGGGACTCAGCAATCTCGCACCCCCGCGATCAAGACTATTTAAGCTAATGGGTAAGGCAAGGGAAAATAAGTGGAGCTGCAGCAAGCGACTAGCATATATGGTGGCTAACCTGTTCGCAAAAGAGAGCGAGAAGAGGAGGCAAAGCGTGAACGGAAAACTAGAGAACAACCTGCGCAAGCATTACTCCAACACCGTGTTCACTTCCCGGACTCCGCCGAGAAGAGACCATCAGGGTAACACACTCGGTTGATTCATTTTAATTAAGTTAAGGTTCAAGTTATCTACAACCGGACATTAACAAATTCCCATCTGCCCATAACCGCGGGCACGGCTTTCGAAAGTTCAAATCCCTACAGGGGAGTCCCAACTTAGCCCATGACAAGCTCTCACGATCAACGAAGGAATAGACCTCCTCCTGAGACGTTCCGGTCAGACTCGGTATCCCGGTTCTTCAAGACACTTCGACAAGTTAAAACAAATCCAGCAACACCGCCCAAATGTGCCGACAAATCCCGATAGGAGCTGCACATATCTCGTTCTCAGGGCACACTCAGATTGTCCAAACTTCCGGTAGGCCAGCCCAGAGTTGCCCCTGGTGGCCACCGGCGGCTGACAAGGTGTACCAACACTCAGAGGAGCACTGGCCCGGGGGGGGGGGTTAAATAAGATGACCCTCGGGCTCCGGAAACCCAAGGGAAAAGAGGCTAGGTGGCAAACGGTAAAACCAAGGTTGGTCATTGCTGGAAAAGCTTTAATCAAGGCGAACTATCAAGGGGTTCCCATTATAACCCAACCGCGTAAGGAACGCAACAATCCGGGAACATAACACCGATATGACGGAAACTAGGGCGGCAAGAGTGGAACAAAACACTAGGCGAGAGGCCGAGCCTTCCACCCTTTACCAAGTACATAGATGCATTAAGATAACATGGCAATATAATGATATCCCAACAAGTAAATAATGTTCCGACAAGGAACGGTCTCCAATCTTCACCTGCAACTAGCAACGCTATAAGAGGGGCTGAGCAAAGCGGTAACATAGCCAACCAACGGTTTTCTAGGACATGGTGGGTTAGAGGTTTGACATGGCAATTTGGGAGGCATGATAAGCAAGTGGTAGGCATCGTAGCATAGGCATAGCAAAAGAGCGAGCATCTAGCATAGCAAAGATAGTAGTGATTTCGACGGTATGATCATCTTGCCTGCAAAGTTGTCAGAGTTGACTGGATCCTCGAAAGCAAACTCAACGGGCTCCTCGTTAGCAAACTCGTCTCCCGGCTCTACCCAAACAAGACAAACAAGTAACAAGGACACAATCAACCACGTGCAAACTCAAACAACAAGATGCAAAGATGGTATGCTATGCGGGATGCAATATGTGATGCATATGCAAGATTTGACAAGGGATGCAAGAATCTGGCCTCAACTTGGAAATCCAAGTGTGCCACTGGAAAGGTGAGATGAAATCCCTTGAAAACGATATAAAGAACGCCGGAATCGGAGTTACGGTTTGGAAATGGCAAGCAATTCAAATATGGCCACGTTCTGCGATTTACAGCAAGTAGCCATCTAAATGCAACAAGATGAACATGCTACAGCACCCAAACATGGCAACAAAATACATGGCAGGGATCCATTCATGATGCTTAACAAAAGACTAGCACTGAGCTACGGCCAATTCATCCATTAACAGGTTCAAACAAGCATGGCAAAAATGCATTTGGTAAACAGATTTCAGACTTAGTGAAATTAACACTTATCTGGAATTTCAGATCAGATAGCACTCTTTGGAGCATGAAAACTATATGCTACAGGACCTGAACATGGCAAAGTAAAGCATGGCATGGAGCTACTCAAAGAGCTTAACAAAAGTCCCTTAGTGACCTTGAGCCAAAAGGGGTCAGAAAATACATTTGCAAGCATGTGAACATGGCAAAAACATAATCAGTTCTCAGACTTAGTGAAAACTGAAGCATGCTGAAACAGATATCAAGTAGGCATGTTTACGAGCTCGATGCACTCACTACAGAGCATGTCATGACAAACTAAGCATACACCCATCCAGAATACACAAAATACAAGCTAGACATGGCAAGAACAATAACATAGCATGCACGGATCAACTACAACATCCTCGGCAAAATCGCTAACAAGTAGACAATCTGCCCAGATTCACGAAATAGCAAAAGTAGAGCTCGATTGACTCAAGCTAGGATGCTCCATAATTGCAAACAAGGACATGAATGGATAGAGCACTACAAGATTAACAAAACATCCTTAGTGATCATCCTCAAAAGAGGCACGGATCACTAGGAAACAACATGAACATATGGCATCATGAGGTAAACATATCAAGGACTTAGTGGAAATGCTAAGTCCCTGAAATCAGCATTAACGAATGCACCACTTTGCAAGCTTGTGCTAGTCACCACACACATCACAAAAATACATGGGTTGCACCTCTGGATAGATGGCAAAACATATAACAAAACTCATGAAGAGCTCAGGGGCATATCATGCACACAATAATCATGGCAAAAATGACAAATATCTAATTAGAGCAGCAGATCTGACAATTATCTCAAATAGCACTCTTCCAACAGCATTTCGGGCATCAAGATGAACTCAAATGAAAATGATGCAATGAGATAAAATGATGTGTTCTCTGAGACAAACATTTTGATATACTATATGCCCAAAACAGAGTTACCGATGCAAAGTTACGACATGATGAACATAGCAAAATATTAGTGTTTCGGGCAAAAAGTCAACCCGATCCGGATCTGGATCTAGAGGGCACTGTAGCGGCACGGTCGACGGAGTTCGCCGGGGAGGTCGAAGCAGGGGAGGCCGGAGCTCACCGGACGGCGAGGTGGCCGCGGTGGAGCTCGGGTCCTCCGGCGAGGGGTGCGCGGCGACGCGGCGGCCGGAGATGGAGAGGCGGCGGGGCGGTGAGGCGCGGGCGTCGTCGGCAAGGTCGGGCGGCGAGAGGAGCCGCCGCGGTGGAGCTCCCCGGCGGCGAGGCCGAGCGGCGAAGGCGCGGTGGCGGCGGTGTTCCAGGCGGCGGGGCGAGGGAGACGAAGCCCCGGGCGGCGGCGGCGGATCCCGAGCCGCAGGGGCCGGCCACGGGCCGAGCGGGCCCGCGCGGAGTCGGCGGCGATGTGGGGCGCCCGCGCCACGTGGCGCGCCCTGGTTGGCGGCGGCGGTTTGTCCGGAGGGGTTCGGACGTGTCCGGCGCGACAAAGGATGGATCTAGGGTTTCGGGAGGAAGGGGAAGGAGAAATTTCAGGGGGCCTTTAAATAGGCATAGGAGGAGCTAGGAGAATCCAAATGAGGTGCGGTTTTCGGCCACGCGGTCGTGATCGAACGCTCTAGATGATGGAAAGGGTTTTGGTGGGTTTTGGGCCAACTTGGAGGGGTGTTGGGCTGCAACACACACGAGGCCTTTTCGGTCCCTCGGTTAACCGTTGGAGCATCAAATGAAGTCCAAATGGTACGAAACTTGACAGGCGGTCTACCGGTAGTAAACCAAGGCCGCTTGGCAAGTCTCGGTCCAATCCGGAAATGTTTAATCCCCACACACGAAAGAAAAGTAGAAATGACCACCGGAGGAGAACGGAGCGCCAGAATGCAAAACGGACAACGGGGAAAATGCTCGAATGCATGAGATGAACACGTATGCAAATGCAATGCACATGATGACATGATATGAGATGCATGACAACGACAACAACACACGGAGACAAAGACCCGAACTCGTGAAAATAAAATAACTTAACGCCGGAACGGCAAGAGTTGGATTACATATTGGGTAAATTACATCCGGGGTGTTATAGTGGGTGCAGGAATAAGTGGAGAAGGGCCACCGTGGGCCCACGAGGCAGGGGGCGCACCCAGGGGGTTGGGCGCGCCCTCCACCCTCGTGGCCAGGTGGATGCCCCCCTGCTGTGTTCTCAGTGCCAAATATTCTCAAATATTCCAGAAAAAATCATATTTGAATTTCAGGGCATTTGGAGAACTTTTATTTTCGGGGTATTTTTATATTGCACGGATAATTGAGATAACAGACAGAAAATACTATTTTTACTTTATTTAATATAAATAACAGAAAGTAAAAGGAAGGTACAAAGAGTTGTGTTTTCTAACCTCATCCATCTCATGATCATCAAAAGGAATCCATTAACAAGGTTGATCAAGTCTTGTTAACAAACTCATTCCGAATAACATGGAACCGGAGAATTTTCGAATAACACTAGGTTACCTCAACGGGGATATGCACATCCCCAACAATAAGAATATCATATTTCTTCTTGACAGTAGGAAGAGGAAATTCAAAACCTCCAAAAATAATTGATGGAATTATTCCAATAAAATTGATACTGTGGACTTGAGGTTGTTTCCTCGAAAGTGTACCGTATGCTCATTACCATTAACATGAAAAGTGACATGGCCTTTGTTGCAATCAATAACAGCCCCTGCAGTATTCAAAAAGGGTCTTCCAAGAATAATAGACATACTATCGTCCTCGAGAATATCAAGAATAACAAAGTCCGTTAAAATAGTAACATTTGCAACCACAACAGGCACATCCTCACAAATACCGACAGGTATAGCAGTTGATTTATCAGCCATTTGCAAAGATATTTCAGTAGGTGTCAACTTATTCAAATCAAGTCTACGATATAAAAACAGAGGCATAACACTAACACCGGCTCCAAGATCACATAAAGCAGTTTTAACATAGTTTCTTTTAATGGAGCATGGTATAGTGGGTACTCCTGGATCTCCAAGTTTCTTTGGTATTCCACCCTTAAAAGTATAATTAGCAATCATGGTGGAAATCTCAGCTTCTGGTATCTTTCTTTTATTAGTAACAATTTCTTTCATGTACTTAGCATAAGGATTCATTTTGAGCATATCAGTTAATCGCATACGCAAAAAGATAGGTCTAATCATTTCAGCAAAGCGCTCAAAATCCTCATCATCCTTTTTCTTGGATGGTTTGGGAGGGAAAGGCATGGGTTTTTGAACCCATGGTTCTCTTTCTTTACCATGTTTCCTAGTAACAAAGTCTCTCTTATCATAACATTGATTCTTTGATTGTGGGTTATCAAGATCAACAGCAGGTTCAATTTCTATATCATTATCATTACTAGGTTGAGCATCAACATGAACATTATCATTAACATTATCACTAGTTTCAGGTTCATTACCAGATTGTGTTTCAGCATCAGAAATAGAAATATCATTTGGATTCTCAGGTGTATCAATAACAGGTTCACTAGAAGCATGCAAAGTCCTATCATTTTTATTTTTCTTCCTTTTAGAAGGACTAGGTGCATCTATATTATTTCTCTGAGAATCTTGCTCAATTCTCTTAGGGTGGCCTTCAGGATACAAAGGTTCCTGGGTCATTTTACCAGTTCTAGTAGCCACTCTAATAGCATAGTCATTATTCTTACTATTGAATTCATTGAGCAAATCATTTTGAGCTTTAAGTACTTGTTCTACTTGAGTGGTAACCATAGAAGCATGTTTACTAATAAGTTTAAATTCACCTTTGACATTAGCCATATAATCACCCAAGTGTCCAAGCATATCAGCACTGTGTTTTAATTCTCTACCAAAGTAAGCATTGAAGTGTTCTTACTTAACCATAAATTTATCAAACTCATCTAAGCATGGGCTAGCAAACTTAGTAAATGGGATTTCAGCTTTATCATATCTATAGAGAGAATTTACCTTTACTACCTGTGTCGGGTTATCAAGACCATGTATTTCTTCAATAGGATATGGATTAAAATTATGCATTTCTTCGACAGGCGGTAAATTAAGACCATGTATTGCTTCAATAGGCGATGGATTAAAATTATGCATTTCTTCGACAGGCGGTAAATTAAGACCATGTATTTCTTCAATAGGAGGTAAATTCTTAACATCTTCAGCTTTAATACCCTTTTCTTTCATAGATTTCTTTGCCTCTTGCATATCTTTAGGACTGAGAAATAGAACACCTCTCTTCTTCGGAGTTGGTTTAGGAATAGGCTCAGGAAGTGTCCAATTATTTTCATTTGTCAACATCTTATTCAATAGAATTTCAGCTTCATCCGGTGTTCTTTCCCTGAAAACAGAACCAGCACAACTATCCAGGTAATCTCTGGAAGTATTGGTTAGTCCATTATAAAAAATATCAAGTATTTCATTTTTCTTAAGAGGATGATCAGGCAAAGCATTAAGTAATGGACGTGAAATTTCTTAGTACAATTAAAGATTCATTGAAAAGTGCTTTTTGATGAAAGACTTAGGTGAAGCGACATATATATTGGGCATTAAAATCTATAGAGATAGATTAAGACACCTAATAGTGCTTAGTGAGAGCACATACATTGACAAGGTTTTAAAGAGGTTTAAAATGGAGAATGCCAAGAAGGGCTCACTCCCAATGTCACATGGCACAACACTTAGCAAGATTCAAAGTCCCCGGACGATGATCAAGTGTAGATGATCAATATTCCACATGCTTTGGCGGTGTGATCTATCATATACGTCATGCTATGTCAAGATCAGATTTTCTTATGCTCTAAGTGTTCGTAGCAGGTACCAAAACAATCCAAGATTGTCTCACTAGGCAGCCATTAAAAATATTCTGAAGTACCTCAGAAGGACTAAGGATTTGCTCCTAGTCTATGGAGGTGATGAAGAGCTCGTTGTAAGTGGTTACACCGATGCTAGCTTCCTGAATGATATGGATGACTACAAATCTCGATCGGGCTATGTTTTCACTCTCGATGGTAGTGCAGTGGCTTGGAAAAGTTTCAAGTAGAACATTGTTGCTAATTCTATGATGGAAGCAGAATATATCACAGCTTTAGAAGCTTC
The DNA here is from genome assembly GCF_056163025.1 of Triticum urartu. Taxonomy (NCBI): domain Eukaryota; kingdom Viridiplantae; phylum Streptophyta; class Magnoliopsida; order Poales; family Poaceae; genus Triticum; species Triticum urartu. Next base: position 319,018,992 of record NC_141875.1, on the reverse strand, counting down.
GAAGAAGGTGGTTTGGATCAATATGTTTCTTGAAGAACTACATGTGGTTCCAAGTGCAACGAATCCCATGGAGCAATATTGTGATAATAGCGGCACTGTGGCTCAACAAAGGAGCCAAGATCCCATCAAAAGTCCAGTACAACGCAAGTATCACCTTATTCGATATCATGTTGAAGAAGGTTTAGTAAAAGTACTCGAGATTCACACAGGCTTGAATGTGTCACACCCGATGACGAATCCTTTACCACGAGCAAAGCATGAACAACACCTGATTGCCATTGGTGTAAAGGAAGCTATGTAATCTAGATTATTGACTCTAGTGCAAGTGGGAGATTGTTGAAAATATGCCCTAGAGGCAATAATATTTGTATTCTGTATTTCCAAGTTTATAGTTAATGTTTATATTCTATGCTATAACTGCTATGATTCTTGAATATGTGATTCATAGAAAACTCATTAGCACGTGTAGAAGTCTATAGTTCATAACACATGAGTTAACCTATGCTTGATTCCTTAGACCATGAGAGTATAGAGTCACTCCATACTGGATGTTTCCCTTTGGGGTTGTTCCGAAGTCATCTGTAACAGGGTGACCATAACGGCAACTTACGGGTTCATCAGAAATGTATGATGAGGGACCAGATAGCTTGAGACTGCGATTTGCTCCTCCAACAAGGGAGAGATATTCTTATGGTACTCTCGGTGTGACGACATCTATCATCATCTAGCCAGACAAAGTGTGAATTGATCATGAGGATGCCGGAACACTTGAACGAGAAAAGAGAACGAAACCAATAATGAGGAAGCCCGGTATAGTGAGCATGTGTTGATCTCACAAAGTACCGATATATCTCACCTAGGGTTTTGTAAACGTATCGCGAAGAAAAAGGAACAGCATATGATAACCAACAATTCACTCGAATATCATTCGTGCAAGTATAGAAATCAATATGGATATCCATGGTTCCGCTATTGATCATTGAACGGAAGTAGTTTTCATTCATGTCTATATTTTACCGAACCTGCAGGGTCACACACTTAAGGGATTACGCTCTGTTGAGTTCTATAGGAGTTAGGAATATGAGAAAATATTACCGAAAAAAATTTGAGAATAAAAGAAATTGTTTTCAAAGAAACTGGAAGGGTTTCGGGGTTACCGGAATAGTTTCAGAGAAACTAGGTAATACCAAGTAGTGATATGCAGGCAGAAAATGTTTTTGGGGACCTAATACAAATAATAGAAGACTTAGGTAATTATTTAGGAGTCCCTATATTTAGAGTCAATGGGCTAAGGGAAATATCAATTGATCGATTAGTGAAGAGCTAATTGGCCCTAAGGCCCTTATAGTGGAGGCACCCTCCCACCGTCGTGCTTTTTTAGACAAGCTAAAGGGGGGAGGATTTCTCCTCCCCTAGGCCGGCGCAAGGGAAGGGGGGGCTCCTCCAAGTCAGCCTCCCCCCCCCCCCCCCCCCCCACACACACACACCTATATTTACGAGAGCCCCCCCCCTCCACGCGCGTGCGCGCGAACACACAAGCCCTTTATTCCAGGGCGTCCACTATGTAGCTCTAGTTCTTGTTTAGACTTGTTCTAGACTAGACCTAACTTTGGTTTTCTCTTGTCCACATAATAGAGAAGCCTCGTAAGGCTCTCTTTTTTCTCCTCTAGCTCGTACGTGTGCAATTCATAGAGAGGTCGTACTACCAGGCTTCAGGTCGTACTACCAGGCTTCGGTTCGATGGATCATTCATGAACCATTCAAGGGACTTCATCAGCAATCTACTCCAACTTTCTTCCACTGCAACTCGTAGTTGGTAACGATCCATACCTCTATATGCATCTTAATAGTGTTCCTGAAGTTCGATCTATATATTTTTTTCTATTATGTTTCCCAACATCATATTATACTCCTTTTTTCCTTTATATATTTACAGGTTCTCATCGGGGGTTTTAATGAGGTATAATATCAACACAAGATCATATGTCATACTTTTTGTTTTTCCCATTGAAATTTTTAAGGAAATATATACAATATATGTATTGTCCCTTTTTTATTGTTCTCTTATTGTTTTAAAAGGCGACGATTGCTATTGTATATTTTCTCCTTATTTGTCCACTGGGTCTCACATATTTCTCACGGGATTTTTAAAGGAATCTTTATCAAGATGAAGTCTGCTGACAAGACCAAGCAGTGATTAGGGGGGGAGTGCTTGGATTAATTAATGTGTTATTTGTAGGAACCGTCAGCAGTTGTCTTGGGGCAATAGTCACGACGGTTGCGCCCATCTCTATATGCCTATTAAGAAGCGTCCTTGGCACTGTATAAACAGGGTACTCTCGTCAATAAAGATTAAAAAATCGACAAATAATAAAGATTAACTACTCTCATTACATCTCTGTTTACTATTTGCATCGATCGAGTCTCTCGTTTTCAACTTCAAACAGTGACGAGTGAAACTCGCTGGCGCCTACTGCTTCTACGAGCGGGCGGCGCTGCGAGCCAATCCACCGTCTCTTCTCAGGGATGGGAGCGCAGCGGAAGCATGAGGGGCTGGCCCGAACAGCCACGGGCAGGCGCATCGTACGCTATGGAAGGGGGCCGATCAAGAGCACACGCGGGGCAGGCAACACCAAAGCATCACCCATTCATAACAACAATTCAGTCAAGCGGGCCGGAATAAAAAGTGAATGCAGATTCCCCGTTTACTTTCATCTTCATTCTTTTTTAATTTTAAAGAGAATTACATCTTGTACTGTCCTTCCATGTTCCATCCTTCCTTTCCAAAATAAAACAACTGTTCTCTTGACCAGGAAACTAGAATGTAAGTAGTCTTTTCTTTTTCATCGCCCTTAAAGCTGGAATAACAACTGGAGCAGGACCAGGAAGAGAAACGCAAAATGGTAGCCCCCACTAAGCAACAGATTTGTTGACCCGGATTGGCAACGAGCCAATGGTCACAACATCAACCAAGGGACTCTTATCTTCAGCCTTCCTTGTCTTGGAACTGATTGTAAGAGAACCAACTTTCGCAACAATTGAATCATCTTCAGGTGCCTCCAATCTGACAATTGCCGAGCTAATATTAACTCCGTTCTCACGCAATTTTGACGATCCATGTCCAGCACCATCAGGATTCGGTTTAGGGTTTTCCACCTTCTTCCAGTATTGTTGCTTCCCATCCATGCTCATTTTCAAGGTTGAAGTTTGTGGCTGGCTAGTTGAAGATCTAGGCGCTTTTTCATTATCCTGCTTGCCATAAAAACGGTTTTCTTGATGCCCATTTTCTTTCCCAGCCTCACTACCAACTTGTCTTTCAACAGCATCCTGTTGTTTGATGCCATTACAATCATGTGGCTTCTCTGACATGTTCTGTATCTCCAATGTTCTGTCTATCAGCACACCACCAAATTTTGGCATCTGAAGATCTGAGGCATCGCTCTTACGCTGTGAGACAGGCACAAAATCTGGAGCATTGTGACTCAACTTGGACCATCTGCGCTGCTTAATTCTTGCTTCATCTTCCTCGTATCTCATAAAATCGTCAAATAGGCACTCCTTCACTTTGATATCCTTCAAGATCTTGAGCACAGATATTCCAGGAACATATGGGACCTGCATTTGAAGCTTGGATCATGATCACGAGGTTGAAAGCAGACACTACATGTATGCTCAGAACTAGACCACGGAAAAAGAATGCAATGTGAAGACACTTCACCACACAGAAACTAGTATTCACTTGATATTCCATGGATCAAAACTGGCTTCCCACAAATGGAATGCTTACCTCTTGGGTATCTCTGCTGTGTGTGACAGGCTTATTTTCATTATTCTGAAGCAAGATATTCTGCAAAGTATAGTTAGGTACGTCTTTGATTATATGCCATCTTACAGGAAAGCAACCAGTCCATTTATCCTGGCACCAGAAGTCCATGTCCTTATGAAAATCGACAGGACCAACCATCTCGGCCAAGCCACAAAAGTGCCCGCTACCATTCACCTGATGAACCACAAGTCACATTTAATAATTGAATTTTAAGGACAAACCATATTTTAAGAAAATGGAAGTTGGACAAGTTGGAACTGCTTACAGAAAAGAACAGAAAAACTGGACACTTTGTAGAATTCCGCTTAGCTATTCGGTCAGCATCCCTATATGCGCAATCCAGCTTGCTATTTCCACTGGAGGAACTAGACCATACACCATACTTAATTGATTTGTGGATATCCGCCTCACCAATTGACTTGATAACGAAGAACTTTGCATAGGGATTGTCCACTCGGAGGTCATTACCGTTGTATTGGTCAGGTCTTATAATGATTGTCCCATCTGAGTTCCCAACAATCAGCCTTGACGTGTAGGATTTTGCAACTATGGCTGGTGACCTTTGGCCGCTATGTTTCTCCGCATTACTAGAGCCATGTGCCTTTAGTTGACCACTCGACTTCGAAGTAGGCTGAAATTTCTCAGCTGAAGCCCACTTCTGAGGATCAGATCCGACACACGCAAAACAATCATTTCCAGATAATTTTGCCTTTGGTGAATGCTTGGCAGCAGCCATTGGACTGTCAAGCACATTTGTAGGTGCCTAATCATAAGAATAATATTTCTCAGCTCAAGATAGGAACAAACTTACAGCATGAGAAAAGAAATAATCGACTTCTGTATCAACAGTAAGAAGCAGAAAGTGTTTTGATGACTACAGAACTTTTACATGTAGTGGAGAAAATATAGAAGCTATTATGCTGAAAGATGTTGTACAGAATATAAAACAAACTACTCTATTGTAGTTGACCCAACAGTACTCTATGGTAGTTGACCCAACAGATAACATCAATAACTAGCAATCTTCCATTAACAATTATCTCTGTCCTAGAGAAGAGGACGAGAGCTGGCAAGGTGGCTAGTAACACAACAAATACACGTGTTGGAGAAATAAAATCAGCCTCACATTCAATGTTACTTCTACAATATGCATGCCTTGCAACGTTGAAAAGTTACCAACCCAAAAGAACATCAAAAAGAAGGAACCTTGACGACTGGGAGGGCCATATAGTAGTGGAATTTATTTCTGAAGATATATTAAGACGTGGTGGGAACAATTGCCCATTCACATCAGAGCATCATCAACTACTGGTACCCCAAAAGCTTCAACGGCATTACAGGCTTACTGTTCTGAGTTTTTCTTAGGCATGCTATTTTCATATTTAAGGGTTCATACACAAGAAATTAAGAGGAAATGATGGATCCTATAGTAGCTTCAACTCAACAAGCAGTTCAGAGGATGTTACTTACTCGCTTCGTTCTGATGAATAAGGTGTATTTCATTTTGTTAAGACAAGACTTTTGAGCAAGAATTACTCTTCTAATATTTGATTTATGTGACACAAAATCACCATCATAACAAAGTACTTCTAAATACAAACCTAGTGACACAAATTTCATGTCATATAACCTTGTATTTATGTAGCCATTATTGGTCAAATGCATGTCTTAACGAAACAAAACACGCCTTACTTCTAGGAATGGAGGTAGCAAATGCTAAACAGCAGGCCTCACAAAAAGAGAACAATGAGAGCAAATCCCAGAAGAACATGTTCGCCTACCTGTGGGGTATGAAGAGGTTTAACAGGCACCATGGACCCATTTCCCAGCTCTTGCTTCATTGGAAGTGAGTTATGCAACTGAACAATTGGCATCATTGAGTGATTCTGAAACTGCTTTGAAGAGACAATTGTTGATTGTACAGGCGGATTCACGACAACATCATTTTTCGGGGCAACAAGAGCCATCGAAGGTAACACATGATTTGTGGATGTTACAGCATAAGCTGGCATGCTTGGAATGAATGCAACACTAGATGGGTGGAGAGATGTGGCAGTGATTCCTAGGACACTATCTACTGCATAAGGAAGAACAGATGGAATGTAATAAGATGAGGGAACTACTTGGCATGTAGGGTCAGCATCAGGGACATATTCTTGTGGCAGATAAGATCCATCAACTATGTAACCAGGATCCATAGGGTAAGGGCTGTAGGAAGGATGAACTGATCCATTGTCAGGGGTAGCATAGTAAACACACTGTGTGCCGTCAGTCTGGAAAGCCTGTGAGAGCAACATGTGAGAAATGTTCGAAGGTAAAAAGAACAGGTACTGAAGAAATTTTGCTGTTACACTAACCGGAAAATAAACATCTTGAGCATCATACCCTAGAGAGTTCTGATGGTTATACCAATCCATAGGTGATCCAACTTCTGTATTTAAAAGGACTATGTATTATAATCTGATAGCGCAGGGAAGTAAAAATACCATCAACTGCATGGTGCAAATTAATATTTTACCTGCATAACCATATGTATAGGAATTTACAGCAGTTGGAACATATACATTTTGTCCATACAATAATTCAGGGGCCATTTCCATCTCCGTACAATCGACAGCTTTGAAGGAAACGCCCCGCGTTATACTGTAGTGACTTGGCTGGAATGAGCAACAGAAAGCATGTTACACAAAATTTAACAACATGCATCACACAGATAAAAAGATAACTGAAGGTGGCAACACAAAAGAGCATAGCAAGATGAACTCCAAAAGGTTGAGTACAAAAAGCTGGCATAAAAATAAGTAAACAAGTATGTATTGCAAGAAGATATAGTACAATAATTTACAAACATGGGAAGGAATATCAAAGGCAATTGTTATGATTAAAATTACAGTTTTGCTAAAGCACATCTAGATGTGCCATAAGTATTGCACATCTAAGTCCTATGTCATTGATCTTGCGTTGAGATTCGTGTGGATATTTTTCTTTTTCTTTTTTCTTTTCCTCTTTATACTTGATTCACTCACTTAGATGTGCAATAACTAGAGCACATCTAGATGTGCCCTAGACACACCCTTAAAATTATGAGAAATGAAAAGTAGTGACTTAGATATTACTAGGAGTAACATATTTATGTGCAGAAACTCTCAGCACAATTTATTGGGCATAGCTAACAGGTTAGATGATATGTTCACTGAGTCAGAGCTTATCCTAAGTTGGTTAGGCTGGAGGGTCAAATCTAATAAAGTCCTTCACACATAACAAATTCAAAAAAATCACAACATGTAGTTACCCATCTTCCTGCCTTAGTTGAATAAGAATATTAGACTAGTGTGTCCCAGATTACACCAATCCCCATTCTCACACCTACAATCATCAAAATACTATGCGAACATGCCTAATTTTGATCAGCTCAGGAACACTATCATCATTCTGTACAATTTGATGCGTGCATAACGATGTAGACTTTGTTGTGTACAGATGAAAAGGTGCAATTGACGGTACATAACCAAAAAATCAAATCGAAGTTTGTGTCGGCCTAATTTTAATAGGCAACGAAAACAGCAGAGACCAATTTTTACGCAAGTTAATCGCCAAAATTACCGATTACACCCCTATAGTAAATCGAAGCAACAAAGGCTCAAACAGATGCAATACCATGATCAAACATGTTACCTTCGATAACAAAAAAAAACGCGAAACTTCACCAACAAGGAAAACCTAGATCCGAAACCGATCCGCCCACAAAACCAAAACCAGATATCGGCACATGACACCGAACCTAAATCACAGGCCCGGCCCATGGCAAATAGATCCACACCTCCGCCATCCCGAGAGGAACCGGCGTCGCCTACGGCCAGCGAGGAGGATGCAGACATGAATCAGATGGTTGAAGGCAGAGGGGGAGGGGGAGGGGGGGGGGGGGGGGGGGGGGGTGTTAGGAGACTCACCAGTCACGACGTGTAACAGGCTTACAGCCTTGACTCCAGTCGCCGCCGGGGAAACCCTAAACCTAGGAGAGAAGGGGAGAGGCGGCGAAGAGGCAGGCGAGGCGGGGAAAGAGGTGGAAGCAAAGCGGGAAATGCCAGAGGCGAGCTGGAGCCTGAGGGGGCGAGATTTTGTTTCTTCCTCTCGTCTGCCTTTCTGTATTTATTTATATTCTGGCTCTCCTTTGCACATTGACAATTTGTGACCTTGGGCTATATGGCGGTTCGAAACAGCGCGCGGTTACCGTGACACGTCGGGCCCGTTGCCGTGTCACCTATAAACCGCTTGGGTCACGCTGTCTGAAAGTGGTAAATCCCTACCCTCAAAAAAAGAAAGTGGTAAATCCCTTCTCTCTTTTTTTGAGTAACGGTAAATCCCTTTTGTTAGGAAGGTTAACTACCGACCATCAGCTAGGAGAAGGGTCTAGCGACCCCTTTCCACCGTTGCACGAATCTTGACGCAGGGTCGGTGCCACGTCAGATTTCAAACTAACTAGAAGGGTTGAACGCGCTTTGCTGCGCCGTTGTAACTTTCTTTTAAAAAATCACTCTCTTTCACAATATAAGGTATATTATTTTTTTGAAAAGATAAATCTTTTAAGTTTCATCAAATTTGTAGAAAAATATATCAAAATTCATAATATCATATTGGTATTTTTAGATTCATCATGAAATGAATTTTAATTTTTTTTTGTTTAATATTGCGGATGTCGATATTTTTGCTTTGAACTTGCTCTAAGTTGAAAATTTTGACTTCCTAGAAAAACTAATACCCTTTATATTTTGGAACTGACAAAATATTTAGTCTGGCGTGTGGGGAAGATGATAGTGTGTTTTATTTTTATTTTATAATGCATTGATTTGGTGGGCCTTTCATGATGTGATTCTGTGTTCTCCACTAACCAATCTATATTTATGTGGAGAAATTTCAGTGCTGGTGGTTGCATATACTATATTGGTGCTACGATATCACATGGTGACACTTCTTTTTATAGGTGGTGAGGTGCATGGGATTGATATGTTTTTATAAGCCAATTGCTGCTGATTGATTTGCAAAATTGTTGGCCTGGTTAAAATCGTAAACCAAATCCAAAATTGAATACCTCAATTGAAATAGCTTTAAAAGGAAACATAATGAATTAAAAGAATTGAATGAGAAAGCTTGAGAAAATGTAGACCCGGTCAAAATCGGATGACACAATTCTAAATTGAATACCCCAATTAATTGTGAGGCCTTAAAAGTTAGAAAGCATAATGTGTAGTATAAGATGATTGAATGAGAGAGCTTCACGAAATTATTGACCCGGTCAAAATCGGTGACACAATTCTAATTGAAGACCTCGGTTGAATGTGGGCTCTTTGAACCTAAGGAGCTTAGTGTTATAGAGGATTCACCGCGGGAATAAAACCCAACGAATGTTCCTTTTTTTTCAAATAACTTGCCCACCCCCACTGGCTAGTGGCGTGGTCTTTGCATATGGAGGACCCTGAATTGAATCCTAGGACTTCCCTTTTTGCCCACTTTTTTAATCATGATGGCATTTTCTAGAAAAACAATAGCTTGGGAGTTTATTAAGAGATGGCATTTTGTGTTAAAAAACAAAGAGATTACCTTTTATATTTTAATAGATGGTATTGTTATATTAAGAGATGACAATTTTGTTTAAGAGATGGCATTTTTGCATTAAGAGATGGCATTTTTAATTAAGAGATGGTGTAAGGGCATATTTCTTCCTAAGTGGTTTTGCTGATTGATGACATTGCATTTGCGGACTAATCGTGTGCGTTGAGCATTTCAAATATCTCATGTCTAGGCACAACACGATTCGGTGCCCCTCGGAGCCTATCGAAGACGACGGTTCTCTACGTTTCTTCTTGATCAGGTCGTCATTCTTCTCCACCAATACTTCAATTTCTTTTTCATAATCTTCACGTGTAGCCTTGAGTTCTTCCTCCAGTTCCTTGATTCTAGCCTTAGCCTTCTTCAGATCTATCATGTCGGCGCACATCTGGTTCTCCTGTCGTCGAATGTGCTGGTTTAGCTCCTGGATAAAAGCTGCGATTGATCTATCCTTCCTGGTGCTGATCATCTCCCAGTGTTCATCTCGGCGCCAACAAATCTGGTAGATAGTATCCTTGAGATCCTTGCGGTAGACTTCTCCAATGCGTCCCATGGCGATGTGAGCTGCCATGCTCTTTCCTAGATTCCAAGTTGGTGCATCAAAAGAAAATTCTATGGGCTCAGTGACTGGCATGAACATCCTTCCTGGACTTGAACTTGAATCATCCAGCGCTCTTCTTCAGGTAAAGTGGTGTTGTAGGTTCCCATGAAGCTTGGTACTCCTATATTCAAGTATCTAGTGACTTCTTTCAAGTGGCGTCCAAAGGGGGTATCTTCATCCGGTTGTGTGAACTTGTTCCTTGCATCCGCCATCCTAAAGAGTAGAAAGGATGAGAGGTCAGAAGAGAAGAGAGTGAATAGTGATCTAGGTCTTTAGCTTAGTGGTCGTGTCCTACAGTTAGCGTGTGCTCTGATACCATCTCTGTAGCGACCAGACCTCAAACAGTCTGGTCTCTGTGCTCCGGTGTCATCCCTGGATCAGTAATGCTGACACCACACAGTACTCGGAGGATTTATAGCAGAGTAGCAATCACACACTTATTACATCGAGTGTCTCAAAAGAGAACTTATTACAATAAGTATGGCTTAAGGCCATCTAATAACGATAACAGCGAAAGGCTTGGAAGATAAGTGAGTCCATCAACTCCAACGGCATCACTGAGTATAGAACCACGACCTAAAAACTCCTTAATCATCGTCTGAAAAGTCTGCAACATTAACCTTGCAGCCCGAAATGGGTCAGCACATGGAATATGCTGACAAGGTAACACATAGAGAGTAATGGAATGAAATAGCTATACTATATGCATATTTGGCTGGTGGAAAGCTCTATGGTTACAGTTTTGCGTAAAGCCAATTTTTCCCTACTTCAAAGGAATAAAATTTAATTACTATCATGGTGGTTGTTAAACATTGAGAATGGTTGACAACATTCTCAATCCCAATTAAGCATCATCATTAAACATAACCCAACAAAATTAATTAAGAGTAACATGTTGAGATTCACATGATAATTCAGGTACTAGATACTCAAGATTGTCCATAACCGGGGACACGGCTAACCATGATTAGTTTATTACACTCTGCAGAGGTTTGCGTACTTTTCCCCACAAGACTCGATCGCCTCCGTTTGGTTTCTCGCACTACATGGTGTTTGAGAAGATGGATGACCGAGACATAGTCTTTCAGAAGCGCTAGCACCTTACGATCAGGTAGACCGTACCACCTACATCCCCTACATCTGCTAGTCTACCACTGTAAGAGTTCGCACAACTTAGTCAACTATGCTAGAGCCCATAATAGCTTGTGGCTGCACACGAAAGTTTCTAGTATGAATAGTCTCATGATCCCTTTGAGCCTGGGTAGCGGTCCAAAAGAAAACAGGCAAGTCCTGGAATACCCAGGTGCCTCAATCCACCCAGATGTGTGTTTAAGTTGCCACCTTAGATAAACCATTAATTAATCAAACTCACATCTGTCATGGATTTCACTCACCCAATCCACGTCTACTAGCATAGCATGGCATAATAAGTAAACGTAGAAGTAACTCCCAAAGGTTTGATAATAAACAGGTAATAGGTACTACCTCAATCTACTCCCCATCCCACAATTTAATTAGATCCTAACCATGCAATATGTGAGGATTGATCTAATGCAATAAAACTGGGTAGTAGAAAAGATATGATCAAAGTGTTACTTGCCTTGCTGATGATCCGCGAAACCTAACGATTCGAAGTAACAGGCGACGCACTCCGGGTATTCTATCGCAGACAAACAAACAAGCATACAATAAGTACTCATCTAATGCACAGGTAAAACTCAAATAAGAGATCTAACCAGAAGGTTCAACTTAAGAACTCCGGTTGACAAAAAGAATCAAATCGAACGAAGCAACGAAAAACAAACTGGGAAAGAAAACAACTTCGTTCTAGTAATCTAGATCTAGGGCAAATTTTACAGTAGCAAAACCTTGTTTAAGTTGATTAAACGGATAGAGGGTTTCGAGACGAATCCCTAGGCGCTTGAATCGCCTGATTCCGATAAACGAGCGAAAAGTTAAACTAAAACGAAAATCGGACCAGGAATCGCAATTAGAAAAATCGCGAATTTAATCCGAGAAAAAGAAAAACGACGAACGCCGATTTTTTTCGGCACGGAAATCGAGGCGCGACGAACCTCGGGCGGCGGAATCATCGGTGGCGGCGGCGGTGGCTCCGGCGGCGCGCGTGGATCGAGGCGGGGCTGATGGGCTAGGGCGGCTCGGGGCGGCGCTATTTAAAGGCTGCCCCCGGGCGGTGTCCCGCTCGGGTACGGCCCGAAGTCGGTTCGTTTTTTTTAATTATTCCGCTCGGAAGAAAAATAAAAAGAAATACTAAACGGACTCCAAAAATTCTGAAATAAATTTTCACGGGCTTCTAAAATCAAGCCGCACAAGGTGAACATTTATTTGGGCCCTAAATGCAATTTTGAAAAACACACATTTTTCCTAAATTCAAATAAAACACCGAAAAACTCCAAAATAAAATCTTATTTGATTTTATTATTAAATCCTCAATATTTCTTTATTTTGGGAAAGTCATTTTATTCCCTCTCTCATATTTTTGTAATAGAAATAATTGATGATAAAATAAATAAAATCAAATGATCCTATTCTCAAAATTTGAGAGAACTCAAATATGAAAATAACGAAATCCCCAACTCTCTCCGTGGGTCATTGAGTTGCGTAGAATTTCTAGGATCAACCAAAATGCAAAATAAAATATAATATGCATGATGATCTAATGTATAACATTCCAAATTGAAAATTTGGGATGTTACAGATAGGGGGGATTTCATGGCCCTTGGAGGAGGGGTCCGAAACCAACCCTAACTCTTGTTTCCCCACACATACGGACTCTAAAAATAGCCTATAGTCAAGTATTTCGAAATTACATGGGCCTGGCCCAAAAATAAGGTGACACAGCACCTAGGATAGCCTCTAGACGAAATTTATGAAGTGGCATTTTGTATATTTCATCCAAGGCTTCATGCACTCATTATGGCGGCTTCAAAGTCCTGGAATCATCACTTGTAACTCCGTTCTTGTTCCACTTGCGTATGCCATCATCTCCATGCTTGAAAACTTGCTCCAAGGTTCATCTTTATTGTCCAAGCTAGGCCCTTCATTTGTAAGCAAAACAAATCTATCCAATTTAGGCAGCATCATATTCTCATGAACATTAGAATCGTTATCAAGAAAAGAAAGTACCTGATAATTCAATTGGCATGCGCGAGCTCTAGTAATTGGTTCAGTATGTATAGCAGCAGGGGCTGTGGGTGTAACAATGGTATTGATGTCCTCATCATCCTCCCCTTCTTGAAATGAAGTCGTCCTCGACGAAAGCTCATCTTCCTCACCCAAATAAAGCTTCAAATCTGCAATGTTAAAAGTGGGACTAACCCCAAAATCTGCAGGCAGCTCAAGTTTATATGCACTATCATTTATTTTCTCTAACACCTTAAAAGGACCATCAGCACGTGGCATTAGCATTAATTTGCGCAATTTAGGAATTTAGGAAATCTATCCTTACACAAATGTAACCAAACAAGATCTCTAGGTGCAAACACAACATGTTCTCTACCCTTATCTCCAGCAAGTTTATATTTAGCATTCATACGCTCAATGTTTTCCTTAGTTAACTGATGCATTTTTAAAATCAATTCAGCACGTTGTTTAGCATCAAAATTAAGCTTCTCCGAAGATGAAAGAGGCAACGAATCAATAGGTGCACGAGGTAGGAAACCATACATAATTTCAAAAGGGCACATCTTAGTAGTAGAATGCAATGAACAATTATAAGCAAATTCAATATGAGACAAGCATTCTTCCCACATTTTCTTACTCCCTCCGTTCCTTGGTATAAGGTGTATAGTTTTTTGTGAAAAAATTCAGATTGTAAGGTGTATTCCTTTAGTTGACTCTTTTACCCCTACAGAAGCCACAACCCACGCATGACCTTCCTAGAAAAAAGGAGAAGGCAAATCCCCATCTCGTATATGATGTGCATGCGTGCTGTAGTTTTGTTAGGAAAGAGAAGATTGCATGCACTAGTGCATATCCCGCCGGGCTATTTATAGAGCAAAATCTTCTACCGTCCTTTTATTCATTCTTTTGTGTGAACCAATCTGTCCGCCTCTCTTTTCCGCTCACATGAAGAATCAGGATACCAAGCCGGTGGACTGTGCTCCCAAGGACGGGGAGAAGGTGAAGCCTCTGACTTCCGTTCCATCAGGAAAAGATGAGATGAAGCCGGCGACCATGCCATGCTTGGAGTGTCATCAAGTGGCTGGAACAATGAAGGACCCAGTAATTAATTGGCTGACAAACATGGGTTCGTACGTGTGTTCGGCCTGCGGCGAGACTCGAGTTTTGTTCGAGCCGCCGTCAAACGAATCTTCACCGAGCAACTCCGAGAATAAATGCAGTGACGATGAAGAGCATGGAAGCGACTCGGACGCGGGATTCAAAATTAGGGAGTTTGTGAAAATGAAGTACATGTCCGCTAGGGAGTTTGTGAAAATGAAGTACACGTCCGCGGACATGTAATAGTTGATCGACAACATAAATAAATTTATCGTGGTACCTCTATTTTGTTGATCTTTTGCATAAATAAATTTACTGTGGTACCTCTATTTTGTGGATCTTTTGTCCGAGTACTTCTATTGTTGCGAGTGACTGTAAAAAAAAGCATGAAGCCAAGACTATTGAAACATTGCCATCCGGTTACATTATTCAATCCAACTGAAGAAACCCATCCACTAAAGATTATTGATGACACTGTCGTATACTCTACTAAATTCGATTACATTATTCAAGACCATTGCACGTCAAACACTAAGAATTGAATGGCGATCACTAAACATCAGGTAGGGATTCAATGGCATCATTAAGAATGTTTGCAGCACATTGTAGTGCCACCGGGAGATCGCCGAGCCTCTCTCTCACAGCCTTGCGCATGTGCGGAACTTTGTAGCGGTTTCCTCCAAATTGCTTCAAGACTTCTATCATGCAGGATTGGAGAGTGAGGAAAATTCTGTTGCTTCTCTCAGCTGGATACTCATCGAATGCCTGCTGCACCTTCAACACAATGTCCTCAATAGAACCTGCACAAATTGACAAATTCAGTGCAACTCAAAATTAATCGTATTCAAAAATTTCTAAGTTCTAGTAATACCTGGAGACAACTTCTGAAAAAGAGCCTGGAGCGCTGCAAAAAAAACCTAAATCTAGAATATTTAGGTCAGGGGAGTTTGGAGGCTGGCATGTGAGACGGATGTCCCATCCTTCAGCTTGAGCCGCGGCGACAAACTCCGGATCATCTAAAGGGATGTGGGTCTTTGCATTATCCTGCTGTACATATATTGGCATGCCACGCTTAGCCGGAGGCCATCTCGCCCTTATGGCGGGAATAAGAAAATTAATCATGTACTCCCGGACTACATTTTGAGTAACCGCGGGGAGTACTTTGGTGACCTGCGCAATGCAAACAATTAGTCGCCATGTTAGATATACTTTATGGATCAAAAACAAATTACTCATCATGCAAATACAGCACTCATTACCATGGTTCCAGCATCTCTGTTCTTGCTTTTTCTCTTTGCCGCTTCTTGGTATGTGAAGGGCCAAATCCCAAGTTTTCCATCAAAAATCATCGTGCCGTTCGCATCAAAGCGTGGCCGAGCGACCGCGGCCAAAAACATCACCTACACAAGAATATCTACTATCATGCCAATCTTAACAATACAAATATTGAAATTAAAGAAAAAACACATTTCTGACCTTCTCAATGAAATTTTTGCTTTGCGTGCTACGGTATGGATCTTCTTCATCGGTCGCCAAATAGTAATTCTGGCTACCGCGTGAACGGTAGAACCATTTCTCATCAATGTGAATGACGTTGTACATCTTTTTGAATTTGGGATCCTGAGGAACAGTATGCTCATCAAACATTGACAAGCAAAACTTACTCGTCCTACCTTGTTTTCATCCGTCAATGTGGATTTGATGGCATTTGTGTGACGCCTCAACAGGCCCTCATTCAAATGACGCCATAATGTCGTCTTCGCCATGTGCAACTCGTTTTCCAAATCTTTAAGAGTTGTTCTTTTCCTCAAATCCACTTGTTTGATAACCTCTGGATCGAATTTTATCCTCTTGCAGTCGCAGTTTTTTTGCCTGTTTGTTTTCCAGTGCGTGTATTCCACCGGCTTCCTTGCATTTCTTCCACCAGTTTTGCACTGTCCGCTGAGGTATGCCTGTAAGGTCAGACACCTCTTTGGACACTCCTGGACTCAATACCCCAGCTTTGGTCCTCTCTAGAACCATAGCATATACAGTATGCTTCTCATGGAGTTGACACCACCTTCTTTTCCTAATCATTGTACCATTGGCATCTGCAGATTATATTGATGATTAAGCAATGTTCATTGTGCACCTATAGATTAAATTGATGATTAAACAATGTTGGTTATAGTTTACCTGAGGCTCCTCCATTCCCATCGCCTTCCACATTGGTATCTTCCTCTTGTTCTTGTTCTACATGCTCCTCAAAATCACCAAGTTCAGCATTCTCTTATGCTTCTACAATCAAAATTATGCTTACAAATTTGGCATATGCAGCATTGAGAATATAAAAGGTGAATATGTACGAAAGTAGCACCAGGAACACGTGATCTGCATGTACGCATGATCTACATGTACAGCTGATATGCATCTACACATGATCTGCTTGTACTGATCCTACTAGCATGATTAACTAGCACGATGTTCAGATTATGGACTACCTTGAGTTGGACTAAGATTCCTACTCTCCTAGTCCTACACCTGATGAACTACACATAATCTAATCAGTTATGGTCAATATCTACACTATCGTACTGCTGTATCTAATAAGAGCAGAACTACTACTGCATGTAATCAGGATGTATCAGGAGTATAACTGTTGCATCAAATCAGTTATGGACATGAACGACACCTAGTGCTGCATCTAATTATAACTACACCATGAAAAAAAACTGCAACACCAATATTCAGAATATGGACGACGTACGTACCTTGAGTTGGTTAGTGAACAGGCCACCTAGTCACCGGATTAGGGCCACGCCTTGACCCCGCAAGTCCAAGCCGGTGTCCACCGCATGCATGCTCGTCGTCCTCCCTGCCGCCTCCCTCACTGTTTCCTCCCGCCATTGCTCGGTTGATGACTGAACCTACACGCTGAGCAAGTCCTGATCGTCCTATGCCTCCTCGTCCAAGTCCTGATCGAACAAAATTTCCTCGTCCATGTCCCACGCCCGGACCCCTTACTACTCCACCTGCTAGGCCAAGCCTTCGCCCCCGATGTTGATGGGAACTCTCTGCCAGGTCTACATCTATGATGACACCAGAACTCAATCAGCTAGGGAAGAACGGATGCAAGAACGGATGAACCAAATTGGACATACCTTGGTCGGATACGACCCACTCGTAGTCATAGTTCAACTCGGCCGCATCCTCCTCCGCCTCGTTGCCAAGGCCATCCCAGTTGATCCACTCATAGCGGCGACCAGCCATTGGAGATGGCGACCAGGAAAGAGAGATGGTGAACGGGGGACAGGGATGGCGATCGGGAGAGAGAATGATGAGATGGCTAGGTTGGGAGGGGAGGATTTATAGCCCCGTCTTCTCCAATTTCAAAACGAAAATTTTCACATAGTGGCGCCATTGTCTTTCCCTCCCCTGCTAAAAATTTTCCGTGAGCAAAATCTTCAGGAATTTTGAATTTGGCCGAGGCTTTTGCCTTTATGTAGCGCGGGAGAGAGTAAAGAAGCTGCGCGCTCTCGCTCGCTCGCGGGAAAATGCGCGGGGACGATGGAGAGGTAGCGATCAGGGGAGAATAAGCCAGAGAGATATTGTGGGATTTGTGTTGGGCTTAATAAGGAAGAAAACTGCCAGCGATAGAGAGGATCGTGATTTGCCTAATTTTCTCTCTAGTCTCACGTGTTTGCGCCAGGGGCTTTTACGTCCAAAACCAACGAAATTTCCCCTCCCAGCCCATGCATTAATATTCGTGCAAAAAAACTATACACCCTATATTAAGGAACGGAGGGAGTATTATTCTTCAAAACAACCCTAAGCACAGTAGACAATGTTCTATTGACTACTTCAGTTTGTCCATCAGTTTGGGGGTGACAAGTAGTACTAAAAAGTAGTTTAGTCCCCAACTTAGCCCATAAACATCTCCAAAAGTGGCTAAGAAATTTAGTATCACGATCTGAAACAATAGTATTCGGCACACCATGCAAGTAATAATTTCACAAAAGAACAAATCAGCAACATTAACATCATCATCACTTTTATGACATGGTATAAAGTGTGCCATTTTCGAGAATCTATCCACGACAACAAATATGCTATCCCTCCCCTTCTTTGTTCGAGGTAAACCTAAAGCAAAGTCCATAGATATATCCTCCCAAGGAACAATAGGTACATGCAAAGGCATATATAAACCATAAGGATTGAGTTGTGACTTAGCTTTTTGACATGTAGTGCAGGGAGCAACAAAATGCTCAACATCCCGTATCATCTTTGGCCAAAAGAAATGTGTATCAAGTACGTCCTCCGTCTTCTTCATGCCAAAGTGTCCCATTAATTCTCCTCCATGCGCCTCTTGCAACAACAAAAGACGAACGAAGCTAGTTGGAATGCATAGCTTGTTAGCACGGAACACAAATCCATCATTAACGACGAACTTGTTCCACGTTCTTCCTTCTTTACAATTCTACATTACATCATTAAAATTAGCATCATGCACATATTGATCTTTGATGGTCTCCAAACCAAATATTTTGAAGTCAAGTTGTGAAAGCAAAGTATAGCGACGAGACAATGCATCAGCAATAACGTTTTCTTTACCCTTCTTGTGTTTAATGACATAAGGGAAAGGCTCAATGAATTCAACCCATTTAGCATGTCTACGATTCAGTTTAGCTTGCCTTTTAATATGTTTCAAAGATTCATGATCAGAATGTATAACAAATTCTTTGGGCCATAAATAATGTTGCCATGTTTCTAAAGTCCGAACAAGAGCATATAATTCCTTATCATAAGTTGGAGTAAAGGAGCATGTGTCAACTTATCTTTCAATACCGTGAAGGCTTCTTCCTGTGCGGTACCCCAGAGAAAAGGCACATCCTTCTTTGTAAGCTCATTGAGAGGTGCAGCAATGGTGCTAAAATCTCTCACAAAACGCCTATAGAAACCAGCGAGTCCAAGAAAACTCCTCACTTGTGTGACCGTTTTGGGCTGCGGCCAACTCTCAATAGCTTAAATCTTGGCTTTATCAACTTCAATTCCCTGTGGAGTAACAATATAGCCAAGAAAAGATACTCGGTCGGTGCAAAAGGTGCACTTCCCAAGGTTACCAAACAGACGTGCATCATGTAGAGCAATAAAAACAGCACGCAAATGTTCCAAATGTTCTTCCAAAGATTTACTATAAATCAGTATAGCATCAAAATAGACTACCACAAATCGTCCAATGAAAGCACATAAAACTTTGTTCATTAATCTCATGAAAGTACTAGGTGCATTAGTTAACCTAAAAGGTATGACTAACCACTCATATAAACCAAACTTAGTTTTAAATGCCGTTTTCCATTCATCTCCCAATTTCATACGAATTTGATGGTATCCACTACGCAAATCAACTTTGGAGAATATTGTAGAGCCACTAAATTCATCAAGCATATCATCTAGCCTAGGAATAGGATGACGATAACGAATAGTAATATTATTAATGCCTCTACAATCAACACACATACGCGATGTACCATTCTTTTTCGGCACTAGAATAATAGGAACAACACAAGGACTAAGGGATTCGTGTATATAACTTTGTCGAGCAGCTCCTGGACTTGACGCATAATCTCCTTCGTCTCCTCTGGATTGGTACGGTATGGTGCACGGTTGGGTAGAGAAGCACCGGGAATTAAGTCAATCTGATGCTCAATCCCTCGAATAGGTGGTAATCCCGGTGGCACGTCTTGTGGAAAGACGTCGGCGAACTCTTGCAAAATGTTAGTAACAGCGGGAGGCAAAGAGGAAGGCACGTCCTCGAATGAAAATAATGCCTCTTTGCACACAAAAGCATAGCAAACAGATTTGCTGAAATCTAGATCATCAATATCAGATTTGGTGGCAAGTAAACATGCACTTTTCAATTTAATTTCAGAAGCAACACAAGATGGTTTATTATTAGGCTTCATTTTTTGCTCAAATTCTTTTGCCATAATCTGATTTTCACTCTTATTTTTCTCCTGTTTTGCTTTATTAGCTCTATTAATATCATCTTTCAAAATGGAATCAGGAGACATAGGAAGCAAAGTAATAGGTTTTATGAACAAGAGTATACTGATTGTTTCTACCATGGTGTACATATTTTTTATCAAATTGCCATGGTCTACCAAGTAATAACGAACATGCTTGCATGGGTACCACATCACAATCAACATAATCAGCATATGTAGAGATACTAAAATGCACACGAACAATACATGTTACCTTAACCTTGTCGCTATTGTTGAACTATTCGATGTAGTAAGGATGTGGATGTGATCTTGTGGTGAGAGATAGCTTCTCCACCATCTCCATGCTAGCCAAGTTGTTGCAGCTCCCTCCATCTATGATGACGCGAACAGAACGTTCCTTCACAACTCCCTTTGTATGGAACAAATTATGCCTCTGATTTTGCTTAGCTTGTGTAACCTGCACACTCAAAACACGTTGAGCAACTAAACATTCATACATGCCAGCGTCTTCAGGAGCCATGTATTGCGTCTCATGATCAGAATTATCTCCATCGTGTTCTTCTCGTGTAATAAGAGCCAAAGTCTCCTCATCATAGTCACTAGCGGACTCATACCCACCATCCTCAGTAGCAATTATCACACGCTCAGATTTGCATTCTCTTGCATAATGACCTCTTCCCTTACAACGACGAAAAATAATGTCACTTGTGTGCCCTGTTGATGCCATGGAAGAAGAAGAGCTCTGTGCAGGCCTGACAGGTTTGCTCTTGGCAGATAGTGGTGGTTGTGCCTGCTTTCTTGTATCATGGCTAGAGGTGGCACCTGATGGAGGTGCTGGTGCAGTGGAAGTAGAGGATGCACGTGGTGTCCATGATGAAGGTCGACCTGCAGAATAGTTAGTTCTTGCCAATGCCTATCGATCCTGCACTTCACGTTTAGCTTTACAAGCAATATGGAATAAACGAGTGATATTATTATATTCCTTATACTCTAGAATGGTCTGAATCTATTTATTTAATCCACCCATAAAATGTGCAAGCATAGCTTCATTATCCTCAACAATACCACATCTAATCATGCTAGTTTGTAATTCCTGATAATATTCCTCTCATAATTTTTTCCTTATCTTAAACGCTACAATTTTTGAAGTAATTCACGTTGATAATATGGTGGAATCGAACGAGTATGCATATGAGTTTTCAAAGCAGCCCAAGTAGTTGGAATATTATTTGGATATAATCTACAATGTTCAGACCACCACACACATGCAAAATTAGTGAAAGCACAAAGTGCGGCAGCAACACGTCTCTCCTCGGGATATTCTAAACATGTAAAACGTTGTTCGGTTTCTAACTCCCAAGTAAGATATATATCAGGAATGTATCTACCCTCAAATGGTGGAATATTCAATTTCAGTTTAGGGAGACGGTCATGATCTCGTACCTGAGGGGGGGCCCTACCATTGCCATTATTTGCATGTGGATGACCTGGTGGTTGAGGTGATGGTGGTTGCACGTAGTTCTGATTTTGATCAACCTCATCCTCGTAATCTCCCGCATAATCATCCTCCTCCGCATCAGCAGCAGGAGCCACAGAAGTATCAACAGCAGCACCAACAGTTTGGCCAGGCTCAAGAGGGACACGGCTCGCTCGACGGAGGGCTGTTTAGCGACATGGAGGTAATTGTTGTTGTTGTTGTTGTTGTTGTTGTTGTTTTTGTTGTTGTTGTTTTTGTTGTTGTTGTTGTTGTTGTTGTTGTTGTTGTTGTTGTTGTTGTTGTTGTTGTTGTTGTTGTTGTTGTCGTTGTCGTTGTCGTCGTCGTTGTCGTTGGCGTCCTTGTCGTCGTCGTCGTCGTCGTTGTTGTTGTTGTTGTTGTTGCAGAGGTGCGGCAGGTGCAGCCGGTGGTGGTTGTGGAAGACGTGCAAGCAGTTCATTAAATTTGTTATCGAGCTTTGTTTCGAACGTCTTCTCAAAGCCAGTTATCTTATCCATGGCCACTTCAAAATTGTTCAGCACATCTTGCACCTGTTCAGTCATCATTTGCTGAAATTTATCATGCAACTCCTTATTCGTCATGTTCTCCCAGTCAGTCTCATCGACTTGTGATCCTGCCATGGTTAGCAGCAATAGAAACACACAAGAATATGATCCTATAGACTACTAGAAAATGGTGGTGGTGGGGCGTCACAAGTTCGTCAAGCAAATCTCAAATTCTTACCAGTTCTTACCCAACAGCAGGCGGTGATCGGCAACGGTCGTAGTCAAAACTGTCAAAACTTGGATAGAGAGATTACCAGGGAGAGTCAAACGCACGACGTAGATGTATGTGGAGCTAGGAAGGCTTATAATATGGCAGCAAAAAGGGTCAGCAATAATCAATTCAGAGATGCAAAGTTGAATAAACGCTCAACGACAGTACTGTGCTGGTCCTAGGCTAGACCGTGCTAGAGATGCGAGCCTAGAACACTAACAAAATCACGGTGCTGCACGTAAATAAGGGAGGGGCACGCTCTGAATTTTTTCCCCTTCTCACTTTTTTCCTCTCTTTTTTTCTCCGCAACATTTTTTTTGAAAAAGTCTACAAATGGTCTGAAAACTGCCTAGCCAGAATTTTTCAGACTTAGTTTTTTTTGAAACTGGAACTGTTTTTCTACCGCGGGTAGCACGAAAGTTTGGGAGTCCTACTCTGTCACGACTCGGAGTATGGCGTGATATGGAAATCCAAAACAGAGTAACAAAATACCGGACTCGGACTGGTGGCGGAGATGAATCTGGTGGAACTCGGACTGGTGGCGGAGATGAATCTGGTGGAACTCGGACTGGTGGCGGATATATGTTGCAGGTGGACTCGAATTGGCGTGATGGCGGCGGATATGTGGTGGCGTATATGGACTCGGATTGGTGGTGAATATGTGGTGGTGGTATATGGCAGCAGCGATGAAGTTGGTGTGGTGGTGGTATATGGCAGCATCGATTATGATGATGCGGTGGTGATATATGGCAACGACGACGTGACAACCTGTGAACAGAACTCGAAACTCTAAAGGACTAGATGCTAAGACCAGCAACTTGACACGATGATGCAACCACAAATTCTACAAAGCAAATACGGAAAAGATTATGCAAAGGCTCAGATTGGTTCGGATAGGATGAACTAACCCTAATTTTTTTTGCCTTTTTTGTGGACTATAGGTATGAAGAACAGACTCGATCTAAACTACAAAAAACTGTAAAATCTCACCGAGCAACCTGGAAATCTCATACCACTTGATAGAGGCAAAGGTGTCCCGTCTTTCGATGAGATGGTGGCTATCGTTTTGGAGGAAGTCGACTTTGACGATCTGACTACGAACGTGCGAGGACATCGCGCCTTAGCAATCGCTAAATCAACTCCGAAAGGTTATTGACCATGCCGAAGCACGATCAACCTGACCACGAAGGTCTGTTTCCTACAGGTAAACAAAGAACAAGCAAGAAACTAAGATTGCAATCTGGATATTACGAATATAAGAGGAAAGCTTTATTGATCAAGGTGGGGTTCCGTGATGCATTTGTCTGGTTGTTGAACACAAACTAAGTACGCGAAGTTGCAGCTATGGCGACCTTTAATCTAAACAAAACCCAAAGTCTAAATGATGCCCTAAGGGCTGTATATATGGAGGAGAGAGGGGGGATTTCGTGGCCCTTGGAGGAGGGGTCCGAAACCAACCCTAACTCTAGTTTCCCCACACATACGGACTCTAAAAACAGCCTATAATTAAGTATTTCGAAATTACATGGGCCTGGCCCAAAAATAAGGTGACGCAGCACCTAGGATAGCCTTTGGATGAAATTTATGAAGTGGCATCTTGTATATTTCGTCCAAGACTTCATGCACTCATTATGGTGGCTTCAAAGTCCTGGAATCATCACTTGTAACTCCGTTCTTGTTCCCCTTGCGTATGCCATCATCTCCATGCTTGAACTTGCTCCAAGGTTCGTCTTTCTTGTCCAAGCTAGGCACTTCATTTGTAAGCAAAACAAATATATCCAATTTAGGCAGCATCATATTCTCACGTACATTAGAATCGTTACCAAGAAACGAAAGTACTTGATAATTCAATTGGCATGTGCGAGCTCTAGTAATTGGTCTAGTATGTATAGCAGCAGAGGCTGTGGGTGTAACAATGGTATTGATGTCCTCATCAAAGAGGTAGCACTGTTTTATTTGAAGACCGTGTTTTTACTCCGCTAGATACTGCCATCACCCGCTCCAATTCAAATGGCTGATAAACAGGAAACTTAGTCGAATGTACAAACATTGTATGAGAGACGGATGCAATAGATAATGTGGAAAAAAGAGGGCATTAAATAGTTGAAATGTATATTGTTTAACTAAAACGGATAACATGACATAATTTCACATATATGATGTCTATCTAAACTGGATAGCATAGCATAACATAATTCAAATATATGATGACTAACTAAATAGGATCGCATGACATAATTCACATACATGTTATCTAAGTAATCAGGATCGCATGATTTAATTCACATATGTGATTTATATGCTAAGCAGAGGGCATTCACATATATGATGTCTGAACTAAGAATATGGTGTTGAATATTGTGTATATGATATCTAAACTATGCAATGCAAGACACCATATGCATGATATGAGCAGTAGAACCGTGCCAAGTTAGAGCATACACCTTGGTGTCGGAATAGGACTGGTCATCTGTCTCTGAATCCATCTCTGAGGAGCTATTGGGACCCAGCAAGAGATCTGCTTTGATAGGTAGCACTGTCTGCTTCGAAGGCCTTGTTTTCACTCTAGATTTTTCCATCACCCACTCAAATGGCTGATTCACAGGAAGAGTAGTTTAATGTACAAACATTATCGACAAATGGAAATTTAATGAAGAAAAGGATGGGCAAGATATCATTCAAATATATGATGCCTGGTTAAACAGGATGGCATTGCACATTTCACATATATTATGGTTGACTAAAAGACATGAGATTGCAGAATTTCCGTATATGATATTGAAATTAAACATGTGGCATTACAAAACATATCTAAACTAAGCAAATGACATATATGATGTTGAAAGTAGGCACTGCAAGGCAACATATGCATGATATGACTAACATCATCATGCCAAGTTAGAGCAAACACCTTGGGGGTAAATAGGAGTGGTCAGCTGCGTCTGAATCCGCCTCAGAACAGATATCTTCCTCTGGATTACAATCTGGAGACGGGGGGGGGGGGTTGCCATTGAACCCACCATGGAGCGATGTCTACATGACATTGTATTGCCGCGCAAAACTCTTCTCTTTTTCTCTATATGTTCACATGACTGTGTACAATATCTGACATGCATACAAAAAAATAGTGAGATTGTGTAAGGAGAGCATGCAGAAATTTAGAGTAATGGTAACAATCAGTGGATGGAACCAAAAATAATGATAGCAGGCTGATGATTGCTTTAATTTATTAAAAAAAATGATGATTGCTTTACTATTTGTTTCCCACCCAAGATGAACAACATAGACATACCCTAGGTGACGAGGACATGAGTACCTTGCATACGACCAAAAATATTGCATACATGTATATTTGTGAGGTGATTTCTAATGCAAACTGTGCAATAATTTATTTATGTCATCCAGGACAAAAATACTTCACAAACTTTTGTGTCATGTCTAATTGCAGGTGTATGGGACATTTGTACAAACCATATATGAATATAAGGGAAAAAGAGAAGTTTAGGTGCTCTTCAAAAAGTCCTCTCACGTCACTTTTGGGCCAAGAGAAGATAGAGTCAAAGTCTCTCACGTTCTAGATTCAGATTCGGACTGCACAGACATACCTGACTCAAAACGCCAAAAACTTTCTCATAAGGACTCCGGATTGGGTGATTCTTTTTTTCTTTGAAAGTAGATTTCGTGCTCTTTCCAACACAATTGGATTCACCTTCAAATTCGTCCGGAGCGTTGAATTATGGACGAAACAAACTGACGTTGTAGCAGAATCTGAGTCAAACTACAAGCCCAAAGGTGTTGCATCACCTCCACTTGGGCCCGTGAGCCTTGTACGACCTAGAGTTAGTTTTAGGATGCCTTGGGACGTCCTCCCACCTCATTGGCCGCCACCCCTTGCTCCTATATAAGTAGATCCATCTATTAGCTTTTTGCTTGGGATTTGTTTAGTTAAAAGTTAGCCATTGCAACTTCGTGTACTTCGTTTGTGTCCAACGACCAGACCAAGACCGCTTTCGGATCCCCACCTTTATCAATACTTCATCTATATTCGCAATGTTCAGATTGCATTATCATATTCTTGCTTGTTCTTTGATTGCATGCAGGAATAGATCTTCGTGGTCAGGCTGATCGTGCTCCCAGCATCGTCAGTAACCTCGGGAGATTGGTTTAGCGATTGCTAAGGCGCAACGTCGTGCTCGTTTGTAGTCGGATCGTCAAAGTCGACTCCACCAAATCGATAGTTATCATCTCATCGAAAAATCAGGACCCTCACCTTTATCAAGTGGTATCGGTTTTCAGGTTGCTCAGTGAGAATTTCCAGTTTTTTCTAGATTAGATTTATTTTCTTACCTATTGTCCAAGAAAAAACCCAAGAAAAAGTTAGAGCTATTCATCCTTTGTCCAAGCCAGTCTGAGCCTTTGCAATTTTCTTTGCATTGCTTGCATCGTTGAATTATCGGTTGCATCGTCATGTCGAGTTGCTGGTCTTAGTGTCTAGTTCGTTTAGAGTTTCGAGTTCTGTTCACATTAGTCACGCCGCCGCTACATCGTTATCCCTTCCACTGTCCACCACCCCATCCATCAATTTCCATCACATGCTACCCATCGTTCAGTGTCAAAATCATAGTTGAGGTCGTTCACATCTTCGCTAGATCCAATCTGCATCTTATCTAGTTTGTTTTGGAAAGAGGGAGAGAGAGAAAAAAGAGAGAAAAAGAGAGAAAAAAGAGGGGAAAAGTAAAAAAAAGTCAGAGAAAAACAAGAGAGAAAGAAAAAGAAAAAAAGTGTGAGGAAAAAAGGAGAGAAAAAAAGAGGGAAGAAAAAACAAAATTCGGATATATCTAGACTCAATCTCGTAGTTGAATTTGGATTGGAATCTATTTTGTGCACTGTTCAGTAAAACAGGCATAACTTCCTTATAAAAGTCCGCTTTTGCTCCGCGAGTACTCAAATGAAAGCTAGCGACGAGCCGCATCTAAATAGTTGCAGAAGCTAGTTCAATATTTGGCACGTGAAAATTGGCTTCTAAATAGGTCTTTTTGCCGTTCGAAGTTCACGAACACAGCTTATTCGAGTTTTTTAGGCTAGTTTTCGAATTTTTTGACTCCTCATATCAACTCGGAATTGAGTGATTCCTTTTGTGTTTGAAATCTTTAGTCAGTATCATTCTTGAAAAAAATTATCAAAAAACTGGCACACACTTTTCCAGAGGAAAGTTGGAGAGACGTTGTTGATATATCCTGCTTGGCTGTTGTTTCACATCATTATCTTTATGGCTGTTGTGATATTCACTTATATCTTGCTGTCCAGAGCTCCTTCGTATCCTTTATTGATACTAGTTGTGCTACGCTGTGACCTCATTAGTGTTCTAGGCTCGCGTCTCTAGTCCGGTCTAGCCTAGGACCAACACAGTAACGTCGTTGAGCGTTTATTCAACATTGCATCTCTGAATTGATTATTGCTGATCTTTTGCTACCATATATTTAAGCCTTCCAAGATCCACATATTTCTACACCGTGTATACACACCTTCCCCTAGTAATCGCTTTACTCAATCTTCGGAGTTATTTGACGCCGCTTGTTGCCTGTCACCACCTGCTGCTTGGTAAGAACTTGTAATATATTGATATTTGCTTTACTATGAGCGCTTTACCACCACACCATAGTAGTTCATAGGAACATTATTCTTGAATTTTGTTTCTTGTTTCTACTAATCATGACAGGGTCCGAAGATAGAAGTTCTTGAACAACGGATACATCATCACCATCATGAGAGGTGGGACAACACACACAAGCATATGGTCAGGTTATATCTTTACCATCATTTGAGGGTAGATTTAATCCTGCTATTTATCTAGCTTGGGAGCTTGAAGTATAACAAGTTTTTAGCCACCATGATTTTTCTGAACTTGAGAGAGTACGAGCTACCGCTAGAGCATTTACTGGTTTTGCTTCTATTTGGTGGAGTGTAAATTGTAAAAAAACATTGATAACCAACCCAGAACGTGGAAAGTTTTGAAAGCTGTAATGAGACAACAATTTTTTCCTCCTTACTATCATCGTGAATTGCTTCGCAAATTGGAACAATTAAAACAAGGCAGTAACACTGTTCATGCTTACTACCAAGAGTTCAAATCTTATATGCATCATTGTGACATAGAAGAATCTGAGGATGATACAATGAATATATTTTTTGGTGGTTGGAACCATGATATCCGTGCAAAATTTCAGTATATTCCTTGTTGCATTACTGGTATGTATGTTCGTGCTTGTACCTTTGAGAGATAGATACAGGAGGATGCATTGGGTGACAACAACAACTACTATTCCAGTTCATGCTCACCACCGCCGGTTGGTTCCTCCACTGTTGCACCTAATAGAGCAGCCCCCACCTCGGATTGTGAGCGCGACATCATCTCAAGAATATGGTACATTGTCAACGTCCGTACCTACATCAGGTACGTCTTTGCGACAAGGTAACAGTAAAGGTATTGATTATATAACTTCATATGGGAATGATGCATGCCTAGTTAACTTGAATGCATCATGTGTTGAGTTACCTGTTGATTTGAGCACACCACCTATTTTAGAGAATCTTGTTACTGTCATGAATGCGTCATGTGATCAAACAACTGAAATACCAACAATTTTGAGTCCACCCATTGAATTAACTATTGATGCAAAAGAACCAATGTTTAATCATTTTGATATGACCTCTAATCTTGGTGATGATTCTGTGTCAAATGACTTATTGCATGTTTGCTTATTTAAGCATGTTGTAGCATGTAAATTTGATGCAAGTAAGGTTTATTCACCAATGTTGGGATGGTTTAATGATGAACATTGTCAATCCTTTGATATGAATAAAAGCTACACTTATATGTGTAAGCTGAGTTGCAATATTTTCATGCCTTCTACTTCTTGTGATAATATTTTGGCTTCAGATTTCATGAACTAGGAAAATTACTCATGTATACATGTGTCATTTGTGCAAAAATTAAGGGGAGTAAAATGGATGACATATACATATACAACATACACACCTTGTCTCGTTTGTTAGCCACATTTCAGATTAAGCAACGCCGAGGACGACTTTGTTTTCAAGAAGGGGAGGATGATGAGGACATGACTACCTTGGATACGACCAAAAATATTGCATACATGTATATTTGTGAGGTGATTTCTAATGCAAACTATGCAATAATTTATTTATGTCATCAAGGACAAAAATACTTCACAAACTTTTGTGTCATGTCTAATTGCAGGTGTATGGGACATTTGTACAATCCATATATGAAGATAAGGGAAAAAGAGAAGTTTAGGTGTTGTTCAAAAAGTCCTCTCGCGTCACTTTTGGGTCAAGATAAGATAGAGTCCAAGTCTCTCACGTTCTGGATTCAGATTCGGACTGCACAGACATACCTGACTCAAAATGCCAACAACTTTCTCATACGGACTCCGAATAGGGTGATTCTTTTTTGTTTGAAAGTAGATTCCGTGCTCTTTCCAACACGATTGGATTCACCTTCAAATTCGTCTGGAGCGTTGAATTATGGACGTAACAATCTGATGTTGCAGCAGAATCCGAGTCAAACTACAAGCCCAAAGGTGTTGCATCACCTCCACTTGGGCCCATGAGCCTTGTACGACCTAGGGTTAGTTTTAGGCTGCCTTGGAACGTCCTCCCACCTCCTTGGCCGCCACCGCTTGCTCCTATATAAGTAGATCCATCTAGTAGCTTTTTGCTTGAGATTTGTTTAGTTAAAAGTTAGCCATTGCAACTTCGTGTACTTCGTTTGTGTCCAACGACCAGAACAAGACCGCTTTCGGATCCCCACCTTTATCAATACTTCATCTATATTCGCAATATTCAGATTGCATTATCATATTCTTGCTTGTTCTTTGATTGCGTGCATGAATAGACCTTCGTGGTCAGGCTGATCGTGCTTCCAGCATCGTCAGTAACCTCGGGAGATTGGTTTAGCGATTGCTAAGGCGCAACATCGTGCACGTTTGTAGTCGGATCGTCAAAGTCAACTCCACTAAATCGACAGTTATCATCTCATCAAAAGATCGGGATCCTCGCCTTTATCACTAGGTGAACCAGATATTAGACAGGGATACTATTCATTGCTGCCTCGATATGTGCCCCACAACTAATTTAGAACTCAAGTTTGAACATCAGTGTGATGGCCTAGCTTAGGATGATAGACTACTCATATCAATAAGGAATTCCTTCTTTTCCGGGAGCCCATTCGGAAAGAACTCCAAAGTTAAGCGTGCTCAGCTTGGAGTAGTTTCAGGATGGGTGACTGACCGAGAAGTTGCTCCCGGGTGCGCATGAGTGAGGATAAAGTGCGCAGAAAAGACTAGTATTGATTTGTCGGGCCAGTCTAGATCCCACCAGGAGTAACTGCCACCGGCGCGTGTGTCCGGGGCGTGACAAGTTGGTATCAGAGCCGACTCTCGCGGTTACACAGATGTTTGCGGAGAGGTGCGCGGTCATGTTGTTCATGACGTTTGTGACCCGTCGTGGCACACGGCATGGCACATGTACTGGACTGGATGCACGGACGTATGTGCCAACAGGGAACGTTCCTATGGCCCGACGAGGACGTCGGTTCCTCTGAGTGGGGGTGTATGTGATGGCCTGGCTTATTAGGGATGATAGACTACTCATATCAATAAGGAATTCCTTCTTTTCCGGGAGCCCATTCGGAAAGAACTCCAAAGTTAAGCATGCTCAGCTTGGAGTAGTTTCAGGATGGGTGACCGATCGGGAAGTTGCTCCCGGGTGTGCATGAGTGAGGACAAAGTGCGCAAAAAGACTAGTATTGATCTGTGGGGCCAGTCTAGATCCCGCCAGGAGTAACGGCCACCTGCGGGTGTGTCCGGGCCGTCACAATCAATTTGGACCTGACTTGGAGTCTAAGAGGTGAACATGACAATAAAGTAGCAGGTAATATTAAGCAATGCATAAGCAGAAAAAAAGAGTGCAACCTCTCTTGTGGACCCGTGTACTCCTCATGTTCATCTGCTGAGTCGATGATGCTGATGCCATTGCGATGGGTGCCGGCGGCAGGGAAGGAGATCTGAGGCGGCGAAAGACGGTCAGGAGTCGTGATGTCTAGTTTGGTGGATGCTTCTGTCGATGGAGCAGCTCACGTGAGGTGGACGATGTCACGACAGGAGCAGGACAAACCACACAAAGTTTTCTTCGACACCTACCTGTAACTGAAGTAATTCTGTAAGGGCTCATTTGTCTTGCATGATTCTAAAAACGCAGGGATAGGAGGAAAAACACCGGAATAGGATAGCAATGCACATGGGAAGCAGAGCATTTGTGAACACATGATTTCTGTCAACTTGGGTGTTTGGTTCACAGGAATTGGAGGAGCAGAGGAATGCAAAGAAACATGGCCAAAATAAAGTGAAACCATATGAAAGCGTGTACAGTTAGAATGTTATTTTGCCACTAATGCACTTGGTCTTGTTTTCATGCATAGGATTTTGAAAAGTAGGTCCAGGTGGATTTTTTGCTCCATTCCTTTCAACAAAATGCATGAATAATTGAATAGTAGAGTGCCATAGGAAAATTTCCTATGCTATGTTTTTCCGTTGAACCAAAATAGCCCTAATGGATCGACATGAATGTAGAGTAATAAGTAATGCGACAAGTATACAACCTCTTTGCCGCAGCCGTGTCGACCTCAGCATCATTGGGTTGGTCGCTAAAGAAGTTGAGGCAGAGGTGGTTGTCGGAGGTGTGGAGGAAGATCTGAGGAATCTATATACGTCGTCCAAGACACTGCTCTATTGTGATGGATCGTTCCGTCGTTGGAGCAGCTCTGGTGAGCCGTAAGACGTCAAGGCTGAAGTAGCATAAGACAGACATCATTAATCTCAAGTGAGATTCTAATAGCATCTCCAATAGATTATGTAAAATGCATTACCAAAAAGTGATAGATGTAAAATTTACATCACCAAAAACCACCTGACTACAACAGATGAGGTAAGAACTGTTGACTCTGAACTTAACTGTCGAAACTGAAATTTACTGTGGAATCTGAATGTTCTTATACCGTCGAAACTGAATGCAATGGTAGCAAAGAGGCACTTCACATGGGGTAGTTTAGGGAGGGCATGCAGTTCATCTTCAACCCGCACCCCCTTGAGCCGCCAGCCACCACCGGCCGAATCCCGCGCTGCCTCGCCGCCCCAAAACAACTCCCCACTGTCGGTCCGCCACCGCCTCGCTGCCCCGAAACAACTCCCCACCGCCGGTCCGCCGCCGCCTCGCCGCCCTGAAACAACTCCCCACCGTCGGTCCGCCGCCGCCCTGGCCAGCCCTCTATCACCCCCACGCCAAGCTTTTTCTCCAGCGATCCCCACACCACCGCGCCCCCACCGCCGGTGAGCACTGCCCCCGCCCAGAACCCTAAGATAGATAGTGGGGTACCTCTCCGGCGAGCCCCCCTCCACGTTGCGGGTGGTTCTTCCTTAACTCCGGCGAGCCCCCCCCTCCCCCGAAAATTGATTGACCCAAAAGTCGATCCAGTCTACTGAAGTGTAGCTAAATCAGAGCAGAGCAGCAGCACGAGCAAGGGGGAGAACAGCAGCAGCATCGCGAGCGAGAGCCGGAGCAGCAGCAGCGCGAGCGAGCGAGAGCTAGAGCAGCAGCGTGAGCGAGCGAGAGCCGGAGCAGCAGCAACAGATCTAGCTAGTATGGACGCCACCGCCGAAGGGGCCTCGCAGTGGGGGAGAGCCACCATGGAGATGTCTCCTGCGGTGCCGGCTTTAACGTAGCCGCTCCTTGGGGGTGCGGGATGGAGCACCGTCGGCACCGGGAGGTCGAGTTAAGGAGAAGGTGCGATGCGATGAGTGTACAACCTCTTTGGTGGCGCCGAGTAGGCCTCGGCTTCGTCTGAGGAGTCGGTGAGGATGCCGTGGTTTTGGTGGAGCAGGTTAAGGCGGCGGTGTGGGGATGGAGTAGTCACGATAGACGAGGCGATCATCGAAGAAGCTCCTTGGAGGTGGAGGACGGGGCGGCTGAACCGGCGGGACGATGAGATGGACGACGGATCCTCATTCGGGGAGGTGGACGAGGGACGTCGAGCTGTTGCGGTGGACGACGTCGTCGGGGAAGAGGCTCCGGCTGGGCAACTGTAAGGTGGCGAACGGAGGAGGGTGGGGTTTCGCGGCTGGAGCGGAGAGGTTATGGCGGCCTGGGATTTTGATTGGCGAAAAGGAGGCGATGGGAGGGGGGAACCATTACTTAGGGACGCGCTTGTCGAAAATGTAGGGTGTGTTACAAAAGTACCCCCACCGGTTTGAACTAGCGCCCCTTTCGGCTCAGGGTTAGATGGGGGATTTCGCATGTTGGGATTTGGCAGCTGGAGGGAGTTTTCGCGCGCGTTGTAATTTCGGGATGGCAAGGCGCGAGTTGTGAAGACGCCAGTTTTCGGAGCACGATATCTGATTTTTTTGGGATATAACAAGGCGCGGTTTGAATTTTAGGGACAAGCCTAACGTGTAATATTGTACTTGTACGTACCAAATCAATTCGCACTTTCCTCAACAAAAAAAAATCGAAAAAATAAAACTATTCACACCACACTTAGAGGGAGTCTTGCCCCGTTTTACTATACAAATGCTATTCAAAGCTACTCCCTCCTTCCATCTATATAGGGCCTAATGCGTTTTTCGAGGTTAACTTTGACCAAATACTAGAGCAATAATATATGACATGCAACTTACACAAAGCACATCGTTAAATACGTGTGTGAAAGGAGCTTTCAATGATATAGTTTTCACATTGTGCATGTCATGTACTATTAATCTTGTCAATAGTCAAAGGCGGTCTTAAAAACACATTAGGCCCTATATAGATGGAAGGAGGGAGTATGAATCCATGTTATGTCCAATTAAATTTTTTCGCTGGCTGTATAATCCATGTAACCTACTCATACCAACATTTTAGTGCATTCCAAATGTCTATACTACTGCTGCAATTCGAACTGAATTTGAATTCATTTTTCTATTTCAATAAGAATCTACAATCATGGTTGTTGCCAACTTCTACCATCATTCGTGTATTACCTTAACAACACACCACATGATTACTATAGAGATAGATATGAAATATGTGTATTATATGAACTCGAATTCAATTTTTTGAATACACTTGATGTTGATTCCAAATAATAGTACATTTGATGTACTAACTATATATTCATAATCTAAACCATGTTCCATACGTACACATTGTTTATCACAAAAAGTATACGTACATCGTGTTTATCACACAAAGCCACACATTAGCCTAAATTATAATCAATGTTCTATATATTATATGTAGTACTAGCAAGATGCCCATGCGTTCCACGGAACATCAAGATGATCGAGGGGAGGCCTTATTTGCAAATATGGATAGGGGTGTGGGTATCTTTTTTTCAAAATTTCCATAGTTTCCTTCCTATCCGTCAGATATAAATCAGACGGCCTATATTGTAGGATGGCACGCACACCACCATCAACAACCCTGTTTTTTTATAGGAGTAGAGATAAAATATATTATATGTAGTATAACATGTTCATAACCACACCATATGTATCACCATTATATATATTCACGCATGCGCCAGTTTAAAACACTATGATAAATTCTTCAAATATCCGAATTCACCTTTTTATAATGAATTATGATCTCTATTCGTCTTTCACACCCACACAATCCTCTTATCTTTGTAGCTAGCGCTAACTTTCTCTCGTGCATGCACACGCCCGCATCCTCTCACCCTCCCTCAGCATTCTCTAGCTCTATCGCGCAAATTCGTCTTTTCACTTTAGATCGTTCACCCACGGTGTATGTAGGCCCCCCAGCTCCTTCTTTACGGCACACATCGATCGATATGCCTCTCTAGCCAAGTGTGCCTACCACAAACACAAGTGAGGGAGTCCTGGATTAAGGGGTCTCCGGACAGCCGGATTATATTCTTTGGCCGGACTGCTGGACTATGAAGATACAAGATTGAAGACTTCGTCTCGTGTCCGGGTGGGACTCTACTTGGCGTGGAAGGCAAGCTAAACAATACGGATATGCATATCTCCTCCTTTGTAACCGACCTTGTGTAACCCTAGCCCCCTCCGGTGTCTATATAAACCAGAGGGTTTTAGTCCGTAGGACAACATACAATCATACCATAGGCTAGCTTCTAGGGTTTAGCCTCTCCGATCTCGTGGTAGATCTACTCTTGTACTACCCATATCATCAATATTAATCAAGCAGGACGTAGGGTTTTACCTCCATCAAGAGGGCCCGAACCTGGGTAAAACATTGTGTCCCTCGTCTCCTGTTACCATCCGGCCTAGACGCACAGTTCGGGACCCCCTACCCGAGATCCGCCGGTTTTGACACCGACATTGGTGCTTTCATTGAGAGTTCCGACGTGCCGTCGCCATCAGGAAGGATGCCTCATCCCGTCTTTAAAGACGGCACTGTTGCTAAGGGAGCTTTGGCTGTCGGCCAAACTCTCCGGCTAGGTGGTTTTCTTATGACCGCCTGTTCGGCCGTTGCGCCGACGATGACTTCTCGGGTCATCGAAAGCAATCTTCACGTCAACTCGGAACTCGCCGAGTAGTTAGATCCAATGGAGCTCTCTTCCCTAAACGAGCTCTTGGATCGCATCGCCGCCCTGGGAGTCGCTACAGACTACGATCAGATTGGGCCTAAACCCGATCTGAGAGAGATCAACTCTCCCCAGGTCACCCATCACGTTGCAGTGGTGGAGGAACAATGCGGCAACCCTTCATCTATCTTAAGGACTAGCTATGTCCGGATTCCCGATCCCTCCAAGCCGGATACCCGCGGAGGGGAGGACGTCACTCAAGACCTGAACCTAGAGTCAGACAGCAGGCTAGATTCATTGGGAAACATCCAAGAATCCAAACTTCCAAGTTTGGAAACTCCTTGGCCCCTGAGTCTCAGATTGGGTGAGGATTCGTATTCAATTCCATCCACCCACCCAAACATAAGCGATCTATCCCAAATTAGGCAAGAGCCTGAAGAAACAGTACACCATTACTGGGCCAGATTCCTCCTGGTCATGAACAGGATAAAGGACTGCCGCGAGGAAGACGCAATTTCATTCTTCTGTAATAATTGCACGGACAAGGGAATCCTCAACGCCATAAGTCGCCGCGAAATTACACACTTTGCCGACTTGGCGTCCATAGTACGAAAGTACTATGCGATGGAAAGCGCCTGGAAAACCGAAATAAAATTTTGGGATAATCCGGCCCTGAATACAAACCCAGTCCGAAATAAAAGGGTCCATTATCGCCAGACACCCGGGTTAAACACCAAAAAGCAAAAACCCTCTACAGAGCATGGAACTGTACTGGAGGGATGGCTCAATGGACCCTGTAAAATTCACAGCGCAGAGGGCGCCACACCAACTCATAGCCTTAGAGCATGTTGGATACTCCGGCAGGTGGCCAAAAGTGGCGAAGATCTTCTAACTCGAGAAGCCAAAGAGCACCAGCCCAGGGATACCAGTACGGTATTAAAAGTCTTCGAGACTTTCGCATCAAATAATATGCGAAAACGAACACTCCGCAGCCTTGCCGAGGTCTACCACGTGGCAACAATAAACCCATGGAG
The DNA here is from genome assembly GCF_056163025.1 of Triticum urartu. NCBI lineage: Eukaryota > Viridiplantae > Streptophyta > Magnoliopsida > Poales > Poaceae > Triticum > Triticum urartu. The sequence continues at coordinate 318,981,823 of NC_141875.1, read as the reverse complement.
TGACACGGCTATTACTTTTAATGCCAGTGACGAACCTAAATTCCGAACAGCCCGAGCACCAGCCGCATTGGCCCTCAGTCCAATAGTGGACGACTTTCGACTCACCAAGGTACTCATGGACAGTGGCAGTGGATTGAACCTCATTTGTGAGGAAACCCTTTGAAAATGGAAATAGACTGGAACCGCATCGAGCGAAGCAACACAACCTTTAGAGGAATAATCCCCAGTCAGGAAGCGCGCTGTACAGGAAAAATCACACTAGATGTGGTGTTCGGCACGCCGGATAATTACAGGTCCGAAGAGGTCACGTTCCAAGTGGCCCCGTTCAGTAGCGGATACCACGCTCTATTAGGGCGGGAGGCATTTACAATCTTCAAAGCCATACCCCATTACGGGTACATGAAGCTCAAAATGCCCGGGCCCAACGGAACCATCACTCTTGCTAGTGATCCGGACATAGCACTCTGCGCCGAAAATAAGACAGCCGCACTAGCCCTCGAGGCACTATCCGAAGCCCTAGCGGCCGAGGAACTGACTGCGCTGCGCTCCATGGTGAACAGGGATGACGTGATGCTCGATAAAAGATCCAAGTCCACCTCCTTTAAACCGGCGGACGAAATAGTCAAATTCCAAGTCCATCCAACGGACCCTACAAAAACAGCTTCCATCGGGGCACAATTAAACCCTGATGTCGACGCTGCACTACGAGAGTTCCTACGCGAGAACTGGGACATTTTTGCCTGGCACCCTTCAGACATGCCAGGAATCCCACGCAAGCTGGCCGAGCACAGCCTAAATATCCTAAAAGGATTCAAGCCAGTCAAGCAGGCTCTTCGGCGTTTCTCCGAACCTAAGAGACATGCCATGGGAGAGGAACTAGCCAAGCTATTGGAGGCCGGATTCATCAGAGACATAAAACATCCGGACTGGATAGCAAACCTGGTGATGGTACCAAATAAGGACAAATCCTGGTGCTTGTGCGTCGATTTTAAGGACCTTAACAAGGCCTGCCCAAAGGATCCCTCCCCCCTCCCCCGCATCGATCAAATCATCGACGCTACCGCAGGACATGATTCATTGTGTTTCCTCGACGCATACTCCGGCTACCATCAAATTAAGATGGCAGAGCCAGACCAAGCCGCAACGACATTCATCACACCGTACGACCCATTTTGCTTCAACACAATGCCCTTCGGGCTAAAAAATGCCGGCGCAACATATCAGCGCATGATTCACACATGTCTGGCAAACCAGATCGGCAAAACACTGGAGGCAGACGTAGATGACGTGGTCGTCAAAACCAAGCATGTCAAATCTCTAGTAGACGACTTGAGGCTCACATTCGATAACCTCCGAACATACGACATCAAGCTCAACCCGGAAAAATACGTTTTCGGTGTACCAGCCGGAAAGCTCTTGGGCTTCATTGTATCCGGTAGAGGAATTGAAGCAAATCCAGCCAAGATCCGAGCTCTGTCACAATTGGACATCCCAAAGGAGCTCAAACAAATACAAAAATTGACCGGATGTGTGGCGGCTCTAAGCCGCTTTATCTCCCGCTTGGGAGAAAAGGCATTACCCCTTTATCGCCTCCTCCGGCGCATCGAACACTTCGAGTGGACGGATGCTGCCACGGCCGGACACGACAAAATAAAAGCCATATTGGGAACAAACCCAGTCCTAGCCGCACCAAACATTGGCGAACCAATGCTATTATACACTGCGGCAACTCATCAAGTTGTAAGCGCAGTGCTCGTCATCGAATGAGAAACGGACGGACACAAATTCCCCCTTCAAAAGCCGGTTTACTATGTGTCCACTGTCCTTACTCCATGCAAGTCACGGTACTAGCATTATCAAAAGATAGCGTACGCGGTATTTATGGCATCCCGGAAGCTGCGACACTACTTTCAAGAGTGTTCGATAACGGTAGCCTCGGAAGTACCACTTAACGATATTATAAACAATCGCGACATGACGGGTCGGATTGCCAAATGGGCCATTGAGCTCCTCCCATTTGACATAACTTACAAGCCACGGCGAGCTATTAAGTCGCAAGTTTTGGCCGACTTCGTCGTCGAGTGGAAGGAAGCCGAACTCCCTAAAGAGTACGACACATATTCAAACTGGATCATGCACTTCGACGGCTCCAAAATGTTGGCTCGTCTGGGGCTGGCGTCGTTTTGACGTCCCCAACAGGAGATACAGTTCAATACATACTCCAAATAATGTATACGGACTCCAACAACGCATCCGAATATGAGGCCCTTCTACATGGTCTCCGGATGGCAGTATCCATGGGCATTCAACGCCTAGAGGTGTGCGGGGATTCGAACCTCGCGATATCCCAAATAAATGGAGACTTTGATGCCAAGGATCCAAAAATGGTAGCTTATCGCAATGCCGTCCTAAAAATGTCAGCTCGGTTCGAGGGGCTCGAATTTCACCATATAGCCCGGGAAAACAATCAGGCAGTAGACGTCCTGGCACGCATCGGCGCAAAACGCGATGCCGTCCCTCCCAACATCTTCTTAGAGAGGCGGTTCAAGCCATCCGTAGTATGGGAAGGGGAACCCGGAAATAACAGCCCGGACCCAACCGCACTGCCCGACACCGAACATTCTAACATAATTGGAGGCTCTGCCAACGAAATAACATCTTTAGCCCATGTAATAATGGCAGTCATCGCCCCGTGGACAGAACCATTCCTAGCCTACCTAACTAAGTAGGAACTTCCCGTGGACCAAAACGAGGCACGCTGCATAGTGCGGCAATCTAAAGCCTATAAAGTCCATGAGGGAGAGATTTATAAGAAAAGCACCACCGGAGTCCTTCAAAGGTGCATCTCCGAAGAGGAAGGGCGGAATCTTCTGGCTGAAATTCATGCCGGACTCGGCAGTCACCACGCGGTAGCCCGGGCCCTTGTAAGCAGGGCCTTCCGTACAGGCTTCTATTGGCCGACGTGCCGGGCAGACGCTCAGGACTTAGTCCAACGATGCGTTGGTTGCCAGCTTTTTGCTAACCAAAGCCATATGCCACCAACCGCCCTCCAAACCATCCCCATCACCTGGCCCTTCGTGGTCTGGGGGCTTGACATGGTTGGACCCCTTAAAGGAGGAACCCACAAGCAACAATACTTACTGGTCATGGTGGATAAGTTCACCAAATGGTTAGAAGCCAAGCCTGTTAAGACGGCCGAATCTGGACCGGTGATAGACTTCATATCCGGGGTCGTACACCGTTACAGCGTCCCCCATAGCATCATCACTGATAATGGCACGAACTTTATGGCCGACGAGGTAAAACTCTGGTGCAAAAACATGGGCATCAAGCTTGATTATGCTTCAGTCTATCACCCACAAACTAACGGTCAGGTCGAGCAAGCAAATGGTCTTATCATGAGCGGCATCAAACCCAGATTAGTGCGGTCCCTAAAGGAATCTAGCACACATTGGGTAGAGGAGCTCGACTCCGTACTCTGGGGGCTGCGAACCACGCCGAATCGCACTACCGGATACACACCATTCTTTATGGTATATGGCGCAGAGGCGGTTCTGCCCTGCGACATTATTCATGACTCACCTCGAGTGCGCATGTACAAAGAAAGAGAAGCCGAGCTCGATCGGCAGGATAGTTTGGACGCCTTGGAGGAGGAGCGTGACGTGGAAAAAGCCCGTTCGGCATTCTATCAACAGCAGGCTCGAAGATACCAAAGCAGAGAAGTACGGGCCAAAACTTACAATGTTGGCGAGTTAGTTCTACGCCTGCCGGATAAGAAAAAGGACAAACTCAAGCCCAAATGGGAAGGTCCCTTCATCATTGCCTGATTGGTGGAGCATACCGTCTGCGGGATGCATCGGCTAATCGACTCGAGCCGAACCCATGGAACGCAGCCCGACTCCGAAGATTCTACGCCTAACGCCGGACTCTGTGTTCGTCTCCTTCCTCTGTCCATTTTTTATACACTATCTGTCTTATATTCTCCTTCTCCTTTTCTTTTCTCTCACAGCCTTTAGGGGCCCATTCGTGCCTTGTTTGCACGCAACTGACGCACTATCCGCGCTCATTATACCCGGGGGCTTCTTTAACAGAAGCTTATTCATACGGGCTTTATGCCCAACACATGTGTTATCCTTCCGCATGTACCCTTTATTCACCATTATATGCATCGATATGACTTAAGTTTTGGCCAAGCTGGGTTGCCTGGCTCTTGTATTTATGCCCTACGTTCCTGTTAATTCAGCTAGGGCATAAGGGGAGCACCTCTGCGATTGTTACTGCCGGGTCAGCCGGATGTGTACCTCAGACTGGGTGAAGCCGAAAGCTAGCGTTCTTAAGGGAATATTTGTTCGGTGAACTAAAGATGATTTTTCACTTATTTACTAATGCGCCCCCAGATGTTTTTTCTGCGTCTCTTCTCGCAGTCCGGACATGCACTTTAGGGCATGCCTCCCAGGGAAAGGAACCCCTAACGGAACTATTCTCCCTGGAAGATGTTTCTTACTAACCATGTAATATAACATAACTAGTTGGGCACTTGTCCGTTCAAGCACTAATGACCCCTACGTCTGGTCTCCACGCATGCCCCGGTTCTTACATAACCGAGAGGGTATTCGGATACACTCCGGACTGTCGGGTCCCGAGGTTGAAGCGAAAAGGTCCGCCACGACAAACGATCTACAATCCGGCTAGAAGGCATTATACATGTCACTTTAAATTACATAGTCAATTTGACTGGTTGAATTCCTCTTCAATACCATCCAATAGGCTGTCTAGTCTACAGTCCTGTTGGGAATACTTTGCGGCCAATTCTACTTGGCCGTACACTAAGCTCACAGGGATCTCCTTCCCATGTGGTTGGGGTTAGCCTTCATGTACCGCGTCTTCACCATTGCCCAGGCTTCCCGGGCGCCCTGACGGCAGGCCGATATCTTCCATAATCGGAAGCGCCGCCGCGCTCCCTTCAGCTTCTCTGCAAGCTCTCCAAGGCCTTCGGGCATGGAGACGGATGGCCACAAGGCCTGGGCGACGCCTTGCATCACCTGCCGAACTCGTTCGTGCAGTTGTGAGAGCTCGGGAAGAAGGTCACCCGTAGAACCGGGCATTTCCTCTGCAGGACGACCTATTAGCATACCTACAGACATAACTCTGTCAGCCAACTTCCTCGCCGAACTCTTTTTCAAAGTTCGTTCAAGCACTTACTAAATATGCCGTGACGAAGCCGCCGACTCTCCTTAACGGAGTCCGACAGTTGGGCACAAACATCTTTTAGTTCCACGCCCAGCTTGGTGTTGGCATCTAGGAGATCATTCTTCTCCTGCCTCACCCTCGTAAGCACGCTCTCACCGGGCTTCAGCTGGCGTAGGAGCTGTTGCTTATCCGGATTTACTCCAGCATCATCTGCAATTTTATCGTCAGATCTGCATATACGCCTCACTCTATATGATACTTATCATTCGAAGGATATATTACCAGAGGGGGTCTCTTTGGGCTCCCCTGCTACGGCCAGTGCGGCCTGAGGTTGGGCTTTGCACTCTTCCAGCTCCTGGGACAGTTGGGTATTCTTTTCTGTAAGAACCTGCATAACAAATGATCCTTAAATCAGTTATTCTAACTGTTTCAAGTCTCAGGGGCTACTGATATATATATAATCACCAAATTTTCTCACCCGTATGTCTTTTACATACTGCTCCATGGCTCTGGCTAGACCATTTTGAGCGGCACGACGTACGCATCTCCCGAGTTGAAGGCATCCAATGCCTCTTGGGAGAAACAAGCGTCACGAAGAACAGTCCGCGACGCCTGTGGTTCATGGCACTTTCCACCTCGGAATTGGTGGCGGGAAGTCTATCCGCATCCTCTGTCGGAGGAGCGCCCGGCGCACGCCTCGTATTCATTCCCGCCTCCGAATCCGGCCTTGGAGCCTGGCTGGTGGAGGCGCGATTAGTAGCCTCTTTGGGTATAGTCCGGCGAGCGCTCTTTTTCCTAAAAAGAAGGCATGGGCGTTAGTATGCCTCTGAGAATAATGTCTTGGAATAAAGACGGCGTGCCATACCGCTGCGCCGGTGTCTCAATCCGGACTGCGTGTCTTTTCAGCCTGCCTGGCCTCGCGGCCCCTTGTTGGCTAGTCGCCGCAGGCTCGGCCTTTCGCCTCGAGGACCTCCCCTGCAAAACACGGTTGTTATACGGTAATCAAAAACACGCAAGGACGGATCCCTTTTCAAAGTACTGGGACTTCGGTCTCAGTTACCTGTGAGGCTGGAAGTAGCCCAAGGTAATCGGCCGTAATGGCCACCAAGGCATTGTCATTGCTCAGTTGGTAAAATACCCCATCGATCAGCTCCACAGACATGTCTGGATCCTCTTGGGAGGCCGGGTCAAGGGACCGTTCCGGGTCCTCGGGTTGTGGAGGGGGGTTGTTTATCTTCCTTACAGCCTGGTGCAGCTCCTGCGTTGAAATCGCTAGACTGAATACTTAACTATGGGAATATGAAATGGATGGGCGAGAAAAAGTCTCCGCTTACCCACCTCGGAGGATTGTACATAGAAAATCCGCCCTGCGGGTTGACACGGAGGAATTCCTCCTCTTCTCCCTTGTACAAAGCAGATAAGATCTTTATTAGATCAGCAACCGATTCCGGCCCTTTACGGCCGTAGCGGGTGGCGTCATCCTCCCCATTGAAATCCCACATGGGGTGGCCTCTATAGTGAAGTGGCTGCACCCCCCGCATAATACATGTGGCCATGACCTCGATCATGGTCAATCCGGATTGAGCTAACAAACTTATCCGACTCATCAGGTAAAGAACGTCCCTATCATCTTCCTCCAGGGGGCTCCATGGACGCCAGCTCTGGCGCTTCTTCAAAGGAGCGTTGTCGAACTCAGGGAGGCCGATTCAAATAGGGTCCGGGAGGGGGACGTCTTCTATATAAAACCATTCTGAAGGCCAGTCTTCGGACGTCTTCTTTGGGGTTCCGGATAGATATCCGGTCCCGGCAATACGCCACACTTCGACTCCGCCCACTTGATATATTGACCCCTTCTGAGAATGGGGCACAAGGCAGAGCAACTTCTTCCACAGCGCGAAATGAGCCTCACAGCCCAAAAACAGCTCACAAAGGGCTACGAAGCCCGCGATATGCAATATGGAGGTAGGCGTAAGGTTGTGCAACTGGAGGCCGTAGAACTCCAGGAGCCCCCGGAGAAACGGATGAATTGGAAATCCGAGCCCTCTTACCAAATGAGGGACAAGGCATACCCGCTCTCCCTTGGAGGGATTGGGAAGGCTCTCCGCTTGCTCTCCGCCATTATAGGTGGAGAGCCCGGCTCGAACCGGGACCATGTACGTTGGGGGAAGAAATCCCTTGGTCTGAAGCATCACTAATTTGCTGTGCGGGACAGAACATCTCTCCCAATCTCCAGGCTTGGGGCTAGGGGAGCGAGAGGAGGAGCTGCATCGACCGGCCATGATGGAATGGATCTCTGTCGGATGCGCTCCGATGAAGGCTCGCCAAGGGAGGATGTTGTGATTTGGATCTGAATCCTCGTCTTTTTAATAGGCAGCTCATTCGCACAGCTAGGGGGGTAAATGTAAAAACACCCTGGCTCTTCACATTCACTCAACACGTGGAAAGCGGCCATTATTGGGCGTGGAAGCCAAGGAGCACAACATTCACAAGAGGCCGGACACTATTTCAACAGGTACACGGAATTTGGAGAGGAACCCGCCTTGCAATGCCGAAGACAATCTGCGCGCCGGACTCATCGTCATTGAAGCCTGGTTAGGGGGCTACTGAGGGAGTCCTGGATTAGGGGGTCTCCGGACAGCCGGATTATATTCTTTGGCCGGACTGTTGGACTATGAAGATACAAGATTGAAGACTTCGTCTCGTGTCTGGGTGGGACTCTACTTGGTGTGGAAGGCAAGCTAGACAATACGGATATGCATATCTCCTCCTTTGTAACCGACCTTGTGTAACCCTAGCCCCCTCCGGTGTCTATATAAACCGGAGGGTTTTAGTCCGTAGGACAACATACAATCATACCATAGGCTAGCTTCTAGGGTTTAGCCTCTCCGATCTCGTGATAGATCTACTCTTGTACTACCCATATCATCAACATTAATCAAGCAGGACGTCGGGTTTTACCTCCATCAAGAGGGCCCGAACCTGGGTAAAACATTGTGTCCCTCGTCTCCTGTTACCATCCGGCCTAGACGCACAGTTCGGGACCCCCTACCCGAGATCCGTCGGTTTTGACACCGACAACAAGCTTCCCCTCTTCTCTTCTCACCATCCATGCCTCACTCCCACCACTCTTTTCATCGATCTCGTACTCGCACACTCCTCCCCCCTTGATATAGTATGCCGCTCGCACCACCTCCTAGATGCATCCCTCTCTCTCTCTCTCTCTATCCTTCTCCCCGGGCCTTATTTTCTTCTAACACATACATGCATGTATACCGATCGATCTCCCTACATATACCTAGGTCGACTTTAACTATTTCCCCCCCACCCATTGATCGACGTACCTCACAAGTTATGTCTCTCCTTTCTCTGACAAAGGACGATTGATCTTCCTATGTAGTTACATATGCTTACCACAGCCATATCGTCCCCCCTCATCATTCATGCATGCCTCCTGACCCGTCTCTCACACGCACGTGCACAGAGAGGCAGCCATCCCTTCTCTTATTGATATTGCAGGCGTGCCCTCCGTTTGTCTAGCAAGCCTCTCCCACCATTTGTTAGAAGCAATTCCACTACCACACCCTCCAACATTCTAGCTCTGTCTCTCTCCCAACCTTATTCCTCTCCTACACTTATGCATGGATGCCGATCGATCTCCCTTAATACATAAGGTAGGACTCTCTCCTCCTCGACACATATACCAGCCATTATACCTCTATGGTTAATTAGGTCCCCCCACCACACACCGATAGTCGAACACTGTAGGTAGGCATCCATGCCACAGAGACAAACTGCACCTGTCCCCTCTCACATTCCAGTAGGCTAGCCACTCTATATCTTTGACGTGGGCACACACAAATTCGATGGCACTCTTTATCGATCGCACGCGTGCCCACACACACACACATCATCATCATCCCTCTCTTCGATTCTATGGATACCTCAAGCCAATGATACCTCCACTCTCTTCTCGTGGATCGCCCCCTCTATATATATGATATATCCAGGACTCTATTTCACACACATTGCATATGTTACATCTTTTTATTGACTCTCCCCCCACTCCCTAAAAAATATTCACAAACCCACACACTATATCTCTCTACGTTTGTATCTCTCTCACACAACCCCTTGTAGGTGGTGTGCATACACGAAGAGAATAGGTGCACGTACTCATGCTTCGTGCCCAGCCACACCCGCGCGGGTACACGGTGGAGCTCATTTCTATACGAAATGGCAGCCCACGTGCTAATTTGAACACGTGTAGCGGTTGTTTACCTACGGAGGTCGTGTACCACACGTGCACGAAACAAAGTTCGACTTGATGCGTTGGCGCGTTATTTTTGAATAAAGTTGTACGCTCAATGGCATGTACATAGAATATAAAACGAATTTTATGGAGAAAAAGGGTAGTCCGCTCCACTATATACAATGGAGCCTGCCTGCCTGGGTTTGTCTCTCTTCAGAGTATCTCACACAAGGCGGCGGTGGCCTCTCTCTCTCACCGTTGGTCACTGATCCGTCTGCATCCCATCCGCCGGCGGAAAGGGAGGTTGTGCATCGTTTCTCCGTTCGACGGCGCCGAGGCAGCACGTCCCGATCTACAGTACTTGTCGTTCTCTCTGACCAAGCTCCGGCGCGGTAGGGCCTACGCCACCTGCTCGCTGCCACAGTATGGGCAGATCCCGCCTGTCGCCGCTCACCTAGTTACATCCCGACGACCCCCAGGTATCCCCTCCGGCCTTGCTCCACTGCCTGTCTTCCACGTCGCTGCATGTGGAAAATCTTGCATGTGGATCTTCCATAGTTCTTTGCCAAAAACATAGCTCGTTCGGCGTACTTTCCGTATTGCAATCTCGTCCTCACACCATTTTAGACAAACACAACCGTGTTGTTATCTTCCCTTAGGACAAGGAATATGCTTCTTTTTTGTCGTCGTATGTGTCATCAACTGTTATTGGCCAGTAATTCTTTCCTTTCTACCTCTTTTTTGCAAACAGGGCTATCCATTTCACCTCGTTGCTATTGCAACCTTTTGGTGAACTTCACAAATCACTTTTTTCTTAAGAGTGTTTTGTGCAGTTGTACTAAAATGTCACACGGGCAACGTCTCTACATTTCAGTGCGACTGCACAAAGGGAGATTGGTTTTGCTCTATCCTCCTCATCCAACTCTGAGCCTAATCTTGTCCAACTATTTGCTTAATCTTCTCCAACTAGTTAGTCTTAAGAGAGACTACAAAGGTGACCGGCTTCTATTTGTGTGTTTATTGTTTCATCAGCAATCCTCTATTATCGTAATCACACTTAATATCTTTGGAACAGGGACACTCAGCTCTATTTTAGTGGAACTGCACAAAATGATCGGAATGTTGCATGCTCCAGACAACTACTTTTTTCCCAACATGCCTTGTTGATTTAGACAGATCCCGGGGGACGTTGCTGCTAATGAAAGCATGAATCAATTTTAATTTAACACCTTCTCACAACTTTGTCTTTAGTTGTGATGTAAATATTAGCCCTAGTCTACTAATCATTGAGATGCATTAGCAAGGAAGTTACTTTTTCATTGTTTCCGAAAGAGCATCGATGGCAAGACACACGAAACAAGAGCTGAAAGCTCACAGCATTGTATAATTGCATATCGCTAGAAAATTATTTGTATAGTACGTCAATTATGTAAACAAATGCTAGAAGCTTGATAGCATTTCCAGAAGCCTCTTCAGCATCCGGGTCCATGTGCCATGCACAAAATTATACTCCTCGATTCCTAAATATTTGTCTTTTTACAAATTTCAAATGGGCATATTTTAGAGTGTAGATTCACTCACTTTGCTTCATATGTAGTCACTCGTTGAAATCTCTAGAAAGACAAATACTCCGGAGTATATTTAAGAACTGAGGGAGTAGTGCACAACCGCATGGGAGACTCAGCCCGGTCGTTGCACCGCATTAATAGTGAGTAATGAGCAGTCAAATCATAAGCCCCACCTTTCCCACTGTAAGTTGCTCGGAAGAAGCAACCATCAATGCACTCTTATTTGAATCTGCACATACTACTCCATCCGTCATTGTTTATAGAGCACGCTTCAAAAAAATGAATAAAAAAATCTCTGGGACCAAGGCGTCTATTAGCGAACACACATGCATGCAGTGCTTCCACCTCGGGTACACACATGCATGCACTTACTCCACTCCATAGTACATCGAGAGAAAAATGTGGACTTGATTGCGGTTACCACACCCTAATTAATTGAGCATTAAACCAAACGCGTCTAAAGTCTCTCTGGTGGTGGAAATGCAGGGAGAGAAATGCATCAGAATGAAGTGCGCCCTGTAAACTGTGACAGAGGGAGGAGTAGTATGAAGGTGCAAAACCAAGTACACGTATGGCCAGTCGGTCAATGCACTTCCTCTTGGCATATCACTGACATGTGGGACCGAAGTGTGAGCAAACCGATCTCAAGTGACAGCAAAATGACCAACCCGCTGTTCCTTGAGAGAGACGAGGAGCGAGAACACACAGACATGCTCGCACGGAGGCCAAGATATATTCGAGCATGGTTGATCGATTTCATCATTACATGTTTGATGTATTTAATACTACTATTGGGCTACCATTTTCCGCCCTTCTCCCGAATAAATGTGTACTTTATCAGAGATTAAAATAAAAATAAGAGTACAGACGCTCCACCATGTGGTTCTAGTAGTAGTACTACTTGTACTACTAAACCTTGCACTTGGCTCTTCGCCTTTTGTGAAGTCGAACAATGATGGTACTCCGCGTGTTGGGTACTATAGTGTATGCCTCTGGCAACCTGACACTGAATGAACTGATGCATGTCCACCGCCTGGGCGAGGGTAGGTTGCATTAGTCAAAAGGCATAAGCGAGCTTCACCTTGTCCTGCAAGCTTCTCCTCGTTCCGTGAGTTGACGGGACACACCAAAAAGTAGTGCTAGTCCATACTCCTTTCCGGTTAATATGGTGTTGTAGTGTGGAGCCCTAAGTGGAGATCTTTCACGAATTGGAGGGGGAATCCCCAAGAGCAAGAAGAACACAAGGGGGAAAACAAGAGGAACACTCAAGAACAAGTCCAATCACACATCCACTAGACCAACAAACACACAAGATCCACAAGGTACATGAACAATCAAAGGGAAACAAGATACATGGTAGAGTTCATCCTAAATCCTACGAAGGAGATGAGGGCTTGATGATCTAGATAGATCCTTCCCTAGATGGGGGCTTTATCCACTAGGGATCTTCTCCAATGGAGGTCTTGTACTCCAATGGAGTCTTCTCTCTCAAGAGGAATCCCACAAGGGGAGGTACATGAGCTAAGCTCTAATATCTAGATCTATTCTTAGCTAAGTCCAAATGGAGGAGGGGAAGGAATATATATAGTCCTAGGCAAAGAGAGGGATAAGTGGGGGCGAAATGGTAAAACAAGGGCAAAGCCCGCAGCATCACACAGGGGGCCCCGTGTGCACGTGGTAAGTGGAGCCCGTGCGCACGGGGTATCCAGAGACCTGACGCAGGAGCCCCTGCGCATGGGGTCCGTGAGGCCCGTGGACACGGGGGTCCCGTGGGCACGGTACACGCCCGTGCGCACGGTACACGCCCGTGCGCACGGGTCTTCAGGACTGCCAACCTGGGAGCTACTGCCTTCTTCTTGGCGCTTCCTTCTCCGCTTCCAGGCTTCCCTCTTGGATGGTGTAGATGTTCTCTTCTTCTTGGACTCCTCCTCGATGAATGTGTAGCTCTGCTCACACCTATGTAGGCACACGAGAGAGGGGTCAAGTAGTATACCATCCTCGAGAGGTACAAGTGGACACGTGTAAAGGAGATGATTCACCTTTGTATGTATGAAGTAGATGTCGCACGTGTCACTTGCCGAACGAACTCTTGACATGGTGATGTCCATAGGATGCTCCGCATCAACCCCTCCCCTTGGGAAAGATCCGACCTCAGATCGAAATCCAAATCACCATGGGAAAGAGATGATGTTGTCGTGTAGAAGTTGACGATCACCAAGCATTCATCATCTTGTAGTTTCAAATGGGCACTCTCCAATGTCGCACCGTCTTGTAATTCCTTCAAAAGGAGCTAAGATAACAAGCACTTGGAAAAACAAATGTGGTTGGCGTAAGACAAAACCAAGCATTCAAGAGGTGAGTCACCAAACAAGTGTCATCATCATGCAAATCATATGGTGTGACAACGGATTGTGACATGGCATGTAAGCATATCAATCGAGCACAAGCAAAGATATCATGGGGACAAGCATGCAATTGTGAGTAAGTGATGCAAATATGTGTGTCAAGAGAATAAGCATCTACCTCATGGTCATAGCAAGAGTGCGCAAAGTGCTCAACAAAAGGGTGATGGTAGGCATAGGAATCATTCACAACACCAAAGGAAATGAAGTGTCTAAACACATGGGTCAAATGCAAGAGAATCCAAGCATAATGTGCATGGGGTGTAGTGAAAATCATGTGGCACTCAACACAATGGAAAGAGCAATTGTTCATCACGTGTGAGGCAATCAAGTCAATCATGTGACAAGCAATGAGACATGGCGTATGTGAAGAAGTGACATTGTTGAAACCAAACATATGATAGGAGCAAGTAATCCAAGAATTGGATGCAACATGGAAAGCAATCATAGTATCAACATAGGCACGGGGCACAAAGCAAACATGGTAATAACAAGTGATATCTCCACCAAGCTTGCAAATACACATACACGTACTAGAATCAATCATCATGTGTAATGCAAAGCATGGGTCACAAATGCATGGCAAAGGCATAGGAATGAGCATATCATGCAAAGTGAACATGGCAATATGGGCATAACGTGAGAAGTGGTAAATAACCCATAACCATGTGAGGGCCGTGTAGAAGAGATGCGCGAAGTCTTTACGCGAAGGGAGTGGTGGTAAGGACAATCCATGGGATCCCAAGTCATCATTGCTCTCTAGAGCTCGCTTTGTCAACTCATGGGATTGTGAGGTTGACGAGTGTTCATGGGTACCTACACAAAAGAGACACAAATGAAACAAAGTGTGTGCGTGGTAAATGTACAAATCATCCATTATGATGTGTATGTGCACGTGAGAGTTAGCACAAGATAAGCATCGCTCAATGAAATTTGAGGCACGATAGAGAAACATGTCATCCATCATGAAATAATAGTTATTGTCTAAAACACGATGGGGACATAAATTGAGCAAACAAGTATATGGCACATCAATAGCATGGTTATTCATGGGGATCATATGGTGCACACAATCATGGGAATCATGCCAAGTATAGGAGGTAGCAAAATCTCCTAATGGGTATGAGGAAACTATGGGGGTCTCTTCATGAGCAATAGCGGAAGCATAATATGGAGAAAATGGACAACATCCCAAACAATGCATATCCAAAGCTAGGTGGTCATGGCATGGCATATGAGATAAAATGATGAAAGGAAGCGTATCAATATCATCACAAGAAAAACAAATGCCAATAACCATGGGCTTTTCATCTATGCCATATGTGAAAATTGGGTTTATTTTAATAGCATATGCATAGTCACTATGAAGAGATTGCAAATAAGACATATGATTGATCTCATGCATAGCATATGACAAGGCAAGCAGATTGTCGAACATGATGTGACCAAGAGAATTATCACAAGAAATCCTATGTAACATGGCATCACAACTAATAGACTCCTCATTGCAATCATCAAACTCATTATAAATGGGTAAATCATCGCATGGAGAAATCATACTAGCATTAAGCATGGTAATAGGTGGATCAACATCATGCAAGCAATCAATGTCAAGAATGTCCACTAGTGGGACAAGAGCATCACTTTCACCTATGTTACCTTTCTCATTCCACTCATGTGGTGTAGGTGAGGTGGAAAAGACCAAATGGTGGTCATCGTCATCATCGGGATGGAACCATGTGGGGGGTGCATCATAGTCCACCATGGCCATTATCATGTCCAAAGGAAGGACGGAGTCGTCGAGGATCGGCGCGTCATCATATATGGGACCTAGCACCAAAGGAGAAGACACAATAGAGGTAGAGGTTAAGTTGTTAGAAATCAAAATGGCATATGCCTCATCAACTACCTCACTCTCTCTATGTGGTGGTGGCTCACTCACTCCCTCAAGGTAGGTGCACTCAATGTCACATATGGTGGAGTCACTCAAATCACTCAAGTGGTGGTGGTGGTGGCTCTCCTCACATGGGAATTGTGGCAACTCATCATATATGGGGCTAGTGGTGAAGTCACTCTCACTCTCAATATGGTGGCTAATGTTACTCAAGTCATCACACGTCATCGTGGTCGAAGGGAAAATCACATGCTTAACCATCTCGTCGCCGTGGATGAAGGCCGAAGATGGCACATCATCACTCTCGTCGTGGATGGAAGCCGGAGATGGCACATCATCACTCTCGCCCTCTTGTAGCGTGGTCGGTGCGAAGTGAGCTCGGGGACGAGTAGAGTTGGCCTTCACGAGTTCTTGCTCCGCCTTGAGAGCACCAATGTAGTTGTCGTCGAGGGACTTGTAGTTCTCGAGTAAGATAATCTTGGAGATGTCGTTGTTCAATCCCATCATGAAGTAGAACTTCATCCAAATGGGGTCGTCCACGCCGACACGTCGCAAGGCTTCCTTCATGTTCTTGAAGTACTCGTCGAGGGACTTGGATCCTTGTATGGTGTTCTCCAATTGGCGTTGAAGATATTCCATGTAGGTGGAAGGCACAAATTCTTGCCGCATCGTTTTCTTCATCGTGGGCCACGTCATGGTGAAGCTTGTTGAAGGTCTATGAAGCCACCATGTCGATGCATAGTCGTGGAAGGTACTTGTGGCGCACTTCACTTGATCGTCGAAGGGTACTTGATGTAGCTTGAGGTAGTCGTCCATCTTGCACTCCCACTTGAGGTATTCATCGGGGTCAATAGTCCCAAAGAATGGAATCTCCTCGGTGATGTCGACATCGTAGTAGCTCGAGGGAGTAGTGGACTTGAGCTCGTGGAGTAGGCAAAGATGCCGTACGTTCGAAGGCGAAGATGCCTTGAAGTCACTTAGCGAAGATGCCAAAGGTATTGAAGAAGTCGCGGCCTTGTAGTTGATGTCGCGACTCTGAATAGCCAGTGCGCACGGGGTTGTCAGAGGCCGTGTGCACAGGGTCCTGTGTGCATGGGGGTCAAGGGCCCGTGTGCACGGGGTTGGCGGAGCAGCCAACGCGTGTCCTGAAGCTCGCTCTTCATGGTCATGTCAATGTCGATGCTTGTGTGTACTTGCCGGAGATGGTAGCTCGGGAGTCTTTGCACTTGAGCGTCTTCTCGAAGATGAGGAAGACCGCTTGCGGTTCTTGATGAGGGCCTTGAGCTCCTCCATTTGTTTGTCCATCTTGGCGTCGATGAAGTTCTTCATAGCATCGGACTCGTCGTCGTGGTTGTAGACCGGAGATGATGTGCTTTGCCTATCCATCACAAGACTCGAGCAAAGGTGAGTAGGAAATGAGATAAACAATACCAAGCCACCTTTTCCCAAAGTTGAGGATGTATCTTGTATCACTCAATGTGAGATGAAAGAATAGTGGAATTGGTACCGGACTTGTTCACTCACACCTACAAAGTAAATCTTACCGAGGGGCTTGGTTAGGACAAGTGGCACAAATTTCATGCAAATTGAAGTCCAAGATATTGTAAATGTTGAAATAAATCCAAAGGACTCAAAATGCAAAGCAAGTGATCACAAATATAGAGGAGGGCAATAAAGAAACACACACGGTGGGATAATGGGGCTTGTGCAACTATAGGGATGAGCAATACAAGATTGCCTAACGAAGACTAAGCTCGTGTTGCACAAACACTAGGAGAGCACTAGCTTGATTGCACAATTGGGCACGATTCACCACTTGGCACCAACCTATATGTATGCAAGCTAAATGTTTCCTATTCCATGTATCCTCATGCACAAGTATCTCTTTTCATGCTCAACTCTTTGCTTATAAGCTTATGATCATCCTTTTCTTGCTTAAAAGCTTTTTTCCTCTCTTTTTTTGGACTTTCCTCTTCCTCTCCACTTTTCTTATTGAGCCTCAACCACACATATGAGATAGGTATCACAAGATATGCACGGGAGCAAGCAATTTCACTATATGATATATCTAATGATGCAACAATATGATATCATATCACTATGGTGCACAAATTTTCGCGAAGCCCAGCAATACTCGGATAGCTAGTCTCAATAGGTGTGAAGGTATGCGCAAAGATGGTGGGGATGTCAAGATTTAATGGCAAGAAAGGAAAAGTTTATGAAGGAATGGATACCTTCGTCACCCTTAACCTTTCACGAAGTCGAGGGGGGGGGGAGGGGGTAACCGACCTTGCTTCCGGTTGAAGATGGTCTCAAAGGATGGATGGTCGTCGTCGATGTGGAAGCTCGTGGTGGATGTAGTCGATGGACCGATACAAGTCACCTGTGGTGGATGAAGATGTAACCGTCCCTAAGTAGCCGAAACACCTTATGAGACTCAAATCACAACTCAACTAACCAAAAATACCAAACGAACCAAAATGGGTTAGTTTGGGATGTTTTATGCGGTGGTGAGGAAGTTATGGCGGATGGCCTATGCAAAAAATGCAAAAATGGAGGAAATTTGATGGATTCAAATGGTGGTAAAACCAATATGAGAAGCTCGGGCACGTCGCTAGCTTTTCAACGAGCCAAAGAACACCCAAATCGGAGTTCAGAAGTGGAAGTTATGACCGAAAACGTGAAGTGGACGCGGCTGATTCTGGGAGGACCGTGCGCACGGGCTCCAAGGCCCGTGGACACGGGGTCCCATGTGCACGGTACATGTACCGAGGGCACGGGGTCATCTGGGACTATGTGGGGGCCCGTGGGCACGGGGCTGGGAGCCCGTGGGCATGGGGTAGGTGGAAATTTCATGATTTTCTTGTCAAATTCGATGGGGGAAAGAAAAATTTGGGTATGGGGACGCAAGATGGGGTAGATCTACTTGCTATACATCAGATCCACGGATCAAAATCAACAAAGACTCACAAGAAACTTCAAATCACAAAAAAAATTGTATGGCTCTTTTTGTGGGGATTTTCGAAATTTGGCAAGAACAAGCAAAATTAGGCTAGAAAACTAAGAAGGGGGGCTCCAATTTCGTGAGAAACCATGGCTCTGCTACCAAGATGTTGTAGGGTGGAACCCTAAGTGGAGATCTTTCACGAATTGGAGGGGTAATCCCCAAGAGCGAGAAGAACACAAGGGGTAAAACAAGAGGAACCCTCAAGAACAAGTCCAATCACACATCCACTAGACCAACAAACACACAAGATCTACAAGGTACATGAACAATCAAAGGGAAACATGATACATGGTAGAGTTCATCCCAAATCCTATGAAGGAGATGAGGGCTTGATGATCTAGATAGATCCTTCCCTAGATGGGGGCTTTATCCACTAGGTATCTTCTCCAATGGAGGTCTTGTACTCCAATGGAGTCTTCTCTCTCAAGAGGAATCCCACAAAGGGGAGGTACATGAGCTAAGCTCTAATATCTAGATCTATTCTTAGCGAAGTCCAAATGGAGGAGGGGAAGGAGTATATATAGTCCTAGGAAAAGAGAGGGATAAGTGGGGGCGAAATGGTAAAACAAGGGCAAAGCCCGCAGCATCACACAGGGGGCCCATGCGCACGTGGTAAGTGGAGCCTGTGCGCACGGGGTATCCAGAGACCTGACGCAGGAGCCCATGCGCACGGGGTCCGTGAGGCCTGTGGACACGGGGGTCCCGTGGGCACGGTACACGCCCGTGCGCATGGGGTGTTCAGGACCGCCACCCTGGGAGGCCCGTGGACACGGGGTCGGAGGGGCCCGTGCGCACGGGGTCGCCTGGGAGCTGTTGCCTTCTTCTTGGCGCTTCCTCCTCCGCTTCCAGGCTTCCCTCTTGGATGGTGTAGATATTCTCTTCTTCCTGGACTCCTCCTCGATGAATGTGTAGCTCCGCTCACACCTATGTAGGCACACGAGAGAGGGGTCAAGTAGTATACCATCCTCGAGAGGTACAAGTGGACACGTGTAAAGGAGATGATTCACCTTTGTATGTATGAAGTAGATGTCGCATGTGTCACTTGCCGAACGAACTCTTGACATGGTGATGTCCATAGGATGCTCCGCAACATATGGCTTTATCTTTTTTGCGGGTAAATGAGAGAGCTTTATTCATATATAAGCATTCTTAGGACGATCAGCCAAGAGACTGGTCACTAGGAAGTGAGGTACCCCGCAAAAAAAGAAGAAGGAAGAGAGGTATTTCATCAAGCCAGCTTTCAGCCACATTCAAAGTGCAGCAAGCACGGTTCGCACAAAGATGCGCTGCAAGGTTTGCTGACCTGTTTACATGATGAATAACAAAAAAAGAGGAAATATTACAGAGCGCTCCTATTTGTAACAGGATATGAGACATAATTAAGCGAGGATTGTGGCGAGTGTTCCATGCAATCAACTTCCATTATCACATGCGAGAACCCTCGAAGAGAACCAGATGTGTTGAAGATTGCTTTATCACATTTTTAAATATAATAAGAGTGCAGGCGCTCCTCCATCCGGTTCCTAGTAGTACAGTACATACCTCTATAGTAGTAGTACTAGTACTAATAAACTTTGCGCTTGGCTGTTCGCCTCTTCGGGAAGTCGAACAATAATAGTACTAGTATAGTGTATGCTTCTGGCAATCTGACACCGAATTAACTGTTGCACATACACCGCCTGAGCGAGGGAGAGATTGCATTAGTCAAAAGTTTCTCCTTGTCCTGCGAGCCACCGCGCGCAAGCTTCTCCCGTCCCACAAGCTTCTCCTCGTTCGGCAAGTTGACGGGACACAACAAAGTAATGCTAGTCCATACCGCCTCCTTTCCGGTTAATATGGCTTAATTTCAAATGAGATAAATACACTATCTATCACTGTATATTTGTAAAAGTACGGTCAGTGGACTTCATAATACGCTCATTGCGCTCAATATATACATTTTCCGGTGTTTATACGGTCACTAGCTCACCCTGGCTGAGTATGTGTGTGCATGCATGTGTAGGTTGAGCACTTGAGCGTGACCATGTGTGTTCCGTCGTGTGCTCGAACATGCATGCATTAGGGTGTCGCGCGCGTTTTTGCGTCCATGTGTACGTGTGACTGTTGCATTCATGCATGAGGTTGCAGTCCCTCACATTCACATGTTCATAAGTCAATGCTTTGTCAAACTGTTGCATGCAAGGTTTAATCATTCGTTGTTCACGCATGCATTCCCGATATTAATACACTGGTAAAGACAATTTCTTAAGGAAAATGAGCCCATGAATTGAGGGGGACCAATAAGCCAGGACAGAGGGAGTACCAGTAGTGAACCAGAAGGAGGGAGTAGGTACTACTAGTACTACGTAACAACGTGCAGTAACAAAATTCCTCTATGCGCATCCTGTCTACGTGTCATGCAAGAAAATAGAGATAAAGTACAAGTGAGACTCAGGAACGGCCATACACGTAGGGGGGTACGTGTAGGGGCCACTAACGAGCAGTCAAATCACACAGTAAGGTCGGAAGAAGCAACCATCATTTCACTCTTCAATGGCATGTACGCAATATAAAATGGTTGATATGGAGAGAAAAAGAAAACCACTATATACACACTAGCAGGAGCCTAAGCTACAGGCCTGCTTGCTTGTGTTACTCTCTTCACAAGCATAGAATGACGGTGGCCACACCGCTGGTCACATATCCGACCTGATCCCGCCGCTGGGGGAAGGGAATAATGTTCTACGTAGACGCGGTCGACATCGGCGAGGGAGAAAACCCATAGTCGGCGCGTCCCAATCGGGGTTCCCCATGGTATGGGCTAATGCCGCGTCCCAATCGCCCTTATAGCTACAACCCGATGTCCTAGGTAGTACATCTTCCTTTTGGAGCCAGCTTGCACCACTGCCGCAGCTCCTAATGTCGCTTGAAGCTATGTCGGTTTTTCCCCAAAGAGGAAGGGATGATGCAGCACATCGGCGGTAGGTATTTCCCTCAGATATGAAACCAAGGTTATCGAACTAGTAGGAGAACCAAGCAACACAACGTAAACAGCCCATGCACAAAAATAACAACACCTCGCAACCCAACGTGTTAAAGGGGTTGTCAATCCCTTTCGGGTAACGGTGCCAGAAATGGCACGTGGACGGGAGAAAGTTGTAAATATTTACAGATCGAACGCCAAATAAAATAAATTGCAGCAAGGTATTTTTGTATTTTTGTTTTAATAGGTCTGAAAATAAACGCAAATAAAAATAGATCGCGAAGGAAAATATATGAGAAAGAAGACCCGTGGGCCGTAGGTTTCACTAGTGGCTTCTGTTGAGAAAATAGAAAATGGTGGGTGAACAAATTACTATTGGGCAATTGACAGAACCTCAAATAATTATGATGATATCCAGGCAATGATCATTACATAGGCATCACGTCCAAGATTAGTAGGCCGACTCCTGCCGGCATCTACCACTATTACTCCACACATCGACCGCTATCCAACATGCATCTAGTGTATTAAGTTCATGGAAAAATGGAGTAATGCAATAAGAACGATGACATGATGTAGACGAGATCCGTTTATCTATGGCGGTAGATATAGATCCCATCTTTTTATCCTCAGTAGCAACGATACATACGTGTCGGTTCCTTTTCTGTCAGTGGGATCAAGCACTGTAAGATCGAACCCACTACCGGGCACCTCTTCCCATTGCAAGATAAATAGATCAAGTTGGCCAAACAAAACCCAAATATCGGAGAAGAAATACGTGGCTATAAGAGATCATGCATAAAAGAGATCAAAGAAACTCAAATACTTTCATGGATATAAAAAGATAGATCTGATCATAAACTCAAAGTTCATCGATTCCAACAAACACACCGCAAAAGAGTTACATCATATGGATCTCCAAGAGACCATTGTATTGAGAATCAAGAGAGAGAGAGATGAAGCCATCTAGCTACTAACTACGGATCCGAAGGTCTAGAAAGAACTACTCACGCATCATCGGAGAGGCACCAATGAAAGTGGTGAACCCCTCCGTGATGGTGTCTAGATTGGATCTGGTGGTTCTGGACTCTTCGTCGGCTGGATGAATATTTTGTCGAGTCCCCTAGGGTTTTTGGAATAATGGGGTATTTATAGAGCAAAGAGGCGGTCCGGCGGGCACCCGAGGTGGGCACAACCCACGAGGGTGCACCTGGGCCTCCTGGCGCGCCCTGGTGGGTTGTCCCTTCCTCGGGACTCCCCCCAGGTGCAACCAGGGCCCAACATCTTCCTTCTGGTCCATAAAAAATCTCCGTAAAGTTTCGTGGCATTTGGACTCCGTTTGATATTGATTTTCTGCGATGTAAAAAACATGGAAAAAACAGCAACTGACACTTGGCACTATGTCAATAGGTTAGTACCAAAAATGATATAAAATGATTATAAAACATCCAAGATTGATAATAAAATAGCATGGAACAATAAAAAATTATAAATACGTTGGAGACGTATCAGCATCCTCAAGCTTAACTCCTACTCGTCCTCGAGTAGGGAAGTGATAAAAATAGAATTTTTGATGTGGAGTGTTGTCTATCATGTCATATCATATTCTTTTCTTTATAGCATGGACATTTGGACTTCTATGTGATTCAAAGCAATAGTCTAGTTTTGACATAATAATTTAGATACTCAAGCATATCAACAAGCAACCATTTCTTTCAAAATATCAATGCTAAAATAAGCTATCCCTAGCCCATCATGCTCAAACATTGATCCATTCATGAAACACACTCGAATATTAACTACACCCAATACTTAAGCACGATCATATTGCCTCCTAGTTGGTGCTTTTATAAGAGAAGATGGAGACTCAAAATAAAAATTGCATAAAGTAAAAGGTAGGCCCTTCGTAGGGAAGTAGGGATTTGTAGAGGTGCCAGAGCTCAAACCGAAAAATTTGAGATAAAAACATTTTGGGAGGTGTATCCATCCCACCAACGAAAACGACTTAGAGTTCCCAATACTTTCCATGCATACATATACCATAGGCGGTTCCCAAACAGAAAATAAAGTTTATTCCTTTTTCCACCATAACTTTCACTTTCCATGGCTAACCGTATCCACGGGTGCCCTCCATACCAACACTTTCCAAGGAATTTATTATTTGTCAACATAAAGTAAATTCATTTTCTTTTGCATTTCGGGACTGTGCATCCCTAATACCTTTGCCTTACTCTTGTGCAATGATAAGTGAATAAACACTCATCTTGAGAAGAACACATCTTGCATGGAAAATATTAGCCACCCCTCACCGCTCCACGAGCGAAACAAACACACAAAAGAGAAGTTTATTTTGAAAATTAGAGATGGCACATGCAAATTTGCTTAGAACGGCAAAAGAATACCGCATATAGGTAGATATAGTGGACTCATGTAGCAAAACTGGGTTAAAGGTTTTTGGATGCACAAGTAGAGGTCATACCTAGTGCAAAATGAAGGCTAGCAAAAGATTGGGAAGCGACCAACCAAGAAATGAATAATCTCATAAGCAAGCATTAAGCATAATTAACACCGAATAATGCACCACAAGTAGGATATAATTTCATTGCATGATTATTGACTTTCATGCATGCATAGGGAATACAAACCTTAACACCAATATTCTTACTAAAGCATAATTACTCATCAAGATGACTCACATATCACATCATCATATCTCAAAACTATTACTAAGAATCAAGTTTATTTTGTCCAATGATCTTCATGACATTTTTTTCTTTTCTTTATCCTTCTTGGATATCTATCACTTTGGGACTAATTTTCATGTGTTGCTTTTCATAAGCTCAAACAAATATAAGTGAAGATCATGAGCATAACAAAAAAAATTTCTCTCAAAATAATTGAAGTGAAGCAAGAGAGAATTTCTTCAAAATTTTACTAACTCTAAAATAAATCTAAGTGAAGCAAGAGAGCATTTCTTCAAAAATAACAAAGCACACCGTGCTCAAAAAGATATAAGTGAAGCACTAGAGCAAGTCCTAGATCATAAAAGATTTAAGTGAAGCATAGAGAGCAATTCTAACAAGTCATGACATAGTTTTGGCTCTCTCAAATAGGTGTGTCCAGCAAGGATTGATGACTTAAAACACAAAATAAAACAAGCAAAGACACATATCATACAAGACGCTCCAAGTAAAACACATATCATGTGACGAATAAAAATATAGTCTCGAGTAAAATACCGATAGTTGTTGGAAGAAAGCGGGGATGCCACTCGGGGGCATCCCCAAGCTTAGTTGGTTGCTCATTCTTGGATAATAGCTTGGGATGCCGGGGCATCCCCAATATTAGGCTCTTACATCCTTCCTTAATCCATCGTAAGATAACCCAAAACTTGAATATTTCGTCGACTCCCCTAGGGTTTATGGAATATTGGCGTATTTATAGAGTAAAGAGGCGGTCTGGGGGGCACCCGAGGTGGGTACAACCCACCAGGGCGTGCCTGGGCCTCTTGGCGTGCCCTGGTGGGTTGTCCCCTCCTCGGGACTCCCCCCAGGTGCAACCAGGGCCCAACATCTTCCTTCTGGTCCATCAAAAATCTCTGTAAAGTTTCGTTGCATTTGGACTCCATTTGATATTGATTTTCTGCGGTGTAAAAAACATAAAAAAACAGTAACTGGCACTTGGCACTATGTCAATAGGTTAGTACCAAAAATGATATAAAATGATTATAAAACATCCAAGATTGATAATAAAACAACATGGAACAATCAAAAATTATATATACGTTGGAGACGTATCAGCTCCCCACGTAGCTCCATCTCCATGTCGATCTTTCTCTACTTCTACCGGCTTCTATTTGTGATGAGTTTATGTCTCATGAAATAGTGCCAGTACTATTATTCTAATCCCACTTCTTCAATATCTTTGCCATCAGGGATGTTGAGCTCAATTTTAGTGGAACTGCACAAAAGCATCGTATGATCCGAGGGTGCCAACTGTATTTCCTTTGGCAGGTTCTACCTAGCCAGGAAATTAAATCCTGTTTAGGGTTTAGGGTTTAAGTCGTAGTGACGCCATCAATAGTTTTTCTTTTGTACACGCTCTCACAACTTTTGTCTTTAGTTGTGAAGTAAATATTGGCTCTGATATGTGAATCATTGAGATGCATCAGCATGCATGTTAGTTTTAATTTGTATTTGATGGAATGTTGTAACGGGGCAACCTTGGAGTAGGAATGAAAATGGAGTGGAAAGTTTCCGTTTTTCTGGAGAAAAATGGAAATAGAGAGAAACCAACGTTTCATTTCGTTGGATCGCGCCATCGAGCAAAACCAACGTTTAAATCACGCATGTCGCGTTCGTGTCTCAACCTCCTCCACAGCTCCACCCCACATGGTCGCTCGGTATGCCACTCACCGCAAACCGAGTATACGATAACTTTCCCGCCTGCTTGTCGATGGATCGCGCCATGGAGTACTAGCACTAGTGGAAGAGATTGCCAAGTTGGGGGAGGGCAGCTAGCTATAGCACGGACTCCCAAGAACTTTTTACATGCATGTTGTGGCCGGCTATTGCGACATTTGAATGCGGAGCAATCACGTGCACCGGGAAGCGGCGCGGGCGACGCTCTCTCGGCTGGCGCACCGCTTCAATGCCGGCACCAGTGTGATGTCGCGTCCGCTCTGGCCGGGCATGAATGCGGCACTGACTGTTTCAGGCGAGAAGCACGCACGGGTGATGAAGAGGGTTCGGGTTGGTCAGGAGCGGGTGTGGCAGCAGTCCGGACGCCGGCAAACAAGAGATGATGTACGTTAATATTGTTGCGTATATAATTAACAACATAAATAATGTGCTAGTTCGACAAATATGATTGGAGATGGAGATGGAGATGGAATTTTACGTAAACAAGGATATGCATGTCTATGTCTATGTGTGTGTGCGCGACGACTCTCGCGACCTGGAAGCGGGGGCGTGTTTTTGATCGAGTTTTCTTTCTTGGTACGTTAAAAAAATTGTCTGCCAGTTTTCGTTTCTTTTTTTGGGAACACACGCATTCTATTTAAAACCACTTCTATGGAGAGATTTTTTTACTCCATTGTATATATAACCTTTTGTTTGATAGGGTTTCTCGCCTCTCGCTCTCTCACCCTCTCCATATCAAAACAAGATGACAGTGTCCACTCTATCTCTCTCTTCACCGATGGTCACAGATCCGGCCGAATCCTGTCCGCTGCGGGAGCTGAGGAGGTGCAACGTTGACGTTGCCGCCGTCGGCGATGGAGGAAGCCGATGCGCACCGTCCTCTCGGAGCCGGCGCTAGCGCGGACGAAGGTCCTCCGCGCCCTTGTTCGCTGCTGTCGTGTGGGCAGATCCCGCCCGGCCGCCTAAGCGACATCTCGCCCACTTGAGGTATAACTTCTTGTACTAGTGCAGCTCCCCAGGTTTCTGCATGCGGGTTTTCTTCTATGCGACTATTCCTCAGCTCCCCATGTATAGTAGCTAGGGTTTGTCGGCTGGTCCAACATCACCTACTATTATAGAGGAAATGCCACTCGAAAAGTTGTCCTAGTTTATGCCTCGGTGGAGGTATACATGTTATTTCGACAAAAAGTACATGGTGGTTGTGCGGTCATTGTCCATATGCTCCTATTGCTGCTGCTAATCTAATACTATATGTCTTGGAATTGTCACGGCAGATGTCCTAGTGAAAGGACTTAATCATGGAGCCATCGCAACCAGGAAGCTTAAAGGGGTTAAATGGGACAAAGGACACGAGAGGTTTATACTGGTTCGGCCCCTTGCGGTGAAGGTAAAGGCCTAGTACAGTTGAGATAATATTGCTAGGTTTCGATGACCAAGGAGCGAATACGCTTAACCTGGCTCTCGATCTATTGTCTCTTGCCCTAAGCCGCCGCCGGGTCGTCCCCTTATATACACGGGTTGACGCCCTGCGGCCTACAGAGCCCTGGCCGGCTGAAACAACGTGTCCGGCTCGGTGACGTATCTTACATGCCTTATATTACAAGTTTATTCATACATGGCGGTTTATACTTATGGGCCTTAAGCCGCCTCTGGGCTTAGGCCTATTATAAGCCTAGCTGTAAACCGCCATCTTGTACACTCTTGGGATTCATTTAGGTAAACCGCCATTGTGGTTGACCCGGCCCCTCCTGGGCGGGTCATATCTAGTAGTCATATCCCCAACATTAGGCCCTAGGTTGATTTGAACTTTGTTCATGTCAATCTTCAACACTTAGAAAAAACCATCTACCACTGTTGTGAAAGCCTTGTAACCCGCCATGACGTCATCTTAAGGAATTTTGGAAAACTGCCACGACGTCACCTTAACAGATCTTTATCTTAAATGCCTTCCGAAAATCAAGGCGTCCAATTAGCTAGATAACCATCATTTTGGCCTCATTGTCTTTCACGCTTGCCTATCGCCCCTTTCCTTATAAATAGGATCCGAAAGCCATCTCACATTTTTCTCCTTCTTCCTTCTCTCGCAACCCCTCTGCCGCTCGAGCTCCACCGCCGCTGCAGAGCACTTCATCTTCCTCAACCTCGGCCACTTCATCAACCTGAGTCGATCCACATAACGGCGGTGACCCTCCATAGCAGATCTGCAGCTGTAAGTTTCTGCTTTCTCGTACCTTAGATCCGCACTAGGGTTTGCGAGCTTCTTCATGTTCTTCATAGTTCGTCAGAGTTCATCGTAGTTCACCCTCCAGGCTATACCACGAGCCTCTTTGATCTGATATCGGTGTTAAATTGACGTGATAGCTGTTTTAGTTCCACTTTCAGTATCAGTAGATCCCCTTTATTGGAAGAAAAATCTTGTGCAAGCTCATGAACTCATCTGTACTGACTTTTAGGTCTAGATTTATTTTTCTTTTCTGAACAGCTGTTGATCCAAAATAATAGCTACAGTCTGTGAAATTTGTTTACCTCGGTACTTAACCATTTTGTTGGCTGGCAACTTTTTGAATATCCTTAGTCATGGCGGCTTACCATGCTGGCTTATTTTTCCTTCATATACCATTAGCCCTTATTTAAGCCGCCATTACACATCTGTATTGCAATCTTTAACTTGTAATTCCACCAACTAATTTGAACCGGCAAATTACTTCCTTTTTAGCTTGCCTTTTCACAATGCCGCCAAAGACGACGGTAGTTTGCAACTGGGTCCCTTCCACAGTCACTGAGGACACTCTGAAGGATTTTGTCACTGTTGGGTATTTACCAGAGAAGAGCATCATGTCTTACCGTGCCCCTGATCCGTCCGAAGAAAAACCTCAGCCAAAGGATGGTGAAATCATCGTCTTCACTGATCATATGAACCGGGGTTTTTCACCGCCCGGCTCAAAATTCTTCAGAGAGGTTCTGCTTTTTTTTCAAGCTTCATCCGCAAGACATTGGACCCAATTCCATATCAAACATCTGTAACTTCCAAGTTCTCTGCGAGGTTTATCTTCAAGAAGAACCTACTGTTGAACTCTTCAGAGAGTATTTCAATTTGAACCGCCAGAATGAATACACCAACGGCCCCAGCTTGGAACTTGGTGGGATTTCGTTTCAGCGCGGACGAGATGTTGTATTTCCTCTAGTAGTCTTGCCAAGCCATCCCAAGGACTGGAACCAAACTTGGTTCTATTGCAAAGATACGTCACCAGCTGATGAAAAACCAATGCCGGGTTATCGCGATGAGTGTCTTGACGCTAAGTATTCACTCCCTGATAAGCTTTCTACTGCTGAACATAAGAAACTCATCCCAACCATCAAAAGGGTTCAAGCCTTGCTAGGAAAGGGCTTAATTAGAGTTGCTTTATCCGCTGTTGAATCGCATGGCGGATCATCCATCTGAGCCGCCGATCTGACTTGATGTACAACTACACCGGAGGAGCACACGATCTGTTACGCTATAGCTCCCTACGTCTGACTGAAGAAGCCATTGTTGAAATGTCAACCACCCTCGTCAAGAGCAAATATGAAGACTGTAGCAAAGTAGGATTGAATCCTTTCTGCAAACTTAACCCAACACCAGAGGTAAATCCCCTTGACTCCTTTTTTCAGCAGTTAAGTATTTGCATGAGTTTCAACCTATTATTTTCCTACAAGCTAAATCTGACTTTTGGAAGGCCAAATATGATCATGAGGCTGACAAAAAAGCTAGAGTCGCCGCAATAGCCGCCAAGAAGATGGCCAGAAAATCTAAGAAGAAACCAACTGCTTCTGACTTGTTCAAGTTGGATGACATCTCTGAGTTGGAGGTAGCCCTTGACTCTCTTGGCCTGCTTTTTAACAACCTTATTGACACTGACTATTACCAGGATGACACGGAGGCCAGCCAGGCAGTAGAAGAAGAGGTAACTATTATTTCCTCTGACTCAGAACCTTTGCCAAGGCAGAAACCTCAGCGGGTAACCCGGAAAGTAAGGTTTTCGCACCCCTTGGCTTATTTAGATCCTCATTTTCTTTTGAAAAAAGCAGCAACATGAGAGCCGCCGTCAGACCCGGACCAGTGGAGACGATGAGTTACCCTCCGGCTTACCAAAAACTCCTCAGAAACGCCAGAATGAGGTTCTTTTACATCTTAACTCTGATGAACGAGTCACTTTTATAAATCACTCAACCATGATTCCATTTTTTGCAGGAGATTGCTCGTTCCTCCTCTGGTGATTCCTCCCAAACTCAGCTGCCGGCTTTTAAGACCGCCCCGGGGTAAAGATAATTATCCTTCTTCTGCACCTTTATGCCTGTATCATTATATTGACTCTTTAAATTCTCCTTAGTGGTCAAGCAAAGCCCAAGAAGGCCAAGGTGGCCAAACCGGCTGAAGACCCGAAAGTCGCTGAACCGGCGCAGCCGACTCTTGCCTCGGAACAACCTGAAGCACCGGAAGACCCCGCTGCCAACGTTCATTCAGATCTTCCTGAGCCATCTGTTGATGAAACTGTTCTCAATCCATCCACTACTGAGCCATCAAGCTCAGCTAACCCGCAGGAGGCTTACGGCAATGATGTTTTAATCACTAGTAGCAGATTCGTTGAACCGGGTAATCCAACTGTGCTAGCAAGACACTCCCCCAAGCAAGAGGTCATGGAGAGGCAGAAAGTAAGGTTTGATGTCTCCCACTACACCATCTGAGTATTGGCGAAGTACTATCTGGCTACCTTAGCCAAGTCAACTCTAGTCGTGACTCAGAGATTGAAATGGTCAAACAATTGCATCAGAAATATGAGGTATGTCATCCGGCTCATATATACATCCTGTCAGCCCTCAAATCTTCTGATTATGAAAAAAACTTGAATAATCTGTAGACTTTGAAATGTTTAGAAGCTCCTGTCCTAGACTCCCTCCAAGTCCGGTTTATATACTGTAAACTCGGATTCTGATGATAGCATAACTGTCGCATGTGTAGTCCCCAAGGGCCGGCTTAATCAATATGAATGAGCCGGTTCTTAAGTAGGAAAAAACAACAATATACATTAGCCCCCAAGTGCCAAGTGGTCTTGCTTGCAAATCACTTGGGACTTCTGGAATAAATCCAATTCCTTTGATAATAAGATTGCGCTGACAGACATTAGCCCCCAAGTGCCAAGTGTTATTGCTTGCAAAAACACTTGGGACTTGCTTTTATAATCCGCCATGAAACTAACAACCTTATTTTGTATACAGGCTGCAACCGTGGAACTGGAATCCCAATTGACTGAAGCCAAGACTCGACTGTCGACTCAGGAGACTGAAACAAAGAAGATTGAATCCAAACTCCAGTTGAGCATGTCTGAAGCAGAGAAACTGAAGACCGGTTTTAATGCAGAGAAAAAAATCTTGGGCCGATGAAAAGACTACCCTGAAACAGCGTGCTGAAACGGCCGAGAAGGCTCTCAAGGAAGTTACCGCTGAACTCATCGGTTTAAAGAACCGTGTGTCTCGGATGGTCTCTGCAATCTTCAGTGAGTCACCTTATTATTTACTTAAAGTCTATTTTTGTCACCAGAATATGAGCCGCCTGCTTAACCTATTGGAAATACCTCACAGTTCCTCGGAGCAGCAATCTGAGTCAAAATAGCTTGATAAAGCTCAAGGCGGTTTACACCCTTGTGGAGCAACTGTATGCTGGAACTCAACGAGCTCTTGCCATTATCTCCCCAGCTAACCAAGGACCAAACTTATTGAGTGATGTCTTGAAGAAGCTATCCATCTTACCCGCCAGGTTTCAAGAAGTCAAGCGTTCCTGTGCGAGAGCCGGAGCCGTAACTGCTTTAAGCTGCTCCAAAGCCTGGGTACCGGAGCTAGACCCCGCAGACGTAGCCAAGGGGTACCCCAGCTTTAAGGAAGATGGGAGTCCTTTCGACCAAGAAGACTTTGCTGTTGTGTAAAAGAGATTCGTCCTCATGCCACCATCATTATCGAAGAAACCAATCTTACCAAGTATCAGCCGGGTTTTGATGCTGAAAATAAAAAGATAGCGACTCCTTCGTATAAAGTGACGGATCTAATCCCGCCGGTTCGCCAGCACACCTTCACCCCGAAAATTGACCCGTCTTGTCTGACTGATGATGAGGCTGAGTTCGTCGCCCTTCATGGCTTTGATTGGTCCAAGTCCAATTTCCAAACGGTGGAGGAGGATGAACCGGCAAGGGATGAGTCGTAACCATCCAAACAACCCAGCCAGGATTGATGAACCGGCTTTAGTTTATCATCTGTTATGAGAGTTTAAAAACAACATTATTCTTTTGGGCTCCAAGTGCCTTGTAATAGGCTAGCTTAAAACTTCATGTTCTGCTTATGCCATCGTGCATATTGTGCTGCGTACAACACTTTTATCCGTCATGTGAAGATATGCCTTGCATCCTTTACAATATCAGTAGTGTTTGAATATGTTCCTGCATGTAAGATATGAAAATTGTCCTGGCGGTTTATCACCGGACGGGTCAAAACGCCCAGTACACAACCATGGAAACCAACATAACTGTATAATTAAGGCTGGATGTAAGGATAATTAAGGCTGGAAAACCTCTGATTGAAGAGACACAGATAAGCTTGTTTATGAATTTTAACTTTGAAACACAACGACAATATCATACCCGTGATCTTGAGTCTGAACTGCCGGCTTATGTGACCCGAACAGTAAGGGTGATAACCCAATCTTTAGAAGCCAACACTTCCATATGTATGATGACTGTCATACACTCGCGATTTATCGTCAAAAAACCAAGCTGGGTTAAATTGGAACCATACTTATACTTAGATCGAGACGAAAAGCCGCAGAATAAAAAACAAAGATTGTCTTTCAAAAAGCGTAAGTCAAACACAGAAAAATTTGGAGGCTTCTGATTCGAATACGATCAGTAAACCGGAACAAAGGGGTTAAGCTAGGATTCGAATACGATCATGTAGCCCCCAGTGGCTTTGGTATTGCGCCGATCAAGAGGGTACCGACAGCTATGTTCTCTTTGGTTCGAGACCCATGTTTGAGCAGGAAGCCCCCAAATGACCTTGAGAGTTTTTTAATGACTCTGATTCGAATACTATCAAAGTCGGACCCAAAAGGGGTTAAGCTATGATTCAAATATGATCAAAAAGCCCCCTAGTGAGTTTGGCATTGAGCCGATCAAGAGGGTACCGACAGCTATGTTCTCTTTGGTTCGAATACGACCTATATTTGAATAGGAAGCCCCCTAGTGATCATATGGTTTAACAGATAGATTCGAATACGATCATAAGCCGGGCCAAAGGGTTAAGCTAGATTTGAACACAATCGGCCCCCAATTGGTCATTTTGAATTTAACATGATGAAGATATGTGATTATTGAAGATGAAAAAGGACAGAGGTCCTGCTTTATTACTTATCATAATATATACAATGTCAAAGTATGTACATCATGAGAGCCGGTGGCTCAAGTATGGTAAGGCCGAAGATGAGCGATGTTCCACGGCCGGCGGGTCTCCTCCTCTGACTTAGTGAGTCTTTGTGCTCTCGAACATCAATAAGGTAGTATGACCCATTGTTCAAGTTCCTCCTGACCACAAAAGGCCCTTCCCAAGGTGGGGATAATTTGTGCGCATCAGTTCCCAAAAGGTGTGTCTTTTTATCTTTGGATCTTTTGAAAGGTCCAACCATATCGAGCCCCCAGACTGCAAACGGCGAAGTAATTGGAATCATCCGCAATTGTTGAGCCGACACATGTGCCCGCCGTGTGAATTTCTGACAACCATCACACCTACTGACCAAATCCTCTGCATCACCGTGAGCCATCAGCCAGTAAAAACCATGACGGAAAGCTTTGGCCACAAGAGACTTTGAACCCGCATGATGGCCACAATCTCCTTCATGGATCTCACGAAGAATTTCTTGACCTTCCTTAGGAGAGACACAACGTTGAAACGGCCTGGTGACACTACGATGATGCAACTCACCATTGGCAATTGTCATTGATTTAGACCTCCGGGTTATCTGTCTAGCCAAGGTCTCATCCTCACGCAACTCAACCCGGGTCATATAAGCCAAATATGGCACTGTCCAATCTGGGATGACATGAAGAGCCGCCACCCATTGTGCTTTTGGGTCTGGAACAGCCAAATCTTCCTCTGTAGGCAACTTGACAAAAGGGTTATGCAGAACATCTAAGGAAGTGTTAGGTGGCACCGGCTTACACTGAGACCCCAGCCGGCTTAAAGCATCAGCCGCTTCATTCTTTCTGTGATCAATGTGTTCCACTTGGTAACCCTTGAAGTGTCCAGCAATGGCATCAACTTCGCGGCGATAAGCCGCCATGAGAGGATCCTTGGAATCCCACTTGCCTGATACTTGTTGAGCCACCAAATCTGAGTCGCCAAAGCACCTTACCCGGCTCAAGCTCATCTCCTTAGCCATCCAAAGACCATGGAGCAAGGCCTCATACTCAGTTGTGCTGTTAGTACAGGGAAACATCAACCGTAGCACATAACAAAATTTATCACCTCGAGGGGAAGCTAAAACAACTCCAGCCCCCGAGCCCTCTAATTGCCTGGACCCATCAAAATGAATAGTCCAATATGTGTCGTCTGGCTTCTCTTCAGGCATCTGCAGCTCTGTCCAATCATTGATGAAGTCCACTAGTGCTTGAGATTTGATGGCAGTGTGTGGCACATACTTTAAATCATGAGGCCCGAGCTCAATGGCCCACTTGGCAACTCGTCCTGTGGCTTCTCTATTTTGAATAATATCTCCTAAAGGAGCAGAGCTAACCACAGTGATAGGATGGCCCTGGAAATAATGCTTAAGCTTACGGCTCGCCATGAACACCCCATAAATAAGTTTCTGCCAATGTGGATATCTCTGTTTGGACTCAATGAGCACCTCACTGACGTAGTAAACCGGCTGTTGAACCGGATATTCCTTGCCAGCCTCTTTGCGCTCTACGACAATGGCCACACTGACAGCACGTGTGTTAGCAGCCACATATAACAATAATGTCTCTTTATCAATGGGAGCAGCAAGAACCGGCGGCTCAGCGAGCTGTCTCTTCAGATCTTCAAAGGCAGAGTTAGTAGCATCACTCCAGACAAAATCATATGTCTTCTTCATCATTTGATACTATGGTATAGCCTTCTCACCCAACCGGCTTATGAACCGGCTTAAAGCAGCAACATGACCTGCCAATCGTAGAACGTCATTGATGCACGCCGGTTTAGCCACAGACATAATTGCTTTGATTTTCTCCGGGTTAGCCTCGATGCCTCTGTTAGAAACCAAAAATCCCAAAAGCTTGCCCGCCGACACTCCAAAAACGCACTTGGCCGGGTTAAGCATCATCTTGTAGACTCGGAGGTTACCAAAGGTTTCCTTCAGATCATCTATCAAGGTCTCCTTTTCTCTGGACTTTACCACTATATCGTCCACATAAGCATGAACATTGCGCCCAATCTGATTGTGAAGACAGTTTTGCACACATCGCTGATAAGTTGCCTGGGCACTTTTGAGCCCAAAAGGCATAGACACATAGCAGAAGGCTCCAAACGGAGTAATAAAAGCCATCTTCTCCTGGTCCTTAACTGCCATCTTGATCTGATGATAACCAGATTAAGCATCCAAAAATCTCAAATGCTCACAACCTGCCATAGCATCAATGATTTGATCAATACGAGGGAGAGCGAAAGGATCAGCCGGACAGGCCTTGTTTAAGTCCATGTAATCCACACACATACACCAGGTGCCGTTCTTTTTAAGCACGAGCACTGGGTTAGACAACCACTCTGGATGAAAAACTTCAATAATGAACCCGGCCGCCAAGAGTCGGGCCACCTCTTCACCAATGGCCTTGCGCCTTTCCTCATTGAACCGCTGAAGCAACTGCTTGACCAGCTTAAATTTTGGATCAATGTTGAGAGTGTGCTCAGCGAGTTCTCTCGGTACACCCACATGTCAGAAGGTTTCCATGCAAAGATGTCCCAGTTCTCACGGATGAACTCGATGAGCGCGCTTTCCTATTTGGGATTCAGATTAGCACTGATACTAAACTGCTTAGATGAGTCACCTGGAATAAAATCAACGAGCTTAGTGTCATCAGCCGACTTAAACTTCAACAATGGCTCATGCTCTGTAGTTGGTTTTTCAAAGACGTCATGTCCGTCGGGTCAACATTATCCTTGTAGAACTTCAACTCCTCTGTTGCACAAGTAGATTAGGCATAAGTAGCATCACCTTCCTCACATTCGAAGGCTATCTTCCGACTCCCATGCACTGTGATAGTGCCCTTATGACCCGACATTTTGAGCTGCAAATAAACATAACATGGCCGTGCCATGAACTTGGCATAAGCCGGTCGTCCAAACAGGGCATGATACGGGCTCTTGATTTTGACCACCTCAAAAGTTAATTTCTCGGCCCTGGAATCATGCTCATCTCCAAAGGCTACCTCTAGCTCAATCTTACCCACTGGGTATGCTGACTTACCAGGCACCACTCCATGAAAAATAGTGTTGGACGTCTTAAGACTTTTGTCAGTCAATCCCATGCGACAGAAAGTCTCATAATAGAGGATGTTGATGCTACTGCCTCCGTCCATGAGTACTTTAGTGAATTTATATCCACCCACCTGAGGTGCCACCACCAAAGCCAGGTGACCCGGATTGTCAACCCGGGGAGGGTGATCTTCCCTACCCCATAGAATAGGCTGCTCAGACCATCTCAAATAACAAGGGGCTGGCGGCTCAATAGCATTCACAACCCTCTTATGAAGCTTCTGGTCCCGTCTGCACAAACTGGTAGTGAACACATGATACTGTCCACTATTCAACTGCTTTGGATTGCTCTTGTATCCAAATTGCTGTTGCTGCTGCTGACCTCATTGGCCAGATTGCTGACTGTACCCACCTTGATTTCCTTGAGAGCCGTGAAAATTGGAATTTGAACCGCCACCCGGACCATGAAAACCGCCGCCACCTGAGCCGCCGCCCGTCCCATGATTGCTATTGAACATGTTAGAGTTCTTGAAAGCCTTCATGATCGTACAGTCCTTCCACAGGTGAGTGGCCGGTTTCTGCTGAGTACCTTGCCTTGGACAAGGCTCATTTAATAGCTGCTCAAGGGTGGGACCTGACCCGCCGGACCGAGGAGGTGGCCTCCTCTTCGTCGCTGATTGTTGCCCCGTGTATTGGTGTTAGCCACAAACTCCAAACTACCGTCAGCCTTACGTTTATTATTGCCTCCCTGAGTTGTCGGGTTATGTTGATGACCCTTGCCGTTCTTCTTCCCCTTCCCTGTCTTCTCCTCGTCAGACTCGGGATCCTTGGTAGTATTAGAGTCGGCACACTTGACTAGAGCCGCCATCAGCTGGCCCATGTCATTACAATCGCGTTTGAGCCGCCCCAGCTTCTGTTTCAGAGGCGTAAAACGGCAATTTTTCTCCAACATTAAGACTGCAGAACCGGCATCCATCTTATCAGATGAATGTATTATGGCTTTGACCGGGCGCACTCAATGGGTCGTGGACTCTCCTTCCTCTTGTTTACAATTAGTCAAATCCACAATTGACATGGGCTGCTTGCAAGTGTCTTTAAAATTCTGAATAAACCGGGCTTTTAATTCTGCCAACGAGCCGATGGAATTGGGTGGCAGCCCCTTCAACCAAGTGAGAGCTGTTCCATCTAACATCATGGTGAAGTACTTGGCCATTGCCGCATCACTAACCTCCAGTAGCTCCATGGCCATCTCATAGCTTTCAATCCATGCCCCTGTCTATAAATCGGCCGTGTAATTAGGCACCTTTCGAGGCCCCTTGAATCCTTTGGCAAACGCTCATTACGCAGAGTCGGCACCAAGCAAGGGACACCTTCTGTCCTTGTGGCCACGCCTGCCTCAACATAGGTCGTCAGATAAACCGGAAAAGCCTGGTGAGCCGCCTGCTCAGCTGCCTGTTGAGCCGCCCGCTCAGCCTCTTGGCGGATCCTATCCTGGTCAACCAAGTTAAGAGCTCCATCACGTGCCGGGTCGCGCCCGCATGGTTGGTCACGGCGCCGGGCGTTGCTTGAAACGGCTGCTGAATCTATGTGCCTGCTATAACTCGGGCTTCGTCTTGGGCGAGGGGTCGAATGAATCATGTCTCGACTATAAGAATATGCCTCCTGCTGCGCCAGAGCCATCTGAAGAAGTTCTGTGACCCATCGGGTTTCAATAGCTGTCGGAGAGTCACCCTCCGCTGGGAGAGCCGCCAATCGCGCTGCCGTAGCGATCATGTTCTCCAAAGGGTTAGAATAATAACCCAGTGGTGTTGGTGCATAAGGAGGTGGAGCAATATTCATCCGAGAAGGTTCCATCACCCGTGGCTGAACCGACACCCCAGCCCCGGGCGTTGCCACCCGTTTCACCTCTGGCGGGTTACTCGGGCTTGCACCGGGTGTGCAGAAGAGGTTTCTAGGATCGTAAGTCAGAGGCAGACGTGACTGAGCCTTCTAGTGTCTTCTCCTCATGACCTCGTTTGATGCGTTTAGATCCACCGTGAGCTGAAAAGCCTCTGATTGAATCTGCTGAGCTCAAGCATCCAAAGCCGCCCGCTCCGCAGCCATCCTAACGTCCTCTGCTGCTAGGTTTTCCTTGGCTTGTACTACCTCCTCACGTAACCGCGCTACTTCTGCATCGTGCTGAGCCTGATCCGCCGGGTTAACCAGGGCATTCAACAGGGCTGTCATCCTATCCATGAGATCCATCAGCACCTGAGCCGGCCGGTGCGCAGGGCCTCCTGCCCCGGCCGCCGCTGATACGGAGGTTATTGCTGCCGCGGCCGTAGAGTTTTGAACGGGTTGCGTGCCAGTCATGAAGATCCCTGCTCTCCTTGGTGGCTCAAAGGGGTCCAGAATACTGCTACCATCGGAACAACCCCCAACCCACCGTCTTGCAATTGATACAATGAATCCGTCTCACCTATGGATGATCCACCATTAGAGCAGATGGTTGTCTCATCGCCAGACTCCGGTTCTTCAGAGAACTCTCCTCCATGGATGCATCCCACGAAGGCACTCTTCATGGCGAGCTGAGTCCGGGCGGGTCTCGCGCGCTGAGCTGTCTCGAATATGTTAGTGCAAATGTCTGGCTCAGGGCCCAGCTCACCGATTTGGCTGATGAAGACATGGATTCCGCCGAAGGGGACCCGATACCCATACTCAATTGAGCCGGCGTTGGGCCCCCAGCCTGCATCGTCGATGTAGAGCTTGCCGCGACGACTCTTGGTCATTCGGCCCACAACGTATCCCTTGAGCCCTTCGAAGCTGCCCTTCAAGAACTCAAATCCACCGTGTGCAGGCCCCATGATGGGCGCCAACTGTCGTGGAATTGTCACGGCAGATGTCCTAGTGAAAGGACTTAATCATGGAGCCATCGCAACTAGGAAGCTTAAAGGGGTTAAATGGGACAAAGGACACGAGAGGTTTATACTGGTTTGGCCCGTTGCGGTGAAGGTAAAGGCCTAGTCCAGTTGAGATGATATTGCTAGGTTTCGATGACCAAGGAGCGAATACGCTTAACCCGGCTCTCGGTCTGTTGTCTCTTGCCCTAAGCCACCGCCGGGTCGTCCCCTTATATACATGAGTTGACGCCTTGCGGCCTATAGAGCCCCGGCCGGCTCATACAAAGTGTCCGGCTCGGTGACGTATCTTACATGCCTTATATTACAAGTCTATTCATACATGGCGGTTTATACTTACGGGCCTTAAGCCGCCTCTGGGCTTGGGCCTATTATAAGCCTAAATGTGAATGGCCATCTTGTACACTCTTGGGCTTCATTTAGGTAAACCGCCCTTGTGGTTGACCCGGCCCCTCCTGGGCGGGTCATTCTGGTAGTCATATCCCCAACACTATCACTGGTTAAATGAAGAAATGCTTTTTTCTAGGGTATCCCAGTTTAGTTCCCACCAACATATTCATGATGCTTCTGTTTGTTGGTGTAATTCTCATTAATTCTTATTAACATTTGAGATGTCATTGTTAATATTGTACCACTGCCAAAACAAAGTAACAACACTATATCCATTTTTTATATTTTTGCAAACAACGATGCGTATCTCCATACCCGGGCATGTCTTCCTCAATTT
Source organism: Triticum urartu (assembly GCF_056163025.1). NCBI lineage: Eukaryota > Viridiplantae > Streptophyta > Magnoliopsida > Poales > Poaceae > Triticum > Triticum urartu. The sequence continues at coordinate 318,941,979 of NC_141875.1, read as the reverse complement.
TAGTGGAACTGCACAAAATTGGATGGCCATTGTTGTTCCACCTCACTGTCCTCTGCCACGTGGTTCTTCCTTCCTCGAGCTTGATTACTGAGAAGAAACAAACCACGGTGAGGATTTGTCGAACTTCATAGGTGCCTCACCCAAACTTGATGCCAAATGGATGATACATCACCACGATGACCTATCGATGCTCATGGTTGTGCCTCATGGTTGCATCGGCTAGTGAAGCTGATTGATTTTTGATGAAAAACAAGTTGTCTTCCATCAGTGCTCTTTGCTTGTTACCCACATAGATGATATCCTTCATCAGCTCACCTTGGTTGCATTGGAGATGTAGTCGTCTTCCACGTTGGTGCAATGTTATCACACAATTGGCTATCAACCAAATGTTTTCTCGAAGAAGGATCAACGTTGGTACTAAGAGCATAAGTTTTGTATTGATTTCTAAGCCTTCTCACAACTTTTTCTTCAGCTCCCATGTAATTTTATTTGTCCAGCTATTAACTTTGATTAAAAAATAGTGTGGACTAAAAACCCGGATGGACATAGTAGCCCTCCACTTTTATTTACTCTGCATATTAGATTTGACTGAAGTCAAACTTTGTAAAGTTTGACCAAGTTTAGGCCGAACACAACAAACCATAATTATTGAGAGAGGGCAAACTGTACATACTCTCAAACCTTTCCGATAATTGAAATTAAAATTCTTTATTTGTACACACTCACACGTTTCCGATAATTTGGCGCATGTGTGGTTGTTCACTTAAGGGAGGGTAGTGTACCGCACGTGAAGGACAGGAAGTGCAACCAGGACGCGTGGATCGTTAGTTCATCGGAAGTGGTAGTTTTCTTCACTGGTACATTAAATAAAGAGTTCTGTTTCGTACTTGCACAATTTAAAACAATTATTATGGAGAGAATAAGAAAACCACTCCACTATATATTAGTAGTATACACGAGTAATATATGGACGCAGCTTCATTGACTTAGTGCACCTGCCTTTGGGTGTATGATAGGTGAGCCCAAAATGTGGCTGGCCCACCTGTCATACAGCCAAAGGCAGGTGCAGTTAAGGCACCGGAGCTCAGTCCGTAATACAGTATATATGTAGTACACTATATAAGCTGGAGGCTCGGCGTTCCTTTGCTAGGGTTTGCTATATTCATAGTCCCTCACCCTCTTCACCAGATCTAAACAATACTGCGTTGGCCTCTGTCTCCCCCCCATAGCTGGTGAAGGAGGAGTCCGGATCCCGCCGCACCGGTAAGGGGAGGAGGTGCAACGTTCACTCTATCGCCTTCGGCGAGGGAGGTAATCCACTGTCGGCTGCACTGTTCTCTTTCACCCAGCGCCTGTGCGGGAGGGCCACCGACCCCTTCTTCCTCGCTGTCATACGTAGTGTGGGCAGATCCGGCCTCCCGCCACACACCTTGCCACATCCTAATGACCCTAAGCTATAAGTTTCTTTGAAACCGTCATTGCTCTAGCTGCATGCGGATCTTATTCGATTCTATAGTCGAATCTAGGACTTGGTTCAAAGAGGAAAGAAGGGTGCGATGGGGTGGAGCATGAATCTAGGGCGTGGTTTAATGAGGAAAGGAGGGAGGGAAAGTAGTATAGACTGGCTATCCAGCTGCTTTGTTGGTCGAAAAGGGAAAAAGGGGGTAACCCAGTACACACATCTGTAAGGAACCTGTCGGATTTCAGGTTCCGGCAGACCCTTGAGGTTCGAACACTGGGGTGCGCGCGGAGATTTCGCCTCCTACCTACCTGCGCCCCTCCGCCCCGCTAGGATCAAAACTACGGAAAGAACAACACAAGAGACACAGGGTTTATACTAGTTCGGGCCACCGTTGTGGTGTAATACCCTACTCCAGTGTGTGGTGTGGTGGATTGCCTCTTGGGTTGATGATGATGAACAATACAAAGAAGAACAGCCTCGCGAGGGTCTGTTCTTGGCTGGGGCGATGAACTGCTGGGGGGAGTTCAGTCACCTTTCTCTCTCTCTCTCTGATCCTTTCTTTTATCCTTCGATCCCCCCTATTTCCTTCCAACCCCCTTTGCTCTGTGGGTGGCTGGTCCTATTTATAGAGGCCCTGGTCCTCTTCCCAAATATCGAGCGAGAAGGGAGCCAACAATGGCGGGCTAATTTGAAGGGGGACAGCTAGTATCAGCTATCCTGACAAAAGTAGTCTTCGCCTGCGCAAAGCTCTGATGATGACGCCGTCTTGGGCTCCACGGTGACCTCCGTCTTGTAGTCCTCATGGTCTTGGTCTCGTTGCACCGAAATGGCAACCTTTGCCTGATGCCTCAGTATTCCGCGGCTGCGCTTGCCCCTTTGCACCAAAGATGAAAGGAGGACACTGCGCGGGCTGGCACCCGCCTAGCACCTTTGGTCGTCATGGCTTGCATCACAGGCATCTCATGAGGTACCCCGCCTTGATCTCTCCGCCTCCTCGTGAGCCAGCCTGACGAGGCCGTGCCTGAGGAAGCTCCGCGTCGTCCGCCCGCGAGGCTTGGCCCCTCGCGAGGGTCTTGGGTTTGTGTTGGTGAAGATGGGCCGCACTGGGCCCCCCTTTGAGCCACGCCACAGGCCGCAGGCAGGCAAGTCTGGGGACCCCCGTTCCTAGAACGCCGACAGTAGCCCTCGGGCCCAAGGCGCGCCCGGACTTGGCCGTGCAGTGAGGCGGAAGGGCAAGAGCGAAGCGCCGCGGGCCCTAACAGCCTGCGGCCTTGGGCGCCGCATGGCGGTTGATTGGACGTGGGCGCCTTAGCAACCACGCGAGTTGATAAAGGAGTGGCATCCACCTAGGCTTTGCTTCTTGCTTTCCCCGGTTGCTGCTCAGATCCCCTTTCTTGCGTCTCTCCTTCCTTCCTCCAAAATTTCCAGATCCACTCCGACCGTGTGACCTAGGAAGCGATGGCACCTCGTTAGCCCCCGGCTGTAGCTTGGTACTCGTCTGCCCTGGACCCGCCGAACGTGTCGGAGGCGAGCCTTGCCCGGTTGCGCCGGATGGCGACGGCGCGGGGCATCAACGGGGCGAAGGTGTTTAAAGCCGGCTCTGCCACCCCTGAGGGTCAAGGGAGCACCTTCTATCCACTCTTCGTAAGTGCCATTGCTGCTGGCCTGGTGCCTCCCTTCTTCGAGTTCTTCTTCTCTGTCCTCTGCCACTATAAGCTACAAGCCCTGCATCTCCACCCCAACTCCGTCCTTCTCCTGGCAATCTCCGCCTATTACTGCGAGGCTCACGTAGGGGTGCAGCCCTCAGTGGCCTTGCTGCGCCACTACTTCTACCTCCGGACCTCTCGTGGTACTGCTTCCGCGTGCGCGAGCTTCGTCGCGTACGGTGGTGCCATTGCCATTTCGAACCCCGGGAAAAGGATTGAGGGCTTCAGGAGCAAGTGGGTCTTGGTGGATGCTGGGCGCATCCACCCTCGGCTGATCTTGCCCACGGAGCAGCCCACGAGCTCCAGCAATTGGGGTCGAGCGGAGCTCACGGACCCCCGCGCGAAGCTGATGTTGGAGAAGATGGATGCGGATCTGAGGCCGGCAAATATGGCGGCGGCGAAGCTGACCGGCGCGTCGCTGCTGAGGGAATTCCTGGAGCACCAGCTGCCTCCGCTTCGGCAGTACTCACTTCCGATGTGGAGGCCCCGTCCGAGCCCCGCGGCCTTAGTCGACGGAGATCTGGCTGCGGTCCTCCAGTCTCTGGTCGGGGGCGATGTGGCGAGGTTGGCGGGCGCTCCTACGCCCTTGTTCCTCCGCGACGACTGGGAGCAGGTAATGGAGTCCATGCCCGTCTTCAACGGGGATGGGCCCGTGCCCATGGAAACTCCCGAGGAACCGGTGGACGTGCCCTCCGACGACTCCAGCAAAGAGGAGGAAGGAGGGGAGCGGGGAAAAGGGCCTGACTCCGAGGCGACTGACGGAGAGTCGAGGGCTCCCCTCCCCCGGTGCAGGTCCCGCGTTCTCCGCCTCTCTCCGAGCGATGACGACGAGGATGATGACGAAGACGACGACGAGGACAACGACGAGCAGGACGGCGGGAGCTCACCCTTGATCCCTAAGAAGGACAGGACCGGGCTGATCTCCCGCGGGTCTGCCCCGGCCCCGGGGCGGACCGCAGATGCACCTTCCGCCTCCAAGCTTCCCGAGGTTGACCCTTCCAGCCGGCTTTCAGGCTTCAAATTTGGCCGGAGGACGCTTGAGCTCACTGGCGACGACCCGTAAGCATTCGATTCTTGTCTTTATTTCTTGCTCTGCTTCTGAGGCTTGACGTCCGCATTTCTTGGATAGGCTGGCGCCCGCAGCAAAGAAGCCGAAGGGGGCTCCCGAGGTTCCACCCGTGGCAGCGCCTCTACCTGCGAAGGAGGGTGATCGCGACGCACAGGCTTCTCCTGCCCGGTCGTCCTCGTGAGGCCTAGCTGAGACGGCTGGGGCGAGCTCAGCCCCCATGGCCCAAGTGGCTCCCGAGGTGCTCTTGCCTGCCGCCGCCACTACAGCTGTCGGGGCGCGGCAGACTCTGCCTTAGGATGCTGCGGCCGCGCTGCCGCCTTCTCCTCCTACTCCACCGACTGCTGTCTCTCCGACTTCTTCTACCGTTCTGGATCGTGCTATTGCTGAGCTAGACCGACTACGGCAGGATCTTCTTGGCGCCGACCCCCGCTTGGTGGCCGGGCGCTTGGAGCTGGCTTCAGGATGGGTTCGCTCCGATGCTTCGATTCGGGCGGCGCTGGTCCAGGCCTCGACGGCATACGACGAGGACAAGCAGGCCGTCCTTGAGGCGAAGGCTGCTCGTGACGCAGCCCTGGGGGAGGTGGTCGACGTCCGTGGGCGTTGCAAGGCGCTGGAGGGCGAGCTGCAAGATTTGCGGGACCAGCTCGCGAACGAGGTCCGCCTTCGCCAAGAGCAGGAAGAAGGCGTGAAGGCTCGTGAGGTGGCTCTCAAGGAGAGGGAGGTCAAGCTCAAGAAACGCCGCGACCGCCTAGGCGCGCTGGAGCAGGAGTTGGGGGCAAGGAAGGCCAAGCTGGACGACGAGGCCCTGGTTCTTGCCGAGGACCGCGTGGCCTTCACGGAGATGGAGGTGAGGGCTCGCTCCTCACTGAGGACGCTCTACGACAGCGGCCTGGAGAGCCCACTGGCTGGCGCCGAGGACGGCCCCGCCAAGCTGCTTCCCTTCCTGGTTCACGCTCTTGAAGATGTCGCCCTTGGCCTTGGCCCCACGGCCGAGGCTGAGGCGCGTGTCCTGTCTTCTGCAGCACTGACGCGGGTCCTCACCCACATCTACCTTCGCGGTCCCGGTGTCGACCTCGACAGCCTGCTGGAGCCAGTGAGCGGCGAGCGTGCCGCTGCCGCTGCCGAGGCCGTGAAGGGTCGCGCAGAGGCCCTGCTGGGGAGGTTCCGGGCCTTCAGCACCAAGCCGAAGCAAGGCGCTGCCGACTCCACCGCTCCGTGAGGCGTACCCGATCCACGCTGCTCCACTGTCGACAAGTGACTCCGTCGCAGCTCCTGTCATGCCTTTAATTCCTGCACATGTATCATGCCTCGGGGAGGCGTTTAAACTTGCGTTTGGCATTGAGATAACAGTGTGGACTGTAATATTTGCTTTTGAATTCCTTGAAATTTGCGCCTTTCCTTCCTACTTACTTATGTTCTACGCCGGCAGAGCCCGGCCCCGCGCATGCCTCACCCAGCGTTGGTCCCGACCGGAAACCAGGACGGGGCCAAGGAGTGAGGGGCCATGTGACAAGTTAGGCTCCTGAGTCGCGATGCTCGGGAGTCCCCCTTGACGCACGAACAACAAGTAGGGAGGTGTGATGCGGGTGGATCTACCGTTCTACGTCTGCAGAGCCCGGCCGCGCGCGTGCCTCACCCAGCGTTGGTCCCGACCGGAAACCAGGACGGGGCCACGGAGTGAGGGGCTACGTGACCAGTTAGGCTCTTGAGTCGCGATGCTCGGGAGTCCCCCTTGACGCACGTACAACAAGTAGGGAGGTGTGATGCGGGTGGATCTACCGTTCTACGTCTGCAGAGCCCGGCCGCGCGCGTGCCTCACCCAGCGTTGGTCCCGACCGGAAACCAGGACGGGGCCACGGAGTGAGGGGCTACGTGACCAGTTAGGCTCCTGAGTCGCGATGCTCAGGAGTCCCCCTTGATGCTCAAACGGCCTTCGTACCTTGGCTCCGCTCAGGGAGAGACGCGCGACGAACCAGGCCCGGGGGGGCCTGGCTGGGCGGCGTGCGTCTGGGTGTGACCCAGGCGCAGCCCCCGTGCCCAGCCCCCTCACGGGGCACTCCCAAGGGGAGGCGTTACGATGAGGCTAGACACTGAGCTCTAGGCTCCCTGAGGTTGGTGCGGCCCGGGGGCCACCCTCAGTTGTTTATCACCAGCGCGGAGCATAGCGCTACCGTATGTGTACGGGCATAGCCGCTCCTCGGCAGTGTCTTCAGCCAGCGCGGAGCATGGTGCTTCCACTGGTACGTGGGAGGGGGCCCCCCTCCGGGAGGAGCCCCCGGGGCGTGTACAGCCCCGCCCTAACACGTGGCTGGCACGGTAGGGCCTGGCGAGGTGTATCTGGGCACCCGTGAGCCAGTGCGGGACTCACGGGGCCCTACCTCTAGGCGGGTTGCGCCTGGCACTGGGCCTTATCTTGTGATGTGTCCCTGCAAATTTGGTTAGATGTCGGCACTCTACGTCCTCGGGTCCCGGCCCTCGAGCTGGTCTCAGCCGTCGCTGGTATGCCAGGTCACGATGCCATGGACAAGGCCAGAGGGTGAGGGCTGGAGAGCCAGTAAGAGCCCTGAGTCGCGATGCTCAGGTACCCCCCCTTTAACGTGCAAGTGGTCGGCATGGAGAAGAAGAGGTGCCGTGAACCGGCATCAAATAATCAAGCATGGTGGGTCTAACGCATAATCGGAAATAAATGCAAATGGGATACATGCCGCTGGGCCTGGCCCGAGCGGCTTGGGGATCATGCAGCCCGAGGGGCGCCCCTAACAAGGTAAGCTAACAACATGGAATAAAAAAAGGGATACACGTCGCAGGGACGGACCCACGCGTCCTGGGAATAATGCAGCCCTGGGGGGGCGCTCCCAGCTGGAAATAAAACTCGAAAGATGTCACCTGATGATGTTGAGGACGAAGGAGCGTTGGTGTAGCAGGCTCGGTGGGCTGCGGGAGCTGATCCTCACGAGCCCCCAGGCCCAGGGGCCTCGGGAGGCTCCGGAGGCGCTGGCGGCTCCTCGTGGGCTATCTCCATCCCTGCCAGGGCTGCGGAATGCCTAGCCTCTCATGCCTCCGTGATGCCCCTCATGAGGCGCTGGTACGTGTCAGCCGCGTTCGGCAAGCCGTAAGGCATGCGAACGTAGCTGTGGGGTGGGCCTTCGCAGTGCCCCACTCGCGAGGGCCAGAGGCGCTCCGGAGAGGCGACTCGGTTGAGCCCTGGTATGTCGATGCAGACGCACAGCCCACCATCCTCGCCTGGATGGGGAGCCACTTCTGGTAGGCGGCGGCCGCCTTTCATGACTCTTGACTCCTGTAGCTCCTGAATGGCCTTGCTGATGAACTCCTGAGGGTCTGGATCTCCTTGCCTTGCTCCTTCTTGAGGGAAACGTGCTTCGAAACACGCCTCCATGTGGTGCCCAAGCGCCTCCCTCGTGACCCTAGCTAGGTCGGTGGCCCTCCAGGGGAGAGCCCCCGAGCCCTGCCTGAGGAGGGCGCCAGGCGCGCTTTCCTATGCGATGGAAGGAGGTTCCCCCTGGGAAGGCGCGGGCCTAGAGGGGCCTGCCTCCTGAGTGGTCGGACCGGACGATGTCTTCTTCTTAGGGGCGGTCTCGGGAGGCCTCCTGCTTCCATGATCCGGGACTTCCAGTGACGTGGCCTGGAAGGCTCGTTCCAGGGAACACACCGCGTCCTTCTCTTCACAGGGCACCGTGATGACTCCGCCGCTTCCTGGCATCTTGAGGACGTTGTAGCCATGGTGAGTTACGGCCATGAACTTGGCCAGCGCTGGGTACCCAAGGATGGCGTTGTACGGCAGGCGAATGTGAGCGACGTCGAAGTCGATGAGCACGGTGCGGTAGTTGTCGCGTGCCCCGAAGGTGACAGGGAGGCGGACCTGCCCAATCGGGACGGTGGAGCCGTCGGTGATACCGGAGAAAGGCTTGGTTGGCTGAAGCTGGCTGTAGGGCACTTGGAGGTTGTTGAACGTCTCCATGGACAGGACGTTGAGCCCTGCCCCGCCATCGATGAGGGTCTTGGTGACCACCATGTTGCTGACGATCGGGGAGCAAAGCATCGGGAGAACTCCGGCTGTAGCCGCACACTTGAGCTGATCTGCTGAGCTGAACGTGATGGTGCATGCCGACCACCTGAGAGGGCGCGTGGCTTCAAGCCTGGGGAGGACTGCGTTCACTTTGCGGGAGAACTGCTTGAAGATGCGCTGAGAGGCTGGGGCTTGTGCCCCGCCCAGGATGCAGGCGATCGCGCGCGGCTCCTGGAAGCCCCCAGCCCCTCATCCTGGTGGCGGTCCTCGTTTCTCCTTGGCTGCGGCGGCAACGGCGGGAGGCCTGCGTTGCCTTGCGGGCGATCCTCGCGACATTGATCCCTCCAGCCTCCCTCGCGAGGCAGGTCTTGCCAGCGATCCTCGCGAGGTTGATCGCGCCACCCTTGGCGCGGGCCACGGTCTTCCCAGCGTCCTGCCTTCCTTCCTCCTCCTTGACCGTAGCCCCGGTCACTGCGGTCAGGGCGACGGCCGATCCTTCCTTCTCGCACGGCTCGGAGCTCTTGACATTCATTGGTGTTGTGGGTGTGGAGGTCGTGGTACACACAGTACCGGCTGCCCTTGGAAGGTTCGGGCTGATCTCTGCCTCGCTTGGTGTCTGGTTCTGCCGCGAGCACGGCAGCCCCCTTGCGCTTCACATCCTTGGCCTTGGGCTTCTTCTCTTCTGGGTCTGCGGCAGGCAGCTCGAGGAGGGAGAGACGCCCTTCCTCGGCCCTAGCACACTTGGTTGCCAGGTTGAACAGCTCCAAGGAAGTGCACAGGTCTTCATGCATCGCCAACTCCTCCTTCATCTTGACGTCGCGCACGCCGTCGGAGAAGGCCGAGATGATGGCCTCCTCAGTCACCTTGGGAACCTTGAGGCACGCGTTGTTGAAGCGCTGGATGTACTTCTGCAGGGTCTCCCCGGGCTGTTGCTTGATGCGGCGCATGTCGCTCACGGCGGGTGGCCGGTCGCGAGTGCCCTGGAAGTTGGCGATGAAGTGGGTGCGCATCTCGTCCCAGGAGGAGATTGTGCCTGGAGCCAGGTTCAGGAGCTAGGTGCGGGCCCCGTCCTTGAGCGCCATGGGGAACCAGTTCGCCATGACCTTCTCGTCTCCGTTGGCAGCTTCGATGCCCAGCTCATAGAGCTGGAGGAACTCCGCAGGGTCAGCCGTGCCGTCGTAGCGAGGAGGCAAGTCTGGCTTGAACTTGCCGGGCCACGCGACGCTGCGTAGCTCGGCGGTGAAGGCGCGGCAGCCTGCTGTGGCCACGGGAGGCCTTGGATGACGGGGAGCTTGGTCTTGCATGTCCCCACGCGCTGCAGCTGGGAGCAGCGCGGAGTCTTGACGCGCGGGAGCAGGAGCATGGTCGCGACGTGCTGGAGCAGGGAGCGTCCGGGCAGCTTCTTGCGGGTGAGGGACTTCTTGACAGCTCTGCTCTTGCCGCGCTTTCGCCTGACGGAGCGGGTTCTGCCCAGGGGCCACGCGCCTTGGAGCCATGGCGCCGTCCTGAGGAGGAGGCGGTCGGGGCACCGCCGGAGCTTCATCGCCCGCGCGGGGCGGGGTGCGGTGCAGCGGAACGGACGGTGCAGGAGAGCCCCCTGCGGCGCGGATGAGCTCGGCGATGCGGTCGAGCCATTTTTCATAGACGTCGTCGACGGGACGGTAGCACAGGAGCTCGTTCACCGCGATGATTGCAGCGGGAGTTGCGGTGCGGCCGTCCTGTCGCACAGACGGATACTGGGATGATGCTTGCTGCTCGTCCCTTGCCGGGCCAGTGGCGGCGTTGACGGCAGGTGACGGGGAACGGCGAGGACGCCCGCCGACAGGGGCCATTTGGGCGACGCGGGAAGCGAGTGCGGCCCGATGCTCGGCGCGGGCCCGGCGAGCGTCAGACATGGGCATGATGGTCGGAGGAGAACAGGGTGGTGGAAGACGAATCCCGGCGCACCCCTACCTGGTGCGCCAAATGTCGGATTTCGGGTTCCGGCAGACCCTTGAGGTTCGAACACTGGGGTGCGTGCGGAGATTTCGCCTCCTACCTACCTGCGCCCCTCCGCCCCGCTAGGATCTAAACTACGGAAAGAACTACACAAGAGCCACAGCGTTTATACTGGTTCGGGCCACCATTGTGGTGTAATACCCTACTCTAGTGTGTGGTGTGGTGGATTGCCTCTTGGGCTGATGATGATGAACAATACAAAGAAGAACAGCCTCGCGAGGGTCTGTTCTTGGCTGGGGCGATGAACTGCTGGGGGGAGTTCAGTCACCTTTCTCTCTCTCTCTCTCTCTGATCCTTTCTTTTATCCTTCGATCCCCCCTATTTCCTTCCAACCCCCTTTGCTCTGTGGGTGGCTGGTCCTATTTATAGAGGCCCTAGTCCTCTTCCCAAATATCGAGCGGGAAGGGAGCCAACAATGGCGGGCTAATTTGAAGGGGGGCATCTAGTATCAGCTATCCTGACAAAAGTAGTCTTCGCCTGCGCAAAGCTCTGGTGATGACGCCGTCTTGGGCTCCACGGTGACCTCCGTCCTGTAGTCCCCATGGTCTTGGTCTCGTTGCACCGAAATGGAAACCTTTGCCTGATGCCTCGGTACTCCGCGGCTACGCTTGCCCCCTTTGCACCAAAGAGGAAAGGAGGACACTGCGCGGGCTGGCACCCGCCTGGCACCTTCGGTCGTCATGGCTTGCGTCACGGGCATCTCATGAGGTACCCCGCCTTGATCTCTCCGCCTCCTCGTGAGCCAGCCTGACGAGGCCGTGCCTGAGGAAGCTCCGCGTCGTCCGCCCCGCGAGGCTTGGCCCCTCGCGAGGGTCTTGGGTTTGTGTTGGTGAAGATGGGCCACGCTGGCCCCCCCTTTGAGCCACGCCGCAGGCAGGCAAGTCTGGGGACCCCCGTTCCCAGAACGCCGACATAACCTACCTCTTTGTTGAAAAAGGAAAGAAACTGGGGGGTCGGGTAGTTTGTGTAGGACTAGATTTGCTGCCCTCACATAGGAAAAAAGTTCAAAGAGAACAAATATGGGACCAACGCAGATATGCTGCTTTGGTAGGCATGCCAGCAGTCCGGTGCGCAGGCTCACCGGGAGCGCGAGCCATCGGTTTGACCGCCGCTCGCCTCTCTCCCACAACTCCCACTACTCCATATTGATGGTGTGCCCGAGCGGCCGCACCCCCCATCCTCGCCACACACACACAATCCTCTCTCTCCGCTTGCATCCTCGACGCCGCTCTCAGTCCTCAAAGCCGTCAGTGTATGAGGATGCCGCCGAAGCGCCCCATCGGAGGGAGTGGCGACGCCGGGGCTGCTAAAGCACCGGAGCACGGCATGGAGATGGAGACAGAGGTTGTCATCACCGCCGGTGAGTTACCACTGCACCCTGACATCGTCGATGGCGTCGAGCTTCCACAACCAGAGGCAGAGTTCCACACCGACTCCGACGACCACTCCAGCGACGACGCCGACGACAACTCTGACGACGACTCCGTCGACAACGGTTAGCTGTTTAGTCATCTATACCCATTTATGTGTCAAATAGATCATAGGGTTTCTCTGGTTACTCCTCCCTCCCCTTTTTGGAATAGAAATCCTATGGTTATGTTCTCCCAATCCATGAAATCTGAGTAAGTTTCATTAGATCCGTGTAGTGTATTGATTGTTTGAATGGTAAAGGTGATAAGTGATTAGTTGTTTCATCTGTGCAAATGATTTTTGGTAGTAATCTGACTAGGGTTAGTGTTCATGCTAATAATTCCTAGCCAGGACTTGACAACTGATTTTGAATGACCTACATATGTTTGTGCCATTATTTTCTTCATGATTGGTCTGTACATAGATGATTGTGCTTAAAAATCGAACCATAATCTCTCGATGTGTATAAATAAATAGCCATAAATTCCTAACCCTACTTCACGGCATGTAATCATTGATTTGATGCCAAATTTGTTTTACTATTTGTATAGGTGCTGTCTAACGATGTGGACAGCGAGGATGAAGATGGCCAGAGGAGGTACAAGAGGCAAATCATGAGGGAGCTTTACGCGGGAATGCATAACAGGCATATTAGGACCTGGAACGGTGGCTATGGACGCCCATTTTGCAACTAGAAGCTTCATGACGCGTATCTAAGTGTTCTGGCACATGCAAGAGGACGGGCCGTTGGCTCCTTCAAGTAGAAGTATTCTCGTAGGGTGGCGCATGGCGTGTACGTCGAGTACCTGGAGAAGCTTCAGGATCGTGCCGGCATGTGAGATGAGATGTGGGATGGATTGAACTATGTACGCTTGAGTATGCTTAATGACGGTTGAACTATGTACTTATGGTTGAACTATGCTTATGTACGTGTACACTTATTATCTATCTCTGAGTATGTTAAATATTTGGTCAAAATTTGGTAAAAATTACAAAGGGGGGCCAATAAACCAGGACGCAGGTAGTACGTCAATCACACGCGGTTCCCAAAATTGGAACTATGTGCAATGACTTTAATTTTGCTGTTTTTTCAATCACACACGGCTCTCTCTAGCAAACCGTCGCCCCCAAAATTCATTGTGGGACAGAAAACCCTCACCATCCCACGTCACAAAAACCCTCACCCCGCCCGCCACCCCCTCCGGTACGTTCCCCATTCACACTTGCACAAGCTCCTCCATGTCTATGCCATGGCACCGCCTATCGCGTCGGTAAACACTTAGCTTGACGCCTGCCACTGCCGCCAGGCTGTCGGCAAAGCCCACCGCATTTTGCCACTTTCGCTTGTCGCCGCCTATCGCCATCGACTTTCTCGATGCTGCTCGCGGTCGACCCAGCTCCGCTCGGTTGGGGAATATGTCGTACTGAGGGTTCTTTCACATGGATGACAAGGTAACTAATTTAATGAGATATTATCTCATCTCTTATCCCAGTTCATCTGCCTCCTTTAATCACCCGGCGGAAATCTCCATGAATTCATTTTTATTCGAGCTGATTTGAGGGTTTTCTTTCATCCATAGAATGTACAGTGCGCTGACACTTCAGGACTTTGCGACCTCCACCAGAGATTCCATCTCACCGTACTAGATAACTTGAGGACGCGCGCGGTATGTTCAATCTCACCCTAAATCAGTTGGCATGGCCTACTTTCTTGAACATATTCTAAATATTGCTACATTTGGATAAAAGGTGCCACATGCACCATATACGTCAAAGGGGATTTTCCCCTCTTCTTCTATATTAGGAAAATTAATGATGTATTGTTCTTTTGATTACTCTCATATTTCCATGACATCATGTTTACCCTATTTGTTTAATTATAGATTGTTGTCCTTCGATTTCAACTGTTGTACAGTTCATTCAATTTGGGCCCATATTTGCATGTTACCATATTTTCTTTAACAATCCTACCATTTTCTGCAGCACATCCCTTGCTATTCAACAGGTTATGTAGTGCACAATTTTTCCCTTTACATAGATCAAGGCTCCACGGATGTCATACAACACACAAACCATGGATTTACAATCATTGCTACTGTAAGACTTGATGAACATGGTGACTCCTATTTTGGCACCGGCTTTTGGAAAGAAATTTCTAAGTTTTATGTACTAAAAGCTGGCACTAAAATTGCACTACACATAAAAGGGCCTGGTCATGAGATATATGCTAACTTCCTCGACAAACTTATTGATAAAGACCGAACCTCGTGGCGAGATCCGATCCGTCGTTGCGGTCCGACCTTTCACGACACTCCACCACCAATAGCAGTAACCTCTCGCCCGCGCACGCGATGTACACGATGTAGAGGGTTTGAACCTTGCGGCCCAGCACGAGAAAACCAATCTTGACGAAGGTACTCACGCGCAAAACAATTTCCACGAAGAGAAATCGCAACACAGAGGTTTTCTAAAGATCCCTCCAAAACATGATACGGGTGTCTATCCTAAAAACACATCGTGTCTATTTCATAAAAATATAACCTCCTTTACAATGAACGCATCATGGCTTTATATATTAACCAATCCATCTAACTTGAGCAACAAACCGAACTATTCATCAATTGATATCTCTCACGGCTAAACATAAAAGGAAACTAATTCTGTTGTAGGTTCGTGCGTCTTCTCTGATTGCATGGCAGGTGGACCCCATCCAATTTCCTTTAAGGAAAGAAGACTCCATGCGCTGCATCTTCTACATGTTCCTCCCTGACACGTCTCTTTGCCTGGCAAGAATAAATATAAAAATCTAAATTGCATTGATTTCCTTTTAAACCAGCGTACAATGCCTCTATATCTCCGATTAGAATATTCCCTTGTAAACTCATCCATATGTACAACCTTGTGGCCTGAGTATGCACGGCTCAAGGACCGATGAGATCCATGCAAGTAGTACTCACGTTGTAGTTTTCCATTACCATATAACTCAGTTCGTTTCTTATCTCCCGGGACCAAATCAAGAAATACACCGTAATTGCATGCGCTCAAAACAAAACAAGAATGATTGTTCAATGATTTGACCACCGAGCCATCTTCACTCAATTGAAAATAATTAGGAGCGTAGATATTTCGCTGTATTCATCCCTCGACATCACTAGCATCAACGTTCGTATCACTTATCCATTCAGACTTTGTTCGAAGTAAGTTTTCTTTTCAACTATCTGCATGTTGACTTACCCAGCAATGTCAAATGAATTGTGTAGTATTTAAGCAGCCAATTGTTATTCCCTTTTCTTACTATATTCCTACCTAATAACTTCTAGTTACCAATACACTTTTCTATTTCCATGTTTTAACTAAATATTCCCTATACTCCCATTTCTATCAGAAAGCGATGCTGACAAGGAGACTCCGGAGGTGGAGAACGGGGCTGCCAACAAGCGGAGGCGGGGCAAGCTAGAACCGTAAGCGACTCCAGCAGGCCTAGACTTCACCAGCAGCCTCCCCGATGATATGTTGACAGTCATCATCTCCCTCCTCCCAATCAAATATGGGGCGCGGACAACCGTCCTTTCCCGACAGTGGCGCCCCCCTATGGAACTCCAGCCCTCTCGATCTCATCGACACCCACGAGCTCTTCCATGGCTATCGCAAAAGCTTGGATGCGTTCTCCAAGATCCTCGGCGGTCACCTTGGCCCAACCAAAGGCCTTAGAATGGGCAAGTTCCGTTCCAACGACAAGGACCGAGCCAAGCTTGACGACTGGTTCCGATCCCCCGCCCTAGATCAACTCGAGGAGCTCACTTTTGATGATGGGCATATGCGATCGCTGCCAACGTCCGCACTGCGCCTCGCACCCACGCTGCGCCTCGCCAAGTTCAGGAACTGCCATCCCCCCTTAATGATGCGCCCGCTCTTATTCTACCATGACTGAAGCACCTCGAGCTCGTCGCCATCTGCCTCTCAAACGGTGACATGGAGCGCCTGCTCCGTGGCTATACTGCACTCGAGTACCTTCGTCTTCAGGCGATCAATGGGTTGAGTACCTTCCACATCACCTCCATGACTCTCCGGACTATTTATGTGTGTTGATGGTGCGGTAGGAAGACATCACAAGATGTGTACCACGGTATGGTCATTGAGGACACACCTGCACTTGAGAGATTACTTGTAGTTGATCAAGAAGGTCCAACAAGAATCAATGTCATTTCTGTGCCGAAATTGACAGTGGTGGGCTACTCGTCTCACAAATACTCCGAACTTGCTATTGGATCCACACCCGTTCAGGTACAACAGCCGCCTTCTACCTCTCGTTCTACAAATTAACATTATTTCTAATTTTGAAGATGTTTGTTCGTCTGTCATTCAGAAAATGATTCCGACAAGCTTGACCCCGAAACTGCGCACAGTGAAGGTCTTGGCACTAGAATCTATCGGCCCCAACCTGGAGCAAGTTGTCAGTTTCCTGAGATGCTTTCCGTGCCTGGAGAAGCTATATATCGAGGTGATGTTCCTTTCCTGTTAAATGTTAACCATAAGGGAGTTCAATTTGTGACACCTTTTTCCAAGTTTACAATGACAATGTACTACGATTTCTGAAGGTCCTTTTGGAGGATTTCAGTACATACATGCCCCCCCCCCCATATTCGTTGCTTGATCCACATGGTTACAATCAATAAGCATTTCTCCTTTGGATTCATCTGTACTAGTTTTCTTAGGGAACTTTTCATCCACTCCAACCTCTTGTGAAGAAGGCTACATTTTTCTAGAATGTGATCAAATGCCCATGTTAATCATGTCAGATCGAAGATGGCATGTTAGTGAATTTTACAAATCCTGCAAACCAAATAGGCTGGTAGTAATGTTCAAAACTACATGTAGGCACTAACATGCTTTCTTCTTTTGCAGATAAGATTAGGCCCAGTGGTGGATAATGTGATATAGTATAACAATCATGTCGAATGCCTAGATCGGCATCTCTCAGAAATTACTTGGATAATGTGATATAGTATAACAATCACGTCAAATGTCTAGATCGGCATCTCTCAGAAATTACTTTGAACTCCTACCGAGGGACCTTACCGGAGATTATATTCGACAGGTTCTTTGTTCTCAGAGCAAGGGTTCTAAAGAAAATTAGGTTTGCCCTACATTTATTTCGCAAAAATGAATGGTTTGTTGATCAGCGCCGGTGCCTGTGGCGGAATGGAGTAGGCTCCAAAAATGCTGAATTTAATTTTGGAACTTCAGATGACAGAGTAATCGGAAGTCATCGTGTCAACCCCATACATGCCTTCTCAGTGGCTGACCCCTTTGCAAAAATTGTGAGGTTTCGAAACCAAACTTAGAAGTGGTGATATTAGTTTGAACCTCTCTGATATCCATGTTCAGCGGATCGGTGCGAGTGTTTGCAGCTGATGAGCTGAATTTCATTTCTAATATCAGTTTGAACCTTGTAATCTTTGAATTTGAGCCATATAACTCTGGATTTTTTGAACCTTGTAACATTTTGAGCTTTTGTGGTACAATCGTTGAAATGGCATCGTATGAGACTCGTGTATTGCTAGCACTATTTTGACCTTAATATGCAATGGTCTTAGATTTTATTAACCATTCTCGAATCAGTTTACCTTGTCGATCTCACAACACACGATCTGTATAGCTAACTCGACTGCGATCTTCGACATTATTGCACATAGTTGGTTTCTCCACCGTGTGCACTATAAAGCGCAGAATTAATTATCGCACTCGAGTGTCCATCATCACCCTTCTATCTAACTTTGACCTCATCACCCACGGGTAAACTTATGATCGAAGTCATTCCACACACTTCGTTTTTACAAAGCTTTTTGCCAATAAACGCCCATGGTTTGTCCCTCTTCTCGCCGACGCGTGGCCAAACTAGCCAGGCGGGAAGCTTGCGTGGTAAACAGTGCAGTAGCGCGGGAACAGGCTCACCGACCATACATTTGGCGCCTCTTTGAGCCCACGCGTGTGGTGCGGTGCTGTCAAGCATGCACTGGAATCCTCCGCTATGAACGTCGTGACAAGACGTGACGATTATAGGCCGGCCGGCCCCATTTATTACAGCAGACATTTAACCCTTGTGTCTCTTCAACCTTTCGATCGCGTCCCACCATTGCAAGAAGCACACCCACCACGAGAAATTCTTAGAGGGTATCCTGCGGGGCTCCAATGGCGCTCCGAGCGGCTGCCGATGACGAGCAGCAGTTCACCATGCGTGCCGTGGTGGACACCCATAGAAGGTTCATGGACCTCTCAGTGGTGTACACCAACGACCCGGTCTGGGTGGAGCACTCCATCCACATCATGGAGTTGTTGCTTGCCACGGAGAAGTACAAGGTGGTCAGGTTCGACCTCGAGTACACCCGCGCTGATGCCAGGTCTCGTCCCAAGGTCGTCGTCGCCCAGATGTGCGTGCGCCACCATGTCCTCGTCTACCACTACTACCTGGCCACAAGGCCCTGCGAGCGTTTCGCCAGGTTTGTCAACAACCCCCACTACATGTTCACTACGGTGGACATCACCAACGATGTAAAGGCGCTCGAGAATTCGGGCATCGCCTGCCAGAATCTTGTCGACATCCAGGGCCAATACAAGATCTGGGGCAGCAAGGAGCATGAGAAGGACTCATTGGTTCACCTCGCCGAGGCCATCATCGACCCCTACTACAGAGACATGAAGGATTCGTGCAACAAGGACAACCGTGCCTGGCACTTGGCCTAGATGGAGAAACTCGACAAAGCTCACGTCGTGTACGCGACCAAGGAGGCGTACACGAGCTACAACATGTACAGGCGGATCGTTGACATGAGGAAGTGCCTCCTTCCCTAAAACAGCCAGGGATCCAGCCGGAAGCAGAGCAACGGCAAGCGTTGTAGCATGAATAAGTAGATGATTAGATCCTCGTTTCTCCTACTTTAGTATGCATGTAATTGGTTACTTTGGTGTGTGGAAATGTTATGTGTGTAGTCACTTGTGTAATTGTATGCTTAATTTGGTTATGCAATGTTGTCTTTTTAAGTATATATGTTGATGCTCTGTAGACAGAGCGTAGATGTTGTGCAGACAAAGAAAATCGCATCGCACACGGACTAAATAATGGAACCCGTCGGTGATGTTTTCATCAATCACTCACAATTGTATACCAGCAACCGTTTTCTCACAACACACATGGCTTGTTAGCAGTAATCGTCTGTGTTGTTATCGGTTTTCGCACATGTTTTTTATTACAGACCTATTTGCCTCATATCACACACATCTTGTTCATTTGAACCGTTTCTGTTCTCATGTCTCAACGCAAACAGTTCATCCGAGTGAACCGCATGCCGTATATCGCACACACCTTTGATCTGGCTGACCGTTTCTTTTGTGTTGCCTAATCACAAACAGTTTATCCGAGTGAACCGTATGCTGTACATCCCACACACCTTCATCTGGCTGCCCGTTTCTTTTGTTATTCCTCATCACAAACAGTTAATTGAGTTGAACCGTATGCCCTGCATCGCACACGCAACTAAAATCTGAACCGTGCTTGATGCATCCTCCATCACAAACGTTTTGCACCTTTTTTGACGGGTTTTTTACACCACCGTTCGTGATTATGGCATCGCACACAATTTCTTCGAAGGGTCTCTAATCGTAGTGTTGCGTTAGCAGCATGCTGCAGTAGTGATAGTTGACATGCGCAACAAGATTATATAGTACTGACGTATAAACCACTGCACATGCCTGGTAGTAGGAGTGTTGTGTAAGTTCAAGTGGCTGCCGTGTTTCGCACTCCTCCATCGTAAGAGCAGAAACGCTTGTTGTAATACTTTTTTCTTCAAAAATAGTGGACACGCTCTACCGTGCGGATCCTCCTCGACGGTCGTCGGGAACCTTGTTACTCACTTTCATTGACGTGTGGGACAGCCAGCATCGGGTTCCACTTGCCATGCACTAAATTACTCTGTACTAGAGTGCACAACTGCACGGTAGACTACACCAGTCAAAGCGCCACAGTAATGCCCAATGAGCCATCAACTCACAAAACCCCACCTTTCCAGCGGTAAGTTGGACAGACAAAGCAACCATCATTTCACTCTTCTCCCTCATCTTCCTCTCTTGAAGAAAACCCCAACTCTCTTCTCCCTCATCATGTTCCTCATTTCTTCAAGAAAACTCTCACGCGCTTCTGCCATTGTTCTTCTCTCCCAAAGAAGGAAAGGTGAGTGCATCAATGTTGTTGCTTCTGGCCAAGGCCCGGTCTTGCAACCCCACGACTAACCCTATAACTCCCTCTCTGTTCTTCTTTTGGGTTTGTGATTATGGTTTCTTTTCTTTTATTTCTATTTGACAGTTTCTTGATGGACCTTGGAGCACCAGCCGAAGTGATGTCTATGGCTCTGTCCAAAACCGTCGAGGCTCAGGGTACGAAGAAGTGCAAGCACCCCGCCGAGACTACCGCAGACAAGCTCAAGGACATCGCCCTTTCCAAGCCCCTCTCTCCGGGATCCCTCGTTAAGCTAGTTCAGGTAATATCTCTTCTTGACGATCTTTTTGGCGATCTTGATCATGTTTTTTCATCTAACACGCGGTGCTAGTACTACTAGTACAACTTTCTGGGTGATCTTGCTTGTGATTTTTGTGTGCCAAATGACGGTTCTAAATTGCTCTTTTGACCAAAACATGCGAGAGGTTGACATACATATGATTATTGCACATAACACTAATTTCTTATAGATTACTTTCAACTACTTTATGAACATCAATGCTAGCTGTAGGAAATGCAAGATTTTAGCTCTCATGCCTTTGAAGAGAGTATAGTAGCCTCAGTAACTTATGTTATGGATATTGCAAGTAATCCCTCTACTCTCATGCCTTTGAAGACATGTTCTAGTGTCTTTGTTCACTCATTTCTATACGTATATGGAGTAAAACATGGAAAATCATCTTATATTTCTGAACGGAGGTAGTAATAAAATATTTGGTTTCTGTTTGAATTAGAACCAGGTCCGCGATGGAGATGAAGTTCTCAAAGTCATGCCATGCGAATACATTGTGTTCTCATATTATTTTCCGTGCAGTGCATTCCTTGCTCTGCCAAAACACATGTACTCAAGATGGTCGACCTTGCCATAACTAAATACACCAGTTTAATGGTCACATTGAAGACAAGCCATGGATATAAGTTCCGAGTTGGGTTCATGAACAAAGAAGATCGCTGCTTTTTTATGGCCGAACTTGGATAAACTTTCTCAAGTGTTACGGACTGAAAGTTGGCGCACGAATGTTGATGGAAATAGTAGAACCTGGTCTCATCTTCACTGTGATCTTCCACCCCTACGTCGTTCCAGTAGTTCATCCATGTTAGTTTTGTATCTGGTTCTTGCATGTTGCCTCGATTACTTCTTAATCCACCTATTCTGTCTGACTAATCATAATTTGACTTTAGAAGTAGCAACGATTTGTGATTCCCTTCTCTCATGAAGATGCTACTTCTAATTAATATTTCTTATAATTGGTGGCACGTGTAGGTTATTTCAAAGTTCAGCACACTACTTGTTTGTTATTCTATAAGAACTCGATAGTTATTGATGGCACTGAAGTTGACTAGGACGACATCCACCAGTTCCTACACTTTATTGATTGTCTTGAGGTCCTTGTGGGGCGTTTCAATGGTGGAAGGCCATGTGGAATATGTGTGCCACTGGTGCACACATTTAATAGGTCCAACTATGTCAAGAAACTTATGGTACGTGTTGTTTTCTATTATATATGTTGTTCATAAACTCTTGCTTATACACAATTTTACAGTTGTGATCTTCTTGAAAAAGAAACTGCCCAGTTCTATTGTTCCTATACAGATGCCTGACCATGGTCGGGTCAGACTTGCGCTTGGTCACAACATGATGTTTATGTTGACCTACTCCATTTCCCTTGGAGGTGGAAAGATACTTATTCATGGGTGGTCTCAAATAATGAAGGCCCGTCCATCTTGGATAATAGGACAGAAGGTTATGCTCATGATTTTCCATGGCTCTAAAGCTAATATCATGTTTATTGACCACATTACGAGATGAAGCCGCTTTTAGAAGGTTGTGGAGCATGGGGTGGCGCCTGGGCCTTGTCCTGGGCTTGGTGGCCTTACCCTTGGTTAACTATAGGCAAAGCTGCACTGTTCAAGGCATGCTTTGTATGGTTGAACCTATATAGGTACTCATACTGCTTTCAGCTATGGTTGTTAAGTGCCCATGCTGGCTTCAGTTAAGGTTGTTAAGTACTCCTATTGCTTTTATAGTCTATCGTGTTTCTTTAGTCTTGTCTTCCTCCAGCCGCCAAAACCAAACCAGCGCTGGTAGGTCCGCCTGCTTCCGCCTACCACAGCTGGCTGCACCTCAGCACACGCATCGCCGCCCCCACCATCTCCTAAATCATTAACGCCGATGTCTGAGGCCTCGTCGTCGTCCTTCGCGCGCTTTGGTGCGCTCGCCACGGTGCCGCCCTCTCGTGTTGTCAACATGGTCAACAAACAAGAGGAATTGGGAGAGGACTGTACGTGGAGAGGATGATAGTAGGGACCCACCATGTCCATGGGCGTACGCAAGCAAGTTCCTCATTTTTTGTTATATATACTCCATTGTCAACATATAGAAAAAGAAAATGCTTCCTCCTAGTGGTTTGCTGACATCTGGGACCCATGACATTGTCAACGTATAGTAAATAGACAAGAGAACAACACAAGATAGGCTGACACCTGGGACGTAGCTGCTCGAGCAGTATTTTTTTGTTATTGTTGAGACGGAGCAGGGTTTCAACTAGGATGTGGCCCGTCTAGCCGAGGCTTCTATTTTACGTTCACCACATCACCAGCCCATATATTTTTTCTTTGTGAAAATGGCTAGCCAAGTTTATTTTTTCTGAAGAATACCCAATCCAGGCCTACTTATTTTTCTCTGCCCTGCTGGGTTGCAACTCTTTCAAGATGGCTACAAATCTTAAAAGTAATATGAAATGGGCTGTAAATATAAAAACACATGACAAATTGGCAATTACTTTCAAATTTCTGATTTTTCACATTTTCATATTCTAATTTCACTGGGCTTTAACCTAATTTAAATATATCTTCAAAGTACTTTAAATCTAGCTCGACATTTAGGTATTAAAAATAGTTTGGACCCCACCAAAATATGCGAAATTTCGTTTACATTTTTAACCCTTGCCCTGGCCAACAAAAAAATGGACTGCAATAAATTGCATACGAAGTTGCAATGAGGTGTAAATTATTAAAAAAGTATAGGGAATGGGCTGACTTGTGGGCCTATTAAGTTGACTCGTATGCAAGATTTTTTTTACTTATTATATACATCAACAAACAATTCTAGCATAAGTGACCGTTGGATGTAAATCCAACGACCATCGTGCGTCTTCAATCACTGATCTTCTTGCTCCAGCCACCAAATCTAGCACCGGCGGGACCGCCTGCTCCCGCCTCCCGTAGCCGGTTGTGCTGCCGCGCAGGCCTCACCGCCCCCAACTACTCCCACCGCTGGCCAGGCCATCCCTCTACTCACCCACATCCCTCCACTATTGTGGCTTTGCTGCCTCCGGGTCATTCCCTTCCTGAGTCTCACCGTCGTCCATCGCGTTGGTGTTCTTGGCACGGTGTGGCCAACGTTATCAACAAACGACAACATCGGAAGAGGGATGCTGATGTAGGGTGGAACCCTAGTTGGCCGATCTTTCACGAAAGGAGTGGATCCCGCGATGAACACGAAGAACATGAGGAGAAATCACGAGGGGAAACATGAGAGAAACACTCAAACAAACAAGATTCGGTCACACATATGGTAGATCCTCGAAACACAAAGAGATACACGATCCGAATCCAACAAAGGGCGATACATAGGTAACATGTTCTTCTCCGTGAGGAGGTATTGAGGTCTTCCCGTCAGGGGTCTTGAATCCACTTGGGGGATCTTCTCTGTAGAGGTCATGAACTCCTAAGGAGAAGGGGATCAAGTGGAGAGCAAAGCTTCTCAATGAGCTACTACTTTGCTAACCCTAGAAAGAGGGAGGGGAAGGAGTATATATAGTCTAGGTGGGCGAAGGGGTACATGGGCCTCGGCCCTTTACTGTGCGCAGACAGATGGGGCCGGACGTTCGGGCATCGGGCCGGATGTTCGGGCCTTCCCGAGGTGCCGGATGTCCGGGCTGGGGGCGGATGTCTGAGCTGGCAGGGTCGGTCTCGGTGCTTTCGGGATAGAGGGCGCCGGATTTTCGGTCTTCGGCCGGATGTCCGAGCTGAGGCCGAATGTCCAGGGCCTGTAGGTACTTGGCGGTTGGGCAGCTGTCATGGTAGATGCTCCAGGGGCCGGATATTCGAGGCTTGGGCCCGGATGTCTAGGTCCTGGAGACCTCTTCGGATCCTTCCATCATTTCTCTTCATCTGTGAACTTGGGGACTTTTCCGTCTTCACGTCCATCTTCGGGAGGGCCTTCTTGGTACCTGATCATGCACAACATTCCGGACTTAGGTAGTAGCCATGTCTGGAGTGGACCATATGTAATATCACTAAGGAAGGAAGTCACATCATTCTCGAGAGCTCTAGCTCTAGCTCGTGTCATAGGTCCTCTTGGCACTTGGTGAGATGATGGTAGGTCCATGGGGATGACCATAGGGTGCTCCACATCATCTCCCATCCCTTGGGAAAGATCCGACCTCGGATCGAAATCTTCATCACCATGGTAGGGAGAGAGATCTTTGACGTTGAAGATTTCGCTAATGGAGTACTTGTCGTGTGGGATGTCGATCTTGTAGGCGTTGTTGTTGTAGCGTTGAAGCACCTTGAAGGGTCCATCCACTCGTGGTATAAGTTTGGACTTGTGTTTGTTGGGGAAGCGGTCCTTGCGAAGGTGTAGCCACACAAGATCTCCAATGTTGAATACCATGGGGTACTTGTTGATGTTGAGCTTGGTCGCGAGTCGTTGTACTTGGCTCTCGATGGTGTGCCTTGTATCTTCATGCATCTTCTTGAGATAGTTGACTCGGGCACTTGCGTCCATGTTGATGCGCTCTTGTAGTGGTAGAGGAAGAATGTCCAATGGGGACAACGGGTTGAACCCATAGACGACCTCGAAGGGGGACTTGCCAGTAGTCGAATGTCTTGTGCGGTTGTAGGCATACTCGATGATAGGTAGGCACTCCCCCCACTCCTTGATGTTCTTCTTGATCAACACGCGTAGTAGAGTGGAGAGTGTTCGGTTGGTCACCTCCGTTTTGCCGTCGGTTTGAGGATGGTATGCCGAAGAGAACAAAAGCTTGATTCCAAACTTGGCGCATAAGGTCTTCCAAAAGTGGCTCAAGAACTTGACGTCTCGGTTCGATACAATCGTCTTGGGTACTCCATGGAGACGCAATATTTCCCTACAAAATAGATTGGCACCATGTGAAGCATCGTCTATCTTGTTGCATGGAATGAAATGTGCCATTTTAGAGAATCGGTCCACAACAACAAACACGGAATCTTTGCCATTTCTAGTTCTAGGCAACCAAGCACAAAATCCATACTAATATCTTCCCATGGGTGATATGGAATTGGAAGCGGCATATGAAGGCCATGAGATTGAGCTTGAGACTTAGCTTTGCGACATGTAGAGCATCGATTGGTGAAGCATGAGACGTCATGGAACTTCTTGGCCAAAAATGGTTCTTGGAGAGCATAGCAAATGTCTTGTCGCGTCCAAAGTGTCCCATTAGTCCTCCTCCATGAGATTCTTGCAAAAGTAACAAACGAAGAGAAGAATCGGGGATGCATAGTTTGTTAGCTCTCATAAGATAATCATCTTTGATGTAATAGCATTCCCAAGATGTATGCGTCAAACATTTAGCATACGAAATAGCAAAAGTAGGATCATGCGCATACAAGTCTTTTACATACTCAAAGCCAATGACATTCAATTCAAGTTTGGTGACAAGCATGCATATGTGGGAAAGAGCATCAGTCACAACATTTTCCTTACCTTTGATGTATTTGATGACATAAGGAAATGACTCAATGAACTTACTGCACTTCGCATGACGCTTGTTTAACTTAGTTTGACCCTTAAGGTATTTAAGCGTTTCATGGTCGGTATGAATGACAAATTCATGGGGGCGAAGATAATGTTCCCATTCATGCAAAACTCGCACTAAAGCATATAGCTCTTTGTCATAGATGGGGTAATTGAGTTGCGCTCCGGAAAGTTTTTCACGAAAGTAAGCTATTGGCGCTCCTCTTGCGTTAACACACCTCCTATGCCATTACCACTAGCATTGCAATGAATTCCAAAGGGTTTGTCAAAGTTGGGTAATGCAAGCACATGAGCATGAGTAAGCAAATTCTTAAGCTCATTAAATGCGCTATCTTGAGATGGTCCCCAAGCAAAGGGTGCATTTTTCTTGCTCAAAGCATGTAAATGAGTTGCAATGGTGCTGAAATCCTTGAAAAATCTATGGTAGAAACCGGCTAACCAAGGAAGCTACGGACTTGTTGCAAGTTGGTTGGTTGGGGCCAAGTTTTAATAGCATTGATCTTAGATTCATCGACATGAACACCCTTACAAGACACAAAAAAACCCAAGAAAACAAGCTTATCAACACCAAAAAGGCATTTGTCCATATTAGCATAAAGGCGCTATTTTCTAAGGGTTTGCAACATGGTTCTAAGATGGGTGACATGATCTTTGAGAGATTTGCTAAACACAAGAATATCGTCAAAATAGACCACAACAAATATAGCAATATAGGGTCGAAGAACAAAATGCATGACTCGCATGAAAGTATCAGGTGCTTCGGATAAACCCTTTGGCATAACAAGCCATTCATATAAGCCAAATTTGGTCTTAAATGCGGTTGTCCATTCATCACCTTCTTGGATGTGTATTTGATAGTAGCCACTTTTAAGATCAATTTTAGAGAAAATGGTGGCTCCGCTAAGTTCATATAGCATATCATCTAGGTGTGGAATGGGGTAACAATAACGCATGGTAATAGCATTGATAGGACGACAATCGGAACACATGCGATATGTACCATCTTTCTTGGGAACAAGGATTACCGGGATGGCACAAGGGCTCAAACTTTCTCGTACATGGCCGTTGTCGATGAGTTGTTGTACTTGCCATTGGATCTCCTTAGTTTCCACGGGTTGACGTGGTATGGAGCCTTATTAGGAAGGGGTGCTCCGGGTATGAGGTCGATGCGGTGTTTGATGCCTCATAGTGGAGGTAGACCAGGAGGTAGCTCATCGGGGAATACATCTTGGAATTCCTGCAATAGAGAAGATGACACTAAAGGTAGATTGTGAGAGTTGTTAGTTTTTGGTGCCTCGTCCTTGCACAAAAGGACATAGTGCATGACACTTGATGGGTTCTCACACACTTCTCTCATCTCACTTTTGGTGGCAAATAGGACTAGATTTTTCTTGTCACTCATCGTGGAGTCACTCAATTTGGGCTTGTGGCGTTCACTCTCTTTTTGGTGGTTCACTCTCTCACTATTCTCTCTGCGATGGGGTGGCTTGCTTGTCGGTGATCACTTGGCTTGGAGACATAGGTCGTAGTACGTACTCCTTTCCTTTCATCTTGAAACTATAGTGGTTTGTACATCCGTTGCGCATGACGCCTCGGTCAAATTTCCATGTCCGTCCAAGAAGGAGGTGGAAAACGGACATCGAAATGATATCACACTCCAAAGTGTCTTTGTAAGCTCTGATCTTGAAAGAAACTTGTACCATATGCTCGACTTGGATAGTGTCGGAGTCGCTTAGCCATTGAACTTTGTAGGGGTGCGGGTGCTTCATCTTGACCAATTGGAGCTTGGAGCATAGTTCTTCACTTGCTAAGTTATGGCAACTCCCTCCGTTGATGATGACCTTCACGAACCGTCCATTGATGCTGACCTTTGTATGGAAGATATGGCATCTTTGGTCTTCATCTTGTTGATGTTGAAGGGTCAAGACCTTGGAGACAACAAGAGCGGGGCTCGAATCTTCGTCACAAAAGACTTGATTATCTTCATCTTAGTTCACTTGTCGGTGCATGGCCACTTGTGCAAGGGCTTCCATTTCTCCTTCACTCATGGAGTCATATGTACCATCGTCGTTGAAGATCATGGTGCGTTTGTTGGTACACTCGAAAGACTTGTGACCTCGGCTGCCGCATGTGAAGCACTTGAATGAACTTGTCTTAATGGTCTCATCGGTTGGAGTAGATGATGATGAAGCTCTCAGCTTAAAGGTGCTAGTAGTAGGGGGCGACTTGAGGTTGTTGAAGTTTTCTTGTAACTTGACTTGTCGCCGTTGCTTGTAGATGGCTTGGTTGAGGTAGAAGGTGTTGGAGTCATTGAAGCTTGGTTGTTGGAGAAGCTGTAGCTCTTGGAAGTGTACTTGGCATACTTGAAGTCATCTTGCACTTGCCGTTCCACCTTGGTAGCTTGATGCACTTGCTCGATGAGGTTGGAGTAAGGTTGGAAGTTGGTGATCTTCTTGATGGGATGATTGAGTCCATTCAAGAAATGTGACATAGTTTGCTCATCATCTTCTATGGCATTGGCTCGTATCATGGCAATCTCCATTTCCCTGTAGTACTCTTCAACGCTCTTCATTCCTTGCTTGAGAAGTTGGAGTTTCTTGAAGAGGTCACGGTTGTAGTAGGTTGGCACGAAGCATGCTCTCATGACATCCTTCATTTGCGCCCAAGTTGTGATTGGTGGTTCACCTCTTGCCTCTCAGCGTTCAATGACTTGTTCCCACCAAATGAGGACGTAATCTTGGAACTCAAGGGATGCCATAGCGATCTTCTTCTCTTCCTCATAGTTGTGCAAGCGGAAACATTTGTCAACCTTCAATGCCCATGAAAGTTACTCTTCGGGGTCATTGCTTCCGGAAAACTTCGGCATGGTGAACTTTAGCTTGCCGTAGTGTTGCTCTTCCTTGTGTTGGGGTCGGGGATGATGACGCCCTTGTCGTGGAGGATTTTCAACCTCATGTTGCTCTTGTCGTGGAGGATTTCCATTGTCTTATTGCTCTTGGTGAACTTGAGGTTCTTGTTGAGTTTGTGGAGGAGCTTGTCGAGCTTGTGGAGGAGCTTGCGGAACTTGACGATGCACTCGTCATTGATAAACTCTTGAACTTCATCGCGAAGTGCTTCTTCTTGTTCGCGCCTATGGCGGTTGTGTGTGGCAACGATGCGACTTGTGCCATGGAGTGCACGTTGTGCCTCAAGTGCTTGAGCTTCTCGCCGTTGTTGTTCTTGACATTGTGCCTCGACATCTTTTTCATCTTGGTGTAGGCGTGCTTGTTCTTCCTCTTGTTGGTGTAGACGTTTCCGTTGTGCTTGCGTGAATGTAGCTTGGTTTTGATGATGTCGATGCTCTTGCGCTCTAAGTTGCTCTTCATGATCGGTGTCATGTAGGGGGTTGTGATTTGCTTGATGATCTTGACGCACATCTTGTCGAAGAGTGTTCAATGTCGGAGTACTTGAGCCGGAGATGGTGTCGTCGGAGTGTCGACTCGAGCAGCTCCGTCTTGAGTAGGACGAAGAGGTAGAAGAGTGGTTGCCCAACAAGGCACGAATCTTGTCCATTCTTGCATTGCTCTCTTGTTTTTCTTCGTCAAGCTTGTTTTCAAGTAATCTCTTGTACGTTGCTCGGAGAGGCGTAAGTCGGTTGCGATATGGTCGATGCGGTCGCTCATTGCTTGTTGTTCTTGATGCAAAGCTCGTTGTGCACCAAAGAGGTGGCTCTTGGTGACGTAGGAAGACATGTCGTCATCTTGCTCGAGGAAGAGTGGGTTGGTAGAAGTACTTGGCCTATCCATCATTCCAAGAAAATATGTGAGTGGTAGAAAGAGAAGAACTTATACCAAATGTACCTTGACCGATGTTGAAGATGGATCAATGATCGCTCAAATGTGTAACAAGGAAATAGCACAATTGGTACCAATTCTTGTCGGTTCTCACACCTACACAAGTAAAATCTTATGGTGGAGCTCTGTTAGGATGGTGGCACAAAATTTGATGCAATTGTTAGTGAGCTTCAATAATGTTGGAAAAGATTCACAAATTTGCAAATCCAACAAGTAGACCAATAGCAAGATATGGTACACGGAAACACACACACATATAGATAAATGGGGTTGTGCAACCAAGGAATGAGCCAAAATGTGGAATCCACAAAAATGCTCTTGTTGCACAACACTATAGGGACGCTAGCACGATTGCACAATAGGCGGATACGACTTGTGCACAGCCTACTAAGCAAAAATGCAACGACTTCTATCCCAAGTATGCCATATGTATGGTATTCCGATGATATGATCCAAGATGATTGAGCATGACAATCTTAATGTAGTATAATGCTATCGTTCTTGCTTAAAAGCTCTTTGCTTATCTTTCCCTTTTGCTTAAAAGCTTGTTTGGCTCTTCCACTTGTGAGCTCTTTTTTCATGCAAAACTTCACGATCCAAGATAGCAATTGTGTATGCGACGAAAACTTTGTGACACAAAAGATGATACCGAGATATGTACCAAGATGATATGGTAAGTATGCAATGGGAAGTATGACCACTAATGTGCACAAGTGACGTTGCCAGCAATACTCAAAGGCTAGTATCGATAGGTAAGATACGCAAAATTGGGCTATGGTAGTTATCAATGTAATGGCAAGGAGTAGACCAAGATGTCATCGGGATTACCGTCGAGGGCTACTCGTGTGTAAGCAAGGACGGATGACGGTGAAGTGGTCGTTGTCGATGACGAGTCCGTGGCAAAGATGAGCGGCGGTGATGTTGATGTTGAACCGTCCCAGTAGCCGAAACACGTTAGGAAACGGAAACCGCAACTCAAATTCTCAAAGCAAACGTGTCAAAATTGTCGGATTTGATAGCGGGTAAGCGATGTTGGTTATGTGGTTGCGGAAAGCAGTGGTGATATGCGGAAGTGTACATGGGCACCGGAGCGAAATTTGTCGAAAGTTAGGCGGGAAACAGGGCGGTGGATAAAAATTATGTTGTCAGGGGCCGAATGTCTAGGCTTGCTAGCCAGATGTCCGGGAGGCCGGATGTCCGGGGGTCGGGCCGGATGTCCGGGCTCGGGATCCGTGGATGAACTTGATGAACTCGTGGGGAAAATGAAATTTCGGGGAAAAAATCGAGAGATTTCGTGGATGTGATTAGGGGGAAAGAAGGGGAAAGCTAGATCTACTTGCAACACACAAAATCCACGGATGAAATCCAACAAAACTTCATCACATCAAAAAATCACAAAAAAAAATTGGGGGCTATTTTTGTGGGGAATTTTTCAATTTGGGACAAAAACAACAAAACAAGGCTAGAAAACAAAGAGGGGAGGCTCCGAAATCGTGATCAACGTGGCTCATGATACCAAGATGATGTAGGGTGCAACCCTAGTTGGCCGATCTTTCACAAAAGGAGCGGATCCCATGATGAACACGAAGAACACGAGGAGAAATCACGAGGGGAAACACGAGAGAATCACTCAAACCAACAAGACTCGGTCAAACATATGCTAGATCCTCGAAACACAAAGAGATACACGATCCGAATCCAACAAAGGACGATACATAGGTAACACGTTCTTCTCCATGAGGAGGTCTTGAGGTCTTCCTGTTAGGGGTCTTGAATCCACTTGGGGGATTTCTCCGTAGAGGCTGTGAACTCCTAAGGAGAAGGGGATCAAGTGGAGAGCAAAGCTTCTCAATGAGCTACTACTTCGCTAACCCTAGAAAGAGGGAGGAGGAGGAGTATATATAGTCTAGGTGGGCGCAGGGGTACATGGGCCTCGACCCTTTACTGTGCGCAGACAGATGGAGCCGGACGTCCGGGTGTCGGGCCGGATGTCCGGGCCTTCCCGAGGGGCCGGATGTCCGGGCTAGGGGCGGATGTCCGGGCTGGGGGGCGGATGTCCGAGCTGGCGGGGTCAGTCTCGGTGCTTTTGGGATAGAGGGCGCCGGATTTCCGGGCTTCGGTCGGATTTTCGGGCTTGGACGGATGTCCGGGGCCTGTAGGTAGTTGGCGGCTAGGCGGCTGTCGTGGTAGATGCTCCAGGGGGGCGGATGTCCGGGGCTTGGGGCCGGATGTCCGGGTCCTGGAGACCTCTTCAGATCCTTCCATCGTTTCTCTTCATCCGTTAACTTGGGGACTTGTCCGTCTTCATGTCCATATTCGAGAGGGCCTTCTTGGTACCTGATCATGCACAACATTCCGGACTTAGGTAGTAGCCATGTCTTGAGTGGATCGTGTGTAATATCACTATGGAAGGAAGTCACCTCGTTCTGGAGAGCTCTAGCTCTAGCTAGTGTCATAGGTCCTCTTGGCACTTGGTGAGACGATGGTAGGTCCATGGGGATGACCATAGGATGCTCCGCATCAGATGTACTTGGAGAGGCTGACAGTTGGGACCCACATGGTCCATTTCCGCATGCAAGTAAGTACCTCCTTTTTATGCCAAAAAAAGAATGAATCCTCCTCATGACAGCTAGAACCCACCATCTATGTCTTGGCATGGAAGGAAGTGCCTCCTTATTAAGCGAAAAATAACGAGTGCTCCCCATGACGGCTGGGGCCCACCAGATTTGGAGGCTAACTTGTGGCCCTACTACATTGACACGTACACAGGGCTTTGTCAACTTAGTCAATAAATGATTCTATCACCAGTGACCGTTGGATTGTTAACATCCAACGGTCGTCCTGCTTCTTCAACCTCTGATTTTCTTGCTCTAGCCGTTCAAACCACCACGTGATCCTACCTCTCGTGGCCAGTTGTGCTGCCGCACAGGCCTCACCACCCCTACTACTCCCACCGCTGGCCAGGCCATCCATCTACTCACCCACACCCCCTCTTATTCTGCGGCGACGGCAGCCTCACACCACAGCCGAACCAGTCAACCCTCGTACTATCCTCCACGTATTCCCAGGCTCCACATTGTTCCCTGCCTGACCATCATCCACCGCCTGGGTGTTGTCCGCACAGCATGGCCAACGTGGTCAATGAACGACGGCCATCGGAAGAGGACTGTACGCTGTGAGGCTGACAGATGGACCCACCAGCTACATCTTCGCACGCAAGGAAGTGCCTCCTTATTACGTGCAAAAAAAAAGAATCCTCCTCCTGTCAGCTCGGACCTGCCATCAATATCTTCGCACGCAAGGAAGTGCCTCCTTATCCTCCCTGGCAATCGGGACCCACCCAGTTGAAGTGTACGTAGCGTTGTCATTCTGGTCACAAACGTGTACATACATACTGGTCCACCGGTCTTTCTACCACGATGAACCATGACCCAGTAAGAAGCGGTAGCTGTTCAGGCAGTCCCGTCTATATCCTATACACGTATGTACAAGAACGTTGCAAGAAAGTAAATGCGACTACGTACGTACATACGGGCAGGGGCTCGAACACGTACAGCGACGCCGTCCTGTTCATCGGTAGCCAACCGGCTGGGTCAGAATGGAGAAACAACGTCGTGTTCATCAGGAGGCAATAGACTAGGTTGGAATCGTCGTGTTCATTGGGAGCCAACCAAACTTGGACGGAACAGTCGAAACATGGTCTGGCGTACTGCAGTATGGAGGAAATGGCCTTCTGTTTGACCGGCTATGGTCCAAACGGGATCCTGTTGAGCGGGAGAGGTATGGCGTATCGCAAAACAGAGGAATCAGACTTGTGTTGGAGCGCCTATGGTCGAAACGGGGTCCTGTTCATTGGGAGGGGTGTGGTGTACTGCAAAATGGGACTCCACGGGCTACTGTTCATCCGCCGTCTACTGCCTCGCTCTAGCCTCCACGGGCTACTGTTCATCCACCATCGACTTCCTCCAGCCTCCACCTGCTACTGTTCATACACCGTCGACTTCCTCCAGCCTCCATTAGATATTGTTCATCCACAGGGTCCAGTTCATCCAGCCTCCACCGGCTACTGTTCAACCAGCCCTCCACAGGGTCCTGTTCATCCAGCCTCCATCGGCTACTGTTCAACTAGCCCTCCACGGGGTCTTGTTCATCCACTCCCAACCGGCTTGGGTGTGTGGCGGCCTCCTCGATTGGGGTCCTGTTCATCCAGTGTCAACGGCCTCTACTACCACAGGGTCATGTTCATCCAACCCCAACAACGGTCACTGTTCATCAAGAGGCAACAGGTTTGATGAGGACATCAATACCATTGTTACACCCATAGCCCCTACTGCTACATATACTGGACCAATTACTAGAGCTCATGCATGCCAATAAAATTATCAGGTACTTTCATTTCTTGGTAATGATTCTAATGTGCACGAGAATATGATGCTGCCTAAATTGGATACATTTATTTTGCTTACAAATGAAGGGCCTAGCATGGACAAGAGGGATGATCACTTGAGCAAGATCAAGCATGGAGATGCTGGCATGCGCAAGGGAAACAAGACTGGAGTTTCAAGTGATGATTTCAGGACTTTGAAGCCACCATAATGAGTGTATGAAGGCTTGGACGAAATATACAAGGTGCCACTTCATAAATTTCGTCTAGAGGCTATTATAGGTGTTGCGTCACCTTATTATTGGGCCAGGCCCATGTAATTTCGAAATACTATAGTATAGGATGTTTTTACAGTCTGTATGTGTGGGGAAATAAGAGATAGGGTTGGTTTCGGACCCCTCCCCCAAGGGCCACGAAATCCCCCCCCCTCTTCCTCCATATATACAGCCCTTAGGGCATCGTTTAGACTTTGGGTTTTGTTTAGATTAAAAGTTCGCCATAGCTGGAACTTCACGTACTTTGTTTTTGTTCAACGACCTGACCAAGACGTCACATAACCCCACTTGATCAATAAAGCTTTCCTCTTTTATTCACAATATCCAGATTGCAATTTTAGTTTCTTGCTTGTTCTCTCCATTTGCTTGCAAGAAATAGACCCTCATGGTCAGGTTGATCGTGCTCCAGCGTAATCAATAACCTCTCGGAGTTGGTTTAGCGATTGCTAAGGCGCGACGTCCTTGCACGCTTGTAGTCGGATAGTCAAAGTCTACTCCACCATAAACGATAGCCCCCATCTCATCGAAAGACGGGACACCTTTGCCTCTATCAAGTGGTATCACATTTCCAGGTTGCTTGGTGAGATTTTATAGTTTTTCATTGTTTAGATTGAGTCTGTTCTTCATACCTACAGTCCACGGAAAAGCCACAAAAAAATATTAGGGTTAGTTCATCATATCCGAACCAATCTGAGCCTTTGCATAATCTTTTTAGGGTTTTACTTTGTTGAATTTGCGGTTGCATCATCGTGTCTAGTTGCTGGTCTTAGTGTCTAGTCCTTTAGAGTTTCGAGTTCTGTCACAATTTGTCACGCCGCCTCCCCACCATCTTCATCATTGCTGCCATATCCTACCACCGCCACCATATACACAACCGCTGCCATATCCCACCAACACTGCCATATACCACAACCGCTGCCATATCCTACCACCATATATCCACCACCAATTCGAGTTCTTTTCATATTAGGCTTGTTTTCGAGATCCATCTATTTTCCGATTCGTGTTTCCTTGCCTGAGTAGGTTTCAAAAAAAAGTCTAGAGACCCCAGGCAGTTTTTAGGCCAAAATTTCGATGGGCAGAAATATTTTTTCCCTATCCTGTTTTTAGGATTTTCTGAGTCTTTTGAGACACTCGGCATCATAGTGATTTTTGTCGCACTTTTTCGTCGTCGCTGCCCTGATTTTCGATAAAAAAAATTTGTGCATCTCCTCTCAATTTGATTTGGGACGAGTTTTGAGACACTCTGTAGCGACCCGACCTCAGACGGTCAAGCCTCTGTGTATCTATGACATCCCTGGATCCGTATGCTAGCACACACAGTACATCAATGTATATATCAAAGTGCAATCACATGTATAAATAACGTAAAAGTGATATATATACCTTTTAAGTCTCAGCGGAAACAAACAACGGGTGTGGAGTCCCATCAACGACATCAGCAAGTTGAGTGTAGACCGTGACCCTGTATCGTCACTCTTACTCGTCGAGGAAATATCTGCAACATGAGACGTTGCAGCCGTGTAGGTCAGTACATTGAATGTACCGGCAAGATCACAATAAGAGAAAGCAGATTGATAAAACTATTCTATATGCAATATGGCTTTGTGGCTCTGGGTCTGAGTTTTGTTTGCGTAAAAGCTAGTTTTATTTTCCCTACAACAAAGGAATATCAAGAGTCTGTACTACGGAGTTTTCTATCATGACATGGTTCCACCAACCGATGTCTCATACCCAAATCATCATAAGTTGCCCACAATTAAATTATGAGTCTGGTGTTGAGAGTTCTGAGATAGATCCAAGTCCAGAGGCTCAATTTGTCCGTACCCGGGGACACGGCTAATCGATTAGGTTTTAACCCTCTGCAGAGGTTTGTACACTTTACCTGCAAGATTCGATCCCCCTTTTTTCGTTCTCACACTTCACGGTGTTGAGAACAAGACGACCGAAACATGGTCTTCCGAAGAGTTCCCCTGACCACTGTCCAGTGCTCATCCAATCCTACCGTAGTTCTACATCTGCTAGCACCGTCCCAGCCAGAGTCACCACTAAGGTCAACCAAGCCAGAGCCCATAGTGACTTGCGGTTGCACAGGTAAGCTTCCGGGCATGAAGTATTCTTCCGTCTCTTTGAGTCTGGGTGAAGCTTTCCGCAAGATGTCATGGCGCTTCTCCATGCATCCCAGCCATCCACTGGTTTCTCCAGGGTGCCCGTCAACCGTCCTTCACCCAGTAGTGTGTATTGAATTCTTGTCTCGAGTCTTGAACTCTTGAGGCCTTGAAGATGCAGTCCTTGTAGATGCCATCATGGAGTTGTCGTCATGGACGTAGAGTCCTCCATTCTCACACCACTCCCAAGCACTCATACCAACCCCGTCTACTATAGCGTAGCATTAAAATAAATACCGTCCCGGGCTTGGTAACAGGGAGATGGGTTCCTACCTCATGCATTCTACTCAACTACAAGATCCAATAACACTACTGGAGGGACTATGTAGGGTGATACTAAATGCAATAAAACATAGGTAT
The DNA here is from genome assembly GCF_056163025.1 of Triticum urartu. Classification (NCBI taxonomy): domain Eukaryota; kingdom Viridiplantae; phylum Streptophyta; class Magnoliopsida; order Poales; family Poaceae; genus Triticum; species Triticum urartu. Next base: position 318,905,215 of record NC_141875.1, on the reverse strand, counting down.
GAATAACATGGTCAAGGTGAACTTGCCTGGTATTACTTGATGAAGATAACAACGCTCTCAGAATAATGACTTGGTAGAACTATTCGTCACTCGCTTGAAAATCTATATAGTCAAACATAGCATTCATATAAGCAAACATACTAGCAAGAAATTCTAACACTCATAATAACCAAAAAATAAATTGCAAAACAACAAGGGACACCAAATAAGAACAAAGGAAACTACACAACAAAACTACTAACGAAAACTCTAAGACATAACACAAAACAGTTTTGTCCTAAGTAAAAACTTAACAACAATTAAAACACTAAACTAATAAATTAACAGAAAATAAAATGTAAAACAACTAAGTTAACAGAAAGTATTTTTCATAAAATTTTATTTGCAAAAAGAAACAAAAAAAGCTTTTATGAAACACTAACTATGACCTAAACAAGTTTTCATACAAAACTAAATGAAATAATTTTTTAAAAATAAAAATAAAAATTTCTTTGGTGGACTAACAGAAACAAAACTAAATTTGTCAAAAGTGACAAAAAAACTAAAAAAACAATAAAGAAAAGACTAAAACAACACTATAACTAAAACAGTACCGTTTTGCTAAAAACTTAATTTAAATAAAATAAAATAAAAATAAATAACTATTGCTACTGGATAGACAAAACCATAACAAAGCAGTAGCAAAAGGATTCAATCAAAAATCTATTCTAGAATTCAAACTAGAGCCAAAACAGTGTTTGAAGCATATTTGAAATAACAGAAATTTAAACTACTCAAATTTGAAAACTAAGTAAACAAACAGAAACTTCACAAAATTTGTCACACAGTGCAATTGGAATCAACAAGCAATCTAAGATTGAAACATTTTCTGTTTTTAAAACAGAAACGAAAATAAACTAAGAAAACAAACGGTCAGGTACTACACGTCGGGCTGCTATTGGGCCTAAGCAGTGGCGATCTCAACTGAATGACGCTCGGTCGTAAACTAAATAAAATGCATACGGTTAAACAGGAAAAAACGCTTGGCTGAACCGGCTAGATTTGAACCGATCTAAACCTAATAAAGCTGTAACTAACCGAACTAATAAAGGAAAACCATACCCCTTCGGGGAATCTAATCCTGGCTGTTGACTACAGATTGGACGGTGGAAGGGTGGCGGGGCTTACAGCAGGTCAGCGACGACGGGACGATGGCGACGGTGACTCGGGCGGCGGCGGTGCGGCGTCTCTGGTGGTCCACGGCGATGGCGAAGGCGTCGGGGCGATGTGGTGGAGTGAGGTGGAGGCGGTGATGACGTCGGGGTGGCTCAGGGACGGCGGAGACGACGAGGGAGATGCTGGCGGCGGCTCAGGGGAGCTGCAGCTCCAGCGACGGCCTTCGAGCTCAGGGTCGTCGGCGTCGGCGGGTCCTGGACGAAGATAAGATGTCAGGCGGGTGCGGGAGGTCGAGGGGGTTCAGATGGAGGAGTTTGGTGGCAGGGGAAGGCTCACTGGTGGCGGGCGGCGAGGGTGAACGGCGGCGGCCGAACGAGATCGGGACGGTGGTGGCGCGGGCTACGATGAGTTTTAGGGTAGGGTTTTAGGGGTCGAGGGAGGAGGGTGCGGGGTTTATATATGGCAGCTTTCATGGGCGAGGGGGCGAATTGGGAGAGAATCCCGAAGGATTCGGACGCGGCGGCGTCGGGCGTGTGTGAGCAGGGCATGGGCGTGCGTGGGGAGGAAGAAGACGACGCGGGCCCTGCTGTCAGCGAGTGCGGGAACGAGGGAGAGGTGCGGGCGACCGGTGGGGAGGGGTTTCGTGAGCGTGCGCGGGCTGGACCGCTGTGGGCCGCGGCGGAGGGAGAGAGAGAGATGGGCCTCGGGCTGGGCACTGCTGGCTTCGGCCTTTTTTTTGAAATAAGCACACACAAGAACATAAAGGAAAAACAACAAGACTTCTATATAGACATATTATATACCAAAATTTTCAGAAACATAAATCCTAAAACATGAACATATTTTCATGTACAAATAAAGTACACAAAAATTCACAAAAGTCAAACAATGCTGTTGTTGAAAGAAAACCCAATAAAAATCATTTTTTAAACACCAGAATGATTTCAAATTTACTTTCCTCCAATTTTATATTGTAGGGAATCATTTTACCCTAATTTCCAAATAATTTATTTTTGGAGAAAAATAATTTGAATAAAACCCAAATAACTCCTAAATTGTTTTGAATTTGAATTTCAAACCACTTCCAACTCTATTTCATATAATTTGAAGAAGTCATTTTATCTTCTCTTATGGAAATCATTGAGTTGCATAAAGCTTCTGAATTTGAAATATGTCCAAATGGAATTCAAATCTTTTCAAAACCCTTTTCATTTATTTAAATGGAAGAGTCATATCATCTTAACTCTAGGGTTTTGTGATAAAATGAATTTGTATTCATGGAGATCATAAATGCAAAGAGAAATCTTTGGGAAAGTCTTCATTCCCTCTCATTCAATTTTCAAAAAGTTTCAGATTGCACTCAATTTCACTCAATCATTCACACAACAATCAAACAAACAACCAAACTAATTATTTAATATAATATTCCAAAATTTAGAATTTTGGGATGTTACAAACCTACCACACTTAAAATGAATCTCGCCCTCGAGATTCGAAGAGGCTAGCAAAAAGGTTAGGGTTTGGGGTCTTCCAGCAATTCCATTGATCGGAATGGTCTAGTGTGCTACCACACTTAAAAGCATGGGTATGGTTCTGGCAAACCTCATGTACTCCATCCTTTTGGGTTGCTAGTGTCGGTCTTCTCATATACTCCGGAATAGCTCTTTCACTGGTGCTCTTCCGGTCGGGGCATAACCTTTTCCTCAAACACGTGTCCTTTCATCCTGGTGACGTTCTTCCGAGACTGGGTCTTCTTAGCTGACTGGTTTGTCTCTAATACCAAATAACTATCGAAATTCTCATGGTGGTCAACCATGTATGGTTTCTCCTGCAGGAAAAATGGTCGGGGTTGAATCTCACCGTATATCCTACGATTGGTAATGGTTGCCTGTAAAGGGTTCCATCGTCCTACCATTCTATGGTTTTATGGCTTGACATGTCGACACTCTTCTAAGGTTTTCAAGGCTCTCTGATTTTCCATCAACATATGATAGTTCATGATAGAAGTCTCCGGTATGGGGGCCAATCCATCCCGTACTTGAACCATTACTACCTATATGCAGACATCGAATCATGTATTCTAACACTTGGGCATACTCACAAGCATTACAGAATTTCTCTTGTCGACGAACTGAGTTCGAATAAATCCATTGTTCTGCAAGCTGAACAAGACATCTAACATTTCTTCATGACTCTCGGGTTTTCGTATCCTCCTAAAAATGTCGGCTGATTAACTCAGAGTTTTCTTCCAAAATATCTTCCTTCAGCAAGAGTGTGCTTGCTTCTTATTAACTCCTGGGCATGTGGGTTGTGGCCCACTTCAACTCTTGTACAAGTTTAACTCATCCTTCCGAGGATTATCATTCCATATTCCAACATTACATCTCCTTTAAATCTAATAGTACTTCTTCCTTCATACCCTTGTGGTGACGATAATACAAAACTCCAACTTATTTGGTCCAGCTCCCTTCTATGGACCGTCATGAATAACACATTTCTTTCTTCATTGATTCTGTGGCTTTGCGGAGTACTACCACACCAAAAAATGCACTAGTTTATCCATAAATCATATTATTATCAAATCTTTTATTACATCCTTAACCATTTTTCATAAATCCAAATTTCAAAAAGTACTTTATTACAAATGCTACCACCCACATGGTTTGGTATGGTCAGGCATTACTTCCAACTTTATTATTTTTTCCTCCTCGAGGATTCTTCAGTCCCACTGGAATTGTGCAACATGCGCCTTGAAATCTTCAATCTTCTGTTTCATCATGGTGGCCTTGAGCTTCATCTCCATCATCTCTGCATGCACTTCTCTTAGGTATTCCTGAGTATAACGGAGTCTTGCTTCAAGTATTTCTCTGATCTGGCGTATGGCTTCCATGGCTGCTTCACGAATAGCGTCGAAGAAAGTTGCTTGTGGTACACGTGAGATGAAAAAGTACTGCCCCATCGTCGTTTGGCAAACTCCTTTCATACGGTGGAGGTGCACCTCCACATACCAAAGTTCCACTCCCTTTTGCATGAAGGGGTAGCCTTTGTAGACTGCGTCTCCTTCAAGGTGAATATGCTTCATCATGTCCTTCAGGATCTTCGGGTAATCATGATCACTTGTCAGGGTCATGATCGTTTCCGGGCCCTTAAGGAAAGACTCATAAAGGGTCATCATCTGCAGTTGTAAAACAAAAATGGTGCTCAGAATAAGGTACATATCTCCTTGGGTACACATTCATATCATCCAAACAAAACTTCAAACTCAATTTCCAACATCCAGTTTATGCATCACAACTCATTTTCTTCCATGTTCACCCAGAATATTAATTTCCAAGATAAAACATAACAACTCCTTAAAGCCTTTCAGCATATGACATATCAACTTTATTGAGTCATGAATTATTACAATCCCTGAGTAATCTATTACATAACTCAACCCCGCATTCTCATGAAAAAGTGTTTTCCATACTACCCTTATTACTGATATCAACATCTCCACTACTCAACTCCAGCTTTCTCATGATTTGAACAATCCCTAGCAAAATGTCCTGCTTCCTTGCAACGGAAACAAATAACTTCTGGCATGTCTCGAGGCTTCTTGGTGATGGTGCCTGCTCCTTGAGTTCCTTGCTTCCTTTCGAGACAATCATTGGCATAACGCCCGACGTCCTTACATTCAAAACAGGTAATATGACTCTTGTCCCTCTTTGCAGAAATTGGGTTGTTCTGAGGGTGTCTTTGTTTTCTCTTCCTGGTTTTCTTCGTTCTAATCGAACGTTCTATTCCATGTGGATCAAACTCCACTGCTTCTGTCGGGAAGTATCCCAGATACTCTTTTCTTTCCTTGGTGCAATACTGTGAAAAATGTCCTTCTTCTCCACATGAATAACAGGCATTGGAGTAAAATCTGTTGAGGCTTTCTCCATCAGGGTCTTCAACACTTTCCTTAATCACGGGTTCTTTCATAACTTCTCGGAGGGCTTCTTTTATTCCTTCTTCATGCTTCTGAATAGTTTGCTGCACCATGGGGGTAAATGTGACACTGAGCTGGGTAGTGGGTGGTTCCTTCACACAAGAAATAAGTCACCTGACTAGTTGGGCATTCCTCAGCTGGGTGTTTCTCCTCACAATGAGGGCATCCATCCTTGTGTTCCTCCTGGGTGTGTCCTATTTCTCTGCAAATCTTGCAGGCACAAGGTTTATTTCTTGGGGTATCATGGTGCTTCCGGATAAGACGGGATCTTGTCAGAGTCTTCTTGAATTCTTCCCAAGTCCTTGATCCATTCCATCCCTGTATAGCTTGATGCATCTGCCACCATGTTGCAGCACTTCCTTCAAAGTACTGAAGAGCGTATGACACTTCATTCTTCCTTGAAACCAAATTGCTCCCAAAGTGATTCTCCATGTTCTGAATCCATAGCTCTGCCTCCGGCTAGGTTGTCGGTCCAGAGAATACCAGTCCAACTTCATTCATCATCTACTGGGTCCAAGGGTTTTAGGGTGAGATAAGAGAGAGGTGGGGAGGAATACACACAATACAAACAATAGTTTTGAAGAAACGAGTTTTATTTTGTGGTTGTCGGGAAAACATCAAACAAATGATAGCTCACAAATTGTCGCATCCAACGTAAGTGTATAACAGGGGTTTGGTCCTCTAACGGTCAAATAATTCTTCTGATTCTTCAAGTCATCAGAGTCTTCAACTGGTGTAGCTTCAACCCTTCTAATGCATGGTCAAATCATGTTTACTCTGAAATGGCCATCGGTTGTCCGATATCTTGTCCTTCTTGGAGCGGCTTCGGTTGATCCTCCGTGTGGTCAAAAGGGAAAGGGATATATTCTAACTATTTGAGGTAAGAGAGTACATTTTATAAAATCATAAAAGATAAGAAGTAAGGGATGTTTTTTTGAAAATAAATTTTTAGAGATTTCCTGTCCTAGGGCTTTCCGATTTCTAGGGTCACGTCCTACATTCAACATGTGCTCTGATACCATTTCTGTAGCGACCCGACCTCAGACGGTCAAGCCTCTGTGTATCTGTGCCATCCCTGGATCAGTATGATAGCACACACAGTACATCAATGTATATATCAAAGTGCAATCACATGTATAAATAATGTAAAACTGATATATATATATACCTTATAAGTCTCAGCGGAAACAATCAACGGGTGTGAAGTCCCATCAACGCCATCGGCAAGTTGAGTGTAGACTGTGACCCTGTATCGTAACTCTTACTCGTCGAGGAAATATCTGCAACATGAGACGCTGCAGCCATGTAGGTTAGTACATTGAATGTACCGGCAAGATCACAATAAGAGAAAGCAGATTGATAAAACTATTCTATATGCAATATGGCTTTGTGGCTCTGGGCCTGAGTTTTGTTTGCGTAAAAGCTAGTTTTATTTTCCCTACAACAAAGGAATATCAGGAGTCTGTACTACGGAGTTTTCTATCATGACATGGTTCCGCCAACCGATGTCTCATACCCAAATCATCATAAGTTGCCCAAAATTAAATTATGAGTCTGGTGTTGCGAGTTCCGAGATAGATCCAAGTCCAGAGGCTCAATTTGTCCGTAACCGGGGACACGGCTAATCGATTAGGTTTTAACCCTCTGCAGAGGTTTGTACACTTTACCCGCAAGATTCGATCCTTCTTTTTACGTTCTCGCACTTTAGGGTGTTTGAGAACAAGACGACCGAAACATCATTTTCCAAAGAGTTCCCCTGACCACTGTCTGATGCTCATCCAATCCTACCGTAGTTCTACATCCTGAACCTTTTCGCAAGATGTCATGGCGCTTCTCCATGCATCCCGGCCATCCACTGGTTTCTCCAAGGTGCCCGTCAACCGTCCTTCACCCAGTAGTGTGTATTGAATTCTTGTCTCGAGTCTTGAACTCTTGAGGCCTTGAAGATGCAGTCCTTGCAGATGCCATCATGGAGTTGTCGTCATTGACGTAGAGTCCTCCATTCTCACACCACTCCCAAGCACTCATACCAACCCCGTCTACTATAGCGTAGCATTAAAATAAATACCGTCCCGGGCTTGGTAACAGGGAGATGGGTTCCTACCTCATGCATTCTACTCAACTACAAGATCCAATAACACTACTGGAGGGACTATGTAGGGTGATACTAAATGCAATAAAACATAGGTATGAATAACATGGTCAAAGTGAACTTGCGTGGTATTACTTGATGAAGATAACAACGCTCTCAGAATAATGACTTAGTAGAACTATTCATCACTCCGTTGAAAATCTATATAGTCAAACATAGCATTCACATAAGCAAACATACTAGCAAGCAATTCTAACACTCATAATAACCAACAAATAAATTGCAAAACAACAAGGGACACCAAATAAGAACAAAGGAAACTGCACAACAAAACTACTAACGAAAACTCTAAGACATAACACAAAACAGTTTTGTCCTAAGTAAAAACTTAACAACAATTAAAACACTAAACTAATAAATTAACAGAAAATAAAATGTAAAACAACTAAGTTAACAGAAAGTATTTTTCATAAAATTTTATTTTCAAAAAGAAACAAATAAAAAGCTTTTATGAAACACTAACTATGACCTAAACAAGTTTTCATACAAAACTAAATGAAATAATTTTTTAAAAATAAAAATAAAATTTTCTTTGGTTGACTAACACAAACAAAACTAAATTTGTCAAAAGTGACAAAAACAATAAAGAAAAGACTAAAACAACACTATAACTAAAACAGTACTATTTTGCTAAAAACATAATTTAAATGAAATAAACTAAAAATAAATAACTATATGCTACTGGATAGACAAAACCATAACAAAGTAGTAGCAAAAGGATTCAATCAAAAATCTATTCTAGAATTCAAACTAGAGCCAAAACAGTGTTTGAAGCATATTTGAAATAACACAAATTTAAACTACTCAAATTTGAAAACTAAGTACACAAACAGAAACTTCACAAAATTTATGACACGGTGCAATTGGAATCACTCAAAAACATTAAGCATGCTAAAAGATACAAGCAATCTAAGATTGAAACATTTTCTGTTTTAAAACAGAAATGAAAATAAACTAAAAAAACAAACGGTCAGGTACTACGCGTCAGGCTGCTATTGGGCCTAAGCAGTGGCGATCTCAACTGAACGACGCTCGGTCGTAAACTAAATAAAACGCGTACGGTTAAACAGGAAAAAACGCTCGGCTGAACCGGCTAGATTTGAACCGATCTAAACCTAATAAAGCCGTAACTAACCAAACTAATAAAGGAAAACCATACCCCTTCGGGGAATCTAATCCTGGATGTTGACTACAGATCGGACGGTGGAAGGGAGGCAGGGCTTACAGCGGGTCAACGACGACGGGACGATGGCGAGGGCGACTCGGGCGGCGGCGGTGCGGCGTCTCCGGTGGTCCGGGGCGATGCAGCGGAGTGAGGTGGAGGCGGTGATGACGTCGGGGTGGCTCACGGACGGCGAAGACGGCGAGGGAGATGCTGGCGGTGGCTCGGGTGAGCTGCAGCTCCAGCGACGGCCTTCGAGCTCAGGGTCGTCGGCGCCGGCGGGTCCTGGACGAAGATAAGATGTCAGGCGGGTGCGGGAGGTCGAGGGGGGGGGTCAGATGGAGGAGTTTGGTGGCAGGGGAAGGCTCACTGGCGGCGGGCGGCGAGGGTGAACGGCGACGGCCGAACGAGATCAGGACGATGGTGGCGCGGGCTACGATGGGTTTTAGGGTAGGGTTTTAGGGAGTCGATGGAGGAGGGGCGGGGTTTATATATGGCAGCTTTCATGGGCAAGGGGCGAATCGGGAGAGAATCCCGAAGGATTCGGACGCGGTGGCGTCGGGCGTGCGTGAGCAGGGCATGGGCGTGCGTGGGGAGGAAGAAGACGACGCGGGCCCCGCTGTCAGCGAGTGCGGGAACGAGGGAGAGGTGCGGGCGACCGGTGGGGAGGGGTTTCGTGCGCGTGCGCGGGCTGGACCGCTGTGGGCCGCGGCGGAGGGAGAGAGAGATGGGCCTCGGGCTGGGCACTGCTGGCTTCGGCCGTTTTTTTTAAATAAGCACAAACAAGAAAATAAAGGAAAAACAACAAGACTTCTATATAGACATATTATATACCAAAATTTTCAGAAACATAAATCCTAAAACATGAACATATTTTCATGTACAAATAAAGTACACAAAAATTCACAAAAGTCAAACAATGTTGTTGTTGAAAGAAAACCCAATAAAAATCATTTTTAAAACACCAGAATGATTTCAAATTTACTTTCCTCCAATTTTATATTGTAGGGAATCATTTTACCCTAATTTCCAAATAATTTATTTTTGGAGAAAAATAATTTGAATAAAACCCAAATAACTCCTAAATGGTTTTGAATTTGAATTTCAAACCACTTCCAACTCTATTTCATATAATTTGAAGAAGTCATTTTATCTTCTCTTATGAAAATCATTGAGTTGCATAAAGCTTCTGAATTTGAAATATGTCCAAATGGAATTCAAATCTTTTCAAAACCCTTTTCATTTATTTAAATGGAAGAGTCATATCATCTTCACTCTATGGTTTTGTGATAAAATGAATTTGAATTCATGGAGATCATAAATGCAAAGAGAAATCTTTGGGAAAGTCATTTCATTCCCTCTCATTCAATTTTCAAAAAGTTTCAGATTGCACTCAATTTCACTCAATCATTCACACAACAATCAAACAAACAACCAAACTATTTATTTAATATAACATTCCAAAATTTAGAATTTTGGGATGTTACACACTCGCCATTATAGTAATTTTTCGCAAAAAAAGAGGAGCGCCAAAAAAAGAGCGAAAAAAATTCCCAGAGTGTGCTTTTTACTTGTTTACATGCAGCACCATGATTTTGTTAGTGTTCTAGGCACGCGTCTCTAGCACGGTCTAGCCTAGGACCAGCATAGTACCGTCGTTGAGCATTTATTCAACTTCGCATCTCTAAATTGATTATTGCTGACACTTTTTTCTACCATATTATAAGCCTTCCCAGCTCCACATACATCTACGTCGTGCGTTTGACTCTCCTCGGTAATCGCTCTATCCAAGCTTTGAGAGCTTTGACTACAACGATTGCCAATCACCACCCGCTGCTGGGTAAGAACTGGTAAGAATTTGAGATTTCCTTGACGGATTTGTGACACACTGCCACTTTCTACTCCCTTCGTTCCAAATTACTCGTAACGGAAATGGATGTATCTAGAACTAAAATACATCTAGATACATCCATATACGCGACAAGTAATTCGGAACGGAGGGAGTAGTAGTTTGTAGGATCATATTCTTGTGTGTTTCTATTGCTGCTAACCATGGTAGGACCACAAGCTGACGAGATTGACTGGGAGAACATGACAAAGAAGGAGTTGCATGATAAATTTCAGCAAATGATGAGTGGCCAAGTGGGAGATGTGCTAAACAGATATGAAGAGGCCATGGAGAAGATAGATGGCATGGAGAAATCGTTCGAGACAAAGTTGGGTAACAAGTTTAATGAATTGCTCTCGCGTCTTCTACAACCACCACCGGCTTCACCTGTCGCACCTCTGCAACGACAACAATAACGCCCCCTACCGAATCAGTTCGGACGAGCGAAGTGTGTTCCTATTGAGGATGGCCAAACTTCTGGTGCTGTTGTACCAACTTTTGATGCTTCTTTGGGTCCTGCTACTACTGCTATTGGTGCAGAGGAGGATGACGATTACGAGGATGAGGTTGACCAAAATCAGAACTACGTGCAACCACCAGCACCAGGTCGTCCACATGCATATAATCGCAATGGTAGGGCTGCACTACCAGCTCATGTACGAGATCATGACCATCCTCCTAAACTGAAATTGAATATTCAACCATTTTAGGGTAGATATGTTCCTGATATATATCTTACTTGGGAGTTAGAAACTGAACAACGTTTTACATGTTTAAAATATCCTGAGGAGAGACGTGTTGCTGTTGCTATTTGTGCTTTCACTAGTTTTGCATGTCTATGGTGGTCCGAACATTGTAGATTATAACCTATTCTAGCTACTTGGGCTGCTTTGAAAAATGCTATGCGTACTCGCTGGGTTCCACCATATTATCAACGTGAATTGCTTCAAAAATTGTAGAGTTTAAGACAAGGGAAAAATATATAGAAGAATATTATCAGGAATTACAAACTGGCATGATTCGATGTGGTATTGCTGATGATAATGAAGCTATGCTTGCATGTTTTATGGGTGGATTAAATAAAGAGATTCAAACCATTCTAGAGTATAAGGAGTATAATAATATCACTCATTTATTCCATCTTGCTTGCAAAGTTGAACGTGAAGTGCAGGATAGACAGGCATTGGCGCGAACTAATTTTTCTGCAGGTCGATCTTCATCATGGACACCATGTACATCCTCTACTCCCACACGTCTTACTGCAGCACCACTGACTTCAGCCGCCAATTCCAATTGAGATGCAAGAAAACAAGCACCACCAACACCATTTGCCAGGAGCACATCTTTTGGGCCTGCACGAAGCTCTTCTTCATCCATGGCATCAACAGGGCAAACACATGATAGTTGCAAGGGTGGAGGTCATTATGCGAGAGAATGCCCATCCAAGTGTGTGATGATTGCTACTGAGGATGGTGGGTATGAGTCCGCCAGTGACTATGATGAGGAGACTTTGGCTCTTATTACAAGTGAAGAACATGGTGGAGATGATTTTGATCATGAGATGCAATACATGGCTGCTGAAGATGCTGACAGGTATGAAAGTTTAGTTGCTCAACGTGTGTTGAGTGTGCAGGTCACACAAGCTGAGCAAAATTAGAGGCATAATTTGTTCCATACAAAGGGAGTTCTGAAGGAGCGTTATGTCCACATCATCGTAGATGGAGGGAGCTGCAACAACTTGGCTAGCATGGAGATGGTGGAGAATCTGTCTCTCACCACAAGACCATATCCGCATCCTTATTACATCCAATGGTTCAACAACAGCGGCAAGGTTAAGGTAACACGTATTGTTCGTGTGCAGTTTAGTATCGCTACATATGATGATTTTGTTGATTGTGATGTGGTACCCATGCAAGCATGTTCTTTATTACTTGGTAGACCATGGCAATTCGATAAAAATTATGTACATCATGGTAGAAACAATTACTATACTCTTGTTCATGAGGATAAACATATTACTTTGCTTCCTATGACTCCTAATTCCATTTTGAAAGATGATATTAATCGAGCTAGTAAAGCAAAATAGGAGCAAAATAAGAGTGAAAATCAGATAGTGGCAAAAGAATTTGAGCAACAAATGAAACCTAATAATAAACCATCTAGTGTTGCTTCTAAAATTAAATTGAAAAGTGGATGTTTACTTGCCACCAAATCTGATATTGATGATCTAGATTGTAGCAAATCTGTTTGTTATGCTTTTGTGTGCAATGAGGCATTATTTTCATTCGAGGACGTACCTTCTTCTTTGCCTCCTGCTGTCACTAACAATTTGTAGGAGTTTGCTGACGTCTTCCCACAAGACGTGCCACCGGGTTTACCACCTATTCGAGGGATTGAGCACCAGATTGACTTAATTCCCGGTGCATCACTACCCAACCATGCACCATACCATACCAATCCGGCGCAGACGAAGGAGATTATGCGTCAAGTACAGGAGCTGCTCGACAAAGGTTATATATGCGAATCTCTTAGTCCTTGTGTTGTTCCTATTATACTAGTGCCAAAAAAGGATGGTACGTCGCATATGTGTGCTGATTGTAGAGGCATTAATAATATTACTATTCGTTATCGTCATCCTATTCCTAGGCTAGATGATATGCTTGATGAATTGAGTGGCTCTACAATATTCTCCAAAGTTGATTTGCGTAGTGGATACCATCAAATTCGTACGAAATTGGGATATGAATGGAAAACAGCATTTAAAACTAAGTTTCGATTATATGAGTGGTTAGTCATGCCTTTTGGGTTAACAAATGCACCTAGTACTTGCATGAGATTAATGAATGAAGTTTTACGTGCTTTCATTGGACGATTTATGGTAGTCTATTTTGATGATATACTAATTTATAGAAGATCTTTGGAGGAACATTTGGAACATTTACATGTTGTTTTTATTGCTCTACGTGATGCACGTTTGTTTGGTAACCTTGGGAAGTGCACCTTTTGCACCGACCAAGTGTCTTTTCTTGGCTATGTTGTTACTCCACGGGAATTGAAGTTGATAAAGCCAAGATTGAAGCTATTGAGAGTTGGCCGCAGCTCAAAACGGTCACACAAGTGAGGAGTTTTCTTGGCCTCGCTGGATTCTATAGGCGTTTTGTGAGAGATTTCAGCACCATTGCTGCACCTCTCAATGAGCTTACAAACAAGGATGTTCCTTTGTTTGGGGTACCGCACAGGAATAAGCCTTCATGGTATTGAAAATAAGTTGACACATGCTCCTTTACTCCAACTTGCCGATTTTAATAAGAATTTTGAGCTTGAATGTGATGCTAGTGAAATTGGATTAGGAGGTGTGTTATTACAATATGGCAAACATGTTTCATACTTTTCTGAAAAATTGAGTGGGCCTAGTCTGAACTATTCTACTTATGATAAAGAATTATATGCTCTTATTCGGACCTTAGAAACATGGCAACATTATTTATGGCCCAAATAATTTGTTATACATTCTAATTATGATTCTTTGAAACACATTAAGAGTCAAGCAAAATTGAACTGTAGACATGCTAAATGGATTTAATTCATTGAGACTTTCCCTTATGTCATTAAACACAAGAAGGGTAAAGAAAATGTTATTGCTGATGCATTGTCTCGTCGTTATACTATGCTTTCACAACTTGACTTTAAAATATTTTGTTTGGAGACCATCAAAGATCAATATGTGTATGATGCTGAATTTAAAGATGTATTGCAAAATTGTAAAGAAGGGAGGACATGGAATAAGTTCGTCGTTAATGATGGATTTGTGTTGCATGCTATGCATTCCAACTAGCTCCGTTCGTCTTTTGTTGTTGCAGGAGGCGCGTGGAGGAGGATTAATGGGACATTTTGGCGTGAAGAAAATAGAGGATATACTTGCTACACATTTCTTATGGCCAAAGATGAGACAGGATGTTGAGCGTTTTGTTGCTCGTTGCACTACATGTCAAAAAGCTAAGTCACGATTCAATCCTCATGGTTTATATATGCCTTTGCACTTACCTAGTGTTCTTTGGGAGGATATATCTATGGATTTTGTTTTAGGATTACCTCAAACAAAGAAGGGGAGGGATAGCATATTTGTTGTTGTCGATAGATTTTTGAAAATGGCACACTTCATACCATGTCATAAAAGCGATGATGCTGCTAATGTTGCTGATTTATTCTTTCATGAAATTATTCGCTTGCATCGTGTGATAAATACTATTGTTTCAGATCATGATACTAAATTTCTTAGCCACTTTTGGTGATGTTTATGGGCTAAGTTGGGGACTAAACTGCTTTTTAGTACTACTTGTCACCCTCAAACTGATGGACAAACTGAAGTAGTCAATAGAACATTGTCTACTATGCTTAGGGTTGTTTTGAAGAATAATAAGAAAATGTGGGAAGAATGCTTGCCTCATATTGAATTTGCTTATAATCGTTCGTTGCATTCTATTACTAAGATGTGCCCTTTTGAAATTGTGTATGGTTTCCTACCTCGTGCACCTATTGATTTGTTGTCTCTTCCATCTTCAGAGAAGGTTAATTTTGATGCTAAACAACATGCTGAATTGATCTTAAAATGCATGATTTAACTAAGGAAAAGATTGAGTGTATGAATGCTAAATATAAACTTGTTGGAGATAAGGGTAGAAAACTTGTTGTGTTTGCACCTGGAGATCTTGTTTGGTCACATTTGCGTAAGGATAGATTTCCTGATTTGCGCAAATCAAAGCTGATGCCACGTGTTGATGGTCCTTTTAAGGTGTTAGAGAAAATAAATGATAATGCATATAAACTTGAGTTGCCTGCAGATTTTGGGGTTAGTCCCACTTTTAACATTGTAGATTTGAAGCCTTATTTGGGTGAGGAAGATGAGTTTTCGTCGAGGACGACTTCATTACAAGAAGGGGAGGATGATGAGGACATCAATACCATTGTTACACCCACAGCCCCTACTGCTACATATACTGGACCAATTACTAGAGCTCGCGCATGCCAATTAAATTATCAGGTACTTTCGTTTCTTGGTAATGATTCTAATGTGCATGAGAATATGATGTTGCCTAAATTGGATACGTTTATTTTGCTTACAAATGAAGGGCCTAGCATGTACAAGAGGCATGATCACTTGAGCAAGATCAAGCATGGAGATGATGGCATGCGCAAGGGAAACAAGACTGGAGTTTCAAGTGATGATTTCAGGACTTTGAAACCACCATAATGAGTGTATGAAGGCTTGGACGAAATATACAAGATGCCACTTCCTAAATTTCGTCCAGAGGCTATTATAGGTGTTGCGTGACCTTATTCTTGGGCTAGGCCCATGTAATTTCCAAATAGTATAGTATAGGCTATTTTTAGAGTCCGTATGTGTGGGGAAACAAGAGATAGGGTTGGTTTTGGACCCCTCCCCCAAGGGCTACGAAATTCCCCCCTCTTCCTCCATATATACAGCCCTTAGGGCATCGTTTAGACTTTGAGTTTTGTTTATATTAAAAGTTCGTCATAGCTGCAACTTCGCGTACTTCATTTGTGTTCAACGACCAGACCAAGACGTCACAGAACCCCACTTGGTCAATAAAGCTTTCCTCTTTTATTTACAATATCCAGATTGCAATTTCAGTTTCTTGCTTGTTCTCTGTTTGCTTGCGGGAAATAGACCCTCGTGGTTAGGTTGATCATGCTCCGGCATGGTCAATAACCTCTCGGAGTTGGTTTAGCGGTTGCTAAGGCGCGACGTCCTCGCACATTCGTAGTCGGATCGTCAAAGTCTACTCCACCATAAACGATAGTTGCCATCTCATCGAAAGACGGGACACATTTGCCTCTATCAAGGTTCGATCGGCTTCAGTTAGCAGCAGTAGCGAAGGAATCGTTCGGGTTCAGTTAACAGCCAAGGGATCGATCGCTCAGGTTCAATAATGTAGCTAGTGTAACGCTCGGGTTCAGTAAGCGAACGCCTCGCTCGGGTTCAGTTAGAGCCCAACGCCTCACCGCACACACATGTGTACTTGTACGAGAGAAACGCGCAAACCTCCGTGCATCGCTCGGCCCCAACCACCCACCGTAACTAGGAACTCCCCGAAATTTTTCGCGCCCTCGCTTCTACCATGATTTTTTCCGTTATGGACGTCCCAAAGAATGTCATGCAGGTGCGTCCCCGGCCCGCCCAGGATGAAACTCCCATTTTGTGTCATAATTTTTTGTCATAGAAGTAGGAGCCCACCACATCTATGATGATACGTGGTTTTGTCACAATTATCATCATAGAAGTGTCATAAGCATGACAGGAAAAAAATTCGTTCGACCCAAAATGTCACGGATGTGTCTTTTTTTGTAGTGAGGCCTGTGTGATTTGACGGCTCGTTACTGCTGGATGGGTGGGGCCCCGTGATTTGACTTGTCATTATCATTATTACTGCGACGCTACGACCGGCGTGAGTCTCCCGATTCCTGACCACCTCCATGGTATACAGGTGCCAAGTATCATGCTACCTCCGTCCTGGTTTATTGGTCCCCATTGTATATTGTGTCAAATTTTGACTATAGATTGAACTAACAAAATGTTCATGCATGTTACCAAAAATTATATCACTAAAAACTATGTTCAAATACGAATCCATCGATATAATTTTTGTTGACATGCATTAACACTTTGTTAGCTAAATCCTTGGTCAAAATTTGGCACAAACTACAAAGGTGACCTATAAACCAAGACAGAGGTAGTACTCTACAGTAATGGGCTTATAGCCCGCTTACATGGCACTTTTGCTTATATGTCGAGGAGAGAGACGTGGGCAAAATGGTGGGAATGGGATCTTATGCAACACCCTAGCTACTTACTCCTTGGCAAATGCAATAAATACTACAAAGAAAGAGATAGAGTGAAGTAAAAAAATACTCTTATAGCCAATCTTATAGATAACCTTGTTGTATGAGTGACTATAATTGATGAGTATGTATGACATGCCAATATCAGATAGCCTAACACACCTGGACGGAGGAAGTAGTTTCATGCATGCCAAGTAGGCAAAAAAATGCTCAATTATAGCTGTCTGAAATCTCCAAGGGTGCGACCGCGTGAGCGAGGCGACAGTCATGGTAGGCGCAACCATGATACGGGCTGCTGACAGCCCTTGGATCTGAGATCGAACGGTCGCATGCTGAGTTGTTAAAAAATTGCAGAATAACCCTCTAGGATAGGATATTTACCCATAGGTCTAGAATCACGCCATGCAACTGTTCGATCTTAGATACAAGCATGTATCATGGGAGCATGGAAAGCTTCATATCACCTGTAATTTTCTCAACGCTTGACGTGCGAACACACAAATGTTATACTGTCAGGCCTACAAAGTGGGTCTAGTAGAGATGACATCTAATTGGGCCCCCATAGTACTCGGCATGAATCCATTTATCCATCGGGAAAGCCACTACCCTGTCGTTCGCACATCCTACTCTGCATTTTTACAACCGAAAAACCGCTAGCAGTTTGCTCCTACTCATCCCAGCCGTCCTTTAACATTACGGTAGTTCGCTACTAGTCATCCGTCCTTTCACATTATAGCAATTCCACTAATCCTAACCCTCCTCCAAAATCCATTGCGTCCCAAATCTCCATGATCTGCGGTGAGTACAAGGTTAGAACAATCAGCGGCGATGAGTTCAACATCAACTACACCCATTCTTCCGCGACGGTGAAAGGATGCCTTGCTCGCTTCAAACGCATGTTCTAAAAGTCAGGTGGTGATGAGTGGGTCGCTCGGCTAGATGTTGAGTACACCATAGTCTTGGGAAAAGAGAAGAATCCAAAGGAGGAAGAGAAGAATCTAAAGATGTTGAGTACACCATAATCCTGGTTTGCGTGCATAACTTGTGCTTGGTCTACCACATGTGCCATGCCGACGTTAAGTGCGAGGATTTTAAGAACTTCCTCACGGATGACGGAGTCAAATTTGTTACTGTAGACTTTCGTATCGACGAGGAAGTCCTGGGTCGGATAGGCCTCGTTGTAGGTCAGCCCTTCGACTCCAGAAGAATAGGTTGGTTTCCTCCCGTGAGCCTTCAATGCTGACCCTAGCAGGAGCCATGGTTGATCCTTCGTACGACAAACTGACAAAACCTGACCACAAGTTTCATCTTGCATAGGAGTGCAATTTAATAGATAAAGACCACATCCAGTACGCTGCAATGGATGCCTACCTTTGTTTCAATATCTACAAGGGTTGGATGAAAACTAAGAGCCTAGTGTGCAGTTCAAGCAAAGAAGTATCAGCCAAGAGGAAGAGGGACAAGGACGAAGTCGAGGACGTGGACGAGGAGTCCGAGTAAGGTGGCAGTGTCGTTGCTCATGGTGGTTCTAATGCAGTGTCTACCGGATTAGTTGCTTAGTTTAATTTCAGGGTGCTTAGTTTTATTTCAAGGATGTGTTGTGCTGAGCCCCCAACAGAACTATGTTATATTCTTTCTCGTTACTTTAACTCTTCAGTACGTACATACTTGTATTTCTTACAGTTCATCTTGTAGTTGGTAGTACTCGTTTCTTCACATTATATACGTACAATATATATGGCCAACATCATATATGGTTATACTATTAACCACGCTCTAAGCATGCCACATACGCAAAACACTTAAAAGAGCTATGTAATTCTAAAAACTTAAATGAGAGAAGTTTACCCAAAGCATAAAGGAGTCTAGTCGTCAAAGAATTAAATAGGTATGCTAATTTCTTTAATAGATGTCAACACCCCATCTAAGCACATACTAGCTTTTTTAATAGTACTATATGCATAATTTGGCGACGAGCGCTCCCTATATGTACCATCTTTTTTCTTTAATTTCATCTTGTTAGTTTTGCTCCATGGCGCAATCCATTATTACTACTACTGTACAAAAGTACATTTAAAAGGCTAGAGGGCGGGGCAGTCTCGCTTGGTCAGTTTCACGAGAGGCGAGGGCCTTTGTGATTTGATGGCTCATTACTGTTGGAAGGTGGGGCCTTGTGATTTGACTGCTTGTATAAATGTTGCTGACGACCTGAGGAGGAGCAAAGAACCGTGTAGTATACTCAAGTTTTTCACTGGAGTAGGAGTAGTATGACGGAGGAGCGCGAAACACGGCAACCCAGTGCGATATGGAGATTAAAATGATCTAATTTGCTAGTAATCGATCCCACAGCGCCACTCATCGTTAGCATTATTCTATTCGTGCCTCGCTGAGAATGTGACACATGCAGTGAAACACCCGAAGCAAAAGAAGAAACACAAGAGCAAAAGAAGAAGGAAGATTACCCCCCCCCCCCAAAAGGAAGATGCACACACAAGTCTGGGGCGTTGCTCTCTACTTCATGAAGAGTTGACTACGGAGTCCTAAATGCTTCTTCATCGCCTCCACGGCCTTCATCTCCTCGCTCGTCTCCTCCGCCATCTTCTTCATTCTGTCCATGACGCGAGATTTATCGACACGAGCGTTCATCATCTCTTCCACGGCCACATTACATAACTTGACAGCAGCCGGGTGCTCGATGCGGAGCTTCGCCAACTCCTCCTTTTGTTCCATGACAAGGGCGTGTAGCATCTTCACCGAGGAACTACTATTCTCATGCAGCTTCTTCCAGCCGGCGTTCTCCTCCTTCAATAGGTCGAGCTCATGGCAGAGCTTCGCCTTGTCCTCCTGAAGTTGCAGGATTTCGCGGTCGCCTTCTTACCCAAGGCAATGCTCTCCTTCAACAGCTTCACCAAGTCGGCGGTTAACTCCTCCTGGTTATTGAGCTCAGCGGGCATGTCATCGAGGCTCTCCTTCAGCAGCTTCACCAAGCCGTCGGTCAACTCCTTCTCCTTATTGAGCTGAGCGGGCATGTCATCAAGGGATAACGACTCCAGTACCGCCAGCTCGGCATGTTCGCCTACGTGGCTAGGGTGCTCCTGGGAGCCCTCGCCTGCCCGTGAGAGATCTTTCGAACACCCCGCGAGGCGGTGAGCCCTCTCTTTTTCCGTGGCCTTGGTCGCCACTCCCTTCTTACTAGTAGTTCTCGACCTAGAGCTCTGCACACCGGCCATGGTAGGGAAGGACGAACAAGAAAGACTTATGAGGAGGAAGGAAGAGTAATTTTTAGCTAGGTAGTTCCCCTTTTTATAACCTACTAGCACTAGTACTAAAACTTGCATAGTGGGAACACGTTCGGGTTTGATGCGTGCTAGGTGTGAGCAGGTTTGCACTTAATTATAGCATTGTAGTAGTACTTTGGAATGTGATGGGAACAAGCTAAAGATTAATTGATGGTTTTGGTTTTGAGGCCTGAAACGGCTCCCGGTGAGTTTCTTGGAACACAAATTTCAAGTACTACTGCTCAAATGCGGTCACACAAGTTAGTGATGTAACTGGTTGTACATGTCACACCAAGCCGATGCTTGTCCCTTCGGTGAGACGCGGGTTCGACCGACCGTCTGTTGGTGCGACCGACTATAAGTATTACGCGATGGAGACTTGTGGTTGTGGATTTGGGTGATTGTCACGACCAAGCATTCAAAAACTAGTGGTAAATCAATTACCATCTTTTTTCCAAATGACCAAGTATTTTCACAGGAATACAATACATATAGATGGAGTGATTTTCACGGTTGCAAACCTCCATGGCGCCGCAAGTTCACTGCAGTAGCAACGGAGTAGGTCACTAGCTCACCTCGCCTACGATGCATGCCCAGCGGTGCCGCCGCAGTTGGTCCTGCGATATGGCTTCTCCTACCGCCCATTTGAACAGTTACACCGGCTGCTCATGCATTCCGTAGGCATGTGCATTCTTTCCTCCGCAGTCGACTCCGTGAATATGATCTCTGCCATTAGCCCCAGCTCGAAATCAACGTGACATTGCCAGATGCTGACATCCCTCGGCATCTCTCCCCTGAGATCGACTTGTGCCTCCGCCTTGTGCTTTCCCAGGTGCAGCTCCTTCGAACCTGTCTCCAATCGATGCGACGCTTCCTCGATCCGATTTGCCCTTGTTGCTCACCACCTGAAATGCAGCCCTGGCATGTCCTCTGGCGCCACCGATATGTGGTTCCAGAGCAATGGATCCCCTCTGAAACACATGTGGGTTTCGCTCAAAGGCGGCAGTGTTGCGGGCCGCAGCGAGAGGGCAGCATGTGAGATCCTGGGATCTAAGGGATTATCCATGGCGGTATCCGGTGGGCGAGGGGGAGGCGAGCGTAGGCGCTAGGGGAGTCGTAGACTAAGATAAAGATAGTACTACTCCACTTCGTCCATATTTAAATACAAATGCCACCAACAATAACCCAAGCAAAAATTAATCATGATGCCTGCGTCCTGGTTTATTGGCCCCCTTTTTATTTTGTGTCAATTTTTTACCAAAAATTCAACTAACAAAATGTTGATGCATGTCACCAAAAATTATACCATTGGAATCACATTTGAACATAGTTTTCGATGACATTACTTTTTATGACATGCACAAATATTATGTTACATAAAATTATGGTCAAAAATTGGCACAAAATATGAAGGAGACCAAAGGAAGTAGCAACCCATGATTTAACTACTCGCATGCACGCAGTGCAGTAGTAATGTCATTCTCAACTACTTCCTCCTTCACGTGCACTCAATTTGCATGCGATGTATTAATTGACCATCAATGAAGTGAATGACTTTACACGCGTCAAATTATCACATGGGGTGGATCTTCGTACAAAAATGCATCCCACCATGTACCCGTGTGTGCGTGCGAGGGAATGAGTGTGTGCGTGCACGTCTTCGCTTCGTGCACGTACTGCCAATGTGCATGAGAGAGGACGAGTACATTCCTCTGGAACCAACAGCACGTCACTGTGATCAATCCACACAAGGAGGTCACAACAACGCCTCCACATGTGCCACGCGGCTTCATGGATACCCCCCACATCATTTTAATCATAATATATTAACTGAAAAAGGGAGAGACACTGTGTAGCGTGCCATTGGAATTCTAATTTACGTGTTTTTCACATACTGGAAGTACTAGTAAGGTACACTTGCATTGCACACATGAGATTTTGTAACCAAATTATGAATAAATACCACACTATAGCATGTAGGCTTTGAGTCATATACGCATATGTAAACGTTCGTTTAATTCTTATAGTTCATCTCATTCAAAATTAATTAGTTTTTATAAAAAAGTTAATCTATTTTATGATTCATGGAATTGTGCACTATAAAGCATAAAGTAAAAACAAATAATGGCAATTCAACTAGAAAAAAAGTTTGGGCAATTATGATACGGAAGATTCTAAAACAAAGGAGAAGTACTTGTGTTTTGATGTTTGTGCATTGTGCTTACTAGTAAGGTACACGTGGATTGCACGCATGACATTTGGCAACCAAATTATGAATAAATACCACACTATAGCATGTAAACTTTGAGTCATATATGCAAGATGTAGACGTTCGTTTAATTCTTATAGTTCATCTCATTCAAAATCAATTATAAAAAAAGTTAATCTATTTTAAGATTCATGGAATTGTGTGTTGTAAAGCACAAAGTAAAACAAATAATGGCAATTCAACTAGAAAAAAAGTTTGGGCAATTATGATACGAAAGATTCTAGAACAAAGGAGAAGTACTTGTGTTTTGAGGTTTGTGCATTATGCTTAAGTTCAACCATATAGTCTTCTAGGTTGTACATGTGGCAGAATCTGGTGGAATGTAGATGATATCCAATGGCCAGTAGTGCTCAGATTTGCCATCTCTGCACCCTCGGATTGGCTTCATCCAAGGACCATCTTTCAAAGTTATTCGCACACTATATAGGGGTATATAAGTTCAACCATGGAATCTTCTAGATTGTACATGTGGCAGAATTTGGTGGAATGTAGATGATATCCAACGGCCAGTAGTGCTCGGATTTGCCATCTCTGCACCATCGGATTGGCTTCATCCAACGACCATATTTCAAAGTTATTCACACACTAGATCTGCATCCGTCATTTTCTGACCATGATGGTGTGTCTGCCATCCATCATTTCTGACCATTAGATCTGCATCTAACGGCTGTGAGGTAAGTTGTGGCATTTTTGCAACAATAGCTCACTTCTCTGCTCCAATTTGCAGAAAACCCCTTATTATCTTGAAAGCAACCACACCTCATCAAAACAGCCTGAGAAATATATTTTGAGTGAAACGTAATATATTTTAGTGGCATATGTATATCAAAACAAGAGTGTTTTCTTTCAAGTTTGTGAACAAGTATTATTCTACTTTGGATCCGTTGCAATGCACGGGCACATTGCTAGTAGATATAGATATAGATATAGATATAGATATAGATATAGATATAGATATAGATATAGATATAGAGGTATAGATATAGACTTGTGGCACATCATCTAAAGCCTTTCTACATGCTCATTTTTTGTACAAATGCGCTCCACCGTGCACCCTCGTGTTTGTATGTGGGAATGAGTGCATGTGTGCACCTCTTCTCTTTCGCACACGTAGTCCGTGTGTGTGAGAGATACTAAGATATGGTGAGGGAATACATGTCAATGCAATTTATGTGAAGGAGAGGCCTATATACATACATGTATGTGCATGGGGCCAGGGTGATATACGAGAAGGGAGGGGAGGGGTTGACCGCGCGAGATATTGATAGAGACAGATAGAGGGAAGAGCTCTACGAGCATACAAGCCTTGGGGTATGTGGGGGCTGGAATATGGTGCGAGGGGCCAAGTGGAGGGAGACTGTGAAGGAGTGCACAAGTGTGAGATCGATATTTAAAGAGAGGGGCGAGGACGTGTGCGGTTGCGCGCAGTAGCGGAGCCATGAAAATTAAATGAGCTAGGGGGCCAAGCATTGCTAATCCTTTATGGGGAGGGCCAATTCATCAACTTAAACCATTTTACCAGCAATTGATCTAGTGATCACATTCATATTAGCCTCAATATATAGTGATGTTAGGTGGGCAGGGCCATTGCTGCCCCTGTCTTCGCCACTGTGCACGCGTCTGAGAGATGAAGCGGAAGGCATGGATGATGAGAGGGAGAGGATGGATAGATAATGTGGGTGTATTAGCTATGTAGTCCTATATAGAGAGAGGTAGATTGATCGATGTGTACGTGGGAAAGAGGGTGAGACCTGACTAGATATATAGATCGATCGGTTTGTGTGGAAAACTGTGAAAGACCTAGAGGGGCCTGCCTCCTGAGTGGTCGGACCGGACGATGTCTTCTTCTTAGGGGCGGTCTCGGGAGGCCTCCTGCTTCCATGATCCGGGACTTCCAGTGACGTGGCCTGGAAGGCTCGTTCCAGGGAACACACCGCGTCCTTCTCTTCACAGGGCACCGTGATGACTCCGCCGCTTCCTGGCATCTTGAGGACGTTGTAGCCATGGTGAGTTACGGCCATGAACTTGGCCAGCGCTGGGTACCCAAGGATGGCGTTGTACGGCAGGCGAATGTGAGCGACGTCGAAGTCGATGAGCACGGTGCGGTAGTTGTCGCGTGCCCCGAAGGTGACAGGGAGGCGGACCTGCCCAATCGGGACGGTGGAGCCGTCGGTGATACCGGAGAAAGGCTTGGTTGGCTGAAGCTGGCTGTAGGGCACTTGGAGGTTGTTGAACGTCTCCATGGACAGGACGTTGAGCCCTGCCCCGCCATCGATGAGGGTCTTGGTGACCACCATGTTGCTGACGATCGGGGAGCAAAGCATCGGGAGAACTCCGGCTGTAGCCGCACACTTGAGCTGATCTGCTGAGCTGAACGTGATGGTGCATGCCGACCACCTGAGAGGGCGCGTGGCTTCAAGCCTGGGGAGGACTGCGTTCACTTTGCGGGAGAACTGCTTGAAGATGCGCTGAGAGGCTGGGGCTTGTGCCCCGCCCAGGATGCAGGCGATCGCGCGCGGCTCCTGGAAGCCCCCAGCCCCTCATCCTGGTGGCGGTCCTCGTTTCTCCTTGGCTGCGGCGGCAACGGCGGGAGGCCTGCGTTGCCTTGCGGGCGATCCTCGCGACGTTGATCCCTCCAGCCTCCCTCGCGAGGCGGGTCTTGCCAGCGATCCTCGCGAGGTTGATCGCGCCACCCTTGGCGCGGGCCACGGTCTTCCCAGCGTCCTGCCTTCCTTCCTCCTCCTCGACCGTAGCCCCGGTCACTGCGGTCAGGGCGACGGCCGATCCTTCCTTCTCGCACGGCTCGGAGCTCTTGACATTCATTGGTGTTGTGGGTGTGGAGGTCGTGGTACACACAGTACCGGCTGCCCTTGGAAGGTTCGGGCTGATCTCTGCCTCGCTTGGTGTCTGGTTCTGCCGCGAGCACGGCAGCCCCCTTGCGCTTCACATCCTTGGCCTTGGGCTTCTTCTCTTCTGGGTCTGCGGCAGGCAGCTCGAGGAGGGAGAGACGCCCTTCCTCGGCCCTGGCACACTTGGTTGCCAGGTTGAACAGCTCCAAGGAAGTGCACAGGTCTTCATGCATCGCCAACTCCTCCTTCATCTTGACGTCGCGCACGCCGTCGGAGAAGGCCGAGATGATGGCCTCCTCAGTCACCTTGGGAACCTTGAGGCACGCGTTGTTGAAGCGCTGGATGTACTTCTGCAGGGTCTCCCCGGGCTGTTGCTTGATGCGGCGCATGTCGCTCACGGCGGGTGGCCGGTCGCGAGTGCCCTGGAAGTTGGCGATGAAGTGGGTGCGCATCTCGTCCCAGGAGGAGATTGTGCCTGGAGCCAGGTTCAGGAGCTAGGTGCGGGCCCCGTCCTTGAGCGCCATGGGGAACCAGTTCGCCATGACCTTCTCGTCTCCGTTGGCAGCTTCGATGCCCAGCTCATAGAGCTGGAGGAACTCCGCAGGGTCAGCCGTGCCGTCGTAGCGAGGAGGCAAGTCTGGCTTGAACTTGCCGGGCCACGCGACGCTGCGTAGCTCGGCGGTGAAGGCGCGGCAGCCTGCTGTGGCCACGGGAGGCCTTGGATGACGGGGAGCTTGGTCTTGCATGTCCCCACGCGCTGCAGCTGGGAGCAGCGCGGAGTCTTGACGCGCGGGAGCAGGAGCATGGTCGCGACGTGCTGGAGCAGGGAGCGTCCGGGCAGCTTCTTGCGGGTGAGGGACTTCTTGACAGCTCTGCTCTTGCCGCGCTTTCGCCTGACGGAGCGGGTTCTGCCCAGGGGCCACGCGCCTTGGAGCCATGGCGCCGTCCTGAGGAGGAGGCGGTCGGGGCACCGCCGGAGCTTCATCGCCCGCGCGGGGCGGGGTGCGGTGCAGCGGAACGGACGGTGCAGGAGAGCCCCCTGCGGCGCAGATGAGCTCGGCGATGCGGTCGAGCCATTTTTCATAGACGTCGTCGACGGGACGGTAGCGCAGGAGCTCGTTCACCGCGATGATTGCAGCGGGAGTTGCGGTGCGGCCGTCCTGTCGCACAGACGGATACTGGGATGATGCTTGCTGCTCGTCCCTTGCCGGGCCAGTGGCGGCGTTGACGGCAGGTGACGGGGAACGGCGAGGACGCCCGCCGACAGGGGCCATTTGGGCGACGCGGGAAGCGAGTGCGGCCCGATGCTCGGCGCGGGCCCGGCGAGCGTCAGACATGGGCATGATGGTCGGAGGAGAACAGGGTGGTGGAAGACGAATCCCGGCGCACCCCTACCTGGTGCGCCAAATGTCGGATTTCGGGTTCCGGCAGACCCTTGAGGTTCGAACACTGGGGTGCGTGCGGAGATTTCGCCTCCTACCTACCTGCGCCCCTCCGCCCCGCTAGGATCTAAACTACGGAAAGAACTACACAAGAGCCACAGCGTTTATACTGGTTCGGGCCACCATTGTGGTGTAATACCCTACTCTAGTGTGTGGTGTGGTGGATTGCCTCTTGGGCTGATGATGATGAACAATACAAAGAAGAACAGCCTCGCGAGGGTCTGTTCTTGGCTGGGGCGATGAACTGCTGGGGGGAGTTCAGTCACCTTTCTCTCTCTCTCTCTCTCTCTGATCCTTTCTTTTATCCTTCGATCCCCCCTATTTCCTTCCAACCCCCTTTGCTCTGTGGGTGGCTGGTCCCATTTATAGAGGCCCTAGTCCTCTTCCCAAATATCGAGCGGGAAGGGAGCCAACAATGGCGGGCTAATTTGAAGGGGGGCATCTAGTATCAGCTATCCTGACAAAAGTAGTCTTCGCCTGCGCAAAGCTCTGGTGATGACGCCGTCTTGGGCTCCACGGTGACCTCCGTCCTGTAGTCCCCATGGTCTTGGTCTCGTTGCACCGAAATGGAAACCTTTGCCTGATGCCTCGGTACTCCGCGGCTGCGCTTGCCCCCTTTGCACCAAAGAGGAAAGGAGGACACTGCGCGGGCTGGCACCCGCCTGGCACTTTCGGTCGTCATGGCTTGCGTCACGGGCATCTCATGAGGTACCCCGCCTTGATCTCTCCGCCTCCTCGTGAGCCAGCCTGACGAGGCCGTGCCTGAGGAAGCTCCGCGTCGTCCGCCCCGCGAGGCTTGGCCCCTCGCGAGGGTCTTGGGTTTGTGTTGGTGAAGATGGGCCACGCTGGCCCCCCCTTTGAGCCACGCCGCAGGCAGGCAAGTCTGGGGACCCCCGTTCCCAGAACGCCGACATAACCTACCTCTTTGTTGAAAAAGGAAAGAAACTGGGGGGTCGGGTAGTTTGTGTAGGACTAGATTTGCTGCCCTCACATAGGAAAAAAGTTCAAAGAGAACAAATATGGGACCAACGCAGATATGCTGCTTTGGTAGGCATGCCAGCAGTCCGGTGCGCAGGCTCACCGGGAGCGCGAGCCATCGGTTTGACCGCCGCTCGCCTCTCTCCCACAACTCCCACTACTCCATATTGATGGTGTGCCCGAGCGGCCGCACCCCCCATCCTCGCCACACACACACAATCCTCTCTCTCCGCTTGCATCCTCGACGCCGCTCTCAGTCCTCAAAGCCGTCAGTGTATGAGGATGCCGCCGAAGCGCCCCATCGGAGGGAGTGGCGACGCCGGGTGATGAGGACATCAATACCATTGTTACACCCACAGCCCCTACTGTTACATATACTGGACCAATTACTAGAGCTCGCGCACGCCAATTAAATTACCAGGTACTTTCGTTTCTTGGTAATGATTCTAATGTTCATGAGATTATGATGCTGCCTAAATTGGATACATTTGTTTTGCTTACAAATGAAGGTCCTAGCTTGGAGAAGGATGAACATTGGAGCAAGAACACGAATGGAGTTGATGGCATGCGCAAGGGGATCAGGAACGGAGTTACAAGTGATGATTTCAGGACTTTGAAGCCGCCATAAGGAGTGCATGAAGCCTTGGACGAAATATACAAGATGCCACTTCATAATATTCGTCCATAGACTATTCTAGGTGCTGCGTCACCTTATTAATGGGCCAGGCCCATGTAATTTCGAAATACTTAAGTATAGGCTATTTTTAGAGTCCGTATGTGTGGGCAAACAAGAGTTAGGGTTGGTTTCGGACCCCACCCTCAAGGGCCACGAAATTCCCCTCTCTTCCTCCATATATACAGCCCTTAGGACGTCGTTTAGACTTGGGTTTTGTTTAGATTAAAAGTTTGCCATAGCTGCAACTTCGCGTACTTCGTTTGTGTCCAACGACCAGACCAAGACGTCACAGAACCCCACCTTGATCAATAAAGCTTTCATCTTATATTCGCAATATCCAGATTGCAATCTCAGTTTCTTGCTTGTTCTTCGTTTGCTCGCAGGAAACAGGCCCTCGTGGTCAGGTTGATCGTGCTCCGGCGTGGTCAATAACCCCTCGGAAGTTGGTTTAGCGATTGCTAAGGCGCGACGTCTCGCACGTTCGTAGTCGGATCGTCAAGGTCGACTTCCACAGAAAACGATAGCCACCATCTCATCGAAACATCGGGACACCTTTGCCTCTATCAAGTGGTATCAGATTTCCAGGTTGCTCGGTGAGATTTTGTAGTTTTTCGTAGATTAGATCGAGTCTGTTCTTCATACCTACAGTCCACGAAAAAGCCACAAAAAAAATTAGGGTTAGTTCATCATATCCGAACCAATCTGAGCCTTTGCATAATCTTTTTAGGGTTTTTGCTTTGTTGAATTTGCGGTTGCATCGTCGTGTCAAGTTGCTGGTCTTAGAGTCTAGTCTTTTAGAGTTTCGAGTTCTGGTCATAAGTTGTCATGCCGCCGCCGCACCATCATCATCGCCCATCTACCACTTTTGCTTATCCGCCACCGCTCTGAATCCTTATCCATATACTACTACCAATCCGTATCCATATACCACCATCAATCTCTATCCATATACCACCACCGCTACCACATACCACCACCGCTGCCATATACCACAACCATATATCCACCACCAATCCGAGTTCTTCTCATATTAGGTTTGTTCTTGAGATCAATCTCAATTCCGATTCGTGTTTCCTTGCCTGCGTAGGTCTCGGAAAAAAAAAAAAAGGAGTCTGGAGACCCCCGGGCAGTTTTTAGGCCAAAATTTTCTCGGGCAAAAATTTTTTTTCCCTATCCTATTTTTAGGCTTTTCTGAGTCTTTTGAGCCACGTGCCATCATAGTGATTTTTTGTCGCACTTTTTCGTCGTCGCTGCCCTGATTTCCGAAAAAAAACAAGTGGAAAAAAAATTTTCGTGCCCATATTATCAGTTTGACGAGGGAAGAGTTTTGAGACACTCGCCATTATAGTAATTTTTCGCAAAAAAAAAAAGAGGAGCGCAAAAAAAAAAAAAAAGAGGAGCGCAAAAAAAAAGCGAAAAAAAAAGTTCCAGAGTGTGCTTTTCCCTTATTTACGTGCAGCGCCGTGATTTTGTTAGTGTTCTAGGCTCGCGTCTCTAGCACGGTCTAGCCTAGGACCAGCACAGTACCGTCGTTGAGCGTTTATTCAACTTTGCATCTCTGAATTGATTATTGCTGACCCTTTTTGCTACCATACTATAAGCCTTCCCAGCTCCACATACCTCTACGTCGTGCGTTTGACTCTCCCTGGCAATCGCTCTATCCAAGCTTTTGAGAGTTTTGACTACAACGGTTGTCGGTCACCGCCTGCTGCTGGGTAAGAACTGGTAAGAATTTGAGATTTGCTTGACGGATTTGTGACACCCGCCACCACCACCTCTTGTTAGTATTCTGTAGGATCATATTCTTGTGTGTTTTCTATTGTTGCTAACCATGGCAGGATCACAAGCCGACGAGACTGACTGGGAGAACATGACGAATCAGGAGTTGCATGATAAATTTCAGCAAATGATGAATGGACAGGTGCAGGATGTGCTAAACAGATTTGAAGAGGCCATGGAGAAGATAGATGACATGGAGAAGACGTTCGAAACAAAGCTCGATGACAGGTTTAATGAATTGCTCGCGCGTCTTCCACCACCACCACCACCGGCTGCACCTAACGCACCTCTACAACAACAACAACGACGACTACCTACACATCGTGAAACAGCCCTCCGCCGAGCGAGCCGTCTCCCTCTTGCACCTGGCCAAACTGTTGGTGCTGCTGTTGCTACTTCTGTGGCTCCTGCTGCTGATGCGGAGGAGGATGATTTTGCTGGCGATTACGAGGATGAGGTTGATCAAAATCAGAACTACGTGCCACCACCAGCACAGCAACCATCAGGTCGTCCACATGCAAATAATGGCAATGGTAGGGCTCACCCTCAGGTACGAGATCATGACCATCTCCCTAAACTAAAATTGAATATTCCACCATTTGAGGGTAGATATGTTCCTGATATATATCTTACTTGGGAGTTAGAAACTGAACAACGATTTACATGTTTACAATATCCCGAGGAGAGACGTGTTCCTGCTGCTGTTTGTGCATTCACTAGTTTTGCATGTGTTTGGTGGTCTGAGCATTGTAGATTATATCCCATTCCTGCTACTTGGGCTGCTTTGAAAACTGCTATGCGTACTCGTTGGGTTCCACCATATTATCAACGTGAATTACTTCAAAAATTGCAGCGCTTAAGACAGGGAAAAAATTCTGTAGAAGAATATTATCAGGAATTACAAACTGGCATGATTAGATGTGGTATTGTTGAGGAGAATGAAGCTATGCTTGCACGTTTTATGGGTGGATTAAATAGAGAGATTCAGACGATTCTAGAGTATAAGGAGTATACTAATATCACTCGTTTATTCCATCTTGCTTGTAAAGCTGAACGTGAAGTGCAGGATCGACAGGCATTGGCGCGGACTAACTTTTCTGCAGGTCGACCTTCTTCATGGACACCACGTGCATCATCTACTTCCACACGTTCTGCTTCACCGGCGCCTCCGTCGGCTGCCACCTCCAACCGTGATACAATAAAGCAGGCACAATCACCACTATCTGCCAAGAGCACACCTTCTGGGCCTGCAAAGAGCTCTTCTTCATCCATGGCATCAACAGGGCAGACACATGATATTATTTGTCGACGTTGCAAGGGTGGAGGTCATTATGCGAGAGAATGCCCATCTAAGCGTGTGATGATTGTTACTGAGGATGGTGGGTATGAGTCCGCTAGTGACTATGATGAGGAGACTTTGGCTCTTATTACACGTGACGAACACGGTGGAGACGATTCTGATCATGAGACGCAATACATGGCTCCTGAAGATGCTGACAGGTATGAATGTTTAGTTGCTCAACGTGTTTTGAGTGTGCAGGTTACACAAGCTGAGCAAAATCAGAGGCATAATTTGTTCCATACAAAGGGAGTTGTGAAGGAACGTTCTGTTCGCGTGATCATAGATGGAGGGAGTTGCAACAACTTGGCTAGCATCGAGATGGTGGAGAAGCTATCTCTCACCACAAGACCACATCCACATCCTTACTACATCCAATGGTTCAACAACAGCGGCAAGGTTAAGGTAACACGTACTGTTCGTGTGCATTTTAGTATCTCTACATATGTTGATTATGTTGATTGTGATGTGGTACCTATGCAAGCATGTTCCTTATTACTTGGTAGACCATGGCAATTTGATAAAAATTCTATTCACCATGGTAGAAACAATCAGTATACTCTTGTTCATAAGGATAAAAATATTACTTTGCTTCCTATGACTCCTGATTCCATTTTGAAAGATGATATTAATAGAGCTAATAAAGCAAAACAGGAGAAAACTAAGAGTGAAAATCAGATTGTGGCAAAAGAATTTGAGCAACAAATGCAGCCTCATAATAATAAACAATCTAGTGTTGCTTCTGAAATTAAATTGAAAAGTGCATGTTTACTTGCCACCAAATCTGATATTGATGATCTAGATTTTAGCAAATCTGTTTGCTATGCTTTTGTGTGCAAAGAGGCATTATTTTCATTCGAGGACGCGCCTTCCTCTTTGCCTCCTGCTGTCACTAACATTTTGCAGGAGTTCGCCGACGTCTTTCCACAAGACGTGCCACCGGGATTACCACCTATTCGCGGGATTGAGCATCAAATTGACTTAATTCCCGGTGCATCATTACCCAACCGTGCACCATACCGTACCAATCCAGAGGAGACGAAGGAGATTATGCGTCAAGTACAAGAACTGCTCGACAAAGGTTATATACGCGAATCCCTTAGTCCTTGTGCTGTTCCTATCATTTTAGTGCCGAAAAAGGATGGTACGTCGCGTATGTGCGTTGATTGTAGAGGCATTAATAATATTACTATTCGTTATCGTCATCCTATTCCTAGGCTAGATGATATGCTTGATGAATTGAGTGGCTCTACAATATTCTCCAAAGTTGATTTGCGTAGTGGTTACCATCAAATTCGTATGAAATTGGGAGATGAATGGAAAACAGCATTTAAAACTAAGTTTGGATTATATGAGTGGTTAGTCATGCCTTTTGGGTTAACTAATGCACCTAGTACTTTCATGAGGTTAATGAACGAAGTTTTACGTGCCTTCATTGGACGATTTGTGGTAGTTTACTTTGATGACATATTGATTTATAGCAAATCTTTGGAGGACCATTTGGAACATTTACGTGCTGTTTTTATTGCTCTACGTGATGCACGTTTGTTTGGTAACCTTGGAAAGTGCACCTTTTGCACCGACCGAGTATCTTTTCTTGGCTATGTTGTTACTCCACAGGGAATTGAAGTTGATAAAGCCAAGATTGAAGCTATTGAGAGTTGGCCGCAGCCCAAAACGGTCACACAAGTGAGGAGTTTCCTTGGCCTCGCTGGTTTCTATAGGCGTTTTGTGAGAGATTTCAGCACCATTGCTGCACCTCTCAACGAGCTTACAAAGAAGGATGTACCTTTTGTTTGGGGTACCGCACAGGAAGAAGCCTTCACGGTATTGAAAGATAAGTTAACACATGCTCCTTTACTCCAACTTCCTAATTTCAATAAGACTTTTGAGCTTGAATGTGATGCTAGTGGAATTGGATTAGGAGGTGTGTTATTACAAGATGGAAAACCTGTTGCATACTTTTCTGAAAAATTGAGTGGGCCTAGTCTGAACTATTCTACTTATGATAAAGAATTATATGCTCTTGTTCGGACCTTAGAAACATGGCAACATTATTTATGGCCCAAGGAATTTGTTATACATTCTGATCATGAATCTTTGAAACACATTAAAAGTCAAGCAAAACTGAACCGTAGACATGCTAAATGGGTTGAATTCATTGAGACTTTCCCTTATGTCATTAAACACAAGAAGGGTAAAGAAAATGTTATTGCTGATGCCTTGTCTCGTCGTTATACTATGCTTTCACAACTTGACTTTAAAATATTTGGTTTGGAGACCATCAAGGATCAATATGTTAATGATGCTGAATTTAAAGATGTATTGCAGAATTGTAAGGAAGGGAGAACTTGGAACAAGTTCGTTCTTAACGATGGATTTGTGTTTCGTGCTAACAAGCTATGCATTCCAGCTAGCTCCGTTCGTCTTTTGTTATTGCAGGAGGCGCATGGAGGAGGATTAATGGGACACTTTGGCGTCAAGAAGACGGAGGATATACTTGCTACACATTTCTTTTGGCCAAAGATGAGACGGGATGTTGAGCGTTTTGTTGCTCGCTGCACTACATGTCAAAGAGCTAAGTCACGACTCAATCCTCATGGTTTATATATGCCTTTGCCTGTACCTAGTGTTCCTTGGGAGGATATATCTATGGACTTTGTTTTAGGTTTACCTCGAACAAAGAAGGGGAGGGATAGCATATTTGTTGTCGTGGATAGGTTCTCGAAAATGGCACACTTTATACCATGTCATAAAAGCGATGATGCTGTTAATGTTGCTGATTTGTTCTTTCGTGAAATTATTCGCTTACATGGTGTGCCAAATACTATTGTTTCAGATCGTGATACTAAATTTCTTAGCCACTTTTGGAGATGTTTATGGGCTAAGTTGGGGACTAAGCTGCTTTTTAGTACTACTTGTCACCCCCAAACTGATGGACAAACTGAAGTAGTCAATAGAACATTGTCTACTATGCTTAGGGCTGTTTTGAAGAATAACAAGAAAATGTGGGAAGAATGCTTGCCTCATATTGAATTTGCTTATAATCGTTCATTGCATTCTACTACTAAGATGTGCCCTTTTGAAATTGTGTATGGTTTCCTACCTCGTGCACCTATTGATTTGTTGCCTCTTCCATCTTCGGAGAAGGTTAATTTTGATGCTAAAGAACGTTCTGAATTGATTTTAAAAATGCATGAGTTAACTAAGGAAAACATTGAGCGTATGAATGCTAAATATAAACTTGCTGGAGATAAGGGTAGAAAACATGTTGTGTTTGCACCTGGAGATCTTGTTTGGTTACATTTGCGTAAAGATAGATTTCCTAATCTGCGCAAATCAAAGCTAATGCCACGTGCTGATGGTCCTTTTAAGGTTTTAGAGAAAATAAATGATAATGCATATAAACTTGAGCTACCTGCAGATTTTGGGGTTAGTCCCACTTTTAACATTGCAGATTTGAAGCCTTATTTGGGTGAGGAAGATGAGCTTCCGTCGAGGACGACTTCATTTCAAGAAGGGGAGGATGATGAGGACATCAATACCATTGTTACACCCACAGCCCCTACTGTTACATATACTGGACCAATTACTAGAGCTCGCGCACGCCAATTAAATTACCAGGTACTTTCGTTTCTTGGTAATGATTCTAATGTTCATGAGATTATGATGCTGCCTAAATTGGATACATTTGTTTTGCTTACAAATGAAGGTCCTAGCTTGGAGAAGGATGAACATTGGAGCAAGAACACGAATGGAGTTGATGGCATGCGCAAGGGGATCAGGAACGGAGTTACAAGTGATGATTTCAGGACTTTGAAGCCGCCATAAGGAGTGCATGAAGCCTTGGACGAAATATACAAGATGCCACTTCATAATATTCGTCCATAGACTATTCTAGGTGCTGCGTCACCTTATTAATGGGCCAGGCCCATGTAATTTCGAAATACTTAAGTATAGGCTATTTTTAGAGTCCGTATGTGTGGGCAAACAAGAGTTAGGGTTGGTT
Organism: Triticum urartu; assembly: GCF_056163025.1. Classification (NCBI taxonomy): domain Eukaryota; kingdom Viridiplantae; phylum Streptophyta; class Magnoliopsida; order Poales; family Poaceae; genus Triticum; species Triticum urartu. The sequence continues at coordinate 318,869,405 of NC_141875.1, read as the reverse complement.
TCGGACCCCACCCTCAAGGGCCACGAAATTCCCCTCTCTTCCTCCATATATACAGCCCTTAGGACGTCGTTTAGACTTGGGTTTTGTTTAGATTAAAAGTTCGCCATAGCTGCAACTTCGCGTACTTCGTTTGTGTCCAACGACCAGACCAAGACGTCACAGAACCCCACCTTGATCAATAAAGCTTTCATCTTATATTCGCAATATCCAGATTGCAATCTCAGTTTCTTGCTTGTTCTTCGTTTGCTCGCAGGAAACAGGCCCTCGTGGTCAGGTTGATCGTGCTCCGGCGTGGTCAATAACCCCTCGGAAGTTGGTTTAGCGATTGCTAAGGCGCGACGTCTCGCACGTTCGTAGTCGGATCGTCAAGGTCGACTTCCACAGAAAACGATAGCCACCATCTCATCGAAACATCGGGACACCTTTGCCTCTATCACCGGGGCTGCTAAAGCACCGGAGCACGGCATGGAGATGGAGACAGAGGTTGTCATCACCGCCGGTGAGTTACCACTGCACCCTGACATCGTCGATGGCGTCGAGCTTCCACAGCCAGAGGCAGAGTTCCACACCGACTCCGACGACCACTCCAGCGACGACGCCGACGACAACTCTGACGACGACTCCGTCGACAACGGTTAGCTGTTTAGTCATCTATACCCATTTATGTGTCAAATAGATCATAGGGTTTCTCTGGTTACTCCTCCCTCCCCTTTTTGGAATAGAAATCCTATGGTTATGTTCTCCCAATCCATGAAATCTGAGTAAGTTTCATTAGATCCGTGTAGTGTATTGATTGTTTGAATGGTAAAGGTGATAAGTGATTAGTTGTTTCATCTGTGCAAATGATTTCTGGTAGTAATCTGACTAGGGTTAGTGTTCATGCTAATAATTCCTAGCCAGGACTTGACAACTGATTTTGAATGACCTACATATGTTTGTGCCATTATTTTCTTCATGATTGGTCTGTACATAGATGATTGTGCTTAAAAATCGAACCATAATCTCTCGATGTGTATAAATAAATAGCCATAAATTCCTAACCCTACTTCACGGCATGTAATCATTGATTTGATGCCAAATTTGTTTTACTATTTGTATAGGTGCTGTCTAACGATGTGGACAGCGAGGATGAAGATGGCCAGAGGAGGTACAAGAGGCAAATCATGAGGGAGCTTTACGCGGGAATGCATAACAGGCATATTAGGACCTGGAACGGTGGCTATGGACGCCCATTTTGCAACTAGAAGCTTCATGACGCGTATCTAAGTGTTCTGGCACATGCAAGAGGACGGGCCGTTGGCTCCTTCAAGTAGAAGTATTCTCGTAGGGTGGCGCATGGCGTGTACGTCGAGTACCTGGAGAAGCTTCAGGATCGTGCCGGCATGTGAGATGAGATGTGGGATGGATTGAACTATGTACGCTTGAGTATGCTTAATGACGGTTGAACTATGTACTTATGGTTGAACTATGCTTATGTACGTGTACACTTATTATCTATCTCTGAGTATGTTAAATATTTGGTCAAAATTTGGTAAAAATTACAAAGGGGGGCCAATAAACCAGGACGCAGGTAGTACGTCAATCACACGCGGTTCCCAAAATTGGAACTATGTGCAATGACTTTAATTTTGCTGTTTTTTCAATCACACACGGCTCTCTCTAGCAAACCGTCGCCCCCAAAATTCATTGTGGGACAGAAAACCCTCACCATCCCACGTCACAAAAACCCTCACCCCGCCCGCCACCCCCTCCGGTACGTTCCCCATTCACACTTGCACAAGCTCCTCCATGTCTATGCCATGGCACCGCCTATCGCGTCGGTAAACACTTAGCTTGACGCCTGCCACTGCCGCCAGGCTGTCGGCAAAGCCCACCGCATTTTGCCACTTTCGCTTGTCGCCGCCTATCGCCATCGACTTTCTCGATGCTGCTCGCGGTCGACCCAGCTCCGCTCGGTTGGGGAATATGTCGTACTGAGGGTTCTTTCACATGGATGACAAGGTAACTAATTTAATGAGATATTATCTCATCTCTTATCCCAGTTCATCTGCCTCCTTTAATCACCCGGCGGAAATCTCCATGAATTCATTTTTATTCGAGCTGATTTGAGGGTTTTCTTTCATCCATAGAATGTACAGTGCGCTGACACTTCAGGACTTTGCGACCTCCACCAGAGATTCCATCTCACCGTACTAGATAACTTGAGGACGCGCGCGGTATGTTCAATCTCACCCTAAATCAGTTGGCATGGCCTACTTTCTTGAACATATTCTAAATATTGCTACATTTGGATAAAAGGTGCCACATGCACCATATACGTCAAAGGGGATTTTCCCCTCTTCTTCTATATTAGGAAAATTAATGATGTATTGTTCTTTTGATTACTCTCATATTTCCATGACATCATGTTTACCCTATTTGTTTAATTATAGATTGTTGTCCTTCGATTTCAACTGTTGTACAGTTCATTCAATTTGGGCCCATATTTGCATGTTACCATATTTTCTTTAACAATCCTACCATTTTCTGCAGCACATCCCTTGCTATTCAACAGGTTATGTAGTGCACAATTTTTCCCTTTACATAGATCAAGGCTCCACGGATGTCATACAACACACAAACCATGGATTTACAATCATTGCTACTGTAAGACTTGATGAACATGGTGACTCCTATTTTGGCACCGGCTTTTGGAAAGAAATTTCTAAGTTTTATGTACTAAAAGCTGGCACTAAAATTGCACTACACATAAAAGGGCCTGGTCATGAGATATATGCTAACTTCCTCGACAAACTTATTGATAAAGACCGAACCTCGTGGCGAGATCCGATCCGTCGTTGCGGTCCGACCTTTCACGACACTCCACCACCAATAGCAGTAACCTCTCGCCCGCGCACGCGATGTACACGATGTAGAGGGTTTGAACCTTGCGGCCCAGCACGAGAAAACCAATCTCGACGAAGGTACTCACGCGCAAAACAATTTCCACGAAGAGAAATCGCAACACAGAGGTTTTCTAAAGATCCCTCCAAAACTTGATACGGGTGTCTATCCTAAAAACACATCGTGTCTATTTCATAAAAATATAACCTCCTTTACAATGAACGCATCATGGCTTTATATATTAACCAATCCATCTAACTTGAGCAACAAACCGAACTATTCATCAATTGATATCTCTCACGGCTAAACATAAAAGGAAACTAATTCTGTTGTAGGTTCGTGCGTCTTCTCTGATTGCATGGCAGGTGGACCCCATCCAATTTCCTTTAAGGAAAGAAGACTCCATGCGCTGCATCTTCTACATGTTCCTCCCTGACACGTCTCTTTGCCTGGCAAGAATAAATATAAAAATCTAAATTGCATTGATTTCCTTTTAAACCAGCGTACAATGCCTCTATATCTCCGATTAGAATATTCCCTTGTAAACTCATCCATATGTACAACCTTGTGGCCTGAGTATGCACGGCTCAAGGACCGATGAGATCCATGCAAGTAGTACTCACGTTGTAGTTTTCCATTACCATATAACTCAGTTCGTTTCTTATCTCCCGGGACCAAATCAAGAAATACACCGTAATTGCATGCGCTCAAAACAAAACAAGAATGATTGTTCAATGATTTGACCACCGAGCCATCTTCACTCAATTGAAAATAATTAGGAGCGTAGATATTTCGCTGTATTCATCCCTCGACATCACTAGCATCAACGTTCGTATCACTTATCCATACAGACTTTGTTCGAAGTAAGTTTTCTTTTCAACTATCTGCATGTTGACTTACCCAGCAATGTCAAATGAATTGTGTAGTATTTAAGCAGCCAATTGTTATTCCCTTTTCTTACTATATTCCTACCTAATAACTTCTAGTTACCAATACACTTTTCTATTTCCATGTTTTAACTAAATATTCCCTATACTCCCATTTCTATCAGAAAGCGATGCTGACAAGGAGACTCCGGAGGTGGAGAACGGGGCTGCCAACAAGCGGAGGCGGGGCAAGCTAGAACCGTAAGCGACTCCAGCAGGCCTAGACTTCACCAGCAGCCTCCCCGATGATATGTTGACAGTCATCATCTCCCTCCTCCCAATCAAATATGGGGCGCGGACAACCGTCCTTTCCCGACAGTGGCGCCCCCCTATGGAACTCCAGCCCTCTCGATCTCATCGACACCCACGAGCTCTTCCATGGCTATCGCAAAAGCTTGGATGCGTTCTCCAAGATCCTCGGCGGTCACCTTGGCCCAACCAAAGGCCTTAGAATGGGCAAGTTCCATTCCAACAACAAGGACCGAGCCAAGCTTGACGACTGGTTCCGATCCCCCGCCCTAGATCAACTCGAGGAGCTCACTTTTGATGATGGGCATATGCGATCGCTGCCAACGTCCGCACTGCGCCTCGCACCCACGCTGCGCCTCGCCAAGTTCAGGAACTGCCATCCCCCCTTAATGATGCGCCCGCTCTTATTCTACCATGACTGAAGCACCTCGAGCTCGTCGCCATCTGCCTCTCAAACGGTGACATGGAGCGCCTGCTCCGTGGCTATACTGCACTCGAGTACCTTCGTCTTCAGGCGATCAATGGGTTGAGTACCTTCCACATCACCTCCATGACTCTCCGGACTATTTATGTGTGTTGATGGTGCGGTAGGAAGACATCACAAGATGTGTACCACGGTATGGTCATTGAGGACACACCTGCACTTGAGAGATTACTTGTAGTTGATCAAGAAGGTCCAACAAGAATCAATGTCATTTCTGTGCCGAAATTGACAGTGGTGGGCTACTCGTCTCACAAATACTCCGAACTTGCTATTGGATCCACACCCGTTCAGGTACAACAGCCGCCTTCTACCTCTCGTTCTACAAATTAACATTATTTCTAATTTTGAAGATGTTTGTTCGTCTGTCATTCAGAAAATGATTCCGACAAGCTTGACCCCGAAACTGCGCACAGTGAAGGTCTTGGCACTAGAATCTATCGGCCCCAACCTGGAGCAAGTTGTCAGTTTCCTGAGATGCTTTCCGTGCCTGGAGAAGCTATATATCGAGGTGGTGTTCCTTTCCTGTTAAATGTTAACCATAAGGGAGTTCAATTTGTGACACCTTTTTCCAAGTTTACAATGACAATGTACTACGATTTCTGAAGGTCCTTTTGGAGGATTTCAGTACATACATGCCCCCCCCCATATTCGTTGCTTGATCCACATGGTTACAATCAATAAGCATTTCTCCTTTGGATTCATCTGTACTAGTTTTCTTAGGGAACTTTTCATCCACTCCAACCTCTTGTGAAGAAGGCTACATTTTTCTAGAATGTGATCAAATGCCCATGTTAATCATGTCAGATCGAAGATGGCATGTTAGTGAATTTTACAAATCCTGCAAACCAAATAGGCTGGTAGTAATGTTCAAAACTACATGTAGGCACTAACATGCTTTCTTCTTTTGCAGATAAGATTAGGCCCAGTGGTGGATAATGTGATATAGTATAACAATCATGTCGAATGCCTAGATCGGCATCTCTAAGAAATTACTTGGATAATGTGATATAGTATAACAATCACGTCAAATGCCTAGATCGGCATCTCTCAGAAATTACTTTGAACTCCTACCGAGGGACCTTACCGGAGATTATATTCGACAGGTTCTTTGTTCTCAGAGCAAGGGTTCTAAAGAAAATTAGGTTTGCCCTACATTTATTTCGCAAAAATGAATGGTTTGTTGATCAGCGCCGGTGCCTGTGGCGGAATGGAGTAGGCTCCAAAAATGCTGAATTTAATTTTGGAACTTCAGATGACAGAGTAATCGGAAGTCATCGTGTCAACCCCATACATGCCTTCTCAGTGGCTGACCCCTTTGCAAAAATTGTGAGGTTTCGAAACCAAACTTAGAAGTGGTGATATTAGTTTGAACCTCTCTGATATCCATGTTCAGCGGATCGGTGCGAGTGTTTGCAGCTGATGAGCTGAATTTCATTTCTAATATCAGTTTGAACCTTGTAATCTTTGAATTTGAGCCATATAACTCTGGATTTTTTGAACCTTGTAACATTTTGAGCTTTTGTGGTACAATCGTTGAAATGGCATCGTATGAGACTCGTGTATTGCTAGCACTATTTTGACCTTAATATGCAATGGTCTTAGATTTTATTAACCATTCTCGAATCAGTTTACCTTGTCGATCTCACAACACACGATCTGTATAGCTAACTCGACTGCGATCTTCGACATTATTGCACATAGTTGGTTTCTCCACCGTGTGCACTATAAAGCGCAGAATTAATTATCGCACTCGAGTGTCCATCATCACCCTTCTATCTAACTTTGACCTCATCACCCACGGGTAAACTTATGATCGAAGTCATTCCACACACTTCGTTTTTACAAAGCTTTTTGCCAATAAACGCCCATGGTTTGTCCCTCTTCTCGCCGACGCGTGGCCAAACTAGCCAGGCGGGAAGCTTGCGTGGTAAACAGTGCAGTAGCGCGGGAACAGGCTCACCGACCATACATTTGGCGCCTCTTTGAGCCCACGCGTGTGGTGCGGTGTTGTCAAGCATGCACTGGAATCCTCCGCTATGAACGTCGTGACAAGACGTGACGATTATAGGCCGGCCGGCCCCATTTATTACAGCAGACATTTAACCCTTGTGTCTCTTCAACCTTTCGATCGCGTCCCACCATTGCAAGAAGCACACCCACCACGAGAAATTCTTAGAGGGTATCCTGCGGGGCTCCAATGGCGCTCCGAGCGGCTGCCGATGACGAGCAGCAGTTCACCATGCGTGCTGTGGTGGACACCCATAGAAGGTTCATGGACCTCTCAGTGGTGTACACCAACGACCCGGTCTGGGTGGAGCACTCCATCCACATCATGGAGTTGTTGCTTGCCACGGAGAAGTACAAGGTGGTCAGGTTCGACCTCGAGTACACCCGCGCTGATGCCAGGTCTCGTCCCAAGGTCGTCGTCGCCCAGATGTGCGTGCGCCACCATGTCCTCGTCTACCACTACTACCTGGCCACAAGGCCCTGCGAGCGTTTCGCCAGGTTTGTCAACAACCCCCACTACATGTTCACTACGGTGGACATCACCAACGATGTAAAGGCGCTCGAGAATTCGGGCATCGCCTGCCAGAATCTTGTCGACATCCAGGGCCAATACAAGATCTGGGGCAGCAAGGAGCATGAGAAGGACTCATTGGTTCACCTCGCCGAGGCCATCATCGACCCCTACTACAGAGACATGAAGGATTCGTGCAACAAGGACAACCGTGCCTGGCACTTGGCCTAGATGGAGAAACTCGACAAAGCTCACGTCGTGTACGCGACCAAGGAGGCGTACACGAGCTACAACATGTACAGGCGGATCGTTGACATGAGGAAGTGCCTCCTTCCCTAAAACAGCCAGGGATCCAGCCGGAAGCAGAGCAACGGCAAGCGTTGTAGCATGAATAAGTAGATGATTAGATCCTCGTTTCTCCTACTTTAGTATGCATGTAATTGGTTACTTTGGTGTGTGGAAATGTTATGTGTGTAGTCACTTGTGTAATTGTATGCTTAATTTGGTTATGCAATGTTGTCTTTTTAAGTATATATGTTGATGCTCTGTAGACAGAGCGTAGATGTTGTGCAGACAAAGAAAATCGCATCGCACACGGACTAAATAATGGAACCCGTCGGTGATGTTTTCATCAATCACTCACAATTGTATACCAGCAACCGTTTTCTCACAACACACATGGCTTGTTAGCAGTAATCGTCTGTGTTGTTATCGGTTTTCGCACATGTTTTTTATTACAGACCTATTTGCCTCATATCACACACATCTTGTTCATTTGAACCGTTTCTGTTCTCATGTCTCAACGCAAACAGTTCATCCGAGTGAACCGCATGCCGTATATCGCACACACCTTTGATCTGGCTGACCGTTTCTTTTGTGTTGCCTAATCACAAACAGTTTATCCGAGTGAACCGTATGCTCTACATCCCACACACCTTCATCTGGCTGCCCGTTTCTTTTGTTATTCCTCATCACAAACAGTTAATTGAGTTGAACCGTATGCCCTGCATCGCACACGCAACTAAAATCTGAACCGTGCTTGATGCATCCTCCATCACAAACGTTTTGCACCTTTTTTGACGGGTTTTTTACACCACCGTTCGTGATTATGGCATCGCACACAATTTCTTCGAAGGGTCTCTAATCGTAGTGTTGCGTTAGCAGCATGCTGCAGTAGTGATAGTTGACATGCGCAACAAGATTATATAGTACTGACGTATAAACCACTGCACATGCCTGGTAGTAGGAGTGTTGTGTAAGTTCAAGTGGCTGCCGTGTTTCGCACTCCTCCATCGTAAGAGCAGAAACGCTTGTTGTAATACTTTTTTCTTCAAAAATAGTGGACACGCTCTACCGTGCGGATCCTCCTCGACGGTCGTCGGGAACCTTGTTACTCACTTTCATTGACGTGTGGGACAGCCGGCATCGGGTTCCACTTGCCATGCACTAAATTACTCTGTACTAGAGTGCACAACTGCACGGTAGACTACACCAGTCAAAGCGCCACAGTAATGCCCAATGAGCCATCAACTCACAAAACCCCACCTTTCCAGCGGTAAGTTGGACAGACAAAGCAACCATCATTTCACTCTTCTCCCTCATCTTCCTCTCTTGAAGAAAACCCCAACTCTCTTCTCCCTCATCATGTTCCTCATTTCTTCAAGAAAACTCTCACGCGCTTCTGCCATTGTTCTTCTCTCCCAAAGAAGGAAAGGTGAGTGCATCAATGTTGTTGCTTCTGGCCAAGGCCCGGTCTTGCAACCCCACGACTAACCCTATAACTCCCTCTCTGTTCTTCTTTTGGGTTTGTGATTATGGTTTCTTTTCTTTTATTTCTATTTGACAGTTTCTTGATGGACCTTGGAGCACCAGCCGAAGTGATGTCTATGGCTCTGTCCAAAACCGTCGAGGCTCAGGGTACGAAGAAGTGCAAGCACCCCGCCGAGACTACCGCAGACAAGCTCAAGGACATCGCCCTTTCCAAGCCCCTCTCTCCGGGATCCCTCGTTAAGCCAGTTCAGGTAATATCTCTTCTTGACGATCTTTTTGGCGATCTTGATCATGTTTTTTCATCTAACACGCGGTGCTAGTACTACTAGTACAACTTTCTGGGTGATCTTGCTTGTGATTTTTGTGTGCCAAATGACGGTTCTAAATTGCTCTTTTGACCAAAACATGCGAGAGGTTGACATACATATGATTATTGCACATAACACTAATTTCTTATAGATTACTTTCAACTACTTTATGAACATCAATGCTAGCTGTAGGAAATGCAAGATTTTAGCTCTCATGCCTTTGAAGAGAGTATAGTAGCCTCAGTAACTTATGTTATGGATATTGCAAGTAATCCCTCTACTCTCATGCCTTTGAAGACATGTTCTAGTGTCTTTGTTCACTCATTTCTATACGTATATGGAGTAAAACATGGAAAATCATCTTATATTTCTGAACGGAGGTAGTAATAAAATATTTGGTTTCTGTTTGAATTAGAACCAGGTCCGCGATGGAGATGAAGTTCTCAAAGTCATGCCATGCGAATACATTGTGTTCTCATATTATTTTCCGTGCAGTGCATTCCTTGCTCTGCCAAAACACATGTACTCAAGATGGTCGACCTTGCCATAACTAAATACACCAGTTTAATGGTCACATTGAAGACAAGCCATGGATATAAGTTCCGAGTTGGGTTCATGAACAAAGAAGATCGCTGCTTTTTTATGGCCGAACTTGGATAAACTTTCTCAAGTGTTACGGACTGAAAGTTGGCGCACGAATGTTGATGGAAATAGTAGAACCTGGTCTCATCTTCACTGTGATCTTCCACCCCTACGTCGTTCCAGTAGTTCATCCATGTTAGTTTTGTATCTGGTTCTTGCATGTTGCCTCGATTACTTCTTAATCCACCTATTCTGTCTGACTAATCATAATTTGACTTTAGAAGTAGCAACGATTTGTGATTCCCTTCTCTCATGAAGATGCTACTTCTAATTAATATTTCTTATAATTGGTGGCACGTGTAGGTTATTTCAAAGTTCAGCACACTACTTGTTTGTTATTCTATAAGAACTCGATAGTTATTGATGGCACTGAAGTTGACTAGGACGACATCCACCAGTTCCTACACTTTATTGATTGTCTTGAGGTCCTTGTGGGGCGTTTCAATGGTGGAAGGCCATGTGGAATATGTGTGCCACTGGTGCACACATTTAATAGGTCCAACTATGTCAAGAAACTTATGGTACGTGTTGTTTTCTATTATATATGTTGTTCATAAACTCTTGCTTATACACAATTTTACAGTTGTGATCTTCTTGAAAAAGAAACTGCCCAGTTCTATTGTTCCTATACAGATGCCTGACCATGGTCGAGTCAGACTTGCGCTTGGTCACAACATGATGTTTATGTTGACCTACTCCATTTCCCTTGGAGGTGGAAAGATACTTATTCATGGGTGGTCTCAAATAATGAAGGCCCGTCCATCTTGGATAATAGGACAGAAGGTTATGCTCATGATTTTCCATGGCTCTAAAGCTAATATCATGTTTATTGACCACATTACGAGATGAAGCCGCTTTTAGAAGGTTGTGGAGCATGGGGTGGCGCCTGGGCCTTGTCCTGGGCTTGGTGGCCTTACCCTTGGTTAACTATAGGCAAAGCTGCACTGTTCAAGGCATGCTTTGTATGGTTGAACCTATATAGGTACTCATACTGCTTTCAGCTATGGTTGTTAAGTGCCCATGCTGGCTTCAGTTAAGGTTGTTAAGTACTCCTATTGCTTTTATAGTCTATCGTGTTTCTTTAGTCTTGTCTTCCTCCAGCCGCCAAAACCAAACCAGCGCTGGTAGGTCCGCCTGCTTCCGCCTACCACAGCTGGCTGCACCTCAGCACACGCATCGCCGCCCCCACCATCTCCTAAATCATTAACGCCGATGTCTGAGGCCTCGTCGTCGTCCTTCGCGCGCTTTGGTGCGCTCGCCACGGTGCCGCCCTCTCGTGTTGTCAACATGGTCAACAAACAAGAGGAATTGGGAGAGGACTGTACGTGGAGAGGATGATAGTAGGGACCCACCATGTCCATGGGCGTACGCAAGCAAGTTCCTCATTTTTTGTTATATATACTCCATTGTCAACATATAGAAAAAGAAAATGCTTCCTCCTAGTGGTTTGCTGACATCTGGGACCCATGACATTGTCAACGTATAGTAAATAGACAAGAGAACAACACAAGATAGGCTGACACCTGGGACGTAGCTGCTCGAGCAGTATTTTTTTGTTATTGTTGAGACGGAGCAGGGTTTCAACTAGGATGTGGCCCGTCTAGCCGAGGCTTCTATTTTACGTTCACCACATCACCAGCCCATATATTTTTTCTTTGTGAAAATGGCTAGCCAAGTTTATTTTTTCTGAAGAATACCCAATCCAGGCCTACTTATTTTTCTCTGCCCTGCTGGGTTGCAACTCTTTCAAGATGGCTACAAATCTTAAAAGTAATATGAAATGGGCTGTAAATATAAAAAACACATGACAAATTGGCAATTACTTTCAAATTTCTGATTTTTCACATTTTCATATTCTAATTTCACTGGGCTTTAACCTAATTTAAATATATCTTCAAAGTACTTTAAATCTAGCTCGACATTTAGGTATTAAAAATAGTTTGGACCCCACCAAAATATGCGAAATTTCGTTTACATTTTTAACCCTTGCCCTAGCCAACAAAAAAATGGACTGCAATAAATTGCATACGAAGTTGCAATGAGGTGTAAATTATTAAAAAAGTATAGGGAATGGGCTGACTTGTGGGCCTATTAAGTTGACTCGTATGCAAGATTTTTTTTACTTATTATATACATCAACAAACAATTCTAGCATAAGTGACCGTTGGATGTAAATCCAACGACCATCGTGCGTCTTCAATCACTGATCTTCTTGCTCCAGCCACCAAATCTAGCACCGGCGGGACCGCCTGCTCCCGCCTCCCGTAGCCGGTTGTGCTGCCGCGCAGGCCTCACCGCCCCCAACTACTCCCACCGCTGGCCAGGCCATCCCTCTACTCACCCACATCCCTCCACTATTGTGGCTTTGCTGCCTCCGGGTCATTCCCTTCCTGAGTCTCACCGTCGTCCATCGCGTTGGTGTTCTTGGCACGGTGTGGCCAACGTTATCAACAAACGACAACATCGGAAGAGGGATGCTGATGTAGGGTGGAACCCTAGTTGGCCGATCTTTCACGAAAGGAGTGGATCCCGCGATGAACACGAAGAACATGAGGAGAAATCACGAGGGGAAACATGAGAGAAACACTCAAACAAACAAGATTCGGTCACACATATGGTAGATCCTCGAAACACAAAGAGATACACGATCCGAATCCAACAAAGGGCGATACATAGGTAACATGTTCTTCTCCGTGAGGAGGTATTGAGGTCTTCCCGTCAGGGGTCTTGAATCCACTTGGGGGATCTTCTCTGTAGAGGTCATGAACTCCTAAGGAGAAGGGGATCAAGTGGAGAGCAAAGCTTCTCAATGAGCTACTACTTTGCTAACCCTAGAAAGAGGGAGGGGAAGGAGTATATATAGTCTAGGTGGGCGAAGGGGTACATGGGCCTCGGCCCTTTACTGTGCGCAGACAGATGGGGCCGGACGTTCGGGCATCGGGCCGGATGTTCGGGCCTTCCCGAGGTGCCGGATGTTCGGGCCTTCCCGAGGTGCCGGATGTCCGGGCTGGGGGCGGATGTCTGAGCTGGCAGGGTCGGTCTCGGTGCTTTCGGGATAGAGGGCGCCGGATTTTCGGTCTTCGGCCGGATGTCCGAGCTGAGGCCGAATGTCCAGGGCCTGTAGGTACTTGGCGGTTGGGCAGCTGTCATGGTAGATGCTCCAGGGGCCGGATATTCGAGGCTTGGGCCCGGATGTCTAGGTCCTGGAGACCTCTTCGGATCCTTCCATCATTTCTCTTCATCTGTGAACTTGGGGACTTTTCCGTCTTCACGTCCATCTTCGGGAGGGCCTTCTTGGTACCTGATCATGCACAACATTCCGGACTTAGGTAGTAGCCATGTCTGGAGTGGACCATATGTAATATCACTAAGGAAGGAAGTCACATCATTCTCGAGAGCTCTAGCTCTAGCTCGTGTCATAGGTCCTCTTGGCACTTGGTGAGATGATGGTAGGTCCATGGGGATGACCATAGGGTGCTCCACATCATCTCCCATCCCTTGGGAAAGATCCGACCTCGGATCGAAATCTTCATCACCATGGTAGGGAGAGAGATCTTTGACGTTGAAGATTTCGCTAATGGAGTACTTGTCGTGTGGGATGTCGATCTTGTAGGCGTTGTTGTTGTAGCGTTGAAGCACCTTGAAGGGTCCATCCACTCGTGGTATAAGTTTGGACTTGTGTTTGTTGGGGAAGCGGTCCTTGCGAAGGTGTAGCCACACAAGATCTCCAATGTTGAATACCATGGGGTACTTGTTGATGTTGAGCTTGGTCGCGAGTCGTTGTACTTGGCTCTCGGTGGTGTGCCTTGTATCTTCATGCATCTTCTTGAGATAGTTGACTCGGGCACTTGCGTCCATGTTGATGCGCTCTTGTAGTGGTAGAGGAAGAATGTCCAATGGGGACAACGGGTTGAACCCATAGACGACCTCGAAGGGGGACTTGCCGGTAGTCGAATGTCTTGTGCGGTTGTAGGCATACTCGACGATAGGTAGGCACTCCTCCCACTCCTTGATGTTCTTCTTGATCAACACGCGTAGTAGAGTGGAGAGTGTTCGGTTGGTCACCTCCGTTTTGCCGTCGGTTTGAGGATGGTATGCCGAAGAGAACAAAAGCTTGATTCCAAACTTGGCGCATAAGGTCTTCCAAAAGTGGCTCAAGAACTTGATGTCTCGGTTCGATACAATCGTCTTGGGTACTCCATGGAGACGCAATATTTCCCTACAAAATAGATTGGCACCATGTGAAGCATCGTCTATCTTGTTGCATGGAATGAAATGTGCCATTTTAGAGAATCGGTCCACAACAACAAACACGGAATCTTTGCCATTTCTAGTTCTAGGCAACCAAGCACAAAATCCATACTAATATCTTCCCATGGGTGATATGGAATTGGAAGCGGCATATGAAGGCCATGAGATTGAGCTTGAGACTTAGCTTTGCGACATGTAGAGCATCGATTGGTGAAGCATGAGACGTCATGGAACTTCTTGGCCAAAAATGGTTCTTGGAGAGCATAGCAAATGTCTTGTCGCGTCCAAAGTGTCCCATTAGTCCTCCTCCATGAGATTCTTGCAAAAGTAACAAACGAAGAGAAGAATCGGGGATGCATAGTTTGTTAGCTCTCATAAGATAATCATCTTTGATGTAATAGCATTCCCAAGATGTATGCGTCAAACATTTAGCATACGAAATAGCAAAAGTAGGATCATGCGCATACAAGTCTTTTACATACTCAAAGCCAATGACATTCAATTCAAGTTTGGTGACAAGCATGCATATGTGGGAAAGAGCATCAGTCACAACATTTTCCTTACCTTTGATGTATTTGATGACATAAGGAAATGACTCAATGAACTTACTGCACTTCGCATGACGCTTGTTTAACTTAGTTTGACCCTTAAGGTATTTAAGCGTTTCATGGTCGGTATGAATGACAAATTCATGGGGGCGAAGATAATGTTCCCATTCATGCAAAACTCGCACTAAAGCATATAGCTCTTTGTCATAGATGGGGTAATTGAGTTGCGCTCCGGAAAGTTTTTCACGAAAGTAAGCTATTGGCGCTCCTCTTGCGTTAACACACCTCCTATGCCATTACCACTAGCATTGCAATGAATTCCAAAGGGTTTGTCAAAGTTGGGTAATGCAAGCACATGAGCATGAGTAAGCAAATTCTTAAGCTCATTAAATGCGCTATCTTGAGATGGTCCCCAAGCAAAGGGTGCATTTTTCTTGCTCAAAGCATGTAAATGAGTTGCAATGGTGCTGAAATCCTTGAAAAATCTATGGTAGAAACCGGCTAACCAAGGAAGCTACGGACTTGTTGCAAGTTGGTTGGTTGGGGCCAAGTTTTAATAGCATTGATCTTAGATTCATCGACATGAACACCCTTACAAGACACAAAAAAACCCAAGAAAACAAGCTTATCAACACCAAAAAGGCATTTGTCCATATTAGCATAAAGGCGCTATTTTCTAAGGGTTTGCAACATGGTTCTAAGATGGGTGACATGATCTTTGAGAGATTTGCTAAACACAAGAATATCGTCAAAATAGACCACAACAAATATAGCAATATAGGGTCGAAGAACAAAATGCATGACTCGCATGAAAGTATCAGGTGCTTCGGATAAACCCTTTGGCATAACAAGCCATTCATATAAGCCAAATTTGGTCTTAAATGCGGTTGTCCATTCATCACCTTCTTGGATGTGTATTTGATAGTAGCCACTTTTAAGATCAATTTTAGAGAAAATGGTGGCTCCGCTAAGTTCATATAGCATATCATCTAGGTGTGGAATGGGGTAACAATAACGCATGGTAATAGCATTGATAGGACGACAATCGGAACACATGCGATATGTACCATCTTTCTTGGGAACAAGGATTACCGGGATGGCACAAGGGCTCAAACTTTCTCGTACATGGCCGTTGTCGATGAGTTGTTGTACTTGCCATTGGATCTCCTTAGTTTCCACGGGTTGACGTGGTATGGAGCCTTATTAGGAAGGGGTGCTCCGGGTATGAGGTCGATGCGGTGTTTGATGCCTCATAGTGGAGGTAGACCAGGAGGTAGCTCATCGGGGAATACATCTTGGAATTCCTGCAATAGAGAAGATGACACTAAAGGTAGATTGTGAGAGTTGTTAGTTTTTGGTGCCTCGTCCTTGCACAAAAGGACATAGTGCATGACACTTGATGGGTTCTCACACACTTCTCTCATCTCACTTTTGGTGGCAAATAGGACTAGATTTTTCTTGTCACTCATCGTGGAGTCACTCAATTTGGGCTTGTGGCGTTCACTCTCTTTTTGGTGGTTCACTCTCTCACTATTCTCTCTGCGATGGGGTGGCTTGCTTGTCGGTGATCACTTGGCTTGGAGACATAGGTCGTAGTACGTACTCCTTTCCTTTCATCTTGAAACTATAGTGGTTTGTACATCCGTTGCGCATGACGCCTCGGTCAAATTTCCATGTCCGTCCAAGAAGGAGGTGGAAAACGGACATCGAAATGATATCACACTCCAAAGTGTCTTTGTAAGCTCTGATCTTGAAAGAAACTTGTACCATATGCTCGACTTGGATAGTGTCGGAGTCGCTTAGCCATTGAACTTTGTAGGGGTGCGGGTGCTTCATCTTGACCAATTGGAGCTTGGAGCATAGTTCTTCACTTGCTAAGTTATGGCAACTCCCTCCGTTGATGATGACCTTCACGAACCGTCCATTGATGCTGACCTTTGTATGGAAGATATGGCATCTTTGGTCTTCATCTTGTTGATGTTGAAGGGTCAAGACCTTGGAGACAACAAGAGCGGGGCTCGAATCTTCGTCACAAAAGACTTGATTATCTTCATCTTAGTTCACTTGTCGGTGCATGGCCACTTGTGCAAGGGCTTCCATTTCTCCTTCACTCATGGAGTCATATGTACCATCGTCGTTGAAGATCATGGTGCGTTTGTTGGTACACTCGAAAGACTTGTGACCTCGGCTGCCGCATGTGAAGCACTTGAATGAACTTGTCTTAATGGTCTCATCGGTTGGAGTAGATGATGATGAAGCTCTCAGCTTAAAGGTGCTAGTAGTAGGGGGCGACTTGAGGTTGTTGAAGTTTTCTTGTAACTTGACTTGTCGCCGTTGCTTGTAGATGGCTTGGTTGAGGTAGAAGGTGTTGGAGTCATTGAAGCTTGGTTGTTGGAGAAGCTGTAGCTCTTGGAAGTGTACTTGGCATACTTGAAGTCATCTTGCACTTGCCGTTCCACCTTGGTAGCTTGATGCACTTGCTCGATGAGGTTGGAGTAAGGTTGGAAGTTGGTGATCTTCTTGATGGGATGATTGAGTCCATTCAAGAAATGTGACATAGTTTGCTCATCATCTTCTATGGCATTGGCTCGTATCATGGCAATCTCCATTTCCCTGTAGTACTCTTCAACGCTCTTCATTCCTTGCTTGAGAAGTTGGAGTTTCTTGAAGAGGTCACGGTTGTAGTAGGTTGGCACGAAGCATGCTCTCATGACATCCTTCATTTGCGCCCAAGTTGTGATTGGTGGTTCACCTCTTGCCTCTCAGCGTTCAATGACTTGTTCCCACCAAATGAGGACGTAATCTTGGAACTCAAGGGATGCCATAGCGATCTTCTTCTCTTCCTCATAGTTGTGCAAGCGGAAACATTTGTCAACCTTCAATGCCCATGAAAGTTACTCTTCGGGGTCATTGCTTCCGGAAAACTTCGGCATGGTGAACTTTAGCTTGCCGTAGTGTTGCTCTTCCTTGTGTTGGGGTCGGGGATGATGACGCCCTTGTCGTGGAGGATTTTCAACCTCATGTTGCTCTTGTCGTGGAGGATTTCCATTGTCTTATTGCTCTTGGTGAACTTGAGGTTCTTGTTGAGTTTGTGGAGGAGCTTGTCGAGCTTGTGGAGGAGCTTGCGGAACTTGACGATGCACTCGTCATTGATAAACTCTTGAACTTCATCGCGAAGTGCTTCTTCTTGTTCGCGCCTATGGCGGTTGTGTGTGGCAACGATGCGACTTGTGCCATGGAGTGCACGTTGTGCCTCAAGTGCTTGAGCTTCTCGCCGTTGTTGTTCTTGACATTGTGCCTCGACATCTTTTTCATCTTGGTGTAGGCGTGCTTGTTCTTCCTCTTGTTGGTGTAGACGTTTCCGTTGTGCTTGCGTGAATGTAGCTTGGTTTTGATGATGTCGATGCTCTTGCGCTCTAAGTTGCTCTTCATGATCGGTGTCATGTAGGGGGTTGTGATTTGCTTGATGATCTTGACGCACATCTTGTCGAAGAGTGTTCAATGTCGGAGTACTTGAGCCGGAGATGGTGTCGTCGGAGTGTCGACTCGAGCAGCTCCGTCTTGAGTAGGACGAAGAGGTAGAAGAGTGGTTGCCCAACAAGGCACGAATCTTGTCCATTCTTGCATTGCTCTCTTGTTTTTCTTCGTCAAGCTTGTTTTCAAGTAATCTCTTGTACGTTGCTCGGAGAGGCGTAAGTCGGTTGCGATATGGTCGATGCGGTCGCTCATTGCTTGTTGTTCTTGATGCAAAGCTCGTTGTGCACCAAAGAGGTGGCTCTTGGTGACGTAGGAAGACATGTCGTCATCTTGCTCGAGGAAGAGTGGGTTGGTAGAAGTACTTGGCCTATCCATCATTCCAAGAAAATATGTGAGTGGTAGAAAGAGAAGAACTTATACCAAATGTACCTTGACCGATGTTGAAGATGGATCAATGATCGCTCAAATGTGTAACAAGGAAATAGCACAATTGGTACCAATTCTTGTCGGTTCTCACACCTACACAAGTAAAATCTTATGGTGGAGCTCTGTTAGGATGGTGGCACAAAATTTGATGCAATTGTTAGTGAGCTTCAATAATGTTGGAAAAGATTCACAAATTTGCAAATCCAACAAGTAGACCAATAGCAAGATATGGTACACGGAAACACACACACATATAGATAAATGGGGTTGTGCAACCAAGGAATGAGCCAAAATGTGGAATCCACGAAAATGCTCTTGTTGCACAACACTATAGGGACGCTAGCACGATTGCACAATAGGCGGATACGACTTGTGCACAGCCTACTAAGCAAAAATGCAACGACTTCTATCCCAAGTATGCCATATGTATGGTATTCCGATGATATGATCCAAGATGATTGAGCATGACAATCTTAATGTAGTATAATGCTATCGTTCTTGCTTAAAAGCTCTTTGCTTATCTTTCCCTTTTGCTTAAAAGCTTGTTTGGCTCTTCCACTTGTGAGCTCTTTTTTCATGCAAAACTTCACGATCCAAGATAGCAATTGTGTATGCGACGAAAACTTTGTGACACAAAAGATGATACCGAGATATGTACCAAGATGATATGGTAAGTATGCAATGGGAAGTATGACCACTAATGTGCACAAGTGACGTTGCCAGCAATACTCAAAGGCTAGTATCGATAGGTAAGATACGCAAAATTGGGCTATGGTAGTTATCAATGTAATGGCAAGGAGTAGACCAAGATGTCATCGGGATTACCGTCGAGGGCTACTCGTGTGTAAGCAAGGACGGATGACGGTGAAGTGGTCGTTGTCGATGACGAGTCCGTGGCAAAGATGAGCGGCGGTGATGTTGATGTTGAACCGTCCCAGTAGCCGAAACACGTTAGGAAACGGAAACCGCAACTCAAATTCTCAAAGCAAACGTGTCAAAATTGTCGGATTTGATAGCGGGTAAGCGATGTTGGTTATGTGGTTGCGGAAAGCAGTGGTGATATGCGGAAGTGTACATGGGCACCGGAGCGAAATTTGTCGAAAGTTAGGCGGGAAACAGGGCGGTGGATAAAAATTATGTTGTCAGGGGCCGAATGTCTAGGCTTGCTAGCCAGATGTCCGGGAGGCCGGATGTCCGGGGGTCGGGCCGGATGTCCGGGCTCGGGATCCGTGGATGAACTTGATGAACTCGTGGGGAAAATGAAATTTCGGGGAAAAAATCGAGAGATTTCGTGGATGTGATTAGGGGGAAAGAAGGGGAAAGCTAGATCTACTTGCAACACACAAAATCCACGGATGAAATCCAACAAAACTTCATCACATCAAAAAATCACAAAAAAAAATTGGGGGCTATTTTTGTGGGGAATTTTTCAATTTGGGACAAAAACAACAAAACAAGGCTAGAAAACAAAGAGGGGAGGCTCCGAAATCGTGATCAACGTGGCTCATGATACCAAGATGATGTAGGGTGCAACCCTAGTTGGCCGATCTTTCACAAAAGGAGCGGATCCCATGATGAACACGAAGAACACGAGGAGAAATCACGAGGGGAAACACGAGAGAATCACTCAAACCAACAAGACTCGGTCAAACATATGCTAGATCCTCGAAACACAAAGAGATACACGATCCGAATCCAACAAAGGACGATACATAGGTAACACGTTCTTCTCCATGAGGAGGTCTTGAGGTCTTCCTGTTAGGGGTCTTGAATCCACTTGGGGGATTTCTCCGTAGAGGCTGTGAACTCCTAAGGAGAAGGGGATCAAGTGGAGAGCAAAGCTTCTCAATGAGCTACTACTTCGCTAACCCTAGAAAGAGGGAGGAGGAGGAGTATATATAGTCTAGGTGGGCGCAGGGGTACATGGGCCTCGACCCTTTACTGTGCGCAGACAGATGGAGCCGGACGTCCGGGTGTCGGGCCGGATGTCCGGGCCTTCCCGAGGGGCCGGATGTCCGGGCTAGGGGCGGATGTCCGGGCTGGGGGGCGGATGTCCGAGCTGGCGGGGTCAGTCTCGGTGCTTTTGGGATAGAGGGCGCCGGATTTCCGGGCTTCGGTCGGATTTTCGGGCTTGGACGGATGTCCGGGGCCTGTAGGTAGTTGGCGGCTAGGCGGCTGTCGTGGTAGATGCTCCAGGGGGGCGGATGTCCGGGGCTTGGGGCCGGATGTCCGGGTCCTGGAGACCTCTTCAGATCCTTCCATCGTTTCTCTTCATCCGTTAACTTGGGGACTTGTCCGTCTTCATGTCCATATTCGAGAGGGCCTTCTTGGTACCTGATCATGCACAACATTCCGGACTTAGGTAGTAGCCATGTCTTGAGTGGATCGTGTGTAATATCACTATGGAAGGAAGTCACCTCGTTCTGGAGAGCTCTAGCTCTAGCTAGTGTCATAGGTCCTCTTGGCACTTGGTGAGACGATGGTAGGTCCATGGGGATGACCATAGGATGCTCCGCATCAGATGTACTTGGAGAGGCTGACAGTTGGGACCCACATGGTCCATTTCCGCATGCAAGTAAGTACCTCCTTTTTATGCCAAAAAAAGAATGAATCCTCCTCATGACAGCTAGAACCCACCATCTATGTCTTGGCATGGAAGGAAGTGCCTCCTTATTAAGCGAAAAATAACGAGTGCTCCCCATGACGGCTGGGGCCCACCAGATTTGGAGGCTAACTTGTGGCCCTACTACATTGACACGTACACAGGGCTTTGTCAACTTAGTCAATAAATGATTCTATCACCAGTGACCGTTGGATTGTTAACATCCAACGGTCGTCCTGCTTCTTCAACCTCTGATTTTCTTGCTCTAGCCGTTCAAACCACCACGTGATCCTACCTCCCGTGGCCAGTTGTGCTGCCGCACAGGCCTCACCACCCCTACTACTCCCACCGCTGGCCAGGCCATCCATCTACTCACCCACACCCCCTCTTATTCTGCGGCGACGGCAGCCTCACACCACAGCCGAACCAGTCAACCCTCGTACTATCCTCCACGTATTCCCAGGCTCCACATTGTTCCCTGCCTGACCATCATCCACCGCCTGGGTGTTGTCCGCACAGCATGGCCAACGTGGTCAATGAACGACGGCCATCGGAAGAGGACTGTACGCTGTGAGGCTGACAGATGGACCCACCAGCTACATCTTCGCACGCAAGGAAGTGCCTCCTTATTACGTGCAAAAAAAAGAATCCTCCTCCTGTCAGCTCGGACCTGCCATCAATATCTTCGCACGCAAGGAAGTGCCTCCTTATCCTCCCTGGCAATCGGGACCCACCCAGTTGAAGTGTACTTAGCGTTGTCATTCTGGTCACAAACGTGTACATACATACTGGTCCACCGGTCTTTCTACCACGATGAACCGTGACCCAGTAAGAAGCGGTAGCTGTTCAGGCAGTCCCGTCTATATCCTATACACGTATGTACAAGAACGTTGCAAGAAAGTAAATGCGACTACGTACGTACATACGGGCAGGGGCTCGAACACGTACAGCGACGCCGTCCTGTTCATCGGTAGCCAACCGGCTGGGTCAGAATGGAGAAACAACGTCGTGTTCATCAGGAGGCAATAGACTAGGTTGGAATCGTCGTGTTCATTGGGAGCCAACCAAACTTGGACGGAACAGTCGAAACATGGTCTGGCGTACTGCAGTATGGAGGAAATGGCCTTCTGTTTGACCGGCTATGGTCCAAACGGGATCCTGTTGAGCGGGAGAGGTATGGCGTATCGCAAAACAGAGGAATCAGACTTGTGTTGGAGCGCCTATGGTCGAAACGGGGTCCTGTTCATTGGGAGGGGTGTGGTGTACTGCAAAATGGGACTCCACGGGCTACTGTTCATCCGCCGTCTACTGCCTCGCTCTAGCCTCCACGGGCTACTGTTCATCCACCATCGACTTCCTCCAGCCTCCACCTGCTACTGTTCATACACCGTCGACTTCCTCCAGCCTCCATTAGATACTGTTCATCCACAGGGTCCAGTTCATCCAGCCTCCACCGGCTACTGTTCAACCAGCCCTCCACAGGGTCCTGTTCATCCAGCCTCCATCGGCTACTGTTCAACTAGCCCTCCACGGGGTCTTGTTCATCCACTCCCAACCGGCTTGGGTGTGTGGCGGCCTCCTCGATTGGGGTCCTGTTCATCCAGTGTCAACGGCCTCTACTACCACAGGGTCATGTTCATCCAACCCCAACAACGGTCACTGTTCATCAAGAGGCAACAGGTTTGATGAGGACATCAATACCATTGTTACACCCATAGCCCCTACTGCTACATATACTGGACCAATTACTAGAGCTCATGCATGCCAATAAAATTATCAGGTACTTTCATTTCTTGGTAATGATTCTAATGTGCACGAGAATATGATGCTGCCTAAATTGGATACATTTATTTTGCTTACAAATGAAGGGCCTAGCATGGACAAGAGGGATGATCACTTGAGCAAGATCAAGCATGGAGATGCTGGCATGCGCAAGGGAAACAAGACTGGAGTTTCAAGTGATGATTTCAGGACTTTGAAGCCACCATAATGAGTGTATGAAGGCTTGGACGAAATATACAAGGTGCCACTTCCTAAATTTCGTCTAGAGGCTATTATAGGTGTTGCGTCACCTTATTATTGGGCCAGGCCCATGTAATTTCGAAATACTATAGTATAGGATGTTTTTACAGTCTGTATGTGTGGGGAAATAAGAGATAGGGTTGGTTTCGGACCCCTCCCCCAAGGGCCACGAAATCCCCCCCC
This sequence comes from Triticum urartu, assembly GCF_056163025.1. Taxonomy (NCBI): domain Eukaryota; kingdom Viridiplantae; phylum Streptophyta; class Magnoliopsida; order Poales; family Poaceae; genus Triticum; species Triticum urartu. The sequence goes on along the minus strand of NC_141875.1, from coordinate 318,846,116 downwards.
CCCTCTTCCTCCATATATACAGCCCTTAGGGCATCGTTTAGACTTTGGGTTTTGTTTAGATTAAAAGTTCGCCATAGCTGGAACTTCACGTACTTTGTTTTTGTTCAACGACCTGACCAAGACGTCACAGAACCCCACTTGATCAATAAAGCTTTCCTCTTTTATTCACAATATCCAGATTGCAATTTTAGTTTCTTGCTTGTTCTCTCCATTTGCTTGCAAGAAATAGACCCTCATGGTCAGGTTGATCGTGCTCCAGCGTAATCAATAACCTCTCGGAGTTGGTTTAGCGATTGCTAAGGCGCGACGTCCTTGCACGCTTGTAGTCGGATAGTCAAAGTCTACTCCACCATAAACGATAGCCCCCATCTCATCGAAAGACGGGACACCTTTGCCTCTATCAAGTGGTATCACATTTCCAGGTTGCTTGGTGAGATTTTATAGTTTTTCATTGTTTAGATTGAGTCTGTTCTTCATACCTACAGTCCACGGAAAAGCCACAAAAAAATATTAGGGTTAGTTCATCATATCCGAACCAATCTGAGCCTTTGCATAATCTTTTTAGGGTTTTACTTTGTTGAATTTGCGGTTGCATCATCGTGTCTAGTTGCTGGTCTTAGTGTCTAGTCCTTTAGAGTTTCGAGTTCTGTCACAATTTGTCACGCCGCCTCCCCACCATCTTCATCATTGCTGCCATATCCTACCACCGCCACCATATACACAACCGCTGCCATATCCCACCAACACTGCCATATACCACAACCGCTGCCATATCCTACCACCATATATCCACCACCAATTCGAGTTCTTTTCATATTAGGCTTGTTTTCGAGATCCATCTATTTTCCGATTCGTGTTTCCTTGCCTGAGTAGGTTTCAAAAAAAAGTCTAGAGACCCCAGGCAGTTTTTAGGCCAAAATTTCGATGGGCAGAAATATTTTTTCCCTATCCTGTTTTTAGGATTTTCTGAGTCTTTTGAGACACTCGGCATCATAGTGATTTTTGTCGCACTTTTTCGTCGTCGCTGCCCTGATTTTCGATAAAAAAAATTTGTGCATCTCCTCTCAATTTGATTTGGGACGAGTTTTGAGACACTCTGTAGCGACCCGACCTCAGACGGTCAAGCCTCTGTGTATCTATGACATCCCTGGATCCGTATGCTAGCACACACAGTACATCAATGTATATATCAAAGTGCAATCACATGTATAAATAACGTAAAAGTGATATATATACCTTTTAAGTCTCAGCGGAAACAAACAACGGGTGTGGAGTCCCATCAACGACATCAGCAAGTTGAGTGTAGACCGTGACCCTGTATCGTCACTCTTACTCGTCGAGGAAATATCTGCAACATGAGACGTTGCAGCCGTGTAGGTCAGTACATTGAATGTACCGGCAAGATCACAATAAGAGAAAGCAGATTGATAAAACTATTCTATATGCAATATGGCTTTGTGGCTCTGGGTCTGAGTTTTGTTTGCGTAAAAGCTAGTTTTATTTTCCCTACAACAAAGGAATATCAAGAGTCTGTACTACGGAGTTTTCTATCATGACATGGTTCCACCAACCGATGTCTCATACCCAAATCATCATAAGTTGCCCACAATTAAATTATGAGTCTGGTGTTGAGAGTTCTGAGATAGATCCAAGAGGCTCAATTTGTCCGTACCCGGGGACACGGCTAATCGATTAGGTTTTAACCCTCTGCAGAGGTTTGTACACTTTACCTGCAAGATTCGATCCCCCTTTTTTCGTTCTCACACTTCACGGTGTTGAGAACAAGACGACCGAAACATGGTCTTCCGAAGAGTTCCCCTGACCACTGTCCAGTGCTCATCCAATCCTACCGTAGTTCTACATCTGCTAGCACCGTCCCAGCCAGAGTCACCACTAAGGTCAACCAAGCCAGAGCCCATAGTGACTTGCGGTTGCACAGGTAAGCTTCCGGGCATGAAGTATTCTTCCGTCTCTTTGAGTCTGGGTGAAGCTTTCCGCAAGATGTCATGGCGCTTCTCCATGCATCCCAGCCATCCACTGGTTTCTCCAGGGTGCCCGTCAACCGTCCTTCACCCAGTAGTGTGTATTGAATTCTTGTCTCGAGTCTTGAACTCTTGAGGCCTTGAAGATGCAGTCCTTGTAGATGCCATCATGGAGTTGTCGTCATGGACGTAGAGTCCTCCATTTTCACACCACTCCCAAGCACTCATACCAACCCCGTCTACTATAGCGTAGCATTAAAATAAATACCGTCCCGGGCTTGGTAACAGGGAGATGGGTTCCTACCTCATGCATTCTACTCAACTACAAGATCCAATAACACTACTGGAGGGACTATGTAGGGTGATACTAAATGCAATAAAACATAGGTATGAATAACATGGTCAAGGTGAACTTGCCTGGTATTACTTGATGAAGATAACAACGCTCTCAGAATAATGACTTGGTAGAACTATTCGTCACTCGCTTGAAAATCTATATAGTCAAACATAGCATTCATATAAGCAAACATACTAGCAAGAAATTCTAACACTCATAATAACCAAAAAATAAATTGCAAAACAACAAGGGACACCAAATAAGAACAAAGGAAACTACACAACAAAACTACTAACGAAAACTCTAAGACATAACACAAAACAGTTTTGTCCTAAGTAAAAACTTAACAACAATTAAAACACTAAACTAATAAATTAACAGAAAATAAAATGTAAAACAACTAAGTTAACAGAAAGTATTTTTCATAAAATTTTATTTGCACAAAGAAACAAAAAAAGCTTTTATGAAACACTAACTATGACCTAAACAAGTTTTCATACAAAACTAAATGAAATAATTTTTTAAAAATAAAAATAAAAATTTCTTTGGTGGACTAACAGAAACAAAACTAAATTTGTCAAAAGTGACAAAAAAACTAAAAAAACAATAAAGAAAAGACTAAAACAACACTATAACTAAAACAGTACCGTTTTGCTAAAAACTTAATTTAAATAAAATAAAATAAAAATAAATAACTATTGCTACTGGATAGACAAAACCATAACAAAGCAGTAGCAAAAGGATTCAATCAAACATCTATTCTAGAATTCAAACTAGAGCCAAAACAGTGTTTGAAGCATATTTGAAATAACAGAAATTTAAACTACTCAAATTTGAAAACTAAGTAAACAAACAGAAACTTCACAAAATTTGTCACACAGTGCAATTGGAATCAACAAGCAATCTAAGATTGAAACATTTTCTGTTTTTAAAACAGAAACGAAAATAAACTAAGAAAACAAACGGTCAGGTACTACACGTCGGGCTGCTATTGGGCCTAAGCAGTGGCGATCTCAACTGAATGACGCTCGGTCGTAAACTAAATAAAATGCATACGGTTAAACAGGAAAAAACGCTTGGCTGAACCGGCTAGATTTGAACCGATCTAAACCTAATAAAGCTGTAACTAACCGAACTAATAAAGGAAAACCATACCCCTTCGGGGAATCTAATCCTGGCTGTTGACTACAGATTGGACGGTGGAAGGGTGGCGGGGCTTACAGCAGGTCAGCGACGACGGGACGATGGCGACGGTGACTCGGGCGGCGGCGGTGCGGCGTCTCTGGTGGTCCACGGCGATGGCGAAGGCGTCGGGGCGATGTGGTGGAGTGAGGTGGAGGCGGTGATGACGTCGGGGTGGCTCAGGGACGGCGGAGACGACGAGGGAGATGCTGGCGGCGGCTCAGGGGAACTGCAGCTCCAGCGACGGCCTTCGAGCTCAGGGTCGTCGGCGTCGGCGGGTCCTGGACGAAGATAAGATGTCAGGCGGGTGCGGGAGGTCGAGGGGGTTCAGATGGAGGAGTTTGGTGGCAGGGGAAGGCTCACTGGTGGCGGGCGGCGAGGGTGAACGGCGGCGGCCGAACGAGATCGGGACGGTGGTGGCGCGGGCTACGATGAGTTTTAGGGTAGGGTTTTAGGGGTCGAGGGAGGAGGGTGCGGGGTTTATATATGGCAGCTTTCATGGGCGAGGGGGCGAATTGGGAGAGAATCCCGAAGGATTCGGACGCGGCGGCGTCGGGCGTGCGTGAGCAGGGCATGGGCGTGCGTGGGGAGGAAGAAGACGACGCGGGCCCTGCTGTCAGCGAGTGCGGGAACGAGGGAGAGGTGCGGGCGACCGGTGGGGAGGGGTTTCGTGAGCGTGCGCGGGCTGGACCGCTGTGGGCCGCGGCGGAGGGAGAGAGAGAGATGGGCCTCGGGCTGGGCACTGCTGGCTTCGGCCTTTTTTTTGAAATAAGCACACACAAGAACATAAAGGAAAAACAACAAGACTTCTATATAGACATATTATATACCAAAATTTTCAGAAACATAAATCCTAAAACATGAACATATTTTCATGTACAAATAAAGTACACAAAAATTCACAAAAGTCAAACAATGCTGTTGTTGAAAGAAAACCCAATAAAAATCATTTTTTAAACACCAGAATGATTTCAAATTTACTTTCCTCCAATTTTATATTGTAGGGAATCATTTTACCCTAATTTCCAAATAATTTATTTTTGGAGAAAAATAATTTGAATAAAACCCAAATAACTCCTAAATTGTTTTGAATTTGAATTTCAAACCACTTCCAACTCTATTTCATATAATTTGAAGAAGTCATTTTATCTTCTCTTATGGAAATCATTGAGTTGCATAAAGCTTCTGAATTTGAAATATGTCCAAATGGAATTCAAATCTTTTCAAAACCCTTTTCATTTATTTAAATGGAAGAGTCATATCATCTTAACTCTAGGGTTTTGTGATAAAATGAATTTGTATTCATGGAGATCATAAATGCAAAGAGAAATCTTTGGGAAAGTCTTCATTCCCTCTCATTCAATTTTCAAAAAGTTTCAGATTGCACTCAATTTCACTCAATCATTCACACAACAATCAAACAAACAACCAAACTAATTATTTAATATAATATTCCAAAATTTAGAATTTTGGGATGTTACAAACCTACCACACTTAAAATGAATCTCGCCCTCGAGATTCGAAGAGGCTAGCAAAAAGGTTAGGGTTTGGGGTCTTCCAGCAATTCCATTGATCGGAATGGTCTAGTGTGCTACCACACTTAAAAGCATGGGTATGGTTCTGGCAAACCTCATGTACTCCATCCTTTTGGGTTGCTAGTGTCGGTCTTCTCATATACTCCGGAATAGCTCTTTCACTGGTGCTCTTCCGGTCGGGGCATAACCTTTTCCTCAAACACGTGTCCTTTCATCCTGGTGACGTTCTTCCGAGACTGGGTCTTCTTAGCTGACTGGTTTGTCTCTAATACCAAATAACTATCGAAATTCTCATGGTGGTCAACCATGTATGGTTTCTCCTGCAGGAAAAATGGTCGGGGTTGAATCTCACCGTATATCCTACGATTGGTAATGGTTGCCTGTAAAGGGTTCCATCGTCCTACCATTCTATGGTTTTATGGCTTGACATGTCGACACTCTTCTAAGGTTTTCAAGGCTCTCTGATTTTCCATCAACATATGATAGTTCATGATAGAAGTCTCCGGTATGGGGGCCAATCCATCCCGTACTTGAACCATTACTACCTATATGCAGACATCGAATCATGTATTCTAACACTTGGGCATACTCACAAGCATTACAGAATTTCTCTTGTCGACGAACTGAGTTCGAATAAATCCATTGTTCTGCAAGCTGAACAAGACATCTAACATTTCTTCATGACTCTCGGGTTTTCGTATCCTCCTAAAAATGTCGGCTGATTAACTCAGAGTTTTCTTCCAAAATATCTTCCTTCAGCAAGAGTGTGCTTGCTTCTTATTAACTCCTGGGCATGTGGGTTGTGGCCCACTTCAACTCTTGTACAAGTTTAACTCATCCTTCCGAGGATTATCATTCCATATTCCAACATTACATCTCCTTTAAATCTAATAGTACTTCTTCCTTCATACCCTTGTGGTGACGATAATACAAAACTCCAACTTATTTGGTCCAGCTCCCTTCTATGGACCGTCATGAATAACACATTTCTTTCTTCATTGATTCTGTGGCTTTGCGGAGTACTACCACACCAAAAAATGCACTAGTTTATCCATAAATCATATTATTATCAAATCTTTTATTACATCCTTAACCATTTTTCATAAATCCAAATTTCAAAAAGTACTTTATTACAAATGCTACCACCCACATGGTTTGGTATGGTCAGGCATTACTTCCAACTTTATTATTTTTTCCTCCTCGAGGATTCTTCAGTCCCACTGGAATTGTGCAACATGCGCCTTGAAATCTTCAATCTTCTGTTTCATCATGGTGGCCTTGAGCTTCATCTCCATCATCTCTGCATGCACTTCTCTTAGGTATTCCTGAGTATAACGGAGTCTTGCTTCAAGTATTTCTCTGATCTGGCGTATGGCTTCCATGGCTGCTTCACGAATAGCGTCGAAGAAAGTTGCTTGTGGTACACGTGAGATGAAAAAGTACTGCCCCATCGTCGTTTGGCAAACTCCTTTCATACGGTGGAGGTGCACCTCCACATACCAAAGTTCCACTCCCTTTTGCATGAAGGGGTAGCCTTTGTAGACTGCGTCTCCTTCAAGGTGAATATGCTTCATCATGTCCTTCAGGATCTTCGGGTAATCATGATCACTTGTCAGGGTCATGATCGTTTCCGGGCCCTTAAGGAAAGACTCATAAAGGGTCATCATCTGCAGTTGTAAAACAAAAATGGTGCTCAGAATAAGGTACATATCTCCTTGGGTACACATTCATATCATCCAAACAAAACTTCAAACTCAATTTCCAACATCCAGTTTATGCATCACAACTCATTTTCTTCCATGTTCACCCAGAATATTAATTTCCAAGATAAAACATAACAACTCCTTAAAGCCTTTCAGCATATGACATATCAACTTTATTGAGTCATGAATTATTACAATCCCTGAGTAATCTATTACATAACTCAACCCCGCATTCTCATGAAAAAGTGTTTTCCATACTACCCTTATTACTGATATCAACATCTCCACTACTCAACTCCAGCTTTCTCATGATTTGAACAATCCCTAGCAAAATGTCCTGCTTCCTTGCAACGGAAACAAATAACTTCTGGCATGTCTCGAGGCTTCTTGGTGATGGTGCCTGCTCCTTGAGTTCCTTGCTTCCTTTCGAGACAATCATTGGCATAACGCCCGACGTCCTTACATTCAAAACAGGTAATATGACTCTTGTCCCTCTTTGCAGAAATTGGGTTGTTCTGAGGGTGTCTTTGTTTTCTCTTCCTGGTTTTCTTCGTTCTAATCGAACGTTCTATTCCATGTGGATCAAACTCCACTGCTTCTGTCGGGAAGTATCCCAGATACTCTTTTCTTTCCTTGGTGCAATACTGTGAAAAATGTCCTTCTTCTCCACATGAATAACAGGCATTGGAGTAAAATCTGTTGAGGCTTTCTCCATCAGGGTCTTCAACACTTTCCTTAATCACGGGTTCTTTCATAACTTCTCGGAGGGCTTCTTTTATTCCTTCTTCATGCTTCTGAATAGTTTGCTGCACCATGGGGGTAAATGTGACACTGAGCTGGGTAGTGGGTGGTTCCTTCACACAAGAAATAAGTCACCTGACTAGTTGGGCATTCCTCAGCTGGGTGTTTCTCCTCACAATGAGGGCATCCATCCTTGTGTTCCTCCTGGGTGTGTCCTATTTCTCTGCAAATCTTGCAGGCACAAGGTTTATTTCTTGGGGTATCATGGTGCTTCCGGATAAGACGGGATCTTGTCAGAGTCTTCTTGAATTCTTCCCAAGTCCTTGATCCATTCCATCCCTGTATAGCTTGATGCATCTGCCACCATGTTGCAGCACTTCCTTCAAAGTACTGAAGAGCGTATGACACTTCATTCTTCCTTGAAACCAAATTGCTCCCAAAGTGATTCTCCATGTTCTGAATCCATAGCTCTGCCTCCGGCTAGGTTGTCGGTCCAGAGAATACCAGTCCAACTTCATTCATCATCTACTGGGTCCAAGGGTTTTAGGGTGAGATAAGAGAGAGGTGGGGAGGAATACACACAATACAAACAATAGTTTTGAAGAAACGAGTTTTATTTTGTGGTTGTCGGGAAAACATCAAACAAATGATAGCTCACAAATTGTCGCATCCAACGTAAGTGTATAACAGGGGTTTGGTCCTCTAACGGTCAAATAATTCTTCTGATTCTTCAAGTCATCAGAGTCTTCAACTGGTGTAGCTTCAACCCTTCTAATGCATGGTCAAATCATGTTTACTCTGAAATGGCCATCGGTTGTCCGATATCTTGTCCTTCTTGGAGCGGCTTCGGTTGATCCTCCGTGTGGTCAAAAGGGAAAGGGATATATTCTAACTATTTGAGGTAAGAGAGTACATTTTATAAAATCATAAAAGATAAGAAGTAAGGGATGTTTTTTTGAAAATAAATTTTTAGAGATTTCCTGTCCTAGGGCTTTCCGATTTCTAGGGTCACGTCCTACATTCAACATGTGCTCTGATACCATTTCTGTAGCGACCCGACCTCAGACGGTCAAGCCTCTGTGTATCTGTGCCATCCCTGGATCAGTATGATAGCACACACAGTACATCAATGTATATATCAAAGTGCAATCACATGTATAAATAATGTAAAACTGATATATATATATACCTTATAAGTCTCAGCGGAAACAATCAACGGGTGTGAAGTCCCATCAACGCCATCGGCAAGTTGAGTGTAGACTGTGACCCTGTATCGTAACTCTTACTCGTCGAGGAAATATCTGCAACATGAGACGCTGCAGCCATGTAGGTTAGTACATTGAATGTACCGGCAAGATCACAATAAGAGAAAGCAGATTGATAAAACTATTCTATATGCAATATGGCTTTGTGGCTCTGGGCCTGAGTTTTGTTTGCGTAAAAGCTAGTTTTATTTTCCCTACAACAAAGGAATATCAGGAGTCTGTACTACGGAGTTTTCTATCATGACATGGTTCCGCCAACCGATGTCTCATACCCAAATCATCATAAGTTGCCCAAAATTAAATTATGAGTCTGGTGTTGCGAGTTCCGAGATAGATCCAAGTCCAGAGGCTCAATTTGTCCGTAACCGGGGACACGGCTAATCGATTAGGTTTTAACCCTCTGCAGAGGTTTGTACACTTTACCCGCAAGATTCGATCCTTCTTTTTACGTTCTCGCACTTTAGGGTGTTTGAGAACAAGACGACCGAAACATCGTTTTCCAAAGAGTTCCCCTGACCACTGTCTGATGCTCATCCAATCCTACCGTAGTTCTACATCCTGAACCTTTTCGCAAGATGTCATGGCGCTTCTCCATGCATCCCAGCCATCCACTGGTTTCTCCAAGGTGCCCGTCAACCGTCCTTCACCCAGTAGTGTGTATTGAATTCTTGTCTCGAGTCTTGAACTCTTGAGGCCTTGAAGATGCAGTCCTTGCAGATGCCATCATGGAGTTGTCGTCATTGACGTAGAGTCCTCCATTCTCACACCACTCCCAAGCACTCATACCAACCCCGTCTACTATAGCGTAGCATTAAAATAAATACCGTCCCGGGCTTGGTAACAGGGAGATGGGTTCCTACCTCATGCATTCTACTCAACTACAAGATCCAATAACACTACTGGAGGGACTATGTAGGGTGATACTAAATGCAATAAAACATAGGTATGAATAACATGGTCAAAGTGAACTTGCGTGGTATTACTTGATGAAGATAACAACGCTCTCAGAATAATGACTTAGTAGAACTATTCATCACTCCGTTGAAAATCTATATAGTCAAACATAGCATTCACATAAGCAAACATACTAGCAAGCAATTCTAACACTCATAATAACCAACAAATAAATTGCAAAACAACAAGGGACACCAAATAAGAACAAAGGAAACTGCACAACAAAACTACTAACGAAAACTCTAAGACATAACACAAAACAGTTTTGTCCTAAGTAAAAACTTAACAACAATTAAAACACTAAACTAATAAATTAACAGAAAATAAAATGTAAAACAACTAAGTTAACAGAAAGTATTTTTCATAAAATTTTATTTTCAAAAAGAAACAAATAAAAAGCTTTTATGAAACACTAACTATGACCTAAACAAGTTTTCATACAAAACTAAATGAAATAATTTTTTAAAAATAAAAATAAAATTTTCTTTGGTTGACTAACACAAACAAAACTAAATTTGTCAAAAGTGACAAAAACAATAAAGAAAAGACTAAAACAACACTATAACTAAAACAGTACTATTTTGCTAAAAACATAATTTAAATGAAATAAACTAAAAATAAATAACTATATGCTACTGGATAGACAAAACCATAACAAAGTAGTAGCAAAAGGATTCAATCAAAAATCTATTCTAGAATTCAAACTAGAGCCAAAACAGTGTTTGAAGCATATTTGAAATAACACAAATTTAAACTACTCAAATTTGAAAACTAAGTACACAAACAGAAACTTCACAAAATTTTTGACACGGTGCAATTGGAATCACTCAAAAACATTAAGCATGCTAAAAGATACAAGCAATCTAAGATTGAAACATTTTCTGTTTTAAAACAGAAATGAAAATAAACTAAAAAAACAAACGGTCAGGTACTACGCGTCAGGCTGCTATTGGGCCTAAGCAGTGGCGATCTCAACTGAACGACGCTCGGTCGTAAACTAAATAAAACGCGTACGGTTAAACAGGAAAAAACGCTCGGCTGAACCGGCTAGATTTGAACCGATCTAAACCTAATAAAGCCGTAACTAACCAAACTAATAAAGGAAAACCATACCCCTTCGGGGAATCTAATCCTGGATGTTGACTACAGATCGGACGGTGGAAGGGAGGCAGGGCTTACAGCGGGTCAACGACGACGGGACGATGGCGACGGCGACTCGGGCGGCGGCGGTGCGGCGTCTCCGGTGGTCCGGGGCGATGCAGCGGAGTGAGGTGGAGGCGGTGATGACGTCGGGGTGGCTCACGGACGGCGAAGACGGCGAGGGAGATGCTGGCGGTGGCTCGGGTGAGCTGCAGCTCCAGCGGCGGCCTTCGAGCTCAGGGTCGTCGGCGTCGGCGGGTCCTGGACGAAGATAAGATGTCAGGCGGGTGCGGGAGGTCGAGGGGGGGGTCAGATGGAGGAGTTTGGTGGCAGGGGAAGGCTCACTGGCGGCGGGCGGCGAGGGTGAACGGCGACGGCCGAACGAGATCAGGACGATGGTGGCGCGGGCTACGATGGGTTTTAGGGTAGGGTTTTAGGGAGTCGATGGAGGAGGGGCGGGGTTTATATATGGCAGCTTTCATGGGCAAGGGGCGAATCGGGAGAGAATCCCGAAGGATTCGGACGCGGTGGCGTCGGGCGTGCGTGAGCAGGGCATGGGCGTGCGTGGGGAGGAAGAAGACGACGCGGGCCCCGCTGTCAGCGAGTGCGGGAACGAGGGAGAGGTGCGGGCGACCGGTGGGGAGGGGTTTCGTGCGCGTGCGCGGGCTGGACCGCTGTGGGCCGCGGCGGAGGGAGAGAGAGATGGGCCTCGGGCTGGGCACTGCTGGCTTCGGCCGTTTTTTTTAAATAAGCACAAACAAGAAAATAAAGGAAAAACAACAAGACTTCTATATAGACATATTATATACCAAAATTTTCAGAAACATAAATCCTAAAACATGAACATATTTTCATGTACAAATAAAGTACACAAAAATTCACAAAAGTCAAACAATGTTGTTGTTGAAAGAAAACCCAATAAAAATCATTTTTAAAACACCAGAATGATTTCAAATTTACTTTCCTCCAATTTTATATTGTAGGGAATCATTTTACCCTAATTTCCAAATAATTTATTTTTGGAGAAAAATAATTTGAATAAAACCCAAATAACTCCTAAATGGTTTTGAATTTGAATTTCAAACCACTTCCAACTCTATTTCATATAATTTGAAGAAGTCATTTTATCTTCTCTTATGAAAATCATTGAGTTGCATAAAGCTTCTGAATTTGAAATATGTCCAAATGGAATTCAAATCTTTTCAAAACCCTTTTCATTTATTTAAATGGAAGAGTCATATCATCTTCACTCTATGGTTTTGTGATAAAATGAATTTGAATTCATGGAGATCATAAATGCAAAGAGAAATCTTTGGGAAAGTCATTTCATTCCCTCTCATTCAATTTTCAAAAAGTTTCAGATTGCACTCAATTTCACTCAATCATTCACACAACAATCAAACAAACAAACAAACTATTTATTTAATATAACATTCCAAAATTTAGAATTTTGGGATGTTACACACTCGCCATTATAGTAATTTTTCGCAAAAAAAGAGGAGCGCCAAAAAAAGAGCGAAAAAAATTCCCAGAGTGTGCTTTTTACTTGTTTACGTGCAGCACCATGATTTTGTTAGTGTTCTAGGCACGCGTCTCTAGCACGGTCTAGCCTAGGACCAGCATAGTACCGTCGTTGAGCATTTATTCAACTTCGCATCTCTAAATTGATTATTGCTGACACTTTTTTCTACCATATTATAAGCCTTCCCAGCTCCACATACATCTACGTCGTGCGTTTGACTCTCCTCGGTAATCGCTCTATCCAAGCTTTGAGAGCTTTGACTACAACGATTGCCAATCACCACCCGCTGCTGGGTAAGAACTGGTAAGAATTTGAGATTTCCTTGACGGATTTGTGACACACTACCACTTTCTACTCCCTTCGTTCCAAATTACTCGTAACGGAAATGGATGTATCTAGAACTAAAATACATCTAGATACATCCATATACGCGACAAGTAATTCGGAACGGAGGGAGTAGTAGTTTGTAGGATCATATTCTTGTGTGTTTCTATTGCTGCTAACCATGGTAGGACCACAAGCTGACGAGATTGACTGGGAGAACATGACAAAGAAGGAGTTGCATGATAAATTTCAGCAAATGATGAGTGGCCAAGTGGGAGATGTGCTAAACAGATATGAAGAGGCCATGGAGAAGATAGATGGCATGGAGAAATCGTTCGAGACAAAGTTGGGTAACAAGTTTAATGAATTGCTCTCGCGTCTTCTACAACCACCACCGGCTTCACCTGTCGCACCTCTGCAACGACAACAATAACGCCCCCTACCGAATCAGTTCGGACGAGCGAAGTGTGTTCCTATTGAGGATGGCCAAACTTCTGGTGCTGTTGTACCAACTGTTGATGCTTCTTTGGCTCCTGCTACTACTGCTATTGGTGCAGAGGAGGATGACGATTACGAGGATGAGGTTGACCAAAATCAGAACTACGTGCAACCACCAGCACCAGGTCGTCCACATGCATATAATCGCAATGGTAGGGCTGCACTACCAGCTCATGTACGAGATCATGACCATCCTCCTAAACTGAAATTGAATATTCAACCATTTTAGGGTAGATATGTTCCTGATATATATCTTACTTGGGAGTTAGAAACTGAACAACGTTTTACATGTTTAAAATATCCTGAGGAGAGACGTGTTGCTGTTGCTATTTGTGCTTTCACTAGTTTTGCATGTCTATGGTGGTCCGAACATTGTAGATTATAACCTATTCTAGCTACTTGGGCTGCTTTGAAAAATGCTATGCGTACTCGCTGGGTTCCACCATATTATCAACGTGAATTGCTTCAAAAATTGTAGAGTTTAAGACAAGGGAAAAATATATAGAAGAATATTATCAGGAATTACAAACTGGCATGATTCGATGTGGTATTGCTGATGATAATGAAGCTATGCTTGCATGTTTTATGGGTGGATTAAATAAAGAGATTCAAACCATTCTAGAGTATAAGGAGTATAATAATATCACTCGTTTATTCCATCTTGCTTGCAAAGTTGAACGTGAAGTGCAGGATAGACAGGCATTGGCGCGAACTAATTTTTCTGCAGGTCGATCTTCATCATGGACACCATGTACATCCTCTACTCCCACACGTCTTACTGCAGCACCACTGACTTCAGCCGCCAATTCCAATTGAGATGCAAGAAAACAAGCACCACCAACACCATTTGCCAGGAGCACATCTTTTGGGCCTGCACGAAGCTCTTCTTCATCCATGGCATCAACAGGGCAAACACATGATAGTTGCAAGGGTGGAGGTCATTATGCGAGAGAATGCCCATCCAAGTGTGTGATGATTGCTACTGAGGATGGTGGGTATGAGTCCGCCAGTGACTATGATGAGGAGACTTTGGCTCTTATTACAAGTGAAGAACATGGTGGAGATGATTTTGATCATGAGATGCAATACATGGCTGCTGAAGATGCTGACAGGTATGAAAGTTTAGTTGCTCAACGTGTGTTGAGTGTGCAGGTCACACAAGCTGAGCAAAATTAGAGGCATAATTTGTTCCATACAAAGGGAGTTCTGAAGGAGCGTTATGTCCACATCATCGTAGATGGAGGGAGCTGCAACAACTTGGCTAGCATGGAGATGGTGGAGAATCTGTCTCTCACCACAAGACCATATCCGCATCCTTATTACATCCAATGGTTCAACAACAGCGGCAAGGTTAAGGTAACACGTATTGTTCGTGTGCAGTTTAGTATCGCTACATATGATGATTTTGTTGATTGTGATGTGGTACCCATGCAAGCATGTTCTTTATTACTTGGTAGACCATGGCAATTCGATAAAAATTATGTACATCATGGTAGAAACAATTACTATACTCTTGTTCATGAGGATAAACATATTACTTTGCTTCCTATGACTCCTAATTCCATTTTGAAAGATGATATTAATCGAGCTAGTAAAGAAAAATAGGAGCAAAATAAGAGTGAAAATCAGATAGTGGCAAAAGAATTTGAGCAACAAATGAAACCTAATAATAAACCATCTAGTGTTGCTTCTAAAATTAAATTGAAAAGTGGATGTTTACTTGCCACCAAATCTGATATTGATGATCTAGATTGTAGCAAATCTGTTTGTTATGCTTTTGTGTGCAATGAGGCATTATTTTCATTCGAGGACGTACCTTCTTCTTTGCCTCCTGCTGTCACTAACAATTTGTAGGAGTTTGCTGACGTCTTCCCACAAGACGTGCCACCGGGTTTACCACCTATTCGAGGGATTGAGCACCAGATTGACTTAATTCCCGGTGCATCACTACCCAACCATGCACCATACCATACCAATCCGGCGCAGACGAAGGAGATTATGCGTCAAGTACAGGAGCTGCTCGACAAAGGTTATATATGCGAATCTCTTAGTCCTTGTGTTGTTCCTATTATACTAGTGCCAAAAAAGGATGGTACGTCGCATATGTGTGCTGATTGTAGAGGCATTAATAATATTACTATTCGTTATCGTCATCCTATTCCTAGGCTAGATGATATGCTTGATGAATTGAGTGGCTCTACAATATTCTCCAAAGTTGATTTGCGTAGTGGATACCATCAAATTCGTACGAAATTGGGATATGAATGGAAAACAGCATTTAAAACTAAGTTTCGATTATATGAGTGGTTAGTCATGCCTTTTGGGTTAACAAATGCACCTAGTACTTGCATGAGATTAATGAATGAAGTTTTACGTGCTTTCATTGGACGATTTATGGTAGTCTATTTTGATGATATACTAATTTATAGAAGATCTTTGGAGGAACATTTGGAACATTTACATGTTGTTTTTATTGCTCTACGTGATGCACGTTTGTTTGGTAACCTTGGGAAGTGCACCTTTTGCACCGACCAAGTGTCTTTTCTTGGCTATGTTGTTACTCCACGGGAATTGAAGTTGATAAAGCCAAGATTGAAGCTATTGAGAGTTGGCCGCAGCTCAAAACGGTCACACAAGTGAGGAGTTTTCTTGGCCTCGCTGGATTCTATAGGCGTTTTGTGAGAGATTTCAGCACCATTGCTGCACCTCTCAATGAGCTTACAAACAAGGATGTTCCTTTGTTTGGGGTACCGCACAGGAATAAGCCTTCATGGTATTGAAAATAAGTTGACACATGCTCCTTTACTCCAACTTGCCGATTTTAATAAGAATTTTGAGCTTGAATGTGATGCTAGTGAAATTGGATTAGGAGGTGTGTTATTACAATATGGCAAACATGTTTCATACTTTTCTGAAAAATTGAGTGGGCCTAGTCTGAACTATTCTACTTATGATAAAGAATTATATGCTCTTATTCGGACCTTAGAAACATGGCAACATTATTTATGGCCCAAATAATTTGTTATACATTCTGATTATGATTCTTTGAAACACATTAAGAGTCAAGCAAAATTGAACTGTAGACATGCTAAATGGATTTAATTCATTGAGACTTTCCCTTATGTCATTAAACACAAGAAGGGTAAAGAAAATGTTATTGCTGATGCATTGTCTCGTCGTTATACTATGCTTTCACAACTTGACTTTAAAATATTTTGTTTGGAGACCATCAAAGATCAATATGTGTATGATGCTGAATTTAAAGATGTATTGCAAAATTGTAAAGAAGGGAGGACATGGAATAAGTTCGTCGTTAATGATGGATTTGTGTTGCATGCTATGCATTCCAACTAGCTCCGTTCGTCTTTTGTTGTTGCAGGAGGCGCGTGGAGGAGGATTAATGGGACATTTTGGCGTGAAGAAAATAGAGGATATACTTGCTACACATTTCTTATGGCCAAAGATGAGACAGGATGTTGAGCGTTTTGTTGCTCGTTGCACTACATGTCAAAAAGCTAAGTCACGATTCAATCCTCATGGTTTATATATGCCTTTGCACTTACCTAGTGTTCTTTGGGAGGATATATCTATGGATTTTGTTTTAGGATTACCTCAAACAAAGAAGGGGAGGGATAGCATATTTGTTGTTGTCGATAGATTTTTGAAAATGGCACACTTCATACCATGTCATAAAAGCGATGATGCTGCTAATGTTGCTGATTTATTCTTTCATGAAATTATTCGCTTGCATCGTGTGATAAATACTATTGTTTCAGATCATGATACTAAATTTCTTAGCCACTTTTGGTGATGTTTATGGGCTAAGTTGGGGACTAAACTGCTTTTTAGTACTACTTGTCACCCTCAAACTGATGGACAAACTGAAGTAGTCAATAGAACATTGTCTACTATGCTTAGGGTTGTTTTGAAGAATAATAAGAAAATGTGGGAAGAATGCTTGCCTCATATTGAATTTGCTTATAATCGTTCGTTGCATTCTATTACTAAGATGTGCCCTTTTGAAATTGTGTATGGTTTCCTACCTCGTGCACCTATTGATTTGTTGTCTCTTCCATCTTCAGAGAAGGTTAATTTTGATGCTAAACAACATGCTGAATTGATCTTAAAATGCATGATTTAACTAAGGAAAAGATTGAGTGTATGAATGCTAAATATAAACTTGTTGGAGATAAGGGTAGAAAACTTGTTGTGTTTGCACCTGGAGATCTTGTTTGGTCACATTTGCGTAAGGATAGATTTCCTGATTTGCGCAAATCAAAGCTGATGCCACGTGTTGATGGTCCTTTTAAGGTGTTAGAGAAAATAAATGATAATGCATATAAACTTGAGTTGCCTGCAGATTTTGGGGTTAGTCCCACTTTTAACATTGTAGATTTGAAGCCTTATTTGGGTGAGGAAGATGAGTTTTCGTCGAGGACGACTTCATTACAAGAAGGGGAGGATGATGAGGACATCAATACCATTGTTACACCCACAGCCCCTACTGCTACATATACTGGACCAATTACTAGAGCTCGCGCATGCCAATTAAATTATCAGGTACTTTCGTTTCTTGGTAATGATTCTAATGTGCATGAGAATATGATGTTGCCTAAATTGGATACGTTTATTTTGCTTACAAATGAAGGGCCTAGCATGTACAAGAGGCATGATCACTTGAGCAAGATCAAGCATGGAGATGATGGCATGCGCAAGGGAAACAAGACTGGAGTTTCAAGTGATGATTTCAGGACTTTGAAACCACCATAATGAGTGTATGAAGGCTTGGACGAAATATACAAGATGCCACTTCCTAAATTTCGTCCAGAGGCTATTATAGGTGTTGCGTGACCTTATTCTTGGGCTAGGCCCATGTAATTTCCAAATAGTATAGTATAGGCTATTTTTAGAGTCCGTATGTGTGGGGAAACAAGAGATAGGGTTGGTTTTGGACCCCTCCCCCAAGGGCTACGAAATTCCCCCCTCTTCCTCCATATATACAGCCCTTAGGGC
This sequence comes from Triticum urartu, assembly GCF_056163025.1. NCBI lineage: Eukaryota > Viridiplantae > Streptophyta > Magnoliopsida > Poales > Poaceae > Triticum > Triticum urartu. The sequence goes on along the minus strand of NC_141875.1, from coordinate 318,827,920 downwards.
ATCGTTTAGACTTTGAGTTTTGTTTATATTAAAAGTTCGTCATAGCTGCAACTTCGCGTACTTCATTTGTGTTCAACGACCAGACCAAGACGTCACAGAACCCCACTTGGTCAATAAAGCTTTCCTCTTTTATTTACAATATCCAGATTGCAATTTCAGTTTCTTGCTTGTTCTCTGTTTGCTTGCGGGAAATAGACCCTCGTGGTTAGGTTGATCATGCTCCGGCATGGTCAATAACCTCTCGGAGTTGGTTTAGCGGTTGCTAAGGCGCGACGTCCTCGCACATTCGTAGTCGGATCGTCAAAGTCTACTCCACCATAAACGATAGTTGCCATCTCATCGAAAGACGGGACACATTTGCCTCTATCAAGGTTCGATCGGCTTCAGTTAGCAGCAGTAGCGAAGGAATCGTTCGGGTTCAGTTAACAGCCAAGGGATCGATCGCTCAGGTTCAATAATGTAGCTAGTGTAACGCTCGGGTTCAGTAAGCGAACGCCTCGCTCGGGTTCAGTTAGAGCCCAACGCCTCACCGCACACACATGTGTACTTGTACGAGAGAAACGCGCAAACCTCCGTGCATCGCTCGGCCCCAACCACCCACCGTAACTAGGAACTCCCCGAAATTTTTCGCGCCCTCGCTTCTACCATGATTTTTTCCGTTATGGACGTCCCAAAGAATGTCATGCAGGTGCGTCCCCGGCCCGCCCAGGATGAAACTCCCATTTTGTGTCATAATTTTTTGTCATAGAAGTAGGAGCCCACCACATCTATGATGATACGTGGTTTTGTCACAATTATCATCATAGAAGTGTCATAAGCATGACAGGAAAAAAATTCGTTCGACCCAAAATGTCACGGATGTGTCTTTTTTTGTAGTGAGGCCTGTGTGATTTGACGGCTCGTTACTGCTGGATGGGTGGGGCCCCGTGATTTGACTTGTCATTATCATTATTACTGCGACGCTACGACCGGCGTGAGTCTCCCGATTCCTGACCACCTCCATGGTATACAGGTGCCAAGTATCATGCTACCTCCGTCCTGGTTTATTGGTCCCCATTGTATATTGTGTCAAATTTTGACTATAGATTGAACTAACAAAATGTTCATGCATGTTACCAAAAATTATATCACTAAAAACTATGTTCAAATACGAATCCATCGATATAATTTTTGTTGACATGCATTAACACTTTGTTAGCTAAATCCTTGGTCAAAATTTGGCACAAACTACAAAGGTGACCTATAAACCAAGACAGAGGTAGTACTCTACAGTAATGGGCTTATAGCCCGCTTACATGGCACTTTTGCTTATATGTCGAGGAGAGAGACGTGGGCAAAATGGTGGGAATGGGATCTTATGCAACACCCTAGCTACTTACTCCTTGGCAAATGCAATAAATACTACAAAGAAAGAGATAGAGTGAAGTAAAAAAATACTCTTATAGCCAATCTTATAGATAACCTTGTTGTATGAGTGACTATAATTGATGAGTATGTATGACATGCCAATATCAGATAGCCTAACACACCCGGACGGAGGAAGTAGTTTCATGCATGCCAAGTAGGCAAAAAAATGCTCAATTATAGCTGTCTGAAATCTCCAAGGGTGCGACCGCGTGAGCGAGGCGACAGTCATGGTAGGCGCAACCATGATACGGGCTGCTGACAGCCCTTGGATCTGAGATCGAACGGTCGCATGCTGAGTTGTTAAAAAATTGCAGAATAACCCTCTAGGATAGGATATTTACCCATAGGTCTAGAATCACGCCATGCAACTGTTCGATCTTAGATACAAGCATGTATCATGGGAGCATGGAAAGCTTCATATCACCTGTAATTTTCTCAACGCTTGACGTGCGAACACACAAATGTTATACTGTCAGGCCTACAAAGTGGGTCTAGTAGAGATGACATCTAATTGGGCCCCCATAGTACTCGGCATGAATCCATTTATCCATCGGGAAAGCCACTACCCTGTCGTTCGCACATCCTACTCTGCATTTTTACAACCGAAAAACCGCTAGCAGTTTGCTCCTACTCATCCCAGCCGTCCTTTAACATTACGGTAGTTCGCTACTAGTCATCCGTCCTTTCACATTATAGCAATTCCACTAATCCTAACCCTCCTCCAAAATCCATTGCGTCCCAAATCTCCATGATCTGCGGTGAGTACAAGGTTAGAACAATCAGCGGCGATGAGTTCAACATCAACTACACCCATTCTTCCGCGACGGTGAAAGGATGCCTTGCTCGCTTCAAACGCATGTTCTAAAAGTCAGGTGGTGATGAGTGGGTCGCTCGGCTAGATGTTGAGTACACCATAGTCTTGGGAAAAGAGAAGAATCCAAAGGAGGAAGAGAAGAATCTAAAGATGTTGAGTACACCATAATCCTGGTTTGCGTGCATAACTTGTGCTTGGTCTACCACATGTGCCATGCCGACGTTAAGTGCGAGGATTTTAAGAACTTCCTCACGGATGACGGAGTCAAATTTGTTACTGTAGACTTTCGTATCGACGAGGAAGTCCTGGGTCGGATAGGCCTCGTTGTAGGTCAGCCCTTCGACTCCAGAAGAATAGGTTGGTTTCCTCCCGTGAGCCTTCAATGCTGACCCTAGCAGGAGCCATGGTTGATCCTTCGTACGACAAACTGACAAAACCTGACCACAAGTTTCATCTTGCATAGGAGTGCAATTTAATAGATAAAGACCACATCCAGTACGCTGCAATGGATGCCTACCTTTGTTTCAATATCTACAAGGGTTGGATGAAAACTAAGAGCCTAGTGTGCAGTTCAAGCAAAGAAGTATCAGCCAAGAGGAAGAGGGACAAGGACGAAGTCGAGGACGTGGACGAGGAGTCCGAGTAAGGTGGCAGTGTCGTTGCTCATGGTGGTTCTAATGCAGTGTCTACCGGATTAGTTGCTTAGTTTAATTTCAGGGTGCTTAGTTTTATTTCAAGGATGTGTTGTGCTGAGCCCCCAACAGAACTATGTTATATTCTTTCTCGTTACTTTAACTCTTCAGTACGTACATACTTGTATTTCTTACAGTTCATCTTGTAGTTGGTAGTACTCGTTTCTTCACATTATATACGTACAATATATATGGCCAACATCATATATGGTTATACTATTAACCACGCTCTAAGCATGCCACATACGCAAAACACTTAAAAGAGCTATGTAATTCTAAAAACTTAAATGAGAGAAGTTTACCCAAAGCATAAAGGAGTCTAGTCGTCAAAGAATTAAATAGGTATGCTAATTTCTTTAATAGATGTCAACACCCCATCTAAGCACATACTAGCTTTTTTAATAGTACTATATGCATAATTTGGCGACGAGCGCTCCCTATATGTACCATCTTTTTTCTTTAATTTCATCTTGTTAGTTTTGCTCCATGGCGCAATCCATTATTACTACTACTGTACAAAAGTACATTTAAAAGGCTAGAGGGCGGGGCAGTCTCGCTTGGTCAGTTTCACGAGAGGCGAGGGCCTTTGTGATTTGATGGCTCATTACTGTTGGAAGGTGGGGCCTTGTGATTTGACTGCTTGTATAAATGTTGCTGACGACCTGAGGAGGAGCAAAGAACCGTGTAGTATACTCAAGTTTTTCACTGGAGTAGGAGTAGTATGACGGAGGAGCGCGAAACACGGCAACCCAGTGCGATATGGAGATTAAAATGATCTAATTTGCTAGTGATCGATCCCACAGCGCCACTCATCGTTAGCATTATTCTATTCGTGCCTCGCTGAGAATGTGACACATGCAGTGAAACACCCGAAGCAAAAGAAGAAACACAAGAGCAAAAGAAGAAGGAAGATTACCCCCCCCCCCCAAAAGGAAGATGCACACACAAGTCTGGGGCGTTGCTCTCTACTTCATGAAGAGTTGACTACGGAGTCCTAAATGCTTCTTCATCGCCTCCACGGCCTTCATCTCCTCGCTCGTCTCCTCCGCCATCTTCTTCATTCTGTCCATGACGCGAGATTTATCGACACGAGCGTTCATCATCTCTTCCACGGCCACATTACATAACTTGACAGCAGCCGGGTGCTCGATGCGGAGCTTCGCCAACTCCTCCTTTTGTTCCATGACAAGGGCGTGTAGCATCTTCACCGAGGAACTACTATTCTCATGCAGCTTCTTCCAGCCGGCGTTCTCCTCCTTCAATAGGTCGAGCTCATGGCAGAGCTTCGCCTTGTCCTCCTGAAGTTGCAGGATTTCGCGGTCGCCTTCTTACCCAAGGCAATGCTCTCCTTCAACAGCTTCACCAAGTCGGCGGTTAACTCCTCCTGGTTATTGAGCTCAGCGGGCATGTCATCGAGGCTCTCCTTCAGCAGCTTCACCAAGCCGTCGGTCAACTCCTTCTCCTTATTGAGCTGAGCGGGCATGTCATCAAGGGATAACGACTCCAGTACCGCTAGCTCGGCATGTTCGCCTACGTGGCTAGGGTGCTCCTGGGAGCCCTCGCCTGCCCGTGAGAGATCTTTCGAACACCCCGCGAGGCGGTGAGCCCTCTCTTTTTCCGTGGCCTTGGTCGCCACTCCCTTCTTACTAGTAGTTCTCGACCTAGAGCTCTGCACACCGGCCATGGTAGGGAAGGACGAACAAGAAAGACTTATGAGGAGGAAGGAAGAGTAATTTTTAGCTAGGTAGTTCCCCTTTTTATAACCTACTAGCACTAGTACTAAAACTTGCATAGTGGGAACACGTTCGGGTTTGATGCGTGCTAGGTGTGAGCAGGTTTGCACTTAATTATAGCATTGTAGTAGTACTTTGGAATGTGATGGGAACAAGCTAAAGACTAATTGATGGTTTTGGTTTTGAGGCCTGAAACGGCTCCCGGTGAGTTTCTTGGAACACAAATTTCAAGTACTACTGCTCAAATGCGGTCACACAAGTTAGTGATGTAACTGGTTGTACATGTCACACCAAGCCGATGCTTGTCCCTTCGGTGAGACGCGGGTTCGACCGACCGTCTGTTGGTGCGACCGACTATAAGTATTACGCGATGGAGACTTGTGGTTGTGGATTTGGGTGATTGTCACGACCAAGCATTCAAAAACTAGTGGTAAATCAATTACCATCTTTTTTCCAAATGACCAAGTATTTTCACAGGAATACAATACATATAGATGGAGTGATTTTCACGGTTGCAAACCTCCATGGCGCCGCAAGTTCACTGCAGTAGCAACGGAGTAGGTCACTAGCTCACCTCGCCTACGATGCATGCCCAGCGGTGCCGCCGCAGTTGGTCCTGCGATATGGCTTCTCCTACCGCCCATTTGAACAGTTACACCGGCTGCTCATGCATTCCGTAGGCATGTGCATTCTTTCCTCCGCAGTCGACTCCGTGAATATGATCTCTGCCATTAGCCCCAGCTCGAAATCAACGTGACATTGCCAGATGCTGACATCCCTCGGCATCTCTCCCCTGAGATCGACTTGTGCCTCCGCCTTGTGCTTTCCCAGGTGCAGCTCCTTCGAACCTGTCTCCAATCGATGCGACGCTTCCTCGATCCGATTTGCCCTTGTTGCTCACCACCTGAAATGCAGCCCTGGCATGTCCTCTGGCGCCACCGATATGTGGTTCCAGAGCAATGGATCCCCTCTGAAACACATGTGGGTTTCGCTCAAAGGCGGCAGTGTTACGGGCCGCAGCGAGAGGGCAGCATGTGAGATCCTGGGATCTAAGGGATTATCCATGGCGGTATCCGGTGGGCGAGGGGGAGGCGAGCGTAGGCGCTAGGGGAGTCGTAGACTAAGATAAAGATAGTACTACTCCACTTCGTCCATATTTAAATACAAATGCCACCAACAATAACCCAAGCAAAAATTAATCATGATGCCTGCGTCCTGGTTTATTGGCCCCCTTTTTATTTTGTGTCAATTTTTTACCAAAAATTCAACTAACAAAATGTTGATGCATGTCACCAAAAATTATACCATTGGAATCACATTTGAACATAGTTTTCGATGACATTACTTTTTATGACATGCACAAATATTATGTTACATAAAATTATGGTCAAAAATTGGCACAAAATATGAAGGAGACCAAAGGAAGTAGCAACCCATGATTTAACTACTCGCATGCACGCAGTGCAGTAGTAATGTCATTCTCAACTACTTCCTCCTTCACGTGCACTCAATTTGCATGCGATGTATTAATTGACCATCAATGAAGTGAATGACTTTACACGCGTCAAATTATCACATGGGGTGGATCTTCGTACAAAAATGCATCCCACCATGTACCCGTGTGTGCGTGCGAGGGAATGAGTGTGTGCGTGCACGTCTTCGCTTCGTGCACGTACTGCCAATGTGCATGAGAGAGGACGAGTACATTCCTCTGGAACCAACAGCACGTCACTGTGATCAATCCACACAAGGAGGTCACAACAACGCCTCCACATGTGCCACGCGGCTTCATGGATACCCCCCACATCATTTTAATCATAATATATTAACTGAAAAAGGGAGAGACACTGTGTAGCGTGCCATTGGAATTCTAATTTACGTGTTTTTCACATACTGGAAGTACTAGTAAGGTACACTTGCATTGCACACATGAGATATTGTAACCAAATTATGAATAAATACCACACTATAGCATGTAGGCTTTGAGTCATATACGCATATGTAAACGTTCGTTTAATTCTTATAGTTCATCTCATTCAAAATTAATTAGTTTTTATAAAAAAGTTAATCTATTTTATGATTCATGGAATTGTGCACTATAAAGCATAAAGTAAAAACAAATAATGGCAATTCAACTAGAAAAAAAGTTTGGGCAATTATGATACGGAAGATTCTAAAACAAAGGAGAAGTACTTGTGTTTTGATGTTTGTGCATTGTGCTTACTAGTAAGGTACACGTGGATTGCACGCATGACATTTGGCAACCAAATTATGAATAAATACCACACTATAGCATGTAAACTTTGAGTCATATATGCAAGATGTAGACGTTCGTTTAATTCTTATAGTTCATCTCATTCAAAATCAATTATAAAAAAAGTTAATCTATTTTAAGATTCATGGAATTGTGTGTTGTAAAGCACAAAGTAAAACAAATAATGGCAATTCAACTAGAAAAAAAGTTTGGGCAATTATGATACGAAAGATTCTAGAACAAAGGAGAAGTACTTGTGTTTTGAGGTTTGTGCATTATGCTTAAGTTCAACCATATAGTCTTCTAGGTTGTACATGTGGCAGAATCTGGTGGAATGTAGATGATATCCAATGGCCAGTAGTGCTCAGATTTGCCATCTCTGCACCCTCGGATTGGCTTCATCCAAGGACCATCTTTCAAAGTTATTCGCACACTATATAGGGGTATATAAGTTCAACCATGGAATCTTCTAGATTGTACATGTGGCAGAATTTGGTGGAATGTAGATGATATCCAACGGCCAGTAGTGCTCGGATTTGCCATCTCTGCACCATCGGATTGGCTTCATCCAACGACCATATTTCAAAGTTATTCACACACTAGATCTGCATCCGTCATTTTCTGACCATGATGGTGTGTCTGCCATCCATCATTTCTGACCATTAGATCTGCATCTAACGGCTGTGAGGTAAGTTGTGGCATTTTTGCAACAATAGCTCACTTCTCTGCTCCAATTTGCAGAAAACCCCTTATTATCTTGAAAGCAACCACACCTCATCAAAACAGCCTGAGAAATATATTTTGAGTGAAACGTAATATATTTTAGTGGCATATGTATATCAAAACAAGAGTGTTTTCTTTCAAGTTTGTGAACAAGTATTATTCTACTTTGGATCCGTTGCAATGCACGGGCACATTGCTAGTAGATATAGATATAGATATAGATATAGATATAGATATAGATATAGATATAGATATAGATATAGAGGTATAGATATAGACTTGTGGCACATCATCTAAAGCCTTTCTACATGCTCATTTTTTGTACAAATGCGCTCCACCGTGCACCCTCGTGTTTGTATGTGGGAATGAGTGCATGTGTGCACCTCTTCTCTTTCGCACACGTAGTCCGTGTGTGTGAGAGATACTAAGATATGGTGAGGGAATACATGTCAATGCAATTTATGTGAAGGAGAGGCCTATATACATACATGTATGTGCATGGGGCCAGGGTGATATACGAGAAGGGAGGGGAGGGGTTGACCGCGCGAGATATTGATAGAGACAGATAGAGGGAAGAGCTCTACGAGCATACAAGCCTTGGGGTATGTGGGGGCTGGAATATGGTGCGAGGGGCCAAGTGGAGGGAGACTGTGAAGGAGTGCACAAGTGTGAGATCGATATTTAAAGAGAGGGGCGAGGACGTGTGCGGTTGCGCGCAGTAGCGGAGCCATGAAAATTAAATGAGCTAGGGGGCCAAGCATTGCTAATCCTTTATGGGGAGGGCCAATTCATCAACTTAAACCATTTTACCAGCAATTGATCTAGTGATCACATTCATATTAGCCTCAATATATAGTGATGTTAGGTGGGCAGGGCCATTGCTGCCCCTGTCTTCGCCACTGTGCACGCGTCTGAGAGATGAAGCGGAAGGCATGGATGATGAGAGGGAGAGGATGGATAGATAATGTGGGTGTATTAGCTATGTAGTCCTATATAGAGAGAGGTAGATTGATCGATGTGTACGTGGGAAAGAGGGTGAGACCTGACTAGATATATAGATCGATCGGTTTGTGTGGAAAACTGTGAAAGACCTAGAGGGGCCTGCCTCCTGAGTGGTCGGACCGGACGATGTCTTCTTCTTAGGGGCGGTCTCGGGAGGCCTCCTGCTTCCATGATCCGGGACTTCCAGTGACGTGGCCTGGAAGGCTCGTTCCAGGGAACACACCGCGTCCTTCTCTTCACAGGGCACCGTGATGACTCCGCCGCTTCCTGGCATCTTGAGGACGTTGTAGCCATGGTGAGTTACGGCCATGAACTTGGCCAGCGCTGGGTACCCAAGGATGGCGTTGTACGGCAGGCGAATGTGAGCGACGTCGAAGTCGATGAGCACGGTGCGGTAGTTGTCGCGTGCCCCGAAGGTGACAGGGAGGCGGACCTGCCCAATCGGGACGGTGGAGCCGTCGGTGATACCGGAGAAAGGCTTGGTTGGCTGAAGCTGGCTGTAGGGCACTTGGAGGTTGTTGAACGTCTCCATGGACAGGACGTTGAGCCCTGCCCCGCCATCGATGAGGGTCTTGGTGACCACCATGTTGCTGACGATCGGGGAGCAAAGCATCGGGAGAACTCCGGCTGTAGCCGCACACTTGAGCTGATCTGCTGAGCTGAACGTGATGGTGCATGCCGACCACCTGAGAGGGCGCGTGGCTTCAAGCCTGGGGAGGACTGCGTTCACTTTGCGGGAGAACTGCTTGAAGATGCGCTGAGAGGCTGGGGCTTGTGCCCCGCCCAGGATGCAGGCGATCGCGCGCGGCTCCTGGAAGCCCCCAGCCCCTCATCCTGGTGGCGGTCCTCGTTTCTCCTTGGCTGCGGCGGCAACGGCGGGAGGCCTGCGTTGCCTTGCGGGCGATCCTCGCGACGTTGATCCCTCCAGCCTCCCTCGCGAGGCGGGTCTTGCCAGCGATCCTCGCGAGGTTGATCGCGCCACCCTTGGCGCGGGCCACGGTCTTCCCAGCGTCCTGCCTTCCTTCCTCCTCCTCGACCGTAGCCCCGGTCACTGCGGTCAGGGCGACGGCCGATCCTTCCTTCTCGCACGGCTCGGAGCTCTTGACATTCATTGGTGTTGTGGGTGTGGAGGTCGTGGTACACACAGTACCGGCTGCCCTTGGAAGGTTCGGGCTGATCTCTGCCTCGCTTGGTGTCTGGTTCTGCCGCGAGCACGGCAGCCCCCTTGCGCTTCACATCCTTGGCCTTGGGCTTCTTCTCTTCTGGGTCTGCGGCAGGCAGCTCGAGGAGGGAGAGACGCCCTTCCTCGGCCCTGGCACACTTGGTTGCCAGGTTGAACAGCTCCAAGGAAGTGCACAGGTCTTCATGCATCGCCAACTCCTCCTTCATCTTGACGTCGCGCACGCCGTTGGAGAAGGCCGAGATGATGGCCTCCTCAGTCACCTTGGGAACCTTGAGGCACGCGTTGTTGAAGCGCTGGATGTACTTCTGCAGGGTCTCCCCGGGCTGTTGCTTGATGCGGCGCATGTCGCTCACGGCGGGTGGCCGGTCGCGAGTGCCCTGGAAGTTGGCGATGAAGTGGGTGCGCATCTCGTCCCAGGAGGAGATTGTGCCTGGAGCCAGGTTCAGGAGCTAGGTGCGGGCCCCGTCCTTGAGCGCCATGGGGAACCAGTTCGCCATGACCTTCTCGTCTCCGTTGGCAGCTTCGATGCCCAGCTCATAGAGCTGGAGGAACTCCGCAGGGTCAGCCGTGCCGTCGTAGCGAGGAGGCAAGTCTGGCTTGAACTTGCCGGGCCACGCGACGCTGCGTAGCTCGGCGGTGAAGGCGCGGCAGCCTGCTGTGGCCACGGGAGGCCTTGGATGACGGGGAGCTTGGTCTTGCATGTCCCCACGCGCTGCAGCTGGGAGCAGCGCGGAGTCTTGACGCGCGGGAGCAGGAGCATGGTCGCGACGTGCTGGAGCAGGGAGCGTCCGGGCAGCTTCTTGCGGGTGAGGGACTTCTTGACAGCTCTGCTCTTGCCGCGCTTTCGCCTGACGGAGCGGGTTCTGCCCAGGGGCCACGCGCCTTGGAGCCATGGCGCCGTCCTGAGGAGGAGGCGGTCGGGGCACCGCCGGAGCTTCATCGCCCGCGCGGGGCGGGGTGCGGTGCAGCGGAACGGACGGTGCAGGAGAGCCCCCTGCGGCGCAGATGAGCTCGGCGATGCGGTCGAGCCATTTTTCATAGACGTCGTCGACGGGACGGTAGCGCAGGAGCTCGTTCACCGCGATGATTGCAGCGGGAGTTGCGGTGCGGCCGTCCTGTCGCACAGACGGATACTGGGATGATGCTTGCTGCTCGTCCCTTGCCGGGCCAGTGGCGGCGTTGACGGCAGGTGACGGGGAACGGCGAGGACGCCCGCCGACAGGGGCCATTTGGGCGACGCGGGAAGCGAGTGCGGCCCGATGCTCGGCGCGGGCCCGGCGAGCGTCAGACATGGGCATGATGGTCGGAGGAGAACAGGGTGGTGGAAGACGAATCCCGGCGCACCCCTACCTGGTGCGCCAAATGTCGGATTTCGGGTTCCGGCAGACCCTTGAGGTTCGAACACTGGGGTGCGTGCGGAGATTTCGCCTCCTACCTACCTGCGCCCCTCCGCCCCGCTAGGATCTAAACTACGGAAAGAACTACACAAGAGCCACAGCGTTTATACTGGTTCGGGCCACCATTGTGGTGTAATACCCTACTCTAGTGTGTGGTGTGGTGGATTGCCTCTTGGGCTGATGATGATGAACAATACAAAGAAGAACAGCCTCGCGAGGGTCTGTTCTTGGCTGGGGCGATGAACTGCTGGGGGGAGTTCAGTCACCTTTCTCTCTCTCTCTCTCTCTCTGATCCTTTCTTTTATCCTTCGATCCCCCCTATTTCCTTCCAACCCCCTTTGCTCTGTGGGTGGCTGGTCCCATTTATAGAGGCCCTAGTCCTCTTCCCAAATATCGAGCGGGAAGGGAGCCAACAATGGCGGGCTAATTTGAAGGGGGGCATCTAGTATCAGCTATCCTGACAAAAGTAGTCTTCGCCTGCGCAAAGCTCTGGTGATGACGCCGTCTTGGGCTCCACGGTGACCTCCGTCCTGTAGTCCCCATGGTCTTGGTCTCGTTGCACCGAAATGGAAACCTTTGCCTGATGCCTCGGTACTCCGCGGCTGCGCTTGCCCCCTTTGCACCAAAGAGGAAAGGAGGACACTGCGCGGGCTGGCACCCGCCTGGCACTTTCGGTCGTCATGGCTTGCGTCACGGGCATCTCATGAGGTACCCCGCCTTGATCTCTCCGCCTCCTCGTGAGCCAGCCTGACGAGGCCGTGCCTGAGGAAGCTCCGCGTCGTCCGCCCCGCGAGGCTTGGCCCCTCGCGAGGGTCTTGGGTTTGTGTTGGTGAAGATGGGCCACGCTGGCCCCCCCTTTGAGCCACGCCGCAGGCAGGCAAGTCTGGGGACCCCCGTTCCCAGAACGCCGACATAACCTACCTCTTTGTTGAAAAAGGAAAGAAACTGGGGGGTCGGGTAGTTTGTGTAGGACTAGATTTGCTGCCCTCACATAGGAAAAAAGTTCAAAGAGAACAAATATGGGACCAACGCAGATATGCTGCTTTGGTAGGCATGCCAGCAGTCCGGTGCGCAGGCTCACCGGGAGCGCGAGCCATCGGTTTGACCGCCGCTCGCCTCTCTCCCACAACTCCCACTACTCCATATTGATGGTGTGCCCGAGCGGCCGCACCCCCCATCCTCGCCACACACACACAATCCTCTCTCTCCGCTTGCATCCTCGACGCCGCTCTCAGTCCTCAAAGCCGTCAGTGTATGAGGATGCCGCCGAAGCGCCCCATCGGAGGGAGTGGCGACGCCGGGTGATGAGGACATCAATACCATTGTTACACCCACAGCCCCTACTGTTACATATACTGGACCAATTACTAGAGCTCGCGCACGCCAATTAAATTACCAGGTACTTTCGTTTCTTGGTAATGATTCTAATGTTCATGAGATTATGATGCTGCCTAAATTGGATACATTTGTTTTGCTTACAAATGAAGGTCCTAGCTTGGAGAAGGATGAACATTGGAGCAAGAACACGAATGGAGTTGATGGCATGCGCAAGGGGATCAGGAACGGAGTTACAAGTGATGATTTCAGGACTTTGAAGCCGCCATAAGGAGTGCATGAAGCCTTGGACGAAATATACAAGATGCCACTTCATAATATTCGTCCATAGACTATTCTAGGTGCTGCGTCACCTTATTAATGGGCCAGGCCCATGTAATTTCGAAATACTTAAGTATAGGCTATTTTTAGAGTCCGTATGTGTGGGCAAACAAGAGTTAGGGTTGGTTTCGGACCCCACCCTCAAGGGCCACGAAATTCCCCTCTCTTCCTCCATATATACAGCCCTTAGGACGTCGTTTAGACTTGGGTTTTGTTTAGATTAAAAGTTCGCCATAGCTGCAACTTCGCGTACTTCGTTTGTGTCCAACGACCAGACCAAGACGTCACAGAACCCCACCTTGATCAATAAAGCTTTCATCTTATATTCGCAATATCCAGATTGCAATCTCAGTTTCTTGCTTGTTCTTCGTTTGCTCGCAGGAAACAGGCCCTCGTGGTCAGGTTGATCGTGCTCCGGCGTGGTCAATAACCCCTCGGAAGTTGGTTTAGCGATTGCTAAGGCGCGACGTCTCGCACGTTCGTAGTCGGATCGTCAAGGTCGACTTCCACAGAAAACGATAGCCACCATCTCATCGAAACATCGGGACACCTTTGCCTCTATCAAGTGGTATCAGATTTCCAGGTTGCTCGGTGAGATTTTGTAGTTTTTCGTAGATTAGATCGAGTCTGTTCTTCATACCTACAGTCCACGAAAAAGCCACAAAAAAAATTAGGGTTAGTTCATCATATCCGAACCAATCTGAGCCTTTGCATAATCTTTTTAGGGTTTTTGCTTTGTTGAATTTGCGGTTGCATCGTCGTGTCAAGTTGCTGGTCTTAGAGTCTAGTCTTTTAGAGTTTCGAGTTCTGGTCATAAGTTGTCACGCCGCCGCCGCACCATCATCATCGCCCATCTACCACTTTTGCTTATCCGCCACCGCTCTGAATCCTTATCCATATACTACTACCAATCCGTATCCATATACCACCATCAATCTCTATCCATATACCACCACCGCTACCACATACCACCACCGCTGCCATATACCACAACCATATATCCACCACCAATCCGAGTTCTTCTCATATTAGGTTTGTTCTTGAGATCAATCTCAATTCCGATTCGTGTTTCCTTGCCTGCGTAGGTCTCGGAAAAAAAAAAAAAGGAGTCTGGAGACCCCCGGGCAGTTTTTAGGCCAAAATTTTCTCGGGCAAAAATTTTTTTTCCCTATCCTATTTTTAGGCTTTTCTGAGTCTTTTGAGCCACGTGCCATCATAGTGATTTTTTGTCGCACTTTTTCGTCGTCGCTGCCCTGATTTCCGAAAAAAAAAAAGTGGAAAAAAAATTTTCGTGCCCATATTATCAGTTTGACGAGGGAAGAGTTTTGAGACACTCGCCATTATAGTAATTTTTCGCAAAAAAAAAAAAAGAGGAGCGCAAAAAAAAAAAAAAGAGGAGCGCAAAAAAAAAAGCGAAAAAAAAAGTTCCAGAGTGTGCTTTTCCCTTATTTACGTGCAGCGCCGTGATTTTGTTAGTGTTCTAGGCTCGCGTCTCTAGCACGGTCTAGCCTAGGACCAGCACAGTACCGTCGTTGAGCGTTTATTCAACTTTGCATCTCTGAATTGATTATTGCTGACCCTTTTTGCTACCATACTATAAGCCTTCCCAGCTCCACATACCTCTACGTCGTGCGTTTGACTCTCCCTGGCAATCGCTCTATCCAAGCTTTTGAGAGTTTTGACTACAACGGTTGTCGGTCACCGCCTGCTGCTGGGTAAGAACTGGTAAGAATTTGAGATTTGCTTGACGGATTTGTGACACCCGCCACCACCACCTCTTGTTAGTATTCTGTAGGATCATATTCTTGTGTGTTTTCTATTGTTGCTAACCATGGCAGGATCACAAGCCGACGAGACTGACTGGGAGAACATGACGAATCAGGAGTTGCATGATAAATTTCAGCAAATGATGAATGGACAGGTGCAGGATGTGCTAAACAGATTTGAAGAGGCCATGGAGAAGATAGATGACATGGAGAAGACGTTCGAAACAAAGCTCGATGACAGGTTTAATGAATTGCTCGCGCGTCTTCCACCACCACCACCACCGGCTGCACCTAACGCACCTCTACAACAACAACAACGACGACTACCTACACATCGTGAAACAGCCCTCCGCCGAGCGAGCCGTCTCCCTCTTGCACCTGGCCAAACTGTTGGTGCTGCTGTTGCTACTTCTGTGGCTCCTGCTGCTGATGCGGAGGAGGATGATTTTGCTGGCGATTACGAGGATGAGGTTGATCAAAATCAGAACTACGTGCCACCACCAGCACAGCAACCATCAGGTCGTCCACATGCAAATAATGGCAATGGTAGGGCTCACCCTCAGGTACGAGATCATGACCATCTCCCTAAACTAAAATTGAATATTCCACCATTTGAGGGTAGATATGTTCCTGATATATATCTTACTTGGGAGTTAGAAACTGAACAACGATTTACATGTTTACAATATCCCGAGGAGAGACGTGTTCCTGCTGCTGTTTGTGCATTCACTAGTTTTGCATGTGTTTGGTGGTCTGAGCATTGTAGATTATATCCCATTCCTGCTACTTGGGCTGCTTTGAAAACTGCTATGCGTACTCGTTGGGTTCCACCATATTATCAACGTGAATTACTTCAAAAATTGCAGCGCTTAAGACAGGAAAAAAATTCTGTAGAAGAATATTATCAGGAATTACAAACTGGCATGATTAGATGTGGTATTGTTGAGGAGAATGAAGCTATGCTTGCACGTTTTATGGGTGGATTAAATAGAGAGATTCAGACGATTCTAGAGTATAAGGAGTATACTAATATCACTCGTTTATTCCATCTTGCTTGTAAAGCTGAACGTGAAGTGCAGGATCGACAGGCATTGGCGCGGACTAACTTTTCTGCAGGTCGACCTTCTTCATGGACACCACGTGCATCATCTACTTCCACACGTTCTGCTTCACCGGCGCCTCCGTCGGCTGCCACCTCCAACCGTGATACAATAAAGCAGGCACAATCACCACTATCTGCCAAGAGCACACCTTCTGGGCCTGCAAAGAGCTCTTCTTCATCCATGGCATCAACAGGGCAGACACATGATATTATTTGTCGACGTTGCAAGGGTGGAGGTCATTATGCGAGAGAATGCCCATCTAAGCGTGTGATGATTGTTACTGAGGATGGTGGGTATGAGTCCGCTAGTGACTATGATGAGGAGACTTTGGCTCTTATTACACGTGACGAACACGGTGGAGACGATTCTGATCATGAGACGCAATACATGGCTCCTGAAGATGCTGACAGGTATGAATGTTTAGTTGCTCAACGTGTTTTGAGTGTGCAGGTTACACAAGCTGAGCAAAATCAGAGGCATAATTTGTTCCATACAAAGGGAGTTGTGAAGGAACGTTCTGTTCGCGTGATCATAGATGGAGGGAGTTGCAACAACTTGGCTAGCATCGAGATGGTGGAGAAGCTATCTCTCACCACAAGACCACATCCACATCCTTACTACATCCAATGGTTCAACAACAGCGGCAAGGTTAAGGTAACACGTACTGTTCGTGTGCATTTTAGTATCTCTACATATGTTGATTATGTTGATTGTGATGTGGTACCTATGCAAGCATGTTCCTTATTACTTGGTAGACCATGGCAATTTGATAAAAATTCTATTCACCATGGTAGAAACAATCAGTATACTCTTGTTCATAAGGATAAAAATATTACTTTGCTTCCTATGACTCCTGATTCCATTTTGAAAGATGATATTAATAGAGCTAATAAAGCAAAACAGGAGAAAACTAAGAGTGAAAATCAGATTGTGGCAAAAGAATTTGAGCAACAAATGCAGCCTCATAATAATAAACAATCTAGTGTTGCTTCTGAAATTAAATTGAAAAGTGCATGTTTACTTGCCACCAAATCTGATATTGATGATCTAGATTTTAGCAAATCTGTTTGCTATGCTTTTGTGTGCAAAGAGGCATTATTTTCATTCGAGGACGCGCCTTCCTCTTTGCCTCCTGCTGTCACTAACATTTTGCAGGAGTTCGCCGACGTCTTTCCACAAGACGTGCCACCGGGATTACCACCTATTCGCGGGATTGAGCATCAAATTGACTTAATTCCCGGTGCATCATTACCCAACCGTGCACCATACCGTACCAATCCAGAGGAGACGAAGGAGATTATGCGTCAAGTACAAGAACTGCTCGACAAAGGTTATATACGCGAATCCCTTAGTCCTTGTGCTGTTCCTATCATTTTAGTGCCGAAAAAGGATGGTACGTCGCGTATGTGCGTTGATTGTAGAGGCATTAATAATATTACTATTCGTTATCGTCATCCTATTCCTAGGCTAGATGATATGCTTGATGAATTGAGTGGCTCTACAATATTCTCCAAAGTTGATTTGCGTAGTGGTTACCATCAAATTCGTATGAAATTGGGAGATGAATGGAAAACAGCATTTAAAACTAAGTTTGGATTATATGAGTGGTTAGTCATGCCTTTTGGGTTAACTAATGCACCTAGTACTTTCATGAGGTTAATGAACGAAGTTTTACGTGCCTTCATTGGACGATTTGTGGTAGTTTACTTTGATGACATATTGATTTATAGCAAATCTTTGGAGGACCATTTGGAACATTTACGTGCTGTTTTTATTGCTCTACGTGATGCACGTTTGTTTGGTAACCTTGGAAAGTGCACCTTTTGCACCGACCGAGTATCTTTTCTTGGCTATGTTGTTACTCCACAGGGAATTGAAGTTGATAAAGCCAAGATTGAAGCTATTGAGAGTTGGCCGCAGCCCAAAACGGTCACACAAGTGAGGAGTTTCCTTGGCCTCGCTGGTTTCTATAGGCGTTTTGTGAGAGATTTCAGCACCATTGCTGCACCTCTCAACGAGCTTACAAAGAAGGATGTACCTTTTGTTTGGGGTACCGCACAGGAAGAAGCCTTCACGGTATTGAAAGATAAGTTAACACATGCTCCTTTACTCCAACTTCCTAATTTCAATAAGACTTTTGAGCTTGAATGTGATGCTAGTGGAATTGGATTAGGAGGTGTGTTATTACAAGATGGAAAACCTGTTGCATACTTTTCTGAAAAATTGAGTGGGCCTAGTCTGAACTATTCTACTTATGATAAAGAATTATATGCTCTTGTTCGGACCTTAGAAACATGGCAACATTATTTATGGCCCAAGGAATTTGTTATACATTCTGATCATGAATCTTTGAAACACATTAAAAGTCAAGCAAAACTGAACCGTAGACATGCTAAATGGGTTGAATTCATTGAGACTTTCCCTTATGTCATTAAACACAAGAAGGGTAAAGAAAATGTTATTGCTGATGCCTTGTCTCGTCGTTATACTATGCTTTCACAACTTGACTTTAAAATATTTGGTTTGGAGACCATCAAGGATCAATATGTTAATGATGCTGAATTTAAAGATGTATTGCAGAATTGTAAGGAAGGGAGAACTTGGAACAAGTTCGTTCTTAACGATGGATTTGTGTTTCGTGCTAACAAGCTATGCATTCCAGCTAGCTCCGTTCGTCTTTTGTTATTGCAGGAGGCGCATGGAGGAGGATTAATGGGACACTTTGGCGTCAAGAAGACGGAGGATATACTTGCTACACATTTCTTTTGGCCAAAGATGAGACGGGATGTTGAGCGTTTTGTTGCTCGCTGCACTACATGTCAAAGAGCTAAGTCACGACTCAATCCTCATGGTTTATATATGCCTTTGCCTGTACCTAGTGTTCCTTGGGAGGATATATCTATGGACTTTGTTTTAGGTTTACCTCGAACAAAGAAGGGGAGGGATAGCATATTTGTTGTCGTGGATAGGTTCTCGAAAATGGCACACTTTATACCATGTCATAAAAGCGATGATGCTGTTAATGTTGCTGATTTGTTCTTTCGTGAAATTATTCGCTTACATGGTGTGCCAAATACTATTGTTTCAGATCGTGATACTAAATTTCTTAGCCACTTTTGGAGATGTTTATGGGCTAAGTTGGGGACTAAGCTGCTTTTTAGTACTACTTGTCACCCCCAAACTGATGGACAAACTGAAGTAGTCAATAGAACATTGTCTACTATGCTTAGGGCTGTTTTGAAGAATAACAAGAAAATGTGGGAAGAATGCTTGCCTCATATTGAATTTGCTTATAATCGTTCATTGCATTCTACTACTAAGATGTGCCCTTTTGAAATTGTGTATGGTTTCCTACCTCGTGCACCTATTGATTTGTTGCCTCTTCCATCTTCGGAGAAGGTTAATTTTGATGCTAAAGAACGTTCTGAATTGATTTTAAAAATGCATGAGTTAACTAAGGAAAACATTGAGCGTATGAATGCTAAATATAAACTTGCTGGAGATAAGGGTAGAAAACATGTTGTGTTTGCACCTGGAGATCTTGTTTGGTTACATTTGCGTAAAGATAGATTTCCTAATCTGCGCAAATCAAAGCTAATGCCACGTGCTGATGGTCCTTTTAAGGTTTTAGAGAAAATAAATGATAATGCATATAAACTTGAGCTACCTGCAGATTTTGGGGTTAGTCCCACTTTTAACATTGCAGATTTGAAGCCTTATTTGGGTGAGGAAGATGAGCTTCCGTCGAGGACGACTTCATTTCAAGAAGGGGAGGATGATGAGGACATCAATACCATTGTTACACCCACAGCCCCTACTGTTACATATACTGGACCAATTACTAGAGCTCGCGCACGCCAATTAAATTACCAGGTACTTTCGTTTCTTGGTAATGATTCTAATGTTCATGAGATTATGATGCTGCCTAAATTGGATACATTTGTTTTGCTTACAAATGAAGGTCCTAGCTTGGAGAAGGATGAACATTGGAGCAAGAACACGAATGGAGTTGATGGCATGCGCAAGGGGATCAGGAACGGAGTTACAAGTGATGATTTCAGGACTTTGAAGCCGCCATAAGGAGTGCATGAAGCCTTGGACGAAATATACAAGATGCCACTTCATAATATTCGTCCATAGACTATTCTAGGTGCTGCGTCACCTTATTAATGGGCCAGGCCCATGTAATTTCGAAATACTTAAGTATAGGCTATTTTTAGAGTCCGTATGTGTGGGCAAACAAGAGTTAGGGTTGGTTTCGGACCCCACCCTCAAGGGCCACGAAATTCCCCTCTCTTCCTCCATATATACAGCCCTTAGGACGTCGTTTAGACTTGGGTTTTGTTTAGATTAAAAGTTCGCCATAGCTGCAACTTCGCGTACTTCGTTTGTGTCCAACGACCAGACCAAGACGTCACAGAACCCCACCTTGATCAATAAAGCTTTCATCTTATATTCGCAATATCCAGATTGCAATCTCAGTTTCTTGCTTGTTCTTCGTTTGCTCGCAGGAAACAGGCCCTCGTGGTCAGGTTGATCGTGCTCCGGCGTGGTCAATAACCCCTCGGAAGTTGGTTTAGCGATTGCTAAGGCGCGACGTCTCGCACGTTCGTAGTCGGATCGTCAAGGTCGACTTCCACAGAAAACGATAGCCACCATCTCATCGAAACATCGGGACACCTTTGCCTCTATCACCGGGGCTGCTAAAGCACCGGAGCACGGCATGGAGATGGAGACAGAGGTTGTCATCACCGCCGGTGAGTTACCACTGCACCCTGACATCGTCGATGGCGTCGAGCTTCCACAGCCAGAGGCAGAGTTCCACACCGACTCCGACGACCACTCCAGCGACGACGCCGACGACAACTCTGACGACGACTCCGTCGACAACGGTTAGCTGTTTAGTCATCTATACCCATTTATGTGTCAAATAGATCATAGGGTTTCTCTGGTTACTCCTCCCTCCCCTTTTTGGAATAGAAATCCTATGGTTATGTTCTCCCAATCCATGAAATCTGAGTAAGTTTCATTAGATCCGTGTAGTGTATTGATTGTTTGAATGGTAAAGGTGATAAGTGATTAGTTGTTTCATCTGTGCAAATGATTTCTGGTAGTAATCTGACTAGGGTTAGTGTTCATGCTAATAATTCCTAGCCAGGACTTGACAACTGATTTTGAATGACCTACATATGTTTGTGCCATTATTTTCTTCATGATTGGTCTGTACATAGATGATTGTGCTTAAAAATCGAACCATAATCTCTCGATGTGTATAAATAAATAGCCATAAATTCCTAACCCTACTTCACGGCATGTAATCATTGATTTGATGCCAAATTTGTTTTACTATTTGTATAGGTGCTGTCTAACGATGTGGACAGCGAGGATGAAGATGGCCAGAGGAGGTACAAGAGGCAAATCATGAGGGAGCTTTACGCGGGAATGCATAACAGGCATATTAGGACCTGGAACGGTGGCTATGGACGCCCATTTTGCAACTAGAAGCTTCATGACGCGTATCTAAGTGTTCTGGCACATGCAAGAGGACGGGCCGTTGGCTCCTTCAAGTAGAAGTATTCTCGTAGGGTGGCGCATGGCGTGTACGTCGAGTACCTGGAGAAGCTTCAGGATCGTGCCGGCATGTGAGATGAGATGTGGGATGGATTGAACTATGTACGCTTGAGTATGCTTAATGACGGTTGAACTATGTACTTATGGTTGAACTATGCTTATGTACGTGTACACTTATTATCTATCTCTGAGTATGTTAAATATTTGGTCAAAATTTGGTAAAAATTACAAAGGGGGGCCAATAAACCAGGACGCAGGTAGTACGTCAATCACACGCGGTTCCCAAAATTGGAACTATGTGCAATGACTTTAATTTTGCTGTTTTTTCAATCACACACGGCTCTCTCTAGCAAACCGTCGCCCCCAAAATTCATTGTGGGACAGAAAACCCTCACCATCCCACGTCACAAAAACCCTCACCCCGCCCGCCACCCCCTCCGGTACGTTCCCCATTCACACTTGCACAAGCTCCTCCATGTCTATGCCATGGCACCGCCTATCGCGTCGGTAAACACTTAGCTTGACGCCTGCCACTGCCGCCAGGCTGTCGGCAAAGCCCACCGCATTTTGCCACTTTCGCTTGTCGCCGCCTATCGCCATCGACTTTCTCGATGCTGCTCGCGGTCGACCCAGCTCCGCTCGGTTGGGGAATATGTCGTACTGAGGGTTCTTTCACATGGATGACAAGGTAACTAATTTAATGAGATATTATCTCATCTCTTATCCCAGTTCATCTGCCTCCTTTAATCACCCGGCGGAAATCTCCATGAATTCATTTTTATTCGAGCTGATTTGAGGGTTTTCTTTCATCCATAGAATGTACAGTGCGCTGACACTTCAGGACTTTGCGACCTCCACCAGAGATTCCATCTCACCGTACTAGATAACTTGAGGACGCGCGCGGTATGTTCAATCTCACCCTAAATCAGTTGGCATGGCCTACTTTCTTGAACATATTCTAAATATTGCTACATTTGGATAAAAGGTGCCACATGCACCATATACGTCAAAGGGGATTTTCCCCTCTTCTTCTATATTAGGAAAATTAATGATGTATTGTTCTTTTGATTACTCTCATATTTCCATGACATCATGTTTACCCTATTTGTTTAATTATAGATTGTTGTCCTTCGATTTCAACTGTTGTACAGTTCATTCAATTTGGGCCCATATTTGCATGTTACCATATTTTCTTTAACAATCCTACCATTTTCTGCAGCACATCCCTTGCTATTCAACAGGTTATGTAGTGCACAATTTTTCCCTTTACATAGATCAAGGCTCCACGGATGTCATACAACACACAAACCATGGATTTACAATCATTGCTACTGTAAGACTTGATGAACATGGTGACTCCTATTTTGGCACCGGCTTTTGGAAAGAAATTTCTAAGTTTTATGTACTAAAAGCTGGCACTAAAATTGCACTACACATAAAAGGGCCTGGTCATGAGATATATGCTAACTTCCTCGACAAACTTATTGATAAAGACCGAACCTCGTGGCGAGATCCGATCCGTCGTTGCGGTCCGACCTTTCACGACACTCCACCACCAATAGCAGTAACCTCTCGCCCGCGCACGCGATGTACACGATGTAGAGGGTTTGAACCTTGCGGCCCAGCACGAGAAAACCAATCTCGACGAAGGTACTCACGCGCAAAACAATTTCCACGAAGAGAAATCGCAACACAGAGGTTTTCTAAAGATCCCTCCAAAACTTGATACGGGTGTCTATCCTAAAAACACATCGTGTCTATTTCATAAAAATATAACCTCCTTTACAATGAACGCATCATGGCTTTATATATTAACCAATCCATCTAACTTGAGCAACAAACCGAACTATTCATCAATTGATATCTCTCACGGCTAAACATAAAAGGAAACTAATTCTGTTGTAGGTTCGTGCGTCTTCTCTGATTGCATGGCAGGTGGACCCCATCCAATTTCCTTTAAGGAAAGAAGACTCCATGCGCTGCATCTTCTACATGTTCCTCCCTGACACGTCTCTTTGCCTGGCAAGAATAAATATAAAAATCTAAATTGCATTGATTTCCTTTTAAACCAGCGTACAATGCCTCTATATCTCCGATTAGAATATTCCCTTGTAAACTCATCCATATGTACAACCTTGTGGCCTGAGTATGCACGGCTCAAGGACCGATGAGATCCATGCAAGTAGTACTCACGTTGTAGTTTTCCATTACCATATAACTCAGTTCGTTTCTTATCTCCCGGGACCAAATCAAGAAATACACCGTAATTGCATGCGCTCAAAACAAAACAAGAATGATTGTTCAATGATTTGACCACCGAGCCATCTTCACTCAATTGAAAATAATTAGGAGCGTAGATATTTCGCTGTATTCATCCCTCGACATCACTAGCATCAACGTTCGTATCACTTATCCATACAGACTTTGTTCGAAGTAAGTTTTCTTTTCAACTATCTGCATGTTGACTTACCCAGCAATGTCAAATGAATTGTGTAGTATTTAAGCAGCCAATTGTTATTCCCTTTTCTTACTATATTCCTACCTAATAACTTCTAGTTACCAATACACTTTTCTATTTCCATGTTTTAACTAAATATTCCCTATACTCCCATTTCTATCAGAAAGCGATGCTGACAAGGAGACTCCGGAGGTGGAGAACGGGGCTGCCAACAAGCGGAGGCGGGGCAAGCTAGAACCGTAAGCGACTCCAGCAGGCCTAGACTTCACCAGCAGCCTCCCCGATGATATGTTGACAGTCATCATCTCCCTCCTCCCAATCAAATATGGGGCGCGGACAACCGTCCTTTCCCGACAGTGGCGCCCCCCTATGGAACTCCAGCCCTCTCGATCTCATCGACACCCACGAGCTCTTCCATGGCTATCGCAAAAGCTTGGATGCGTTCTCCAAGATCCTCGGCGGTCACCTTGGCCCAACCAAAGGCCTTAGAATGGGCAAGTTCCATTCCAACAACAAGGACCGAGCCAAGCTTGACGACTGGTTCCGATCCCCCGCCCTAGATCAACTCGAGGAGCTCACTTTTGATGATGGGCATATGCGATCGCTGCCAACGTCCGCACTGCGCCTCGCACCCACGCTGCGCCTCGCCAAGTTCAGGAACTGCCATCCCCCCTTAATGATGCGCCCGCTCTTATTCTACCATGACTGAAGCACCTCGAGCTCGTCGCCATCTGCCTCTCAAACGGTGACATGGAGCGCCTGCTCCGTGGCTATACTGCACTCGAGTACCTTCGTCTTCAGGCGATCAATGGGTTGAGTACCTTCCACATCACCTCCATGACTCTCCGGACTATTTATGTGTGTTGATGGTGCGGTAGGAAGACATCACAAGATGTGTACCACGGTATGGTCATTGAGGACACACCTGCACTTGAGAGATTACTTGTAGTTGATCAAGAAGGTCCAACAAGAATCAATGTCATTTCTGTGCCGAAATTGACAGTGGTGGGCTACTCGTCTCACAAATACTCCGAACTTGCTATTGGATCCACACCCGTTCAGGTACAACAGCCGCCTTCTACCTCTCGTTCTACAAATTAACATTATTTCTAATTTTGAAGATGTTTGTTCGTCTGTCATTCAGAAAATGATTCCGACAAGCTTGACCCCGAAACTGCGCACAGTGAAGGTCTTGGCACTAGAATCTATCGGCCCCAACCTGGAGCAAGTTGTCAGTTTCCTGAGATGCTTTCCGTGCCTGGAGAAGCTATATATCGAGGTGGTGTTCCTTTCCTGTTAAATGTTAACCATAAGGGAGTTCAATTTGTGACACCTTTTTCCAAGTTTACAATGACAATGTACTACGATTTCTGAAGGTCCTTTTGGAGGATTTCAGTACATACATGCCCCCCCCCCATATTCGTTGCTTGATCCACATGGTTACAATCAATAAGCATTTCTCCTTTGGATTCATCTGTACTAGTTTTCTTAGGGAACTTTTCATCCACTCCAACCTCTTGTGAAGAAGGCTACATTTTTCTAGAATGTGATCAAATGCCCATGTTAATCATGTCAGATCGAAGATGGCATGTTAGTGAATTTTACAAATCCTGCAAACCAAATAGGCTGGTAGTAATGTTCAAAACTACATGTAGGCACTAACATGCTTTCTTCTTTTGCAGATAAGATTAGGCCCAGTGGTGGATAATGTGATATAGTATAACAATCATGTCGAATGCCTAGATCGGCATCTCTAAGAAATTACTTGGATAATGTGATATAGTATAACAATCACGTCAAATGCCTAGATCGGCATCTCTCAGAAATTACTTTGAACTCCTACCGAGGGACCTTACCGGAGATTATATTCGACAGGTTCTTTGTTCTCAGAGCAAGGGTTCTAAAGAAAATTAGGTTTGCCCTACATTTATTTCGCAAAAATGAATGGTTTGTTGATCAGCGCCGGTGCCTGTGGCGGAATGGAGTAGGCTCCAAAAATGCTGAATTTAATTTTGGAACTTCAGATGACAGAGTAATCGGAAGTCATCGTGTCAACCCCATACATGCCTTCTCAGTGGCTGACCCCTTTGCAAAAATTGTGAGGTTTCGAAACCAAACTTAGAAGTGGTGATATTAGTTTGAACCTCTCTGATATCCATGTTCAGCGGATCGGTGCGAGTGTTTGCAGCTGATGAGCTGAATTTCATTTCTAATATCAGTTTGAACCTTGTAATCTTTGAATTTGAGCCATATAACTCTGGATTTTTTGAACCTTGTAACATTTTGAGCTTTTGTGGTACAATCGTTGAAATGGCATCGTATGAGACTCGTGTATTGCTAGCACTATTTTGACCTTAATATGCAATGGTCTTAGATTTTATTAACCATTCTCGAATCAGTTTACCTTGTCGATCTCACAACACACGATCTGTATAGCTAACTCGACTGCGATCTTCGACATTATTGCACATAGTTGGTTTCTCCACCGTGTGCACTATAAAGCGCAGAATTAATTATCGCACTCGAGTGTCCATCATCACCCTTCTATCTAACTTTGACCTCATCACCCACGGGTAAACTTATGATCGAAGTCATTCCACACACTTCGTTTTTACAAAGCTTTTTGCCAATAAACGCCCATGGTTTGTCCCTCTTCTCGCCGACGCGTGGCCAAACTAGCCAGGCGGGAAGCTTGCGTGGTAAACAGTGCAGTAGCGCGGGAACAGGCTCACCGACCATACATTTGGCGCCTCTTTGAGCCCACGCGTGTGGTGCGGTGTTGTCAAGCATGCACTGGAATCCTCCGCTATGAACGTCGTGACAAGACGTGACGATTATAGGCCGGCCGGCCCCATTTATTACAGCAGACATTTAACCCTTGTGTCTCTTCAACCTTTCGATCGCGTCCCACCATTGCAAGAAGCACACCCACCACGAGAAATTCTTAGAGGGTATCCTGCGGGGCTCCAATGGCGCTCCGAGCGGCTGCCGATGACGAGCAGCAGTTCACCATGCGTGCTGTGGTGGACACCCATAGAAGGTTCATGGACCTCTCAGTGGTGTACACCAACGACCCGGTCTGGGTGGAGCACTCCATCCACATCATGGAGTTGTTGCTTGCCACGGAGAAGTACAAGGTGGTCAGGTTCGACCTCGAGTACACCCGCGCTGATGCCAGGTCTCGTCCCAAGGTCGTCGTCGCCCAGATGTGCGTGCGCCACCATGTCCTCGTCTACCACTACTACCTGGCCACAAGGCCCTGCGAGCGTTTCGCCAGGTTTGTCAACAACCCCCACTACATGTTCACTACGGTGGACATCACCAACGATGTAAAGGCGCTCGAGAATTCGGGCATCGCCTGCCAGAATCTTGTCGACATCCAGGGCCAATACAAGATCTGGGGCAGCAAGGAGCATGAGAAGGACTCATTGGTTCACCTCGCCGAGGCCATCATCGACCCCTACTACAGAGACATGAAGGATTCGTGCAACAAGGACAACCGTGCCTGGCACTTGGCCTAGATGGAGAAACTCGACAAAGCTCACGTCGTGTACGCGACCAAGGAGGCGTACACGAGCTACAACATGTACAGGCGGATCGTTGACATGAGGAAGTGCCTCCTTCCCTAAAACAGCCAGGGATCCAGCCGGAAGCAGAGCAACGGCAAGCGTTGTAGCATGAATAAGTAGATGATTAGATCCTCGTTTCTCCTACTTTAGTATGCATGTAATTGGTTACTTTGGTGTGTGGAAATGTTATGTGTGTAGTCACTTGTGTAATTGTATGCTTAATTTGGTTATGCAATGTTGTCTTTTTAAGTATATATGTTGATGCTCTGTAGACAGAGCGTAGATGTTGTGCAGACAAAGAAAATCGCATCGCACACGGACTAAATAATGGAACCCGTCGGTGATGTTTTCATCAATCACTCACAATTGTATACCAGCAACCGTTTTCTCACAACACACATGGCTTGTTAGCAGTAATCGTCTGTGTTGTTATCGGTTTTCGCACATGTTTTTTATTACAGACCTATTTGCCTCATATCACACACATCTTGTTCATTTGAACCGTTTCTGTTCTCATGTCTCAACGCAAACAGTTCATCCGAGTGAACCGCATGCCGTATATCGCACACACCTTTGATCTGGCTGACCGTTTCTTTTGTGTTGCCTAATCACAAACAGTTTATCCGAGTGAACCGTATGCTGTACATCCCACACACCTTCATCTGGCTGCCCGTTTCTTTTGTTATTCCTCATCACAAACAGTTAATTGAGTTGAACCGTATGCCCTGCATCGCACACGCAACTAAAATCTGAACCGTGCTTGATGCATCCTCCATCACAAACGTTTTGCACCTTTTTTGACGGGTTTTTTACACCACCGTTCGTGATTATGGCATCGCACACAATTTCTTCGAAGGGTCTCTAATCGTAGTGTTGCGTTAGCAGCATGCTGCAGTAGTGATAGTTGACATGCGCAACAAGATTATATAGTACTGACGTATAAACCACTGCACATGCCTGGTAGTAGGAGTGTTGTGTAAGTTCAAGTGGCTGCCGTGTTTCGCACTCCTCCATCGTAAGAGCAGAAACGCTTGTTGTAATACTTTTTTCTTCAAAAATAGTGGACACGCTCTACCGTGCGGATCCTCCTCGACGGTCGTCGGGAACCTTGTTACTCACTTTCATTGACGTGTGGGACAGCCGGCATCGGGTTCCACTTGCCATGCACTAAATTACTCTGTACTAGAGTGCACAACTGCACGGTAGACTACACCAGTCAAAGCGCCACAGTAATGCCCAATGAGCCATCAACTCACAAAACCCCACCTTTCCAGCGGTAAGTTGGACAGACAAAGCAACCATCATTTCACTCTTCTCCCTCATCTTCCTCTCTTGAAGAAAACCCCAACTCTCTTCTCCCTCATCATGTTCCTCATTTCTTCAAGAAAACTCTCACGCGCTTCTGCCATTGTTCTTCTCTCCCAAAGAAGGAAAGGTGAGTGCATCAATGTTGTTGCTTCTGGCCAAGGCCCGGTCTTGCAACCCCACGACTAACCCTATAACTCCCTCTCTGTTCTTCTTTTGGGTTTGTGATTATGGTTTCTTTTCTTTTATTTCTATTTGACAGTTTCTTGATGGACCTTGGAGCACCAGCCGAAGTGATGTCTATGGCTCTGTCCAAAACCGTCGAGGCTCAGGGTACGAAGAAGTGCAAGCACCCCGCCGAGACTACCGCAGACAAGCTCAAGGACATCGCCCTTTCCAAGCCCCTCTCTCCGGGATCCCTCGTTAAGCCAGTTCAGGTAATATCTCTTCTTGACGATCTTTTTGGCGATCTTGATCATGTTTTTTCATCTAACACGCGGTGCTAGTACTACTAGTACAACTTTCTGGGTGATCTTGCTTGTGATTTTTGTGTGCCAAATGACGGTTCTAAATTGCTCTTTTGACCAAAACATGCGAGAGGTTGACATACATATGATTATTGCACATAACACTAATTTCTTATAGATTACTTTCAACTACTTTATGAACATCAATGCTAGCTGTAGGAAATGCAAGATTTTAGCTCTCATGCCTTTGAAGAGAGTATAGTAGCCTCAGTAACTTATGTTATGGATATTGCAAGTAATCCCTCTACTCTCATGCCTTTGAAGACATGTTCTAGTGTCTTTGTTCACTCATTTCTATACGTATATGGAGTAAAACATGGAAAATCATCTTATATTTCTGAACGGAGGTAGTAATAAAATATTTGGTTTCTGTTTGAATTAGAACCAGGTCCGCGATGGAGATGAAGTTCTCAAAGTCATGCCATGCGAATACATTGTGTTCTCATATTATTTTCCGTGCAGTGCATTCCTTGCTCTGCCAAAACACATGTACTCAAGATGGTCGACCTTGCCATAACTAAATACACCAGTTTAATGGTCACATTGAAGACAAGCCATGGATATAAGTTCCGAGTTGGGTTCATGAACAAAGAAGATCGCTGCTTTTTTATGGCCGAACTTGGATAAACTTTCTCAAGTGTTACGGACTGAAAGTTGGCGCACGAATGTTGATGGAAATAGTAGAACCTGGTCTCATCTTCACTGTGATCTTCCACCCCTACGTCGTTCCAGTAGTTCATCCATGTTAGTTTTGTATCTGGTTCTTGCATGTTGCCTCGATTACTTCTTAATCCACCTATTCTGTCTGACTAATCATAATTTGACTTTAGAAGTAGCAACGATTTGTGATTCCCTTCTCTCATGAAGATGCTACTTCTAATTAATATTTCTTATAATTGGTGGCACGTGTAGGTTATTTCAAAGTTCAGCACACTACTTGTTTGTTATTCTATAAGAACTCGATAGTTATTGATGGCACTGAAGTTGACTAGGACGACATCCACCAGTTCCTACACTTTATTGATTGTCTTGAGGTCCTTGTGGGGCGTTTCAATGGTGGAAGGCCATGTGGAATATGTGTGCCACTGGTGCACACATTTAATAGGTCCAACTATGTCAAGAAACTTATGGTACGTGTTGTTTTCTATTATATATGTTGTTCATAAACTCTTGCTTATACACAATTTTACAGTTGTGATCTTCTTGAAAAAGAAACTGCCCAGTTCTATTGTTCCTATACAGATGCCTGACCATGGTCGAGTCAGACTTGCGCTTGGTCACAACATGATGTTTATGTTGACCTACTCCATTTCCCTTGGAGGTGGAAAGATACTTATTCATGGGTGGTCTCAAATAATGAAGGCCCGTCCATCTTGGATAATAGGACAGAAGGTTATGCTCATGATTTTCCATGGCTCTAAAGCTAATATCATGTTTATTGACCACATTACGAGATGAAGCCGCTTTTAGAAGGTTGTGGAGCATGGGGTGGCGCCTGGGCCTTGTCCTGGGCTTGGTGGCCTTACCCTTGGTTAACTATAGGCAAAGCTGCACTGTTCAAGGCATGCTTTGTATGGTTGAACCTATATAGGTACTCATACTGCTTTCAGCTATGGTTGTTAAGTGCCCATGCTGGCTTCAGTTAAGGTTGTTAAGTACTCCTATTGCTTTTATAGTCTATCGTGTTTCTTTAGTCTTGTCTTCCTCCAGCCGCCAAAACCAAACCAGCGCTGGTAGGTCCGCCTGCTTCCGCCTACCACAGCTGGCTGCACCTCAGCACACGCATCGCCGCCCCCACCATCTCCTAAATCATTAACGCCGATGTCTGAGGCCTCGTCGTCGTCCTTCGCGCGCTTTGGTGCGCTCGCCACGGTGCCGCCCTCTCGTGTTGTCAACATGGTCAACAAACAAGAGGAATTGGGAGAGGACTGTACGTGGAGAGGATGATAGTAGGGACCCACCATGTCCATGGGCGTACGCAAGCAAGTTCCTCATTTTTTGTTATATATACTCCATTGTCAACATATAGAAAAAGAAAATGCTTCCTCCTAGTGGTTTGCTGACATCTGGGACCCATGACATTGTCAACGTATAGTAAATAGACAAGAGAACAACACAAGATAGGCTGACACCTGGGACGTAGCTGCTCGAGCAGTATTTTTTTGTTATTGTTGAGACGGAGCAGGGTTTCAACTAGGATGTGGCCCGTCTAGCCGAGGCTTCTATTTTACGTTCACCACATCACCAGCCCATATATTTTTTCTTTGTGAAAATGGCTAGCCAAGTTTATTTTTTCTGAAGAATACCCAATCCAGGCCTACTTATTTTTCTCTGCCCTGCTGGGTTGCAACTCTTTCAAGATGGCTACAAATCTTAAAAGTAATATGAAATGGGCTGTAAATATAAAAAACACATGACAAATTGGCAATTACTTTCAAATTTCTGATTTTTCACATTTTCATATTCTAATTTCACTGGGCTTTAACCTAATTTAAATATATCTTCAAAGTACTTTAAATCTAGCTCGACATTTAGGTATTAAAAATAGTTTGGACCCCACCAAAATATGCGAAATTTCGTTTACATTTTTAACCCTTGCCCTGGCCAACAAAAAAATGGACTGCAATAAATTGCATACGAAGTTGCAATGAGGTGTAAATTATTAAAAAAGTATAGGGAATGGGCTGACTTGTGGGCCTATTAAGTTGACTCGTATGCAAGATTTTTTTTACTTATTATATACATCAACAAACAATTCTAGCATAAGTGACCGTTGGATGTAAATCCAACGACCATCGTGCGTCTTCAATCACTGATCTTCTTGCTCCAGCCACCAAATCTAGCACCGGCGGGACCGCCTGCTCCCGCCTCCCGTAGCCGGTTGTGCTGCCGCGCAGGCCTCACCGCCCCCAACTACTCCCACCGCTGGCCAGGCCATCCCTCTACTCACCCACATCCCTCCACTATTGTGGCTTTGCTGCCTCCGGGTCATTCCCTTCCTGAGTCTCACCGTCGTCCATCGCGTTGGTGTTCTTGGCACGGTGTGGCCAACGTTATCAACAAACGACAACATCGGAAGAGGGATGCTGATGTAGGGTGGAACCCTAGTTGGCCGATCTTTCACGAAAGGAGTGGATCCCGCGATGAACACGAAGAACATGAGGAGAAATCACGAGGGGAAACATGAGAGAAACACTCAAACAAACAAGATTCGGTCACACATATGGTAGATCCTCGAAACACAAAGAGATACACGATCCGAATCCAACAAAGGGCGATACATAGGTAACATGTTCTTCTCCGTGAGGAGGTATTGAGGTCTTCCCGTCAGGGGTCTTGAATCCACTTGGGGGATCTTCTCTGTAGAGGTCATGAACTCCTAAGGAGAAGGGGATCAAGTGGAGAGCAAAGCTTCTCAATGAGCTACTACTTTGCTAACCCTAGAAAGAGGGAGGGGAAGGAGTATATATAGTCTAGGTGGGCGAAGGGGTACATGGGCCTCGGCCCTTTACTGTGCGCAGACAGATGGGGCCGGACGTTCGGGCATCGGGCCGGATGTTCGGGCCTTCCCGAGGTGCCGGATGTCCGGGCTGGGGGCGGATGTCTGAGCTGGCAGGGTCGGTCTCGGTGCTTTCGGGATAGAGGGCGCCGGATTTTCGGTCTTCGGCCGGATGTCCGAGCTGAGGCCGAATGTCCAGGGCCTGTAGGTACTTGGCGGTTGGGCAGCTGTCATGGTAGATGCTCCAGGGGCCGGATATTCGAGGCTTGGGCCCGGATGTCTAGGTCCTGGAGACCTCTTCGGATCCTTCCATCATTTCTCTTCATCTGTGAACTTGGGGACTTTTCCGTCTTCACGTCCATCTTCGGGAGGGCCTTCTTGGTACCTGATCATGCACAACATTCCGGACTTAGGTAGTAGCCATGTCTGGAGTGGACCATATGTAATATCACTAAGGAAGGAAGTCACATCATTCTCGAGAGCTCTAGCTCTAGCTCGTGTCATAGGTCCTCTTGGCACTTGGTGAGATGATGGTAGGTCCATGGGGATGACCATAGGGTGCTCCACATCATCTCCCATCCCTTGGGAAAGATCCGACCTCGGATCGAAATCTTCATCACCATGGTAGGGAGAGAGATCTTTGACGTTGAAGATTTCGCTAATGGAGTACTTGTCGTGTGGGATGTCGATCTTGTAGGCGTTGTTGTTGTAGCGTTGAAGCACCTTGAAGGGTCCATCCACTCGTGGTATAAGTTTGGACTTGTGTTTGTTGGGGAAGCGGTCCTTGCGAAGGTGTAGCCACACAAGATCTCCAATGTTGAATACCATGGGGTACTTGTTGATGTTGAGCTTGGTCGCGAGTCGTTGTACTTGGCTCTCGGTGGTGTGCCTTGTATCTTCATGCATCTTCTTGAGATAGTTGACTCGGGCACTTGCGTCCATGTTGATGCGCTCTTGTAGTGGTAGAGGAAGAATGTCCAATGGGGACAACGGGTTGAACCCATAGACGACCTCGAAGGGGGACTTGCCGGTAGTCGAATGTCTTGTGCGGTTGTAGGCATACTCGACGATAGGTAGGCACTCCTCCCACTCCTTGATGTTCTTCTTGATCAACACGCGTAGTAGAGTGGAGAGTGTTCGGTTGGTCACCTCCGTTTTGCCGTCGGTTTGAGGATGGTATGCCGAAGAGAACAAAAGCTTGATTCCAAACTTGGCGCATAAGGTCTTCCAAAAGTGGCTCAAGAACTTGATGTCTCGGTTCGATACAATCGTCTTGGGTACTCCATGGAGACGCAATATTTCCCTACAAAATAGATTGGCACCATGTGAAGCATCGTCTATCTTGTTGCATGGAATGAAATGTGCCATTTTAGAGAATCGGTCCACAACAACAAACACGGAATCTTTGCCATTTCTAGTTCTAGGCAACCAAGCACAAAATCCATACTAATATCTTCCCATGGGTGATATGGAATTGGAAGCGGCATATGAAGGCCATGAGATTGAGCTTGAGACTTAGCTTTGCGACATGTAGAGCATCGATTGGTGAAGCATGAGACGTCATGGAACTTCTTGGCCAAAAATGGTTCTTGGAGAGCATAGCAAATGTCTTGTCGCGTCCAAAGTGTCCCATTAGTCCTCCTCCATGAGATTCTTGCAAAAGTAACAAACGAAGAGAAGAATCGGGGATGCATAGTTTGTTAGCTCTCATAAGATAATCATCTTTGATGTAATAGCATTCCCAAGATGTATGCGTCAAACATTTAGCATACGAAATAGCAAAAGTAGGATCATGCGCATACAAGTCTTTTACATACTCAAAGCCAATGACATTCAATTCAAGTTTGGTGACAAGCATGCATATGTGGGAAAGAGCATCAGTCACAACATTTTCCTTACCTTTGATGTATTTGATGACATAAGGAAATGACTCAATGAACTTACTGCACTTCGCATGACGCTTGTTTAACTTAGTTTGACCCTTAAGGTATTTAAGCGTTTCATGGTCGGTATGAATGACAAATTCATGGGGGCGAAGATAATGTTCCCATTCATGCAAAACTCGCACTAAAGCATATAGCTCTTTGTCATAGATGGGGTAATTGAGTTGCGCTCCGGAAAGTTTTTCACGAAAGTAAGCTATTGGCGCTCCTCTTGCGTTAACACACCTCCTATGCCATTACCACTAGCATTGCAATGAATTCCAAAGGGTTTGTCAAAGTTGGGTAATGCAAGCACATGAGCATGAGTAAGCAAATTCTTAAGCTCATTAAATGCGCTATCTTGAGATGGTCCCCAAGCAAAGGGTGCATTTTTCTTGCTCAAAGCATGTAAATGAGTTGCAATGGTGCTGAAATCCTTGAAAAATCTATGGTAGAAACCGGCTAACCAAGGAAGCTACGGACTTGTTGCAAGTTGGTTGGTTGGGGCCAAGTTTTAATAGCATTGATCTTAGATTCATCGACATGAACACCCTTACAAGACACAAAAAAACCCAAGAAAACAAGCTTATCAACACCAAAAAGGCATTTGTCCATATTAGCATAAAGGCGCTATTTTCTAAGGGTTTGCAACATGGTTCTAAGATGGGTGACATGATCTTTGAGAGATTTGCTAAACACAAGAATATCGTCAAAATAGACCACAACAAATATAGCAATATAGGGTCGAAGAACAAAATGCATGACTCGCATGAAAGTATCAGGTGCTTCGGATAAACCCTTTGGCATAACAAGCCATTCATATAAGCCAAATTTGGTCTTAAATGCGGTTGTCCATTCATCACCTTCTTGGATGTGTATTTGATAGTAGCCACTTTTAAGATCAATTTTAGAGAAAATGGTGGCTCCGCTAAGTTCATATAGCATATCATCTAGGTGTGGAATGGGGTAACAATAACGCATGGTAATAGCATTGATAGGACGACAATCGGAACACATGCGATATGTACCATCTTTCTTGGGAACAAGGATTACCGGGATGGCACAAGGGCTCAAACTTTCTCGTACATGGCCGTTGTCGATGAGTTGTTGTACTTGCCATTGGATCTCCTTAGTTTCCACGGGTTGACGTGGTATGGAGCCTTATTAGGAAGGGGTGCTCCGGGTATGAGGTCGATGCGGTGTTTGATGCCTCATAGTGGAGGTAGACCAGGAGGTAGCTCATCGGGGAATACATCTTGGAATTCCTGCAATAGAGAAGATGACACTAAAGGTAGATTGTGAGAGTTGTTAGTTTTTGGTGCCTCGTCCTTGCACAAAAGGACATAGTGCATGACACTTGATGGGTTCTCACACACTTCTCTCATCTCACTTTTGGTGGCAAATAGGACTAGATTTTTCTTGTCACTCATCGTGGAGTCACTCAATTTGGGCTTGTGGCGTTCACTCTCTTTTTGGTGGTTCACTCTCTCACTATTCTCTCTGCGATGGGGTGGCTTGCTTGTCGGTGATCACTTGGCTTGGAGACATAGGTCGTAGTACGTACTCCTTTCCTTTCATCTTGAAACTATAGTGGTTTGTACATCCGTTGCGCATGACGCCTCGGTCAAATTTCCATGTCCGTCCAAGAAGGAGGTGGAAAACGGACATCGAAATGATATCACACTCCAAAGTGTCTTTGTAAGCTCTGATCTTGAAAGAAACTTGTACCATATGCTCGACTTGGATAGTGTCGGAGTCGCTTAGCCATTGAACTTTGTAGGGGTGCGGGTGCTTCATCTTGACCAATTGGAGCTTGGAGCATAGTTCTTCACTTGCTAAGTTATGGCAACTCCCTCCGTTGATGATGACCTTCACGAACCGTCCATTGATGCTGACCTTTGTATGGAAGATATGGCATCTTTGGTCTTCATCTTGTTGATGTTGAAGGGTCAAGACCTTGGAGACAACAAGAGCGGGGCTCGAATCTTCGTCACAAAAGACTTGATTATCTTCATCTTAGTTCACTTGTCGGTGCATGGCCACTTGTGCAAGGGCTTCCATTTCTCCTTCACTCATGGAGTCATATGTACCATCGTCGTTGAAGATCATGGTGCGTTTGTTGGTACACTCGAAAGACTTGTGACCTCGGCTGCCGCATGTGAAGCACTTGAATGAACTTGTCTTAATGGTCTCATCGGTTGGAGTAGATGATGATGAAGCTCTCAGCTTAAAGGTGCTAGTAGTAGGGGGCGACTTGAGGTTGTTGAAGTTTTCTTGTAACTTGACTTGTCGCCGTTGCTTGTAGATGGCTTGGTTGAGGTAGAAGGTGTTGGAGTCATTGAAGCTTGGTTGTTGGAGAAGCTGTAGCTCTTGGAAGTGTACTTGGCATACTTGAAGTCATCTTGCACTTGCCGTTCCACCTTGGTAGCTTGATGCACTTGCTCGATGAGGTTGGAGTAAGGTTGGAAGTTGGTGATCTTCTTGATGGGATGATTGAGTCCATTCAAGAAATGTGACATAGTTTGCTCATCATCTTCTATGGCATTGGCTCGTATCATGGCAATCTCCATTTCCCTGTAGTACTCTTCAACGCTCTTCATTCCTTGCTTGAGAAGTTGGAGTTTCTTGAAGAGGTCACGGTTGTAGTAGGTTGGCACGAAGCATGCTCTCATGACATCCTTCATTTGCGCCCAAGTTGTGATTGGTGGTTCACCTCTTGCCTCTCAGCGTTCAATGACTTGTTCCCACCAAATGAGGACGTAATCTTGGAACTCAAGGGATGCCATAGCGATCTTCTTCTCTTCCTCATAGTTGTGCAAGCGGAAACATTTGTCAACCTTCAATGCCCATGAAAGTTACTCTTCGGGGTCATTGCTTCCGGAAAACTTCGGCATGGTGAACTTTAGCTTGCCGTAGTGTTGCTCTTCCTTGTGTTGGGGTCGGGGATGATGACGCCCTTGTCGTGGAGGATTTTCAACCTCATGTTGCTCTTGTCGTGGAGGATTTCCATTGTCTTATTGCTCTTGGTGAACTTGAGGTTCTTGTTGAGTTTGTGGAGGAGCTTGTCGAGCTTGTGGAGGAGCTTGCGGAACTTGACGATGCACTCGTCATTGATAAACTCTTGAACTTCATCGCGAAGTGCTTCTTCTTGTTCGCGCCTATGGCGGTTGTGTGTGGCAACGATGCGACTTGTGCCATGGAGTGCACGTTGTGCCTCAAGTGCTTGAGCTTCTCGCCGTTGTTGTTCTTGACATTGTGCCTCGACATCTTTTTCATCTTGGTGTAGGCGTGCTTGTTCTTCCTCTTGTTGGTGTAGACGTTTCCGTTGTGCTTGCGTGAATGTAGCTTGGTTTTGATGATGTCGATGCTCTTGCGCTCTAAGTTGCTCTTCATGATCGGTGTCATGTAGGGGGTTGTGATTTGCTTGATGATCTTGACGCACATCTTGTCGAAGAGTGTTCAATGTCGGAGTACTTGAGCCGGAGATGGTGTCGTCGGAGTGTCGACTCGAGCAGCTCCGTCTTGAGTAGGACGAAGAGGTAGAAGAGTGGTTGCCCAACAAGGCACGAATCTTGTCCATTCTTGCATTGCTCTCTTGTTTTTCTTCGTCAAGCTTGTTTTCAAGTAATCTCTTGTACGTTGCTCGGAGAGGCGTAAGTCGGTTGCGATATGGTCGATGCGGTCGCTCATTGCTTGTTGTTCTTGATGCAAAGCTCGTTGTGCACCAAAGAGGTGGCTCTTGGTGACGTAGGAAGACATGTCGTCATCTTGCTCGAGGAAGAGTGGGTTGGTAGAAGTACTTGGCCTATCCATCATTCCAAGAAAATATGTGAGTGGTAGAAAGAGAAGAACTTATACCAAATGTACCTTGACCGATGTTGAAGATGGATCAATGATCGCTCAAATGTGTAACAAGGAAATAGCACAATTGGTACCAATTCTTGTCGGTTCTCACACCTACACAAGTAAAATCTTATGGTGGAGCTCTGTTAGGATGGTGGCACAAAATTTGATGCAATTGTTAGTGAGCTTCAATAATGTTGGAAAAGATTCACAAATTTGCAAATCCAACAAGTAGACCAATAGCAAGATATGGTACACGGAAACACACACACATATAGATAAATGGGGTTGTGCAACCAAGGAATGAGCCAAAATGTGGAATCCACGAAAATGCTCTTGTTGCACAACACTATAGGGACGCTAGCACGATTGCACAATAGGCGGATACGACTTGTGCACAGCCTACTAAGCAAAAATGCAACGACTTCTATCCCAAGTATGCCATATGTATGGTATTCCGATGATATGATCCAAGATGATTGAGCATGACAATCTTAATGTAGTATAATGCTATCGTTCTTGCTTAAAAGCTCTTTGCTTATCTTTCCCTTTTGCTTAAAAGCTTGTTTGGCTCTTCCACTTGTGAGCTCTTTTTTCATGCAAAACTTCACGATCCAAGATAGCAATTGTGTATGCGACGAAAACTTTGTGACACAAAAGATGATACCGAGATATGTACCAAGATGATATGGTAAGTATGCAATGGGAAGTATGACCACTAATGTGCACAAGTGACGTTGCCAGCAATACTCAAAGGCTAGTATCGATAGGTAAGATACGCAAAATTGGGCTATGGTAGTTATCAATGTAATGGCAAGGAGTAGACCAAGATGTCATCGGGATTACCGTCGAGGGCTACTCGTGTGTAAGCAAGGACGGATGACGGTGAAGTGGTCGTTGTCGATGACGAGTCCGTGGCAAAGATGAGCGGCGGTGATGTTGATGTTGAACCGTCCCAGTAGCCGAAACACGTTAGGAAACGGAAACCGCAACTCAAATTCTCAAAGCAAACGTGTCAAAATTGTCGGATTTGATAGCGGGTAAGCGATGTTGGTTATGTGGTTGCGGAAAGCAGTGGTGATATGCGGAAGTGTACATGGGCACCGGAGCGAAATTTGTCGAAAGTTAGGCGGGAAACAGGGCGGTGGATAAAAATTATGTTGTCAGGGGCCGAATGTCTAGGCTTGCTAGCCAGATGTCCGGGAGGCCGGATGTCCGGGGGTCGGGCCGGATGTCCGGGCTCGGGATCCGTGGATGAACTTGATGAACTCGTGGGGAAAATGAAATTTCGGGGAAAAAATCGAGAGATTTCGTGGATGTGATTAGGGGGAAAGAAGGGGAAAGCTAGATCTACTTGCAACACACAAAATCCACGGATGAAATCCAACAAAACTTCATCACATCAAAAAATCACAAAAAAAAATTGGGGGCTATTTTTGTGGGGAATTTTTCAATTTGGGACAAAA
Organism: Triticum urartu; assembly: GCF_056163025.1. Classification (NCBI taxonomy): domain Eukaryota; kingdom Viridiplantae; phylum Streptophyta; class Magnoliopsida; order Poales; family Poaceae; genus Triticum; species Triticum urartu. The sequence continues at coordinate 318,788,030 of NC_141875.1, read as the reverse complement.
ACAACAAAACAAGGCTAGAAAACAAAGAGGGGAGGCTCCGAAATCGTGATCAACGTGGCTCATGATACCAAGATGATGTAGGGTGCAACCCTAGTTGGCCGATCTTTCACAAAAGGAGCGGATCCCATGATGAACACGAAGAACACGAGGAGAAATCACGAGGGGAAACACGAGAGAATCACTCAAACCAACAAGACTCGGTCAAACATATGCTAGATCCTCGAAACACAAAGAGATACACGATCCGAATCCAACAAAGGACGATACATAGGTAACACGTTCTTCTCCATGAGGAGGTCTTGAGGTCTTCCTGTTAGGGGTCTTGAATCCACTTGGGGGATTTCTCCGTAGAGGCTGTGAACTCCTAAGGAGAAGGGGATCAAGTGGAGAGCAAAGCTTCTCAATGAGCTACTACTTCGCTAACCCTAGAAAGAGGGAGGAGGAGGAGTATATATAGTCTAGGTGGGCGCAGGGGTACATGGGCCTCGACCCTTTACTGTGCGCAGACAGATGGAGCCGGACGTCCGGGTGTCGGGCCGGATGTCCGGGCCTTCCCGAGGGGCCGGATGTCCGGGCTAGGGGCGGATGTCCGGGCTGGGGGGCGGATGTCCGAGCTGGCGGGGTCAGTCTCGGTGCTTTTGGGATAGAGGGCGCCGGATTTCCGGGCTTCGGTCGGATTTTCGGGCTTGGACGGATGTCCGGGGCCTGTAGGTAGTTGGCGGCTAGGCGGCTGTCGTGGTAGATGCTCCAGGGGGGCGGATGTCCGGGGCTTGGGGCCGGATGTCCGGGTCCTGGAGACCTCTTCAGATCCTTCCATCGTTTCTCTTCATCCGTTAACTTGGGGACTTGTCCGTCTTCATGTCCATATTCGAGAGGGCCTTCTTGGTACCTGATCATGCACAACATTCCGGACTTAGGTAGTAGCCATGTCTTGAGTGGATCGTGTGTAATATCACTATGGAAGGAAGTCACCTCGTTCTGGAGAGCTCTAGCTCTAGCTAGTGTCATAGGTCCTCTTGGCACTTGGTGAGACGATGGTAGGTCCATGGGGATGACCATAGGATGCTCCGCATCAGATGTACTTGGAGAGGCTGACAGTTGGGACCCACATGGTCCATTTCCGCATGCAAGTAAGTACCTCCTTTTTATGCCAAAAAAAGAATGAATCCTCCTCATGACAGCTAGAACCCACCATCTATGTCTTGGCATGGAAGGAAGTGCCTCCTTATTAAGCGAAAAATAACGAGTGCTCCCCATGACGGCTGGGGCCCACCAGATTTGGAGGCTAACTTGTGGCCCTACTACATTGACACGTACACAGGGCTTTGTCAACTTAGTCAATAAATGATTCTATCACCAGTGACCGTTGGATTGTTAACATCCAACGGTCGTCCTGCTTCTTCAACCTCTGATTTTCTTGCTCTAGCCGTTCAAACCACCACGTGATCCTACCTCCCGTGGCCAGTTGTGCTGCCGCACAGGCCTCACCACCCCTACTACTCCCACCGCTGGCCAGGCCATCCATCTACTCACCCACACCCCCTCTTATTCTGCGGCGACGGCAGCCTCACACCACAGCCGAACCAGTCAACCCTCGTACTATCCTCCACGTATTCCCAGGCTCCACATTGTTCCCTGCCTGACCATCATCCACCGCCTGGGTGTTGTCCGCACAGCATGGCCAACGTGGTCAATGAACGACGGCCATCGGAAGAGGACTGTACGCTGTGAGGCTGACAGATGGACCCACCAGCTACATCTTCGCACGCAAGGAAGTGCCTCCTTATTACGTGCAAAAAAAAGAATCCTCCTCCTGTCAGCTCGGACCTGCCATCAATATCTTCGCACGCAAGGAAGTGCCTCCTTATCCTCCCTGGCAATCGGGACCCACCCAGTTGAAGTGTACTTAGCGTTGTCATTCTGGTCACAAACGTGTACATACATACTGGTCCACCGGTCTTTCTACCACGATGAACCGTGACCCAGTAAGAAGCGGTAGCTGTTCAGGCAGTCCCGTCTATATCCTATACACGTATGTACAAGAACGTTGCAAGAAAGTAAATGCGACTACGTACGTACATACGGGCAGGGGCTCGAACACGTACAGCGACGCCGTCCTGTTCATCGGTAGCCAACCGGCTGGGTCAGAATGGAGAAACAACGTCGTGTTCATCAGGAGGCAATAGACTAGGTTGGAATCGTCGTGTTCATTGGGAGCCAACCAAACTTGGACGGAACAGTCGAAACATGGTCTGGCGTACTGCAGTATGGAGGAAATGGCCTTCTGTTTGACCGGCTATGGTCCAAACGGGATCCTGTTGAGCGGGAGAGGTATGGCGTATCGCAAAACAGAGGAATCAGACTTGTGTTGGAGCGCCTATGGTCGAAACGGGGTCCTGTTCATTGGGAGGGGTGTGGTGTACTGCAAAATGGGACTCCACGGGCTACTGTTCATCCGCCGTCTACTGCCTCGCTCTAGCCTCCACGGGCTACTGTTCATCCACCATCGACTTCCTCCAGCCTCCACCTGCTACTGTTCATACACCGTCGACTTCCTCCAGCCTCCATTAGATACTGTTCATCCACAGGGTCCAGTTCATCCAGCCTCCACCGGCTACTGTTCAACCAGCCCTCCACAGGGTCCTGTTCATCCAGCCTCCATCGGCTACTGTTCAACTAGCCCTCCACGGGGTCTTGTTCATCCACTCCCAACCGGCTTGGGTGTGTGGCGGCCTCCTCGATTGGGGTCCTGTTCATCCAGTGTCAACGGCCTCTACTACCACAGGGTCATGTTCATCCAACCCCAACAACGGTCACTGTTCATCAAGAGGCAACAGGTTTGATGAGGACATCAATACCATTGTTACACCCATAGCCCCTACTGCTACATATACTGGACCAATTACTAGAGCTCATGCATGCCAATAAAATTATCAGGTACTTTCATTTCTTGGTAATGATTCTAATGTGCACGAGAATATGATGCTGCCTAAATTGGATACATTTATTTTGCTTACAAATGAAGGGCCTAGCATGGACAAGAGGGATGATCACTTGAGCAAGATCAAGCATGGAGATGCTGGCATGCGCAAGGGAAACAAGACTGGAGTTTCAAGTGATGATTTCAGGACTTTGAAGCCACCATAATGAGTGTATGAAGGCTTGGACGAAATATACAAGGTGCCACTTCCTAAATTTCGTCTAGAGGCTATTATAGGTGTTGCGTCACCTTATTATTGGGCCAGGCCCATGTAATTTCGAAATACTATAGTATAGGATGTTTTTACAGTCTGTATGTGTGGGGAAATAAGAGATAGGGTTGGTTTCGGACCCCTCCCCCAAGGGCCACGAAATCCCCCCCCCCCTCTTCCTCCATATATACAGCCCTTAGGGCATCGTTTAGACTTTGGGTTTTGTTTAGATTAAAAGTTCGCCATAGCTGGAACTTCACGTACTTTGTTTTTGTTCAACGACCTGACCAAGACGTCACAGAACCCCACTTGATCAATAAAGCTTTCCTCTTTTATTCACAATATCCAGATTGCAATTTTAGTTTCTTGCTTGTTCTCTCCATTTGCTTGCAAGAAATAGACCCTCATGGTCAGGTTGATCGTGCTCCAGCGTAATCAATAACCTCTCGGAGTTGGTTTAGCGATTGCTAAGGCGCGACGTCCTTGCACGCTTGTAGTCGGATAGTCAAAGTCTACTCCACCATAAACGATAGCCCCCATCTCATCGAAAGACGGGACACCTTTGCCTCTATCAAGTGGTATCACATTTCCAGGTTGCTTGGTGAGATTTTATAGTTTTTCATTGTTTAGATTGAGTCTGTTCTTCATACCTACAGTCCACGGAAAAGCCACAAAAAAATATTAGGGTTAGTTCATCATATCCGAACCAATCTGAGCCTTTGCATAATCTTTTTAGGGTTTTACTTTGTTGAATTTGCGGTTGCATCATCGTGTCTAGTTGCTGGTCTTAGTGTCTAGTCCTTTAGAGTTTCGAGTTCTGTCACAATTTGTCACGCCGCCTCCCCACCATCTTCATCATTGCTGCCATATCCTACCACCGCCACCATATACACAACCGCTGCCATATCCCACCAACACTGCCATATACCACAACCGCTGCCATATCCTACCACCATATATCCACCACCAATTCGAGTTCTTTTCATATTAGGCTTGTTTTCGAGATCCATCTATTTTCCGATTCGTGTTTCCTTGCCTGAGTAGGTTTCAAAAAAAAGTCTAGAGACCCCAGGCAGTTTTTAGGCCAAAATTTCGATGGGCAGAAATATTTTTTCCCTATCCTGTTTTTAGGATTTTCTGAGTCTTTTGAGACACTCGGCATCATAGTGATTTTTGTCGCACTTTTTCGTCGTCGCTGCCCTGATTTTCGATAAAAAAAATTTGTGCATCTCCTCTCAATTTGATTTGGGACGAGTTTTGAGACACTCTGTAGCGACCCGACCTCAGACGGTCAAGCCTCTGTGTATCTATGACATCCCTGGATCCGTATGCTAGCACACACAGTACATCAATGTATATATCAAAGTGCAATCACATGTATAAATAACGTAAAAGTGATATATATACCTTTTAAGTCTCAGCGGAAACAAACAACGGGTGTGGAGTCCCATCAACGACATCAGCAAGTTGAGTGTAGACCGTGACCCTGTATCGTCACTCTTACTCGTCGAGGAAATATCTGCAACATGAGACGTTGCAGCCGTGTAGGTCAGTACATTGAATGTACCGGCAAGATCACAATAAGAGAAAGCAGATTGATAAAACTATTCTATATGCAATATGGCTTTGTGGCTCTGGGTCTGAGTTTTGTTTGCGTAAAAGCTAGTTTTATTTTCCCTACAACAAAGGAATATCAAGAGTCTGTACTACGGAGTTTTCTATCATGACATGGTTCCACCAACCGATGTCTCATACCCAAATCATCATAAGTTGCCCACAATTAAATTATGAGTCTGGTGTTGAGAGTTCTGAGATAGATCCAAGTCCAGAGGCTCAATTTGTCCGTACCCGGGGACACGGCTAATCGATTAGGTTTTAACCCTCTGCAGAGGTTTGTACACTTTACCTGCAAGATTCGATCCCCCTTTTTTCGTTCTCACACTTCACGGTGTTGAGAACAAGACGACCGAAACATGGTCTTCCGAAGAGTTCCCCTGACCACTGTCCAGTGCTCATCCAATCCTACCGTAGTTCTACATCTGCTAGCACCGTCCCAGCCAGAGTCACCACTAAGGTCAACCAAGCCAGAGCCCATAGTGACTTGCGGTTGCACAGGTAAGCTTCCGGGCATGAAGTATTCTTCCGTCTCTTTGAGTCTGGGTGAAGCTTTCCGCAAGATGTCATGGCGCTTCTCCATGCATCCCAGCCATCCACTGGTTTCTCCAGGGTGCCCGTCAACCGTCCTTCACCCAGTAGTGTGTATTGAATTCTTGTCTCGAGTCTTGAACTCTTGAGGCCTTGAAGATGCAGTCCTTGTAGATGCCATCATGGAGTTGTCGTCATGGACGTAGAGTCCTCCATTTTCACACCACTCCCAAGCACTCATACCAACCCCGTCTACTATAGCGTAGCATTAAAATAAATACCGTCCCGGGCTTGGTAACAGGGAGATGGGTTCCTACCTCATGCATTCTACTCAACTACAAGATCCAATAACACTACTGGAGGGACTATGTAGGGTGATACTAAATGCAATAAAACATAGGTATGAATAACATGGTCAAGGTGAACTTGCCTGGTATTACTTGATGAAGATAACAACGCTCTCAGAATAATGACTTGGTAGAACTATTCGTCACTCGCTTGAAAATCTATATAGTCAAACATAGCATTCATATAAGCAAACATACTAGCAAGAAATTCTAACACTCATAATAACCAAAAAATAAATTGCAAAACAACAAGGGACACCAAATAAGAACAAAGGAAACTACACAACAAAACTACTAACGAAAACTCTAAGACATAACACAAAACAGTTTTGTCCTAAGTAAAAACTTAACAACAATTAAAACACTAAACTAATAAATTAACAGAAAATAAAATGTAAAACAACTAAGTTAACAGAAAGTATTTTTCATAAAATTTTATTTGCACAAAGAAACAAAAAAAGCTTTTATGAAACACTAACTATGACCTAAACAAGTTTTCATACAAAACTAAATGAAATAATTTTTTAAAAATAAAAATAAAAATTTCTTTGGTGGACTAACAGAAACAAAACTAAATTTGTCAAAAGTGACAAAAAAACTAAAAAAACAATAAAGAAAAGACTAAAACAACACTATAACTAAAACAGTACCGTTTTGCTAAAAACTTAATTTAAATAAAATAAAATAAAAATAAATAACTATTGCTACTGGATAGACAAAACCATAACAAAGCAGTAGCAAAAGGATTCAATCAAACATCTATTCTAGAATTCAAACTAGAGCCAAAACAGTGTTTGAAGCATATTTGAAATAACAGAAATTTAAACTACTCAAATTTGAAAACTAAGTAAACAAACAGAAACTTCACAAAATTTGTCACACAGTGCAATTGGAATCAACAAGCAATCTAAGATTGAAACATTTTCTGTTTTTAAAACAGAAACGAAAATAAACTAAGAAAACAAACGGTCAGGTACTACACGTCGGGCTGCTATTGGGCCTAAGCAGTGGCGATCTCAACTGAATGACGCTCGGTCGTAAACTAAATAAAATGCATACGGTTAAACAGGAAAAAACGCTTGGCTGAACCGGCTAGATTTGAACCGATCTAAACCTAATAAAGCTGTAACTAACCGAACTAATAAAGGAAAACCATACCCCTTCGGGGAATCTAATCCTGGCTGTTGACTACAGATTGGACGGTGGAAGGGTGGCGGGGCTTACAGCAGGTCAGCGACGACGGGACGATGGCGACGGTGACTCGGGCGGCGGCGGTGCGGCGTCTCTGGTGGTCCACGGCGATGGCGAAGGCGTCGGGGCGATGTGGTGGAGTGAGGTGGAGGCGGTGATGACGTCGGGGTGGCTCAGGGACGGCGGAGACGACGAGGGAGATGCTGGCGGCGGCTCAGGGGAACTGCAGCTCCAGCGACGGCCTTCGAGCTCAGGGTCGTCGGCGTCGGCGGGTCCTGGACGAAGATAAGATGTCAGGCGGGTGCGGGAGGTCGAGGGGGTTCAGATGGAGGAGTTTGGTGGCAGGGGAAGGCTCACTGGTGGCGGGCGGCGAGGGTGAACGGCGGCGGCCGAACGAGATCGGGACGGTGGTGGCGCGGGCTACGATGAGTTTTAGGGTAGGGTTTTAGGGGTCGAGGGAGGAGGGTGCGGGGTTTATATATGGCAGCTTTCATGGGCGAGGGGGCGAATTGGGAGAGAATCCCGAAGGATTCGGACGCGGCGGCGTCGGGCGTGCGTGAGCAGGGCATGGGCGTGCGTGGGGAGGAAGAAGACGACGCGGGCCCTGCTGTCAGCGAGTGCGGGAACGAGGGAGAGGTGCGGGCGACCGGTGGGGAGGGGTTTCGTGAGCGTGCGCGGGCTGGACCGCTGTGGGCCGCGGCGGAGGGAGAGAGAGAGATGGGCCTCGGGCTGGGCACTGCTGGCTTCGGCCTTTTTTTTGAAATAAGCACACACAAGAACATAAAGGAAAAACAACAAGACTTCTATATAGACATATTATATACCAAAATTTTCAGAAACATAAATCCTAAAACATGAACATATTTTCATGTACAAATAAAGTACACAAAAATTCACAAAAGTCAAACAATGCTGTTGTTGAAAGAAAACCCAATAAAAATCATTTTTTAAACACCAGAATGATTTCAAATTTACTTTCCTCCAATTTTATATTGTAGGGAATCATTTTACCCTAATTTCCAAATAATTTATTTTTGGAGAAAAATAATTTGAATAAAACCCAAATAACTCCTAAATTGTTTTGAATTTGAATTTCAAACCACTTCCAACTCTATTTCATATAATTTGAAGAAGTCATTTTATCTTCTCTTATGGAAATCATTGAGTTGCATAAAGCTTCTGAATTTGAAATATGTCCAAATGGAATTCAAATCTTTTCAAAACCCTTTTCATTTATTTAAATGGAAGAGTCATATCATCTTAACTCTAGGGTTTTGTGATAAAATGAATTTGTATTCATGGAGATCATAAATGCAAAGAGAAATCTTTGGGAAAGTCTTCATTCCCTCTCATTCAATTTTCAAAAAGTTTCAGATTGCACTCAATTTCACTCAATCATTCACACAACAATCAAACAAACAACCAAACTAATTATTTAATATAATATTCCAAAATTTAGAATTTTGGGATGTTACAAACCTACCACACTTAAAATGAATCTCGCCCTCGAGATTCGAAGAGGCTAGCAAAAAGGTTAGGGTTTGGGGTCTTCCAGCAATTCCATTGATCGGAATGGTCTAGTGTGCTACCACACTTAAAAGCATGGGTATGGTTCTGGCAAACCTCATGTACTCCATCCTTTTGGGTTGCTAGTGTCGGTCTTCTCATATACTCCGGAATAGCTCTTTCACTGGTGCTCTTCCGGTCGGGGCATAACCTTTTCCTCAAACACGTGTCCTTTCATCCTGGTGACGTTCTTCCGAGACTGGGTCTTCTTAGCTGACTGGTTTGTCTCTAATACCAAATAACTATCGAAATTCTCATGGTGGTCAACCATGTATGGTTTCTCCTGCAGGAAAAATGGTCGGGGTTGAATCTCACCGTATATCCTACGATTGGTAATGGTTGCCTGTAAAGGGTTCCATCGTCCTACCATTCTATGGTTTTATGGCTTGACATGTCGACACTCTTCTAAGGTTTTCAAGGCTCTCTGATTTTCCATCAACATATGATAGTTCATGATAGAAGTCTCCGGTATGGGGGCCAATCCATCCCGTACTTGAACCATTACTACCTATATGCAGACATCGAATCATGTATTCTAACACTTGGGCATACTCACAAGCATTACAGAATTTCTCTTGTCGACGAACTGAGTTCGAATAAATCCATTGTTCTGCAAGCTGAACAAGACATCTAACATTTCTTCATGACTCTCGGGTTTTCGTATCCTCCTAAAAATGTCGGCTGATTAACTCAGAGTTTTCTTCCAAAATATCTTCCTTCAGCAAGAGTGTGCTTGCTTCTTATTAACTCCTGGGCATGTGGGTTGTGGCCCACTTCAACTCTTGTACAAGTTTAACTCATCCTTCCGAGGATTATCATTCCATATTCCAACATTACATCTCCTTTAAATCTAATAGTACTTCTTCCTTCATACCCTTGTGGTGACGATAATACAAAACTCCAACTTATTTGGTCCAGCTCCCTTCTATGGACCGTCATGAATAACACATTTCTTTCTTCATTGATTCTGTGGCTTTGCGGAGTACTACCACACCAAAAAATGCACTAGTTTATCCATAAATCATATTATTATCAAATCTTTTATTACATCCTTAACCATTTTTCATAAATCCAAATTTCAAAAAGTACTTTATTACAAATGCTACCACCCACATGGTTTGGTATGGTCAGGCATTACTTCCAACTTTATTATTTTTTCCTCCTCGAGGATTCTTCAGTCCCACTGGAATTGTGCAACATGCGCCTTGAAATCTTCAATCTTCTGTTTCATCATGGTGGCCTTGAGCTTCATCTCCATCATCTCTGCATGCACTTCTCTTAGGTATTCCTGAGTATAACGGAGTCTTGCTTCAAGTATTTCTCTGATCTGGCGTATGGCTTCCATGGCTGCTTCACGAATAGCGTCGAAGAAAGTTGCTTGTGGTACACGTGAGATGAAAAAGTACTGCCCCATCGTCGTTTGGCAAACTCCTTTCATACGGTGGAGGTGCACCTCCACATACCAAAGTTCCACTCCCTTTTGCATGAAGGGGTAGCCTTTGTAGACTGCGTCTCCTTCAAGGTGAATATGCTTCATCATGTCCTTCAGGATCTTCGGGTAATCATGATCACTTGTCAGGGTCATGATCGTTTCCGGGCCCTTAAGGAAAGACTCATAAAGGGTCATCATCTGCAGTTGTAAAACAAAAATGGTGCTCAGAATAAGGTACATATCTCCTTGGGTACACATTCATATCATCCAAACAAAACTTCAAACTCAATTTCCAACATCCAGTTTATGCATCACAACTCATTTTCTTCCATGTTCACCCAGAATATTAATTTCCAAGATAAAACATAACAACTCCTTAAAGCCTTTCAGCATATGACATATCAACTTTATTGAGTCATGAATTATTACAATCCCTGAGTAATCTATTACATAACTCAACCCCGCATTCTCATGAAAAAGTGTTTTCCATACTACCCTTATTACTGATATCAACATCTCCACTACTCAACTCCAGCTTTCTCATGATTTGAACAATCCCTAGCAAAATGTCCTGCTTCCTTGCAACGGAAACAAATAACTTCTGGCATGTCTCGAGGCTTCTTGGTGATGGTGCCTGCTCCTTGAGTTCCTTGCTTCCTTTCGAGACAATCATTGGCATAACGCCCGACGTCCTTACATTCAAAACAGGTAATATGACTCTTGTCCCTCTTTGCAGAAATTGGGTTGTTCTGAGGGTGTCTTTGTTTTCTCTTCCTGGTTTTCTTCGTTCTAATCGAACGTTCTATTCCATGTGGATCAAACTCCACTGCTTCTGTCGGGAAGTATCCCAGATACTCTTTTCTTTCCTTGGTGCAATACTGTGAAAAATGTCCTTCTTCTCCACATGAATAACAGGCATTGGAGTAAAATCTGTTGAGGCTTTCTCCATCAGGGTCTTCAACACTTTCCTTAATCACGGGTTCTTTCATAACTTCTCGGAGGGCTTCTTTTATTCCTTCTTCATGCTTCTGAATAGTTTGCTGCACCATGGGGGTAAATGTGACACTGAGCTGGGTAGTGGGTGGTTCCTTCACACAAGAAATAAGTCACCTGACTAGTTGGGCATTCCTCAGCTGGGTGTTTCTCCTCACAATGAGGGCATCCATCCTTGTGTTCCTCCTGGGTGTGTCCTATTTCTCTGCAAATCTTGCAGGCACAAGGTTTATTTCTTGGGGTATCATGGTGCTTCCGGATAAGACGGGATCTTGTCAGAGTCTTCTTGAATTCTTCCCAAGTCCTTGATCCATTCCATCCCTGTATAGCTTGATGCATCTGCCACCATGTTGCAGCACTTCCTTCAAAGTACTGAAGAGCGTATGACACTTCATTCTTCCTTGAAACCAAATTGCTCCCAAAGTGATTCTCCATGTTCTGAATCCATAGCTCTGCCTCCGGCTAGGTTGTCGGTCCAGAGAATACCAGTCCAACTTCATTCATCATCTACTGGGTCCAAGGGTTTTAGGGTGAGATAAGAGAGAGGTGGGGAGGAATACACACAATACAAACAATAGTTTTGAAGAAACGAGTTTTATTTTGTGGTTGTCGGGAAAACATCAAACAAATGATAGCTCACAAATTGTCGCATCCAACGTAAGTGTATAACAGGGGTTTGGTCCTCTAACGGTCAAATAATTCTTCTGATTCTTCAAGTCATCAGAGTCTTCAACTGGTGTAGCTTCAACCCTTCTAATGCATGGTCAAATCATGTTTACTCTGAAATGGCCATCGGTTGTCCGATATCTTGTCCTTCTTGGAGCGGCTTCGGTTGATCCTCCGTGTGGTCAAAAGGGAAAGGGATATATTCTAACTATTTGAGGTAAGAGAGTACATTTTATAAAATCATAAAAGATAAGAAGTAAGGGATGTTTTTTTGAAAATAAATTTTTAGAGATTTCCTGTCCTAGGGCTTTCCGATTTCTAGGGTCACGTCCTACATTCAACATGTGCTCTGATACCATTTCTGTAGCGACTCGACCTCAGACGGTCAAGCCTCTGTGTATCTGTGCCATCCCTGGATCAGTATGATAGCACACACAGTACATCAATGTATATATCAAAGTGCAATCACATGTATAAATAATGTAAAACTGATATATATATATACCTTATAAGTCTCAGCGGAAACAATCAACGGGTGTGAAGTCCCATCAACGCCATCGGCAAGTTGAGTGTAGACTGTGACCCTGTATCGTAACTCTTACTCGTCGAGGAAATATCTGCAACATGAGACGCTGCAGCCATGTAGGTTAGTACATTGAATGTACCGGCAAGATCACAATAAGAGAAAGCAGATTGATAAAACTATTCTATATGCAATATGGCTTTGTGGCTCTGGGCCTGAGTTTTGTTTGCGTAAAAGCTAGTTTTATTTTCCCTACAACAAAGGAATATCAGGAGTCTGTACTACGGAGTTTTCTATCATGACATGGTTCCGCCAACCGATGTCTCATACCCAAATCATCATAAGTTGCCCAAAATTAAATTATGAGTCTGGTGTTGCGAGTTCCGAGATAGATCCAAGTCCAGAGGCTCAATTTGTCCGTAACCGGGGACACGGCTAATCGATTAGGTTTTAACCCTCTGCAGAGGTTTGTACACTTTACCCGCAAGATTCGATCCTTCTTTTTACGTTCTCGCACTTTAGGGTGTTTGAGAACAAGACGACCGAAACATCGTTTTCCAAAGAGTTCCCCTGACCACTGTCTGATGCTCATCCAATCCTACCGTAGTTCTACATCCTGAACCTTTTCGCAAGATGTCATGGCGCTTCTCCATGCATCCCAGCCATCCACTGGTTTCTCCAAGGTGCCCGTCAACCGTCCTTCACCCAGTAGTGTGTATTGAATTCTTGTCTCGAGTCTTGAACTCTTGAGGCCTTGAAGATGCAGTCCTTGCAGATGCCATCATGGAGTTGTCGTCATTGACGTAGAGTCCTCCATTCTCACACCACTCCCAAGCACTCATACCAACCCCGTCTACTATAGCGTAGCATTAAAATAAATACCGTCCCGGGCTTGGTAACAGGGAGATGGGTTCCTACCTCATGCATTCTACTCAACTACAAGATCCAATAACACTACTGGAGGGACTATGTAGGGTGATACTAAATGCAATAAAACATAGGTATGAATAACATGGTCAAAGTGAACTTGCGTGGTATTACTTGATGAAGATAACAACGCTCTCAGAATAATGACTTAGTAGAACTATTCATCACTCCGTTGAAAATCTATATAGTCAAACATAGCATTCACATAAGCAAACATACTAGCAAGCAATTCTAACACTCATAATAACCAACAAATAAATTGCAAAACAACAAGGGACACCAAATAAGAACAAAGGAAACTGCACAACAAAACTACTAACGAAAACTCTAAGACATAACACAAAACAGTTTTGTCCTAAGTAAAAACTTAACAACAATTAAAACACTAAACTAATAAATTAACAGAAAATAAAATGTAAAACAACTAAGTTAACAGAAAGTATTTTTCATAAAATTTTATTTTCAAAAAGAAACAAATAAAAAGCTTTTATGAAACACTAACTATGACCTAAACAAGTTTTCATACAAAACTAAATGAAATAATTTTTTAAAAATAAAAATAAAATTTTCTTTGGTTGACTAACACAAACAAAACTAAATTTGTCAAAAGTGACAAAAACAATAAAGAAAAGACTAAAACAACACTATAACTAAAACAGTACTATTTTGCTAAAAACATAATTTAAATGAAATAAACTAAAAATAAATAACTATATGCTACTGGATAGACAAAACCATAACAAAGTAGTAGCAAAAGGATTCAATCAAAAATCTATTCTAGAATTCAAACTAGAGCCAAAACAGTGTTTGAAGCATATTTGAAATAACACAAATTTAAACTACTCAAATTTGAAAACTAAGTACACAAACAGAAACTTCACAAAATTTTTGACACGGTGCAATTGGAATCACTCAAAAACATTAAGCATGCTAAAAGATACAAGCAATCTAAGATTGAAACATTTTCTGTTTTAAAACAGAAATGAAAATAAACTAAAAAAACAAACGGTCAGGTACTACGCGTCAGGCTGCTATTGGGCCTAAGCAGTGGCGATCTCAACTGAACGACGCTCGGTCGTAAACTAAATAAAACGCGTACGGTTAAACAGGAAAAAACGCTCGGCTGAACCGGCTAGATTTGAACCGATCTAAACCTAATAAAGCCGTAACTAACCAAACTAATAAAGGAAAACCATACCCCTTCGGGGAATCTAATCCTGGATGTTGACTACAGATCGGACGGTGGAAGGGAGGCAGGGCTTACAGCGGGTCAACGACGACGGGACGATGGCGACGGCGACTCGGGCGGCGGCGGTGCGGCGTCTCCGGTGGTCCGGGGCGATGCAGCGGAGTGAGGTGGAGGCGGTGATGACGTCGGGGTGGCTCACGGACGGCGAAGACGGCGAGGGAGATGCTGGCGGTGGCTCGGGTGAGCTGCAGCTCCAGCGGCGGCCTTCGAGCTCAGGGTCGTCGGCGTCGGCGGGTCCTGGACGAAGATAAGATGTCAGGCGGGTGCGGGAGGTCGAGGGGGGGGTCAGATGGAGGAGTTTGGTGGCAGGGGAAGGCTCACTGGCGGCGGGCGGCGAGGGTGAACGGCGACGGCCGAACGAGATCAGGACGATGGTGGCGCGGGCTACGATGGGTTTTAGGGTAGGGTTTTAGGGAGTCGATGGAGGAGGGGCGGGGTTTATATATGGCAGCTTTCATGGGCAAGGGGCGAATCGGGAGAGAATCCCGAAGGATTCGGACGCGGTGGCGTCGGGCGTGCGTGAGCAGGGCATGGGCGTGCGTGGGGAGGAAGAAGACGACGCGGGCCCCGCTGTCAGCGAGTGCGGGAACGAGGGAGAGGTGCGGGCGACCGGTGGGGAGGGGTTTCGTGCGCGTGCGCGGGCTGGACCGCTGTGGGCCGCGGCGGAGGGAGAGAGAGATGGGCCTCGGGCTGGGCACTGCTGGCTTCGGCCGTTTTTTTTAAATAAGCACAAACAAGAAAATAAAGGAAAAACAACAAGACTTCTATATAGACATATTATATACCAAAATTTTCAGAAACATAAATCCTAAAACATGAACATATTTTCATGTACAAATAAAGTACACAAAAATTCACAAAAGTCAAACAATGTTGTTGTTGAAAGAAAACCCAATAAAAATCATTTTTAAAACACCAGAATGATTTCAAATTTACTTTCCTCCAATTTTATATTGTAGGGAATCATTTTACCCTAATTTCCAAATAATTTATTTTTGGAGAAAAATAATTTGAATAAAACCCAAATAACTCCTAAATGGTTTTGAATTTGAATTTCAAACCACTTCCAACTCTATTTCATATAATTTGAAGAAGTCATTTTATCTTCTCTTATGAAAATCATTGAGTTGCATAAAGCTTCTGAATTTGAAATATGTCCAAATGGAATTCAAATCTTTTCAAAACCCTTTTCATTTATTTAAATGGAAGAGTCATATCATCTTCACTCTATGGTTTTGTGATAAAATGAATTTGAATTCATGGAGATCATAAATGCAAAGAGAAATCTTTGGGAAAGTCATTTCATTCCCTCTCATTCAATTTTCAAAAAGTTTCAGATTGCACTCAATTTCACTCAATCATTCACACAACAATCAAACAAACAAACAAACTATTTATTTAATATAACATTCCAAAATTTAGAATTTTGGGATGTTACACACTCGCCATTATAGTAATTTTTCGCAAAAAAAGAGGAGCGCCAAAAAAAGAGCGAAAAAAATTCCCAGAGTGTGCTTTTTACTTGTTTACGTGCAGCACCATGATTTTGTTAGTGTTCTAGGCACGCGTCTCTAGCACGGTCTAGCCTAGGACCAGCATAGTACCGTCGTTGAGCATTTATTCAACTTCGCATCTCTAAATTGATTATTGCTGACACTTTTTTCTACCATATTATAAGCCTTCCCAGCTCCACATACATCTACGTCGTGCGTTTGACTCTCCTCGGTAATCGCTCTATCCAAGCTTTGAGAGCTTTGACTACAACGATTGCCAATCACCACCCGCTGCTGGGTAAGAACTGGTAAGAATTTGAGATTTCCTTGACGGATTTGTGACACACTACCACTTTCTACTCCCTTCGTTCCAAATTACTCGTAACGGAAATGGATGTATCTAGAACTAAAATACATCTAGATACATCCATATACGCGACAAGTAATTCGGAACGGAGGGAGTAGTAGTTTGTAGGATCATATTCTTGTGTGTTTCTATTGCTGCTAACCATGGTAGGACCACAAGCTGACGAGATTGACTGGGAGAACATGACAAAGAAGGAGTTGCATGATAAATTTCAGCAAATGATGAGTGGCCAAGTGGGAGATGTGCTAAACAGATATGAAGAGGCCATGGAGAAGATAGATGGCATGGAGAAATCGTTCGAGACAAAGTTGGGTAACAAGTTTAATGAATTGCTCTCGCGTCTTCTACAACCACCACCGGCTTCACCTGTCGCACCTCTGCAACGACAACAATAACGCCCCCTACCGAATCAGTTCGGACGAGCGAAGTGTGTTCCTATTGAGGATGGCCAAACTTCTGGTGCTGTTGTACCAACTGTTGATGCTTCTTTGGCTCCTGCTACTACTGCTATTGGTGCAGAGGAGGATGACGATTACGAGGATGAGGTTGACCAAAATCAGAACTACGTGCAACCACCAGCACCAGGTCGTCCACATGCATATAATCGCAATGGTAGGGCTGCACTACCAGCTCATGTACGAGATCATGACCATCCTCCTAAACTGAAATTGAATATTCAACCATTTTAGGGTAGATATGTTCCTGATATATATCTTACTTGGGAGTTAGAAACTGAACAACGTTTTACATGTTTAAAATATCCTGAGGAGAGACGTGTTGCTGTTGCTATTTGTGCTTTCACTAGTTTTGCATGTCTATGGTGGTCCGAACATTGTAGATTATAACCTATTCTAGCTACTTGGGCTGCTTTGAAAAATGCTATGCGTACTCGCTGGGTTCCACCATATTATCAACGTGAATTGCTTCAAAAATTGTAGAGTTTAAGACAAGGGAAAAATATATAGAAGAATATTATCAGGAATTACAAACTGGCATGATTCGATGTGGTATTGCTGATGATAATGAAGCTATGCTTGCATGTTTTATGGGTGGATTAAATAAAGAGATTCAAACCATTCTAGAGTATAAGGAGTATAATAATATCACTCGTTTATTCCATCTTGCTTGCAAAGTTGAACGTGAAGTGCAGGATAGACAGGCATTGGCGCGAACTAATTTTTCTGCAGGTCGATCTTCATCATGGACACCATGTACATCCTCTACTCCCACACGTCTTACTGCAGCACCACTGACTTCAGCCGCCAATTCCAATTGAGATGCAAGAAAACAAGCACCACCAACACCATTTGCCAGGAGCACATCTTTTGGGCCTGCACGAAGCTCTTCTTCATCCATGGCATCAACAGGGCAAACACATGATAGTTGCAAGGGTGGAGGTCATTATGCGAGAGAATGCCCATCCAAGTGTGTGATGATTGCTACTGAGGATGGTGGGTATGAGTCCGCCAGTGACTATGATGAGGAGACTTTGGCTCTTATTACAAGTGAAGAACATGGTGGAGATGATTTTGATCATGAGATGCAATACATGGCTGCTGAAGATGCTGACAGGTATGAAAGTTTAGTTGCTCAACGTGTGTTGAGTGTGCAGGTCACACAAGCTGAGCAAAATTAGAGGCATAATTTGTTCCATACAAAGGGAGTTCTGAAGGAGCGTTATGTCCACATCATCGTAGATGGAGGGAGCTGCAACAACTTGGCTAGCATGGAGATGGTGGAGAATCTGTCTCTCACCACAAGACCATATCCGCATCCTTATTACATCCAATGGTTCAACAACAGCGGCAAGGTTAAGGTAACACGTATTGTTCGTGTGCAGTTTAGTATCGCTACATATGATGATTTTGTTGATTGTGATGTGGTACCCATGCAAGCATGTTCTTTATTACTTGGTAGACCATGGCAATTCGATAAAAATTATGTACATCATGGTAGAAACAATTACTATACTCTTGTTCATGAGGATAAACATATTACTTTGCTTCCTATGACTCCTAATTCCATTTTGAAAGATGATATTAATCGAGCTAGTAAAGAAAAATAGGAGCAAAATAAGAGTGAAAATCAGATAGTGGCAAAAGAATTTGAGCAACAAATGAAACCTAATAATAAACCATCTAGTGTTGCTTCTAAAATTAAATTGAAAAGTGGATGTTTACTTGCCACCAAATCTGATATTGATGATCTAGATTGTAGCAAATCTGTTTGTTATGCTTTTGTGTGCAATGAGGCATTATTTTCATTCGAGGACGTACCTTCTTCTTTGCCTCCTGCTGTCACTAACAATTTGTAGGAGTTTGCTGACGTCTTCCCACAAGACGTGCCACCGGGTTTACCACCTATTCGAGGGATTGAGCACCAGATTGACTTAATTCCCGGTGCATCACTACCCAACCATGCACCATACCATACCAATCCGGCGCAGACGAAGGAGATTATGCGTCAAGTACAGGAGCTGCTCGACAAAGGTTATATATGCGAATCTCTTAGTCCTTGTGTTGTTCCTATTATACTAGTGCCAAAAAAGGATGGTACGTCGCATATGTGTGCTGATTGTAGAGGCATTAATAATATTACTATTCGTTATCGTCATCCTATTCCTAGGCTAGATGATATGCTTGATGAATTGAGTGGCTCTACAATATTCTCCAAAGTTGATTTGCGTAGTGGATACCATCAAATTCGTACGAAATTGGGATATGAATGGAAAACAGCATTTAAAACTAAGTTTCGATTATATGAGTGGTTAGTCATGCCTTTTGGGTTAACAAATGCACCTAGTACTTGCATGAGATTAATGAATGAAGTTTTACGTGCTTTCATTGGACGATTTATGGTAGTCTATTTTGATGATATACTAATTTATAGAAGATCTTTGGAGGAACATTTGGAACATTTACATGTTGTTTTTATTGCTCTACGTGATGCACGTTTGTTTGGTAACCTTGGGAAGTGCACCTTTTGCACCGACCAAGTGTCTTTTCTTGGCTATGTTGTTACTCCACGGGAATTGAAGTTGATAAAGCCAAGATTGAAGCTATTGAGAGTTGGCCGCAGCTCAAAACGGTCACACAAGTGAGGAGTTTTCTTGGCCTCGCTGGATTCTATAGGCGTTTTGTGAGAGATTTCAGCACCATTGCTGCACCTCTCAATGAGCTTACAAACAAGGATGTTCCTTTGTTTGGGGTACCGCACAGGAATAAGCCTTCATGGTATTGAAAATAAGTTGACACATGCTCCTTTACTCCAACTTGCCGATTTTAATAAGAATTTTGAGCTTGAATGTGATGCTAGTGAAATTGGATTAGGAGGTGTGTTATTACAATATGGCAAACATGTTTCATACTTTTCTGAAAAATTGAGTGGGCCTAGTCTGAACTATTCTACTTATGATAAAGAATTATATGCTCTTATTCGGACCTTAGAAACATGGCAACATTATTTATGGCCCAAATAATTTGTTATACATTCTGATTATGATTCTTTGAAACACATTAAGAGTCAAGCAAAATTGAACTGTAGACATGCTAAATGGATTTAATTCATTGAGACTTTCCCTTATGTCATTAAACACAAGAAGGGTAAAGAAAATGTTATTGCTGATGCATTGTCTCGTCGTTATACTATGCTTTCACAACTTGACTTTAAAATATTTTGTTTGGAGACCATCAAAGATCAATATGTGTATGATGCTGAATTTAAAGATGTATTGCAAAATTGTAAAGAAGGGAGGACATGGAATAAGTTCGTCGTTAATGATGGATTTGTGTTGCATGCTATGCATTCCAACTAGCTCCGTTCGTCTTTTGTTGTTGCAGGAGGCGCGTGGAGGAGGATTAATGGGACATTTTGGCGTGAAGAAAATAGAGGATATACTTGCTACACATTTCTTATGGCCAAAGATGAGACAGGATGTTGAGCGTTTTGTTGCTCGTTGCACTACATGTCAAAAAGCTAAGTCACGATTCAATCCTCATGGTTTATATATGCCTTTGCACTTACCTAGTGTTCTTTGGGAGGATATATCTATGGATTTTGTTTTAGGATTACCTCAAACAAAGAAGGGGAGGGATAGCATATTTGTTGTTGTCGATAGATTTTTGAAAATGGCACACTTCATACCATGTCATAAAAGCGATGATGCTGCTAATGTTGCTGATTTATTCTTTCATGAAATTATTCGCTTGCATCGTGTGATAAATACTATTGTTTCAGATCATGATACTAAATTTCTTAGCCACTTTTGGTGATGTTTATGGGCTAAGTTGGGGACTAAACTGCTTTTTAGTACTACTTGTCACCCTCAAACTGATGGACAAACTGAAGTAGTCAATAGAACATTGTCTACTATGCTTAGGGTTGTTTTGAAGAATAATAAGAAAATGTGGGAAGAATGCTTGCCTCATATTGAATTTGCTTATAATCGTTCGTTGCATTCTATTACTAAGATGTGCCCTTTTGAAATTGTGTATGGTTTCCTACCTCGTGCACCTATTGATTTGTTGTCTCTTCCATCTTCAGAGAAGGTTAATTTTGATGCTAAACAACATGCTGAATTGATCTTAAAATGCATGATTTAACTAAGGAAAAGATTGAGTGTATGAATGCTAAATATAAACTTGTTGGAGATAAGGGTAGAAAACTTGTTGTGTTTGCACCTGGAGATCTTGTTTGGTCACATTTGCGTAAGGATAGATTTCCTGATTTGCGCAAATCAAAGCTGATGCCATGTGTTGATGGTCCTTTTAAGGTGTTAGAGAAAATAAATGATAATGCATATAAACTTGAGTTGCCTGCAGATTTTGGGGTTAGTCCCACTTTTAACATTGTAGATTTGAAGCCTTATTTGGGTGAGGAAGATGAGTTTTCGTCGAGGACGACTTCATTACAAGAAGGGGAGGATGATGAGGACATCAATACCATTGTTACACCCACAGCCCCTACTGCTACATATACTGGACCAATTACTAGAGCTCGCGCATGCCAATTAAATTATCAGGTACTTTCGTTTCTTGGTAATGATTCTAATGTGCATGAGAATATGATGTTGCCTAAATTGGATACGTTTATTTTGCTTACAAATGAAGGGCCTAGCATGTACAAGAGGCATGATCACTTGAGCAAGATCAAGCATGGAGATGATGGCATGCGCAAGGGAAACAAGACTGGAGTTTCAAGTGATGATTTCAGGACTTTGAAACCACCATAATGAGTATATGAAGGCTTGGACGAAATATACAAGATGCCACTTCCTAAATTTCGTCCAGAGGCTATTATAGGTGTTGCGTGACCTTATTCTTGGGCTAGGCCCATGTAATTTCCAAATAGTATAGTATAGGCTATTTTTAGAGTCCGTATGTGTGGGGAAACAAGAGATAGGGTTGGTTTTGGACCCCTCCCCCAAGGGCTACGAAATTCCCCCCTCTTCCTCCATATATACAGCCCTTAGGGCATCGTTTAGACTTTGAGTTTTGTTTATATTAAAAGTTCGTCATAGCTGCAACTTCGCGTACTTCATTTGTGTTCAACGACCAGACCAAGACGTCACAGAACCCCACTTGGTCAATAAAGCTTTCCTCTTTTATTTACAATATCCAGATTGCAATTTCAGTTTCTTGCTTGTTCTCTGTTTGCTTGCGGGAAATAGACCCTCGTGGTTAGGTTGATCATGCTCCGGCATGGTCAATAACCTCTCGGAGTTGGTTTAGCGGTTGCTAAGGCGCGACGTCCTCGCACATTCGTAGTCGGATCGTCAAAGTCTACTCCACCATAAACGATAGTTGCCATCTCATCGAAAGACGGGACACATTTGCCTCTATCAAGGTTCGATCGGCTTCAGTTAGCAGCAGTAGCGAAGGAATCGTTCGGGTTCAGTTAACAGCCAAGGGATCGATCGCTCAGGTTCAATAATGTAGCTAGTGTAACGCTCGGGTTCAGTAAGCGAACGCCTCGCTCGGGTTCAGTTAGAGCCCAACGCCTCACCGCACACACATGTGTACTTGTACGAGAGAAACGCGCAAACCTCCGTGCATCGCTCGGCCCCAACCACCCACCGTAACTAGGAACTCCCCGAAATTTTTCGCGCCCTCGCTTCTACCATGATTTTTTCCGTTATGGACGTCCCAAAGAATGTCATGCAGGTGCGTCCCCGGCCCGCCCAGGATGAAACTCCCATTTTGTGTCATAATTTTTTGTCATAGAAGTAGGAGCCCACCACATCTATGATGATACGTGGTTTTGTCACAATTATCATCATAGAAGTGTCATAAGCATGACAGGAAAAAAATTCGTTCGACCCAAAATGTCACGGATGTGTCTTTTTTTGTAGTGAGGCCTGTGTGATTTGACGGCTCGTTACTGCTGGATGGGTGGGGCCCCGTGATTTGACTTGTCATTATCATTATTACTGCGACGCTACGACCGGCGTGAGTCTCCCGATTCCTGACCACCTCCATGGTATACAGGTGCCAAGTATCATGCTACCTCCGTCCTGGTTTATTGGTCCCCATTGTATATTGTGTCAAATTTTGACTATAGATTGAACTAACAAAATGTTCATGCATGTTACCAAAAATTATATCACTAAAAACTATGTTCAAATACGAATCCATCGATATAATTTTTGTTGACATGCATTAACACTTTGTTAGCTAAATCCTTGGTCAAAATTTGGCACAAACTACAAAGGTGACCTATAAACCAAGACAGAGGTAGTACTCTACAGTAATGGGCTTATAGCCCGCTTACATGGCACTTTTGCTTATATGTCGAGGAGAGAGACGTGGGCAAAATGGTGGGAATGGGATCTTATGCAACACCCTAGCTACTTACTCCTTGGCAAATGCAATAAATACTACAAAGAAAGAGATAGAGTGAAGTAAAAAAATACTCTTATAGCCAATCTTATAGATAACCTTGTTGTATGAGTGACTATAATTGATGAGTATGTATGACATGCCAATATCAGATAGCCTAACACACCTGGACGGAGGAAGTAGTTTCATGCATGCCAAGTAGGCAAAAAAATGCTCATTTATAGCTGTCTGAAATCTCCAAGGGTGCGACCGCGTGAGCGAGGCGACAGTCATGGTAGGCGCAACCATGATACGGGCTGCTGACAGCCCTTGGATCTGAGATCGAACGGTCGCATGCTGAGTTGTTAAAAAATTGCAGAATAACCCTCTAGGATAGGATATTTACCCATAGGTCTAGAATCACGCCATGCAACTGTTCGATCTTAGATACAAGCATGTATCATGGGAGCATGGAAAGCTTCATATCACCTGTAATTTTCTCAACGCTTGACGTGCGAACACACAAATGTTATACTGTCAGGCCTACAAAGTGGGTCTAGTAGAGATGACATCTAATTGGGCCCCCATAGTACTCGGCATGAATCCATTTATCCATCGGGAAAGCCACTACCCTGTCGTTCGCACATCCTACTCTGCATTTTTACAACCGAAAAACCGCTAGCAGTTTGCTCCTACTCATCCCAGCCGTCCTTTAACATTACGGTAGTTCGCTACTAGTCATCCGTCCTTTCACATTATAGCAATTCCACTAATCCTAACCCTCCTCCAAAATCCATTGCGTCCCAAATCTCCATGATCTGCGGTGAGTACAAGGTTAGAACAATCAGCGGCGATGAGTTCAACATCAACTACACCCATTCTTCCGCGACGGTGAAAGGATGCCTTGCTCGCTTCAAACGCATGTTCTAAAAGTCAGGTGGTGATGAGTGGGTCGCTCGGCTAGATGTTGAGTACACCATAGTCTTGGGAAAAGAGAAGAATCCAAAGGAGGAAGAGAAGAATCTAAAGATGTTGAGTACACCATAATCCTGGTTTGCGTGCATAACTTGTGCTTGGTCTACCACATGTGCCATGCCGACGTTAAGTGCGAGGATTTTAAGAACTTCCTCACGGATGACGGAGTCAAATTTGTTACTGTAGACTTTCGTATCGACGAGGAAGTCCTGGGTCGGATAGGCCTCGTTGTAGGTCAGCCCTTCGACTCCAGAAGAATAGGTTGGTTTCCTCCCGTGAGCCTTCAATGCTGACCCTAGCAGGAGCCATGGTTGATCCTTCGTACGACAAACTGACAAAACCTGACCACAAGTTTCATCTTGCATAGGAGTGCAATTTAATAGATAAAGACCACATCCAGTACGCTGCAATGGATGCCTACCTTTGTTTCAATATCTACAAGGGTTGGATGAAAACTAAGAGCCTAGTGTGCAGTTCAAGCAAAGAAGTATCAGCCAAGAGGAAGAGGGACAAGGACGAAGTCGAGGACGTGGACGAGGAGTCCGAGTAAGGTGGCAGTGTCGTTGCTCATGGTGGTTCTAATGCAGTGTCTACCGGATTAGTTGCTTAGTTTAATTTCAGGGTGCTTAGTTTTATTTCAAGGATGTGTTGTGCTGAGCCCCCAACAGAACTATGTTATATTCTTTCTCGTTACTTTAACTCTTCAGTACGTACATACTTGTATTTCTTACAGTTCATCTTGTAGTTGGTAGTACTCGTTTCTTCACATTATATACGTACAATATATATGGCCAACATCATATATGGTTATACTATTAACCACGCTCTAAGCATGCCACATACGCAAAACACTTAAAAGAGCTATGTAATTCTAAAAACTTAAATGAGAGAAGTTTACCCAAAGCATAAAGGAGTCTAGTCGTCAAAGAATTAAATAGGTATGCTAATTTCTTTAATAGATGTCAACACCCCATCTAAGCACATACTAGCTTTTTTAATAGTACTATATGCATAATTTGGCGACGAGCGCTCCCTATATGTACCATCTTTTTTCTTTAATTTCATCTTGTTAGTTTTGCTCCATGGCGCAATCCATTATTACTACTACTGTACAAAAGTACATTTAAAAGGCTAGAGGGCGGGGCAGTCTCGCTTGGTCAGTTTCACGAGAGGCGAGGGCCTTTGTGATTTGATGGCTCATTACTGTTGGAAGGTGGGGCCTTGTGATTTGACTGCTTGTATAAATGTTGCTGACGACCTGAGGAGGAGCAAAGAACCGTGTAGTATACTCAAGTTTTTCACTGGAGTAGGAGTAGTATGACGGAGGAGCGCGAAACACGGCAACCCAGTGCGATATGGAGATTAAAATGATCTAATTTGCTAGTAATCGATCCCACAGCACCACTCATCGTTAGCATTATTCTATTCGTGCCTCGCTGAGAATGTGACACATGCAGTGAAACACCCGAAGCAAAAGAAGAAACACAAGAGCAAAAGAAGAAGGAAGATTACCCCCCCCCCCCCAAAAGGAAGATGCACACACAAGTCTGGGGCGTTGCTCTCTACTTCATGAAGAGTTGACTACGGAGTCCTAAATGCTTCTTCATCGCCTCCACGGCCTTCATCTCCTCGCTCGTCTCCTCCGCCATCTTCTTCATTCTGTCCATGACGCGAGATTTATCGACACGAGCATTCATCATCTCTTCCACGGCCACATTACATAACTTGACAGCAGCCGGGTGCTCGATGCGGAGCTTCGCCAACTCCTCCTTTTGTTCCATGACAAGGGCGTGTAGCATCTTCACCGAGGAACTACTATTCTCATGCAGCTTCTTCCAGCCGGCGTTCTCCTCCTTCAATAGGTCGAGCTCATGGCAGAGCTTCGCCTTGTCCTCCTGAAGTTGCAGGATTTCGCGGTCGCCTTCTTACCCAAGGCAATGCTCTCCTTCAACAGCTTCACCAAGTCGGCGGTTAACTCCTCCTGGTTATTGAGCTCAGCGGGCATGTCATCGAGGCTCTCCTTCAGCAGCTTCACCAAGCCGTCGGTCAACTCCTTCTCCTTATTGAGCTGAGCGGGCATGTCATCAAGGGATAACGACTCCAGTACCGCCAGCTCGGCATGTTCGCCTACGTGGCTAGGGTGCTCCTGGGAGCCCTCGCCTGCCCGTGAGAGATCTTTCGAACACCCCGCGAGGCGGTGAGCCCTCTCTTTTTCCGTGGCCTTGGTCGCCACTCCCTTCTTACTAGTAGTTCTCGACCTAGAGCTCTGCACACCGGCCATGGTAGGGAAGGACGAACAAGAAAGACTTATGAGGAGGAAGGAAGAGTAATTTTTAGCTAGGTAGTTCCCCTTTTTATAACCTACTAGCACTAGTACTAAAACTTGCATAGTGGGAACACGTTCGGGTTTGATGCGTGCTAGGTGTGAGCAGGTTTGCACTTAATTATAGCATTGTAGTAGTACTTTGGAATGTGATGGGAACAAGCTAAAGATTAATTGATGGTTTTGGTTTTGAGGCCTGAAACGGCTCCCGGTGAGTTTCTTGGAACACAAATTTCAAGTACTACTGCTCAAATGCGGTCACACAAGTTAGTGATGTAACTGGTTGTACATGTCACACCAAGCCGATGCTTGTCCCTTCGGTGAGACGCGGGTTCGACCGACCGTCTGTTGGTGCGACCGACTATAAGTATTACGCGATGGAGACTTGTGGTTGTGGATTTGGGTGATTGTCACGACCAAGCATTCAAAAACTAGTGGTAAATCAATTACCATCTTTTTTCCAAATGACCAAGTATTTTCACAGGAATACAATACATATAGATGGAGTGATTTTCACGGTTGCAAACCTCCATGGCGCCGCAAGTTCACTGCAGTAGCAACGGAGTAGGTCACTAGCTCACCTCGCCTACGATGCATGCCCAGCGGTGCCGCCGCAGTTGGTCCTGCGATATGGCTTCTCCTACCGCCCATTTGAACAGTTACACCGGCTGCTCATGCATTCCGTAGGCATGTGCATTCTTTCCTCCGCAGTCGACTCCGTGAATATGATCTCTGCCATTAGCCCCAGCTCGAAATCAACGTGACATTGCCAGATGCTGACATCCCTCGGCATCTCTCCCCTGAGATCGACTTGTGCCTCCGCCTTGTGCTTTCCCAGGTGCAGCTCCTTCGAACCTGTCTCCAATCGATGCGACGCTTCCTCGATCCGATTTGCCCTTGCTGCCCACCACCTGAAATGCAGCCCTGGCATGTCCTCTGGCGCCACCGATATGTGGTTCCAGAGCAATGGATCCCCTCTGAAACACATGTGGGTTTCGCTCAAAGGCGGCAGTGTTGCGGGCCGCAGCGAGAGGGCAGCATGTGAGATCCTGGGATCTAAGGGATTATCCATGGCGGTATCCGGTGGGCGAGGGGGAGGCGAGCGTAGGCGCTAGGGGAGTCGTAGACTAAGATAAAGATAGTACTACTCCACTTCGTCCATATTTAAATACAAATGCCACCAACAATAACCCAAGCAAAAATTAATCATGATGCCTGCGTCCTGGTTTATTGGCCTCCTTTTTATTTTGTGTCAATTTTTTACCAAAAATTCAACTAACAAAATGTTGATGCATGTCACCAAAAATTATACCATTGGAATCACATTTGAACATAGTTTTCGATGACATTACTTTTTATGACATGCACAAATATTATGTTACATAAAATTATGGTCAAAAATTGGCACAAAATATGAAGGAGACCAAAGGAAGTAGCAACCCATGATTTAACTACTCGCATGCACGCAGTGCAGTAGTAATGTCATTCTCAACTACTTCCTCCTTCACGTGCACTCAATTTGCATGCGCTGTATTAATTGACCATCAATGAAGTGAATGACTTTACACGCGTCAAATTATCACATGGGGTGGATCTTCGTACAAAAATGCATCCCACCATGTACCCGTGTGTGCGTGCGAGGGAATGAGTGTGTGCGTGCACGTCTTCGCTTCGTGCACGTACTGCCAATGTGCATGAGAGAGGACGAGTACATTCCTCTGGAACCAACAGCACGTCACTGTGATCAATCCACACAAGGAGGTCACAACAACGCCTCCACATGTGCCACGCGGCTTCATGGATACCCCCCACATCATTTTAATCATAATATATTAACTGAAAAAGGGAGAGACACTGTGTAGCGTGCCATTGGAATTCTAATTTACGTGTTTTTCACATACTGGAAGTACTAGTAAGGTACACTTGCATTGCACACATGAGATTTTGTAACCAAATTATGAATAAATACCACACTATAGCATGTAGGCTTTGAGTCATATACGCATATGTAAACGTTCGTTTAATTCTTATAGTTCATCTCATTCAAAATTAATTAGTTTTTATAAAAAAGTTAATCTATTTTATGATTCATGGAATTGTGCACTATAAAGCATAAAGTAAAAACAAATAATGGCAATTCAACTAGAAAAAAAGTTTGGGCAATTATGATACGGAAGATTCTAAAACAAAGGAGAAGTACTTGTGTTTTGATGTTTGTGCATTGTGCTTACTAGTAAGGTACACGTGGATTGCACGCATGACATTTGGCAACCAAATTATGAATAAATACCACACTATAGCATGTAAACTTTGAGTCATATATGCAAGATGTAGACGTTCGTTTAATTCTTATAGTTCATCTCATTCAAAATCAATTATAAAAAAAGTTAATCTATTTTAAGATTCATGGAATTGTGTGTTGTAAAGCACAAAGTAAAACAAATAATGACAATTCAACTAGAAAAAAAGTTTGGGCAATTATGATACGAAAGATTCTAGAACAAAGGAGAAGTACTTGTGTTTTGAGGTTTGTGCATTATGCTTAAGTTCAACCATATAGTCTTCTAGGTTGTACATGTGGCAGAATCTGGTGGAATGTAGATGATATCCAATGGCCAGTAGTGCTCAGATTTGCCATCTCTGCACCCTCGGATTGGCTTCATCCAAGGACCATCTTTCAAAGTTATTCGCACACTATATAGGGGTATATAAGTTCAACCATGGAATCTTCTAGATTGTACATGTGGCAGAATTTGGTGGAATGTAGATGATATCCAACGGCCAGTAGTGCTCGGATTTGCCATCTCTGCACCATCGGATTGGCTTCATCCAACGACCATATTTCAAAGTTATTCACACACTAGATCTGCATCCGTCATTTTCTGACCATGATGGTGTGTCTGCCATCCATCATTTCTGACCATTAGATCTGCATCTAACGGCTGTGAGGTAAGTTGTGGCATTTTTGCAACAATAGCTCACTTCTCTGCTCCAATTTGCAGAAAACCCCTTATTATCTTGAAAGCAACCACACCTCATCAAAACAGCCTGAGAAATATATTTTGAGTGAAACGTAATATATTTTAGTGGCATATGTATATCAAAACAAGAGTGTTTTCTTTCAAGTTTGTGAACAAGTATTATTCTACTTTGGATCCGTTGCAATGCACGGGCACATTGCTAGTAGATATAGATATAGATATAGATATAGATATAGATATAGATATAGATATAGATATAGATATAGATATAGAGGTATAGATATAGACTTGTGGCACATCATCTAAAGCCTTTCTACATGCTCATTTTTTGTACAAATGCGCTCCACCGTGCACCCTCGTGTTTGTATGTGGGAATGAGTGCATGTGTGCACCTCTTCTCTTTCGCACACGTAGTCCGTGTGTGTGAGAGATACTAAGATATGGTGAGGGAATACATGTCAATGCAATTTATGTGAAGGAGAGGCCTATATACATACATGTATGTGCATGGGGCCAGGGTGATATACGAGAAGGGAGGGGAGGGGTTGACCGCGCGAGATATTGATAGAGACAGATAGAGGGAAGAGCTCTACGAGCATACAAGCCTTGGGGTATGTGGGGGCTGGAATATGGTGCGAGGGGCCAAGTGGAGGGAGACTGTGAAGGAGTGCACAAGTGTGAGATCGATATTTAAAGAGAGGGGCGAGGACGTGTGCGGTTGCGCGCAGTAGCGGAGCCATGAAAATTAAATGAGCTAGGGGGCCAAGCATTGCTAATCCTTTATGGGGAGGGCCAATTCATCAACTTAAACCATTTTACCAGCAATTGATCTAGTGATCACATTCATATTAGCCTCAATATATAGTGATGTTAGGTGGGCAGGGCCATTGCTGCCCCTGTCTTCGCCACTGTGCGCGCGTCTGAGAGATGAAGCGGAAGGCATGGATGATGAGAGGGAGAGGATGGATAGATAATGTGGGTGTATTAGCTATGTAGTCCTATATAGAGAGAGGTAGATTGATCGATGTGTACGTGGGAAAGAGGGTGAGACCTGACTAGATATATAGATCGATCGGTTTGTGTGGAAAACTGTGAAAGACCTAGATATATACACACACATAGAGGAACATCGATCATTACACATCCATGTGAGAGATAAGGAATTTCCAAAGTGATGAAGAGGGGGAGGTGTGTGTGTGCATGCATGGGAGACCGACCTGAAGTTTGATGAAACCCATGCATGCATGAATATAACTGAGATATGCGTGTTGTGATTTGGAAATGAGCATGCTATACAGTATACATATTGAACAAGGTCATACTGATTTGAATTTGAGATACCGATGGCAGGCATCGTTTCACCACATTGCATCCATACATGGACACACTATTCAAATTGGAGATGATGGGTGGTTTTCGCATCACATATCTATATCTGTACCCCTATATATTGTGCGAATAACTTTGAAAGATGGTCATTGTGCAGAGATGGCAAACCGAGCACTATTGGCCGTTGGATATCATCCACATTCCACCAAATTTTGCCACATGTACAATCTAGAAGACTCCATGGTTGAACTTAAGCATAATGCACAAACCTCAAAACACAAGCACTTCTCCTTTGTTCTAGAATCTTGCGTATCATAATTGCCCAATTTTTTTTCTAGATGAATTTCCATTATCTGTTTTTTACTTTATGCTTTACAACGCACAATTCCATGAATCTTAAAATAGATTAGCTTTTTTATAAAAAATAATTGATTTTGAATGAGATGAACTATAAGAATTACAAAGGGCCTCATATGGGTCGAAAGACATCATGAGCCATACATGGGTCGAAAGTTACAACGGGCTGGAATCATATTGGACGGCCCGGATGACGCTACTAGGCCTAATTCGGATAGGCCATAATGGGTCGTTAGTTAGCGGGCTGTAAATGGGCTATATCGAACAGGCCGCTAACATGCTTTAAGTGGGCCGACCATTACCTTTTGACCAGGTCAAACATGCCGGCCTTTTGACCTGAATGGGTCGTTGTTGGGCCGAGCCACGTGTTGACGTATCATAGGCGCGTCCAGTCCATTTGCTGGATGACAACTGTCCCAACGCTGAGCCGACACATGGATCCACCGGCGAATGAGAATTTTACACGTGGAAAATCCCCATTGGTCTGGGTTGTTAATGGGTTATTGGATCCAAACCGGAACCTAGCTTAACGGCGACCCGTTACGGTGGATGCCACCTGTCGGTTACCCTTGCCGAAAGCGCTTCCATGATGCGCCATTTATCGTCATGGAAGTGGACACTTCTGTGATGATAATTTTGGTATTGTCATGGAACACTTCTACGACAGCACGGGTATAACTATCTTGATTCTGTCATAAAATCGTCATGGATGTACATGCATGACAAAAAACGTGACCTACTATGACAAACACGTATCATCACGGAAGTGGTTTTTTTTTTTGTAGTGTATGATGTGGCACCTCGTAGCTTTCTCCATGACCGAAGGGAGTTTCCCATACTTGGCCATCTTCCTTGAGGGGCTTCCGAAGATGGAAGTGTCGCCCTCGCTTGTAGGTGGTCGCCTTGGACTTGATGATGTCGATGTAGGTATACTCGTGGGAGGTAGGCGAAGATGCCTTGATAACACTTGGTGAAGATGCCGAAGTGGTGGTGGTAGCCGTAGCTTCCTCTTGGTGGTGCTTGTCTCATGGTCTTCTCATGTGCTCATGATGGTTGGCCGGAGCTTGATGTAGAGCTTGTTCGGACTTGTAGGTTTGCGCGTGTCGAGCATCTTCATGTTCATGATGTCGTTGTCGTGCTTGAGCTCATAGTAGATGTCGTTCATTGTTTGCGCGCACATGATGCTTGGAGGTGACTTGCCCTTCATGACGATGTGGATCATGAATGTGATGATGGTCTCCATGGAGATGTGGACGCAGACGAATTGTGCTTGCATCGCCTGGCCGCTCGGAAGATGTTCGACTTGAGCGTCGGCGCCTTGAAGATGAAGAAGGGGAAGAAGACTTGTAGTTGGCCACCATGTCTCGTACTTGATCCATGTGTTCGTCCAACTTGGTGTTGATGTAGTCCCCTTTCCTTGCTTCGGAGTGACGTATGTCGATGGCAAGTCGCTCAATGCCTTGCATTGCTCGTTGTAGTCCAAAGAGTGGAGTTTTGATGACATAGTTGTTCTCGCCGTCATTGTCGCCGAAGACCGGAGATGAAATGCTTTGCCTATCCATCACGAGACTTGAGCAAATGTGAGTGGAAGAAAGGAAAGAACTAGACCAATGTACCTTATCCAATGTTGAAGATGGACCAACTATTACTCAATAATGTATTATGGAAATAGCACAATTGGTACCAGATCTTGTCAATTCTCACACCTACACAAGTAAAGCTTTTGGTGGAGCTTGGTGAGGATAGTGGCACAAAAAATGATGTAATTGTTAGCAAGAGTCAATAAAGTTGAAAGAGATTCACAAATTCGCAAGTGAAAGAAGTAGACCAATAGCAACGAATGGCACACGGAAACACACATGCAGATAGATAAGTGGGGTAGTGCAACCAAGGAATGAGCTCAAAATGGGGAATCCACGGAAAATGCTCTTGTTGCACAACTCTAGAGAGACGCTGGCATGATTTCCCAATAGGCGGATATGACACTTTTGCACGGCCTATAAGAAACAAAAATGCAACGACTTATATCCCAAGTATGCTATGTATATATGATTCCCGGTGCTTCGCACATGATAATCCAAGATGATCAATATGGTAGTATGATATGCAATGTGGTGATGCTATGGCTATTGCCTGCAAGCTCTTTGTTTTCTCTTTGCTTAAAAGCTTATTTTTTTTTATATGGCCAGTTATGCAAAAATTTTGAACCAAGATAGCATTTGTGTATATGTAGGAACAATCTTGTGACACAAGAGATGATATGATGATACCAAGATGAGGTATGTATGCAAAAGAATCGATGATCACTAAAGTGCACAAGTAACATTACCAACAATACTCAAATGGCTAGTCTCGATAGGCAAGTGATGCAAAATGGCTCGGGGGTTAATAATACTATGGCAAGAAGAATGTACAATGATGGGATACCATGATACCAAGATAATATAGAGGTCACCATTCTTGCTTACGGTTAGGGTGTCAAAATGGTGAAGGTGGCCGATGTCGAATCCTTGGCGAAGTTGAGCGGTGGTGTTGTCGATGTTGAACCGTTCCTAGTTAGCCGAAACACCCTAGGAAACGGAAAAACCACAACTCAAAATCTCCAAAGGCAAATGTCAAATGGTGGTAGAGGAATGCGGTGGTGGTTTCGGAAGCTCAATGGGGTTGCGTAAGTGCAATGATGGGTTATGCAAGTCGGAGTTGAAGTCACCATCTCCAAGTAGCCGAAACACCTTAGGAGACACAAACCACAGCTCAAACAAGCTCAAACAAAATTGGGTTAAGTTGAGGTGGTGGAAATGTATGGTGGGCAAGCTTATGCGGAAGTTATGGTGGTGGTTGATGAAGAAGTAACCGTCCCTAAGTAGCCAAAACACCTTAGGAGACTCGAATCACTACTCAAGCAACCACTAATGCTATGGGGAACAAAATGAGTTAGGTTGCGGAAGTCGGTGGTGGTATAGCGGATGATGTGGTGAAGGCCCTAGGAAAATATGCCAAAGTTCCAAAATTTTGATGCAGTCAAAAGGTGGTGAAACCAAGATAGAACCTCGGGCACGTTGATAGCCTCGAAACGAGCCAAAGAACACCCAAATCGGTGTTCGGAGCAAAAAGTTATGATGAAAACGATGAAGGAGGTCGATGCTGAAATTATGTGTAATGTTGCTGGTTAGGCCGGAAGGTTTTGGGGGTCACAGAAAAAGTATAGGAGAACCCAGGGTTTTGGGGTAAACTTTCTATTTGGCCCGAAAGTTTCGGGGTAAGGACGGATGTTCCGGGGGACGGAAGTTCAGGGGATTGAGGAATTTCTTCCGGGACGAACCCTAAATTCCAGATCTGAAAATGGGGGCGGGAAACACGATTTCCAGGGTCAAAATTGAGAAGATTTCGTGGATGGTAAGTGGGGAAAAGATGGGGAAAGCTAGATCCACTCGAAACACAGCGAATCCATGGATCAAAATCAACAAAACACCATCCAAACCAACAAATCAAAAAATGGGGCTATTTGTGGGGATTTTCGAATTTTGGGATGAAATCAAGCAAAACAAGGCTAGAAAACGGCGGGGGGACTCCAAAACGTGATCAACATGGCAATGTGGCTCATGATACCAAGATGATGTAGGGTGGAACCCTAGGGGACGATCTTTCATGGTTTGGAGGGGGATTCCCAAAGAACACGGTGAGCACACAAGGGAAAACACAAGCGGAAACAATCAAATCAACGAGAAACGATCACACATGTGCTAGATCCACATACTCATGGAGAGATGCACGATACAAATCCAACAAAGGGGGATACAAAGGTAGCTAGTTCTTCCCAGTCTGTGAGGAGATGGGGTCTTGAATCCACGAGGGGATCTTCCCTAGACAGGGCCTTGAATCCACTTGGGGGATCTTCTCCTAGGAGGTATCAGTCTCCAATGGAGTATGTATCAGGTGGATGAGCAAAGCTCTATCTCTAAAATGAGCTAAACCAATGCTAACCGTAGAATGGAGGAGGGGGATGAGTATATATAGTGGTAGCCACGAAGGGGTAAGTGAGGGGCGAAAGGGTACATGGGCTTTGGTCCGAGTATCTGGGCGTGGGCAGGGCCAGAAGTTCCGGGAACGACAGGAAGGTCTAGGCGCCGAAGGTTCCGGGCATGGTCTGGGCTATCCAGACAGTTGGCATGGTCCGGGACGGCGTCGGTGTAGCTGGGTCGAAAGTTCCGGGGGCCAGAGGTTTTGGGCGAGCTTCCGTGCAGGGTCCGGGCTAACCAGAGAGTTGGCGCGTCCGGGCGTCGCCTGGAGGGTCGAGGACCGGACATTCCGGGAAGGCCGGAAGGTCTGTGGGGAGGGGCGGAGGTTCCAGGCTATGGCCGGAAGTTCTGGGCTTGGCAGAAACTCTTCACAAGTCTTGACGATGGCTGCTCCTCCTCCCTCTTTGAGACGATCGATGTACCTGATCACACATAGTGTCCATGACTTAGGTAGCAACCATGTCTCACCCGAATGGAAAGGGGAAGCATTTAGGAGCAGGTTCACCTTGTGTCCAGTGGCGTATGCTCAAGGTCGAGGTCTAGTCGTATGTCCACTTCGGGGTTGGGCAGTAGTCGTAGTGTACACGGAGATGATCGTAGGATGCTCCTCATTACGTAGTTTCTTTGAGCTTCAGTAAGAGTATGACTTGCATAGTAATTAATATTAAACTTGTTACCTGATACGTCTCTGTCATCTATAATTTTTTATTGTTTCATGCCAATATTCTACAACTTCCATATACTTTTGGCAACATTTTATATTATTTCTGGGACTAACATATTTGATCCAATGCCCAGTGCCAGGTCCTGTTTTTTTTGCATGTTTTTCATTTCACAGAAAGTCCATATCAAATGAAGTTCAAATGCGATAAAATATTACGGAGATGTATTTTGGAATATATGTGATTTTTGGGAGGTGGAATCAACGCAACGGAGGCCCGCGACCTTCACAAGGCATCAGGGCGCCATCACCCCCTGGCTACGCGAGGTTACCCTATGGGCACCTCGTAAGTCGGTTGGGGTCCTTCTTCGGCCGCAAGGAAGCCTATATCAAGAAAAAATGTGTTAACATTTCAGCCCAGTCGAAATTACAGATCTCGGGGAATATAAGAAACGGTTTTCGGCCAAAAAACGGGAACGCGAAATAGAAGATAACAAATAATATTCTTTGCTTAGGTACTCAAGTTGTGCCTTCCTAACTGGGAATAGCAACTCTCGTACTCGTTCATAATCATCTTCCATGGGGGCCTGTGATGTATCCACCTCCAAGGTCTCCACTATGACCTCTTCCTTGAGGTCCTCATCAGTGTAACACTCCCACTTTTTCTTTGGAAGCTCCATATGTTCTACATAGCTTTTAACAAATCTCAAAAACAACATTAGGGTCAAGATACAGTTCATTACTAACTTGATTAACTCTCCCTGAATTAAGATAAGCTTTTTATGCAATCAAAATCTATTTCAACTTTACCTTCTTCTTCCCCCTCATCACTCCAAGCTTCGTTATTAGCAAGTTTACCATCTAATAATTCCCGAGCTTCAGGCACTAGGCTAGTAATAAAGGAACCTGCAGAGGCTAACTCTAGTTCTTCCTTAGAATCATACCAAAGTCCTCCACAGAAGAGATTTAATACCAACCAATCCGGGAGTTTATGATGAGGGCAATCATTTAACAGAGTTCGTTACCTTTGATATGAATATACCAAACTTTCTCCCAGTCTTTATCGAATGTTTAAAATCCTTTGTCTCGCTTCATAAGATTTCATCTCAGGATAAAACTCTGATAGGAAGGTTTCTGCAAGCTTGTCCCATGTATCAAAGCTACATGCAGTGTGAGACACTAACCATTCTTTTGCCGTATTAGCCACAGTGTGAGAAAAAAATTCATCTTCCTATCATCACGGCTAAAAGCATTTAATTTGAATGTCCCACATATATCTTCAAAAAGTTGGAAATGTTGATAAGGATTCTCACCTTCATCACCTTTAAATTGCTTACTATGTAATAATTTGAGGACACTTGGATTCACCTCATAAGCTACACTGGTGGGGTTAGGACCCAAGGGTGTGAATATCTCTTGCATAGGTGGTCTTGTAAGACGCATGGCCAATAGCTGATAATTATGTCCAAACTCAGCCATGGTTGCTCTGAATCTACGAACAACTTAGTACACAAAATTCAAACCAAACACAAAACTAAGATCAAAAGCGCTCAGCTCCTCAGCAATTGCGCTAGAAAAAAGCTTGATGGCCTGCAAGTGCACAAGGTTTAGTTGTAGCTTTTTCAAAGTAAATGCATCGATCCCACAGGGAGCATAGAACCAATCCTTCGTCTTTTAGATGGTGCAAATAGTATGCCTGTAAGTTGTGAGTAATCCAAAGCAGGAGTACGGTAATAGAAATGGTGTAAGTAAGAAGCATGAAACCAATAGGACTAAAGCGTTCACAAGGAGTCCGGAATCCCCTCTAGTGTGCATCTATAGCGGTGCCTAAACACAATGCTACCTCAGATTCCTAAGCCAGTTTGCATATTCTATTTGTGGGCAGAGCCAGTACAAATACGTGCATACACTCAGCAACCCCATATCACATAAGCCACCACCGTTCTTTCCCACTCCGGTTACCAAACAGTGATTAAGGGGGAAAAGGTCCCCCATGGACGCAACCTATGGGAGGTCTCTATTTTAGTCCCTACTGCAACAATGTGGGACAAAGAGATATGGGTCCTGTCGCGTCACCTGAAGGAAATATGCCCTAGAGGCAATAATAAAGTTATTATTTATTTCCTTATATCATGATAAATGTTTATTATTCATGCTAGAATTGTATTAACCGAAAACATAATACATGTGTGAATACATAGACAAACAGAGTGTCACTAGTATGCCTCTACTTGACTAGCTCGTTGATCAAAGATGGTTATGTTTCCTAACCATAGACATGAGTTGTCATTTGATTAACGGGATCACATCATTAGGAGAATGATGTGATTGACTTGACCCATTCCGTTAGCTTAGCACTTGATCATTTAGTTTGTTGCTATTGCTTTCTTCATGACTTATACATGTTCCTATGACTATGAGATTATGCAACTCCCGTTTACCGGAGGAACACTTTGTGTGCTACCAAACGTCACAACGTAACTGGGTGATTATAAAGGTGCTCTACAAGTGTCTCCAAAGGTACTTGTTGGGTTGGCGTATTTCGAGATTAGGATTTGTCACTCCGATTGTCGGAGAGGTATCTCTGGGCCCACTCGGTAATGCACATCACTTAAAGCCTTGCAAGCATTGCAACTAATGAATTAGTTGCGGAATGATGTATTACGAAACGAGTAAAGAGACTTGCCGGTAACGAGATTGAACTAGGCATTGAGATACCGACGATCGAATCTCGGGCAAGTAACATACCGATGACAAAGGGAACAACGTATGTTGTTATGCGGTTTGACGGATAAAGATATTCGTATAATATGTAGGAGCCAATATGAGCATCCAGGTTTTGCTATTGGTTATTGACCGGAGATGTGTCTCGGTCATGTCTACATAGTTCTTGAACCCGTAGGGTCCGCACGCTTAAAGTTCGATGACGGTTATATTATGAGTTTATGTGTTTTGATGTATCGAAGGAGTTCCGAGTCCCGGATGAGATCGGGGACATGACGAGGCGTCTCGAAATGATCGAGACGTAAATATCGATATATTGGACGACTATATTCGGACATCAGAAAGGTTCCGAGTGATTCGGGTATTTTCGGGAGTACCGGGGAGTTACGGGAATTCGTATTGGGCCTTAATGGGCCATACGGGAAAGGAGAGAAAGGCCTCAAAGAGTGGCTGCACCCCTCCCCATGGGCTGGTCCGAATTGGACTAGGGAGGGGGGCGCCCCCTTCCTTCCTTCTCATTTTCCCTTCCCTTTCCTTCCCTCCTACTCCTACTATTTGGAAGGGCTCCTAGTTCTACTAGAAAAGGGGGAATCCTACTCCCGGTGGGAGTAGGACTCCCCTAGGGCGTGCCATAGAGAGGGCCGGCCCTCTCCCTCCTCCACTCCTTTATATACGGGGGCAGGGGGCACCCCAAAGACACAACAATTGATCCTTTGGATCTCTTAGCCGTGTGCGGTGCCCCCCTCCACCATAATCCACCTCGGTCATATCGTAGCGGTGCTTAGGCAAAGCCCTGCGTCGGTAGAACATCATCATCGTCACCATGACGTCGTGCTGACGGAACTCTCCCTCAAAGCTCGGCTAGATTGGAGTTCGAGGGACGTCATCAAGTTGAACGTGTGCAGAACTCGGAGGTGTCGTGCGTTTGGTACTTGATCGGTCGAATCGTGAAGACGTACGACTACATCAACCGCGTTGTGCTAAAGCTTCTGCTTTCGGTCTACGAGGGTACGTGGACAACACTCTCCCCTCTCATTGTTGTGCATCACCATGATCTTGCGTGTGCGTAGGAAATTTTTTGAAATTGCTACGTTCCCCAACAGTGGCATCCGAGCCTAGGTTTTATGCGTTGATGTTGTGCACGAGTAGAACACAAGTGAGTTGTGGGCGATATAAGTCATACTGCTTACCAGCATATCATACTTTGGTTCGGTGGTATTGTTGGATGAAGCGGCCCGG
The DNA here is from genome assembly GCF_056163025.1 of Triticum urartu. Taxonomy (NCBI): domain Eukaryota; kingdom Viridiplantae; phylum Streptophyta; class Magnoliopsida; order Poales; family Poaceae; genus Triticum; species Triticum urartu. The sequence continues at coordinate 318,748,517 of NC_141875.1, read as the reverse complement.
ACCGACATTACGCGTACGCTTACGCGAGACTGGTTTTACCGCCATGCTATGCACACAGGTGACTAGCGGGTGTCAGTTTCTCCAACTTTAGTTGAATCGAGTGTGGCTACGCCCGGTCCTTGAGAAGGTTAAAATAGCACTAACTTGACAAACTATCGTTGTGGTTTTGATGCGTAGGTAAGAACGGTTCTTGCTCAGCCTATAGCAGCCACGTAAAAACTTGCAACAACAAAGTAGAGGACGTCTAACTTGTTTTTGCAGGGCATGTTGTGATGTGATATGGTCAAGACGTGATGAGATATAAGTTGTTGTATAATATGATCATGTTTTGTTGAAGTTATCGGCAACTGGCAGAAGCCTTATGGTTGTCTCTTTATTGCATAAGATGCAAACGCTAAATAATTGCTTTACTTTATCGCTATGTGATAGCAATAGTTGCAAGAGCAATAGTTGGCGAGACAACCATGTGACGACACATTGATATAGATCAAGATGATGGCGATCATGGTGTCATGCCGGTGACGATGGAAATCATGACGATGTTTTGGAGATGGAGATCAAAGGCACAAGATGACGATGGCCATGTCATGTCACATATTTTGATTGCATGTGATGTTTATCTTTTATACATCTTATTTTGCTTAGTTTGACGGTAGCATTATAAGATGATCTCTCACTAAATTTCAAGATAAAAGTGTTCTCCCTGGGTATGCACCGTTGCCAAAGTTCGTCGTGCCCAGACACCACGTGATGATCGGGTGTGATAAGCTCTACGTCCATCTACAACGGGTGCAAGCCAGTTTTGCACACGCAGAATACTCAGGTTAAACTTGACGATGTCCTTGATGCACCGCTAGGTGACAGACCTATTGCAGGAGCAGATGCAGATGTTATGAACGTTTGGCTAGCTCAATATGATGACTACTTGATAGTTTAGTGCACCATGCTTAACGGCTTAGAATCGGGACTTCAAAGACGTTTTGAACGTCATGGACCATATGAGATGTTCCAGGAGTTGAAGTTAAGCAAATACCCGAGTTGAGAGATATGAAGTCTCCAACAAGTTCTATAGCTAAAAGATGGAGGAGAACAGCTCAAGCAGTGAGCATGTGCTCAGATTATCTGGGTACTACAATCGCTTGAATCAAGTGGGAGTTAATCTTCCAGATAAGATAGTGATTGACAGAATTCTCTAGTCACCATCACCAAATTAGTAGAACTTCGTGATGAACTATAATATGCAAGGGATAACGGAAACGATTCCCAAGCTCTTCGTGATGCTGAAATCGACGAAGGTAGAAATCAAGAAAAGCATCAAGTGTTGATGGTTGACAAAGACCACTAGTTTCAAAAAGGGCAAAGGGAAGAAAGGGAACTTCAAGAAGAACGACAAGCAAGTTGCTGCTCAAGTGAAGAAGCCCAAGTCTGGACCTAAGCCTGAGACTGAGTGCTTCTACTGCAAAGGGACTGGTCACTAGAAGCGGAACTGCCCCAAGTATTTGGCGGATAAGAAGGATGGCAAAGTGAACACAGGTATATTTGATATACATATTATTGATGTGTATTTTACTAGTGTTCGTAGCAACCCCTCGGTATTTGATACTGGTTCAGTTGCTAAGAGTAGTAACTCGAAACGGGAGTTGCAGAATGAACAGAGACTAGTTAAGGGTGAAGTGACGATGTGTGTTGGAAGTGGTTCCAAGATTGATATGATCATCATCGCACACTCCCTATACTTTCGGGATTAGTGTTGAACCTAAATAAGTGTTATTTGATGTTTGCGTTGAGCATGAATATGATTTGATCATGTTTATTGCAATACGGTTATTCATTTAAGTAAGAGAATAAATTGTTGTTCTGTTTACATAAATAAAACCTTCTATGGTCATACACCCAATGAAAATGGTTTGTTGGATCTCGATTGTGGTGATACACATTCTCATAATATTGAAGCCAAAAGATGCAAAGTTAATAATGATAGTGCAACTTATTTGTGGCACTGCCGTTTAGGTCATATTGTGTAAAGCGCATGAAGAAACTCCATGTTGATGGGTTTTTGGAATCACTTGATTATGAATCACTTGATGCTTGCGAACCATGCCTCATGGGCAAGATGACTAAGACTCCGTTCTTTGGAACAATGGAGCGAGCAACTGACTTATTAGAAATAATACATACTGATGTATGCGGTCCGATGAGTATTGAGGCTCGCGGCAGTTATCGTTATTTTCTGACGTTCACAGATGATTTGAGCAGATATGGGTATATCTACTTGATGAAACATAAGTCTGAAACATTTGAAAAGTTCAAAGAATTTCAGAGTGAAGTGGAAAACCATCGTGACAAGAAAATAAAGTTTCTACGATCTGATCACGGAGACAAATATTTGAGTTACGAATTTGGTCTTCATTTGAAACAATGCGGAATATTTTTGCAACTCACGCCATCTAGAACACCACAACGTAATGGTGTGTCCGAACGTCATAACCGCACTTTATTGGATATAGTGCAATCTATGATGTTTCTTACCGATTTACCACTATAGTTTTGGGGTTATGCATTAGAGACAGCTGCATTCACGTTAAAAAGGGCACCATCTAAATCCGTTGAGACGACACCGTATGAATTGTGGTTTAGCAAGAAACCTAAGCTGTCGTTTCTTAAAATTTGGGGCGGCGATGCTTATGTGAAAAAGTTTCAAACTGATAAGCTCGGACCCAATTCGGAGAAGTGCATCTTCATAGGATACCTAAATGAAATTGTTGGGTACACCTTCTATCACAGATCCGAAGGCAAATTCGTTGCTAAGAATGGATCCTTTCTAGAGAAGGAGTTTCTCTTGAAAGAAGTGAGTGGGAGGAAAGTAGAACTTGATGAGGTAACTGTACCTGCTCCGTTATTGGAAAGTAGTTCATCACATAAATCTGTTCCTGTGACTACTACACCAATTAGTGAGGAAGCTAATGATGATGATCATGTAACTTCAGATCAAGTTACTACCGAACCTCGTAGGTAAACCAGAGTGAGATGCGCACCAGAGTGGTACGGTAATCCTGTTCTGGAGGTCATGTTACTTGACCATGACGAGCCTGCGAACTATGAGGAAGCGATGATGAGCCCAGATTCCGCGAAATGGCTTGAGGCCATGAAATCTGAGATGAGATCCATGAATGAGAACAAAGTATGGACTTTGATTGACTTGCCCAATGATCGGCGAGCCATTGAGATTAAATGGATCTTCAAGAGGAAGACGGACGTTGACAGTAGTGCTACTATCTACAAAGCTAGAATTGTCGCAAAAGGTTTTCGACAAGTTCAAGGTGTTGACTACGATGAGAGTTTCTCACTCGTATCTATGCTTAAGTCTGTCCAAATCATGTTAGCAATTGCCAAATTTTATGAAATCTGGCAAATGGATAAACAAAACTACATTCCTTAATGGATTTATTAAAGAAGAGTTGTATATGATGCAACAAGAAAGTTTTGTCAATCCTAAAGGTGCTAACAAAATATGCAAGCTCCAGTGATCCATCTATGGACTGGTGCAAGCATCTCAGAGTTGGAATATACGCTTTGATAAGTTGATCAAAGCATATAGTTTTATACAGACTTGCGGTGAAGCCTATATTTACAAGAAAGTGAGTGGGAGCACTACATCATTTCTGATAAGTATATGTGAATGACATATTATTGATCGGAAATAATGTAGAATTATTCTGCAAAGCATAAAGGAATGTTTGAAAGGAGTTTTTCAAAGAAAGACCTCGATGAAGCTGCTTACATATTGAGCATCAAGATCTATAGAGATAGATCAAGACGCTTGATAAGTTTTTCAATGAGTACATACCTTGACAAGATTTTGAAGTAGTTCAAAATGGAACAGTCAAAGAAGGAGTTTTTGCCTGTGTTACAAGGTGTGAAGTTGAATAAGACTAAAAGCCCGACCACGGCAGAAGATAGAAAGAGAATGAAAGTCATTCCCTATGCCTTGGCCATAGGTTCTATAAAATATGCCATGTTGTGTACCAGATCTATTGTATACCCTACACTATTTTTGGCAAGGGGGTACAATAGTGATCTAGGAGTAGATCACTCGACAACGGTCAAAATTATCCTTAGTGGAATAAGGATATGTTTCTCGATTATGGAGGTGACAAAAAGGTTCGTCGTAAAGGGTTACGTCGATGCAAATTTTGACACTGATCTAGATGACTCTAAATCTCAATCTGAATACATATTGAAAGTGGGAGCAATAGCTAGAGTAGCTCCGTGCAGAGCATTCTTGACATAGAAATTTGCAAAATACTAAAGGATCTGAATGTGGCAGACCCGTTGACTAAACTTCTCTCACAAGCAAAACATGATCACACCTTAGTACTCTTTGGGTGTTAATCACATAGCAATGTGAACTAGATTATTGACTCTAGTAAACCCTTTGGGTGTTGGTCACATGTCGATGTGAACTATGGGTGTTAATCACATGATGATGTGAACTATTGGTATTAAATCACATGGCGATGTGAACTAGATTATTGACTCTAGTGCAAGTGGGAGACTGATGGAAATATGCCCTAAAGGCAATAATAAAGTTATTATTTATTTCCTTATATCATGATAAATGTTTATTATTCATGCTAGAATTGTATTAACCGGAAACATAATACATGTGTGAATACATAGACAAACAGAGCGTCACTAGTATGCCTCTACTTGACTAGCTCGTTGATCAAAGATGGTTATGTTTCCTAACCATAGACATGAGTTGTCATTTGATTAACGGGATCACATCATTAGGAGAATGATGTGATTGACTTGACCCATTCCGTTAGCTTAGCACTTGATCATTTAGTTTGTTGCTATTGCTTTCTTCATGACTTATACATGTTCCTATGACTATGAGATTATGCAACTCCCGTTTACCGGAGGAACACTTTGTGTGCTACCAAACGTCACAACGTAACTGGGTGATTATAAAGGTGCTCTACAGGTGTCTCCAAAGGTACTTGTTGGGTTGGCGTATTTCGAGATTAGGATTTGTCACTCCGATTGTCGGAGAGGTATCTCTGGGCCCACTCGGTAATGCACATCACTTAAAGCCTTGCAAGCATTGCAACTAATGAATTAGTTGCGGAATGATGTATTACGAAACGAGTAAAGAGACTTGCCGGTAACGAGATTGAACTAGGCATTGAGATACCGGCGATCAAATCTCAGGCAAGTAACATACTGATGACAAAGGGAACAACGTATGTTGTTATGCGGTTTGACGGATAAAGATATTCGTAGAATATGTAGGAGACAATATGAGCATCCAGGTTCCGCTATTGGTTATTGACCGGAGATGTGTCTCGGTCATGTCTACATAGTTCTCGAACCCGTAGGGTCCGCACGCTTAAAGTTCGATGACGATTATAATATGAGTTTATGTGTTTTGATGTACCGAAGGAGTTCGGAGTCCCGGATGAGATCGGGGACATGACGAGGCGTCTCGAAATGGTCGAGACGTAAAGATCGATATATTGGACAACTATATTCGGACATCGGAAAGGTTCCGAATGATTCGGGTATTTTCGGGAGTACCGGGGAGTTACGGGAATTCGTATTGGGCCTTAATGGGCCATACGGGAAAGGAGAGAAAGGCCTCAAAGAGTGGCCGCACCCCTCCCCATGGGCTGGTCCAAATTGGACTAGGGAGGGGGGGCGCCCCCTTCCTTCCTTCTCCTTTTCCCTTCCTTTTCCTTCCCTCCTACTCCTACTACTTGGAAGGGATCCTAGTTCTACTAGGAAAGGGGGAATCCTACTCCCGGTGGGAGTAGGACTCCCCTAGGGCGCGCCATAGAGAGGGCCGGCCCTCTCCCTCCTCCACTCCTTTATATACGGGGGCAGGGGGCACCCCAAAGACACAACAATTGATCCTTTGGATCTCTTAGCCGTGTGCGGTGCCCCCCTCCACCATAATCCACCTCGGTCATATCGTAGCGGTGCTTAGGCGAAGCCCTATGTCGGTAGAACATCATCATCGTCACCACGCCGTCGTGCTGACGGAACTCTCCCTCAAAGCTCGACTGGATCAGAGTTCGAGGGACATCATCGAGTTGAACGTGTGCAGAACTTGGAGGTGCCGTGCGTTCGGTACTTGATCGGTCGGATCGTGAAGACATACGACTACATCAACTGCGTTGTGCTAACGCTTCCGCTTTCGGTCTACGAGGGTACGTGGACAACACTCTCCCCTCTCGTTGCTGTGCATCACCATGATCTTGCGTGTGCGTAGGTGTGACGCCCCCGATTTAATCGTACACTAATCATACACGCAAACGTGTACGATCAAGATCAGGGACCCACGGGAAGATATCACAACACAACTCTACAAATAAAATAAGTCATACAAGCATCATATTACAAGCCAGGGGCCTCGAAAGCTCGAATACAAGAGCTCGATCATAGACGAGTTAGCGGAAGCAACAATATCTGAGTACAGACATAAGTTAAACAAGTTTGCCTTAAGAAGGCTAGCACAAACTGGGATACAGATCGAAAGAGGCGCAGGCCTCCTGCCTGGGATCCTCCTAACTACTCCTGGTCGTCATCAGCGGGCATCACGTAGTAGTAGGCACCTCCGGTGCAGTAGGAGTCGTCGAAGGTGGCGTCTGGCTCCTGGGCTCCAACATCTGGTTGCGACAACCAGGTAGAAGGGATAGGGGGAAAAGAGGGAGAAAGCAACCGTGAGTACTCATCCAAAGTACTCGCAAGCAAGAAGCTACACTACATATGCATGGGTAAATGTGTAAAGGGCCATATCGGTGGACTGAACTGCAGAAAGCCAGAATAAGAGGGGGATAACTAATCCTTTCGAAGACTACGCTTCTGGCAGCCTCCGTCTTGGAACATGTAGAAGAGAGTAGACTGAAGTCCTCCAAGTAGCATCGCATAGCATAAACCTACCCGGCGATCCCCTCCTCGTATCCCTGAGAGAGAGCGACCACCGGTTGTATCTGGCACTTGGAAGGGTGTGTTTTATTAAGTATCCGGTTCTAGTTGTCATAAGGTCAAGGTACAACTCCAAGTCGTCCTGTTACCGAAGATCACGGCTATTCGAATAGATTAACTTCCCTGCAGGGGTGCACCACATACCCCAACACGCTTGATCCCATTTGGCCAGACACACTTTCCTGGGTTATGCCCGGCCTCGGAAGATCAACACGTCGCAGCCCCACCTAGGCACAACAGAGAGGTCAGCACGCCGGTCTAAACCTAAGCGCACAGGGGTCTGGGCCCATCGCCCTTAGCACACCTGCACGTTGCGTACGCGGCCGGAAGCAGAACTAGCCCCCTTAATACAACAGCAGGCTTACGTTCCAATCCGGCGCGCGCCACTCAGTCGCTGACGTCACGAAGGCTTCGGCTGATACCACGACGCCGGGATACCCATAACTACTCCCGCGTAGATGGTTAGTGCGTATAGGCCAAATGGCCAAACTCAGATCAAATACCCAGATCTCGTTAAGCGTGTTAAGTATCCGCGAACGTCGACCAGGGCCAGGCCCACCTCTCTCCTAGGTGGTCGGAACCTGCCCTGTTGCCCCGCCTCAAAGATCCACTCGCGGGTGCTCCTCAAGCCGACCCGTCTTTAGTCACGACATGTATCATGTATAAAGTATATAGTATATACCCGTGATCAACCCCCGAGTGATCACGGCCCGATAGTATAGCATGGCAGACGGACAAGGATGTAGGGCCACTGATGAAAAACTAGCATCCTATACTAAGCATTAGGATTGCAGGTAAGGTAACAACAGTAGTAGCAAGGACAGGCTATGCATCAGTATAGGATTAACGGGAAGCAGTAATATGCTACACTACTCTAATGCAAGCAGTATAGAGAAGAGTAGGCGATATCTGGTGATCAAAGGGGGGGCTTGCCTGGTTGCTCTGGCAAGAGAGAGGGATCGTCAACTCCGTAGTCGTACTGGGTAGCAGCGGCGTCGGTCCCGGTGTCTAGCGAGAGAAGAGGGGGGAGAAACAATAAATATTTAAGCAAACAGATGCATAGCGATGCATGACATGACAAGGCGTGGTGCTAGGTGTGCCCTAGCGCGGTACGAGGTGGTACCGGTGAAGGGGGAAAACATCCGGGAAAGTATCCCCGGTGTTTCGCGTTTTCGGACAGATGAAACAGAGGGGGAAAGTTGCGTGTTCGCTATGCTAGGGATGCGTAGCGGGCGAACGGACTGCGTATCTGGATTCGTCTCGTCGTTCTGAGCAACTTTCATGTACAAAGTTTTTCCATCCGAGCTACGGTTTATTTTATATTAATTTTAAAAGATTTAAATCATTTTTGAAATTAATAGAATAAAATTAATTTGGAAATGCCATTATGATGTCAGCATGACATCAGGGTGATGTCAGCAGTTAATAGTCAGTTGACTTGGTCAAACTGACGCGTGGGTCCCGGTTGTCATTGACTTAGGTTAACTAAACAGGATTAGTTAGTTTAATAAGTGATTAGGTTAATTTAACAGATCTAATTAAGTTAACTAATTAATTAATTATTTTTATTATGTTTTTTTTTCTTTTTTTTAACAGGGGCGTGGGTGGGGGGCCCACTGGGCAGTGGCCCATAGGGCCAAACGGGCGCGGGCGGTGGATCAGGTGCGGGGCGCCAGGACGCCCGCCCGCAGAGACGGGGGCTGTCCGCCTCCGGTGGAAGTGGCGAGGCCACGGCGAGTGGCCGGAGCGGCGGGAACCAGAGGCGGAGACGAGCAACGCGCGGTGGTGCCGGAGCACAACCAGGGCGTGAGCGGGGCAGGCGGCCCAGGCGCGGTGCGGGGACAGCGGGGAGCGACGGCACGGCGAGCCGGGCCTGGGCTGCCGCGCGCGCAGGGCGCGAGGCGTGCGCGGGGAGGAGGGGGCTTGGCCTGGCGCGCAGTCGAGCGGCCAGGGACGCGGGCGATGGCGTGGCCGATGCGGTGGTGCTCGTGCACGGCTGCGGGACGACGCGAGGAGCCGGGAGGAAGAGAGGCCGGGGGCCTCACCGTGGATCCGTAGGGTCAGGGGCAACAGGGGGGCGAGGAGGCGGACGGAGACGACGCGGCGCAGGGGATGCAGTCCGGCGGGGTAGGGCTCCGGCGATGGCGGAGCGGTCCGGCGAGTCGAGGAGGCCCTCGAGCGGCAGCGGATGGGGCGCGGTCGTCGGGGCTCGGGGTGGCGCGGGGCGATGGCAGCGGCACGGCGGCGTCCAGAGGAGGACGGGGAGCGCGGTGGCGGTGGCGATGGTGAACGGCGGCGGGGCGACGGGGATCGACGGCGGCGTCGGGCGCGCCGCCCAGATCCAGAACGGGGAAGGAGGAGGAGAGGCGTGTGAGGGGGTGTCGGGCACGAGGCGCTTCGCCTCTGGGCGTGCGGCGGCGCGAGGGATGGCGAGGTGGCGGGGCGGCTCCGGCGTGGTGATCTCCGGCGACGGCACTGAGCGGCGGTGCGGGTGCGCGCTGGGGGAGACGAGGGGAGAGAGGGGATCGATCCCGATCCAGGGGGATCGGGGGAGGGAGTGGGGCGAGTGGGGGGGGTTAGGGTTACGGGGTGGGGATAAGGAGAGAGAGGAGGGGCCGGCTGGGCCGGCCTGATTGGCCCCGAGGCCATCTGGGCCGAGGCCCAGCGAGGGGGGGGCTTCTCCCCCCTTTTGTTTTTTTTTGTTTTGTCTTCTGTTTTTGTAGTTTCCTTTTCTTTATTTCCTCTTCTGTTTTAAATCATTTTAAATTATTTAGGCATTTTATAAAATTGTGAACCTTACACCATAATTATCTTGGTAATATTTGGCAACCACCGAACATTTTTGTTTTAATTTTTGAAAACTTTTATTGTTTTCTTTTATTTAAATTTTGAACTTGTTTCGGTTCTGAACTATCGAGAGTTTACCACAGTAACCGTGGTGACGTGGCATCATTAGCGGGGAATCACTGTAGCTTAATTATCCGGGCGTTACAGTAGGAAATTTTTTGAAATTGCTACGTTCCCCAACATCACCTACCTCTGCAACCAACCGTTTCGCCAGCAGTAATAACCTTCCATCCAAGATTTGCATATATTGGATGGTCGACTTCACCCAACATCAAGAAAAACATTAACATAAACATGCAAAGAGGATATTAAATCCTAATATCAAATTATATATAGCACACTAGGGTTCATCCATATCCTTGAGAACTAGGGGAACTACTCACTCATGAAGGCACAAACATCATAACATCGGTGATGGAAGACATGAATGAATCACACATGTAATACACAAGTCACCCCCTTTAGGGTTCTTTCTTGAGATTACAATGAATAGGATGTGGATGATGATGATGATGATGACAGTGGTGATGATGTTGAAGCCCTCCCGGTGACGGTGCCAGAGGCGACGACCTCTTCCTTGCCGATTCCTCCCTTCGGATGGCTCCGGAGGCTAGGGTTCCTGCTTTTGGACTAGTTTCTGGTCTACGTAGGTATCTGATCCACGATCCGATTCCACGGGGTGGAAATAGTTGATCTGGTGGCGGTGATGGCACTCCATACAACCACCCATACAAGCGGGTGCGGTCGTATAGAACACCGTCTTTTGCACTGGAGGCTCGGCGATGGTTTCTTATTTGACCCTTTTGCTTGATTCTTTTATGGTAAGTGGTAATCACTTAAATACGTGATTCCACTACCATTTCCTGAGATTTCTTTCATAAAATATTGTTGGGTCCAGAAAAGCGTTATCTGATAAAAACGACAAAAAGAAGTGTGCGAACACCGTAAAATTCCACAAAGCCTACTTAGTAGGCACAAAAAATACTAGCAGAACAATCACATAATTTGGACTCATCAAATGAATCTAATCCTACAGCCAAATCCCTCGGCTTATATAGGCACCACGGGTACCTAGGGTTACATGTAGGTCGGCTACATCAAGGGATAAACATGCCGATGATTCAAATGTATCTTGGAGTATGCGCTAAGTCTTCGAAAGATTCCATCTTGAGGCAAATGTGTCCCACGGCTGGGGGTCCTTGGCCCAACCAATGATTGGGGGACCCACGGGGCTAGCACCCTCTAATTCAGGACACCATCACCATGCAACCCTCATTGCATTGAATAGTGTCGCATGATTATATGATTTGGTTGTGTGAACCCTAGAGAGAGCATTCTATCTCACCTCATTTATCATCTCTTTCGGTTCTATTAAAAAGTTAAGTTCCACTGCTTCCTTCCCATGCAAATTTAGCCCCTCAAAACGATCCTCCATAGTTGGGATTAGCCGTGCACTAAGCTCTCCATTATCGTACTCACGACCACTACCGCCACATCCCCCACCATCCATTGACAGCGGACCAGTCGCAACTCCTTCCTTTGGCCAACCATTAACGATTCCTCTCACATCGATTGGATCCTTCCCCATGTTTCCGCCAGTGCCTTTCCCCTTGTGTTCTTGTTCCACCATGTATATCTCTAAAAAAACTCAACAAACACAAGAAACCTAACACTCTCAACCGCCCAGGAAGATCGTGGCCAAATAAAAGGTAATGGTGGTCTGGCGGGGGATCAGCCGGAGAAAAAGTAAACCCTAGCATGACCATAGGGGAAAATTTTCGCGCTTAGGCAGGCCTCACAGAATTATGTAACCTGTTTTAGAGATGGGGGTGATGCAGCTGAATCAAAAACTTTAGCATAGTATATACACTTCTTTAAACATACTCTACTATCGTTTTTGCCTTTGGCCTTTGGGCAATGAGAAACGTAGTGCGTGTTTGGTTTTTGCCTCGCACCTGCATCGCACCCACCATGCATTTTTTGCAATGTTTGGTAGGCTGCGCATCGTTCTGGGCCAGGCCCGACTGATGCAAAATAGGCCCCCCAGCCAGGCTGAGCTCGCATGCAAGTTTCGGTCGTTTTCGCGAGCTTGCACCCATGCCTGCACCCACGCGAGCAAAGAGGGATAGGGTTTCTCTCCCTGTCGATTCACACCCGCATTCGCGCCGCTCTCCCCACCCCTCTCCTCTCTCTTGCGAACGGATCTCGTCGCCCCGTCGCCTTGTGGGCACGTCGCCGGCGCGCATCCTCTCCGCGCAGAGGTTGGACTCTCCTCCTCCCATCCCTCTTCCATCTGTCCCCATCCCTCACGGATCCCTCTCATCTCTCTCTTCCATTGCGCTGCTGCTTCTACCGATGCGGATGTGAGCAGGCGGCTAGGCGGGATGCTACTGTTCCATGCACGCGTTTTGGTTGGAGCCGAGCTCCCGGCCATGGCCGGCGTGGGCGCGTTTAGGTCGGAGCTGAGCTCGCAGCCATGGCCGCCGTGGCCATGGGAGCTGCTCCCCTCGCTCATGTACATGCACGACACCCACACGCACACATGCGCGTGCTCACACGTTCACCCCTTCCCTCCACGCAGATGCAACCCATTGCCGGGATGCACATGCATCCCGTCGCTCCTGTACAGGCCCTGTCCTGAACCTCCTCTCCTGGATCTGTGTGATTAGCATGCCTCATGGATCTATGTGAGCTAACTTGTGGAAATTAGAAGGAATCAGTAGGTAGGAAAGAAAGGTGCATATATTTGTGAGCTAATTTTTTTGATTATCATAGATCTATGTGAGTTAACTTCCTCAACAATTTGTTCATGTATTTATTTTGTTTTGACGATGCAAATAATGTCAATATTATCAATTCCCATGCCTTTATTAATTTATAAATATGTGCTGAATTTATATAGATGGATGACAACGGGAAGACCGGAGATACGCTGATAGTGCAAGCTGCTGGTTTGGTTGTTGTTTTGTGTGCCTATATGGCCACAATAACTACAAGGGCTAGAATTAGAAACTATCGTGCTCCAATTCGTTACGTTATGCTTGAGAGAGACGTAGCTAGGTTGTCCAATCTACGTTTTATCTATGAAACCAATGATATAAATTGCCATGACCTACTAAGGATGAACAGGGCCCCATTTTATAACTTGTGTAACTTGTTCCGTGATCGGAAATTGTTGGAAGACAGCATTGATACCTGCATTGAGGAGTAGCTTGCGATGTTCCTTCTTGTAGTTGGGCACAACCATAGGTTTAGGGCAATGAAACCCATATTTAGGAGGTCAATTGAAGTAATCAGTCAATACTTCAAGGCAGTTTTATATGCAATTGGGGAGTTGCGTGATGAGATGATCCAGCCCCCTTCCAATGTTCATCCAAAAATCCTACACAATAGGGGCTTCTATCCCTACTTTAAGGTAATACTTTACCATTTAGAATTCTATGGACATGCCGGATAACCCATATTTTACAAAAATATACCTCACCTCTTCTCTTAGGACTGTGTTGGTGCAATTGATGGCACCCATGTTGCTGCCAAGGTACCGACTGCTATTGCTTCGACATTTAGGGGTCGGAAAGGTGGCACCACCCAAAATGTGATGGCTGCGGTTGACTTTGACCTTAAGTTTACCTATGTGTTAGCTGGTTGGGAAGGGTCGGCCCATGATGCACTCATTTTGGCTGATGCTTTGGAAAGGAATGATGGATTTGTTGTCCCTGCAGGTATTAGTGAACCATTTTTAGTGGCTTTTGATCATTTCAAACTATTGGTAGTAACACAACACATGACCTCTTATTTGTTAGGAAAATTCTACCTCGTGGATGCGGGCTATGCCGTGAGGCCAAGATTTCTTCCACCATATAGGGCTACTCGCTATCATCTTACTGAGTTTGGTGAACGTGTCCCTCAAAATGAGAAGGAAATATTCAACCTCTGCCACTCCTCATCGAGGATCACGTTTGAGAGGGCGTTTGCAGCTTTCAAGAACCGGTGGAGAATTGTGGACAACAAGCCTCACCACCCTTATCCGTCACAAGTCAAAATCGTCCTAGCTTGCTGCATTCTTCATAATTGGATACTTCAGTGGGGAGAGGATGAGTTTGTACCACTTGAGCACACTTGGACTGGAAATCCAGCATCGAATGGTGTGATTGACATAGAACATGATAATAGAACCTGGTCACAAATTAGAGATGATTGGGTTGGGCATATGTTTGCCAATAGGGGCAATTCACATGTGTAGAGCTCAAGTGTAGAACTCAATTCTATATTGTAATGTATTATGTATAATTCTACCATGTAGAGCTCAATTCTATGTTGTAATGCATTATGAATAATTCTGTCATGTACCCAAATTGAAACATTTATGTCTTATTTGCTACCTTATGTTGCTGTTTGAGCTCCACTTTATTTCTGTTTATTGGTTATTTACTTCTATTTAATTATGTTTATACTTGATATAAAATTTTATTCTCTTATGTAACCATTTTTCTTTCCTTTTTTTGTTCTGTACATAGGAGTGATGGCTGAGATGGCGGCTGATGGTGGGCATAGCGGTGGGAATCACCCATTGCGCTGGACATCTCCAATGTCTGGGTTCATGTTACGTCGCTTTGTAGAGCTCATTGCTAGTGGAGTGAAGACGGAAAAGGGCTTTAAGGAGGTGCACCTAAACCAGGTGGCTAAGAATTGTAGTGAGCACTTTGGTCTTTCCATAACCGGGACCCAAGTGTACAACCACCCGCGCAAGTGGCGTGCTAGGTGGGTGAAGATAAGTAAGCTCCGAGACATTAGTGGGTCACTTTGGGATGATAACAACTATGTCATATTGCTGGAGGAAGAGCACTACATGGGCCATATCAAGGTTTGTACTAGCTTTTAGTGGCTGATCATTAGCTATTTAATTACATATGCTCATGGAATTACTTATGCTTCATGTAGGACCATCCCAAAGATGTTGAGTACCTCAATGTGCCTTTAGAGAATTATGTTCGGATGCTTGCTATCTTTGGAAGTGGTATTGCTATAGGAAGGTATGCAATGACATCTAATGAGGCTCTTGGGGTTCCTTCAATGGTGGGAACCTCCTCATCATTTGTAAACCTTGAAGCTTGTGGTTCTGAATTTGTTGTTGATGGGAATGAACCTGGCTTGAGTGCCACTACTGCTGCTCATGAGGAAACTGCTGCTGCTCCTCATGGGAAGGAACCATGTAAGGATGCGTCTAGCTCCACTGGCAAAAGGAAGATGGCTAGCTTGATGAGTGAAGAAGAAGTCTTGGTCATGAGCAACATGTCCGAAGCAGTCCGTGAAGTTGCTATTGTTATCAAGTCCATCGGAGAGGCACATCTTGAACTTTATGATGCTGTCATGGAGCTCCCTGGTTTTACCGAGGATGATCTGTTAATTGTCTTGGACTATCTCAGTGAGAATGCCAACAGGGTTAGGAGCCACTCATTCGTGCAGATGTCGGAGACTCGTCGCACTCGTTGGGTCATGCACTACCTCTCCAAGGTCAACGGTGGAGTGCCCGTGCCCAAGGAAGGACTGCCCAAGGATGGAATGCCTGTCACCAACGATGAAGTGCCCAGGGGTGGAGTGTGAGCAAATATGTGCCAATTCAACGAAGCTGGCCATATTTTATTGTACTTGGTCAGAAAAACTATCCCCATATATATGTGATGTAAAGACAATATAGATTTGTGCCAATCTAATATGTGAACTCTGGACTGTAATATGAACCACATGGATTTGTGGCTATCTAATATGTGAACTCTAGTACGTCCTAATTTATGTGCTATTTATGTGCTGGACCGGAAAAGAAGGATTCTTTAGTTATTTTGTAGCATAAATTGCTTATATGTGTATATAAACTGCTTGTGTACTTATACAAACAGCAAAGATGCTGCTGAAATTTTGTTTTTCTTACTTCAATCATCTCAGTCATTTTTAAGACGTGTGAACATATATTCTTTTATTACTTCAATCAGCAAAGATATCTGATTTGGAGTGCATATTACCAAAATTATATCCTCATTATTTTACATACATGATCAATCACCCTTGAGTCAAATTCCATATCATACAACCTACCAAACAACATATGTTGTATGCTGCATCTCTCATACAACCTCAGATGCAACACACCAAACAAAATCTGACCTGAGCCTAGCTCATCTCATGCAGTACACCAAACACACATTTTAACTCAGTTTTGCATGAGGTCAACCAAACTAGCCCCAACCAAGCTCCTTCATGCAATGCATGCTAGATGCACCCAGGCAACCAAACACGCCCGTAGTGTATAACTGTATATACCGAAAATACTAGACTTACGCGCGAGTTGGCACGGGAAGAAAGTTACAGACGTACCTGTCTTCTTTCAGTTAAGGTGCCTGCTACAAATCAGGCGGCTGATCTTGTCCAAGTTTAAGCCGCCTAGCCTGCCGTCGAATTCACTCAACTGGGATGGATTAGGGCCGCGCGATTCCTCCTCAATCATCGCTTCCATCTGTGGGTCACGCATCGTAGCTTTTGTGGACGGCGAGCAGCACCAGGGATGGGGTCAACGCTCCAGCGCTACTACAGAGTATGAGAAACACCCCATGGCCGGCGACGATTGGCTTCATTGCAGCGCCGGTGGCCGGTGGCCGGCGACGAGGAATTCATTGCAACATCGGTGCCCGGCGACGAGGCTTCATTGCAGCACCGACCGCCTCGGCCATCGTAGCGCCGGTGACCCGACATCGTCGTGCCTCATCCGGCATGCAGCACCAGTAAAGCTCCATTGCAGCCCCGGCGGCGCAGCGATAGCTCCGATGTAGCACCGGCGACGCCCCATGAAGCTCCATTATAGCACCGCCAACTGCATAGCAGCTCCAGGCCGCCAGTGAAGCTCCATTGCAGCTGCTGGTGAAGCAATCATTGCAGCGCCGTCGCAGCTCAGGCCGCCGGTGAGCGCTGCATAGCAGCACTGGGGAGCCACCGACAAGCGCTTCACTGCATCGCCGCCGCGCGCCCTCGCCCGTTGCAGCACCGCCACGCGACCCCCATTGCAGCGCCGGTGACCCCCCTGCACCAGGGTCCCCGAGCGGCTGGCAGCGGGTGTCGCCTCTCGAGCTAGTCACGACATCACATGGGCGGCTTGCAGCGGGCTTCCGATTTCACCGGTGAAAAAACAGACGGGGCAGGAGGTAGAAGAAGAGCATCGACCAAGGGAAAGAGATGAATTTCAAAGCCACTGGAGAGCTGGGTCAACGACCAGTTGCTTCTTTTGTGGTTGAGACGTCTCGCGTGGGGTTAAGGACGGGGCGGAGAAGCGGTGTGCGGGTCTGATGGACGCGTGTCGCGCATCGGAGGAGGCTTACGCCGCGCTGTAATCAGCCGGCTGTTTTTAAACAATTTCCTTCAGTTAATCCTTTGCCCCCCTGATTTCGCGCTGTGGGCCACCCTAAATCCAAACTAATCCCTAAGATTTTTCCACATCAGCCCGTACGTTCCCTGTAACAGACTGTGTCCGTAAGTGTAGCGTTAGAGCATTACTAGTAGTACCCCTAAACCCTCAAACCCTCAAAAATAACCGCTTTTTTACAGGTTGAGACGAAAAAATCGCAAAGAATAGAACCCCCTTAACCCTTAAATTTTTTTAGAGGCTCAACCCCTATTCTCCTTCCCAGCCTGTAGAAACAGGGGTTGGCAGCCCAACCCCTCCCCGACCCGGTTCCCTCGCCAGTTTCGCGCGGGAGGGAGTTTTCAGCTCCCCCTCCCCGGATCCCAGCTCCCCCTCCCCGGATCCGGCCGCCCTGCCCGGCCGCCTCCCCGCCCCGTCGCGCACCGCCCCGCCGCCTCCCCGCCCCGGCCGCGCCTCCTCCTCCCCGCCCCGGCGTCCCCTCCCGCCTCCCCTGCGCCGCCACGGCCCGGTCGCCCTCCCGCTTCCCCTCCCGCATCCCCTGCGCCGCCGCGGCCCGGCCGCCCTCCCGCCTCCCTTCCCGCCCTGCCCTCCCGCCGGCCGCCCCTCGAGGAGCCGCATCGAGGAGCCGCGTCCCGGTCGCCCAGGCCGTCCAAGCCGCGCCGCCGCCCTGCCCTCCCGCCGGCCGCCCCTCCCGCCCTGCCCCGGCCGCCCTCCCGCCGTCCAAGCCGCGCCCCGGCCGCCCTCCCGCCGGTCGCCGACGCCGCCTCCTCCGAGAGGTGAGGTATGTGCTTTTTTTCATTTTGTTTCATTTTCTTTATTGTTTCATTTTTTAGCACTAATTAGTGACTGTCCTTTGCAAATGGAGATGAACAATGAGGAGATTGTCATGGACTCGTTGTCCGATTCGTCGGGTTGGTCGTCATCCGACGATTCGGACATCGACGAGTTGTTGCATGACGACGACGTCGAGATGATGAGCCTCCTCATCGACGTGCAATCCTTTGAAAACCGCGTGAGGCTGATGGATCAGAGGAGAGGGTCGAAGATGGGGCGAGTCACCATCTACCGGAACCGCGCTCTCGGACACGAGCATTTGATGGAAGACTACTTCGCGGAGGTACCTACATACCCTCCTCGTCTCTTCCGCGGAAGGTACCGAATGCGGCGTAGTTTGTTTGTGAAGATTGTCAACGATTGTGAGGCCGCCTCCTATTACTTTAAACGTCGTAGATCCGCCGCCGGTATCATGGGGTTTAGTGCATATCAAAAGATATCGGCGGCAATGCGGGTACTCGCTTATGGCATACCCGCGGATTATACCGACGAGTATCTTCGCATTGGGCAAGATACAACCACGGAGTCAGTCCGTAGGTTTGCCAAGTTGGTCATTCGGTTGTACGGTGAGCAGTATCTTCGGGCACCAAACGAGGAAGATACAAAGAGATTAATGAAAATGAATGAAAAAAGGGGATGGCCGGGGATGCTAGGTAGTCTTGACTGCATGCATTGGAGGTGGAAAAATTGCCCAAAGGCATGGCACGGAATGTATTGCGGTAAAAGCCGTGATGCTACCATTGTGCTTGAGGCTGTAGCATCTCAGGACACATGGATTTGGCATGCATTCTTTGGGTTGCCGGGAACACTCAATGATATCAATATCCTCAATAGATCTCCTTTGTTCAAAAGATTAATTTCTGGGGATGCTCCAGCTTGCAACTACAAAGTCATGGACAATGAGTACTCAATGGGATACTATCTCACCGATGGCATCTATCCCCAATGGGCAACTCTTGTGAAGTCCATCAAGGAGAAAAATGGGGTGCCCTTAACAAGAAAAGAGGCTCATTTCACCAAGGCACAAGAGGCAGCCCGCAAGGATATTGAGAGAGCTTTCGGTGTTTTGCAAGTAAGGTTTGCCATAGTTCGTGGTCCAGCTCGGTTTTGGGACAAAAAAACCTTGATGAACATCATGAAATGTTGTGTGATTCTACACAACATGATCCTAGAGGATGAAAGAGGGTTAAACCTCCCTTGTTTCTATGACAATGTTGGTACCCGTGTGCAACCGGAAAGAAATCCTTCTCGCATACATGCTTTTCTTCAAGCACATCGTGAGATTGAGGATGCAACCACTCATGGTCGGCTCCGGGATGATCTAATAGAGCACCACTGGCAGTTGGATGGGCGGCGCATTGGCCCATGATGTATCTTTGTTTTACTTTTCTATGTCCTATTTGATTCGAACAATTCGTGTAATTTGCTCAAACATTGTTGTAATTATTTGAATGATTATTGTTTTATTCGGTGTTGTAATAATAACTAGAATGATTATTGTTTTATGTCAAATGTGATGGAATTTGTGATATGTCATATGACGAAATGTGTGATATATGAAACGATAGTTTTAAAGGTTGGGGTTGAGGCAAAGACTAGAACCTTCAAATCCAAACGTTAAAGCAGTTTAAGGGTTGGGTTTGAAGGCTCTAGTCTTTGCCCCTGTTTTTCAACCCTTAAAAAGATCAAAAAGTGGTACTTCTGAACCTTAAAACTGCTACAAGAGTTTGAGGATTTAGAGATTCTACTAGTAATGCTCTTACTCTTTGACATGGTAGTCGGCAAGTTTCAAAGATTCGTCTGCGGTTTAGCTGGACAGGGGAAGTCCCCCCTCTCTCCACGGTTCTCCTACTACTCCCCACCCCCAGCACAGCGACGCATCACCGCGGGAAGCACGCACCGGCTTAGGCATCGCAAGCTCCCTAGCCCCCTTCTCACCCCACACGGCGAGATCTTGGTCTGATCTCGCTAGCGCGTGGTCAGATCCACCACACCCGCTCACCAAGCCATCGCGCGGCGGAGACCCGATGTCGGCGGCGGTCGAGGAGCAGATGGTAGTGAAAGCGATCCGGGAGGAGTGCCCGTGGGAGTCCCTCCCCAAGCGTCTCCAGTCCACTCTCCACACCAAGGACGAGTGGCACCGCAGGTATTTAGAGCCTGTTCGTTAGAGCCCCAGATCCTCATTTTACAGCTCCCTGCTCCTGATCCTCCGAGAATCCACTCCCATGAGGATCTGGATCAGCTTTACAAAAGTGTTGGCTATCAGTTGGCTCCTAAAACACTGATTTGTGGGTTTAGGAATAAATAGACCATACTGCCTTTGATTGTGATACTTTTGTCACCCCTCTGCATATACGTCCGGCATACCATGACATGTTGTGAACATTAACATATTATATAGGAATAGGAATATTGTATGGAGCGTTAGTTAACAATTCAGTTTGAGCTTATCTGAAGCATCATCTTACGTTGATTGCAATTGTAACCATCACATGTGTGTGCTACAAGTGGTCCCATGATTATCACACAATAACAGAGTGGTGTATGTATATAACAATATATGTTATATGTGTAGCAACTTCTCCAAGTGTATATAATGAACATGATCAATCTAAATAGATGAAATAAAATGTTCTACCCATAGTTGTCTCGGAACAAAAAATAATATGACATAGAAAATATTCACAACATCTAGCTTGTAGATTCAGCAACTGCCTTTGCAAGGTCGTCACGGAACTTATCCATTGACCTATCACTCGTGCTTGATGTTGATGAGTCTGATGCATCTTGAGAAATAATATATTTCCTATACCTCGTTGGTATTGTCGGAACATAGTTAGGACTCCAATCAAATCTACGAAAATGCTTATCAGTCATACCATGCTCCGTAGAGAAGTTTGGATCTTTTGGTCGCACAAAATCTTTAGACATCTTTACCAAGCTGTGCAGAACAAGATCAAACTTTCTACTGATTGTGCCACTGGAATGCTTAAATCGATTTTGCGCTCCCCGATTTGAGTGATATCCACCACAGATGTACAAGAAGAGTGGTAGAGCTTCAAAAGTACTCATATGCGTAGTTGATTTCAGACCATACGTACTCACCAAAAGATCATGCAGATTGTGAAACATTGTAGAATTCATACGAAACATGCGGTGGCTCTCCCCTGGAGCGCGCAAGGTTTCTTTCACCCAGCCCATTCCACTGAGAATTGAAGTCCTAGGTTCATTCTTATCCAAGTAGGCCATGTGGTACTTTTCAACAACAGTTACAGCAGAAGCAAGATTGCTTATCATCATTTCATGTAAGTTGATCAGCTGTACATCTTCGTCACACTCTTCATTTGAGTAATTACTCCCTCCACTATCACTTTCGCTTGAGGACATCTATGCATATAACATACATGAGACAATTCACAATGAGAAACGAGTCGATGGCAATAATGACATACATAAATAGGAATAAGATTCAAATGACTGTATTCATATAGATAATTTGTGACAAACCGGACAGGGTCTTACAAGCCAAATAAATTACTAAATGCAACTTGAAAGATAGGCGTGTTGAGGGCATATTACTTATAGGAATGCCTTAACAATTACAACCAAAATATTATAATCTATTTGCCATACTTGGCATTATATTTCCTTTTAAGCCAGTCAAATCGTGCACGAGCATCAGGTATGGTCATAAACATTTCTCTTTGCTCCTTTACAAAAATTTCAGAAGCAATGAAGCGCTCATTAGTGCCAATGACACCACCACATTCTGTAACCAGAGTCATGGCATCTTTGATGGTACAAACTGAGGCATCCTCCCTCTTCTGAGCAATGGATTCAATGGTTGCTTGCGACTTCTTGCTCAGCTCAACAATTTCGTTCAAATGGTCTTGCATGATCACAGAACCACTCCTTGACTTTTTCCCTTTTCCGTCTATAGGACCACCTGCTCTTTTTCCTTTACTAGCAAGATGCCCGCGCATTGCACGGAACATCAAGATGCATTTTTTTATAAAACACCTGTTGTGATTGACCCATGCGGGAGTAATCCCATGTGTAAAAACTAATGATATCTCGAGAAAGAGGAGAGATAAGGTGAGGAGTAGGGTGTGGTGGTGATTGGTGGTCGGACTGAGCGGAGGCATGGGGATGGACGACGCCGGCAACGGCCACCATGCCAAATTGTTCCAGAGGCTTCCTTTTTTAATTGCTCAACAATGAGGTTGTGGGAGATAAGGATGAACGAGGGAAGGCCTTATCTGCAAATGTGGAGAGAGGTGTGGATATCTTTTTGCAAAATTGCCATAGTTTGCTTTCTATCCGTCAAATATAGATCGGACGGTCTATATTGCAAGATGGCAGGCACACCATCATCACCAACTCGTTTTTTTATAAGAGTAGAGATTATTAATAATTGGCGACTCATCTTCGTCCTCACTTTCTTTGTCCTCGTTCTCATCTCTGTGGTCTTCAGCATCAACATTCTAAGGACTTTGGGGCAAGCTACCATTAGCAGGAGACCAATGGTCTTCACCAGTGTTGCGCAAGTCTTCAAAGATCTTGGCCAAAAGGTCCTCATTTTGAAGTCCCGCCTTCTGAAACCTACCACAACCTTGGTATTTCTGTCAACGCCAAGTACTAAACGTTAGACATCCACGGATGGTGAAGCATGTTTTGTATGTGCAGAAAATAGAAAACGACTAGTACCTCACTTTTTAAAGATTTTTCCGACGCTCCGCAGAAGCTGTAACCGTTTGCTTCACAGAATCCCAGCCCATACCTGTCTCCTTTTTCAAACTCTTCCAAATGTAGTACACACTTTTTAGTTTATCCAATTTGTTCTTAAACTGTCTTTTGTTGTACTGTATTCCAGTCTTCTGGTAGAATTTATCAATCACTGTCATATACCCAGTATTATTCATATGTGTATTTGGGCGATTTCCAGCCTCAACTTGTTCCTTGAACAACTCACAAACCAAGCGAGTGTGTTCTTCATTCCACTCAGCAGTTGCTTCCATTGCTACTGTGTTCGGCATAAATCCATGTAAGCAACGGTACCAGCTGCTAATAAAAATTAAATGAAGTTGGAGATGCACGGAACAAGTCTTCTAGTATTATTACTAATATATATGAAGGCATAAGTACCTCACAATAAATAAATTAGCTAGTACTACTACTAAGAAATCTGATAGTACGTCTAATCTATTATTTAGGGAAGCGACTCATTGGCAGCATATATATAAAAGGAACAGAACACACTCACATTCAGTAATCAGCTAGTGAGAGGCGTACATCTGCACTTCGTACTAGTTATCTACAGCCAATCTGAAATCTATCTTGAATATACATGATTTTCTATGAAACCGAGTTCCTCAATCAATCTTGGCACATGTCGTGTTGAAATTAGAGAGGGGATGGGAAAATCTTGATACAAGCAATGGGGACAGGTGAACATGAACCAATCTACAACCTAGGGTTTGGGGATGGGAACCATACCTTAACAGGATAAATGGAAGAAGTGAGTTAGCGGTGTAGCAGGTCGCCTTCGTCGGTCTCCAGTGATGGCCGTGGCTGCCGTCGGTCACGGCCTCAGTGTCAGCCGTGGCTGCCGCTGGTTGCCTCTCTCTATTCCTCATACGGGAGAAACAAGGGAGATGGAACAGATTAAGCAAAGCGGTATGAGATTTTAGGGGTTAGTAATGGCAATGGTGGGTAATATCTCTTAACTACTCTGTGCCTTTTGGATTCCACAAAAATAAAATCGACCTGTTGGTCGCTCCTCCGCGCTAGTGTATTTTCTGCTCCGCTCCTTGCCGATCCGCGAATCGTATTTTCTCGGAGCCCGGGTGTTCGGCTCTGCTCCCTTGATTCCCGTACAGAATCTGAGAGCAGGAGCCGTACCGAACACAGCTTCCTCTCATAACTCTCCATGGTTTAGCTCTGCTGCAACCTGCAATCCGTGGTGGTTGCATTTGAGTTCAAAAAGCGACTACAATTAATTAGTAGAGACAATTCGACACAGGTTCAGCTATATACCTGGCACTTCCCTAGCTCTCATCCTTTTTTCTTTCGAGAAAGCGCAGAAGATTTGCGTTTCATTGCATTGAAAAGGAAGGGGTTTCAGTTACATCCTCCTAGGAGGCAATTATACAGAGTGAGGGTGGTGCAATTAATGTACATCCTAGGTCTGGGGGATGAGGGCACGCAGGCCCAACGCGCCGGCTCTGGCCCAAAGGGTCGCCTCCTCCTTGATTTTATCCAGTAGCGTAGCTATAGAAGGGCTGACTCTGTCAAAGACGCAGTCGTTCCGATGCTTCCACAACATCCAAGGAATGAGTAGTGTCGCCGAGGCGAGGCCCTTGCGCATAGGCTTGGGCGTGTGCTGCCGCACGGAGAGCCACCAGGTGTTGGTTGATGGCTTGCCATCAGGCGGGTTGCAGGGAATCCTTAGCCAGCTCAGGATTTCATACCAAACCTGCCGGGAGAACGGGCAAGCGAGGAGGAGCTGCTGGAGGGTCTCCGGCGCCTGGTCACAGAGTGGGCAGCACGCGGGGTGCTGCAAGCCGCGACGGGCGAGGCGGTCGGCGGTCCAACACCGGTCTAAGTGGGCGAGCCAATGGAAGAAGCGTACCCGGGGCGGCGCCCAACATTTCCAAGTGAGCTTCCAAGCATCACATGCGGTGGATCCGTGGAACGTGGCAAGGTAGGCGGACTGCGCGGTGTAGGTGCCTTTGGAGCTCCACTTCCAGAGTAGATGATCTGGCTTGGCGGAGAGCGTTGTGTGCTCAATCATGTGCCAGAGTTGCAGGTACTCGCCGATCTCTTGAATCCCAATGGTGCCCTGTATGTCGCGCGCCCAACTGTTGGCCTGAAGGCCATCCGCCACCGTCCGCAACTTGCGGCGTCTCTTGGGGATGCAAGAGTATAACGCTGGCGTGATCTCGCTGACGGAGCGTCCGTCAATCCAGCGGTCCTCCCAGAACAAGGCGAGCTGACCGTTGCCTATCTGCATGGTGGTCGAGGCAAAGAAAAAGGCACGCTCGTCGGCGGAGAACTGCAGGTCAAGACCACTCCAAGCCCTGGCGCTGTCGGTGCGGCTTAGCCATAGCCAACGTGTGCAGAGGGCGAGGCTTGTGCGCTTGAGGTCGTGGACACCAAGTCCTCCAAGCGAGATCGGCCGTGCGACGTGCCGCCAGTTGACATGGCAGTGGCCGCCGTTGGCTTCGGCCCGCCCGGCCCAAAGGAATCCCCTCTGAATCTTCTCCAGAGCCTTGATGATCCGCTTCGGTGGTGCTAGCGCCAGCAGCTGGTGGATGGGGATGGCGCTGAGCACGGCCTTGACAAAAGCAAGGCGGCCAGCCTTGTTCATGAGGCGCGCCTTCCAGGTAGGCAGCATGCCAGCAGTTTTGTTAACCACGGGTTGGAGCAGGGCAGCGGATGGGGGCTTGATCGTGAGCGGGATGCCAAGATATGTGATAGGCAGGTCCACGATGGGGCAGCCAAGTGCGTCGATGGTGGGTGCCACGTCGTCGGCGTCGCAGCAGATGAGTGTGGCAGAGCTCTTCAGGAAGTTCACCTGGAGGCCCGACGCGCGTCCGAAGAGCTGCAGGACTCCTTTCACAGCCATGGTGTCGCCCTGGGTGGGGTGGCAAAATAGGATCACATCGTTTGCATATAGCGAGACGGCCGGGATCGGGCGCCGCGGGTGAAGCTGCTGCAAGATGCCCGTCTCGGTGGCTCGGTGAAGGAGACGGCTAAGCGTGTCGACCGCGAGGACAAATAGCTAGGGCGAGAGGGGATCACCCTGTCGAAACCCGCAGCGATGCCAAATGGTTGGGCCGGGCTTGCCGTTCAGGAGCACCTTGGTGCTGGCCGACGAAAGCAGAATGGCCAGCCAGTCTAGGAAGCGGTTACCGAATCCGTATTGGCGCAATACCTCGAAGAGGAACAGCCAGCTGATCGAGTCGAAGGCCCGTGCCAAGTCGAGCTTCAACAACAAGTGGGGGGCCTTGAGCTGATGGAGGAGGCGTGCGGATTGCCGGACGAGGACGAAGTTGTCATGCAGCGAGCGTCTAGGGATGAACGCGTTCTGATTCGCGCTGACGAGGGCATTGAGCTTGGGCGCGAGACGCAGCGAGAGGACCTTCGCAAAGATCTTGGCGACGAGGTGGATGAGGCTTATCGGCCTGTAGTCTCCGAGACAGCGAGCGTCCGCGCGCTTGGGCAGCAGCGTGAGGAGCGCTTGGTTAAGGCAGCTGAAACCACGGCCCGGAGCGCGTAGAGCTGCTAGAACACGTCAATGAGGTCCTGCTTGACGATGGGCCAACATGCGCGCAGGAAGTCAGCGGTGAAGCCGTCGGGGCCGGGTGCTTTGCGCTTGGTTAAGGCAGCTGAAACCACGGCCCCGGAGCGCGTAGAGCTGCTAGAACACGTCAATGAGGTCCTGCTTGACGATGGGCCAACATGCGCGCAGGAAGTCAGCGGTGAAGCCGTCGGGGCCGGGTGCTTTGCGCGCGGGCAAGCGCTTGATGGCCTGCCAAATCTCCTCGGCGTTAAAAGGTGCATCGAGGTCGTCGAGGCTGGCAGGCGTGATGAGGGCGGGGAGGTCCAGAGTGCACTCCCGGGGCGCGGCGGTGCCAAGCAGAGCGTCAAAGTGCGCGTAAGCTACGCGGCCATGTCTCCCTGGTCCATGATGATTTCCTCGTCAACCATCAGGCTGTGCACCGTGTTCTTCTGCCGCCTATATGAGCATTGCCGGTGGTAGAAGGATGTGTTGGCATCGCCGTCTTTGAGGTTCGCAAGGCGGGCGCGTTGGCGAGCGATGAATCGCTCCAGGGAAGCAAGGCCTAGGTAGGAGGCCTTGATCTGGCGACGCAGCCAGTCTTCGTGCGGGGACAAAGCACTACTCTCCAAAGCGGTGTCAAGCCTGAGGAGAAGCTCGCGGGAGATCGCCAGCCTGAGGCGCACATTGCCCACGGTCCGCGAACTCCAGCTAGTGAGCTGGCGCGTGGTGGCGTGCATGCGCAACATGAATCGCCGGAATGGGTCTGTCACGTGGACGGAGTGCCATGCGGCCGCGACGACGTCGTGGAATCCGTCGAGGCGAATCCAGAAATCCTCGAATGGAAGCGCCGGTGTGGAGGCGCTATCGGAGAGCAGTCCAGAAGCAGGGGGGCTGTTGTCGGAGATGACAGAGGCGAGGCAGCGTAGGAGGCACGCGCTATGAAGCTCCTCCCAGTCCGTGGTGCAAAGCACCCGGTCGAGGTGGACAAGGGTTGGGGGCGACTGCTCATTCGACCAAGTGTAGCGTCTCCCGCTGAGGTACACTTCTTTGAGCGCTAGGTCGTTGAGCACGCGTCGAAAGCGACCCATCATGCGGCGGTTGACGTTCCCGTTACTAGCTGCATTCAGGTAGGAGGCTTCGGAGTGGCATGTGATGGTCTCAGTTTGGAACATTGCAGGGCTTGGGTTTAGAGTAGATCATAGGTGAAAGATGGACTCACTTGTTACCTCTCGCATAAGCTTGTGAAAGCTTTTTGTTTGGTATAGGTAGATTGGGTGAAAGTGAACCAAGCCTGTCAAGTTCCCCCGAAGTCTGTGAAGCACATGATATTCGGTTTCTTTAAAGAGCATACAACATGCAACTCTAATGTTTCTTGTGATTTGAACCTAGGACCAACCAATTGTTTGTAGAACGAGCTAGCCATGACACCAATGCAACTGTTATGTTCTGTATGTAGAGGTCTGTTGTCGCTCTGTTCCAGAATATAAGGTGTATTGATTTCTGTGCAACTCAACCATTTCAATGTTTGACCAAGATTATGGAATAAAACAACAATATCTGCAATACCTAATAGATAAAATGTGAAACTACTTTTCATGATGCATCAAGTATATAAATTTCATATTGTGGATATTGATATAATTTTTCTAAAAACTTAGTCAAACATGCACTCGTTTGACTTTTGAAAAAACAAATACACCTTATATAAAGGAACGGAGAGAGTATATGCAAAAGGAAGTGAAATCCATGTGCTAGATTTGTTTCCAAGTAAGTCTAATAACGTGCGCACGTGCTAGAATATGTGTACAAGTAGGAAAAATAGAATTAACTCATTCCCATAAGTATGCAACATGATTAATTTCCTAGATCCACAGCTCGTTGATGTTAGTAAATCTTAACTGTTAAAATGAATCCCAAGGTTACAGAGCGCTCAATACCCAGCAAAAGATGGCTTCGGGCAGATCTCAAGCGGAAATGCCTGGGTCTGGCCTCCTGCAGTGAACCATTGCGTGTCAGAATTCGCGTATCACTTGCCTTTCCGAGTGGGATGAGAACACAACGTTCTTTCATGCAAATGCGGCAAAGCGTCAGCGGCGTAACATCAGTTTAAGTTGAGGAAGGGGGCGGTACAATGCATCGATCAAGAGGGCATGCAAGAGCTCGCCTTCAGCCACTTCGTGCAGCTGTTGGGAAGCACGGCCGAGAGGGAGCACACAGTTAACTTGGCGGAGTTAGATCTATCTCACGAGGAGCTCG
The DNA here is from genome assembly GCF_056163025.1 of Triticum urartu. Taxonomy (NCBI): domain Eukaryota; kingdom Viridiplantae; phylum Streptophyta; class Magnoliopsida; order Poales; family Poaceae; genus Triticum; species Triticum urartu. The sequence continues at coordinate 318,719,895 of NC_141875.1, read as the reverse complement.
CGGAGCTTGACGAACCTGTCACGGCGAAGGAGGTTTGGAAGGCCATCAAATCGTTGCCGGCCGACAAGGCCCCTGGGCCAGATGGGTTTACGACACAATTTTACCAAGTAATGTGGGATATCATCAAGGCGGAGGTGCTGGCCGCAGTGCAACAGTTCTTTCATGGGGATAACCGCAGCTTTGGATTGCTTAACGAAGCCCTAATCATCCTGCTACCAAAGAAGGAGGATGCGGTGGACATTGGCGATTACCAGCTCATAAGCCTTCTTCATAGTTTTGCAAAGATCATCGCAAAGATTCTTGCGGTCCTTCTTGCAAAAAAGTTGGGCAGTCTAGTGGGGCGCAATCAGAGTGCATTTACTTCAGGAAGAAGTATTCAGGACAACTTCACCTTGGTCCATCAGACGGTTAAGGTTTTACACAGGAAGCAGGTGCTGTCGTTGTTTCTCAAACTGGACGTGGCAAAGGCATTCGACTCGCTTGCTTGGCCGTTTCTCCTGGAGGTGCTCGACCGCAGCGGTTTTGGTGTGAGGTGGAGATATTGGATCTCTTCGATGTCGGCACCCATGAGGGTGATGATCAATGGCTTGTGGGGCAATTTACAATTGCCATGATCATTAATTCTGCAGGTCGTGGGGTAGCGTGCAGAGGGAGGACTGCCTACCGTGCTACTCGGCAAGGACTGCCTACCGTGCTTTCTTCTTTGGCTTAACTGAGATACCTGTAGCAAATGAAGTTTGGAACTCTTGGGCGCAGCCGCAATTGAACTTCTTCGCTTGGTTGGTCGTCAAGAACAGGGGCTGGACCTCTGATCGCCTTGCCGCAAGGGGCCTACCACACCAGCCGAGCTGCCTGGTGTGTCAGCAAGAGCCTGAAACTCTTGATCATTTGCTTGTGCAATGCTCTCTGGCGCGCACGGTGTGGTTCGAGGCGTTGAGGGTTAAGGGCTGGGAAAGCTTCACCCCATCCCAGCAGGACGTGGTGGTGGACTGGTGGACAACGACTAGTAACACCACGGTGGTGGCAAGGAAGGAGCTGAACTCTTACATCATCCTAGTGCTGAACTCCATCTAGAAGGAAAGGAACAGGAGTGTTTTTGACAAAATCTCCTTGACCACCAGTCGAATAACGGCTCACATCGCTGATGAGTGGAAAGTGTGGTAGTTTGCGCAGCAGAAGAGGCAGGTAATTCGTGAAGCTGTGGGCGACTGAGAGTAGTCTGTCTTAGGTGTGTGTGGTGGATGGTGGACAAGGGTTTCGGCTAGCCTAAGGGCCGGCCTCTTGTAATTCTTAAACTTGCTTTCTCTCTTAATTTATGAACGCACAATTCTCATGCGTGTTCCGGAAAAAAACTCATAAGTTCATCAAAATGTCGAAGAAAGACGAGGTTCTAGCATACATATTCATTCTTTTTAGAAAATGAAAGCTTTATTACCTCGCCATCTGCGTTGAAAATCTAGCATACGCGGTACCCACAATATTAAGACAATTGTTTTGTACTACATGGCGATAAAATTTATTTGTAATCATAAAAGATCATGTGGACTAGGCAATGAGTAATAGGATGAGACATGCCTTTACTTTTTTCTCTTCCTCCCTTTTTGGCTTGGACTGCCCCTGTGTCTTTGGCCCATAAGAGTTATGTTGCGCCGGAGAGATAAAGGAAAAAAATATTGTCCATGTGTTGTAATGGGGCATAAATATGTTATATGCATCACCATGATCTATTTACCATTTTATTGTTATAAGATCATGCAAGAATATGTAGACTGCTATCTTATGTTTCTTTTGTTCCTTGGCACTCCATCTCCCACCTCACCTCCATCGTTTCATGTTTTGATGATTTTTTCTGACCGTTTTTCTTGAAAACTGCTTCTACTGCTCCATGTCGTATTGATGGAAAGGGCTAGGCAATCTACATGTACTCTTCAACGCCCTCTCTCACGTGTGACGCGCGAAGTCAACACGTGAATAGACTCAGAGGTATAGCTCAAGAGGCCTGTACGTGATCACAGAGGGAGGCATCAACAGTTTTTGGATAAATTATGAAAGCCAGGACTTGAACTCAAGACCTTAAAGCCCTGATACCATGTTAAGCTTCATGCACTAGTCAACGCAACCAAAAGTCCGAACTGATGGAAAGGGCTAGGCAATCTACATATACACTTCAACATCGCACACCGCCCTTGGGCCGGCTACCCGCCTCCTCCACGCTGCTCTGGTCACTGGCTTGCGCACTTTGTTAATGGGCCATGTTGGCCCTTTGCGTCGGCCTGTCCGCTAGTGCAGCGACAATAGCTGTTTAGAAAAACATGGGCCAACCCTCCATGCTGCGCTGCTTGCGCACTCTGTTAATGGGCCACGTTGGGTCTCTGCGTCAGCTTGCCAGTGTGGCGGCAATCCGGCTTAGAAAAATAAATGCCTGTCTCTAGGATTTGAACCCAGGACGCAACCTCAAGTGGTATGCACAAACCTACTGGTCTCACGTACCTTTGTGTCAAAGAAGGGAACATATTCTTGATATCTGTTTCCTGTTTCAATACTTTCGTCCGTCACGATAAGTACCAGAAAAATTCAAAGATCTGGTTTTCCTTATCAGCCGTGTCCGATTGTGACTCATGCATGATTGATTTCAATAGCCCAGCAATACGTCGTCATGACTTTCGTGCAAAACACAAACACTCACAGCCGCGCCTAACCCTCCTCCTATAAATACAACAGCAGCCGAGCCTCCTCCTTCGCTCCACTGCACTGGAGCTCAACTGCATGTCTAATTTCTTCTTCCAGGTCCAGAATGAAATGAGTGACTAACATAGTCTCACTAACTACACCCTCGTACAGTCTAACCTGGTACACCAATTGGTTAAACTGAATACAATACCCCACTGATCCCTGTTGCTTCAGCACAAGCAAATCTCGCATACAAGTTCTGTGCACATTCATATAAAATTTCTGTAAAATAGCAGCACCGAACTGAGGGGACGCCTGAAACCATTGTGCTGCATTACCATGCAAGTGCAGAGATGCAGACATCAATTTGAGCACCTCTGGAATTTGGTACAAAAGAAATATGCGTGACCAAATACGAAACCCTTCTCCCTCAAATCTGGGGAACTCCATTTTCGGCATCCAGGGGCGCTTGTGCCTGTTCTCGTCAGGCGGGTGTGACGGGTTCAGAACCTGCGTTACCTCAGGTATACGCTGTTGTGGCGGGGCATCCGAGAGATGACAATCCTGCAACAACAAAGACAAATCAAACAACTCTTCATGGTCAGCGGAGGTACGCTGGTTTTGGAGGCTGGAGTGCAATCCATTCTTCATGACTTGGCACACAAAAATATTGATGTTTGTGGAGTGGGTGTAAAGTTGGGAGCCTTCTAGTTAAGGGTTGGTGTTCTAATAAGGTACCTTTGTACCAATACTTCGTGTCTTACAAATATCATTGTAGGTTCCTTCATAAGAGGCCTTCCCAAAGAACTCCCTTGTAGTACTTCGTATTTTGATTCCTGTTCTTGATAGAGTTAAATTTTCAGGAGTAATCTTGTGTTGTTAATTTTTGTGGCAGGATTGTGGATTATTGCATCCGAAAACGATTACAATGGAATACCTGCTTTGCCCGTCGAGTTTACAGGGAAGGGGAATACTATGAAGAAATGATGCGCTATCTCCGGCGCAATCTTGCAGTACGTTTCTAATACCTCCCATTTTCCTGATAACATTTTAGAATATTTTTTTTGCATAAGATTGGGCACTTGTTGAGGGAAAATTTCAATCCTCTCTTGATAAACATTCACTAGCGCATTACTATACCCTTTTTTCAACCTGTTATGAGTAAAATACAGTGCGAATACAACATCTTTTGTGTTAGGTGCAACCAAGTCACAGAACTTCACAAGTCTTCATTTTGGTCCCATAACTTGATCATTGTGTGCAGTCCTGATCAATTAGGTGCCACCCTGAGTGTCAAGTGCCAAGCTCAGGCCTCAGGCCTCCTGAAATTTAAAATCACCACCCGCTGGACATGCCACACTATCTTTTTCCCTACTGCCCCCTCCTGATCGCTGCACCTTTTCTCGAACTTCTCATCTTCTGCACCGTCAATCTTCCCCAGACAGTTTACCGGTTGAGTACTGATGGTGGTGGACAATCGTCAAAGGTGGCTGCCTTTTTGTTCATCAACTGCGAGACGCATGCATCACCAACTTCATTTGATGCCTTTTCTCACACCAAGTCTAACAGTGTGACGCGAGAGGTTGGAATAATACACGAGATCATGCCGAACAAGGCAGCACCTAATCACTTGCATTGCACTGCGTCGTGCGTGCCTATCAACATGTCATGGTGTCGTGTAGCCGAGGTTGCAGATATAGGGCGGCAATGAGTCAGTTTTGCATTGTCCCCATAAATATGTTCTCTTTTTGGGAGAACAAAGCAATCTAACCTCCACCAGCTGCCGATTCTTGGCCGCAGCAGCAGAATGTTCTCTATCTCTCTGGCCAGCCTGTTTGTCTCCATGTTCACTTTGTCAGAGAAGACAAATCACAAGAATTAACATAAAGGTGAACAGAGTGGAGGAAGAAAATGCTATGGCTAGGTTCAGTGGGGTGTTTTGCAATATTCCAAGAGACCCACACATAGAATGTGATACATCGGCCCCTGGGCAAGTGAGATTATCCCAGGTGTCACCTTGACCTGTCCTGCGCACACTATTAAGTTTGTGACCTAAATTAGGACAGTAAAGTGTTTACCCCATTTGGATTTTGCTGCCACATTTGACCCGTAGCTGTTACGTCGTGTCAAGTTTTTTCAATTTAATGAATTTTCTCTGATTTTGACGAGTTAGGCCCACATGTCTGGATGACATGGCTAGTGAATTGGATCCCAACTCCAAAGCGCAAACCAGCTCGGTGCGTCTTCCCTATCCGCACGACCAGACCTGCTTTCTTGCCCACCAGCATAATCCGCAGACTCACCTTAGCCCAGTAGACTGCACCTGTTTGGTGGTGTGGTCAAGCCAGATTCACTCTGTGAGACTACATGGTGGGCTAGAGATGAGCAAACAGCGGCAAGGAGGAGCGGCGACGCGCGATAAAGCTCGCCGGCAGCACTCGCTGGTTACTCCACATGGGCGGGGTTGCTGGTTAGGCGGTCAGGTTGTGTGGGTAGGTAGTACACTCCCAACTGGTTTACGCTTCCTAGTTGGAATGCTAGTCACCAGCCATGTCAGCCTGACAAGTGGACCTAGCCTCTCCAAATTGGCGCAAATTATTATACTGGGTTGAACTTGACACAATGTAACAGCTTTGGGGTAAAATGTGGCAGAGAACTTTAAATGAGGTAAACATCAAACGGGTAAAATGTGGAATTTACTCTTTGATTTTAGATACCTTGTTTTCATACTGTATCTTGCCAGTTACAGTTTCTATTATTTTTCTGTAATTGCTTCTGCAAGCTCATGTTGCTCTTTTGTTGATGTGTTCTGATGGTTGTTGGGTATATGGTATGATTCAACATTCTCTTATCTTGGAAAGATGAAACAGCACTTGGAATTACGTCTTGCATGGAACTGTCATTTTTGTTTATGTCACAGAAACCAGTCTAATCCAACCCAGCTTGTTACAAAGAATGGCTCTCCTATGGTAAATAGTTCACCTGAAAAGCTCAAATATCTCACTTCATACATAATGTTTTGCAGTTATACCCATACCATCTTGCAGACTATATATGCCGAGTATTGAGGATCTCACCATTCAGATATTACTGTGACATCCTGTTCGAAACTATGAAGAACGGTAATCTGTTGTTAACAGCAAGATTCTTTCAAAGAATTCTATCTTGTGCTGCAGTCCTACAGATCAGTTTAATTATTTTCTGCTGGAAAATTTCCACATTTATAAAGTAATAATGGAGGCATCCTTTGAAATCTGCTGGTATCCCAGGTTGATTCAATTGTTTTTCATCTGTTCAGTTTTGTAGAACAGGGAAATGTAATGATAGGTGTGTGCCAGCCTTCACCCCCCACCCCTCAACCCCCACAATTTTTTTTTTGGTTTTCCACCTCTTGCTTTATCATGGGCGTCTCATGCACTTGGAGCATGCTCACTAATGATAGTAGAAGAAAAATATGGCTCTTCAGTCTTTTTGTAAATTTCACATACGTCCTAGTGTACAACATGCCGGTTGCCAATGGCTGTTGAACTCTCCTCCCCTGTCATCCGCTCTCGGGCGCCTCCCTACATGGATCTCGGCTGTGCGCTGGTGCTCACGGTAGTTGCGCTTGGGTTGTGCGTTCGCAACGACTTGGCTTCACTCCATGCTCTTGGTAGCAAGCAATAGCTCTCCCCCCTCTTGTTAGCCAACATACCTAACCTAGCATGGCCTGGTGGACGCGGGCGGCTGCAAGATTGTTGCTTGTGGAGCTGTGGTGCTCCTGCTGTTCAGGCTCGCGAGTGGGGCTGTGGACTATGCTGGGCACTCGGAGCCCCGTCTGATGGTGTCCTGGATTAGGGGGTACTCACAACGTCGGCCTACCATTCATGGGTCGGGCTGAGGCCCACCGACAACCGAAGAATGGGCCATGACCCTCGGCATACTCAAGATTGAATCTTTCGAAGACTTGGCGCACGCTTCAAGGCATATTCAAATATTCGACATGTTTATCTCTAGATGCAACCGACCACGTGTAACCCTAGGTATCCTCGGCCCCTATATAAGCCGAGGGGTTTAGTCCATAGAGGTAAGACTTTTAGACTCATTCATACGATCTCGAGGTAGATCAACCTGTACTTTATACCCCATCCACAGTCAATACAATACAAGCAGGACGTAGGGTTTTACCTCTTCGAGAGGGCTCGAACTTGGGTAAACACCGCCTCTCCTACTTCCTGTTACCATCTAGCCGAGATCACCAGCTCGGGACCCCTACCCGAGATCTGCCGTATTTAGCTCCAACATTGCTGGCCTATGCAGGTCCCACTGTGTGGTCACAAAGGCGCGATGACGACAACATTGGCTGCGGGAAGACCTTCCTCGGACAACCTTTTGCCTTCGGCAGCATTGTGCTGCACGCCGACTCAACTGGCCACCTCGGCTAGGTCGAGAATCTCACCCCAGGCCAGACCATCAGGTTTCGCAATCTAGAGTATGCCGTGACTCCCATGGCGAGCTAACCGTTTCGGGCTGGGTGCCAGACCAGATTGGAGATCTCACTGACGCCATCGTCCTAGCACCAGATTCAATCTCGCAGCAGGGCCTCGGAACCGCCCAAACCTCGGGTCTAGCCTCTAGCTTGCATCCGAGTACTACCCCGTCGAGTCAGACGTCAGATCTTACCGACGCAACTGCCGAGGCCGCATCCAGTGGCACCTCTGGCAAACTTCAGTTGATCCCCGCCTACTTTTAGGAGATGGGCGAGGCTGACATCACCCTTCTGAACGAGATGTTAGATCGGATTCAGGACCTTACTATCTCATACGATCATGCCTCGATCTACGATCAGATCTGGGAGAAGGTTGGAGAGGTCGGAATTTTTGGTCCACCCTCTACCCATCTAGTCGCTACCGTCGAGGACTTAAACGATGTTTTAGCAAGCACCTCCGAGGAGGCAGTCACCGGTGCATGGTCGGCTACCTCCACCTATGATGTCTACATGGTGGACACCCTTAAAGACGGGGGAGGAAGCGGTAAACCACCCAAATGCCGCTGATGAGGCCGCCGTAATGGTGGCACAGGCAACAACGACGCAAGTAATGGGGGCAGAAGTGGTGGTGACAAGACCAACGGCGGCACCGCTCATGACTGCAACAACGACCCGCATGCCGGCGACGACCTCGGCGCGAACAAGCACAGTGACGACGCTATCAAGGGAGACGACGGTGACCCAGCTGCCGCCGCTGCCTATCTTCCCGAGGAGGAAGACGACATGCCGCCGCTGCCTACCTTCAAGGAGCCTCGGCCAGAGACACTCTGCAAGCGCCTGACCAGCACGACCAAGAGCTACAAGAAAAAATCCCAGCAACTCAGAACCGATCAGGATCAGCTCAATGATCGATGGATTGAGCTCCTGAGGGTTGAACAAGAACTCGAGGATAGACATGCCTTCGCTAATTGGTTATACCCCAAAAGGAACCTGCTGCCGGAGCTCGATGGGGAGGCCGATGGCAGCGTGCTATCAAAGCGCGACTGGGCCGAAGTGCCCGATCGCCCTCCTCTCGGCCGAGATTGGCCTACCGGCAGGAATGAGGAAGTCTTCGAGACAACCGGGTGCCGAGGAGGAGTAAATCCAACTCAGCCCCGCAAGAAAAAAAATCTACGAGAGAGGCCACCATTAAGGACAAAGCCTCCATCTTGATCAATTTACAAATCCAGGGAACGCCAGCCTGCTGGACAGGCGGGCTATCTGGCTTGGCTCGCCAAGCATGGTTATGTACGAAACTACACGCGTGACCGACACGTTACCGTGTCCGATGCGCGTCATGCTACAGCCAGGGTCCAAGGAGCTGCCCACCCTATGTGCTTTACCGATGAGGTTATGTGGCACCAGTTTTCGTTAGGGTTTAAACCCATAACATTGAGTAGTATGAAGGAACTACGGACCCCGCTATGTGGATCGAGGATTTCCTCATGCATATCCACATGGCCTGAGGCGATGATCTCCACGCCATAAAGTAGCTACCCTTGAAACTCAAGGGATCGGCTTGGCATTGGCTTAATAGCCTGCCTAAAGATTCATCGGCAACTGGGGGGGACCTTGAGGATGCTTACTAAGTAAATTTCCAGGGCACTTACGCCCGACCCCTGGATGCCGATGACCTCGGCCATATCACATAGAAGCCAGAGGAGTCGGCCAGAAAATTCTGGAATCGGTTCTTGACAAAGAAAAATCAGATAGTGGACTACATGGCCGACGAGGCAATCGCCGCTTTTAAGCACAACATCCGCAATGAATGGCTCGCTAGAGAGCTCAGACAGGAAAAGCCTCGGTCTACGGCGGCCCTCACACTTAATGCCTTGATTCTGCGTAGCCGAAGACAACTGGCTAGCTCGGAAGAGTAACCGCAGTGGAGACCCAAGCACCTCCGAAGCACGCGATGGGAACGAGAAGCCTCGGCGAAACAAGAATAACAAGCGCCACAGAGCGGTTTGGTGTGGAAAACAGAGCGGTTGCCTCCCATTCTCCTTTTGTCTTGATAGTGCATGCCTTCCTTTGCCTTTGGGGATTACTCGCCGCGGGAAAGGCGGTACCAACGCCGCATACGTCTTGGACCTCCGGTTGTCACGTAGTTATCGGATTCGCTAAAACAGCCTTTGAGTGCCGATTCCGATGGATCGATTTAGAACGGGGTTCATATTTGCTCAGATCACTATTGAATCAGCGCCCAATTCGTCGAACCCAAAATGAACCAAAAATATGGAATCGTTGGCTAACCTGGTGCGGGCATGTGTGTAGCTGCTCGACCCTTCTACTGCTGGCCAGTGAATATGCAATTGCGGCACAAACTTGGTGGCCAAGGAGCAGCGACCTCGACGCGGTGCATGCATGGTAGTGATGCACGGCACAACGACGGTGACCAGGACGGGGTGGCGGGAGAACGACGACGACTGTCAAGACCTGGCGCGACAACGACGAAGATATAGAGTTTGACGGCTTGACTTCGTTCAGCAGCGCCCTGCTTTTCCGCATCACGCCGCTTTATATATAAAGCAAACACCAGAGCGAGAAAGATACAACAGATAAGTTCACACCACACACACATGTAGCACACAAACATCGCACAACAGGGTTCTGCTGAGGTCACAACTCAACAAGCCCTAAACGAAAGAAAAAGGAAGCAGTGGCCAAGGGGGCGCCCCAAAAGGTCCAGAGCGGCACCCAATACCCAATCCAGATCCGGAGGTGGTGGGGGAAGTGGATGAGCCAAGCGGAAAGGCAACGGACGAAGATCTGCAATGAAGATGTCGATGGTGTCCCGATCCTGCGGGTGGCTAAGCAGCCGCCAGAGCTGCAAATAGCCACCCATTTTGAAAATCGCGTCAGTAGCACGTCGAAGAGGCGCACGTTGAATCACAAGCCTATTTCGGACCGTCCATAGCGTCAGGGCCGGCCCTGGGTATGGCAGATGGGGCGACCGCCTAGGGCCCAGGTCTGGTAGGGGGCCCATGATTGGTGATGCATGTATATGTATAGCCCAGTAAAAAAAGTAGAAGGAGCAGCGTGAATGCGTGATGGACTTGGCGGCTGATCGCTAGCGAGGAAAAGGTCAAGCGTCGCATCACTTCTCGCACATCCATTCATCCGTAGGGATCGCTACTTTCAATCAAAGAATAGAAAAAACACATCGCGATCACTGCCTCATCGTCTTTGTGTTCGTCGCTTGAGACTCAACCGTCGCTCTAGTTTCTTGCCGCTTGCTGCCGCTCAGCGCCCTGCTAGCTGCTGCCGCTACAGCCTGCCGGCTGCCGGCCCTGGCTTCGCTCCCGATTTTTGCTCTCTTGCACCGTGCCGTCGTTGACCCGTCTTGATCTTGCCGTCCGTCCGTCCGTGAAGCTAAGAGTTCATTGATCACCGTCCTCTCAGTTTTTCAAAGGTATGCAATGGTTCATCCGTCAGCACTTTTAGTATACATGGTATAGAATTGTTAAGGTGTTTCTAATTGTATGTACTATTTTTCTTCATCATGTATGGCTGAAAAATTACTCTTAATATTTTGCAAATGAAGTTAGACATACCCTACATGCTTATATAATGTGCAGAAACACACATACGTATAGTATTAGGGGCCCACGTCGTCGAGTTCGCCAAAGGCCCTCCCAAACATAGGGCCGGCCCTGCATAGCGTCCACGCAAGAACCCCAATAGCTGTCCACCTAATGTGGCGGAAACGCAGGGTGGAGGTTTGGAGTTCCTCGAATAGGTTGGGGAAATTGGTTGGTGTTGCACCAACGACCGCCGACCACCTAGCGGAAGCAGCTCCAGAAGAATTGCGCGGACATGCATGTGAAGAAGGTGTGATTCGAGTCCTCCGTCCCGCATAGCGGGCAGATCCTGTCCCCAGGGACGTTTCTGTTGAGTACCTCCACCCTTGAAGGTACCCGTCCCCAAATCCATTGCCAAAGGAAGGTCCAAATCTTCAGTGGGAGTCAAATTGCCCAGACAAGAGCTAGGGGCTCTGGGCCAGGAGATGCAACGGCCTAATAGAGCAATTTGGTGGAGAAGCGGCCAGACGTCTCCAGGCGCCAGGAGATGCGGCCGTGTGTTTGATCCACGTCTGGGACTGGAGGGAGATACTCTCAAGGAGCTCGTGCCAGGCGGCAAGTTCCAAAGGCCCAAATGGCCTCCGAAACACGAGGCACCCCAAGTCAATAAGGGCCACCTCAACAGAGATCCTAGGGTCCACCGCAATGGACAACAAATTTGGGAATCTGGCAGCGAATGGGCGATCCCCCGCCGACCGGTCGAACCAGAGTAGGGTTGATGCGTGGGACCTCACCGCGATGGTGGTCCCGATGCGAAGGACCGAAAGGAGTTGTATAATGGACTGCTAGAATTGTGAGCCGCCAGCTCGCTGGCAGAAGGTGAGCGGTTGGCCCCGAATGTATTTGTTTCGGATGATGTCAAGCCAAAGACCACCCTCCCCTTTCACAATCCGCCAAAGCCACTGCGTCAGGCGGTTAGCAATACTCTAGCGCTCGGCAGGCGAGTAGCCCAATATCATTACTTTGCTCTTTTCGAAGTTGACCTTGAGGCTCGACATCTATTGAAAGCACAGAAGGAGAAATTTCAGATTTGTGATGTCGGCTGTGGAGCCATCTACCATAATAATGGTGTCGTCAGCGTATTGTAGGAGACCCCAACCCCCTCCCACAAGATGAGGGACCACGCCACGGATATGGCCCACGGCTTTGGCTTTGTCTAGGATGGCTGCGAGGGCATCGACCACCATGTTGAACAAAAAGGGGGAGAACGGGTCACCTTGTCTAATCCACAAGGGGTGGGGAGAGAAGCAACCAATCTCCCTGTTAATGTTAATCGCGGTACGTCCGCTGGACACCATCTGCATAACTCTGGTGACCCAGCGATCGTCGAAGCCTTTACGAAGCAAAACTTCCCGAATGAAGGACCAATGGACCGTGTCATTGGCTTTATGGATGTCGATCTTTCGGAAGATCGCCTTCTGTTGTCTAGCACGGACCTCATGGAAAACCAAGACCCCATCCAAGATGTATCGGTCTTGGATGAAGGCCGATTGGTTGTGATGGGTCACCCTATAGTCGTACCCCTTTGCCAGACTGTGGAAGATCACATTTATCACCGTGATCTGGTGAAATTGGCGGATGTCCGAGGCCCCGGGCACATTGGGGATTAGAGTGATAATCTCGTAATTAAGCCGGGTAAGGTCTATGGATCCCACATAGAACTCCTCAAATAGTGCCATAACTTCTGGCTTGGTGACACTCCAGAAGGACTGGAAGAACTTCATCGGGAGACCATCGGGCCCCGAGGCGGAATGCCGGATTCATGGCATTAATGGCCGCCAGGACCTCCTCGGCAAAAGGGCCCGTGAGGGCCGCGTTATCCACCGTCTAAACAAGCTGGTGGCCCGTCCAAGTATTAGGAGCAAGGGCCACTCCTCCCCTAGGGGAGTGGGAGAAGAGGGCTTTGTAGAATCAATCGACGTGGGCGCGAATGTCAGACGACCGTTGGAGGAGGTTATCACCGTCCTAAAGGAGGGGGATGGTGTTGCGACGCCTCTGACCGTTGGCAATTGCTTGGAAAGTTGGAAGTATGTTGTTTTAGGGTCGCCCTGGAGGTCCCACCGCCTGGGTACCTTGGCGCCAGTAAGCCTCCTCGTCGGTATAGATGATCGTGAGTTGGCCCTCAAACCATCCACTTGTCGGGAGACAGGCCCGAGGAGTCAGCCCGGAGGTCTAATGCCTGGATGGAGGCAAGGAGCGCTTTCTTACGCTCCATCAGATTCCGGCCCAAGTTAGCCCCTTAGCTCTTCATGAACTGGCAAGCATGCTTAGCGTAGAAGTGCCAAAAGTCAACCGCCGAGAGGGAACGGTGAGGGGTCGCACGAGCAGCAATCCACCGACCGCAGACGGCCTTGACGAACCCTCGTTGATTAAGCTAGAAGGTCTCGAAGCGGAACTGTGTAGGTTGCGAAGGCCGGTCGTTTTCCGAAGAGGAGCAGAAAGACGTGGTTAGACCCGATCCTGGTGATGGCACAGAGAGAAGCAAGGGGGCAGCGGAGCTCCCATTCCGGCGACACAAAGATGCGGTCAAGAACAGGCTGCGTCGTATCAATCTGTCTATTGGTCTAGGTGAACCTGACCCCAATCCACCGACGTGAAGGCGGGCGTGAGTCTCGGTCAACCTCCCATCTAGGATCTTGCGAGCGTGAATCGCCTCAATCTGAACTAAGGAGCGACCTAATTCCCCCCTAAAGACGATCGCCGAGTTTGCCGCGACCTTAGCCAGATGACCAAGTGGAGCCGATTCTAGAGTAGAGAATGAGCAATTGGAAGAACTAGCAAGAATGTTTGTAGTACCTGACTTGAGGTTTCGAAACGCCGCCCGGATCTCTGCCCGCTCGGGGCTGTCCATCGGTCTGGCCGCGTCAAGACGAGAGCTGCGACTATAGGCCGTCACCGGAGTCGACACAGGCTTGGCCCGCCTGGAGTAGGCCGCGGTCCACGGTGGGTGGGGGTGGGAGGCCATTGGAGTGGTCACCACTGAGGCCTGCGGTCGTCGGGGTGCCCGGGGCTGCCGCGGTCAAAGCCTGGGCGACGCAAGGTGCAGGCCCCAACACCCGAGGGGGTGGAAGGCACAGAGTGCCCAGGAGAGGCGGCGTGCAGGAGGCGCAACAGAGGGGAGCCTGCCCGGGCTGCTCTTTGGTCGGATGCACAGCCGAGGGAGGCGGCTCTTGCCCTAGTTGCTCCATGGGAGAAGGCACAACCGGAGATGGCAGCGCTGCATTGAGCTAGGGGTGGGTGGCCGCCAGGTCGGGAGGAGGGGCCACCAAGGTGGGCCGGGTGGCGGGGTCTTCAGTGGCGGTGGAGACGTTGATGGTGAGAGCCTCGGGAGGGGAGCGCAAGGAGGAGGGGAGCGCAAGGAGGAGGCCGGAGTGACGAGCAGTCTGACACTGGATGTGCCACTCCTTCGCCGAGAGCAACGGGGAACCACCGCTGGCCGGGGAGAGCACTGGGTCCATTGGATCGGCGGATGTGACTGGAGACGGGTGGGTGGACTGGCAGCGCATCAGGGGTCTGCCTAACCACCGTGCCACCACGGCCCAAGGCCGGATCCGAAGGCTTGTGTGAGGGGGAGCAGCTGCGGTTTGAGGTCTCATTGTCGTCCAAGTTGGAGTGGTGCGAGTGGTGGTGGTGCTGGCCGTGATAGTCATCATACCCTCCTGTGCCGCCCCCGTAGTGGCCATCATCCAAATAACGAGGGCATCCCACATGGTTGGGCGGCTCGGGTGCGATCTTGTGGTCGTAGCCTAGGTCGTTGAAGAAGACGCGAACGGTGGCCCGAAGCTTGGAGGAGTCCACCATTTTACGGTCATTGAAGAAGAACGCGGCCTCCACCATTTCCCCCTCCGTGCCATGTTTTAGAATTAGTTCGGCGTATTTTTCAAGTTTACGCATTAAAGTGAATGTTCATCTTTCGCATCACTTCCGTCGAGCAACACCTTCTTTTTTGCGCGCTCATCACCTCCATCATTGGTAAGGCGTTGTGTCTCTCTACTCTGCTGGCTATCCGGATTTAGGAGCTCTGGATTTGGAGAACACACGGGGTGGAGTTGGGGAATAGCTCGGGCTTCCTGCAGAAGACAATGAGTCTAGTTTGGATTTTTTTAGAAGAATGAATCTGGTTTGAATGAGACTAACCAGTACGTCCTCCAAGCGAAATCTATGGTGGGAACTTTCTCTCCATTCATCTTCTAATCAGATTTTGATATTTGTGCCATTGATTAGAGCACTCATTAAGAGCTTTCTATGGGCGAAGAGTCAACAATGCAATGTCATTTTCCAAGTCCATTATCTGGTCTTTAACTATTCAACTTTCTTTTTTTTTGCAAAACTTCCTTTTGTTCTTTGTGAAAATACTATTCACGAATTGGAGTGCTCTTAATCATGAATCGGTATCATCGAATTCACGAACCGGTCACCCGATTCATGAACTAGAGCTGTATACCCCCCACTGAACTTGATTCTTAGGCACTACCGAATCGCGAATCTCGAACCCGAATCGTGAATGGAGTGAACCCCGAATCCGGTAACTATGGATTGTCATATAAGGTAACAGGGGGCGTGTCACTCGACCTTTCGTTTGCCGCTGCACCAAACCTTTTTTGTGCTCCGTCTTTAACAGGCACCTCTGACGATGCCATGTACTTAGGGTAGGGTCATAGGCCTGACCTAGACGCCCTACCCAAGGACATTGCCCTAGAGTCAGACATTTGAAGTACAACAGAAGATACCGATTGAAATCACCTTGGAGTGCAAGCCACTCGACCAACTATTCCACTTGGATACCCCAATTCCACTCGACCAAGATAGAGTGACTCGATCATACGAAGAATCACTCGGAGTACAGAAGATCTAAAGCCACCTCAGGATGGCAACGGTCAGGCGTTCACTCCGTAGTCTTAAAGGTCATTAATGGTCACTATAGCAGGCGTTACCAGTAATGCCTCTGTCTTAACTTACATTGAACCCTGTGTAACTGAGGGCTGGAGGGGTCTGGCGCACTCTATATAAGCCACCCCCCTCCTCTGGCACAAGGGTTCGCACCCCCTTGTAACTCACACATTTCAGTCGACAAGCCCGCGGGCACCGAGACGTAGGGCTGTTACCTCCTCTGAGAGGGGCATGAACTCGTAAAACTCGTGTGTACAACCTCGCCGTAGTTAGGCCCTTGCCTCCTCCTTCGTACCCCCTATCCTTACTGTCAGACTTATTCCGACGACAGTTGGTGCCCACCGTGGGGCCGGCGTCTTAGCGACTTCCGGTGAGGTTGCGGTTTTTTCGATCTCCATCAACATGGTTTCGGCGGTGGTTTGGCTTTGGGCCATGAGATCCGTCTTGGCGCGCTCTTCTTCATCGCCGATGACTCCGCCTGGCTCCAAGAACCCCCTTCGACGTCGAGGACCTTCCCATCCGCGGGACGGCGCATTTCCGGGCGAGTGCTTGCGGCGTCCTCCTGCGGCAGCCGTCGACCCAGTATCGGTCGGCTCCCGCGGCATCCACTTTCCTCGTTGTACGCCCCCGCAAGCGATTCAGTCGGTCGCGGCTCCAGCGGTGGGTAAAGCACGCGGTGGCTCGCCAGTCGGCCACCCCTCAAGTTGCGGCTATTGAGCCCGACGAATCCCTCTATAGACCGTTCGACCTGTTGACTGGTTCCGCGGACACTCTTTCCGAGTGCGGAAGCAGCGACCCTGTGGCGGAAGTCCTCATGGTCGACTCGCCTCGCAGCCCGCCTGGGTTCCGTCGCGGCGACGGCGGCGATGGCGGCCCGTCGCATGGTCATGATGAATATCACCCCGAAGCTCTGACTTCAAAGCAAAGGGAAGAGCTGCACCGTCGCAATGTGGAGGCACTCCACACCCCCATCATTGGAGAGACCTCTGAGGCTTGGGCCTTGGAGGCTGCGCGCCTGGCTACTTTAGCTGAGCGCGCGCGTCTGGAAAATCTCCAACACTCACTCGACGAACGTGCTCGTCGACAGATCCTTGAATACAGTCAACGGCCGCGGTAGTTGTTTCCGCCTGAACCTCAGGTATACCGCACTTAGATCCAAAATCTTACATCTGCGACACGTATAGCCGAATCAATTCAGGCATCTCGTTCAGAAGCTGGCAAAGGTTTGATGCAGATCCGAGCACTGCTTTGGGCAGTGGGGGAACAAAACTCAGCCGTTTCTCAGTCGCGCAATAGGATCCATAGTAGGTCCATGGTTGTAGACACAGTTTAGCCGGCGCATCACCCAAAATCGCCTCCGCGGCATGACGATCGTGGTCGCCGCCAGGACCAGTACCTGGGGCGAGGCCACGAACAGTATGATCATCGATATGCCCATGATGACCACCCTCGAGTGCCTTCGCCCCCTTCGAAGGGCGGATCGTACGCGCCCCGGCGGTATGATGACAGGCGTTTGTATGGTGATGAGCGGAGGGCTCCAGTCGATCCAAGAGAGCCTGGGTTTGATGCGAGATCACTCCTCATACAAGGTTTGGACGACAAGGGCCAGGCACACAAAGAGGGACAAGACAGAGACCGTCTGATTGGAAGCAGAGCATTTGTTTCTGGACCCGAATGTTTCAGCAGAGCCATCCGAGCTGCTGAGATTCCCCCCAACTTCAGGTTGGCGACAGGCGTGAGTAAGTTCACCGGTGAGTCGAAGCCCGGCACATGGCTAGAAGATTACCGAGTGGCAGTGCAGATTGGTGGAGGCAACGATGATGTAGCCATGAAGCACCTCCCCTTGATGCTTGAGGGTTCGGCCAGAGCTTGGTTGAATCAGTTGGCCCCTGGAAGTATCTTTTGTTGGGAAGAGTTAGCACTGTGTTTATCAAAACATTCGAGGGCACCTGCAAGCGACCTGCTGGGCTGATTGAATTGCATCACTGTGTTCAGAAGCAGAATGAGACTTTGAGAGACTTCATCCAGAGATGGACTACCCTTCATCACACTGTAGATAATGTGTCAGAGCACCAGACAGTTTGCGCTTTCAAAGAGGGTGTCCTGTATAGAGAGCTCAACCTGAAATTCGGTCGGTCCGAAGACATGTCTCTGGCCCGAATGATGGAAATAGCCACTCGGTATGCTAACGGCGAAGAGGAAGACCGACTCCGCAGTGGCAAGGGAAAACCAGTTGCCCAAGACACTGAAGTGGAAATTTCAGTCGGAAGCAGAAGCGTAAGGCTGAAGTTGCAGGTCCCGCCGAGGCTGCGGTTCTGAATCAAGGAAAATTCGAAGGAAAACCTAAGGAGCCGTGGGTGCCCAAGAAGGTGAAGGATCAGGCCGGTAACGACATCCTCGATTTACCATGTCACATACACACGAAAAAAGATGAAGAGGGTAACTTGATTCTACCCAAGCATACCACTCGACAGTGTCGGCTCCTGATTCAGCAGTTCAGAGAGGGTCAGCCCCCAGAGAAGGACTCTGATAAGGAAGAAGAGAAAGAGGAAGATGATGATTACCCCAATGTGAATGCTACTTTGGTAATTTTTGCTGACTTAGAGAGCAAAAGTCGACTGAAAGTCATTAACAGAGAAGTGAACATGGTTGCTCCGGCAGCCACGACGTATTTGAAATGGTCAAAAACTCCCATTACATTCGACCAGTCCAATCACCCAGCGCATGTTGCTACCCCGGGCGGCAAGCGTTGGTGGTCGACCCAGTCGTTGGGGGTACCCGACTAACCAAGGTTCTAATGGATGGTGGCAGTGGATTGAACATTCTGTATGCTGAGACCCTCTGAGGGATGGGCATTCCGATGTTCAAGCTCAGTGAGAGCAACATGCGATTCCACGGAGTCATCCTAGGAAATAAAGCAGATTCACTCGGTCAGAGCATCCTTGATGTGGTTTTCGGTGATTCAAAGAACTATCGCAAGGAGAAGTTGATGTTTGAGGTGGTAGATTTCCACAGTGCATATCGTGCAATTCTGGGCAGAACCGCATATGCTCGTTTCATGACTCGACCGTGCAAACCGCATATGCTCGTTTCATGACTCGTTAAGTTGAAGATGCCAGGGTCCAGAGGAGTGATCACGGTCACAGGGAATCGGCAGAGAGCAGAGGAATGTTTTCAGAAAGGCTCAAAGATTGCCGACGAGCAGATGGCAGCAGTAGAGATGGAAGAATATAAGAAAAATGCAGATCCGAGTGATTTGTTGCGAGCTAAGAAGCCTGCTTCAGAGTCCGCATTTCAGTCGGCCGAAGAAACAAAGCCCGTCCACATTTACCCGGAAGACCCCAATGCTGCCCTGACTCACATCTCAACAATACTCGACAGTAAATAGGAAGAAGCGCTCATCCAGTTCCTCCGTGCGAACTGGGACATCTTCGCATGGAAACCATCTGACATGGCGGGTGTACCCAGGGGACTGGCTAAGCACCGTTTGCGTGTCGACCCGGAAGCAAAACCTGTCAAGGAACACCTCCGTTGGTCCGCCGTGGAGAAGAGAAAGGCAATTGGCGAAGAGGTGGCTCGGCTGTTGGCAGCTGAGTTCATCCGCGAGATGTACCACTCCGAGTGGCTCGCCAATGTCGTCATGGTACAAGAAAAATGATTCACTTCGTATGTGTATCGATTTCAAGCACATCAATCGGGCCTGCCCGAAAGATCACTTCCCTCTCCCTCGCACCGACCAGATTGTCGACTCAACTGCGGGGTGTGAGCGTTTATCCTTTTTGGATGTGTATTCCGGGTATCATCAGATCCGACTGTATGGACCCGATGAGATAAAAACGGCCTTCATCACCCCGTTCGGGTGCTTTTGTTATATTACCATGCCCTTCGGCCTTAAGAATGCTGGAGTCACGTTCATGCACATGATTCAGAAGTGCCTGCTCACTCAAATCAGTCGGAACGTGGAAGCATACATGGATGATATCATGGTCAAGTCACGTAAAGGTTCCGACCTGCTGACTGACCTCGCTGAAACATTTGCCAACCTAAGAAGATATGATATCAAGCTCAATCCGTCGAAGTGCACATTCGGAGTCTCAGGTGGAAAGCTACTCGGTTTCCTCGTTTTCGAACGAGGGATCGACGCAAACCCAGAAAAGATTAGAGCAATTCTTCGAATGAAACGCCCTGTGCGTGTGCATGATGTTCAGAAGCTTACTGGTTGTTTGGCTGCATTGAGCCGATTCATTTCTCGTCCCGGTGAAAAGGCATTGCTTCTTTACCGACTGATGAAGAAGTCTGACAAGTTCGAGTGGACTCCCGAAGCCGAAGCAGCGGTTGTAGAGCTCAAAGTCCTGCTTTCCACTCAGCCGGTGCTTGCTGCCCCAGTCAGCAAAGAGCCTCTATTGTTATATATCGCAGCCATTGGACAAGTTGTCAGCACAGTGCTCACCGTCGAGCGGGAAGAAGAAGGCAAAGCCTACAAAGTTCAACGCATAGTGTACTATATCTCTTAAGTCTTGACTTCGTCCAAGCAAAGGTATCCACATTACCAGAAGCTTGTTTACGGGATTTATTTGACCACGAAGAAAGTTGTACATTACTTCGCAGACCACTCGGTTTCAGTCGTCATCGACGCCCCACTATCAGAAATTCTGAACAATCGAGATGCAACCGTCGAGTGGCCAAGTGGGCGATTGAACTCCTTCCTTTGGATATCAAGTTTGAAGCAAAGAAAGCAATCAAGTCTCAGGCAATAGCAGATTTTCTGGCGGAGTGGATCGAGCAGCAGCAGCCGACTCAAGTTCACTTGGAATATTGGACTATGTTTTTTGATGGGTCCAAGATGTTGAACGGATCTGGTGCTGGAGTGGTCCTGGTGTCCCCAAGAGGCGATAAGCTCAGTTATGTCCTCCAGATTCACTTCGACTCTTCACACAATGAAGCTGAGTATGAGGCACTTATATATGGGTTGCGTATGGCCATCTCACTCGGCGTCCGTCGCCTGATGATCTACGACGACTCAGATTTGGTGGTCAATCAAGTAATGAAGGAGTGGGACATCAGGAGCCCTGCCATGATTGGTTACTGCAATCAGTGAGAAAATTAGAGAAGTTTGAACGGTTGGAGCTCCACCATATACCCCGACTCAAGAATCAAGCAGCTGATGATCTGGCGAAGATAGGCTCCACTCGGAAGCCTATTCCCAGTAATGTGTTCTTAGAGCATCTCCATACCCCATCAGTTCAAGATCCTTTTACAGAGGAGCACCCGCAACCGATAAGTTCAAGCAATCTGACTGAGATTGAATTTCCAGCAGTAATCGACTTGATCATGGAGGTTTTAGTGATCACTCCCGACTGGACGGTGCCATATATTGCATATCTGCTCAGGCAGGAGCTCCCAGAGGATGAAGATGAGGCCCGCCAGATTGTCTGCAGATCCAAAGCCTTCACGGTGATAAGTGGACAGCTTTACAGAGAAAGTGTTACTGGAGTAGCTCAGCGTTGCATCTCTCCAGAAGGTCGACTGATCTTAAATGAGATCCACTCGGGGACCCGCGGTCACCACGCGTCCTCTCGGACCATCGTGGCCAAAGCATACCGAGCGAGATTCTACTGGCCGCGAGCAAATGAGATGGCTCAAGATATAGTCGACAAGTGCGAAGGCTGCCAGTTTTACTCAAACATGTCTCACAAGCCTGCATCTGCCTTGAAGACTATTCCACTCGTCTGGCCTTTTGCAGTTTGGGGGTTGGACATGGTTGGACCTTTGAAGACTGGCAGAAGCGGTTTCACTCATTTGCTCGTAGCAGTCGACAAGTTCACCAAGTGGATCGAAGCCAAGCCTATCAAGAATCTTGATTCAAGCACTGCCATTAGCTTCATCAGAGAGCTGATATTCCAATATGGAGTTCCTCACAGCATTATCACAGATAACGGGTCCAACTTCTGATGAGTTCAGAGCATTCTGCGCTTCCCAAGGCACTCGGGTCGATTACGCATCCGTTGCGCATCCGCAGTCGAATGGACAGGCTGAAAGAGCGAATGGCTTGATCCTTCAAGGACTGAAACCTTGATTGACGCGCGACCTCAAGCATGCGGCTGGAGCTTGGGTGACTGAGTTGTCGTCTGTCTTGTGGGGATTGAGAATGACTCCTAATCGGTCGACTGATAGAACCCCTTTCTTCATGGTATATGGCGTTGAAGCTGTGCTTCCGAGTGATTTGTTACACAATGCTCCCCGAGTGTAACTCTTATCTGAAGCTGAAGCAGAACAGGCACGCCAGGACGCAGTTGATCTCCTAGAAGAACGAGAGATGGCTCTGATCCGGTCGACCATCTATCAGCAAGACCTACGTCGATTCCATGTCCGAAATATCAGAGGTCGAGCGTTTTAGGAAGGAGACCTTGTGCTCCGAGTGCACCAGAAATGACCTCACAAGCTCGCTCCGGCCCGGGAAGGGTCCTTTATCATCACCAAGGTGCTCCACAACGGGCGTATCACCTCTACAACGTAGCCAAGAAAGAAGACGAGCCATGCTCGTGAAATGCGGACCTGCTCCGCCGTTTTTATACCTAAACACTCGGATCGACGAGTTGTAATAAGAATCCTTCAGTATGCTTATCTAAGACATGATTTTTGCAATATCTTAAATGATTGTTTTCACATGTGTGTTCAAATCCCCCAGTGGGTAGCTTAGCCGCGAACCCGATTCGCCTAAGTTTCAAAAACACTCTGAGTGAAGAGCAACTCTCTCACTCGGGGGCTTAGCTGCGATCCCGTATTCGCCTAAGTTTCAAAAAACACTCCGAGTGAAGGGCAACCCTCTCACTCGGGGGCTTAGCTGCGATCCCGTATTCGTCTAAGTTTCAAAAAACACTTCGAGTGAAGAGCAACCCTCTCACTCGGGGGCTTAGTGCGATCCCGTATTCGCCTAAGTTTCAAAAAACACTCCGAGTGAAGAGCAACCCTCTCACTCGGGGGCTTAGCTGCGACCCGCACTCGTGAAGTTTCAAAAAACACTTCGAGTGAAGAGCAACCCTCTCACTCGGGGGCTTAGCTGCGATCCCGCACTCGTCTAAGTTACAAAAAATATTCCGAGTAAAGAGCAACCCTCTCACTCGGGGGCTTAGCTGCGATCCCGCACTCGCCTAAGTTACAAAAAATACTCCGAGTGAAGAGCAACTCTCTCACTCGGGGGCTTAGCTGCGATCCCGTATTCGTCTAAGTTTCAAAAAACACTCCGAGTGAAGAGAACGACAAGTAAAGATGTGTTTGAAGAGATCCCAATGTGGTTGGCAGCCCAAAAAGTTTTCGCACAAAGAGATGTACGCAGTGAGATATGTGATGGAGTTGGGGGTGGGGGGGGGGGAATGGTGAATCTGGACACCGAAAAAGTTCAAGAAACCCCGAAAGAACGGATGCGGGGGAAAGGAAAAACCTCGATCGACGTGTGTGGTGAGGAGGACACGCTCACCCTCGCGCGGCTGGGGCTCGGATTCCCCCTCCGGCAGCCTCCAAGATTTGTCAGCAATCATGCCGTCCTCGGCGAGCCTCTTCAAATCTTCCTGCACGACGGTGGAGCGGATCCAGTCCCCCTGGATCCAACCAGGCGGCAGACCGGACCGCGACGACGACCCCCGAGCAGTCTTTTTGCCTTTCGCCGCCGCCGACACCTTCGCGCGCTCCAGTGCCGCGGTCTTGTCTTTCCCCATGGTGGTGGCGTGCACGCGGACTAGGCGGAACGTCGAGAGCGGGGAGATGCGCGGTGGAGAAGCAGAGGAGAAGAGGACCGAATGAGGAGCACTGTGCATTGCATCGGCCCAAGCACTCTTTATGGGGCTGCTTCCGAGTGGCTGATCGGTGGGCCCAAGAGATCTTATCACATCCCGCAGCAGACGCTCGCCTGATACGTGGCGAAAAAGATGGCGCGGAAATTGAGGCGCCTCTGTCTATCTGTTCCGCTTACTGTGCCGCGCTCCGTCCCGCGTGCTTCTCCAAAATTTCGAATCCCGTGAGATCCAGGAACCGCAGGGCAATCAACCGCGCCGAAGATTTCACACTCTAAGTCACTCGAAGATTTACGACGTAATTCACTCGACGACCACATAATCGATCGAGGCGACTGACGCAAGGTTAAAGTTCCAGTACGATTTCCAGACTCCGATGAAATGCCCCCGAAGCATAGAATCGAATCGGAAACAGCTTCAACCTTACTTCACTCGGACCTCAATTCATTCGGGGGCTAATGACGATGCCATGTGCTTAGGGTAGTGTCATAGGCTTGACCTAGACGCCCTACCCAAGGACATTGCCCTAGAGTCAAAGACATTTGAAGTACAACAGAAGATACCGACTGAAATCACCTTGGAGTGCAAGCCACTCGACCAACTATTCCACTCGGATACCCCAATTCCACTCGACCAAGATAGAGTCACTCGACCGTACGAAGAATCACCCGGAGTACAGAAGATCTAAAGCCACCTCAGGATGGCAACGGTCAGGCGTTCACTCCGTAGTCTTAAAGGTCATTAATGGTCATTATAGCAGGCGTTACCAGTAACGCCTCTGTCTTAACTTACATTGAACCCTGTGTAACTGAGGGCTGGAGGGGTATGGCGCACTCTATATAAGCCACCCCCCTCCTCTGGCACAAGGGTTCGCACCCCCTGTAACTCACACACACATTCCAGTCGACAAGCCTCCGGGCACCGAGACGTAGGGTTGTTACCTCCTCCGAGAGGGGCTTGAATTCATAAAACTCGTGTGTACAACCTCGCCGTAGTTAGGGCCTTGCTTCATCCTTCGTATCCCCTATCCTTACTGTCAGACTTACTCCCACGACAAATTCCTTTATGGTTTGTTCGTTTCCTCTTTGTCCAGACTCCTCTGGCTCTCTTTGATGGCCAGTGGGAATGGAAGGGGCCCCTTTCTTGGTCCCTTGGCTGGTGGGGAGCCACGTTCGTGTTCTTTGGCGATCAAAGTGAAGTGGTTTCGTCCCTTTGGCGGCTTTGTCCGATTGCCGCCTTCAGCCGCTAGGTGGGCTAGGCTGGTGAACTGGATTCCTAGATCTGACATGTGAGTTTCTTTGGCGCCTTTGTTTTGGTTTGCTCTTCTCGAAGGCCGCACAAAGGTTTATGATTAGCAGCCGAGCCTAAACGTTACAGCCGTGGCCCCAACTCCCGGGGCGTTGCCCTCCCCACCGGTGGTCGCTCTGCCCAAGTGCGGTCTTGGGATCGAGGAACCCCCAAGGGAGCAAGAATCCCCTGGAGCTTTGGTGAGAGCAACATCCTTTCTGAACGAGGGTGCTTACTTAGAGACCCCCCTGCCTGACGCCTTAGCAGGGGCCAAGCCTGGGGTTCTCGAGGGGTTTTGACTAACGGATGTTGGAGTATCTTGCGATGGACAAGGATCAAGGGATGCGGTGAGGTGTGGTGGCCTCGGCACTAGTGGCGGTGCGAGACCGGTGGTCCACGACGCATGTGTCTTCTCTCCAAAGCGGGAGAGGCCCAACTTTGCCCTCTTCGCAGAGTTGGATTGTCGCTTCCTGTGGCGGGGTTTCCGTGCTGTGTGTTTGTGTGGATGGTGTCTGTCTAGCAGCCGCTGTCGTAGTCTTGTCTTGAGTGCTTGTTTGTTTTGGCCTAGTCTTGGGCTTGTACGGTTGTAAATCTTTCTTCTACCAATGGATAGAAACACAAGCTTTGCCTTTTCTGAAAAAAAAAGTGCATCAGCATCCCACTTCCCAGCATTGGGACGTTGTGTTCTTACTGCTTATCCCAATAATAGTTTGGAGCCACGGTGAAATATGAGATGAAATATCACAACTGATGGGATTTTTACTTGCTTTATTCATCAACAATATTTATGTATATTTCTTACATGTGTAATTACATTGCAGAACAACCATATGATAGTATTCCAAACTTCACTGCTGCTGATGCCCTAAGGCTGACTGGTATTGGAAGAAATGAATTTATTGATATTATGAACAAATGCAGATCAAAGGTAGTACTGCACTATTGTCAATGTTCTCATTACTTAATTTTCATGGTAACAATTGCCCTTTCAATCTTGTGAAACATACTTACATACATAGGGTTTAAGGGGCTTTGGCTGAATGGATTGTGATCCAACACTTGAAATTCATCTATAAGTTTCGTTTCCATGAATGCTAAATTCTGTTTTCCACTTCCAATTCTGCACTCCAAACTAACCATAAGAACACCATAGCATTACTATGAAATAAAATGGTTTCTTTCCATAGAAGTCTATCGCCGTTGGTTGCATGAACTACCATGAGGAATAGGCTTGAGGGTGTGTACTGCTAGGTTTGGTCCTCGGTTGTTTCCTTTCCCTTAAGATGAAAAGCCTGTCGTGACTGGACTCTTGTAAATTTGTTTTGCTTTTCTCCATATGATAGGAACTAGCCATGGACAGGGGTGCATGGAAGCAGCTATCCATCTGCCAGAACCATGAGTTGTTTGCGAGATCTTATGGGTTTCAGTTCTAGCCTACCCCAACTTGTTTGGGACTAAAGGCTTTGTTGTTGTTGTTTCTTCGTATGATAGGATGTGCTCTTGCACGTTCTCTGTGATATGATTTAATTTCCTCTGTGTTTTTAGTCCTCTGTTTGCACATGCATTTATATCTGAGCCCTATTGCTTTTAGTATCGGCCTAAATAGTTGATTATGCGGGATTTTGATTTATCCATTAGAAAGATCAATAACATGCGATTTAAAGTCTTGGAAAAATAAATGAAATACTAGCTTTTCTCATGCAAGAATAAATTCAATTAGCCATCAATCTGGTGAACCCTACGCATGCATAGTGCAAGGTACTTATGCGCGAGTGCTTAAAGGGAGAGTATCTAGCCACATCATCAAGCACTTACGTAAATTTTATCTACTCCAATGCAAGCCCCTACCATTGGCAAGCCTCGGGCACTTAAGGAAAAAGCTGATTAAAAAGGGCAGCCCGGTGCATGTAGCTCCCGCTTTCGCAGGGTCCGGGGAAGGATCCGACCACTTTGGGTCTATTGTACGCAGCCTTTCCCTACATTTCTGTAAGAGGCTGTTTCCAGGACTTGAACCCATGACCTCATGGTCACAAGGCAGGAGCTTTACCATTGCGCCAAGGCTCCCCTTCCCAAAAGCTGATTCATATATGAATTTTGTGCTAATTAAATACATAAGCACCTGTGTCTATCAAGCGCTCATGATTCAAAATAAGCACGAATGCCATCCCACATGACAAAAATCGGCTTAGTTTGCTAAGCACCTCTCTAAGCACTTGCAAATTTTACATGCTCTTACTATGATAACTACAATTTGGTGTTATCGAGAAGACCAGAACATAAATGATTAATTAATGCAAGCCCCTACCTGCTGGTGCTTGGATGAAATTCGTGTTAATCAAATACATAAGCATTTCTTAAGTGTTGGTGCCTATCAAGCACTCATGCTTCAAAAAATAAGCAACAATGTGCGTACTTGCAAATTGTGCCTATGTTCAGGTTGTAATCATGTAACAGGATTAAGTGGATTGGCACATCGTGCCTATGTTACAGTGTACCATGGATGGGCTCTATACCCTTTCTTCATACTCCCTCCGTTCCATAATGTAGTGCATATAGATTTTTTGAAAAGTCAAACCTCATAGACTTTGACCAAGTTTGTGGAGTAAAACATTTTCATCTAGAATGCCAAAGTTTTCTCTATAAACTTGGTCAATGTTTGACTTTTCAAAAAATCTATACGCACTATATTATTGAACGGGGGGAGTATAAGATACGCACGCTTGTGTGTATTCTAGTAAAAAAATAAGCGACAATGCGGTCCACATGGCAAATCAAATCAGCTTAATTTGTTAAGCATCTCTCTGAGCGCTTGCAAACTGTACATGCTCTTATTACAATAACTAGTAATTAACTATAACTACTCGGTGTTATCTAGATAACCAGAACATAAATAATAACTTAAGCCTAAGATCATAAATGAACTCTTGCATAGATATAAAAGTTAGTCAACTCTTTTTTTGTGAGAAATCTAAGTTAATCTGAGCTGTATAATGTTCTAGACCACACCGTGCATATACTATCAGGCTGGGGTTTTTCTCTCTTAAAAAAATCATGTTAGTTTAGTTCATGATAAGTCTTGGAAATCAGGTTAACTTTGTTCTTAGTATACCTAGAGAGGTTTATCATGTTGGTAAACTATCTTGCAGCAAGATCGATCATCCTAGTAAATGATGGGTTTCCCTCTGTTTAATTCTTCAGAAACTAATGTGGAAGCTGAACAAATCAATCGCAAAAGATTTACTGCCTACACAGCCTGTTGACTTCCCAATCGAGCCTTGGTGGGGAGTTTGTCTGGTTAACTTTACATTGGAAGAGTTCAAGGTCAGGTTCCCTCTTTCTCAGTATGGAAGATGAGCTTCTTGTTTGGTCTATATGAAGCTATCATTTCTTTGTGTAGTCTCATGTAGAACTGATAAGAATTAATGTTTATTAATCTACTGTAGAAACTTTCAGAAGAAGAAACAGCAACCATAGACAAAATCTGCAAAGAGGAAGCCAATTCATATATTCTTTTTGATATGAAGATTATAGATGACCTCTATAAAAGAGGGTTAGTGTACTTTGATGTGCCTGTTTACACTGATGACCGCTTCAAAGGTATATAGAGTTCATGGAATATTTTTTGAGGATAAGACACCCATGTAATGCCTAGGTTAAAATTGTCTAGTGCTTTGTTTAGTTTGTTCATGTTAAAATTACTCTAATTGATTGGCGTTGTTGCTCATGCTGTCTTGTATCTAAATCCCATATTCATGTTTTCTCTTTGTTTCATGGGCATGTATTATCTTGTCTCGTGACTGCCAATAAATGATTTGGATAACCTTTTCCCTTTTCGATCAAGTTATGACATAAATGATTTGTCCTAAAATTTCTTATCTTTGATAGAAACCAAACATATAGGTTGTACAAACATGCGAGTGAATAGTTTTTTTGCTTTGACAGGTTCAACATTTAATACATCGCCCGTACATTTTAGAAAAGTACTGAAAAATGTTAGAGTTATATATATTTAGCCGTGTAACCGTTGTATTTTCTCCGTTCTATAAGGGGTTTTCTGCATAATATATTGGCGGCCTATGACCACCTGGAAATACAAGTTGCATTTTTCCTAACATGGTTTCAGACCTAGGTTACTTTTTTGCATGCGCAACTCGTGCTAAGGTCGGATCTCGCGCTGCAGCGTCATCTTTCCGGCCGCTGTTGTCCCTTCTTCCCTCGCCGCTACCGCATCTCTGACTGCTGCCGCCGCCGTCCGCCTCCTACTGTTCGTGATGATCAGAATCAACAACAAGAAGTTCGTGATGATCAGAATCAACAACCGATGCAAAAAAAGCGTGATGACAGGAGGGTGGGGTGCTTACTCCTCTTCCTCATCAGGCTCGCTGAGGACGGACAAGTCGTAGAGCGCAGCCGCCTCGGCTCCGGTCGTGGCGGGTGGCGGTGGAGGGTTCCTAGCACGCTTCATCCTTGAAGGAGCTGGGGGCTGTGGAGCACCCACCTCTCCAGCAACCGACGAAGTCAATTGCCGAGATGCTGGGACGCGAGGGGGTTGGCGCTGAGAAGGCTGCGCACGAGAAGCCTTGCCGGCCACCTGGGTCCCAACAAGGTCCGTGCTTAGCAGATCAAGGCGTGCTTCCCTCTTCTTGTCGGGCCTTTTTGCAAAGGCACTTTTGGTGCGAGCTGGGGGAATGTACTCATCTCCCTCCGTTTCTCCGGCGAGCTCCTCCTCATCGTCCTCGTGCTCCCCGACGGGATTGTCATCCTCGGTGGTCTCGCCGGTATGCTCTTCGGCATCTTCCTCAGCGAGCCGCTCTTTGGCGTGATCCTCAATGGGCGCACTGGCCCCGTCTTCAGTGTGCTCCCCTGTGCTCCACCACCTGCTTCCCTTTGCCGGTGGCGTCGACCTTTTGCTGGAGGCGTTTAGCCTTCTTGGCCTCTTCTGCTCTGGCCTTGAGGAAGACGGCCTCGTCATCTCTGGTGGGGGTGAACCATGTTGTTCTCCACCCGGACGGCCTTCTCCTTCAAACCCGCAAGCAATTTTTCCACCTCAGCCTTGGAGGGCTCTGTCCACCGCTCCACAACCCCCTTGGCGTCGGCGTTGCACTCCGGTATCTTGGCTAGGATCTCGCCCTTGGTGGAGTTGTTGCAGAGCAGAACCACCTTTTCCGGCAAGGGGAACTCGCAGCCCTTGTTGAAGAGCTGGCATATGAGCAAGTAGTGCTCCATCACCGACAAGTTGCTGTCGGCCCCAGGGTGCAGGCGCATTGGGTCGTTGGGGTTCTGGTACTCCCATGCCCTTCGGCCTCCTCTATGATGCAGCGGGGCGATCCGGCAACGGGTGATATCCGCCCCAACCACCTTTAAGGTCAGCCCGACGGCCTTGAGACGGTGGATTCTGTACAACGCCATCCCGAGCTTGGCGTTGCTGGGCCCGATATTGCTCCAAGCTTTCCCCTTCCCGATCCTCTGGGTCCGGAGGCGGCAGAAGGGAGGGATTTCATCTTGCGGATCCTGCTTAATCCAGCACCAATCCGCCCTCCACTTGTTCCACTTGGTGTGCAGCTTGCCCTCAAGATAGTGCTCCTTCATCCGCGTTCTTGGAATCCAGGTAATGCTGCCGGAGAGAGCGTCGTTCTCGATCCGGGGGATGAAGAAGTGCCGGAACAGGTCAAGATTGGGTGCTATCCCCAGGAAGTTTTCGCACAGATGTGTGTAAATAGACACGCAAGTGATGGCATTGGGAGCAAAATCCAGCAAATGACATCCGTAGGACTGCATGACCTACACGAAGAAATCTGAAAAAGGTGGTAGAGCCCGCCATAGAAATACCCGGCAAAGAAGTGAAACTGGTTGTCCGCTGGATCAGCCGACCCCGGGAGGACTTCTGTAGCCGGATGATTGTCGGTCTGGCTCGACCAGACGTACGAATATCTTGAAGTTAGGTCGTCGGCCGTCAACGCCTTGAGTTTCTTCTTCTCTGCCTCCGGGTCCATCGCCTTCTTCGCTCTTTTTGGGGCCATGGTGAATGCGCTGGGGATTGAGGAATGGTACGGTGGAGCAGCGGCGGAAGGAGCAGAGTGCTTTGTTCTTGCGCGAGGAGGAAGATGAAGGTGTCAGGAATATGCAACTTGATATTATTAGGAGGCCAAAGCCATCATATATACATGTACAAGAGAATGCCAAGAAGCTAGAATACAAAAGGCCAAAGGCCATCAATAATATAACTCTAACAGCCCCCCTCAAACTCATGGTGGATCCACAACACCGAGTTTGGAGAGATGAAATTCATGCTGCGCTCTAGTCTGGGCCTTCGTGAAGAAATCTGCTAGCTGTAACTCGGAAGGCACATGCTGAAGACCAATAACATGATCATGCACAGCAGCGCGCACAAAAAAGGCATCCACACCAATATGCTTGGTAAGCTCATGCTTCACCGGATCCCGCGCAATACTGATAGCACCTGTACTGTCTGACAAGAGGGTGGTAGGTGTAGTAACAAACACCAAAATCCTCCAGTAACCATCGTAACCAAGTCACCTCTGTCGTCAGAAGAGCCATAGCTCGTAACTCGGCCTCTGCACTCGAACGAGAAACTGCAGCTTGTTTCTTCGTCTTCCAGGCAATAAGAGAACCACCAAGAAAAACACAGTAAGCGGAAAGTGAACGGCGGTCCGAAGGATCACTAGCCCATGTTGCATCTGAATAGGCCCGGAGCTGTAACGAGCTGGAACGGGGGAAAAAAAGACGACGAGAGATCGTGCCTCGAAGATAGCGTAGAACACGAAGAAGGTGACTATAGTGAACAAAAGTGGGAGCAGAAACAAACTGACTCAGAATATGGACAGGATACGAGATATCCGGACGTGTGACAGCAAGATAGACAAGACTCCCAACAAGATGACGATAACGCGTCGGATCAGACAAGGGCTCGCCATCAGAAGCACGAAGGTGAAGATTGAGCTCCATAGGAGTCTCAACAGTGCGCTCATCACTAAGAGCCGCACGAGTAAGAAGATCTTGGATATACTTTTCTTGGGAAATATAAAAGCCATCAGAGGTGGATGAAACCTCAATCCCAAGAAAGTAACGAAGAGGACCAAGATCAGACATAAGGAACTGCTCACTGAGGCGGGCCTTGACAAAGGCAATGTACTCAGAATCGTCGCCAGTGATGATCATGTCATCAACATATAGAAGAAGAAGAGTCCTACCACGAGCAGAAAGGTGGACAAACAATGCTGGATCATGAGCACTGGGCGAAAAACCAGCAGCAGTCACCACAGAAGCGAAGCGCTCAAACCAGGCACGGGGG
The DNA here is from genome assembly GCF_056163025.1 of Triticum urartu. Classification (NCBI taxonomy): domain Eukaryota; kingdom Viridiplantae; phylum Streptophyta; class Magnoliopsida; order Poales; family Poaceae; genus Triticum; species Triticum urartu. The sequence goes on along the minus strand of NC_141875.1, from coordinate 318,687,861 downwards.
GCTTGCTTAAGGCCATAAAGAGAGCGGCGAAGACGACAAACCATGTCATCAGGAACAGAATACCCAGGTGGCGGTTGCATATAAACCTCCTCGCGCAACTCACCATTTAAAAAGGCATTCTTCACATCAAGCTGAGACACGGACCAATGGCGAACAAAAGCCACGGCAACAAGTGTACGGACAGTGGTCATATGGGCCACAGGAGCAAAAGTCTCATTGTAATCGCGACCATGTTGTTGCTGAAAGCCACGAGCAACAAGACGAGCTTTATAACGCTCAAGAGAACCATCAGAGCGAGTCTTTATCTTATAGACCCACTTACAAGTGATGGGACGAACACCGGGAGGAAGAGAAACCAGATCCCATGTGCCGGTGCGCTCAAGAGCAGCAATCTCCTCTGCCATCGCAAACTGCCATTCAGGATGCACAATAGCATCTCGATAAGAAGTCGGCTCAAGAACGGTCGAAAGACCATAGCGAGAAGGAGAATATCGATCAGGGGGCGGACAAGGCCGAGAACGAAGACCATAAGTCGATTGAGAGAAGGAAGACGACACACCAGAAGTAGAGGGCACATCAGTGGACTCGTCCACAATACGTGGACGTCGAGTATAATGAAAAGGAAAGGAGGGAAGAGGTGGAATCACTGAAGATGGAGACGGGGAATGTATCGATGAAGGTGGAGAAGGGGAAGGTATCGGTGATGAACATGGAGAAGGTGAAGGTGTCGATGATGAAGGTGGGGAGTCATGTGATGAGGGAGGAGAAGAAACCGTAGGAGAGGACGGTGTCGAATCTACAACAGCAGGACGAGGAGTAGGAATACTGGGCACAGGGCGAGGTGTATCCGGAAATGTAAGAAAAGAGATATCCTCTATGGAAAAGGCCGAGGAGGATGGACGCGGGTAGAAGGGACGAGACTCATCAAAGGTCACATCCCGAGAAATACGCATCCGACGACCGATGGGATCCCAACACCGATAGCCCTTATGCTCATCACTGTATCCAAGAAAAACACACTCAACAGACTGAGCGGTCAGTTTGGTGCGTTCACGAGGGGCAAGCAAAACATAGCAAACGCAACCAAACAAGCGAAGCACCGAATAATCAGGAGAGCGAACAGAAAGACGCTCGAGAGGAATGCCACCCTGTAGAGCAGCAGATGGCTGAATGTTAATAAGATACGTGGAAGTGGTAATAGCCTCAGCCCAGAAGTGAGGCGGAAGAGAGGCGGCGATTATCATCGCGCGCGCCGTCTCAAGAAGGTGACGATGCTTGCGCTCAGCCACACCATTCTGAGCATGAGCACCAGGGCAAGAGAACTGAGGAAGAGTACCTTGCTCAGCAAGGAATCCTCGCAGCGCATGGGAGATATACTCACCAGCTGAATCTGCGCGAAAAACACGAATAGGAGTGGAAAACTGGGTTTGAACCATGGCAGCAAATTTTTTGTATATAGATAAGACCTCACTACGAGAAGACATGAAATAGATCCAAGTGTACCGTGAAAAATCGTCTATAAAGATAATATAGTAGCAATGACCCCCTTTTGAAGCAAAGGGAGCTGGACCCCAAACATCAGAGTGAACAAGGTCAAAAGGGCGCTCAGACACCGACTCGCTGTGAGGATAGGGTAGCTGAATCTGCTTACCTAGCCTACAACCCAGACAATCCAACGAAGCGTTACCGGAGACAGACCCCAGAACACCGCGATGAACCAAAGACGAGAGACGAGAACCACATAAATGGCTAAGACGATGATGCCACTGTTGAAAAGAGCTGGTAGATGCAGCAACAGGGGTTACGAGACTGGCAGCGGAGGCAGCGGAAGGAAGACGTAGCCAGTCAAGCTCCCAGAGACCATCAGAGCGTCGAGGGCCAGCACCAAGTAGAGCACCCGTGCGACGATCCTGGACAGAACACGAATCAAAGTCGAGGATGACCCTACAATTAGAATCAACAATCTGACCACCAGATATGAGCTGCATGGTAAGTCGAGGAACATGAGCGACAGAGGGAACATGAAATGAAGAAGTGCTAAGAGTGCCTCGACTAGCTACAGGGAGGGGAGTGCCATCAGCCGTAAGAACACAAACATGAGACTCAACAGGTCGAACAGAGGTCAAAGTGGAAGAATCATAGGTCATATGAAAAGATGCTCCAGTATCAAGAATCCATGGGGATGTACCTGAAGGAGTAGAAGGTGGTTTCTTATTGCAAGAAGAGTCAGTCACGGAACCTGCAGATCTTGTCGGTGAAGAATCCCAAGTAGCAAGTAGAGACTGCAGCTGCGCAATCTCACGAGGAGACATGGACATGGCGGAAGGGGTCGAGGTAGAAACATCTGCCGATAATAAGCAGACTCCACTACCCATGGAAGCCACGTGTAGAGTCGACTGAGAGTAGCGAGTCGACGGAGAGCCGGCCACTTGGAGAGCCGACATAGAGCGATCACCGTCGTGCGCGGAAGCCGCGAGAGTCGATGTAGAGCGGTCACCGCGCGCGGAAGCCATGAGAGGAGTCAACGTAGAGCGGCCACCACCGCGCGCGGAAGCCGCGGGAGAAGTCGGCGTAGAGCGACCACCACCGCGCGCGGAAGCCACGGGAGGAGTTGACGTAGAGTGACCACCACCGCGCGCGGAAGCCGCGGGAGGAGTCGGCGTAGAGCGACCGCCACCGCGCGTGGAAGCCGCGAGAGGAGTCGGCGTAGAGCGACCGCCACCGCGCGTGGAAGCCGCGGGAGGAGTCGGCTTCAAGCGACCACCACCGCATGCGAAAGCCGCGAGAGAAGTCGACGTAGAGCAGGCACCATATCGTGTGAAGGCCGCAAAGGAAGTCGATGAAGAGCGGCTACTGCCATCCGAGAAATTCGGAGTAACAGACAACAACGCCCGAGGAGGGGCACCGAGCAAAGATGGAAGCTGCCTCTGTGAGCTGACGACCGAAGGACAACCAGTGACTAAAGACAATGACATAGTACTCCTTTTTTTTAATGGAAAGAAACGGGCCAATTCTAATCAGCCAAGGGCCAAGCCAGCCTGCTTCACGGAAGACCAAACCCCACACGACGCAATTCAGCCTCCGCGACAGTAGAACAACGCGATATGGCGGCGGCGCACAGAAGGTAGCGGAAACGGCGGAGCTGGTGCGATGGCCGGCAAGAAGATCAGCGACGACGGCGGAAGCCAGGGATCCGTGGCGGAGGCAGCCGGGTTGAAGGACGGAGGAGCACCGCGACCGAAGCTTGTAGTTGAGGCGGATCCACGCCGGACTTCAGCGGCCGGCCCGAAGAGCAAACGGCGGCCGGAGCTAGCAGGGCGGCGACAGGACGTGCCTCCGGTGGAGGAGCTGCGGCGCCAGGAGGGAGCAGCGATCAAGCGTACAGGCTGCCAGACCCAGCCTCTTCGATCTAGACCGGGAGGCGAGCCCTTCGTCGATCTGGACTAGCGAGGAGAGAAAACGACACAAGCAGGGGCCTGAGAAGGCAGCGCGCCCCGCACACCCACTCGAGGACGGTCCCGGAGAACGGTGACTACCAGATCAGCGACCGGAGGGCAGTGGCAACCGAAGTTGGGGATGAGATGGCCGCCGATTGATTCAGCACGAGTTGCAAACGTATGGAAAAAAAAGAACCTAGGCTCTAATACCATGTCAGGAATATGCAACTTGATATTATTAGGAGGCCAAAGCCATCATATATACATGTACAAGAGAATGCCAAGAAGCTAGAATACAAAAGGCCAAAGGCCATCAATAATATAACTCTAACAGAAGGAGGCGGCTGCTAGATTGGGAGCGGAAGGGGGTAAATGAGCAGCGCCTCTCGCAGTTTCCTTTTAATGGGGAAGGCGCGGAGGCTGGCTTTTTTCCGTCCTACGTGGCTGCGCTTTTCAGGTGCACTACCCCTGGCAGCCGTTTCGTTCCACCTCTCTCACGTTCCGCATTTAATGCGCATTGTGGGGGCGTGGTAAAAGAGAAGATTACAATAGTTATTCCCTGCCACGCGTGCCTGTGCACTGTTTGGGCCTAGCCCAATGACGCCTCACATGCGTGTACGGCCCAGGCCTGGGGGCTCCTGTCGGTGTACTAAAACATGGGTCCTTTAGTACTCCAGACTTGTGCATAGGCAGTTGCAGCCCTCCGGACGGCAAGGGCTTGCCGGAGGATAGCTCAACCCAAGCCTCACCTCTTGGACACCAAGACCGTGAAGAGGACCTCTAGGCAGGTCATCGAGAAGTACTGCGTTAGTACTGAAGGACAAGACTTAAGTTGACGGCAAGCTTCGCACCGGCAAGCCAAGGCTCCTTGCAGGAAAGCTCTCCCTTGCCCGCCGCCAGCTCCACCTCATTGACCAGCTGATGGCTTGTCAAGGTGAGGTGTTGAGCGGGCAGGTGGCCCGATGGGAGTCAACAGGACACGTGTCGGCACCTCGCATGCAGATCAACTTTATTGACACCCGTATGGTGGACGTGTCAAGAAGATAGGTTCATCCACGTTGACGGCACAGGAGAGACACCTTTTGCCGAAGGATGGCCACCAGCTCACGGTGCATTAGATGCCCTTGTCCTACTCCGGCAGGATTAGGGTGGATAGCATCAAGACTACTATTCACATACTTGTAATGAGCATGTTGCCACTATGGTGACCCCTTTTCGTCTATAAAAGGAGGCCCATGGCTACCTTGGCACGGGTCGACAGCCTGCTCATGCTTACACAGTAGTTGCAGCTTGTTCACGTTTTTCCGGCAAGCTGCACTTGTAACTTGAGCCCCAAGTCAAGCCACCCAAACACAGGAGTAAGGTTTTACGCCTCCATGGCCGCCCGAACCTGACAATTCCCCGCGTGTGAACTGTTGGATTTGCTCTCTGTGCGTTGTCGATAACCCTAGCCGAACTGCAAAGGGATCGTCGTACTCCAACACCTGCCATCATGTCAGCTTTCCCCTCGAATGTCCAGTCTTTCGAGTGGGAACCAAGGAAGCTGAGCCAAGAAGTGAGAGGAAGTGATCGAAGAATGCCTCTGCCATGGTCGCATGGTCCGAGACCCCTTGCCATGGATCACATTCTTTTGCTTTCTACAGTATACGAAATTGCATGCAAGGATGGCGAACAAAGCTATCTTAAAAACAAGATCTTTTATGGCTTTCCAATCTATGTGTAGCTCACCATGTTAGTATTGTTAGAAAAGACAACAATATAAAACTAGTCATTCTTATGGATATGAAACCCAAGAGCATTGTTTGAAAAGAAATGCCATTTAATGCAATGGTGTCAATTTAATGCTGCTGATCATCATATCAAAATCTCCTAGTCATTTTCTTACTTCGTAATAAGAATTGGTAAATTGGCCGTGTAATGTTGTTCCTTTGATTGAAGTAATAAGCACGCGTTGCGATTTGTGCTAAGAAAACATGTTTTCAGGTTACTATATTGTTTCTTTTTGTTCAGTTTCTAGGCTTGAAGGCTTTGTTTCTAACAAGGATCAATCCTATGAAGACCCAATCGAAGAGTAAGTGCTAGCAATCCTTCTGTGTGATGATGACCTTCATTTCTTATTCAAATATATATTTCACTTGCATTGTTGTATTGTGATAAAATCCATTACCTGATTTTCTTGATTGCAGGCTACTTTATGCTGTATTTGTTGTGTCAAGTGCTAATGCTACTGTTGCTGAATTGGCTGCAACTTTACAAGCTGACCTTTATCAGCTGCAGGCAGCGGCATCATTTGCTTGCCGATTGGGCTGGGCTGTAAAACTTGTGGATGGTGACTCTGTATTTAAAGACGAAGGTGAACCTCCATCTCTCAGTAACATTCTTAGTGATGATGATGAAGGCTCAAATGCAAGTATCAACTCAGAAAAGTCCAACCAACAGTTGCTTAGCATCGATACTAATGGACCCAGGAGAATATCCGGGACAGCTCATGTAGGTTTTGTTGTTGATGCCAATGTTACTTCATACTTGATGATGGGTTCATTGTCCCCAGGTTAGATACTATCTTTATTTGTAATGCAGAACCTGTGAGATTTGGAGCTGAAATCTCTTGAACACCAATTCTTAGAAATATAGTGATCCCTTCTTCTCCTGTACATTGCTGATCTACATGACGTCTGTAGTACTTGTTAATAGTTTAATACCTAGTGTATTGCCTAAATAAGCACACTACTAAGCACCGTAATTGACCTACTGCAGGTCTAAAATCTCATGCTGTCACGCTGTATGAAGCTGGAAAATTAGGTGATTCTTGCATTGCGGAACTATGCAGTGATCTGGCTAGTTTAGAAGGAAAGAAATTTGAGGGTGTGCTAGAGGAGTTTGCTAATCATGCATTCAGTCTGCGGTGGTCCCTCGAGTGTTTAAAGTCCGGTGGAGTTTCTACCGATGATAGTACTGATAAAGATGGTGAAACAAAGACTCCAACAAATTTATTGCATGAAAATGTTACAGCCCATCTGGCCAATGCAAACATCGAGGACAGAGCTGAGGATGGCCTTGGTAAAGTGCCCCAGGATAACTGCTCTACTGGTGTTTTAGATAATAAAGATGAGAATATATCATCAGTGTCAATGGGTTTACCAGAACGTGGGGAAAACATGGTTAGAATTGAGGCTCAGAATGACTCAACTGGCACCAATGTGTTGATGATAAAAAGGAAGTACACTGTTGATGTCCTCCGATGTGAGAGCCTTGCTTCACTTGCTCCAGCAACACTAGAACGGCTATTTCTCCGTGACTATGACATTATTGTGTCAATGGTTCCTCTTCCTTCTTCATCAGTTCTTCCTGGTCCTTCAGGCACGATTCATTTTGGTCCACCCTCTTATTCTGCGATGACACCTTGGATGAAGCTAGTATTGTATACTGCAGGCCATTCTGGACCACTATCTGCTGTTTTCTTGAAAGGACAACGCTTCAGATTGCTTCCTGAACCATTAGCTGGTTGTGAAAAAGCAATGTTATGGTCTTGGGATGGCTCTATGGTTGGTGGACTAGGAGGGAAGTTTGAAGGGAATTTGGTCAAGGGCAATCTACTCTTACATTGCTTGAACTCGATGTTGAAGCAATCTGCCGTGTTAGTGCAACCGCTTAGAATAGATGATCTCAACGCATCAGGAAGCCTTGTCACAGTAGATATCCCTTTACCCCTGAAGAATGATGATCATTCAATTGCATCTGTGGTAGCTCAAGCAAATTTGCCAAAGGAACAGGTCTTTAATTTGACCTCAGTACTGAAAGACCTATCCAGTAAATTTCAGTTGACCACGCTTGGCTACCTTCGTCTATTAAGACTTAACAATCTTGTCGAATCGGATAAGTTTCACCCAGAAAATGCAAGTTACCAGTGGGTGCCCTTGAGTTTGGAGTTTGGAATTCCCTTGTTCAATCCAAACTTATGTGAGAGGATTTGTGAAAGGGTGGTTGCGTCTCGTATACTTCAGAAAGATGATCTCACTGAACATTATGATGTGATGCAAAATGTAAGGAGGCGTCTCAGAGAACTTTGTAGTGAATATCAAGCAACTGGACCAGTAGCTAAGTTATATAACAAGAGGGGAAGCTCAAGGGATCTACCTCGCACTTTAATCAATAGTATTAGTAGCAGATGGGATCCAGCAAATGATCCTTCAGCACCAACCAACACAAGAACCCCAAGTGAACACGAGAGGCTAAAACTTGCTGTCCGACAGAGATGCGGCACAGAAGTTGTGGGCTTTGATGGGAGGACTGTCAGGTACTTCCTCTGTCACAAATACTATAAGAGTTCTAACTTTTTTGTGAATTAGATGTATACATACATGTTTTAGTGTGTTTGTTCGCTCATTTCAGTCTGTATGTAATCCATATTGAAATATCCAAATCATCTTATATTTGTGAATGGAGGAAGTATTTGTGAATTTATGGTTTCATGTCATATGTTTCATATTCTTCTCATGTTTATTTATTTGTGACTAATGTTGTGAACCTCAAAAGGTCATATTCACTCTCTCCGGAGCAGGAAGAGGCTACCACCAAACACATCTCTGACGAACAGTCATCCACCCATGACGGAAAGCCAGATCAAGAAGATGCACACAGCAAGGATGTAACCTTGCCAGGACTAAACCTTATCTTTGACGGAGTTGAATTACACCCCTTCGATATTGGTGCTTGTCTTCAAGCACGCCAACCTCTCTGGTTGATAGCTGAGGCATCAACAGTTTCATCAACCCTCATATGATGCGTCCATGTGGTCATCTCGCTTTTGCTCCAATATCTCCGTCTATGCTGGTAAATCAGAACTGAAACTGTTGCAACTAATGCTTCTCGAAAGGCTTATTTCATTAATCTCGACTCTTGAGGGAATATTTTGTTGTACAAAGGGTTCGGTGCCGTTTGATGTGCCATGTGAGGTCAGCTGATGTCTTTCACATGAATGACCAAACATTGCTCGGAGATTGCATTTGTCCGGTCCTTCCGTTTGCATAATTTGCAAGTAGACTTTTACGTTTTCAAGCCTTTTGCTCCTTTTTTTTTGTGCTAGCATTGGGAATTTTCGTCCCAAAGACCAAGGGGGGTTGGGTATTTGTGACCTTAAAGTTAAGAACACTTCCCTTCTCGGTAAGTGGTTGTTTAAGCTACTGACGAAAGATGGTGTATGACAAACCCTCATAATGAGAAAATATGTTGGCTCAAAGGCTGTGTTCCAGTATATTGGAGGCCTGAGGACTCGTACTTTTGGGCTGGTCTAATGGCTACGAAGATATTTCTTTCTCTATGGATCATTCTCTATCAAAAAGATGGCTTGGAAATTAGATTTTGGGAGGACAAGTCACTAGGTAATGCCACACTCGGGAAACAATATCTAGCTCTATATAATATTGTTCTGTTATAAGGGTGATACTATCGCCACGGTGGTTCTGGAATCCATTCATCCGAATGTGACATTCAGACGAGATTTAATAGGCCCCTGATTTGCATCGTGGAACGATTTGATAAATCGCCTTGCCATGGTACATCTATCACAAGGCTTGATGCGGAGCATCCCACGACCATCCCCATAGACGCCACATCAATTATCCAAGCTTCAAGTGGACCAATGACAAGGGCTAGGGCACGTGCTATTCCTACTTGATTTTTCTCCCTCTTCAAGTGAGACATGGCTACTGCCTAAGTCCGAGATACTATGTGTCATTAGGTACAACGCTCAAGACTCGGAGCCGAGGACTGTAGATGAAGAGACAGGCGTCAGCACTCTGGACAGACAGGAACTTCCGGCTAGAGCCCGGAACTTCCGGTCCTCGGACCTTCCGGCCGACCCGGAGCTTCCGGCTGCCGATGACTTCGACCAGCCCAGGCGTGCCAACTCTCGGGTTAGCCCGGATCCCGTCCCGGACCTTCCGGCGCGCGGAACCTCTGGCCGGCCCGGACCTTCCGGCCCCCGGATGCCAGCACATCTCCTCCGCGGCAACTCTCTGGTTAGGCCGGACCCTCCCCAGAACCTCCGGCGCCCGGAACTTCCGGCCCTGCCTGCGCGCAGCCTCTTGGGCCGAGGCCCGTGTACCCTTTCGTCACCTAGACTATATATACTCTATCCCGTACAACTTTCTAGGGTTAGCGTTGGTTTAGCTCATTTGAGAGATAGAGCTTCGCTCATCCATCCGGATCTACTCCACGAGAGAGACCGCAACCCCTCTTCGGAGAAGATCCACTTGGATTCAAGACCTCCTCGCGGAGAAGATCCTCCCGTGGATTCAAGACCTCCTCACGGAGAAGAACTGGCTACCCTTTTGTATCGTCCTTAGTTGTCCGTGGATTCATGTATCGTTCTATGTATCCGAGGATCTAGCACATGTGTGACTTGTTCTTGTTAGTTTGAGTGTTCCTCTTGTGTTTCCCCTTGTGTTTTCCCTCGTTTCCTTCCTCGTGTTCTTCGCGGGATCCGCTCCTTTCGTGAAAGATCGGGCGATTAGGGTTCTACCCTACATCATCTTGGTATATAGAGCAAGGTTGATCACGATTTCGGAGCCTCCCCGTTGTGTTTCTAGCCTAATTTTGTTGTTTTTCGTCCTAATCCGAAAATCCCCACCAAAAATAGCCCCAATTTTTTTTATGATTTGTTCGTGTGTTGAGATTTTGTTGGTCTTGATCCGTGAATTTTATGTGTGGCTTGTAGATCTAGCCTCCCCACCTTTCTTTTCCTCCAATTTCTTCTTTTTCCCCTTCGGATTTGGGCCTTTCCCTCAGTTTTTCCGCCCAAATCCACGATCCCGAAGTCTCTGTTCTTGGCAGAATCCCAACCACCGGAACTTCCGGTCCAGCTCGGACTTTCCGGCCCCCGGACCTTCCGGCCTTCCCCGGAACCTCCGGACCTCGGACCCTCCGTCTTGCTCGGAACTTCCGGCTTCGACAGAAAGTTCACACTACTTCCACAACTCCGCCCAAATTCCACCAAATTTTGTTCCGGTGCTCACCATATACCATATATACTTCCTCATACCTCCTCCACTCCCGCATAACCCAACTATTTTTAGACCGTTTCGCTCTCCGACACAATTGCTACTTTGAAGTTTGAGAATTTGAGTTGCGGTACCGTATCCTTTTGTGTTTCGGCTATCTAGGTACGGTTCGACATCGACATCACCGCTGCTCATCTCCGCCACGGACGCGTCATCAACAACGACCACCTCGACTACGACTTGGTATTCGTGCCACCATTTTGACACCATACCGGAAGCTAGACCGGTAACCTCATCTTGGTATTGGACATATCACTCTTGCCACTACATTGATAGCCATCATAGCCTTACTCCTTTGCGTTGCTTACCCATCGAGACTAGTCATTGAGTATTGCCGGCAACGAGACTTGTGCACATTAGTGATCATACTTCCCATAACATACATACATCATTGTTGCCTATATTGGTATCATCTCTTGTGTCACAAAGTTGTCATCTCATACTCACTTGCTATCTTGGTTCGTCAAGCATTGCATGAGAAAAGAGCTCAAACATCAAAGAGCCAACCAAGCTTTTAAGCAAAGAGGAAAGATAAGCAAAGAGCTTTTAAGCAAGAACCATAGCATCATACAACATTAAGATTGTCATACTCGATCATCTTGGATCATATCATAGCAACACCTTGCATTCAAAATATTTGGGATAGAAGTCGTTGCATTTTTGCTAAGTAGGTTGTGCACACGTTCTTGTATCCACCTATCGTGCAATCGTGCTAGCGTCTCTCTAGTGTTGTGCAACAAGAGTATTTTTGTGGATTCCACATTTTGGCTCACCCTTGGTTGCACAACCCCACTTATCTTTTTGCGTGTGTGTTTCCGTGTACCCTATATGCTTGGTCTACTTGTTACATTGCATCTTGCGAATCTTTTCCAACATTATTGAACCTCACTTACAATTGCATCAAATTTTGTGCCACCATCCTAACCAAGCTCCACCAAAAGCTTTTACTTGTATAGGTGTGAGAAACCGACAAGAACTCGTACCAATTATGCTATTTCCTTGTCCTACATTGGAGTGATCCTCAATCCACTTTCAACTTCGGTCAAGGTACATTTGGTACTCGTTCCTTTCTTTCTACCACTCACATTTGTCTTGGAATGATGGATAGGCCAAGTACTTCTACCAATCCACTCTTCATGGAGCAAGACGACGACATGAACTCCTTCGTCACCAAGAGTCATCTATTTGGTGCACAACGTGCTTTGCATCAAGAGCAACAAGCTATGAGTGAACGCATCGACAACCTTGCCGCCGACTTGCGACTTTCCGAGCAACGTACAAGGGACTACTTCGACCACAAGCTTGACGATCACAAGCAAGAGAATGACGCAAGGATGGACGAGATTCGCGCTTTGTTGCTCAACCGCTCTTCTTCCACTTCAAGAAGGAGCCGTTCAAGTCGCCATTCCGACTCAAGTACACCGACATCGAACACTCTTCGTCGAGCCGCGCGCACCGACCGTCAAGCAAACCTCAATCCGCTTTGGGATACCGACTCTCAAGAGCGCCGACGACATCAAGCCGAAGAAGCCTTTGCGCTAGCTCGAGAACGGCAACAACAACGCCAACATGAAGAGGAAGAACGCGTGCGTCTACACCAAAATGCACAAGATGCAAGGCTCAACGTCAAGAACAACAACTCCGTGACGATCAAGCACTTGAGGCGCAACAAGCTCTACGCGATGCGAGTCGAGCCGTTGCCGACCGAGGCCGACAAGCCCGTGAAGAAGAGGAAGCACTTCGCGAAGAAATTCACGAGCGACGATTTCAAGCTCGCATGCATCGTCTAGTTCCCCCTCGAGCTCGACGCGTTCCTCCACAAGCTCGCCAAGACCATAAAGTTCATCAAGAGCATGAAAACAATGGGAATCCTCCACGACAAGAGCAACACGAGGTTGACAACCCTTCGCGTCAAGAGCACCACGAGTTGGACAATCATCTTCAACATGGGCGTCATCATCCCCGACCCCAACACAATGAAGAGCAACGCTACGGCAAGCTCAAGTTCACCATGCCCAAGTTCAACGGAAGCAACAATCCCGAAGAATACCTTTCATGGGCACTGAAAGTTGACAAGATCTTCCGTTTACACAATTATGAAGAAGAGAAGAAGATCGCGATGGCATCCCTTGAGTTCCAAGACTACGTCCTCATTTGGTGGGAACAAGTCATTGAGCGCCGCGAGGCAAGAGGTGGTCCACCCATCACTACTTGGGCACAAATGAAGGATGTCATGAGAGCACGCTTCGTGCCTACCTACTATAACCGCGACCTCTTCAAGAAACTCCAACAACCCAAGCAAGGGACCAAGAGCGTTGAAGAATACTACAAGGAGATGGAGATTGCAATGATAAGAGCCAATGTGACGGAAGATGATGAGCAAACTATGTCACGTTTCTTGAATGGACTCAATCATCCTATCAAGAAGATCGCCGACTTCCAACCATACTCAAATCTCATCGAGCTCATGCACCAAGCTACCAAAGCAGAACGCCAAGTGCAAGATGATTTCAAGTATGCCAAGTTCTCATCCAAGTCCTACGGCTTCTCCAATAACCAAGCTTCAACGACTCCAATACCGACTACAAGACCGTCTACTTCCAACATCGACAAGTCGACTTCCAAGAAAGATTCGCCTACTACAAGCAACTTCAAGCCGAGAGCTTCATCATCATCAACCCCTACCGATGAGACCGTCAAGACGAGCTCCCTCAAGTGTTTCACTTGCGGAGGCCGAGGCCACAAGTCCTATGAGTGCACCAACAAGCGCACCATGATCTTCAACGACGATGGCACTTATGATTCCATGAGCGAAGGAGAAATGGAAGCCCTTGAGCAAGTCGCCATGCACCGCCAAGTGAACAATGAAGAAGAACAAGTCTTTGTGATGAAGACTCAAGCCCCGCACTTGTTGTCTCCAAAGTCTTGACTCTCCAACATCACCAAGATGAAGACCAAAGATGCACCATATTCCACACCAAGGCCGGCATCAGTGGACGATCCGTCAAGGTCATCATCGATGGAGGGAGTTGTCGCAATCTCGCAAGTGAAGAACTTTGCTCCAAGCTCCAATTGCCCAAGACGAAGCATCCACATCCATACAAAGTGCAATGGCTTAGTGACTCCGGCACTATCCAAGTAGAGCACCGAGTACAAGTCTCCTTCAAAATCGGCGCCTACGAAGACACCTTGGAGTGCGACGTCATCCCAATGACCGTTTGCCATCTTCTCCTTGGACGGCCATGGCAATTCGATAGAGGAGTCGTCCACAATGGGCGTGCAAACCACTATAGCTTCAAGATACAAGGAAAGGAGTTTGTGTTACGACCTATGTCTCCAAGCCAAGTGATCGCCGATAAGCAAGCCACCCATCGTGGAGAGAATGGTGAGAGAGTGAGCCACCAAAAAGAGAGTGAGCGCCACAAGCCCAAATTGAGTGCCTCCACGATGAGCGAAAACAAGAACCTCGTTCTATTTGCCACCAAACATGAGATGAGAGAAGTGTGTGAGAACCCATCTAGTGTCCTACACTACGTCCTCGTGTGCAAGGACAATGCACCACAAACTAACACTTCTCACACTCTTCCTCTAGTGTTGTCTTCTCTTTTGCAGGAATTTCAAGATGTTTTCCCCGATGAGCTACCTCCGGGACTACCTCCATTACGAGGCATTGAGCACCGCATCGACCTCATCCCCGGAGCACCGCTTTCGAACAAAGCTCCATACCGCGTCAGCCCTAAAGAAACCAAAGAAATACAAAGGCAAGTGAAGCATCTCATAGACCATGGACATGTGCGTGAAAGTTTGAGCCCTTGTGCCGTACCGGTCATTCTTGTGCCAAAACGTGACGGTAGCTTTCGCATGTGCTTCGATTGTAGACCTATCAATGCTATCACCGTTCGCTATAGGTACCCCATTCCACTCCTAGATGATATGCTTGATGAGCTTAGCGGTGCCACTATATTTTCTAAAATTGATCTTAAAAGTGGTTACTATCAAATCCGCATACAAGAGGGTGATGAATGGAAAACCGCATTCAAAACCAAGTTTGGTTTGTATGAGTGGTTAGTCATGGCTATGGGTCTCTCGGAAGCACCGGGCACTTTTATGCGCCTTATGAATCATGTCTTTCGCCCTTACATTGGTATATTTGTTGTGGTTTACTTCGATGACATTCTTGTGTTTAGCAAATCTATCCAAGAGCATGTCACCCATGTCCGCACCGTTTTGCAAACTCTTAGGAAAGAGCGTCTCTATGCTAATATGGAGAAATGCCTTTTTGGTGTTGATAAGCTCGTTTTCTTGGGTTTTGTGGTCTCTTCTAAGGGTGTTCATGTAGATGAGTCCAAGATCAATGCTATTAAGACTTGGCCGCAACCAACCAACTTGCATCAAGTGCGTAGTTTTCTTGGTCTTGCGGGTTTCTATCGTCGCTTTGTGAAGGATTTTAGCACCATTGCTTCGCCTTTGCATGCTTTGAGCAAGAAGAATGCGCCGTTTATTTGGGGACCATCCCAGGATGCCGCATTCAATGAGCTTAAGAATTTGCTTACTCATGCTCCCGTGCTTGCTTTACCCAACTTCGACAAGCCTTTTGAAATTCATTGCGATGCTAGTAGTAATGGCATAGGAGGTGTGTTAACGCAAGAGAAGCGCCCCATAGCTTACTTTAGTGAGAAACTTTCTGAAGCGCAACTCAATTATCCCATCTATGACAAAGAGCTATATGCTTTAGTCCGCGTTTTGCATGAATGGGAACACTACCTTCGTCCCCATGAGTTTATCATTCATACCGATCATGAGACTCTCAAGTATCTTAAGGGACAAACTAAGTTGAACAAGCGTCATGCTAAATGGAGTGAATTTATTGAGTCTTTTCCCTATGTCATCAAGTACATCAAGGGTAAAGAAAACATAGTAGCGGATGCTCTTTCCCGCATTTGCATGCTTGTCATGCAACTTGAGTTAGATGCCATTGGCTTCGAGCATACCAAAGACTTATATGAGCATGATACAACTTTTGCCATTCCTTATGCCAAGTGTTTGTCGAATACATCTTGGGAACGCTATTACATCAAAGATGGCTACCTTATGAGAGCTAACAAACTTTGCATTCCCGAGTCCTCTCTTCGCTTGTTGATTTTGCAGGAATCTCATGGAGGAGGCTTAATGGGACACTTCGGACGCGACAAGACGTTTGCCACGCTCTCGAAAAGCTACTTTTGGCCTAAGATGTTTCGAGATGTCAATCGTTTCACCAACCGGTGTTCTACATGTCGCAAAGCTAAGTCCAAAGCTCAATCTCATGGTCTCTATATGCCTTTACCGATTCCATACCAACCTTGGGAAGACATTAGCATGGACTTTGTACTTGGTTTGCCTAGAACTCGAAATGGGAAAGATTCCATATTTCTCGTTGTGGACCGTTTCTCCAAAATGGCACATTTCATTCCTTGTCACAAGATAGACGATGCTTCACATGTTGCTAATCTCTTTTGTAGGGAAATATTGCGTCTCCATGGTGTGCCAAAGACAATTGTCTCGGACCGCGACGTCAAGTTCCTTAGCTACTTTTGGAAGACCCTATGCGCCAAGCTCGGAATCAAGCTACTCTTCTCCACGGCGTACCATCCTCAAACCGACGGCCAAACGGAGGTGACAAACCGAACACTCTCCGCTCTACTTCGAGTACTCACCAAGAAGAACATCAAGGAGCGGGAGGAGTGTCTACCCATCGCCGAGTTCGCCTACAACCGAGCAAGACACTCAACAACCGGCAAGTCCCCTTTCGAGGTCGTCTACGGATTCAACCCTTTGTCACCATTGGATATTCTACCTCTTCCACTCCAAGAGCGAATCAATTTGGACGCAAGTGCACGAGTGACCCATCTCAAGAAGGTGCATGAAGATACAAGACACACCATCGAGCGCCAAGTACAACGCCTTGCGACCAAGCTCAACGTCAACAGGCAACCTAAGGTCTTCAACATTGGTGATCTCGTGTGGCTACACCTTCGCAAGGAGCGCTTTCCACAAGAACGCAAGTCTAAGCTTCGACCACGAGCAGATGGACCCTTCAAGGTGCTCACACGCTACAACGACAACGCTTACAAGATCGACCTCCCGCGCGACAAGTACAACGTGAGCGACATCTTCAACATCAAAGATCTCTCTCCCTTCCATGGTGATGAAGAACTCGATCCGCGGACGGATCTTCCCCAAGGGAGGGGAGATGATGCGGAGCATCCCACGACCATCCCCATGGACGCCACATCAACTATCCAAGCTCCAAGTGGACCAATGACAAGGGCTAGGGCACGTGCTAGTCAATCCGAGGTGACATCACTCCTACTTGAGTTTTCTCCCTCTTCAAGTGAGACATGGCTACTGCCTAAGTCCGAGATACTATGTGTCATCAGGTACAACGCTCAAGACTCGGAGCCGAGGACTGTAGATGAAGAGACATGCATCAACACTCTGGACAGCCCGGAACTTCCGGCCAGAGCCCGGAACTTCCGGTCCCCGGACCTTTCGGCCAACCCGGAGCTTCCGGCCGCCGATGACTTCGACCAGCCCAGGCGTGCCAACTCTCGGGTTAGCCCGGACCCCGTCCCGGACCTTCTGGCGCCCGGAACCTCCGGCCGGCCCGGACCTTCCGGCCCCCGGATGCCAGCACATCTCCTCCGCGCCAACTCTCTGGTTAGGCCGGACCCTCCCCGGAACTTCCGGCCTAGCCCGGAACTTCCGGTCCTGCCTGCCCGCAGCCTCTTGGCCGAGGCCCGTGTACCCTTTCGTCACCTAGACTATATATACTCTATCCCGTACAACTTTCTAGGGTTAGCGTTGGTTTAGCTCATTTGAGAGATAGAGCTTCGCTCATCCATCCGGATCTACTCCACGAGAGAGACCGCGGCCCCTCTTCGGAGAAGATCCACTTGGATTCAAGACCTCCTCGCGGAGAAGATCCCCCCGTGGATTCAAGACCTCCTCACGGAGAAGAACCGACTACCCTTTTGTATCGTCCTTAGTTGTCCGTGGATTCGTGTATCGTTCTATGTACCCGAGGATCTAGCACATGTGTGACTTGTTCTTGTTAGTTTGAGTGTTCTTCTTGTGTTTCCCCTTGTGTTTTCCCTCGTTTCCTTCCTCGTGTTCTTCGCGTTCTTCGCGGGATCCGCTCCTTTCGTGAAAGATTGGGCGATTAGGGTTCTACCCTACATCAAGGCTGTGATGAATTTGGGTGGAATCTAAATGCGAGTGGTAAATTCATGGCAGATTCAATGTATAGAGGGTTGGTCCTATTAGATGTGCCAGTTGATAATAATAAAAAGATCTGAAAGATAATATATTGCTTAAGAATAAAATCTTTGGATGGTATCTTGGTTGAGGAGTTGTTCTTATCGAAGACAGTGTTGTAGGGTGAAACCCTAAGATGGATCTTTTCACACTTGGAGGGGAAAATGGATGAACACCAAGAAAACACAAAGAGGAATTCACTCCAACAATACCCAATTACACATCCACTAGAGTAGCAACACAAGATCCAGAAGTTCACAAAGTCAATCAAAGGAAAGATACAATGGTAGAGTTCTTCCCACTCCTAGGAGATGAGGTCTTGATGATGGTAGTCTTCTCCAAGATGGAGGTCTTCCACAAGTGGATCCTCTCCTAAGGGGCCTTGATCTCCAATGGAGGTGGTAGGAGCAAAGCTCTCAAATTCTCATCTATGTCTTTGCTGACCCTAACATATGGTCTAGGTACGAATTATATAGTGGGGAGGTAGGAGACGGAGTGGATGCGAAGTGGAGGCCAAACAACAATCTCAGCTGCACATCCTGTAGGGTCCGCGCGCACGGGGGTCCCATGCGCACGGTACACGCCCCTGCGCACGGGGTGCTACAGCCGTAGCTCCCTGTGTAGTCCGTGGGCACGGGGTCGCCTGGGACCTTCTGTCCAAATTCTTGGGGACTCCTTCCTCCTTGGCGACTTGGGGCGCTTCTCCTTGGACTTGGTGATGCTCCTTAGCTGCTTGGTGGTGTTCCTCTTGATACGTAATGAGGCATAGAGTATCTTGGTGCGGTAGCAACCAAGTTCTTTTGTGTCCATATGCATATCAAGTAGGAAGGAGTTCACCTCAGTTTCCATTGCACGTGCTCTAGCTCTTGTCATGGGTCCACGTGGTGCTTGATGTGTTGGTGTAGAGTCCATGGGAATGATGGAAGGATGCTCCGCATCACCCCCCCCTTGGGAGAGATCCGTCCATGGATCGTGATCTTCATCATCATGGTACTTGGACAAGTCTTTGACGTTGAAGATGTCGCTTACGTTGTACTTGTCGCATGGGATGTCAATCTTGTAAGCGTTGTCGTTGTAGCATGCTAGCACCTTGAAGGGTCCATCGGCTCGTGGTAGTAGCTTTGACTTCCGCTCGTTCGGGAAGCGGTCCTTGTGAAGATGAAGCCATACGAGATCGCCTGGTTGGAACACCATTGGTGTCTTGTTGATGTTGAGCTTGGTGGCGATGCGTGTACTTGACACTTGATTGTTGCCCTTGTATCTTGCATCTTCTTGAGAAAACTTGCCCTTGCACTTGCATCCATGTTTGCACGTTCTTGGAGCGGAAGAGGTAGAATGTCCAATGGGGACAATGGGTTGAAGTCGTAGACAACTTCGAAGGGGGCTTGCCGGTAGTAGTGTGTCAAGCTCGATTGTAGGCGTACTCGGCGATGGATAAGCACTCCTCCCACTCCTTGATGTTCTTCTTGATCAACACGCATAGGAGAGTAGATATGGTCCGGTTGGTGACTTTCGTTTGGCCATCGGTTTGGGGATGATAGGCCGTTGAGAATAGAAGCTTGATGCCGAGCTTGGCGCATATGGTCTTCCAAAAGTAGCTTAAGAACTTGACGTCACGGTCCGACACAATGGTCCTTGGTACTCCATGCAACCTCAAGATTTCCCTACAAAAAAGATTAGCAACTTGTGAAGCATCGTCTATCTTGTTGCATGGTATGAAATGTGCCATTTTTGAGAATCGGTCCACAACAACAAAGACGGAATCCTTTCCATTTCGAGTTGTAGGCAAACCAAGCACGAAATCCATACTAATATCCTCCCATGGTTGATATGGAATTGGAATTGGCATATGTAAACCATGAGATTAGGCTTTGGACTTAGCTTTGCGGCATGTAGAGCATTTGTTAGTGAAGCGAGCCTGAAAGTGCTTTATATCGACTAGAGGGGGGGGGGTGAATAGGCGATTTTTATGAAAGTCTTCAAAACGTGGGAGTTATGAAGACAAACAGTACAGATATGCCTATCACTTAAGCAGCGGAAGTTAGATTACACTAGGCAAGCCATGGTTAAGTATTCAGTAGAGTGAAAGCACAGTGACAAGTAGCTGCAGTGTAATAAGGATCAGGTAGGAAGAAGTTATGAAGCCAATCAAATCATACAGTTATGTTGTGAAGACAAAAGATAGAGCAAGCATGCAATGGCTTCACAATGAATAGCAGTAAGTTGAAGGGAAGTGAAGATGAAACCAGAGACACGTTGAAGACAATGATTTGTTGGACCAGTTCCAGTTGCTGTGACAACTGTACGTCTGGTTGGAGCGGCTAGGTATTTAAACCAAAGGACACACAGTCCCGGACACCCAGTCCTGAACACGCAGCTCAGGACACCCAGTCCTCACCGTTTTCTCCTTGAGCTAAGGTCACACAGACCTCGCCCAATCACTCTGGCAAGTCTTAAAGGTAGACTCCCAAACCTTCACAGACTTCGTTCACCGGCAATCCACAATTTCTCTTGGATGCTTAGAACGCGACGCCTAACCGTCTGGAGGATGCACAGTCCTCAAGTGTAATAAGTCTTCAGATCACTCAGACAAGAAGACTTAAGTGATGCCCAATTTACTCTGGCTCTGGGTGGTTAGGGCTTTTCTCCTCGCTAGGAATTTTCTCTCAAAGGCTTCGAGGTGGGTTGCTCTCAAACGACAAAAGCCGTGCACTGAAATCTGAGCAGCCAACCGTTTAAGGTTGAAGGGGGTGGACTATTTATAGCCACTGGGCAACCCGACCTGATTTGTCCGAAATGACCCTGGGTCACTAAGGAACTGACACGTGTTCCAACGGTCAGATTTCGAACTCGCATGGCAACTTTACTTGGGCTGCAAGTAAAGCTGACTTGTCCGACTCTGGACAAGATTTGCTCTCATAGTCTTCGCTCGAAGACATAGGATTTGAATTAGGCATCACTTCAGTCATTCTGACTGGTTCTCTTGGACCCCACTTAACAGTACGGTGGTTCCTATGACACAACATAAATGAAATAAAACTACGAAGGATCTAAGTCTTCGAGTTCCATAAGCTTCATAGGGAGTCTTCTCTTGTCATTGTCTTCAATATGAATATCTTCATAAACCACCATTGTCTTCAATGTCTTCGTACATTTCTAGGGGTCATCTCTGGTAGTGAAACCGAATCAATGAGGGACTTCTACCTGTGTTATCCTGCAATTCTCACAAACACATTAGTCCCTCAACTAGGTTTGTCGTCAATACTCCAAAACCAACTAGGGGTGGCACTAGATGCACTTACAATCTCCCCCTTTTTGGTGATTGATAACAAACTAGTTGAAGTTTTCAACGGGGAACATAATTTGTGAAATTGTAAAGGAATTGTCTTCATAAGTTGCAAGGGCTCCCCCTGAAGATGTGCATATAAGTAATTTGCTTCTTGAATGCAAATGCACATGGCAGGTTGTACTTGTGGAGATCCACTTCAACTTATGATGACAATCCACTATGCATGTAAGAGTAGACGAAGATAATGACATGCATAATGGAAAATGGACGTCTGCAAAATGTTCTAAGTGCGGAATTTATCGTCGCACATGCGGAATTTATCTTCGCATAACAGAGTGACAAACAGGTAGCAGACGACCATCAGGTCTAAGTGTTACAACTCAAAGAAGCAAATGTAGCAAAAACGGGAGTTGTAAACACGAAGTAAAGTGTAGCAAAATATAAAGGCACCCGCCTATAGTGACCCGCTTGAAGACTATAAACATCATATGCTTCTCCCCCTTTTGTCAGTGATGACCAAAAAGGTTTGAAAACATAGAGTTTTCTACGCGTTCCCAGGCGTAGCAGGGTCGGTGGAGGTGTTTGGCGGTGCAGACGAGCTTGGTGCAGATTCGACGCGCGCTGAAAGAGGTGGAGGTGAAGTAGCGTCGTCTTCTTCTTCTTCAATGATTCGTGCAGTCATTGTGGCAGCAGAAGAAGAGAACTCCGAATCTTCAAGTGATGGAGTGCGGCGCAGCATAGCTCTTCGAGGAGGCGTGGAGTCAAATTTGAAGCGCTCTGTGAAGCCATCCTCTTGCAGTTCAGCTTCAGGACACATCATTGTGAGGCCTTTCCAAGTGCGGCGACAGGTTTCGTGTGCGACAAATGCATTCTTGGTTGCCAGATTTCTGATGCGATTGACGTCTTCCATGATGCTTCTCATCTGCCTCTTGAGCCAATCGTGATGCCTATCTTGCTTTTGGTGAAGGGCCACAAGAAGCTCTCGGTCATTGAGGGCACGAGCGCGCTTCTTGGGTCTCTGAGAAGCTGTGCTGTCAGTGGCTTCAGTGGATGCAGGTGCACGTGTGGTGCCAGCCAGCGGATACACTCTGGAGATGGCTTCAACACCTTCAACATTCTGAGTGAAGCTCTGGTGTTCTGCATTCTGAAGACTTAATGGTTGCTTGGCAGGCTTAGGATATATTGCTTCAGCAGAGGTGTCCACATCTGGCAAGAAGATCCTATGGTTGCGGGCTGAGGGCTGATAGGAGATCGCAGAGTGAAGCTTGACCAGCCTCATAATCCAAGGAGCATAAAACTTCAAGCCAAAGAGATCGGAGCCGGATGCTGCAAGTTGGCGTATAAAGAAATCCTGTGCGTTGAAGCATTTGCCATGCAGAATACAGAAGATGAGAGTCTTCATTGCACCCTCAACCTTGGCATTTGGAGAGTGTCCCTTAATGGGCCATAGAGTCCGCCTGATGATGTGATATATGGTTCTGGGCAGGTACTCTAAGTCTTCAACGAAGAACTCAGTTGGATAGGGTGCATCATGAGGCAATGGCTTCATCATTGAGAGCATCTGACTCATATTTGGCTCAGGCCACTGGAATATGCTCTCAATTGCTTCAGCATGGAGTTGGCAGCCTTCTTCGAAGAATTCGCCAGGAGTGGGAAGGCCGGTAAGCTCAATGATATCGAAAGCATTGGCTTCATGATGGACATTGCCGGTCATCCACTCCAGGACCCAAGTCTTCGGATCTCTGTTGTAGCCTTTGATGTGAAGGGTGGCATAGAATTGAAGCAGAAGCTCTTCATTCCAGTGCTCTTTATCAGTGATAAACGGCAGCAGACCCACTTGCTTGAAGCAATCCAGTGCTTCTTCCAGGCCAGGCAGACCAGCAACAGCTTCAACCTCAAGGCGCTTGTGCTGGAAGATGCGACCTTGGTTGTATAAGATGCATGAATAATAGCTGCGCTGTTGATAGCTCCAGAACCTATCTGATACAATCTGTTCCCTTGAATAAGGGTTCTTGGAGCTGTTGAAAAACGTGTTATCTGCCCTGAAGCTATTGATGTCGAAGGAACCAGGAGCTGATGCAGGACCTGGGAACCTTGGCAGTCGTGGGATCGGCTTCTGGACCTGAGGCCGGTGCGCAACATGATAGTTGAATTGGGGACCGGCGGTAGACTCAGGCACAGAAGGTTCAAGAGCAGTAGCTTCAGTGTCTTCTGAAGCTGTTATTGGGGAGGGCTCCACATTTGCTTCGGTGTGGGTGGTGGCAGCCTCAACATTTTCAGCCTCCACACGTATAGTGGGAGGGACGAACTCAGGCGCGTTCTTCTGGAGAACTGCTTCTTGTTGGAGCGGGGGAGTTGGAGCTTGTGGTTCTTGTTCATTATCTTCGGCTGATGCAGCCGGAATGCCTTCAGCAGGAGCTTGAGGCCTTGGTCCCTTGCG
The DNA here is from genome assembly GCF_056163025.1 of Triticum urartu. Taxonomy (NCBI): domain Eukaryota; kingdom Viridiplantae; phylum Streptophyta; class Magnoliopsida; order Poales; family Poaceae; genus Triticum; species Triticum urartu. The sequence continues at coordinate 318,664,338 of NC_141875.1, read as the reverse complement.
AAGCCTGCGGAATGCAGACGACGCCGTCGGAGTTGGAGTGGGCTGGGCCTCATTGTCTTCCTCTTGTGGGCGATCTGCCCACGATGCATCTTGTGCAATTGGCGTCAATGGACGACCAATGCTGATCAGTTCGCTTGTCTCAAGCTGAGGAAGGGCTGCATCATCTTGTACATTGTCGTGGTGACCAATGTCTTCAGCAGCGTTGGGGTCGGCTGCTGGAATGTCTTCAGCTTCAGGAGCCTCTGTGGAAGCAGGCTCATGAACTGTCAGCTGACGTTCGGCGTCAGGATAGAGGACGGAGAGGGGTTCAACTATCAAGGGCTCTGTGGGAGCAGCCCGAGGTTTCTTGGTCTTGCGCTTCTTGGTGGTGGGGGTCAGAAGGAGAGGCTTCAGAGTGTTTCCTCTTTCTAGCTTCATCCTCAGCTGTCCTTGTCTTCTTGAGCCCTGAGGCGGTGGACCGGCTCTTTGGCTTCGAGCCAGTCGTTGCTGTGGGGAAGACAATCGGAATAGCTTCTGACCTTGGCGCCTCTGGTTCAGGCACAGCAGACTTCTTTTTCTTCTTCGCGGCCATCCTGGGGTCGATGCCGGGACGCCCAAGTGCCTTGCCCTTTTCGGCCTCATTGTAGGCCTGCACACATCTGTCTGCCAAAGTCTTCATCCGCTCACGGGAACCTTGAGCTTCAGCACGCTTCTTCAAAAAGTTCTCCTTTAGCTCGTGCAACATGATCTTGAAGTTTTTCACTTCTTGCACGCTGAGCTTGGCCATGTGCTTCTTGAATTGAGCCTTTTCAAAATCAATTTTCTGCTTCAGCTCTACAATGCGTTGAGCAATTTCAAGTTCTGAAGCAATTGCGCCTTGAAAGGCGACGCTGAGGCCTATGGGCAGCTGCAGATCTTCGAAGCTTATGTCTGGTGAGGCAAACCATTCATCGATGAAGTTGTGAATGATGGCGACATCAAACAAAGGCAGGTTGTTGAAGAGTTCAGCCTCCTCCTTGCTCTTGATGAGCTGCTCAAGAGCATCATCTCCAAGATCTTCATCGCTTGATAGATCAATGGTTTCGCTGCGCAGAATGGCAGCAGCTGTGAGCTCTTTGCCTGTGTGTGGCTGAGGCTTCTTGGCTTCTTGGGGCTTGGAGACTCGTGATAAGTCTTCAGACTGCACACTGGCTTCAGGAGGTGCAGTTGCCAATGGCTTCGCTCTTGAGATTTTGGGAGAAGCGGCTGGCTTTGAAGCTTTTGGCTTCTTCGTTTGCTTCGGCTTCGGTGCAGCAGGAGCGTCATCAGACTCAGTGTCTGCTGGAGGGTCGTTCACGGCAGTCCCTTGGACTAGAATGCGAGTGATGAGGCCTGCAAGATTGGCATACAGACCGATGATATTGGGTTCGGCGTCGCGTGTGCCATCCGCCCTTGGCGCAGATGGACCAGGGTTGAAGTCTAACCCCAGCTTCTTCTTGTTTTGCTTCGCAGAGTTCTGAGCAAACTGAAAGTTGCGCTTGAACAGATTGTCATCGCGACACTAGAGGAGTGATGACGGATGTGCTTCAGCTGGCTGCGGTCCTCGGACCATGCATGGATAGAAGCCTTGAGCAATGGCTTCGTCTCTGGACCTGGGTACGAGATTTTTGTATAGCACGTCTCCCCATGGTCTCTTGATGGCGCATTTCTCCGCATACTCCTGAGTGACGAAGCGGTAGAGGAACCATTGCTCTGCCTCGAATCCATTGGATTCGTGTCTTGCGCTGACCATAGTTTTCTTCAGGGTCTGTTTTGTACATCTCTGCCAGTTCATCAGGCAGATCTTTTGATGTTTCCCCACGTCGCTGTCTGCCTCCCTTCCTTGCAGCTGTTTCTAAAACCATAAATCTTAACTTGGAAGGCTTCAAGATATTCAAAGGCTTCAAAGACTTTCTTTTGCTTGACCAACAAGAACTGGCTTCAGGAGAGTTGATGTGATGCTGTAAGAATTCTGCAAATGAATGCTGACTATGAGAACCAAAGGATTCTCCCACGGACATGTACCTGTGACAGCATTAAGGTGCGAGGGAAGGGGAAGAGGTCATATGCATTCTCAGAAGATTTTGAAGACAAATCGGTTTAGAAGACATTGACCTCATCGTGCGAAGACATTCACTCATAGAAAAGAAGTTGGTTCCAGATTTGTACGAACCCACAGATCAGTACAAGTGAGGAATCAAACTATGTCATGAATCACAAGTGAATATACCAGGCATGTTGTGAGATGCAGATTGAGAGAGATCTAACTTGTGTGAGGAAGAACTTCTTATGGAAGAAATTTACAGAACCATAGGATCAAAAGAGGCTGTAAAAGGAGGTTTTATTTACCACACTTGGAACTGCTAGACGGAGCGGGAGTTGACGCCGAGCAGTTCAGTCCTCCGTGCCCTAACTTGGCGACGGAAGACACCTACGTCGACGGCGGAGAGGACGATGTCCGCGGTCGGCGTGAAAACGGCGTCGGAGAGGTCGCGGCAGTGAAGCGCTTCGTCGCCGGCGTCGTCGAGAGCTAGCGGTGGCGCTAGGGTTCGTGCGAGCGAGGGTGGAAGAAGAGATAATGACCGCAGTGAATCGTGTATTTATAGTGATAGAGGCGGCACTGCGCTATTACACAGGCGCCCCTGGCGATTCGCATTTGAATTGCACGTGTCCACCATGCGAAATATCGGGGGCAGTTCCACATCCCACGCACGCCTGGATTGTCGGGTGGTCGTTCCTACTTCTCCGGATTTCTTGTGGATGAATGAGCATTGAAAACGGTTTTAAAGTTTGTCTCTGTGTCTTCTGCTGACAAGGACGCAGAGAAGACATTCGACAGTTTCAATAGAATGCATAAGACTTGGAGAGATAGAGTTTGAGATAGAAAGCATAGAGAGGTTAGGGTCCGATCACATTCACTTAGTTCAAAAGATTCAAACAAGAAGACATAGCTATAAGTGAATGCTGTAGAGGACAGAACACTAGTACATATATATATCTATATAATCAACGTAGTGAAGATAATCATGAAGACATATTTGAAGCCAAAGCAACTGTGAAGACATTGCAAGGGAACGCGATGAGTGAAAACACTTCCAAATGGAACGTTTGGTGGTGGCGTTACCCACCGTATATGAAGTATTAGACTCAGACACGGCGCACAATTATCATGGCGCTCTGAAGTCAATTTTCACATTAATGTATTCACACTTAGAATGCATGTCTTCATTGATTGAAGATATACGTTACTTCGTGTGTTGCACATCTAAGTCATCAATATGCATAAGTGTTAGGATGTGTGCCTGATCACAGGACATTTGAGGATTCCAAGATATTTAGCTCACACCGTAACTTGCAAAATCTCTTCTCATCCAAGGGCTTGGTGAAGATATCTGCCAATTGCTCTTCAGTGTTGACGTGTATGATATCAATATCTTCCTTCACAACATGATCTCTGAGAAAATGATGACGAATTTCAATGTGCTTTGTCTTTGAGTGCTGAACTGGGTTGTTGGCGATCTTGATGGCGCTTTCGTTGTCGCAGTAAAGAGGCACTTGCTTCAGATGAATGCCATAGTCCTTGAGAGTTTGCTTCATCCACAGAAGCTGAGCGTAGCAAGATCGAGCAGCAATGTATTCAGATTCAGCAGTGGAGAGAGATACACAGTTCTGCTTCTTTGAAGACCAACATACAAGTGATCGTCCCAGAAAGTGGCATGTGCCTGATGTAGACTTCCGATCAACCTTGTCACCCGCATAATCAGCATCCGAGAATCCAACCAGATCAAACTCTGAGCCCTTTGGATACCATAATCCTAGAGTTGGGGTGTGAGCCAAATATCGAAGAATTCGCTTCACAGCTAAGTGATGCGACTCCTTTGGTGCTGCTTGAAATCGAGCACACATGCAAACACTAAGCATAATATCTGGCCTAGATGCACATAAATAAAGCAAAGAACCAATCATGGAGCGGTATACCTTTTGATCGAACTCTTTACCATTGTCGTCGGGACCCAGATGATGTTTGGCCGGCATTGGTGTTGTGAAGCCTTTGTAGTCTTGCATACCGAACTTCTTCAGGCACTCTTTAAGATATTTCTCTTGAGATATGAAAATGCCATTGCGTTGTTGTCGTATTTGAAGACCGAGGAAGAACTTCAGCTCCCCCATCATGGACATCTGATATTGCTCTTGCATCATATAGCCAAACTCTTCATTGTACTTCTGATTGGTGCAGCCGAAGATAATGTCATCCACATATATTTGGCACACGAACAGTTCACCATCTGATGAGGACATCAATATCAATACCATTGTTACACCCACAGAAAACGATAGCCACCATCTCATTGAAACATCGGGACACCTTAGCCTCTATCACCATCATATGACTTCGTGAAGAGAGTGGGATCTAAGGAACCAGGTATGAAGCCTTTGCTCTTCAGGAAGTATTTGAGTGTATCATACCAGGCCCGAGGGGCTTGTTTGAGGCCATACAGTGCCTTATTGAGCTTGTATACCATGTCAGGATGTTTTGGATCTTCAAACCCTGGTGGTTGTGCAACATACACTTCTTCTTTAATCTTGCCATTGAGAAAGGCACTCTTCACATCCATTTGATACAGAATTATGTTGTGATGATTTGCATAGGCCAGCAGAATACGTATTGCTTCAAGTCTGGCCACAGGAGCAAAGGTTTCATCGAAGTCAATGCCTTCCACTTGAGTATATCCTTGAGCAACGAGGCGAGCTTTGTTTCTGATGATCTGACCATGCTCATCTTGCTTGTTGCGGTATATCCATTTGGTGCCTATTATGTTATGCTTCCGTGGATCAGGACGCTTAACCAGATCCTATACATTGCTTAGCTCAAACTGTTGAAGCTCTTCTTGCATAGCTTGAATCCATTCAGGTTCCATAAAGGCTTCTTCAACTTTCTGGGGTTCTGAAATTGAGACAAATACGAAGTGCCCACAGAAATTTGCCAGTTGAGTTGCCCTTGAACGAGTGAGGGGACCAGGTGCATTGATGCTGTCAATTATTATGTCAATCTACACTTCATTGGCTACCCGAGGATGTATAGGGCGAAGACTTTGCTCTTGCTGATCTGTGTTGTCGTTGGGAGGAATATCTTCAGGCTGAGCATTGTCCTCATGTGGATCAGGTGCTGAGATGATAAGTTCTTCTTCAGGATGAGCTTCAGAAGGTACAATTTCTCCAGTTCCCATAAGCTTGATTGATTCACTAGCTGGAACTTCATCTAGCACATTTGGCAGTTGCTCTCTTTGTGATCCATTGGTTTCATCGAACCGCACATCCACTGTTTCAACCACTTTGTAGTGGAAGAGATTGAAGACTCTGTAGGAGTGCGAATCCTTTCCATATCCAAGCATGAAGCCCTCATGTGCTTTTGGTGCAAACTTTGAGGTGTGGTGCGGGTCCTTGATCCAGCATCTTGCGCCAAATACTCTGAAGTAACTGACATTTGGTTTCTTGCCAGTTAGGAGTTCATAAGATGTCTTGTTCAGAAGCTTGTGAAGATAAACATGGTTGATTGTATGGCATGCAGTGTCAATGGCTTCAGGCCAGAATTTTCTTGGAGTCTTGTATTCATCTAGCATTGTTCTGGCCATCTCAATGAGTGTTCTGTTCTTGCGTTCGACGACGCCATTCTGCTGTGGCGTGTATGGGGCTGAGAATTCATGTGTGATACCCAAAGTATCAAGATATGTATCAAGGCCAGTGTTCTTGAATTCAGTGCCATTGTCACTTCTGATGTGCTTTATCTTGGCGCCATAATTGTTCATAGCTCGATTGGCGAAGCGTCTGAAGACATCCTGCACTTCAGTCTTGTAAAGAATTATGTGCACCCAAGTATATCTGGAATAATTATCAACAATGACGAAGCCATAGAGGCAAGCAGTAGTGAAAAAAGTTGAGTAGTGAGTGGGACCAAAAAGATCCATATGAAGCAGTTCGAAGGGTCGAGTAGTGGTCATGATTGTCTTCGAAGGATGTTTGGCCCTTGTCATCTTCCCTGCTTCACAGGCACCGCATAAGTGATCTTTCTTGAACTTGACGCCCTCGATGCCTATGACATGCTTCTTCTTTGCAAGGGTGTGGAGGTTCCTCATGCCAGCATGCCCAAGCCTTCGATGCCAAAGCCAACATTCTGAAGCCTTTGCAAGAAGATATACTGCAAGCTATGGCCCTGCTGAGAAATCTACCACATACAAATCATCTTTCCGATACCCTTCAAACACTAGAGATTTGTCAGATTCCATTAGTACTAGGCAACGATATTTTCCAAATATTACAACCATGTTCAAATCGCAAAGCATTGAGACAGACATTAAGTTGAACCCAAGGGATTCAACAAGCATGACTTTATCCATGTGTTGATCCTTTGAGATTGCAACTCTACCTAGACCCAATACCTTACTTTTACCAGTGTCAGCAAATGTGATGTGGCTCTTGTCAGATGGACATAAGGTTGAGTCCATAAGAAGGCTTCTTTTGCCAGTCATGTGATTTGTACACCCACTGTCAATAATCCATTCTGAAGACGCTGGTGTCGTACCCTATAGTGCAGTTAGGGGGATAGGCTTCACGAAGAGAATTGTGAAGCAAAAACATTTGACGAACCAGTGGGTTATGAAAACTTAGATCCAGGTTAGGACTAATAGGGAGAGTAGCATGCGATTCAGGAACGAAATACATAGTGATGCCATTCGGGCATTTGATCTTGTGCCCCACAAGATTTTTAAGGTCCCCAGCAATAGAGTCAGAAGATTTTGGTTTTCTGCTGGAGACCTTTCCCTACAAAAGAGAGTTAAGCTTTCTTAACCACCCACATCTTCAAGGGTGGTTTAGAAGCAATAAGTCTAAGTGCAGCATCTGAGAATTTTGGCTTTGGAGCCCTAGCAAACAGTCTAGCAGGTGGACAATAGTACTCATAAGAATAGGCAGAATAGTTCTTGGTCATATGAACATGGCGGTTTGATGAACCGCTCTCATATTCATATACCTGAGTATGGTTTCCCTGCAAAACATTTGCGTTAGTGTGACTCAGGTGAGTCCTCTGTCTGTATGAAGCTTTTGATCTGTGGTTTTTCTTCTTCATGTGAGGTGTCATGAAGACATTCACAGGAAGATTCTCCAGACACGTTTTCGGAACCCAGATCTTCTTCATAGGCGGTCCATTCCTGCAGTTAGTACCAATGTACCTGGCAAATACTTCACCATTCTGATTCTTAAACAGTTTATAGTTTGCATCAAAGGATTCATCAATAATAATGGGGTTAGCACAAGTGAAGCCAGATAGATTGGATGGATCTGATGAGGATTCCTTTGCGGCAACCCATGTGGTTTTGGGGTACTGCTCAGGTTTCCAGTAAGAGCCATCTGCATTAATTTTCCTCACGAACCCAACACCCTCTTTCCTAGGGTTTTGGTTCAGAATCTGCTTCTTGAGGACATCACATAATGTCTGATGTCCTTTGAGACTTTTGTACATCCCTGTTTCAAGCAATGTCTTCAACCTAGCATTCTCATCAGCAATAGCAGTGGTATCCTCAGCAGAGGGGTTAGTTACCACTTCAACAGTTGAAGATATTGCAACAGCAGTAGCAGTGGATCATTCAGCAACAGAAGTAGCATTATCACGCTCAATGCATTTAAGACATGGTGGTTCAAATCCTTCCTGAGCGAAACTGATCTATTCGGCACGAAGTGACTCGTTTTCCTTTTGAAGGTCTTCATGAGCCGCTCTCAATTTTTCAAGATCTTGCTTCCTTTGAAGATAATCATAGGAAAGCTTTTCATGAGTAGTTGAGAGAGTATCATGACGATCTTCAAGTTCCTGATACTTAACGTGAAGATTTTTTATGTCTTCAATTAAGGATTCAGATCGAGTCATTTCAGCACCCAACAGATCATCGCTTCTGTCTAATAGTTTTTGAATATGTTCCATGGCTTTGTGTTGTTCAGTTGCAATTTTAGCAAGTGTTTTGTAGCTGGGCTTTGAATCACAATCAGAATCATCGTCACTGGATGTTTGATAGTGGGAAGTGCGTGTGTTTACCTTGGCACCGCGTGCCATGAAGCAGTAGGTAGGAGTGGAGTCGTCCTTGTCACTTGCATTGGTGTTGGTGATGAAGTCATTGTCTTCAGTGTTGAAGATGGACTTGGCGACGTATGCTGTAGCCAGACTCGCAATGCCAGAATCAGACTCCTCCTCAGACTCCACCTCTGCCTCCTCAGAAGCAGACTCCTCCTCTGAGTCCATTTCCTTGCCAACAAACGCACGTGCCTTGCCAGATGAGCTCTTCTTGTGTGATGAAGACTTTGAGGAAGACTTGGAAGAAGACTTTGAGTATTTCTTCTTCTTCTTGTCATCAGAATCATATTCCTTGCTCTTCTTCTTCTTTCTGTTCTCATTGTCCCACTATGGACATTCAGAGATGAAGTGTCCAGTTTTCTTGCACTTGTGACATGTTTTCTTCTTGTAGTCATGAGCAGATGCTTCATCATTCCTTGAGCTTGATCGTGAAGACTTTCTGAAGCCTTTCTTCTTGGTGAATTTCTGGAACTTCTTCACTAGCATTGCAAGTTCCCTTCCAATGTCTTCAGGATCATCAGAACTGCTGTCAGATTCTTCTTCAGATGAGGAAATAGCTTTTGCCTTCAAGGCACGAGTTCGCCCATAGTTTGGACCGTAGATATCTCTTTTCTCAGAAAGCTGAAACTCATGTGTGTTGAGCCTCTCAAGTATGTCAGACGGATCGAGTGTCTTGAAATCAGGACGTTCTTGAATCATCAGGGCTAGGATGTCAAATGAACTATCAAGTGATCTCAGCAGCGTCTTGACGATTTCATGTTTGGTGATCTCAGTGGCGCCGAGGGCTTGAAGCTCATTTGTGATGTCAGTGAGCCGGTCAAATGCGTGCTGGACATTCTCATTGTCATTTCTCTTGAAGCGGTTGAAGAGGTTGCGAAGAACACTGATTCTCTGATCTCTCTAGGTTGAGATGCCTTCATTGACCTTGGAGAGCCAGTCCCAGACAAGCTTGGATGTCTTCAAGGCACTCACACGGCCATACTGTCCCTTGGTCAGATGACCACAGATGATATTCTTGGCAGTAGAGTCCAGTTGAGTGAACTTCTTGACATCAGCAGTAGTGACACCTTCTCCAGCCTTGGGAACGCCGTTTTCGACGACATACCATAGGTCGACGTCAATGGCTTCAAGATGCATGCGCATCTTATTCTTCCAGTAGGGATATTCAGTTCCATCGAAGACGGGACACGCAGCGGAGACTTTGATTATCCCTGTAGTCGACATAGCTAAAACTCCAGGTGGTTAAACCGAATCACACAGAACAAGGGAGCACCTTGCTCTGATACCAATTGAAAGTGCTTTATATCGACTAGAGGGGGGGTGAATAGGCGATTTTTATGAAAGTCTTCAAAACGTGAGAGTTATGAAGAAAAACAGTACAGATATGCCTATCACTTAAGCAGCGGAAGTTAGATTACACTAGGCAAGCCATGGTCAAGTATTCAATAGAGTGAAAGCACAGTGACAAGTAGCTGCAGTGTAATAAGGATCAGGTAGGAAGAAGTTATGAAGCCAATCAAATCATACAGTTATGTTGTGAAGACAAAAGATAGAGTAAGCATGCAATGGCTTCACAATGAATATCAGTAAGTTGAAGGGAAGTGAAGATGAAACCAGAGACACGTTGAAGACAATGATTTGTTGGACCAGTTCCAGTTGCTGTAACAACTGTACGTCTGGTTGGAGCGGCTAGGTATTTAAACCAAAAGGACACACAGTCCCGGACACCCAGTCCTGAACACGCAGCTCAGGACACCCAGTCCTCACCGTTTTCTCCTTGAGCTAAGGTCACACAGACCTCGCCCAATCACTCTGGCAAGTCTTCAAGGTAGACTCCCAAACCTTCACAGACTTCGTTCACCGGCAATCCACAATTTCTCTTGGATGCTCAGAACGCGACGCCTAACCGTCTGGAGGATGCACAGTCCTCAAGTGTAATAAGTCTTCAGATCACTCAGACAAGAAGACTTAAGTGATGCCCAATTTACTCTGGCTCTGGGTGGTTAGGGCTTTTCTCCTCGCTAGGAATTTTCTCTCAAAGGCTTCGAGGTGGGTTGCTCTCAAACGATAAAAGCCGTGCACTGAAATCTGAGCAGCCAACCGTTTAAGGTTGAAGGGGGTGGACTATTTATAGCCACTGGGCAACCCGACCTGATTTGTCCGAAATGACCCTGGGTAACTAAGGAACTGACACGTGTTCCAACGGTCAGATTTCGAACTCGCATGGCAACTTTACTTGGGCTGCAAGTAAAGCTGACTTGTCCGACTCTGGACAAGATTTGCTCTCATAGTCTTCGCTCGAAGACATAGGATTTGAATTAGGCATCACTTCAGTCATTCTGACTGGTTCTCTTGGACCCCACTTAACAGTACGGTGGTTCCTATGACACAACATAAATGAAATAAAACTACGAAGGATCTAAGTCTTCGAGTTCCATAAGCTTCATAGGGAGTCTTCTCTTGTCATTGTCTTCAATATGAATATATTCATAAACCACCATTGTCTTCAATGTCTTTGTACATTTTTAGGGGTCATCTCTGGTAGTGAAACCGAATCAATGAGGGACTTCTACCTGTGTTATCCTGCAATTCTCACAAACACATTAGTCCCTCAACTAGGTTTGTCGTCAATACTCCAAAACCAACTAGGGGTGGCACTAGATGCACTTACAGAGCCACGTCGCGGAACACCTTTGGCCAAAAGTACTTGAAGGAGAGTGTGGCGAAGGTCTTGTCACATCCGAAATGTCCCATGAGTCCACCTCCGTGAGCCTCTTGCAAAAGCAACAAACGAAGAGAAGACTCGGGTATACAAAGTTTGTTAGCACGCATAAGGTAGCCATCTTTGAGATAAAAGTTCTCCCAACAAGTGTGAGTAAGACATTTAGCATAAGGAAGTGCAAAATAAGGATCATTCACATCAAGATCTTTAATATGCTCAAAGCCGACATTTAACTCAAGTGTAGTAACAAGCATGCATATGCGGGAAAGAGCATCCGCCACAACATTTTCTTTGCCTTTGATGTACTTGATCACATAAGGAAAGAACTCAATAGATTCACTCCATTTAGCATGCCGTTTATTCAACTTAGTTTGACCTTTAAGGTACTTTAGAGTCTCATGATCGGTATGTATGAAAAATTCATGTGGGCGAAGATAATGTTCCCAAACATGCAATACTCGCACTAAAACATACAATTCTTTGTCATATATAGGATAGTTAAGTTGAGCACCGGAAAGTTTTTCACTAAAATATGCAATGGGTCACTTTTCTTGCATCAAGACTCCACCAATTCCCTGACCGCTAGCATCACAATGACCTCAAAAGTTTTTGTGAAATCGGGTAATGCAAGAATTGGGGCATGTGTAAGCAAAGATTTGAGCTCATCAAATGCAGTAGATTGAGATGATCCCCCAACAAAAGGTGCATTTTTCCTACTCAAAGCATGCAACGGTGCAACAATAGTGCTAAAGTCTTTCACAAAGCGACGATAACAACCTGCTAGACCAAGGAAACTACGCACTTGCTGCAAATTAGTGGGTTGGGCCCAAGTTTTAATTGCTTCGATCTTGGACTCATCAACATGCACACCCTTGGAAGACACAACAAAGCCCCCAAAAAATCACCAAAAGTGCATTTCTCCATATTAGCATAGAGATGTTCTTTTCTAAGCGTTTGCAAAACGACCCTAAGATGATCTACATGCTCTTTGAGGGATTTGCTAAACATAAGAATGCCGTCAAAGTAGACCACACCAAACACACCAATGTAAGGACGAAGCACATAATGCATAACACGCATGAAAGTACCGGGTGCTTCCGATAAACCCATAGGCATAACTAACCACTCATACAAACCAAACTTTGTTTTGAAAGCGGTTTTCCATTCATCACCCTCTTGTATGCGGATTTGATAGTAACCACTTTTAAGATCAATTTTTGAGAAAATAGTGGCACCGCTAAGCTCATCTAGCATATCATCAAGGCGTGGAATGGGATGCCTATAGCGAACGATGATAGCATTGATGGGTCTACAATCGGAACACATGCGAAAGCTACCATCTCTTTTTGGTACAAGAATGACCGGTACAACACAGGGACTCAAACTTTCACGCACATGTCCATGGTTTATGAGATGTTGGACTTGCCTTTGTATTTCTTTGGTTTCTTTGGGGTTGACGCGGTATGGTGTCTTGTTAGGAAGGGGTGCGCCAGGGATGAGGTCGACCCGATGTTCGATGCCACATAGAGGAGGAAGACCGGGAGGTAGTTCATCGGGAAAGACATCCCGAATTCCTGCAACAAGTTAGAAAACACTAGAGGAAGAGGATTAGGAGTGTTAGTCTTCGCCACCTCATCTTTGCACACTAGGACATAGTGGATGACACTCGATGGGTTCTCACACACTTCTCTCATCTCTCTTTTTGTGGCTAGGAGGATTAAGTTTTTCTCTCTTGGCGAAGAGTCGCTCAATTTTGGCTTGTGGCGCTCACTCTCTTTGTGGTGGTTCACTTTCTCACTAGTCTCTCCACGATGTGTGGATGATTGCTTGTCGGCGATCACTTGGCTTGGAGTCATGGTCGTAGCACGTACTCTGTTCCCTTCATCTTGAAGCTATAGTGGTTTGTTCACCCAGTGTGGATGACGCAGCGGTCGAATTGCCAAGGTCTTCCCAAGAGAAGATGGCACACGGACATAGGAACCACGTCACATTCAATGGTGTCCTCGTAGGCGCCGATCTTGAAAGAAACGTGCACGATGTGCTCCACTTGAATTGTGCCGGAGTCGCTTAGCCATTGGACCTTGTTGGGGCGAGGATGCTTCTTCTTGACCAATTGGAGCTTGCAACATAGCTCTTCACTTGCCAAGTTGTGGCAACTCCCTCCGTCGATGATGACTTTCACGGAGCGCCCGTTGATGCCGGCCTTGGTGTGGAAGATGTGACACCTTTGGTCTTCGTCTTGTTGGTGTTGAAGCGTCAAGACCTTGGAGACGACGAGAGCGGGACTTGAATCACTTTCACAATAGACTTGAGCATCTTCTTCTTCGTTCACTTGACGGTGCATGGCGACGTGCTCGATAGCTTCCATCTCATCTTCACTCATGGAGTCGTACGTGCCATCATCATTGACGATCATGGTTCGCTTGTTGATGCATTGTGTCCACGGCCACCACATGTGAACACTTGATATAACTTGTCTTGATGGGATCGTCCGGTGGTGCCGAAGAAGAAGTCTTGTTCTTGTAGTTGCTTGCCGAAGGACGAGTCGAGGAAGGCGTCGCTTGCTTGAAACTTGACTTGTCGTTGGTACTTGGTGATGCTCTAGTCGAGGTAGGAGGTGTCGAAGTCAAAGTAGGGGTGGCTTGAGTGTATGAGTCGAAGGTCTTGTATGAGTACTTGGCGTACTTGAAGTCTTATTGTACTTGTCTTTCCGCCTTGGTCGCTTGGTGAACTAGCTTGAGAAGGTTGGAGGAAGGTTGGAAATCGACAATCTTCCGTATTGGGTGGTTGAGGCCGTTCAAGAAGCGTGCCATTGTTTGCTCATCATCTTCTTTGACATTGGCTCGTATCATGGCAATCTCCATTTCTTGATAGTATTCTTCCACCGTCTTCGTGCCTTGCTTGAGAGTTGCAACTTCCTGAAGAGATCTTGTGTGTAGTATGTAGGCACGAAGCGTGCTCGCATGGCGTCTTTCATTTGTGTCCAAGTCGTGATGGGTGGCTCATCCTTCTCGCGATGTTGCTCGATCACTTGTTCCCACCAAATGAGGACGTAGTCTTGAAACTCGAGGGATGCCATCGCGATATTCTTTTCCTCATCGTAGTTGTGAAGACGAAATATCTTGTCAACTTTCAATGCCCATGATAGGTACTCCTCGGGGTCATTGCTTCCGGAGAGCTTGGGCATGGTGAACTTGAGCTTGCCGTTGCAGAGTTCTTCATCATAGTGACGATATTGATGTTGCTCTTGTCGAGGAGGAGGGTCTTCACGCACTTGCTCCACTTGGTGTTGCTCTTGGCGTGGAGGAAGATCGTTGACGTGGTTGCACTCTTGACGTAGAGAATGGCGAGGCATGTGTCCCGGTTTCACTTCTTGTTGTTCTTCACGTCGAGCGGCTTCTTGTATTTCCCAACGAAGAGCTTCCTCTTGCTCACGCACTTGACAACTGCATTGGGAAATGGCTCGAGTGGACTCTCGGAGTGCGTCTTGAGCCGCTTGAGATTGAGCTTCACGACTTTGTAGCTCTTGCCGGATTGCATCGTCGTCTTGAGATTCTAGGCATGGACGATGTGGCGGTAGTTGCTCTTGATCCATGTCTTCTCGCTCTTGGCGTCGTGCTTGCTCTCGCGCTCGAACTCGGCCTCAGAGGCCATTTCCATGGAATGTATTTTCTTCCGCTTGGCGACCTTGAGAGTCGTTGCGTCGAGGAGGACTTGTTGGGGAACGTAGTAATTTCAAAAAATTTCCTAAGCACACGCAAGATCATGGTGATGCATAGCAACGAGAGGGGAGAGTGTTGTCTACGTATCCTCGTAGACCGAAAGCGGAAGCGTTAGCACAACGCAGTTGATGTAGTCGTACGTCTTCACGATCCGACCGATCAAGTACCGAACGTATGACACCTCCGAGTTCAGCACACGTTTAGCCCGATGACGTCCCTCGAACTCCGATCCAGCCGAGTGTTGAGGGAGAGTTTCGTCAGCACGACGGCGTGGTGACGATGTTGATGTTCTACCGACGCAGGGCTTCGCCTAAGCACCACTACAGTATTATCGAGGTGGACTATGGTGGAGGGGGGCACCACACACGGCTAAAAGATCAACTTGATCAATTGTTGTGTCTATGGGGTGCCCCCTGCCCCCGTATATAAAGGATCAAGGAGGGGGGTGCGGCCGGCCAGGGAGAGGGCGCGCCAGGAGGAGTCCTACTCCCACCGGGAGTAGGACTCCCCCCTTTCCTAGTTGGAATAGGATTCGGGAGGGGGAAAGAGGAGGGAGAGAAGGAAGGGGGGGGGGGCGCTCCCCTCTCCTTGTCCTATTCGGACTAAGGGGGGGAGGGGCGCGCGGCCCAGCCCTGGCCGCCTCTCCTCTTCTCCGTAAAGGCCCACTAAGGCCCATTTACCTCCCGGGGGGTTCCGGTAACCTCCTGTCACTCCGGTAAAATCCCGATTTCACCCGGAACACTTCTGATACCCAAACATAGGATTCCATTATATCAATCTTCATGTCTCAACCATTTCGAGACTCCTCGTCATGTCCGTGATCACATCCGGGACTCCCAACAACCTTCGGTTCATCAAAACATATAAACTCATAATATAACCGTCATCGAAACGTTAAGCGTGCGGACCCTACGGGTTCGAGAACTATGTAGACATGACCGAGACACGTCTCCGGTCAATAACCAATAGCGGAACCTGGATGCTCATATTGGTTCCCACATATTCTATGAAGATCTTTATCGGTCAAACCGCATAACAACATACGTTGTTCCCTTTGTCATCGGTATGTTACTTGCCCGAGATTCGATCGTCGGTATCTCAATACCTAGTTCAATATCTTTACCGGCAAGTCTCTTTACTCGTTCCTTAATACATCATTCCGCAACTAACTCATTAGTTGCAATGCTTGCAAGGCTTTAAGTGATGTGCATTACCGAGTGGGCCCAGAGATACCTCTCCGACAATCAGAGTGACAAATCCTAATCTCGAAATACGCCAACCCAACAAGTACCTTCGGAGACACCTGTAGAGCACCTTTATAATCACCCAGTTACGTTGTGACGTTTGGTAGCACACAAAGTGTTCCTCCGGTAAACGGGAGTTGCATAATCTCATAGTCATAGGAACATGTATAAGTCATGAAGAAAGCAATAGCAACAAACTAAACGATCAAGTGCTAAGCTAACGGAATGGGTCAAGTCAATCACATCATTATCCTAATGATGTGATCCCGTTAATCAAATGACAACTCATGTCTATGGTTAGGAAACATAACCATTTTTTATCAACGAGCTAGTCAAGTAGAGGCATACTAGTGACACTCTGTTTGTCTATGTATTCGCACATGTATTATGTTTCCGGTTAATACAATTCTAGCATGAATAATAAACATTTATCATGATATAAGGAAATAAATAATAACTTTATTATTGCCTCTAGGGCATATTTCCTTCAGTCTCCCACTTGCACTAGAGTCAATAATCTAGTTGACATCGCCATGTGATTTAATACCAATAGTTCACATCACCATGTGATTAACACCCATAGTTCACATCGACATGTGACCAACACCCATAGGGTTTACTAGAGTCAATAATCTAGTTCACATCGCTATGTGATTAACACCCAAAGAGTACTGAGGTGTGATCATGTTTTGCTTGTGAGATAAGTTTAGTCAATGGGTCTGCCACATTCAGATCCGTAAGTATTTTGCAATTTTCTATGTCAACAATGCTCTGCACGGAGCTACTCTAGCTAATTGCTCCCACTTTCAATATGTATCTAGATTGAGATTTAGAGTCATCTGGATCAGTGTCAAAATTTGCATCGACGTAATCCTTTACGACGAACCATTTTGTCACCTCCATAATTGAGAAACATATCCTTATTCCACTAAGGATAATTTTGACTGCTGTCCAGTGATCTACTCCTAGATCACTATTGTACTCCCTTGCCAAAAACAGTGTAGGGTATACAATAGATCTGGTACACAGCATGGCATATTTTATAGAACCTATGGCCAAGGCATAGGGAATGACTTTCATTCTCTTTCTATCTTCTGCCGTGGTCGGGCTTTGAGTCTTACTCAGTTTCACACCTTGTAACACATGCAAGAACTCTTTCTTTGACTGTTCCATTTTGAACTACTTTAAAATCTTGTCAAGGTATGTACTTATTGAAAAACTTATCAAGCGTCTTGATCTATCTCTATAGATCTTGATGCGCAATATGTAAGCAGCTTCACCGATGTCTTTCTTTGAAAAACTCCTTTCAAATACTCCTTTATGCTTTGCAGAATAATTCTACATTATCTCCGATCAACAATATGTCATTCACATATACTTATCAGAAATGCTGTAGTGCTCCCACTCACTTTCTTGTAAATACAAGCTTCACCGCAAGTTTGTATAAAACTATATGCTTTGACCAACTTATCAAAGCGTATATTCCAAGTCCGAGATGCTTGCACCAGTCCATAGATGGATCGCTGGAGCTTGCATATTTTGTTAGCATCTTTAGGATTGACAAAACCTTCTAGTTGCATCATATACAACTCTTCTTTAATAAATCCATTAAGGAATGCAATTTTGTTTATCCATTTGCCAGATTTCATAAAATGTGGCAATTGCTAACATGATTCGGACATACTTAAGCATAGATACGAGTGAGAAACTCTCATTGTAGTCAACACCTTGAACTTGTCGAAAACCTTTTGTGACAATTCTAGCTTTGTAGATAGTAACACTACTATCAATGTCCGTCTTCCTCTTGAAGATCCATTTAATCTCAATCGCTCGCCGATCTTTGGGCAAGTCAACCAAAGTCCATACGTTGTTTTCATACATGGATCCCATCTCAGATTTCATGGCCTCAAGCCATTTTGCGGAATCTGGGCTCATCATCACTTCCTCATAGTTCGTAGGTTCGTCATGGTCACGTAACAGGACTTCCAGAATAGGATTACCATACCACTCTGGTGTGGATCTTATTCTGGTTGACCTACGAGGTTCGGTAGTAACTTGATCAGAAGTTTCATGATCATCATCATTAGCTTCCTCACTAATAGGTGTAGGAATCACTGGAACTGATTTCTGTGATGAACTACTTTCCAATAAGGGAGTAGGTACAATTACCTCATCAAGTTCTACTTTCCTCCCACTCACTTCTTTCGAGAGAAACTCCTTCTCTAGAAAGGATCCATTCTTAGCAACGAATATCTTGCCTTCAGAGTTGTGATGGAAGGTGTACCCAACAGTCTCCTTTGGGTATCCTATGAAGACACATTTCTACGATTTGGGTTTGAGCTTATCAGGTTGAAGCCTTTTCACATAAGCATCGCATCCCCAAACTTTAAGAAACGACAACTTGGGTTTCTTGCCAAACCATAGTTCATATGGTGTCGTCTCAATGGATTTCGATGGTGCCCTATTTAACGTGAATGCAACCGTCTCTAAAGCATAACCCCAAAAAGATAGCGGTAAATCAGTAAGAGACATCATAGATCGCACCATATCTAATAGAGTGCGGTTACGACGTTCGGACACACCATTAAGCTGTGGTGTTCCAGGTGGCGTGAGTTGCGAAACTATTCCGCATTGTTTCAAATAAAGACTAAACTTGTAACTCAAATATTCTCCTCCATGATCAGATCGTAGAAACTTTATTTTCTTGTTACGATGATTTTCCACTTTACTCCGAAATTCTTTGAACTTTTCAAATGTTTCAGACTTATATTTCATCAAGTAGACATACCCATATCTGCTCAAATCATCTGTGAAGGTCATAAAATAACGATACCCACCACGAGCATGAACACTCATCGGACCGCATACATTAGTATGTATTATTTCCAATAAGTCTGTTGCTCATTTCATTGTTCCGGAGAACGGAGTTTTAGTCATCTTACCCATGAGGCATGGTTCGCAAGCATCAAGTCATTCCAAAAGCCCATCAGCATGGAGTTTCTTCATGCGCTTTACACTAATATGACCTAAACGGCAGTGCCACAAATAAGTTGCACTATCATTATTAAACTTATATCTTTTGTCTTCAATACTATGAATATGTGTATCACTACTATCAAGATTTAGTAAAAATAGACCACTAATCAAGGGTGCATGACCATAAAAGATATTACTCATATAAATAGAACAACCATTATTCTCTGATTTAAATGAATAATAGTCTCGCATCAAACAAGATCCAGATATAATGTTCATGCTTAATGCTGGCACCAAATAACAATTATTTAGGTCTAAAACTAATCCCGAAGGTAGACGTAGAGGTAGCGTGTCGACAGCGATCACATCGACTTTGGAACCATTTCCCACGTGCATAGTCACCTCGTCCTTAGCCAATCTTCGCTTAATCCGTAGCCCCTGTTTCGAGTTGCAAATATTAGCAACTGAACCAATATCAAATACCCAGGCGCTACTGCGAGCATTAGTAAGGTACACATCAATAACATGTATATCAAATATACCTTTTACTTTGCCATCCTTCTTATCCGCCAAATACTTGGGGCAGTTCCGCTTCCAGTGATCAGTCCCTTTGTAGTAGAAGCACTCAGTCTCAGGCTTAGGTCCAGACTTGGGCTTCTTCACTTGAGTAGCAACTTGCTTGCCGTTCTTCTTGAAGTTCCCCTTCTTTCCTTTGCCCTTCTTCTTGAAACTGGTGGTCTTGTTGACCATCAACACTTGATGCTCCTTCTTGATTTCTACCTCCGCAGCCTTTAGCATTACGAAGAGCTCGGGAATTGTCTTATCCATCCCTTGCATATTATAGTTCATCACGAAGCTTTTGTAGCTTGGTGGCAGTGATTGAAGAACTCTATCAATGACACTATCAACCGGAAGATTAACTCCCAGCCGAGTCAAGTGATTGTGGTACCCAGAAATTCTGAGTATATGTTCACTGACAGAACTATTCTCCTCCATCTTTCAGCTATAGAACTTATTGGAGACTTCATATCTCTCAATCCGGGCATTTGCTTGAAATATTAACTTCAACTCTTGGAACATCTCATATGCTCCATGACGTTCAGAACGTCGTTGAAGTCCCAGTTCTAAGCCGTAAATCATGGCACACTGAACTATCGAGTAGTCATTAACACGCCTCTGCCAGGCATTCACAATGTCTGCAGTTGCTGGCGCGGACGGTACACCTAGCGGTGCTTCGAGGACGTAATTCTTCTGTGTAGCAATGAGGATAATCCTCAAGTTACGAACCCAGTCTGTGTAGTTGATACCATCATCTTTCAACTTAGCTTTCTCTAGGAACGCATTAAAATTCAACGAAACAACAACACAGGCCATTTATCTACAATAACATAGACATGCAAAATACTATCAAGTACTAAGTTCATGATAAATTAAAGTTCAATTAATCATATTACTTAAGAACTCCCACTTAGATAGACATCCCTCTAATCATCTAAGTGATCACGTGATCCATATCAACTAAACCATGTCTGATCATCACGTGAGATGGAGTAGTTTTCTATGGTGAACATCACTATGTTGATCATATCTACTATATCATTCACGCTCGACCTTTCGGTCTTAGTGTTCCGAGGCTATACCTGCATATGCTAGACTCATCAAGTTTAACCCAAATATTCTGCTTGTGCAAAACTGGCTTGCACCCGTTGTATGTGAACGTAGAGCTTATCACACCCGATCATCATGTGGTGTCTCGGCACGACGAACTGTAGCAACAGTGCATACTCAGGGAGAACACTTATACCTTGAGATTTAGTGAGAGATCATCTTATAATGCTACCGCCGTACTAAGAAAAATAAGATGCATAAAGGATAAACATCACATGCAATCAATATAAGTGATATGATATGGCCATCATCATCTTGTGCCTTCGATCTCCATCTGCAAAGCACCGTCATGATCACCATCGTCACCGGCTTGACACCTTGATCTCCATCAAAGCATCGTTGTCGTCTCGCCAACTATTGCTTCTACGACTATCGCTACCGCTTAGTGATAAAGTAAAGCAATTACATTTCATACAATAAAGCGACAACCATATGGCTCCTGCCAGTTGCCGATAACTGTGTTACAAAACATGATCATATCATACAAAAATTTATATAATCACGTCTTGACCATATCACATCACAACATGCCCTGCAAAAACAAGTTAGACGTCCTCTACTTTGTTGTTGCAAGTTTTACGTGGCTGCTACGGGCTTAGCAAGAACCGTTCTTACCTACGCATCAAAAACCACAACGCGGTATAGTGATTTCTTTTTGATCTTCAGAAAGAACTCTGTTCATTGAATCTGATTCAACAAAAGTTGGAGAAGACACCCACTAGCCACCTGTGTGCAAAGCACGTCGGTAGAACCAGTCTGATGAACGCGGTCATGTAATGTCGGTCTAGGCCGCTTCATCCAACAATACCGCCAAATCAAGAAGCAACTAGTGACGGCAAGCAATATGTATATACCCACGCCCACAACTCCTTTGTGTTCTACTCGTGCATATAACATCTACGCATAGACCTGGCTCGGATGCCATTGTTGGGGAACGCAATATTTAATTTTTTTTCCTACGGTCACGCAATTTCTATCTAGGAGATGCATAGCAATGAGAGGGGAGAGTGTGTCTACATACCCTCATAGACCGAAAGCGGAAGCGTTAAGTAACACGGTTGATGTAGTCGAACGTCTTCACGATCCAACCGATCAAGTACCGAACGCACGGCACCTCCGCGATCTGCACACGTTCAGCTCAGTGACGTCCCTCGAACTCTAGATCCAGCTGACGCCGAGGAGAGTTTCGTTAGCACGACGGCGTGGTGACGGTGATGATGAAGTTACCGACGCAGGGCTTCTCCTAAGCACTACAACAATATGACCGAGGTGTGTTTCTGTGGAGGGGGGCACGACACACGGCTAAAACAATTGTCAACTTGTGTGTCTATGGGTTTCCCCCTTCCCCGTATATAAAGGAGTGGAGGGGGGGGGCTCCTATGGCGCGCCCCAAGGGGGGAATCCTACTCCTACTAGGAGTAGGTTGCCCCCTTTCCTAGTCCAACTAGGAGGGGGAAGGAAGGGAAGTGGGAGAGAAAGGAAAGGGGGGCCGGCCCCCTCCCAATTCGGATTGGGCTTGGGGGGGGGGCGCACCCCACCTCTTGGACGCCTCCTCTCTTCGACTAAAGCCCATGTAGGCCCATTAAGCCCCCGGGGGGTTCCGACAACCCCCCGGTACTCCGGAAAATGCCCGAACTAATCCAAAACCTTCCAATATATCAATCTTCATGTCTCGACCATTACGAGACTCCTCTTCATGTCCGTGATCACATCCAGGACTCCGAACAACCTTCGGCACATCAAATCACATAAACTCATAATATCGATCGTCATTGAACGTTAAGCGTGCGGACCCTACGGGTTCGAGAACTATGTAGACATGACTGAGACTCATCTCCGTTCAATAACCAATAGTGGAACCCGGATGCTCATATTGGTTCCTACATATTCTACGAAGATCTTTATCGGTCAAACCGCATAACAACATACGTTGTGCCCTTTGTCATCGGTATGTTACTTGCCCGAGATTTGATCGTCGGTATCATCATACCTAGTTCAATCTCATTGCCGGCAAGTATCTTTACTCGTTTCGTAATGCAACATCCCGTAACTAACTCATTAGCCACATTGCTTGCAAGGCTTATAGTGATGTGCATTACCGAGAGGGCCCAGAGATACCTCTCCGACAATCAAAGTGACAAATCCTAATCTCGATCAATGCCAACTCAACAAACACCATCGGAGACACCTGTAGAGCATCTTTATAATCACCCAGTTACGTTGTGACGTTTGATAGAACACTAAGTGTTCCTCTGGTATTCGGGAGTTGCATAATCTCATAGTCATAGGAACATGTATAAGTTATGGAGAAAGCAATAGCAATAAACTAAACGATCATACTGCTAAGCTAACGGATGGGTCATGTCAATCACATCATTCTCTAATGATGTGATCCCGTTTATCAAATGACAACTCATGTCTATGGTTAGGAAACTTAACCATCTTTGATTAACGAGCTAGTCAAGTAGATGCATACTAGCGACATACTGTTTGTCTATGTATTCACACATGTACTAAGTTTCTGGTTAATACAATTCTAGCATGAATAATAAACATTTATCATGATATAAGGAAATATAAATAACAACTTTATTATTGCCTCTAGGGCATATTTCCTTCAAAAGTTACCTTTTCCGAAGATTGTGGATGTAACAAGTACGATCCCACGTGATGCTATAATAGTAGAATTGGTACCGGGTATTGTTTCTCACACCTAGAAGTAAAAGGCTTCTGGAAGAGCTCGGTTAGGAAGTGGCACAAATAATTCAAGCAAATGTTAGTCAAGATGTTGAAATAGTTGAGAAGATTCACAAATGGCAAGTAAGACAAATAAATCAAACCCAAGGATAACACTAGGAACACACACACGGAAGATAAATGGGATCCGCACAACCAAGGAGTGAGATGTAAGATGTGGAACCACGACAATGCTCTTGTTGTATGGATACTAGAGAGATGCTAGCTCGATTGCTCTAATGGGCTAGATACGCTAGCGGACCAACCTAATAGAGAAACGAGTCGTCTCACTATCCCAAGTATGCTTATGTATGTATGAACCAAGATGATTAACTAGTCAAAGTGGCTCAATGCTTAGTCCTCCGCGTGGATCAGCAAAAACCACACAAACTCGCTCCTACTTGGGAAGGCCCCTTCATGGTCACCAGAGTCCTCCACAATGGAGCGTACCACCTCTACAATGTCGATCGCCAGATTGATGAGCCACGAGCCTGGAATGCGGAGCTACTTCGCCCCTTTTATACTTGAATTCTCACTCGGATGAGATGTAATAAGAAAAAACTCCTGTAGTTTATTTATCAAAGACAAGAGCGTTATAATTTTCCCAGTGATTGTTATTGTTTTTGTTTGCATAAGAAATCCGCCAGTGGGTGGCTTAGCTGCGAATCCGCTTCGCCTAAGTTTGCAAAAATAATTTCCTACCGAGTGGTGAGCCAGCCTCCCACTCGGGGGCTTAGCTGCGAACCCGTCTCGCCTAAGTTTGAAAAAATCCTACCGAGTGGAGAGCAATCCTCCCACTCGGGGGCTTAGCTGCAGTCCAGTACTCACCTAAGTTTTCTCACTCGGAGACTTAGCTGCAGTCCGGCACTCGCCTAAGTTTGAAAAAATCCTACCGAGTGGAGAGCAATCCTCCCACTCAGGGGCTTAGCTGCAGTCCAGTACTCGCCTAAGTTTTCTCACTCGGAGACTTAGCTGCAGTCCGGCACTCGCCTAAGTTTGAAAAAATCCTACCGAGTGGAGAGCAACCCTCCCGCTCGGGGGCTTAGCTGCAGTCCAGTACTCGCCTAAGTTCTCTCACTCGGAGACTTAGCTGCAGTCCGGCACTCGCCTAAGTTTGAAAAAATCCTACCGAGTGGAGAGTAAACCTCCCACTCGGGGGCTTAGCTGCAGTCCAGTACTCGCCTAAGTACGAAACACATCTCAATCCTCAAGGACGACGAGGTGCAGGACTACTGCCACCTTCTCCTGGGGAGCTTCGCCACAAATACAATGTGCACTCCATCCCGCTCTGCAGTAACGAGGCGCAGGTCGACTGCTTCCTTCCCCTTCGGAGCTGCGCTACAAATACAAAAGTTGTCTCGAATGAAGAACGAGTTCACTCGGCAGGGGATTCATGAAGATATTCAACGATAAACCAAGTTCAAATAAATCCTAAAGGTTCCGGACCATAGATCGAAGTGCTCGGGCATTCAGCCCGAAAGAGTTTAACGGTCACAAAAACCACTCGGCATTCCGAGGCAAATTTAAGGTGAGGCATAAAATTTTGTTCACTCCACGGGAGGAGGACTAGCAGGCTCGACGAACTCGTCTAAGTCGACGCCGTCGGCGATCCGAGTGGCTGCAGCGATGAAAGTCTCCATAAAAGATTGGAAGTCATGCTTCTGGGTGTTGGCGACCTTGATTGCTGCCAGCTTATCTTGTCGCACCTCCTTGCAATGGACGTGAACCAAAGACAGAGCCACATCAGCGCCACACCGGGCAGAAGACTTCTTCCACTCCTGCACTCGGTCAGGGATTTCGTTAAGTCGAGTTATCAGAGACTCAAGATCATTTTGGAGCGTGGCCTCTGGCCAAAGTGCCGGGTCAATCCGCGATATGGCGACCTTCAGTCGAGCCAAGTAGTCCACGACATCGTCGATGCGGGATTCCAGTCGGAGCAGATTCATGGCAGTTTCATCTTTCACGGGAGAATTGATTGGATCCAAACCTGGTTCGATCCGCCCAGTCTCCTCCTCGAAGTTCTGACAAAACTCTGCATTCACGATCCAAGGATAAGTCAATTTTCATACGCTGAGTCGACACAAGAAAAAATCAGTCGGAACAAAATGTGCACCTTCAAGCTTGACGAACAACTTCTTGGCAAGGCTCCTCAGATAGCTCTCCAGATCGTCCCTCCTGTGAGCGGTGCCTTCCATCTTCTCGCACAGGTTGAGGTTCTCCTTCTTCCAGCGCGAGCACTCCTTGTTGGCTTCGTTCAGAGCAGATTTCAGCTTGGTATTCTCTTCTTCCAACTGGCCGACCGAAGCCAGTTTCTGTTCAGCCAGAGCGGTTCTATCGTCAGCTTCCTTTCGAGCAGCAGCCAAATCCTGATCCTTCTTCGCCAGAGCTTCTCTCAGTTTTTCTGCAAAGGAACGATGCTTGATTCAGAGAGAGCAGAAGGGTACTCAAGCCTAAGACAGACCAGTTGACAAACTCATCTTACCAGTGGCGCCGTCCTTGACCTTTTGCAGCTCTGTCTTGGCCAGCTCCAAGTCAAGGTTCAGTTGAATCTGCTGTTTCTCCAAGTCAGCAAAGCGAGCTCCAAGATCGCAAGATTTCTGAAATCAAAGGAGAGAAGTTATTTTACAACGAAAAACGACAAAGACAATAAGTACTAAGACTACGGTCGACTGCCCGCAGTCCACCATAGTCTCGGGGACTACACCCAGTGGGTGCACTTTGCATGCCCCCACCGGTTCTGATCCCACTCAACCGGCCCGTCGGAGTCGAGTGCAGGGAGTAAAAAAAAGTGGAGAGAAAGTAGAACTCAGACCACATTCGATTGCCAGCAGTCGACCGCGGTCTCGGGGACTACACCCAGTGGGTGCACTTGGCGTGCCCCCACCGGTTCTGATCCCACTCGACCAGATCAAGTGGAAGAGACAAACTACCAGTTCGGTTTACACTCGACAAAATACAAAGACTATAGTCGACTGCCAGCAGTCCACCGTAGTTTCGGGGACTACACCCAGTGGGTGCACTCAGCGTGCCCCCACTAGTTCAGAAATTCAATCGACGCACCTAGTGGGTGTACAGATGCAAAGATTTTCGGAAAGAGTCTTCAGATAGCATGTCCTAACAGAGCAAGCGGCGACCAACTAACCTGAACGTTGCTCTGGAGAGCCGAGCTGGCATCGTAGGCGGCCTGGCTGGCGTCCCGCACCGTCTTCATCTTCTCCATCATAATGCCCGCCTAGCGTATGGCTTCCTTGGCAGCATTCACTTCGTCCTCTGGGACATGATGGGTCGCAAAAAATGAAGGCGGGTCAATAGGGGCCTGAGAAGTCGACGGGGAAGGCAAGGCACTCGACAATGGCACGACGAAGGTAACAGGACCCCGATTGGCATCACCAGCATCCTGAACGACTGGCTCCGCCCTCGGCATCGATTGTGGCACCTCGCTCGCAGGAGCTTGCCTATTTTTCCTCGTCAAAGGCCTCTCTGGCTCTTCATCATCATCATTATCATCATCATCAGGGAGGTCAATAATGTTAGGGGCTGTTCAAAGTTCAATCAACAAAATCGCATCACCCAATGGTACACACTGTAGTTGAATCAACCAAAATAAAGACAGAATGGCAGAAATCATACCCAGATTAGAAGTGACCGAATCCTCCATCACCTCATCATCGTCCCTATAAGCTGAGGTCCCGGAAGTAGCAGCGCTGCCAACTCCAAAGTTCGTCCGGTTAAAACAAGAAAAACAAACAGCATAGGGCGTCGAGTGAAGATAACAGGAGACACTCACGCAGAAGCGACGGGGATGTCAATCTTAATCTTCGGCAACGCCTTCCGAAGCTTCGGCTCTGCGACTTTGGGATGCTTTGACGCTTTTTCAGTCGGAGTTGGCGAAGAGGTCCGAGGACGCTTTGAAGACTGACCATCTTGAGCAATCGCCTTTTCACGGGCGCTCGGTCGTTCTTGGTCAAGTTTGGACCGCCTCTCCCTGCGAGGAGGCGACTCGACTTCTTCTTCGTCACTTGGATCGTCGCTTTCTTCGTCCCCTCCACCGTCAGAATCCCATTCGCCATTGTCACCGCCGCTCGCCTCTCCTTCCGGGTCCTGCTCCTGCTCTCCGTTGGGCATTGAATACATTTCAATAATGGCCTGAAAGAAAGCAGGGAGAACAAAGTCAGTCGACTCAGTATAGGCAGCTGCGCGAGTGAATTCAGATTACAAACAAAAGCTCAGAATCAGACCTTCTCTGGTACGTGAGACTGGTCGAATGGAGGAACTCTCCTGGCTCCCCTGGGTTTGTCCTTGTTTCCGGTCATGCCCGACAGCCACTTCTCCAGTGTGTCGTCATCGACCTCCTCCGGGTGAATCCGAGTGGAGTCTTCCAGACCCGAATACATCCACATTGGATGGTCTCGGGCTTGAAGAGGCTGGATGCGCCGCTGAAGGAAGACCTCCAAGAGATCCATACTGGTGACCCCGTCACGGATAAGCTGGACCACTCGCTCTACCAGCACCCTCACCTGCGCCTTCTCTTCCGGGAGCACCTTCAAAGGGGAGGGTTTCCTCACTCGGTCCATCGTGAAAGGAGGGAGGCCAGTCGACTGCCCTGGCGTTGACTGGTCTTTGCAGTAAAACCAGGTCGACTGCCATCCGCGAACTGAGTCGGGAAGAATCATGGCCGGAAAGGAACTTTTCCCTCTCATCTGAACACCAAGACCCCCACACATCTGAATCACTTGAGTCCTCTCATCACTCAGATTAGCCTTTTTCACCGTCTGGGAGCGACAAGTGAAAATGTGTTTGAAGAGGCCCCAGTGAGGCCGACAACCCAGGAAATTCTCACACAAAGAAACGAAAGCGGCGAGATAAAAGATCGTGTTGGGAGTGAAGTGGTGGAGTTGTGCCCCAAAGAAGTTCAGAAATCCCCGAAAGAAAGGGTGAGGAGGCAAGGAAA
Source organism: Triticum urartu (assembly GCF_056163025.1). Classification (NCBI taxonomy): domain Eukaryota; kingdom Viridiplantae; phylum Streptophyta; class Magnoliopsida; order Poales; family Poaceae; genus Triticum; species Triticum urartu. The sequence continues at coordinate 318,636,203 of NC_141875.1, read as the reverse complement.
ATCCACGGTTGACGTGGGTGGCAAGGAGAACACGCTCACCCTCCCGAGGTTGCGGCTCGGATTCCTTCCCCGGAAGCCGCGCCGATTCATAGGGGATCAGCCCTCCTTTGGCTAGGTCGTCGAGGTCTTATTGGGTGATCGTTGAGCGGATCCAGTCGCCCTGGATCCAGCCCTTCGGCAGGCCGGTTCGCGAGGAGGATCCGCCCCGACTGGTCGCCTTCCCCTTCGACCTCGCCGTTGCCTTCTTCGCCCGCTCCAGAGCCGCCGTCTTCTCCTTCCCCATCATCGGTGGCGCTGGGGCGAGAGCGAGCGCGACGAGGGAGCGTGAAGAGGAGAAGAGATAATGGGGACGCACTGTTCGAGAGACCCCGATCCGATGCCTTATATGAGGCCGCTTCCGAGTGGCTGACTGGTAGGCCCGGGCGGCCCTGTCAAATCCCGTAACAATCACGCGCGCGATACATGGCGAAAAAGGTGGTGCGGGGATCGAGGCGGCTCCGCTCTATCCCATCCGATTACTGCGGCCTCCCCCGTCCCGCGCGCTTCCCAAAATTCGGATCCCGCGAAATCTGCGGGCAGCAGAACAACTTGTCAGACCGAAGATCTCCTCCGCACCGTCACTCGGAGCCTTTCAAGTAAAGAAACTCACTCGACAAAAAACTAAGAATGGATCAAGGCGACTGAAAAGGAAGTTGCTGTCATCACTCAGGTTCATCGATCCGAAACCAGATATGCTCATGGCATGAAAAATGAGTCGGGGAAATTCTCAACTCCTTCCCCACTCAAACCCCGATCCATTCGGGGGCTAATGATGAAGCTATGTACCTAGGGTAGGGTCATGGACCTGTCCAAACTGCCCTACCCAAGGACATCTCTAGAAGAAATCACCTTTCAATCGACTTGGAAGTGTTCCACTCGACAGACTCGGAGACACTCGACCAAGAAGCGATCACTCGACCAAGACCAAACCACTCGATGGCCAGAAGACCTAAAGGCACTCCGCACGCTAACGGTCGGTTATTAAGTAGCTTTTATGATCATCATAGCACTTTATTAAGGGCGTTACCAGTAACGCCCGACCTTAATGTATTTAAAACCCTGCATAACTGAGGGCCGGAGGGGTCCGGCGAACTCTATATAAGCCACCCCCTCCTCAGTGTAAAGGGTTCGCACCCCTGTAATTCATACACGCATAATCCAGTCGACCGCCTCCGGGCTCCGAGACGTAGGGCTATTAATTCCTCCGAGAAGGGCCTGAACTCGTAAACCTCGCGTGCTTACAACTTCTCCATAGCTAAGATCTTGCCTCTCCATACCTACCCCCCTACATTACTGTTAGACTTAGAACCACGACACTTAGGGAAAGCTTTAGGTGAAATATAACCCAATATAACTCCAATGAAGAGATTGATGGATTGAAAAGATGTCATGAATGAATTGAAAATGATGGATTTAAGATATGTCATTTCGAACAACTTGTCGATCATGAAACATGAAGGAAACTGTCAAAATGACATAACACCACCTGAAAAGATAAGGTAGAAAGAATTGCACTACAGAATGCAAGATGGAGAATACTTGAGCTCCTCTGAAAAGAATCTCGATGAACACTTTGAGAAAGAATTAAATCCTTGATGAACCATCATGTAGAACCTCCATGAAGAACTCCGGTAAACAAAAGGATGATATAAAGAAAGAGAAGTTGAAAACACAAAGTGAAGCCTTGCGATGATTGGATGGATCTTCGTGATGATATAATTTAGAGAGGTTGGAACTCTGGGGGAGAAAAGATGAAACAATTGAAACCAAGAACTTGATGAGCCTCCGAAATAGGGAATTAATCCCTTGAATGAAGCAATAATAAGAATTACATTATGCATATCCTTCACCACTTTAGATTGATGACAAGAAATGGATTTGGCATACTACTTATTCTCGTAGAAAGGATTAAGATAGATATAGCGCGAACTTGAGAAGGTCTTCGACGAACCACCGGAAGGATTGAAACAACGAATAAATTGATATAATAACCAAGGAAGAGAACTGTTGAACGAACCACCATATGAATTGAAAATGGAAGAAGAAAAGATAAAGAAACACCGGGAAGAATTATAAAAAGAACGAAGATACTTGAGAGAATTTAGATACAAGAGAACGAAGATTTCATGAACTGATTAGGAGATATTTGAGCGATGCACCTGTAAGATTTGGAGAATGAGAGTTGAAAGCTGGAATGCATAATTCTGAGATGATGGGCTCCAGAGAACCAAACTGAAAAGACTCCTGAATTGCTCCGGATGGGTGAAAAGAATTCTCACAATCAAAAACAATTATGAGAGGATGGCGTAAAGCTAGCACCAAGAATCTTCAAGAGAACGGATAAGGATTTAAGAGGAACTCTTCTTCGGTCTTCAAATGCATAGAATGACGATGAGAAACACCACCATGAATTGTTGAGATACTCCGGGATGAAGAATAGAAAGGTTGAACCAATGATGAAGAATTTGAAAGACCTTGGAGAAAGACATTTGACTGATGACAATTCATTCTTACGTCAAACTTTGAAATGAATTTGAAAAGCTCCGGGAAAATTAGAAGAGTCAGGTAAGATCCTAGGAAAAGACCTGTGGGTTAGGGCCCACTCAAAAGATACACTGTTTAAGAGATTGCTTTAAAGGGAGATAATGCACCGGTTGAATTAAATGGCTTGAAGGAGATAACATCCTCGAAAGAGCTTGAACGGATTGATAGAGGAGACACAAATCTTATGAGATATCTTCAGCGCTCCGGAACAATTGAATAGCGAGAAGTGGATGATTAAGAGGTGCACCGGCATGAGAAGACATTTGAAACGAGGAAAGGATATGATCGACAAAGCTTGACTGGAATCCACCGGAGAAGAAATAGAAAGTATAACGATGAACTTGAGGCTCCGTTAGTATCTTCCCGAGAATCACCGGATAAGAACGTTGACGGAAAATAATGGAGAGACTTCCCATCCATAAAAAAGATATTTTGATTAAGAAATCTGAGTCCTTGAAGAAAAGGGTGGGAGGGCAGGAAAAACAAAGACAACTTGGGACGGATGAAACAAATAACATTGAGAAAACTGAGATTTGATCTTGCGGATGTTGAAAATGATCGGATCCTCTTGAAGAGGAACACACCGGTTGAAAAGGATTGACATGACAATCTCAATTATCATGAAGGATTAGTATTCACATAGGAATATGAGAACACCGTTTAGGAAAGGTATGAATCAACAGTTGACATTGAAGCAACTCGAATACCACAACTGAAAAACAAAACAAAGGGTTGGCTTGCAGAATAAGCCGGAACAAACATATGATAGATCCCATATCGTATCATGTGTCTGTTGGAAAGATATTCTAGGAGCTACTTGAATTCCCACCTATAAACTCCCGAGACTTTCTGGTTATGCAATTAGGTGTTGGGGATACAGGGGAAGCATAATATCTCACCCAAAACTAGCAAATCCTACATCCAGCTGTATCCATCCTTCAACACATAACCAAGAAACCTTCGGAAATCATTTACCTCAACCTTCGAAAAGCATCCGTTGTACGAGTTATGGCAATACTCCCGAACTCCCGCCCCAGTACTGGGTGGCGTCGAGGTTATCTCACCAACAACTGCATAAAGGAGATTTTCGATGTCGACGAACTCAGGCAGAACTGCAACGATAAAATTGTGACGACAACACCTCGGAGCTCAACTCCCCGAGACACTGCCACAACCCCTAAATGTCAGGAGGCACCAAGAACAATGTTCTCGTCACAAAACCATCGGAACGATTCCAAGATACCCGCGTGATCCTAAAAAAATTCGTGAAATTTGAGGAGAGGAGAGTCAAAACTCTACGTCAGGAGGCCTCACCAGAGCGACGAAGGGACCGATGAGTAAAAAGAATCCCACTCTCCGACATATATAATCCTATAAGACTCAAAACATTTTGTTCTAAACTCAACAACGTCAACGATTCGATCAAGCAGGGGGCTCCTAAGTCGGGGATGGCTCTGATTACCAACTTGTAACACCCACGAAGCGGCTTTATCTCCCACGTGTCGGAGCATGACTTAGAGGCATAACCGCATGGTAGGCATGTCGCAAGAGGGGCAATCTTTACACATCCCATGTACTGAATAAGAAAGGGATAAAGAGTTGGCTTACAATCGCCACTTCACACAAATACAAGTTAAACATACATCATCCAGAATACAATCAAGGCCCGACTACGGAACCAAAGTAAAAGAAGACAACCCCTAATGCTAGATCCCCGATCGACCCGACTGGGATCCACTACTGATCAACTGGAAACGAAACAACACAACGAACACGATCTTCATCGAGCTCCCACTTGAGCTCAGTTGCGTCATCTGCACTGGCATCATCGGCACCTACATCTGGTTTTGGAAGTAATCTGTGAGTCATGGGGACTCAGCAATCTCACACCCGCGAGATCAAGACTATTTAAGCTTATGGGTAGGATAGGGTATTGAGGTGGAGCTGAAGCAAGCACTAAGCATATATGGTGGCTAACATACGCAAATAAGAGCGAGAAGAGAAGCAATGCAACAGCCGTGAACTAGAAGTGATCAAGAAGTGATCCTGAATCTACTTACGTTCGAGCATAACACCAGAACCATGTTCACTTCCCGGACTCCGCCGGAAAGAGACCATCATGGCTACACACGCGGTTGATTCATTTTAATTAAGTTAAGTGTGAAGTTCTCTACAACCGGAGATTAACAAACTCCCATCTGCCCATAACCGCGGGCACGGCTTTTGGAAGTTCAAACCCTGCAGGGGTGTCCCAACTTAGCCCATCACAAGCTCTCACGGTCAACGAAGGATATTCCTTCTCCCGGGAAGACCCGACCAGTCTCGGAATCCCGGTTACAAGACATTTTGACAATGGTAAAACAAGACCAGCAAAGCCACCCGATGTGCCGACAATCCCGATAGGAGTCGCACGTATCTCGTTCTCGGGGCAACACCGGATGAGACATGCTACGAGTAAAACCAGACCTCGAGTTTCCCCGTGGTGGCCTCGCAGGCGGCTCGGTTCGGACCAACACTTAGAGAAGCACTGGCCCGGGGGGGTTAAAATAAAGATGACCCTCGGGAGCGCGGCTCCCAAGGGAAAAGGTAGGTGGTGGTGAGGCAAATGGTAAAACCAAGGTTGGGCCTTGCTGGAGGAGTTTTATTCAAAGCGAACTGTCAAGGGGTCCCCATAACACCCAACCGTGTAAGGAACGCAAAATCAAGGAACATAACACCGGTATGACGGAAACTAGGGCGACAAGAGTGGAACAGAACACCAGGCATAAGGCCGAGCTTTCCGCCCTTTACCAAGTATATAGATGCATTAAAGTAAGTAAGATATAATAATGATATTCCAACAAAATCCATGTTCCAACATGGAACAAACTTCAACTTCACCTGCAACTAGCAACGCTATAAGAGGGGCTGCGCAAAGCGGTAACATAGCCAAACAACGGTTTGCTAGGAAAGGTGGGTTAGAGGCTTGACATGGCAATATGGGAGGCATGATATAGCAAGTGGTAGGCATCACGGCATAGCAATAGAGCAAGCAACTAGCAAGCAAAGATTGAAGTGATTTCGAGGGTATGGTCATCTTGCCTGAGATCCCGCAAGGAAGAAGAACGAGTCCATGAAGAAGGCAAACGGACGTAGTTGAACGGATCCTCACAAACGCGACGTTATCAGAACCAACCCGAAGAAGCAACACCGGAAAGGAGCAAACAACATAGTAAACAACCATCACATAAACATGGCATGATGCACAACCAAGTATGATGCATGTCCGGTTTAATGAGGCATGGCATGGCAAAATGCACAAACAATCCTACAAATTAAGTGGAGCTCAATATGCAACTCCATTGCATATTGACGAAACACCATGTGACTTATTTAGTTCTCTCTTGTTTAGGTACCCATCAATATTAAATGTTCTTAAACATGGCAAGGGGTGGAGCAAATGAAAAACTACCTATCTAGGCAAGTTTAGATGAGGCCGGAACAACAAATAACAAGTCCAGAAAAATCCTCATGAGCATATATTAGATTTGGTATTGTTATACCCTATACACAATTTTAGAGTTTTTAAACATGCAAAGCAATGCCACCATGTTAAACTATGCATTTTTCTACCCCATTTACATATAAAGTTTGTTAAGTTTGGAGCTACGGTTATTTAGTTATTAAATAAAGCATTTTAGCATGGCATTAGGCAAATCAATGCAAACAGCAAGTTAAACATCTCAAACATGCATGAAAGTTGGATATTGTGAAACTAGATGAAATTCTAGTCATTTTACATATATAAATTATTTACATCCGATGCAGGGTTTGTGAGTTATGGTATGCATGAACATCAGAGGGTTTTCTGCAAAACTGCTCTCTCTGGAAAAATAAGAAAAAAACGTACTATGAAAAAAACATGAAACAGGCCGAAATGGACTAGCCCAACAGCAGGAAAAAAAGGTGGGGCGCTGGGGATGTGGCCACACCCATGAGCCAGGCCCAGTTCGGTCGAGAGGCTGGCCGGGTGCTGGATCTGGGCCTTGACTGCGGTGCTGGCCCAAGCGGGTGATCGAAGTGCTCTTCCTCTCTGCTCGACAGGAAGAAAAGCAGTGGCGACAGCAGGGGCGCAGGGAGGCGGAGATCGCCAGCACTGGTGGACTCCGGTGGGGTGGCGCGGCTGTAGAAGCCTGGGACGGCGGCGGCTTGGACCTGGCAGCAGAGAGATCCAAATCGGGTCCCACCCTAGTGAACAACGAGGGCAGCGGCGCCATGGCGGTCGACAACCACAGCTGCAGGGATGGGAGGCAGGGACTTTCAGAGAGAGAGAGAGAGAGAGAGAGCAGGGAAGGAGGAGAAGGAGGGCATGGTTTGGTCGGGGAAGATAAAAGGGAGAGACAAATGGAGGCATGCGGCGGCGGGGCCTCAGCGACGAGGTTCGGCTCGAGACAGCGCTGACGGGAGGCTGCAGGGAACTCCATGGAAGGCATCGGCATGGCAGATCGAGGCGGCCGCAGCAAGAACTTCGCGTGCGGGCGAGGGGCCGCGGCAGACCAAGGCGAAGTGAGGGAGGCCCGGGACGATGTAGGGACGGACTTGAGGCGCAAGCGAGGAAGTGGGACATGGCGCGGCAACAGATGCAGGAGATGGCGGTGTCGGGACCTCGAGGCCGAATTCAAACCATGGCGCTGGAGCTCCTGTGGCCTAGTCGCTGCTGCTGCTTGCCGGACGCACGGGACAGGCGCGGGGAGGACGGGGCTCCGCTGGGACAAGCAGGACGGCGCACGGGAGGAGCGACGGTGGCCTCGCTCCGAACGAGATCGAGAGGTGCGGGAGGGTCCTGGTGCTCAGGCGACTTGGCTTGGTAACTGGCACCGTGGCGTCTTGACACGGGCGACGCAGGGGTTGATGAAGAGCCCGATGCACAAGGCACCATGTGAGGAAGTAGAGGAGCTCGTGCGCGAGGCTGCAGGCACGGGGTCCTGGTGTAGCGGTCGCCGGCGAGAGGCTGGCGCCTTGCGGGCTCGCCGTGGCTCGGGTGCTTGGACGGAAAGGGGGGGCTGCGGGATTGGCCTGATGGGGAATTTCGGGGAGAGGAGGTGGGTGGATCGGGAGGGATCCCGATGATGATTTGGAAGGTGGCGGCGGGGGAATGGGACAAGCCCCTAGAAGTTAGGGTTTTGTCCAGATTTAGACTAGCGAGTTTATATAAGGAAAGAGGGGGAGTTTAGGGTAGATTCGGACCCTCCGATCGAAATCGGGCGGTTCAAGAAAACTAGGTTAGGAAGTCCAAAAAGAAAAACGGAGATGTTTGTAGATGTTTGGGGATGATCCGGACCCAACAGTGATGACTGCTCGGGTCGGGTTCGGGACAACTTTCGGACGCGCATAAGGGGTTCGATGCACCGATGCAAGGAGGGGGGTCAGGTGGTTAGGAGGGGTTTTGGGGCCCTCCGATAACAATCGGACGGCTTTGGATGTGAGGAGGGTTAGGCTGAGAGGAGAGAGACGGAAATGCAGCCCGGCAACCGTTTCCGGAGACCGGAACGTCCGACGATAGACCGACTATAATGTCGCTATAAATATCCGTTGGGGCATCAAACGGACTCCGAATGCGACGAAACTTGACACGCGGTCTACCTACACTATAATAAGACCGCACGCCAACTTTCATCCCATTCCGAGAACATTTTCCGGCCACTTATAAAATAATATTCGGACATGCCGCGGGCACGTGCAAGTGTGTCTGGGCTCAAAACGGACAACGGAAGGAACGGGGAGACCGGGATGGATGCAAGTTTTGAAAACATGATGATGCAATGCGGATGATGACATGGCAAGAAGCGACACGCAAGCAAATGACAAGGCAACAACAACGAATAACTGGAAGACACCTGGCGCAACGGTCTCGGGGCGTCACAACAAGCACCAAGGAACAACTACACCATCCGCGAGGGAAGCCTGGAAGCGAAGACGGAAGAAGACGGAGCTGCTGAAGCTACAGCGGCCGGACATCCAGGCCAGAGGCCGGACATCCGGCGCCTGGGCAGCCGCGCAGGAACTGCCCCAGCAGCCGACCAGCCACACGCCAGCTCCAGGCCCCGGACATCCGGCCCATGCCGGACATCCGGCGCCAGGCCACAGCCCGGACATCCTGCGTCACCCCAGAAATCCGGTAGCGCCTGTCTAGAGAAGAATAGATTCAGCCAACGCCAGGCTGGACATCCAGCGAGTGCCTCGGACATACGGCATCTCTTGAACAGCCGGATATCCGGCCCCTAGCCCATACATCTGGCGCCTGCCTGCGCGCATGGACAGGGCCCGAGGCCCATGTATCCCCCTCTCACTTACCCCTTCGTGGGATAGCACTTTATATAGACCCCCTCCTCCTAGTTAGGGTTAGCAAAGTGATAGCTCATTTGTATGTGAGCTTTGCTCCTACCTTCTCCTCTTGAGAGAGAGAGAGACTACTCCATTGGAGGCCAAGACCTCCTCGGAGAAGATCCCGAGGGATATCAAGACCCCTTCGGGGAAGTATCTATCTAGATCATCAAGCCCCCATCTTATTTGGATTTGGGATGAACTCTACCTTGTATCTTTCCCTTTGTTGTTCATGTACCTTGTGGATCTTGTGTGTTTGATTTTCTAGTGGATGTGTGATTGGACTTGTTCTTGAGTGTTTCCCCTTGTGATTTCTCCGTGTTCTTCATGTTCTTCGAGGGAATCCACTCCAATCATGAAAGATAGGCCTACACCGGGTTAGCACCATATCATATGGTATCATGAGCCACGTTTGTCACGTATTTGGAGTCCCTCCCACCATTTTCTAGCCTTCTTTTGCTTGATTTCGTCCTAAATTCGAAAATCCCCACCAAAAATAGCCCCCAATTTTTTTTGTGATTTGTTGGTTTGATGATGTTTTGTTGATTTTGATCCATGGATTCATTGTGTCTTGAGTAGATCTAGCTTCTCCCCACTTTTCTCCACCTCCCATCCACAAAATCCATCAAATTTTGCCCCCCAAAATCATGAATTTCCGCCCCAAATCAAGTTTCAAAGTCCATATCACGATCTGGAATCGTCGGGCTGGACATCCGGGCCTTTGACCAGACATCCGGCTCCTAGAGCATCAAGTCTGCACGGTTCTGGACATCAGCCCCCGGATATCCGCCCCCGACCCCGGATGTCTGACCCCTGGGATTTCAGCCTCCCGTGTTTCACCGTTTTGCCCATAACTTTCACATCCAGAGTCCGATTTCCGCGTTCTTTAGCTCGTTGAGTAGCTATTGACATACTATATCCATCAAGATAGGTTTCAACACCATTTTACTCCATCAAAGTTTTGGCACTTTGGCATCTTTGCCTAGGGCTCCCACCATGTCGTCGGCAAAACCACCTTAGCCTTCCGCAACCTAACCTATTTTGTTCCCCTTAGCATTTGAGGTTGTTTGAGTTGTGATTCGAGTCTCCTAAGGTGTTTCGGCTACTTAGGGACAATTTCTTCTTCATCAACCACCACCATAACTTTCGCATAGGCTTGCCTACCATACACTTCCACCACCCGAACTTAATCGAATTTTGTTTGTGTTGTGAGTTGTGTCTCCTAAGGTGTTTCAGCTACTTAGGGGCCGTGCTTCCAACTCCAACAACATGTATAGCCCATCATGCCCTTCCACCGCCTTAACCCATTTTGATCAGGTTTCCACCAATACTTCCGCAACCACCACCGCATTCGCGCTACAACCATTTTGACATTTGATGTTTGAGATTTTGAGTTCGCTGTTTTTCCGTTTCCTAAGGTGTTTCGGCTAATTAGGAATGGTTCGACACCGAGAACACCTCCACTCATCATTGACACGAGGTCGCCATCGTACATAAGGACGGTAACCTCGACGACACCAATGTATATTCCCCTTGCAATTGCATTGATAACCCCTAGCCCATTTTGCGTCACTTGCCGATCGAGACTAACCATTGAGTATTGCCGGTAACGTTACTTGTGCACATTAGTGATCTACACCATCCATTTCATACATACCACATCATATTGGTATCATGTTATCCCCTGTGTCACAAGATTGTTCCCGTATATACACAATTGCTATCTTGGTTTGCGCATTTCGCATTATGGCCATATCAAAAGAAGAAAGAAGAATAAGCTTTTAAGCAAAGAAAAAGAGTGAACAAAGAGCTTGTAAGCAAGAGCCATAGCATCATACTACATTGCACATAAGATTGTCATATCTAATCATCTTGGATCACCTTGAGAGAAACACCGGGAACATCATATACATAGCATACTTGGGATAGAAGTCGTTACATTTTGTCTCATATAGGTAGTGCACAAGTGTCGTATTCTCCTATTGAGCAATCGAGCTAGCGTCTCTCCTGAGTTGTGCAACATGAGCGTTTTCCGTGGATTCCACATTTTGTGCTTATTCCTTGGTTACACGACCCCATTTATCTATCCGCGTGTGTGTTTCCATGTGCCACATATTGCTATTGGTCTACTTGTTTCACTTGCGAATTTGTGAATCTCTTTCAACATTATTGACTCTTGCTAACATGTTGCATCAAATTTTTGTGCCACTATCCTCACCGAGCCACTCCATAAGCTTTACTTGCTAGGTGTGAGTGAACAAGTCCGGTACCAATTCCACTATTCTTTCATTTCACATTGAGTGAAACAAGATATATCCTCAACTTTGGGAAAAGGTAACTTGGTATTGTTTATCTCATTTCCTACTCACCTCTACTCGAGTCTTGTGATGGATAGGCAAGGCATTTCACCTCCTTCAGTCTACAACAACAACGACGAGTTCGATGCCAAGAAAAACTACACTAACGCCAAGATGCAAGCTCAAATGGAAGAGATCAAGGCCCTCATCAAGTCCTACAAGCAATCTTCCTCATCTTCGAGAAGACGCTCAAGTACACATGCTTCCGAGCTACCATCTCCGGCAAGGTCACATCGGCATTGACACCATCACCAACAAAAACGTGATGGTCAAGAGCTCAAAACCAACCACCGCTCAATGACTTCACCATCTCCCTTGGCATCTTCGCCAAGAGACTTCAAGGCATCTTCACCTACAGACATACGGCATCTTCGCCAACAAGCACCCCAAGACTAATCTCAAGAGAAGCTCCCTAAGCTCAAGTCCGCGACTTCCACGAGCTACTACGACCTCGACACCGATCACGAGATTCCTTTCTATGGGGCTCAAGAACCCGAGAAGTATCTTGAATGGGAGCGCTTAATGTACGACTACCTCAAGCTACATCAAGTTCCTCCTGAAGATCAAGTGAAGTGCGCCACAACGACTTCCATGACTACGTGTCCACATGGTGGCTTCACACACCTTTGGAGACCTATGACATGAGTTGGCCCAAGACGAAGAGAGCTTTGAGGTGAGAGTTTGTGCCTCCAACCTATACGGAACAACTTCTATTGCCAATTGGAGAGCACCATATAAGGATCCAAGTCCATTGACGCGTACTTCAAGGAGATGAAGATTGCCTTGCGATGAGCCGGCGTGGACGACCCCATTTCTATGAAGTTCCACTTTATGATGGGATCGCACAACGACATCTCCAAGACTATCTTCCTTGAGAACTACAAGTCCCTCCACGACTACCACATTGGTGCTCTCAAGGCGGAACAAGAACTCATGAAGGCCAAGGCTTCTCCACCCCAAGCACACTTCTCAAAGACAATACTAGTATTTTCTGCGCACTTTGTCCTCACTCGTGCACACCCGGGAGCGACTTCCCGGTCAGTCACCCATCCTGACACTACTCCAAGCTGAGCATGCTTAACTTTGGAGTTCTGTCCAGTGGGCTCCCGGAAAAGAAGGAATTCCTTATTGATATGAGTAGTCTATCATCCCTAATAAGCCAGGCCATCACATACACCCCCACTTAGAGGAACCGACGTCCTCGTCGGGCCACAGGAATGTTCCCTCTTGGCACATACGTCTGTGCATCCAGTCCGGTACATGTGCCTTGCCGGGTGCCACGACGGGTCACAAACGTCATGAACAACATGACCGCACACCTGTCCGCAAACATCCGTGTAACCGCGAGGGTTGGCTCTGATACCAACTTGTAACGCCCTCAGACACACCAGTCGGTGGTCGTTACTCCTGGCGGGATCTAGACTAGCCCCACATACCAACTTGCATCGGCCCAGTTCGGTCCGGCGGGCTTCTCTTTTTTTTAAAAAAAAAATTAACGTTCCGATGAAAATAAATCCTAGAAAAATAAATAAAAATCTAAAAATACCAAAACAAAATTTCACCGTCTAAATAAAATATTTAGAATAAGATGAACATTTTCTTGGCCCTAAAATGCAATTTTGAAAACATGCAATTTTCCTAATGCAAATAAAATTGCAATAAAATCCGAATAAAAGCAAATATTTGATTTTAATATTTTTCCTCCAATATTTCATTTCTTTTGGAGAAGTCGTATTATCTCCTCTCATATATTTTAACATGAAATATTTTCGGAGAGAAAAATAATTAAAACCAAAAATCCTCGGTTCAATATTTGATAAAATTCAAATATGAAAATAGTGAAATCCCCCAACTTTCTCTCCGAGGGTCCTTGAGTTGCTTAGGATTTCGAGGATCAAGCCAAAATGCAATAAAATATGATATGCAATGATGACCTAATGTATAACATTCGAAATTGAAAATTTGGGATGTTACAAACCTACCCCCCTTAAGATGAATCTCGCCCTTGAGATTTGGGTTGGCTAGAAAATAGGCGTGGGTGGTCTTTGCGAAGATCATCCTCTCATTCCCAGGTGGCTTCGTCCTCGGTATGGTAGCTCCACTGAACTTTGCAAAACCTAATAACCTTGTTGCGGGTAACCCGACTGGCAAGCTCAAGAATCTTGACCGGTTTCTACTCATAAGTCAAATCATTGTCCAACTGAATCGCTTCCATCGGTACTGTATCTCTCAGAGGAATGTCAGCCATCTCTGCGTGGCACTTCTTCAACTGAGAAACTTGGAACACATCTTGAACTCCTGACAATCCTTCAGGTAATTCCAACTTATAAGCAACTTCTCCCATACGTTCCAAAACTCTGTATGGTCCCACAAAACGTGGCGCTAACTTTCCCTTAACTCCAAAGCGCTTAACTCCTCGGAGTGGTGATACTTGAAGATACGCTCTGTCTCCGATTTCATAGACTACATCCTTGTGTTTTGAATCTGCATATCTCTTCTGTCGGGACTGAGCTACCTTCAGTCTATCTCTAATCAATTTAACCTTCTTTTCTGATTCCTTAATCAAATCTGGTCCAAACAACTGACGGTCTCCAACTTCATCCCACAACAACGGTGTCCTGCACCTCCTTCCGTACAAGGCTTCGAAGGGTGCCATCTTCAAACTGGCCTGGTAACTTTTGTTGTATGAGAACTCTACGTAGGGAAAGTTGTCATTCCAACTAGATCCATAATCTAGTGCACAAGCTCTCAACATATCCTCCAGAATTTGGTTGACTCTCTCGGTCTGTCCATCTGTTTGCGGGTGAAAAGCTGTACTGAACTCTAGTCTGGTTCCCAAAGTTTCATGCAACTGATTCCAAAACTTTGAGGTAAATTGGGTTCCTCTATCTGATACAAGGGTCCTTGGAACTCCATGCAAACATACGATCCTGGTCATGTATATCTTGGCCAACTTGGCACTTGTATAGGTGGTTTTCATTGGGATAAAGTGAGCTACTTTGGTCAAGCGATCAACTACTACCCATATAGAATCATATCCTGATTTGGTCCTGGGCAATCCGGTGATGAAATCCATGCCAAGCTTATCCCACTTCCATTCGGGTATCGGCATAGGCTGTAACAATCCGGCTGGCTTTTGATGTTCTGCCTTCATTCTCTGACATACATCACATACGGCTACATACTCGGCAATATCCTTCATACCAGTCCACCAGAAATGCTCCTTTAAATCCACATACATCTTGGTGTTTCCGGGGTGTATCGAGTATGGTGAGTCATGAGCCTCCTGAAGTATTAACTTCCCGATCTCTGTGTTATTGGGCACATAAACACGGTCCTCAAACCACAAGCTGTCGTGTTCATCCTCACGAAAACCTTTGGCCTTTCCTTTGCTCATTCTCTCTTTTATCTCGGCGATCTCTTTGTCATCCTTCTGAGCTTCTCGAATCTTTCCTAACAATGTAGACTGAACTTCCATTGTTGCAACAAAACCTCTAGGGACAATCTCCAATCGAAGTTCCCTAAGATCCTCTGCTAACTCCTTTGGCAATCCTGCGCTTATGAGTGTGTTGGCATAACTCTTCCGGCTCAAAGCGTTTGCTACGACGTTGGCCTTGCCTGGATGATAGTGAAGCTTCATGTCATAATCCTTTATAAGCTCCAACCATCTCCTCTGCCTAAGGTTCAGCTCCTTCTGTGTGAAAATGTACTTCAAACTCTTATGGTCAGTGTACACATCGCAATGGTTTCCAATAAGGTAATGTCTCCAAGTCTTCAATGCATGCACTACGGCAGCCAACTCCAAATCATGCGTGGCATAATTTAACTCATGCGGTTTCAGTTGTCGCGAGGCATACGAAACAACTCTTCCATCCTGCATCAGTACTCCTCCAAGTCCTAAGCGAGAGGCATCGCAATACACTTGGAAATCCTTGCGTATATCCGGCAGAATCAGTACTGGGGCTGTAGCCAGACGTTTCTTTCCTGAAAACTCACTTCACATTCTTCCGTCCATTTAACTTTGGTCCTTCTTCGATAGCTCTGCCATTGGCTTCGCAATCTTGGAAAAAATTCTCAATGAATCTCCGGTAGTATCCTGCGAGTCCAAGAAAACTACGGATCTCGCTAACTGAAGTGGGTGCCAACCATTCAGTGACTGACTGAACCTTGGTGGAGTCGACTGCTATACCTTCTCCTGATATAACATGTCCAAGGAATCCAACTTCTTTCAACCGAAACTCACATTTGCTGAACTTGGCATACAACTGATGTTCCCTGAGTTTCTCAAGAACTAAACGCAAATGCTCCTTGTGATCCTCTTCATTCTTCGATTATACCATTATATCGTCAAGGAACACCACAACAAACTTATCCGGATATTCTATGAACACCTTGTTCATCATGCTCATGAAATAGGCAGGGGCGTTAGTTAGTCCAAATGACATGACCGTATACTCATATAACCCGTACCTTGTGGTAAATGCGGTTTTAGGTATATCCTTCTCCTGAATCTTCAGCTGGTGATATCCTAATCGTAGATTGATCTTCGAAAACACCTTAGCTCCTCAAACAAATCATTGATCATCGGCAGTGGGTATTTGTTCTTGATCAAATTTTACTGTATCAAAATCTTAGTAATCTCCTCTCTTTTATTTTAATATTGGAAATATTTTGGAGAGAAAAAAAAGTAAAACCAAAATGATCCTCTTTTCAAATTTGAGAAAAATTCAAATATTAAAATAAACGAATTCCCCAACTCTCTCCGTGGGTCCTTGAGTTGCTTAGAATTTCTAGGATTAAAACCAAAATGCAAATAAAATATGATATGCATAAGATGACCTATGTATAACATTCCAAATTGAAAATTTGGGGACGTTACATTTGAGAACCCCCAAACCATGAGCATGGATATTATGGATTATACTACTTGTGTTGCTTGCCCCATGAGACTTATTGTTCATCTTGGACCATTTGATTGCACACATGTTAGAGATCTTGCTTCGACTTGTCATTTTCACCGTTCCATGCATCATGATATATATGCCTTGTGTGTTTCATCCAATTCTTGGATTATTTGCTCCTATCATATGCTTGGTTGCAGCAATATCATTTCTTCACATATGCCATGTCCCATTGATTGTCACATGATTGACTTGATTGCCTCACACATAATGAACAATTGCTATTTCTATTGTGTTGAGTGCCACACGATTTTCACTACACCCTATGCACGTTATGCTTGGATTGTTTTGCACTTGACCCATGTGTTTAGACATCTCATCTTATTTGGTGTTGTGAATGCTTCTTATGCCTACCATAGACCTTTCATTGTGTGCTTTGTGAATGCTTGCTATGAACTTGAGGTAGATGCTTATTATCTTGACACCCATATTTGCATCACTACCTCGCAATTGCATACTTGTCTCCATGATATCTTTGCTTGTGCTCGATTGATATGCTTACATGCCATGTCACAATCCTTTGTCACACCCTATGCTATGCTTGATGACGACACTTGTTTGGTGAATCACCTCTTGAATGCTTGGTTTTGCACTAACGCTAACCACATTTGTTTTTCCAAGTGTTTGTTATCCTTACTCCTTTTGAAGGAATCACAAGACGGTGCGACATTGGAGAGTGCCCATTTCGAGCTTCAAGAAGACGTGTACTTGGTGACTGTCCACTCCTACACGGCGAAGCCCTCTCTTTCCCATGGTGATTTGGTTTTCGATCAAAGGTCAGATCTTTCCCAAGGGGGGAGATGATGGGGAGCATCCTAGGTACATCACCATGTCAAGAGTCCGTTCGGCGAGTGACACGTGTGACATCTACTTCACATACACAAAGGTGAATCATCTCCTTTACACGTGCTCACTTGACCCCTTCGAGGATGGTATACTATTTGACACTTCTCCCGTGTGCATGCATAGGTATTGTCGGAGCTTCACGGATGTTGAGGAGGAGTGCAAGCGCCAAGAACAACTACACCATCCGCGAGGGAAGCCTAGAAGCAAAGACGAAAGAAGACAGAGCTGCTGAAGCTATAGCGGCTGGACATCTGGGCCAGAGGCCGGACATCCGACGCCTGGGGCAGCCGCACAAGAACTGCCCCAACAGCCGACCAGCCGCAAGCCAGCTCCAGGCCCCAGACATCCGTCCCATGTCCGACATCCGACGCCAGGCCACAGCCCGGACATCCAGCGTCATCCCGGAAATCCGGCAGCACCTATCCAGAGAAGAACAGATTCGGCCACCGCCAGGCCGGACATCCGGCGTCTCTCGAACAGCCGAACACCCGGCCCCCAGCTCGGACATCCAGCGCCTGCCTACGCGCATGGACAGGGCCCGAGGCCCTTGTATCCCCCTCTCTCACTTACCCCTTCGTGGGCTAACACTATATATAGACCCCCCCTCCTCATAGTTAGGGTTAGCAAAGTGATAGCTCATTTGTATGTGAGCTTTGCTCCTACCTTCTCCTCTTGAGAGAGAGAGAGAGACTACTCCATTGGAGGCCAAGACCTCCTCAGAGCAGATCCCGAGGGATATCAAGACCCCTTCGGGGAAGGATCTATCTAGATCATCAAGCCCCCATCTCCTTTGGATTTGGGATGAACTCTACCTTGTATCTTTCCCTTTGTTGTTCATGTACCTTGTGGATCTTGTGTGTTTGATTGTCTAGTGGATGTGTGATTGGACTTGTTCTTGAGTGTTTCCCCTTGTGATTTCTCCCTGTTCTTCCCCATGTTCTTCGTGTTCTTCGAGGGAATCCACTCCAATCGTGAAAGATCGGCCTACACCAGGTTAACCCAGTATCAGTACATCTCTCCTGATTATTGCTCTGATGCATATAGCCAAGATACATGTAACTCATTACTCATTCTATCATGTTGTGCATTCACATGTCTTCAACTCCTATCATTAACATGATTGCACACCTATAGGGGGAGCTTATGCATGTTACATGTTCCTTCAAAGCTTGAATGAACCACTCATTACATTCTCACTTGAAGCTTTGATGTATGTTGTCATAAATTACCAAAAATTGGGAGATTGAAAGCATATTTGCTCCCTTGGTAGTTTTGGTAATTAATGTCAACATATTCCTTGTTGGACTAACAGTTTTACCTAGAATATTTCATATAAGTCCAACGGTGGCATGGCAAGGACAAGAGGATGTGGACCCATTCAAAATGCTAAGGACATGGATTGGCAAAAGCTCAAGACTCTACATTTTTGGTTAAGTGATCCAAGATCACATCGAGTCCATATGAAAGCTAATACTATTAAAAGGGGATGAGGTTTTGATGATGATCTTGTTGCTCAAGTGCTTAGTGATATTGCTCCAAAACCCACAACCACTTTCTCTATCCAAATATGTCCAAACCCTAAAAGCCAACTCGATCCCACCGATTCTTACCTACCCGGACCCACTGAGTTCATCTGGACGCTGCCATAGCCAAAGTCTAACAAATTGGATCCAACGATATGGATCTCGGTCCCATCGAGATGGCCTTGCCAACTCTTTGTCATCTGTTGCAATTAATTCAGTCTTACTGAGTTTCGCAATCGGTGCACTGAGATGGCTTGCCAGCCTTCTATTGCCTTATTGCTTTATTTCGGTCTTACCGAGATGATCAATCGGTGCCACCAAAGCAAGGTTTTTCCCTCCATTTCACATCGGTCGCTCCGAGATGTTTCCATTTGGTCCCGCTGAGACATCCAACATTCACATCTTTTGCAAAGGTCGGTGCCACCAAGATTTCTAATTGGTGCCAACGAGTTGCGCTAAATGTGTGTAACAGTTGGATTTCATGTGGAGGCTATATATACCCCTCCACCCGCTCTTACTTAGTAAGAGAACAATCAGAACATGACTACACTTCTACCATTCATTTTCCGAGAGAGAACCACCTGCTCATGTGTTGAGATCAAGATATTCCATTCATACCATGTGAATCTTGATTTCTAGCCTTCCCCAAGTTGCCTTCCACTCAAATCCTTCTTCCACCATAGCCAAATCTGTTATAAGGAGTTGAGTGTTGGGGAGGATATCATTTGAAGCACAAGAGCAAGGAGTTCATCATCTACACAGCATGTATTAACTTTTGGAGAGTGGTGTCTCCTAGATTGGTTAGGTGTCGTTTGGGAGCCTTCGACATGATGTGGAGTTGAATCAAGAAGCTTGTAAGGGCAACGAGATTGCCTACTTCGTGAAGATCTACCCAAGTGAGGCTGGTCCTTCATGGATGGAAGCCATGGTGGAATAGAGAAGGTTGCTTATTCATGGACCCTTCGTGGGTGGAGCCTTCCGTGGCCTCGCGCAACTGTTACCCTCCATGGGTTGAAGTCTCCATCAACATGGACGTACGATAGCACCACCTATCGGATCCACGCCAAAAATTGCCGCGTCTCCATTGCGTTTGCTCATTCCAATTCCTATCCCTTTTACATTCTTGCACTTGCATGCTTTACTCTTTTTGCTGTCTATACTCATGCCATGCTTGTGTAATATGTATTGTGTGCCATTTAACATGTGCTAAACTCAACCTTAACTTGAAGAATTGTAAAAACTACTAATTTTACTTGTAAAGGGTCTAATCACCCCCTCTAGACCCCTCTTCTCGATCTTTCAAATGGAAGTTGCTGAAAATTCCCATCCTGACATTGTTCCCGAGCCACAAAAAGTCACTGTGGAGCCCTTGAGACTCCAAGAACGCGTCACATTTCCACTTCATGGGGGTCATCCCCCGACCATTCATCCACAGGTAGTCCCTGTTGGCAGCAACACAGAGGTCGCCCCCCTTGTTCTGGGCATGCTTGGAGAACGAGCTCATGGCCCTCTTCCCCGCAGAGATCGCCGATTTCATCATTTCTTACAAAAACAAAAATAACAACAGAAAAAATGGAAGTTTTACGTGGGGACCAAGTTCTAATACTACATATGATTGATTCTAAACTATTACTTTGAATCCTAACATGATAATGGAATGGAAAATTCAAAAAATATTCGCATCTCAGCTAGACTATGAATATGAACGAAGTCACCATCAAAAATTACAAATGAACAATGGATCGGATGAGAAACTTACCGAGGACGAAGGTGCACGGATCAAATGAATGAAATCCGCGAAGAAACGAAAGATTTGAGAGGTTTTTTTAGGATTTGAGAGAGAGGGAGAGATCTGAGGCTTGGGCGCTAGGGGTAGGAAGAAGACCCCCCCCTGCGCCATCGGCCTCCATATATGAAATTTTGGGTGAAATGACTGCTCATACGGGCGGTAGTGTCTGTATGTAACATCGTCTCACGTTACTTTCAGCCAATCTAGGGTTTGCGTACCTGGGATTGACACTCATATGGGCATGGGCGTCCATATGGAACGCCCTCTTTCGTTCTGAACTTTGAAGACACACGGCGCAAGGTTCCAAACAAGCGCTGTCACTCGTTTAATAGTCCGTCTTTTCTTCTACTCTTTTAGACGAGTTCGGTTGAGGGCTCAAACGACCGCCCATACGAGCGTTCTCCCCCATTCGATATGTCGTCTTCTCTTCTGTCCTTTTTCTGCATTTTCGGTGAGGATCCCATGGGACCGCTCGTGCGAGCACTGATGGTCGTATGATACACCATCGTTCGTGCTAAACCTATTTGACATTTCCGGGGTTCCCTTATGCGACGACCCATCGAGCGCACGTGCTCTCTTAATACGTCGTCTTTCATTCTATTTACTCTTCTTCTCAATTATTTTCCTTCTCCTTTGTTTCTTCCCTTCTCCTTTCTATTTCTCCTACAACATAAATTCAAAAACAATTCTTCCTAGAGATTTTCATCATATTGGTTATTAAGGCAAAACAACTAGGACAAAAATTCGACAAAACAATGGGTTGCCTCCCATCAAGCCTTGATCTTTTAGTTGCCGAGCTCAACCTTGTACCTTATTATCACGTTAAGTCTCTGGTGGCCTAATGTTCTCCTTGCTTACCGCACCTATTCGCTTAGGTGGAGGAACGTACTTCTCGTTTGCTTCTGGTTTCTTTGACAAGTACTTCACAATTCCTTCTTCACACATTCTGAAGGTTACTTTCCCTTCGAAGCAATCCAACGCGGCACCTGTGGTATTCAAGAATGGCCTACCAAGAATAATTGATAATTTTTCATCTTCAGGCATGTCAAGAATAACAAAGTAGTTGGTATAACATGCCCATCTAATCTTAGCGGAACATTCTCAGCTACTCCCACTGGCTTCTTTGTGGATTTATCCACCATCTACAAAGCTATACTGGTAGGCAGACAATCAGCTAGATTCAACTTATGATAAAGTGTCAGTGGCATCATGCTAAAACCTACCTCTACATCACAAAGAGCATTGTTCATATCAAGATTACCGATTGAGTAAGATATTGTGGGTATACCTGGATCTCCTAATTTTCCCTGCATCTTGCTCTCAAAAGGATACTCAGTTATTATAGCCACATGTTCCTTCAAATTCATACTCCTTTTATTGTTAACAACATCATGCATTAATTTAGAGAAGGTAGGAATCTTTAACATATCAGCACATACATTGACATTTTGAGATCAGTTATTGCTTGTAAAAAGGAGGAATAAGGTGCAGTATTTGATGGTGGCCCGCCTTAGGGTAAGGAAGAGTTTCTTCATCTTACCTTTTTCTTTCTCTTTACCTCTCGTTGCCTAATTACTTCTTTCTTTGGAGGGATCGGGAGGTCTTCCAGCCTTGATTTTTCAACCCATGCAGTTTTCGGGGTTTCTTCTTCTTCGTCATTGTTACCATCAATTGTTTCAACATCAGGGTCAACCTCTTTTTTGGCTTCCGCTTCATCTCCCTGAGCATCTTTGTGGACCTGTTCTTCCTATTCTTCCTCACCAAATAGTAGCTCCCTATTCCCTTGAGTTTGTCTTTGACTTCCCCTTCTTCTCTGTTCTTGCTCCTTCTCATACCACTCAGGGCTTTTACGATCTTGCATTCTTTTACCACTACGATTCAAAATTTCATTAGTAGAAACATGATTCTCTTTATCTAGTTGGGCAAGAATCAAAGATTGCGTTTCAGAGATTTGAGAGCATTGAGTTTCTATCATGCGAGAGTGTTTATCGAGGTTTTTTTTTACCGCTTGACTTAGTCCTTCTACTTCTCAGGAAAGGTAGGTTATCACCTTTTCATTGTGATAGATACATCTTCGAAAATCCCTACTGAAGTTTTCTTGATGGACCTTAAATTTGTTCATTGCCTCCTGAAGTTCATCCTCCTAGCTATAAATACTGAATATATCCACTTTTTCATTAATAAAATCTTCAAAAAGATTCAGCTCATTTGGAGAACTTTCATTTCTACACAAAAAACAACACCATGGTAGTTCTGCTGAAAACAAAGTCAGTCTAGGTTAGTTCCATGCAAATCATACCAAAACCATATAAAATTGTTGTAAACATGGCATAAACATGGCATGAATACTTCATAAATTATAGTTACGTTGGAGACGTATCATCAATCGAATACTCTTTGGCATAATTAGTAGGGTATACTATAGGAGATCTAGAAACAAACACTGGAGCACAATGATCCCTGATAGTCTTCTTGGGCTTTGGAGTAATTGACATTTCTGCAAACAAAGTGTTAAGCTCAACCGTTTCACTATTTTTGTAGTTTTCCATTAGTGAAGCTTGATGCTCCTGAGGAAAACGAGCGATATCATCTGGTAAATACGATTTTCCCGACAAGTAGATCCCCTATGAGTTACATGAAGCATCTACAATTAAAACACTCACAAAAAATAGTTACGAAAATATTACTTTGTGCTTAGCTCCCCGGCAATGGCGCCAGAAAATGCTTTGATGCCTAGAAGCCAAACAAGATGGTGTAGCACTTTCACAGAAGTATCCCAATGAGTAATCGTCTCAACGAAGAGTGGATGAGAGTATTTGTCGATAGCATTTTTGTGACACACAAGGTGTCACAGTTCTTATGTGAATTAACCGCTGGAGCTTCTGCAAATATCGTTACTGTCCAAGATTACGAATAAACCAGTTTGAAAAATACGAAGAGGATTATAGTAACAACTAAAAGAGCTAATAAAAGTAAATAATATGAATTAGATCTGTGGTTTTTGTTTCCTGCAATGAAAAGATTAGGTGTGGAGAGATTTCAACTAATGGTAATAGTTTATAAAGTGTGCCAGTGCGATAGTAATACCCGTTACTTGTAACGTATTCAAAGCAGTTGATATAGGAGTTATGTAGGCGGTTCTCCCTAAAATAATGATACTCCTCCTCTAGGGATTGCATTTCATTCTCTGGTCCTGCTTCTCCATTGCCATAGAGTGGTTGTGTCCACAATAAAGGTCCTTATACTGGAACCAACCCTTAAGTTCAATTGATCATTGTTATCTCATACTCTCTAGGATCCTCATAGATATCTCCACGTGTCACATCAGAGGTCATAGATTTCCTAAACAATATGTGTTACCTGTGTAGGTATTGAAATCATGTTGCCTAGGCCCATAAATTAGACAACACACATAGAGTTCATGATAAGGACATGACTACCTTGGAGACGACCAAAAATATTGCATACATGCATATTTATGAGGTGATTTCTAATGCAAACTATGCAATAGTTTATTTATGTTATCCAGGACAAAAATACTCCACAAACTTTTGTGTCATGTCTAATTGCAGGTGTATGGGACATTTGTACAATCCACATATGAAGATAAGGGAAAAAGAGAAGTTTAGGTGTTGTTCAAAAAGTCCTCTCACGTCATTTTTGGGCCAAGAGAAGATAGAGTCCAAGTTTCTCATGTTCTAGACTCAGATTCGGACTACGCATACATACCTAGCTCAAAATGCTAAGATCTCTTTCATCCGGAATCCGAATTGGGTGATTCTTTTTTTGTTGGAAATTAGATTTTCTGCTCTTTCCGACCCAATTGGATTCACCTTCAAATTCGTCCGGAGCGTTGAGATATTGACGAAACATTCTGACGCTGCAACAGAATCCGAGTCAAACTACAAGTCCAAAGGTGTTGCATCTTCTCCACTTGGGCCCATGGGCCTTGTACGACCTAGGGTTAGTTTTAGGCTTCCATGGAGCATCCTCCCACCTCCTTGGCCGCCACCCCTTGCTCCTATATAAGTAGATCAATCTAGTACCTTTTTCCTTGGGATCTGTTTAGTTAAAAGTTAGCCATTGCAACTTCGTGTACTTCGTTTGTGTCCAACGATCAGACAAAGACTACTTTCGGATCCCCACCTTTATCAGTACTTCATCTACATTCGCAATATTCAGATTACATTATCATATTCTTGCTTGTTCTTTGATTGCGTGCAGGAATAGACCTTCGTGGTCAGGCTGATTGTGCTTCCAGCATCGCTAGTAACCCCAGGAGATTGGTTTAACGATTGCTAAGGCGCAACGTCGTGCATGTTCATAGTCAGACCGTCAAAGTCAGCTCCAACAAGTCGGTAGTTATCATCTCATCTAAAAATCGAGACCCTCGCCTCTATCAAGTGGTATCAGTTTTCAGGTTGCTTGAAGAGAATTTCCAGTTATACCTAGATTAGATTTATTTTCTTATTTATTATCCAAGAAATAGACACACAAAAAAGTTAGATCTGTTCATCCTTTGTCCAAGCCAGTCTGAGCCTTTGCAATTTTCTTTTCATCGTGTCGAGTTGCTGGTCTTAGTGTCTAGTTCCTTTAGAGTTTTGAGTTCTGTTTGCATTAGGCACGCCGCCGCCGCATCATTATCCCTTCCGCTGTCTACCACCACATCTAGCAATTTCCACCACATACTACCATCGTTCATTGTCATAATCATAGTTCAAGTCGTTCGCATCTTCTCTTGATCCAATCTGCATCTTATCTAGTTTTTTTCGAAAGAGAGAGAAAAAAGATAGAAAAAGTTAAAAAAAAAGTCACAGAAAAAAGAGAGAAAAGAAAGAAAAAAAGTGAGAGAAAAAAGAGAAGAAAAAGATATATCTAGACTCAATCTCATACCTAAATTCGGATTGAAATCTGTTTTGTGCAGTGTTTAGTAAAATAGGCATATCTTTCTCATATGAAGTCCGTTTTGGCCCCACAAGTACTCAAATTCAAGCTATCGACGAGGCGCATTTGAATAGTTCATCAAGATAGTTCAATATTTTGACTTCCAAATCGGCTTCTAAATAAGACTTTTTGCCCCCCGAAGTCTACTTCATATCCTTTGTTTCTGCTAGTTGTGCTACAACGTGACCCCAATAGTGTTTTATGTTCGTGTCTCTAGTCCGGTCCAGCCTAGGACCAACACAGTACCGTCGTTGAGCATTTATTCAGTATTGCATCTCTGAATTGATTATTACTAATCTTTTGCTACCATATAATTAAGCCTTCCAAGCTGCACATATTTCTACATCGTGTATATGTACGTTCCCATGGCAATCGCTTTACTCAATCTTCGGAGTTATTTTACACCGTTGGTTGCCTGTGACCACCTGCTGCATGGTAAGAACTTATAACATATTGATATTTGCTTTACTGTGAGCACTTTACCACCATATCCCAGTAGTTCATAGGAACATTTTTCTTAAATTTTGTTTCTTGTTTCTACTAATCATGCCAAGTTCTGAAGAAAGAAGTTCTTGGACGACAAACACATGTTCACCATCACAAGAGGTTGGAAAACACACACAAGCACATGGCCAGGTTATCTCTTTACCATCATTTGAGGATAGATTTAATCCTGCTATTTATCTAGCTTGGGAGCTTGAAGTAGAACACGTTTTTAGTCACCATGATTTTCCTGAACTTGAGAGAGTATGAGATGCCACTAGAGCATTTACATGTTTTGCTTTTGTTTAGTGGAGTGTGCATCGAAAGAAAAACATTGATAACCAACCCACAACTTGGAAATATTTAAAAGTTGTAATGGGACAACATTTTTTTCCTCCTTACTATCGCCGTGAATTGCTTTACAAATTGGAACAACTAAAACAAGGCAGTAACACTATTCATGTTTACTACCAAGAGTTCAAATCTTATACGCGTCATTGTGACATGGAAGAATCTAAGGATGATACAATGAATAGATTTTTGGTGGTTTGGACCATGATATTCGTGCAAGATTTCAGTATATTCCTTGTTGCATTGCTGGTATGTATGTTCGCGCTTGTACCTTTCAGAGACAGATATAGTAGGATGCATTGGGTGAGTACAACAACTACTATTCTAGTTCATGCTCACCACCACCGGTTGGTTCCTCCACCGTTGCACCTGCTAGAGTATCCGCCCCTCAGATTGTGAGTGTGACATCATCTCAAGTTATGGTACATTGTCATCGTCCGTACCTATATCATCTACGTCTTTGCGACAAGGTAATAGTAAAGGTATTTATAATATAACTTCACATGAGAATGATGCATGCCTATTTAACATGAATACATCATGTGTTGAGTTACATGTTCATTTGAACACACCACCTATTTTAGAGAATCGTGTTACTGTCATGAATGCATCATGTGATCAAACAACCGAAATACCAACAATTTTGAGTGCACCCATTGAATTAACTATTGATGCAAATGAACCAATGTTTAATCATTTTGATATGACCTCTAATCTTGCTGATGATTCTGTGTCAAACGACTTATTGCATGTTTGCTAAGCATGTTGTAGCATGTAAATTTGATGCAAATAAGGTTTATTCACCAATGTTGAGATGGTTTAATGATGAACATTGTCAATCTTTTGATATGAATAAGCGCTTCACTTACATGTGCAAACTGAGTTGCAATATTTTCATGCCTTCTACTTCTTGTGATAATATTTTGGCTTCATATTTTATGAACTATAAAAGTTAATCATGTATACATGTGTCATATGTACAAAAACCAAGGGAAGTAAAAATGGATGACTTATACATATACAACATGTACACCTTGTCTCTTTTGTTAGCCACATTTCAGATTAAGCAACACCGAGGACGACTTTGTTTTCAAGAAGGGGAGGATGATGAGGACATGACTACCTTGGGTACGACCAAAAATATTGCATACATGCATATTTGTGAGGTGATTTCTAATGCAAACTACGCAATAGTTTATTTATGTTATACAGGACAAAAATACTCCATAGACTTTTGTGCCATGTCTAATTGCAGGAGTATTGGACATTTCTACAATCCACATATGAAGATAAGGGAAAAAGAGAAGTTTAGGTGTTGTTCAAAAAGTCCCCTCAAGTCACCTTTGGGACAAGAGAAGATAGAGTCCAAGTTTCTCATGTTCTGGACTCATATTTGGACTACACATACATACCTGACTCAAAACGCCAAGATCTCTTTCATCCAGACTCCGAATTGGGTGATTCTCTTTTTGTTGGAAAGTACATTTCGTGGTTTTTCCAACCCAATTGGATTAACCTACAAATTCATCCGGAGCATTGAGATATTGACGAAACAATTTGACGCTGCAACAGAATCCGAGTCAAACTACAAGTCCAAAGGTGTTGCATCACCTCCACTTGGGCCCATGGGCCTTGTACGACCTAGGGTTAGTTTTAGGCTGCCTTGGGACATCCTCCCACCTCCTTGGCCGCTAACCCTTGGTCGTATATAAGTAGATCAATCTAGTAGCTTTTTCCTTAGGATTTGTTTAGTTAACAATTAGTCATTGCAACTTCGTGTACTTCATTTGTGTCCAATGACGAGACCAAGAACGCTTTTGGAGCCCCACCTTTATCAATACTTCATCTATATTCGCAATATTCATATTGCGTCATCATATTCTTGCTTGTTCTTCGATTGCGTGCAGGAATATACCTTCTTGGTCGGGCTGATCGTGCTTCCAGCATCGTCAGTAACCTCAGGAGATTGGTTTAGCAATTACTAAGGCGCAATGTTGTGCATGTTTGTAGTCGGATCGTTAAAGTCGGCTCCACCAAATCGGTAGTTATCATCTCATTGAAAGATCGGGACCCTCGCCTCTACCAGTTCATCACAACATAACAATGTACTAGATAGATGAGACTGCTACAAATGCAAATGACGACATATAGAATAGGCACAAATTAATCTTACCACTCACCTACATTTCCCACACCTGGGGGAATTACTCACACATCATAAGAGGGGAATCAATCACAAGAGAGATAAATCCAATGAAAGCCATATCGATAATACCGTTAAGATCCAAAATAAGATGAGATGGATAATTCAAATAGTCTTGATCTCCAAACAAGATTGAGTAGAATTACAATTGTTCTCCAAATTGGAATACCTCTTACAATAGTGGAAATGGTGATGATGATGACAGAGATGAAAGAAGCAAAGACAAAGAAGATCTTCGAAGGTTCTTCAGATCCTCCTCTCCTCTATTCTAGTGGTGTGGCAGCGGCTAGGGTTCTCTTTTCCGCTAGGGCCCTTCATGAAAGTTACTTGTATAGACGTGCTGGACCTGATGGTAGTCCATACGACCTCTCATGCGAGCACTTGCGGTCATATGGAATGCCTTTTTTGCTCTGGTGAGCCTGTTGACTTGGGTTTCTTCAGGAAAGTTGCTCCATTTGGATTGATTTGTAGCAATCTTCCTTGGTTTTCTTCCATAGATGATATTTCCTGCCAAACATTGAAGAAGTAGATTTTCTTCTCTTTCGAGGGACTAGTGTTAGAAATATCCAAAGAATTTTAGTGAAACCAAGAAAAAATCACTTCTAAAACATCACAAATTCTCGAGCCATCATTGGCCAGCCACCAGAATGCTGCAAGCTTACTGAATGAGATACAGCCAAGGACGGAACAAGGACACCACCCCAACTAGCCGTCCGAAGGATAGACTCCCAAGTCAGAAGAACTGCAATGATGACTGCCCCGGTCAACACAATCCAATACATGGATACTGGCAAGATCACAGTAGTATGCGAGCATTAGGAAACGTAGTAAAAAACAAAAAATCATGCCTATGCACAACTAAGATCAATATGAAGATGCATAATGGGTTTGGATCACGATTGTTACCATCATCGAGTTGCAACGGAAGAAGAACATGTCGATATACATTGTACTTGGAGTCCCTCGAACCATCGATGAACGATCCCGCGAATCGCCCATGAACAATCCATCAAACCGAAGTGCGAAAGCACGACCTCTCAAAATTGTTGCAAGCGTGCAGCCTTCATGATCCGGCGGTGCTTTGTTGTCCAGTGCTAATCAGTGCCGAAGAATTAGAGGGAGGAGATTATAACCACATGTGGCCTCTAATTATGAGGATTTTAGGATTAGTCTAGCTCTAATTAGTCAATTAGGACCAACTAGAACTAGAACTCAAAGAATTATAGGAGGCTCAAAAACTTGTGTGTTCAATTATGGCCAATACCTCAAGTATATATAGGTTGTAGGGGTAGAGGAGGGCTGCTACCAAGGAGGGAAAACCGCCTTGGGGAGCTGGACATAGGGGGTGGAGTTGGACTCCTCCCCTAGTAGGATTTGGACCACCCATAAGGAAAGAGGGGTGTGATGACCCACAAGTATAGGGGATCTGTCGTAGTCCTTTAGATAAGTAAGAGCGTCGAACCCAACGAGGAGCAGAAGGAAATGACAAGCGGTTTTCAGCAAGGTATTCTCTGCAAGCACTGAAATTAGCGGTAACAGATAGTTTTTTGATAAGATAATTCGTAACGGGTAACAAGTAACAAGTGTAACTAAGGTGCAGCAAGGTGGCCCAATCCTTTTTATATCAAAGGAAAAGCTTGGAAAAACTCTTATATAAAGAAAAGCGCTCCCGAGGACACATGGGAATTATTGTCAAGTTAGTTTTCATCATGCTCATATGATTCGCATTCGTTACTTTGATAATTTGATATGTGGGTGCACCGGTGCTTGGGTGCTATCCTTAATTGGACAAGCCTCCCACTTATGATTAACCCCTTTCGCAAGCATCCACAACTATGAAAGAAGAATTAAGATAAATGTAACCATAGCATGAAACATGTGGATCGAAATTAGCCCCTTACGAAGCAACACATAAACTAGGGTTTAAGCTTCTGTCACTCTAGCAACCCATCATCTATTTATTACTTCCCAATGCCTTCCCCTAGGCCCAAATCATGGTGAAGTGTCATGTACTCGACGTTCACATAACACCACTAGAGGAAAGACAACATACATCTCATCAAAATATCGAACGAATACCAAATTCACATGATTACTTATAACAAGACTTCTCCCATGTCCTAAGGAACAAACGTAACTACTCACAAAGCATATTCATGTTCATAATCAGAGGGGTATTAAATATCACTAAGGATCTGAACATATGATCCTGCACCAAATAAACCAACTAGCATCAACTATAAGGAGTAATCAACACTACTAGCAACCCACATGTACCAATATGAGGTTTTGAGACAAACATCGGATACAAGAGATGAACTAGGGTTTGAGAGGAGATGGTTCTGGTGAAGATGTTGATGGAGATTGACCCCCTCTCAATGAGAGGATCATTGGTGATGACGATGGCTTCGATTTCCGCCTTTGGGAGGGAAGTTTCCCCGGCAGAATAGCTCCGCCGGAGCCCTAGATTGCTTATGCCCAGGTTCCACCTTGAGACGGTGGTGCTTCGTCCCAAAAGCTTCCTTCTATTTTTTTCAGGTCAAGACCCTCCATGTAGCAGAAGATGGGCACCGGAGGCCTGCCAGGGGCCCACAAGCCCTAGGGGCGCGTCACTAGGCTTGTGGCCACCTGGTGGGTCCCTTCTAGTATTTTCTTTGCCCAATATTTTTTATATATTCCAAAATAATTTGCCGTAGATTTTCAGGACTTTTGGAGTTGTGCAGAATAGGTTCTCAGATTTGCTCCTTTCCGGTCCAGAATTCTAGCTGCATGCATTCTCCCTCTTCATGTAAATCTTGTAAAATAAGAGAGAAACGACATAAGTATTGTACCATAATGTGTAATAATAGCCCATAATGCAATAAATATCAATATAAAAGCATGATGCAAAATGGACGCATCAAATCCCCAAGCTTAGACCTTGCTTGTCATCAAGCGGAAACCGAAATCGATAAATATGTCAACATGTTTAGAGATAGAGGTGTCGATAAAATAAAATACGGACACGAGGGCATCATGATCATCTTTAGAACAACAACATATATTGTCATATAATCTCTTATGCCAAAGTAATAATTCGTTCACAAGATAAAGTATGAATCAGAAACTTTTATTGAAAAGTAACAATTTATCATGATATTGGAAAGAGTCAATGTAAGAGCTTTTGTATAGCAAGTCCACATACTCAACCATCTCTTAGTTTTTCACAATTGCTAATGCTCATGCGATACTTATGAGTTCAAAGCCTCAGTCGGACACATAGAAAGATAAGGGCTTATAGTTTGGCCTCCCAACCTTTTACCTCGAGGGTAAAGTCAAGAATAACATTTTATGCTAACCTACATCCGAGTGGATATATATATGTCTGGATCTTTCTCCAGCACATAGTGCTTGCCAAAACTAAAAAGTGTAAAAAGGAAAGGTGAAGATCACATGACTCTTGTATAA
This sequence comes from Triticum urartu, assembly GCF_056163025.1. Taxonomy (NCBI): domain Eukaryota; kingdom Viridiplantae; phylum Streptophyta; class Magnoliopsida; order Poales; family Poaceae; genus Triticum; species Triticum urartu. The sequence continues at coordinate 318,604,353 of NC_141875.1, read as the reverse complement.
GGGTAGAAGGTAAAAGTAAAAGATAGGCCCTTCATAGAGGGAAGCAGAGGTTGTCATGCGCTTTTATGGTTGGATGCACAAAATCTTAATGCAAAAGAACGTCACTTTATATTGTCGCTTGGGATAAAGAACTTTATTATGTAGTCCATCCCTTTTATTTCTTCCATATCACAAGTTCGTATAAATCTTATTTTCTCCACACTAAAGGATCACACATAGTTAGAGAGCAATTTTTATTGCTTGCACCGATGACAACTTACTTGAAGGATCTTACTCGATCCATAGGTAGGTATAGTGGACTCTCATGGCGAAACTGGTCTAAGGGATGTTTGGATGCACAAGTGGTATCTGTACTTGGTGCGAAATATTTGGCTAGCATAGGGTGAGAAGAAAGCTCAATATGTTGGAGGATCCATGACAATATAACTTCTATTCGGACATAAGAAAACATAACCCATTATGTTGTCTTCCTTGTCCAATATCAAATTTTTAGCATGTAATATTTTAATGAGTGCTCACAATCACAAAAGGTGTCCAAGATAGTATATTTATATGTGAAACCTCTCTTTCTTTATTACTTCCTATTAATTGCAACAATGACCAAAATTGTGTTTGTCAACTCTCAACAAATTTTATTCATCATACTATTTATATGTGAAGTCATCACTCTCCATAAGATCATCATATAATCTTTTTATTTATTTATTATTTTCCTTTTTATTTTCCCTCAAGATCATAGCAAAAAAGCAAAGCCCTGAACTCAAAACTACTCTTTATTATATAACTCACGGACTCAATTACATAGATGGATCACGAAGCACAAATCAAAGCTAGACCATACTAAAAACTTTTATTCTACTAGATCAAGATATAACCAAAAGGATCAAACTAAGAAAAACGATAAAGGTAAAGGTGTGATGGTGATACGATACTGGGGCACCTCCCCGAAGCTTGGCAGTTGCCAAGGGGAGTGCCCATACCCATGTATTTGTTGGGGAACATAGAAATTTCAAAAAAAATTCCTACGCACACGCAAGATCATGGTGATGCATAGCGACGAGAGGGGAAGAGTGTTGTCCACGTACCCTCGTAGACCGTAAGCAGAAGTGTTATAACAACGCGGTTGATGTAGTTGTACGTCTTCACGATCGACCGATCCTAGTACTGAAAGTACGACACCTCCGCGATCTACACACGTTTGGCTCGGTGACGTCCCACGAACTCTCGATCCAGCTGAGTTACGAGAGAGAGCTTCGTCAGCACGACGGCGTGATGATGGTGATGATGATGCTACCGTCGCAGGGCTTCGCCTAAGCACTACGATGATATGACCGAGGTGGATTATGGTGGAGGGGGGCACCACACACGGCTAAGGGATCAATGATCAACTTGTGTGTCTATGGGGTGCCCCCTGGCCACGTATATAAAGGATGGAGGGAGGGGAAGGCCGTCCCTCATAGGGCGCACCCAAAGTGTGGAGTCCTACTAGGACTCCCTAGTCCTAGTAGGATTCCACCTCCCACATGGAATAGGAAAAAGGGAAGGGAGAAGGAGAAGGAAGGAAGGGGGCGCCCCCTTTCCCTAGTCCAATTTGGACCAGTCCATGGGGAAGGGGCGCAGCCACCCTTGAGGCCTTTCTCTCCTTTCCCGTATGGCCCATTAAGGCCCAATACGAATTCTTGTAACTCTCCGGTACTCCGAAAAATACCTGAATCACTCGGAACCTTTTCGACGCCCGAATATAATCTTCCAATATATCGATCTTTACGTCTCGACCATTTCGACACTCCTCGTCATGTCCCCGTAATCCGGGACTCCGAACAAACTTTGGTCATCAAATCACATAATTCATAATACAAATTATCCCAGAACATTAAGCGTGCGGACCCTACAGGTTCGAGAACTATGTAGACATGACCGAGACTCATCTCCGGTCAATAACCAATAGCGGAATCTGGATGCTCATATTGGCTCCTACATATTCTACAAAGATCTTTATCGGTCAAACCACATAACAACATACGTTGTTCCCTTTGTCATCACTATGTTACTTGCCCGAGATTCGATCGTTGGTATCATCATACCTAGTTCAATCTCGTTACCGGCAAGTCTCTTTACTCATTCCGTAATGCATCATCCTGTAACTAACTCATTAGTCACATTGCGTGCAAGGCTTATAGTGATGTGCATTACCGAGAGGGCCCAGAGATACCTCTCCGATACACGGAGTGACAAATCCTAATCTCGATCTATGCCAACTCAACAAACACCATCGGAGACACCTGTAGAGAATCTTTATACTCACCCAGTTACGTTGTGACATTTGATAGAACACAAGGTGTTCCTCCGATATTCGGGAGTTGCATAATCTCATAGTCTGAGGAACATGTATAAGTAATGAAGAAAGCAGTAGCAATGAAACTGTAACGATCATAATGCTAAGCTAATGAATGGGTCTTGTCCATCACATCATTCTCCTAATGATGTGATCCCGTTCATCAAATGACAACACATGTCTATGGTTAGGAAACATAACCATCTTGATAAACGAACTAGTCAAGCAGAGGCATACTAGGGACACTTTGTTTTGTCTATGTGTTCACACATGTACTAAGTTTGCGGTTAATACAATTCTAGCATGAATAATAAACATTTATCATGAAATAAGGAAATAAATAATAACTTTATTATTGCCTCTAGGGCATATTTCCTTCAGTCTCCCACTTGCACTAGAGTCAATAATCTAGTTCACATCGCCATGTGATTTAACACTAATAGTTCACATCACCATGTGATTAACACCCATAGTTCACATCGTCATGTGACCAACACCCAAAGGGTTTACTAGAGTTAATAATCTAGTTCACATCGCTATGTGATTAACACCCAAAGAGTACTAAGGTGTGATCATGTTTTGCTTGTGAGAGAAGTTTAGTCAACGGGTCTGCCACATTCAGAGTCGCATGTATTTTGCAAATATTCTATGTCTACAATACTCTGCACGGAGCTACTCTAGCTAATTGCTCCCACTTTCAATATGTATTCGGATTGATACTCAGAGTCATCTAGATCGGTGTCAAAGCTTGCATCAACGTAACACTTTACGACAAACTCTTTATCACCTCCATAACCGAGAAATATTTCCTTAGTCCTCTAAGGATAATTTTGACCGCTGTCCAGTGATCTACTCCTAGATCAAAAATTGTACTCCCTTGCCAAACTTAGGGCATGGTATAGAATAGGTTTGGTACACAGCATGGCATACTTTATAGAACCATACTCTAAGGATAATTTTGAACGTTGTCCAGTGATCTACTCCTAGATCAAAATTGTACTCCCTTGCCAAACTCAAGGCATGGTATACAATAGGTCTGGTACACAACATGTCATACTTTATAGAACCTATGGCTGAGGCATAGGGAATGACGTTCATTCTCTCTCTATCTTCTATTGTGGTCGGGTTTTGAGTCTTACTCAACTTCACACCTTGCAACACAGGCAAGAACTCTTTCTTTGACTGTTCCATTTTGAACTACTTCAAAAACTTGTCAAGGTATGTACACATTGAAAAAACTTATCAAGCATCTTTATCTATCTCTATAGATCTTGATGCTCAATATGTAAGCAGCTTCACCGAAGTCTTTCTTTGAAAAAACTCCTTTCAAACACTCCTTTATGCTTTTTAGAAAATTCTACATCATTTCTGATCGACAATATGTCATTCACATATACTTATCAGAAAGGCTGTAGTGCTCCGACTCATTTTCTTGTAAATATAGGTTTCACCGCAAGTCTGTATAAAACTATATGCTTTGATCACACTATCAAAGCGTACATTCCAACTCCGAGATGCTTGCACCAGTCCATAAATGGATCACTGGTGCTCACACACTTTGTTAGCATCTTTTGGATTGACAAAACCTTCTGGTTGCATCATATACAACTCTTCTTTAAGAAATCCATGCAGGTTTCACATCCATTTTCCAAATTTCATAAAATGCGGCAATTGCTAACATGATTCGGACAAACTTTTAAGCATCGATACAAGTGAGAAAATCTCATTGTAGTCAACACCTTGAACTTGTCGAAAACATTTTTGCGACAATTCGAGATTTTTAGATAGTAACACTACTATCAGTGTCCGTCTTCCTCTTGAAGATCCATTTTTTCTCTATGGCTTGCCGATCATCGGGCAAGTCAACCAAAGTCCACACTTTTTTCTCATACATGGATCCTATCTCAGATTTCATGGCCTCAAGCCATTTCGCGGAATCTGGGCTCATCATCGCTTCCTCATAGTCCGTTGGTTTGTCATGGTCTAGTAACATGATTTCCAGAATAGGATTACCATACAACTTTGGTGCGGAATGTATTCCGGTTGACCTATGAGGTTCCGTTGTGACTTGATCTAAAGTTTCATGATCATTATCATTAACTTCCTCACTAATTGGTGTAGGCATCACTGGAACTGATTTCTGTGATGAACTACTTTCCAATTCGGGAGAAGGTACAATTACCTTATCAAGTTCTACTTTCCTTGTACTCACTTCTTTCGAGAGAAACTCCTTCTCTAGAAAGGATCCATTCTTAACAACAAATATCTTGCCTTTGGATCTGTGATAGAAGGTGTACCCAACAATTACTTTTGGGTATCCTATGAAGACGCACTTCTCCAATTTGGGTTTGAGCTTATCAGGATGAAACTTTTTCACATAAGCATCACAATCTCAAACTTTAAGAAACGACAGCTTAGGTTTCTTGCTAACCACAGTTCATACGGTGCCGACTCAACGGATTTAGATGGTGCCCTTTTTAACATGAATGTAGATGTCTCTAATGCATAACCCCAAAAATGATAGTGGTAAATTGGTAAGTGACATCATAGATTGCACTATATCCAATAAAGTACGGTTATGATGTTGGGACACACCATTATGCTGTGGTGTTCCAGGTGGCACGAATTTGTGAAACTATTCTACACTGTTTTAATTGAAGACCAAAATCGTAACTCAAATATTCATCTCCGCGATCAGATCGTAGAAACTTTATTTTCTTGTCACGATGATTTTCCACTTCACTCTGAAATTCTTTGAACTTTTCAAATGTTCAGACTTATGTTTCATCAAGTAGATATACCCATATCTGCTCAAATCATCTTTGAAGGTCAGAAAATAACTATACCCGCCGTGAGCCTCAACACTCATCTAACTGCATACATCAGTATGTATTATTTCCAATAAGTCAGTTGCTCGCTCCATTGTTTCGGAGAATGGAGTCTTAGTCATCTTGCCCATGAGGCATGGTTCGCAAGCATCAAGTGATTCATAATCAAGTGATTCCAAAAGCCTATCAACATGGAGTTTCTTCATGTGCTTTACACCAATATGACCTAAACGACAGTGCCACAAATAAGTTGAACTATCATTATTAACTTTGCATTTTTTGGCTTCAATATTATGAATATGTGTATCACTACAATCGAGATTCAATAAACCATTTATATTGACTGTATGACCATTGAAGTTTTATTCATGTAAATAGAACAACAATTATTCTTTGACATAAATGAATAACCGTATTGCAATAAACATGATCCAATCATATTCATGCTCAACGCAAACACCAAATAACATTTATTTTAGGTTCAGCACTAATCCCGAAGGTAAAGGGAGTGTGTGATGGTGATCTTATCAACCTTGGAATCACTTCCAACACACATCATCACCTCGCCCTTAACTAGTCTCTATTTATTTTGCAACTCCCGTTTCGAGTTACTACTCTTAGCAACTGAACCCGTATCAAATACCGAGGGGTTTCTATAAACACTAGTAAAGTACACATCAATAACATGTATATCCAATATACCTTTGTTCACTATGCCATCCTTCTTATCCGCCAAGTATCTAGGGCAGTTCCACTTCCAGTGACCATTTCCTTTGCAGTAGAAGCACTCAGTTTCGGGCTTGGGTCTAGCTTTGGGCTTCTTCACGGGAGTGAAAACTTGTTTGTCATTCTTCTTGAAGTTCCCTTTCTATCCCTTTGCCCTTTTCTTGAAACTAGTGGTCTAGTCAACCATTAACACTTGATGCTTTTCTTGATTTCTACCTTCGCCGATTTCAGCATCGCGAAGAGCTTGGGAATCGTCTCCGTTATCCCTTGCATATTATAGTTCATCACGAAGTTCTAGTAACTTGGTGATAGTGACTAGAGAACTCTGTCAATCACTATCTCATCGGGAAGATTAACTCCCACTTGATTCAACTAATTGTAGTACTCAGACAATCTGAGCACATGCTCACTCGTTGAGCTATTCTCCTCCATCTTGTAGGCAAAGTACTGTTAGAGGTCTCATACCTCTTGACACGGGCATGAGTATGAGACAATTTCAACTCTTGGAACATCTTATATGCTTGTAGCGACCAGACCTCAAACGGTCCAATCTCTGTGCTCCGGTGTCATCCCTGGATCAGTAATGCTGACACCACACAGTACTTTGAAGGATTTATAACAGAGTAGCAATCACACACTTATTACATCGAGTGTCTCAAAAGAGAACTTATTACAATAAATATGGCTTAAGGCCACCTAATAACGATAACAGCGGAAGGCTTGGAAGAGAAGTGAGTCCATCAACTCCAACAGCATCATTGAGTATAGAACCACGACCTAAAACTCCTTAATCGTCTTCTGGAAAGTCTGCAACATTAACGTTGCAGCCCGAAAACGGGTCAGCACATTGAATATGCTGGCAATGTAACACATAGAGAGTAATGGAATGAAACAGCTATTCTATATGCATATTTGGCTGGTGGAAAGCTCTATGGTTACAGTTTTGCGAAAAGCCAATTTTTCCCTACTGCAAAGGAATTAATTTATTTAACTATCATGGTGGTTGTTAAACATTGAGAATGTTTGACAACATTCTCAATCCCAATTAAACATCATTAAACAAACCCATCAAACTTAAATTTTATTGTAACATGCTAAGATTCACATGATAATCCAAGTACTAGATACTCAAGATGTCCATAACCAGGGACACGGCTAACCATGATTAGTTTATACACTCTGCAGAGGTTTGCGCACTTTTCCCCACAAGACTCGATCTCCTCCGTTGGATATCTCGCACTGCATGGTGTTTGAGAAACGGATGACCGAGACATAGTCTTTCAGAAATGCTAGCACCTTACGATCGGGTAGACCGTACCACCTACATCCCCTACATCTGCTAGTCTACCACTTTAAGAGTTCGCACGACTTAGTCAACTATGCTAGAGCCCATAATAGCTTGTGGCTGCACACGGAAGTTTCTAGCATGAATAATCTCATGATCCCTTTGAGCCTGGGTGGCGGTCCAAAAGAAAACACGCAATCCTGGAATACCCAGGTACCTCAATCCACCCAGATGTGTGTTTAAGTTGCCACCTTAGATAAACCATTAATTAACAATACTCACATCTGTCATGGATATCACTCACCCAATCCACGTCTACTAGCATAGCATAGCAATGGTAAGCAAACGTAGAAGTAACTCCCAAAGGTTTAATAATAAACAGGCAATAGGTACTACCTCAACTACTTCCCATCCCACAATTTAATTAGATTCTAATCATGCAATGTTTGAAGATTTGATCTAATACAATAAAACTGGGTAGTAGAAAAGGTATGATCAAAGTGTTACTTGCCTTGCCGATGATCCACGAAACCTAGAGATTCGAAGTAACAAGCGGCGCACTCCGGGTATTCTATCGTAGACAAACAAACAAACATCCAATAAGTACTCATCTAATGCACAGGTAAAAGTCAAATAAGAGAACTAACCAGAAAGTTCAACGTAAGAACTCCGGTTTGCAAAAAGAATCAAATCGAACGAAGCAACGAAAGTCAAACGGCGAAAGAAAACAACTTCGTTCTACTAATCTGGATCTAAGGCAATTTTTTACAGTGCCAAAAACTTGTTTAAGTTGGTTAAACGTATAGAGGGTTTCGATACAAAACTCCAGGCGCTTGAATCGCCTGATTCCGATAAACGAGCGAAAAGTTATAGTAAAACGAAAATCGGATCAGAAATCGCGATCTGAAAATAATCGCGGAAAATCCGAGAAAAAGAAAAATGACAAACGGATTAACGAACGAACGTTCGTTAACCGGATCTAAATGACGAATACGTTCGTTAAAACGAACAAACGGGCAAACGCTCGTTATTTAGACTAAACCGAAAATAAAACCGATCTAATAAAAAAACGGAACCAAAAAACCGACGAAAACCGACGAAAAACCGATCGTTTTTTTTTAAAACGGCAGCACGGATTACGAGGCGAACCTCGGGCGGCAGCGGCGGCGGCGGCGTCAGCGGTGGCGGTGGGGTCCGGCGCGGCGGGCGAGGCGCGGCGGCGGCGCGAGGCTAGGGTTTGGCTTCGGTGGGCTGCCCCGGCTTATAAAGCCTGCCGGGCCAGAGTCCCAGGCGGACACGGCCCGGTTAGGTCGGTGCGCGTTTTTTTAAATAATTACGCGCAGAAGAAAAATAAAAAGAAATACTAAACGGACTCCAAAAATCCCGAAATAAATTTTCGCCGACTTCTAAAATCAAGCTGGACAAAGTGAACATTTATTTGGGGCCTAGATGCAATTTTGAAAAACGCATATTTTTCCTAAATTCAACTAAAATATCAAAAAACTCCGAAATAAAATCTTATTTGATTTCTTTATTAAATCCTCAATATTTCTTTATTTTGGGAAAGTCATTTTATTCCCTCTCTCATAATTTTGTAATAGAAATAATTGATGATAAAATAAATAAAAATCAAATGATCCTATTCTCAATTTTTGAGAAAACTCAAACATGAAAATAACGAAATCCCCAACTCTCTCCGTGGGTCCTTGAGTTGCTTAGGATTTCTAAGATCGAAACCAAAAGCAAATAGAATATGATATGCATTGATGATCTAATGTATAACATTCCAAATTGAAAATTTGGGATGTTACAAACCTACCCCCCTTAAGATGAATCTCGCCCTCGAGATTCGGGTTGGCTAGAAAATAGGTGAGGGTGGTCCTTGAGAAAATCTTCCTCTCGTTCCCAGGTGGCTTCGTCCTCCGTGTGGTGGCTCCACTAAACCTTACAAAACTTGATAACCTTGCTGCGAGTGACTCGGCTGGCAAACTCGAGAATCTTAATTGGTTTCTCCTCATAGGTCAAATTGTTATCCAACTGGATTGCTTCTAATGGCATTGTGTCTCTCAAAGGTATGTCAGCATCTGCGCGTGGCACTTCTTCAACTGAGGAACGTGGAACACATCATGAACTCCTGGCAATCCTTTGGGCAATTCCAACTTGTAGGCCACTTCTCCCATACGTTCCAATACTCGGTATGGTCCTACAAATCGTGGCGCTAACTTTCCTTTAACACCAAAGCGCTTTGTTCCCCGAAGTGGCGATACTCGAAGATAAGCTCTATCTCCAACTTCGTAATCTGTCTCCTTGCGTTTAGAATCTGCATAACTCTTCTGTCTGGACTAGGCTATCTTGAGCCTATCGCGAATCAATTTCACCTTCTGTTCAGACTCCTTAATCAAGTCAGGTCCAAACAACTGGCGGTCTCCAACTTCATCCCACGACAACGGTGTCCTGCACCTTCTTCCGTACAAGGCTTCGAAAGGGGCCATCTTCAAATTGGCTTGATAACTGTTGTTGTAAGAGAACTCTGCATATGGCAAATTGTCGTCCCAACTAGATCCGTAATCTAGTGCACAAGCTCTCAGCATATCCTCCAAAATCTGATTGACTCTCTTGGTCTGTCCATCTGTCTGTGGATGAAAAGTTGTACTGAATTCTAGCCTGGTTCCCAAAGTTTCGTGCAACTGCTTCCAGAACTTTGAGCTAAACTGGGTTCCTCTATCTGATACGATACTCCTTGGAACTCCGTGCAGACATACGATCCTGGTCGTATATATCTTTGCCAACTTTGCACTGGTATAGGTAGTCTTCACTGGAATGAAATGAGCTACCTTTGCCAAACGATTGACTACAACCCATATCGAGTCATAGCCTGAACGTGTTCTGGGCAATCCTGTAATAAAATCCATGCCTAGCTTATCCCACTTCCATTCGGGTATCAGCAATGGTTGTAGCAATCCTGCTGGCTTCTGATGCTCCGCCTTCACTCTCTGACATACATCACAAACTGCTACGTACTCCGCAATATCCTTCTTCATTCCGGTCCACCAGAAAATATCCTTCAAATCCAAATACATCTTGGTATTTCCTGGGTGAATCGAATATGGTGAATCATGGGCCTCTTGCAGAATTAGCTTTCTAATCTCCGGATCATTTGGTACATAAACACGGTCTTCAAACCATAAGGTATCGTGCTCGTCCTCACGAAATCCCTTAGCCTTTCCCTTGCTAAGTTTCTCCTTAATAGAAGCAATCTCCTTGTCAGTCCTTTGGGCTTCTCTGATTTTATCCATCAATGTAGACTGAATCTCAATGCTGCTACATAGCCTCTCGGGACTATTTCTAAACATAACTCTCGAAGATTTTCGACTAACTCCCTTGGTAATTCTCCCGTCATTAGGTTGTTGACATGACTCTTACGGCTTAATGTGTCGGCTACTACATTAGCCTTTCCGGGGTGATAATGCAATTTCATATCATAATCCTTGATGAGCTCCAACCATCTCCTTTGTCTGAGATTCAACTCCTTCTGTGTGAAAATATACTTCAAACTCTTATGATCCGTATACACCTCGCAATGGTTTCCAATCAGAAAATGTCTCCAAGTCTTCAGTGCATGCACTACAGCTGCTAACTCCAAATCATGCGTAGCATAATTCAACTCACGAGGCTTAAGCTGTCGTGAGGCATATGAAACAACTCCCCCTTCCTGCATAAGCACTGCTCCAAGTCCTCGACGTGAAGCGTCGCAATACACCTCATAATCCTTGGTCTGGTCTGGCAAAATCAACACTGGTGAAGTAACCAAATGTTTCTTCAACTCCTGGAAACTAGCCTCACATTCCTCCGTCCATATGAACTTGGTATCCTTCTTCAACAACTCCGTCATAGGCTTCACAATCTTTGAGAAATTCTCAATAAATCTCCGGTAGTATCCTGCGAGTCCAAAAAAACTCCGGATCTCTCCAACTGTTGTTGGTGCTTCCCAGTTGGTCACAGTGATAACCTTTGTGGGGTCAACTGCTATTCCTTCTCCGGATATAACGTGTCTGAGGAATCCTACTTCCTTCAACCAAAACTCACATTTGCTAAACTTGGCATATAGTTGATGTTCCCTGAGCTTTCCAAGAACCAAACGCAAATGTTCCTTATGCTCCTCTTCATTCTTTGAGTAAACCAGGATATCATCAATGAACACTACGACGAACTTATCCAAGAACTCCATAAACACTTTGTTCATCATGTTCATAAAATATGCAGGTGCGTTAGTCAGACCAAATGACATAACGGTATACTCGTACAGCCCATACCTGGTGGTAAAAGCCGTCTTGGGTATATCCTGTTCCCGAATCTTCAACTGGTGGTATCCTGATCGCAGATCGATCTTGGAAAATACCTTAGCTCCTTGCAATCGATCAAACAGATCATTGATCATCGGTAGTGGGTACTTGTTCTTGATTGTTACTTCATTCAATCCTCGATAACCGACAACCATCCTTAACGATCCATCCTTCTTCTCCACTAGAAGTACTGGCGATCCCCAAGGTGAAAAACTTGGGCGAATATAACCTTTATCCAGTAACTCCTTAATTTGCTTCTTAATTTCCACCAAATCCTTTGCAGGGATCCTGTAAGGTCTCTTCGATATTGGCCCTGTGCCTGGCAATAGCTCAATCAAAAACTCAATATCTCTATCCGGTGGCATGCCTGGCAACTCCTCTGGAAATACATCAGGGAATTCCTTTACCACTGGTACTTCCTCCTGCACAACTCCTGTTAAGCAATTTACTTGAGTCCTCTTTGGCACATGTTGGGATACATACTTGATCCTTCTCCCTTCTGGGGTGGTAAGCAAAATTGACTTACTAGCACATTCAATATTCCCTTCATACTTTGATAACCAATCCATGCCTAATATCACATCCAATCCTTGGGATTCCAATACTATTAGGTCTGAGGGAAAAACATAGTTACCAATCCTTAATGGTAACCGATCACACCATAGACTAGCCATATATTCTGCTCCAGGCGAGGTTACTAACATGGGTGACCTAAGGGCTTGGGTTGACAGTTTATACTTATCCACAAATCCCCTTGATATGTATGAATGCGATGCACCAGTATCGAAAAGAACGAGTGCAGTAAATGACTTAACCAAAAACTTAGTGATTACTGCATCCGCCTTCTCTTTAACCTCCTCCACATTAATGTGGTTCACCTGCCCCCTGTTGAAAGGGTTCGGCTTCTTCCCAGAGCTTCCATTGCCATTTCCATTCTGTGATTCAGGACATTCATTGGCATAATGTCCGGTCTTCTGGCACTTAAAGCAAGTGACTTGGCTCAGATCTTTCTTGGCTGGGGTTGATGGGTTGGTGCGATTCTGGCCGTTGCTTCCTCCATTCCCATTACCATTTTTGGGGCCATTGTGATTGTACGAGCTACCTCCTCCATGGGTATGCTGAAAATGTCCTCCCAGTCTAGGGGTAAATCGTGGCTTCTGCTGAGCTCCTGAATTGTATTTTCCTTGTGCATACTTCCTCTTGCGATTTTCAATTTGCTGCTGCTTCCCTTCAATCATAAGAGCACGTTCTACCAACTCTTGGTAGTTGTTGAAGGTTGCTACCATCAACTGCATGCTCAACTCATCATTCAGTCCTTCCAGAAACTTCTCCTGCTTAGCTGCATCCGTAGCAACATCATCTGGGGCATAACGTGCTAATTTACTAAAGTCCTCCACATACTGGCCAACTGTCCGTCCTCCTTGGCGCAAGTTGTGAAACTCTCGCTTCTTCAAGGCCATAGCTCCTGCTGAAACATGGGCAGTTCGAAAAGCCTGCTGAAACTGGTCCCATGTGACAGTGTCGACAGGGAAAGTGGCTGTGAAATTCTCCCACCATGATGCTGCGGGTCCTTCAAGCTGATGTGCGGCAAACTTCACCTTCTCCGCATCCGTGCATCCTGCTGTGGTCAACTCTCTAGCTGTCTTGCGGAGCCAATCATCTGCTACTATTGGCTTGGTGCTACTGGAAAACATCGGCTGATTCAGCCTAAGGAAACGGGCTAAATGATCAACATGTGGTGGTGGTGGTGGGTTGTTGTTGTTGTTCCCCTGATTCTGATTCTGGACTAGCAACTGCATCAATGTGTTCTGCTGCTGGATCAACTGAGTGAGCTCCGGTGGAAAGGTAAATCCGGGGTCTCGTCTCGGAGGCATCTAAGGGTTTAGAAAAGATGAGATTTAAGAATAGAGGGGGTCTAAAGAGAAAACACTACCCATATGAACATGAGGCAAAAGCAAACAATTCACTTCATTCATTCAATCAAACAAGGGCATAGAATCGATCTAACTATCGCAAAAGTGCTCGGACTATAATATTTACATGGTGGACTACTACTACTGATGAGGCGGTCTACTAGAAATATTCTTCGGTTGCACACTCCATGATATCTGCTCCGGCTTCATCAACATAGTCATCATCGCTATCATCTAGATCCAAGTCGGTGTCGTCGATGATGATGTAGTCTTCCGGGTGAATCTCCTTGGGTTCTTCATCTTCATCTACTGGTGTAGGGCCTCCCATAAATATCCCGATCTTCATTGTTAGGTCGGCATTCTTGTCTACTAATACTTCAATTTCTTCTTCATAATCTTCACGTGTAGCCTTGAGTTCTTCCTCCAGTTCCTTGATTCTTGTCCTTGCCTTCTTCAGGTCTATCGTCGAATGTGCTGGTTTAACTCCTGGATAAAATCTGCAACTAATCTATCCTTCCTGGTGCTGATCATCTCCTAGTGCTCATCTCGGCGTCCACAAATCTGGCAGATAGTATCCTTGAGATCATTGCGGTAGGCTTCTCCAATGCGTCCCATGGTGATGTGAGCTGCCATGCTCTTTCCTAGACTCCAAGTTGGTGCATCAAAAGAAAATTCTATGGGCTCAGTGACTGGCATGAACGTCCTTCCTGGAACTTGAACTTGAATCATCCAGCGCTCTTCTTCAGGTAAAGTGGCATTGTAGGTTCCAGTGAAGCTTGGTACTCCTACGTTCAGGTATCTAGTGACTTCCTTCAAGTGACATCCAAAGGGTGTATCTTCATCCGGTTGCGTGAACTTGTTCCTTGCATCCGCCATCCTAAAAGAGTAGAAAAGATGAGGAGTCAGAAGAGAAGAGAGTAGATAGTGATCTAGGTCTTTAGCTTAGTGGTCGTGTCCTACAGTCAGCATGTGCTCTGATACCATCTCTGTAGCGACCAGACCTCAAACGGTCCAATCTCTGTGCTCCGGTGTCATCCCTGGATCAGAAATGCTGACACCACACAGTACTTTGAAGGATTTATAATAGATTAGCAATCACACACTTATTACATCGAGTGTCTCAAAAGAGAACTTATTACAATAAATATGGCTTAAGGCCATCTAATAACGATAACAGCGGAAGGCTTGGAAGATAAGTGAGTCCATCAACTCCAACGGCACCACTGAGTATAGAACCACGACCTAAAACTCCTTAATCGTCTTCTGAAAAGTCTGCAACATTAATGTTGCAGACCGAAAATGGGTCAGCACATGGAATATGCTGGCAATGTAACACATAGAGAGTAATGGAATGAAACAGCTATTCTATATGCATATTTGGCTGGTGGAAAGCTCTATGGTTACAGTTTTGCGAAAAGCCATTTTTCCCTACTGCAAAGGAATTAATTTATTTAACTATCATGGTGGTTGTTAAACATTGAGAATGGTTGACAGCATTCTCAATCCCAATTAAACATCATTAAACAAACCCATCAAACTTAAATTTTATGGTAACATGCTGAGATTCACATGATAATCCAAGTACTAGATACTGAAGATGTCCATAACCGTGGACACGGCTAACCATGATTAGTTTATACACTCTGCAGAGGTTTGCGCACTTTTCCCCACAAGACTCGATCTCCTCTGTTGGATATCTCGCACTGCATGGTGTTTGAGAAATGGATGACCGAGACATAGTCTTTCAGAAATGCTAGCACCTTACGATCGGGTAGACCGTACCACCTACATCCCCTACATCTGCTAGTCTACCACTGTAAGAGTTCGCACGACTTAGTCAACTATGCTAGAGCCCATAATAGCTTGTGGCTTCACACGGAAGTTTCTAGCATGAATAATCTCATGATCCCTTTGAGCCTGGGTGGCGGTCCAAAAGAAAACACGCAATCCTGGAATACCCAGGTACCTCAATCCACCCAGATGTGTGTTTAAGTTGCCACCTTAGATAAACCATTAATTCACAATACTCACATCTGTCATGGATATACTCACCCAATCCACGTCTACTAGCATAGCATAGCAATGGTAAGCAAACGTAGAAGTAACTCCCAAAGGTTTGATAATAAACAGGCAATAGGTACTACCTCAACTACTTCCCATCCCACAATTTAATTATATCCTAATCATGCAATGTTTGAGGATTTGATCTAATACAATAAAACTGGGTAGTAGAAAATGCATGATCAAAGTGTTACTTGCCTTGCTGATGATCCACGAAACCTAGAGATTCAAAGTAACAGGCGGCGCACTCCGGGTATTCTATCGCAGACAAACAAACAAACATCCAATAAGTACTCATCTAATGCACAGGTAAAAGTCAAATAAGAGAACTAACCAGAAAGTTCAACTTAAGAACTCCGGTTTGCAAAAAGAATCAAATCGAATGAAGCAACGAAAGTCAAACGGCGAAAGAAAACAACTTCGTTCTACTAATCTGGATCTAAGGCAATTTTTTTACTGTGGGAAAAACTTGTTTAAGTTGGTGAACCGGATAGAGGGTTTCGAGACGAAACTCTAGGCGCTTGAATCGCCTGATTCTGATAAACGAGCGAAAAGTTATACTAAAACGAAAATCGGATCAGAAATCGCGATCACAAAATAATCACGGAAAATCCGAGAAAAAGAAAAACAACGAACGGATTAACGAACGAACGTTCGTTAACCGGATCTAAACGACGAATATGTTCGTTAAAACGAACGAACGCTCGTTATTTAGACTAAACCAAAAATAAAACCGATCTAATAAAAAACGGAACCAAAAAAACCGACGAAAACCGATGGAAAACCGATCATTTTTTTAAACCGGCAGCGCGGATTACGAGGCGAACCTCGGGCGGCGGGTCGGCGAGGCGGCGGCGGCGGGGTCCGGCGAGGCGGCGCGGCGGCGGCGGCGCGGCGGGCGAGGCGCGGCGGCGGCGCGAGGCTAGGGTTTGGCTCGGGTGGGCTGCCCCGGCTTATAAAGCCTGCCGGGCCAGAGTCCCAGGCAGACACAGCCCGGTTAGGTCGGTGCGCGTTTTTTAAATTTTCCCCGACTTCTAAAATCAAGCCGGACAAAGTGAACATTTATTTGGGGCCTAAATGCAATTTTGAAAAACGCATATTTTTCCTAAATTCAACTAAAATATCAAAAAATTCCGAAATAAAATCTTATTTGATTTCTTTATTAAATCCTCAATATTTCTTTATTTTGGGAATGTCATTTTATTCCCTCTCTCATAATTTTGTAATAGAAATAATTGATGATAAAATAAATAAAAATCAAATGATCCTATTCTCAATTTTTGAGAAAACTCAAATATAAAAATAACGAAATCCCCAACTCTCTCTGTGGGTCCTTGAGTTGCTTAGGATTTCTAGGATCGAAACCAAAAGCAAATAGAATATGATATGCATTGATGATCTAATGTATAACATTCCAAATTGAAAATTTGGGATGTTACAATGCTCCATGGCGTTCAAAACATTTTTGAAGTCCCGGTTCTAAGCCGTAAAGCATGGCGCACTAAACTATCAAGTAGTCATCATACCGAGCTTGCCAAACGTTCATAACGTCTGCATCTGCTCCTGCAATAGGTCCGTCACCTAGTGGTGCATCAAGGACATAATTCTTCTGTGCAGCAATGAGGATAATCCTTAGATCACGGAGCTAGTCCGCATCATTGCTACTAACATCTTTCAACATAGTTTTCTCTAGGAACATATCATAAATAAAACGAGGAAGCTATACGCGAGCAATTGATCTACAACATATATATGCAAAATACTACTAGGAATAAGTTCATGATAGATTTAAGTTCAAGTAATCATATTACTTAAGAACTCCCACTTAGATAGACATCCTTCTAATCATCTAAGTGATCACGTTATCCATATCAACTAAACCATGTCCGATCATCACATGAGATGGAGTGGTCTTCAATGGTGAACATCTCTATGTTGATCATATATACTATATGATTCACATTCGACCTTTCGGTCTCCAGTGTTCCGAGGCCATATCTGCATATGCTAGGCTCGTCAAGTTTAACCCGAGTATTCTGTGTGTGCAAAACTGGCTTGCACCCTATGTGACCATAGAGCTTATCACACCCGATCATCACATGGTGTCTCGGCACGACGAACTGTAGCCATGGTGCATACTAAGGGAGAACACTTATACCTTGAAATTTAGTGAGAGATCATCTTATAATGCTACCGTCAAACTAAGCAAAATAAAATGCATAAAGGATAAACATCACATGCAATCAATATAAGTGATATGATATGTCCATCATCATCTTGTGCCTTGGATTTCCATCTCCAAAGCACCGTCATGATCACCATCGTCACCGGCTTGACACCTTGTTCTCCATCGAAGCATCGTTGTCGTCTCACCAACTATTGCTTCTACGACTATCTCTACCGCTTAGTGATAAAGTAAAGCAATTACATGGCAATTGTAGTTCATACAATAAAGCGACAACCATATGGCTGCTACTAGTTGCCGATAACTGTGTTACAAAACATGATCATCTCATACAATAAAATTTAGCATCATGTCTTGACCATATCACATCACAACATGCCCTGCAAAAACAAATTAGACATCCTCTACTTTGTTGTTGCAAGTTTTACGTGGCTGCTACGGGCTGAGCAAGAACCGTTCTTACCTACGCATCAAAAACCACAACGTGGTATAGTGATTGCTTTTTTGATCTTCAGAAAGAGCCCTGTTCATTGAATCCGATTCAACGAAAGTTGGAGAAACTGACACCCACCAGCCACTTATGTGCGAAGCACGTCGGTAGAACCAGTCTCGCGTAAGCGTACGCGTAATGTCGGTCTGGGCCGCTTCATCCAACAATACCACCGAATCAAGAAACAACTAGTGACGGCAAGCAATATGTATATACCCACGCCCACAACTCCTTTGTGTTCTACTCGTGCATATAACATCTACGCATAAACCTGGCTCGGATGCCACTGCTGGGGAACGTAGAAATTTCAAAAAAATTCCTACGCACATGCAAGATCATGGTGATGCATAGCAACAGGAGGGGAAGAGTGTTGTCCACGTACCCTCATAGACCGTAAGAGGAAGCGTTATAACAACAGGGTTAATGTAGTCGTACGTCTTCACGATCGACCGATCCTAGTACTGAAAGTACCACACCTCCGCGATCTGCACACATTCGGCTCGGTGACGTCCCACGAACTCTGGATCCAGTTGAGTGTCGAGGGAGAGCTTCTTCAGCACGACGGCGTGATGCCTGTGATGATGATGCTACCGTCGTAGGGCTTCGCCTAAGCACTACGATGATATGACCGAGGTGGATTATGGTGGAGGGGGGCACCGCACACGGCTAAGGGATCAATGATCAAGTTGTGTGTCTATGGGATGCCCCCTGGCCACGTATATGAAGGATGGAGGGAGGAGGAGGCCGGCCCTCATAGGGCGCGCCCAAAGTGTGGAGTCCTACTAGGACTCCCTAGTCCTAGTAGGATTCCACCTCCCATATGGAATAGGAAAAAGGGAAGGGAGAAGGAGAAGGAAGGAAGGGGGCGCCCCCTTTCCCTAGTCCAATTCGGACCAGTCCATGGGGAAGGGGCACGGCCACCCTTGAGGCCTTTCTCTCCTTTCCAGTATGGTCCATTAAGGCCCAATACGAATTCCCGTAACTCTCCGGTACTCCGAAAAATACCTGAATCACTCAGAACCTTTCTGATGTCCGAATATAGCCTTCCAATATATCGATCTTTACGCCTCGACCATTTCGAGACTCCTCGTCATGTCCCCAATCTAATCCGGGACTCCGAACAAACTTTGGTCATCAAATCTCATAACTCCTAATACAAATCGTCACGGAACGTTATGCGTGCGGACCCTACGGGTTCGAGAACTATGCAGACATGACCGAGACTCATCTCCGGTCATTAACCAATAGCGGAACTTGGATGCTCATATTGGCTCCTACATATTCTACGAAGATCTTTATCGGTCAAACCGCAGAACAACATACGTTGTTCCCTTTGTCATCGGTATGTTACTTGCCCGAGATTCGATCGTCGGTATCGTCATACCTAGTTCTCGTTACGGGCAAGTCTCTTTACTCATTTCATAATGCATCATTCCGTAACTAACTCATTAGTCACATTGCTTGCAAGGCTTATAGTGATGTGCATTACCAAGAGGGCCTAGAGATACCTCTCCGATACACGGAGTGACAAATCCTAATCTCGATCTATGCCAACTCAACAAACACCATCGGAGACACCTGTAGAGCATCTTTATAATCACCCAATTACGTTGTGATGTTTGATAGCACACAAGGTGTTCCTATGGTATTCGGGAGTTGCATAATCTCATAGTCTGAGGAACATGTATAAGTCATGAAGAAAGCAGTAGCAAAGAAACTGTAATGATCATAATGCTAAGCTAACGAATGGGTCTTGTCCATCACATCATTCCCCTAATGATGTGATCCCGTTCATCAAATGACAACACATGTCTATAGTTAGGAAACATAACCATCTTCAATAAACGAACTAGTCAAGTAGAGGCATACTAGGGACACTTGTGTTTTGTCTATGTATTCACACATGTACTAAGTTTCTGGTTAATACAATTCTAGCATGAATAATAAACATTTATCATGAAATAAGGAAATAAATAATAACTTTATTATTTCCTCTAGGGCATATTTCCTTGACTATTTGGATCTCTTTCTTCAGAGGTGGTGATGATTGATAACCTACAAGTATAGTGGATCACAACAGTTTTTGAGGGTAGAGTATTCAACCCAAATTTATTGATTCGATAGAAGGGGAGCCAAAGAATACTTGCAAGTATTAGCAGCTGACTTGTCAATTCAACCACACCCGGAGATTAATTATCTTGAGCAAAGTGATTAGTAGCAAAGTAGTATGATAGTTTTGATAGTAGTAGCAACAACAATAGTAACGGTAACAGTGATAGCAATGATTTTGTAGCAAGTGTAACAGTAACGGTAGAAGTAGTAACTTAGCAGGAACAATAGAAGAGAAATTCGTAGGCATTGGATTGGTGAATTTGTTGGATGATATTCATCATGTAACAGTTATAACCTAGGGCGATACAACACTAGCTCCAGTTCATAAACATAATTTAGGCATGTATTCTGTAAATAGTCATACGTGCTTATGGAAAGAACTTGCATGACAACTTTTGTCCTACCCTCCCGTGGCAGCGGGGTCCTATTGGAAAACAAGGGATATTAAGGTCTCCTTTTCATAAAGATCCGGAACAAAGCATTAGCACATAGTGAATACATGAACTCCTCAAACTACGGTCATCACCGGAAAGTATCCCAACTACTGTCACTCCGGGGTCTGCGGATCATAACACGTAATAGGTGAATATAACTTGCAAGATCAGATCTAGAATATAGATATAATGGTGATGACATAAACGGTTCAGATCTGAAATCATGGCACCCGGGCTCAAAGTGACAAGCATTAAGCATGGAAATGTCATATCTACATCAATCTCAGAGCATAGTGGACACTAGGGATCAAGCCCTAAAAAAACTAACTCGATTACATGATGAATCTCATCCAACTCCTCACCGACCAGCACACCTATGAAGGAATTACTCACTCCTGGTGGGGAGCATCATGGAATTGGCGATGGAGAAGGGTTGGTGATGACAAAGATCAAAGATCTCCCTCTCCAGAGCCCCAAGCGGACTCAATATCTGGCCTACCGAGGAAGAACAGAGGTGGCAGCGGCTCCGTCTCGTGAAACACGATAATTCTTTCTCCCTCATTTTTCCTCCGAAAATAGGTATCTATGGAGTTGGATTCAGGGTCTGCGGGGCCACCAGGTGGGGATAACCCGCCTGGGCGCGCCAGGAGGGGGGCGCCCTGGTGGGTTGTGCCCACCCAGGGGCTCCCTTCGGTGGTTCTTGGCTCCGGTATTTTTCTTCTATTCCATAAAAAATCCTCGCAAAGTTTTGTTCCAATCCGAGAACTTTTATTTTTGCACAAAACAACACCATGGCAGTTCTACGGAAAACAACATCAGTCCAGGTTAGTTTCATTCAAATCATGCAAATTAGAGTCCAAAACAAGAGGAAAAGCATTGGGAAAAGTTGATACGACAGAGACGTATCAACTCCCCCAAGCTTAAACCTTTGCTTGTCCTCAAGTAATTCAGTTGATAAATTGAAAGTGAAAAAGAAAATCTTTTACGAACTCTTTTGCTCTTGTTTACATAAATAAGCTTAAGTAGCACCCAGGTTTTCAGCCAAGATCATGATTAACCATGTCGACAATAACTCCTAAAAATTATATTAACTCAAATCAATGGCATAATCAATTAGCGAGCAATAATAAGATATCTAAAATGACAACGCTTTGTCAAAACAACCATGATATAATATGAAACTAGTGGTATCTCGCTAGCCCTTTCCGAGACCGCAAAACATAAATGCAGATCACCTCCAAAGTTCAAGCAGCGACTAAACATTGTAATTCATGGTAGAGAAGATCCGGTCATGATGCAGCCAACATTAGCTACACACAATGCATGAGGATGGCAATAGTGCTCTCAGGATCTGGCGCTTATTTGAGAAGGTGATGACACAACATAAAAGTAAATATATAGTCCCTTCACAGAGGGAAGCACAGATTTGCAGTGGTGCCAGAGCTCAAAATTTTAAAATATAAGTAAATGAAATTTTGAGAAATGCACCCTTCTTGTTTACTTCGCGACCATTAGTTATCGGTATCTTCCATGATAAACACATTAGTGGTGGTTCCCAAGCGATAAAAAGTAAAGGTTTACTCCCCCTCCACCAACAAACACACTCCACAACTAACCGAATCCACGGATACCATCCATACCAACATCAGTCCTGGGGGTGTTTTGTTTAATTATTTGCAAGTTTGAATTCGGGACTGGGAATCCCTATTATCGCCCCTCTCGTGCAAGGACGAGTGAATAAACACTCATCATGAGAATAACCTGCTTAGCATGGAAGATACTGACTACCTCTTGTCGCTCCATGAACAATCCAGGAACACAAAAAATATATTTATTTGAAGTTTTTAGAGGTGGCACATGAAAATTTACTTAGGACGATGGGGTAATACCGCATATAGGTAGGTATGGTGGACTCATCTGGAATAACTTGAGTTTTAGGATTTTGATGCACAAGCAGTAATTCTGCTTACTATAGGCGAAGGCTGGCAAATAGGTTGAGAAGCGGCCAACTAGAGAGCGAAAACGGCCATGAACATGCATTATGCATAAGTAACATTGGATACTAGCATGAGTAGGATATGAACACCATGAAGATAAATATCATAGAGGCTATGTTGGTTTTGATTCAACTACATGCATGAACATGTGCCAAGTAAAGCGACTCGAACATTCAAAGGAGGATATCATATCATCGTACTACATCACAATCATTTAAACGCAAAGTTGACATCCAAGATAAATCATTATCCACTCCCAGCTACTTAAGCATGGCATAAGAAACTATAATCTCTAATTATCATTGCAAACATGTTTGATCATAATATGCTGAATCATGGATACTAGGTTAAACATATTTACAAAAACAGAACAAGTTGAGTTCATACCCGTTTCTCCCTGCCACAACCAGTTCATCAAATATCGTCATTATTGCCTTTCACTTACACGACCGAATGATATGAAAATAATAATAATATTGCCAGAGTGCTGTGGACTAAGCTAGAATCTGCAAACATTTTATTCAAAGGAGAAGACAATGTAATATGGGCTCTTTGTTAGATCAACAATAACTCATATGAGAGCCACTCAACAATTTCATCGTGGTCTTCTCCTTGGTATGACTCAATAAATGGAAAAGAAATTCGGAGAAACACACTGGAATATTTTTGGATTTTTTGGTTTTTCTTGAAGAATATTTTTGAATATTTTTGGATTTTTTGGTGAGGACGGTTTATCAGTTACGGTTACACTCCAATATCTTTATGCATTGTAGGGTTTATCCCACCCACCAGGATTTCCAGTCGCATGGATGTTCGGTATAGACGAGTTGTCACGACCTTTGGGCTGTCTTGCTCTTGGGAGTAAGCGGGGGCCCTACATGCCACTCATAATTGGACGATTGACCTTCAATTTAGAACTTGAACATAGTGATTTCCTGGTAAGGATTCGCTCGTGTCACAAGTAAATCTTATTGATTTACTGTCAAAATCTTATTGATTTATTGCCATGTTTTCTTACTTTTGCTGCAATTTTACGATGCAAGTTTTGCCATGTCACATTTGTTATAGAATAAACCGTTTGGTTTGCTCTATGATGGTTATTTTTGCAGGTTTCACTTCTTATGTCGTGTCAGTAATGAAGGCACTGTCCATCAGTTATATTACTGGACACAATTGAATCAGCTTGTTGTCTGAGTACAATGTGAAGCGCTATGATGAACTGTAGTTTGTTTTAACAAAAACGCCACAATTAGTCCTTCTCACATTTAGAAGAAGTGAAGAAAAAGACTAGATCAAAGTCACGGAGCCTAGTGAAGTTAGAAAGTTGAAGTACGAAATCATAGCAGACCAGAGACGATCGCTGCTGTCTCACACATCGATACCACCTTTAGCATCGGATCAAGCACCGACACCTGCTCCAACGACACTGGCTCTAGCACTGACAGCGGTAGCAGCTCAGTCTGATCCACTAGAGGGTTGGGCACCGACCGCGTCAGCAGATCAGGATGATCTACCGGAGGATCGGGCACCGACACGGGCACCTGCTCCGACACCGGCACCAGTTCCACGAGGAGCACCATCTCCGGCAGCAGCAGCGGCACTACCAGCGCACTGGCACAGGCACCAGCAACGGCTCTGGCACCTGCACCAACACTTGAAGTTGCACTTGCATCTACTCCGGCCCGTGCAGCGGCAATGGAACCAACACTTGCATTGACAATAGACTGGGTTGCAGTTCACACTTCATATACCAAAGTCCTTACAAAAACCGACATCTCCACCTTGGTAAGCATTGGAAGCCCAAGGGCTTCGTTCTTTTTTCTTTCCATGTTTTTCACATGATTCACTGTGTTGATCTAACTGTTTGTGTATGTCTTCTTGCTTACAAACAAAGAATTCCTAGAGCAACGAGGGAGTCGTTCAATAATCTGGGCGACGGTGGCCAAGTTTCTCTTACCATGTGCTACCTTGGTGTGAATGAACCTCTTCAATATACCATAAGTACAAAGGATGGTCGCATAATGATTGATGCTAAAGGATGGTCAAGGTTCAAAACTCCATCAAATCTTGCGGTAGGGGATGATGTCAAAATCGAACTTTCTAAGCAAGGAGAGCTGCTCCTAATCAACTTTGAAATTCTTCAGTAGCAGCACGCAACTGCTGAACTGATCTATCCTCCGAGAGCTTTTGATGTAATAATATGGCATGGTAAAACAAGTGTCATGTGTGTATAAGTAGTATGGCAGTATTATTTATCATGTAGGATATCGTGAAAGAATTGCAACTCTGATTGCTAGTTAGGAACTATCGTTCGATTTCATTCTAACAACTGTCGTCTTTATTTAATTTGTATATTCACCTTGTGACAACATCTAAAACCAGCACCGTATTGATCGCTTGCAATACGAAATGCGTTGAGTTTGAACACATGGGCCCCCAAACATGCAGGCCCACCGGCCTGTGGCCCAAAGTCCAGAACCGTCAGCTTATCTGGGTATTATATTCTCATCTTAACCTCCATATTATGTTGTGATATAAAATATTTTTGTATTTCTTTAAAGAGGGAGTATCTATCTATCAAAAATATATTTATGTGTAACGAGTTACTCCTACCTTTCTACTTCCTTTCGCTGATATGCGGGGCATCCGGCAATGGGGTCCACGTGCCATGCACCAAATTAGAGGGCCCAACTGCATGATAGACTCACCCCGGTTGTAGCGCCGCAGTAATGCCCAATGAGCCATCAAATCACAAAACCCCGCACCTTTCTAGCAGTAGCAGTAAGCTGGACGGACGAAGCAACAATATTTCATTGGGCCTGAATCCCCTTCTCCCTCGTCTGCTTGTTCAGAGAAAACCTCCTCTCTGCAACTGCGTACAGTTTTCTCATGGAGAACCATGTACAAATTCTTCATCCATCCCCGATAAATCCTAGTCCCTTGATCGTGGGTAATCCCAGGATGGCAGCCGCCGTCGTTGATGCACTTTTCTTCCTACTAAATCTAGTGTGTTTCATTTGCAGTGCCCAAAGTGCGAGGACTCTACAAGTTTCTGCGCCCTCGGCGAGATGCCACACTTGTTCCTTCTCATCCTAACATAGGACTTTAAAATGCGCACAATATGTTTGTAGCGACCCGACCCGAATGGATCAAGTCTCTGTGCTCCGGTGTCATCCCTGGATCAGTAATGCTGACACCACACAGTACTTCGAAGGATTTATAGCAGAGTAGCAATCACACACTTATTACATCGATGTCTCAAAGAGAACTTAATACAATAAATATGGCTTAAGGCCATCTAAATATGATAACAGCAGAAGGCTTGGAAGATAAATGGGTCCATCAACTCCAACGGCATCACTGAGTATAGAACCACGACCTAAAAGCACCTTACTCGTCGTCTGAAATGTCTACAACATGAAATTTGCAGCCCGAAAACGGGTCAGCACATGGAATATGCTGGCAAGGTAACACATAGAGAGTAATGAACAGTAATGAGCTATACTATATGCATGTATGGCTGGTGGAAAGCTCTATGGTTACAGTTTTGCGTAAAGCCAGTTTTTCCCTACTGCAAAGGAATAAATTTATTTAACTATCATGGTAGTTGAACATCGAGAATGGTTGACAGCATTCCGATCCCAATTAAGTGAACAATTAAAACCCAACAATATTAATTAGAAGTAACATGATGGAATTCACATGATATTCAAGTACTAGATACTCAAGTTGTCCATA
This sequence comes from Triticum urartu, assembly GCF_056163025.1. Classification (NCBI taxonomy): domain Eukaryota; kingdom Viridiplantae; phylum Streptophyta; class Magnoliopsida; order Poales; family Poaceae; genus Triticum; species Triticum urartu. The sequence continues at coordinate 318,577,906 of NC_141875.1, read as the reverse complement.
ACCGGGGACACGGCTAATCATGATTAGTTTATTACACTCTGCAGAGGTTTGCGCACTTTTCCCCACAAGACTCGATCGCCTCCGCTGGTTTTCTCGCACTGCATGGTGTTTGAGAAACGGATGGCCGAGACATAGTCTTTCAGAAGCGCTAGCACCTTACGATGGGTAGACCGGTACACCTACATCCCCTACATCTGCCAGTCTACCACTGTAAGAGTTCGCACGACTTAATCAACTACGCCAGAGCCCATAATGGCTTGTGGCTGCATAGGGAAGTTACTAGCATGAATGATCTTATGATCCCTTTGAGCCTGGGTGGCGGTCCGAAGAAAACAGGCAAGTCCTGATAGAAATAGGTGCCTCAATCCACCCAGATGTGTGTTTAAGTTGCCACCTTAGATAAACCATTAATTAACAATACTCACATCTGTCATGGATATCACTCACCCAATCCACGTCTACTAGCATAGCATGGCATAATAAGCAAACGTAGAAGTAACTCCCAAAGGTTTCATAATAATACAGGTAATAGGTACTACCTCATCTACTTCCCATCCCACAATTTAATTAGATCCTAAATCATGCAGTGTTTGAGGATTGATCTAATGCAATAAAACTGGGTTGTAGAAAAGGTATGATCAAAGTGTTACTTGCCTTGCTGATGATCCGCGAGACCTAGAGATTCGAAGTAACAGGCGGCGCACTCCGGGTAATCTATCGCAGACAAACAACAAGCATACAATAAGTACTCATCTAATGCACAGGTAAAACTCGAACAAGAGATCGAACCAGAAAGTTCAACTTAAGAACTCCGGTTGCAAAGAAAGAACGAACCGAACAAAGCAACGGAAAACAAACGGCGGAAGAAAACAACTCGGTTCTAGCAAGTTGAAACTAGGTCAAATTTTACCATAACAAAAACTTGTTTAAGTTGATTAGTCGGAACGGCGGTTTCGAAACGAAACTCCAGGCGCTTGAATCACCTGATTCCGATAAACGAGCGAGAAGATAAACTAGAACGAAGATCGGATCTGAAATCGCGATCGGAAAACCGCGGAATAAATCCGACGAAAAAGAAAACGACGAACGGTTAAACGAACGGACGTTCATTAACCAAGAATAACCGGTGATCACGTTCGTTAAGACGAACGGTCCGGCGAACGCTCGCTAAACAACTAAACCGAAAAAATGAAAAACCGATCTAGGGTTTCGGAAAAAACCCGAAACAAACGAAAGAAAACCGGAATGGTTATTTTAAAAAAACCGAACCGAGGGGAGGGGTGGCGCGGCGCGGCGGCTACCTCGGCGAGGGGCTCCGGCGGCGGGCGGCGGCGGCAGGCGGCGCGGCGGCGGCTGCTGCTGCTTGGGGCGGCGGGTTGGTGTGGGGAGGAGAGGGGGGGGTGGCTAGGTATTTAAAGGGGGGGGGGGGAAGGAGGGTGGCTTGGGGGAGGGGGCAAGCAAGGGCGGCGGCGGTGGCTAAGTCTGACTAGGACTCGGCGCGGCGGCGGGGCTGCGCGCGGGGAGGAGGCCGGCTGGGCCTTGGCCCAGGCGGGGTGCTGCGATTTTTTTTAAATAGTTACGCGCACTAAAAAACAAAGAAAAGAAAATCTAAACGAACTCCAAAAATCCCAAAGTAAATTTTCCCCGACTCCTAAAAACGAGTCGAACAAAAAGAACTTTACTCGGGGCCTAGATGCAATTTTTGAAAACACGCATTTTTCCCTAATCCAAATAAAATGCAAATAAACACCGGAAAAATCCAAAATATGATTTATTTATTAAATCTTCATTTTTCCTAAATTTGGGAAAAGTCATATTATTTCCCTCTCTCATATTTTGATATTGGAAAAATAATTGAAGATGAAATAAATAAATCAAATGATCCTCTTTTCAAAATTTGAGAAAACTCAAATATGAAAATGACGAAATCTCCAACTCTCTCCGAGGGTCCTTGAGTTGCGTGAAATTTCTAGGATCGACCAAAATGCAAGAAAATATGATATGCATGATGATCTACTGTATAACATTCCAAATTGAAAATTTGGGATGTTACAAACCTACCCCCCTTAAGATGAATCTCGCCCTCGAGATTCGGGTTGGCTAGAAAATAGGTGAGGGTGGTCCTTGAGCAAATCTTCTTCTCTCTCCCAGGTGGCTTCATCCTCTGAGTGGTGGTTCCACTGAACTTTGCAAAACTTGATAACCTTACTGCGAGTAACTCTGCTGGCAAAATCGAGAATCTTGACTGGTTTCTCCTCATACGTTAAGTCATCCTTCAACTGAATCGCTTCAAGTGGCACTGTATCTCTTAGCGGTACCTCCGCCATCTTGGCGTGACATTTCTTCAGCTGAGAAACATGGAATACATCATGAACTCCTGACAGTCCCTCTGGTAATTCCAACTTATAAGCGACTTCTCCCATACGTTGCAAGATCTTATACGGTCCAACGAAACGCGGTGCTAATTTTCCCTTAACTCCAAAGCGCTTAACTCCTCGAAGTGGGGATACTCGAAGATAAACTCTGTCTCCGATTTCGTAAACTGCCTCCTTGCGTTTAGAATCTGCGTAGCTCTTCTGCCTGGACTGGGCTACCTTGAGCCTATCTCGAATCAACTTCACCTTCTATTCAGACTCTTTAATCAAATCGGGTCCAAATAACTGACGGTCTCCAACTTCGTCCCATGACAACGGTGTCCTGCACCTCCTTCCATATAAAGCTTCGAAAGGTGCTATCTTCAAACTGGTTTGGTAACTGTTGTTATAAGAAAACTCCGCGTACGGCAAGTTATCGTCCCAACTAGATCCATAATCTAGTGCAAAAGCTCTCAGCATATCTTCCAAAATCTGATTGACTCTCTCGGTCTGTCCATCTGTCTGCGGATGAAAAGCTGTGCTGAACTCTAGCCTCGTACCCAAAGTCTCATGCAACTGATTCCAAAACTTCGAGGTAAATTGAGTTCCTCTATCTGATACGATACTCCTCGGAACTCCATGCAAACAAATGATTCTAGTCATGTATATCTTTGCCAACTTAGCACTGGTGTAAGTGGTCTTAACTGGAATGAAATGTGCTACCTTCGTCAAACGATCAACTACTACCCATATCGAGTCATAGCCTGCCTTCGTCCTGTGTAGTCCTGTGATAAAATCCATGCCTATCTTATCCCACTTCCATTAGGGTATCGGCAATGGTTGCAACAATCCGGCTGGCTTCTGATGTTCTGCCTTTACTCTATGACACACATCACAAACAGCTACATATGCTGCAATATCCTTCTTCATTCCGGTCCACCAGAATGTTTCCTTCAAATCCAAATACATCTTGGTATTTCCTGGGTGAATCGAATACGGTGAATCATGTGCCTCTTGCAGAATCAACTTTCTGATCTCTGGGTCATTTGGCACATAACACGGTCCTCAAACCATAGGGTATCGTGCTCATCCTCACGAAATCCCTTTGCTTTTCCTTTGCTCATTTTCTCTTTTATAGAAGCAATCTCCTTGTCAGATTTCTGAGCCTCTCTGATTTTATCCATCAATGTTGACTGAATCTCCAATGCTGCTACATAGCCTCTTGGAACTATCTCCAAACATAGCTCACGAAGGTTCTCTGCTAATTCCTTGGGTATTTCTCCTGTCATTAACGTATTGACATGGCTCTTACGGCTCAATGCGTCAGCTACTACATTAGCTTTTCCGGGATGGTAATGCAATCTCATATCATAATCCTTGATGAGTTCCAACCATCTCCTTTGTCTGAGGTTCAACTCCTTCTGGGTGAAAATGTACTTCAAACTCTTGTGATCCGTGTACACCTCACAATGATTTCCAATGAGGAAATGTCTCCACGTCTTCAATGCATGCACTACGGCTGCTAACTCCAAGTCATGTGTGGCATAATTCAACTCATGAGGCTTCAGTTGTCATGAAGCATACGAAACAACTCTACCTTCCAGCATAAGCACTGCTCCAAGTCCTCGATGTGAAGCGTCACAATACACCTCATAATCCTTGGTCTGATCTGGCAAAATCAACACTGGTGAGGTAACCAAGCGTTTCTTCAACTCCTGGAAACTAGCCTCACACTCCTCAGTCCATTTGAACTTAGTATCCTTCTTCAACAATTCAGTCATAGGCTTTGCAATCTTTGAAAAGTTCTCAATGAATCTCCGGTAGTATCCTGCGAGTCCAAGAAAACTCCGGATCTCTCCAACTGTCGTTGGGGCTTCCCATTCGGTTACGGTCTCAACCTTTGTGGGGTCAACTGCTATCCCTTCTCCGGATACAACATGTCCAAGAAATCCAACTTCCTTTAACCAAAACTCACATTTGCTGAATTTGGCATATAACTGATGTTCCCTTAGTTTCTCCAAAACCAAACGCAAATGTTCCTTATGCTCCTCTTCATTCTTTGAATAAACCAGGATGTCATCAATGAACACTACGACGAACTTATCCAAAAACTCCATAAATACCTTGTTCATCAGGTTCATAAAATAGGTAGGTGCGTTAGTCAGTCCAAATGACATGATGGTATACTCTTACAATCCGTATCTCGTGGTGAATGCTGTCTTAGGTATGTCCTGCTCTCGAATCTTCAACTGATGGTACCCTGATCGCAAATCGATCTTGGAAAACACTTTAGCTCCTTGCAAACGATCAAACAGATCATTAATCATTGGCAGTGGGTACTTGTTCTTGATGGTTACTTCGTTCAATCCACGGTAATCAACAACCATCCTTAATGATCCATCCTTCTTCTCCACTAGAAGTACAGGTGATCCCCAAGGCGAAGAACTTGGGCGAATGTAACCTTTATCCAGTAACTCCTTAATCTGGTTCTTAATTTCCACCAAATCTTTTGCTGGCATCCGGTAAGGTCGCTTCGATATTGGGCCTGTACCTGGCAAAAGCTCAATTAAGAACTCTAGGTCCCTATCAAGTGGCATTCCCGGCAATTCCTCAGGAAATACATCAGGGTAATCCTTCACCACTAGTACTTCTTCCTGCACAACTCCTGATACAGAATTTACTTGTGTCCCATATGGCGCATGTCGGGATACATACTTGATCCTTCTTCCTTCTGGCGTTGTGAGCAAAATTGTCTTACTGGCGCAATCGATGTTTCCTCCATACATCGACAGCCAATCCATACCGAGAATTACATCCAGACCTTGGGATTCCAGAATGATTAAATCCGTTGGGAAAACATGCCTTCCTATACTTAATGGCACTTGAAAACATCCTTGACTGGCCATGTACTCTGCTCCTGGCGAGCTTACTAGCATAGGTGTTTTAAGAACCCTAGTGGGTAGGCTATACTTTTCCACAAATCCCCTAGATATGTATGAATGCGATGCACCAGTATCGAAAAGAACGAGTGCGGTAAATGACTTAACCAAAAACTTACCGATTACTGCATCAGGCTGAGCTTCAACCTCCTCCACATTAACGTGGTTCACCTGTCCCCTGTTGAAAGGGTTCGGCTTCTTTCCAGAGCTTCCATTTCCATTTTGGCCTTCGGGACATTCATTGGCATAATGTCCGGTCTTGGAACACTTGAAACAGGTGACTTGACTCAGATCTCTCTTGGCTGGGGTTGATGGGATGGTACGGTTCTGGCCGTTGCTTCCTCCATTCCCATTACCATTCTTGTGGCCATTATGGTTGTGCGAACTACCTCCTTCATGGGTATGCTGAAAATGAACTCCCGGTTTAGGGGTAAAATGGGGCTTCTGCTGGGCTCCAGAGTTATACTTCCCCTGTCCATACTTCCTCTTGCGGTTCTCAATCTGCTGTTGCTTCCCTTCAATCATGATGGCACGATCTACCAACTCCTGGTAGTTGTTGAAACTTGCTACCATCAACTGCATACTCAACTCATCATTTAGTCCTTCCAGAAACTTCTCCTGCTTAGCTACATCCGTAGCAACGTCATCTGGGGCATAACGTGCTAACTTACTAAAATCATCAACGTACTGGCCAACTATCCTTCCTCCTTGGCGTAAGTTGCGAAACTCACGCTTCTTCATGGCCATAGCTCCTGCTGAAACATGGGCAGTGCGGAAAGCTTGCTGAAACTGATCCCATGTGACAGTGTCAACTGGGTAAGTGGCTGTGAAATTCTCCCACCATGCTGCCGCGGGTCCGTCAAGCTGATGTGCGGCAAACTTCACTTTCTCACCATCTGTGCATCCTGCAGTGGTCAACTCCCTTCCTATCTTGCGGAGCCAATCGTCTGCTACTATTGGCTCGGTGCTACTGGAAAACACCGGCGGATTCAGCCTAAGAAAACGGGCTAAGTGGTCAACAGGTGGTGGTGGTGGTGGGTTGTTGTTGTTGTTTTGCTGGTTCTGGACTAACAACTGCATCAATTGATTCTGCTGCTGGATCAACTGAGTGAGCTCCGGTGGAAATCCATTGTCACGTCTCGGAGGCATCTGAGGGTTTAGAAAAGACGAGATTTAAGAATAGAGGGGGTCTAAAGAGAAAACACTACCCATATGCACATGAGCAAATGCACACAAAATCACTTCATTCAAATCAAACAAGGGCATACAAACGGTCTAGAACTATCGCAAAAGTGCTCGAACTATAATGTATACATGGGGGAAATACTACTAATATTTGGTGGTCATCTAGAAATTTGAATCGGTGGAAGACTCCATGATATCTGCTCCAGCTTCGTCTTCAAAGTCGGGTTCACTTGGATCCGAATCGGTGTCGTCGATGATGATGTAGTTGTCCGGACATGCGATGTACTTGTCTTCCTTCTTGGATGCTAACTTCCCCTTGAGTTCTTCAATCTTCTGCTTAAGATCGCCATTGTGCCTTGCTAGAGCTACGATCTCGTCCATGTAGTCCTTGCGTGTAGCCTTCAGTTCTCCTTCTAGCTCGATGATCCTTGCCTTCGCATTCTTCAACTCTATCATATCATTGCACATCTGGTTCTCGTGGCGTCGAATGTGCTGGTTTAACTCCTGGATGAAAGATGCAATGGATCTATCCTTCTTGGTGCTGACTAACTCCCATTGTTCATCTCGGCGTCTGCAAATCTGGTAGATAGTGTCCTTAAGGTCTTCTTGATAAACTTCTCCAATGCGTCCCATGGTGATATGAGCTGCCATGCTCTTTCCCAGACTCCAGGTTGGTGCACTGAAAACACTATCTATGGGCTTCATGATTGGCGCGAATGTCCTTCCCGGAACGTGAGCTTGAATCTTCCAGCGCTCCTCTTCAGGCAGAGTGGCGTTGAAGGTCCCGGTGAAGCTTGGTAGTCCAATGTTCAGGTACTTAGTGACTTCCTTCAAGTGAAATCCAAAAGGTGTGCCTTCATCCGGTTGAGCGTACTTAATCTTCGCGTTCGTCATCCTAAAAGAGTAGAAAAGATGAGGAGTTAGAAAATGAGAAGAGAATAGTGATCTATGGCTTTAAACTAGTGGTCGTGTCCTACAGTCAGCGTGTGCTCTGATACCATCTCTGTAGCGACCCGACCCGAATGGATCAAGTCTTTGTGCTCCGGTGTCATCCCTGGATCAGTAATGCTGACACCACACAGTACTTCGAAGGATTTATAGCAGAGTAGCAATCACACACTTATTACATCGATGTCTCAAAGAGAACTTAATACAATAAATATGGCTTAAGGCCATCTAAATATGATAACAGCGGAAGGCTTGGAAGATAAATGGGTCCATCAACTCCAACGGCATCACTGAGTATAGAACCACGACCTAAAAGCACCTTACTCGTCGTCTGAAATGTCTGCAACATGAAAGTTGCAGCCCGAAAATGGGTCAGCACATGGAATATGCTGGCAAGGTAACACATAGAGAGTAATGAACAGTAATGAGCTATACTATATGCATGTATGGCTGGTGGAAAGCTCTATGGTTACAGTTTTGCGTAAAGCCAGTTTTTCCCTACTGCAAAGGAATAAATTTATTTAACTATCATGGTAGTTGAACATCGAGAATGGTTGACAACATTCCAATCCCAATTAAGTGAACAATTAAAACCCAACAATATTAATTAGAAGTAACATGATGGAATTCACATGATATTCAAGTACTAGATACTCAAGTTGTCCATAACCGGGGACACGGCTAATCATGATTAGTTTATTACACTCTGCAGAGGTTTGCGCACTTTTCCCCACAAGACTCGATCGCCTCCGCTGGTTTTCTCGCACTGCATGGTGTTTGAGAAACGGATGGCTGAGACATAGTCTTTCAGAAGCGCTAGCACCTTACGATGGGTAGACCGGTACACCCACATCCCCTACATCTGCTAGTCTACCACTGTAAGAGTTCGCACGACTTAATCAACTACGCCAGAGCCCATAATGGCTTGTGGCTGCACACGGAAGTTACTAGCATGAATGATCTTATGATCCCTTTGAGCCTGGGTGGCGGTCCGAAGAAAACAGGCAAGTCCTGATAGAAACAGGTGCCTCAATCCACCCAGATGTGTGTTTAAGTTGCCACCTTAGATAAACCATTAATTAACAATACTCACATCTGTCATGGATATCACTCACCCAATCCACGTCTACTAGCATAGCATGGCATAATAAGCAAACGTAGAAGTAACTCCCAAAGGTTTCATAATAATACAGGTAATAGGTACTACCTCATCTACTTCCCATCCCACAATTTAATTAGATCCTAAATCATGCAGTGTTTGAGGATTGATCTAATGCAATAAAACTGGGTTGTAGAAAAGGTATGATCAAAGTGTTACTTGCCTTGCTGATGATCCGCGAGACCTAGAGATTCGAAGTAACAGGCGGCGCACTCCGGGTAATCTATCGCAGACAAACAACAAGCATACAATAAGTACTCATCTAATGCACAGGTAAAACTCGAACAAGAGATCGAACCAGAAAGTTCAACTTAAGAACTCCGGTTGCAAAGAAAGAACGAACCGAACAAAGCAACGGAAAACAAACGGCGGAAGAAAACAACTCGGTTCTAGCAAGTTGAAACTAGGTCAAATTTTACCGTAACAAAAACTTGTTTAAGTTGATTAGTCGGAACGGCGGTTTCGAAACGAAACTCCAGGCGCTTGAATCACCTGATTTCGATAAACGAGCGAGAAGATAAACTAGAACGAAGATCGGATCTGAAATCGCGATCGGAAAACCGCGGAATAAATCCGACGAAAAAGAAAACGACGAACGGTTAAACAAACGGACGTTCGTTAACCGAGAATAACCGGTGATCATGTTCGTTAAGACGAACGGTCCGGCGAACGCTCACTAAACAACTAAACCGAAAAAGAAAACGAAAAACCGATCTAGGGTTTCGGATAAAACCGAAACAAACGAAAGAAAACCGGAACAGTTATTTAAAAAAAACCGAACCGAGGGGAGGGGTGGCGCGGCGCGGCGGCTACCTCGGCGAGGGGCTCCGGCGGTGGGACTAGGCGGCGGGCAGCGGCGCTGGCGCGGGGCGGCGGCGGCAGGCGGCGGCAGGCGGCACGGCGGCGGGGCTGTGCGCGGGGAGGAGGCCGGCTGGGCCTTGGCCCAGGCGGGGTGCTGCGATTTTTTTTAAAAAAAAATAGTTACGCACACTGAAAAACAAAGAAAAGAAAATCTAAACGAACTCCAAAAATCCCAAAGTAAATTTTCCCCAACTCCTAAAAATGAGTCGAACAAAAAGAACTTTACTCGGGGCCTAGATGCAATTTTTGAAAACACGCATTTTTCCCTAATCCAAATAAATGCAAATAAACACCGGAAAAATCCAAAATTTGATTTATTTATTAAATCTTCATTTTTCCTAAATTTGGGAAAAGTCATATTATTTCCCTCTCTCATATTTTGATATTGGAAAAATAATTGAAGATGAAATAAATAAATCAAATGATCCTCTTTTCAAAATTTGAGAAAACTCAAATATGAAAATGACGAAATCTCCAACTCTCTCCGAGGGTCCTTGAGTTGCGTGAAATTTCTAGGATCGACCAAAATGCAAGAAAATATGATATGCATGATGATCTACTGTATAACATTCCAAATTGAAAATTTGGGATGTTACAATGTTCCTAGAATCCTCTTTTCTATTCGGGAGGGTGGGGATTTTTGAACATGTTGTCGACTAATTTGGAAATTTGGATTGCTATATTGGATAAAAGGTACTAGTACCATGGTCAACACTGATGTGAAAGAGGAAATTATTTCTAGATTTGGATAGCAAATACATTGTGTTCTCATATTATGGTTCCCGCAGTGCATTCCTTGCTCTGCCAGAACACATGTACTCAAGATGGTTGGCCTTGCCATAACTGAATACACCAGCTTAATGGCCACATTGAAGACAAGCCATGGATATAAGTTCCAAGTTGGGTTCATGAACCAAGAAGATCACTGCTTTTTTATGGACGAACTTGGATAAACTTTCTCAAGTGTTACAGACTGAAAGTTGGCGCACAAATGTTGATGGAAATAGCAGAACCTGGTCTCATCTTCATTGTGATCTTCCACCCCGACATTGTTGCAGTTGTTCATCGATGTTAGTTTTGTATCTGGTTCTTGCATGTTGCCTCGATTATTTATTAATCCACCTATTCTGTCTAACTAATCACAATTTGACTTTAGAAGTAGCAACGTTGTGATTCCCTTCTCTCACGAAGATGCTACTTCTAACTAATATTTCTTATAATCGGTGGCACGTGTAGGTTATTTCAAAGTTCAGAACACTACTCGTTTGTTATTCTATAAGAACTCGACAATTACTGATGGCACTGAAGTTGACTGGGACGACATCCACCAGTTCCTACACGTTATTGATCGTCTTGAGGTCCTTGTGGGACATTTCAATGGTGGAAGGCCACGTGGGATATGTGTGCCACTGGTGCACACGTTGAACAGGTCCAACTGTGTCAAGAAACTTATGGTACGAGCTGTTTTCTATTATATATGTTGTTCATAAACTCTTGCTTACACATAGTTTTACAGTTGTGATCTTCTTCAAACAGAAATTGCCTAGTTCTATTGTTCCTATATAGATGCCTGACCATGGTCGGGTCAGACTTACGCTTGGTCACAACATGATGTTTATGTCGACCTACTCCATTTACCTTGGAGGTGAAAAGATACTTATTCATGGGTGGTCTTAAATAATGAAGGCCCGTCTGTCAGTGTCAAAACCGGTGGATCTCGGGTAGGGGGTCCCGAACTATGCGTCTAAGGCGGATGGTAACAGGAAGCAGGGAACATGATGTTTTTACCCAGGTTCGGGCCCTCTTGATGGAGGTAAAACCCTATGTCCTGCTCGATTTATTCTTGATGATATGGGTATTACAAGAGTTGATCTACCACGAGAGCGGAGAGGCTAAACCCTAGAAGCTAGCCTATGGCATGATTGTATGTTGTCCTATGGACTAAAACCCTCCAGTTTATATAGACACCGGAGGGGGCTAGGGTTACACAAGGTCGGTTACAAAGGAGGAGATATCCATATCCGTACTGCCTAGCTTGCCTTCCACGCCAAGTAGAGTCCTATCCGGACACGGGACGAAGTCTTCGATCTTGTATCTTCATAGTCCAACAGTCCGGCCAAAGATATAGTCCGGCTATCCGGAGACCCCCTAATCCAGGACTCTCTCAGTAGCCCTTGAACCAGGCTTCAATGACGATGAGTCCGGCGTGCATTGTTGTCTTCGGCATTGCAAGACGGGTTCCTCCTCCGAATACACCATGGAAGAATTTGAATACAAGGATAGTGTCCGACCCTACAAAATAAGTTACACATACCACCGTAGAGAGAATAATATTTCCACAAATCTAATTTGCTGACTTGTTTTGGCAACATGGCATCATGCCATGGCTCGGTGATTATTCAAACCGTTTTTCTTCAACCAGCTCCACACATAACGCGAGGCAGTTTCTTGACACGTCTTGTCAAAGCAGAGATCGTGTTCCCCTAATTACGAGATTCTCATCAATAGGGTCATGGGTAACCCAACCGTGCCTAGGACTCCTAGATTTTAGGCAAGTCCCAAACGGCCACTAGGAGGACGCTTGATATTCACCCTCTTTATAAAGGGACAAGGCTTTTACTTTTTACCTCCCGTGCTCAATCGAATCCTTCCCCTGCCTCGAGTTCTAACACCCAAAGCCCAGGTCAGGTGCTTCGGACCTTCAATCATGTCCGGATCTAGCCTTCAAGGCCGGTGGATGCCCTCCTCCATTACGGAAGAGGATATCAAGAAGCTGAGGGAGGCCAGATACCTGACCGCCGAGGTTTCGCATCGGCTTCCTGCCCGAGGGCAGGTCGTCCCTACTCCCGAACCCAACGAGAATGTTGTGTTCATCTCCCACTTCCTCCGAGGTCTAGGCCTCACTCTGGATCCCTTCGTTAGGGGTTTGATGTTCTATTACAGGCTAGATTTCCACGATCTAGCCCTGGACTCCTTTCTCCACATCTCGGCATTTATTGTCGTATGTGAGGCCTTCCTCCGCATTACCCCTCACTTCGGCATGTGGCTCAATACCTTTGACGTGAAGCCGAAGATGGTCGAGGGGCAGCATGTAGCATGCGGAGGCGCATTAATAAGCAAGATCGCTGGAGCACCATGGCCGAAGGGTTCCTTTCCAGAGGCGTCCGGATTATGGCAACAGGAGTGGTTTTACATCACAGCTCCCAGAAGTGCCAAGTGGGTGGCTGCCCCTGCTTTCCGCGCGGGCCCTCCACCACAACTGATGTCATGGATTAGCAGAGGGCTGAGCTGGGGTCCAGCCAAGGACGTGCCTATACTGTAGAGCCGCATTCAAGATCTCTTCGAAGGAGATTTCAGTCTGGTTATGGTGGTGCAAGTCATGCTGATTCGTCGAGTCCAGCCTTGCAAACGTCGGCCCCTCCGCATGTGGGAGTTCAACCCAGAAGGACCGCGCGCTATTCAGAATTTCCTTGGCCTGACGCACGAGGAGATGTACAAATCGTTCTTCGGACCCCAAATAGAGTGTTCGGACACCACCAAGGACGTGGGCCTGAGGAGCAACCGCACCGCGGCCCAAGTAAGTAATCCTCTAGCCGAACATACTGTCTTTTATTTATCATAACATCATTCTGGAGAATCTCTCTTTGACCAGGACTGGATAACAAAGGTGAAGATGATCCGGTGTTCGGCCCCCCTTCCTGAAGGCTTGGACAATCCAGTGCTGGAGAAGATGCTCGAGCCGGCACCTTGCCAGGTGCCCTCAAAGGTAGATGAAGGGGGGAATAAAGAGGGAAAAGGCGGGCCTCCACCGCTACCTATTCCGACCGAGGGAACGAGCGCCTCCGTGAGGGAGGATAACCAAGGGGAGGAATCTGACATTCTCTCACCCCGGGGAAGGAAGAGGACTACCTCTGAAGATCCGGAAACCAAGGTTTCCAAACGAGAGAAGAAATCTCCACCAGAGGGTCCTGCCTTGGAGGGTGCTCTTGCCGCACAAAGTCCGCGCGGGGATCATCCCTCTAATGAGCTGTAAGTAAACAAAAACTACTTTAATAGTGAAGATATACTACCTTACCTCTAAGGAAAATAACCGAAGCATTTATCTTGCAGTTCGGATCTTAGCCCTTCTCAGCAGAGCTCGTCTTCGAGGGATCTTCTTCCGGAGATGATGGAGAGAGAAACGCCTCTCCCGGACTCCCCCGCTCAAGAAGCGGGCGACCTTGAAGTGTCATCACGGAGGGCCTCGCCGGATCAGGTGAGGCCAGAAGATAATTCTATGGTCGCCCGAAGTCCCCAGTGTCCGGCTCTTGAAGAGAACGACCAAAAGAATCCGGCACCGTCTGGTATGCGGTCGGACGCACTGAGGGATCTGCTAGAGCGAACAACTATCTCAGAAGAACACCGTACATTGATGGGTATGGTGATTGAAAGGATTTCGTCCACCGAGAGCGGGTTGCATGAAGCCTTTATGAGTCTACTGACGGGTTTTGAGGTACGTGAAATGATATACATTTGTGATAGTACCGCACATTTTTAGGTGTGCCCTGTGTAGATAGTATCCCCTGAGACTCTGGTTGTCGTCAAGAACGGCGGTAAACAGAGGATCGTAGTCCCAGGTAATAACCAGACCGCCTTTATGTGCAGGTGGTTGAAGCTCCGGTGGCTAGCCGGACTTATGGGTTTGCCAAACTAAAGCGGCAACTGGATGCGGCGGATGCCAACATCGAGCTTGTTAACAAGCGGCTTGACGAGGCACATGGTAGGTGATTTTTTTGGTGAATGTCACATAGTAAGAGCAGCGTGATGCCAGTATCTTTAATATGTTGTGACTGCAGATGGAGCTGCCACCATGGAGACCCTTCGGGTGGAGCTTGCCCGAGCCAAGGAGTAAGCAAGGACTAGTAATGCGGCCGCTTTGAAGGCGGCCGAAGAGTTAAGAGCCGAGAAGGCCGCGCATTGCGAGAGCAAAGAGAAGATGGCCAAGATGGCTGTAAAGTTGAAAGACAGTGCCGAACGCTGCCAGCTTCTTGAAGAAGAAAACCGGGCGAAGGTGATGGACCTGGAAAAGGCCACGATGGCGACCAAAGACACCCGCTCTGCAATGAGAGCAAAGAAGGAGGAACTGCGTGAAGCCGCGGATATTGTGGCTGGGAAGCCCTTTATGCTGTGGAGGAAGTTTGGAGATCCTCGATATGCCCCTCTGGATCGGCTGTGGAGTTCGGCAGACGCATATCTGGACTTGGCGGCGAGCGCTGTCGATGCAGCCGAATACTTCCGAGATCAAACAGATCGTGAAGTGGACAAACTGTTCTGGTCGCAATTTAACGTTCCAGAGCATCCGCTTCCATTGACTGATCAGCTTGCCGAATGGGCCGAGCTGAATAGATTGTCTGGACTCGCCATGAGGTCTGTTGTAGATCATCTGTGGCTGAAAAGGACAAAGCCGAATAGTTATTTTAGCTTGGTGCAGCAGTTCCTTGATGCGGTGCCACACATTAATGCGATGAAGAGGTTGGCATGCATAGAAGGCTCGCGGATGGCCCTTGCCCGTGTCAAGACATACTGGGCGGAGATGGATGCCACCACTATTGCGGCGCAGGGTTCGGCCATAGGCCGAGTGGCTGCCGAGCACTATTTTGAAGAGGTTCTTCAGGGTGCTCGTTTGATAGAGGCCCAGTGCTCGAAGAATATTATGTTTGAGTGACATGTATTCCCATTGTAAAAACAATGTTTTATTAAATTTATCAAGGCTGTATTTATACTTTTTCCCGAAAGTAATATGATGCCTCCTGTGCGGCTGTTTACGTACATATATGTATATCCTGAAAGATTGCAGTTGTCGGCTTCAGCCCCCACGCATATAATGAGGGGGTGTTCGCAGAAGACGCGTGTTCACACTTAATCCAACGTCTTGGTCCTATTAAGGAGGTGATAGCGCAGCGAACTAGGCAACCAGACTATAATGCTTTAACATTTTCACTTAGCCAGAGGAGTTTGATAGTGGGGCTACTATATAGCCCCTGGTGGCTCCGCACTCACCCGATTTCGGGGTGCGTACATGCCTGGCCGGGAAACGGGCCTTTGTTAAGGCGGAGGAATTCTAAGATTTCGATAGGTCATCGAGTGGTTGACCAGTCTCACGCTATATCATGACAGTCAGTTTTCGGCTTTGTCTACTAAGGTGCTCGTCCGGATGAACTAGGGCACAATCGCAGTAGTTCTCCTGGTGCTGCCTTAGCTGATAGAGCGGAACGTAAGGCAGCAAAACACATGAGTCGGGCAAACCCAACATTTGACCAAAGACATGATTCGGAGCTGATGCATATAAGGCCAAACTCGCGATGCCAAACACTCCCTAAGGTGTTCGGTCTTTATTGTGGGCCTGAACAGTGCCCTTTGTAAGAAGCCCCTGGTGTCCAGGTACATGCATTACTCTGACGTGGCCACATGCCAAGACGTCAGCATCCTTCTCAATTGTACTGAGAATCTGAGGGATGTGTATCAACAAGAGACATTTAAAAAGGTTGACGCAGGGTCTTAATCTAAAAAGAATCCTTGGAACGGGTCCCTGCTGCACGTCTGCGCATGTGTCTCCGTTATGCCGTATCCTGGATGGGTGTAGCACGATGGTCATCTGTAAAAGAGAGGAACTTAGGTGAAAAGTTGTCGTGCAAAAAGTTAGGTTTAAAGAAACCATGTACAATTCAAGATGAGTAAAAATTGCCACTTGTCTGCGCGCGTTGAGCCCCTTGTATTTGTAATAGGGGTGTGGCCATCAAACCTGTATGAATTGCATATAGCTGCGTCGGACTCGTCTAACCGTGTCCGTAGTCTTGACGACCTATCGAATGCTTTAGTTGGTGGGGCCGTTTTAGTGTGCGGCTGCCAAGGCAGCCGCACTCTCTTCGGTGTGCAGAGGTCGCTCAATATTTCCATTTACTGTAATGATGCCACGTGGACCGGGCATCTTAAGCGTGAGGGAAGCGTAATGCGGTATTGCACTAAAGCAAGCGAAAGCTTCGCGTCCAAGTAGTGCTTGATAGCCACTTTGGAACAGAGCAATGTGGAAGGTTAAATTTTCACTACGGAAGTTATCGGGGAAGCCGAATATAACCTCTAGTAGCAGGGAGCCCGTGCAATGAGCCCCTGGGCCTAGCGTCATTCCTTTAAAGGTAGTATTGCTGTGGCAAATTTTCGTTGGGTCTATCCCCATTTTGCGGATTGTGCCCTGATATATCAGGTTTAGACTGCTGCCACCGTCCATCAGGACTCGTGTGAAGTGGTATCCGTCAATTATTGGATCTAATACCAAGGCAGTCCATCCTGTACGCCGGATACTTGCCAAGTAATCCTGATGGTCGATGGTGATCGGTTGAGACGGCCAGTGGCAGAACTCCGCGGTGATAGGCCCTTGGGCATATTTATCTGGGAGTGCCGCTTTGTTTCTCCCCTGTATCACGTGTAACACGTTTACTGTTTTGACTTCTGGTGGAAATTTCTTCGGTTCCCCAGTGCTTGGTGTATCCTGCCCCTTATGTTCGGCGTTGAGCTTGCCAGACTTCTTGAAGACCCAACATTCTCTGTGGGTATGATTTGCAGGTTTATCAGGGGTGCTATGGATCTGACATATTTGGTCCAGAATTTTGTTTAGGCTGGACAGTTCATCTCTGGCGCCTTTAGAGGGTGGCTTTTGCTGACCTGGCCGAGAGCTCCTGAATCCGACGTTTACCGCCATGCTCTTCGGGCTGTCTTCTTTATTCCAACGCTTATTATTTTTGATGCCTCGTGATTTCCCGTTTCCATCTCTAACTTCGGATGTACTTGGGTCGCTGGTGCTGCATATGGCTAGCCAGCTGTCCTCACCCGCCCAAAAGTGGGTCATGAGGCTTGTTAATGCTGCCATTGTTCTCAGCTTTTCTTGGCCGAGGTGTCTGGCAAGCCATTCGTCGCGGACGCTATGCTTAAAAGCTGCCAAGGCTTCGACGTCCGGACAGTCGACTATTTGGTTCTTTTTAGTAAGAAACATGTTCCAAAGCTTTCGGGCTGACTCTCCGGGCTGTTGAGTTATATGACTCAAATTGTCCGCGTCCGGAGGTCGGACATAAGTCCCTTGAAAATTTGCCCGAAAAGCGTCTTTGAGCTCTTCCCAGCTTCCAATGGAGCTTTCGGGGAGGCTTTTAAGCCAGTGCCGAGCTGGCCCTTTGAGCTTGAGGGGTAAGTACTTCATGGCGTGGAGATCATCTCCTCGAGCCATATGGATATGGAGGATATAGTCCTCAATCCAGACCCCTGGGTCTGTTGTTCCGTCGTATGCCTCTATGTTTACGGGTTTGAATCCCTCTGGAAATTCATGGTCCAGCACCTCGTTGGTGAAACATAGGGGGCGTGCGGCACCCCTGTATCTGGGTGTATCGTGGTGTTCGGATGTTTGTTGTGTTGCATCGTATGCTAGAGCGTGCTTGCGTGGTCCATAGATGGATCTGGTTGTGCCGTCCTTTTGATGCGAGCCCTCGCGTGGATCGCGTATTGGCTTAGGTGCGGCGTTGTTTGCCGCTCTATGTTGGCCGTGAGGTCGTCTATCCGGCCAGATGGTCGTTTTAATTTTTGGTTGCGGGGGATCTAAGGCCTCCTCATCAAATTCAGGTAGCAACTTCTGTTTCGGGTAGCTCTTGTTGTGGCAATTACCGCCGTACTTCGCTGTTGTGTTGAGTACTTTACTCCATCTGATTTTGAGTGTGTCTTGCGCAGCCTTGAGCCTTGAGCCTTTGCTTCTGCTTTTTTTAGACTCCTCGCAGTGGCAACAAGCCTTTGATGGGCATTCTGTTGCTCCGGGTGTCTGTCCGGTGTGACATCGTCCGGACTATTATCTTTGACAGAGTCGGGTTGTTTGGTTTGATTCTCCGTGTTGCCGTGGTTCGGCGATGGTTCACCCTGCTCTAACGCTGGGTCTATATGATCATTGTTTCTGTCGAGGTGGGATTTGGGGCGGCACTTACGCCGCCGCTTTGACTGCTTCTCGAGGGGACAACTCTTCGTTGCGTCCTTCCGTTCCTCATCGTCGTCTTCTTTTGGTGTGTCCACCATGTATACGCCATGTGATGAAGTGGGCGTCCAATGCCCTATGGGCAGTGGTTCCTGTTCGTCTCCTGCATCGTCGTCCATACCGTCGATGTTTTCAGAGTCGAAGTCGAGCATGTCGGTTAAATCATCGACAGAGGCTACTAAGTGGGTGGTGGGTGGGCGGCGAATTTCTTCGTCATCCGCATCCCAATCCTGCCGGACATAGTTCGGCCCAGATCCTCCTGACAAGGAGAGAGACCTTAATGAGTTCAGTATATCGCCGAAGGGCGAGTGCTAAAAAATATCCGCGGAGGTAAATTCCATGATCGGCGCCCAACCGGATTCGATAGGAATGGGCGCGGGTGGTTCGGAGTCCGTGGCCGGAGAAGAATCCGGCAGTTTAGCAACACGGCTCTCGTGAAGGGTAAGGTCGATGTTCGGCTCGATCGCCGTTGGGGATACGGCCTCTGTGGCGGGGTCTATCCACCCGTCCATGGGAGGCGCAGCAGGCTCCGCATTAAGGGGCGGAGCGGCTGCCGGTGCGATTTCTTGAACACTGTCCGATGGCAGAGCTAAATCGTACTCATCGTGACCGCGTGGCGCACAAGGCAGGGGCTCGAATCCGTCGAAGATCAAGTCTCCGCGGTTATCGGCCTTGTAGTTTAAGCTTCCAAATCTGATCTGGCGGCCAAGGGCGTGACTTTCGATCTACTCCAGATGGCCAAGCGAGTTGGCCCACAGTGCGAAGCCGCCGAACACAAAGATTTGTCCAGGGAGAAAAGTCTCGCCCTGGACTGCATCGCTATCGATGATAGTGGGAGCCATCAAGCCTAACGGCGACGACACAGAGGAACTCTCAATGAAAGCACCAATATCGGTGTCAAAATCGACGGATCTCAGGTAGGGGGTCCCGAACTATGCGTCTAAGGCGGATGGTAACAGGAGGCAGGGAACACGATCTTTTTACCCAGGTTCGGGCCCTCTTGATGGAGGTAAAACCCTATGTCCTGCTCGATTTATTCTTGATGATATGGGTATTACAAGAGTTGATCTACCACGATATCGGAGAGGCTAAACCCAAGAAGCTAGCCTATGGTATGATTGTATGTTGTCCTACGGACTAAAACCCTCCAGTTTATATAGACACCGGAGGGGGCTAGGGTTACACAAGGTCGGTTACAAAGGAGGAAATATCCATATCCGTACTGCCTAGCTTGCCTTCCACGCCAAGTAGGTCCTATCCGGACACGGGACGAAGTCTTCAATCTTGTATCTTCATAGTCCAATAGTCCGGCCAAAGGATATAGTCCGGCTGTCCGGAGACCCCCTAATCCAGGACTCCCTCACCGTCCATCTTGGAGAATAGGATAGAAGGTTATGCTCATGCTTTTCCATGGCTCTAAAGCGAATATCCTGTTTATTGACCACATTGCGAGATGAAGCCGTTTTCAAAAGGTTGTGGATGCACGGGCTGGCGCCTGCGCCTTGTCCTGGGCCTTGGTGGCCTCACCCTTAGTTAATTGTAGGCAAAGTAGCACTGTTCAAGGCGTGCTTTTGTACGGTTGAACCTGTATAAGTACTCATACTAATTTTAGCTATGGTTGTGGTTGTAAGATTAACTCGCTCCTCTCCGAACCGACACTTTACACATGTGAGACATGGCTACTACCTCAAACATATGTGCTATGCATGACCAGGAACCAAGAGGAGGACCATGGACAAGACGACGAGTACACCAAGCGCGAGGAGCAAGAGAAGGAGCTGCCAGGGAGCTACAACCCTCGGACGTCCGACGACCTTCGGACGACCGACGATCTCCGGAAATCCGACGCCTAGAGACTCCACCAGCCAGATCGACTCTAGCTGAGGTAACCTATAGCGCCCGGACGTCCGACGACCATCAGCCACCAGACGACCGACATCGTCCAGAAATCCGGCGCCACCTCAACCGAGCCAAAACATCGGAAGTCCGGCCTCCTCCGGACGACCGGACGCCCGCGAACGACCGACCCCCGTCGGACTCCCGACGCCTGTCTGCGCACAGTGTAATGGGTCCGAGGCCCATGTACCCCTTTGCCCCTCACTTACCCCTTCATGGCCCTAGACTATATATACTCCTCTGATATGTCTCCATCGTATCTACTTTTCCAAACACTTTTGCACTTGTTTTGGACTCTAACTTGTATGATTTGAATGGAACTAACCCGGACTGACGCTGTTTTCAGCAGAATTGCCATGATGTTGTTTTATGTGCAGAAAACAAATATTATCGGAATGATCTGAAACTCCACGGAACATCTTAGAAAAAATAATAAAAAATCCGCACCAAAGATGAAGACCAGGGGGCCCACACCCTGTCCACGAGGGGGGGCGCCCCCCCTCTAGGGCGCGCCCCCTACCTCGTGGGCCCCCTGGATGCCCTCCGACGCCAACTCCAACTCTATATATTTGCTTTTGGAGAGAAAAAAATCAGAGAGAAGAAATCATCGCGTTTTACGATATGGAGCCGCCGCCAAGCCCTAAAACCTCTCGGGAGGGCTGATCTGGAGTCCGTTCGGGGCTCCGGAGAGGGGGATTCGTCGCCGTCGTCATCATCAACCATCCTCCATCATCAATTTCATGATGCTCACCGTCGTGCGTGAGTAATTCCATCGTAGGCTTGCTGGACGGTGATGGGTTGGATGAGATTTATCATGTAATCGATTTAGTTTTGTTAGGGTTTGATCCCTAGTATCCACTATGTTCTGAGATTGATGTCGCTATGACTTTGCTATGCTTAATGCTTGTCACTAGGGCCCGAGTGCCATGATTTCAGATCTGAACCTATTATGTTTTCACGAATATATGTGAGTTCTTGATACTGTCTTGCAAGTCTATAGTCACCTACTATGTGTTGTGATCCGGCAACCCCGAAGTGACAATAATCGGGGCCACTCCCGGTGATGACCGTAGTTTGAGGAGTTCATGTATTCACTATGTGCTAATGCTTTGTTCCGGTTCTCTATTAAAAGGAGGCCTTAATATCCCTTAGTTTCCAATAGGACCCCGCTGCCACGGGAGGGTAGGACAAAAGATGCCATGCAAGTTCTTTTCCATAAGCACATATGACTATATATGGAATACATGCCTACATTACATTGATGAATTGGAGCTAGTTCTGTGTCACCCTATGTTATGACTGTTACATGATGAACCGCATACGGCATAATTATCCATCACTGATCCGGTGCCTACGAGTTTTCCATATACTGGTTTACGCTTATTTACTTTCCCGCTGCTACTGTTACAATCACTACAAAATACCAAAAACATTACTTTTGCTGTCTTTACTTTTGTTGCCGCTACCACCATTATCATATTACTTTGCTACTAAACACTTTGCTGCAGATACTAAGTTTCCATGTGTGGTTGAATTGACAACTCAGTTGCTAATACTTGAGAATATTCTTTGGCTCCCCTTGTGTCGAATCAATAAATTTGGGTTGAATACTTTACCCTCGAAAGCTGTTGCGATCCCCTATACTTGTGGGTTATCAAGACCAATTTCTGGCGCCGTTGCCGGGGAGCATAGCTCTATTCTTTGAGTCACTTGGGATTTATATCTTCTTATCATTATGAAGAACTTGAGAGATCCAAAAACAAAGATCTATCCCTCAACTACGAGGGGAGGTAAGGAACTGCCATCTAGCTCTGCACTTGATTCGCCTTCTGTTATGAGTATGCTTGTGACACCTACATGATGAGGACATCAATACCATTGTTACACCCACAGCCCCTACTGTTACATATACTGGACCAATTACTAGAGCTCGCGCACGCCAATTAAATTACCAGGTACTTTCGTTTCTTGGTAATGATTCTAATGTTCATGAGATTATGATGCTGCCTAAATTGGATACATTTGTTTTGCTTTCAAATGAAGGGCCTAGCTTGGAGAAGGATGAACATTGGAGCAAGAACACGCATGGAGTTGATGGCATGCGCAAGGGGATCAAGAACGGAGTTACAAGTGATGATTTCAGGACTTTGAAGCCGCCATAAGGAGTGCATAAAGCCATGGACGAAATATACAAGATGCCACTTCATAATATTCGTCCATAGGCTATTCTAGGTGCTGCGTCACCTTATTAATGGGCCAGGCCCATGTAATTTTGAAATACTTAAGTATAGGCTATTTTTAGAGTCCGTATGTGTGGGGAAACAAGAGTTAGGGTTGGTTTCGGACCCCACCCTCAAGGGCCACGAAATACCCCTCTCTTCCTCCATATATACAGCCCTTAGGGCGTCGTTTAGACTTTGGGTTTTGTTTAGATTAAAAGTTCGCCATAGCTGCAACTTCGCGTACTTCGTTTGTGTCCAACGACCAGACCAAGACGTCACAGAACCCCAGACAAAGCTCGATAACAGGTTTAATGAATTGCTCGCGCGTCTTCCACCACCACCACCGGCTGCACCTAACGCACCTCTACAACAACAACGACGACGACTACCTACACATCGTGAAACAGCCCTCCGCCGAGCGAGCCGTCTCCCTCTTGCACCTGGCCAAACTGTTGGTGCTGCTGTTGCTACTTCTGTGGCTCCTGCTGCTGATGCGGAGGAGGATGATTTTGCTGGCGATTACGAGGATGAGGTTGATCAAAATCAGAACTACGTGCCACCACCAGCACAGCAACCATCAGGTCGTCCACATGCAAATAATGGCAATGGTAGGGCTCACCCTCAGGTACGAGATCATGACCATCTCCCTAAACTAAAATTGAATATTCCACCATTTGAGGGTAGATATGTTCCTGATATATATCTTACTTGGGAGTTAGAAACTGAACAACGATTTACATGTTTACAATATCCCGAGGAGAGACGTGTTCCTGCTGCTGTTTGTGCATTCACTAGTTTTGCATGTGTTTGGTGGTCTGAGCATTGTAGATTATATCCCATTCCTGCTACTTGGGCTGCTTTGAAAACTGCTATGCGTACTCGTTGGGTTCCACCATATTATCAACGTGAATTACTTCAAAAATTGCAGCGCTTAAGACAAGGAAAAAATTCTGTAGAAGAATATTATCAGGAATTACAAACTGGCATGATTAGATGTGGTATTGTTGAGGAGAATGAAGCTATGCTTGCACGTTTTATGGGTGGATTAAATAGAGAGATTCAGACGATTCTAGAGTATAAGGAGTATACTAATATCACTCATTTATTCCATCTTGCTTGTAAAGCTGAACGTGAAGTGCAGGATCGACAGGCATTGGCGCGGACTAACTTTTCTGCAGGTCGACCTTCTTCATGGACACCACGTGCATCATCTACTTCCACATGTTCTGCTACACCGGCGCCTCCGTCGGCTGCCACTTCCAACCGTGATACAATAAAGCAGGCACAATCACCACTATCTGTCAAGAGCACACCTTCTGGGCCTGCAAAGAGCTCTGCTTCATCCATGGCATCAACAGGGCAAACACATGATATTATTTGTCGACGTTGCAAGGGTGGAGGTCATTATGCGAGAGAATGCCCATCTAAGCGTGTGATGATTGTTACTGAGGATGGTGGGTATGAGTCCGCTAGTGACTATGATGAGGAGACTTTGGCTCTTATTACACGTGACGAACACGGTGGAGACGATTCTGATCATGAGACGCAATACATGGCTCCTGAAGATGCTGACAGGTATGAATGTTTAGTTGCTCAACGTGTTTTGAGTGTGCAGGTTACACAAGCTGAGCAAAATCAGAGGCATAATTTGTTCCATACAAAGGGAGTTGTGAAGGAACGTTCTGTTCGCGTGATCATAGATGGAGGGAGTTGCAACAACTTGGCTAGCATTGAGATGGTGGAGAAGCTATCTCTCACCACAAGACCACATCCACATCCTTACTACATCCAATGGTTCAACAACAGCGGCAAGGTTAAGGTAACACGTACTGTTCGTGTGCATTTTAGTATCTCTACATATGCTGATTATGTTGATTGTGATGTGGTACCTATGCAAGCATGTTCCTTATTACTTGGTAGACCATGGCAATTTGATAAAAATTCTATTCACCATGGTAGAAACAATCAGTATACTCTTTTTCATAAGGATAAAAATATTACTTTGCTTCCTATGACTCCTGATTCCATTTTGAAAGATGATATTAATAGAGCAAATAAAGCAAAACAGGAGAAAACTAAGAGTGAAAATCAGATTGTGGCAAAAGAATTTGAGCAACAAATGCAGCCTAATAATAATAAACAATCTAGTGTTGCTTCTGAAATTAAATTGAAAAGTGCATGTTTACTTGCCACCAAATCTGATATTGATGATCTAGATTTTAGCAAATCTGTTTGCTATGCTTTTGTGTGCAAAGAGGCATTATTTTCATTCGAGGACGTGCCTTCCTCTTTGCCTCCTGCTGTCACTAACATTTTGCAGGAGTTCGCCGACGTCTTTCCACAAGACGTGCCACCGGGATTACCACCTATTCGCGGGATTGAGCATCAAATTGACTTAATTCCCGGTGCATCATTACCCAACCGTGCACCATACCGTACCAATCCAGAGGAGACGAAGGAGATTATGCGTCAAGTACAAGAACTGCTCGACAAAGGTTATATACGCGAATCCCTTAGTCCTTGTGCTGTTCCTATCATTTTAGTGCCGAAAAAGGATGGTACGTCGCGTATGTGCGTTGATTGTAGAGGCATTAATAATATTACTATTCGTTATCGTCATCCTATTCCTAGGCTAGATGATATGCTTGATGAATTGAGTGGCTCTACAATATTCTCCAAAGTTGATTTGCATAGTGGTTACCATCAAATTCGTATGAAATTGGGAGATGAATGGAAAACAGCATTTAAAACTAAGTTTGGATTATATGAGTGGTTAGTCATGCCTTTTGGGTTAACTAATGCACCTAGTACTTTCATGAGGTTAATGAACGAAGTTTTACGTGCTTTCATTGGACGATTTGTGGTAGTTTACTTTGATGACATATTGATTTATAGCAAATCTTTGGAGGAACATTTGGAACATTTACGTGCTGTTTTTATTGCTCTACGTGATGCACGTTTGTTTGGTAACCTTGGAAAGTGCACCTTTTGCACCGACCGAGTATCTTTTCTTGGCTATGTTTTTACTCCACAGGGAATTGAAGTTGATAAAGCCAAGATTGAAGCTATTGAGAGTTGGCCGCAGCCCAAAACGGTCACACAAGTGAGGAGTTTCCTTGGCCTCGCTGGTTTCTATAGGCGTTTTGTGAGAGATTTCAGCACCATTGCTGCACCTCTCAACGAGCTTACAAAGAAGGATGTACCTTTTGTTTGGGGTACCGCACAGGAAGAAGCCTTCACGGTATTGAAAGATAAGTTGACACATGCTCCTTTACTCCAACTTCCTAATTTCAATAAGACTTTTGAGCTTGAATGTGATGCTAGTGGAATTGGATTAGGAGGTGTGTTATTACAAGATGGAAAACCTGTTGCATACTTCTCTGAAAAATTGAGTGGGCCTAGTCTGAACTATTCTACTTATGATAAAGAATTATATGCTCTTGTTCGGACCTTAGAAACATGGCAACATTATTTATGGCCCAAGGAATTTGTTATACATTCTGATCATGAATCTTTGAAACACATTAAAAGTCAAGCAAAACTGAACCGTCGACATGCTAAATGGGATGAATTCATTGAGACTTTCCCTTATGTGATTAAACACAAGAAGGGTAAAGAAAATGTTATTGCTGATGCCTTGTCTCGTCATTATACTATGCTTTCACAACTTGACTTTAAAATATTTGGTTTGGAGACCATAAAGGATCAATATGTTAATGATGATGAATTTAAAGATGTATTGCAGAATTGTAAGGAAGGGAGAACTTGGAACAAGTTCGTTCTTAACGATGGAT
Source organism: Triticum urartu (assembly GCF_056163025.1). Classification (NCBI taxonomy): domain Eukaryota; kingdom Viridiplantae; phylum Streptophyta; class Magnoliopsida; order Poales; family Poaceae; genus Triticum; species Triticum urartu. Next base: position 318,551,505 of record NC_141875.1, on the reverse strand, counting down.
TTGTGTTTCGTGCTAACAAGCTATGCATTCCAGCTAGCTCCGTTCGTCTTTTGTTGTTGCAGGAGGCGCATGGAGGAGGATTAATGGGACACTTTGGCGTCAAGAAGATGGAGGATATACTTGCTACACATTTCTTTTGGCCAAAGATGAGACGGGATGTTGAGCGTTTTGTTGCTCGCTGCACTACATGTCAAAGAGCTAAGTCACGACTCAATCCTCATGGTTTATATATGCCTTTGCCTGTACCTAGTGTTCCTTGGGAGGATATATCTATGGACTTTGTTTTAGGTTTACCTAGAACAAAGAAGGGGAGGGATAGCATATTTGTTGTTGTGGATAGGTTCTCGAAAATGGCACACTTTATACCATGTCATAAAAGCGATGATGCTGTTAATGTTGCTGATTTGTTCTTTCGTGAAATTATTCGCTTACATGGTGTGCCAAATACTATTGTTTCAGATCGTGATACTAAATTTCTTAGCCACTTTTGGAGATGTTTATGGGCTAAGTTGGGGACTAAGCTGCTTTTTAGTACTACTTGTCACCCCCAAACTGATGGACAAACTGAAGTAGTCAATAGAACATTGTCTACTATGCTTAGGGCTGTTTTGAAGAATAACAAGAAAATGTGGGAAGAATGCTTGCCTCATATTGAATTTGCTTATAATCGTTCATTGCATTCTACTACTAAGATGTGCCCTTTTGAAATTGTGTATGGTTTCCTACCTCGTGCACCTATTGATTTGTTGCCTCTTCCATCTTCGGAGAAGGTTAATTTTGATGCTAAAGAACGTTCTGAATTGATTTTAAAAATGCATGAGTTAACTAAGGAAAACATTGAGTGTATGAATGCTAAATATAAACTTGCTGGAGATAAGGGTAGAAAACATGTTGTGTTTGCACCTGGAGATCTTGTTTGGTTAGATTTGCGTAAAGATAGATTTCCTAATCTGCGCAAACCAAAGCTAATGCCACGTGCTGATGGTCCTTTTAAGGTTTTAGAGAAAATAAATGATAATGCATATAAACTTGAGCTACCTGAAGATTTTGGGGTTAGTCCCACTTTTAACATTGCAGATTTGAAGCCTTATTTGGGTGAGGAAGATGAGCTTCCGTCGAGGACGACTTCATTTCAAGAAGGGGAGGATGATGAGGACATCAATACCATTGTTACACCCACAGCCCCTACTGTTACATATACTGGACCAATTACTAGAGCTCGCGCACGCCAATTAAATTACCAGGTACTTTCGTTTCTTGGTAATGATTCTAATGTTCATGAGATTATGATGCTGCCTAAATTGGATACATTTGTTTTGCTTTCAAATGAAGGGCCTAGCTTGGAGAAGGATGAACATTGGAGCAAGAACACGCATGGAGTTGATGGCATGCGCAAGGGGATCAAGAACGGAGTTACAAGTGATGATTTCAGGACTTTGAAGCCGCCATAAGGAGTGCATGAAGCCATGGACGAAATATACAAGATGCCACTTCATAATATTCGTCCATAGGCTATTCTAGGTGCTGCGTCACCTTATTAATGGGCCAGGCCCATGTAATTTCGAAATACTTAAGTATAGGCTATTTTTAGAGTCCGTATGTGTGGGGAAACAAGAGTTAGGGTTGGTTTCGGACCCCACCCTCAAGGGCCATGAGATTCCCCTCTCTTCCTCCATATATACAGCCCTTAGGGCGTCGTTTAGACTTTGGGTTTTGTTTAGATTAAAAGTTCGCCATAGCTGCAACTTCTCGTACTTCGTTTGTGTCCAACGACCAGACCAAGACGTCACAGAACCCCACCTTGATCAATAAAGCTTTCATCTTATATTCGCAATATCCCGATTGCAATCTCAGTTTCTTGCTTGTTCTTCGTTTGCTCGCAGGAAACAGGCCCTCGTGGTCAGGTTGATCGTGCTCCGGCGTGGTTAATGACCCCTCGGAAGTTGGTTTAGCGATTGCTAAGGCGCGACGTCTCGCACGTTCGTAGTCGGATCGTCAAGGTCGACTCCCACAGAAAACGATAGCCACCATCTCATCGAAACATCGGGACACCTTTGCCTTTATCACTACACCTGCTTCTGCTATTCGTTCTGATATGTCGCATGTTATTGATGATGCTACTTCTGCTATGCATGATACTTATGATGAAACTGCTTCTATGCCTGATACTACTGTGCCCCTTGGTGAATTTCTTGATGAACAAATTGCTAGGGCTAGAGAAAAAGAAACTATTGAATATGAATATGATGATGAAAGTGATGATGAAAATATGCCTATTATTCCTGAGGGCTATCTTTTTGATATGGAATCTTCTGTCGCTATGTTAGCTTGCAGGGATAGATATGAACTTAAGAGGTTATTAGTTAAATGGAACAAAGAATCACTTAGAGATAAAATGAAACCTGACCCTGCTTTTGCGTTCCTGATAAGGATTACGAATTCTCTATTGATCCTTATATAATTACTTTGATGGAATCTGATCCATTTTATGGCTATGAAGCTAAAACTGTTGTGGCACATCTTACTAAGTTAAATGATATAGTTGCCCTATTCACTAATGATGAGAGATCGTGTTACTTCTATATACTCAAAATATTTCCGTTCTTATTAAAGGGTGATGCTAAGATATGGTTTAATTCTCTTGATCCTAGTTGTGTGCGTAGTCCCCAGGATATGATTTATTACTTCTCTGCTAAATATTTCCTTGCTCATAAGAAACAAGCTGCTTTGAGGGAAATATACAACTTCGTGCAAATTAAAGAAGAGAGTCTCCCACAAGCTTGGGGGAGGCTTCTCAAGTTACTTAATGCTTTGCCTGATCATCCTCTTAAGAAACCCGAAATACTTGATATCTTTTACAATGGACTAACCGATGCTTCCAGGGATTACCTGGATAGTTGTGCTAGTTCTCTTTTCAGGGAAAGAACACCGGATGAAGCTGAAATTGTATTGAATAATATGTTGACAAATGAAAATAATTGGGAACCTCCGGAGCCAGCTCCGGAGCCAGCTCCTGCTCCAATTACTGAGCCTATTCCTAAACCAACTCCGAAGAAGAGAGGTGTTCTATTTCTCAGTCCCGAAGATATGCAAGAGGAAAAGAAATCTATGAAAGAAAAATGTATTAAAGCTGAAGACGTTAAGAATTTACCTCCTATTGAAGAAATACATGGTCTTAATTCACCGCCTGTTGAAGAAACTTATGATCTCAATTCTTTATTTATTGAAGAACCTCCTGATCCCGATATCCCGGCACAGGTAGTAAAGGTAAATTCTCTCTATAGATATGATAAAGCTGAAGTCCCTCCTACTAAAATTGCTAGTCAGAGCTTGGATGAGTTTGATAACTTTATGTTTAAGCAAGACGACTTCAATGCTTATTTTGGTAGACAATTAAAAGAAAATGCTTATATGATTAGACGCTTGGGTGATTATATGGATAATATTAAAGGTGAACTTAAACTTGTTGGCAAACATGCTTCTATGGTTACCACGCAAGTATAACAAGTGCTTAAAGTTCAAAAAGAAGTGCTTGATGAAATGAATAGTAAGAAAAATGATTATGCTGTTAGAGTGGCCACTAGAACTGGTAGAATGACTCAGGAACCTTTGTATCCTGAAGGCCACCCTAAGAGAATTGAGCAAGATTCTCAGAGAAATAATATTGATGTTCCTAGTTCTTCTAAAAAGAAGAAAAAGAAAAATGATAGAACTGTGCAAACTTCTAGTGAACCTATTGCTGAACCACCTGATAATCCAAATGATATATCTATGTCTGATGCTGAAACACAATCTGGTAATGAACATGAACCTAATGAAAATATTAATGATGATGTTCATGATGATGCTCAACCTAGTAATGACAATGATGTAGAAATTGAACCTGCTGTTGATCTTGATAACCCACAATCAAAGAATCAACGTTATGATAAAAGAGACTTTGTTGCTAGGAAACATGGTAAAGAAAGGGAACCTTGGGTTCAGAAACCCATGCCTTTTCCTCCAAAACCATCCAAGAAAAAGGATGATGAGGATTTTGAGCGCTTTGCTGAAATGATTAGGCCTTTCTTTTTGCGTATGCGATTAACTGATGTGCTCAAAACAAATCCTTATGCTAAATATATGAAGGATATCATTACTAATAAAAGAAAGATACCGGAAGCTGAGATTTCCACCATGCTTGCTAATTATACTTTTAAGGGTGGAATACCAAAGAAACTTGGAGATCCCGGAGTACCTACTATACCTTGCTCCATTAAAAGAAATTATATTAAAACTGCTTTATGTGATCTTGGAGCCGGCGTTAGTGTTATGCCTCTCTCTTTATATCATAGACTTGACTTGAATAAGCTGATACCTACCGAAATATCTTTGCAAATGGCTGATAAATCAACTGTTATACCTATCGGTATTTGTGAGGATGTGCCTGTTGTGGTTGCACACGTTACTATTTTAACGGACTTTGTTATTCTTGATATTCCCGAGGATGATAGTATGTCTATTATTCTTGGAAGACCTTTTCTTAATACTGCAGGGGCTATTATTGATTGCAACAAAGGCAATGTCACTTTTCATGTTAATGGTAATGAGCATACGGTACACTTTCCGAGGAAACAACCTCAAGTTCATAGTATCAACTCCATTGGAAAAATTCCATCGATTATAATTGGAGGTTTTGAATTTCCTCTTCCTACTGTCAAAAAGAAATATGATATACTTATTATAGGGGATGTGCATATCCCCGTTGAGGTAACTTAGTGTTATTCAAAATTTCTCCGGTTTCATGATTATCGGAATGAGTTTGTTAACAAGACTTGATCAACCTTGTTAGTGGATTCTTTTTTATGAGCATGAGATGGATGAAACTAGAAGCACAACCTTTTATACCCTCTCTATATTTTCTGTTATTTAGTAGAAATAAAGTAAAAATAGTATTTTTCTGTCTGTTTCCTGGCTTATCCGTGCAATATAAAAATATCTCGAAAATAAAAGTCCTCAAAATGACATGCCAATTTAATATGATTTTTTCGGGAATATTTGAGGATTTACTGTGCAAAAATTACCGCGGGAGCAGCTGCCACCTGGCCACGAGGGTGGTGGGCGCCCCCCCCCCTGGGGCATGCCCCCTGCCTCGTGGGCCCACGGTGGCTCTCCTCCACTTATCCCAGCACCCATCTTCTTCCTCTGTCTCACACAAACCCGAAAAACCAACTCAAGCACGAGTTCCAGCCACTTTTGCTGTGATTTTCGATCTCCTTGCTCAAAGCACCTCTCGCAAAACTGCTTGGGGAGATTGTTCCTTGGTATGTGACTCCTCCATTGGTCCAATTAGTTTTTGTTCTAGTGCTTTATTCTTTGCAAATTTGTGTTGCATAGGTGACCATGTTCTTGAGCTTGCATGTCAAATTTATATGGTTCTAAGTAGTTCTAATGCTTGATATAGGCTCTAGGCACTTGTAGGAGTAGTTGCTATCAGTTTTATTGAAGTTGGTTCACTTTTGTTTGAAGTTACTAAAAATTTCAGAATTTTTCAGAGAAAAACAATATGCTTAGGAAGATGTTCCAAGGTGGTTCCTCTAAGAAGCAAGGACCCAGGATTGCTATGCGCGATGCTGACGAGGATCCACCAAGAGACGCTCCAGTACGGCCTTGCGGATGGCCGTCGGAAAATTTTATGGACCGTGCGGGAACTAAAAAAGAATTCAAAGCATATTTGCGCAATGCCGGTCTTGAGGATTTTGAGGCTAACAAATGCCCCCAGTATCATGATCTCACAAGTTCATTTGTGAGGAGGTTTGAGTATTCATCTTTGCGTAATTCTCCTTCAGTCATGTTTGATCTCTATGACAAATCTTATACCATGGACTTAGAGGATTTCACTTCTGCTTGCAAACTTCCATCATGGGGTAGTGTTAGGGATCCCTCTAAATCTGAATTTAGAAACTTTCTTGCTAGTATAACTATGGGGGAATCTAGAGATATAACGCAGGCTACCATAGGGAGCATTCACTTTCCTGCTAAACATTATTTTGGTCTCTTCATCGGTAGATGCATAAATGCTAAGGATGAAGCATGTCACATGTGTGTCCCTGATCTTAGCATTCTTAGGAGTGCTGTGTTAGGAGACCAATCTTATCATATGGGAGCCATTGTAGCTCGTAGGTTGCATCATAATAGACATAATGGAGATTTCTTTGGAGGAATTTATGCAACCCGCTTAGCTCATTTTCTTGAGATAGACATTCGTGAGGGTGATACGGAGTGACCTCCTGCATATTTAGACTATAACTCTATGGCTTCGCACCAATTTTGTCGAGAGACCTGAATCACCTCTCTTATATCGTTTAATTTTTGATAAACGACGTGTTTTCCGTATTACTCTCCCTGCTCCTGCCTTCTTTGATTCACAGACAAAAAGAAGATATGTTATTAGCAGAGAGGAGGCAGAAGAGTACGAGAGGAGAGCGGAGGCAGCTCGACTCCACGCTACAGCTCAGCAAGCGATAACCGCTGCACATCAGTATGATCCCAACTATTCTTCGTCGCAGTACGACCCCAGCTACACCTACGGGTACCCGCCAGGCTATCCCTGGCAATAGACCAACTTAGGCCAAAATCCTAAGCTTGGGGGAGTACGTATTTCTCACCGACATTACATTTATGCTCACACACACTCATTGCTAGATGTCGGTGCTCATACTCTTTCACTGTAATATCCATGCTAGTTTATTTTCTTTTTCCTGCTTTCTTCTTGTGTGTTTGTTAAACCTTAAGAAAAACCAAAAAATAGTAGTAGTTTATTTTTCTGCTGTAGTAGTAATAATTAAAAATAAAACCCAAAAATATTTTCCGTTCTTCTTTTGCTTGTTGGGAGCTTTCCCGTGTAAATAGTTTTATTTCTTTTCTTTTCTTTGGGGGTCAGTAGGAGAAGACCATAATTAAATTGTTGAAGTGGCTCTTATATGCATTATTGTTGATTTAACCAAGAGCCCATATTGCCTTGTCTTCTCATGTTTATTGAATGCTCGCAGATTCCAGCTTAGTCCAATGCACGTACACTCTTATTATTATTCACACCGTTCGGTCGTGCAAGTGAAAGGAAATTATGATGATATATGATGGACTGACTGAGATGAGAAAAGCTGGTATGAACTCGACCTCTTTTGTTTTTGTAAATATGATGAGCCCCTCATTCTTGATTCAGCTTATTATGAATAAACATGTTTGCAATGACAATTAGAGATCGTAGTTGCTTGTGCTATGCTTGATTAGCTATGAGTTATAATGATTTACCTTGTGTGCCAACATGCTATTGAGATGGTTATGATGTGGTATGATGGGGTGGTATCCTCCTTTGAATGATTTAAGTGACTTGACTTGGCACATGTTCACGCATGTAGTTGAAACGAATCAACATAGCCTTCACGATATTTATGTTCATGGTGGATTATATCCTACTCATGCTTGCATCCAATGTTTATTAATTTTAATGCATGTACATGGCTGTTGTCGCTCTCTAGTTGGTCGATTTCCAGTCTTTTGCTAGCCTTCACTTGTACTAAGCGGGAATACTGCTTGTGCATCCAATCCCTTAAACCCCAAAGTTATTCCAGATGAGTCCACTATACCTTCCTATATGCGGTATCTACCTGCCGTTCCAAGTAAATTTGTATGTGCCAAACTCTAAACCTTCAAATAAACATTCTGTTTTGTATGCTCGAATAGCTCATGTATCAACCAAGGCTGTCCTTATCTTCCGTGTTAGGCAGGTTATTCTCAAGAGGAGTGGACTCTGCTCCTCACTCACGAGAAAATGGCTGGTCACTGGGATGCCCAGTCCCATGCTTTATGCAAACTAAATCACAATTAATTCCAAAACAAAACTCCCCCGGGGACCTGATGTATGTTGGACGCACTCGTTGTTTCGAGCAAGCCATGGATTGATGTTTGTTGGTGGAGGGGGAGTATAAACTTTACCATTCTATTTGGGAACCGCCTATAATGTGTTTAGCATGGAAGATATCGCCATCTCTTAGTTGCTACATTGACAATGAAAGTATACCGCTCAAAATACAATTTATCTCTATTGCAAAACCGAGCTCTGGCACCTCTACAAATCCCTGCTTCCCTCCGCGAAGGGCCTATCCATTTACTTTTATGTTGAGTCATCACCCTATTATTAAAAAGCACTAGCTGGAGAGCACAACTGTCATTTGCATTCATCACTATTAATTTATGTTTGGCGTGACTATGATTGGATCTCTTTTACCATGAATTACAATGTCTAGTCAGTCCTTGATCTTTAAAGGTGATCTGCATTTATGTTTTGTGGTCTCAGAAAGGGCTAGCGAGATACCATCTTGTTATATCATATTATGATTGTTTTGAGAAAGTGTTGTCATCTGAGATTTATTATTATGACTTGCTAGTTGATTATGCTATTGATATGAGTAATTATGAGACCTGAGAATTATTGCAAATGTGGTTAGTTATGATCTATGCTGAAAACTTGAATGCTGGCTTGACATAGTTACAACAATAAGAGCAAACAGAGTTTGTAAAAGTTTTTCTTTCTTTCTTTTAGTTTGTCAACTGAATTGATTGAGGACAAGCAAGGGTTTAAGCTTGGGGGAGTTGATACGTCTCCGTCGTATCTACTTTTCCAAACACTTTTGCCCTTGTTTTGGACTCTAACTTGTATGATTTGAATGGCACTAACCCGGACTGACGCTGTTTTCAGCAGAATTGCCATGATGTTGTTTTATGTGCAGAAAACAAATATTCACGAAATGACCTGAAACTCCACGGAACATCTTAGAAAAAATAATAAAAAATCCTCGCCAAAGATGAAGACCAGGGGGCCCACACCCTGTCCACGAGGGTGCCCCCCCCTCTAGGGCGCGCCCCCTACCTCGTGGGCCCCTTGGATGCCCTCCGACGCCAACTCCAACTCGATATATTTGCTTTCAGAGAGAAAAAATCAGAGAGAAGAAATCATCGCGTTTTACGATACGGAGCCGTTGCCAAGCCCTAAAACCTCTCGGGAGGGATGATCTAGAGTCCGTTCGGGGCTTCGGAGATGGGGATTCGTCGCCGTCGTCATCATCAACCATGCTCCATCACCAATTTCATGATGCTCACTGTCGTGCGTGAGTAATTTCATCATAGGCTTGCTGGACGGTGATGGGTTGGCTGAGATTTATCATGTAATCGAGTTAGTTTTGTTAGGGTTTGATCCCTAGTATCCACTATGTTCTGAGATTGATGTTGCTATGACTTTGCTATGCTTAATGCTTTTCACTAGGGCCCGAGTGCCATGATTTCAGATCTGAACCTATTATGTTTTCATGAATATATGTGAGTTCTTGATCCTATCTTGCAACTCTATAGTCACCTACTATGTGTTATGATCCGGCAACCCCGAAGTGACAATAATCGGGACCACTCCCGGTGATGACCATAGTTTGAGGAGTTCATGTATTCATGATGTGCTAATGCTTTGTTCCGGTTCTATATTAAAAGGAGGCCTTAATATGCCTTAGTTTCCAATAGGACCCCGCTGCCCCGGGAGGGTAGGACAAAATATGTCATGCAAGTTCTTTTCCATAAGCATGTATGACTATATACGAAATACATGCCTACATTACATTGATGAATTGGAGCTAGTTCTGTGTCACCCTATGTTATGACTGTTACATGATGAACCGCATCCGGCATAATTATCCATCACTGATCCGGTGCCTACGAGTTTTCCATATACTGGTTTACGCTTATTTACTTTCCCGCTGCTACTGTTACAATCACGACAAAATACCAAAAACATTACTTTTGCTGTCTTTACTTTTGTTGCCGCTACCACCATTATCATATTACTTTGCTACTAAACACTTTGCTGCAGATATTGAGTTTCCAGGTGTGGTTGAATTGACAACTCAGCTGCTAATACTTGAGAATATTCTTTGGCTCCTCTTGTGTCCAATCAATAAATTTGGGTTGAATTCTTTACCCTCGAAAGCTGTTGCGATCCCCTATACTTGTGGGTTATCATCCTCCACCTCCACCATTTTAGGGTTAGCATAGGTTTAGCTCATTTTAGATAGAAGTTTGCTCATCCATACAGATCTACTCCATCGAGAGAGACCGCGGCCTCTACGGAGAAGATCCACCTTGGATTCAAGACCCCTTCATGGGATGACCCCTTAAGACCTCCTTACGGAGATTAACTAGTTACTGTTTTATCATCCTTTGTTGATCGTGGATCATGTATCTCTTTCTGTTCATGGATCTAGCACATGTGCGATTGTTTCTTGTTTATTTGAGTGTTTCCTCTCGTTTCCCCTTGCGATTTCCCTCCCGTCTCCCCTCGTGTTCTTCATGTTCTTCATAGGGATCCCCTCCATTTCATGAAAGATCTACCACTAGGGTTCCACCCTACATCAGTTTTGGCCAAGCCAGGATCCCGATACGGTTGAATCATTCCCATTCCATCCATGGGACCTAAACATGCACCCCAAGGACACATGTACATTTAGCCATTTTTGGTGCACTGGAGCATGTTTTTGTAGTTCAGATTTGAATTATGGACATTAAATGCCTAGAAAACTCAATTAATGAATAAAAAAATGTCAAACAAACCCTGAATAATATCAAAGTTTAGCGTGAATCTCCCGTTGTTCTGTGTTGCGTGTAGAAGAAAATACAAGGCTGGAAGAGGGAGCGATTATCGTTTCGCCCACAAGGGGACACGTTTCCCTATTGAAACCACGAGGGTTCTTGCAACAGGCTCTGGTTTGTAAGAGGTTTGTAAGAAAGCTTGGCCCAAATTGGACAATGTTTTTACCATGACATATATGTTCCATGACGTGACACCATGCCACCTTTGATGACTTTCTAGTGAATTTTGGATTTATGAGGCTTTAAAAACCAAGATTCCAAATGTTTGAGGACGAGCCAGGACACCGGTACAGTTGTAATTCATTCCCATTCCTGGCATGGGACCTTAACATGCACCCAAGGACACATATATAATTTTTCTATCCATTTTGGTGAGCTGGAGCACGTATTTGTAGTTCAGATTTGAATTATGGACAGTAAATACCTAGGACACTCAATTAGTGTATAAAAAGGCCAAACGAACCCTGAATAAGTTTAAATTTCAGCACGAATATCCTGTCGTTCCATATTACCCGTAGAAGAAAATACAAGGTTAAAAGAGGCAGTGATTATCATTTTTCCTACAAGGGGAACACATTTCCCTATCGGATCCACGAGGCTTGTTTGAGAGAAGCTCCAGTTTGTAAGAGTTTTGTAATAAAGCTTGGCCCAATTTGGACAATGTTTTTACCACGACATATATGTGCCATGATGTGACACCATGCCAACTTTCTTGACTTTCTAGTGAGTTTTGGATTTATGGGGATTTAAAACCCAAGATTCCAAATGTTCGAGGACGAGGCAGGACGCCGGTACGGTTGCAATTCATTCCCATTCCTAGCATGGGACCTAAACATGCACCCAAGGACACATGTATAATTTTTCTAGCCATTTTGGTGAACTGGAGCATGTATTTGTAGTTCAGATTTGAATTATGGACATTAAATGCCTAGGAAACTCAATTAGTGTATAAAAAGGCCAAACGAACCCTGAATAAGTTTAAATTTAAGCACGGATATCCTGTCGTTCCATGTTGCTCGTAGAAGAAAATACAAGGCGAAAAGAGGCAGTGATTATCGTTTCACCCGCAAGGGGGACACATTTCCCTATCAGAACCACGAGGCTTCTTTGAGGGAAGCTCTGGTTTGTAAGAGGCTTGTAATAAAACTTGCACCAAAATGGATAAAAAGATCCTCGACATATATGTGCCATGTCGTGGCACCATGCCAAGTTTCACGATCTTCTGGTGAGTTTTGTATTTGCGGGGATTTAAAAACCGAGATTCTTCTCACGAAATGTTTTCGAATAGCACATGGTTCACTCACGAAAGCCGTGTCCCTACCAAACCGTGGTCGATGCCCCCTCCCCCTGCTGCGCGCGCGATCTAAGTCGTGCGTTCTGATTGGCTAGAACCCAAACCCCATGGATCGTACGTCTGCACCATTGGATGCTCCCAGATCGAACGGCAATCATCATCCCTTTCGACAGCGTATGCAGTATATGGCTAAGCACTGTGCGCATGCGTCGTGCTAGCTCACGCTTCCTTCTCCACTAAGTTTTCTATATTAATGTTGTTATATATCCAAACAGGCTACCGTTTCCTGCCACTCCTTTCATCGGTTTCCCACCTCTTCTCCCATTGTTTTCCCGCTACCAGTGTCAGTGCTCATTGAAGGCTACGCAGCAACACACCGGCCATGTAAATATCACATATAGTTTCTAAAAGCACAAATGTGTGTGATAGGAGGGAGTAGGTCCCATAGGATGACCAGTGTGAAATGCCTTAAAGGCAAGGAGGCAGGTCCTATCAGCAAGGGGCGGCTTCCCATCCGCTAGCCTAGTCGAATAGAATGCAAAAGCATATATGGCTGGTGAGGCTCTAAGTTTAACATTTGCATAAAGCCAATTTTTCCTTACAACCAAGGAATAGATTTTATTTAACTACCAAGTTTATTTCATTATTGAGAAGGTATCCCCAACTCAATCCCAAAATAATATTAAGACCCTAAATAATTCATTATGTAAAGTGATGAGATCAAACAATAATTCAAGTACCAGATACTCAAGATGTCCATAACTGGGGACACGGCTAATCATGATTAGTTTATACACTCTGCAGAGGTTTGCACACTTTTCCCCACAAGACTTGATCTCCTTCCTTGAATTTCTCACACTGCCTGATGTTTGAGAAACGGATGATCGAGACACAGTCTTTCGGAAGAGGTCCCCTTAACCGATAGATAGGACAGTACACCTACAATCCCCTATATCTGCTAGCCCATCATGGAAAGGATTCCCACAACTTACTCAACTATGCCAGTGCCCATAATGGCATGTCGCTGCACACGAAAGTTTCTAGCATGAATAATCTTATGATCCCTTTGAGCCTGGGTGGCATTCCATAGGATGATCGCACGGGTACCCTGACATCTCCTAGGACAACACTGGATTCCCCAAGTGCCCGCAACCAATCCACCCAGATGTGTATTAAAGTAGCCACCTTAAATTTTCCTTAGTTATTATCTCTCACAACTTTCATGAATCTCACATACCAATCCCCATCTACGAGTATAGCAAGCGGTAATGAGCATAACATATATTCCCAGGGTTGATTAAAAGACAATAGATATTAGGTTCCTACCTCATCAACTACTTAAACGTAACCACATATTCACAATCCTACTCATGCAATGTTTGAGGGTTGAAACTAATGCATAAAAACTAGGTAATAAAGGGATATGATCAAAGTGTTACTTGCCTTGCTTGTTGACGATCGGAAAACCCTAGAGATTCATAGTAGCAAGCTCCGTACTCCGGGTATTCTATCATAAACAAACAATAGCATACATAAGCACTCAAGCATAATATGCAAGGGTAAAACCCAAATAAAAGATCTAAACAGAAAGTACAAGTGAAGAGCGTTGATATGCAAAAGGAATCGATCAAATCGGAGAAACGAAACTCAAGTTACGAACAAAAGAAGTTCACATTCAAATCTGTTTGAAACCAAATTTTAAATGTTCAAAAACATGTTTAAGTTGGTTATCTTAATAGAGGAGATCGTAACAAAGAATTTGGCGTTGGTTTCATTGGATTTGGATAAACGAGCAAAATGTAGTGAGGGTTTAAAGATCAGGGACTAATCTGTGATGAAAATAATTATGGATAGGTCCCTGGCCGAAAATAAACTGAAAAAGAAAAATCTAACGAACGAACATTCGCTAACAGAGACTAACGAACGAAAACATTCACTAATAGATCTAAACGAACGAATGTTCGCTAATAAAACTAACCTAATAAAATAAATCGATCTAAAAAGAGAAACTGAAACTTAAAAAAAACGGGGCGGGTTTTTGGCGGTTATACCGGTTCGGTGGAAAAAAACTGGCGCCGGCGGCGGATCGGCCGGCGGCAGCGGTGAGGCGGGACGGCGGTTCCGGCGACGGCGCTGGCGATGGGGTGGCGCGGTGAGGCGGCGGCGGGGCTACGCGGCGCGGGGCGGCGACACGGGGCATCGGTGGCGAGCAGCGGGCGGCGGCGCGGTAGCGGCGGCTTGGCAGGCGAAGGGAGACGGCGCGGCTCGATGAGGAGGAGGGGGCCGGGGCCTCGGCTTTTAAAGGGCCGGGGGGTGCGGCTTGGAGGAGGGGGCGACAGGCGAGGCGGGGCGGCGTCGGACTCCGGTAACGAGTCCGGCTCGGGCACGCGCGAGGAAGGCGGCGGCGCGGTTTGGGCCGGCTGGGCTTCGTCCTAATTCAGTGCGGAAAGATTTTTTAAAAATTGCGTCGCGCCGAAAAATCCAAATAAAAATCCTAAAATACCCGAAATAATTTTCACCATCCCCTCCTAATATTTGGGACCACGTGAACATTGTTCTGGACTAAAATGCAATTTTTTTAAAAATGCAATTTTTCATTAATTTAATAAAATTCAACCGAATAAGAATTCAGAAAAAATTCAAATAAATATAATTTTATTCAAAATTAAATTTCCAATATTTCCTAGCTGTTTTGAAGAAGTCATATTATCTTCTCTCATTTATTTAATATTGAAATAAAATTGGAAAAATAATTTCGAATAAAATCACTTTGATCCAATTTTCCAATTTTGAAAAATAAAAAATGGATTTTTGTGAAAACCTCCAACTCTCTCGATTGGTCCTTGAGTTGTTTAAGGTTTCTAGGATCAAAATTCCAAATAAAACAAAATTACAAAGCACAAATCGTGGATGCATATGATGACCTAATGATTAACATCCGAATTGAAAATTGGGATGTTACAAACCTACCCCCCTTAAGATGAATCTCGCCCTCGAGATTCGGGTTGGCTAGCAAAAAGGTGTGGGTGGTCTTTCCGGAGGTCTTCTTCTCGCTCCCAGGTGGCTTCTTCCTCAGTATGGTGGCTCCACTGAACTTTGCAAAACTTGATGACCTTGCTGCGTGTGACTCGGTTGGAAAACTCGAGAATTTTGTTGGGTTTCTCCTCGTAGGTTAGGTCACTCTCCAACTGAATTGCTTCCAGGGGCACTCTATGATAGAGGCAAAGGTGTCCCGATGTTTCGATGAGATGGTGGCTATCGTTTTCTGTGGGAGTCGACCTTGACGATCCGACTACGAACGTGCGAGACGTCGCGCCTTAGCAATCGCTAAACCAACTTCCGAGGGGTTATTGACCACGCCGGAGCACGATCAACCTGACCACGAGGGCCTGTTTCCTGCGAGCAAACGAAGAACAAGCAAGAAACTGAGATTGCAATCTAGATATTGCGAATATAAGATGAAAGCTTTATTGATCAAGGTGGGGTTCCGTGATGTCTTGGTCTGGTCGTTGGACAAAAACGAAGTACGCGAAGTTGCAGCTATGGCGAACTTTTAATCTAAACAAAACCCAAAGTCTAAACGACGCCCTAAGGGCTGTATATATGGAGGAAGAGAGGGGAATTTCGTGGCCCTTGAGGGTGGGGTCCGAAACCAACCCTAACTCTTGTTTCCCCACACATACGGACTCTAAAAATAGCCTATACTTAAGTATTTCGAAATTACATGGGCCTGGCCCATTAATAAGGTGACGCAGCACCTAGAATAGCCTATGGTCGAATATTATGAAGTGGCATCTTGTATATTTCGTCCATGGCTTCATGCACTCCTTATGGCGGCTTCAAAGTCCTGAAATCATCACTTGTAACTCCGTTCTTGATCCCCTTGCGCATGCCATCAACTTCATGCGTGTTTTTGCTCCAATGTTCATCCTTCTCCAAGCTAGGCCCTTCATTTGAAAGCAAAACAAATGTATCCAATTTAGGCAGCATCATAATCTCATGAACATTAGAATCATTACCAAGAAACGAAAGTACCTGGTAATTTAATTGGCGTGCGCGAGCTCTAGTAATTGGTCCAGTATATGTAACAGTAGGGGCTGTGGGTGTAACAATGGTATTGATGTCCGCATCATCCTCCCCTTCTTGAAATGAAGTCGTCCTCGACGGAAGCTCATCTTCCTCACCCAAATAAGGCTTCAAATCTGCAATATTAAAAGTGGGACTAACCCCAAAATCTGCAGGTAGCTCAAGTTTATATGCATTATCATTTATTTTCTCTAAAACCTTAAAAGGACCATCAGCACGTGGCATTAGCTTTGATTTGTGCAGATTAGGAAATCTATCTTTACGCAAATGTAACCAAACAAGATCTCCAGGTGCAAACACAACATGTTTTCTACCCTTATCTCCAGCAAGTTTATATTTAGCATTCATACGCTCAATGTTTTCCTTAGTTAACTCATGCATTTTTAAAATCAATTCAGAACGTTCTTTAGCATCAAAATTAACCTTCTCCGAAGATGGAAGAGGCAACAAATCAATAGGTGCACGAGGTAGGAAGCCATACACAATTTCAAAAGGGCACATCTTAGTAGTAGAATGCAATGAACGATTATAAGCAAATTCAATATGAGGCAAGCATTCTTCCCACATTTTCTTGTTATTCTTCAAAACAGCCCTAAGCCTAGTAGACAATGTTCTATTGACTACTTCAGTTTGTCCATCAGTTTGGGGGTGACAAGTAGTACTAAAAAGCAGCTTAGTCCCCAACTTAGCCCATAAACATCTCCAAAAGTGGCTAAGAAATTTAGTATCACGATCTGAAACAATAGTATTTGGCACACCATGTAAGCGAATAATTTCACGAAAGAACAAATCAGCAACATTAACAGCATCATCGCTTTTATGACATGGTATAAAGTGTGCCATTTTCGAGAATCTATCCACGACAACAAATATGCTGTCCCTCCCCTTCTTTGTTCTAGGTAAACCTAAAACAAAGTCCATAGATATATCCTCCCAAGGAACACTAGGTACAGGCAAAGGCATATATAAACCATGAGGATTGAGTCGTGACTTAGCTCTTTGACATGTAGTGCAGCGAGCAACAAAACGCTCAACATCCCGTCTCATCTTTGGCCAAAAGAAATGTGTAGCAAGTATATCCTCCGTCTTCTTGACGCCAAAGTGTCCCATTAATCCTCCTCCATGCGCCTCCTGCAACAACAAAAGACGAACGGAGCTAGCTGGAATGCATAGCTTGTTAGCACGAAACACAAATCCATCGTTAAGAACGAACTTGTTCCAAGTTCTCCCTTCCTTACAATTCTGCAATACATCTTTAAATTCAGCATCATTAACATATTGATCCTTGATGGTCTCCAAACCAAATATTTTAAAGTCAAGTTGTGAAAGCATAGTATAACGACGAGACAAGGCATCAGCAATAACATTTTCTTTACCCTTCTTGTGTTTAATCACATAAGGGAAAGTCTCAATGAATTCAACCCATTTAGCATGTCGACGGTTCAGTTTTGCTTGACTTTTAATGTGTTTCAAAGATTCATGATCAGAATGTATAACAAATTCCTTGGGCCATAAATAATGTTGCCATGTTTCTAAGGTCCGAACAAGAGCATATAATTCTTTATCATAAGTAGAATAGTTCAGACTAGGCCCACTCAATTTTTCAGAAAAGTATGCAACAGGTTTTCCATCTTGTAATAACACACCTCCTAATCCAATTCCACTAGCATCACATTCAAGCTCAAAATCTTATTGAAATTAGGAAGTTGGAGTAAAGGAGCATGTGTCAACTTATCTTTCAATACCGTGAAGGCTTCTTCCTGTGCGGTACCCCAAACAAAAGGTACATCCTTCTTTGTAAGCTCGTTGAGAGGTGCAGCAATGGTGCTGAAATCTCTCACAAAACGCCTATAGAAACCAGCGAGGCCAAGGAAACTCCTCACTTGTGTGACCGTTTTGGGCTGCGGCCAACTCTCAATAGCTTCAATCTTGGCTTTATCAACTTCAATTCCCTGTGGAGTAACAACATAGCCAAGAAAAGATACTCGGTCGGTGCAAAAGGTGAACTTTCCAAGGTTACCAAACAAACGTGCATCACGTAGAGCAATAAAAACAGCACGTAAATGTTCCAAATGTTCCTCCAAAGATTTGCTATAAATCAATATGTCATCAAAGTAAACTACCACAAATCGTCCAATGAAAGCACGTAAAACTTCGTTCATTAACCTCATGAAAGTACTAGGTGCATTAGTTAACCCAAAAGGCATGACTAACCACTCATATAATCCAAACTTAGTTTTAAATGCTGTTTTCCATTCATCTCCCAATTTCATACGAATTTGATGGTAACCACTACGCAAATCAACTTTGGAGAATATTGTAGAGCCACTCAATTCATCAAGCATATCATCTAGCCTAGGAATAGGATGACGATAACGAATAGTAATATTATTAATGCCTCTACAATCAACGCACATACGCGACGTACCATCCTTTTTCGGCACTAAAATGATAGGAACAGCACAAGGACTAAGGGATTCGCGTATATAACCTTTGTCGAGCAGTTCTTGTACTTGACGCATAATCTCCTTCGTCTCCTCTGGATTGGTACGGTATGGTGCCCGGTTGGGTAATGATGCACCGGGAATTAAGTCAATTTGATGCTCAATCCCGCGAATAGGTGGTAATCCCGGTGGCACGTCTTGTGGAAAGACGTCGGCGAACTCCTGCAAAATGTTAGTGACAGCAGGAGGCAAAGAGGAAGGCACGTCCTCGAATGAAAATAATGCCTCTTTGCACACAAAAGCATAGCAAACAGATTTGCTAAAATCTAGATCATCAATATCAGATTTGGTGGCAAGTAAACATGCACTTTTCAATTTAATTTCAGAAGCAACACTAGATTGTTTATTATTATTAGGCTGCATTTGTTGCTCAAATTCTTTTGCCACAATCTGATTTTCACTCTTAGTTTTCTCCTGTTTTGCTTTATTAGCTCTATTAATATCATCTTTCAAAATGGAATCAGGAGTCATAGGAAGCAAAGTAATATTTTTATCCTTATGAACAAGAGTGTACTGATTGTTTCTACCATGGTGAATAGAATTTTTATCAAATTGCCATGGTCTACCAAGTAATAAGGAACATGCTTGCATCGGTACCACATCACAATCAACATAATCAGCATATGTAGAGATACTAAAATGCACACGAACAGTACGTGTTACCTTAACCTTGCCGCTGTTGTTGAACCATTGGATGTAGTAAGGATGTGGATGTGGTCTTGTGGTGAGAGATAGCTTCTCCACCATCTCGATGCTAGCCAAGTTGTTGCAACTCCCTCCATCTATGATCACGCGAACAGAACGTTCCTTCACAACTCCCTTTGTATGGAACAAATTATGCCTCTGATTTTGCTCAGCTTGTGTAACCTGCACACTCAAAACACGTTGAGCAACTAAACATTCATACCTGTCAGCATCTTCAGGAGCCATGTATTGCGTCTCATGATCAGAATCGTCTCCACCGTGTTCGTCACGTGTAATAAGAGCCAATGTCTCCTCATCATAGTCACTAGCGGACTCATACCCACCATCCTCAGTAACAATCATCACACGCTTAGATGGGCATTCTCTCGCATAATGACCTCCACCCTTGCAACGTCGACAAATAATATCATGTGTTTGCCCTGTTGATGCCATGGATGAAGAAGAGCTCTTTGCAGGCCCAGAAGGGGTGCTCTTGGCAGATAGTGGTGATTGTGCCTGCTTTATTGTATCACGGTTGGAGGTGGCAGCCGACGGAGGCGCCGGTGAAGCAGAACGTGTGGAAGTAGATGATGCACGTGGTGTCCATGAAGAAGGTCGACCTGCAGAAAAGTTAGTCCGCGCCAATGCATGTCGATCCTGCACTTCACGTTCAGCTTTACAAGCAAGATGGAATAAACGAGTGATATTAGTATACTCCTTATACTCTAGAATCGTCTGAATCTCTCTATTTAATCCACCCATAAAACGTGCAAGCATAGCTTCATTCTCCTCAACAATACCACATCTAATCATGCCAGTTTGTAATTCCTGATAGTATTCTTCTACAGAATTTTTTCCCTGTCTTAAGCGCTGCAATTTTTGAAGTAATTCATGTAGATAATATGGTGGAACCCAACGAGTACGCATAGCAGTTTTCAAAGCAGCCCAAGTAGCAGGAATGGGATATAATCTACAATGCTCAGACCACCAAACACATGCAAAACTAGTGAATGCACAAACAGCAGCAGGAACACGTCTCTCCTCGGGATATTGTAAACATGTAAATCATTGTTCAGTTTCTAACTCCCAAGTAAGATATATATCAGGAACATATCTACCCTCAAATGGTGGAATATTCAATTTTAGTTTAGGGAGATGGTCATGATCTCGTACCTGAGGGTGAGCCCTACCATTGCCATTATTTGCATGTGGACGACCTGATGGTTGCTGTGCTGGTGGTGGCACGTAGTTCTGATTTTGATCAACCTCATCCTCGTAATCGCCAGCAAAATCATCCTCCTCCGCATCAGCAGCAGGAGCCACAGAAGTAGCAACAGCAGCACCAACAGTTTGGCCAGGTGCAAGAGGGAGACGGCTCGCTCGGCGGAGGGCTGTTTCACGATGTGTAGGTAGTCGTCGTTGTTGTTGTTGTAGAGGTGCGTTAGGTGCAGCCGGTGGTGGTGGTGGAAGACGCGCGAGCAATTCATTAAACCTGTTATCGAGCTTTGTTTCAAACGTCTTCTCCATGTCATCTATCTTCTCCATGGCCTCTTCAAATCTGTTTAGCACATCCTGCACCTGTCCATTCATCATTTGCTGAAATTTATCATGCAACTCCTGATTCGTCATGTTCTCCCAGTCAGTCTCGTCGGCTTGTGATCCTGCCATGGTTAGCAACAATAGAAAACACACAAGAATATGATCCTACAGAATACTAACAAGAGGTGGTGGTGGCGGGTGTCACAAATCCGTCAAGCAAATCTCAAATTCTTACCAGTTCTTACCCAGCAGCAGGCGGTGATCGGCAACCGTTGTAGTCAAAACTCTCAAAAGCTTGGATAGAGCGATTGCCAGGGAGAGTCAAACGCACGACGTAGAGGTATGTGGAGCTGGGAAGGCTTATAGTATGGTAGCAAAAAGGGTCAGCAATAATCAATTCAGAGATGCAAAGTTGAATAAACGCTCAACGACGGTACTGTGCTGGTCCTAGGCTAGACCGTGCTAGAGACGCGAGCCTAGAACACTAACAAAATCACGGCGCTACACGTAAATAAGGGAAAAGCACACTCTGGAACTTTTTTTTTCGCTTGTTTTTTTTTTGCGCTCCTCTTTTTTTTTGCGCTCCTTTTTTTTTGCAAAAAATTACTATAATGGCGAGTGTCTCAAAACTCTTCCCTCGTCAAACTGATAGGATGGGCACGAAAAAAAAATTTTCACTTTTTTTTTCGGAAATCAGGGCAGCGACGACGAAAAAGTGCGACAAAAAATCACTATGATGGCACGTGGCTCAAAAGACTCAGAAAAGCCTAAAAATAGGATAGGGAAAAAATATTTTTGCCCGTGAAAATTTTGGCCTAAAAACTGCCCGGGGGTCTCCAGACTCTTTTTTTTTCGAGACCTACGCAGGCAAGGAAACACGAATCGGAATTGAGATTGATCTCAAGAACAAACCTAATATGAGAAGAACTCGGATTGGTGGTGGATATATGGTTGTGGTATATGGCAGCGGTGGTGGTATATGGTAGCGGTGGTGGTATATGGATACAGATTGGTGGTGGTATATGGATACGGATTGGTAGTGGTATATGGATAAGGATTCAGAGCGGTGGCGGATAAGCAAAAGTGGTAGATGGGCGATGAGGATGGTGCGGCGGCGGCGTGACAACTTATGACCAGAACTCGAAACTCTAAAAGACTAGACTCTAAGACTAGCAACTTGACACGACGATGCAACCGCAAATTCAACAAAGCAAAAACCCTAAAAAGATTATGCAACGGCTCAGATTGGTTCGGATATGATGAACTAACCCTAATTTTTTTGTGTGGCTTTTTCGTGGACTATAGGTATGAAGAACAGACTCGATCTAATCTACGAAAAACTGTAAAATCTCACCGAGCAACCTGGAAATCTGATACCACTTGATAGAGGCAAAGGTGTCCCGATGTTTCGATGAGATGGTGGCTATCGTTTTCTGTGGGAGTCGACCTTGACGATCCGACTACGAACGTGCGAGACGTCGCGCCTTAGCAATCGCTAAACCAACTTCCGAGGGGTTATTGACCACGCCGGAGCACGATCAACCTGACCACGAGGGCCTGTTTCCTGTGAGCAAACGAAGAACAAGCAAGAAACTGAGATTGCAATCTGGATATTGAGAATATAAGATGAAAGCTTTATTGATCAAGGTGGGGTTGCGTGACGTCTTGGTCTGGTCGTTGGACACAAGCGAAGTACGCGAAGTTGCAGCTATGGCGAACTTTTAATCTAAACAAAACCCAAAGTCTAAACGACGCCCTAAGGGCTGTATATATGGAGGAAGAGAGGGGAATTTCGTGGCCCTTGAGGGTGGGGTCCGAAACCAACCCTAACTCTTGTTTCCCCACACATACGGACTCTAAAAATAGCCTATACTTAAGTATTTCGAAATTACATGGGCCTGGCCCATTAATAAGGTGACGCAGCACCTAGAATAGCCTATGGTCGAATATTATGAAGTGGCATCTTGTATATTTCGTCCATGGCTTCATGCACTCCTTATGGCGGCTTCAAAGTCCTGAAATCATCACTTGTAACTCCGTTCTTGATCCCCTTGCGCATGCCATCAACTTCATGCGTGTTTTTGCTCCAATGTTCATCCTTCTCCAAGCTAGGCCCTTCATTTGAAAGCAAAACAAATGTATCCAATTTAGGCAGCATCATAATCTCATGAACATTAGAATCATTACCAAGAAACGAAAGTACCTGGTAATTTAATTGGCGTGCGCGAGCTCTAGTAATTGGTCCAGTATATGTAACAGTAGGGGCTGTGGGTGTAACAATGGTATTGATGTCCGCATCACTCTATCTCTCAGAGGAATATCGGCCATCTCTGCATGGCACTTCTTCAACTGGGAAACGTGAAACACATCATGAACTCCTGACAAACCTTCGGGTAACTCCAACTTGTAGGCAACTTCACCCATACATTCCAAAACTCGGTCTGGTCCTACAAATCTTGGTGCTAACTTTCCTTTGACTCCAAATCGTTTAACTCCTCGAAGTGGTAACACACGAAGATATGCTCTGTCTCCTACCTCGTATGTTACCTCCTTGCGTTTTACTATCGGCATAACTCTTCTGCCTGGACTGAGCTACTTTGAGTCTATCACTAATCAACTTGACCTTCTCTGCAGACTCTTTGATTAGGTCTGGTCCGAACAATTGTCGATCTCCTACTTCATCCCACATCAATGGTGTCCTGCACCTCCTTCCATACAAGGCTTCAAAAGGGGCCATCTTCAAACTGGCTTGATAGCTGTTGTTGTATGAGAACTCTGCGTAGGGCAAATTATCAGCCCAACAAGATCCATAATCTAGCACACAAGCTCTCAACATGTCCTCCAGAATCTGGTTGACTCTCTCGGTTTGTCCATCTATCTGTAGATGACTGGCTGTACTGAATTATAGCCTGCTACCCAAAGTCTGGTGCAATTGATTCCAAAACTTCGAGGTAAACTGTGTTCCTCTATCTGATACGATGGTCCTCAGAACTCCATGCAGAAATACGATCCTGGTCATATATATGTTGGCCAACTTCGTGCTTGTATAAGTGGTTTTCACTGGGATAAAGTGGGCCACTTTGGTCAAACGAGCCACTACTACCCAGATGGAGTCATATCCTGATCGTGTCCTGGGTAATCCGGTGATGAAACCCATGCCAAGCTTATCCTACTTCCATTCGAGTATCGGCAAAGGCTGAAGTAATCCTACTCGCTTCTGATGCTCTGCCTTAACTCTCTGACATACACCGCATACTGCTACATACTCGGCAATATCCTTCTTCATACCTGTCCACCAGAAACATTCCATCGAATCCAAATACATCTTGGTGTTTCCTGGGTGAATCGAGTATGGCGAATCATGAGCCTCCTGAAGAATTAACTTCCTGATCTCCGTGTCATCGGGCACATAGATACGATCCTCAAACAACAAAGTTTCGTCTTCATCCTCATGAAAACCTTTGGACTTTCCTTTACTCATCTTCTCCTTTGTCTCCGCAATCTCATTATTAGTCTTCTGAGCTTCTCGAATCTTTCCCAACAACATGGACTGAACTTCCAACGACGCAACAAAACCTCTCGGAACTATCTCCATTCGAAGTTCTCTGAGATCGTCGGCTAACTCCTGGGGTAATCCTCCGGTTATTAGAGTATTAACATAACTCTTGCGGCTCAACGCGTCTACTACAACATTAGCCTTTCCTGCATGATAATGCAGTTTCATATCATAATCCTTTATGAGATCCAACCATCTCCTCTACCTGAGATTCAACTCCTTCTGTGTGAAGATGTACTTCAAACTCTTATGATCCGTGCATACATCACAACGGTTTCCAATGAGAAAATGTCTCCAGGTCTTGAGCGCATGCACTACGGCTGCTAACTCCAAATCATGCGTGGCATAATTCAACTCATGAGGTCAAAGATGTCGTGAGGCATATGAAGCAACTCTTCCTTCTTGCATAAGAATGCCTCGAAGTCCTTGTCGTGAAGTGTCGCAATATACTTGGAAATCCTTGCGTATATTCGGAAGAATTAGCACTGGGGCTGTAACCAAACGTTCTTCAACTCCGAAAAACTGGCCTCACAATCCTCGGTCCTTTTGAACTTAGTGTCTTTCTTCAATAACTCCGTCATAGGCTTCGCAATCTTGGAAAAATTCTCAATGAATCTCTGGTAATATCCTGCGAGTCCAAGGAAACTGCGTATTTCTCCAACTAAGGTGGGTGCTAACCACTCTGTGACAGTCTAAACCTTAGTAGGGTCTACTGCTATACCTTCTCCAGATATAACATGTCCGAGAAATCTGACATCCTTCAACCAAAACTCACATTTGTTGAACTTGGCATATAACTGATGTTCCCTGAGCTTCTCAAGAACCAAGCGCAAATGTTCCTTGTGTTCTTCTTCGTTCTTCGAGTACACCAATATATCATCAATGAACACCACAACAAACTTATCCAAGAACTCCATAAACACCTTATTCATCATACTCATAAAGTAGGCAGGGGCGTTAGTCAAACCAAAAGACATGACCGTGTACTCATATAGCCCATACCTTGTGGTAAAAGCTGTCTTAGGTATATCCTGTTCTCGGATCTTCAGCTGGTGATATCCTGATCAAAGATCGATCTTGGAGAATACTTTAGCTCCCTGCAGCTGGACAAACAAGTCGTTGATCATCGGTAGAGGATATTTGTTCTTGATCGTCACCTCATTCAGTGCACGATAATCAATAACCATTCAGAAGGATCCATCCTTCTTCTCAACTAAGAGCACTGGGGCTCCCCACGGTGATGAACTTGGTCGAATATAACCTTTCTCCAATAACTCCTTAATCTGCTTCTTAATCTCCTCTAGATCATTTGCGGGCATCCGGTACAGTCTCTTCGATATTATTCCGGTGCCTGGTAACAACTCGATCAAAAACTCTATGTCTCGGTCTGGTGGCATGCATGGTAATTACTCTGGGAACACATCAGGATAATCCTTCACAACTTGCACTTCCTCTTGAACAACTCCCGAGGGTGAATTCACTTGATTCCTCCCTGGCGCATGCCTAGACACATACTTGATCCGTTTACCTTCTGGGGTGGTGAGAAGAATTGACTTACTAGCACAATCAATGTTTCCCCCATACTTCGATAGCCAATCCATGCCTAGTATTATATCCAATCCTTGTGATTCCAAAATAATAAGGTCTGAGGGGAAAATATGCTTTCCAATGGTCAATGGAAACCGATCACACCATCGGCTGGCCATATACTCCACTCCTGGTGAGCTTACTAACATGGGTGACCTAAGGGCTAAGGTTGGAAATTTTAACTTGTCCACAAATCCTCTTGATATGTATGAATGCGATGCACCAGTGTCAAAAAGAACAAGGGAGCTAAATGACTTAATCAAAAACTTACCAATCACTGCGTCAGGCTGCTCTTCAACTTCCTCCACGTTGATG
Source organism: Triticum urartu (assembly GCF_056163025.1). Classification (NCBI taxonomy): domain Eukaryota; kingdom Viridiplantae; phylum Streptophyta; class Magnoliopsida; order Poales; family Poaceae; genus Triticum; species Triticum urartu. The sequence goes on along the minus strand of NC_141875.1, from coordinate 318,525,266 downwards.
TGGTTCACCTGGCCTCTGGTGAAGGGATTTGGCTTCTTCCCTGAGCTTCCATTGCCATTTCCATTCTTTGATTCAGGACACTCGATGGGTAGTGTCCAGTCTTCCCGCACTTGAAACAAGTAATGTTACTCAGATCCTTCTTGGCGGGTGTAGCGGGGTTGGAACGGTTCTGAGTGGTGTTTCCTCCATTCCCATTACTATTCTTAGGGCCACTGTGGTTGTGTGAACTTCCTCCACTGTGAGAAAGGCCTCCATGGTTATGATGGGTGTGTCCTCCCGAGTACGGGGTAAAACGAGGCTTCTGCTGAGCTCCAGAGTTGTACTTCCCCTGTCCATACTTTCGTTTGCGGTTCTCTATCTGCTGCTGCTTGCCTTCAATCATGAAGGCCCTGTCTACTAACTCCTGGTAGTTGGTGAATGTTGCCACCATCAACTGCATACTCACCTCATCATTCAGCCCCTCTAGGAACTTCTCCTGCTTCGCGGCATCTGTGGCCACATCACCTGGGGCGTAGCATGCTAACTTGCTGAACTCATCCATGTACTGCACCACAGTACGATTCCCCTGGCATAAGTTGCGGAACTCACGATTCTTCATACTCATGGATCCAGTTGAGACATGTGCTGTGCGAAATGCTTGCTGAAACTGATCCCAAGTGACATTGGCCATGGGGAAAGTGGCGGTGTAGTTCTCCCACCATGAGGCTGCGGGTCCATCCAGTTGATGTGCGGCAAAGTGCACCTTCTCAGCATCTGTGCAACCTGCGGTGATCAGCTCCCTTCCAATCTTGTGGAGCCAGTCATCGGCAATAATCAGCTCAGTGCTACTAGAGAACACTGGCGGATTCAACCTCAGAAAACAGGCTAAGTTGTCAACTCGGGGTGGCGATGGTGGGTTGTTGTTGTTGTTGCCTTGGTTCTGGACTAGCAACTGCATCAAGGCATTCTGTTGTTGGATCAACTGAGTGAGCTCCGGCGGGAAAATGAATCCGGGGTCACATCTCGGAGGCATCTAGTGGGTTTAGAGGGGTGAGAACATAATAGAGTAAGGTCTAAGGAGAGATTTCACTACTCATATGCACATGAGACAAACATATTCATTTCACACCACTCAATTCAAACAAGATGCATACAATTGCTCTAACTACTATTACAAGATCTCGCAACGATTTCTAACTACTTGGTAGAATACTAATAGTGATATGGTGGTCGTCTAAATTTTTTGGTCGGTTGAAGATTCCATAATGTCAGCTCTAGCTTCGTCTTTATAATCGTCATCGCTGTCGGGGTCGGAGTCTGTGTCATCTAGTATGATGTACTCTTCGGAGCGAATGTCCACTCCATGCTCGGGCTTCACCATGAATATTCCTAGCTTCCTCTTTATGTCTTCATTCTGCTCCAATAGTACAGCAATTTCCTCTTCATATCCATCACGTGTAGCCTTGAGTTCCTCTTCTAGCTCCATGTTCCGGGTCATCACCTTCTTCGTGTCTATCATGTTAGCGCACATCTGGTTCTCATAACGATGAATGTGCTGGTTCAACTCATGTATGTAAGCTGCAATAGATTTATCCTTGCTATTGCGAATCATCTCCCATTTCTCATCTCGGCTTCCACATATCTGGTAGGTGGTGTATTTAAGATCCTTGTTGTACACCTCTCCTATGCGTCCAATGGCGATGTGGGCGGCCATGCTCTTTCCTAAACTCCAGGTTGGTGCATCAAAGGAAAACTCGATGGGCACGGTAATTGGTGCAAAAGTCCTTCCTGGAACACGAACTTGAATCGTCCAGTGCTCCTCTTCTGGTAAAGTGGTGGTGAAGGATCCGGTGAAGCTTCGTATGCCGATGTTCAGGTACCTAGTAACGTCCTTCAAGTGTCGTCCGAAAGGGGTGTCGTCATCAGGTTGAGTGAACTTGTTCCTTGGGCCCGTCATCTATAGAGTAGAAATAGAGAAGAGTTAGAAATGAGTAGAGAAGAGTATCATGTGGCTTTCCTAGTGGTCGCGTCCTATAGTCAACATGTGCTCTGATACCATCTTGTAGCGACCCGATCCCAATGGACCGTAGTCTCTGTGCTTAAGTGTCATCCCTGGATCGGTATTGCTGACACACACAGTACTCGAGGATTTATAACAGAGTTCAATCACACACTTATTACATCAAGTGTCTCGAATAGAGTACTTATTACAATAATATAGCTGAAGGCCATCTAAATAAGATAACTGTAGAAGCATCATAGATAAATGAGTCCATCCAACTCCACGACAAAACTGAGTGCATGACAACGACCTATCACACCTTACTCTTCATCTGAAAATTCTGCAACATGATATGTTGCAGCCGTGTAGGTCAGCATATGGAATATGCTGGCAAGATAACACTATAAAGCAATGAACAAATAACAGCTATCACTACATGCATATATGGCTGGTGGACGCTCTAAGTTTAACATTTGCATAAAACCAATTTTTCCCTACAACAAAGGAATATATTTTATTTAACCACCAAGTCTATGTCATTATTGAGAAGGTATCCCCAACTCAATCCCAAAATAATATTAATAACCCAACAAATTCATTAAGTAAAGTGATGAGATCAAACAATAATTCAAGTACCAGATACTCAAGATGTCCATAAACGGGGACACGGCTAATCATGATTAGTTTATACTCTGCAGAGGTTTGTGCACTTTTCCCCACAAGACTCGATCTCTTCCGTTGAATTTCTCACACCGCCTGATGTTTGAGAAACAGATGATCGAGACACAGTCTTTCCGAAGAGGTCCCCTTAATCGATAGATAGGCTGGTACACCAACAATCCCCTACATCTGCTAGCCCATCATGGAAAGGATTCCCACAACTTACTCAACTATGCCTGAGCCCATAATGGCATGTGGCCTCACATGGAAGTTTCTAGAATGAATAATCTTATGATCCCTTTGAGCCTGGGTGCCATTCCATAGGATGATCACACGGGTACCCCGGGATCTCCTAGGACAACACTGGATTCCCCAGGTGCCCGCAACTAATCCACCCAGATGTGTATTAAAGTAGCCACCTTAAATTTCCCTTGGTTATTATCTCTCACAACTTTCATGAACCTCACATACCAATCCCCGTCTACGAGCATAGCACGCAGTGATAGAGGCAAAGGTGTCCCGATGTTTCGATGAGATGGTGGCTATCGTTTTGATAGAGGCAAAGGTGTCCCGATGTTTCGATGAGATGGTGGCTATCGTTTTGATAGAGGCAAAGGTGTCCCGATGTTTCGATGAGATGGTGGCTATCGTTTTCTGTGGGAGTCGACCTTGACGATCCGACTACGAACGTGCGAGACGTCGCGCCTTAGCAATCGCTAAACCAACTTCCGAGGGGTTATTGACCACGCCGGAGCACGATCAACCTGACCACGAGGGCCTGTTTCCTGCGAGCAAACGAAGAATAAGCAAGAAATTGAGATTGCAATCTGGATATTGCGAATATAAGATGAAAGTTTTATTGATCAAGGTGGGGTTCTGTGACGTCTTGGTCTGGTCGTTGGACACAAACGAAGTACGCGAAGTTGCAGCTATGGCGAACTTTTAATCTAAACAAAACCCAAAATCTAAACGACGCCCTAAGGGCTGTATATATGGAGGAAGAGAGGGGAATTTCGTGGCCCTTGAGGGTGGGGTCCGAATCCAACCCTAACTCTTGTTTCCCCACACATACGGACTCTAAAAATAGCCTATACTTAAGTATTTCGAAATTACATGGGCCTGGCCCATTAATAAGGTGACGCAGCACCTAGAATAGCCTATGGACGAATATTATGAAGTGGCATCTTGTATATTTCGTCCATGGCTTCATGCACTCCTTATGGCGGCTTCAAAGTCCTGAAATCATCAGTTGTAACTCCGTTCTTGATCCCCTTGCGCATGCCATCAACTTCATGCGTGTTCTTGCTCCAATGTTCATCCTTCTCCAAGATAGGCCCTTCATTTGAAAGCAAAACAAATGTATCCAATTTAGGCAGCATCATAATCTCATGAACATTACAATCATTACCAAGAAACAAAAGTACCTGGTAATTTAATTGGCATGCGCGAGCTCCAGTAATTGGTCCAGTATATGTAACAGTAGGGGCTGTGGGTGTAACAATGGTATTGATGTCCTCATCATCCTCCCCTTCTTGAAATGAAGTCGTCCTCGACGGAAGCTCATCTTCCTCACCCAAATAAGGCTTCAAATCTGCAATATTAAAAGTGGGACTAACCCCAAAATCTGCAGGTAGCTCAAGTTTATATGCATTATCATTTATTTTCTCTAAAACCTTAAAAGGACCATCAGCACGTGGCATTAGCTTTGATTTGCGCAGATTAGGAAATCTATCTTTACGCAAATGTAACCAAACAAGATCTCCAGGTGCAAACATAACATGTTTTCTACCCTTATCTCCAGCAAGTTTATATTTAGCATTCATACGCTCAATGTTTTCCTTAGTTAACTCATGCATTTTTAAAATCAATTCAGAACGTTCTTTAGCATCAAAATTAACCTTCTCCGAAGATGGAAGAGGCAACAAATCAATAGGTGCACGAGGTAGGAATCCATACACAATTTCAAAAGGGCACATCTTAGTAGTAGAATGCAATGAACGATTATAAGCAAATTCAATATGAGGCAAGCATTCTTCCCACATTTTCTTGTTATTCTTCAAAACAGCCCTAAGCATAGTAGACAATGTTCTATTGACTACTTCAGTTTGTCCATCAGTTTGGGGGTGACAAGTAGTACTAAAAAGCAGCTTAGTCCCCAACTTAGCCCATAAACATCTCCAAAAGTGGCTAAGAAATTTAGTATCACGATCTGAAACAATAGTATTTGGCACACCATGTAAGCGAATAATTTCACGAAAGAACAAATCAGCAACATTAACAGCATCATCGCTTTTATGACATGGTATAAAGTGTGCCATTTTCGAGAATCTATCCACGACAACAAATATGCTGTCCCTCCCCTTCTTTGTTCTAGGTAAACCTAAAACAAAGTCCATAGATATATCCTCCCAAGGAACACTAGGTACAGGCAAAGGCATATATAAACCATGAGGATTGAGTCGTGACTTAGCTCTTTGACATGTAGTGCAGCGAGCAACAAAACGCTCAACATCCCGTCTCATCTTTGGCCAAAAGAAATGTGTAGCAAGTATATCCTCCGTCTTCTTGACGCCAAAGTGTCCCATTAATCCTCCTCCATGCGCCTCCTGCAACAACAAAAGACGAACGGAGCTAGCTGGAATGCATAGCTTGTTAGCACGAAACACAAATCCATCGTTAAGAACGAACTTGTTCCAAGTTCTCCCTTCCTTACAATTCTGCAATACATCTTTAAATTCAGCATCATTAACATATTGATCCTTGATGGTCTCCAAACCAAATATTTTAAAGTCAAGTTGTGAAAGCATAGTATAACAACGAGACAAGGCATCAGCAATAACATTTTCTTTACCCTTCTTGTGTTTAATCACATAAGGGAAAGTCTCAATGAATTCAACCCATTTAGCATGTCGACGGTTCAGTTTTGCTTGACTTTTAATGTGTTTCAAAGATTCATGATCAGAATGTATAACAAATTCCTTGGGCCATAAATAATGTTGCCATGTTTCTAAGGTCCGAACAAGAGCATATAATTCTTTATCATAAGTAGAATAGTTCAGACTAGGCCCACTCAATTTTTCAGAAAAGTATGCAACAGGTTTTCCATCTTGTAATAACACACCTCCTAATCCAATTCCACTAGCATCACATTCAAGCTCAAAATCTTATTGAAATTAGGAAGTTGGAGTAAAGGAGCATGTGTCAACTTATCTTTCAATACCGTGAAGGCTTCTTCCTGTGCGGTACCCCAAACAAAAGGTACATCCTTCTTTGTAAGCTCGTTGAGAGGTGCAGCAATGGTGCTGAAATCTCTCACAAAACGCCTATAGAAACCAGCGAGGCCAAGGAAACTCCTCACTTGTGTGACCGTTTTGGGCTGCGGCCAACTCTCAATAGCTTCAATCTTGGCTTTATCAACTTCAATTCCCTGTGGAGTAACAACATAGCCAAGAAAAGATACTCGGTCGGTGCAAAAGGTGCACTTTCCAAGGTTACCAAACAAACGTGCATCACGTAGAGCAATAAAAACAGCACGTAAATGTTCCAAATGTTCCTCCAAAGATTTGCTATAAATCAATATGTCATCAAAGTAAACTACCACAAAAGCATAGCAAACAGATTTGCTAAAATCTAGATCATCAATATCAGATTTGGTGGCAAGTAAACATGCACTTTTCAATTTAATTTCAGAAGCAACACTAGATTGTTTATTATTATTAGGCTGCATTTGTTGCTCAAATTCTTTTGCCACAATCTGATTTTCACTCTTAGTTTTCTCCTGTTTTGCTTTATTAGCTCTATTAATATCATCTTTCAAAATGGAATCAGGAGTCATAGGAAGCAAAGTAATATTTTTATCCTTATGAACAAGAGTATACTGATTGTTTCTACCATGGTGAATAGAAGTTTTATCAAATTGCCATGGTCTACCAAGTAATAAGGAACATGCTTGCATCGGTACCACATCACAATCAACATAATCAGCATATGTAGAGATACTAAAATGCACACGAACAGTACGTGTTACCTTAACCTTGCCGCTGTTGTTGAACCATTGGATGTAGTAAGGATGTGGATGTGGTCTTGTGGTGAGAGATAGCTTCTCCACCATCTCGATGCTAGCCAAGTTGTTGCAACTCCCTCCATCTATGATCACGCGAACAGAACGTTCCTTCACAACTCCCTTTGTATGGAACAAATTATGCCTCTGATTTTGCTCAGCTTGTGTAACCTGCACACTCAAAACACGTTGAGCAACTAAACATTCATACCTGTCAGCATCTTCAGGAGCCATGTATTGCGTCTCATGATCAGAATCGTCTCCACCGTGTTCGTCACGTGTAATAAGAGCCAATGTCTCCTCATCATAGTCACTAGCGGACTCATACCCACCATCCTCAGTAACAATCATCACACGCTTAGATGGGCATTCTCTCGCATAATGACCTCCACCCTTGCAACGTCGACAAATAATATCATGTGTTTGCCCTGTTGATGCCATGGATGAAGAAGAGCTCTTTGCAGGCCCAGAAGGGGTGCTCTTGGCAGATAGTGGTGATTGTGCCTGCTTTATTGTATCACGGTTGGAGGTGGCAGCCGACGGAGGCGCCGGTGAAGCAGAACGTGTGGAAGTAGATGATGCACGTGGTGTCCATGAAGAAGGTCGACCTGCAGAAAAGTTAGTCCGCGCCAATGCCTGTCGATCCTGCACTTCACGTTCAGCTTTACAAGCAAGATGGAATAAACGAGTGATATTAGTATACTCCTTATACTCTAGAATCGTCTGAATCTCTCTATTTAATCCACCCATAAAACGTGCAAGCATAGCTTCATTCTCCTCAACAATACCACATCTAATCATGCCAGTTTGTAATTCCTGATAATATTCTTCTACAGAATTTTTTCCCTGTCTTAAGCGCTGCAATTTTTGAAGTAATTCACGTTGATAATATGGTGGAACCCAACGAGTACGCATAGCAGTTTTCAAAGCAGCCCAAGTAGCAGGAATGGGATATAATCTACAATGCTCAGACCACCAAACACATGCAAAACTAGTGAATGCACAAACAGCAGCAGGAACACGTCTCTCCTCGGGATATTGTAAACATGTAAATCGTTGTTCTGTTTCTAACTCCCAAGTAAGATATATATCAGGAACATATCTACCCTCAAATGGTGGAATATTCAATTTTAGTTTAGGGAGATGGTCATGATCTCGTACCTGAGGGTGAGCCCTACCATTGCCATTATTTGCATGTGGACGACCTGATGGTTGCTGTGCTGGTGGTGGCACGTAGTTCTGATTTTGATCAACCTCATCCTCGTAATCGCCAGCAAAATCATCCTCCTCTGCCTCAGCAGCAGGAGCCACAGAAGTAGCAACAGCAGCACCAACAGTTTGGCCAGGTGCAAGAGGGAGACGGCTCGCTCGGCGGAGGGCTGTTTCACGATGTGTAGGTAGTCGTCGTTGTTGTTGTTGTAGAGGTGCGTTAGGTGCAGCCGGTGGTGGTGGTGGAAGACGCGCGAGCAATTCATTAAACCTGTCATCGAGTTTTGTTTCGAACGTCTTCTCCATGTCATCTATCTTCTCCATGGCCTCTTCAAATCTGTTTAGCACATCCTGCACCTGTCCATTCATCATTTGCTGAAATTTATCATGCAACTCCTGATTCGTCATGTTCTCCCAGTCAGTCTCGTCGGCTTGTGATCCTGCCATGGTTAGCAACAATAGAAAACACACAAGAATATGATCCTACAGAATACTAACAAGAGGTGGTGGTGGCGGGTGTCACAAATCCGTCAAGCAAATCTCAAATTCTTACCAGTTCTTACCCAGCAGCAGGCGGTGATCGGCAACCGTTGTAGTCAAAACTCTCAAAAGCTTGGATAGAGCGATTGCCAGGGAGAGTCAAACGCACGACGTAGAGGTATGTGGAGCTGGGAAGGCTTATAGTATGGTAGCAAAAAGGGTCAGCAATAATCAATTCAGAGATGCAAAGTTGAATAAACGCTCAACGACGGTACTGTGCTGGTCCTAGGCTAGACTGTGCTAGAGACGCGAGCCTAGAACACTAACAAAATCACGGCGCTGCACGTAAATAAGGGAAAAGCACACTCTGGAACTTTTTTTTTTCGCTTTTTTTTTGCGCTCCTCTTTTTTTTTTTGCGAAAAATCACTATAATGGCGAGTGTCTCAAAACTCTTCCCTCGTCAAACTGATAGGATGGGCACGAAAAAAAAAATTCCACTTTTTTTTTTCGGAAATCAGGGCAGCGACGACGAAAAAGTGCGACAAAAAATCACTATGATGGCACGTGGCTCAAAAGACTCAGAAAAGCCTAAAAATAGGATAGGGAAAAAATATTTTTGCCCGTGAAAATTTTGGCCTAAAAACTGCCCGGGGGTCTCCAGACTTTTTTTTTTCCGAGACCTACGCGGGCACGGAAACACGAATCGGAATTGAGATTGATCTCAAGAACAAACCTAATATGAGAAGAACTCGGATTGGTGGTGGATATATGGTTGTGGTATATGGCAGCGGTGGTGGTATATGGTAGCGGTGGTGGTATATGGATAGAGATTGATGGTGGTATATGGATACGGATTGGTAGTGGTATATGGATAAGGATTCAGAGCGGTGGCGGATAAGCAAAAGTGGTAGATGGGCGATGAGGATGGTGCGGCGGCGGCGTGACAACTTATGACCAGAACTCGAAACTCTAAAAGACTAGACTCTAAGACCAGCAACTTGACACGACGATGCAACCGCAAATTCAACAAAGCAAAAACCCTAAAAAGATTATGCAACGGCTCAGATTGGTTCGGATATGATGAACTAACCCTAATTTTTTTTGTGTGGCTTTTTCGTGGACTGTAGGTATGAAGAACAGACTCGATCTAATCTACGAAAAACTGTAAAATCTCACCGAGCAACCTGGAAATCTGATACCACTTGATAGAGGCAAAGGTGTCCCGATGTTTCGATGAGATGGTGGCTATCGTTTTGATAGAGGCAAAGGTGTCCCGATGTTTCGATGAGATGGTGGCTATCGTTTTCTGTGGGAGTCGACCTTGACGATCCGACTACGAACGTGCGAGACGTCGCGCCTTAGCAATCGCTAAACCAACTTCCGAGGGGTTATTGACCACGCCGGAGCACGATCAACCTGACCACGAGGGCCTGTTTCCTGCGAGCAAACGAAGAATAAGCAAGAAATTGAGATTGCAATCTGGATATTGCGAATATAAGATGAAAGTTTTATTGATCAAGGTGGGGTTCTGTGACGTCTTGGTCTGGTCGTTGGACACAAACGAAGTACGCGAAGTTGCAGCTATGGCGAACTTTTAATCTAAACAAAACCCAAAATCTAAACGACGCCCTAAGGGCTGTATATATGGAGGAAGAGAGGGGAATTTCGTGGCCCTTGAGGGTGGGGTCCGAATCCAACCCTAACTCTTGTTTCCCCACACATACGGACTCTAAAAATAGCCTATACTTAAGTATTTCGAAATTACATGGGCCTGGCCCATTAATAAGGTGACGCAGCACCTAGAATAGCCTATGGACGAATATTATGAAGTGGCATCTTGTATATTTCGTCCATGGCTTCATGCACTCCTTATGGCGGCTTCAAAGTCCTGAAATCATCAGTTGTAACTCCGTTCTTGATCCCCTTGCGCATGCCATCAACTTCATGCGTGTTCTTGCTCCAATGTTCATCCTTCTCCAAGCTAGGCCCTTCATTTGAAAGCAAAACAAATGTATCCAATTTAGGCGGCATCATAATCTCATGAACATTAGAATCATTACCAAGAAACGAAAGTACCTGGTAATTTAATTGGCATGCGCGAGCTCTAGTAATTGGTCCAGTATATGTAACAGTAGGGGCTGTGGGTGTAACAATGGTATTGATGTCCTCATCACGCAGTAATGAGTATAACGTATATTCCCGGGGTTGATAAACACTCAATAGGTATTAGGTTCCTACCTCATCAACTACTTAACCGTAACCACATGTTCACAATCCTACTCATGCAATGTTTGAGGGTCAAAACTAATGCATAAAAACTAGGCAATAAAGGGATATGATCAAAGTGTTACTTGCCTTGTTGAGGATCGGAAAACCCTAGAGATTCATAGTAGCAAGCTTCGCACTCCGGGTACTCTATCGTAAACAAATAATAGCACACATAAGCACTCAAGCATAAGATGCAAGGGTAAAACCCAAATAAAGGATCTAAACAGAAAGTACAAGTGAAGAGCTTCGATTTGCAAAAAGAATCGATCAAATCGGAGATACAAAACTCAAGTTACGTACAAAATAAGTTCAAATTCAAATCTGTTTGAAACCAAATTTTAAATTTTCAAAAACATGTTTAAGTTGGTTATCTGAATAGAGAAGATTGTAATGAATAATTTGGCATTGGTTTCGTTGGATTTGGATAAACGAGCAAAAAGTAGTGAAGGTTTAAAGATCAAGGACTAATCTGTGATGAAAATAATTACGGATAGGTCCCTGGTCGAAAATAAACTGAAAAAGAAAAATTGAACTACCGAACGTTTGCTAACAGAGACTAACGAACGAAAACGTTCACTAACAGATCTAAACGAACGAAGGTTCGCTAATAAAACTAACCGATCTAAAATATCTATGGGCTCCCGAGTGTATATAGATCATCCCTTTGACCGATAACTAGGGGTATGTGTTGGCCATGAATGGATTTCTCCTAGTTCTTGTTAGGGCCGGTCACCATCACATGTCGTTCAACCAAAGATCAAGCTCATGCGTTGTCAGGATTCCCTCCCACATGCTCGGATTGCTGGGTTCTACCTACCCCGTACCCTGCATATCCCATCCTTACCTACCTGGCCTTCATGGTTGTTGTCTGTATCGAGAGGTAGGCACCACATCTAAATTGTACATTATTCTATATTCAAAACACACATAACCCCTTCCAACATACATCATTTTGGGCCGCATGCAAGAGGTGCTGGTTTTGTGGTCCCTCTCATGTGATTTTTTATGATGGTTCTATCTATTGGCCCAAGAGGTTTATCGACAACAACAGTTGTCGTTTGACCAAATGATAGATTCCCTGGTCCGTCTTATGGTAGGTCATGGCGACATGCATGTATGACCAAAGTATCATTACGTGCATCCACCTCGGTGACATGAAGTGCGAGGTGGGTCAAGCACCCTAGCTAGCTACAACATTATGTCATTATAGATATATACAAGGGTGCTTTCGGGTTTGCGAGGCAGGTGCCACCAAAGTTGTGCATTGTGTTTTAAAAGTTTTAAACATCACACCCAATATTCCTACATATATTTGGCCACTTCCAGGTGGTTCTTGACTTCTGGCCCCTCTCATCGATCTTCAACGATGCGCCCAACCATGGGCCTGCATGGTCAAAGTTGTGCATTGGAATTTTGAACATCATAGACCACCCTTTCACTCATATATATTTGGGCCACATGCTGGTGTGGCTGTCTTCTGACCATCTCTAATGTTTTTTTGCTGCAAAGACTCTGATGACGCTCAATGGAGAAGGGTATAATGTCTTAACCGTGGGCTGCAAGTGCACTGTGAATCACCATGACTGCACAAGCGCGAGCAAAGGTGGAGGTACTGGATCAACCATGTGCGATGCAAGTGGGCTGTAAAATCACCATGATTGCACAAGGCGAGCAAAGGGTGGAGGTACTAGCTTAACCATGTGTGATGCAAGTGAGCTGTAAAATCACCACCCGCGCAAGCTAAAGGCAGGTAGTTCATTTAGATTGAATTCCACGTCTGCATCAGAAAATTAGGACGAACCGTGTGTGATAGACCAGCTAGCTAGAAATCAAAAAACAAACTACCCGCCTTGAGTGTTGCAAAAATCGGTGATTCCGCCACTTTTCCTTATTAACATACATGCATATTCTTATTGGACCATGCGTGATCTTAGGTACTCCCGCCCCGCATCAATTCCTTTACCCAAATTTTAGTAGCCATCGTACTTCAATCGTCGCCCACACTCCTCAAGCACCGACCTTATAGTAAAATTGCAGTATCCGAGGCATTTGAACCATTGCCCTCCCTCGTCTACCACCATCTCCACCAACCATTACTAAAATTTTCAGTAGCCGTGGCGTATCCTCAAACACCACCCCCTCCATCGTCCCCCACCCGCCCCCTCCCCCTTCGAACCCTAGCAAACGGAGGCCGCCGGCGCCGCCGCCAACCCTGCTGGTCTGCCCATTCCTCCTAGCTTAGATAATAAAGTTCAGGTTATCCAGCGATTTGCATACCGTCGCCCCACTCCCCTGAGTTTTTAGATGAGGCCTGCGGTGTCCCTTCCCACCAGATCCACATCCCCTGCTCCAGAATGTCGCAGCCTAAGCTCGACCACGTAACCTGGGGAGCCCGACGAGCGTTTGGTCAAGAAGAGGTTTATCATGGCCTCTCCGGCGGACGTTGGCGAGGTGGCCGCCGTTCGCTCCGACCTGTCAATCCAAGAGCAACACGTCGCCGTAGAAGCCGGCGAAGACGTTGACTATGTTGCCATGCCAAAGGCTTCATGTCAGCGAGCTAGTGTATTATTGTATCTCCGGAAAGCTGGCTATGACATCAAGCTCATCCACGCCGATGGCTTCATGCGGGCCATGTCATAGGTTAAGTGGTCCATCCCCAACCCCTCTGGTTTAACCGCCGTTGATCTCTTTGACGGCCCTGCCGCTGATCTCCTCTGCCAAGCGGTCAAAGATTTGCGATCCTTGTGCGCCATCGAGCCCATTTTGTCATTTATGAAGGACACGTTCTATGACGGCGGCTTGGAATCCTCAATTGGAGTCAGATCTCATCGGCCACGACCACGAGGAGGGCACCCACAAGGGTTCTTCCATGGTGAAATAGCCCATCTGTGACATCAAAGAGCGCACCATGGGTCCGTGCTCTTCCAACTGGAAGGATCCCATCCATGACATGTGAGGCAACATCCTATCAGCAAATCTTACCTTTTCTAGCTTGCCAACCCATACCCTTTGTTGTAGTAGCATTTGTCGTGCGGTGCTTTAACTATGCTGTGTTTAATTATTTCAGTTATGCAAAAATGTATTGTTCAATAGGTCTATGTGATGTTTAAGTATGAATTGTCCACTTCAGTTTCACGAATGGCTATATTTGGTTGTTATTAGCGAGTAGATGCCTTGTTTATCTGTATTTGGTTGTTAGGTTGGTTGCAGTGAGCATTTTCCAGTTATCGAGCAGATGCCTTGTTTATATGTATTTGGTTCTTAGGTTGGTTGAGGTGAGGATTTGTCCAGTTATCAAGCAGATGCCTTGTTTATCTCTATTTGGTTGTTAGGTTGGTTGCAGTGAGCATTTTCCAGTTATCGAGCAGATGCCTTGTTTATATGTATTTGGTTCTTAGGTTGGTTGAGGTGAGGATTTGTCCAGTTATCAAGCAGATGCCTTGTTTATCTCTATTTGGTTGTTAGGTTGGTTGCAGTGAGCATTTGTCCAGTTTTCAAGAAGATGCCTTGTTTATCTGCATTTTCTTGTTAGGTTGGTTGCAGTGAGCATTTGTCCAGTTTTCAAGCGTATGCCCTATTTATCTATATTTGCTTGTTAGGTTGGTCGCAGTGAGACTCTGTCCAGTTTTCAATGGCTATATTTGGTTGTTATACTAATCATTTATGCCTAATTTATTTCATTCATTCACTATGTGATGTTCATTATATCCAAGTCAGAACTATGCCGCTCGAATGCATCAATACCAGTTTGAATGGCTATATTTGGTTCCAATTATGCCTGGTGTAGTTAACACATGCCCTTTATTTTAGTTTTACACATTTATCTAGCGTGTTATTTAAGCATTACCTACGTTTTATTCATTTTCAACAATACCTGTTTGAATTGCAATATTTGATTGTTGTTAAGCCTGTTGTCGGTAACATTGCCTTCCATTTTATATCTGCTTTAACAAAATGCTAAAACCAACACATTCAAGTGATGAGGACATCAATACCATTGTTACACCTACATCCCCTACTACTATACATACTGGACCAATTACTAGAGCCCGCGCACGCTAATTAAATTACCATGTACTTTCGTTTCTTGGTAATGATTCTAATGTTCATGAGAATATGATGTTGCCTAAATTGGATACATTTGTTTTGCTTACAAATGAAGGGCCTATCTTGGAGAAGGATGAACGTTGGAGAAAGAACAAGCATGGAGATGATGGCATGCGCAAGGGAAGCAAGAATGGAGTTTCATGTGATGATTTCAGGACTTTCAAGCCACCGTAATGAGTGAATGAAGGCTTGGACGAAATATACAAGATGCCACTTCACAAATTTCGTCTAGAGGCTATTATAGGTGCCGCGTCACCTTATTATTGGGCCATGCCCATGTAATTTCTAAATACATAAGTATAGCCTGTTTTTAGAGTCAGTATGTGTGGGGAAACAAGAGATAGGGTTGGTTTCGGACCCCTTCCTCAAGGGACACAAAATTCCCCCCTCTTCCTCCATATATACAGCCCTTAGGGCATCGTTTAGACTTTGGGTTTTGTTTAGATTAAAAGTTCACCATAGCTGCAACTTCGCGTACTTCGTTTGTGTTGAACGACCAGACCAAGGCGTCATAGAACCCCACTTGATCAATAGAGCTTTCCTCTTTTATTCGCAATATCCAGATTGCAATTTCAGTTTCTTGCTTGTTCTTCGCTTGCTTGCAGGAAATAGACCCTCATGGTCAGGTTGATCGTGCTCCGGCATGGTCAATAACCTCTTGGAGTTGGTTTAGCGATTGCTAAGGTGCGACGTCCTCGCACGTTCGTAGTCGGATCGTCAAAGTCAACTCCACCATAAACGATAGCCACCATCCCATCGAAAGACGGGACACCTTTTCCTCTATCATCAAGCTATCATTTGGAGATGATGTTGTTTTCCGTTGCTATATTTATTTGATGTTAAGGTTGCTGTACTTATCATGCCTTTCCACTACTTATGCAGGATAACCACGCGAGTGGCCACCATTTTCCGCCGAGGTTAGTTTCATCCTTCGGCTTGTACTTCCCCCGTCGTTCTATAATGTAGTGCATATAGACCCAGGACTGGACACTTGTTAGCTTCTAATATTTACTTGTTGCTTGTAGGTACATATGCCCTTGGCATGTATCAAGGCATCGACCCTTTTTGCATATGGGGCAATGAGATATTCATGAACAAGCATCAAGTGAGAAAACTGATAAGGATTATTAGCAAAAAGATACTAATGGTGGCAAGCTAATTATTTGTTTATGCTATATCCAACACAACAGTGAGATGTAGGATGGTAACTACAAACTCTGCAGCCTTCTCTTTTTACTTCCCATAATGAGTTGTTAGACAACAATGTCTGAATCTTTTTCGTTCGTAGTTCCCGAAGCAGTTCACTCAAGATTACCTCGCGAAGTACATGATTGGTGGACACGCAATGAAGGTTAAAGTATTTCATCCAGACTACAATGAGCATCGAGAAGTCCTAGTGAAGACAGTGAAGGATGGACGGCCATCCATCACAAGGGGTTGGCCTAGAGTCATGCACGCATTACGCATGGAGGAGGGCACAATATGGGCATCCGCTTCACCTTCTCCAACAACCAGAATGTCTTTTGCCTCTCTCGTTACAGTCTTTAGTGCAACTGTTGTTCATCATTCTTTACTTGGTGCTTCTATAGTTTTTCAGTATATGTACCTATGCATCGAATTATGCATTCATGGTTGAACCTATATTTTTAATAAACATGGATGGATATGAAATAAGTGATTGCCTACTTTCAAATTCAAAACATGTGATTTTTAAATTAGGGATTAATTAGGGATTACACTACACACGGTTTGCGAAAGTGAAATGTCTGCATAGACGTGGAGATCAGACACATTTCTAGAATCCACTACGTGTGCGATCAATCTCTACTTCACATACGGTCAGCCATGAAAAAACGTATGTGATTAACAACAGCATCGCACACAGTTCTTTCTTAGTAAATGTTTGCGATAGTCACCTTATCACACATGCTTCACAATTATGGACTGTTTGTGATGTTGTGTGCATCGCAAACATTTGGTCATAGAAGAACGCATGCGATAGGTCGATCATCCGACGCGGGTACAATGGATGAATCGTGTGGGATGTATTCAAGCTTTGCATATAGTTTTATAGCGATAACTGTGTGTGCTCTTACATCTAATCGCACACAGTCGAGGAATAGTAAAGGTGTGTGATTGTCTACTTCTATAATCATGAACTATTTGTGATGGGTCGCGCATTGTAAATGCAGCACCACAGAATACCGACTGCGATGGCAATGCGAGCACAAACAAGTAGGGAGTATTGTATATGCATCGAGGCTTCCTATCCCCAACGGTTTCTGGGTTGTGTGGGAAGGACCCCCCTATCATAGTCACTCACTTGGCGACGGTTTCGAATGCCATCGCGGAAAGGGGTTAAAAACCATTTGTATAGCACCTCATTGTACCAATGTATGTCAGGGAGTAAAGGTAGAGCATCAAAAACCATCAGGTTGACTTCAGCAGTTGTCGATACCTGATAGGAAATGGGACAGACTTGGTATGGAATTTATCACGGGGCTACCCAGGACCCGTTCAGGTCATGATTCCATTTGGCTGATAGTTGATCGTTTGACCAAGGTTGCTCACTTCATTCCAGTGAAGACCACCTATACAAGTGCTAAGCTGGCAAAGATATATATATATATATATATATATATATATATATATGTATGTATATGACTAGGATCGTATGTCTGAGGACCATTGTATTAGATAGAGGAACAAATTTTACCTCAAAGTTTTGGCATCAGTTACACAAAACTTTGGGTACCAGGCTAGAGTTCAGTACAACCTTCCATCCGCAGACAGACGACTAGATAGAGAGAATCAATCAGATCCTGGAGGACATGTTGAGAACTTGTGCGCTAGACTATGGATCTAGTTGGGATGATAACTTACCTTACGTAGAGTTCTCATACAACAACAGCTATCAAGCCAGTTTGCAGATGGCCCCTTTCGAGGCACTATATGGCAGGAAATGCAGGATACCTTTGATGTGCGATGGAGTTGGAGATCATAAATTGTTTGGACCAGATTTGATCAGGGATTTTGAGGAGAAGGTCAAGTTGATTCGTGACAGTCTTAAGATATTGGATTCAAGACCTCCTCACGGAGAAGACCATCAAGACCTCCTCATAGAGAAGAACCGGTTACCTCTTGTATCGTCCTTTGTTGACTTTGGATCATGTATCTCTCTTTGTGTTTCGAGGATCTAGCACATGTGTGATCGTTCTTGTTGGTTTGAGTGATTCCCTCGTGTTTCCCCTCGTGTTCTTCGTGTTCTTCGCGGGATCCGCTCCTTTCGTGAAATATCAGCCATCTAGGGTTCCACCATACATCATCTTGGATCAGAGCCAGCTTGTCTCATGATATCATCTTGGTATCACGAGCCACGTTGATCACAATTTCGGAGCCTCCCCTCCTTGTTTCTAGCCTAATTTTGTTGTGTTGTTCCCCAATTTCAAAAATCCCCACCAAAAATAGCCCCAATTTTTTTGTCATTTGTTGGTTTGATGATGTTTTGTTGGATTTGATCCATGGATTCGTTGTGTCTTGAGTATATCTATCTTTCCTCCAAGTTTCCCCACCTTCCATCCAAGAAATACATCAAATTTTTCCCCGAAATCATCAATTTCTGCCCCAATTCGAAAATTTCCGCCCCAAACGAGATCTGGAATCGTCGGGCCGGAAATTCGGGCCCCAAGCCGGACATCCGGCTCCTGGAGCGCCAAATCTACACGGTTCTGGACACCGACCCCGGATATCCGGGCCCCACCACCGGATATCCGGCCCCTGGCAACTCAGCATGTACCCTTTCACTGTTTTGTCCATAACTAATTCATCCGGAGTCTGTTTTTTACGTTCTTTAGCTCGTTTTGAAGATGTTGACATCCCCCTTCCCACAAAAATACTACCATCACCATTTGACTCCATCAAAGTTTTGGATATTTGGCATCTTTGCCTAGAGCTTCACCACAACCTCCGCATAACCACCACCGACTTCCGCAATCTAACCCATTTTGTTCCCCATCACATTAGTGGTTGCTTGAGGAGTAATTCGAGTCTTCTAAGGTGTTTAGGCTACTTAGGGACGATTGCTTCTTCATCAACCACCACCATAACTTCCGCATAGTCTTGCCCACCATACACTTCCGCCACCCCAACTTAACCCAATTTTGTTTGTGTTGTAAGTTGTGTCTCCTAAGGTGTTTCGGCTACTTAGGGACCATACTTCCAACTCCAACACCGTGTATAGTCTACCACCTTACCCTCCATTTACGCATTGCCTACTCTCAAAACCCATCATTGCATTTCCGCAATCCCATTGAGCTTCCGCAACCACCACCGCATCCCACTACCACCATTTGACATTTGACATTTGAGATTTTGAGTTCGCGGTTTTTCCGTTTCCTAAGGTGTTTCGGCTACTTAGGGACGAGTCTCCATCATCTTGGTATCTCCATCAAGATCACCACCACTCATCATCGCCACGGACGGTAACCTCCATATCACCTTGGTAGCGTGGTATCCCTCCATTGTTTATTCCCTTGCCATTGCATTGATAACCCCTAGCCTATTTTGCATCACTTGCCTATCGATACTAGCCATTTGAGTATTGCCGGCAATGTTACTTGTGCACATTAGTGATCTACACCTTCCATTGCATACATACCATATCATATTGGTGTCACAAGATTGTTCCCGTATATACCCAATTGCTAGCTTGGTTTGTGCATTTCGCATTGTGGCCATATCAAAAAAAAGAAAAAAAGAAAAAGCTTTTAAGCAAAGAAAATGAGAGAGAAAATAAGCTTTAAGCAATAGCCATAGCATCATACTACATTGCATAAGATTGTCATATCCGATCATCTTGAGAGAAATACCAGGAACCATATATACATAGCATACTTGGGATAGAAAGTTTATACATTTTGCATCTTATAGGTTGTGCACAAGTGTCGTATCCGCCTATAGAGCAATCGTGTTAGCGTCTCTCTTGAGTTGTGCAACACGAGCGTTTTCCGTGGATTCCACATTTTGAGCTCATTCCTTGGTTGCACGACCCCATTTATCTATCCATGTGTGCGTTTTCGTGTGCCATTCATTGCTATTGGTCTACTTGTTTCACTTGTGAATTTTTGAATCTCTTTCAACATTATTGACTCTTGCTAACATTTTGCATCAAATTTTTGTGCCACTATCCTCAGCAAGCTCCAGCATAAGCCTTATTTGTGTAGATGTGAGAAACCAACAAGAATTGGTACCAATTGTGCTATTTCCTTGTTACATCATTGAGTGATCATTGATCCATCTTCAACATCGGTCAAGGTACATTTGGTATAGTTCTTCTCCTTTCTCCACTCATATTTGCTCAAGTATTGTGATGGATAGGCAAGGCATTTCATCTCCGGTGTTCCACAACAATGACGGCGTGAACAACTACATCACCAAAGCGTCAATCTTCGATCTACAACGACAAATGCAAGGCGCACAATCAAGATTGCGAGAGCGCATCGAGAACCTCTCCATCGACATTTGTCACTCCGAAGCAAGGAAAAGGGACTACATCGAAAACAAGCTTTCCGCACAAAAGGAGGAGCAAGATGCAAGGATGGAGGAGATTTGGACCTTGTTGATCAACCGTTCTTCCCCTTCATCATCCTAGAGGCAGCGACGTTCAAGTCATAAGTTTTCAGAGCACAAAAATGATGCAAGCGCAAGTCGTCCACGTCCACATCTCCATGGTGACCACCATCACGTTCGTGATCCACATTGTCATGAAGGGCAAGTCACCTCCAAGCATCATGTGCACGACGATGATGAATGCCATCGAGCTCAAGCACGACAACGACACCATCATCATGAAGATGCTCGTCAAGCGCAAATGCACAAGTCCCAATGAGCCCTACTTCACGCCAAGGTCAACCTTCATGAGCATAAGAGAAGACCGCGAGACGAGCACCACCAAGACGGCGCTACGGCTACCACCACCACTTCAGCATCTTCACCAAGTGCTATCAAGGCATCTTCGCCTTTGGACGTACGGCATCTTCGCCTACTTCCCATGAGTCCGCCTACATCGACATCTTCAACAACAAGGCAACCAACTACGAGCGAGGGAGACACTTCCATCTTCGGAAGCCCCTCAAGGAAGATGGCCGAGCATGGGAATTTCCCTTCGGTCATGGAGACGAGCTACGAGGTGCCACATCATATGGGCCTCCAACAGCAAGACGGCGACAAGAAGGTCGAGCAAGGGCCATCCCCTTCGACCACAGCGATGAGCTTGAACCTCTTCAACAACATGAAGGCGACGCCCACATTGGACTCATACTCCGAGTCAAGATACGAGACCGCACATGATACCTTATCTTTGGTCTTAGAGGAGAGTGATGATGTGCCATCTTCGGCCTTCATCCATGGCTACGACTACGACATGGTTGAGCATGGAGACATTTGCACCTACATCTCTCCGACACCCACATATGATGAGATGTCCCAATTGCCATGTGAGGAGAGCCACCAACCTATGAGTGAGATGAGTGACTCCCCCATATATGACATTGAGTGCATTTCCAATGAGAGGATGATTGTGACCACCACTAGCCCCATACTTGAGAACATGCCACACATCCTATGTGAGGTTGAGAGCCATTTGAGTGACTCCACCAACCATATGAGTGAGAGCATCATACCGGGAGTGAGTGAGCCACAACACTTAGTGAGTGAGGTAGTTGACATGGCACGTGAGGCCATTATGATTTCTAACGACTTACCCTCTACTCGAAGTGTATTTTCTTCTTTGGTGCTAGTTCTCCTACATGACGACATGCCTATCCTTGACAAGTCCATAACCCCAATGGAGACAACGATGGCGATGGTGGAAGAAGATGCACCCCCACATGGTTCCATCAAGATGAAGATGACCACGACTTGGTCTTTGACACCTCACCTACAACACATGAGCGATGCTCCAAAGGTAACATAGTGATGGTGCTTCTCTTATCCCACTAGTGGACTATTTTTATGAATGATTGATTGCATGATGTTGATCCACCTATTCCCATGCTTCATGCTAGTGCGACTTCTTCATGTCATGACTTACCAATTTATGATGAATATGATGATGAGCATGTTGAGTTGCCTAGTTGTGATGCTATGCTCCATAGGATATCATGTGAAAATTCTTTAGGTCACATCATGTTCGACAACCCTTTAACCTTGTCATATGCTATGAATGAGATATCCCATATTGCATCATTTCAATCTCAACATAGTAGCTATGTATGCCCCATTAAAATAAATCCCATTTGCACTTATGGCATAGATGACGAGATGATGGTCATTGGCTTTTGTTTTTCTTGTGATGATATTGATATGCTTCCTTTAGATGATTTGCACAATTGATCTACTATGCCATGCCATGATCACATAGAACTAAATATGCTTTGTTTTGGATGTTGTCAATATTCTCCATGTGATGTTTCCATTAATGCTCATGAGGCATAGTTTCCTCATACATATTAGGAGATTTTGATGCATTCCATACTTTGCATGATTCCCATAATTGCTTGCACCATATGCATTCCACACATAACAATGCTCTAGATATTTCTCATGATGCATTACACAATTGGAGTCTCCATTATGCTATACATAACAACAAACCTATCATGATGGATGACATGTTTCTATATCATGCATCTCATTTATTTGAGCATTGGATATTTTGTGCTAACCAACACATGCACGTGCACATCATGATGGATGATGTGTACATATACCACGCACACACAATTTTCGCTTTGTCTTTGCTTTGTGTAGGTACTCACGTATACTCGTCAACCTCTCAATCCCAAGAGTTGTCGAAATGAGCTCTTGAGAGCAACGATGATTTGGGATTCCGTGGACTATCCTTACCACCATTCCCTTCGCGCAAGGACTACGTGCATCTCTTCTACTTGGCTCTCACACGGCTAGGGGCTATTTACCACTTGTCATCTTATGCCCTTTCTATCGTGCTCACTTTGTATGTTATGCCTCTTTACATGATTTTTCCATGCAATTGTGACCCTTGCTTGCATCTACCGACGATTCACCATTTTACCACTCATATGTGTGTTTGCATGCTTGGTGGAGATCCTTGTTGCTATTGCCATGTTTACCATGTGACTCATGCTATTGATGCTTGTTGTGTTGGGCGAGTCATGATGTTCCATTGTTATTTACATAGGACTTCTTGCCAACACTATGGACCTATTTTGCTCATATCTTGCTTTCATGCTTGTGATATGTCATGTGAATTATTCGTGCACACTATTTGCACCCATGACATGCTTGACATGATCTCTTCTAGTATGTTGCATCTTCGCACTACTAGCTTGCTTGACTTAATCACTATGATTGCTTGCTTTGTCGCATCACCCATGTTCCACTATTACTCGCTTTCTTGGGTTGATGACATTTATGTTCATGCCTCTCACATGATATATCTTCTTCATTGTCGCTTGCCTCAAATTGTTGCATCTATGCTTATTGATCATGGAGACTTGGACATATTACTTGTGATGCATGCTTGTTTACTTGAGCCTATTGTCTTTGGTTGTAGTCGCATCTTATGCTTTCATACCATGCCACATCTTGTCCTTTCTTATGATAAGAATGAGGAAAACACTTGTTGGGTATCTCACCATTCGAATGATAGGTGTTTCATTTGCACTAACCTCATTTTTTTTCCGAGTGTTTGTCATGTTCTTTCATTTTGAAGAATTCACAAGGTGGCACCGTCATGAAACACATTGGTCATGTGAAGGCGTACATGATGCACAACACCAACATTTTCGACATCCTCATAAAGGTGAACTCATTCCCTTTGAGCCATTCTCAAATACA
The DNA here is from genome assembly GCF_056163025.1 of Triticum urartu. Classification (NCBI taxonomy): domain Eukaryota; kingdom Viridiplantae; phylum Streptophyta; class Magnoliopsida; order Poales; family Poaceae; genus Triticum; species Triticum urartu. Next base: position 318,501,623 of record NC_141875.1, on the reverse strand, counting down.
CATATTGGATGGGTCACTCTTTCGTTGTTGTTTCCTTCTTGTTGTCTACATGATACATCTCACACATGGAGGAGCAACATTGAAGATTGGCTCTATGGACCTTCACATTGAGGAGCGCTCGGACTTATTGGATGCACCTTCGAACCTCCACTCATGCCACGACATCGAGCATTGGTACTCCAACACCTCCATATTTGTTGATTGTGCTCACACATGTCATGCTCGATGGACATATCATACACATGACAAATTTGCATCTTATGCATGGATTGACCCACATTATGATTGCCTTGTTGCCTCTATTTCCATGTCATCCATGATATATGAGCTTGTGCACTTTCTTAGCAAATTTGTTGTGATCTTTCTTGATGGCATATTCATACATCATGATCGTATTGCCTACCATCAATTGCATGATAACATAATCATATTGCGCATCCATTGCCATATTCATGCTATTGATAAATCGTGTCAGTATGACATCATTTTGCACCGTGGTTGCATTGATCACATTCACAATACAGTTGTGTGCACAATGAATGCTTTTGCTCCCATGAATGCTTTACATATCCTTCCATATCATCTTGCTAAGCTTCGTTTTTTGTCACGAACAATCCTGCCTCATGGACTCATATTTCCTTGATGGACACCTTGTGTGCGCTAACCATTGTATTTCCAGGTGTCATTTGTGTTTTCTCTTTTTGCATGTGTACCACTCCGGAGACACCTTGGAGTACTTGGATTGCGCCATCTCTTCCACTTTGTCCAACTACAAGTCCGTCCATGACAACCATTTCCATGGTGATGAGGTTTTCGATCCGAGGTCGGATCTTTCCCAAGGTAGGGGAGATGATGTGGAGCATCCTACGATCATCCCCATGTACACTCGAGCATACACCATTGGACCTAAGGTGAACTCGCTCCTTTCCGAATCTTCCCTTTCCTCATGTAAGACATGGATGCTACTTCAAGCGCGGACCTTGTGCATACTCAGGTACACCCGAGGAAACCATGGAGAGCCCAAGGACTAAGGCCAAGTGTGCACGGGAGCGAAGGAAGGAGAAGGAAGAAGAGTTTGCTGCTACAGCAGCCGGACATCCGGCCAGGCCGGGACATCCGGCCCAACGCCTGGAAATCCAGCTCCCTTCTATCCAGAGAGTACCAGAGTCGGCCAAGTCAGCCCGGACATCCGGCCCCCAGGCCCGGATATCTGGCCCATCACGAGCCGCCGGACAACCGGCCCAGCGCCCGGAAATCCGGTGCCCCATCATAGAAGTTGGACCCCACCAGCCCGTACATCCGGCCCCAGCGCCCGGACATCCAGCGTCTCGGGAAGGCCCAGACATCCGCCCCCTGCCTGCGTGCAGCACATCTGGGCCGAGGCCCATGTACCCCTTCGCCCCTTAGACTATATATACTCCCCCTCAACCTACGTTTTAGGGTTAGCGTTGTGATAGCTCATATTAGAGATAGAGTCTCGCTCATCCACATCAGATCTACTCCACGAGAGAGACCGCGGCCCCTCTACGGAGAAGATCCACATTGGATTCAAGACCTCCTCACGGAGAAGAACCGGTTACCTCTTGTATTGTCCTTTGTTGACTTTGGATCATGTATCTCTTTGTGTGTTTCGAGGATCTAGCACATGTGTGATCGTTCTTGTTGGTTTGAGTGATTCCCTCATGTTTCCCCTCGTGTTCTTTGTGTTCTTCGCGGCATCCGCTCCTTTCATAAAAGATCGGCCATCTAGGGTTCCACCCTACATCATCCGGTTTGCAAGAAGCTTACACCAAAGCTTGTCCCAATCCAGCCAAAAAAAATACCGCAACATATTGGTGCCATGTTATGAGACCATGCTAAGTTTCATGATTTTCAGGCGTGTTTTGGAATTACAGGAATTAAAAAACCAAGTTTCTCAATCTTTTTGACTGGGCCACAACGCCCAGATGTTTGAATTTCACTCCCATCTTTGCATGGGACCTAGAAATTCACCCATCGACACACCTGTGATTTTTCAAACAAGTTTGGTGCACTAGAGCCCGTGCTTGTAGTTCAAATTTGAATTATGCACATTAAATACCCAGAAAATAAAATGTATAAAAAAGGCGAAACGAGCCTGGAATAATTCCAAAATTTAGCACGGTGCTTCTATTTGGTCTAATCTGGCTGTGTAAAAAAATAAAGGCGGGAGAAGGCAGCGTACATATGTCGTTTCGCACACGGAGGTGACACGTTCCCTCTCGGAACCACGAGCTTTCTTGAGGGAAGCTCCGGTTTGCAAGAAGCCTACACCAAAGCTTGTCCCAATTCGGCCAAAAAATAACCGCAGCATGTTGGTGCCATGTTATGACACCATGCCATGTTTCATGATTTTCAGGCGTGTTTTGGAATTACAGGAATTAAAAAACCAAGTTTCTCAATCTTTTCGGCCGAGCCACAACGCCTAGATGTTTGAATTTCACTCCCATCTCTTGCATGGGACCTAGAAATTCACCCAAGGATACACATGTGATTTTTCAAACAACTTTCGTGCAGTGGAGCCTGTGCTTGTAGTTCAAATTTGAATTATGCACATTAAATGCCTAGAAAGTCAATTAATGTATAAAAAATTCCAAATGAACACAGAATAATTCCAAAATTTAGCACGATACTTCCATTTGGTCTAATCTGCCTGTGTAAAAAAATTAAGGCGGGAGAAGGCAGTGTACGTATGTCGTTTTGCACACGGAGGTGACATGTTCCCTCTCGGAACCAGGAGCCTTCTTGAGGGAAGCTCCGGTTTGCAAGAAGCTTACACCAAAGCTTGTCCCAATTCGGCCAAAAAAATTTACTGCAGCATGTTGGTGCCATGTCATGACACCATGCCAGGTTTCATGATTTTCAGCCATGTTTTGGATTTACAGGAATTAAAAAACCAAGTTTCTCAATCATTTTGTCCGAGCCACGACATCCAGATGTTTGAATTTTATTCCCATTTCTTGCATGGGACCTATAAATTCACCCAAAGACACACATGTGATTTTTCAGCAAACTTTGGTGCATTGGAGCATGTGCTTGTAGTTCAAATTTGAATTATGCACATTAAATGCCCAGAAACTCAATTAATGCATAGAATTGCCAAACGAACCCGGAATAATTCCAAATTTAAACATGACATTAATGTACTAGTTGCATGTTCACTATATGTAAATGTTCTAGCAATTCAAACACAATGCTTTCCCTCCGTAACACCATTTTGTCTTTCAAAACATAATTAAAAAAATTAGGTATACCAAAAAAAGTTTACTAGAAAGAATCGTGTGGGATGTGATATAAAATATCTTGGCGCACCATCTTGTCTGGCTTACGCAGGAAGCTTCGTCGTCTACAGTCCACGGCCCCCGCTTGAACCACACTTGCGCGCTAGTTTCTCACGGCACCGAGAGAAATTTTTTTGCCACCGCGGAAATATATATCTCCCAGCCCCCTCCCTCCTACCAAAAGCCACATTTCCACTGTTCCTCCTTGCTTTCCAAGTTCAACCCTTCACTGCTGCTTACTCACAGCTCAGCCTCCTCGCCGGTGGCTCTTCTTCTTGCAGCGCTGCCTCCTGACCAGCTACCCTTCTTCTTGCAGCGCCGCCTCCTCGCTGGCAACCCTTCTTATTGCAGCGCTGCCTCCTCGCCGGCGACCCTTCTTCTTGCTGCGCGGCCTCCTTGCCGTCGACCATTCTTCTTGATGCGCGGCCTCGTTGATATGGTCAGGTAATCCACACCCCACCCACACCATCCTCCTCCTTTCCCATCCCACATGCCCCGACTGACGGAGCGACAACTTCCACCGAAATCACTGCCCCCTCCTCCAATTAAGCGCCGCCCACATCCATTTTACACGCAGTATAATGTGGAGCTGAGTAGCATGCAGCCACACGCTCGAATGAGGTCGCTATGGCTGACATGTGTGTCGACCGCCAGATCTTGGAGGAGCACCTCGTCTTCGAGGCCATCGTCGACATCGCCGTGTGGTTGTCTACTTTAAAATACAGTTCGTGATGTTTTCTTGAGGCCACCGCCAGTGCCTTCTAGTGATTTGTCCTCTGTAATGTTAATATGCAATCTGATGTTCAGCTAACAGTTTGGTCCTCTGAAATGTAATGTTCAGTTAACACTTTGGTCCAACAATTGCTACATTTCGTAGTACTGTTCTCAAGCATTCTTGGTTTTGTTAACTATCTTATCTTCTCATACATGTTTCTACTCTGTAATGTCGTGCTTAGTTAACTATTTTGGTTCATTTGGTCTGCTGTCCATTTAATTGTTTGGTTCAGTTCTGCAATTTGGCAATACTCAATACATATTCTACTGATAGTATGGCAACTCTCAGTTAACCTGATCAAGATCTTCCTTATGTGTGTTGTAGGGAAACAATGGGAGACACCGCGGTTTACCATCGAGGTTTGTTCAAGCAGGGTCCTTTGGCTAATAACACATTATTGTGCAGTTGCAGGAATCATTCTAATATTTAGGTTTCTTACAATTTGGTCTTGCACATGTAGGTCCTGCTGTCAGAGGCTTAGACCCACTGTTCGACCCATTTTGCATATGGGGAAATGAGATGTCCATGAATATCAGTCAAGTCAAGAAACTCAGAAAGATTGTTAGGATGAAGAAACTTGCGACGAATAACAGCAAGATCTTTGTTTGCACAATGAAGAAGACATCAGTCAACTATAGGATGGTACCAACTCTTTTACCTTGTTTTTACCCCTTGCGCCATTTCAAAATTTACAATAGTGATTTATGCATAGCTTTGTTTTCAGTACTTTTCAAAGCAGTTCACCGATGATTACCTCTCAAACCACCTGTGAAGGAAATATGCCCTAGAGGCAATAATAAATTTGTTATTTATATTTCCTTATATCATGATAAATGTTTGTTATTCATGCTAGAATTGTATTAACTGGAAACTTAGTACATGTGTGAATACATAGAAAAACAGAGTGTCACTAGTTTGCCTCTACTTGACTAGCTCGTTGAATCAATGATGGTTATGTTTCCTAACCATACACTCTGAGTTGTCATTTGACTAACGGGATCACATCTGATGAGGACATCAATACCATTGTTACACCCACAGCCCCTGCTGCTATACATACTAGACCAATTACTAGAGCTCACGCACGCCTATTAAATTATCAGGTACTTTCGTTTCTTGGTAATGATTCTAATGTTCATGAGAATATGATGATGCCTAAGTTGGATACATATGTTTTGCTTACAAATGAAGGGCCTAGCTTGGACAAGAGGGATGAACATTGGAGCCAGATCAAGCATGGGGATGAAGGCATGCGCAAGGGAACAAGAATGGAGTTACAAGTGATGATTTCAGGACTTTGAAGCCACCATAATGAGTGCATGAAGCCTTGGACGAAATATACGAGATGCCACTTCATAAATTTAGTCCAGAGGCTATTATAGGTGCTGCATCACCTTATATTTGGGCCAGGCCCATGTAATTTTGAAATACTTAAGTATATGTTGTTTTTAGAGTCCGTATATGTGGGGAAACAAGAGATAGGGTTGGTTTCGGACCCCTTCCTCAAGGGTCACGAAATCCCCCCCTCTTCCTCCATATATACAGCCCTTAGGGTATCGTTTAGACTTTGGGTTTTGTTTATATTAAAGTTTTCCATAGCTGCAACTTCGGTACTTCGTTTGTGTCCAACGACCAGACCAAGACGTCACAGAACCCCACCTTCATTAATAAAGCTTTCCTCTTTTATTTGCAATATCCAGATTGCAATCTCAGTTTCTTGCTTGTTCTTCGTTTGCTCGCAGGAAATAGACCCTCGTGGTCAGGTTGATCATGCTCCGGCGCGGTCAATAACCCTCGGAAGTTGGTTTAGCGATTGCTAAGGCGCGACGTCTTCGCACGTTCGTAGTCGGATCGTCAAAGTCGACTCCCACAGAAAACGATATCTATCTGTAGCGACCTCACCCGAATGGATCAAGTCTCTATGCTTAAGTGTCATCCCTGGATCGGTATGCTGACACACACAGTACTCGAGGATTTATAACAGAGGTAAATCACATGTATAAGTAACGTAAAATACTATTACCTCAATCCATATAGCGGAAGTAACAGGTTGTGGATTCCCATCAACACCAACGACAAAGTTGAGTGTAGAAAATCGTAACCCTAACGTATCACTTACTCATCGTAAGATAATCCTGCAACATGAGACGTTGCAGCCACAAAGGGTCAGTACATTGAATGTACTGGCAAATTCACACCATAGAGAATGATGAACAAAGGCTATCACTACATGCATATTTGGCTGGTGGAAAAGCTCTATGGTTATAGTTTTTGCGAAAAGCCAATTTTTCCCTACTACAAAGGAATAAATTTTATTTAACTATCATGGTGGTGGTTGAACATTGAGAATGGTTGACAGCATTCTCAATCCCAATTAAGTAACATCATTAAAACCCAACAATATTCATTTAAAGTAACGTGATGAGATCAACAGGATAATCCAAGAACTAGATACTCAAGATGTCCATAACCGGGGACACGACTAATCATGATTAGTTTATACACTCTGCAGAGGTTTGCGCACTTTTCCCCACAAGACTCGATCGCCTCCGTTGGATTTCTCGCACTACCAGGTGTTTGAGAAACGGATGACCGAGACACAGTCTTTCAGAAGCGCTAGCACCTTACGATGGATAGACTCGTACACCTACTTTCCCCTACATCTGCTAGTCTACCCTGTAAGAGTTCGCACGACTTAATCAACTATGCCAGAGCCCATAATGGCTTGTGGCTGCACACGGAAGTTTCTAGTATGAATAATCTCATGATCTCTTTGAGCCTGGGTGGCGGTCCAAAAGAAAACAGGCAAGTCCTAGAAACCCAGGTGCATAGACAGGCAATCCTAGAATAACCAGGTGCCTCAATCCACCCAGATGTGTGTTTAAGTTGCCACCTTAAGTAAACCATTAATTTAACAATCTCACATCTGTCATGAAATACTCTCAAACCCAATCCACGTCTACGAGCATAGCATGGCAATATAAGCATAACGTGATAGTAACCCCCAAGGTTTGATTGCAGGGCAATAGGTTCCTACCTCATCAACTACTTCCCAATAACCACAATTTAATTAGATCCTAATCATGCAATGTTGGAGGTTTGATCTAATGCAATAAAAACTGGGTATGAAAGAGGTATGATCAAAGTGTGAACTTGCCTACAATGTTGATGAAGATGATTCGCACTCAAAACTCTTGATAGATCTACTCGTCACACTCCGGTTAATCTATCGTAATCAAGCAATAGTAACCACACATAAGCAATCACTCAAAAGACCAGAAAGATCGAAGAAGTCGATTCGGAAAACATAAAAACCAAGCAAATAGCTCTTGCAACATAAAACAATTTCTAACACTACCAAAATTATGTGAATTTGGCCTTATCAGAAAATTTAGGTCAAGAGCTTCGATTTGCAAAAAGAATCAACTGGAACGGAGTTACGGATAAAAAGATATGATCAAAAGAAGTTTGAATTCAAATCTGATCTAATTCAAATTTTAAATTTTTTTAAAAACATGTTTGAGTTGAATTACTGGATAGAGGAGATCATAACGAAGAAGTGGCTGTTGGTTTCATTGGATTTGGGCAAACGAGTAAAAAGTTATGCCTATTTGAAAAATCAGGGCTAAGCTGTTTTACGGAAGAAGAAAAAATAGCTACGGGCTAGGGTCTAATGTATAAATACGTAGACTAATTGTTAATCTAATTATTTTATCATATTAGTCTAAAAATAATAAACTACGGAGGTATAAGAAGAAAAAAAACAAAGAAAGATACCTTTATAAGACAGAGAAAAGACGACTTTGGAGAGAAGAGATAAATTTCCAGAAGTCGCGCCGGAGAGGAGAAATATATTTTTCTTAAATGAATCTAGTCTGATGAGGACATCAATACCATTGTTACACCCACAGCCCCTACTGTTACATATACTGGACCAATTACTAGAGCTCGCGCACGCCAATTAAATTACCAGGTACTTTCGTTTCTTGGTAATGATTCTAATGTTCATGAGATTATGATGCTGCCTAAATTGGATACATTTGTTTTGCTTTCAAATGAAGGGCCTAGCTTGGAGAAGGATGAACATTGGAGCAAGAACACGCATGAAGTTGATGGCATGCGCAAGGGGATCAAGAACGGAGTTACAAGTGATGATTTCAGGACTTTGAAGCCGCCATAAGGAGTGCATGAAGCCATGGACGAAATATACAAGATGCCACTTCATAATATTCGTCCATAGGCTATTCTAGGTGCTGCGTCACCTTATTAATGGGCCAGGCCCATGTAATTTCGAAATACTTAAGTATAGGCTATTTTTAGAGTCCGTATGTGTGGGGAAACAAGAGTTAGGGTTGGTTTCGGACCCCACCCTCAAGGGCCACGAAATTCCCCTCTCTTCCTCCATATATACAGCCCTTAGGGCGTCGTTTAGACTTTGGGTTTTGTTTAGATTAAAAGTTCGCCATAGCTGCAACTTCACGTACTTCGTTTGTGTCCAACGACCAGACCAAGACGTTACAGAACCCCTCCTTGATCAATAAAGCTTTCATCTTATATTCGCAATATCCAGATTGCAATCTCAGTTTCTTGCTTGTTCTTCGTTTGCTCGCAGGAAACAGGCCCTCGTGGTCAGGTTGATCGTGCTCCGGCGTGGTCAATAACCCCTCGGAAGTTGGTTTAGCGATTGCTAAGGCGCGACGTCTCGCACGATCGTAGTCGGATCGTCAAGGTCGACTCCCACAGAAAACGATAGCCACCATCTCATCGAAACATCGGGACACCTTTGCCTCTATCAAGTGGTATCAGATTTCCAGGTTGCTCGGTGAGATTTTACAGTTTTTCGTAGATTAGATCGAGTCTGTTCTTCATACCTACAGTCCACGAAAAAGCCACACAAAAAAAAAATTAGGGTTAGTTCATCATATCCGAACCAATCTGAGCCTTTGCATAATCTTTTTAGGGTTTTTGCTTTGTTGAATTTGCGGTTGCATCGTCGTGTCAAGTTGCTGGTCTTAGAGTCTAGTCTTTTAGAGTTTCGAGTTCTGGTCACAAGTTGTCACGCCACCGCCGCACCATCATCATCGCCCATCTACCACTTTTGCTTATCCGCCACCGCTCTGAATCCACCATATATCCACCACCAATCCGAATTCTTCTCATATTAGGTTTGTTCTTGAGATCAATCTCAATTCCGATTCGTGTTTCCTTGCCTGCGTAGGTGTCGGAAAAAAAAAAAGTCTGGAGACCCCCGGGCAGTTTTTAGGCCAAAATTTTCACGGGCAAAAATATTTTTTCCCTATCCTATTTTTAGGCTTTTCTGAGTCTTTTGAGCCACGTGCCATCATAGTGATTTTTTGTCGCACTTTTTCGTCGTCGCTGCCCTGATTTCCGAAAAAAAAAGTGAAAAAAAAAAATTTCGTGCCCATCCTATTAGTTTGACGAGGGAAGAGTTTTGAGACACTCGCCATTATAGTAATTTTTCGCAAAAAAAAAAAAGAGGAGCGCAAAAAAAAAAGAGGAGCGCAAAAAAAAAAAAAAAGAGGAGCGCAAAAAAAAAAAGCAAAAAAAAAAAAAGTTCCAGAGTGTGCTTTTCCCTGATTTACGTGCAGCGCCGTGATTTTGTTAGTGTTCTAGGCTCGCGTCTCTAGCACGGTCTAGCCTAGGACCAGCACAGTACCGTCGTTGAGCGTTTATTCAACTTTGCATCTCTGAATTGATTATTGCTGACCCTTTTTGCTACCATACTATAAGCCTTCCCAGCTCCACATACCTCTACGTCGTGCGTTTGACTCTCCCTGGCAATCGCTCTATCCAAGCTTTTGAGAGTTTTGACTACAACGGTTGCCGATCACCGCCTGCTGCTGGGTAAGAACTGATAAGAATTTGAGATTTGCTTGACGGATTTGTGACACCCGCCACCACCACCTCTTGTTAGTATTCTGTAGGATCATATTCTTGTGTGTTTTCTATTGTTGCTAACCATGGCAGGATCACAAGCCGACGAGACTGACTGGGAGAACATGACGAATCAGGAGTTGCATGATAAATTTCAGCAAATGATGAATGGACAGGTGCAGGATGTGCTAAACAGATTTGAAGAGGCCATGGAGAAGATAGATGACATGGAGAAGATGTTCGAAACAAAGCTCGATAACAGGTTTAATGAATTGCTCGCGCGTCTTCCACCACCACCACCGGCTGCACCTAACGCACCTCTACAACAACAACAACGACGACTACCTACACATCGTGAAACAGCCCTCCGCCGAGCGAGCCGTCTCCCTCTTGCACCTGGCCAAACTGTTGGTGCTCCTGTTGCTACTTCTGTGGCTCCTGCTGCTGATGCGGAGGAGGATGATTTTGCTAGCGATTACGAGGATGAGGTTGATCAAAATCAGAACTACGTGCCACCACCAGCACAGCAACCATCAGGTCGTCCACATGCAAATAATGGCAATGGTAGGGCTCACCCTCAGGTACGAGATCATGACCATCTCCCTAAACTAAAATTGAATATTCCACCATTTGAGGGTAGATATGTTCCTGATATATACCTTACTTGGGAGTTAGAAACTGAACAACGATTTACATGTTTACAATATCCCGAGGAGAGACGTGTTCCTGCTGCTGTTTGTGCATTCACTAGTTTTGCATGTGTTTGGTGGTCTGAGCATTGTAGATTATATCCCATTCCTGCTACTTGGGCTGCTTTGAAAACTGCTATGCGTACTCGTTGGGTTCCACCATATTATCAACGTGAATTACTTCAAAAATTGCAGCGCTTAAGACAGGGAAAAAATTCTGTAGAAGAATATTATCAGGAATTACAAACTGGCATGATTAGATGTGGTATTGTTGAGGAGAATGAAGCTATGCTTGCACGTTTTATGGGTGGATTAAATAGAGAGATTCAGACGATTCTAGAGTATAAGGAGTATACTAATATCACTCGTTTATTCCATCTTGCTTGTAAAGCTGAACGTGAAGTGCAGGATCGACAGGCATTGGCGCGGACTAACTTTTCTGCAGGTCGACCTTCTTCATGGACACCACGTGCATCATCTACTTCCACACGTTCTACTACACCGGCGCCTCCGTCGGCTGCCACCTCCAACCGTGATACAATAAAGCAGGCACAATCACCACTATCTGCCAAGAGCACACCTTCTGGGCCTGCAAAGAGCTCTTCTTCATCCATGGCATCAACAGGGCAAACACATGATATTATTTGTCGACGTTGCAAGGGTGGAGGTCATTATGCGAGAGAATGCCCATCTAAGCGTGTGATGATTGTTACTGAGGATGGTGGGTATGAGTCCGCTAGTGACTATGATGAGGAGACTTTGGCTCTTATTACACGTGACGAACACGGTGGAGACGATTCTGATCATGAGACGCAATACATGGCTCCTGAAGATGCTGACAGGTATGAATGTTTAGTTGCTCAACGTGTTTTGAGTGTGCAGGTTACACAAGCTGAGCAAAATCAGAGGCATAATTTGTTCCATACAAAGGGAGTTGTGAAGGAACGTTCTGTTCGCGTGATCATAGATGGAGGGAGTTGCAACAACTTGGCTAGCATCGAGATGGTGGAGAAGATATCTCTCACCACCAGACCACATCCACATCCTTACTACATCCAATGGTTCAACAACAGCGGGAAGGTTAAGGTAACACGTACTGTTCGTGTGCATTTTAGTATCTCTACATATGCTGATTATGTTGATTGTGATGTGGTACCGATGCAAGCATGTTCCTTATTACTTGGTAGACCATGGCAATTTGATAAAAATTCTATTCACCATGGTAGAAACAATCAGTATACTCTTGTTCATAAGGATAAAAATATTACTTTGCTTCCTATGACTCCTGATTCCATTTTGAAAGATGATATTAATAGAGCTAATAAAGCAAAACAGGAGAAAACTAAGAGTGAAAATCAGATTGTGGCAAAAGAATTTGAGCAACAAATGCAGCCTAATAATAATAAACAATCTAGTGTTGCTTCTGAAATTAAATTGAAAAGTGCATGTTTACTTGCCACCAAATCTGATATTGATGATCTAGATTTTAGCAAATCTGTTTGCTATGCTTTTGTGTGCAAAGAGGCATTATTTTCATTCGAGGACATGCCTTCCTCTTTGCCTCCTGCTGTCACTAACATTTTGCAGGAGTTCGCCGACGTCTTTCCACAAGACGTGCCACCGGGATTACCACCTATTCGCGGGATTGAGCATCAAATTGACTTAATTCCCGGTGCATCATTACCCAACCGGGCACCATACCGTACCAATCCAGAGGAGACGAAGGAGATTATGCGTCAAGTACAAGAACTGCTCGACAAAGGTTATATACGCGAATCCCTTAGTCCTTGTGCTGTTCCTATCATTTTAGTGCCGAAAAAGGATGGTACGTCGCGTATGTGCGTTGATTGTAGAGGCATTAATAATATTACTATTCGTTATCGTCATCCTATTCCTAGGCTAGATGATATGCTTGATGAATTGAGTGGCTCTACAATATTCTCCAAAGTTGATTTGCGTAGTGGTTACCATCAAATTCGTATGAAATTGGGAGATGAATGGAAAACAGCATTTAAAACTAAGTTTGGATTATATGAGTGGTTAGTCATGCCTTTTGGGTTAACTAATGCACCTAGTACTTTCATGAGGTTAATGAACGAAGTTTTACGTGTTTTCATTGGACGATTTGTGGTAGTTTACTTTGATGACATATTGATTTATAGCAAATCTTTGGAGGAACATTTGGAACATTTACGTGCTGTTTTTATTGCTCTACGTGATGCACGTTTGTTTGGTAACCTTGGAAAGTGCACCTTTTGCACCGACCGAGTATCTTTTCTTGGCTATGTTGTTACTCCACAGGGAATTGAAGTTGATAAAGCCAAGATTGAAGCTATTGAGAGTTGGCCGCAGCCCAAAACGGTCACACAAGTGAGGAGTTTCCTTGGCCTCGCTGGTTTCTATAGGCGTTTTGTGAGAGATTTCAGCACCATTGCTGCACCTCTCAACGAGCTTACAAAGAAGGATGTACCTTTTGTTTGGGGTACCGCACAGGAAGAAGCCTTCACGGTATTGAAAGGTAAGTTGACACATGCTCCTTTACTCCAACTTCCTAATTTCAATAAGACTTTTGAGCTTGAATGTGATGCTAGTGGAATTGGATTAGGAGGTGTGTTATTACAAGATGGGAAACATGTTGCATACTTTTCTGAAAAATTGAGTGGGCCTAGTCTGAACTATTCTACTTATGATAAAGAATTATATGCTCTTGTTCGGACCTTAGAAACATGGCAACATTATTTATGGCCCAAGGAATTTGTTATACATTCTGATCATGAATCTTTGAAACACATTAAAAGTCAAGCAAAACTGAACCGTCGACATGCTAAATGGGTTGAATTCATTGAGACTTTCCCTTATGTGATTAAACACAAGAAGGGTAAAGAAAATGTTATTGCTGATGCCTTGTCTCGTCGTTATACTATGCTTTCACAACTTGACTTTAAAATATTTGGTTTGGAGACCATCAAGGATCAATATGTTAATGATGCTGAATTTAAAGATGTATTGCAGAATTGTAAGGAAGGGAGAACTTGGAACAAGTTCGTTCTTAACGATGGATTTGTGTTTCGTGCTAACAAGCTATGCATTCCAGCTAGCTCCGTTCGTCTTTTGTTGTTGCAGGAGGCGCATGGAGGAGGATTAATGGGACACTTTGGCGTCAAGAAGACGGAGGATATACTTGCTACACATTTCTTTTGGCCAAAGATGAGACGGGATGTTGAGCGTTTTGTTGCTCGCTGCACTACATGTCAAAGAGCTAAGTCACGACTCAATCCTCATGGTTTATATATGCCTTTGCCTGTACCTAGTGTTCCTTGGGAGGATATATCTATGGACTTTGTTTTAGGTTTACCTCGAACAAAGAAGGGGAGGGATAGCATATTTGTTGTCGTGGATAGGTTCTCGAAAATGGCACACTTTATACCATGTCATAAAAGCGATGATGCTGTTAATGTTGCTGATTTGTTCTTTCGTGAAATTATTCGCTTACATGGTGTGCCAAATACTATTGTTTCAGATCGTGATACTAAATTTCTTAGCCACTTTTGGAGATGTTTATGGGCTAAGTTGGGGACTAAGCTGCTTTTTAGTACTACTTGTCACCCCCAAACTGATGGACAAACTGAAGTAGTCAATAGAACATTGTCTACTATGCTTAGGGCTGTTTTGAAGAATAACAAGAAAATGTGGGAAGAATGCTTGCCTCATATTGAATTTGCTTATAATCGTTCATTGCATTCTACTACGAAGATGTGCCCTTTTGAAATTGTGTATGGTTTCCTACCTCGTGCACCTATTGATTTGTTGCCTCTTCCATCTTCGGAGAAGGTTAATTTTGATGCTAAAGAACGTTCTGAATTGATTTTTAAAATGCATGAGTTAACTAAGGAAAACATTGAGCGTATGAATGCTAAATATAAACTTGCTGGAGATAAGGGTAGAAAACATGTTGTGTTTGCACCTGGAGATCTTGTTTGGTTACATTTGCGTAAAGATAGATTTCCTAATCTGCGCAAATCAAAGCTAATGCCACGTGCTGATGGTCCTTTTAAGGTTTTAGAGAAAATAAATGATAATGCATATAAACTTGAGCTACCTGCAGATTTTGGGGTTAGTCCCACTTTTAATATTGCAGATTTGAAGCCTTATCTGGGTGAGGAAGATGAGCTTTCGTCGAGGACGACTTCATTTCAAGAAGGGGAGGATGATGAGGACATCAATACCATTGTTACACCCACAGCCCCTACTGTTACATATACTGGACCAATTACTAGAGCTCGCGCACGCCAATTAAATTACCAGGTACTTTCGTTTCTTGGTAATGATTCTAATGTTCATGAGATTATGATGCTGCCTAAATTGGATACATTTGTTTTGCTTTCAAATGAAGGGCCTAGCTTGGAGAAGGATGAACATTGGAGCAAGAACACGCATGAAGTTGATGGCATGCGCAAGGGGATCAAGAACGGAGTTACAAGTGATGATTTCAGGACTTTGAAGCCGCCATAAGGAGTGCATGAAGCCATGGACGAAATATACAAGATGCCACTTCATAATATTCGTCCATAGGCTATTCTAGGTGCTGCGTCACCTTATTAATGGGCCAGGCCCATGTAATTTCGAAATACTTAAGTATAGGCTATTTTTAGAGTCCGTATGTGTGGGGAAACAAGAGTTAGGGTTGGTTTCGGACCCCACCCTCAAGGGCCACGAAATTCCCCTCTCTTCCTCCATATATACAACCCTTAGGGCGTCGTTTAGACTTTGGGTTTTGTTTAGATTAAAAGTTCGCCATAGCTGCAACTTCACGTACTTCGTTTGTGTCCAACGACCAGACCAAGACGTTACAGAACCCCTCCTTGATCAATAAAGCTTTCATCTTATATTCGCAATATCCAGATTGCAATCTCAGTTTCTTGCTTGTTCTTCGTTTGCTCGCAGGAAACAGGCCCTCGTGGTCAGGTTGATCGTGCTCCGGCGTGGTCAATAACCCCTCGGAAGTTGGTTTAGCGATTGCTAAGGCGCGACGTCTCGCACGATCGTAGTCGGATCGTCAAGGTCGACTCCCACAGAAAACGATAGCCACCATCTCATCGAAACATCGGGACACCTTTGCCTCTATCATAGTCAAACCAAAATATTGATTTAACCCGAATGGGATGATTTTTGGAGGCTCTATGGGTCTATATTTATTGGTGGAAAAGAGGCTTAGGGGTCAAAGGCTAGGCAATGTGGGACTAAACGTAGACGAAAATATACGAAACAGAGAAGAAAAGAGACGATGGGCCTAAAGGCCTTCGGCCGGCCGCGCGGTGCACTTTTTTTTTGGGCCGGCCGCTCGGTGCACTTTTTTTTAGGCCGGCCGCGCGGTGCAGTTTTTTTTACAGAATGTGATAAATTGAAAAACGAAAATAAAATAAAACTTTATATAGCCATATTATATATCAAAATTTTCAGAAAAAGATTTTCTACGACATGAACATTTTTCTAGCATTAAATAAAATACACACACATTCTAATAATTCAAAGAGTGCTACTGGTCTATTAAAATCCAACAAAAATCATTTTTAAAATACCAAAATGATTTCAAATTTATTTCTCTCCAATTTTCTGTTGTAGGGAATCATGTTACCCTAATTTCCATATATTTTATTTTTGGAGAAAAATAATTTGAATAAAACTCAAATAAATCCAAATTGGAAATTAATTCCAAAAGGACTTGAAATTGATCCTTTGAAACACCCAACTCATATTTCATAATTTGAAGAAGTCATTTTATCTTCTCTCATGAAAATCATTGAGTTGCTTAAAGTTTCAGAATTGAAAAATATTATCAAATGAAATTCAAATATTTTCAACAACCCTTTTCATTTAATTTAAATGGAAGAAGTCATGTCATCTTCTCTCTAGGGCTTTGGGTTGAAAAGAATTTGAAAATCACGGAGATCAGAAAGCAAATATGAAAGTTTGGGAAAGTCCTTTTATTCCCTCTCATTTAACTTTCAAAAAGTTTTGAATTCACTCACTTTCAGACAATCGATCAAACAATCAATCAATCAATCTATTTATTATAACATTCCAAAATTTAGAATTTTGGGATGTTACACTATCTCATCGAAACATCGGGACACCTTCGCCTCTATCAAGTGGTATCAGATTTCCAGGTTGCTCTGTGAGATTTTACAGTTTTTCGTTGTTTAGATCGAGTCTGTTCTCCATACCTATAGTCCACGAAAAAGCCAAAAAAAATTAGGGTTAGTTCATCCTATCCGAACCAATCTGAGCCTTTGCATAATCTTTTCTGTATTTGCTTTGTTGAATTTGCGGTTGCATCGTCATGTCAAGTTGCTGGTCTTAGCGTCTAGTGCTTTAGAGTTTCGAGTTCTATTCACAGGTTGTCACATCGCCGCTGCCATATATCACCACCGCATCATCATCATCGCTGCTGCCATATACCACCACCGCACCAACTTCATCGTCGCTTCCATATACCACCACCACATATTCACCACCAATCCGAGTCCATATCGCCACCACATATCCGCCGCCATCACGCCAATTCGAGTCCACCTGCAATATATATCCGCCACCAGTCCGAGTTCCACCAGATTCATCTCCCCCACCAGTCCGAGTTCCACTAGATTCATCTCCGCCACCAGTCCTAGTCCGAGTCCAGTATTTTCTTACTCTGTTTTGGATTTCCAAATCACGCCATACTCTGAGTCGTGACAGAGTAGGACTCCCGAACTTTCGTGCTACCCGCAGTAGAAAAATAGTTCCAGTTTCAAAAAATTCTGGCTAGGCAGTTTTTAGACCATTTGTAGACTTTTTCGAAAAAAATTGTTGTGGAGCAAAAAAAAAGAGAAAAAAGTGAAGAAAAAAAATCAGAGTGTGCTCCTCCCTTGTTTACGTGCAGTGTCGTGATTTTGTTAGTGTTCTAGGCTCGCGTCTCTAGTAGGTCTAGCCTAGGACCAGCACAGTACCATCGTTGAAACTGGAACTATTTTTGCTTTCACTAGCTTTGCATGTGTTTGGTGGTCTGAACATTGTAGATTATATCCTATTCTAGCTACTTGGGCTGCTTTGAAAACTGCTATGCGTACTCGTTGGGTTCCACCATATTATCAACATGAATTAATTCAAAAATTGTAGCGTTTAAGACAAGGAAAAAATTCTGTAGAAGAATATTATTAGGAATTACAAACTGGCATGATTAGATGTGGTATTGTTGAGGAGAATGAAGCTATGCTTGCACGCTTTATGGGTGGATTAAATAGAGAGATTCAGACCATTCTAGAGTATAAGGAGTATAATAATATCACTCGTTTATTCCATCTTGCTTGTAAAGCTGAACGTGAAGTGCATGATCGACAGGCATTGGCGCGAACTAACTTTTCTGCAAGTCGATCTTCATCATGGACACCACGTGCATCCTCTATTTCCACTACACCAGCACCTCCATCAGGTGCCACCTCTAGCCGTGATATAAGAAAGCAGGCACAACCACCACTATCTACCAAGAGCACACCTGCCAGGCCTGCGCAGAGGTCTTCTTCTTCCATGGCATCAATAGGGCACACAAGTGATATTATTTGTCGTCGTTGTAAGGGAAGAGGAAATTTTGCGAGAGAATGCAAATCTTAGCGTGTGATGATTGCAACTAAGGATGGTGGGTATGAGTCCGCTAGTGACTATGATGAGGAGACTTTGGCTCTTATTACACATGAAGAACACGGTGGAGATGATTCTGATCATGAGACGCAATACATGGCTACTGAAGATGCTGACAGGTATGAATGTTTAGTTGCTCAACGTGTTTTGAGTGTGCAGGTTACACAAGCTGAGCAAAATCAGAGGCATAATTTGTTCCATACAAAGGGAGTTGTGAAGGAACGTTCTATTTGCGTCATCATAGATGGAGGGAGCTGCAACAACTTGGGTAGCATGGAGATGGTGGAGAAGCTCACTCTCACCACAAGACTGCATCCACATCCTTACTACATCCAATGGTTCAACAACAGTGGCAAGGTTAAGGTAACACGTACTGTTCATGTGCATTTTAATATCTCTACATATGCTGATTATGTTGTATGCAAGCATGTTCCTTATTACTTGGTAGACCATGGCAATTTGATAAAAAATGTGTACACCATGGTAGAAACACTCAGTATACTCTTGTTCGTAAGGACAAAAATATTACTTTGCTTCCTATGACTCCTATTCCATTTTGAAAGATGATATTAATAGAGCTAATAAAGCAAAACAGGAGAAACATAAGAGTGAAAATCAGGTTGTGGCAAAAGAATTTGAGCAACAAATGAAGCCTAATAATAAACCATCTAGTGTTGCTTCTGAAATTAAATTGAAAAGTGCATGTTTACTTGCCACCAAATCTGATATTGAGGATCTAGATTTCAGCAAATCTGTTTGCTATGCTTTTGTGTGCAAAGAGGCGTTATTTTCTTTCGAGGATGTACCTTCCTCTTTGCCTCCTGCTGTCACTAACATTTTGCAGGAGTTCGCTAACGGCTTTCCACAAGACGTGCCACCGAGATTACCACCTATTCGAGGGATTGAGCATCAGATTGACTTAATTACCGGTGCTTCGTTGCCTAACCGTGCGCCATACCGTACTAATCCAGAGGAGACGAAGGAGATTATGCGTCAAGTACATGAGCTTCTCGACAAAGGTTATACACATGAATCTCTTAGTCCTTGTGTTGTTCCTATTATACTAGTGCCCAAAAAGGATGGTACGCCACGTATGTGTGTTGATTGTAGAGGCATCAATAATATTACTATTCGTTATCGTCATCCTATTCCTAGGCTAGACGACATGCTTGATGAATTGAGTGGCTCTACAATATTCTCCAAAGTTGATTTGCGTAGTGGATACCATTAAATTCATATGAAATTGGGAGATGAATGGAAAACAACATTTAAAACTAAGTTTGGATTATATGAGTGGTTAGTCATGCCTTTTGGGTTAACTAATGCACCTAGTACTTTCATGAGATTAATGAACGAAGTTTTATGTGCTTTCCTTGGACGATTTGTGGTAGTCTATTTTGATGATATACTAACTTATAATAGATCTTTGGAGGAACATTTGGAACATTTACGTGTTGTTTTTAATGCTCTACGTGATGCACGTTTGTTTGGTAACCTTGGGAAGTGCACCTTCTGCACCGACCAAGTATCTTTTCTTGGCAATGTTGTTACTCCACAGGGAATTGAAGTTGATAAAGCCAAGATTGAAGTTATTGAGAGTTGGTTGCAGCCCAAAACGGTCACACAAGCGAGGAGTTTTCTTGGCCTTGCTGGATTCTATAGGCATTTTGTGAGAGATTTCAGCACCATTGCTGCACCTCTCAATGAGCTTACAAAGAAGGATGTACCTTTTGTTTGGGGTACCGCACAGGAAGAAGCCTTCACGGTATTGAAAGATAAGTTGACACATGCTCCTTTACTCCAACTTCCTGATTTTAATAAGACTTTTGAGCTTGAATGTGATGCTAGTGGAATTGGATTAGGAGGTGTGTTATTACAAGATGGCAAACCTGTTGCATACTTTTCTAAAAAATTGAGTGAGCCTAGTCTGAATTATTCTACTTATGATAAAGAATTATATGCTCTTGTTCGGACTTTAGAAACATGGCAACATTATTTATGGCCCAAAGAATTTGTTATACATTATGACCATGAATCTTTGAAACATATAAAAAGTCAAGCTAAACTGAATCATAGACATGCTAAATGGGTTGAATTCATTGAGACTTTCTCTTATGTCATTAAACACAAGAAGGGTAAAGAAAATGTTATTGTTGATGCATTGTCTCGTCGCTATACTATGTTTTCACAACATGACTTCAAAATATTTGGTTTGGAGACCATCAAAGATCAATATGTGCATGATGCTGATTTTACAGATGTAATGCAGAATTGTAAAGAAGGAAGAACGTGGAACAAGTTTGTCATTAATGATGGATTTGTGTTTCGTGCTAACAAGCTATGCATTCTAGCTAGCTCTTTTCGTCTTTTGTTGTTGCAGGAGGCGCATGGAGGAGGATTAATGGGACACTTTGGCGTGAAGAAGACAGAGGATATACTTGCTACACATTTCTTTTGGCCAAAGATGAGATGGGATGTTGAGCATTTTGTTGCTCGCTGCACTACATGTCAAAAATCTAAGTCACGACTCAATCCTCATGGTATATATATGCCTTTGCTTGTACCTAGTGTCCCTTGGGAGGATATATCTATGGACTTTGTTTTAGGTCTACCTCGAACAAAGAAGGGGAGGGATAGTATATTTGTTGTCGTGGATAGATTTTCGAAAATGGCACACTTTATACCATGTCATAAAAAAGTGATGTTGTTAATGTTGCTGCTTTGTTCTTTCGTGAAAATATTCGTTTGCATGGTGTGCCAAATACCATTGTTTCAGATCGTGACACTAAATTTCTTAGCCACTTTTGGGGATGTTTATGGGCTAAGTTGGGGACTAAACTGCTTTTTAGTACTACTAACTGTCACCCCCAAACTGATGGACAAACGGAAGTAGTCAATAGAACATTGTCTACATGAGCTTCCGTCGATGACGACTTCATTTCAAGAAGGGGAGGATGATGTGGACATCAATACCATTGTCACACCCACTGCCCCTGCTGCTATACATACTGGACCAATTACTAGAGCTCGCGCACACCAATTAAATTATCAGGTACTTTCGTTTCTTGGTAATGATTCTAATGTTCATGAGAATATGATGTTGCCTAAGTTGGATACATTTGTTTTGCTTACAAATGAAGGGCCTAGCTTGGACAAGAGGGATGAACATTGGAGCATGATCAAGCATGGGGATGAAGGCATGCGCAAGGGGAACAAGAATGGAGTTACAAGTGATGATTTCAGGACTTTGAAGCCACCATAATGAGTGCATGAAGCCTTGGATGAAATATACAAGATGCCACTTCATAAATTTAGTCCAGAGGCTATTATAGGTGCTGCATCACCTTATTTTTGGGCCAGGCCCATGTAATTTCAAAATACTTAAGTATAGGCTGTTTTTAGGGTCCGTAGATGTGGGGAAACAAGAGATAGGGTTGGTTTCGGACCCCTTCCCCAAGGGCCACGAAATTCCCCCCTCTTCCTCCATATATACAGCCCTTAGGGGGTCGTTTAGACTTTGGGTTTGGTTTAGATTAAAAGTTTGCCATAGCTGTAACTTCGCGTACTTTGTTTGTGTCCAAGGACCAGACCAAGACGTCACAGAACCCCACCTTCATTAATAAAGCTTTCCTATTTTATTCGCAGTATCCAGATTGCAATCTCAGTTTCTTGCTTGTTCTTCATTTGCTCGCATGAAATAGACCCTTGTGGTCTGGTTGATCGTGCTCCGGTGTGGTCAATAACCCTCGGAAGTTGGTTTAGCGATTGCTAAGGCGTGACGTCTTTGCACGTTCGTAGTTGGATCGTCAAAGTCGACTCCCATAGAAAACGATATCTATCTCATCGAAACATCGGGACACCTTCGCCTGTATCAACATCATTAGAGAATGATGTGATTAACTTGACCCATCCGTTAGCTTAGCACGATGATTGTTTACTTTGTTGCTATTGCTTTCTCCATAACTTATAGATATTCCTATGTCTAGGAGATCATGTAACTCCCGAATACCGGAGGAACACTTTGTGTGCTACCAAACGTCACAATGTTACTAGGTGATTATAAAGGTGCTCTATAGGTGTCTCCGATGGTGTTTGTTGAGTTGGCATAGATCGAGATTAGGATTTGTCACTCTCATTGTCGGAGAGGTATTTCTGGGCCCTCTGGGTAATGCACATCAATATAAGCCTTGCAAGCAATGTGACTAATGAGTTAGTTGCAGGATGATGCATTATGTAACGAGTAAAGAGACTTGCCAGTAACGAGATTGAACTAGGTATTGAGATACCCACGATCAAATCTCGGGCAAATAACATACCGATGACAACAGGAACAACGCATGTCATTATGCAGTTTGACCGATAAAGATCTTCGTAGAATATGTGGGAGCCAATATGAACATCCAGGTTCCGCTATTGGTTATTGACCGGAGACATGTCTCGGTCATGTCTACATAGTTCTCGAACCCGTAGGGTCCGCATGCTTAACGTTCGGTGACGATCGGTATTATGAGTTTATGTGTTTTGATGTACCGAAGGTAGTTCAGAGTCCCGAATTTGATCACGGACATGACGAGGAGTCTCGAAATGGTCGAGACATAAAGATCGATATATTGGAAGCCTATGTTTGGACATCGGAATGGTTCCGGATGAGTTTGGGCATTTTCCGGAGTACCGGGAGGTTACCGGAACCCCCCGAGGAGTATATGGGCCTTATTGGGCTTTAGGGGAAAGAGAGCGGGGCTGCCTAGGGCAAGCCATGTGCCCCCAAGGCCTAGTCCGAATTGGACTAGGGGGGAGGGGCGGCACCCCCTCCTTCCTTCTCTTCTCTCTTTTCCTTCCTTCTCTCCTACTACTACTTGGAAAGGGGGGAATCCTACTCCTGGTGGGAGTAGGACTCCCTAGGGCGCACCATAGTAGAGGGCCGGCCCTCCCCCTCCTCCACTCCTTTATATACGGGGGAGGGGGCACCCCATAGACACACAAGTTGATCATTTATCCCTTAGCCGTGTGCGATGCCCCCCTCCACCATAATCCACCTTGGTCACATCATCATAGTGCTTAGGCGAAGCCCTGCGACGGTAGCATCATGATCATCGTCATGATGCCGTCGTGCTGATGAAGCTCTCCCTCAACACTCAACTGGATCGAGAGTTCGTGGGACGTCACCGAGCCGAACGTGTGCAGATCGCGGAGGTGTCGTACTTTCGGTACTAGGATCGGTCAATCGTGAAGATGTATGATTACATCAACCGCGTTGTTATAACGCTCCCGCTTACGGTCTACGAGGGTACGTGGACAACATTCTTCCCCTCTCATTGCTATGCATCACCATGATCTTGCCTGTGCGTAGGATTTTTTTTTTTGAAATTTCTATGTTCCCCAACAGTGGCATCGGAGCCAGGTTTATGTGTAGATGTTATATGCACGAGTAGAACACAAAGGAGTTGTGGGCGTGGGTATATACATATTGCTTGTCATCACTAGTTGATTCTTGATTCAGCAGCATTATTGGATGAAGCGGCCTAGACTGACATTACGCGTACGCTTACGCGAGACTGGTTCTACCGACGTGCTTCGCACACAGGTGGCTAGTGGGTGTCTGTTTCTCCAGCTTAGGTCAATCGGATTCAATGGACATGGTTCTTTCTGAAGATCAAAGAGCAATCACTATACTGGGTTGTGGTTTTTGATGCAGCCACGTAAAACTTGCAACAACAAAGTAGAGGGCATCTAACTTGTTTTTGTAGGGCATGTTGTGATGTGATATGGTCAAGACATAATGCTAAATTTTATTGTATGAGATGATCATGTTTTGTAACACAGTTATCGGCAACTGTCATGAGCCATATGGTTGTCGCTTTATTGTATGAAATGCAATCACCATGTAATTGCTTTACTTTATCACTAAGCGGTAGCGATAGTCGTAGAAGCAATAGTTGTCGAGATGACAACGATGCTTCGATGGAGATCAAGGTGTCAAGCCGGTGACGATGGTGATCATGACGGTGATTTGGAGATGGAGATCAAAGGCACAAGATGATGATGGCCATATCATATCACTTATATTGATTGCATGTGATGTTTATCCTTTGTGCATCTTATTTTGCTTAGTTCGACGGTAGCATTATAAGATGATCTCTCACTAAATTTCAAGGTATAAGTGTTCTCCCTGAGTATGCACCGTTGCTACAGTTCGTCGTGCCGAGACACCACGTGATGATCGGGTGTGATAAGCTCTACGTTCACATATAACGGGTGCAAGCCAGTTTTGCACACGCAGAATACTCGGGTTAAACTTGACGAGCCTAGCATATGCAGATATGGCCTCGGAACACCGAGACTAAAAGGTCGAGCGTGAATCATATAGTAGATATGATCAACATAGTGATGTTCACCATTGAAAACTACTCCATCTCACGTGATGGTCAAACATGGTTTAGTTGATATGGATCACGTGATCACTTAGATGATTAGAGAGATGTCTATCTAAGTGTGAGTTCTTAAGTAATTTGATTAATTGAACTTTAATTTATCATGAACTTAGTACCTGATAGTATTTTGCATGTCTATTTTGTTGTAGATAGATGGCACGTGCTGTTGTTCCATTGATTTTAATGCATTCCTAGAGAAAGCTAAGTTGAAAGATGATGGTAGCAACTACATGGACTGGGTCCGTAACTTGAGGATTATCCTCATTGCTGCACAGAAGAATTACATCCTGGAAGCACCGCTAGGTGACCAACCCACTGCAGGAGCAACGCCGGATGTTGTGAACACCTGGCAAAGCAAAGCTGATGACTACTCGATAGTTCAGTGTGCCATGCTTTACGACTGAGAACCGGGACTTCAACGACGTTTTGAACGTCATGGAGCATATGAGATGTTCCAGGAGTTGAAGTTAATATTTCAAGAAAATTCCCGGATTAAGAGATATGAAGTCTCCAATAAGTTCTACAGCTGCAAGATGGAGGAGAATAGTTCTGTGAGTGAACATATACTCAGAATGTCTGGGTACCACAGCCACTTGACTCAACTGGGAGTTAATCTTCCTAATGATAGTGTCATTGATAGAGTTCTTCAATCATTTCCACCAAGCTACAAGAGGTTCGTGATGAACTATAATATGCAAGGGATGGATAAGACGATTCCTGAGCTCTTCGCAATGCTAAAAGTTGCAGAGCTAGAAATCAAGAAAGAGCATCAAGTGTTGATGGTCAACAAGACCACCAGTTTCAAGAAAAAGGGTGAAGGGAAGAAGGGGAACTTCAAGAAGAACAGCAAGTTAGTTGCTGCTAAAGTGAAGAAACCCAAGTCTGGACCTAAGCCTGAGACCGAGTACTTCTACTGCAAAGGAACTGGTCACTGGAAGTGGAACTGCCCCAAGTATTTGGCGGAGAAGAAGGATGGCAAAGTCAAAGGTATATTTGATATACATGTTATTGATGTGTACCTTACTAATGCTCGCAGTAGTGCCTGGGTATTTGATACTGGTTTAGTTGCTAACATTTGCAACTCGAAATAGGGGCTATGGATTAAGAGAAGATTGGCTAAGGACGAGGTGACGATGCGCGTGGGAAATGGTTCCAAAGTTGATGTGATCGCCGTTGGCACGCTACCTCTACATCTACCTTCGGGATTAGTTTTAGACCTAAATAATTGTTATTTGGTGCCAGCGTTGAGCATGAACATTATATATGGTTCCTCTTTGATGCGAGATGGTTATTCATTTAAATCAGAGAATAACGGTTGCTCTATTTATATGAGTAATATCTTTTATGGTCATGCATCCTTGATGAGTGGTCCATTTTTACTAAATCTTGATAGTAGTGATACACATGTTCATATTATTGAAGCCAAAAGATGCAGAGTTGATAATGATAGTGCAACTTATTTGTGGCACTACCGTTTAGGTCATATTGGTGTAAAGCGCATGAAGAAACTCCATTCTGATGGACTTCTGGAATCACTTGATTATGAATCACTTGGTACTTGCGAACCACGCCTCATGGACAAGATGACTAAAACTCCGTTCTCCGTAGCAATGGAACGAGCAACAGAGTTATTGGAAATCATACATACTGATGTATGTGGTCCAATGAACATTGAAGCTCGTGGCGGATATCATTATTTTCTCACCTTCACGGATGATTTAAGCAGATATGGGTATATCTACTTAATGAAACATAAGTCTGAAACATTTGAAAAGTTCAAAGAATTTCAGAGTGAAGTGGAAAATCATCGTAACAAGAAAAGAGTTTGGACTTCAGTTGAAACAATGCGGAATAGTTTCGCAACTCACGCCACCTGGAACACCACAACGTAATGGTGTGTCCGAACGTCGTAACCGCACTTTATTAGATATGGTGCGATCTATGATTTACCACTACCGTTTTGGGGTTATGCTTTAGAGACGGCTGCATTCACGTTAAATAGGGCATCATCTAAATCCGTTGAGACGACACCTTATGAACAGTGGTTTGGCAAGAAACCCAAGTTGTCGTTTCTTAAATTTTGGGGCTGCGATGCTTATGTGAAAAAGTTTCAACCTGATAAGCTCAAACCCAAATCGGAGAAATGTGTCTTCATAGGATACCCAAAGGAGACTGTTGGGTGCACCTTCTATCACAGATCCGAAGGCAAGATATTCGTTGCTCAGAATGGATACTTTCTAGAGAAGGAGTTTCTCTCGAAAGAAGTGAGTGGGAAGAAAATAGAACTTGACGAGGTAATTGTACCTTCTCCCTTATTGGAAAGTAGTTCATCAGTGAAATCAGTTCCAGTGATTCCTACACAAGTAAGTGAGGAAGCTAATGATGATGATCATGAAACTTCTGATCAAGTTACTACCGAACCTCGTAGGTCAACTAGAGTAAGATCCGCACCAGAGTGGTATGGTAATCCTGTTCTAGAAGTCATGTTACTTGACCATGACGAACCTACAAACTATGAGGAAGCGATGATGAACCCAGATTCAGCAAAATGGCTTGAGGGCATGAAATCTGAGATGGGATCCATGTATGAGAACAAAGTGTGGACTTTGGTAGACTTGCCCGATGATCGGCGGGCCATAGAGAATAAATGGATCTTCAAGAAGAAGACTGTCGCTGACGGTAATATTCCTATCTACAAAGCTCGACTTGTTGCAAAAGGTTTTCGACAAGTTCTAGGAGTTGACTACGATAAGACCTTCTTGCCCGTAGCGATGCTTAAGTCCGTCTGAATCATGTTAGCAATTGCCACATTTTATGATTATGAAATTTGGCAAATGGATGTCAAAACTACATTCCTTAATGGATATCTTAAAGAAGAGTTGTATATGACGCAACCAGAAGGTTTTGTCAATCCAAAAGGTGCTAACAAAGTGTGCAAGCTCCAGCGATCCATTTATGGACTGGTGCAAGCCTCTCGGAGTTGGAATATACGCTTTGATAGTGTGATCAAAGCATATGGTTTTATACAGACTTTTGGAGAAGCCTGTATTTACAAGAAAATGAGTGGGAGCTCTGTAGCATTTCTGATATTTTATGTAGATGACATATTGTTTATCGGAAATGATACTGAATTTCTGAATAGCATAAAAGGATACTTGAATAAGAATTTTTCAATGAAAGACCTCGGTGAAGGTGCTTATATATTAGGCATCAAGATCTATAGAGATAGATCAAGACGCTTAATTGGACTTTCACAAAGCACATACCTTGATAAAGTTTTGAAGAAGTTCAAAAGGGATCAAGCAAAGAAAGGGTTCTTGCCTGTATTACAAGGTGTGAAGTTGAGTCAGACTCAATGCCCGACCACTGCAGAAGATAGAGAGAAAATGAAAGGTGTTCCCTATGCTTCAGCCAAAGGATCTATCATGTATGCAATGCTGTGTACTAGACCTCATGTGTGCCTTGCTATCAGTTTAGCAGGGAGGTACCTGAAAAGGACTAAGGATATGTTTCTCGTATATGAATGTGACAAAGAGCTCGTCGTAAACGGTTACGTTGATGCAAGATTTGACACTGATTTGGATGACTCTAAGTCACAAACCTGATACGTGTTTTTATTAAATGGTGGAGCTGTCAGTTGGTGCAGTTCCAAGCAGAGCGTCGTGGCGGGATCTACGTGTGAAGCAGAATATATAGCTACTTTGTAACATCCCAAATTTTCAATTTGGAATGTTATACACTAGATCATCATTGCATAGCATATTTTTTTTGCATTTGGCTGATCCTAGAAAATTCTACGCAACTCAAGGACCCTCGGAGAGAGTTGGGGATTTCTTTATTTTCATATTTGAGTTTTTCTCAAATTTTGAAAATAGGATCATTTGATTTTATTTATTTTATCTTCAATTCTTTCTATTACAAAAATATGAGAGAGGGAATAAAATGACTTTCCCAAAATAAAGAAATATTGAGGATTTAATAAAAAATCAAATAAGATTTTATTTTGGTTTTATTTGCTATTTTATTTGAATTTAGGAAAAATGCGCGTTTTTCAAAATTGCATTTAGGCCCCAAATAAATATTCATCCTGTGCGGCTTGATTTTAGAAGACGGCGAAAATTTATTTCAGGATTTTTGGAGTCCGTTTAGTATTCCTTTTGTTTTTTCTGAGCATAACTATTTAAAAAACGCGCAACCGACTTACTGGGCCATGTCCGACCTGGACTCCCGGCCCGGCCGACTTTAAATAGCCGGGAGGCCCAGCCGCCACCCCCCACCGAAACCCTAGCCGCCCCTAGCTCGCCGCCGCCGCCCCTAGCCCGCAGCCGCCCCTAGCCCGCGCCGCCCCGCCGCCTCGCCACGCCGCCGCCGCTGCCGAATCCGTCGCCGGAGGTAGTTTTTCGCCGCCGTTTTTTTAGAAAACCGATCGGTTTTCTGTCGGTTTTGTTCGGTTTTTTAGGTTCTTTTTTTAATAGATCGGTTTTTTCCGGTTTATTCTTTTAGCGAGCGTTCGCCCGTTCGTTCATTTTAACGAACGTTCGTCGTTTTTCTTTTTTCTCGTATTAAATCCGCGATTTTTGTGATCATGATTCCTGATCCGATGTTCGTTTTAGTATAACTTTTCGCTCGTTTATCGGAATCAGGCGATTCAAGCGTCTGGAGTTTCGTCTCGAAACCCTCTTTCCGTTTAATCAACTCAAACAAGTTTTTGCCACTATAAAAATTGCCCTAGATCCAGAATAGTAAACAAAGCTTGTTTCTTTTGTCGTTTGTCTTTCGTTGCTTCGTTCGATTTGATTCTTTTTGCCAACCGGAGTTCTTAAGTTGAACTTTCTGGTTAGATCTCTCATTTGGGTTTTACCTGTGCATTAGTTGAGTACTTATTGTATGCTTGTTTGTTTGCGATAGAGTACCCGGAGTGCGCCACTTGCTACTTCGAATCGCTAGGTTTTGCGGATCATCAACAAGGCAAGTAAAACTTTGATCATACCTCCTACTACCCAGTTTTATTGCATTAGATCAATCCTCACACATTGCATGATTAGGATCTAATTAAATTGTGTGTTTAGGAAGTAGTTGAGGTAGAACCTATTACCTGTTTATTATCAAACCTTTGGGAGTTAGTTCTATGTTGCTTATTATGCCATGCTATGCTAGTAGACGTGGATTGGGTGAGTGTATCCATGACAGATGTGAGATTGTTAAATTAATGGTTTATCTAAGGTGGCAACTTAAATACACATCTGGGTGGATTGAGGCACCTGGGTATTCCAGCGATTGCCTATTTTTCTTTTGGACCGCCACCCAGGCTCAAAGGGATCATGAGATTATTCATGCTAGAAACTTCCGTGTGCAGCCACAAGCTACTATGGGCTCTAGCATAGTTGACTAAGTCGTGTGAACTCTTACAGTGGTAGACTAGCAGATGTAGGCGATGTAGGTTGGTACAGTCTACCCGTTCGTAAGGTGCTAGTGCTTCTGAAAGACTATGTCTCGGTCATCCGTTTCTCAAACACCATGTAGTGCGAGAAATCCAATGATAGTTAAATAAAATCTATTCCTTTGCAGTAGGGAAAAATTGGCTTTACGCAAAAACTGTAACCATAGAGCTTTCCACGAGCCATATATGCATATAGTATAGCCTATTTCATTCCATTACTCTCTATGTGTTACATTGCCAGCATATTCCATGTGCTGACCCGTTTCGGGCTGCAATGTTAATGTTACAGACTTTTCAGACAACGATTAAGGTGCCTTTAGGTCGTGGTTCTATACTCAGTGATGTCGTTGGAGTTGATGGACTCACTTATCTTCCAAGCCTTCCGCTGTTATCGTTATTAGATGGCCTTAAGCCATATTTATTGTAATAAGCTCTCTTTTGAGACACTCGATGTAATAAGTGTGTTATTGCTACTCTATTATAAATCCTTCAAGTACTGTGTGGTGTCAGCATTACTGATCCAGGGATGACACCTGATCACAGAGATTGGACCGTCTGAGGTCTGGTCGCTACAAGATGGTATCAGAGCACACGCTGTCTGTAGGACACGACCGCTAAGCTAAAGACCTAGATCACTACTCACTCTCTTCTCATTCTGACCTCTCATATTTTCTACTCTTTTAGGATGGCGGATGCAAGGAACAAGTTCACGCAACCGGATGAAGATACACCCTTTGGACGTCACTTGAAGGAAGTCACTAGATACCTGAACATAGGAGTACCAAGCTTCACCGGGACCTACAACGCCACTCTACCTGAAGAAGAGCGCTGGATGATTCAAGTTCAAGTTCCAGGAAGGACGTTCATGCCAGTCACTGAGCCCATAGAGTTTTCTTTTAATGCACCAACTTGGAGTCTCGGAAAGAGCATGGAAGCTCACATCGCCATGGGACGCATTGGAGAAGTTTACCGCAACGATCTCAAGGATACTATCTACCAGATTTGTGGGCGCCGAGATGAGCACTGGGAGATGATCGGCGCCAGGAAGGATAGATCAGTTGCAACTTTTATCTAGGAGTTAAACCAACACATTCGACGTTAGGAGAACCAGATGTGCGCCGACATGATAGATCCGAAGAAGGCGAGGACAAGAATCAAGGAACTGGAGGAAGAACTCAAGGCTACACATGAAGATTATGAAGAGGAAATCGAAGTACTAGTGGAGAAGAATGACGATCTGATCAAGAAGATTGGAATATTTATGGGAGGCCCTACACCTGTAGAAGAAGACAAAGAACCCAATGAGATTCGCCCGGAAGACTACATCATCATCGATGACACCGACTCGGATCTAGATGATAGCGATGAGGACTATGTTGATGAAGCTGGAGTAGATATCATGGAGTCTGCAACCGAAGAATATTTTTAGTAGACCACCACAACAGTAGTAGTAGTCCACCATGTAAATATAGTAGTCCGAGCACTTTTGCGATAGTTAGATCAATTGTATGCCCTTGTTTGATTGAATTGAATGAAGTGAATTGTTTGCTTTTGTCTCATGTGCATATGGGTAGTGTTTTCTCTTTAGACCCCCTCTATTCTTAAATCTCATATTTTCTAAACCCTCAGATGCCTCCTAGACGTGACCCCGGATTTACCTTCCCACCGGAGCTCACCCAGTTGATCCAGCAGCAGAACACATTGATGCAGTTGCTGGTCCAGAATCAGAATCAGGGGAACAACAACAACAACCCACCACCACCACCACCTGTTGATCACTTAGCCCGTTTTCTTAGGCTGAATCTGCCAGTGTTTTCTAGTAGCACCGAGCCAATAGTAGCAGATGATTGGCTCTGCAAGACAGCTAGAGAGTTGACCACTACAGGATGCACAGATGCATAAAAGGTGAAGTTGCCGCACATCAGCTTGAAGGACCCGCAGCATCATGGTGGGAGAATTTCACAGCCACTTTCCCGGTCGACACTGTCACGTGGGACCAGTTTCAGCAGGCTTTTCGTACTGCCCATGTTTTAGCAGGAGCTATGGCCATGAAGAAGTGAGAGTTTCACAACTTGCGCCAAGGAGGACGGACATTTGGCCAGTATGTGGAGGACTTTAGTAAGTTAGCACGTTATGCCCCAAATGACGTTGCTACGGATGCAGCTAAGCAGGAGAAGTTTCTGGAAGGACTGAATGATGAGTTGAGCATGCAGTTGATGGTAGCAACCTTCAACAACTACTAGGAGTTGGTAGATCGTGCTCTCATGATTGAAGGGAAGCAGCAGCATATTGAGAATCGCAAGAGGAAGCATGGACAAGGAAAGTACAACTCAGGAGCTCAGCAGAAGCCACGTTTTACCCCTAGACCAGGAGGACATTTCCAGCTGAAAGTGCGTTATATCGACTAGAGGAAGGGTGAATAGGCAATTTTTATGGAAGTCTTCAAAACGTGGAAGTTATGAAGACAAACAGTAGAGATATGCCTGTGACTATGCAGCGGAAGGTAGATTACACTAGGCAAGCCATGGTCAAGTATTCAATAGAGTGAGAGCACAGTGACAAACAGCTGCAGTGTAATGAGGATCAGGTAGGAAGATATTGTGAAGCCAAACAGATCATACATTCACGTTGTGAAGACAAAAGATAGAGCAAACATGCAATGACTTCACAATGAGCAACAGTAAGTAAAAAGGAAGTGAAGATGAAACCAGTGACTCGTTGAAGACAATGATTTGTTGGACCAGTTCCAGTTGCTGCGACAACTGTACGTCTGGTTGGAGCGGCTAGGTATTTAAACATTAGGACACACAGTCCCGGACACCCAGTCCTGAACACGCAGCCCAGGACACCCAGTCCTCACCGTATTCCCCTTGAGCTAAGGTCACACAGACCTCACCCAATCACTCTGGTAAGTCTTCAAGGTAGACTCCCAAACCTTCACAGACTACGTTCACCGGCAATCCACAATGTCTCTTGGATGCTCAGAACGCGACGCCTAACCGGCTGGAGGATGCACAGTCCTCAAGTGTAATAAGTCTTCAGATCACTCAGACAAGAAGACTTAAGTGATGCCCAATTCTCTCTGGCTCTGGGTGGTTAGGGCTTTATCCTCGCAAGGTATTCTCTCTCTCAAAGGCTTCGAGGTGGGTTGCTCTCAAACGACAAATGCCGTGCACTGAATCTAAGCAGCCAACCGTTTATGGTTGTAGGGGGTGGACTATTTATAGCCACTAGGCAACCCGACCTGATTTGTCCGAAATGACCCTGGGTCACTAAGGAACTGACACATGTTCCAACGGTCAGATTTCAAACTCACACGGCAACTTTACTTGGGCTACAAGCAAAGCTGACTTGTCCGACTCTGGACAAGATTAGCTCTCATAGTCTTCACTCGAAGACATAGGTTTTTAATTAGGCATCACTTCAGTCGTTCTGACTGGTTCTCTTGGACCCCACTTAACAGTACGGTGGTTCCTATGACTCAACACAAATGAAAGAGAACTACGAAAGATCTAAGTCTTCGAGTTCCATAGGCTTCACGTGGTGTCTTCTCTTGTCATAGTCTTCAATGTGAATATCTTCATATACCACCATTGACTTCAATGTCTTCGTACATTTTTAGGGGTCATCTCTGGTAGGAAAACCGAATCAATGAGAGACTTCTACCTGTGTTATCCTGCAATTCTCACAAACACATTAGTCCCTCAACTAGGTTTGTCGTCAATACTCCAAAACCAACTAGGGGTGGCACTAGATGCACTTACAATCTCCCCCTTTTTGGTGATTGATGACAAACTAGTTGAAGTTTTCAACGGGGAATATAATCTGTGAAATTTTAAAGGATAAGGAATTGTCTTCATAAGTTGCAAGGGCTCCCCCTGAAGATGTGCATATAAGTAATTTGCTTTTTGGAATGCAAATGCACATGGCAGGTTGTACTTGTGGAGATCCACTTCACCTTATGATGACATTCCACTATGCATGTGAAAGTTCATGAAGATAATGACATGCATAATGAAAAATGGACGTCTGCAGAATGATCTAAGTGCGGAATTTATCGTCGCACATGCGGAATTTATCATCGCAAAACAAGTTGGCAAATAAGTAGCAGACGACCATCGAGTTTAAGTGTTACAACTCAAAGAACCAAATGTAGCAAAACGAGAGTTGTAAGCATGAAGCAAAATATAGCAAAATATAAAGCATCCGCCCATATGGACCCGCTTGAAGACTATCAACCTCATATGCTTCTCCCCCTTTTGTCAGTGAGGACCAAAAAGGTTTGAAGACATAGAGCATCTACTCGGTCCCATGAGGAGTAGGTGAAGTAGCAGGGTCTTCGGTGGTGTGTGGCGGTGCAGACGAACTTGGAGCAGTATCGATGTGTGCTGAAGGAGGTGGCGGTGAAGTAGCATCATCTTCATCCTCGATAACTCTGGCAGTCACTGTGGCAGCAGAGGAAGAAAACTCAGAGTCTTCAAGGGATGGTGTTCCTTGCAGCACATCCCTTCTAGGAGGTGTGGAGTCAAACTTGAATCACTCAGTGAAGCCATCCTCTTGAAGATCAGCTTCAGAACACATCATCGTTAGCCCTTTCCATGTACGGCGACAGGTTTCATGGGTAATGAAAGCATTCTTGGTGGCAACATTTCGAATGCGATTAACATCCACCAAGAGGCTTTTCATCTGACGCTTCAGCCAGTCATGATGCCTATCCTGTTTTTGATGAAGGGCAACAAGAAGCTCTCAGTCATTGAGAACACGAGTGCGTTTCTTGGGTCTTGGAGCAGTTGTGCTGTCTGTGGCTTCAGTGGAAGCAGGGTGTGGTGCACGTGTAGTGCCAGCTAACGGATACACCCGAGAGACTGCTTCAACTCCTTCAATGTTTTGAGTGAAGCTCTGGTGTTCTGCATTCTGAAGACTTAGAGGTTGCTTGGCAGGCTCAGGATAGATGGCTTCAGCAGAGGTATCCACATCAGGCAAGAAGATACGATGGTTGCGGGCTGAGGGCTGATACGAGATAGCAGAGTGAAGTTTGATCAGCCGCATTACCCAAGGGGCGTAGAACTTCAATCCAAACAGATCAGAGCCTGATGCAGCAAGTTGGCGTATGAAGAAGTCCTTTGCATTGAAGCATTTGCCATGAAGGATACAGAATATCAAAGTCTTCATTGCACCCTCGATCTTGGCATTTGGAGAGTGGCCTTTAATGGGCCAGAGAGTCCGCCTGATGATGTGATAGATGGTTCTTGGCAGATACTCAAGGTCTTCGACGAGGAACGTTGTGGGATAAGCAGCATCTGGGGGCAATGGCTTCATCATGCTGAGCATCTGACTCATATCAGGTTCAGGCCTCTGAAAGATGCTCTCAATAGCTTCAGTATGCAGCTGACAGCCTTGCTCGAAGAGATCGCCAGGAGTGGGCAAGCCAGTGAGCTCAATGATGTCAAATGCATTGGCTTCGTGATGAACATTTCCGGTCATCCACTCCAGGACCCTAGTCTTCGGATCCCTGTTGTACCCTCGGATGTGGAGTGTGGCATAGAATTGGAGTAGCAGCTCTTCATTCCAATGCTCTTGGTCAGTTATGAATGGCAGCAGTCCAACTTGCTTGAAGCAATCCAACGCTTCTTCTAGGCAGGGCAGACCAGCTATAGCTTCAACGTCAAGGTGCTTGTGTGGGAAGATGCGACCTTGGTTGTACAGTATGCATGAGTAGTAGCTTCGCTGAGGATAGCTCCAGAACCGATCTGATGAAATCCTTTCCCTTGAGTAGGGGTTCTTTGAGCTATTGAAGAATGTATTGTCTGCCCTGAAGCCATTGATGTTGAAGGAGCCAGGTGCGGATGCAGGACCTGGGAACCTTGGCAGTCTTGGGATTGGCTTCTGTACCTGAGGCCTGTGCTCAACATGATAGTCGAATTGGGGACCGACAGCAGACTCAGGAACAGAAGTGTCAGGATCAGTGGCTTCGCTTTCTTCTGATGCTTTTGGTGGGGAGGGCTCCACATTAGCTTCACTGTTGGTTGTGGCAGCCTCACGATTGTCATCCTCCACTTGACGAGCTGGAGGGTCGGACACAAGCACATTCTTCGTAAGAACTGCTTCTTGGTGAGATGGGGGGACTTGGGGCATTTCATCATCTTCGGCTGATGCAGCCGGAATGTCTTCAGCAGAGACGTGAGGCCGTGGACCTTTGCGAAGCCTGCGCAACGCGGGCGACGCCTGTGGAGATTGAGTGGGCTGGGCCTCATTGTCTTCTTCCTCTTGTGGGCGATCCGCCCATGAGGCATCCTGGGCAATTGGCGTCAATGGACGACCAATGCTGATGAGTTCGCTGTTGTCTTGCTGAGGAAGGACTGCA
Source organism: Triticum urartu (assembly GCF_056163025.1). Taxonomy (NCBI): domain Eukaryota; kingdom Viridiplantae; phylum Streptophyta; class Magnoliopsida; order Poales; family Poaceae; genus Triticum; species Triticum urartu. The sequence goes on along the minus strand of NC_141875.1, from coordinate 318,465,056 downwards.
TCATCTTCTACATTGTCATGTTGACCAATGTCTTCAGCAGTGATGGGATCAGCTGCTGGAATGTCTTCAGCTTCTTGAGCCTCTGTGGAAGCAGGCTCATGGACAGTGAGTTGGCGTTCAGCTTCAGGATAGACCATAGAAAGGGGTTCAACCGTCAAGGGCTCTGTGGGAGCAGCCCGATCTTTCTTGGTCTTCCTCTTCTTCTTAGAGGGGGCAGTAGGAGAGGCTTCAGGATATTTCCTTTTCCTCGCTTCAGCCTCAGCAGTCCTCGTCTTTTCGATCTCTGAAGCTATTGACCTGCTTTTTGGCTTCGAGCCAATCATTCTTGTGGGGAAGACAATCGGAACTGCTTCCTGCCTTGGTGCATCGGGTTCAGCTGTAACAAGCTTCTTCTTCTTCTTTGCGGCCATCCTGGGGTCGATGCCAGGACGCCCAAGTGCCTTGCGCTTTTCAGCCTCATTATAGGCTTGCACACATCTGTCAGCCAGAGTCTTCATGCGCTCACGCGAACCCTGAGCTTCTGCGCGTTTCTTCAGAAAGTTTTGCTTGAGTTCGTGCATCATGATCTTGAAGTTCTTCACTTCTTGCACGCTGAGCTTGGCCATATGCTTCTTAAACTAAGCCTTTTCATAGTCAATCTTCTGCTTCAGCTCAACAACGCGCTGGGCGATGGCTAGTTCTGAAGCAATGGCGCCATGGAAGGCGACACTGAGGCCAATGGGTAGCTGCAGATCATCAAAGCTGATGTTGGGCATGTCAAACCACTCGTCAATGAAGTTGTGGATGATGGTTACATCAAAGAGTGGCAGATCATTGAAGATTTCTGCTTCTTCTTTGCTCTTGATGAGTTGCTCAAGAGCACCATCTGCTAGGTCTTCATCACTTGACAGGTCAATGTCATCATTGCGCAGAATGGCAACAGCTGTGAGCTCTTGGCCGCTGTGTGGCAGAGGCACCTTGGCCTTCTGGGGCTTTGAGATGCGTGATAAGTCTTCAGACGGCACACTGTGTTCAGGAGGTGCAGTTGCCAGTGGCTTCGCCCTTGAAATTTTGGGTGAAGGGGCAGGCTTTGAAGCTTTAGGCTTACTCATCTTCTTTGGCTTCAGCACTGCAGGAGCTTCTTCTGATTCAGAGTCAGCTGGAGGCTCATTCACTGCAGTCCCTTGAACTAAGATGCGGGTGGTGAGGCCTTCAAGGTTGGCATAAGGACCGATGACATTGGGTTCTGCCTCGCGTGTGCCATCTGCCCTTGGTGCGGAGGGACCAGGGTTGAAGTCTAACCCAAATTTCTTCTTGTTCTGCTTCGCTGAGTTTTGGGCAAACTAAAAGTTGTGCTTGAATAGATTGTCATCACGACACCAGAGTAGTGACGACGGATGTGCATTTGCAGGCTGTGGCCCACGGACCATGCATGGATAGAAGCCTTGGGCAATGCTTCATCTCTGGACCTGGGTAGAAGATTCTTGTATAGGATGTCTCCGCACGGTCTTTTGATGGCACTTTTCTCAGCATACTCTTGGGTTGTGAAGCGGTATTTGAACCATTGTTCTGCCCAATATCGTCGAATCCATTGGACTCGGGTCTTGCGCTGACTGTAATCCTCTTCAGGATCTGTCTTGTACATTTCTGCGAGTTCATCTGGCAGATCTCTGGATGTTCCGCCACGACGCTGTTTGCCCCCCTTCCTTGCTGCTTTCTCTGAAGCCATAAACTTTAACTTGAAAGGCTTCAAGACGTTCAAAGGCTTTCTCTTGCTGGACCAACAGGAACTGGCTTCAGGAGAATTTATGTGATGCTGTAAGAATTCTGCAAATGAATGCAGACTATGAGAACCAAAGGATTCTCCCACGGACATGTACCCGTGACAGCATTAAGGTGCGAGGGAAGGGGAAGAGGTCATATGCATTCTCAGAAGATTTGGAAGATAAATCAGTTTAGAAGACATTGACCTCATCGTGCGAAGACATTCACTCATAGATAAGAAGTTGGTTCTAGATTTGTACGAATCCACAGATCAGTACAAGTGAGGAATCTAACTACTTTGTGAAGCACAAGTGAATATACTAGGCATGATATGAGATGCAGTAAGAGAGAGATCTAACTTGTGTGAATAGAAACTTCTTATGGTAGAAAGTGACAAAGCCATAGGATCAAAAGGGGCCGTAAAAAGGGAGTTTTATTTACCACACTAAGAACTGCTAGACGAAGTGGGAGATGAGGCCGAGCAGTTCAATCTTCCGTGCCCTAACTTGGCGACGGAGGACACCTACGGCGACGGCGGAGAGGACGATGTCCGCGATCGGCGTGAAGACGGCGTCGGAGAGGTTGCGGCAGCGAAGCGCTTCGTCGCCGGCGTCGTCGAGGGATAGCGGTGGCGCTAGGGTTCGTGCGAGGGTGGAAGAAAGGATAATGACCGCTGTGAGTGTGTATTTATAGGAACAGGGGCGGCACTGCGCTATTACACAGGTGCCCCTGGCGATTCGCATCTGAATAACACGTGGCCATCATGTGGAATTTTGGGGTTTGTTCCACGTCCCACGCACGCCTGGATTGTCGGGTGGTCGTTCCTACTTCTCCGGATTTCATGTGGATGAATGAGCATTGAAAACGGACTTAAAGGTTGTCTCTGTGTCGTCTGCTAACAAGGGCGCAGAGAAGACATTCGATAGTTTCAATAGAATGCATATGACTTGGAGAGATAGAATTTGAGATAGAAAGCATAGAGAGGTTAGGGTCCGATCACATTCACTTAGTTCAAAAGATTCAAACAAGAAGACATAGCTATAAGTGAATGCTGTAGAGGACAGAACACTAGTATATATATATCTATACAATCAACATAGTGAAGATAATCATGAAGACATGTTGAGATTGAAGCCAAACCAAATGTGAAGACATTGCAAGGTAACACCATGAGTGAAACACTTCAAAATAGAACGTTTGGTGGTGGCGTTACCCACCGTATAGGAAGTATTAGACCCAGACACGGCGCACAATTATCGTGGCGCTCCGAAGTCAAATTCCACATTAATGTATTCACACTTAGAATGTATGTCTTCATTGATTGAAGATATATGTTACTTCGTGTGTTGCACATCTAAGTCATCAATATGCATAAGTGTTAGGATGTGTGCCTGATCACAAGATATTTGAGGATTCCAGGATATTTAGCTCACACCGTAACTTGCAAAATCTCTTCTCATCCAAGGGCTTGGTGAAGATCTCTGCCAATTGCTCTTCAGTGTTGACGTGTATGATATCAATATCTTCCTTCACAACATGATCTCTGAGAAAGTGATGACGAATTTCTATGTGCTTTGTCTTCGAGTGCTGAACTGGGTTGTTGGCAATCTTGATGGTGTTTCGTTGTCGCAGTAAAGTGGCACTTGCTTCAGATGAATGCCATAGTCCTTGAGAGTTTTCTTCATCCACAGAAGCTGAGCGCAGCAAGATCCAGCAGCAATGTATTCAGATTCAGCAGTGGAGAGGGATACACAGTTCTGCTTCTTTGAAGACCAACATACAAGTGATCGTCCCAGAAAGTGGCATGTGCCTGATGTAGACTTCCGATCAACCTTGTCACCAGCATAATCAGCATCCGAGAATCCAACCAGATCAAACTCTGAGCCCTTTGGATACCATAATCCGAGAGTTGGGGTGTGAGCCAAATATCGAAGAATTCGCTTCACAGCTAAGTGATGCGACTCCTTTGGTGCCGCTTGAAATCGAGCACACATGCAAACACTAAGCATAATATCTGGCCTAGATGCACATAAATAAAGCAAAGAACCAATCATGGAGCGGTATACCTTTTGATCGAACTCTTTACCATTGTCGTCGGGACCCAGGTGATGTTTGGCTGGCATTGGTGTTGTGAAGCCTTTGCAGTCTTGCATACCAAACTTCTTCAGGCACTCTTTGAGATACTTCGCTTGAGATATGAAGATGCCGTTGCGTTGTTGTCGTATTTGAAGACCGAGGAAGAACTTCAGCTCCCCCATCATAGACATCTGATATTGCTCTTGCATCATATAGCCAAACTCTTCACTGTACTTCTGATTGGTGCAGCCGAAGATAATGTCATCCACATAAATTTGGCACACAAACAGTTCACCATCATATGTCTTCGTGAAGAGAGTGGTATCTAGGGAACCAGGTATGAAGCCTTTGCTCTTCAGGAAATATTTGAGTGTGTCGTACCAGGCCCGAGGGGCTTGTTTGAGGCCATACAGTGCCTTGTTAAGCTTGTATACCATGTCAGGATGTTTTGGATCTTCAAACCCAGGCGGTTGTGCAACATACACTTCTTCTTCAATCTTGCCATTGAGAAAGGCACTCTTCACATCCATTTGATATAGAAGTATGTTATGATGATTTGCATAGGCCAGCAGTATGCGTATGGCTTCAAGTCTAGCCACAGGAGCAAATGTTTCATCGAAATCAATGCCTTCTACTTGAGTATATCCTTGAGCAACGAGACGAGCTTTGTTTCTGACAATTTTTCCATGCTCATCTTGCTTGTTGCGGTATATCCATTTGGTGCCTATTATATTGTGCTTCCGTGGATCAGGACGCTTAACCAGTTCCCATACATTGTTCAGCTCAAAGTGTTGAAGCTCTTCTTGCATAGCTTGAATCCATTCAGGTTCCATGAAGGCTTCTTCAACTTTCTTGGGTTCTGTAATTGAGACGAATGCGAAGTGCCCACAGAAATTTGCCAGCTGAGTTGCCCTTGAACGAGTGAGTGGACCAGGTGCATTGATGCTGTCAATTATTCTGTCAATCTGCACTTCATTGGCTACACGAGGATGTACAGGGCGAAGACTTTGCTCTTGCTGATCTGTGTTGTTGTTGGGAGGAATGTCTTCAAGCTGAGCATTGTCTTCATGTGGATCAGGTGCTGAGATGATAAGTTCTTCTTCAGGATGAGCTTCAGAAGGTATAATCTCTCCAGTTCCCATTAGCTTGATTGATTCACTAGGTGGAACTTCATCTAGCACATTTGGCAGTTGCTCTCTTTGTGAACCATTGGTCTCATCGAACCGCACATCCACTGTTTCAACCACTTTGTAATGAAAGAGATTGAAGACTCTGTAGGAGTGCGAATCCTTTCCATATCCAAGCATAAAACCCTCATGTGCTTTTGGTGCAAATTTTGAGGTGTAGTGTGGGTCCTTGATCCAGCACCTTGCGCCAAATACTCTGAAGTAACTGGCATTTGGCTTCCTGCCAGTTAGGAGTTCATAAGATGTTTTGTTCAGAAGCTTGTGAAGATAAACATGATTAATTGTATGGCATGCAGTGTCAATGGCTTCAGGCCAGAATTTTCTTGGAGTCTTGTATTCATCTAGCATCGTTCTGGCCATCTCAATGAGTGTTCTGTTCTTGCGTTCGACGACGCCATTCTGCTGTGGCGTGTACGGGGCTGAGAATTCATGTGTGATGCCCAAGGTATCAAGATATGTATCAAGTCCAGTGTTCTTGAATTCAGTGCCATTGTCACTTCTGATGTGCTTTATCTTGGCGCCGTAATTGTTCATAGCTCGATTGGCGAAGCGTCTGAAGACATCCTGCACTTCAGTCTTGTAAAGGATTATGTGCACCCAAGTGTATCTAGAGTAATCATCAACAATGACAAAACCATAGAGGCAAGCAGTAGTGGTAAAAGTTGAGTAGTGAGTGGGACCAAAAAGATCCATGTGAAGCAGTTCGAAGGGTCGAGTAGTGGTCATGATTGTCTTCGAGGGATGTTTGGCCCTCGTCATCTTCCCTGCTTCACAGGAACCGCATAAGTGATCTTTCTTGAACTTGACGCCCTCGATGCCTATGACATGCTTCTTCTTCGCAAGGGTGTGGAGGTTCCTCATGCCAGCATGCCCAAGCCTCCGATGCCAAAGCCAGCATTCTGAAGCTTTTGCTAGAAGACATACTGCAAGCTGTGGCCCTGCTGAGAAATCTACCACGTACAAATCATCTTTCCGATACCCTTCAAACACTAGAGACTTGTCAGATTCCATTAGTACCAGGCAATGATATTTTCCAAATATTACGATCATGTTCAAATCGCAAAGCATTGAGACAGACATTAAGTTGAAGCCAAGGGATTCAACAAGCATGACTTTATCCATGTGTTGATCCCTTGAGATTGCAACTCTACCTAGACCCAATACATTACTTTTACCAGTGTCAGCGAATGTGATGTGGCTCTTGTCGGATGGACGTAAGGTTGAGTCCATAAGAAGGCTTCTCTTGCCAGTCATGTGATTTGTACACCCACTGTCAATAATCCATTCTGAAGACGCTGGTGTCGTACCCTACAGTGCAGTTAGGGGGATAGGCTTCACGAAGAGAATTGTGAAGCAAAAACATTTGACGAGCCAGTGGGTTATGAAAGCTTAGATCCAGGTTAGGACTAATAGGGATAGTAGCATGCGATTCAGGAACGAAGTACATAGTAATGCCATTCGGGCATTTGATCTTGCGCCCTACAAGATGTTTAAGGTCCCCAGCAATAGCATCAGAAGATTTTGGTTTTCTGCTAGAGACCTTTCCCTGCAAAAGAGAGTTAAGCTTTCTTAGCCACCCACACCTTCAAGGGTGGCTTAGAAGCAATAAGTCTAAGTGCAGCATCTGAGAATTTTGGCTTTGGAGCCCTAGCAAACAGTCTAGCAGGCGGACAATAGTACTCATAAGAATAGGCAGAATAGTTCTTGGTCATATGAACATGGCGGTTTGATGAACCACTCTCATATTCATATGCCTGAGTATGGTTTCCCTGCAAAACCTTTGCGTTAGTGCGACTCAGGTGAGTCCTCTGTCTGTATGAAGCCTTTGGACCGTATGAAGCCTTTGGTCTGAGGTTTGTCTTCTTTATGTGAGGTGTCATGAAGACATTCACAGGAAGATTTTCCAAACACCTTTTGGGCACCCAAATCTTCTTCATAGGCGGTCCATTCCTGCAGTTAGTACCAATGTACCTGGCAAACACTTCACCATTCTGATTCTTAAACAGTTTATAGTTTGCATCAAAGGATTCATCAATGATAATGGGGTTAGCACAAGTGAAGCCAGATAGATTGGATGGATCTGCTGAAGGTTCCTTTGCAGCAACCCACATGGTTTTGGGGTACTGCTCAGGTTTCCAGTAAGAGCCATCTGCATTCATTTTCCTTACGAACCCAACACCCTCTTTCCTAGGGTTTCGGTTCAGAATCTGCTTTTTTAGGACATCACATAGTGTCTGATGCCCTTTAAGACTTTTGTACATCCCTATTTCAAGCAATGTCTTCAACCTAGCATTCTCATCAGCAATAGCAGTGGTATCCTCAGCAGAGGGGTTAGTTACCACATCAACAGTTGAAGATATTGCAACAGTAGCAGCAGTAGAACATTTAGCAACAGAAGTAGCATTATCACGCTCAATGCATTTAAGACATGGTGGTTCAAATCCTTCCTGAGTGGAACTGATCTGTTTGGCACGAAGTGACTCGTTTTCCTTTTGAAGATCTTCATGAGCTGCTCTCAATTTCTCAAGATCTTGCTTCCTTTGAAGATAATCATAGGAAAGCTTTTCATGAGTTGTTGAGAGAGTATCATGACGACTTTCAAGTTCCTGATACTTAACGTGAAGATTTTTTATGTCTTCAATTAAGGATTCAGATCGAGTCATTTCAGCACCCAACAGATCACCGCTTCTGTCTAACAGTTTTTGAATATGTTCCATAGCTTTCTGTTGTTCAGTTGCAATTTTAGCAAGTGTTTTGTAGCTGGGTTTCGAACCACAATCAGAGTCATCGTCACTAGATGTTTGATAGTGAGTAGTGCGTGTGTTTACCTTGGCACCGCGTGCCATGAAGCAGTAGGTAGGAGTGGAGTAGTCCTTGTCATTTGCATCGGTGTCGGTGATGAAGTCATTGTCTTCAGTGTTGAAGATGGACTTGGCGATGTATGCTGTAGCCAGACTTGCAATGCCAGAATCAGACTCCTCCTCAGACTCCACCTCTGCCTCCTCAGAAGCGGACTCCTCCTCTGAATCCATTTCCTTGCCAACAAACGCACGTGCCTTGCCAGATGAGCTCTTCTTGTGTGATGAAGACTTTAAGGAAGACTTGGAAGAAGACTTTGAGTATTTCTTCTTCTTCTTGTCGTCAGAGTCATATTCCTTGCTCTTCTTCTTCTTTCTGTTCTCATTGTCCCACTATGGACACTCAGAGATGAAGTGTCCAGTTTTCTTGCACTTGTGGCATGTTTTCTTCTTGTAGTCATGAGCAGAAGCTTCATCATTCCTTGAGCTTGATCGTGAGGACTTTCTGAAGCCTTTCTTCTTGGTGAATTTTTGGAACTTCTTCACAAGCATTGCAAGTTCCCTTCCAATGTCTTCAGGATCATCAGAACTGCTGTCAGATTCTTCTTCAGATGAGGAAACAGCTTTTGCCTTCAAGGCACGAGTTCGCCCATAGTTTGGACCGTAGATATCTCTTTTCTCAGAAAGCTGAAACTCATGTGTGTTGAGCCTCTCAAGTATGTCAAACGGATCGAGTGTCTTGAAATCAGGACGTTCTTGTATCATCAGGGCTAGGATGTCAAACGAACTATCAAGTGATCTCAGCAGCGTCTTGACGACTTCATGTTTGGTGATCTCAGTGGCGCCGAGGGCTTGAAGCTCATTTGTGATGTCAGTGAGTCGGTCAAATGTGTGTTGGACATTCTCATTGTCATTTCGCTTGAAGCGGTTGAAGAGGTTACGAAGGACACTAATTCTCTGATCTCTCTAGGTTGAGATGCCTTCATTGACCTTGGAGAGCCAGTCCCAGACCAGCTTGGATGTCTTCAAAGCACTCACACGGCCATACTGTCCTTTGGTCAGATGACCACAGATGATATTCTTGGCAGTAGAGTCCAGTTGAGTGAATTTCTTCACATCAGCAGCAGTGACACCTTCTCCAGCCTTGGGAACGCCGTTCTCGACGACATACCATAGGTCGACGTCAATGGCTTCAAGATGCATGCGCATCTTATTCTTCCAGTAGGGATATTCAGTTCCATCGAAGACGGGGCATGCAGCGGAGACTTTAATTATCCCTGCAGTCGACATAACTAAAACTCCAGGTGGTTAAACCGAATCACACAGAACAAGGGAGCACCTTGCTCTGATACCAATTGAAAGTGCGTTATATCGACTAGAGGGGGGTGAATAGGCGATTTTTATGAAAGTCTTCAAAACGTGGAAGTTATGAAGACAAGCAGCAGAGATATGCCTATTACTATGCAGCGGAAGGTAGATTACACTAGGCAAGCCGTGGTCAAGTATTCAATAGAGTGAGAGCACAGTGACAAACAGCTGCAGTGTAATGAGGATCAGGTAGGAAGATATTGTGAAGCCAAACAGATCATACATTCATGTTGTGAAGACAAAAGATAGAGCAAACATGCAATGACTTCACAATGAGCAACAGTAAGTAAAAAGGAAGTGAAGATGAAACCAGTGACCCGTTGAAGACAATGATTTGTTGGACCAGTTCCAGTTGCTGTGACAACTGTACGTCTGGTTGGAGCGGCTAGGTATTTAAACCTTAGGACACACAGTCCTGGACACCCAGTCCTGAACAAGCAGCTCAGGACACCTAGTCCTCACCGTATTCTCCTTGAGCTAAGGTCACACAGACCTCGCCCAATCACTCTGGTAAGTCTTCAAGGTAGACTCCCAAACCTTCACAGACTTTGTTCACCGGCAATCCACAATGTCTCTTGGATGCTCAGAACGCGACGCCTAACCGGCTGGAGGATGCACAGTCCTCAAGTGTAATAAGTCTTCAGATCACTCAGACAAGAAGACTTAAGTGATGCCCAATTCTCTCTGGCTCTGGGTGGTTTGGGTTTTATCCTCGCAAGGTATTCTCTCCCTCAAAGGCTTCGAGGTGGGTTGCTCTCAAACGACAAATGCCGTGCACTGAATCTGAGCAGCCAACCGTTTATGGTTGTAGGGGGTGGACTATTTATAGCCACTAGGCAACCCGACCTGATTTGTCCGAAATGACCCTGGGTCACTAAGGAACTGACACATGTTCCAACGGTCAGATTTCAAACTCACACGGCAACTTTACTTGGGCTACAAGCAAAGCTGACTTGTCCGACTCTGGACAAGATTAGCTCTCATAGTCTTCACTCGAAGACATAGGTTTTTAATTAGGCATCACTTCAGTCGTTCTGACTGGTTCTCTTGGACCCCACTTAACAGTACGGTGGTTCCTATGACTCAACACAAATGAAAGAGAACTACGAAAGATCTAAGTCTTCGAGTTCCATAGGCTTCACGTGGTGTCTTCTCTTGTCATAGTCTTCAATGTGAATATCTTCATATACCACCATTGACTTCAATGTCTTCGTACATTTTTAGGGGTCATCTCTGGTAGGAAAACCGAATCAATGAGAGACTTCTACCTGTGTTATCCTGCAATTCTCACAAACACATTAGTCCCTCAACTAGGTTTGTCGTCAATACTCCAAAACCAACTAGGGGTGGCACTAGATGCACTTACACCAGCATGCCCATGGAGGAGGTAGCTCGCACAATCAGAATGGCGCCAAGAATGGTAATGAGAATGGAGGAAGCAACGGCCAGAACCGCACCAACCCATCAACCCCAGCCAAGAGAGACCTGAGCCAAGTCACTTGCTTTAAGTGCTAGAAGACCAGACATTATGCCAATGAATGTCTTGAATCCCAGAATGGAAATGGCAGTGGAAGCTCTGGGAAGAAGCCGAACCCTTTCAAGAGGGGACAGGTGAACCACGTTAATGTGGAGGAGGTTGAAGAGCAGCCGGATGCAGTAATCGGTAAGTTTTTAGTTTAAGTCATTTACTGCACTCGTTCTTTTTGATACTGGTGCATCGCATTCATACATATCAAGGGGATTTGTGGATAAGTATAAACTACCAACCCAAGCCCTTAGATCACCCATGTTAGTAACCTCGCCTGGAGCAGAGTATATGGCTAGTCTATGGTGTGATCGGTTACCATTAAGGATTGGTAACTACGTATTTCCCTCGGACCTAATAGTGTTGGAATCTCAAGGATTGGATGTGATATTAGGCATGGATTGGTTATCAAAGTACGAAGGAAATATTGAATGTGCTAGTAAGTCAATTTTGCTCACCACCCCAGAAGGAAGAAGGATCAAGTATGTATCCCGACATGTGCCAAAGAGGACTCAAGTAAATTGTTTAACAGGAGTTGTGCAGGAGGAAGTACCAGTGGTGAAGGATTTCCCGGATGTATTTCCAAAAGAATTGCCAGGCATGCCACCAGGTAGAGATATTGAGTTTTTGATTGAGCTTTTGCCAGGCACAGGGCCAATATCAAAGAGACCATATAGGATGCCCGCAAAGGATTTGGTGGAGATTAAGAAGCAGATTAAGGAGTTACTCGATAAAGGATATATTCGCCCAAGTTCTTCACCTTGGGGATCGCTAGTACTTCTAGTGGAGAAGAAGGATGGATCGTTAAGGATGGTTGTTGATTATCGAGGGTTAAATGAAGTAACCATCAAGAACAAGTACCCACTACCGATGATCAATGATCTGTTTGATCGATTGCAAGGAGCTAAGGTATTTTCCAAGATCGATCTACGATCAGGATACCACCAGTTGAAGAATCGAGAACAGGATATACCTAAGACGGCTTTTACCACCAGGTATGGGCTGTACGAGTATACCGTTATGTCATTTGGTCTGACTAACGCACCTGCATATTTCTTGAACATGATGAACAAGGTGTTTATGGAGTTTCTGGATAAGTTCATCGTAGTGTTCATTGATGATATCCTGGTTTACTCGAAGAAGGAAGAGGAGCATAAGGAGCATTTGCATTTGGTTCTTGGAAAGCTCAGAGAACATCAATTATATGCCAAGTTTAGCAAATGTGAGTTTTGGTTGAAGGAAGTTGGATTTCTTGGACACGTTATATCGGGAGAAGGTATAGTAGTAGATCCCACTAAAGTTGATACCATGACCAATTGGGAAGCCCCAACAATAGTTAGAGAGATCCGGAGTTTTCTTGGACTTGCAGGATACTACCGGAGATTCATTGAGAATTTCTCAAAGATTGTGAAGCCTATGACGGAGTTGTTGAAAAAAGATACCAAGTTCATATGGACTGAGGAATGTGAGGCCAGTTTCGAGGAGTTGAAGAAACGTTTGGTTACATCACCTGTGTTGATTTTGCCAGATCAGACCAAGGATTATGAGGTGTATTGCGACGCTTCACGTCGAGGACTTGGAGCAGTGCTTATGCAGGAAGGAAGAGTTGTTTCCTATGCCTCACGACAGCTCAAGCCTCATGAGTTAAATTATGCTACGTATGATTTGGAGTTAGCAGCCGTAGTGCATGCATTGAAAACCTGGAGACATTTTCTCGTTGGAAACCATTGTGAGGTGTACACGGATTACAAGAGTTTGAAGTATATTTTCACGCAGAAGGAGTTGAACCTCAGGCAAAGGAGATGGTTGGAGCTCATCAAGGATTATGATATGAGATTGCATTATCACCCCGGAAAGGCTAACGTAGTAGCTGATGCGTTGAGCCGTAAAAGTCATGTCAACACCTTAATGACGGGAGATTTACCAAGGGAGTTAGCCGAGAATCTTTGTGAGCTATGTTTGGAGATAGTTCCGAGAGGCTATGTAGCAGCATTAGAGATTCAGTCTACTTTGATGGATAAGATCAGAGAAGCACAAAGGACTGACAAAGAGATCGCTTCTATTAAGGAGAAAATGAGCAAAGGAAAAGCTAAGGGATTTCATGAGGATGAGCACGATACCTTATGGTTTGAAGACCATGTTTATGTGCCTAATGATTCGGAGATCAGGAAGTTAATTCTGCAAGAGGCCCATGATTCACCATATTCGACTCACCCAGGAAATACCAAGATGTATTTGGATTTGAAGGATACTTTCTGGTGGACCGGAATGAAGAAGGATATTGCGAAGTATGTAGCAGTTTGTGATGTATGCCAGAGAGTAAAGGGAGAGCATTAGAAGCCAGCAGGATTGCTACAGCCATTGCCGATACCCGAATGGAAGTGGGATAAGTTAGGCATGGATTTTATTACGGGTTTACCCAGAACTCGTTCAGGCTATGACTCAATATGGGTTGTAGTCGATCGTTTGACAAAGGTAGCTCATTTCATTCCAGTGAAGACTACCTATACCGGTGCAAAGTTGGCAAGGATATACATGACCAGAATCGTATGTCTGCATGGAGTTCCAAGGAGCAATGTATCAGATAGAGGAACCCAATTCACCTCAAAGTTCTGGAATCAGTTGCATGAAACTTTGGGTACCAGACTGGAGTTCAGTACAGCTTTCCATCCGCAGATAGATGGACAGACCGAGAGAGTCAATCAGAATTTGGAGGATATGCTAAGAGCTTGTGTGCTAGATTACGGATCTAGTTGGGACGAGAATTTGCCATATGCAGAGTTCTCTTACAACAACAGTTATCAATCCAGTTTGAAGATGGCCCCTTTCGAAGCCTTGTACGGAAGGAGGTGCAGGACCCCATTGTCGTGGGATGAAGTTGGAGACCGTCAGTTGTTTGGACCGGATCTGATTAAGGAGTCTGAACAGAAAGTGAAATTGATTCGCGATAGGATTAAGGTAGCCCAGTCCAGGTAGAAGAGCTATGCAGATACTAAACGCAAGGAGACAGTTTACGAAGTCGGAGACCGAGTCTATCTTCGAGTATCTCCACTTCGAGGAGTTAAGCGCTTTGGAGTTAAGGGAAAATTAGCGCCACATTTTGTAGGCCCATACAAAGTTTTGGAGCATATGGGAGAAGTAGCCTACAAGTTGGAGTTGCCTGAAGGATTATCAGGAGTTCACGACGTGTTCCACGTTTCCCAGTTAAAGAAGTGCCACGCAGAGATGGCTGACATACCGCTGAGAGATACAGTGCCACTGGAAGCAATTCAGTTGGACAGTGATTTGACCTATGAGGAGAAACCGGTTAGATTCTAGATTATGCTAGTCGAGTCACTCGCAGCAAGGTTATCAAGGTTTGCAAAGTTTAGTGGAGTCACCACACGGAGGATGAAGCCACCTGGGAGCGAGAGGAAGAATTGCTGAAGGACCACCCTCACCTATTTTCTAGCCAACCCGAATCTCGAGGGCGAGATTCATCTTAAGGGGGGTAGGTTTCTAACATCCCAAATTTTCAATTTGGAATGTAATACACTAGATCATCATTGCATAGCATATTTTTTGCATTCTGGCTGATCCTAGAAAATTCTAAGCAACTCAAGGACCTTAGGAGAGAGTTGGGGATTTCCTTATTTTCATATTTGAGTTTTTCTCAAATTTTGAAAATAGGATCATTTGATTTTATTTATTTTATCTTCAATTATTTCTATTACAAAAATATGAGAGAGGGAATAAAATGACTTTCCCAAAATAAAGAAATATTGAGGATTTAATAAAAAAATCAAATAAGATTTTATTTTGGGTTTATTTGCTATTTTATTTGAATTTAGGAAAAATGCGTGTTTTCAAAATTGCATTTAGGCCCCAAATAAATGTTCATCTTGTGCGGCTTGATTTCAGAAGCCAGGGAAAATTTATTTCGGGATATTTGGAGTTCGTTTAGTATTCCTTTTGTTTTTTTCTGAGCATAACTATTTAAAAAAAATGTGCAACTGACTTACCGGGCCGTGTCCGACCTGGACTCCTGGCCCGGCCGGCTATAAATAGCCGGGAGGCCCAGCTGCCACCCCCCACCGAAACCCTAGCCGCCCCTAGCCTACCGCCGCCCCTAGCCAGCCGCCGCCCCTAGCCCGCGCCGCGCCGCGCCGCCGCCCGCCACGCCACCTCGCCTCGCCGCCGCGGCGGCCGCCGGATCCGTCGCCGGAGGTAGTTTTTCGCCGCCGGTTTTTTTAGAAAACCGATCGGTTTTCCGTCGGTTTTGTTCGGTTTTTTAGGTTCGTTTTTTTAATAGATCGGTTTTTTTGGTTTATTTTTTTAGCGAGCGTTCGCCCGTTCGTTCGTTTTAACGAACGTTCGTCGTTTTTCTTTTTTCTCGGCTTAAATCCACGATTTTTCTGATCGCGATTCCTGATCCGATGTTCGTTTTAGTATAACTTTTCGCTTGTTTATCGGAATCAGGCGATTCAAGCGCCTGGAGTTTCGTCTCGAAACCCTCTTTCCGTTTAACCAACTCAAACAAGTTTTTGCCACTATAAAAATTGCCCTAGATCCAGAATAGTAAACGAAGCTTGTTTCTTTTGCCGTTTGTCTTTCGTTGCTTCGTTCGATTTGATTCTTTTTGCCAACCGGAGTTCTTAAGTTGAACTTTCTGGTTAGATCTCTCATTTGGGTTTTACCTGTGCATTAGTTGAGTACTATTGTATGCTTGTTTGTTTGCGATAGAGTACTCGGAGTGCGCCGCTTGCTACTTCGAATCGCTAGGTTTTGCGGATCATTAGCAAGGCAAGTAACACTTTGATCATACCTCCTACTACCTAGTTTTATTGCATTAGATCAATCCTCACACATTGCATGATTAGGATCTAATTAAATTGTGGGTTTGGGAAGTAGTTGAGGTAGAACCTATTACCTGTTTATTATCAAACCTTTGGGAGTTACTTCTACGTTGCTTATTATGCCATGCTATGCTAGTAGACATGGATTGGGTGAGTGTATCCATGATAGATGTGAGATTGTTAAATTAATGGTTTATCTAAGGTGGCAACTTAAATACACATCTGGGTGGATTGAGGCACCTGGGTATTCCAGCGATTGCCTGTTTTTCTTTTGGACCGCCACCCAGGCTCAAAGGGATCATGAGATTATTCATGCTAGAAACTTCCGTGTGCAGCCACAAGCTACTATGGGCTCTAGCATAGTTGACTAAGTCATGCGAACTCTTAAAGTGGTAGACTAGCAGATGTAGGGGATGTAGGTTGGTACGGTCTACCCGTTCGTAAGGTGCTAGCGCTTCTGAAAGACTATGTCTCGGTCATCCGTTTCTCAAACACCATGTAGTGCGAGAAATCCAACGGAGGAGATCGGGTCTTGTGGGGAAAAGTGCGCAAACCTCTGCAGAGTGTATAAACTAATCATGGTTAGCCGTGTCCCCGGTTATGGACATCTTGAGTATCTAGTATCTGGATTATCATGTGAATCTCATCACGTTACTTTAAATTAATTTCGCTGGGTTTAATGATGTTACTTAATTGGGATTGAGAATGCTGTCAACCATTCTCAATGTTGAACAACTACCATGATAGTTAAATAAAATCTATTCCGTTGCAGTAGGGAAAAATTGGCTTTATGCAAAAACTGTAACCATAGAGCTTTCCACCAGCCATATATGCATATAGTATAGCCTATTTCATTCCATTACTCTCTATGTGTTACATTGCCAGCATATTCCATGTGCTGACCCGTTTCGGGCTGCAACATTAATGTTGCAGACTTTTCAGACGACGATTAAGGTGCCTTTTGGTCGTGGTTCTATACTCAATGATGCCGTTGGAGTTGATGGACTCACTTATCTTCCAAGCCTTCCGCTGTTATCGTTATTAGATGGCCTTAAGCCATATTTATTGTAATAAGCTCTCTTTTGAGACACTCGATGTAATAAGTGTGTGATTGCTACTATGTTATAAATCCTTCAAGTACTGTGTGGTGTCAGCATTACTGATCCAGGTATGACACCTGAGCACAGAGATTGGACCGTTTGAGGTCTGGTCGCTACATGCTTCGGAAGCAGCAAATGAAGGAGTTTGTATGAAGGAGTTCATATCCGATCTAGGTGTCATACCTAGTGCATCAGGTCCAATGAAAATCTTTTGTGACAATACTGGTGCAATTGCCTTGGCAAAGGAATCCAGATTTCACAAGAGAACAAAGCACATCAAGAGACGCTTCAATTCCATCCGCGATCAAGTCAAGGAGGGAGACATAGAGATTTGCAAGATACATACGGATCTGAATGTTGCAGACCCGTTGACTAAACCTCTCTCACGAGAAAAACATGATCAACACCAATACTCCATGGGTGTTAGAATCATTACAATGTAATCTAGATTATTGACTCTAGTGCAAGTGGGAGACTGAAGGAAATATGCCCTGGAGGCAATAATAAAGTTGTTATTTATATTTCCTTATATCATGATAAATGTTTATTATTCATGCTAGAATTGTATTAACCGGAAACTTAGTACATGTGCGAATACATAGACAAACAGAGTGTCACTAGTTTGCCTCTACTTGACTAGCTCATTGAATCAATGATGGTTATGCTTCCTAACCATAGACATGAGTTGTCATTTGATTAACGGGATCACATCATTAGAGAATGATGTGATTGACTTGACCCATCCGTTAGCTTAGCATGATGATCGTTTAGTTTGTTGCTATTGCTTTCTCCATAACTTATACATATTCCTATGACTATGAGATCATGCAACTCCCGAATGCCGGAGGAACACTTTGTGTGCTACCAAACGTCACAATGTTACTGGGTGATTATAAAGGTGCTCTACAGGTGTCTCCGATGGTGATTGTTGAGTTGGCATAGATCGAGATTAGGATTTTTCACTCCGATTGTCGGAGAGGTATCTCTGGGCCCTCTTGGTAATGCACATCAATATAAGCCTTGCAAGCAATGTGACTAATGAGCTAGTTGTGGGATGATGCATTACGGAACAAGTAAAGAGACTTGGCGGTAACGAGATTAAACTAGGTATTGAGATATCGACGATCGAATCTCGGGCAAGTAACATACCGATGACAAAGGGAACAACGTATATCGTTATGCGGTTTGACCGATAAAGATCTTTGTAGAATATGTGGGAGCCAATATGAACATCTAGGTTCCGCTATTGGTTATTGACTGGAGACATGTCTCGGTAATGTCTACATAGTTCTCGAACCCGTAGGGTCCGCACGCTTAACGTTCGGTATTATGAGTTCATGTGTTTTGATGTACCGAAGGTAGTTCGGAGTCCCGGACTTGATCACGGACATGACGAGGAGTCTCGAAATGGTCGAGACATAAAGATCGATATATTGGAAGCCTATGTTTGGACATCGGAATGGTTTCGGATGAGTTCGGTCATTTTCCGGAGTACCAGGAGGTTACCGGAATCCCCCGCGGAGTATATGGGCCTTATTGGGCTTTAGGGGAAAGAGAGAGGCACTGCCTAGGGCAGGCCGCGTGCCTCCCAAGGCCTAGTACAAATTGGACTAGGGGGAGGGGCAGCGCCCCCTCCTTCCTTCTCTTCTCTCTTTTTCTTCCTTCTCTCCTACTCCTACTTGGTAAGGGGGGAATCCTACTCCCGGTGGGAGTAGGACTCCCTAGGGCGCGCCATAGTAGAGGGCCGACCCTCCCCCTCCTCCACTCCTTTATATAACGGGGATGGGCCACCCCATAGACACACAAGTTGATCATTGATCCCTTAGCCGTGTGCGGTGTCCCCCTCCACCATAATCCACCTCGGTCATATCATCGTAGTGCTTAGGCGAAGCCCTGCGATGATAGCATCATCATCACCGTCATCACGCCATTGTGCTCACGAAGCTCTCCCTCAACACTCAGCTGGATCGAGAGTTCATGCGACGTCACCGAGCCGAACATGTGCAGAACACGGAGGTGCCGTACTTTCGGTACTAGGATCGGTCGATCGTGAATACGTACGACTACATCAACCGCGTTGTTATAACGCTTCCGCTTACGGTCTATGAGGGTATGTGGACAACACTCTCCCCCTCTCATTGCTATGCATCACCATGATCTTGCGTGTGCGTAGGATTATTTTTGAAATTTCTACGTTCCCCAACAACCTGCATGGTCAAGAGGCGAGGAAGGTATTCATTCAACACCCACGGTATAATATTGAAGTCTTGCTGAAGAGGACGAAGGTTTGGCAGGCAATTATCCATAGCCACTGGCCTAAAGTTGCAAGGACATTCAACATCACTGAAGGCTCAATATTTGACTTCTGCTTCTGCGGTTTCCCAGATGAAATTCATCTGTCTATTTACTGTGTATGATGCTACTTTCCAAAGGTTTTTGATGCTGCATGTGATACTTGGTGCTGCTATGTAATGGCGTAACTGAGTCCCGAAGCTATCTGATGTAATTCGATTATGAAATTCTAGTTGCTTTTATACAGATATGAAATATCTGGCGTGTTTTATAAGAAATATCAGTTTGATTAGTACATGGTTATCAATAATAGGCTAATTACCATGCTTATTGGGGTTTTCTATTGCAAACGGTTACTCAAACATCACCGTGGGCGATGAACTCAAACAACTCGCATGGTTTCTAGAAAGTAGGCGTGTTCGATCAACTAACAATCACACACGGCTTCCGGCAGCGAACTGTTTGCGTTAGGCCACCTTGCACAAACGTTTCCACACAAAGAACTGTGTGGGATGTACATACCTACAGAAATGATTTTCTGGGATTCACCATGTGGGATGTACATACCTAAGGAAATGATTTCTGGGATTCACCGTGTAGGATGTACATACCTATGGAAATGATTTCTGGGATTCACCGTGTGGGATGTACATACCTACGGAAATGATTGGGTTTCGATGCCTCGCCCGATCGCACACGGCCCCAGCTTGGGTCCCAGGAGGGCCTATCCCCGATGATTTCTGGGTCGTGTA
Source organism: Triticum urartu (assembly GCF_056163025.1). Taxonomy (NCBI): domain Eukaryota; kingdom Viridiplantae; phylum Streptophyta; class Magnoliopsida; order Poales; family Poaceae; genus Triticum; species Triticum urartu. Next base: position 318,445,380 of record NC_141875.1, on the reverse strand, counting down.
GGAAGGACCCTCCTATCTCCCACACTCACTTGGCGACGGTTCCAAGTGCCGTCGCGGAAAGGGGTTAAAAACCGTTTGTTTAGCACGTCGCTGTACCAGTGTACCACTACAAGAGCGCACAAACATGGACGCGAGTGTCCGAGTCAACTATCTCAAGAAGATGCATGAAGATACAAGGCACACCATTGAGCGCCAAGTACAACGACTCGCAACCAAGCTCAACCTCAACAAGCACCCCATGGTGTTCAACATTGGAGATCTTGGGTGTCTACACCTTCGCAAGGACCGCTTCCCCCACGAACGCAAGTCCAAACTTCTACCACGAGCAAATGGACCCTTCAAGGTGCTTGAACGCTACAACAACAACTACAAGATCGACATTCCACGCGACAAGTACTCCGTGAGCGACATCTTCAACGTCAAAGATCTCTCTCCCTACCATGGTGATGAAGATTTTGATCCGAGGTCGGATCTTTCCCAAGGGAGGGGAGATGATGCGGAGCATCCTACTGTCATCCCCATGGACCTACCATCGTCTCACGAAGCGCCAAGAGGACCTATGACATGAGCTAGAGCTAGAGCTCTCAAGACTGAGGTGACTTCTTTCCTTAGTGATATCACATATGATCCACTCGAGACATGGCTACTACCTAAGTCTGAGATGTTGTGCATGATCAGGTACCAAGAGGACCCTCCCGAAGATGCACGTGAAGACGGACGAGTCCCCAAGTTCACGGATGAAGAGAACCAATAGACACTACACCACGACACTTTATTCCCTACTGACGTGTGTTGGCAAAAGTCACTTTCGCCGACCGACAATTGGATGAAAAAACTTCTAAGTGACTGTTTGTTGGGAAATCCATTGTACACTGAGAGATGGTCGGTCGGGAATACATAAGTCTCTGCTATCGAATGGTCGGTCGGGGAAGATCGCATCCCCATCTAGCGATCGGTCGGCAAATAATGCCGACCAACAGCAGGTGGTAAATGGGCCTGCGGGTGCGGTCAAAAACTTGTAGAGCGGCCCAGCCCGCGATTTTTTTCTCAAAACCTAACACTCCACAGGGTGTCTCACTCAATCCCCTTTATTTGTCTAAAAAAACTCAATCCCCTTTCTCCTCGTCTTGATCCACCCCTCTCCCTCTCGTATGGCGGCGCCTAGGGTTCAGATTCACGCCGCCACCGCCGGCCATCACAGGGGCCGTCCCTCCTTCCGCATGTATCCACCACCGAAGTGTAACGACCCCATCGGGATCGACAGGAGGGGATGAGGAATCAAGCAAGGACAAGGTGAGATCGAGAAGAAAGAGGGGTAGGTGAGGAGCAGAGCTTGGAGAAGGGGAAAGAATTCTCTGATATTTCTCAATAGCTGATTCTTACAATGCACACACGACTGCATATACATCTCTTTTGGCCTTGGGTCCCACATGTCCTACACACACACGTCCGACAACTAGTCCTCTCTTTCTCTGCCTAAGGCCCCCTTGCTTGCCTCTACACTTCTCCATCTTCTTGGCTCTCTGATTCCTCCCACTGTGGCACTGGTGCCTCGCTGTCCGCCTCCTTGTCAGGCTGGTTAGATGGCGAGGAGTGCGTGAAATTCGCCCCTTCTTGAGATGGATCCCCCTCGGCTAGGTCGACCTCAGGAAATCGCTGCTTGAGGACGTTGTACTTCTCCCATGTTGCGCTTGCCGGAGAGAGAGTACGCCAATAAACGAGCACTTGAGGAATTGCCGCGTTACCTTTCTTGACAAGTCTGCGCTCGAGGATTTCTTGTGGAATCAGGTCACCGACTGTGAGATCTGGTGGTGCTGGCAGCTGATTGAAGACGGGCGAGTAATCAGCAGTGAATGGCTTGAGCTGCGAGACGTGAAAGACAGGGTGAATCTGACTCCCAGTAGGCAATTCCAGCTTGTAGGCGAGAGATCCGACGTGGCCAATGATCTTGTAAGGTCCAAAGAACTTGTAAGCTAGCTTGGGGCACGGCCTGCTCACAACGGATGATTGAACATATGGCTGAAGCTTCAATAGCACTTGGTCGCCAATGGAGAATTCGCGCTCTGTCCGCTTGCGATTAGCTTGATGCTTCATCCTATGCTGTGCCCGCAAGAGGTGAGTCTTGAGCATCTCTGTGAATTGTTGGTGCTCAGCTGCGAGTTCATGCAAGGAGTCTGGCGTCCTGGAGTTGAACAGGTTGGGAAGGGCACTGAAGTTGGGATCCACACCGTACAGGGCTTTGAATGGTGTGCATCCGAGGGCGCTGTGGTGGCTGGAGTTGTACCAGAACTCAGCCATTGGCAACCATCGTTTCCAGCGGTGGGGCGTGTCGTGGATGGCACAACGTAGGTAGTGTTCGATGCACTGGTTCACTCGCTCGCTCTGCCCATCCGTCTGAGGGTGGTAGGCAGTGGTGTAGAGCAGTTTGGTACCAACTAATGTGAAAAGCTCCCTCCAGAATGCGTTGGTAAAGATCTTGTCACGACCGGAGATGATCGAGTCTGGGACGCCATGAAGTTTGACAATATTGTCCAGAAACGCCCGTGCCACATGTGGAGCAGTGAAAGGATGATGAAGTGAGATGAAGTGGGCGTACTTGGATAGGCGATCCACCACCACCAGAATCACGTCGGCGCCCTCTGATTTTGGCAACCCTTCGATAAAGTCCATGGTGACTTCTCCCCACACACGCGCCGGGATGGGTAGGGGTTGGAGGGCTCCGGCTGGATGAGTGTGTTCATGTTTGGCGTGTTGGCAGGTGCTACACTGCTTAACAAATTCTTCCACTTGCAATTTCATACCAGGCCAGTAGAATAGATTCTTCACGCGCATATACGTTGGGCGGATGCTGGAGTGGCCATCGACTGCCGCGGTGTGCATCTCCATAATCAGCTTGGTCTGCATAGCAGCGTTGTCCCCAATCCAAAGGCGACCTTTGTATTTGATCAAGCCCCAGTCCAGTTCATGGCCTTGTTCATCGGGACTGTGCACAGCCAGAGCTTGCAGTAATTGGGTTGCCTTGGCGTCAGTGACATAGGAGTTTCTGACCTTGATGAGGACATCAATACCATTGTTACACCCACAGCCCCTACTGTTACATATACTGGACCAATTACTAGAGCTCGCGCACGCCAATTAAATTACCAGGTACTTTCGTTTCTTGGTAATGATTCTAATGTTCATGAGATTATGATGCTGCCTAAATTGGATACATTTGTTTTGCTTTCAAATGAAGGGCCTAGCTTGGAGAAGGATGAACATTGGAGCAAGAACACGCATGAAGTTGATGGCATGCGCAAGGGGATCAAGAACGGAGTTACAAGTGATGATTTCAGGACTTTGAAGCCGCCATAAGGAGTGCATGAAGCCATGGACGAAATATACAAGATGCCACTTCATAATATTCGTCCATAGGCTATTCTAGGTGCTGCGTCACCTTATTAATGGGCCAGGCCCATGTAATTTCGAAATACTTAAGTATAGGCTATTTTTAGAGTCCGTATGTGTGGGGGAAACAAGAGTTAGGGTTGGTTTCGGACCCCACCCTCAAGGGCCACGAAATTCCCCTCTCTTCCTCCATATATACAGCCCTTAGGGCGTCGTTTAGACTTTGGGTTTTGTTTAGATTAAAAGTTCGCCATAGCTGCAACTTCGCGTACTTCGTTTGTGTCCAACGACCAGACCAAGACGTCACAGAACCCCACCTTGATCAATAAAGCTTTCATCTTATATTCGCAATATCCAGATTGCAATCTCAGTTTCTTGCTTGTTCTTCGTTTGCTCGCAGGAAACAGGCCCTCGTGGTCAGGTTGATCGTGCTCCGGCGTGGTCAATAACCCCTCGGAAGTTGGTTTAGCGATTGCTAAGGCGCGACGTCTTGCACGTTCGTAGTCGGATCGTCAAGGTCGACTCCCACAGAAAACGATAGCCACCATCTCATCGAAACATCGGGACACCTTTGCCTCTATCAAGTGGTATCAGATTTCCAGGTTGCTCGGTGAGATTTTACAGTTTTTTCGTAGATTAGATCGAGTCTGTTCTTCATACCTACAGTCCACGAAAAAGCCACACAAAAAAAATTTAGGGTTAGTTCATCATATCCGAACCAATCTGAGCCTTTGCATAATCTTTTTAGGGTTTTTGCTTTGTTGAATTTGCGGTTGCATCGTCGTGTCAAGTTGCTGGTCTTAGAGTCTAGTCTTTTAGAGTTTCGAGTTCTGGTCATAAGTTGTCACGCCGCCGCCGCACCATCATCATCGCCCATCTACCACTTTTGCTTATCCGCCACCGCTCTGAATCCATATCCATATACCACCACCAATCCGTATCCATATACCACCATCAATCTCTATCCATATACCACCACCGCTACCATATACCACCACCGCTGCCATATACCACCACCATATATCCACCACCAATCCGAGTTCTTCTCATATTAGGTTTGTTCTTGAGATCAATCTCAATTCCGATTCGTGTTTCCTTGCCTGCGTAGGTCTCGGAAAAAAAAAATTTCTCGGGCAAAAATATTTTTTCCCTATCCTATTTTTAGGCTTTTCTGAGTCTTTTGAGCCACGTGCCATCATAGTGATTTTTTGTCGCACTTTTTCGTCGTCGCTGCCCTGATTTCCGAAAAAAAAAAGTGGAAAAAAAAATTTTCGTGCCCATACTATCAGTTTGACGAGGGAAGAGTTTTGAGACACTCGCCATTATAGTGATTTTTCGCAAAAAAAAAGAGCGCAAAAAAAAAAGAGGCGCAAAAAAAAAGCGAAAAAAAAAGTTCCAGAGTGTGCTTTTCCCTTATTTACGTGCAGCGCCGTGATTTTGTTAGTGTTCTAGGCTCGCGTCTCTAGCACGGTCTAGCCTAGGACCAGCACAGTACCGTCGTTGAGCGTTTATTCAACTTTGCATCTCTGAATTGATTATTGCTGACCCTTTTTGCTACCATACTATAAGCCTTCCCAGCTCCACATACCTCTACGTCGTGCGTTTGACTCTCCCTGGCAATCGCTCTATCCAAGCTTTTGAGAGTTTTGACTACAACGGTTGCCGATCACTGCCTGCTGCTGGGTAAGAACTGGTAAGAATTTGAGATTTGCTTGACGGATTTGTGACACCCGCCACCACCACCTCTTGTTAGTATTCTGTAGGATCATATTCTTGTGTGTTTTCTATTGTTGCTAACCATGGCAGGATCACAAGCCGACGAGACTGACTGGGAGAACATGACGAATCAGGAGTTGCATGATAAATTTCAGCAAATGATGAATGGACAGGTGCAGGATGTGCTAAACAGATTTGAAGAGGCCATGGAGAAGATAGATGACATGGAGAAGACGTTCGAAACAAAGCTCGATAACAGGTTTAATGAATTGCTCGCGCGTCTTCCACCACCACCACCGGCTGCACCTAACGCACCTCTACAACAACAACAACGACGACTACCTACACATCGTGAAACAGCCCTCCGCCGAGCGAGCCGTCTCCCTCTTGCACCTGGCCAAACTGTTGGTGCTGCTGTTGCTACTTCTGTGGCTCCTGCTGCTGATGCGGAGGAGGATGATTTTGCTAGCGATTACGAGGATGAGGTTGATCAAAATCAGAACTACGTGCCACCACCAGCACAGCAACCATCAGGTCGTCCACATGCAAATAATGGCAATGGTAGGGCTCACCCTCAGGTACGAGATCATGACCATCTCCCTAAACTAAAATTGAATATTCCACCATTTGAGGGTAGATATGTTCCTGATATATATCTTACTTGGGAGTTAGAAACTGAACAACGATTTACATGTTTACAATATCCCGAGGAGAGACGTGTTCCTGCTGCTGTTTGTGCATTCACTAGTTTTGCATGTGTTTGGTGGTCTGAGCATTGTAGATTATATCCTATTCCGGCTACTTGGGCTGCTTTGAAAACTGCTATGCGTACTCGTTGGGTTCCACCATATTATCAACGTGAATTACTTCAAAAATTGCAGCGCTTAAGACAGGGAAAAAATTCTGTAGAAGAATATTATCAGGAATTACAAACTGGCATGATTAGATGTGGTATTGTTGAGGAGAATGAAGCTATGCTTGCACGTTTTATGGGTGGATTAAATAGAGAGATTCAGACGATTCTAGAGTATAAGGAGTATACTAATATCACTCGTTTATTCCATCTTGCTTGTAAAGCTGAACGTGAAGTGCAGGATCGACAGGCATTGGCGCGGACTAACTTTTCTGCAGGTCGACCTTCTTCATGGACACCACGTGCATCATCTACTTCCACACGTTCTGCTTCACCGGCGCCTCCGTCGGCTACCACCTCCCACCGTGATACAATAAAGCAGGCACAGTCACCACTATCTGCCAAGAGCACACCTTCTGGGCCTGCAAAGAGCTCTTCTTCATCCATGGCATCAACAGGGCAAACACATGATATTATTTGTCGACGTTGCAAGGGTGGAGGTCATTATGCGAGAGAATGCCCATCTAAGCGTGTGATGATTGTTACTGAGGATGGTGGGTATGAGTCCGCTAGTGACTATGATGAGGAGACTTTGGCTCTTATTACACGTGACGAACACGGTGGAGACGATTCTGATCATGAGACGCAATACATGGCTCCTGAAGATGCTGACAGGTATGAATGTTTAGTTGCTCAACGTGTTTTGAGTGTGCAGGTTACACAAGCTGAGCAAAATCAGAGGCATAATTTGTTCCATACAAAGGGAGTTGTGAAGGAACGTTCTGTTCGCGTGATCATAGATGGAGGGAGTTGCAACAACTTGGCTAGCATCGAGATGGTGGAGAAGCTATCTCTCACCACAAGACCACATCCACATCCTTACTACATCCAATGGTTCAACAACAGCGGCAAGGTTAAGGTAACACGTATTGTTCGTGTGCATTTTAGTATCTCTACATATGCTGATTATGTTGATTGTGATGTGGTACCTATGCAAGCATGTTCCTTATTACTTGGTAGACCATGGCAATTTGATAAAAATTCTATTCACCATGGTAGAAACAATCAGTATACTCTTGTTCATAAGGATAAAAATATTACTTTGCTTCCTATGACTCCTGATTCCATTTTGAAAGATGATATTAATAGAGCTAATAAAGCAAAACAGGAGAAAACTAAGAGTGAAAATCAGATTGTGGCAAAAGAATTTGAGCAACAAATGCAGCCTAATAATAATAAACAATCTAGTGTTGCTTCTGAAATTAAATTGAAAAGTGCATGTTTACTTGCCACCAAATCTGATATTGATGATCTAGATTTTAGCAAATCTGTTTGCTATGCTTTTGTGTGCAAAGAGGCATTATTTTCATTCGAGGACGCGCCTTCCTCTTTGCCTCCTGCTGTCACTAACATTTTGCAGGAGTTCGCCGACGTCTTTCCACAAGACGTGCCACCGGGATTACCACCTATTCGCGGGATTGAGCATCAAATTGACTTAATTCCCGGTGCATCATTACCCAACCGTGCACCATACCGTACCAATCCAGAGGAGACGAAGGAGATTATGCGTCAAGTACAAGAACTGCTCGACAAAGGTTATATACGCGAATCCCTTAGTCCTTGTGCTGTTCCTATCATTTTAGTGCCGAAAAAGGATGGTACGTCGCGTATGTGCGTTGATTGTAGAGGCATTAATAATATTACTATTCGTTATCGTCATCCTATTCCTAGGCTAGATGATATGCTTGATGAATTGAGTGGCTCTACAATATTCTCCAAAGTTGATTTGCGTAGTGGTTACCATCAAATTCGTATGAAATTGGGAGATGAATGGAAAACAGCATTTAAAACTAAGTTTGGATTATATGAGTGGTTAGTCATGCCTTTGGGGTTAACTAATGCACCTAGTACTTTCATGAGGTTAATGAACGAAGTTTTACGTGCCTTCATTGGACGATTTGTGGTAGTTTACTTTGATGACATATTGATTTATAGCAAATCTTTGGAGGACCATTTGGAACATTTACGTGCTGTTTTTATTGCTCTACGTGATGCACGTTTGTTTGGTAACCTTGGAAAGTGCACCTTTTGCACCGACCGAGTATCTTTTCTTGGCTATGTTGTTACTCCACAGGGAATTGAAGTTGATAAAGCCAAGATTGAAGCTATTGAGAGTTGGCCGCAGCCCAAAACGGTCACACAAGTGAGGAGTTTCCTTGGCCTCGCTGGTTTCTATAGGCGTTTTGTGAGAGATTTCAGCACCATTGCTGCACCTCTCAACGAGCTTACAAAGAAGGATGTACCTTTTGTTTGGGGTACCGCACAGGAAGAAGCCTTCACGGTATTGAAAGATAAGTTAACACATGCTCCTTTACTCCAACTTCCTAATTTCAATAAGACTTTTGAGCTTGAATGTGATGCTAGTGGAATTGGATTAGGAGGTGTGTTATTACAAGATGGAAAACCTGTTGCATACTTTTCTGAAAAATTGAGTGGGCCTAGTCTGAACTATTCTACTTATGATAAAGAATTATATGCTCTTGTTCGGACCTTAGAAACATGGCAACATTATTTATGGCCCAAGGAATTTGTTATACATTCTGATCATGAATCTTTGAAACACATTAAAAGTCAAGCAAAACTGAACCGTCGACACGCTAAATGGGTTGAATTCATTGAGACTTTCCCTTATGTGATTAAACACAAGAAGGGTAAAGAAAATGTTATTGCTGATGCCTTGTCTCGTCGTTATACTATGCTTTCACAACTTGACTTTAAAATATTTGGTTTGGAGACCATCAAGGATCAATATGTTAATGATGCTGAATTTAAAGATGTATTGCAGAATTGTAAGGAAGGGAGAACTTGGAACAAGTTCGTTCTTAACGATGGATTTGTGTTTCGTGCTAACAAGCTATGCATTCCAGCTAGCTCCGTTCGTCTTTTGTTGTTGCAGGAGGCGCATGGAGGAGGATTAATGGGACACTTTGGCGTCAAGAAGACGGAGGATATACTTGCTACACATTTCTTTTGGCCAAAGATGAGACGGGATGTTGAGCGTTTTGTTGCTCGCTGCACTACATGTCAAAGAGCTAAGTCACGACTCAATCCTCATGGTTTATATATGCCTTTGCCTGTACCTAGTGTTCCTTGGGAGGATATATCTATGGACTTTGCTTTAGGTTTACCTCGAACAAAGAAGGGGAGGGATAGCATATTTGTTGTCGTGGATAGGTTCTCGAAAATGGCACACTTTATACCATGTCATAAAAGCGATGATGCTGTTAATGTTGCTGATTTGTTCTTTCGTGAAATTATTCGCTTACATGGTGTGCCAAATACTATTGTTTCAGATCGTGATACTAAATTTCTTAGCCACTTTTGGAGATGTTTATGGGCTAAGTTGGGGACTAAGCTGCTTTTTAGTACTACTTGTCACCCCCAAACTGATGGACAAACTGAAGTAGTCAATAGAACATTGTCTACTATGCTTAGGGCTGTTTTGAAGAATAACAAGAAAATGTGGGAAGAATGCTTGCCTCATATTGAATTTGCTTATAATCGTTCATTGCATTCTACTACTAAGATGTGCCCTTTTGAAATTGTGTATGGTTTCCTACCTCGTGCACCTATTGATTTGTTGCCTCTTCCATCTTCGGAGAAGGTTAATTTTGATGCTAAAGAACGTTCTGAATTGATTTTAAAAATGCATGAGTTAACTAAGGAAAACATTGAGCGTATGAATGCTAAATATAAACTTGCTGGAGATAAGGGTAGAAAACATGTTGTGTTTGCACCTGGAGATCTTGTTTGGTTACATTTGCGTAAAGATAGATTTCCTAATCTGCGCAAATCAAAGCTAATGCCACGTGCTGATGGTCCTTTTAAGGTTTTAGAGAAAATAAATGATAATGCATATAAACTTGAGCTACCTGCAGATTTTGGGGTTAGTCCCACTTTTAATATTGCAGATTTGAAGCCTTATTTGGGTGAGGAAGATGAGCTTCCATCGAGGACGACTTCATTTCAAGAAGGGGAGGATGATGAGGACATCAATACCATTGTTACACCCACAGCCCCTACTGTTACATATACTAGACCAATTACTAGAGCTCGCGCACGCCAATTAAATTACCAGGTACTTTCGTTTCTTGGTAATGATTCTAATGTTCATGAGATTATGATGCTGCCTAAATTGGATACATTTGTTTTGCTTTCAAATGAAGGGCCTAGCTTGGAGAAGGATGAACATTGGAGCAAGAACACGCATGAAGTTGATGGCATGCGCAAGGGGATCAAGAACGGAGTTACAAGTGATGATTTCAGGACTTTGAAGCCGCCATAAGGAGTGCATGAAGCCATGGACGAAATATACAAGATGCCACTTCATAATATTCGTCCATAGGCTATTCTAGGTGCTGCGTCACCTTATTAATGGGCCAGGCCCATGTAATTTCGAAATACTTAAGTATAGGCTATTTTTAGAGTCCGTATGTGTGGGGGAAACAAGAGTTAGGGTTGGTTTCGGACCCCACCCTCAAGGGCCACGAAATTCCCCTCTCTTCCTCCATATATACAGCCCTTAGGGCGTCGTTTAGACTTTGGGTTTTGTTTAGATTAAAAGTTCGCCATAGCTGCAACTTCGCGTACTTCGTTTGTGTCCAACGACCAGACCAAGACGTCACAGAACCCCACCTTGATCAATAAAGCTTTCATCTTATATTCGCAATATCCAGATTGCAATCTCAGTTTCTTGCTTGTTCTTCGTTTGCTCGCAGGAAACAGGCCCTCGTGGTCAGGTTGATCGTGCTCCGGCGTGATCAATAACCCCTCGGAAGTTGGTTTAGCGATTGCTAAGGCGCGACGTCTTGCACGTTCGTAGTCGGATCGTCAAGGTCGACTCCCACAGAAAACGATAGCCACCATCTCATCGAAACATCGGGACACCTTTGCCTCTATCAGACCTCCTAAATCCACGAAGGTTGACAAGTAGATGTGGCCTGGATGGTCAACAAATGACCAATCCGAGACAGAGAATCTGCTGCCACATTGTCAGCTCCTCTATGGTACTTGAATCTGAATTGCAAGCCTCCCAACTTCGCCATTGCTTTGCGTTGCAGCTCAGATCCGAGGTGCTGCTCCCCCAGATTGCACAAACTCTTATGGTCTGTCAGAATTTCAAAGGGTCCTCGCTCTAAGTACCGATGCCAATGATCGACAGCGAGTAGGACTGCCAAGAACTCCTTCTCATAGACTGATAACTTGCGGTTGTTCACCCCCAAAGCACGACTGAGGAAAGCAATTGGATGGCCTTATTGCATCAAAACGGCGCCAACACCTGTGTTGCAGGCATCCATTTCGACAGTGAAGGGCAAGGAGAAATCCGGTACGGCAAGGACTGGTGTTGTTGTCATTGCCACTTTGAGTTTGGCAAAGGCTTCCGTTGCTGCTGGTGACCAGACAAACCCTTTCTTGCTGAGAAGCAGTGTCAATGGTTTAGTGATGATGCTGTAGTGGTGAACGAATTTGCGATAATACCCTGTTAGACCGAGGAACGCGCGCAATTCTGTTGTTGTTGTTGGTTGTGGCCACTGTCGAATTGCTCCAGTCTTGTCTGCCTCTGTTGCAACCCCATCAGCTGAGATGATGTGTCCGAGATAGTTAATGGATGGTTGGGCAAATGAGCATTTGGAGAGCTTTGCGTATAACTGATGGTGACGCAGAGTATCGAAGACCTGACGAAGATGCTATAAATGCTCGTCAAACGATGAACTGTATGTTAGAATGTCATCCAGAAAGGTGAGGACGAATTTCCTTGTGACTGGCGCGAAGACTGAGTTGATCAAGCACTGAAATGTTGGTGGTCCGTTCGTCACACCGAAAGGCATTACGCGAAATTGGAAATGGCCATGGTGTATTTTGAAAGCCGTTTTGGCTTCGTCTTCTGGGCACATCCGGATCTGGTGATATCCTGCACGAAGATCCAGTTTGGAGAAAAACCGAGCGCCCCCCAACTCGTCTAGGAGCTCATCAATGACTGGCAATGGAAACTTGTTCTTGATGGTGATATCATTCAGACGACGGTAGTCTACACAAAAGTGCCACGTACCGTCCTTTTTCTTGACCAGTAGGACCGGTGTGGCGAACGGGCTGATGCTCGTTGTGATTAGGCCTGCTTGCAGCATTTCCGCGACTTGATGCTCAATTTCGTCCTTCTGGAGAGGAGAGTATCGATAGGGTCTGACATTTGGTGGTGATGTTCCTGGCTCCAGGTGGATCACGTGGTCAAAGTCACGATGTGGTGGCAAGGTTTTGGGTTCCTGGAAGACGTCTGCATATTCATCCAACAGGACTTGCAATTGCGGTGGCACTTGATCAGTGGCTGCTGCAGAATTGGTATCTGCATGGATGACAGCCAATGCCCACACCTCGTTGCCCTGAATCCACTTGGACAGCTGATCCGCTCGCATCTCTGTCAGTGTTGGCTCGGTGGGAGTGCGGACACCTTGTAACTTGATATTAACACTGTCATAACGGAATTCCATGGTCTTGAGTCCCCAATGACAGTTCATAGGGCTAAACTGGGCTAGCCAATCGACTCCGAGGACCGCATCGTAGGCACCTAGCTCGAGCAGACGCATGTCAGTGCTGAATGTGTGTCCCTGGCACCACCAATTCAGTTGGGATACTTGCTGTGTAGATTGGAGAGTGTCGCCATTGGCCACACGCACGGTGACCGGCTCTGCCGCTTGCACAACACAGCCTGCCCGGGCAGCGAATGCAGCATTGACGAATGTGTGTGTGCTGCCGGAGTCCACCAGCAACAGCATTACTTGATTTCCAACAAGAGCGCGGAGGCGCATGGTTCCGGCTGCTTCCGTGCCTGCGACGGCGTGAACTGAAATCTGGTAACAGGTTGCGGCGTCTTCTGGATGTTCATCAAGCAGTTCAAGGGCACGGATGGCATCATCTGACAGAAGTTCACCGTGATCGCCGACCTCGATGGTGAGCAACTGGCCGATCTTGTTGCACTTGTGTTCTTTGCTATACTTGTCGCCGCACTTGAAGCACAAGCCATTGGCGCGCCTGAATTCCCGAAGTTGGCGCTCTCTGCCGAAGTCATCCGGGCCACGTTTGGTGCCGTCGTTGCGTGGTGGAACTGGTCCTGTCGCGACCGTGGCCACTAGTGGTGGCGGTAGAGCACGCGCGTAGATCACGGGGCGCCCGCGTGGCATGGCCTGCTCGGTTTCTTCCTCTTGGATGCGTGCCAAGGCCGCCGCTTTGGACACGCTTGTGGGCGCGTGCTGGCGCACACTCGTGCGGACGTCGTCGCACAGGCCGATGATGAATTGAGAGACGAAGAACTTGTTGTTGAGTGATGGGTCCAGCGTGATCAGATGGTACATGATGGACTCGAAGGCGAGACGGTAGTCCGTGACACTGCCTGATTGCTTCAGATGATGAAGGCGGTGTAGGAGTGCATCAAACTCGTCCTGACCAAACTCTGCCTGCACAGCGGCAGTGAACGTACCCCAGTCCCCGAGTCCATGGACTCGTTTGAAGGCTTGACACCACAACGCGGCATGCCCCTCCATGTAGAGCACCGCCGTGGTCACCCACTGCTCCGGTGGCGTCTGGTAGAGCTCGAAGTAGGTGTGGCATAGGTCGAACCAGAGGCGTGGCGCTTCGCCCCCGAAGCGCGGAAAATCATGCTTGGGTGGTTTGTGGCGATAGTTGTCGCGGGGAGATGGCGGAGGAGAGGGTCGACGCTCGCGGTGGTCGTCGTGGCGACCCTGAGCGGGGCGAGCGTGGACCGGTGGTGGATGGAGCAGCGGTGGCCCGTTGTTGATGAGGAGAGCCGCCGCGGGTGCTGTTGAGGAGGAGGGTGCAGCACGAGCGGCTGCATCCTGTTGAGCCTGCTTCCGCTTGACTGTGTTGAGGCCCTCGCCGAAATCGGCCACCTGCGTGCCCAGTTGTTGGACCTCTGTTGTGAGGGAAGAAAATTTTTGCAGCAAATCCTCCAAGGTTTTCTGAATGCCCTCCATGGCTTGCAAGACGAATTTTGTCTGCGCAGATGGGGCTGCCGAGGGTGCCGTTGCAGCCGCCCCAAATCGGACCTACCCCACTTGGGATTTTGCGTCCAGTCGCCGGAGCAACCAGACACCCTTCGCGGTGGATGTTACGGCCGGATCGAGGGAGTGAGGGCGCAGTGGCGGACCGAGAGGCTTTGAGTACCAATCTGTAACGACCCCGTCAGGATCGACAGGAGGAGATGAGGAATCGAGCAAGGACAAGGTGAGATCGAGAAGAAAGAGGGGTTGGTGAGGAGCAGAGCTTGGAGAAGGGGAAAGAATTCTCTGATATTTCTCAATAGCTGATTCTTACAACGCACACGCGACTGCATATACATCTCTTTTGGCCTTGGGTCCCACATGTCCTACACACACGTCCGACGACTAGTCCTCTCTTTCTCTCCCTGAGGCCCCCCTTGCTTGCCTCTACACTTCTCCATCTTCTTGGCTCTCTGATTCCTCCCGCTGTGGCACTGGTGCCTCGCTGTCCACCTCCTCATCAGGCTGGTTAGATGGCGAGGAGTGCATGACACGAAGTCCTCCCTCCTTCCACCACCAGCCACCCCAGTCACGAGCGTGCGACGCACCTTCCACCGGTCGCCAAGTGAGGCCACCTCGCCCGCTCCCTCCCATGGCGCCACTGCCCCAACCCGTGCCCAGCTCCCTCTTCCCTCCTTTCCATGGCGGCAGATCTGAGGGGGGCATGGGCCCTTCGCTCCCGGTGGTCTAAAGCAGGGCAGGCGGCCTCTGCTCCCTCCGCATCCAGCGAACAAGGAACATGGCGGCAGGTGAATATGGCGGCAATGACATGGGTAAGATCTTTCTCCCTCATATGGTCTCCCTCCTCCCCTCTCTGCCTGTAGTGCACAGATTTCAACCCTCAGCGATGGGCGCAGGCAGCACATCGGCCCATCAATTTTATCCTAAAAAGAAACTAGCTCTGCTTTGATTCATGGATTGGTTTTGCTATGAGCAGTAGTGTTTCCTTCTTTCAGCATGTTGTTTATTCTATATCTATTTTACCTGTGTGAATCTGTTGTTTCGGACCTAAAACATTTCCTCAGAATGAATTATTTGTTCCATGTGGATCATTGCTGCTATCCTCTATAGAAATGCCCAATTTGAAGCGGGCACGCTAAGCATATTGATTACCATCTAAACATACTAGTATCACATTTCAATATTGATCGGTTATTGAATGCCATTTAGTGGATGCGTGTCAGCTTATCAGATTACAAATATATGAAGCATTTCTCCTCTTGTTATTGTACTTAGATTTCCACTAATGACAGGAAGAAGAAGAAGGCCGTTCGCAAGACCAAGACCACTGATGACAAGAGGCTTCAAAGGACCTTGAAATGGGTAGGAGTGAACACCATTCTTGGTATCGAAGAGGTAAGCATTGTCAAGGATGACGTAGTTATCCAATTTCAAAATTCGGAAGGTGAAGTGTTCACATGTTAAACCATTACTTCTACAGAACCGAGGATCCACTTACACATTTCTTCTAATATTGGTGATTCTTGATTTCCCCCGGTGCAAGCATCTACACTTCAAACACCTGGGTTGTCAGTGGAACACCAGGGACAAAAAGTAAGTCTTTCTTTAGAATTTCATGGCTTAATTGTTTCATGAAGTAGCCTTCTTTCTCTGGAGCAACATAAATATCTTTAAGATGTGTCAAACTGCTTTGGCAGTGGTCTGATCATTGTTTGTACATCTGATTTTTAAGTTTGAAGGGTTTTCAAAGTGAGGTTGCAGTTTACTTATGCCAATATCAGAGTTGAATATGTACACCTTGCTAGTGGCGTACCCAGCAATGAAATGAAGGGTGTGCACACTCTAATTTTTTTTTCTACTAATCCAAGTGTCAGACAAAATATGGCAAAATAATAACATGAATAGCTCAATTCAAATTTCACAACAATTTAGTTCACAAAATATATCTCAAATATGCGAAATTACAATACAAATAGTCTTACACAAAAGAAGCACAAGTAGAAAATTACATCACTAGGTAACTCTACGTTTTTGCATTGCCATGAAAGCATCAACTATGTCATCTTCACTTACTTTCATGAACACATCTCGTTCAATAAATGTCACCAAGCAATCATTCAAGCGATCATCACTCATTGTAGTCCTCAACTTACTTTTCACTAGATTCATTGCTGAAAATACTCTTTCAACACCCGCCGTCGCCACCAGTAAAATCAATATCAATTTGATGAGTAAGTAGACCAAATCATAAAGAACATGCTTCTTTGTTGCAACAAGCATAATAGGGAGCTCACCAATATTACTTGCATTTCTAAACCTATCATCTTGTCTCATATCATCAATGAAAGTAGTAAGTTGAAAGTCTAGCCTTATCAAATCTGTGCTTGATATGTCCATGGGATAGAATTCAGCAAGTCTCATTACCTTGAGTGCATCATAAGAAGCAAATGAGTTGATTGGATTCAAAGCCGACATGCAAATAAGCAACTCCGTATTAACCTCATCAAACCGATTGTCAAGCTCTTGAATGGTTTGATCAATGATACCAAGATATACCTCTCTTCTATAACGATCATCATTTGTTTGTAATTCATAATACCGACGTGGTCTTCCATAATGCTCATAAGTATCCTCCCACAAAGGAACTTGAATGTCATGTTTGTTGCAAAATAAGGTTAGCTTTGCAAGAAATTCTTCCCAACCATGAGACCTCAAGTGTTGCATTCTACTCTTTGCCAAACTAACAAGTGCCATTGCATTAACAATATCTTGATCTCTCTTTTGCAAAGATTTGGACAACTCATTTGTATAGCCAAGAATAACAAGCATCAAGTGAAGATTGAAAACAAAGTCAAATGATTCAATGGCTTGAGCAACTCCACGTATTCTTGTCCACTCACGTTTTTGTGAAGGATCTTTTCCAATAGCATCAAGTACTTCAAGGATTGTGGAATACATGCTAACAATGTGCATAATGGTTTTAAAATGAGAACCCCAACGAGTATCGCCGGGTCTAGCTAGTCCCATCTCTTGATTTAGCCCACTTCCACTTTCAATCTCACCCATTTCAAGTGCTTCCAAAACCTTTTGAGCTCTAACATCTCGAAGCATGTCATGGCGCTTACAAGAAACTCCAACAATATTGAGCAAGTAAGAAACATGATCAAAGAACCACAAACATGGTTCATTTTCCTTTGCCACGGCTATAAGAACCAACTGAAGTTGATGTGCAAAACAATGGATGTAATAGGCAGAGGGTGACTCATTCATGATCAATGTTTTCAACCCATTAATCTCCCCTTTCATGTTGCTTGCCCCATCATATCCTTGCCCACGCATTTGACTAGGAGTCAAATGATGATCTTTAAGCAAAGTTTGAATTGCATCCTTAAGTGACAATGAAGTTGTATTGGCAACATGAACAACTCCAAGGAACCTCTCACATCCTCTTCCCGATTTGTCAACAAATCGTATGCAGAGAGCAAGTTGTTCTTTATGAGATGCATCACTAGACTCATCAGCTAGGATTGCATAGTGGTCATCACCAATATCTTCAATAATTCTTTTAGTTGTTTGCACCGCACAACATTCAATTATTTGATTTTGTATCTTTGGACTAGTCAAGATGCAATTCCCAGGAGCATTGTTCAAAACAAGTTTATTAACTTCTTCATCATTTTCTGAAAGCCACTTAACAAGTTCAACAAAGTTCCCCCTATTGCTAGATTCTTCACTCTCATCATGTCCACGAAATGCCAATCCTTGGTTCAAAAGAAACCTCAAGCATCTAAGTGAATAAGTCAGCCTAGCCTTGTACATACGCAAATCCTCTTTATCCACCCTCACCATTATGTTATCAATTGATGGTTGGGGTGCCACAAATAAATTGTACTTCTCTTGAGCTTTGTTGTGAATTCTGTTAATACCACCCTCATGTTTGTCTAATGCATCAGGCTTATACCAATTTTTCCAACCACCTTTAACAAGGCATCACCCTTAGGCCCCCCATTCGATTTGCCTTTGAACAAATAACACACAAAGCAAAATGCAGCCTCATATTTGACACTATATTCTAGCCATTTGTAGTTCTCAAACCAAACAAAGTTGAAGTGTCGATTTTTACCATACATTTTCTTGACTTCAAAGTTGTGTGCATATGGTTGGACTGCATTCTTTGCAATGTACCGTCTCCGAACTTCGTCTTGATCATTAACATCATAATCTGAAATAGGAATCCTTTCCCCTGGATCAGGTGGAAGCCTTTGAATATTATAGGACCTTGCATGTGGATGTTGGGGTGATGGTTGCCGTGGCGCTTCATCATCAATATCAATGTCAATCTCTGCATCGGAATAGACTGGAGGTGGATCAATATCAATGCCAATCTCTGCATCCGAATGGACTGGAGGTGGATCAATATCAGGTTCAGGTTGCTCTTCGGCTGCAACCTTTCTTGTTTTTGCCTCATAATTCCGGAAAAAAGACTTAATGTCACCATTCCTCTTCATCTTCAGTTCTACAATTAGAACATAATGTCAGCAAGTCAGCAAGACAGCAAGACAACAGAACAAAAAATGGCACACGTCCCAGTTTTCAAACATACATTTGTTTCAGAAACAACACTACAAAGCCGAAGCATTACAGTTACAGACATCATATAACAAACGAGATCTAGCAGTCGCATTGTCGTAGTGTAATGAGCAGTCCAGGTCACCTAACTCACCCACGACTGGGGCAGGGAGCGCTGGAGCAGGCGAAGACCGGGGGAGACGAGAGGCCGGAGCAGATCCTCCACAGACCGGAGCAGCGGCGGCCGTCTGCCGTCTGATCCGGTCGGCGCGACGGTGCCTTGGCAGGGCACCTTGGGAGGTGAAGCTGCTCGTGGTGAGTGGCGACGGGAAGGAGCTCCAGCCTCCAGCGGAGGCGGCCGAGCGCGAGCGGCGACCGGCGGCGGCGACCGAGCGCTAGCAGGGAGCGGGCGAGTGGCCGAGGTGGTCTTGTGCGCTGCGGCTCCGCCTCTCTCGCTCGCTCAGATGGGGAAAAGGATGAGGTGGGCCTGGTCGCTAGGCTCATTAGTCAATAGTCAAAGGCAATATATGTATATATCTATAAAAAATTCTCAGATTTCTGGGTGTGCCACGGCACACCCGGCACACCCGCTGGTTCCGCCAATGCACCTTGCCCCAAACTCCACAGGCGTAGTTACTATATATATTTTTCATTCATGTTCCTCTTTACGTTTATTTATATATGCAATAAAAGTAGTCGCAAACCAAACTATCACATTCCACTTATACCATATATGTTCTTTGAGAGCAGAACTGAGGATTCTTCAAGAAGCTGGTTCTATTCATGCACAATGGTGTCGTAGCCAGGTAAGAGGTACATAGGCCTTTTCTGGTTTCTCGTCTATACATCATGCTTTCATTAGTCATTTATGATTAGCATATAAAAGCACAACCATGATTGTCCTTTTCTTAGAATGAAGAAAAGAACCACACCATCAGACTGATGTACATTCATACTACTATATTGCTGTTCATTTCAGATAATAAGGTAGGTTACAAATTGAATGTCAAACAGTTGGCTGGACATTTTGCAACAGTCCTGATACCACTTAGAAGTTAAAACAAGTCTGTATTTCTGGAGATTTTCTGAAGTTTTAAGTGTGTACCTCACCAACTGAATATTATAGGCCTTGCTGCTTTTACTTGACACCATTAACACTCTGAAGTTTGCAGGGTTCAATAGGCACATGGTGTGTTAGAATTTGCCTATCTACCTGAAGGGTTTGCCAGGAGCGTTACCAATATCAGTGTGCTGTGTGCTGCAGAATTGGTCTTTCCGAAACCTGTAGCACATGGTGTCCTGGGAAGTCCTGGCTATTTACAGTCCACCTCCCCTTTTTGAAGATATGTTGACCTGCTAGGTCATTATCAGGTATTTTTATGCATCTATTAATCATATGAACTATACAAACAGGGATATGATAAAGTTTGAAGGAACTTTGGTAGTTAAATATCCTTCCTTTCAAATTGTCAATTTCTTTCTTCTGTTATGAATGGAGTGTAGTTTCATCCACATCATTGTAGCTTATATGAATGACATAAATGTGGTGTGTGTACAAGTTTAGCAAATATGACTATCTTTTTGTCATAGCACACAAGTGGGAATCCCAGGTTATAGTTGGATCTCTTAAGTTGGTTGTTGTTATTCTTGTTATTTTGCATGAAAACACACTAGTTGTGAATCACTTTTCTGCTATTTTTTGAGAATATACACTTGACTTCTGACCATGACTAATTAATTAATAAAAGAGAATGGTATGTTGTGTATGATAAAAGGGCCAAAACATGGATAATGTTTGTATAGTCATAGTTATAGTATCTAGCAGACAGTAGCTACTGTATGCCCATATTTCAACTAATTCAGGAAAGCAGAGCATAGCAGGCACTAGCTACTGTATCTGTATAGTTGTAGTTGAACTTAGCATTCAAATTTACTTTGTCACCATAGCCTTGTGTTGATACTGTAGTAGATAGGCAGCTGGGCTAACATGTACTGATGAGTTTGGTTGTACGGTACCTTTTATGGAGAAATGCATGTATCTACAATTTTGTTGGACAGAAGATCCCAAAGATTATGTATCATTATGGTAGTCTTCTGTAGTCCGTATATTCCCATTGTTGAACTGTAGATTCAAATGGTTCCTTATACCTGATCTTTTTTATTATGCAAAGACTCTATTCCTTTTTGGTGAGCTCCTATTAGAGGTCTGAGCTATAGAAGGCACTCCATTCAAGTATTCCTGTAACTCTCTACTTATTTTTGTCCCATTCTGTTTAATCTTTGGTGATATAAATATGATTCTGCTCCATAAAATGAGCAAATGTCGAAGAAGGTCACTCTCAGTTTCAGTTTAAAACCATTCGTTATGTTGCCAACTACTTCTAAATTTTTACTACTGCCACAGTAAAGACATCTAATGAATGCCTCCTTGTATAATTTAACCTATTGATATTCACGGAAGCTTTACAGTTATCAATGAAATATCTAGTGTCTAGAAATTAGGACATTTTAACTAGTGCTTAGCATGCCCTTTACATTGTTACCTTTTTTTGCGAGGTTTTTACATGATTACCTATACCTGAATGGAGTGCCTTAGTAGGTGTTTCGCTACTAGCTTGCCTTGTGAAGTAATAGCTGTTTGTGAATGCTATGCTTTATACAAATTTTTATGATTGCATTGTCTTTATGAATGTAGTCGCAACTTTATATTTTGTAGGAAAGGCATGCAAGAGGATGAGGAACCATGAAGCCAGCAGCTCGCGCCAACGAGATATTTTGTGTAATGGTGATTGATTCAATGGAGATGCATTTTACCTATCATTTGTAAGGCGACATTGTGTCTGAGATACTGAACCATAATGTTTCATTCTGCTAGATCTACTGTATGTAGTTGCCCACTACAAGGAGCCAAGGCAGATGATGTGCCTCTTGAGACTTTCGAGAAAATAGAGCTAGGATTTTTTGCTCCCGGACAATGAACAATAAGGCATCCTCTATATAATTAGTTACATTAGTTTATAGGAACCTGGATGGCCATTAGTTCATAACAGATGAACTATCTATATGTGAAAATGAATGTGTGCTATTATTGTTTGGTTCTGGTTTAATATTATTGGACGACATGCATGTTATTGTTATGAATTATGTAACTTGATGGATATTTTGTTGGTAACATCAAATCTAGCAATGCGAGGGCTAATGGATGTTGGTCAACAAAACAAACCCTGCCAATTGGTTGGGAAAGAATTACACTGTCTGATAGTCGGTTGGGAAAGGCCCAAGGTAGCACCAAGGGACTGTTACCATGGCAGCCTCAACAGACTGTTGGTCGGGAAGGGCCCTTGTCAGCCCCAACAGACCGTTGGTCGGGAAAGGCCCATGAAAAGCCCAAGAGACTGTTGGTCGGGAAAGATACTCCATAGCAAACAAGCAGTCGGTCGGAAAAGGGTTTTCCCGTCTGGACTTTCCCCAACAGACGTGGTCGGTCGGCGATAGTCTTTCCCGACCGACTGTGTGTCAGCGGAACTTGTATTCCCGACCAACCTTTCTGTTGGGGATGTAGTGATGTGGTGTAGTGAGAAGGAGTCAAGAACATCTTCTAGGCCTCGGACATCCGGTCCCTGGAGCAGCAGCCGCCCAGCTGGCAAGTACCTACAGGCCCCGGACATCCGAGCCAGCCCGGACATCCGGCTCGAAGCCCGGAAATCCGGCACCCTCCATCCAGAGAGCGTCAAGGCCATCCCCGACAGCCCAGACATTCGGCCACCCCAGCCCGGACATCCGGCATCCCCTGTCTACGCACAGTGTAAGGGCCGTGGCCCATGTACCCCTTCGCCCACCTAGACTATATATACTCCTCCTCCATATTTCTAGGGTTAGCATTGGTTTTAGTTCATTTATAGATAGAGCTTTGCTCATCCATACTGATCTAGTCCTTGAGAGAGACCGCGGCCCCTCTTTAGAGAAGATCCACATTGGATTCAAGACCTCCTTCACGGAGAAGACTCCCCATCAAGACCTCCTCACGAAGAAGAACCGGTTACCCCTTGTATCGTCCCTTGTTGACTTTGGATCATGTGATCTCTGTGTGTACTTGGATCTAGCATATGTGTGATTGTTCTTGTTGGTATGAGTGATTCTCTCGTGTTTCTCCTCGTGTCCTTCGTGTTCCTCGCGGGATCCGCTCCTTTCATGAAAGATCGGCCATCTAGGGTTCAACCCTACATCAACTTTGTTCATCTTCCCTCTTGCGGTCTTGTTCACCTCATTCTCTTTTCTTTCATCTCGTTCCTGATATCTCGGGACGAGATCTTCTGTTAGTGGAGGAGAGATTCCCCGAGACCGATGCGCCAGGCGTCTTCCAGTTATTCACCGTCTTTGCCATGTCATTCTCTTGCGTGTTGCTCTTTGCCATGTCATCATGTGCATCTCATCTGCATGTTTTTCAAAACTTGCATCCGTCCAGGTTTCCCAGTTTTCTCCGTTGTCCATTTTGGCATCCGACACTCTCACATGCACCCGTTGCACCTCTCAGACCTTGTTTCATGAGCGGGAGAAAAGCGTTCTCGGAATGGGTCGAGAATTGACGAGTGGTCTTGGTACATCACTAGTAGACCGCCTGTCAAATTTTGTTCCATTTGGAGGTCGTTTGATGCCCCAACGATTAACCGCGTTAACTGTCGGACCCCTCTCTCTTTGCAGCCCAACACCTCTTCACAGCAGCCCACTAGCCCATCTAAACCCCCTCCATGCTCTTCGCCGTTGGATCACGATCGTGTGGGCGAAAACTGCACCTCAATAGCCCTCTCCTAGCTCCCTCTATAAATAAGCCCCCCCTCCAATTTCGGGTCCAAACCCTAGCCTACCCCCTCCAAGCCACGCCGGACACGTCCGCCACTGCCGGATGCGTCCAGACGTCCCGCCCCTCCAATCACAGCCTGCCACTCCATCCCAGGTCGTCTTCGTCCCATTTTTTTCGCTTTCTCTAAGTCCCAGATCGGTGATGTGATGTGTGCACCTTTGACCTGCTATAACTTTGTGCATGTGGCTCCGTTTTGCGTGCATGATATGTCAAATGTTCATCTCTGAATGCTCTACATGGGGGTGTAGTTTTCTTGCATGTTACCGATCATCTTGATTCCTTAAGCATCTTTGCAAAAGTGCTTAATGTTATAATCTGCTGGAAATTGCTGAAACTTGCTGATTTGTCTTTTTCATAACATTTTGTGTGATTGTCTTTTGAGCATCATGTCAACATGTTATAGAAGGAAATTCATGCCATCTTTACAGTGGTGCAATCTACGTATTTTGATATGGCCTGTGGTGACTAGGACAAGCATGCAAAGTAGGGTACTTGTTGTTGCTGATTTCAGTGACAGTGTTTTTTGCTTAGTCTGAATCTGCTACATTATGTTGCCATGTTAACTTGATGTTACAAGTGAATCGATGCATATTCTGGAGATGCACAGTAAGGATGTTTTGTAGATATTGTTATGCTCTATCCATCCATGCCCTTGTTTGCAATTATGGCCTGCTGTAGCTTATCATTACCATGCTCTAGAATTGCTAAATAATGTTTCTGTGAGCCTGTTATCAGTAAGTTCAGTTTTCCCATGTGAATAGGTAGTGTTCTATGCATCCTATTACCATGTTCTTGCCATGAGTAGCTACAAAAATATTCCTTCTTGCTGTTGGTTGTATTCACATGCCATGATATGGTTTATGTTGAGTTAACCAAGCTTGCAAACATGTCTACTTGTCGCTGCTGCTGCCATGTTCACTAAATTCCACCAAGTCTGTGAATCTGTTATCATTTGCATTTTTTCCATGATGTTTTGAGCATGATCTAGTGGTTTCTAGCAGTAGCTCAGTGATCATGTTTTGTAGTGCGCTGCATGTACATGCTTAACATGCCCTTGGATGCCATGAAACTTTCCTATAGCATATATTTTTGTTGTCTCAAAATATGCATCATGAATCAGTTTTCTGCCATACTCTGTTTTCACCAAGTCTGAGAATCTGTTATGACTTGCAATCTTGTCTTGATGAATGCCATTGATCTAGACGTTATATGGAGATGCTTAGTAACCATGTTGTGCCATGTTTAACCTGTACTTTAGTACCATGCTTTTTCTTATCATGTTCTTGCACTCAGCCTCATTGTTTCATGCCTCCAACATGTCAACATGTTATTCCTGCTCACATGTATGCCCCGTTTTTCACTAAGTCTTAATCTGTGTTATAAGGTTGCTTTTTGTGTTGATCATAATGGTTTAATACTGATGCCTATGTACCTGAACCTTGATGATATTTGAAGCATGTAATCTGTACTTTAAGTGCATGTCAAGTTTGTGCTCATATGTTTCCTGTAGCATGTTGTTTCCTTGCTTACAAAGTGCTTAGTTGTTGTTTTGGGCAGATTGTGTTCGAAACTTGTATTGAGTGTATGTGTTGAACCGTGGCTCCGTTTGGAGCATGCTCTACATGAAACTAGCTTCGTTTTGCATGTAGTTTCATGTTACCTTGTTGCATCCTTGTTTTAGAGTGTTTGTGATGTTGTTTTGCTCGCATTTGCATCAATGCTATGTTTAACTTGTTTTGCTCATATCTTCTAGGCCGTAGCTCTGAATTAAATGAACCTTATATGTAACTTGACTAGAAAGACATATAGACCATCTTGGTGCATTTTAACTTGCTGTTTAACAACTTCAACATAATTTTTATTCAGATCTGGACCTATTTCAAAATTTGCATATGGGGAGTTCCCGGAAGTGTTATACGTTGATTCTGGCCTCATTTAAACTTGCTTTGATGTGTCGCTCATGTATGCATCATCTCTTGCCATGAGTAGCATCATATAGCCTTGTCATGTATCATACTTGGGTGAGCATCATGTCATGTTTATGTGTTGTGTGTTTACCATGTCGTTTGCTTCTTTTTGGTTGTGCTTCTTCTCGATAGTTCCTGTTTCGTTGCGATCATGAGGATTCGTTCGACTACGTGGGTTCGTCTTCTTCATGGACTCGACCTTCTTCCTAGCGGGATTTCAGGCAATATGACCGTCACCTTAGATCTCACTACTATCTTTGCTATGCTAGTTGTCTCGATGCTATCGCTATGTCGCGCTACCCACCACTTGTTTATCAAGCCTCCCAATATGCCACGAAACAGCGTCTAACCTTTTCCACCATCCTAGCAAACCATTGTTTGGCTATGTTACCACTTTGCTCAGCCCCTCTTATAGTGTTGCTAGTTGCAGGTGCAGTTACAGGTTGTTCCATGTTGGGACATGGATATCATGGGATATCACAATATCTCTTATTTAATTAATGCATCTATATACTTGGTAAAGGGTGGAAGGCTCGACCTTCTGCCTGATGTTTTGTTCCACTCTTGCCGCCCTAGTTTCTGTCATACCGGTGTTATGTTCCTTGATTTTGTGTCCCTAACACGATGAGGGTTTATGGGGCCCTCTTGACAGTTCGCTTTGAATAAAACTCTTCCAGCAAGGCCCGAAATTGGTTTTACCATTTGCCTAATAACAACTAAAACTTGCATTGGGACCGGCTAGCACCCGAGGATTCTTAATCAACTCCCGGGCCAATGCTCCTCATGAGTGTTGGTCCAAACTAGAGCACTGTGCGTGGCCACCCCAGGGCAACCTGGGTTATTTTGGCACCTGTACGCATCGCTCATCCGCCGTGGCCTGAGACGAGATACGTGTGGCTACTATCAAGGTGTCGACACATTGGGAGGTCTTGCTGGTTTTGTTTTACCATTGTCGAAATGTCTTGTGGTCCGGGATTCCAAGTCTGATCGAAGGGTCCCAAGATGGAGGATTGTCTCACTAGTAGAAAAAGGGTCAAATGTGCGACACATTAGTCCCGGTTTGTAATAGAACTGACACTAATGTGTCCATTAGTGCCGGTTCCAACGGCTAGGCGGGAGGAGCTCTTTAGTACCGGTTCATGGCGAACCTTTAGCACCGGTTTGTGCCACGAACTAGTACTAAAGAAAGTGGTGGCAGGATGTTGTCAGAGTGGGGCCCCTCCAGCACCTTTAGTACCGGTTCGTGGCACGAACCGGTACTAAAGGTCGTCCTATATAAACACTTCGTCCACCCGCACTCTGTTCTTCCCCCTTTCGCCTCTCCCTCTCCTCTGTTCTTCCCTTCTTCCTCTCCAGTTCATCACAAATTTTGCCCAAAATTTGTCAAGATTTGCAGGCCACCATCCATTCAAATGATCACAAAGGTTAGCAACTTTGTCCTTTCATCTCTCATTGCTAGATTAGCTCTTGCATTGGTTTATATAGTGATTTAGTAATGTGGGAGGAATTATATGTGGTAGTATTTGATTTATATGCAAATTGAGGTCAAAATAACACTTAGTTTGCATATGTAGGTGTGGTTTACTTAGTGCCTTCTAAATCTCCGTCCTAACCACCGTCGATCGCCCGCACCGTCTCGTCGCCGGCACCACCTTGTGGTGAGCCTCTTGTTCATGAAATTTTATATAAAAAATTGATGTTTGTGTGATTTGGATATATAGTTACTCGTATAATTATCTTACCCGTACGTTGTTTGTTATACATAGTGCCATGGTTTTGATATCCATCCCCGTCGGCCCTCGTCCTTGTTATGATTCGGATGTGGTATATTCTCTTTTAAAACTATTTCTTGCATTTCGTGTTTATGACAAATTATGCCCATCAAGCTGACATAGATATTTGTATGTAGGAGGTAGTTGAACCGGAAATTCCAACCGACCCTATTGTCGAGAGGTTAAATTTAATTGAAAGAGAAAACGAGGATTTGAAAGAAAAATTGAGAAGAATTGAGGGGGAGAAGATGGAATTGGAGTTGCATGTTGCCGATGTCGTCGATGATCACAAGATTAAGATGGAGAAAATGCGCTGGAAGATTAGAAAGATTACAAAATATGCCATTCATAGTGAGGCATGGTATCATTATGTTGTTGGATCAATTGTTACCTTAGTTGCGATCTTGATCGCATTTGTTGTTGCATTTAAATTCTTTAGCTAGAGAGTTATTTGTTTGTTGCATTTAAGTGTTGTATGAACTTTATGTATTGTATTAATTTGGTGTTTTCGGTGCTGTGTATTGAAGATGAGCCGGCAATGGATGTACGATGACCGATGCTCTCCCGAGTTCATTAATGGCGTGCATACTTTTCTGCTTGCGGCTGAGGCAAACAAGCGGGCAGATGGTTTTATGCCTTGTCCATGTGCTGGCTGTAAGAATGGTCACAATTACTCTACGTGAAGAACCATTCACGTCCACCTGTTTGAGTCCGGTTTCATGCCCCACTATAATGTTTGGACCAAGCACGGAGAAAGAGGGGTTATGATGGAAGACAATGAAGAAGAAGAGGACGACGACAGCTATCCTAGCCATGGGTTCCCTGAATACGATGATACAACAATGGGGGAAGAAGCTGAGCCGGTAATGCGGGAAGAAGCTAAGCCGGCAATGCGGGAAGAAGCTGAAGAAGAGGAATCAAATGAGCCCGTTGATGATCTAGGTCGGGCCATTGCCGATGCAAAGAGAAACTGCGCAAGTGATTTGGAGAAGAAGAAGTTGCAGCGCATGTTAGAGGATCACAAAAATTGTTGTACCCGAATTGCGTAGGTGACAAGAAAAAGCTGGGCACCACACTAGAATTGCTGCAATGGAAGGCACAGAATGGTATATCTGACAAGGGATTTGGAAAGTTGCCGGTAATGATAAAGAATATGCTTCCAAAGGACAACGAATTGCCCGAGAGTACGTACGAAGCAAAGAAGGTTGTCTGCCCTCTAGGGTTAGAGGTGCAGAAGATACATGCATGCCCTAATGATTGCATCCTCTACCGCGGTGAGTACGAGGATTTGAACGCTTGCCTGGTATGCGGTGCATTACGCTATAAGATCAGGCACGATGACCCTGGTGATGTCGAGGGCGAGCGCCCCAGGAAGAAGATTCCTGCCAAGGTGATGTGGTATGCTCCTATAATACCACGGTTGAAATGTTTGTTCCAAAACAAAGAGCATGCCAAGGCGATGCGATGGCACAGAGAAGACCGTAAGAAAGACAGAAAGTTGAGAGTACCCGCTGACGCGTCGCAGTGGAGAAAAATCGAAAGAAAGTACGGGAAGGAGTTTGCAGATGACACAAGGAACGTATGGTTTGGTCTAAGCGTAGATGACATTAATCCTTTTGGGGAGCAGAGCAGCAACCATAGCACCTGGCCTATGACTCTATGTTTGTATAACCTTCCTCCTTGGTTGTGCATGAAGCGGAAGTTCATTATGATGCCAGTGCTCATCCAAGGCCCTAAGCAACCCGGCAATGACATTGATGTGTACCTAAGGCCATTAGTTGAAGAACTCTTACAACTGTGGAATGGAACAGGTGTACGTGCGTGGGATGAGCACATGGGGGAATAATTTGACCTAAAGGCGTTGATGTTCGTGACCATCAATGATTGTCCTGCTCTCAGTAACCTTTCAGGACAAACTAACAAGGTATACCGCGCATGCACGCACTGTTTGGACGACACCGACAGTATATATTTGGCTAATTGTAAGAAGAATGTGTACCTGGGACATCGTCGATTTCTTCCAAGCAGGCATCCCGTAAGAAAGAAAGGCAAGCATTTCAAAGGTGAGGCGGATCACCGGACAAAGCCTCGCCACCGTACTGGTGCTGATGTACATGATATGGTCAACGATTTGAAGGAGGTCTTTGGAAAGGGTCCTGGTGGACAACCTGTTCCGAATGACGCTGACGGACGCGCACCCATGTGGAAGAAGAAATCTATATTTTGGGACCTGCCCTATTGGAAAGACCTAGATGTCCGCTTCGCAATCGACGTGATGCACGTGACGAAGAATCTTTGTGTGACCCTGCTTGACTTCTTGGGCGTGTATGGGAAGAAAAAAGATACACCTGAGGCACGGGAGGACCAACAACGTATGCACGGAAAAGACGGCATACATCAGGGTCATGCAAGCTACGCTCTTACCAAAGAAAAGAAGGAAATCTTCTTTGAATGACTGCTCAGTATTAAGGTACCGTCTGGCTTCTCGTCAAATATAAAGGGAATAATAAACATGGCAGAGAAAAAGTTCCAGAACCTAAAGTCTCATGACTTCCATGTGATTATGACGCAACTGCTTTCGGTTGCATTGAGGGGGCTTCTACCGGAAAACATTCGATTAGCCATTGTGAAGCTATGTGCATTCCTCAATGCAATCTCTCAGAAGGTAATCGATCCAGAAATCATACCAAGGTTAGAGAATGATTTGGTGCAATGTCTTGTCAGTTTCGAGTTGGTGTTCCCACCATCCTTCTTCAACATCATGACGCACGTCCTAGTTCACCTATGCGAAGAGATTAACGTTTTGGGTCCTGTATTTCTACACAATATGTTCCCCTTTGAGAGGTTCATGGGAGTCTTAAAGAAATATGTTCATAACCGTGCTAGGCCAGAAGGAAGCATCTCCAAGGGCCATGAAAATGAGGAGGTCATTGAGTTTTGTATTGACTTTATTCCTGACCTTAAGCCGATTGGTGTTCCTGAATCATGGCATAAGGGCAGACTGAATGGAAAAGGCACGCTAGGAGGGGAACAAATAATATGTATGGACGGACATTCTCTCACTGAAGCACACTACACAGTTCTACAGAATTCCGCCTTGGTGGCTCCGTATATGGATGAACACAAGAATTTGCTACGCTCCAAACACCCGGAGCGGTCTGATGACTGGATTACACGTGAACAAACCAGGAGTTTCGCCAGCTGGTTGCAGGCACGTACCATGCATGACGCCTCTATTGAAGATGACCTGTACTTTCTGTCCCAGTTACCATCTTCGAATATAATGACTTTCAAAGGGTACGAGATAAATGGTAATACATTTTACACGATCGCCCAAGATAAGAAGAGCACCAACCAAAAAAGTGGTGTCCGCTTTGATGCAAAAACCAAGACGGGAAAGGAAACATATTATGGTTATATACATGACATATGGGAACTTGACTATCGACATGGTTTGAAGGTCCCTTTGTTTCGGTGCAAATGGGTCAATATGACACGAGGCGGGGTAACGGAAGACCCGCAGTACGGAATGACAACAGTGGATCTCAACAATCTTGCGTATGCATACGAACCATTCGTCCTAGCCAATGATGTGGCACAGGTTTTCTATGTGAAGGACATGTCTACCAAGCCGAGAAAAAGAAAAGATAAGGAAGCGAATGCATCGTACGATGAGCCAAAGCGGCACATAGTTCTTTCTGGGAAGAGAAACATCGTGGGAGTGGATGACAAGACAGACATGTCAGGAGATTATGAAAAGTTTAATGAAATTGCTCCATTCACAGTGAATATTGACCTGAGCACAAGGTTGTTAGAATCGTGATTCTGTTATACGATTCTACGACTTTATGATCCAAACTTACCCATCTGATTCTACGATTTTAGTTCATAAAATCTACGTTTCTACGATCCTGGTAGTGAAGATTCTATGATTTACTATTCTACCATCAGAGCTCCGATCCGATTCAAAATCGCGATTCTGACAACCTTGCCCGAGCAACCCGTTAAATGATGAAGATTTTCCATGGTTACGGTGCAAAGGGGCACACGCGAAGAAAAAGTTTCACACCCAAAGATCTGGGATGTGATCGGCTTCACTATCATCACTTTCTTCTGTGTTTCACACCCAGGAGGGAATCTCTGTAATAGTTAGGGTAGTTATGTGTTTTGGCATTTGAAACGCGAAGAAATTTTATGTGCAAACAAATTCTTTCATGCCTTTACTGATTTTTTCAGCTAAAAATGCATTTCATTTTTTAAATAACCTAAGCATTACCAAATTGAATATAATGATAAAACACACTAATATTAAACATAATAAAAAAGAATCACTGAAAAATGTATTTTTAAAGTTAAGTTATTCACAAACTAGTGATTCACACAAATTTCAAATAATTCAAAATTTAAACTATTCAAATTTAAAAACTACCGGCACTAACTGAAAGTTTCTGAAAACTATCAAAAATATTCACAAAGAAACTCAAAAAACAACAAAAAACAACTAAAAATAAATAAAACAAAATAAATAAAGCAGAAAAGAAAAAACTAAATGAAAAAAGCCCACCTACCGGGCCACAGCGGCCTGCATACGACTAGAAACCCAACCTGTTGTTGGGCCAGGATGCAGGCCCGCAAGCCCAATAGGCCCCACAGGGCAGAGTAGCAGAGGTAGGCCCAGAAGGCCTGCTTTAGAGAGGAACTCGAGACAGCAGCAGGAGCCGGGCTTATAAGCAGGTGCGAGCGCCCTTCGGCTAGCGAGGTGGGACTAAACTTCTGCGCCCCTCGCCTGGCAGTGCACCCCCTTTAGTACCGGGTCGTGGCACAACCGGTACTAAAGGGGGGGGGGTCTTTAGTACCGGTTGGAGCCACCACCTGGTACTAAAGGCCTGCCCTTCCCGCCGCTTGCCCTGGCCAAAACAGGCCTTTAGTACCGGTTGGTGGCTCCAACCGGTACTAAAGGTGCCTTCTATATATACATCACTTCGAAAAATTTCATTCTCCCTATGTTTCTTCCTCTCTTTCCCCATTGAAGCACCGCCCGCCCCGATCGATCGACGCCGTCGCCCCCCCCGTCCCCGTCGCCACCCCCGTCGCGCGCCGCCCCCATCGCGCGCTGTTGCCGCCGCCGCCCCCATCCCCGTCGCCGCCCCCATCCCCGTCGCCGCCCCGTCCCCGTCGCCGCCCTCGTCTCCGTCGCCACCCCGGGCCCGTCCCCGTCGCGCTGTCCCCGCGCCGCCGCCCCCGTCACGCCCCGGCCCGTCGTCGCCCCCGGCCGTCGCCTCGCCGTCGCCCCGTTGTGAGCTCTCCCCCTCTCCCTCGCCCCCGGCAGCCACCATGGGCGCCGCCCCTCCTCGAGCCCATACACACACACAAGCATGATGAACACACACACACACATTTCCTTAAGTTAATTAGTATATACATATTTTGTATGTTTAATTAGTTTAGATTTTTTAGATTATTATTTTTTCACTAGTATATATGTATGAATGCATGTTAGATGGATATAATTAGTGTTTAATTAGTATGGATTTTTTTTATATAATGTTGTTTTTCTTTTTTTTTAATGGATGTATAGAAGTTGTTTTTTCTGTTTTTAGTGTTAGATGCTTAATTAGTATGAAATAGCATATAGAATTTTGACATATGCAATGATAGCATAATTAGTGTTACATTTGCATATAGTATTTGTTGTCAATGATGCCCGGCCCGCATCCTTGCCGTCGACCCGTTCGCGACGACGTCCTGCTTCAGAGGACCCATGTCCAGGACTGGGCTCCGCCGGGCTGGCACTGGGAGGTGCTACCTTCAGGGGCGCGATGCTTGGTGAGGAACCTGGCCCCAGGTCCCGTCGTCGACCCTCATCTCCTTTGGTGGCGTTCGCGTGGGCCACTTTCGGTGAGGAGGGAGCTGGCCCTGCCGGAGGTGGTACGTCGCTGTGTCAGGGAGGAGGACGAGCACGTCCATCGCTACATGGCTGCTATGGATGTCAGGTTCTCCAATACCTGGCAGGTTCTTTGGGGAGATCACCCGAGCTATGATCGAGTGATGGTTCCTTCACTTTGGTTGTCCACCGCCTAGATTACTCTCTAGTATTCGATCTTTATTAGCTAGCTAGCTAGCTAGTGATGTATTCGATATATAATATTCGAGATGATTTATTCGAGATTATATATATTATTCGAGACGATGTATTCGAGATTATATCTATTATTCGAGACGACGTATTCGAGATTATATTCGATGATGCTTATCATGTACTATGATTGATTCAGTTTTTCCTTATTAATTGATTGCATCCATGCATTGTAATTTGAATATATTTCTTTTGGATTAGTTAAATAAAACCTATGGCGGACAATACCGGTAGAGAGGGAGAAGACGCCCTGTTCAATATCATACGCAATCCTCACGGGCCAGATGATGATCAGAATGAAGAAGATTATGACGGCTCCGAATATCTAAACAACACCGGGGAGGGTGATATGATATTCGATCGCGACGACCGAATTGATGAAGTCATGAACTATGAACATGACGAAGAAAATGTTGATCTTGAAACAACAAAGACCGGCGAGGTATATTTATATAAGCAGGCATCTGGTGATCATCACATGTTTTAAATGACTTGAAGATATATATTAACGAATCAATATTTCTTCTTTCAGCCATCCGGATCGGGAAAATCTTCAGGCAGCAAGACAGTACGAGGCCCGAACAAAAATTTGAAGGAGGGCGTAAAGTACAATATCAAGGCCATCAAACCTAATGGCAAACCATTAGCGCCTAAGAAGATTGCGGACAAGTTCATTCGTCAGTGCGGAGTTCTTGTGAAGGACCAACTCCCGATCTCCCTTCAAGAATGGAGAGAGCCAGCAAAGCCACGTCCAGATCTTACTTTTGTCGACGACAGACAAAAACTTCTTCTTTGGGAAACGCTCATGGAACATTTCACCCTACCAGATCATTTCACAGATGCAGATGTGGAGAAAGTCAAGGACGCTGCTCTTAGGAAGATGGCAGTTGCATTCAACAACCACAAGAATCGTGTATGGGACCAGTACGTCAAGGGAGGAAAGAAGACTCCAGTATTCAAGGGAACACTAGAGAAGCAAAGTGCTCATTGGGACGATTTCGTGAAATTCAAGGAATCAGAATTATCTAAGGAACGGTCGAGAATAAACAAGGCCAATGCCACCAAAAAGGATAAGTTCCATAAGCTGGGGCCAGGTGGCTATGCGGTGGGAATGCCTAAGTGGGATAAGTTTGAGAAAGAGATGGAGGATGTATGTGTCACTCCAGAAACATTGAGCTGCCCCCCCCCCCCAGGTGCAGGACTTGGTTCTATGCGCATGGGGGGAGTTGGACCCAAAGACAGGCAAAGTTTCAAAGAAGGCATGTCTGGACGGAGCCGAAGATAAGCTACTTGTTGCAATAGAAGAGGCTCGATCGGGGGTGTTTGAGCCCAATAGAGAGAACGACAAGCTTACGCGTGCCCTGGGAAATCCTGAACACCCGGGAAGAACACGAGGCAAGGGCGCTATTCCGTGGTATGAGGGGTTTTCGGACTGGAATGCCGACTACAGAAACCGTGCGAGAAATAAGATTGCGGAGGAGAAGAGGAAGATGGAGGAGGAGCAGAGGAAGCTAGACTATGAACGCCTTCAAGGCCTAGAATCAGCGCACGCGGACTTGGCAGTCAAATTCCAGCGGCAACAGGAGAAGATCGACTCACTTAGCCACCAAAGGGGGTCTCAGCAGCTGCAGCAGCTAGCGGATGATCCAGCATTGGATAGCATCGTCCCACCCGTGCCGAGAAGCAGCGTGGGTTCCGCCCCGGGCGACGCATTGCTGGATAGCTACCCAGTGGATGACATCATGGAGAACACTAACTATGAGCTACACTTCAAAATGAAGAACATATCCATGAAGGTGGCGGACGCCATTGCTTTTACAAATACCCCCGAGGCAACCTTCCTTTGCAACCCGATTCTAGCGGGCTATGCTCGTGTCTTGGTTGATGAGGTGGTGGACCAATATTAGGGGCTAGAGCTTGACATTCCTGGAGGTGACGAGGAGCACACACTGGGAGAGGCCAACCATCGTATCATCATATGGAGAAAGGATTGCATCATCTTTCGAAGGCCACCAACACCGCGTCATCCGACTCCTCGTCGAAGTCTGCCACCGAGTCAGCAGACTCCCGCTCCTCCAAGTCCACCAACGCGTTAGGCCACTCCTCCTCTAAATCCGGCACAGCTTCAGGCCACTCCTACTCCTCCAAGTCCGCCAAAGCATCAGGCCGCTCCTCCTCCAAGTCCGACAAAGCTTCAGGCCACTCCTCCTCCTCCAACTCAGCGACGTCAGCCATCTTCGCCGCCTCAGCAATCACGGAAGAGAGCCGCCTCAGCTATGGTGTGTAGCGGTACAAGTCGAGGTAGTACTGGAGGTGCAGGCGGAGGCAAGCGATTTCAATATGGTCCAAGCAGCCTCGCGCCTCTTCCGCAGAGGCCTTACCAGAAGTCCGAGGAGGAAAATACAACCATATCGAAGGCCAAGGTGGAAGCCCATTTTGCACTGAAACCGCCACCGCCGCCAAGGGAGAAAGTGCCTGAGGAAAAGATTGACCACTTCATTCGTATGGCTAGAGCACTAGCTCCCAAGCCTGTTGACACAGACTATGAGCGCCACCTCACAAAGTTAAATCGAGCACGTCTACAGAAAGAGGCGAGCTCGAGCTCGAGCAAATCAGCTGGCAAAAGGAGCGGTAAAACCGTTCCCCAGGTGGGAGAGCAGGCGGCGCAATCAACCCCCCCGCTTGTTGTGTCAACAACACATGAGAGTACGCGCGCCCAATATTATTGTGGGCAAACCGTTAACGTTCCCGGGCTAGGCGATGTGGTAATAACCGAAGAGCATATTGAGCAGGCTAAAAGGCTCATGATCACTCTTGGACAACTCCTCGATATCGAGCCCATGTCTCTGGTTAGAGAGGAGGAAATAAAACGGAAATATGTTCGGGGCCAACCTTTGGTCGAGCCAGACGAGGTCAAGAAGCTCCCAACGAGAATGTATGAATTGCATCAATGTTACATGGACATTACCAAGATCTCCAATCGAGAGTCCCTCATGGTGAATGTCAAGAAGGATCATTACTACCATGAGAAAGCGGTGTCCGTTGAGTATTCAGAACTATTTCAGTTATACAATCAAGACACACTCGACAAATCTATCGTCAGTTGCTATTGTCTGTAAGTGATTTCTTTCTGTAATTTAAGTCTCAAGCTAGCTGTAGTGATCATTTTGATCAATCATTACCTGTAATTATCCTCACTATATTCTTTTCTATGGTATTATGCAGGATGAAGATTTATGAAATGAAAAAAGGTGGACGCTATGGCATTGGGTTCGTTGACCCAAATACCATTAATGAATACACATGGAAATTAGATCCATATTA
This sequence comes from Triticum urartu, assembly GCF_056163025.1. NCBI lineage: Eukaryota > Viridiplantae > Streptophyta > Magnoliopsida > Poales > Poaceae > Triticum > Triticum urartu. Next base: position 318,408,723 of record NC_141875.1, on the reverse strand, counting down.
TGAAAAAAGTGTAGAGGAAAGCATGCTAGAGTTCTTCAAGTGCCTCAATACCAATGAAGATATACTACTTCCTTACAACTTCAAGTGATTCACACTGTCTTGTACTACAAATTCTGTTTTTGCCTACTAGCTAGCTACATGTTTTTGCTTACATATGCCCGCTTAATTAAGACGTGCAAACGTGTGTGCATGCAGATTTCACTGGATCTTGTTAATCATTAAAGTTGATGAAGGAACAGTTGAAATACTGGACTCATTACTTAAAAAAGCAAGTGACTACACCACCTTGTTTGGGATAGTCAACAGGTAATTTCAATCATTATTAACTATATCTCAGCCTATTTAGTTCGTCATTTCCTGATATGAACTATTTAATAACCCCTTTATTCATTTTCTTTGTCGGTGGGCAGGGCTTGGGCAAAGTTCATCAGCGTCACTCCAGGCCAATGAAAAAAAAGCTGAAATGGTATCGACCCAAGGTAAGTAATTAAGTAGTACTAGTTAGTTAGATGCCATCTCTTTAATTATCATGCTTGATTAATTATTATCTGATCAAATTCCATTCTTGTAAAAGCCCTGAAGCAGGCGCCGGGGAATAATCTGTGTGCATACTACGTTTGCGAGAACATTCGCACGATGCCGTCCGAAAGGAGCAGATCTCAAAGACAGGAGTGGGTACGTTTGTCAGAACACTATTCACAATTTTTACACCATTATCGATATCTAGTCACACAACTAATACACATGCATATTGATCTCCTTCTTAACAGTTCAAAGAGGTGCGGGAGCAGCTCCTACCAGAGGACCGCATAGAAGCAATTCAAGAGAAATAGCGGGATTTTTGCTCGACCAGGTCATAGATCCCAAAGGAGAATACTATTACCCGCTACCGCCCCCATGAACCACTTCCAATTGTCATCGTGCTTCGAAGGCACCAATTAGGCTAATGCCACTGGCTCCGAAGGCACCAATTAGGAGAAATTGTATATAGCTACCTAATTGTATACATATATACATGTGTGTATATATGTGTGAATTAATGGTGGTTGTGAGACATTCGATGATATATATATATATGATCGGTTCTACTAGAAATTCTATTTATATATATGCATAATGTGTACAATATGTAGCATCGTAAAATACCAGCAAACGAAAAAGAATTAAATGGAAAACACAAAATTAAATGAAAAAGAAATCATAAACCCAAAACCCCCAACCTTTTAATACCAGTTGGTGTCACCAACCGGTACTAAAGGGCTCCCTGCCCCCGGAGCTGGCTCGTGCCACGTGGTTGCCCTTTAGCACCGGTTCATGCTGAACCGGTACTAAAGGGGGGGACCTTTAGTGCCCACACTTTAGTGCCGGTTACCGAACCGTCACTAAAGGGCCTTACGAACCGGTGCTATTGCCCGGTTCTGCACTAGTGTCTCCATGGATCGTGAGCTTGTCATGGGCTAAGTTGGGACACCCCTGTAGGGTTTAAACTTTCGAGAGCCGTGCCCCCAGTTATGTGGCAGATGGGGATTTGTTAATATCCGGTTGTAGTGGACTTGAACTAAACTCAATTAAAATACACCAACCGCGTGTGTAACCATGATTGTCTCTTTTCGGGTGCGTTCGAGAAGAGAACACGGTTGGGTTATGTTTGAATGTAAGTAGTTCAGGATCACTTCTTGATCATTGTAAGTGCATCTAGTGCCACCCCTAGTTGGTTTTGGAGTATTGACGACAAACCTAGTTGAGGGACTAATGTGTTTGTGAGAATTGCAGGATAACACAGGTAGAAGTCCCTCATTGATTCGGTTTTCCTACCAGAGATGACCCCTAAAAATGCAAGAAGACATTGAAGTCAAAGGTGGTATGTGAAGACATTCACATTGAGGACTATGACAAGAGAAGACATCGCATGAAGACTATGGAGTGCGAAGACTTAGTTCTTTCGTCATTCTTTTCCTTCTTTGTTGAGTCATAGGAACCACCGTACTATTAAGTGGGGTCCAAGAGAACCAGTCAGAATGACTGAAGTGATGCTTAACCAAAAATCCTATGTCTTCGAGTGAAGACTATGAGAGCAAATCTTGTCCAGAGTTGGATAAGTCAGCTTTGCTTGTAGCCCAAGTAAAGTTGCCGTGTGTATTTGAAATCTGACCGTTGGAACATGTGTCAGTTCCTTAGTGACCAAGGGTCATTTCGGACAAAGCAGGTCGGGTTGCCTAGTGGCTATAAATAGCCCACACCCTACAACCATAAACGGTTGGCTGCTCAGAGTTAGAGTACGGCTTTTGTCGTTTGAGAGCAACCCACCTCGAAGCCTTTGAGAGAGAATTCCTTGCGAGGATAAAGCCCTAAACACCCAGAGCCAAAGAGTGTTAGGCATCACTTAAAGTCTTCCTGTCTGTGTGATCTGAAGACTTATTACACTTGAGGACTGTGTATCCTCCAGCCGGTTAGGCGTCGCGTTCTGAGCATCCAAGAGTCATTGTGGATCGCTGGTGAACGAAGTCTGTGAAGGTTTGGAAGTCTACCTTGAAGACTTACCAGAGTGATTGGGGGAGGTCTGTGTGACCTTAGCTCAAGGGGAATGCGGTGAGGACTGAGTGTCCTGAGCTGCGTTTTCAGGACTGGGTGTCCGGGACTGTGTGTCCTCAGGTTTAAATACCTATCCGCCCTAACCAGACGTACAGTTGTCACAGCAACTGGAACTAGTCGAACAAATCATTTGTCTTCAACGAGTCACTGGTTTCATCCTTCCCTTCCCTTTACTTACTGTTGGTCCTTGTGAAGTCATTGTATGATTGCATTATCTTTTGTCTTCACTGAGTGACTGCTTATTCTGATTGGCTTTACAATATCTTCCTACCTGATCTTTACTGCCTAGCTGCTATTAGTCATTGTGCTTTCACTTCATTGAATACTTGACTATGGTTTGCCTAGTGTAGTCTACCTTCCGCTGCATGGTAATAGGTTTATTTCTATCGTTTGTCTTCGAAACTTCCATGTTTTGAAGACTTTCATAAAAATCTTCTATTCACCCCCCCTCTAGTCGATCACTAGCACTTTCAAATGGTATCAGAGCAAGGTACTCCCTTGTTCTGTGTGATTCAGTTTAACCACCTGGAGTTTTAGCTATGTCGACTACAGGGATAATTAAAGTCTCCGCTGCATACCCCATCTTCGATGGAACTGAATATCCCTACTGGAAGAATAAGATGCGCATGCATCTTGAAGCCATTGATGTCGACCTATGGTATGTCGTCAAGAATGGCGTTCCCAAGGCTGGTGAAGGTGTCACCGCTGCTGATGTCAAGAAGTTCGTTCAACTAGACTCCACTGCCAAGAACATCATCTGTGGTCATCTGACCAAAGGACAGTATGGCCGCGTGAGTGCTTTGGAAACATCTAAGCTAGTCTGGGACTGGCTCTCCAAGGTGAATGAAGGCGTCTCAACCCAGAGAGATCAGAGACTCAGTGTCCTTCGCAACCTCTTCAACCGCTTCAAGAGAAATGACAATGAGAATGTCCAGCTCACGTTTGATCGACTCACTGACATCACAAATGAGCTTCAAGCTCTCGGCGCCACTGAGATCACCAAGCATGAAGTCGTCAAGACACTCCTGAGATTACTTGACAGCTCGTTTGACACCCTAGCCCTGATGATTCAAGAACGTCCTGACTTCAAGACACTCGATCCGTCTGACATACTTGAGAGGCTCAACACACACGAGTTTCAGCTTTATGAGAAAAGAGACATCTACGGTCCCAACTATGGGCGAACTCGTGCCTTGAAGGCAAAAGCTGTCTCCTCATCTGAAGAAGAATCTGACAGCAGTTCTGATGATCCTGAAGACATTGGAAAGGAGCTTGCTATGCTTGTGAAGAAGTTCCAAAAATTCACCAAGAAGAAAGGCTTCAGAAAGTCTTCACGATCAAGCTCAAGGAATGATGAAGCTTTTTCTCATGACTACAAGAAGAAAACATGCCACAAGTGCAAGAAACCTGGCCACTACATCTCTGAGAGTCCGCAGTGGGACAATGAGAACAACAACAAGAAGAAGAGCAAGGAGTATGACTCTGACGACAAGAAGAAGAAGAAATACTCAAAGTCTTCTTCCAAGTCTTCCTCAAAGTCTTCATCACACAAGAAGAGCTCATCTGGCAAGGCACGTGCGTTTGTTGGCAAGGAAATGGATTCAGAGGAGGAGTCCGCTTCTGAGGAGGCGGAGGTGGAGTCTGAGGAGGAGTCCGATTCTGGCGTTGCGAGTCTGGCTATAGCATACGTTGCCAAGTCCATCTTCAACACTGAAGACAATGACTTCATCACCGACACCGATGCAAATGACAAGGACTACTCTGCTCCTACCTACTGCTTCACGGCACACGGTGCCAAGGTAAACACACGCACTACTCACTATCAAACATCTAGTGAAGATGACTCTGATTGTGGTTCCAAACCCAGCTACAAAATGCTTGCTAAAATTGCAACTGAACAACAGAAAGCTATGGAACATATTCAAAAACTGTTAGACAAAAGCGATGATCTGTTAGACGCTGAAATGACTCGATCTCAGTCCTTAATTGAAGACATAAAAAATCTTCACGTTAAGTATGAGGAACTTGAAAGTCGTCATGAAACGCTCTCAACAACTCATGAAAAGCTTTCCTATGATTATCTTCAAAGGAAGCAAGATCTTGAGAAATTGAGAGCGGCTCATGAAGATCTTCAAAAGGAAAACGAGTCACTTCGCGCCGAACAGATCAGTTCAGCTCAGGAAGGATTTGAACCACCATGTCTTAAATGCCTTGAGCGTGATAACGCTACTTCTGTTGCTGAATGTTCTACTGCTGCTACTATTGCAATATCTTCAACTGTTGATGTGGTAACTAACCCCTCTGCTGAGGATACCACTACTATTGCTGATGAGAATGCTTGGTTGAAGACATTGCTTGAAATAGGGATGTACAAAAGTCTCAAAGGGCATCAGACACTATGTGATGTCCTCAAAAGGCAGATCCTGAACCGAAACCCTAGGAAAGAGGGTGTCGAGTTCGAAAGGAAAATGAATGCTGATGGCTCTTACTGGAAACCTGAGCAGTACCCCAAAACCACATGGGTTGCTACAAAGGAACCTTCAGCGGATCCATCCACCCTATCTGGCTTCACTTGTGCTAATCCCATTGTTATTGATGAATCCTTTGATGCAAACTATAAACTGTTTAAGAATCGGAATGGTGAAGTGTTTGCCAGGTATATTGGTAGTAACTGCAGGAATGGGCCGCCTATGAAGAAAGTCTGGGTGCCGAAAAGGTGTTTGGAGAATCCTCTTGTGAATGTCGTCATGACACCACAAGTGAAGAAGACAAACCCCAGACCACAGGCTTCATATGGTCCAAAGGCTTCATACAGACAGAGGACTCACCTGAGTCGCACTAACGCAAATGTTTTGCAGGGAAACCTTACTCAGGCCTATGAATATGAGCATGTTTCATCAAACCGCCATGTTCATAAGACCAAAAACTATTATGCTTATTCTTATGAGTACTATTGTCCACCTGCAAGACTTTTTGCTAGGGCTCCAAAGCCAAAGTTCTCAGATGCTGCACTTAGACTCATTGCTTCGAAGCCACCCTTGAAGATGTGGGTGGCTAAGAAAGCTTAACTCTCTTTTGCAGGGAAAGGTCTCCAGCCGAAAACCAAAATCGTCTGAAGCCATTGCTGGGGACCTTAAACATCTTGTAGGGCGCAAGATCAAATGCCCAAATGGTCTTATTATGTATTTTGTTCCTGAGTCGCTTGCCACTTGCCCTATCAGTCCTAACCTCGATCTAAGCTTTCATAATCCACTTGCTCGTCAAATGTTTATGCTTCACAATTCTCTTCGTGAAGCCTATCCCCCTAACTGCACTGTAGGGTACGACACCAGCTGGTTCAGAATGGATTATTGATAGTGGGTGTACTAATCACATGACTGGCAAGCGAAGCCTTCTCATGAACTCAACCTTACGTCCATCTGACAAAAGTCACATCACATTTGCTGACACTGGTAAAAGCAAGGTATTGGGTCTAGGTAGAGTTGCAATCTCAAAGGATCAACACATGGATAAAGTCATGCTTGTTGAATCCCTTGGTTTCAACTTAATGTCTGTCTCAATGCTTTGCGATTTAAACATGATTGTGATGTTTGGAAAATATCGTTGCCTTGTTCTAATGGAATCTGACAAGTCTCCAGTGTTTGAAGGGTATCGGAAAGATGATTTGTACGTGGTAGATTTCTCAGCAGGACCACAACTTGTCGTATCTCTTCTAGCAAAAGCTTCTGAATGCTGGCTCTGGCATCGAAGGCTAGGGCATGCTGGCATGTGGAACCTCCACACCCTTGCAAGGAAGAAGCATGTCATAGGCGTCGCGGGGTCAAGTTCAAGAAGGATCACTTATGCGGTGCCTGTGAAGCAGGAAAGATGACAAGGGCCAGGCATCCCTCGAAGACAATCATGACAACGACTCATCCCTTCGAACTGCTCCACATGGTCCTTTTTGGTCCCACTCATTACTCAACGCTTACTACTACTGCTTGTCTCTATGGCTTTTTCATTGTTGATGATTATTCAAGATATACTTGGGTGCATATAATCCTCTACAAGACTGAAGTGCAGGATGTCTTCAGACGCTTCGCCAATCGAGCCATGAACAACTATGGCGTCAAGATCAAGCACATCAGAAGTGACAATGGCACTGAATTCAAGAACACTGGTCTAGACACTTATCTTGATACTTTGGGCATTACACATGAATTCTCAGCTCCGTACACACCACAGCAGAATGGCGTCGTGGAACGCAAGAACAGAACACTTATTGAGATGACCCGGACGATGCTTGATGAATACAAGACTCCAAGAAAGTTCTGGCCTGAAGCCATTGATACTGCATGCCATATCATCAACCATGTTTATCTTCACAAGCTTCTCAACAAGACATCCTATGAGCTCCTTACTAGCAAGAAGCCGAATGTCAGTTACTTCAGAGTATTTGGTGCCAGGTGCTGGATCAAGGATCCACATCACACTTCAAAATTTGCACCAAAAGCACATGAAGGTTTTATGCTTGGATATGGAAAGGATTCACACTCCTACAGTCTTCAACCTTTTTCACTATAAAGTGGTTGAAACAGTGGATGTGCGGTTCGATGAGACTAACGGCTCACAAAGAGAGCACCTGCCAAACGTGCTAGATGAAGTTCCATCCAGTGAATCAATCAAACTTATGGGAACTGGAGAAATCATACCATCTGAATCTCAGCCTGAAGAGGAACTTATCATCTCCGCACCTGATCAAACTGAAGACAATGCTCAGCCTGAAGACAATCCTTCTAACGATGACAATGATCAGCAAGAGCAAAATCTTCGTCCTGTACATCCTCGTGTTGCAAATGAAGTACAAATTGAGAGAATAATTGATAGCATCAATGCACCAGCTCCACTCACTCGTTCGAGGGCAACACAACTAGCAAATTTCTGTGGGCACTTCGCATTCGTCTCAATATCTGAACCCAAGAAAATTGAAGAAGCCTTCATGGAACCTGAATGGATTCAAGCTATGCAAGAAGAGCTTCAACAGTTTGAGCTGAATAATGTATGGGAACTGGTTAAGCGTCCTGATCCTCGCAAGCACAATATAATAGGCACCAAATGGATATATTGCAACAAGCAAGATGAGCATGGTCAAGTTGTCAGAAACTAAGCTCGTCTCGTTGCTCAAGGGTACACTCAAGTTGAAGGGATTGACTTCGATGAAACATTTTCTCCTGTGGCTAGACTTGAAGCCATACGCATACTGCTGGCCTATGCAAATCATCATAACATTCTTCTATATCAAATGGATGTGAAGAGCGCTTTACTCAATGGCAAGATTGAAGAAGAAGTGTATGTTGCACAACCGCCTGGCTTTGAAGATCCAAAACATCCTGATATGGTGTACAAGCTCAACAAGGCACTGTATGGCCTCAAACAAGCCCCTAGGGCTTGGTATGACACACTCAAAGACTTCCTGAAGAGCAAAGGCTTCAAACCTGGTTCCCTCGACCCCACTCTCTTCACAAAGACATATGATGGTGAACTGTTTGTGTGCCAAATATATGTGGATGACATTATCTTCGGCTGCACCAATCAGAAATACACCGACGAGTTTGGATATATGATGCAAGAGCAATATCATATCTCCATGATGGGTGAGCTGAAGTTCTTCCTTGGTCTTCAAATACGTCAACAACGCAACGGCATCTTCATATCTCAAGAGAAGTACCTCAAAGATTGCCTGAAGAAATTTGGAATGCAAGATTGCAAAGGCTACACGACGCCAATGCCAGCCAAACATCATCTGGGTCCCGACGACAATGGTAAAGAGTTCGATCAAAAGGTATACCACTCCATGATTGGTTCTTTACTTTATCTATGTGCATCTAGGCCAGATATTATGCTTAGTGTTTGCATGTGTGCTCGGTTCCAAGCGGCACCAAAGGAATCGCATCACTTAGCTGTGAAGCAAATTCTCAGATATTTGGCTCATACCCCAACACTAGGATTATGGTATCCAAAGGGCTCAGAGTTTGATCTGGTTGGATTCTCGGATGCTGATTATGCTGGTGACAAGGTGGATCGCAAGTCTACATCAGGCACATGTCATTTTCTGGGACGATCACTTGTATGTTGGTCTTCAAAAAGCAAAACTATGTATCTCTCTCCACTGCTGAATCTGAATACATTGCTGCTGGATCTTGCTGCGCTCAGCTTCTATGGATGAAGCAAACACTCAAAGACTATGGCATTCATCTGAAGCAACGGCCACTCTACTGCGACAACAAAAGCGCCATCAAGATTGCCAACAACCCAGTTCAATACTCGAAGACAAAGCACATTGAAATTCGTCATCACTTTCTCATAGATCATGTTGTGAAGGAAGATATTGATATCATACACGTCAACACTGAAGAGCAATTGGCAGATATCTTCACCAAGCCCTTGGATGAGAAAAGGTTTTGCAAGTTACGGTGTGAGCTAAATATCTTGGAATCCTCAAATGTCCTGTGATCAGGCACACATCCTAACACTTATGCATATTGATGACTTAGATGTGCAACACACGAAGTAAAGTATATCTTCAATCAATGAAGACTTAAATTCTAAGTGTGAATACATTAATGTGGAATTTGACTTCGGAGTGCCACGATAATTGTGCGCCATGTCTGGGTCTAATACTTCCTATACGGTGGGTAACTCCACCACCAAATTTTTCTGTTTGAAGTGTTTCACTCATGGCATTACGTTTGGTATGTCTTCACATTTGGTTTGGCTTCAATCTCAACTTGTCTTCATGATTATCTTCACTATGTTGATTTGACTGTCTTTCTCATATATATATACTAGTGTTCTGTCCTCTACATCATTCACTTATAGCTATGTCTTCTTGTTGAATCTTTTGAACTAAGTTAATGTGATCGGACCCTAACCTCTATATGCTTTCTGTCTCAAACTCTATCTCTCCAAATCATATGCATTCTATTGAAACTATCGAATATCTTCTCTGCGTCCTTGTCAGCAGAAGATACAGAGACAAACATTAAGTCTGTTTTCAATGCTAAATCCTTTCACCTGAAACCCAGAGAAGTGGGAACGACCACCCGACAATCCAGGCGTGCGTGGGAACGTGGAACAACCTCCGATATGTTGCATGATAGCCACATGCCCTTCAGATGTGAATCGCCAGGGGCACCTGTGTAATAACACTGTGCCGTCCCTGTACCTATAAATACACACCTCACCACAGTCATTATCCTTTCTTCCACTCTCGCACAAACCCTAGCGCCACCGCTAGCCCTCGACGACGCCGGCGACGAAACGCTTAGCTGCCGCGACCTCACCGACGCCGTCTTCACGGCGGCCGTAGACATCGTCTTCTCCGCCATCGCCGTAGGTGTCCTACGTCACCAAGTTAGGGCACGGACGATCGAACTGCTTGGCCTCCTCTCCCACTCCGTCTAGCAGTTCTTTGTGTGGTAAATAAAACTTCCTTTTTACGTCCCCTTTGATCCTATAGACTCATCACTTTCTACCACAAGCAGTTTCTGTTCACACAAGTTGGATCTATTTCATACTGCATCTCATAATATGCCTAGTATGTTCACTTATGCTTCACAAAGTAGTTAGATTCCTCAATTGTACTTATTCGTTGATTCGTACAAATCTGGAACCAACTCTCTATCTATGAGTGAATGTCTTCGCACTATGAGGTCAATGTCTTCTAAACTGATTTATCTTCAAAATCTTCTGAGAATGCATATGACCTCTTCCCCTTCCCTCGCACCTTAATGTTGTCACAGGTACATGTCCGGGGGAGAATCCCTTGGTTCTCATATTCTGCATTCATTTGCAGAATTCTTACAACATCATATAAATTCTCCTGAAGCCAGTTCCTGTTTGACCAGCAAGCGGAAGCCTTTGAAACCTTTGAACGTGTTGAAGCCATTCAATTTGAAGTTCATGGCTACAAAGAAATCAGCAAGGAAGGGTGGCAGACAGCATCGAGGGGGAACATCAAGAGATCTGCCTGATGACCTCTCAGAGCTATACAAGACAGATCCAGAAGAGGATTACAATCAGCGCAAGACACGAATCCAATGGATTCGAAGATACTGGGCCGAGCAATGGTTCAAGTACAAGTTTGTGATCCAGGAATATGCTGAGAAGAATGCCATCAAGCGACCATGGGGAGACATCCTATACAGAAATCTTCAACCCAGGTCCAGAGATGAAGCCATTGAACAAGGCTTCTATCCCTGCATGGTCCGTGGACCACAGCCTGCGGATGCAGACCCATCGTCATTGCTATGGTGTCGTGACGACAATTTGTTCAAGCGCAACTTCTAGTTTGCCAAGAATTCGGCTAAGCAAAACAAGAAGTCATTGGGACTAGACTTCAACCCTGGTCCTTCTGCTCCCCGTGCCGATGGCACCCGCGAAGCTGAACCCAATCTTGTTGGGCCCTTCTACAACCTGGAAGGTCTCATCACTCATATCATGGTTCAAGGGACAGCCGTGGATGAGCCTGCAGATGACGCTAAATCTGATGAAGCGCCTGCTCCGCTAAAGCCAACGAAGCTGAAGAAGCCTAAAGCTTCAAAGTCTGCCTCAGCACCAAAAATCTTACGGGCGAAGCCACTGGCTACTACACCTCCCGAAGACAGTGTGCAGTCTGAAGATCTATCACGTATCTCCAAGAAGACTGAGATGAGAAAGAATACTGATCAGGCACTGACTGCTGCTGCTATTGTGCGCAATGACGCCATTGATCTGTCCAGCGATGAAGATCTTGCAGATGACGCTCTTGAGCAATTGTTCAAGAGCAAGGAAGAAGCAGAGATTTTCAATGATTTGCCTCTCTTTGATGTGGCAATCCTCCATAACTTCATTGATGAGTGGTTTGACACGCCCAACCTCAGCTTTGAAGATCTGCAACTTCCAATTGGCCTCAGTGTCGCCTTCCATGGCGCCATTGCTTCTGAGCTATCTCTCGCTCAGCGCATCGTTGAACTGAAGCAAAAGATCGACTATGAGAAAGCTCAGTTCAAGAGGCACATGGCCAAGCTCAGCGTGCAAGATGTGAAAAACTTCAAGATTATGCTGCACGAGCTCAAGGAAGCCTTTCTCAAGAAGCATGAAGAAGCTCAAGGTTCTCGTGAGCGCATGAAGAGCCTGGCTGACAAGTGTGTGCAAGCCTACAATGAGGCTGAGAAGCGCAAGGCTCTTGGTCGTCCTGGCATCGACCCAAGAATGGCTGCAAGGAAGAACAAGCCCTCAACTGACCAATCTGCACCTTCAAGGCAGGAAGAACCTCGCATAGTCTTCCCAAGCAGCATGACTGGCTCGAAGCCAAAGGTCAGGTCAACCGCTTCAGAACTGAAGAAGACGAGGACTGCCGAGGCTGAAGCCAGAAAAAGGAAAAATCCTGAAGCTTTTGATGTCGCTCCCTCTAAGAAGAAGCGCAAAACCAAGAAGGATCGGGCTGCTCCCACAGAGTCCTTAGTTGTTGAACCTATCTCAATGGTTCGCCCTGCATCTGAACACCATGAGCACCAACTGGTATCATCGCCTGTGCTTACGCACAGCGAACTCATCAGCATTGGTCGTCTTCTGACGCCAACTTCTCAGGATGCATCATGGGCTGATCACCCATAGAGACAAGACACACCAAGCTCTCCCCAAGCAACCCCATCAGTGCAAGAAGAGGATGACCTTGAGGCCCAGCCAACTCCATCTCCACAAGTGTCGCCAGCGCTACGCAGGCTTCGCAAAGGACCAAGGTCTCAGGTCCCTCTTCCGAGCATTCTAGAAGGAGAAGTGCACCACCAATCTGTTGCACGTCAAGTGTTTCCAGATGCCACTCCTACTGTGACTGTCTCTGAGTCTGAAGCCAAAGGTGCTGAAGACAATCCGGCTGCATCAGCCGATGACAAACAAGAAGAAGATCGTGTCCCTACACCCCAAACTCTGAAGAAGCTGTTCCTGAAGTGAACGTGTCTGTGCCCGACCCTCCAACTCATCAAGTGGAGGTTGAGAATCTTGAGGCTACCACCACCAACACAGATGAAGCCAATGACGTAGTCATGGCTGAAGCAAATGTGGAGCCTGCACGAACCAATGTGCCAGAGGCCAATGAAGCCAATGATGCACCTGCAACAGACGTGCAGCCTGACGCCTCTGTTGATGCCATTGCTCCTGTTCCGCCACCAAGGCCACACACTATCGAGCAAGCTTTCAACGATGGCCAACTTATCAATGTCAAATGGCCTATTCTGACTCCTCCGCCTGCTGCTGGTCCTCAGTTTGACTATCACGTTGAGCACAGGCCTCAGGTTTAGAAGCCAATGCCAAGGTTGCCCAGGTTTCCAGGTACTGCATATGCACCCGGATCTTTTAATATCAGTGGCTTCAAGGCACACAACACCTTCTTTGATAGCGCCAAGAACCCCTACACCAAGGCAAGAATATCTTCTGATCGGTTCTGGAGCTATCAGCAGCGCAATTATTACTCATGCATTTTGTACAATCAAGGTCGCATTTTCCCACATATGCATCTTGACACTGAAGCCATAACTGGACTGCCCTGTTTGGAAGAAGCTCTGGATTGCTTCAGAGAGTCTGGCTTCCTGCAGTTCGTCACTGATAAGGAGCACTGGAATGAAGAATTGCTGCTCCAATTCTATGCCACTCTTCATATCCGTGGCTACAACAGGGATCCGAAGACTTGGGTCCTCGAGTGGATGGCAGGCAATGTTCATCATGAAGCCAAAGCCTTTGATATCATTGAGCTTACTGGCCTTCCCACTCCAGGAGATCTGTATGAACCTGGTTGTCAGCTTCACAGTGCTGCTATGGAAAGCATCTTCCACAAGCCTGAGCCCAATATGAGTCAGATGCTTAGCATGATGAAGCCTTTGCCTCCAGATGCTGAATATCCTAAGGAGTTCTTTGTTGAAGACCTGGAGTATCTGCCACGCACTATCTATCACATCATAAGGCAAACTCTCTGGCCCATCAAAGGACATTCTCCACATGCCAAGCTAGAAGGCGCAATGAAGACGTTGGTCTTTCATATTCTTCATGTCAAAAGCTTCAATGCACAAGACTTCTTTATTCGCCAACTTGCTGCATCAGGATCTGATCTCTTTGGCTTGAAGTTTTATGCTCCATGGATTATGCGGCTGATCAAACTACACTCAGCTGTCACCTATCAGCCCTCTACTCGCAATCATCGGATCTTTCTGCCTGACGTCGATATGTCAGTTGAAGCCATCTATCCAGAGCCTGCCAAGGAGCCCCTTAGTCTTTAAAATGCTGAGAATCAAAGCTTCTCTCAAAACATTGAAGGAGTTCAAGCAGTCACTCGTGTTTATCCTCTGGCTGGTACTACACGTGCACCTCATCGTGCCCTCACTGAAGCCACTGAAAGCACCATTGCCCAACGGCCCAAGAAGCGATCTCGTGTTCTCAACGACCGAGAACTTCTGGTTGCCCTTCATCAGAAACAGGATAAGCATCATGACTGGCTGAAGCGCCAAATGCAATCTTGCCACCAAGAATGCCTTTGTTGCCCATGAAACCTGTCAGCGTACATGGAAAGGGCTGACGCTTATGTGCTCAGAGGATGATCTTCAAGAGGATGGCTTCTCTGAATGCTTCAAGTTTGACTCAACACCTCCAACAAGGACTGTGCTGCGACGAACTCCTTCTCTTGAAGACTCTGAGTTCTCCTCCCCTGCGGCAACTGTGAATGCCAGAGTGATCGATGATGAAGACGATGCTACTTCAGCGCCCCCTACTTCTGCACGCATCGACACTACCCCGAGTTCGTCTGCACCGCCTAACAACACCGACGACCCTGCTGCTTCACCTACTCCTCTTGGGAACGAGTAGATGCTCTATGTCTTCAAACCTTTCTGGTCCTTACTGACAAAAGGGGGAGAAGCATATGAGTTTGATAGTCTTCAAGCAGGTCCATATGGGCGGTTGCTTTATATTTTTCCTAGTGTTTACAACTCTCGTTTTGATACATTTGGTTCTTTGAGTTGTAACACTTAAACTCAATGGTCATCTGCTACTCATTTGCTTTACTGTGATGCGATGATAAATTCCGCATGTGCGACGATAAATTCTACACTTAGATCATTTTGTAGATGTCCATTTTTCATTATGCATCTCATTATCTTCACATACTTTTCATGCATGATGAATTGTCATCATAAGTTGAAGATGATCTCCACAAGTACAACCTGCCATGTGCATTTGCATTCCAAAAGCAAATTACTTATATGCACATCTTCAGGGGAGCCCTTGCAACTTATGAAGACAATCCCCTATCCTTTACAATTTCACATATTATATTCCCCGTTGAAAACTTCAACTAGTTTGTCATCAATCACCAAAAAGGGGGAGATTGTAAGTGCATCTAGTGCCACCCTAGTTGGTTTTGGAGTATTGACGACAAACCTAGTTGAGGGACTAATGTGTTTGTGAGAATTGCAGGATAACATAGGTAGAAGTCCCTCATTGATTTGGTTTTCCTACCAGAGATGACCCCTAAAAATGTAAGAAGACATTGAAGTCAAAGGTGGTATGTGAAGACATTCACATTGAGGACTATGACAAGAGAAGACATCGCATGAAGACTATGGAGCGCGAAGACTTAGTACTTTCGTCATTCTTTTCCTTCTTTGTCGAGTCATAGGAACCACCGTACTATTAAGTGGGGTCCAAGAGAACCAGTCAGAATGAATGAAGTGATGCTTAACCTATAATCCTATGTATTCGAGTGAAGACTATGAGAGAAAATCTTGTCCAGAGTTGGATAAGTCAGCTTTGCTTGTAGCCCAAGTAAAGTTGCCGTGTGTGTTTGAAATCTGACCGTTGGAACACGTGTCAGTTCCTTAGTGACCAAGGGTCATTTCGGACAAAGCAGGTCGGGTTGCCTAGTGGCTATAAATAGCCCACCCCCTACAACCATAAACGGTTGGCTGCTCAGAGTTAGAGTATGGCTTTTGTTGTTTGAGAGCAACCCACCTCGAAGCCTTTGAGAGAGAATTCCTTGCGAGGATAAAGCCCTAAACACCCAGAGCCAAAGAGTGTTAGGCATCACTTAAGTCTTCCTGTCTGTGTGATCTGAAGACTTATTACACTTGAGGACTGTGAATCCTCCAGCCGGTTAGGCGTCGCGTTCTGAGCATCCAAGAGTCATTGTGGATCGTCGGTGAACGAAGTCTGTGAAGGTTTGGAAGTCTACCTTGAAGACTTACCAGAGTGATTGGGCGAGGTCTGTGTGACCTTAGCTCAAGGGGAATACGGTGAGGACTGAGTGTCCTGAGCTGCGTGTTCAGTACTGGGTGTCGGGACTGTGTGTCCTCAGGTTTAAATACCTATCCGCCCTAACCAGACGTACAGTTGTCACAGCAACTGGAACTGGTCCAACAAATCATTGTCTTCAACGAGTCACTGGTTTCATCCTTCCCTTCCCTTTACTTACTTTTGGTCCTTGTGAAGTCATTGTATGATTGCATTATCTTTTGTCTTCACTGAGTGACTGCTTGTTCTGATTGGCTTCACAATATCTTCCTACCTGATCTTTACTGCCTAGCTGCTATTAGTCATTGTGCTTTCACTTCATTTAATACTTGACTGTGGTTTGCCTAGTGTAGTCTACCTTCCGCTGCATGGTAATAGGTTTGTTTCTATCGCTTGTCTTCGAAACTTCCATGTTTTGAAGACTTTCATAAAAATCGCCTATTCACCCCCTCTAGTCGATCACTAGCACTTTCAACTAGTTTACGACCGTTGCGGAGTTTCTCATCTTAATCTTGTACTTGTAAGTTAGCCACCATATAATGCTTAGTCGCTTGCTGCAGCCTCACCACTTATCCATTCCATACTCATTAAGCTTTGCTAGTCTTGATACCCATGGTAATGGGATTGCTGAGTCCTCATGGCTCATAGTTTACTACAACAACAGTTGCAGGTACATGTACTGCGAAAGTTTAAGATGTGAGAGCGATGATGATGTTCCTCCTGGATAGGATCGCATATTGGGCGTGACACTCTTGTTCATAAGGATAAACATATTACTTTGCTTCCTATGTCTCCTGATTCCATTTTGAAAGATGATATTAATAGAGCTAATAAAGCAAAACAAGAGAAAAATAAGAGTGAAAATTAGATTGTGGCAAAAGAATTTGAGCAACACATGAAGCCTAATAACAAACCATCTAGTGTTGCTTCTGAAATTAAATTGAAAAGTGCATGTTTACTAGCCACCAAATCTGATATTAATGAGCTCGATTTTAGCAAATCTGTTTGCTATGATTTTGTGTGCAAAGAGGCATTATCTTCATTCGAGGATGGGCCTTCCTCTTTGCCTCCTGTTGTTACTAACATTTTGCAGGAGTTTGCTAACGTCTTTCCACAAGACGTGCCACCGGGATTACCACCTATTCGAGGGATTGAGCATCAGACTGACTTAATTCCCAGTGCATGGCTACCCAACCGTGCACCATAGCGTACCAATCCAGAGGAGACAAAGGAGAATATGCGTCAAGTTCAGGAGCTGCTCGACAAAGGTTATATACGCGAATCCCTTAGTCCTTGTGTTGTTCCTCTTATTCTAGTGGTGAAAAAGGATGGTACATCGTGTACGTGTGTTGATTGTAGAGGCATTAATAATATTACTATTCGTTATCGTCATCCTATTCCTAGGCTAGATGATATGCTTGATGAATTGAGTGGCTCTACAACATTCTCCAAAGTCGATTTGCATAGTGGATACCATCAAATTCGTATGAAATTGGGGGATGAATGAAAACAACATTTAAGACTAAGTTTGGATTATATGAGTGGTTAGTCATGCCTTTTGGGTTAACTAATGCACCTAGTACTTTCATGAGATTAATGAACGAAGTTTTACGTGCTTCCATTGGACGATTTGTGGTAGTCTATTTTGATGATATACTGATTTATAACAAATCTTTGGAGGAACATTTGGAACATTTACGTGCTGTTTTTATTGCTTTACGTGATGCATGTTTGTTTGGTAACTTTAGGAATGGCACCTTTTGCATCGACTAAGTATCTTTTCTGATGTTGTTACTCCACAGGGAATTGAAGTTGATAAAGCCAAGATTGAAGCTATTGAGAGTTGGCCGCAGCCCAAAATGGTCGCACAAGTGAGGAGTTTTCTTGGCCTCGCTGGATTCTATAGGTGTTTTGTGAGAGATTTCGGTGCCATTATTGCACCTCTCAATGAGCTTACAAAGAAGGATGTGCCTTTTATTTGGGTACTGTAGAGGAAGAAGACTTTACGGTATTGAAAGATAAGTTGACACATGATCCTTTACTCCAACTTCCTGATTTTAATAAGACTTTTGACCTTGAATGTGATGCTAGTGGAATTGGCTTAGGAGGTGTGTTATTACAAGATGGCAAACCTATTGCATACTTTTCTGAAAAATTGAGTGGGCCTAGTCTGAATTATTCTACTTATTATAACGAATTATATGCTCTTGCTTGGACTTTAGAAACATGGCAACATTATTTATGGCCCAAAGAATTTGTTATACATTTTGATCATGAATCTTTGAAACATATTAAAAGTCAAGCTAAACAGAATCATGGACATGCTAAATGGGTTGAATTCATTGAGACTTTACCTTATGTCATTGAAACAAGAAGGGTAGAAAACATGTTGTCTTTGCACCCGGAGTTCTTGTTTGGTTACATTTGCGTAAGGATAGATTTCCTAATTTGTGCAAATCAAAGGTAATGCCACATGCTGATGATCCTTTCAATGTGTTAGAGAAAATAAATGATAATGCATATAAACTTGAGCTGGCTACATATTTTGGGGTTAGTCCCACTTTTAACATTGCAGATTTGAAGCCTTATTTAGGTGAGGAAGATGAGCTTCTATCGAGGACGACTTCATTTCAAGAAGGGGAGGATGATGAGGACATTAATACTGTTACACCCACAGCCCCTACTGTTACATATACTGGACCAATTACTAGTGCTCGCGCACACTAATTAAATTATCAGGTACTTTCGTTTCTTGGTAATGATTCTAATGTTCATGAGAAAATAATGCTGCCTAAATTGGATACATTTGTTTTGCTTACAAATGAAGGGCCTGGCATGGATAAGAGGGATGAACACTAGAGCAAGACCAAGCATGGAGATGATGGCATGCACAAGGGGAATAAGAACGGAGTTACAAGTGATGATTTCACGACTTTGAAGCCACCATAATGAGTGCATGAAGCCTTGGACGAAATATACAAGATGTCACTTCATAAATTTTGTCCAGAGGCTATTCTAGGTGCCGCGTCAACTTTTTATTGGGCCAGGCACATGTAATTCCGAAATACTTAAGTATAGGCCATTTTTAGAGTCCGTCTATGTGGGGAAACAAGAGGTTTCGGACCCCTCCTCCAAGGGCCACGAAATCCCCTCTTCTTCCTCCATATATATAGCCCTTAGGGCGTCGTTTAGACTTTGGGTTTTGTTTAGGTTAAAAGTTTGCCATAGTTGCAACTTCGCGTACTTCGTTTGTGTTCAACGACCAGACCAAGGCGTCACATAACCTCACCTTGATCAATAAAGCTTTCATCTTATATTCGCAATATCCAGATTGCAATCTTAGTTTCTTGCTTGTTCTTTGTTTGCTTGCAGGAAATAGAACTTCGTGGTTAGGTTGATCATGCTCCGGCGTGGTCAATAACCCCTCGGAAGTTGGTTTAGCGATTGCTAAGGCACGACGTCTCGGACGTTCGTAGTCGGAGTCAAGGTCGACTCCCACGGAAAATGATAGCTATCTCATCGAAACATTGGGACACCCTCGCCTCTATCAGTGTTCAGACGTTGTTGTATGGATTTCCCTTCAATCCCTTGAATCTTCATACGCCGTGTTGTTGGGTGTTTCGGCGCCTGTTTATTCCCTGGGTGGTGTGGGTTGTGTGCCCAGACCTTTATATTAGTCCAAATGTTGTTGAGTTTGAATATGGTACGACTGAGTGTTGGCTGGAAACTATTCTATGCGCAGTAGTATAACTTCGTGTCCTTGGCTAATATCAGTCCATTTCAGTTTCCATGTGCAATATTATACATCGTGTCCTTGCCTTGTTTTTACATCGTGTCCTTGCCTAATAGACCTGATCCGTGTGCAATAGTCGTGTCCTTGCCTTTTCTCTTATATCGTGTCCTTGCCTAATAGACCTGATCCGTGTGCAATAGTATATGTCGTCTCCTTGCCTAATATCAATTTTTTTTAGTGCCAAATCAACACCGTTGATACATCTTAGTTTTTACAGTGTCAAATCACCACTGTTGGTTTACTATCGTTTTAATTATATAATAGAAGATTTTCCACTCGAGAAAAATAAATGAGAGGGGATAAGATGGCTTCCTAAAAACAAAAAAGGAGTTGGAAAATTCATTAGAATATTATTTGGAGTTTGTTTGGTATTTGGTTTATTTGCTAAAAGTGCATTAATTGCATTATAAAAATATTTTCAAAATTTCCTATGCTTAAATTAATGTTCACTATGCTCTATATAATATATAATGATTTTAGAAATTCTCGTGGTATTTGTATAAATTATTTTAGTGTTGTTTTGGACCTCAAAAGGTTTTCTGTTAAAAAGGGAAGAAAACACACACACATGCACACACCAGCAAGCCCATGCGAACCGGTCGACCCAACTAGCGAATTGGCCTGCGGCCTACTCCCTCGCCTGAATGGCCTTCGAACTGGTCGCTCGCCCCACCTCTCCTTCGCTCGCCTCCCGCTTCCGCCATTGACTAGTGAGCCCCGCTCCACCTCCTCCCCCCAACCTCCCGCGCGAGTTGCGGGATAAGCTCGCCGCGCGCCACCCAAACCCACCGGCCAGAGCTCTCGGGATAGATCTTATCCCCGCGTTCTTGAGCCCCTTGTCCGCGCCTATAAAAGGCCCCGAACCCCCTCTTCCACCCTCACCATCTCTCTACTCCCCACGCTGCTCACACAGCCCACACTGTTCATTTGCAAGAAGCTCGTCGGTCATAAGCCCTAAACTCCGTCAATTTGTTCCCCTACTCTGTGTGCACCATTTTGAGTTTTTTTACCGCCTAGGTCATGCCGAAGTAATCGCCCGATCAACGCCGAGCCGCCGGAGTTCGCCTCGAGCACCGGAGCTCTGCTGCCTTCGCCCCGCCTTGTCTAGTGCACCAGGATGACCCCCACCACCACCAACACGCACCCCTCGTCGCGCTCGTCTTTCCTGACTCCTTCACCGTGGACGTGGACCGCCGTAGCCGCCACCCCCTCCGTCACCGATGCCGCGCCATTGTCGTCTTCATGGCTGTTGACCCGCGGTGAGCCGCTGTTGCCTCATCTGTCTGATCTAGATTGCTTGGGTCTAGATTAGATTAGGTTCTGTTTTTTATTTTGCGAAGAGGTATGCGGTTAACCGAGGTTCTATTAGACTATGCGGTATTTATTTAAAACGAATGTCGATTTTTCTTTTAGTTAGTCATCGCCGCCGTTTTGCTTAGGTTGCGGCCGCACGCTGTATAAACCCCACGGCGGACACTTCTCTGCCAACAAGAGGCCACCACATGGCCAGGGACTTAGATGCAGTAGTTTTTTTCCAGATTAGCCCCTAAACTTTGTTTAGCCATAACTTTTCAACCGGAGTTCCAAATTCGATGAAACCAGTGGCAAATTCTTCGTCATGTTTAGATCTATCCAGTAATTGCAAACTTTGGCCAAATTCAAATTAGTAATTTATTCAGATTTGAATCCAAACTTCAATTGGCCATATGTCCTAAATTGTAGCTCTATTAAGTTGATTCTTTTTGTACTTTGTCACCGTAGCCAAACCCTATGACTTGGACCATTGTCACAATATTTTTTCACGCAAATAGGAATTGTCCATGCTAGTTTCACTTATATGTCTAGTATGCACTATAGTTCACACCATATTTTTGAACCCATGTCATTTGTGGGTTTGCACTTAGAAGTTTTTTGTTATAGCTAAGTGTGTTGTATGTTCATTTGGTTTTTCTGAGCCTTTTTTCTTTGCATGTTATTTTGGTTCTTTGAAATGATTATGAATGTTTATTTACTTTGACGATAGATTGTGTGGAGTGCGAGGCTGAATACTATCAATCACTACAGTTTAACCAGCAGTACCACAGCAAGTTCACATTTGACTATCCTTTCAATTACATATATGTTTTTACATGCACTTAGTCCTTTGCAGTAGGATTGCATGGTAGGAATTTATGTCGGATGGCTATGATTTACACCTAGTAGTTCATTGAGGTTGGTCAGAACCTTACAACTTTGTTGCCACCGTTTTACTTTATATTGCTTCGCTAAGGTAGTCGTGAATTGGGGAGTGAATCTTTATAAAGTGTGAGTGACAATGTAGTAAACATGACCTAAGATAATTAATGAACTATATGGGCGGAAACTGGTTTGAATGGTGGCAAAGCAAAGTGGTAGCATGCATGGGAAATCCATGGTGGTGCAACAATAGTGGTCCATCCACTCAGGATCAAAGGGATCAAACATATTTTCATGTCTAGAAGATTACGTGTGCAGCCACAAGCCAATATGGGCTCTGGCTTAGTTGAGTAGATAGTGTGACCTCTTCCAGGATAGGCTAGATGATGTAGAATATGTAGGTGTACGGGCCTATCCGTGGGTTAAGGGGGAATACTTTCGAAAGACTATCTCTCGATCTTCCGATCATGGAGGTGGTCGAGTCTTGTCGGGAAAAGTGTGCAACCTCTGCAGAGTGTCAACCTAATCGATTAGCCATGTCCCCGATTATAGACAACTTGAGCATGTAGTAGTGGAAATTCCGGGAGATCTCATCACCCTTAATTAAATCATTTGTGTTTTAAATAAACTTTGGGGATAGATTGAGTTGGGTTGCCAACTCATCCTATGCTATTTTGTAGTAGTAGAATAATATCTTTTGCACTAGGGAAAAACTAGCTTTGCGCAAAATTAAAAACTTAGAGCTTTCCACCAGCCAAATTGCATGTAGAAGTAGGTTCATTACACTCATGATGTGACTTGTCGGTACATTCAATGTACTGACCTATATGGCTGCAACTTATCAGATTGCAGATATATCCGACGAGGATTATGGTGTGATAAGTCGATGTTCTACACTCAACCTTTGCTTATGGAGTTGACGGACTCATTTACTACTTTGCTTCTAGAGTATTTTTTATTTGGCATTATGCCATATCTTGCAATAAATTTGTATTGCTCATGGACTATCAATGTAATAAAGACATGTGTGTTATTTATGTTATTTCACCGAGTATTGTGTGTGCTAGTAAGTCGATCCAGGGACTAGCACGATAAGAACAGAGACTTCGACTCTTATCGGGTCGGGTCACTACACTTCATAGTGATCAACAGATATAAATCCCATGTGACTCAGCAAATATATCTATGGTCCATGTAAATGGCGACAAAAAAGGTCTTGATAACTCACAAGTATAGAGGATCACAACAGTTTTCGAGGGTAGAGTATTCAACCCAAATTTATTGATTCGACACAAGGGGAGCCCAAGAATATTTGTAAGTATTAGCAGTTGAGTTGTCAATTCAACCACACCTGGAGACTAAATATCTATAGCAGAGTGATCAGTAGCATAGTAGTATGATAGTTTGATAATAGTAGCAATGACAGTAATGGTAACAATAATAGTAGTAGAAATAATTTTGTAGTAGTTGTAACAGTAGTAACAACAGTAGTAACTTAGCAAGTACAATACGTGAAAAGCTCGTACAATATGTATAGGGGATCGCAACAATTTTCGAGGGTAGAGTATTCAATCCAAATTTATTGATTCGACACAAGGGGTGCCCAAGAATATTTGTAAGTATTAGCAGTTGAGATGTCAATTCAACCACACCTGGAGACTAAATATCAACAATAGAGTGATCAGTAGCACAATAGTATGACAGTATGATAACAGTAGCAACGACAATAACGGTAACAATAACAGTAGTAGAAATAGTTTTGTAGCTGTTGTAATAGTAGTAACAATAGTAGTATCTTAGCAAGTACAATATGTGAAAAGCTCGTAGGCATTGGATCGGTGATAACATTGTGTTGGGGATATAACCTCGAGGTGTGACCCACCCAGGAGGGGCCGGGTTACACCGTCGGTGATTTAATATGAAGAAGGCCCAAGAAGACGACGGCTTAAGAAGAGGGCTTAGTGACGGCCCAAGACCCGGAAGTATAAGCCGGCCGATGATGACTTTTCTGGTAAGGCACGATGATTTAGAAACTGAGACGGTCTCGTTCTGTGATCCGGCTCGGACTCTTGTAAGCCACCGGGCTTTGACCTGTGTATATAGATGCGAGACCCGGCGCCGGGTTAACTCAAGAAATAACTAATCAATAGCTAGATTAGGCGTAATCGCTCCCTTGTAATTGAAACTCAAGCAACAGAACTAGAAGCAGGACGTAAGCTTTTCCCTCGTTGTGAGGGGCCGAACATGGGTAAATTCTTGTGTCCTTTGTCCCGCTCAACCCCTTTGAGCTACCCTATGTAGCGATGGCTCCACACCTAAGTCCTTTCACAAGGGCATCTTCCATGTTAACTCCATGATAGTTGGCGCCCACCATGGGGCCAGAGCATGGTGGCTTCGAGTTCTTGAAGGGAAGCTTCTCAGGGATTGAATGATACGCCGTGGGCCGGGTGACCAAGAGTCGCCGTGGCAAGATCTACATCGACGACGCTGGCTGGGGCCCCGAGGCCGACTCAATCGAGTATGGGTGCTGGGTCCCCTTTGGCGGAATTCACGTCTTCATCGGCAACATCAGCGAGTCAGAACCTGAGCCGGACGCATGCACCGACATCATTGAGACGGCTCAGCGCACGCGATCCACCAGGGGTCAACCCGGTCGGAAGAACATCTTTGTGGGCTTTGTTCATAGGGCAGATCTTGAGGAAGGTTCTGCATCTGGTGGAGAGACGGCCATCTATTCAGGTGATGAGTCCTCAACAGGAGAAGAGTCAATCTATCGGCTTTTGGATGGCGGGCTTGGGGGTTATTCTGATGGTGATAGTATTCTGGACCCCTATGAGCCGCCGAGTAGGGCTGCTATCTTTATGGCTGGTACGCAACCAATCATAAATTCATCAACGACCGCGGCTACGACATCCGGCTCAACTGCTGCAGCGACAGCTAGGGCGAGCGGCTTAGTACGGCCGCTGCCTCAAGTATTATTTGAGCTCTTGGATGCTTTGCCAAATCTGTTAGCTGTTGAGGTAACTCCAGAAAATCAAGCACAACATATTGCAGAGGTTGCAAAGGTGCGAGACGAGGTGGCCAGGATGGCGACAGAGCGGGCTTCATTGGAGGCCGAATCACAACGGATAAGAGCAGAAGCTTTTCGTCTGAGTCCGGATCAGAATGCGTCCAATGATGTTCTTCGAAGGAGGCACCAAAGCCTCCTACCTTCACAGTTAGAGGGACGAAATCTTTTTAACACACCTGGGGAAAGAACAGTAACCCGCCTGGTGTAACCCGGGTCGCTGAGGCGTCGGGGACTGGAGTGGCGGCTCAGCCTCGTGTGCCAGACCCACCCCATAGGGATCTGACGCCTCCTCAGCGGGTACCAACACCTTCTGGCCATTATTCTAACCTAGTGGATAACATGATAGCAGGAGCCACACAGCTGGCAGCTATCCCGATCGAAGGCAAGCCACCAGCGGCGATAGAGACCCGGAATGCGGTGGAGCTTCTTCAGACGGCTATAGCACAGCAGGAGGCTTATTCATATAGTTGTGAGCGTGTCCACTCAACTCCCCGCCCAAGTGGAAGCTATAGCCGGCTTATTGAATCGCCGATGGTTTCCAGCAGTGACCGGCGTCGTAACCTGCCTCGTAATGATGACCCGCCTCATGGGCATAACCCGCCTAGAGATGACAATATGATGAATAATTCTCAAGCCCTTGTGTATCAGGTTAGAGCCCATCATGAGGCGGAATTGGCGGCTCAATTAGGGGCTCATCAGTAGTTTCTAGTAAACCCTTCGGCATTTGTGGAGGCTAGGACGACTTCCAGGACAGTTGGTGTGCTGTGTCTAGTGCCGGCTCTACGCAATGAACGTTTGCCCAAGGATTTTAAGGGCCCTCGTAAGGTGCCTAATTACATAGACGATATTCCACCCAAGGCTTGGATTGAGAGCTATGAGCTAGCTATCGAGATGCTAGATGTTAATGATGGTGTATGCCCCAAGTAGTTCACCATGATGTTTGATGGACTGGCTCGTACCTGGTTGAAAGGATTACCCGTCAATTCTACCAATTCGTGGGCTTAGTTAAAGGCACAGTTCATTCAGAATTTCAAAGGAACATGTAAGCATCCTCTATTGATTATTGATCTGGACAACTGCGTGCAGCGAGAGAATGAGTCGGCCCACCATTGGGTTCGCCGGGTCTCAGCTATTATCCACTCATCGGATAACGTTGCGGCAGGCTCTGTCGTTCTCATTCTGGAAAAGAATTGTCACTTTATCCCCCGCAAGCAGAAGCTTGGGCGGCTTAAGCGTCACTGTAGTGACATGGGAGAGCTCATGGGGGCTCTCATCAAATATGCTGACTCTAACACCACCAAGGATCTTGGATCTGATGATCAAAAATCTAACAAGGGAAATAAGAGTGGTAATGGTAAGTGTCCATAGCAGAACGTGACAGGGCATAATGGTCCTAGCCAGGGTAACGGTGGTAAGCGCAGACAACCTGATGGCGGGTCAGATCTAGTAGCTAACACCAAAACTGGATATAAAAACCAGCGCTGTAATGGTAATGGTAAGTAGGCCTTTGGAGGACCAAGGTTTAATCTCGAGGCGATGATGAACGAACCTTGCCCAAAACATAGTCTGCCCAATAAACCAGCGGCTCACACTTGGAAGGATTGTTTTATCATGAGAGAGTACAAGAATTCTAGCTTGAGTCAGAATCATGGCAACAATAATGGCCCGCCTGGTGGGTCAGGATCCGACTCACAGGAGACCGGTTTTCATGGTGGCAGCTCAACTTCTGGATATCAAGGACGAGGCAACCAGGGTGGTTATAGCCAACAGTCTGGTCAGGGTAACCAGCAGCATCAGTCAGGATACCAGAGTAATCCAAAGCAGCTCAACGATGGCCAGTATCACGTTTTCACCACAAGTCTTTGCAAGAGAGATCAGAAGGTTCATAAGCGTGCAGTCAGTGCAATTGAGCCGGCGGTACCTCAATACTTGTGATGGTCAGAGCGTCCAATAATATGGAGTCAAGAAGATCACCTGCTCCGGGTTGACAATCCGGGTCAACTAGCATTGGTGGTAGCCCCTCCAATTGGAGGTTATAAATTCACTAAAGTGCCCATGGATGGTGGCAGTAGTATCAATATCCTTTATTATGATACCTTTTGTTGGATGAATTTGACTGATAAGGAGCTTAAGCCCTCTTCTATAGTGTTTCATGGTGTAGTGCCTGGCAAGTCGGCATATCTAGATGGGAAGATTGCCTTGGAAGTGGCTTATGGCGAAGACTATGATTACAAAGCAGAGACGCTATGTTTTGAAGTGGTTAAAATCAAGAGCCCTTACCACGCCTTGTTTGGACGGCCGGCTTATGCCAGGTTTATGGCACAACCTTGTTATCTCTATTTGTAGCTTAAAATGCCAGGGCTTAAAGGCACAATTACAGTCCACGGTGATTGAAAAAATGCATTGGATTGTGAGGAAGGTGATGCTGCCTATGCTGAATTAGCCTGCGCTACTGAGGAGCTTAAGTTTTATATGGATAATGTTGACCCGACTGATATGACCCCTTTGAAGAAGCCCACCACAAAGCAAGACCCTCTGTTGAAGTTGAAGTCGGTTGATGATAGTAAACATGTTGACTTTGTCCCTGGCGACTCATCTTAGCAGTTCACAATAGGGGCTAACATGGATCCTAAATAGGAAAGCACGCTCATCGAGTTCATCAAGGAGAATCGGGACATCTTTGCATGTAAACCTTCTGAAATGCTAGGTGTACCAAGAGGATTCTGATGTAGGGTGGAACCCTAGATGGCCGATCTTTCATGAAAGGAGCGGATCCCGTGAAGAAGATGAAGAACACGAGGGGAAACACAAGGGGAAACACGAGAGAATCACTCAAAACAACAAGAACGATCACACATGTGTTAGATCCATGATCACAAAGGGAGATACATGATCCATGATCAACAAGGGACGATACAAGAGGTAACTGGTTCTTCTCAGTGAGGAGGTCTTGATGGTCTTCTTCGTGAGGAGGTCTTGAATCCAATGTGGATCTTCTCTGTAGAGGGGCCGCGGACTCTCTCGTGGAGTAGATCCGATGTGGATGAGAGAAGCTCTATCTCTAATATGAGCTATCACAACGCTAACCCTAACTAGGAGGAGGAGGGGTCTATATTTAGTGTTAGCCCACGAAGGGGTAAGTGAGAGGGGGGATAAATGGGCCCTTGGCCTGTTCACTGTGCACAGACAGGTGCCGGATGTCCGGGCTGGAGGGGCCGGATGTCTAGGCTGGCAGGGTCGGTTCTAGATGCATTCGGTGATGGAGGGGCCGAATTTCTGGGCGAAGGGGGCCGGATGTCCGGGGCTTCGGGAGGAGCCGGATGTCTGAGGTGATGTCCGGGCTGTGCTGGACCTTTGCGGTGCTCTCTGGATGGCTGATGCCGGATTTCCGGGGGTCGGGCCGGATGTCCGGGCTAGAGCCGGATGTCCGGCCGCTGTAGCAGCTGGCTCTTATTTCTTCTCCTTCCTTCACTTCCATGCACACTTGGCCTTGGTCCTTGGGCTCTCCATGGTCTCCTCGGGTGTACCTGAGTATGCACAAGGTCCGCGCTTGAAGTAGCATCCATGTCTTATGTGCAGAAAGCGAAGATTAGGAAAGGAGCGAGTTTACCTTAGGTCCAAAGGCGTATGCTTGAGTGTACATGGGGATGATCGTAGGATGCTCCGCATCATCTCCCGTCCCTTGGGAAAGATCCGACCTCGGATCGAAAACCTCATCACCATGGAAACCGTTGTCGTGGACGGACTTGTAGTTGGATGAAGTGGAAGACATGGCGCAATCCAAGTTGAAAGTGCAACTATCCCTAGGTGGTTTTGGTAATTCCTAACAACATAAAGCTCGTTGAGCTAATGCTATTCCAAGATTAATATTTCAGGAAAAGCTCAATGAATGGCATGGCATGGATGAGGAAAGTGGACCCCTCAAAATACTAAGGACAAAAAGATTGGCTCAAGCTCAAAGCTCAAGACTCTACAATTTATATTTTAGTGATCCAAGATCACATTGAGTCTATAGGAAAAACCAATACTATCAAGGAGGGATGAGGTGTTGTTTAATGAGGTTCTTGCTTCATAGTGCTTAGTGATATGCTCCAAAACCCTCAACTACCTTCCCACATCCACATATGACCTAAACTAAAAGTCAAACTCGGCCCCACCGATTCTTTCTATCCGGCGCCACCGAGTTTCAAACGTCATAGCCACTGCCACAAACCCTAGGCAAATCGGTCTCACCGATAGGGATTTCGGTCACACCGAGATGGGGTTGTAATCTCTCTGTTTCCCTTCGTAACGTTTTGGTCCTACCGAGATGAGGATCGGTCCCACCTAGATTGCAATGTAAACTCTCTGTTTCCCTTTTGTAACATTTCAGTCTCACCGAAATGAGCGATCGGTCCCACCGAGTTTACCTGACCAACTTGCTCGTTAGCTTATTACCAAAATCGGTCTCACCGAGTTTGTGTAATCGGTCACACCGACATTACGTTATACCCTAACCCTAACCATATCGGTCCTACCGAGTTGCATCTCAGTCCCACCGAAAACCCTAACGGTCACTAGGTTTGCTAAATCGGTCCGACCGAGTTTTTCAATTCGGTCTCACCGAGATTGGTAAATTGTGTGTAATGGTTAGTTTTTGTGTGGAGGATATATATACTCCCCACCCACTCTTCATTCGTGGAGAGAGCCATCAAAACATACCTACACTTCCAATACACATTTTCTGAGAGAGAACCACCTACTCATGTGTTGAGGCCAAGATATTCCATTCCTACCATATGAATCTTGATCTCTAGCCTTCCCAAGTTGCTTTCCACTCAAATCTTCTTTCCACCAAATCCATATCCTGTGAGTGAGACACTTGAGTGTTGGGGAGACTATCATTTGAAGCACAAGAGCAAGGAGTTCATTTGTTACTTCTTGGAGAGTGGTGTCTCCTAGATTGGCTAGGTGTCACTTGGGAGCCTCCGACAAAGATTGTGGAGTTGAACCAAGGAGTTTGTAAGGGCAAGGAGATCGCCTACTTCGTGAAGATCTACCGCTAGTGAGGCAAGTCCTCGTGGGCGATGGCCATGATGGGATAGACAAGGTTGCTTCTTCGTGGACCCTTCGTGGGTGGAGCCCTCCGTGGACTCGCGCAACCGTTACCCTCCGTGGGTTGAAGTATCCATCAATGTGGATGTACAATAGCAGCACCTATCGGAACCATGACAAAAACATCCGTGTCTCCAATTGCGTTTGAATTCTCCAAACCCGTCCCTCTACATTCTTGCAAGTTGCATGCTTTACTTTCCGCTGCTCATAGACTCTTTGCATGCTTGCTTGAATTGTGTTAAGATTGCTTGACTTGTGCTAAGTTAGCTAAAATCTGCCAAAGACTAAAATTGGGAAAAGGAGAGATTTTTAATTGGTCAAGTAGTTTAATCACCCCCCTCTAGACATACTTTCGATCCTACAAGTGGTATTAGAGCTTTGGTCTCCATTTGCTTTGATTTCCATACCTTTTGGTGGTCATAGCCTTGGTTTCACAACCTAGGAGAGTATGGCGTCTAGCGAGGGAAATTATCACCGTAGAGGTCCTTACTTTGATGGCACTAATTTTGCTAGTTGGAAGCATAAGATGAAAATGCATATTTTTGGACATAACCCCGCCATTTGGGCTATTGTGTGTGTTGGCTTGCAAGGTGAATTCTTCGATGGGAGAGAACTGAATCGTGAAGCTACCGCGGACGAGTTGAAGATGCTACAATACAATGCTCAAGCTTGTGATATCCTCTTCAACGGATTGTGCCCCTAAGAATTCAAAAAAATTAGCCGTCTTGAGAATGCAAAGGAAATTTGGGATACTTTGATTGATAT
The DNA here is from genome assembly GCF_056163025.1 of Triticum urartu. Classification (NCBI taxonomy): domain Eukaryota; kingdom Viridiplantae; phylum Streptophyta; class Magnoliopsida; order Poales; family Poaceae; genus Triticum; species Triticum urartu. The sequence goes on along the minus strand of NC_141875.1, from coordinate 318,377,938 downwards.
GCACGAAGGTACCGACTCCATCAAGGAATCCAAGTTAGATGTGCTTCAAAGTCAACTTGACAAGTTCAAAATGAAGGATGGTGAAGGTGTCGCCGAAATGTACTCCAGGCTTGCTCTTATCACAAATGAGATTGCCGGCTTAGGAAGTGAAGAGATGACCGACAAATTCATCATCAAGAAGATCCTAAGAGCCTTGGATGGAAAATACGATACCGTATGCACATTGATCCAAATGATGCCAAATTACAAAGATCTCAAGCCAACGGAAGTCATTGGAAGAATTGTTGCTCATGAGATGTCACTCAAGGATAAGGAGGAGCTCCATAACAAGTCAAGTGGTGCTTACAAAGCCTCATGTGAAGCCCGCACATCATCAAGTGAGAAACAAACCTTCAATGAACAATTGAGCCTAATGGTGAAGACCTTCAACAAGTTCTACAAGAGTAGAAGCAAGGAGAGAAGTTCCAAGTCAAGGTCCTACAATGACAAAAGATCTTCTAGTCGAGAGCGAAACTGCTACAATTGTGGAAGACCCGGACACTACTCCAATGAGTGTATGGCTCCCCACAAGAGAAGAGAAGATTCTCCCAAAAGAAGAATGAGAAGAGAAGAATCACCATCAGCGATAGAAGGAGTAGGGATGATTGATATGAACGAAGACCCTCTCGGAGAAGCAAGGATTCGGAAAGGAAGGACAAGTCATCAAGGAGCTACACAAAACGAAGACATCAAGCTCATGTTGGTGAATGGGTATCCGGTTCTGACTCCGACAATGACTCCGAGAGAAGCTATCACTCTGACTCTGAATATACTCAAGATGAAGGTGTTGCCGGACTAGCACTTGTGTCAACCAACTCCTACGACATATTTGATTCACCAGATGAAGGAATTGGAAGATGCTTCATGGCCAAAGGTCCAAAGGAATGACACCCCGAGTATGTTGATTTCAATAGTGATGAAGATGACTTGTTAGGTGACGATGAGTTACTTGTTGACAACTATAGTGATGAATACTATGATGAAATGAATGACAATGATAAGGAGAAGATTGAGTCTCTAACTAAAGAACTAAACACTCTTAAGTTAGCTCATGAAACTATCTTAGGAGATCATCGAGAACTTTTAAGGACTCATGAGAAATTATGTTATGAAAAGCTCAACCTTGAGCAAGAGCATGAGTTCTTAAAGGCAATCAATGATGATGTTCGCAAGAAAAGTTCTTCTTACATTGCCAAGCGTTTACTCTTATCCACTTACATGCCTCAAGTCAAGTCTAGTAACAAGAACAAGAAAGATTCTTCTTCTAGTAGTAACAATAATCATGCTAAATCCAATGTTGTTGCTTCTAGTAGTTCTCTTGATTGCACTAACGATTCTCTTAGCCAAGTTACACTTGAGCAAGAAAATAGCTTATTGAAGGGAATTATAGAGAAAGGTGTTTACAAGAGCCTTGCCGGGAGTAAGCAATTCGAGGAAATTGTACGTAAGCAAGGAAGGCACCAGAAGAATCAAGGTATTGGTTTTGAAACAAAGTTCAATGCCAATGGAGTTGAGTGGGAAGAAGATCAATACCCCAAGACGAAGTTTGTTCCTCAACAAGAGAAGTATGATCCTACTTCATCCAAAGGGACACAAGCTCAAGATGATCTTCCACCACAAGACCACAAGCAAAAAGGCAAGGACAAGCTTCAAGAGGAAATTAGTGCATTTGAAGAAGCTCCTAAGGCCTTGGTCAAGTGGGTTCCCAAGACTACATCAAGTTCCACTTCATCGAGTACAACTACAACTCTGAGGATTCCCATCAAGATGGTGTGGATCCCGAAGAAGAAGAACTAGAGAGTTCTTGAGGTTGACTCTGCCAACATACTTAACTCTTATCATTTTGGCAAGAACCTGTGCAATCAACTTCCACATCATGCACTAGTTCAAGGAGTCACAAACCCTCTTGTTGGTAAGACAGGGGACAAGGTAACCTAAAGCTTTCATAGACATCATCTTGTGTGTGCATCACTCTATGTCTATGGATATCCTTGTTTGTTCCTTGTGGGACTAACCCATGTAGGTATTGACAGTGCAACTCACTCCAAAGGATAGCTCCAAATGATCTACATCAACATAGAGCATCCACATCTTCAACACCTACATGAAGTCATCATCGACAAAACCCAAGGTTAGTTTATCCCTCTTAGGGGGGATCTCACATCTAGGATGAGCTTTACTCTAACAATTGAGTTAAAGCAACTCTAATGGTGTGAACACAACAACGCTTTATGTAAAAGTGATAACCCCACTTGTGCTTAAACGATGAGTATGACCTATGATCAAATGTTCTCATTTGACTCCTAAGTCTGTATACTCATATATAGATGACCTAGTCATCGCCAATTGCTTGATAGATGCTAGAATTGTTTGTGCATGCTTTTCCACATATTTCATTTGTCATTTTATTGTGTGAGCATGTTGGTTGCATAATTTACTCGTTCGAGGACATCCACTTGTTGTTTTGATTGTTTGGTTTCCTTTTCTTTTGGCCAAGTGGATGGACAAGAATGCCTAAGAACCTTCTCTAGCTATCTATGCTTTTCTCGTCTCAAACTCTGTTCATGCTGCATCACAAAATTTGATCAAGTCACATTCGAACCACTCTGTGTGAGGAGCACTCGGAGTCCCCGATAAGTCATAGATTTAAACTTCCAAAACTTCTTTGTGCATTTCGGTCTGACCGATTCACCCATTTCGGTCATACCGAGATCACTAAGTCGATCTAGGTTTTCAATCTCGGTGCAACCAATTTGAACTTTTCGGTCACACCGAGTTTTAGTAATTGCTTGCAGTTATGAATCTCGGTGCCACCGAGTTGTTCCACTCGGTCACACCGACAGGGTCAGGCTATATATATCCACGAGTAAAATTTTGGAAAACTTTCCGAACCTCCTCGACCCGCGCTTAGCCTGCTCTGCCTCCAGGGTCTCCAGATCGTCCTCCTCGTCGCCAGCCGCCTCCTGCCGCTGGTCTCCACCGCCGTCAACGGGAATCAACCCCGCCATTGCCGCCGTAGCGAGTTCATCGCCGAACTAGGGTATGAACTCGATGACTGTGCTATCCCTATCTGATTCCTAGCACATTGTGTTCGCCATGTATCTTGCCACGATTGAGATCATTCTATCCAGCCAAAACACTCCGTAGATTAGAGATGATTTGAAAATTTAGGGTTAGGCTTCCGCCGAAACCATCTCGGACCCACCGAGTTGTGGAACTCGGTACCACCGATTCGGCTAAGGCCATTGCACATGTGATTCTCGGTCTGACCGAGAATTGCAAATCGGTGTGAAACCCTAGCAGTCTCGGTGCCACCGAACTGTGACTCGGTCTGACCGAGTTCACTAGTTTAGGTTCCAACAGCTGCTTCGGTATCACCGAGTTTACAAATCGGTTGATCCGAAATGCTTTCTGTGGAAAACTAAAACTAAGTTTTTGACTCATTCTTTTGCAAAAACCTCTGCATTTTGTAATGCTTATCCACTCTATCTCATCTATATCTATTCACAGGGTCTGCTGTCAGTGTTTGCAATATGTCTGATCAGAGTGACAGCCAGAACAAGTCAGTGGAGAAGGTTCACTTGAGTGAGGGCACTAGTCCCTCGAGCAGCTCAGATGATGGTAGCAGGAGCACCCCAAGCAACTTACCCAAAGCTTCCACCAGGGCCAGCAAGAAAAGAACTTCAGAGTCAGAGGATGAGGACTATGTGGCTGAGGAAGAATAAACCACCTCAAAGAGAAAAGTGCTGAAGAAGGAATATGGCACAGCTGCTGCCACCAAGCCAGGCATGAAGCAAAAGGTTCCTGCCAAGAGAATTCCAATGTCTAAGGCCAGATCATCTACTCAAGAGACTTTGGGATCTGCACCCAAAGAGCAGGTTATGGCAGAGAAGAAGAGGAAAGAGAGGGTAAAAAAGAACACTGCTAGAGTGCTTGGGAGATCCTCAATCATGAGAGATTCTGAAGAGGAAGAGGAAGAAGATGCTACACCAGCACCCAAAGCTCAGAAGCTTATGGGTGATGGCATCAGGGCAGGGGTTGTTCCATCTAAGCCTAAGACTGCTCCTAAGGCTGCTGCTCCGGCTCCAAAGCCAAAACCAAAGAGGATCACCAGGAACATCCCTGCTGAGGAGAAGAACAAGGCCCCAGTGCCTGAAGCCGAAATAGAAGAAGAAGATGATGATTCACATGTCTTGAGGAAGATAAAACCAAAAATCCCATATCACAATGATGCTCATCCAGTTGCTGAGAACATGAAGATCAAGAAGGACTCAGGTCTGAGGCTATGGAGAGAGTCTGATCCATATGCCACCAGGAGAAGGACTGCTGTGGACTACAGGTTCCATACAAAGGAACAACATGATTTCTATGAGACCATCTTGCTTGACAAGAAGCCCATAGTGTGTGACATGAGATGGGTCGACTGGGAGTACATTAGGGAGAATGATGAACATTATCCAGGTGTGTATGACAGTTTCAAGGCGTGTGGAGTCGATGAGTTTGTGGCTCAGAAGCTCACAAAATGGAATGATGAGCTCATCATGCAGTTCTACTCCACAGCTCACTTCTACCCAGAGGGAAGGATTGTCTGGATGTCTGAAGGTACGAGGTACCAGTCAACAGTTGCAGAATGGGCAAAGTTGATCAGTGCTCCAAAAGAGAGTGAAGATGACTTGGATGTCTATGCCAAGAATAAGAAGGATCACAACTCCATGGCACACTTGTACAAGGAGATCACAGATGCTACTCTTGAGACACATAAGTTTGGATCTGTACATTATCTTTTGTCAGGCTTGCCTACTATCAACTGGATCCTCAGGCACAATCTCTTGCCGAAGTCAGGTGATCATAGGATGATCAGAGGCCATGCAATAAACTTGCTTCATATCTTTGATGTCCCACAGAAGTTCAAAGTCATGAGCCTTATAGTTGAAATTATCAAGAGGACAGCTGCAGATCAGAAGAGGAGTTGTGGGTATGCCCCACAGATCCAGGAGCTGATTAACTCCAAGATGGGCACAGGCACATATCTGCTGGACAAGGAGCACCTGCCCATCTACCTAGAATTTGAGGACAACACTGTTGAGATGGATGAAAATGAACCATCTTCTGTGCACGCACAAGCCAAGAAGGAGAAGGCAAAGGCTGAAAAGGCTGCAAGGATGCCAACTACTGAAGAAGCATCTCAGTATCTTCTGAAGAGCAAGCAAGATTAGCTTGGCTACTTGATTTCCTCCACTCTGAGGATTGAGAAGGGACTGGCCACCCTGACTCAAAACCAGGAGAGCTTGGAAAGGATCATGGAGCAAAAGTTCTATGACTTGGATGTGAAGGTAACTGAGATCCAGTCTGTTGTGGAGCAACTTCAGGAGGATATGCAGGAGAGGAAGGGAAAGACAACCACTGATGCATTTCCCAGAGTGCTTAGAGCTCAAAGGTCTGCTGCAGTGCCTGTTCCAAACACCAGGGCCACTTCATCTACACCAGCTACAGCTTCAGTGCCACCAACTCCAGCACCTACTCCATCAGCTCCATCTACTTCGACTGAAGCCTTCGTTCTTGGAGTTATCCGGACACCACCACCTGAAGACCAAGCCTGAGAGACGTTTTAGTGCTATGCATTTTCTAGGAACTTTTTGGTAACTTGTTGCCAAAGGGGGAGAAAAATGTATAGATCATAGGCTTCGAGAGAGAGCGTTGCTTTTTATTCTCTCTTGCTTTGGTGGTTGAACTTTATTTGCTTTGCTTGTTTGAGATACTTTCTGTCTGTGAGATACTTGGATGATCACGTGTGTTTGATCATATGCTACCTTAATGCTTGTTGGATGACATTATCATTTTATCCCTATATGATCATTCACTTTGCTTGGTGATGAGTGCATGTATTTAATTATTATCATTTTGAGCGCTCCACCAAGATGTATGTGACATGGAAGATTAACCCATGAGCCTAATTCTCTGTGCATTTGCAGTCCAAAGCAAATCATAAACTATGCACAAATATAGGGGGAGCTCTTGCTTTTCACATACTTCTCAAAGCGACAATGTTTTTAACTCTTATTATCATTTGTCGAAACTTTGATCTATATGTTTTCATCAATTACCAAAAAGGGGGAGATTGAAAGTGCAACTATCCCTAGGTGGTTTTGGTAATTCCTAGCAACATATAGCTCATTGAGCTAATGCTATTCCAAGATTAATATTTCAGGAAAAGCTCAATGAATGTCATGGCATGGATGAGGAAAGTGGACCCCTCAAAATACTAAGGACAAAAAGATTGGCTCAAGCTCAAAGCTCAAGACTCTACATTTTATATTTTAGTGATCCAAGATCACATTGAGTCTATAGGAAAAGCCAATACTATCAAGGAGGGATGAGGTGTTGTTTAATGAGGTTCTTGCTTCATAGTGCTTAGTGCTATGCTCCAAAACCCTCAACTACCTTCCCACATCCACATATGACCTAAACCAAAAGTCAAACTCGGCCCCACCAATTCCTTCTATACGGCGCCACCGAGTTTCAAACGTCATAGCCACTGCCACAAACCCTAGGCAAATCGGGCTCACCGATAGGGATTTCAGTCACACCGAGATGGGGTTGTAATCTCTCTATTTCCCTTCATAACGTTTCAGTCCTACCAAGATGAGCGATCGGTCCCACCGAGATTGCAATGTAAACTCTTTGTTTCCCTTTTGTAACATTTTGGTCCCACCGAAATGAGCGATCGGTCCCACCGAGTTTACCTGACCAACTAGCTGGTTAACTTATTACCAAAATCGGTCTCACTGAGTTTGTGTAATCGGTCAGACCGAGATTACGTTATGCCCTAACCCTAACCATATCGGTCCTACCGAGTTGCATCTCAGTCCCATCGAAAACCCTAACGGTCACTAGGTTTGCTAAATCAGTCCGACCGAGTTTTTCAATTCGGTCTCACCGAGATTGGTAAATTGTGTGTAACGGTTAGCTTTTGTGTGGAGGCTATATATACCCCTCCACCCACTCTTCATACGTGGAGAGAGCCATCAGAACATACCTACACTTCCAATACACATTTTCTGAGAGAGAACCACCTACTCATGTGTTGAGGCCAAGATATTCCATTCCTACCATATGAATCTTGATCTCTAGCCTTCCCAAGTTGCTTTCCACTCAAATCTTCTTTCCACAAAATCCATATCCTGTGAGAGAGAGAGTTGAGTGTTGGGGAGACTATCATTTGAAGCACAAGAGCAAGGAGTTCATCATCAACACACCATTTGTTACTTCTTGGAGAGTGATGTCTCCTAGACTGGCTAGGTGTCACTTTGGAGCCTCCGACAAAGATTGTGGAGTTGAACCAAGGAGTTTGTAAGGGCAAGGAGATCGCCTACTTCATGAAGATCTACCCCTAGTGAGGCAAGTCCTTCGTGGGCGATGGCCATGATGGGATAGACAAGGTTGCTTCTTCATGGACCCTTCATGGGCGGAGCCCTCCGTGGACTCGCGCAACCTTTACCCTCTGTGGGTTGAAGTCTCCATCAACGTGGATGTACGATAGCACCACCTATCGGAACCACGACAAAAACATCCGTGTCTCCAATTGCATTTGAATTCTCCTAACCCTTCCCTCTACATTCTTGCAAGTTGCATGCTTTACTTTCCGCTGCTCATAGACTCTTTGAATGCTTGCTTGAATTGTGTTAAGATTGCTTGACTTGTGCTAAGTTAGCTAAAATTTGCCAAAGACTAAAATTGGGAAAAGGGTAGATTTTTAATTGGTCAAGTAGTCTAATCACCCCCCTCTAGACATACTTTCGATCCTACACAAGTAATCCAAGGTGTCTTCGGAGTGGTACACATGCAAAAAGAGCAAACACAAATGACACTCGGAAATACAATGGTTAGCGCACACAAAGTGTCCAACATGTAAGAATGAGTCCGTGCGACAAGATTGAGCATGACAAGGTGCATGAAGCTTATCCAAAAGATATGGAATGGTATGCAAAGCATTCATGGGAGCAAAAACATTCATTATGCACACAAATGTGTTGTGAATATGATCAATGCAACCATGGTGCAAAATGATGTCATAGTGAGACGGTTTATCAATAGCATGAATATGGTAATGGATGCTTAATGTGATGTGATCATGCAATTGATGGTAGGCAATAAGATCATGATGTATGAATATGCCATCAAGGAATATCACAACAAATTTGCTAAGGAAATGTACAAGCTCATATATCATGGATGACATAGAAAGACAAGATGCAACAAGGCAATCATAATATGAGTCAATCCATGTATAAGATGCAAATTTGTTATGGGTGGTGTTGTACCAAAGCTCGATGTCGTGGCACTCCTCAACTTCAAGGTCCATAGGGTCCATCTCCAATGTCGGTCCTCCATCCAATAGGTGTATCATGTAGACAAGAAGAAGGAAGCAACAATGAAAGAGTGACCCATCCAATATGCATAAGTGAAGATGGCTCAAAGGGAAAGAGGCCACCTTTATGAGAATGTCTAAAATGTTGGTGTCGCACATCGTGTACGCCTTCACATGAGCAAGTTGTCTCATGATGGTACCACCTTGTGAATCCTTCAAAACGAAAGAACATAACAAACACTTGGAAAAAATAAATGAGGTTAGCAGAAGTGCAAAACCTATCATTCATGTGGTAACATACCCAACAAGTGTATGCATCATGCTCATCATAAGAAAGTACAAGGGAGCATTTGATAGTATGGAGGCATATGATGCGAGAACAACCAAATACAATAGGCTCAAGTAAACAAGCATGCATCACAAGTAATATGTACAAGTCTCCGAGATCAATAAGCATAGATGCAACAATTAGAGGCAAGCGACAATGAACAAGATGTATAATGTGAGAGGCATGAACATATATGTCATCAACCCAAGAAAGCGAGTAAGAATGGAAAATGGGTGGTGCGACAAAGCAAGCAATCATACTGATCAAGTCAAGCAGGCTAGTAGTGCGAAGATGCAACATACTAGAAGAGATCATGTCAAGCATGTCATGGGTGCAAATAGTGTGCATGAATAATTCACATGACATAGCACACGCATGAAAGCAAGATATGAGCAAAATATCATCAATGTATTGGTTAGAGGCCATATGTAAATATCAATGGGACATCATGACTCTCCCAACACAACAAGCAACAATAGCATGAGGCACATGGTAAACATGGCAATAGCAACAAGGATCTCCATGAAGCATGCAAATACACATATGAGTAGTAAAATGGTGAATCATGGGTAGATGCAAGCAAGGGTCACAATTGCATGGCAAAATCATGTAAAGAGGCACAACATGCATAGTGAACACAATAGAATGGGCACAAGGTAACAAGTGATATATAGCCCATAGTCGTGTGAGAGCCAAGTAAAAGGAATGCGTGAAGTCGTTGCGCAAAGAGAATGGTGGTAAGGATAGTCCACGGGATCCCAAGTCATCTTTGCTCTCAAGAGCTCATTTCATCAACTCTTGGGATTGAGAGGTTGACGAGTATACATGAGTACCTACACAAAACAAAGGCAAAGGATAAACTGTGTGTGCGTGGTATATGTACACATCATCCATCATGATGCATAGGTGCATGTGTTGGTTAGCACAAAATATCCAATGCTCAAATGAATGAGATGCATGATATAGAAACATGTCATCCATCATGAGAGGTTTGTTATTATGTATAGCATAATGGAGACTCAAATTATGTAATGCATCATGGGAAATATCTAGAGCATTGTTATGCGTGGAATGCATATGGTGCAAGCAATTATGAGAATCATGCAAAGTATGGAATGCATCAAAATATCCTAATATGTATGAGGAAATTATGGGGGTCTCCTAATTAGCATTAATGGAAACATCACATGGAGAATATTGACAACATCCAAAACAAAGCATATTTGGTTCTATGTGATCATGGCATGGCATAGTAGATGAAATGCGCAAATCATGTAAAGGAAGCATGGAAATATCATCACATGAAAAAACAAAAACCAATGACCATCATCTCGTCATCTATGCCATAAGTGCAAATGGGATTTATTTTAATGCGGCATGCATAGTTACGATGTTGAGACTGAAATGATGCAATATGGGAGATCTCACTCATAGCATATGACACGTTCAAAGGATTGTCGAACATGATGTGACCAATAAAATTTTCACATGATATCCTATGGAGCATAGCATCACAACTAGGCAAATCAACATGCTCATCATCATATTCATCATAAATGGGTAAGTCATGACCTGAGTAATTCGCACTAGGATGAAGCATGGGAATAGGTGGATCAACATCATGCAAGCAATCATTGGTGAGATAGTCCACTAGTGGGACAAGAGAAACACCATCACCTATTTTACCTTTGGAGCATCGCTCATGTGTTGTAGGTGAGGTGTCGAAGACCAAGTCGTGGTCATCTTCATCTTGAGGAACCATGTGGGGGGTGCACCATCGTCCACCATGGCCTAGCACCAAAGAAGAAAACACACTCAGAGTAGAGGTTAAGTCGTTAGAAATCATAGTGGCCTCACGTGCCGTGTAAACTACCTCACTCACTCCCGGTAAGATGCTCTCACTCGTATGGTTGGTGGAGTAACTCAAATGGCTCTCAACCTCACATGGGATGTGTGGCATGCTCTCAAGTGTGGGGCTAGTGGTAGTCACACTCGTCCTCTCATAGGAAATGCTCTCAATGTCACGTATGGTGGAGTCACTCATCTCACTCATGGGGTGGTGGCTCTCCTCACATGGCAATTGGGGCATCTCGTCATATGTGGGTGTTGGAGAGATGTAGGTGCAAATGTCTCCATGCTCAATCATGTCGTAGTCCCAGCCGTGGATGAAAGCCGAAGATGGCACATCATCACTCTCCTCTAAGACCAAAGATAAGGTCTCATTTGCGGTCTCGTATCTTGACTCGGAGAATGAGTCCTTTTGGGACGACGTCTTCATGTAGTTGAAGAGGTTCATTCTCGTCGCCGTGGTCGAAGGGGGTGGCCCTTGCGCGAGCTTCTTGTCATCGTCTTGTTGTTGGAGGCCCATATGATGTGCAACCTCATAGCTCGTCTCCATGACCGATGGGAATTTCCCATGCTCGGCCATCGTCCTTGAGGGGCTTCCGAAGATGGAAGTGTCACCGCGCTTGTAGGTGGTCGCCTCATTTGTGAAGATGTCGATGTAGGCGAACTCATGGGAAGTAGGCAAAGATGTCGTACGTCCAAAGGCGAAGATGCCTTGAGAACACTTGGAGAAGATGCCGAAGTGGTTGGTGGAGCCGTAGCTCCGTCTTGGTGGTGCTCGTCTCGCAGTCTTCTCTTTTGCTCATGAAGCTTGGACTTGGCATGAAGTAGGGCTTATTGGGACTTGTGAATTTGTGCTTGGCGAGCATCTTCATGATGATGGTGTCGTTGTCGTGCTTGAGCTCGATGGCGTTCATCGTCGTCGTGCACATGATGCTTGGAGGTGACTTGACCTTCATGATGGTGTGGATCACGAACGTGATGGTGGTCGCCATGGAGATGTGGACGTGGACGACTTGCGCTTGCATCAATTTTGCGCTCTGAAGACTTGTGACATGAACGTCGCCGCCTTGAGGATGATGAAGGGGAAGAACGGTTGATCAACAAGGTCCGAATCTCCTCCATCCTTACATCTTGCTCCTCCTTTTGTGCGGAAAGCTTGTTGTCGATGTAGTCCCATTTCCTTGCTTCGGAGTGACGAATTTTGATGGAGAGGTTCTCGATGCGCTCTCGCAATCTTGATTGTGCGCCTTGCATTTGTTGTTGTAGATCGGAGATTGACGCTTTGGTGATATAGTTATTCACGCCGTCGTTGTTGTGGAAGACCGGAGATGAAATGCCTTGCCTATCCATCACAATACTCTAGCAAATATGAGTGGAGAAAGGAGAAGACCTATACCAAATGTACCTTGACCGATGTTGAAGATGGATCAATGATCACTCAATGATGTAACAAGGAAATAGCACAATTGGTACCAATTCTTGTCGGTTTCTCACACCTACACAAATAAGGCTCATGGTGGAGCTTGGTGAGGATAGTGGCACAAAAATTTGATGCAAAATGTTAGCAAGAGTCAATAATGTTGAAAGAGATTCACAAATTCGCAAGTGAAACAAGTAGACCAATAGCAATGAATGGCACGTGGAAACGCACACATGGATAGATAAATGGGGTCGTGTAACCAACAATGAGCACAAAATGTGGAATCCACGGAAAACGCTCGTGTTGCACAACTCAAGGGAGTCTCTAGCACGATTGCTCAATAGGTGGATACGACACTTGTGCACAACCTATAAGATGCAAAATGTATCAACTTTCTATCCCAAGTATGCTATGTATGATGTTCTGGTGGTATGATCCAAGATGATAGGATATGACAATCTTATATGCAATGTGGTATGATGCTATGGCACTTTCTTACAAGCTTCTTTGCTCTTTGCTCTTTTGCTTAAAAGCTTATTCTTTTTTTATGGCCACAATGCAAAATGCACAAACCAAGATAGCAATTATGTATATGCGAGAACAAACTTGAGGCACACGATATGATATGATACCAAAATGATACCGATATGGTATGGTATGTATGTAATGGAAGGTGTAGATCACTAATGTGCACAAGTAAGGTTGCCGGCAATACTCAAAGGCTAGTCTCGATAGGCAAGTGACGCAAAATGGGCTAGGGGTTATCAATGCAATTACAAGTGAATATACAATGGAGGGATACCGCAATACCAAGATGATATGGAGGTTACCGTCCGCAATGATGATGAGTGGCGGTGTTCTTGATGTAGATACCAAGATGATGGAGACTTGTCCCTAAGTAGCCGAAACACCTTAGGAAACGGAAAAACCGCGAACTCAAAATCTCAAATGTCAAATGGTGGTAGCGGGAATGAGGTGGTGGTTGTGGAAGCTCAATGGGATTGCAGAAATGCAATGATGGGATTTGAGATGCAATGCAGAAGTGGAGGGTAGGGTGGTGTACTATACACAGTGTCGGAGTTGGAAGCATGGTCCCTGAGTAGCCGAAACACCTTAGGAGACACAAACCACAACTCAAACAAGCTCAATCAAAATTGGGTTAAGTTGGGTTGGCGGAAGTGTATGGTGGGCAAGCCTATGCGGAATTTATGGTGGTGGTGGTGGTTGATGAGGAAGAAGCCATCCCTAAGTAGCCTAAACACCTTAGGAGACTCAAATCACAACTCAAACAACCACAAATATGATGGGGAACAAAATTGGTTAGGTTACGGAAGGCTATGGTGGAAGCCCTAGGCAAAGATGCCAAAGTTTCAAAATTTTGATGGAGTCAAATGGTGATGGTAGTATTTTTGTGGTAAGGGGGATGTCAATAGCTTCAAAACGAGCTAAACAACGTCAAAAATGGACTCCGGATGAATTAGTTACAGGGGCCGGACATCCGGGGCTCGGGCCGGATTTCAGGGACCTGATGTCCAGTACCGCGCGCGAAAATGTGCTCTAGGAGCCGGATGTCCGGCCCGATGGCCCTGATGCCTGGCATGAGGCCCGGATGTTTGGCCCGACGATTCCAGATCTCGTTTGGGGCGGAAATTTTCGAATTTGGGGCGGAAATTGATGATTCCAAGGGCAAAATTGATGAGATTTCGTGGATGGAAGGTGGGGAAATTTGGGGGAAAGATAGATCTACTCAAGACACAATGAATCCATGGATCAAAGTCAACAAATCACAAAAAAAATTGGGGCCATTTTTGGTGGCGCTATTTTTCGTGGATGGATGTCCGGGGCTTCGGGAGGAGCCGGATGTCCGGCATGATGTCCGGGCTGCACTAGGCCTTTGCGGTGCTCTCTGGATGGCCGATGCCAGATTTCTGGGGGTCGGGACGGATGTCTGGGCTGGACCGGATGTCCGGGCTGGAGCCGGATGTCCGGCCGCTGTAGCAGCTGGCCCTTCTTCCTTCTCATTCCTTCACTTTCGTGCACGCTTGGCCTTGGTCCTTGGGATCTCCATGGTCTCCTCGGGTGTACCTGAGTATGCACAAGGTCCGCGCTTGAAGTAGCATCCATGTCTTACGTGCGGAAACGGAAGATTTGGAAAGGAGCAAGTTCACCTTAGGTCTGAAGGCGTATGCTTGAGTGTACATGTGGATGATCATAGGATGCTCCGCATCAGATTAGCTGAGCACACTCTTAACGTGGATCCTAAATTTAAGTCGGTCAAGTAGTTTCTTTGCCATTTCAATTAAGAGCGGCGTAAGGCCATCGGAGAAGAGGTGGCTCGACTCTTGGCAGCCAGGTTTATTGTGGAAGTTTTTCATCCGGAGTGGTTGGCTAACCCGGTGCTGGTGCTTAAGAAGAATGACACTTGGCGTATGTATGTTGATTACACAGACCTTAACCAAGCCTGTCCAGCTGATCCGTTTTCTCTCCCTCGTATTGACCAGATTGTTGATGCCACGGCGGGTTGCGAGAGCTTATGTTTCCTGGATTTTTATTCTGGTTATCATCAGATCAAGATGGCAGACAAAGACCAATAGAAGACGTCTTTTATCACACCTTTCGGAGCTTTCTGCTATGTCTCTATGCCTTTTGGGCTAAAGAGTGCCCATGCGACTTATCAACGCTGTGTTCAGAATTGCTTTCATAGTCAAATTGGGCGTAATGTGCATGCTTATCAGGATGATACTGTGGTTAAATCCAGGAAAAAGGAGACACTCTTGGATGATCTAAGGGAGACTTTTGACAATCTCCAGGTCTATAAGATGATGCTTCACCCTACCAAGTGTGTTTTTGGTGTACCTGCAAGCAAGCTCTTGGGTTTTCTGGTCTCAAAGAGAGGTATTGAAGCTAACCCAGAGAAAATTAAGGCTATAACTTCATTGGCTAAGCCGACGTGTGTTAACGACGTCTAGCGCCTGGAGGGTCATATTGCATCCTTGAGCTGGTTCATAAGCCGCCTGGGTGAGAAGGCGATTCCTTAATTATATGATGAAGAAAATAGATCATTTTGTCTGGAGTGACGCTGCTGATAAAGCATTTGAGGAGCTCAAAGAGCAATTAGCTGAGTCGCTCATCCTTGCGGCTCCATTAAGAAAGAACCCTTGCTCATGTATGTGGAAGCTAACAGTAAGGCTGTTAGTGTGGCTATTGTGGTGGAGCGCAAGGAGACGAGTAAGAAGTACCCAGTCCAGAGGCCGGCTTATTATGTCAGTGAGGTGTTGATTGAGTCCAAACAATGATATCCACACTGGCAGAAATTGGTATATGGAGTGTCATGGCGAATCACGAGCTGAAGCATTACTTTCTTGGTCATCCTATTACTTTGGTCAGCTTTGCCCCGTTAGGAGATATTATTCAAAACAGGGAGGCCACATGCTGGGTTGCTAAGTGGGCAATAGAACTCGAACCCCATGGTTTGAAATATGTGCCAAGAACAGCTATCAAATCTCAGGCTCTCATGGATTTCATCAATGATTGGATGGAGTTGCAGACGCCTGAGGAGAGGCCTGATAACACATATTGGACAATTCACATTGATCGGTCCAGGTAGCTAGAAGGCTCGGGGGCTGGGGTCATATTGACTTCCCCATGAGGTGACAAGTTTTGCTATGTCTTGAGGCTAATGTTTCCTTGTACTAACAATGCAGCTGAATACGAGGCTTTACTCCACGGCCTTTGCATGGATAAAGAGATGAATTTAAGCTGGGTCAGGTGTTTTGGTGATTCAGACCTTGTGGCTCAGCAAGTTTCTGGTACATGGGATTCAAAGGACTCGCTCATGGTGGCTTATTGCCAGGCGGTTCATAATATTGCTGGTCATTTCAAGGGTTATTAGGTGGAGCACCTTGATCGGAGGAAAAATGAGGCGGGTGATGCCTTGAGCCGGCCGGGGTCCCAACGTAAGCCGGTACCCCCTAATGTGTTTCTTGACGTATTGCATAATGCTTCAGTCAAGGTACCATCCGAAGAGGATCTTGCTATTCCTTACCGGAGGTGCAGTTGGTGGCGGCTCTCCATGCTATTCCTGATTGGACACTTCCCTACTTGGCTTATATGACCCGGGGTGAGTTACCTAAGGATGAAACTTTGGCAAGGCAGATTACCCGGTGGTCTAAGTCTATGACTATTGTCAATGGCGAGTTACACCAATGTAGCATAACAGGTGTGTTTAAGCATTGTGTTTCTCCCAAAGAGGGTCGTGAGATCTTGCATGAGATTCATCACGCCGGCTCAAAATCTTTAGTGGCCAAAGCTTTTTGTCATGGGTTTTATTGGTTGATGACTCATGCTGATGCAAAGGATATCATCAGTAAATGTAATGGCTATCAGAAATTTTCTCAACGGGCTCATGTGCCGGCTCAAGAGTTGAGGATGATTCCAATTACTTGGTTGTTTATAGTCTGGGGGCTTGATATGGTTGGACCTTTCAAGAGGTCTAAAGATAAGAAAACCCACCTATTGGTGGCGGTTGACAAATTTACCAAGTGGGTTGAAGCAGAGCCGGTCATGGCGGGTTACTATAATTCTGTTTGCATGACGTCATGGGAGAGTTACAGTGGTTTATTCATGGTTAAGCTTTGGAAGATAATTCACCAACTAAAGCAGTGAAGATTGCCATGAACAAGTTCAAATCAATCTGGGGCCTAATGTTGGGGATATAACCCTGAGGTGTTACCCGCCCAGGAGGAGCCGGGTTACACCGGCGGTGATTTAATATGAAGAAGTCCCAGGAAGAAGGCGGCTTAAGAGGTGGGCTTAGTGACGCCCAAAACATAGAAGTATGAGCCACCCGATGATGACTTGTCTGGTAAGGCAGGATGATTTAGAAACCGAGCTGGTCACGTTGTGTGATCTAGCTCGGATTCTTTTAAGCCGCCGGGCCTTGGCCTGTGTATATAAAGGAGAGACCCGGTGGCGGGTTAACTCAAGAAACAACTGATTGATAGCTAGGTCAAGCGTAACCCCTCCCTTGTAATCGAAACTCAAGCAATACAACTAGAAGAAGGATGTAGCCTTTTACCTCATTGTGAGGGGCCGAGCCCGGGTAAATTCTTGTGTCCTTTGTCCCGATTAAACCCTTTGAGCTAACCTACGTAGCGATGGCTCCACACCTAAGTCCTTTCAGAAGGGCATCTACCGTGTTAAATCGATGACACATTGGATAATATTCATCATATAATAGTCATAACCTAGGGCGACATAGAACTAGCTCTAGCTCATCAATGTAATGTAGGGATGTATTCCGTAAATAGTCAACCGTGCTTATGGAAAAGAACTTGCATGACATCTTTTGTCCTACCCTCCCGCGGCAGCGGGGTCCATAAGGAAACTAAGGGATATTAAGGCCTCCTTTTAATAGAAAACTGGAACAAAGAATTAACAGATAGTGAATACATGAACTCCTCGAATTACGGTAATAACCGGAAAGAATCCCAATTGTTTTCACTTTGGGGTATGCGGATCATAACACGTAATAGGTGCATATAACTTGCAAGATTAGATCAAGAACATAGATATATTGTTGAAAACATAAATGATTCAGATCTGAAATTATGGCACTCAGGCCCTAGTGACAAGCATTAAGCATAGCAAAGTCGTAGCAACATCAATCTCGGAACATAGTAAATACTAGGGATCAAGCCCTAACAAAACTAACACGATTACATGATGAATCTCATCTAACCCATCACCATCCAGCAAGCCTACGAAGGAATTACTCACTACTGGTGGTGAGCATCATGACATTGGTGATGGAGGATGGTTGATGATGACGAAGACGGAAGATCCCCCTCTCCGGAGCCCCGAACAGACTCCAGATCTGGCCTCCCGATGAAGAACATGAGGTGGCCGTGGCTCCGTATCGTAAAACGCGATGAAACTTCTTCTATTATTTTATTTCCCGGAAAATAGGAATTTATAGGACCGAGATTAGGGCCAGTGGAGCCTCATGGGCCCTACTAACCATCAGGGCGCACCAGAGGGGGGTAGCACGCCCTGGTGCCTAGTGGGCAGCTGGGGCCCCCTCCAGTTGATCTTGGCTCCAATACTTTTCTTTTATTCCAAAATAATTCTCCAAAAAGTTTCCCCCAATTTCGAGAACTTTTATTTCTGCACAAAAACAACACCATGTTAGTTCTGCTGAAAACAACGTCAGTCCGGGTTAGTTTCATTCAAATCATGCATATTAGAGTCCAAAATAAGAGGAAAAGCATTAGGAAAAGTAGATACGACGGAGACGTATCAACCGGTCGATCGACCGCATGGCCGTGGTGCACGCGCTTGCACACTGTTCCGTATTGATGATGTACTAACTATTGTGGTATAAGCACGTCCGCGATGCACACGCTTGCACAGGATTACATGTACTAGTACGATGTTCTTTTAAGTTTGACCAACCCTATATAAAAGTAAACTAAGCTTCCATACGCGCACTCATCAATATGATGCCATCACCGTTGCGCATGCGTACAATCGTTGTAGTACTGTATGGTGAAGTACAGTCGGTGCCAAGTGGGACCTGGCCCCACATGTCATCAGCACTACAACACCGTATGGTACTACACAGGATCTGAACCCTGCGTATGCCAGCGCCTGCTTGCTCTGGCCGACCATTTCTCACCCATCACCGCTGTGTCCCCGCCATCCCTGTGCCATGAAGTCGCAGGCTTGCCCCGCTCACGTTGTCTGCAGTCCCTCGTTGCGATGCCGACGCGCTGCCAAGCACGCGATCATGTGGAGCCGCGTCTATGCCCGCAGCGTAGGAAGAGGAGGACGAGTGCGTGCTCCAGCACGCTGGCGAGGAGGAGCTAGCGGGTCATTGTCGTTTCCGCCTACGCGGTGGAGGCCTGCATGGTGGCTGTCACGGCGGAAACCGGTCGTGCCTACGCCGAGCACGCAAACCGGGTGCGGACATGGAATCTACCTTCGAGACCTTGAATGCCATGTGGATCCTGCAATCTGCAGGAACAATTTGGTTCAGTCGACTCTTGTGAGCCATTGGATGCAATATGGACGACCAGAAGGTCTTCTTCAACCTCTGAAAATGATGCACTATTCATTTTCTCTCTCAACCATCAAGCCACCAGCCTGCCACAGGCCTAACCATCTGCCGTCGCCGCTCCGCCCTCCTTTGACCCGCCTCCCACCGCCATGCTCCCCACACCCCGCAATCCGTTCAACCCCGGGCACGATCCATTTTTTCCCGTGAACTGCGTCCCACACCCAACACTCATAAGATAGATCATGGGCACCCTGCCACCGTAATATAGATAGTGGGGTAGCTTCTCTGTCGTCTTCTTCCATTGCTCTGGTGAACTTGTTCTTCCATAAATCGACTAACCCAAATAATACTACTAGTATGTATTAAGTACAGTAGGAACGTGGATAAACGATTTGTAGTACCAACTATAAGAAGAACTATAGTAAGACATACTAGTACGTACTAAAGAGTTCAAATAACGAGAAAGAACACAACATAGTTCTGCTCGGGGCTCAAGACAACACACCCCTAAAATAAAACTAAGCAACTAGTTCGCTTGACACTGCAGTAGAACCAGCATGAGCAACGACATTGCCACCTTACTCGGAGTCCTCGTCCATGTCCTTGACTTCGTCCTCGTCCCTCTTCCTCTTCCTCTTCACCGATACTTATTTGCTTGAACTAGACACTGAGCTCTGGTTCTTCATCGAACCCTTATACATATTTAAACAAAGGTAGTGATGAGGATGTCAATACCATTGTTACACCCACAGCTCCTGCTGCGATACATACTGGACCAATTACTAGAGCTCGCGCACGCCAATTGAATTACCAGGTACTTTCATTTCTTGGTAACGATTCTAATGTTCATGATAATATGATGCTACCTAAATTGGATACATTTGTTTTGCTTACAAATGAGGGGCTAGCTTGGACAAGAAAGATGAACCTTGGAGCAAGTTCAAGCATGTAGATTATGGCATGCGCAAGGGGAACAAGAACGGAGTTACAAGTGATGATTCGAGCACTTTGAAGCCACCATAATGAGTGCATGAAGCCTTTGATGAAATATACAAGATGCCACTTCATAAATTTCATCTAGAGGCTATTCTAGGTTCCACATCACCTTATTTTTGGACCAGGCCCATGTAATTTCGAAATACTTGATTATAGGCTGTTTTCAGAGTCTGTATGTGTGGGGAAACAAGAGTTAGGGTTGGTTTCGGACCCCTCCTCCAAGGGCCATGAAATTCCCCCTCTTTCCTCCATATATACAGCCCTTAGGGCATCGTTTAGACTTTGGGGTTTTGTTTAGATTAAGAGTTTGCCATAGCTGCAACTTCACGTACTTCGTTTGTGTTCAACGACCAGACAAAGACGTCACAGAACCCGACCTTGATCAATAAAGCTTTCATCTTATATTCACAATATCCAGATTGCAATCTTAGTTTCTTGCTTGTTCTTCATTTGCTTACAGGAAATAGATCCTCGTGGTCAGGTTGATCGTGCTCTGGCGTGGTCAATAACCCTTCGGAAGTTGGTTTAGTGATTGCTAAGGTGCAGCGTCTCGCATGTTTGTAGTCGGATTGTCAAGGTTAACTCCCACAGAAAACGATAGCTATCTCATCGAAACATCGGGACACCCTCGCCTATATCAAGTGGTATCATATTTCCAGGTTGCTCGGTGAGATTTTACAGTTTTTTGTAGTTTAGATCGAGTCTGCTCTTCATACCTACAATCCACGAAAAGAAAAGAAAATTAGGGTTAGTTCATCATATCCGAACCAATCTGAGCCTTTGCATAATCTTCTTAGGGTTTTGCTTTGTTGAATTTGCGGTTGCATCGTCGTGTCTAGTTGCTGGTCTTAGCGTCTAATCCTTTAGAGTTTTGAGTTCTGTCACAGTTTGTCGCGCCGCCGCCGCACCATCGTCATCGCTGCTACCATATACCACCATCGCTGCCATATCCCACCACCGCTACCGTATACCACCACCGCTGCCATATTGATGAGGACATCAATACACACCTTTGCCTCTATCACATATCCCACCAACGCTGCCATATAACACGACCTCTGCCATATCATACCACTGCTACCATATACCACCACCGCTGCCATATCCCACCAATGCGCCATATGCCACCTCCGCCCTACCACCATATATCCATCACCAAACCGAGTTCTTTTCATATTAGGTTTGTTTTCAAGGTCCATCTATTTTCCGGTTCGTGTTTCCTTGCCTAGTAGTTTTAAAAAAAAGAGTCTGGAACCCCCGGCAGTTTTTAGGCCAAAATTTTGGCAGGCGAAAATATGTTTTTCCTATCCCGTTTTTAGGATTTTCTGAGTCTTTTGAGACACTCGCCATCATAGTGATTTTTTGTTGCACTTTTTCGTCGTCGATGCCCTGATTTCTGAAAAAAATAGTCAAAATTTTTTGTGCCTATCTTGTCAATTTGACTTGGGAAGAGTTTTGAGACACTCACCATTATAGTATTTTTCGCAAAAAAAGAGGAGCGCAAAAAAAAGAGCAAACAAAATTCCAGAGTGGGCTTTTCCCTTGTTTCTGTGTCGTGCCATGATTTTGTTAGTGTTCTAGGTTCGCGTCTCTACTACGGTCTAGCCTAACACTAGCACAGTACCGTCGTTGAGCGTTTAGTCAATTTTGCATCTCTGAATTGATTATTGCAGATCATTTTTGCTACCATATTATAAGCCTTCCCAGCTCCACATACATCTACGTCGTGCATTTGACTCTCCCTGGTAATCGCTCTATCCAAGCTTCGAGTGTTTTGACTACAACGGTTGCCAATCACCACCTGCCGCTTGGTAAGAACTGGTAAGAATTTGAGATTTGCTTGACGGGTTTGTGACACACTGTCACTTTCTAGTTGTATGTAGGATCGTATTGTTGTGAGTTTCTATTGCTGCTAACCATGGCAGGACCACAAGCCGATGAGATTGACTGGGAGAACATGACGAAGAAGGAGCTTCATGATAAATTTCAGCAAATGTTGAGTCAAGAGGTGGAAGACGTCATGGCCACCATCGGAAAGGCACTTGAGAGGATTGATGATGTTGTGAATACAATTGAAACCAAGTTGGACGCTGAGGGAGTCTTGGATTAAGGGGTCCTCGGGCGTCCGGGCTATGTGACGCGGGCTGGACTAATGGGCCATGAAGATACAAGGCAGAAGACTTCCTCCCGTGTCCGGATGGGACTCTCCTTGGTGTGGAAGGCAAGCTTAGCATGCGGATATGAATATTCCTTTCTCTGTAAACCGACTCTGTACAACCCTAGCCCCCTCTGGTATCTATATAAACCGGAGGGTTTAGTCCGTAGAGGCAATCATAATCATACAAGCTAGACAATTAGGGTTTAGCCATTACGATCACATGGTAGATCAACTATTGTAACCCCTATACTCATCGAAGTCAATCAAGCATGACGTAAGGTATTAACTCCATCAAGAGGGACCAAACTTGGGTAAAAACATCGTGTCCCTTGTCTCTTGTTACCATCAACCTTTAGACACACCGTTCGGGACCCTCTACCCAAGATCTGCTGGTTTGGACACCGACATTGGTGCTTTCATTGAGAGTTCCGCTGTGTTGTCGCCAGTAGGTTCGATGGCCCCATCAATCATCTACAAAAAATGCTGCCCTGAGGGAGGTCTTTCTACCCAGCCAGATCTTCGTGTTTGGCGGCTTCGCACTGCGGGCCAACTCGATTGGCCATCTAGAGCAGATCGATAGCTACGCCCCAGGTCACCAAATTAGTTTTGGAAATCTGGATTATGTCGCTGATATCCGAGGAGACTTGATCTTCCAAGGGTTCACGACCCCAACCTCCGCTCTGGCCTTAAATCCGAAGCGCGTCTCCAGGTCTGAAGACGGGATTCCTGAGCCCGTCGAACTCTCTGCAGCTATTAAGCCTAGTACTAGAGAGTCAGAGGAAGCAGTGTCACCGGCATTCATTATGAAGCCAAACTCTTCTCCAAACATTGACCCCGAGCCCTCGGAGTCAACATCATGTGAGCTCGGCCAAGGAGTTTCCTCCCCGCCGTACTCCACGAACTCCCTTCTCCCTGACCGAACCTCGCCTTTAAGCAAGGCTCTGGACTTAATGTGATCCCTCGTCATTACAGAGGAGCAACGTGCGTACTACGCCTAGACTGGACTAGGGGCTTAGAGCGGGGAATTTTATGTCCCACCCACCACCCACTTCATAGCCACTGTCGAGGACTTGACCGAGATGCTCGATTATGGCTCCGAAGACATCGATGGTATGGACGACGACGCCGGAGAAGAGCAGGCCCAAAACTCACTGTTTACCGGATAATGGACGACCACCTCTTCGTATGACGTGTACATGGTGGATACACCTAAAAACGGCGACGGCGATGATGAGAAAAACCTGGTTGAGGACGAACCTCCTAAGATACCGCTGAAACGTCGACGTCAGCGATGACACTCTAAATCGTGTCGCGGCAATAACAGCAACACTAGCACCAGAGACAATGATACTCCGGAGAACACCGAAGACCAAGAAGCCCCATCAGACCAACATCCGAACAAGACGATCGGGAGGACGGGCAATTGATCCCGACGAGCAAGCAGGGAACGAAGACTCGGAGGATAGCAACTATCTGCCACTCTCCGAAGACGACGTGAGCCTTGGCGATGTAGATTTTATCGTGCCAGAGGAACCCCTAGAGCAAGAGCGCTTCAAGCGCCAGCTAATAGCCACAACTAGAAGGCTAAAAAAGAAACAACAACAGCTGCAAGTTGACCAAGGTCTCCTCAACGACAGATGAACTAATGTCTTGGCAGCCGAAGAGTACGACCTCAAACGCCCAGCAAAGAGTTACCCGAAGCGTAAACTGCTACCCCAATTTGACGACGAGGTGCCGGAGCCCATACCGCCCGCACATAACGTGGCTGACAGACCAAACCGACCACCACGTGGCCAAGGCAGAACGGCAACTGAGGCCGAACACCAGCCCGCTCCACCTCGTAGTAAAAGCAAAAAAACAATGGATCGAGGGTATACATATGACCTTCGACAAGACCTGGAAAATAAAACTGGTCAAACCAGATCAATCTATGGATCGCGGGGTCACGCCTCGGCGCCATAGGACGGTTACCAATCCCGGCGCGGCAAATATAACCACGCCTCGGCTAAAAACCGCATACAGACTTCATCCGAGCTGCGCCGCGACACGGCCTGACATAGGGGCGCCGCACAGCCCCTATGCTTCACCGATGAGGTAATGGAGCACGAGTTCCCAAAAGGGTTCAAACCCATGAACATTGAATCATACGACAGCACAACATATCCCATAGTATGGATTGAAGACTTTCTTCTCCACATTCAGATGGCTCGCGGTGACGATCTACACACCATTAAATACCTCCCCCTCAAACTTAAGGGACCAGCACGGCACTGGCCGAACAGCCTACCAGAAAATTCTATTGGTAGTTGGGAGGACCTGGAGGACGCATTCAGAGACAACTTCCAAGGTACCTATGTTCGGCCCCCAGATGCCGATGACCTTAGCCACATAATCCAACAACTCGGGGAATCGGCCCGACAGCTTTGGACAAGGTTCCTAATAAAAAAGAACCAGATTGTGGATTGTACGGACGCAGAAGCCCTCGTGGCCTTCAAACATAGCGTCTGAGACGAGTGTCTCGCCCGACACCTTGAATCGAAAAGCCGAAGTCCATGGAAGCCCTCATCGCACTTATGACCCGTTTTTGCGCGGGAGAAGACAGCCGGCTTGCTCGCGGAAGCAATAGAACCAAAGACCCTGGTACCTCCGAAACCAGGGATGACAATGGCAAGCCACGACGCGACAAGGACAAGCGTCGAAACAACAATGAAGGAACGCAAGACACGGTGGTTAACGCCGGATTCAGCAGCTCCAAACCCGGTCAACGGAAAAAGCCATTCAAGGCAAACAAAGATGGCCCATCCAGTCTAGATAGAATACTTGATCGGCCTTGCGAGATTCATGGCACCCCCAATAAACCCACCAATCACACCAACAGAAATTGTTGGGTCTTCAAACAAGCCGGCAAGCTCAACGCCAAACACAAGGGAAAGGGGTCGCCAAGCGACGACGATGACCAAGAGCCTCGTCAGCCGAACACACCGGGACAGAAACAATTTCCCTCTGAAGTAAAAACAGTGAATAAGATATATGTCACACATACCCCTAGGAGGGAGCACAAACGCACACTATGGGACGGCTACGCCAGGGAGCCGGTCGCCCCCAAATTTAACCCATGGTCGGCTTGTCCGATCACTTTCGATCGAAAGGACCACCCAACTAGTATCCATCATGGAGGTTCGGCAGCCTTGGTCCTCGATCCAATCATCAGCGGATTCCATCTTACGTGAGTCCTCATGGATGGTGGCAGCAGTTTCAATCTACTTCATCAGGACACTATCCGCAAAATGGGTATTGATCCATCAAGAATCAAACCCACTAGAACTACCTTCAAAGAAGTAATACTTGGAAAGGACGCCCGCTGTACGGGCTCAATCACGCTGGGAGTAGTCTTCGGCTCTCCTGACAACTTCTGAAGTGAAGACTTGATCTTCAACATCGTCCCCTTCCGCAGGAGCTATTATGCACTGCTCGGACGAATTGCTTTTGCCCGCTTCAATGCGGTCCCGCATTACACCTATTTAAATCTCAAGATGCCCCATCCACATGGCGTCATTACAATCAATGGAAATAGGGAGCGCTCCCTCCGCACTAAGGAGCATACAGCGCCCATTGCGGCCGAAGTACAAAGAGGCCCTATCAAGCCGCACAGCCCCTCGACTGTCAGGCCATCGGACTTCCCCACACAGGACCGATCAGTCCTACATACCGGCAGTCCGGCACCTTTAGGGCTGGATTAGCAGCCTAGACTCCATCGACCGCCATGTACACAAGCGGTATTCGTACCACGCGTGCACAATTATGCACTCAAAATACCTTGGGCATCGGCGGAGGCAATACATGGAAAGGCCTATACAAAGGTTCGACCTTATACGGCCTTGCCCTTTCTTTGATCATCCTCCACTTTTTACCGTAGGTGAATCAACACCTACTCATTCATCGAAACCACGAGGACTCTTTCCGAGCCTGGTTCCGTATACATGGCCGAAGACCATTTCTTTAAAGAAATCTTTCTTATTTGGGCGAAAAGCGGCGCAGACGTGCGACATGAAGACCACAACTTCGTTCAAGGACCCGTATAGAGCTTTTCCCTTCGCCCTAGACCCCCGGCATATAAAATGGCCTTGGTGATTATGGTACCTTCTGTAAGACTACGTTTTGATGTATCAATCAGATTTTAGTGAACCAAAATTCCTATTCGGTATCGTTTTTATTCCGTCTGTTATGTGGTTCCACGTACACACCTCGGCATAAAACTGCAAGGGGCTCTATAAGGCAACATATGTGTTGCCAAACAAAAGTTCGAACAACTTTTCAGCATAATTCGGCGTCCCGAGTTCGGCATTACATGCATCGGCTCCGAATCATGTCTTTGGTCAATAGTTGGGTTGCCCGGCTCCTATGCTTGCTACCTTATGTTCCATCTGATCGGCTAGGGTAGTAAAGGGAGAACTACTGCGATTGTGTTTCTGGTTCATCCGGTTAAGAACCTCAGTAGAGAAAGCCGAAAACTAACTGTCATGATGCGATGAGAGCTGGTCAGCCACTCGGTGACTCATTACAATCGTTAGCGAATTTTCTGTATTACACGAGGGACCGTTTCCTGGTCACCTATGTAACGCAACCGTATTCAGATCACCGCGTACATACCAGGGGCTACATCGTAGAACCACCGTAAAACTCCTATGGGTAAGTGAAAGTGTTATAGCCCTATAGTCTGATTGCCTAGTTCTCCGCACTGACACCTCCATTACGGACCAAGACGTTGGGTCAAGAGTGATCAGGCGCTAATCCGAACACCCCCGTATTATATGCGAGGGGGCTGAAGTCGACGACTGGAAAACTTCCAGATTATATAAAATGGCCACACAGGAGGAAAAAACTTTCAGGAAAAGGTATGAATATAACACAGCCTTAATATATCATAATATTATTCTCACAATTCTTGTGCATCTATTCGAACATAATGTCCTTTGAGCACTGGCCCTCTATCAAGCGGGCGCCCTCTAGGACGTCCTCCAAATAATGCGCCGGTGTGCAGTGGTCCTTGCCGCCGGGCGGGCCCTTAGCCGCAACATCGGTGGCCTTCATCTTTGCCCAGTACATCTTGACGCAGGCGAAGGCCATCCGAGCACCTTCTATGCACGCCGACCGCTTGACAACATCGATACGTGGCACTGCATCGACAAGTCGCTGCACCAGACTAAAATAGCTGTTCGGAATGGGTTCATCCGGCCATAGCCGGACCACGGCGTCCTTCATGGCAGCTTCAGACATCTTGTGGAGCTCAGCCCACTGTTCCATCTGTTCATTCAGCAACGCCTGGCGCCGTGGCACGTTGAATTATGACCAGAAAAGCTTCTCCGCAGAACGTCCCTCCTGCGCTTGGAAGAACTGTGCCGCGTCGGAGACACTCTTCGGCAGGTCCAAGAACGCATCTAGAGAACTCCACAATTGATTAAGCAGAGCATACTTCAGGTCGCCGAATTTAGTCTGTAAAAGAAAGGGCTTACCATCCACTATCTCCCCAGCTTGCCGGATCTCCTCCCGAGCCGCTCTAGACTCGGACCGTGCTTCTCTCGCCTATTGTAAGGCCTTGTCGAGTTCGGCGTCCTTGGCTTTGTTATCCTCCTTGAGTGATTTGCATTTACCAGTGGCATTCTCTAGCTCTCCTCCATGACAGATATTCTCTCCTCGCACTGGCGCCGAGTGGCCTGTTCGGCCTTCAAATCAGCAGCCGCCTTCTGGACAGGTGCATTACTCACTCTAGCATGCTCCTTGGCCTGGGCAAGCTCAGCTCGCAGGGTCTCAACCGCGGTAGCACCATCTATAGTCATGCATATCACATTGTATAGTTTTAGCTTCTTGCTCATACTATTATACATGCGTAAGCGGGTGGTCCCAAAACATACCTTGTGCCTCGTCGGGCCTCCTGTTAATATGGGTAATTTCTTCATCGGCTAATTCAAGTTTATGCTTTAAATCTGCAATTTCCGCGGCTTGGGCAGTCGCCTTTGACATAACAACCTGTTTTCAAATTAATCATGTTACTTCCTGAGCAAATCCTTTTCGATCCTCTAATCGCCTCCCTGTGGAAGCCGGCCAGAGTCTCAGGGGCTACTATCTATACACAGGTGCATTTTTGCATGAAAAAAGCAGTTATTACATTGCATACCTCGAAGCCTCTTAGCAGGCTCGTGAAGGCTTCATTCAATCCGCTTCTCGCGGATAGAATCCTCTCAACTACTGTACCCATTAAGGTACAATTTCCCTCTACAATTGATGCACTTCGTAATGTAACCATCAGTGTATCCGGCACCACTGGATTCTCGGAGGCTGCTGCAGGAGTGCAAACTCCCTCCAAAAGCGTACACTTAGTCGACCCTAGAGTCGTCTCCGGCTGTAAACCGGATAGTTCGGGGCCCTTATTGTTGGCCCCCGCGAGGGCCACCTCCCCTGGACCCTTGATGGTCGAAATATCACCTTCGGGCGTTGTCTCCTCTGTTCCCCGTGCTGCTAGATGATCAGGGGAGATCCTCCGAGACGATACCTTGAAGTCGTCTGCCCTTAGGGGCGGTAAAGCTTGTGGAGGCATCTCATTTTCCATCATCTCCGGAGGCAAGTCCCCCGATGAGAAGGACTGTGGAGGTAGATAACGGGTTGGACTGCGAACATGTGGTTTAAATGTTACCCTTGCAAAACCAAAAAGAACAAGATATGTCTAGAGCTTCCTTGTTCACTTACGATTCGGCAAAGGGCTTGTCCCTAAAAAGGAGCTCTGCGTCAACATCGTACTCCGAACCCGAACCATCTAACAGAGATATCTTCCCTCTCTTGGGTGCCTCCACCTCCAAGCCTTCGAGGCAGTCCTTTTCTTCCCGAGGGGGGAAGGGATATCCCTTTCTTGTTCTTCCCCTTTGTCTTTTTCTTCGGAAGAGGGAACTTCAGCCTCCCCAGACGTAGCGTCCAGTACACCTTTAGGGAGGAGGCCACCTTTAGCCCTCTTTCTCTTCTTCTTGTCCTCCATCGCCAGCATTTGATACGGCGCCGCGGCCAGCATCCTCATTAACATAGGATCAACTGAGTCTTCGAGAAGTGGAGCCGAACACCAGATTCGCTCTGCCTTCTTTATCCAGCCCTGGTTGAAGATAGGTTTCTGAGAACATCGCTATGGGCAATGAACCGAATTGTGCTCAGGAGTTGAGTACTTACCGGGGTATGCGGATGATTGCAGTTGAGGCCGATGTCCTCGGATGTGTCCGGCCACTGCTTTCAAGCCTTGAAGAATAGTTTCCACATCCCTCTGTGCGTTGTGTTGAAGAATTGCTGAAGTGTCCGCGACCCTTCTAGGTTGAATTCCCACATGCGGAGAGGCCGTCGCTAACACGGGAGAACCCAGCGAACTAGCATCACCTGGATCACGTTAATGAGGCCGGTGTCCTTTTCAAGGATGCTCTGGATACAACTTTGCAGCGTCTGCACTTCATCAGTTGATCCCCAGTCAAGCCCCTTATTAACCCACGATGCGAGTTGCAATGGAGGGTCAGATCGGAATGCAGGTGTGGCTGCCCATTTGGTACCATGAGGTTCGGTGATGTAAAACCACTCCCGCTGCCATAAGTTGGGGGTTTCCAGGAAGGTGCCCTTTGGTCAGACAGAATTGGCGAGCTTGCTCACCATAGCGCCACTGCACTCCGCCTGCTCCCCGTCGACTATCTTTGGCTTCACCCTGAACGTCTTGAGCCATAGGCCGAAGTGTGGGGGATGGAGAGAAAGGCTTCACACATAATGATGAATGCCGAGATGTGGAGAAAGGAGTCCGGGAATAGGTCGTGAAAATCTAGCCCATAATAGAACATAAGGCCGCGAACAAAGGGGTCGAGAGAGAACCCTAGCCCGCGGAGGAAGTGAGAGATGAACACAACCCTCTCGCCAGGTATTGGAGTGGGGATAACCTGTCCCTTTGCAGGAAGCCTGTGGTGGATTTCCGCAGTCAGGTACCTCGCCTCTCGGAGCTTCGCAATATCTTCCTCGGTGACCAAGGAGGCCGTCCACCTACGTGGGGAGCTAGATTCGGACATGACTAGAAGGCCCGGTAGCAATGAGAGAAATCGAGACCTGGGCGCTGGAGCTCGAGGATGGAAAGGCTGAGGAAGAGGTAGGCATGGGGGAGAAAGTTGGGTTTGTATCCCTTTATAAAGGCGATGAATATCGAACGCCTCCTCACGGGCCTTAAAGCTCGCCTGTTCCCAAGGGATCATGCAAATGAGACAGTTGGATTACCCACGCCCATATTGATAGGGATCCCGTGATAAGCGGGCATGAACTCTGCTTTGACAAGATGTGCCAATAAAGACCGTGTCTCGTAACGTGGAGCGAGAGGTTGAAAGACGGTTCAAAATAATAACCAGGCAGGGGACGTAACATCTCGCCTCGAAAGCTATCAGTAGATGGGACTTGTTAAATATTATATTTTTTTGTGGTTATATGTGGTGTCTGTTTCGCAGAGCCGACCACATTCTCTATTCAAGGACTACTTTGAAGTATTCGGAGGAGGAACCCGCCTTGCAATGACGAAGACAATCTGCGTGCTGGACACATCATCATTGAAGCCTGGTTTAGGGCCTACTGAGGGAGTCCTGGATTAAGGGGTCCTCGGGCGTCCGGGCTATGTGACGTGGGCCGGACTAATGGGCCACGAAGATACAAGGCAGAAGACTTCCTCCCGCGTCCGGATGGGGCTCTCCTTGGCGTGGAAGGCAAGCTTAGCATGCGGATATCAATATTCCTTTCTCTATAAACCGACTACGTACAACCCTAGCCCCCTTCGATATCTATATAAACCGGAGGGTTTAGTCCGTAGAGGCAATCAAAATCATGCATGCTAGACAATTAGGTTTTGGCCATTACGATCTCGTGGTAGATAAACTCTTGTAACCCCTATACTCATCAAAGTCAATCAAGCGGGACGTAGGGTATTACCTCCATCAAGAGGGCCCGAACCTGGGTAAAAACATTGTGTCCCTTGTCTCCTGTTACCATCAACCTTTAGACACACAATTCGGGACCCCGTACCCGAGATCTGCCGGTTTTGACACCGACAGATGCCAAGTTCGATGAAGTATGCACGCGTCTTCCACAACCACTGCCTCTACACCTATCGCACCTCTACATCATCAACGGCAACAACATCGCCTTCCAAATCAAGTGGGACGAACATTGCGCGTTCCCCTTGAGCCTGATCAAAATTCTGGTGTTGCTGTACCTACTGTTGTTGCTTCTGTAGCTCCTGTTGCTACTGCAGAGGTGGAGGGCCTTTACGAGGATGAGGTTGATCAAAATCAGAACTACGTGCAACCACCAGCACCACCACTACCAGGTCGTCCTCATGCATATCATCGCAATGGTAGTGCTGCACCACCACCCGAGGTACGAGATCATGACCATCTTCCTAAACTAAAATTGAATATTCCACCGTTTGAGGGTAAATATGTTCCTGATATATATATCTTACTCGGGAGTTACAAACTGAACAACGTTTTACATGTTTACAATATCCCGAGGAGAGACGTGTTCCTGCTGCTGTTTGTGCTTTCACTAGTTTTGCATGTGTTTGGTGGTCTGAACATTGTAGATTATATCCTATTCCAACTACTTGGGCTACTTTGAAAACTGCTATGCATACTCGTTGGGTTCTAGCATATTATCAACATGAATTACTTCAAAAATTGCAGAAGAATATTATTAGGAATTACAAACTAGAATGATTAGATGTGGTATTGTTGAGGATAATGAAGCTATGCTTGCACGTTTTATGGGTGGATTAAATAAAGATATCCAAACCATTCTAGAGTATAAGGAGTATAATAATATCACTCGTTTATTCCATCTTGCTTGCAAAGCTGAATGTGAAGTGCAGGATCAACAGGCATTGGCGCGAACTAACTTTTCTACAGGTCGACCTTCATCATGGACACTGCGTGCATCCTCTACTCCCACACGTCCTACTGCAGCTCCACTGACTTCAGCTACCAATTCCAATCGAGATACAAGAAAATAGGCACCAATACCACCATCTTCCAGGAGTACACCTTCCGATTCCGCACAGAGCTCTTCTTCATCCATGGCATCAACAGGGAAAACACATGATACTATTTGTCGTCGTTGCAAGGGTGGAGGTCATTATGCGAGAGAATGCCCATCTAAGTGTGTGATGATTGCTACTAAGGATGGTGGGTATGAGTCCGCTAGTGACTATGATGTGGAGACTTTGGCTCTTATTACAAGTGAAGAACACGGTGGAGATGGTTCTGATCATGAGATGCAATACATGGCTCCTGAAGACGCTGACAGGTATGAATGTCTAGTTGCTCAATGTGTTTTGAGTGTGCAGGTCACACAAGCTGAGCAAAATCAGAGGCATAATCTGTTCCATACAAAGGGAGTTGTGAAGGAACGTTCTGTTCACGTCATCATAGATGGAGGGAGTTGCAACAACTTGGCTAGCATGGAGATGGTGGAGAAGCTATCCCTCACCACAAGACCACATCCACATCCTTACTACATCCATTGGTTCAAAAACAGCAGCAAGGTTAAGGTAACACGTACTGTTCATGTGCATTTAAGTATCTTCATATGTTGATTATATTGATTGTGATGTGGTACCTATGCAAGCATGTTCCTTATTACTTGGTAGACCATGGCAAATATTACTTTGCTTCCTATGACTCCTGATTCCATTTTGAAAGATGATATTAATAGAGATAATAAAGAAAAATAGGAGAAAAATAAGAGTGTAAATCGGATTGTGGCAAAAGAATTTGAGCAACAAATGAAGCCTAATAATAAACCATCTATTGTTGCTTCTGAAATTACATTGAAAAGTGCATGTTTACTTGCCACCAAATCTGATATTGATGATCTAGATTTCAGCAAATCTGTTTGCTATGATTTTGTGTGCAAAGAGGCATTATTTTCTTTCAAGGATGTACCTTCCTCTTTACCTCCTACTGTCACTAACATTTTGTAGGAGTTCGCTAACGTCTTTCCACAAGACATGCCACCGGGATTACCACCTATTCGAGGGATTGAGCATCAGATCGACTTTATTCCCGGTGCCTCACTGCCAAACCGTGCACCATAACGTACCAATCCAGAGGAGACGAAGGATATTATGCGTCAAGTACAGGAGCTGCTCGACAAAGGTTATACACGTGAATCTCTTAGTCCTTGTGATATTCCTATTATACTAGTGCCAAAAAGGATGGTACGTCGCGTATGTGTGTTGATTGTAGAGGCATTAATAATATTACTATTCGTTATCGTCATCCTATTCCTAGGCTAGATGACATGCTTGATGAATTGAATGGCTCTACAATATTCTCCAAAGTTGACTTGCGTAGTGGATACCATCAAATTCGTAAGAAATTGGGAGATGAATGGAAAACAACATTTAAAACTAAGTTTGGATTATATGAGTGGTTAGTCATGCTTTTGGGTTAACTAATGCACCTAGTACTTTCAAAAGTTTAATGAATGAAGTTTTACGTGCTTTCATTGGACGATTTGTGGTAGTCTATTTTGATGATATACTGAGTTATAACAGATCTTTGGAGGAACATTTACGTGCTATTTTTATTGCTCTACGTGATGCACGTTTGTTTGGTAACCTTGGGTAGTGCAGCTTTTGCACCGACCGAGTATCTTTTCTTGGCTACGTTGTTACTCCATAGGGAATTTTAGTTGATAAATCCAAGATTGAACCTATTGAGAGTTGGCCGCAGCCCAAAACGGTCACACAACTGAGGAGTTTTCTCGGCCTCGCTGGATTCTATTGGCGTTTTGCGAGAGATTTCAGCACCATTGCTGCACCTCTCAATGAGCTTACAAAGAAGGATGTGCCTTTTGTTTGGGGTACCGCACTGGAAGAAGCCTTCGCGGTATTGAAAAATAAGTTGACACATGCTCCTTTACTCCAACTTCCTGATTTTAATAAGACTTTTGAGCTTGAATGTGATGCTAGTGGAATTGGATTAGGAGGTGTGTTATTACAAGATTGCAAACCTGTTGCATACTTTTCTGAAAAATTGAGCGGGCCTAGTCTGAATTAGTCTACTTATGATAAAGAATTTTATGCTCTTGTTCGGACTTCGGAAACATGCAACATTATTTATGGCCCAAAGAATTTGTTATACATTCTGATCATGAATCTTTGAAACATATTAAAAGTCAAGCAAAACTGAATCGTAGACATGCTAAATGAGTTGAATTCATTGATACTTTCCCTTATGTCATTAAACACAAGAAGGGTAAAGAAAATGTTATTGCTAATGCATTGTCTCATCGCTATACTATGCTTTCACAACTTGACTTCAAAATATTTGGTTTGGAGACCATCAAAGATCAATATGTGCATGATGCTGATTTTAAAGATGTAATGCAGAATTGTAAAGAAGGAAGAACGTGGAACAAGTTCTTCGTTAATGATGGATTTGTGTTCCGTGCTAACAAGCTATGCATTCCGGCTAGCTCTGTTCGTCTTTTGTTGTTGCACGAGGCGCATGGAGGAGGATTAATGGGACACTTTGGCGTGAAGAAGACGGAGGACATACCTGCTACACATTTCTTTTGGCCAAATATGAGATGGGATGTTGAGCATTTTGTCGGTGTGGAACGACACCTATGGGATCACAAGAATCCCTACTACGGTTGCCGGGGCGCAGGGTTGCGAGGAGAGAAGGGCTAGCAGACAGCACAAGGATCGTTTACCCAGGTTCGGGTCACGAGGATGCGTAAAACCCTAGTCCTGCTTTGGTGGGTGTACTTCTAAGAGTTCTTGAGCTCTCGAACTACCTGTGGTCAGCATGTGGTTCGAAAGAGCCGAATCCCTCTCCTCGTCGCCTCGGGCCTCCTTTTATAGGAAAAAGGGGTTGCCACAGTGGCACACAGGAGGTGGAAAGGTCTACAGTGGCATGAGGTTATCCCTCGTATTACAGGACAAGGTGCATTTAATGCATCGCTTAGGTGTCCTCTTGCTTTATCGGGGACGGGGGGGAGGCCCATCTCGTCTGTCGCTGCTCCTCCTCGCTTCGACACGCACCTCGGCCAGGGATGCGTGCGGTGCCATGTAGGCAGGCAGGCAGCTGAGTTGGCGTGGTGGTGGAGCCTTCACGAAGATCTGCATGCCGCCACGCAGGCGCTTGATGAGTTGACCTAGGAGGTGCATGTTGCCACGCAGGTGTCCGCCTAGCTGGTTGGGCTGGCAGCTGCATGTGAACGGCGGTGGAAGCTTGGTTGACGTGGGCTTGGCGGTAGCCTTGCCGGCGTCTTTGACGAGGGCCTTGCCGGGTGGCCCGGCAAGGGTCTCGCCGTGGCGTGTTGTCGTCCCTGGCAAGGATCTTGCCCCGGGTCTGGTGGCCTTCCTTGGCAGGGATCTTGCCGAGAATCGTCGTCTTCTAATCTAATCTTGAATATGTCTTCACAAAGATCTACATGCCACCACAGGGGTACCTTCCCGAGCCCTGGCCCCACACTGATGATGGCACTGGGGGCCGTGGGCTCAAGGGTGGCTCGCTCTGTTGGTGTGGGGCGAGCTGTCCCGGCAAGAGTCTTGCCGGGGCAGCTGAGGCCACCCGGCAAGGGTCTTGCCGGGGGAACTTGCTTCGTCCCTCTGCTCTTTGTGGTCTTAGCCTTGGCGTTGCTTTGATTGTCTTGGGCTTCGATCTTACCTTGGCTCACCTCCCTCGTTTTGCTTGGTGTGGCCATGGACACGGCTCTGACTGCCCTTGCACAGAAAAAGGGGTACAAAGATGCGCCCCTATTTTTGTACACCGACAGGAGCCCCGGGGCCTGGGCCACACATAAGCGCGACGCATTGTTGGGCCAGGCCCAAAACGGTGCGCGGGCAGGTGGGGCGATTTTTACCATGGTAAGATTCTTCGCGTGCTCCGCCTCCCACGACCCGCGCGCGTGGCTTTGCGTGGAGGAGTGTGCGTGACGTGGGCGGCATGCGTGGGGCGGTTTCCACATGCATGCGTCACATCGTAGTAAAGAGGCGGCTCGCGTCTTCCCCGTAAAAAAGAGGAAGGCATGGAGGCGTGGCTCATTTACTGAGCAGGGTCAGGGTGCGGTCTTTAAGGCGTCCACTCCCCACGATCACGGGGTGGGGAGAGGTCGCCTCACCCGTCCCCTCAGTTCTGCACGTCTGCTACACGTCTTTTATGCGCTTGTGGTGGCAAACGGTGGAGGCGAGAAACCGGGCCGCCGCTGGTTGGGGCGGCGGGTCGATCCTGATTCCCCGCGCCCCCGGTGTCTAGATTGGCCGAGCGGGGCGACCGAGCCTCAATCCTGTTCCTTTACAAAGAGGAGGAGGGGGGATGGTACCCCACATTCTTCCATCTTCTATCTCCCTCTGCTTCTGCTCCTTCCTCTCACCCTCCATGGAGAA
The DNA here is from genome assembly GCF_056163025.1 of Triticum urartu. Lineage (NCBI taxonomy): Eukaryota > Viridiplantae > Streptophyta > Magnoliopsida > Poales > Poaceae > Triticum > Triticum urartu. Next base: position 318,341,278 of record NC_141875.1, on the reverse strand, counting down.
AGGGAATCCTGGTCCTTCGACGGTGGCGGCGAGGGTCGCCGCTTGACAGCGCGTCCCTCCCCCTTCTGAACCCGTGGTGGTGGAACCGACCGCGAGGGGAAGGGGGAGGGGGCGAGGCTGTGGGCGAGGCTGGGGAAGAGGCCGTAGCGCTCGGGGAAGAGGAGGACGGGGCGACGCGCCGGCCTCGCCCCTGCCAATGATGCCCTTCCCGATGGAGGGCCACGTTGAAGACCAGCCTTGCGAGTTCTTCATTAGGCTTCGCCGGCCCCCGCGTCGTCGTCTTCGTCTCCCCACTCCGTTCGCTCGGGTGATGGAGCATGCCCCGCCCCAGACCCTCAGGTTGCACATGAGGGGCTGCGGGAACGGGGGCACGTGGGTCAACGTCGACTTCCCGGCTCCTCGAATTATGTATCTCCGTCGTGGATGGAAGACGTTCGCCCGCATCCACAGCCTGACAGCGAGGCCCGTCCTCTACTTCAAGTTAATGGAGGACGGCCTACTCTCCGTCAAGGTCTTTAGAGACTTTGGAACTCGTCTGAAATGCTGCGTGGAGAGCTCCTCTGATGGAGATTCTGACGATGGAAGCTCGTCCTCGAGCGTGAGCAACGAGGAGGACAGTGGGGCGGACAGCGGGGACGAGTCCGACTAGGCGTCGGACGCCCCGCGCCTGGGCAGGTGCGGTAGCAGCAGCATCTGCACCTGGCTGCTCCTCCGGCAGAAGCTAGCCGGGGGCAGGGCCAGCTCCTTGGGCGGCTGGCGTCGGGAGGCTGCGGAAGAGGAATAGGGTGGGCAGCAAGGCCGTCAACTCGGAGTACGATGTAACGCCCCGGATATAACTTTCCCCATTTGTACTCCAACTCTTGCAGTTTCCGGCGTTAAGTTATTTTATTTTCTCGGGTTCGGGTTTTTGTCTCCGTGTGTTGTTTTCATTGTCATGCATCTCATATCATGTCATCATGTGCATTGCATTTGCATACGTGTTCATCTCATGCATTCGAGCATTTTCCCCGTTGTCCGTTTTTCATTCCGGTGCTTCGTTCTCCTCCGGTGGTCATTTCTAGCTTTCTTTCGTGTGTGGGGATTAAACTTTTCCGGATTGGACCGAGACTTGCCAAGTGGCCTTGGTTTACTACCGGTAGACCGCCTGTCAAGTTTTGTATCATTTGGACTTCTTTTGATACTCCAACGGTTAACCGAGGGACCGAAAAGGCCTCGTGTGTGTTGCAGCCCAACACCCCTCCAATTTGGCCCAAAACCAACCTAACTCTGCTCCATCATCTAGAGCGTTCAATCACGATCGCGTGGCCGAAAACTGCACCTCATTTGGACTCTCCTAGCTCCCTCTATGCCTATAAATAGACCCCCCCCCCCCGAAATTCGGATCTCTCTCCCTCTCCGAAACCCTAAAATCACCCCGCCACCGACGGACGTGTCCGGAGCGGACCGGACAACGTCCGCCCGCCGCCGCCCGATCTAGCGCGCTCCGCCACGTGGCACCCGGCCACCGCCGCCACCGCGGCCCGCACGGGCCCGAGGCCGCCCTCCCGCGCCGCCTCCCGGGCCGCAACTCCCGCGCGCCCGCGCCTCGCCCGCCGTCGCCTCTCTCCACGCCGGCGCGCCCCGCCACCCAGCGCCTCCGCCGCCGCGCCGCCGCGCCGCCACGCCGACCCCCGCGCCGCTCCGCCCTGCTCCGCCCTCCTCCGCCCTCCTACCGCCGTCGCCGCCTCGCTGCCGGCCGGATCCGGCGCCCCCATGACCAGATCCGGCGACCGCGCCCCCTCTCCGGTGAAGTCCCGGCCGACTCCGGCAAGCACGAACCCGCCTCGGTTTGCGTGTGTTCGTCAGCTACAGTAACTCTAGATCTGGATCGGTTGACTCCTTCCCCGAAAACCCTAATTTTCATGCCTACTTTGACCTGTGATAACTTTGCACCCGTAGCTCCGATTCATGCATATAGCATATCAAAATGTTCGTCTCAGAGAGTACATCATTTCATTCCATTGCATCATTTTCATTTGAGTTCATCTTGATGCCCGAAATGTTGTTAGAAGTGGGCTACTTGAGTTAATTGTCAGATCTGCTACTCCATATTAGACATTTGTCATTTTTGCCATGATTATTGTGTGCATGATATGCCCATGAGTTCTACATATGTTTTGTTAAGGGTTTTGTCATCTTTCCAGAGGTGCAGCCCATGTATTTTTGTGATGTGTGTGGTGACTAGTGCAAGCTTGCAAAGTGAGGCACCCGGTAACTCTGTTTTCAGGGACTTAGTAATTTCACGATGACTAGTTCTGGGATTGTTTATCTCATGATGCCATATGTTCATGTTGTTTCCTAGTGATCCGTGCCTCTTTTGAGGATGATCAGTAAAGGAGTTTTGTTGATATTGTAGTTCTCTATCCATCCATGTATTTGTTTGCAATTATGGAGCACCCTAGCTTGAGTCAATCGAGCTCTACTTTTGCTTCGTTGTGAATCTGGGCAGATCGTCAACTTGTTTGCGATTTTGCCGATGATGTTGTAGTTGATCCGTGCATGCTATGCCATTGTTCTTGCCATGTCTAGCTTGCATTTTGTGCCTTCTTAATGGATGTATGCTTGTCTTCCCATGACTTGCACCGTAGTGAGTGCATCGAGCTCGTAAACATGCCTACTTGAGTTAAGTTTCAGCATGTGCCAGTTTTCACTAAGTCTGAAAACTGATTATGTTTTTGCTATGTTCGTGGGCTTGTTAGTATATTTTCGGATCCCTTTTGGCTCAAGGTCACTAAGGGACTTTTGTTAAGCTTGTTGAGTAGCTCCATGCCATGTTCTTATTTGTCATATTCAGGTCCTGTAGCATGTTGTTTTGTTGCTCCGAAGAGGGCTATATGATCTGAAATCCAGACAAGTGTTAATTTCACAGTCTGAGATCTGTTTGCCATTTGCATTTTTGCCATGCTTGTTTGAACCTGTTAATGGATGAATTGGCCGTAGCTCAGTGCTAGACTTTTGTTAAGCATCTTGAATGCTTCCCTGCCATGTATTTTGATGCCATGTTTGAGTGCTGTAGCATGTTCATCTCATTGCATTTAGATGCCTACTTGCTGTAAATCGCAGACCGGTGCCAATTTTGAATCGCTTGCCATTTCCAAACCGTAACTCCGATTCCGGCGTTCTTTATATAGTTTTCAAGCGATTTCATCTCATCTTTCCATTGGCACACTTGGTTTTCCAAGTTGATGCCAGGTTCATGCATTTCCTGTCATATCTTGCATTTTGCATCCCGCATCTCATCCCGCATAGCATATCATCATTGCATCATATTGATTGATCCTTGCACGTGGTTGATTGTATCCTTGTTGCTTGTTTGTCTTGTTTGGGTAGAGCCGGGAGACGAGTTCGCTAACGAGGAGCCCGTTGAGTTTGCTTTCGAGGATCCAGTCAACTCTGACAGCTTTGCAGGCAAGATGATCATACCCTCGAAATCACTACTATATTTGCTATGCTAGATTGCTCGCTCTTTTGCTATGCCAATGCTACGATGCCTACCTTTTGCTTGTCAGCCTCCCAATTGCCATGTCAAACCTCTAACCCACCATGTCCTAGAAAACCGTTGATTAGCTATGTTACCGCTTTGCTCAGCCCCTCTTATAGCGTTGCTAGTTGCAGGTGAAGATTGGAGGCCGTTCCTTGTTGGAACATTTATTTACTTGTTGGGATATCATTATGTTGCCATGTTATCTTAATGCATCTATACACTTGGTAAAGGGTGGAAGGCTCGGCCTCTCGCCTAGTGTTTTGTTCCACTCTTGCCGCCCTAGTTTCCGTCATATCGGTGTTATGTTCCCGGATTTTGTGTTCCTTACGCGGTTGGATTATAATGGGAACCCCTTGATAGTTCGCCTTGATTAAAGCTTTTCCAGCAATGCCCAACCTTGGTTTTACCATTTGCCTCCTAGCCTCTTTTCCCCTTGGGTTTCTAGAGCCTGAGGGTCATCTTATTTTAGCCCCCCGGGCCAGTGCTCCTCTGAGTGTTGGTCCGAACCAGACAGCCTGCGGGGCCACCTTGGGGAAACTCGAGAGTTGGTTTTACTCGTAGCTTGACCTATCTGAGTGTGCCCTGAGAACGAGATATGTGCAGCTCCTATCGGGATTTGTCGGCACATTCGGGCGGTGTTGCTGGTCTTGTTTTAACCTGTCGAAATGTCTTGTTGTACCGGGATACCGAGTCTGATCGGAATGTCTCGGGTGGAGGTCTATTCCTTCGTTGACCGTGAGAGCTTGTCATGGGCTAAGTTGGGACTCCGCTGCAGGGATTTGAACTTTCGAAAGCCATGCCCGCGGTTATGGGCAGATGGGAATTTGTTAATGTCCGGTTGTAGATAACTTGAACCTTAACTTAAATAAAATGAATCAACCGAGTGTGTTACCGTGATGGCCTCTTCTCGCGGAGTCCGGGAAGTGGACACGGTGTTGGAGTAATGTTTGCGCAGGTTGCTCTCTAGTTTCTCGCTCGCGCTTTGCCTCCTCTTCTCGCTCTCTTTTGCGAATAAGTTAGCCACCATATATGCTAGTCGCTTGCTGCAGCTCCATATATATTTACCTTACCCTACCTATTAAGCTTAAATAGTCTTGATCGCGAGGGTGCGAGATTGCTGAGTCCCTGTGGCTCACAGTTTACTATTACACCAGATGCAGGTCCAGGTGATTCCGCTCCAGGTGACGCGTACGAGCTCAAGTGGGAGTTCGACGAGGACTCTCAGCGTTACTATGTTTCCTTTCCTGATGATCAGTAGTGGTGCCCTGTTGGGGGTGATCGGGACCATGTCGCTTGTTGGGTTATCTTTCATTTTGGCGCCGTAGTCGGGCCATGAGTGTTTGGATGATGTATGTTATTTATGTACTTGATTGACGTGGCGAGTGTAAGCCAACTATGTTATCCCTTTTCATTATCTATATTACATGGGATGTTTGTGATGATTACCTGACTTGCGACATATGCCTTCAATGCGATTATGCCTCTAAGTCGTGCCTCGACACGTGGGAGATATAATCGCATCAAGGGTGTTACATACGAGGGCACCGACGCCTTCATCGCGTATTGCCGGTCCTGCTGCCTTGTCTTCCAGCTCCTTCCCTGGCACCGTCATCACCGGCCCGCCCATGGGTGGCCATCGAGAAGTTCTCTTGGCGCTTTCTGCTGCTCGTAGCTCGCCTAGGCGCCCCTTTTGCCCTTTCGCCTCCTTGACCTGCCTCCTGAGGAGAGGGACAAGAAAGGGATTACGGGCATCTTATCTCTTTTTTAGTTTGTAAGCTTGCGGGCCTTTGTTAAATTTCAAACTTGTAATCCCCTTGCTCATGTTTTTCATCTCGCACGAACTGTACCTGTATGGGATGTTTTTAATGAAAAAGGGATGCTTGCCAGGTTTTTTGTTCGCGGGTAAATCTCGCGGCAAGGAGCAAATCCTTGTTATTGTTTTAAGATAAGCATTTTTCACCCGGCAACAGGCCTTGCCGTCCCCCCATGATGAGGACATGACTACCTTGGATACGACCAAAAATATTGCATACATGCATATTTATCAGGTGATTTCTAATGCAAACTATTCAATAATCTATTTATGTTATCCAGAACAAAAATACTTCACACACTTTTGTGTTTTGTCTAATTGTAGGTGTATGGGACATTTGTACAATCCACATATGAAGACAAGGGAAAAGGAGAAGTTTAGGTTGTGTTCAAAAAGTCCTCTCACGTCACTTTTGGGCCAAGAGAAGATAGAGTCCAAGTCTCTCACGTTCTGGATTCAGATTCGGACTGCACAGACATACCTGACTCAAAACGCCAACAGCTTTTTCATACGGACTCCGAATTGGGTGATTCTTTTTTTGTTGGAAACTAGATTTCGTGCTCTTTCCAACCCAATTGGATTCACCTTCAAATTCATCCGGAGCGTTGAGTTATGGACGAAACAATCTGACGTTGCAGCAGAATCCGAGTCAAACTACAAGCCCAAAGGTGTTGCATCACCTCCACTTGGGCCCATGAGCCTTGTACGACCTAGGGTTAGTTTTAGGCTGCCTTGGGACATCCTTCCACCTCCTTGGCCGCCACCCCTTGCTCCTATATAAGTAGATCCATCTAGTAGCTTTTTGCTTGGGATTTGTTTAGTTAAAAGTTAGCCATTGCAACTTCGTGTACTTCGTTTGTGTCCAACGACCAGACCAAGACCGCTTACGGATCCCCACCATTATCAATACCTCATATATATTTGCAATATTCAGATTGCTTTATCATATTCTTGCTCGTTCTTCGATTGCTTGCAGGAATAGACCTTCGTGGTCAGGCTGACCGTGCTTCCGGCATCGTCAGTAACCTCAGGAGATTGGTTTAGCGATTGCTAAGGCGCAACGTCGTGCACGTTTGTAGTCGGATCGTTAAAGTCGTCTCCACCAAATCGATAGTTATCATCTCATCGAAAGATCGGGACCCTCGCCTCTATCAAGTGGTATCAGTTTTTAGGTTGCTCGGTGAGAATTTCCAGTTTTCCTAGATTAGATTTATTTTCTTACCTATTGTCGAAGAAAAAGCCACAAAAAAGAGTTAGATCTATTCATCCTTGGTCCAAGCCAGTCTGAGCCTTTGCAATTTTCTTTTCATTGCTTGCATAGTTGAATTATCGGTTGCATCGTCGTGTCGAGTTGCTGGTCTTAGTGTCTAGTTCGTTTAGAGTTTCGAGTTCTGTTCACATTAGTCACGCCACCGCTGCATCATTATCTCTTCCGCTGTCCACCACCCATCCATCAATTTCCACCACGTGCTGCCCACCATTCATTGTCATAATAATAGTTGAGATCGTTCACATCTTCACTTGATCCAATCTGCATCTTATCTAGTTTTTTTGGAAAGAGGGAGAAAAAAAGAGAGAGAAAAACGAGAGAAAAAAAAGAGAAAAAAAAGTCAGAGAAAAAAGGAGAGAAAGAAAAAAAAAGTGTGAGGAAAAAAAAGAGAAAAAAAAACAAAATTTGGATCTTTTTAGACTCAATCTCGTAGTTGAATTCGGATTGGAATCTGTTTTGTGCATTGTTCAGTAAAACAGGCATAACTTCCTCATATGAAGTCTGTTTTGGCTCCGCGAGTACTCAAATGAAAGCTAGCGACGAGCCGCATCTAAATAGTTGCAGAAGCTAGTTCAGTATTTGGCACCTCAACATCAGCTTCTAAATAGGTCTACTGCTATTGTGATCTTCACTTATATCTTGCTGTCCAGAGCTACTTCATATCCTTTATTGATGCTAGTTGTGCTACGACGTGACCTCATTAGTGTTCTAGGCTCGCGTCTCTAGTTTGGTCTAGCCTAGGACCAGCACAGTACCGTCGTTGAGCGTTTATTCAACATTGCATCTCTGAATTGATTATTGCTAATCTTTTGCTACCATATATAGCCAACCCAGCTCCACATATTTCTACACCGTGTATACGTACGTTCCCCTGGCAATCGTTTTACACAATCTTCGGAGTTATTTGACACCGCTGGTTGCCTGTCACCACCTGCCGCATGGTAAGAACTTGTAAGATATTGATATTTGCTTTACTGTGAGCACTTTACAACCACGTCCTAGTAGTTCATAGGAACATTATTCTCGAATTTTGGTTCTTGTTTCTACTAATCATGACAGGTTCCAGAGATAGAAGTTCTTGGATGACGGACACATCTTCACCATCACGAGAGTTGGGACAACACACACAAGCATATGGTCAGGTTATCTCTTTACCATCATTTGAGGGTAGATTTAATCCTGCTATTTATCTAGCTTGGGAGCTTGAAGTAGAACAAGTTTTTAGTCACCATGATTTTTCTGAACTTGAGAGAGTACGAGCTACCATTAGAGCATTTACTGGTTTTGCTTCTGTTTGGTGGAGTGTACATTGTAAGAAAAACATTGATAACCAACCCACAACTTGGAAAGTTTTGAAAGCTGTAATGAGACAACAATTTTTTCCTCCTTACTATCATCGTGAATTGCGTCGCAAATTGGAGCAATTAAAACAAGGCAGTAACACTGTTCATGCTTACTACCAAGAGTTCAAATCTTATATGCATCATTGTGACATAGAAGAATCTGAGAATGATACAATGAATAGTTTTTTTGGTGGTTTGAACCATAATATTCAGGCAAGATTTCAGTATATTCCTCGTTGCATCACTGGTATGTATGTCCGTGCCTGTACCTTTGAGAGACAGATACAGGAGGATGCATTAGGTGACTACGACAACTACTATTCCAGTTCATGCTCACCACCGCCGGTGGGTTCCTCCATCATTGCACCTCGGATTATGAGCGCGGCATCATCTCAAGGGTATGGTACATTGTCAACGTCCGTACCTACATCAGCTACATCTTTGCCACAAGGTAACAGTAAAGGTATTGATGATATAACTTCACATGAGAATGATGCATGCCTAGTTAACTTGAATGCGTCATGTATTGAGTTACCTGTTGATTTGAGCACACCACCTATTTTAGAGAATCTTGTTACTGTCATGAATGCGTCATGTGATCAAACAACTGAAATATCAACAATTTTGAGTGCACCCATTGAATTAACTGTTGATGCAAAAGAACTAATGTTTAATCATTTTGATATGGCCTCCAATTTTGGTGATGATTCTGTGTCCAATGACTTATTGCATGTTTGCTTATTTAAGCATGTTGTAGCATGTAAATTTGATGCAAGTAAGGTTTATTCACCAAAGTTGGGATGGTTTAATGATGAACATTGCGAATCTTTTGAAATGAATAAGAGCTTCACTTATATGTGCAAACTAGGTTCTAATATTTTCATGCCTTCTACTTCTTGTGATAATTTTTTGGCTTTAGTTTTTATGAACTATGAAAGTTACTCGTGTATACATGTGTCATACGTGCAAAAATCAAGGGAAGTTAAACTGGATGACATATACATATACAACATGTACACCTTGTCTCTTTTGTTAGCCACATTTCAGATTAAGCAACGCCGAGGACGGCTTTGTTTTCAAAAAGGGGAGGATGATGAGGACATGAATACCTTGGATACGACCAAAAATATTGCATACATGCATATTTATCAGGTGATTTCTAATGCAAACTATTCAATAATCTATTTATGTTATCCAGAACAAAAATACTTCACACACTTTTGTGTTTTGTCTAATTGTAGGTGTATGGGACATTTGTACAACCCACATATGAAGACAATGGAAAAGGAGAAGTTTAGGTTGTGTTCAAAAAGTCCTCTCACGTCACTTTTGGGCCAAGAGAAGATAGAGTCCAAGTCTCTCACATTCTGGATTCAGATTCGGACTGCACAGACATACCTGACTCAAAACGCCAACAACTTTTTCATACGGACTCCGAATTGGGTGATTCTTTTTTTGTTGGAAACTAGATTTCGTGCTCTTTCCAACCCAATTGGATTCACCTTCAAATTCATCCGGAGCGTTGAGTTACGGACGAAACAATCTGACGTTGCAGCAGAATCCGAGTCAAACTACAAGCCCAAAGGTGTTGCATCACCTCCACTTGGGCCCATGAGCCTTGTACGACCTAGGGTTAGTTTTAGGCTGCCTTGGGACATCCTTCCACCTCCTTGGCCGCCACCCCTTGCTCCTATATAAGTAGATCCATCTAGTAGCTTTTTGCTTGGGATTTGTTTAGTTAAAAGTTAGCCATTGCAACTTCGTGTACTTCGTTTGTGTCCAACGACCAGACCAAGACCGCTTACGGATCCCCACCATTATCGATACCTCATATATATTTGCAATATTCAGATTGCTTTATCATATTCTTGCTCGTTCTTCGATTGCTTGCAGGAATAGACCTTCGTGGTCAGGCTGACCGTGCTTCCGGCATCGTCAGTAACCTCAGGAGATTGGTTTAGCGATTGCTAAGGCGCAACGTCGTGCACGTTTGTATTCGGATCGTCAAAGTCGTCTCCACCAAATCGATAGTTATCATCTCATCGAAAGATCGGGACCCTCGCCTCTATCACCCCACTCCACTCGACCGTTCTCGCGCTCTTGCCGGAGGCAGGGATGAAGTGGGCTTTAGGCTCCTCGTCCCACCACCTTGCCGCCGCGTCTATGACCAAATCCGTACCCAGGAAATAATCCCTAGGTATAGGAAAAAGGGGAGCACGGCAGCCTAGAGATAAAAAAGAGGTTTCACATGCCCCAGTCCGGTTCCGAAATGCATGACAGAGGATAAAAGACTTATCTGGATCCGCAGCCGTTGGCAATGTCATCTTGCCGTGGTTGGATCCTTGTGCTTGCAGCCCCCGGCAACTCTGGCTTGCCGGGGTCGGGGCGCCGGTCTGTTTCCTTCTTTTCGAGTAGCTCAGCAGAAGTGCTCATGTGCCCTGCGAACCAAAGGAGTACAGAAAAGGAACAGACAGATGCGCACTCGACCTCTAGGCTAGGGGTTAGTCGCCGCTAAGCACTATCAACCCTAACCAAGGAAGAGACTCGACCTAGCATGCATGCTATAACTTAGGGCACCAGCGCTTCACTTATGCTCAGGGTCTGCGCCTGGCTTTGTACAAAGGGTCACATGCCTCGTCGGCAAAGCTTGTACAAAAGGTGGCTTGCTGGGAGGCCCGGCAAGCCATGCCTTATCGATAAAACTTGCGAAGATGCTCGATGTTCTAGGAGTTGCTCACTAGGACGGCATCTTCGGTCTCCAGGCGGACTGCGCCAGGCCTGGTGACTCGTATTACCCGAGAAGGGCCTTCCCACTTCGGCGTCAAGTTGTTGGAATTCTTGGCCGACTGAACGCGCTGAAGAACAAGGTCGCCTTCCTCAAGGCTCCGGGCATGAACCTTGCGGCTATGATAGCGGCGCAAGGCTTGGTGGTAGCGTGCCGCTCTCATAGCCGCCCGAAGACGATCTTCCTCAAGGAGCGTCGCGTCATCTTGGCGCAACGGCTCTTGCTCAAGCTCATCATAAGCGAGCAATCGAGGTGACCCGTATATGAGTTCCGTGGGGAGAACTGCTTCTGCCCCGTATATCAGGGCAAAAGGCGTCTGGCCGGTGGCTCGATTTGGCGTCGTCCTGATCAACCAAAGAACCGCCGGCAACTCATCAATCCAGCGCCTTCCACTCTTGTGCAGCTTGTCAAAGGTCTTCGTTCTCAGGCCTCGCAACACTTCAGCATTTGCCCTCTCCGCTTGGCCGTTGCTCCGTGGATGTGCCACGGAAGCAAAACAGACCTTGCTGCTGAGGTCTTGGATGTACGGCATGAAAGTGTGGCTTGTGAACTGTTTGGCACACCAAAATGGCAGACCAGTCCTTTGAAGAACTTGACGGCTGACTGAGCAGTCACCTTCCTCACTGCTTCTACTTCCGGCCACGTTGTGAACTTGTCGATTGCAACGTACAAGTACTCAAAGCCCCCGACAGCGCGGGGGAAAGGGCCTAGTATATCGAGCCCCGAGACCGAGAATGGCCAGGAGAGAGGGATTTTTTAAAGGGCTTGAGCCGGCTGATGAGGCTTCCTTGAATGGAACTGGCACGCTTCACACTTGGTTACTAGTGCCGTCGCATCCTGGAGGGTGGTGGGCCAGAAGAAACCTTGCCGGAATGCCTTCCCGGTAAGGGCCCTTGACCCTATGTGGGAGCCGCATATGCCTCCATGTATCTTCGCCAACAGCTGCAGTCCTTCCTCCCGGGGGATGCACTTGAGTTTCACACCGTTTGGCCTCCTCTGGTACAGGACGTCATCGACGAACTGGTACAGGGCAGACCGACGGGCTACTTTCTTTGCTTCTTCCTGCTCCTCAGGAAGCTCCCCTGTTTGGAGGAAGTGGACGTTATGCTGCGCCCATGCTAGAGCCTGGGGCTCGACGGCAAGGACCAAAGGCATTTCTTCCGCCATGAGAGCGGCTGTCTCTATGGCCAGGGCTTGACGCCCTGTTGGAGTCAGTCGCTCTTGAGCAGGCTCAGCGTCCGCGGCAGCACCCTTGCCGGCAGCCCCATGGGGCTCGGTAGGAAAGTACTTGTCGGGACCTGATTTCCTCCGCTTGTTCTACCCCGCTGATGATTCGACAGATGGTTGAGTTAACCGGAGCAAAAAGGTACCTGGTTCCACAAGTAGCTTGAATGCGGCACGCTTTGACAGGTAATTGGCGATGTCGTTCTCCGCTCGGGGGACATGCGCCGCCTGGTTACCATCAAAGTATTCCTCCAGCTTCCTCACCTCATCTACGTACGCTTCCATCAATGGGCTCTCATAATCCTTGTTGACCTGCCAGACAACGAGCTGCGAGTCGTCCCCGATGATGAGCTTCTTAACCCCGAGGTCTGCCGCGATCCTGAGACCGGCAAGCAATCCCTCATACTCGATGGTGTTGTTGGTGGACATCTCCCTGGGGAAGTGCATCTGGATCACGTACGTGAGGTGTTCTCCGGTGGGTGCGACGAGTAGCACACCGGCACCGGCGCCTTGCAGCGAGAAGCCTCCATCAAAGTACATGATCCAGTCGCGGCCTGCTTCCTTGCCGGGGAGAGTGGTCTCCTAGATTTGTTCGTCAGGCGTCGAGGTCCATTCTGTGATGAATTCCTCCAAGACTCTGCTCTGAATTGTCGAGGTACTTTCAAAGTTTAAACCCAAACTTGACAGCTCCAAGGCCCATTCCACAATCCTTCCGGTTGCGTCTGGGTTGTGCAGTATCCGTTGCAATAGGAGGCGGGTGACGACAGTGATCTCGTGGGCCTGGAAGTAGTGACGCAGCTTCCTGGAGGCCATAAGGAGGCCGAAGAGCAATTTTTGCATGTCGGAATACCTCGACATAGCCCACTGCAAGAGGGAGCTGACAAAGTAAACCGGGTGCTGCATCATCTTCTTCTTTGGCACCACTTCACTTGACTGCGCGGGCATCGCCTTGGTGGCACCAGACTCCGCCGGGGGCCGCGCCTTGTCGGCACCAGGCCTCGCCGAGGGAATCTTTGGCTTGCCATCCGCTGGTTCTGCCGCCATTGCCGCCTCCTCGTTGACCTCCCTCTGTGCCACCAGTGCGGCGCTGACCACTTGATTCATCGCCGCTAGGTAGAGCAACAACGACTCTTGTAGTTTAGGCGCAACCAGTATCGGCATGGAGGGAAGGTATTTCTTGAGATCCCGCGGTGCTGCCTCGGCTTCTGGTGTCCACTCTATTGGGCCTGCCTTCTTCAAGATTTGGAAGAAGGGAAGGGAGCGCTCGGCGGACTTGGAGATGAACCGGCTCATGGCGGCAACACAGCCGGTGAGCCGACGCACATCCTTGATCCGCTTGGGCGCCTCGATATGCTCAATAGCCTTGATCTTGTCTGGGTTTGCCTTGATCCCATGCTGCGACACAAAGAATCCGAGAAGCTTGCCGGACGGAATGCCGAAGATGCACTTCTCAGGGTTCAGCTTGAGGTTGATCTTGCGCAGGTTAGCAAATGTCTCTTCCAGATCTTGCACAAGAGTTGGCCCGTCCTTGGTTTTGACCACTATGTCATCCATGTAGGCCTCCATATTTCTATGGAGCTGAGGTTCAAAACCAATTTGGACTACTCTTGCAAACATTGAGCCGGCACTCTTCAACCCGAAAGGCATCCGTAAAAAGCAATACGTACCACATGGGGTGATGAATGTCGTCTTCTCTTCATCCTCTCTTGTCATGAAGATTTGGTGGTAGCCTGAGTAGGCATCGAGGAATGATAACAGATCATACCCAGCTATGGAGTCAACAATCTGGTCGATGCGCGGCAACGGGAAGGGATTCTTAGGGCAAGCCTTATTAATATTTGTGTAATCAATACACAGCCTCCACTTCCCATTCGCCTTGTGCACCACTACTGGATTGGCCAACCACGTCGGGTGGAGCACCCCTCTCACCAAACCTGCCGCTTCCAATTTCCTGATCTCCTCTGTGATGAACTCCTGCCTTTCTAGAGCCTACTTTCTGACCTTCTTCTTGACGGGACGCGCGTGGGGGCAGACAACAAGGTGGTGCTCAATCACCTCCCTGGGAACACCGGGGATGTCGGACACTTGCCATGCAAACACGTCGACATTTGCCCGCAGGAAGGTGATGATGAGCCTATGATGAAGGCCCCTCCCGTGCCATCCTCCCCGACGGGCACCTTCTTGGTCTGCGGCAGCTCGGCTCTAGACCTCTTGCTCTTGTCGGTAGAGCTCTCTGGCATGTCCTGAATGGGAGCACAACACTCCGAGGAGGTGCTCTTGCCGGAGTGGGTGCGAGAGGTCTTGTCGGGCTCCTTTTTCCCTCCCGGGCCGTCAGCGGCAGGAGCAGGTGCCTTGACGGTAGCTCCTACAACTGCTTCCCGGTAGAGTTGGTCGGTGTAGATCAGCGCATCCTTCTTGTCGAAGGGGGCGGATATGATGGTCAACGGCCCGGGCATCTTTAGCATGTTGTAGGCATAGTGTGACGCCGCCATGAACTTGGCCAATACCGGGCGGCCGAGGATCCCGTTGTAGGGCAAGGGGATCTCGGCCACGTCGAAGACGATCCTCTCCATCCTGTAGTTCAACTCTCCTCCAAATGTCACGGGCAGTGTGACCTTTCCCTTCGGCTGGCTCCTCCCCGGATTGACCCCTTGAAACGTGTCCATTTCCTCGAGGTCTCCATCAGGGATTTGCAACCTTTTGATCACGATAGGAGAGATCAGGTTCAGGCCGGCCCCGCCGTCAACCAACATCTTGTTCACCCTGAGGTTGCGTATTGTTGGCGAGACCAACAATGGCAAACACCCAACCGCGGTAGTGCGGCCAGGGTGGTCCTCGGCGTCAAAGATGAGGGGCGTGCTGGACCACTTCAGCGGCTTCTGAGCGTTGAATGACGGCTCTGCTGCTGTAATCTCACGCGCCCACTACTTGAGCTGGCGGTGAGAGGTATGCAGCGAGGCACTGCCATCGATGCACATGGCCTCTGTAGCTTTCTGGAACCCTTGCTCACCAGACTCGTCATCCTCGTCATGATCGTCGTCTTCTTGTTTCTTGTTGCGTCCCCAGGCGGGCCTCTCTTGCTGGTTGTCCTTGCCGGGGCGGCCTCCTTGGCCGCCACGCTTCTTGCCGGATCCCTCAGCACCATCCTGGTCCTTCTCCTTGTCCCACCTTTCATACTCAGCCTTTTGCTTCTCAGCAAGCAGCTCGACTTGTCGGCAGTTCTGGAGGTCATGGCCCTTGGTGCGGTGGATCTTGCAGTATTGTTTGCCGGAGCTTCCTGGCTTGTCGGTAGCCGCCAGGGCCCGGCAGGCGGCGCACCCGGCAATCTCCTTGCCGGGGGCGTCTGCCTTGACCTTCTTGCCGGCACCAGTATTGTCAGATCCCTCAATGGGAAGGACGGCCTTGCCTTTGCGTTTCCTGTTGCGACGCCGACTCTTCTTTGCTAGGGTGGCGGCGTCTTCATCAGTAGAGTCAGTTTCCACGCCGGCGTCTTCGCCGGGGTACTTCCTTCCCTCTTCAGCCCGGGCGCACCTATCGGCCAGAACGTAGAGCTAGGCCACATCCTCAACCTTGGTCATCGCCAGCTCAGCCTGGGCGTACGTTCTGGTGGAACGTGCTAATCACAGCGGCGGGATGAACGTCGGGGATGTTGTACTGCACCCGCCTGAATCTCTGGATGTACTTGCACCGGGTCTCCCCTTCGTTCTGGGGAATGATATGCAGATCACTGGCCTGGCCATGGGTTTGGTGGCCTCCTGTGAATGCGCCAATGAAATCATGGCACAGATCTGACCAGGAAGAAATGGAATCCACCGTGATGAGGACATCAATACCATTGTTACACCCACAGCCCCTGCTGTTACATATACTGGACCAATTACTAGAGCTCGCGCATGCCAATTAAATTACCAGGTACTTTCGTTTCTTGGTCATGATTCTAATGTTCATGAGATTATGATGCTGCCTAAATTGGATACATTTGTTTTGCTTTCAAATGAAGGGCCTAGCTTGGAGAAGGATGAACATTGGAGCAAGAACACGCATGGAGTTGATGGCATGCGCAAGGGGATCAAGAACGGAGTTACAAGTGATGATTTCAGGACTTTGAAGCCGCCATAAGGAGTGCATGAAGCCATGGACGAAATATACAAGATGCCACTTCATAATATTCGTCCATAGGCTATTCTAGGTGCTGCGTCACCATATTAATGGGCCAGGCCCATGTAATTTCGAAATACTTAAGTATAGGCTATTTTTAGAGTCCGTATGTGTGGGGAAACAAGAGTTAGGGTTGGTTTCGGACCCCACCCTCAAGGGCCACGAAATTCCCCTCTCTTCCTCCATATATACAGCCCTTAGGGCGTCGTTTAGACTTTGGGTTTTGTTTAGATTAAAAGTTCGCCATAGCTGCAACTTCGCGTACTTCGTTTGTGTCCAACGACCAGACCAAGACGTCACAGAACCCCACCTTGATCAATAAAGCTTTCATCTTATATTCGCAATATCCAGATTGCAATCTCAGATTCTTGCTTGTTCTTCGTTTGCTCGCAGGAAACGGGCCCTCGTGGTCAGGTTGATCGTGCTCCGGCGTGGTCAATAACCCCTCGGAAGTTGGTTTAGCGATTGCTAAGGCGCGACGTCTCGCACGTTCGTAGTCGGATCGTCAAGGTCGACTCCCACAGAAAACGATAGCCACCATCTCATCGAAACATCGGGACACCTTTGCCTCTATCAAGTGGTATCAGATTTCCAGGTTGCTCGGTGAGATTTTACAGTTTTTCGTAGATTAGATCGAGTCTGTTCTTCATACCTACAGTCCACGAAAAAGCCACACAAAAAAAAATTAGGGTTAGTTCATCATATCCGAACCAATCTGAGCCTTTGCATAATCTTTTTAGGGTTTTTGCTTTGTTGAATTTGCGGTTGCATCGTCGTGTCAAGTTGCTGGTCTTAGAGTCTAGTCTTTTAGAGTTTCGAGTTCTGGTCACAAGTTGTCACGCCGCCGCTGCACCATTATCATCGCCCATCTACCACTTTTGCTTATCCGCCACCGCTCTGAATCCATATCCATATACCACCACCAATCCGTATCCATATACCACCATCAATCTCTATCCATATACCACCACCGCTACCATATACCACCACCGCTGCCATATACCACCACCATATATCCACCACCAATCCGAGTTCTTCTCATATTAGGTTTGTTCTTGAGATCAATCTCAATTCCGATTCGTGTTTCCTTGCCTGCGTAGGTCTCGGAAAAAAAAAAAGTCTGGAGACCCCCGGGCAGTTTTTAGGCCAAAATTTTCACGGGCAAAAATATTTTTTCCCTATCCTACTTTTAGGCTTTTCTAAGTCTTTTGAGCCACGTGCCATCATAGTGATTTTTTGTCGCACTTTTTCGTCGTCGCTGCCCTGATTTCCAAAAAAAAAAAAAAAATTCCGTGCCCATCCTATCAGTTTGACGAGGGAAGAGTTTTGAGACACTCGCCATTATAGTAATTTTTCGCAAAAAAAAAAAAGAGGAGCGCAAAAAAAAAAAGAGGAGCGCAAAAAAAAAGCGAAAAAAAAGTTCCAGAGTGTGCTTTTCCCTTATTTACGTGCAGCGCCGTGATTTTGTTAGTGTTCTAGGCTCGCGTCTCTAGCACGGTCTAGCCTAGGACCAGCACAGTACCGTCGTTGAGCGTTTATTCAACTTTGCATCTCTGAATTGATTATTGCTGACCCTTTTTGCTACCATACTATAAGCCTTCCCAGCTCCACATACATCTACGTCGTGCGTTTGACTCTCCCTGGCAATCGCTCTATCCAAGCTTTTGAGAGTTTTTGACTACAACGGTTGCCGATCACCGCCTGCTGCTGGGTAAGAACTGGTAAGAATTTGAGATTTGCTTGACGGATTTGTGACACCCGCCACCACCACCTCTTGTTAGTATTCTGTAGGATCATATTCTTGTGTGTTTTTCTATTGTTGCTAACCATGGCAGGATCACAAGCCGACGAGACTGACTGGGAGAACATGACGAATCAGGAGTTGCATGATAAATTTCAGCAAATGATGAATGGACAGGTGCAGGATGTGCTAAACAGATTTGAAGAGGCCATGGAGAAGATAGATGACATGGAGAAGACGTTCGAAACAAAGCTCGATAACAGGTTTAATGAATTGCTCGCGCGTCTTCCACCACCACCACCGGCTGCACCTAACGCACCTCTACAACAACAACAACGACGACTACCTCCACATCGTGAAACAGCCCTCCGCCGAGCGAGCCGTCTCCCTCTTGCACCTGGCCAAACTGTTGGTGCTGCTGTTGCTACTTCTGTGGCTCCTGCTGCTGATGCGGAGGAGGATGATTATGTGGGAGATTATGAGGATGAGGTTGATCAAACTCAGAACTACGTACCACCACCAGCACCGCAACCATCAGGTCGTCCACATGCAAATAATGGCAATGGTAGGGCTCACCCTCAGGTACGAGATCATGACCATCTCCCTAAACTAAAATTGAATATTCCACCATTTGAGGGTAGATATGTTCCTGATATATATCTTACTTGGGAGTTAGAAACTGAACAACGTTTTACATGTTTACAATATCCCGAGGAGAGACGTGTTCCTGCTGCTGTTTGTGCATTCACTAGTTTTGCATGTGTTTGGTGGTCTGAGCATTGTAGATTATATCCCATTCCTGCTACTTGGGCTGCTTTGAAAACTGCTATGCGTACTCGTTGGGTTCCACCATATTATCAACGTGAATTACTTCAAAAATTGCAGCGCTTAAGACAGGGAAAAAATTCTGTAGAAGAATATTATCAGGAATTACAAACTGGCATGATTAGATGTGGTATTGTTGAGGAGAATGAAGCTATGCTTGCACGTTTTATGGG
This sequence comes from Triticum urartu, assembly GCF_056163025.1. Classification (NCBI taxonomy): domain Eukaryota; kingdom Viridiplantae; phylum Streptophyta; class Magnoliopsida; order Poales; family Poaceae; genus Triticum; species Triticum urartu. Next base: position 318,322,423 of record NC_141875.1, on the reverse strand, counting down.
TGGTTTAAATAGAGAGATTCAGACGATTCTAGAGTATAAGGAGTATACTAATATCACTCGTTTATTCCATCTTGCTTGTAAAGCTGAACGTGAAGTGCAGGATCGACAGGCATTGGCGCGGACTAACTTTTCTGCAGGTCGACCTTCTTCATGGACACCACGTGCATCATCTACTTCCACACGTTCTGCTACACCGGCGCCTCCGTCGGCTGCCACCTCCAACCGTGATACAATAAAGCAGGCACAATCACCACTATCTGCCAAGAGCACACCTTCTGGGCCTGCAAAGAGCTCTTCTTCATCCATGGCATCAACAGGGCAAACACATGATATTATTTGCCGACGTTGCAAGGGTGGAGGTCATTATGCGAGAGAATGCCCATCTAAGCGTGTGATGATTGTTACTGAGGATGGTGGGTATGAGTCCGCTAGTGACTATGGTGAGGAGACTTTGGCTCTTATTACACGTGACGAACACGGTGGAGACGATTCTGATCATGAGACGCAATACATGGCTCCTGAAGATGCTGACAGGTATGAATGTTTAGTTGCTCAACGTGTATTGAGTGTGCAGGTTACACAAGCTGAGCAAAATCAGAGGCATAATTTGTTCCATACAAAGGGAGTTGTGAAGGAACGTTCTGTTCGCGTGATCATAGATGGAGGGAGTTGCAACAACTTGGCTAGCATCGAGATGGTGGAGAAGCTATCTCTCACCACCAGACCACATCCACATCCTTACTACATCCAATGGTTCAACAACAGCGGCAAGGTTAAGGTAACACGTACTGTTCGTGTGCATTTTAGCATCTCTACATATGCTGATTATGTTGATTGTGATGTGGTACCGATGCAAGCATGTTCCTTATTACTTGGTAGACCATGGCAATTTGATAAAAATTCTATTCACCATGGTAGAAACAATCAATATACTCTTGTTCATAAGGATAAAAATATTACTTTGCTTCCTATGACTCCTGATTCCATTTTGAAAGATGATATTAATAGAGCTAATAAAGCAAAACAGGAGAAAACTAAGAGTGAAAATCAGATTGTGGCAAACGAATTTGAGCAACAAATGCAGCCTAATAATAATAAACAATCTAGTGTTGTTTCTAAAATTAAATTGAAAAGTGCATGTTTACTTGCCACCAAATCTGATATTGATGATCTAGATTTTAGCAAATCTGTTTGCTATGCTTTTGTGTGCAGAGAGGCATTATTTTCATTCGAGGACGTGCCTTCCTCTTTGCCTCCTGCTGTCACTAACATTTTGCAGGAGTTCGCCGACGTCTTTCCACAAGACGTGCCACCGGGATTACCACCTATTCGCGGGATTGAGCATCAAATTGACTTAATTCCCGGTGCATCATTACCCAACCGGGCACCATACCGTACCAATCCAGAGGAGACGAAGGAGATTATGCGTCAAGTACAAGAACTGCTCGACAAAGGTTATATACGCGAATCCCTTAGTCCTTGTGCTGTTCCTATCATTTTAGTGCCGAAAAAGGATGGTACGTCGCGTATGTGCGTTGATTGTAGAGGCATTAATAATATTACTATTCGTTATCGTCATCCTATTCCTAGGCTAGATGATATGCTTGATGAATTGAGTGGCTCTACAATATTCTCCAAAGTTGATTTGCGTAGTGGTTACCATCAAATTCGTATGAAATTGGGAGATGAATGGAAAACAGCATTTAAAACTAAGTTTGGATTATATGAGTGGTTAGTCATGCCTTTTGGGTTAACTAATGCACCTAGTACTTTCATGAGGTTAATGAACGAAGTTTTACGTGCTTTCATTGGACGATTTGTGGTAGTTTACTTTGATGACATATTGATTTATAGCAAATCTTTGGAGGAACATTTGGAACATTTACGTGCTGTTTTTATTGCTCTACGTGATGCACGTTTGTTTGGTAACCTTGGAAAGTGCACCTTTTGCACCGACCGAGTATCTTTTCTTGGCTATGTTGTTACTCCACAGGGAATTGAAGTTGATAAAGCCAAGATTGAGGCTATTGAGAGTTGGCCGCAGCCCAAAACGGTCACACAAGTGAGGAGTTTCCTTGGCCTCGCTGGTTTCTATAGGCGTTTTGTGAGAGATTTCAGCACCATTGCTGCACCTCTCAACGAGCTTACAAAGAAGGATGTACCTTTTGTTTGGGGTACCGCACAGGAAGAAGCCTTCACGGTATTGAAAGATAAGTTGACACATGCTCCTTTACTCCAACTTCCTAATTTCAATAAGACTTTTGAGCTTGAATGTGATGCTAGTGGAATTGGATTAGGAGGTGTGTTATTACAAGATGGAAAACCTGTTGCATACTTTTCTGAAAAATTGAGTGGGCCTAGTCTGAACTATTCTACTTATGATAAAGAATTATATGCTCTTGTTCGGACCTTAGAAACATGGCAACATTATTTATGGCCCAAGGAATTTGTTATACATTCTGATCATGAATCTTTGAAACACATTAAAAGTCAAGCAAAACTGAACCGTCGACATGCTAAATGGGTTGAATTCATTGAGACTTTCCCTTATGTGATTAAACACAAGAAGGGTAAAGAAAATGTTATTGCTGATGCCTTGTCTCGTCATTATACTATGCTTTCACAACTTGACTTTAAAATATTTGGTTTGGAGACCATCAAGGATCAATATGTTAATGATGCTGAATTTAAAGATGTATTGCAGAATTGTAAGGAAGGGAGAACTTGGAACAAGTTCGTTCTTAACGATGGATTTGTGTTTCGTGCTAACAAGCTATGCATTCCAGCTAGCTCCGTTCGTCTTTTGTTGTTGCAGGAGGCGCATGGAGGAGGATTAATGGGACACTTTGGCGTCAAGAAGACGGAGGATATACTTGCTACACATTTCTTTTGGCCAAAGATGAGACGGGATGTTGAGCGTTTTGTTGCTCGCTGCACTACATGTCAAAGAGCTAAGTCACGACTCAATCCTCATGGTTTATATATGCCTTTGCCTGTACCTAGTGTTCCTTGGGAGGATATATCTATGGACTTTGTTTTAGGTTTACCTAGAACAAAGAAGGGGAGGGATAGCATATTTGTTGTCGTGGATAGGTTCTCGAAAATGGCACACTTTATACCATGTCATAAAAGCGATGATGCTGTTAATGTTGCTGATTTGTTCTTTCGTGAAATTATTCGCTTACATGGTGTGCCAAATACTATTGTTTCAGATCGTGATACTAAATTTCTTAGCCACTTTTGGAGATGTTTATGGGCTAAGTTGGGGACTAAGCTGCTTTTTAGTACTACTTGTCACCCCCAAACTGATGGACAAACTGAAGTAGTCAATAGAACATTGTCTACTATGCTTAGGGCTGTTTTGAGGAATAACAAGAAAATGTGGGAAGAATGCTTGCCTCATATTGAATTTGCTTATAATCGTTCATTGCATTCTACTACTAAGATGTGCCCTTTTGAAATTGTGTATGGTTTCCTACCTCGTGCACCTATTGATTTGTTGCCTCTTCCATCTTCGGAGAAGGTTAATTTTGATGCTAAAGAACGTTCTGAATTGATTTTAAAAATGCATGAGTTAACTAAGGAAAACATTGAGCGTATGAATGCTAAATATAAACTTGCTGGAGATAAGGGTAGAAAACATGTTGTGTTTGCACCTGGAGATCTTGTTTGGTTACATTTGCGTAAAGATAGATTTCCTAATCTGCGCAAATCAAAGCTAATGCCACGTGCTGATGGTCCTTTTAAGGTTTTAGAGAAAATAAATGATAATGCATATAAACTTGAGCTACCTGCAGATTTTGGGGTTAGTCCCACTTTTAATATTGCAGATTTGAAGCCTTATTTGGGTGAGGAAGATGAGCTTCCGTCGAGGACGACTTCATTTCAAGAAGGGGAGGATGATGAGGACATCAATACCATTGTTACACCCACAGCCCCTGCTATTACATATACTGGACCAATTACTAGAGCTCGCGCATGCCAATTAAATTACCAGGTACTTTCGTTTCTTGGTCATGATTCTAATGTTCATGAGATTATGATGCTGCCTAAATTGGATACATTTGTTTTGCTTTCAAATGAAGGGCCTAGCTTGGAGAAGGATGAACATTGGAGCAAGAACACGCATGGAGTTGATGGCATGCGCAAGGGGATCAAGAACGGAGTTACAAGTGATGATTTCAGGACTTTGAAGCCGCCATAAGGAGTGCATGAAGCCATGGACGAAATATACAAGATGCCACTTCATAATATTCGTCCATAGGCTATTCTAGGTGCTGCGTCACCATATTAATGGGCCAGGCCCATGTAATTTCGAAATACTTAAGTATAGGCTATTTTTAGAGTCCGTATGTGTGGGGAAACAAGAGTTAGGGTTGGTTTCGGACCCCACCCTCAAGGGCCACGAAATTCCCCTCTCTTCCTCCATATATACAGCCCTTAGGGCGTCGTTTAGACTTTGGGTTTTGTTTAGATTAAAAGTTCGCCATAGCTGCAACTTCGCGTACTTCGTTTGTGTCCAACGACCAGACCAAGACGTCACAGAACCCCACCTTGATCAATAAAGCTTTCATCTTATATTCGCAATATCCAGATTGCAATCTCAGATTCTTGCTTGTTCTTCGTTTGCTCGCAGGAAACAGGCCCTCGTGGTCAGGTTGATCGTGCTCCGGCGTGGTCAATAACCCCTCGGAAGTTGGTTTAGCGATTGCTAAGGCGCGACGTCTCGCACGTTCGTAGTCGGATCGTCAAGGTCGACTCCCACAGAAAACGATAGCCACCATCTCATCGAAACATCGGGACACCTTTGCCTCTATCACACCGGCAAGTGCATCAACCAAGACATCACATTGGGCTTGAGCGCCAGCGGGAAATAGTTGGCAAGCACCTTGTCATCGCGAGCCCCAGCGGCCTGCATCACGATGGTGTAGATGCTGAGGAACTCGGACGGGTGGGTCTTGCCGGTGTACTTCTCGCCGACGTCGGGCTTGAACGTGCAGTGGGACGGCCACTGGAACTGCCTCAGCTCACGGGTAAAAGTCGGGCAGCCCACCTCATAAGGTAGGCCGTCGGGGCCCCCCGGTGCCGGGTGGTCCATAGCGGGTCCCGCCCGCTTGTCCGACTGGCGGCGCGTTTCACGTCGGCGCTCGACGGTGGTTCGAGCATCTTCGTGATTTCGCTCCCGAAGGACCTGGTGCTGGTCGCAGAGGGTCCGCAGGTCGGACGATGCTATGGAGATGTTATCGCAAGCGTCGTCGCGAGGGGCCGATGCCTGCGGCGGCTGGTGAGGAGGAGGAGAGTGCACCGTGGCCGCAGCTCCCCCGGTCCTCCTAGCGCCAGTATGTGGTGGCTCGGTGGAGCGCCGGCCCAAGGGCCCCGCCGGTCGCGGATCGTCTTTGTTTGCGACGACGACGAGGCTCCGGATGGTGGCCCTCCACTCGTCGAGCTTCTCCGCAGCAGGAGGGAAGTCGAGCCAAAGCTTCCGCTGGCGTGGGCGGCGGCGACAGCTGCGTGGATCGCGGCGCGCTTCGACGTCTAACTACGTTAGAAGGAGCTCCGCCATGACCCAGCGGCTGCGCACCATTTTCGCTAGCGCTTCGGCGAGCGTGCTGAACCCCCTCATCTTGCTGATGACGCACAGGGCTCTTCCCACGGCGGTGCTCAGGGTCACCATCGTGGTGATGCTGCTCGGCACGCACACCATGGGAAGAACGCGTGGTGGTCGCCGGTGTAGGCGTCCTGGAGGTCGCCGCGCCACCCGGAGTCGGCACAACGATGCCCCTGGAGGGCCCCGTGCCGCCTACGAGGGGCCCAGCTCCGTCCTTGGATCCGACGACGTGTGGCAGGTCATCTGGCGCGCGAACGACGCCGCTCGCCAGGCTCCGACTGCCTGGGCGATGCTGGTGCTCGCGGGCCGCGGCCCGGGTCCTGTCTGTGACCGGTCCGCTGCTCGTCCGCACCGGCACGGGTCGTTCGGCTCCCAACGAATCGACCGTCGTGGCCGCCCTCTTCTTAGGGGCCATGGCAATGAACAACTGCTAGGCTAACTACTAGACCAGATTCTCATAATTGCGCCCCCTACCTGGCGCGCCAAGGATGCTGGTGTGGAACGACACCTATGGGATCACAAGAATCCCTACTACGGTTTCCGGGGCGTAGGGTTGCGAGGAGAGCAGGGCTAGTAGACAACACAAGGATCGTTTACCTAGGTTCGGGCCACGAGGATGCGTAAAACCCTAATCCTGCTTTGGTGGGTGTATTTCTGAGAGTTCTTGAGCTCTTGAACTAGCTGTGGTCAGCGTGTGGTTCGAAAGAGCCGAATCCCTTTCCTCGTCGCCTCGGGCCTCCTTTTATAGGAAAAAGGGGTTGCCACAGTGGCACACAGGAGGTGGAAAGGAATACAGTGGCACGAGGTTATCCCTCGTATTACAGGACAAGGTGCATTTAATGCATCGCTTAGGTGTCCTCTTGCTTTATCGGGGACGGGGGCGAGGCCCATCCCGTTCGTCGCCGCTCCTCCTCGCTTCAACACGCGCCTCGGCCAGGGATGCGTGCGGTGCCATGTAGGCAGGTAGGCAGCTGAGTTGGCACAGTGGTGGAGCCTTCACGAAGATCTGCATGTCGCCACGCAAGCGCTTGATGAGTTGACCTAGGAGCTGCATGTTGCCACGCAGGTGCCCGCCCAGCTGATTGGGCTGGCAGCTGCATGTGAGCGGCGGTGGAAGCTTGGTTGACGTGGGCTTGGCGGTGGCCTTGCCGGCGTCTTTGGCGAGGGACTTGCTGGGTGGCCCGGCAAGGGTCTCGCCGTGGCGTGTTGTCGTCCCCGGCAAGGATCTTGCCGCGAGTCTGGTGGCCTTCCTCGGCAGGGATCTTGCCGAGAATCGTCGTCTTCTAATATGATCTTGAATATGTCTTCACAAAGACCTACATGCCACCATAGGGGTGCCTTCCCGAGCCCTGGCCCCATGCTGATGATGGCACTGGGGGCCGTGGGCTCAAGGGTGGCTCGCTCTGTTGGTGTGGGGCGAGCTGTCCCAGCAAGAGTCTTGTCGGGGCCGCTGAGGCCACCCGGCAAGGTTCTTGCCAGGGGAACTTGCTTCGTCCCTCTGCTCTTTGTGGTCTTGGCCTTGGCGTTGCTTTGATTGTCTTGGGGTTCGATCTTACCTTGGCTCACCTCCCTCATTCTGCTTGGTGTGGCCGTGAGTGTGGCTCTGACTGCCCGTGCACAGAAAAAGGGGTACAAAGATGCGCCCCTATTTTTGTACACCAACACGTTTTGTTGCTCGTTGCACTACATGTCAAAAAGCTAAGTCACGACTCAATCCTCATGGTTTATATATGCCTTTGCCTATACCTAGTGTTCCTTGGGAGGATATATCTATGGACTTTTTTTAGGTTTACCTCGAAGAAAGAAGGCAAGGGATAGCATATTTGTTGTCGTGGATAGATTCTCGAAAATGGCACACTTTATACCATGTCATAAAAGCAATGATGCTATTAATGTTGTTGATTTGTTCTTTCGTGAAACTATTCGCTTGCATGGTGTGCCAAATACTATTGTTTCAGATCGTGATACTAAATTTCTTAGCCATTTTTGGATATGTTTATGGGCTAAGTTGGGGACTAAACTGGTTTTAGTACTACTTGTCACCCCCAAACAGATGGACAAACTGAAGTAGTCAATAGAACATTGTCTACTATGCTTAGGGTTGTTTTGAAGAATAATAAGAAAATGTGGGAAGAATGCTTGCCTCATATTGAATTTGCTTATAGTCGTTCATTGCATTCTACTACTAAGATGTGCCCTTTTGAAATTGTGTATGGCGTCCTACCTCGTGAACCTATTGATTTGTTTCCTCTTCCATCTTCGGTGAAGGTTAATTTTGATGCTAAACAACGTGCTGAATTGATTTTAAAAATGCATGAGTTAACTAAGGAAAACATTGAGCGTATGAATGCTAAATATGAACTTGCTGGAGATAAGGGTAGAAAACATGTTGTGTTTGCACCTAGAGATCTTGTCTGGTTACATTTGCGTAAGGATAGATTTCCTAATTTGCGCAAATCAAAGCTAATGCCACGTGCTGATGGTACTTTTAAGGTGGTAGAGAAAATAAATGATAATGCATATAAACTTGAGTTGCCTGCAGATTTTGGGGTTAGTCCCACTTTAAACATTGCAGATTTGAAGCCTTATTTGGGTGAGGAAGATGAGCTTGCGTCGAGGACGACTTCATTTCAAGAAGGGGAAGATGATGAGGACATCAATACCGTTGTTACACCCAGAGCCCCTGCTGCTATACATACTGGACCAATTACTAGGGCTCACGCACGCCAATTGAATTACCAGGTACTTTCGTTTCTTGACGATTGTAATATTCATGAGAATATGATGTTGCCTAAATTGGATACATTTTTTTTGCTTAGAAATGAGGGCCTAGCTTGGACAAGAAAGATGAACCTTGGAGCAAGTTCAAGCATGGAGATGATGGCATGCACATGGGGAACAAGAACAGAGTTACAAGTGATGATTCCAGGACATTGAAGTCACCATAGTGAGTGCGTGAAGCCTTGAACGAAATATACAAGATGCCACTTCATAAATTTTGTCTAGAGGCTATTCTAGGTGCTGCATCACCTTATTTTTAGGCCAGGCCCATGTAATTTCGAAATACTTGATTATAGGCTATTTTTAGAGTCTGTGTGTGTGGAGAAACAAGAGTTAGGGTTGGTTTCGGACCCCTCCTCCAAGGGCCATGAAATTCCCCCCTCTTTCCTCCATATATACAGCCCTTAGGGCATCGTTTAGACTCTGGGGTTTTTTTAGATTATAAGTTCGCCATAGCTGCAACTTCGCGTACTTCGTTTGTGTTCAACGACCAGACAAAGACGTCACAGAAACCTACCTTGATCAATAAAGCTTTCATCTTATATTCGCAATATCCAGATTGCAATCATAGTTTCTTGCTTGTTCTTCGTTTGCTTGCAGGAAATAGATCCTCGTGGTCAGGTTGATCGTGCTACGGCGTGGTCAATAACCTCTCGGAAGTTGGTTTAGGAATTTCTAAGGCGCGACGTCTCGCATGTTCGTAGTCGGATCGTCAAGGTCAACTCCCACGGAAAATGATAGCTATCTCATCGAAACATCGGGACACCCTCGTGCTACCTCTTGAGCACTTGCGTTGGTTTTCCCTTGAAGAGGAAAGGGTGATACAGCGAAGTAGCGTAAGTATTTCCCTCAGTTTTTCAAAACCAAGGTATCAATCCAGTAGGAGACCACGCACGAGTCCCTCGCACCTACACAAACAAATAAATCCTCACAACCAACACGATAAGGGATTGTCAATCCCTACACGGTCACTTACGAGAGTGTGATCTGATAGATATGATAAGATAATATTTTTGGTATTTTTATGATAAAGAGAAATAAAATATGCAATGTCAAATAAATGGCAAAGGAAATAACTAAGTATTGGAAGATTAATATGATGGAAGATAGACCAGGGGGCCATAGGTTTCACTAGTGGCTTCTCTCAAGAGCATAAGTATTCACGGTGGGTAAACAAATTACTGTTGAGCAATTGACAGAATTGAGCATAGTTATGAGAATATCTAGGTATGATCATGTATATAGGAATCACGTTCGAGACAAGTAGACCGACTCCTGCCTGCATCTACTACTATTACTCCACACATCGACCACTATCCAGCATGCATCTAGAGTATTAAGTTCAAGAGAATAGAGTAATGCCTTAAGAAAGATGACATGATGTAGAGGGATAAACTCATGCAATATGATATAAACCCCATCTTGTTATGCTCGATGGCAACAATACAATACGTGCCTTGCTACCACTACTGTCACTGGGAAAGGACACCTCAAGATTAAACCCAAAGCTAAGCACTTCTCCCATTGCAAGAAAGGTCAATCTAGTAGGCCAAACCAAACTGATAATTCAAAGAGACTTGCAAAGATAACCAATCATACATAAAAGAATTTAGAGAAGATTCAAATATTGTTCATTGATAAACTTGATCATAAACCCACAATTCATCGGTCTCAACAAACACACCGCAAAAGAAGATTACATCAAATAGATCTCCACAAGAGAGGCGTAGAACTTTGTATTGAGATCCAAAAAGAGAGAAGAATCCATCTAGCTAATAACTATGGACCCGAAGGTCTGAAGTAAACTACTCACACTTCATCAGAAGGGCTATGGTGTTGATGTAGAAGCCTTCCGTGATCGATGCCCCCTCCAACGGAGCTCTGGAAAAGGCCCCAAGATGGGATCTCGTGGATACAGAAAGTTACGGAGGTGGAATTAGCGTTTTGGCTCCGTATCTGGTAGTTTAGGGGTACGTAGGTATATATAGGAGGAAGGAGTACGTCGGTGGAGCAACAGGGGCCCATGAGGGTGGAGGGCGTGCCCAAGGGGGTAGGCGCGCCCCCTACCTCGTGGCCTCCTGGTTGATGACTTGACGTAGGGTCCAAGTCCTCTGGATCATGTTCGTTCCGAAAATCACGTTCCGAAGGTTTCATTCCGTTTGGACTCTGTTTGATATTCTTTCTCTGCGAAACCCTAAAATAGGCAAAAAAACAACAATTTTGGGCTGGGCCTCCGGTTAATAGGTTAGTCCCAAAAATAATATAAAAGTGTATAATAAAGCCCAATAATGTCAAAAAAAGAATATAATATAGCATGGAACAATAAAAAATTATAGATACGTTGGAGACGTATCACCTCGCCTCTATCGGGTAGGCATCTATTGTTGCGTACATGTTGTGATGTTCATCTATTGTCTTTGACTCCCATGCATGATGAAATTTTGGGTGAGGTTTGTTCAGTTCATCGTACGAAGGATCAATTAGGGATCCTGCCGGGGTCAACATTGAAGGATGAGAGCAGGATACCAGGAGTCGGTGCAACAAACACTGTGATGTAGGGTGGAAACCCTCGGACCAATCTTTCACGATTGGAGCAGATCCTATGACGAACACGAGAGGGGAACGAGGGGAAACACAAGAGAAAACACTTAAACCCACAAGATTCGGTCACACATATGCTAGATTCTCGAAACACAAAGAGATACACGATCCAAATCCAACAAGGGATGATACATAGGGTCACTAGTTCTTCTCCGTGATGAGGTCTTGAGGTCTTCCCATTAGGGGTCTTGAATCCGCTTGGGGGATCTTCTCCGTAGAGGTCGTGAACTCCGATGGAGAAGTAACCAAGTGGATGAGCAAAGCTCTATCTCTAAAATGAGCTATCACATTGCAACCATAGAAAGAAGGAAGAGCAGGTATATTTATAGTCTAGAGTCACGAAAGGTTAAGCGGGCTTCGGCCCAACACGCGGGCGACATACAGGCGTCAGACGTCCGACAGTCACTGGTCGTCCGATGGCTCGCAAGGGTCGAATGTTCGATGCGTGTCGGAAGTCCGATGTTTTGGCTCGGGTGTGCTTTGGTTGGACGTCCGGTCAGGGTCGGATGTCCGGGGCGTCGGTCGTCCGGAGGCTTCCATACTTTTGATGTTTTGGTTCAGTGATGGCGGTGGCGATCGTCTGGTGGTGCTCAGTTGTCCCAATGCTGGGAGGTGTCGGACGTCCGGTCGGCGTCCGTCATCCGATCGCTGGAGCGTGCGCGGGCTGGGACTTGGCTGGCTAGTTGGAGCCTCCAGGCGTCGGACGTCCGAGAGGCGTCGGTCGTCCGATGACTGGGAGTTTCGAGCGGTCGTTCTTCTTCTCCATTGAACTTGGTGTCCTCGCCATCTTGTTCGTTGAGTGTAGTTGATCCGTCGCCTTCCTCGAAATACTTGATCACACATAGGGTCTCCGATTGAGGCAGTAGCCATGTCTCATATGTAGAAAGTGGAAGTTTGGAGAGGAGCGAGTTCACCTTATCTTCGATAGCCTTTTCTCGAGCTCTTGTGATTGGTCCAAGTGGTGTCGTGGGAGACGTAGGTAGGTCCATGGGGATGACCTTGGGATGCTCCGCATCATCTCCCCCCTTGGGAAAGATCCGACCTCTGATCGAATTCTTCATCACCATAGTAGGGAGCTAGATCTTTGACATTGAAGATGTCGCTCACGTTGTACTTGTCGCGCGGGAGGTCGATCTTGTAAGCATTGTTGTTGTAGCATGCTAGCACCTTGAAAGGTCCATCAGCTCGTGGTAGGAGTTTGGACTTGCGTTCATTGGGGAAGCGGTACTTGCAAAGGTGTAAGCACACAAGATCTCCAATGTTGAATATCATGGGTTGCTTGTTGAAGTTGAGCTTGGTCGCGAGTCGTTGTACTTGACGCTCGATGGTGTTCCTTGTGTCCTCATGCATCTTCTTGAGGTAGGTGACTCGGGCACTCGCGTCCATGTTGACGCGCTCTTGTAGTGGTAGAGGAAACATGTCCAATGGGGACAATGGGTTGAAACCGTAGACGACCTCGAAGGCGGACTTGCCGGTAGTCGAATGTCTTGCACGGTTGTAGGCGTATTCGGCGATGGGTAGGCACTCCTCCCAATCCTTGATGTTCATCTTGATCAACACATGAAGTAGAGTGGAGAGTGAACAGTTCGTCACCTCCGTTTAGCCGTCGGTTTGAGGATGGTATGCCGAAGAGAACAAGAGCTTGATTCCGAGCTTGGCGCATAATGTATTCCAAAAGCATCTCAAGAACTTGACATCACGGTCCGAGACAATCATCTTTGGCACTCCATGTAGGCGCAAAATTTTCCTACGAAAAAGATTTGCAACATGTGAAGTATCATCTATCTTGTTGCGTGGTATGAAATGTGCCATTTTGGAGAATCTGTCCACAACAACAAACATGGCATCCTTTCCATTTCTAGTTCTAGGCAAACCAAGCACAAAATCCATGCTAATATCCTCCCATGAGTGATATGGAATTGGAAGGGGCATACAAAGGCCATGAGATTGAGCTTTAGACTTAGCTTTGCATCATGTAGAACATCAGTTGGTGAAGCGTGAGACATCACGGAACATCTTGGGCCAAAAATAGTTCTTGGAGAGCGTAGCGAATGTCTTGCCGTGTCCAAAATGTCCCATTAGTCCTCCTCCATGAGATTCTTGCAAAAGTAACAAACGAAGAGAAGACTCGGGGATGCAAAGTTTGTTAGCTCTCATAAGATAGTCATCTTTGATGTAATAGCATTCCCAAGATGTATGCGTCAAACATTTGGCATAGGTAGTAGCAAAAGTAGGATCTTGCGCATACAAGTCTTTTATGTGCTCAAAGCCAATGACATTCAATTCAAGTTTAGTAACAAGCATGCATTTGCGGGAAAGCACATCTGCCATCACATTTTCCTTATCATTGATATACTTGATGACATAAGGAAACGACTCAATGAATTCACTCCATTTAGCATGACGCTTGTTCAACTTAGTTTGACCCTTAAGATACTTAAGCGTTTCATGGTCGGTATGAATGATAAATTCATGAGGGAGAAGATAATGTTCCCATTCACGAAAAACTCGCACTAAATCATATAGCTCTTTGTCATAGATGGGATAATTGAGTTCCGCTCCAGAGAGTTTCTCACTTAAGTATGCTATGGGACGCTTCTCTTGCATTAACACAGCTCCTATGCCATTAGCACTAGCATCGCAATGAACTTCAAAAGGTTTGTCAAAGTTGGGTAATGCAAGCATAGGAGCATGAGAAAGCAAATTGTTAAGGTCATTAAATGTGGTATCTTGGGATGGTCCCCAAACAAATGGCACATTTTTCTTACTCAAAGCATGCAAAGGGGATGCAATGGTGCTAAAATCCTTCACAAATCTATGATAGAAGCCGGCTAAACCAAGGAAACTACGCACTTGTTGCGAGTTGGTTGGTTGTGGCCAAGTTTTAATAGCATTTATGTTAGATTCATCGACATGAACACCCTTAGAAGACATAACAAAACCCAAGAAACAAGCTTATCAACACCAAAAAGGCATTTGTCCATATTAACATATGGCACTGTTTTCTAAGAGTTTGCAACACGGTTCTAAGATGGGTGACATGATCTTTGAGAGATTTGCTAAAGACAAGAATATCGTCAAAGTAGACCACAACAAAAACTCCAATGTAGGGGCGAAGAACAAAATGCTTGACTCGCATGAAAGTACCAGGTGCTTCGGATACATAGGCATAACAAGCCATTCGTATAAGCCAAATTTGGTCTTAAATGCGGTTTTCCATTCATCACCTTCTTGGATGCGTATTTGATAGTAGCCACTCTTAAGATCAATCTTAGAGAAAATGGTGGCTCCGCTAAGCTCATCTAGCATATCATCTAGGCGTGGAATAGGGTAGCGGTAATGCACAGTAATAGCATTGATATGATGACAATTGGAACACATGCGATATGTACCATCTTTCTTGGGGAGAAGGATTACCGGGACGACACAAGGGCTCAAACTTTCTCGTACATGGCCGTTGTCGATGACTTGTTGTACTTGCCGTTGGATCTCCTTTGTTTCCTCAGGGTTGACATGGTAGGGAGCCTTGTTAGAAAGGGGTGCTCCGGGGATGAGGTAAATTCAGTGTTCGATGCCTCGTGGTGGAGGTAGACCCGGAGGTAGCTCGTCAGGGAATACATCTTGGAATTCCTGCAATAGAGAAGATACCACTAAAGGTATATTGTGAAAGGTGTTAGCTTTTGGTGCCTCATCCTTGCACAAAAGGACATAGTGCATGACACTTGATGGGTTCTCACATACTTTTCTTATCTCACTTTTGGTGGCAAATAGGACTAAAATTTTCTTGTCGCTCATCGTGGAGGCACTCGATTTGGGCTTGTGGCGCTCACTCTCTTTGTGGTGGTTCGCTCTTTCACTATTCTCTCCATGATGGGTGTCTTGCTTGTCGGCAATCACTTGGCTTGCAGACATAGGTCGTAGTACGTACTGATTTCCTTTCATCTTCAAGCTATAGTGATTCGTTCACCCATTATGGATGACGTATCGGTCAAATTGCCATGGTCACCCAAGAATTATGTGGAAAACGGACATAGGAACAACATCACACTCCAAAGTGTCTTCGTAAGCTCCGATCTTGAAGGAAACTTGCACCATATGCTCGACTTGGATAGTGCCGGAGTCACTTAGCCATTGGACTTTGTAAATATGCGGGTGCTTCATCTTGACCAATTGGAGCTTGGAGCAAAGTTGTTCACTTGCCAAGTTATGACAACTCCCTCCATTGATGATGACCTTCACGGACCTTCCATTGATGTCGGACTTGTTATGGAAGATATGGCATCTTTGGTCTTCTTCTTCTTGATGTTGAAGTGTCAATACCTTGGAGACAACAAGAGTAGGGCTTGAATCTTCATCACAAAAGACTTGATCATCTTCATCTCCGTTCACTTGTCGGTGCATGGCCACTTGCTCAAGGGCTTCCATTTCGCCTTCACTCATGAAGTCATATGTACCATCGTCGTTGAAGATCATGGTGCGCTTGTTGGTACACTCGAATGACTTGTGTCCTCAGCCGCCGCATGTGAAGCATTTGAAGGAACTTGTCTTGATGGTCTCATCGGTTGGAGTAGATGATGATGAATCTCTTGGATGAAGTTGCTTGTAGTAGGAGGACAACTTGAGGTTGTCGAAGTTTTCTTGTAACTTGACTTGTCGCTGTTGCTTGTAGATGGCTTGATTGAGGTAGAAGGTGTTGGAGTCGTTGAAGCTTGGGTGTTGGAGAAGCCGTAGCTCTTGGAATCATACTTGGCATACTTGAAGTCATCTTGCACTTGCCATTCCGCCTTGGTATCTTGATGCACTAGCTCAATTAGGTTCGAGTATGGTTGGAAGTCGGCAATCTTCTTGATAGGATGATTGTGTCCATTCAAGAAATGTGCCATAGTTTGCTCATCTTCCTCCATTTCCTTGTAGTATTTTTGAACGTTCTTGTTCCTTGCCTGACAAGTTGGAGTTTCTTGAAGAGGTTGTGGTTGTAGTAGGTTGGCATGAAACTGCTCTCATGACATCCTTCATTTGCGCCCAAGTTGTGATGGGTGGTTCACCTCTTGCCTCTCGGAGCTTAAAAACTTGTTCCCACCATATGAGGACGTAGTCTTGGAACTCAAGGGATGCCATAGTGATCTTCTTCTCTTCCTCATAGTTGTGCAAACGGAAGATTTTGTCAACCTTCAATGCCCACGAAAGATATTCTTCGGGATCATTGCATCTGGAAAACTTGGGCAAGGTGAACTTTAGCTTGCCATAATGTTTCTCTTCATTGTGTTGGGGTCGGGGATGGGGACGCCCTTGTCATGGAGGATTGTCATCCTCATGTTGATCTTGTCGTGGAGGATTTCCTTTGTCTTCTTGATCTTGGTGAACTTGAGGTTCTTGTCGAGCATGTGGATGAGCTTGTCGAGCTTGTGGAGCAGCTTGAGGAACTTGATGATGCACTCGTTATTGATAAATCTTCTCTTGAACTTCATCGCGAAGTGCTTCTACTTTTTCGCGCCTACGGCAGTTGCGTGCGGCAATGGCACGACTTGTGTCGTGGAGTGCATGTTGCGCCTCAAGTGCTTGAACTTCTCGCCGTAGTTGTTCTTGACGTTGTGCCTCGGCATCTTGTTCGTCTTGGTGAAGGCGCTCTCGTTCTTCCTCTTGTTGTCATAGACATTGTCATTCTTGTGCTTGCATGAATGTAGCTTGGTTTTGACGATGTCGATGCTCTTTCGCTCAAAGTTGCTCTTGAGAATCAGTTCCGTGTACAGGATTGTAGTTTGCTTGATGGTCTTAGTGCGCGGCTCGTCAAAGAGTGTTTGATGTCGGAGTACTTGAGCTAGAGATGGTGTTGTCGGAGTGTCGACTCGAGTGGCTCCGTCTTGAGTAGGACGAAGAGGTAGAAGAGCGGTTAACCAACAAGGAATGAATCTCATCCATTCTTGCGCTTCTCTCTTGTTTTTTCGTCAAGCCTATTGTCGAAGTAGTCTCTTGTATGTTGCTTGGAGAGTCGCAAGTCGGCCGCGAGGTTGTCGATGCGGTCGCTCATTGCTTGTTGTTCTTGATGCAAAGCTCGTTGTGCACCAAAGAGGTGGCTCTTGGTGATGTAGGAAGTCATGTCGTCGTCTTGCTTGGTGAAGAGTGGGTTGGTAGAAGTACTTGGCCTATCCATTATTCCAAGCAAATATATGAGTGGGAGAAAGAGAAGAACTTATACCAAATGTACCTTGACCGATGTTAAAGATGAATCAATGATCACTCAAAGGTGTAACAAGGAAAAAGCACAATTGGTACCAAGTCTTGTCGGTTCTCACACCTACACAAGTAAAAGCTTATGGTGGAGCTTGGTTAGGATGGTGGCACAAAATTTGATGTAATTGTTAGTGAGCTTCAATAATGTTGAAAAAGATTCACAAATTTGCAAACGCAACAAGTAGACGAATAGCAGGATATGGTTCACAGAAACACACATGCAAATAGATAAGTGGGGTCGTGCAACCAAGGAATGAGCCAAAATGTGGAATCCATGAAAATGCTCTTGTTGCACAACACTAGAGAGACGCTAGCACAATTGCATCTTAGGTGGATACGAAACTTGTGCACAACCTACTAAGCAAAAATGCAGCGACTTCTATCCCAAGTATGCTATGTGTATGGAATTTCGATTATATGATCCAAGATGACCGAGTATGACAATCTTAATGTTGTATGACGCTACGGTTTTTACTTAAAAGCTCTTTGCTTATCTTTCCCATTTGCTTAAAAGTTTGGTTGGATCTTTTTCTTTTGAGCTCTTTTCTCATGCAAAACTTCACGAACCAAGATAGCAATTGAGTATGCTTATGACAACCTTGTGACACAAGACATGATACAAACATATGGACCAAGATGATGTGGTATGTATGCTACGGGAAACTATGATCACTAATGTGCACAAGTAGCGTTGTCGGCAATACTCAATGGCTAGTAACGATAGGTAAGGTACGCAAAATGGGCTATGGTGGTTATCAATGCAATGGCAAGAATGATGATATACCTCAATACCAAGATGATGTGGAAGTTACCGTTTCTTTCTTACGGTGGTGTCTAAATTGTAGGATGGTTGTTGTCGATGACGAGTCTATGGCAAAGATGAGCGGCGGTGATGTCAATGTCGAATCATTCCTGGTTAGCCGAAACACCCTATGAAACAGTGACCCGCAACGCAAATCTCAAACCCAAATGTGTCAAAATTGTGTCGGAGTGCGAAGCGAGTAAGCAATGGTGGTTGCAGAAAGCGATGGTGGTTTTGGACTGAGTATGCAGAAGTGTATGCGGAAAGGTGGTGGTGGTCGAACTGATTTTTTTTAGTTTCGCCAGGGAGGGTCGGCCGTCCGGTGCTGGTTGGACGACCAGTACGCGTCAGACGTCTGGAGACGGTCGGACGTCCGGTGCCTGGGAGATTTTGGGCATGGGATGAACTCGGGTTTTCAGGGTGGAAGTGCCAAATTGGTCAAATTCGAGCGATTTTGTGTAAGGAAATGGTAGAGATGAAGGGGGAAAAGCTAGATCCACTTGTGGCAAAGAAAATCCATGGATCAAATCCAACAGAACTTCATCACACCAACAAATCACAAAAAAAAATTGGGGCTATTTTTTGTGGGGATTCAAAATTGGGGAAGAGCACAACAAAATCAAGCTAGAAAACAAAGGGTAGGGGCTCTAAATACGTGATCAACATGGCTCATGATACCAAGATGATGTAGGGTGGAAACCCTCAGGCCGATCTTTCACGATTGGAGCGGATCTTACGACGAACACGAGAGGGGAACGAGGGGAAACACAAGACAAAACACTCAAACCAACAAGATTCGGTCACACATATGCTAGATTCTCGAAACACAAAGAGATTCATGATCCAAATCCAACAAGGGACGATACATAGGGTCACTAGTTCTTCTACGTGAGGAGGTCTTAAGGTCTTCCCGTTAGGGGTCTTGAATCTGCTTGGGGATCTTCTCCGTAGAGGTCATGAACTCCGATGGAGAAGTAACCAAGTGGATGAGCAAAGCCATATCTCTGAAATGAGCTATCACATTGCTAACCCTAGAAAGAGGGAGGAGGAGGTCTATTTATAGTGTAGAGTCACCAAAGGATAAGTGGGTTCGGCCCAACACGCGGGCGGCCTACAGGCGTCGAACGTTCGACGGTCACCAGTCGTCCGATGGCTCGCGAGGGTCCGGACGTCCGGTGCGTGTCGGAAGTCCGATGTTTTGGCTTGGGTGTGCTTTGGTCAGACGTCCGGTCATGGTCGGATGCCCGTGGTGTCAGTCTTCTGGAGGCTTCCATACTTCGGATGTTTTGGTTCGGTGATGGCGGTGTCGGTCGTCTGGTGGTGCTCGGTTGTTCGGACGCTAGGAGGTGTCGGACGTCCGTTGGTGTCGGTCATCCGATCATTGGAGCGTGCGCGGGCCAGGACTTGGTTGGCTGGTTGGAGCCTCCAGGCATCGGACGTCCGAGAGGCATCGGTCGTCTGATGACAGGGAGTTTCGAGCGGTCGTTCTTCTTGTCCATTGAACTTGGTGTCCTCACCGTCTTGTCAATTGGGTGTAGCTAGATCATGGCCTTCCTCCAAATACCTGATCACACATAGGGTCTCCGCTTGAGCTAGTAGTCATGTCTCATATGTAGAAAGTGGAAGTTCGGAGAGGAGCGAGTTCACATTATCTTCGATAGCCTTTGCTCAAGCTCTTGTGTAGCGACACGACCTCAAACGGTCAAGTCTCTGTGCTTTAGTGTCATCCCTGGATCGGTAATGCTGACACACACATGACTCGAAGGATTTATAACAGAGTAGCAATCAAACACTTATTATATCGAATGTCTCAAGAGAGAACTTATTACAATAAATATGGCTTAAGGCCATCTAATACGATAACAGCGGAATGCTTGGAAGATAAAGTTAGTCCATCAACACCAACGGCATAACTGAGCTGCACGGCAACGACCTAACGAACCTTACTCCCCGTCTGAAACGTCTGCAACATAATACGTTGCAGCCCGAAAATGGGTCAGCACATGGAATATGCTGGCAATGTAACACAGTAGAGCAAGAACGGAATAATGCTATCACTACATGCATATTTGGCTGGTGGAAAGCTCTATGGTTATAGTTTCGCAAAAAGCCAATTTTTCCCTACAACAAAGGAATAGATTTTATTTAACTATCATGGTAGTTGAAACATCATTGAGAAGGTTCCTCCAACTCAATCCCAAGTAAAAGTAATTATCAACCCAAAAATATTAATTTAGAGTGATGAGATACATATGATAATCCAAGTACTAGATAGTCAAGATTTGTCCATAACTGGGGACACGGCTAACCATGATTAGTTTATACACTCTGCAGAGGTTTGCGCACTTTTCCCCACAAGACCCGATCTCCTCCATTGGATTTTTCGCACTGCCGGGTGTTTGAGAAACGGATGACCGAGACATAGTCTTTCAGAAGCATTAACTCCTTACTCCAGGCAGACCATACCAACCTACACCCCTCTACCTGCTGATCCACCTCTTCAGGAGCTTCACGCAACTTACTCAACTATGCTAGATTCCATAATAGCTTTTGGCTGCACACGGAAGTTTCTAGCAAGAAATATCTCAGTTCCCTTTGAGCCTGGGTGGCGGACCATAGGATTATCACACGGGTACTCCGGGATATCCTAGGACAACACTGGATTCCCCTGGTGCCCAACAAACAATCCACCCAGATGTGTATTTAAGTTGCCACCTTAAGTTGAACCATTAATTAATAATCTCACATCTGTCATGGATTTCACTCGCCCAAACCACGTCTACGAGCATAGCATAGCAATATAAGCATTACGTAGAAGTAACTCCCAAGGGTTCGATAATAACAGGGCAATAGGTTCTACCTCATCAACTACTTCCCAACCCACATGTTAATCACATCCTAATCTTGCAATATTTGAGGATTGGAGCTAATGCATAAAAACTAGGTATGAAAAGAGTATGATCAATGTGTTACTTGCCTTGCTGATGATCCACAAAACCTAGAGACTCGTAGTAGCACGCTTCACACTCCGGGTGTTCTATCGCAAACAAACAATAGCATGCATAAGCAATCAAACAAAGAGCACGGGTAAAACTCAAATAAGAAGATCTAACCAGAAAGTTCAACTTAAGAACTCCGGTTTGCAAAAAGAATCAAATCAAATGGAGCAACGAAACTCAAACTGTGAAAGAAACAAGATTCGATTACTAATCTGGACCTAAGTCAAATTTTAGAGTACCAAAATCTTGTTCAAGTGGATTAAACAGAAAGAGGGTTGCGAGACGAAGATCTAGGCGCTTGAATCGCCTGATTCCGACAAACGAGCAAAAAGATACACTAAAACGAAAATCGGATCAGAGATCGTGATCGAAAATAATCGCGAAAAAATCCGAGAAAAAGAAAAACTGACGAACAGGCTAACGAACGATCGTTCGCTGTCTGCGGCTAACGGGTGAACACCATTCATTAAAACAAACGTACGGACAAACGTCCGCTAATTAAACTAAACCCGGAAAAAAATAAACCGATCTATTCTAAAAAAACGAACCTAGGGTTTTTTCTAAAAAATGGATTGGTCTTTTCTAAAAAACTGACGGTGGCAATGGCGGCTTTACCTCCATGGAGGTCCGGCGAGGCGGGGCTGCAGCTCCGGTGAGGTGGGGCTGAGGCGGTGGGCGGCGCGGGGCGGCGACAGGCGGCAACGACGAGCGGCGGCGCGACGCGGCTAGGCGGCGGTGTGCGGCACTGCGGGGCGGGGCGAGGCAGGCGGCGGGGTTGGTGGTGGTGGGGGCTCCGGGGGCGGGGTATAAAAGGAGGGGCTGCTTGCTTGGGGAGGAGGCAAGGGGGCGCAGCAGAGTCCTGGCCGGACTCGGCGTCACGGGCGGCGCCGGCCTCCCGGTCTCCTGGAAGGAGACGGCGGCGCGGGGCTAGCGGGTCGGCTCGGCTGGGCTTCGGCCCAGCCGGGCGCTGAGACTTTTTTTAAAATAATTTTACCAGAACTTAAATAAATCCTAGAAAATAAAATAAAAATCTAAAAATGCCAAAACAAATTTTCACTGTCTAAATAAAATATTTAGAACAAGATGAACATTTTCTTGGCCCTAAAATGCAACTTTGAAAAACGTGCAATTTTTCTAATTCAAATAAAATAGCAATAAACTTGAATAAAATCAAATGTTTGATTTTAATATTTTTCCTCCAATATTTCCTTTATTTTGGAGAAGTCATATTATCTCCTCTCATATATTTTAATATGAAATATTTTCGGAGAGAAAAATAATTAAAAACCAAAAATCCTCGTTTCAATATTTGATAAAACTCAAATATGAAAACTGAGAAATCCCCAACTCTCTCCGAGGGTCCTTGAGTTGCTTAGGATTTCGACGATCGCGAAATGAAATGCAACAAAATATGATTTGCATGAATCATCTATGTATAACATTCCAAATTGAAAATTTGGGATGTTACAAACCTACCCCCCTTAAGATGAATCTCGCCCTCGAGATTCGGGTTGGCTAGAAAATAGGTGTGGGTGGTCTTTGCGAAGATCATCCTCTCGTTCCTAGGTGGCTTCATCCTCGGTATGGTGGCTCCACTGAACTTGCAAAACTTGATAACCTTGCTGTGGGTGACTCGACTGGCAAATTCAAGAATCCTGACTGGCTTCTCCTCATAGGTTAGATCATTGTCCAACTGAATCGCCTCCAAGGGCACCGTATCTCTTAGAGGTATATCGGCCATCTCCGCATGACACTTTTTCAACTGGGAAACATGAAACACATCATGAACTCCTGACAGTCCTTCGGGTAGCTCCAACTTGTAGGCAACTTCTCCCATACGTTCCAAAATTCGGTACGGTCCTACAAACCTTGGGGCTAACTTTCCGTTAACTCCAAAACGTTTCACTCCTCGCAGAGGTGATACTCACAAATATGCTCTGTCTCCAATTTCATAGGTTATTTCTTTGCGTTTCGAATCTACATAACTCTTCTGCCTGGACTGAGCTACCTTCAATCTATCTCGAATCAACTTAACCTTTTCTTCAGACTCCTTGATCAAATCTGGTCCAAACTACGGACGGTCTCTAACTTCATCCCATAACAACGGTGTTCTGCACCTTCGTCCATACAGGGCTTCAAACGGTGCCATCTTCAAACTGGCTTGATAGCTATTGTTGTATGAGAACTCCGCGTAGGGAAAATTGGCATCCCAACTAGATCCATAATCTAGTGCACAAGCTCTCAACATATCCTCCATAATCTGGTTGACTCTCTTGGTATGTCCATCCGTCTGCGGGTGGAATGTTGTACTGAACTCCAATCTCGTTCCCAAAGTCTGGTGTAGCTGATGCCAAAACTTTGAGGTAAACTGTGTTCCTCTATCTGATACAATTGTCCTCGGAACTCCATGCAGAGATATGATCCTAGTCATATATATCTTGGCCAACTTCGCACTTGTATAGGTGGTTTTCGCTGGGATAAAGTGAGCAACTTTGGTCAAGCGATCAACTACTACCCATATAGAATCATATCCTGATTTGGTCCTGGTTAATCCGGTGATAAAATCCATGCCAAGTTTATCCCACTTCCATTCGGGTATCGGCATAGGCTGTAACAATCCTGCTGGCTTTTGATGCTCAGCCTTCACTCTCTGACATACATCACATACGGCTACATACTCGGCAATATCCTTCTTCATACCTGTCCACCAAAAATGTTCCTTCAAATCCAAATACATCTTGGTGTTTCCGGGGTGTATCGAGTATGGTGAGTCATGAGCCTCCTGAAGTATTAACTTCCTGATCTCTGTGTTATTGGGCACATAAATACGGTCCTCAAACCATAAGGTGTCGTTCTCATCCTCACGAAAATCTTTGGCCTTTCCTTTGCCCATTCTCTCCTTTATCTCAGCAATCTCTTTGTCATCCTTCTGAGCTTCTCGAATCTTTCCCAACAATGTCGAATGAACTTCCATTGTTGCTACAAAACCTCTAGGAACAATCTTCAATCGAAGTTCCCTGAGATCCTCTGCTAACTCCTTTGGCAATCCCGTGCTTACTAGGGTATTAGCATAACTCTTCCAGCTCAAGGCGTCTGCTATGACATTGGCCTTGCCTCGATGATAGTGAAGCTTCATGTCATAATCCTTTATAAGCTCCAACCATCTTCTCTGCCTAAAGTTCAGCTCCTTCTGTGTGAAAATGTACTTCAAACTCTTATGATCCGTGTACACATCACAGTGGTTTCCAATAAGGTAATGTCTCCAAGTCTTCAACGCATGCACTACTGCTGCTAACTCCAAATCATGCGTGGCATAATTCAATTCGTGCGGTTTTAGTTGTTGTAAGGCATACGAAACAACTCTTCCGTCCTGCATATGCACACTTCCAAGTCCTAGGCGAGAGGCATCACAATACACTTGAAACTCCTTACGTATATCCGACAGAATCAGTACTGGGCCTGTAGTCAAACGTTTCCTTAACTCCTGAAAACTCGCCTCACATTCTTCCGTCCATTTAAATTTGGTATCCTTCTTCAATAACTCCGTCATTGGTTTCACACTCTTGGAAAAATTCTCAATGAATCTCCGATAGTATCCTGCGAGTCCAAGAAAACTGCAGATCTCGCTAACTGAAGTGGGTGCCAACCATTTAGTTACTGACTGAACCTTGGTAGGATCTACTGCTACACCTTCTCCTGATATAACATGTCCAAGGAATCCGACTTCCTTCAACCAAAACTCACATTTGCTGAACTTGACATACAACTGATGTTCCCTGAGTTTCTCGAGAACTAAACGCAAATGCTCTTCGTGCTCCTCCTCATTCTTCGAGTATACCATTATATCATCAATGAACACCACAACAAACTTATCCAAATATTCCACGAACACTTTGTTCATCATGCTCATGAAATAGGCAGGGGCGTTAGTTAGTCCAAATGACATGACCGTATACTCATACAACCCACACCTTGTGGTAAATGTTGTCTTTGGTATATCCTTCTCTCGAATCTTCAGCTGGTGATATCCAGATCGCAGATTGATCTTTGAAAACACCTTAGCTCCTTGCAGCTGGTCAAACAAATCATTGATCATCGGTAGTGGGTATTTGTTCTTGATCATCACCTCATTCAGTGCACTATAATCAACAACCATCCTTAGAGACTTATCCTTCTTCTCAACCAAAAGCACTGGGCAACCTGTGGTGATGAACTCCGTCGAATGTAACCTTTCTCCAATAACTCCTTGACCTGCTTCTTAATCTCTTCCAGATCATTCGCGGGCATCCGGCAGGGTGTCTTTGATATAGGCCCGGTGCCTGGCAACAGTTCTATCAAAAACTCGATGTTTCAATCTGGTGGCATGCCTGGTAACTCCTCTAGAAAAACATCCAGGTAATCCTTCACTATAGGCACTTCCTCCTGAACAATTCCCATGAGAGTATTTACTTGGTTACTCCTAGGCGCATGCCTAGATACGTACTTAATCCTTTTTCCCTCAGGGGTGGTGAGACAAATTGACTTACTAACACAGTCAATGCTTCCTCCATACTTTGACATCCAGTCCATGCCTAATATCACATCCAATCCTTGTGACTCCAAAATTATTAGGTCAGACGGGAAAACATGGCTACCAATGGTTAAGGGTATTTGGTCACACCATCGACTAGCCATATACTCTGCTCCAGGTGAACTTACTAACAGAGGGGTCCTACGGTTTTGGGCTGACAATTTAAACTTATCCACGAATCCCCTTGATATATATGAATGCAATGCACCAGTATCAAAAAGAACAAGGGCGGTAAAAGACTTAACCAAAAACTTACCAATAACCGCGTCTGGCTGCTCTTCAACCTCCTCCACGTTAACGTGGTTCACTTGTCCTTTGTTGAATGGATTGGGCTTCTTTCCAGCACTCCCATTACCATTTCCATTCTTTGCTTCAGGGCACTCCGTGGCATAGTGTCTAGTCTTCCCGCACTTGAAGCAAGTAACATGGCTTAGGTATCTCTTGGCGGGTGTGGCTGGATTGGAATGGTTCTGATTGTTGCTTGCTGCATTCCCATTCCCATTCCTTGGGCCAGTATGATTATGGGTACTTCCTCCACTATGGGTGTGGCTCCATGGTTATGAACAAGTCCTCCTGAGTTCGGGGTTAGGTGACGCTTCTGCTGAGCTCCTGAATTATACCTTCCTTGACCATACTTCCTCTTACGGCTCTCAATCTGTTGCTGCTTCCCTTCAATCATAAGAGCCTTATCTACCAACTCCCGGTAGTTGTCGAATGTTGCCACCATCAACTGCATGCTCATCTCATCATTCAGCCCTTCCATAAAATTCTCCTGCTTTGCGGCATCTGTGGCCACATCGTCAGGGGCATAGCGAGATAACTTGCTAAACTCATATGCGTACTGAGCCACAGTACGGTTCCCCTGGCGTAAGTTGCGAAACTCACGCTTCTTCATACTCATAGCTCTAGTTGAGACATGGGCTGTATGGAAAGCTTGCTGAAACTGGTCCCATGTAATAGTGGCTATAGGGTAAGTGACAGTGTAATTCTCCCACCATGAGGCTGCTGGTCCATCCAACTGGTGTGCGGCAAAACGCACCTTCTCAGCATCTGTACATCCTGCAGTGGTTAACTCCCTTCCAATCCTGCGGAGCCAATCATCTGCTACTATGGGCTCGGTGCTACTAGAAAACACCAGCGGCTGCAACCTCAGAAAGCGAGCCAAGTTGTCAACTGGTGGTGGCGGTGGTGGGTTGTTGTTATTGCCTTGGTTCTGTACTAACAACTGCATCAGGGTATTCTGCTGCTGGATCAACTGAGTGAGCTCCGGTGGGTAAGTAAATCCGGGGTCACGTATCGGAGGCATCTGATGGGTTTAGAGGGAAGAGAATAGAATAGAATGAGGTCTAATGAGAAAACACTACCCATATGCACATGAGACAAACACAATCATTTCACTCAATCAATCAAGCAAGGCCATACAATCGATCTAACTACCGTTACAAAAGTGCTCGGACTATACTATATACATGGTGGAATACTACTACTGATGTGGTGATCTACTAAAATATTGATCGGTCGAAGACTCCATGATGTCTGCTCCAGCTTCATCTTCATAGTCATCATCGCTATCGTCGAGGTATGAGTCGGTGTCGTCGATGATGATGTAGTCCTTCGGGCGAATCTCCTTGGGTTCTTCGTCTTCTTCTCCTGGCGCGGGGTCTCCCATGAATACTCCTAGCTTCCTTTCCAGATCGTCATCTTCTCCACTAGTACGATGATTTCCTCCTCATAATCTTTCGCGTGTAGCCTTGAGTTCTGTGGGGACCCCGACTCATAAGTGGAGATAAACGAATGCACGTGTACAGTGATCCCAGAGATTAGTGCTCACTGAACACACAAAAGCTGAATAACAAGAGTCTTACATCCATACATACCGTTTTACACAAGTAGGACCATTATGGTCAAGTCTTGAGTGTATCATCGCAGCGGAACTCTTCAATAACAAGTTGGACCCATGCCATCTGCCTTAACCCTACAGGCATTCTGACTGGGAAGCGTCCTAGCTCGCATGTTCGTCACCAAGGTACTCTTCATTATATCATGTTCTTTCATGCCTGGCCAATAAAATAACCAGTGGCAAGCCAGTGAGTACTTTGAATGTACTCGCAAGCAACCCATGTTTTGGCTCAAGATACAACAATGCATGACATAGGTAAACTTTTGCAGAAAGCTAATTTTTGTTGTGTTATGACATGTTCAATAACTGGTAAACCATGCATCGCATGAATTCAAGTAACCATAGGGGTTGGTTACAGATATCAACATAAAGGGAGTGGGCTCCAACCCAACTCATTCATGTCAAGTCCTTTGACTTGACCCAAGAAGTACTTCCCACACACACTGGTTTGTAAACAAGTGGATGTAGCCCAAGAGCGGTTACCCAACTGTCCTTGACTGTGGACACGGCTATTCGAATAGTTTTACACTCTGCAGAGGTTGCACACTTTGCCCACAAGATCCGGGGAACTTCCGTGTCATCCACGACCCGAGGTACCTCAAGTACCCGGGGTAAGCACCCGATCAACGAATTTCACTCTTTTATCCTTGAGGAAGGCCTCAAAATTCTGGCACCTAACATCGGCATGGCATATGTGGTGGACCAAGCACACTTTATGTAAGCAAACTTGGATCACGGTGGGCTTCTTCTTCTATTCCTCCATTAGAAGCTTGTCCTTTTCCAGGACTGTGGTGTACTCAACATCTATCACGGCGACCCACTCATCCTTTGAACTTTCGAACATGTGTTGGAAGAGACCAAGGCATGTTTCCACCATCACAGATATACAGGTGTAGATGACGACAAACTCATCGTTGGTGATGGTTTTAACCTAGTACTCACCTCCGATCATGAAGATTTGGGAGGCCATGGATTTTCAAGATGGGTTAGGAGAAACGGTTGTATGCCCCCAAAGATTTCTCGAGTATTATGTGGGACCCACTAGATGTCATGTCTACTAGACCCACATCATAGGCTTGACGGTATAGCTTCTGTGTGTTCGCACGCCATGCCGGCGCGTGCATGTAACTTTCACTTAATCCGTCAACTGTCGCACCTCCCGCGACCGTCGCCTCCCTCATGCGGTCGCACCCTTTGAGACATCGGACGACTATAAATGAGAATATTTTTCTTACTCTGCATGCATGATACCCCCTCTGGTCCTTTTTACTCCGCCTATTAGATTTGTGTCAAGTCAAAGTTTGCAAAGTTTGACCAAATTTATATTTAAAATATCAACCAAATATATATTTTATGAAACAACATTTCATAATGAATATAAAAATATTGATTTGACATTGTGAATGTTGATACATTTTTCTATATGTTTGGTCAAGGTAGAGGTAATTTGACTTCGGACAAAACTTATATGCACTATGCAGACTAGTTGCTCCGTCGAGGTGCATTATGATGTTGCCATGTCATATATAGTCATCACAACAAGGTTAGCTATAAGAGTACTACTACTACCTCCCTTCTAGTTTAAAGGGATCAATTCAAAAATCTCACCTACTCTGACTAAGATAGAGGCGGTGGAATAGTTTTTGTAGTTTACAAAAGTACTCAATTAATGCTCTCGCTTTTCACAAAAAAATGTGTTTAACAATGCATTATTGCATTGCATCCATACATGAACACTAAATGGCAAATAATTTTTACACGCATTAGTCAATATTCTCTTAATCCTTGCATGCAATAATTTAGTGCACCTTGAAATCTAAACATGTGATGGGGAACAATGAAATTGAGAGATACAAAATGACCAAACTATAATTCCGAGATAAGCCTTATAAACCAGAATGGAGGAAGTATTTCTTACCTTCTCTCCATCTCTTTCTTTGTACTAACAAGGAGTATGCATGAAAGCCCAGTTCCACCATTTTTGTACTCCCTCTGTATCGGTGCATAATTCATCTTACGAAAATTAAATAATCCCAAAACACTTAGGCACGGTGCATTAACTCCCACCTTGTTTCTTGATTCTTGATATGAATAAAGGAAACGACCAATAAGAGTCGTGGAGCGTGTATTTTTTTAATGACTTAACGGTACCTAGCCCGACATGCAGTAGTCAGTTCATTGCATGCAAAGATATTAATTAGCAAATATGTTGTCAACACCTTGGTCGCGATGCACAACGTAATAAGATGACTTATGGACCGTTCCCCTTACCAGGAAGACCGTTCGCCTCCAAATCTTTTTCTCTCCATGTGTGAAAACAATTTGCATGCCTGGCTCTCCTTCTCCCTCTGGCAATCCCACCACTCCTCCTGTGTGGAAACAATCTGCATGCATGACTCTCCTTCTCCCCCGCGCTCATCCTTTCCATTACAACTAGCAATATTTTCACCCTCCCCTCCCCTGTAATTTACTCCCACAAAAATATGCCCACCTAGCTGTTATGTTAATTATGCAACATATCTTACTTAGGTGTGGCATTACTTGTTATAAATAATGTGCCTCCCATGGCATTCGGAAGAACGCTTACGTTCATCGCCTTTATCTCCACCCCTCCCTCTCAATTATGGATCCGCCGACCAACATGGCATCGCCCCTCCCTAGTCCTAGGCACTCCTCACTGCCTTGCATGTAGGGTCACGAGTCGTTGTTCCATTCCTTGCCGCCAGTAGTTGAGGAGGACACATCGATGTTCCATTCCTCGCTGAGTGGAGGATGATGCATCACTGTTCCGCTCCTCGTCGTGATGCGTTGACATAGACACATCGGCATTCCCAATCTCGCCACAATGTGCATCAGAGGACGCATTGGCTCCCCCTACGAGGAGGACGTCGCGCCACACGTCGAGCCCCCTAGCTTGGAGGAGCTTGGGAAAGAAATGGAGGTCACCTTGTGGGAGGCTTTGCATCTGGCAGAGCATGCCAAAAGAGAGTCGGAGAAGAAGGCTGAGTGTCGTGACAGAACGCGATCACCTATGGGGCCATCAGCCCCTTGTGGTTCAGCAAGGGGGAAAGGCACATTGCACAAAGAGTGGAGACCATGAAGCAGCATGATAGGGGTGACGCTGGTTGATTTTACCCAGGTTCGGGCCGCTGCGAAGCGTAAAACCCTACTCCTTCTTTGGTGGATCGGATGGAGGACCGTGACGAACACGCAATGCTCAAGCCTGGCAGGGTTGCCTCGGGGAGAGTGGCTATGTGCGTAAGAGTGTACACGGGTCTGAGTCCTTTCTAAGGTTGCCATGGCCCTCCTTTTATAGGCTAAGGGGTTACCATAGTGGAAAATCAGTCATTATCTACTGATTAGATAGCCAATAGTGCTATCATACCTAACTCTGGCAGTTAGGACAAAGTGCATTAAATGTACTGCTAGGTGTCACACTTAGGATGCAGCCCGATAGGCCTGCCGCACCGCTCAACACCCTCTCATCTGTTTGCATGACACGCCTCTAGACGGGTGTGATATAGAGCGGATCTCCTTTCCAAATGACCGCCACGTGCCAAATGACAGCCACTTAATCATTTGGGGGCTCGACACCGCACAGATAAGTGACTTGTGCCGCTGTGCGGTGGAGCAGTGGAGTCTTGGTGGGGTGACTTTCCCTTGGCGGCCCTAGCAAGCCCACAGAGGGAATCTTGGGGCTTGCCCTTGGTAAGGCCTCGACCTGACCAGGCTCGCCTGCCCGACAAGGGAGGCTTTTCCTTAGTGAAATCTTGTTCCCTTGGCTTGTCTTGGTCTTCATGATCCACCCTTTGACTCCTCAAAGGGCCATCTCTTTGGCTTGGTCTTGTTTTTTCACTGTAATCTTGTCCTTGTGCATGTGTACAGTATGGGCAACAAATGCAAAGGTTTGTTGCACCGATAAGAGCCCCCGGGCCTGGCCCGGACGTGCTATCGAGCATCATCGGGGTAGGCCCTATCAGGTACACGGGCAGGGGGCTTGTGGTCGCTCTCTCCATGATATTTTCCTTGCTTCCTAGTTAACCTGTGCTTGAGACAGTTTTCGTTTTTTCCGTGCGTCGTGCAAGATGTAGAACGCGGTGGGGGCACCTCTGTGTTGGCCTGTGAATGACTTTTATTCATGGGGAGGTAACTGCCATCTCACTCTTCCCACCGCGCTCGCCCGTTCCACCATGTACGACGCATGCATCGCGCGGGGTAGGTGACGGATGGCGCGGGGAAGGGCATCGTGGTAGAAACCTGATCATTTAGGATTGGTGCAAGAGGGCAGTGGATAGGTTCGGTCGCAGCCAGCGATACGAGTGGGTTGGATTCGAAGAAGCCCTCAGCACCGGGCCCCCACCCATCTATAAAAGGGAACGCGAGGGGGAATTGTTGGGGATATAACTACTGAGTATAAACCGCCCAGGAGGGGCCGGGTTATACCCATAAGGAGTTATCCATATTGAAGCCCATGAAGACAAGGAGCATGGCGCTTTACTATAAGAGATATAAAAGCCCAGGGCCCAAAGGCGGATTAGGGCCCGTAGACATAAACCGCAATAAGGTGTGTAACTTGTGTTGTAGGATTGGAAAGGATGGAAACCGAGCCGGACATATTTATGAGCCGGCCAGGATTCTGTAAACTGTCGGACATCAACCTTTGTATATAAAGGGACAACCCGGCGGCGGTTTAAGGACAAGAAACAAGAACTCGAGAGCTAGGAAAAGCGTATTCGCTCCCTGGTCATCAAAACCATAGCAATACCATCATAACTGGAGTAGGCTTTACCCTCACCGCAAGGGGCCGAACCAGTATAAATTCCTTGCGTCCTTTGTCCGCTTTAACCCCTTTAATCTAACTACGTTGCGATGGCTCCACGACTAAGTCCTCACACCTGGATATCTGCCGTGACAATCCCACGACAGTTGGCGCCCACCGTGGGGCTATCGCACGATGGTTTCAAGTTCTTAGAGGGCAGCTTTGAAGGGCTCAAGGGATACGTTGTGGGCCGGATGACCAAAAGTCGTTGTGGCAAGCTCTACATCGACGATGCAGGCTAGGGCCCCAAGGCCGGTTCAATTAAGTTGGATATCGGGTCCCCTTCGACGATATTCACATCTTCATTGGCAAGATCGGCGAACCGGGTCCTGAGCCGGACATCTGCACCGACATCGTCAAAACGGCTTAGCGTGCGAGATCCGCCCGGGTTCAGCCTGCCATGAAGTGTGCCTTCGTGGGAGTCATCCATGGAGTGGAATCTGAGGATAGATCGGTATCTGGTGGTGAAACCGTCGCTTACTCTGATGACAAGTCATCTACCAGAGAGACTGAGTCATTGTACCAACTGCAAGATGGCCGGTTTGGGGGTTGTTCCGATGGCGACAGTATTCCGGACCCTGATAGAGGCAAAGGTGTCCCGATGTTTCGATGAGATGGTGGCTATCGTTTTCTGTGGAAGTCGACCTTGACGATCCGACTACGAACGTGCGAGACGTCGCGCCTTAGCAATCGCTAAACCAACTTCCGAGGGGTTATTGACCACGCCGGAGCACGATCAACCTGACCACGAGGGCCTGTTTCCTGCGAGCAAACGAAGAACAAGCAAGAAACTGAGATTGCAATCTGGATATTGCGAATATAAGATGAAAGCTTTATTGATCAAGGTGGGGTTCTGTGACGTCTTGGTCTGGTCGTTGGACACAAACGAAGTACGCGAAGTTGCAGCTATGGCGAACTTTTAATCTAAACAAAACCCAAGTCTAAACGACGTCCTAAGGGCTGTATATATGGAGGAAGAGAGGGGAATTTCGTGGCCCTTGAGGGTGGGGTCCGAAACCAACCCTAACTCTTGTTTGCCCACACATACGGACTCTAAAAATAGCCTATACTTAAGTATTTCGAAATTACATGGGCCTGGCCCATTAATAAGGTGACGCAGCACCTAGAATAGTCTATGGACGAATATTATGAAGTGGCATCTTGTATATTTCGTCCAAGGCTTCATGCACTCCTTATGGCGGCTTCAAAGTCCTGAAATCATCACTTGTAACTCCGTTCCTGATCCCCTTGCGCATGCCATCAACTCCATTCGTGTTCTTGCTCCAATGTTCATCCTTCTCCAAGCTAGGACCTTCATTTGTAAGCAAAACAAATGTATCCAATTTAGGCAGCATCATAATCTCATGAACATTAGAATCATTACCAAGAAACGAAAGTACCTGGTAATTTAATTGGCGTGCGCGAGCTCTAGTAATTGGTCCAGTATATGTAACAGTAGGGGCTGTGGGTGTAACAATGGTATTGATGTCCTCATCATCCTCCCCTTCTTGAAATGAAGTCGTCCTCGACGGAAGCTCATCTTCCTCACCCAAATAAGGCTTCAAATCTGCAATGTTAAAAGTGGGACTAACCCCAAAATCTGCAGGTAGCTCAAGTTTATATGCATTATCATTTATTTTCTCTAAAACCTTAAAAGGACCATCAGCACGTGGCATTAGCTTTGATTTGCGCAGATTAGGAAATCTATCTTTACGCAAATGTAACCAAACAAGATCTCCAGGTGCAAACACAACATGTTTTCTACCCTTATCTCCAGCAAGTTTATATTTAGCATTCATACGCTCAATGTTTTCCTTAGTTAACTCATGCATTTTTAAAATCAATTCAGAACGTTCTTTAGCATCAAAATTAACCTTCTCCGAAGATGGAAGAGGCAACAAATCAATAGGTGCACGAGGTAGGAAACCATACACAATTTCAAAAGGGCACATCTTAGTAGTAGAATGCAATGAACGATTATAAGCAAATTCAATATGAGGCAAGCATTCTTCCCACATTTTCTTGTTATTCTTCAAAACAGCCCTAAGCATAGTAGACAATGTTCTATTGACTACTTCAGTTTGTCCATCAGTTTGGGGGTGACAAGTAGTACTAAAAAGCAGCTTAGTCCCCAACTTAGCCCATAAACATCTCCAAAAGTGGCTAAGAAATTTAGTATCACGATCTGAAACAATAGTATTTGGCACACCATGTAAGCGAATAATTTCACGAAAGAACAAATCAGCAACATTAACAGCATCATCGCTTTTATGACATGGTATAAAGTGTGCCATTTTCGAGAACCTATCCACGACAACAAATATGCTATCCCTCCCCTTCTTTGTTCGAGGTAAACCTAAAACAAAGTCCATAGATATATCCTCCCAAGGAACACTAGGTACAGGCAAAGGCATATATAAACCATGAGGATTGAGTCGTGACTTAGCTCTTTGACATGTAGTGCAGCGAGCAACAAAACGCTCAACATCCCGTCTCATCTTTGGCCAAAAGAAATGTGTAGCAAGTATATCCTCCGTCTTCTTGACGCCAAAGTGTCCCATTAATCCTCCTCCATGCGCCTCCTGCAATAACAAAAGACGAACGGAGCTAGCTGGAATGCATAGCTTGTTAGCACGAAACACAAATCCATCGTTAAGAACGAACTTGTTCCAAGTTCTCCCTTCCTTACAATTCTGCAATACATCTTTAAATTCAGCATCATTAACATATTGATCCTTGATGGTCTCCAAACCAAATATTTTAAAGTCAAGTTGTGAAAGCATAGTATAACGACGAGACAAGGCATCAGCAATAACATTTTCTTTACCCTTCTTGTGTTTAATGACATAAGGGAAAGTCTCAATGAATTCAACCCATTTAGCATGTCTACGGTTCAGTTTTGCTTGACTTTTAATGTGTTTCAAAGATTCATGATCAGAATGTATAACAAATTCCTTGGGCCATAAATAATGTTGCCATGTTTCTAAGGTCCGAACAAGAGCATATAATTCTTTATCATAAGTAGAATAGTTCAGACTAGGCCCACTCAATTTTTCAGAAAAGTATGCAACAGGTTTTCCATCTTGTAATAACACACCTCCTAATCCAATTCCACTAGCATCACATTCAAGCTCAAAAGTCTTATTGAAATTAGGAAGTTGGAGTAAAGGAGCATGTGTTAACTTATCTTTCAATACCGTGAAGGCTTCTTCCTGTGCGGTACCCCAAACAAAAGGTACATCCTTCTTTGTAAGCTCGTTGAGAGGTGCAGCAATGGTGCTGAAATCTCTCACAAAACGCCTATAGAAACCAGCGAGGCCAAGGAAACTCCTCACTTGTGTGACCGTTTTGGGCTGCGGCCAACTCTCAATAGCTTCAATCTTGGCTTTATCAACTTCAATTCCCTGTGGAGTAACAACATAGCCAAGAAAAGATACTCGGTCGGTGCAAAAGGTGCACTTTCCAAGGTTACCAAACAAACGTGCATCACGTAGAGCAATAAAAACAGCACGTAAATGTTCCAAATGGTCCTCCAAAGATTTGCTATAAATCAATATGTCATCAAAGTAAACTACCACAAATCGTCCAATGAAGGCACGTAAAACTTCGTTCATTAACCTCATGAAAGTACTAGGTGCATTAGTTAACCCAAAAGGCATGACTAACCACTCATATAATCCAAACTTAGTTTTAAATGCTGTTTTCCATTCATCTCCCAATTTCATACGAATTTGATGGTAACCACTACGCAAATCAACTTTGGAGAATATTGTAGAGCCACTCAATTCATCAAGCATATCATCTAGCCTAGGAATAGGATGACGATAACGAATAGTAATATTATTAATGCCTCTACAATCAACGCACATACGCGACGTACCATCCTTTTTCGGCACTAAAATGATAGGAACAGCACAAGGACTAAGGGATTCGCGTATATAACCTTTGTCGAGCAGTTCTTGTACTTGACGCATAATCTCCTTCGTCTCCTCTGGATTGGTACGGTATGGTGCACGGTTGGGTAATGATGCACCGGGAATTAAGTCAATTTGATGCTCAATCCCGCGAATAGGTGGTAATCCCGGTGGCACGTCTTGTGGAAAGACGTCGGCGAACTCCTGCAAAATGTTAGTGACAGCAGGAGGCAAAGAGGAAGGCGCGTCCTCGAATGAAAATAATGCCTCTTTGCACACAAAAGCATAGCAAACAGATTTGCTAAAATCTAGATCATCAATATCAGATTTGGTGGCAAGTAAACATGCACTTTTCAATTTAATTTCAGAAGCAACACTAGATTGTTTATTATTATGAGGCTGCATTTGTTGCTCAAATTCTTTTGCCACAATCTGATTTTCACTCTTAGTTTTCTCCTGTTTTGCTTTATTAGCTCTATTAATATCATCTTTCAAAATGGAATCAGGAGTCATAGGAAGCAAAGTAATATTTTTATCCTTATGAACAAGAGTATACTGATTGTTTCTACCATGGTGAATAGAATTTTTATCAAATTGCCATGGTCTACCAAGTAATAAGGAACATGCTTGCATAGGTACCACATCACAATCAACATAATCAGCATATGTAGAGATACTAAAATGCACACGAACAGTACGTGTTACCTTAACCTTGCCGCTGTTGTTGAACCATTGGATGTAGTAAGGATGTGGATGTGGTCTTGTGGTGAGAGATAGCTTCTCCACCATCTCGATGCTAGCCAAGTTGTTGCAACTCCCTCCATCTATGATCACGCGAACAGAACGTTCCTTCACAACTCCCTTTGTATGGAACAAATTATGCCTCTGATTTTGCTCAGCTTGTGTAACCTGCACACTCAAAACACGTTGAGCAACTAAACATTCATACCTGTCAGCATCTTCAGGAGCCATGTATTGCGTCTCATGATCAGAATCGTCTCCACCGTGTTCGTCACGTGTAATAAGAGCCAAAGTCTCCTCATCATAGTCACTAGCGGACTCATACCCACCATCCTCAGTAACAATCATCACACGCTTAGATGGGCATTCTCTCGCATAATGACCTCCACCCTTGCAACGTCGACAAATAATATCATGTGTCTGCCCTGTTGATGCCATGGATGAAGAAGAGCTCTTTGCAGGCCCAGAAGGTGTGCTCTTGGCAGATAGTGGTGATTGTGCCTGCTTTATTGTATCACGGTTGGAGGTGGCAGCCGACGGAGGCGCCGGTGAAGCAGAACGTGTGGAAGTAGATGATGCACGTGGTGTCCATGAAGAAGGTCGACCTGCAGAAAAGTTAGTCCGCGCCAATTCCTGTCGATCCTGGACTTCACGTTCAGCTTTACAAGCAAGATGGAATAAACGAGTGATATTAGTATACTCCTTATACTCTAGAATCGTCTGAATCTCTCTATTTAATCCACCCATAAAACGTGCAAGCATAGCTTCATTCTCCTCAACAATACCACATCTAATCATGCCAGTTTGTAATTCCTGATAATATTCTTCTACAGAATTTTTTCCCTGTCTTAAGCGCTGCAATTTTTGAAGTAATTCACGTTGATAATATGGTGGAACCCAACGAGTAGGCATAGCAGTTTTCAAAGCAGCCCAAGTAGCAGGAATGGGATATAATCTACAATGCTCAGACCACCAAACACATGCAAAACTAGTGAATGCACAAACAGCAGCAGGAACACGTCTCTCCTCGGGATATTGTAAACATGTAAATCGTTGTTCAGTTTCTAACTCCCAAGTAAGATATATATCAGGAACATATCTACCCTCAAATGGTGGAATATTCAATTTTAGTTTAGGGAGATGGTCATGATCTCGTACCTGAGGGTGAGCCCTACCATTGCCATTATTTGCATGTGGACGACCTGATGGTTGCTGTGCTGGTGGTGGCACGTAGTTCTGATTTTGATCAACCTCATCCTCGTAATCGCCAGCAAAATCATCCTCCTCCGCATCAGCAGCAGGAGCCACAGAAGTAGCAACAGCAGCACCAACAGTTTGGCCAGGTGCAAGAGGGAGACGGCTCGCTCGGCGGAGGGCTGTTTCACGATGTGTAGGTAGTCGTCGTTGTTGTTGTTGTAGAGGTGCGTTAGGTGCAGCCGGTGGTGGTGGTGGTGGAAGACGCGCGAGCAATTCATTAAACCTGTCATCGAGCTTTGTTTCGAACGTCTTCTCCATGTCATCTATCTTCTCCATGGCCTCTTCAAATCTGTTTAGCACATCCTGCACCTGTCCATTCATCATTTGCTGAAATTTATCATGCAACTCCTGATTCGTCATGTTCTCCCAGTCAGTCTCGTCGGCTTGTGATCCTGCCATGGTTAGCAACAATAGAAAACACACAAGAATATGATCCTACAGAATACTAACAAGAGGTGGTGGTGGCGGGTGTCACAAATCCGTCAAGCAAATCTCAAATTCTTACCAGTTCTTACCCAGCAGCAGGCGGTGACCGGCAACCGTTGTAGTCAAAACTCTCAAAAGCTTGGATAGAGCGATTGCCAGGGAGAGTCAAACGCACGACGTAGAGGTATGTGGAGCTGGGAAGGCTTATAGTATGGTAGCAAAAAGGGTCAGCAATAATCAATTCAGAGATGCAAAGTTGAATAAACGCTCAACGACGGTACTGTGCTGGTCCTAGGCTAGACCGTGCTAGAGACGCGAGCCTAGAACACTAACAAAATCACGGCGCTGCACGTAAGTAAGGGAAAAGCACACTCTGGAACTTTTTTTTTTCGCTTTTTTTTGCGCTCCTCTTTTT
Organism: Triticum urartu; assembly: GCF_056163025.1. Taxonomy (NCBI): domain Eukaryota; kingdom Viridiplantae; phylum Streptophyta; class Magnoliopsida; order Poales; family Poaceae; genus Triticum; species Triticum urartu. The sequence continues at coordinate 318,283,359 of NC_141875.1, read as the reverse complement.
TTTTTTGCGAAAAATTACTATAATGGCGAGTGTCTCAAAACTCTTCCCTCGTCAAACTGATAATATGGGCACGAAATTTTTTTTTCCACTTTTTTTTTTCGGAAATCAGGGCAGCGACGACGAAAAAGTGCGACAAAAAATCACTATGATGGCACGTGGCTCAAAAGACTCAGAAAAGCCTAAAAATAGGATAGGGAAAAAAAATTTTGCCCGAGAAAATTTTGGCCTAAAAACTGCCCGGGGGTCTCCAGAACTCGGATTTTTTTTTTCCGAGACCTACGCAGGCAAGGAAACACGAATCGGAATTGAGATTGATCTCAAGAACAAACCTAATATGAGAAGAACTCGGATTGGTGGTGGATATATGGTTGTGGTATATGGCAGCGGTGGTGGTATGTGGTAGCGGTGGTGGTATATGGATAGAGATTGATGGTGGTATATGGATACGGATTGGTAGTAGTATATGGATAAGGATTCAGAGCGGTGGCGGATAAGCAAAAGTGGTAGATGGGCGATGATGATGGTGCGGCGGCGGCGTGACAACTTATGACCAGAACTCGAAACTCTAAAAGACTAGACTCTAAGACCAGCAACTTGACACGACGATGCAACCGCAAATTCAACAAAGCAAAAACCCTAAAAAGATTATGCAAAGGCTCAGATTGGTTCGGATATGATGAACTAACCCTAATTTTTTTTGTGGCTTTTTCGTGGACTGTAGGTAGAAGAACAGACTCGATCTAATCTACGAAAAACTACAAAATCTCACCGAGCAACCTGGAAATCTGATACCACTTGATAGAGGCAAAGGTGTCCCGATGTTTCGATGAGATGGTGGCTATCGTTTTCTGTGGAAGTCGACCTTGACGATCCGACTACGAACGTGCGAGACGTCGCGCCTTAGCAATCGCTAAACCAACTTCCGAGGGGTTATTGACCACGCCGGAGCACGATCAACCTGACCACGAGGGCCTGTTTCCTGCGAGCAAACGAAGAACAAGCAAGAAACTGAGATTGCAATCTGGATATTGCGAATATAAGATGAAAGCTTTATTGATCAAGGTGGGGTTCTGTGACGTCTTGGTCTGGTCGTTGGACACAAACGAAGTACGCGAAGTTGCAGCTATGGCGAACTTTTAATCTAAACAAAACCCAAGTCTAAACGACGTCCTAAGGGCTGTATATATGGAGGAAGAGAGGGGAATTTCGTGGCCCTTGAGGGTGGGGTCCGAAACCAACCCTAACTCTTGTTTGCCCACACATACGGACTCTAAAAATAGCCTATACTTAAGTATTTCGAAATTACATGGGCCTGGCCCATTAATAAGGTGACGCAGCACCTAGAATAGTCTATGGACGAATATTATGAAGTGGCATCTTGTATATTTCGTCCAAGGCTTCATGCACTCCTTATGGCGGCTTCAAAGTCCTGAAATCATCACTTGTAACTCCGTTCCTGATCCCCTTGCGCATGCCATCAACTCCATTCGTGTTCTTGCTCCAATGTTCATCCTTCTCCAAGCTAGGACCTTCATTTGTAAGCAAAACAAATGTATCCAATTTAGGCAGCATCATAATCTCATGAACATTAGAATCATTACCAAGAAACGAAAGTACCTGGTAATTTAATTGGCGTGCGCGAGCTCTAGTAATTGGTCCAGTATATGTAACAGTAGGGGCTGTGGGTGTAACAATGGTATTGATGTCCTCATCAGACCCCTTTGATCGGCCGAGCCAAGTTGCGATCTTCATGGCCCGTACGCAGGCAGCGGGGCATTCTTCAATCGCAGTAGCAATGATCTCCGGTTCAGCCGCAGCGACAGTAGCTGGGGCAGGAGGCCCTGTGCAATCGCCAGCTCAGATTTTATCCAATTTATTCAACACTTTGGCAACACTGCTGGCGGCTAAAGTTAACCCGGCGAATCAGGATCAGCATAACACGGAAGTCGCGAAGGTAAAGGATCAGATGGCTCAAGCCAAGGCAGACCTGGCAGCCGAGAACACCAGAATGGCTGCGAAGCGGGCCGAGTTGGATGCACAGGCTTATCAGCTTACATTGGATCAGAACGCATCAAATGATGTAATGAGAAGAAGGTACCGGTCCCACCTACCTCCGGTTTATGAGCCAAGGAATCTCTTTAACAAGCCAGGAGCAGGAACCAGTAACCAGCCAGTGGTAAACCGGGTAGAAGCACCTGGAACAGGGGCGCCAGTTCAACCACGCACAATGGATCCGGCTCGTCCGAATATCCCACCGCAACATGTGTCAATGCCTCCGGGTCATTACTCCAACCCCCTGGATAACATAGTGTGACGCCCCGAGTCCGACGCGCCAGGTGTCTTCCAGTTATTCGCTGACGTTGCCATGTCATTTGCTTGCGTGTTGCATTTCATAATGTCACCGCTTGCATTGCATCATGTTCATCTTTTATTATATTGCATTGTGCCATCCGTGTTTGTTGTCATGGTCACTGCACTTGCTTTGTTCTATGCTTCATGATGTGATGTGCCTCTTGTCATTTTATTGCATTTTTCATTATTGTTGCTTTTGCCTCATGATCATCTTTGTAGTGTGCATTTTTTTGTGTGTTTGTCATCTTTGAGAACTCCTTCTCCCATATTCTTTGCTATTCCATCTTGCCCTTCCATCTAAACCATCATCAAGTGCAACACCCCATGACTAGCTTCTTCCTTTCATTTCTCAAACATTTATTGCAAGTGGCATTTTCCTGTCCTAGTAAAATGTTCACTTATTTTCTGTAAATATTACATCATTCCTACTCTCTCTCTGTCAAATTTCATCTCAATTGAACTTGGTTTGGTTGGGGTAAAAAATGCCTCAATTTTGGAATCTAATTCAAACTTGGAATATTTTTCTTCCTCTAAAATGTCCAAACCATTTTTATAATTATGTGAATAAATCTAGGGTCATGGGGAGATTCTTATATCTCTCATACCCCTCTCCTTTGTCCCTGAACTTGTCCTTCTATTTTCGGTGTGAGAATATGGGAAAAGTTAGCAGCAGCAGCGAGTAGAGCAGCAGCCCACTAGTGACAGTCCTTCCCTGGGCTTCCTCCCGCCGAACAGGCCCATCCAAAGCATCTATGCAGCATCAGACTGGCCAGCCCATCCATCCCCAAAGGCCCACTTCTCCCGTAACCTAGCCTGACTGATCCCCAGCTCTCTCCCTTCGCTCTCTCCCTCACGCCATCATCCTCATGCAGGCGAAGTCACCCATCTCAAACCCTCTCCTCTCGATCCCCTCCTCCTCGTTGCACCTCCCGCCGCCTCACACACCCTCCACCGCATCGCCAGGGAGAGGAGCTCCCCAGCTCGCGCGTGCCCCTCTCTTCCATCGCCCCCGCTGCCTCCATCCATGCATCGCCTCTCTCCCTTTCCTCCCGTCGCCGTCTTCGGCGGGAGCAAGAGCTCCCTGCTGTCCCTCCGGTCGGTGGAGTCCAAGCCGCCGAGCAGTAGCGCGCCCTCGTCACATTCCCCTCAGCCTCTTCCTTCGTCAGCCTCGTCGCCGGCCGACCGAACCGGCAGGAGTTCCCTGCTGCAAGCGTCCCTGACGAGCGCGTTGGCCAGCGCCCGACGCCATCGACCTCGAGCTCCCGTGCCCTGCCTTGTCCGCGCGCCTGTGACAAAGCTCCGGGAGCAGCCATGGCCGTGGATGCCGTCCGCCACCTCCAGCTCGAAGCTCCGGTGTGCCTAAGCCTTGGAGGCGACCGGATCGACCTCCCCAAGCCCCCGTCACTGGCCTACCCTGTTTCTGCTGTGCCGAACGACGACGACCAGCGCCATCCCCCCTGCTTGCCCTACTGCTGCGCCTTCGTTCCGTCTCCTAGCAAAGGAGATGACTAGCAGCACCCAGCCCCATTGACCGCTGCACGCGCATGCCCAGTGCACCCACCACGGCCTCCCCTCCTTGTGTGGGCTGCGCCCCTCTCCATGGCCAAGACCAGGACCCCGCGAACATCAAGTTCCTCCACGTTGCCCGAATGACTACATGATGACCCTGGACATGGGATTGCAAAACGCCAAGTACATGGATATGCCAAGTTCCTCTCCGAAACGTATAAAAATACGCCCGGTGATGTGACAAGTACCTCTACCGGCGACCCTCAAAGAGTTCGGATTCCTCAAGCTCGACTACCGTGGCGTGAACCACTACTCCCACGACGTCGTGTGTACCCCTACCGTCACCCCGAAGATGTCGGAGTCATCAAGTACCTCTCCGATCGAACGCGAACCACTACTTCCGCTACTATCGAACCCATTCAGCTCCGAAAATGAACGTTTCGAAGGTATAACCGCCGGAACGACGCCCGTGGACCGAATGCATGTGTTGTATGAGTTGAACTCCGTGTTTGCACCGTGCCCGTTTGTTTCATGCATGTCCCCGTTTGCATGCCGTCGACCCGTGGGAACCCGGTAACCGGGATCACCCCACCATCTTTTGCACGCTCCCGCCACACATCCTTTGCAGCGGTATCTCCATGAGCTACCAGAACCGTTATGTTGCTGTGGCAACATTTTCGGATTCGTTGCTGTGGCCCCTTTTCCTTCTGACATGGCGACAAATGCTCCATATCATGTTCATATCAACATTTTCATAACAATTGCATAAACTTGAACATGTCATCCGCATCATGATAATAACATTTAAAATGTTTAAAATTGTTGTTTGCATTAAATTGCCAAATGCATATGAGGATTTACCGGAATTGTTGTTTGATGTTTCCGGCCTCATTTAATATGCCTAGCTGTGTATTTTACTCATGTTTCACCTCTTGCCATGTTAACCAACATTTAATTTTGTTGAGTACCTAAACGAGATCGAACTAAATAACTTGAATGTGGTGTTCCGTCAATATGCAACTCGTTGCATATTGAGCTCCACTTAACTTGTAGTGTTGTTTGTGCACTTTGCCATGCCATGCTTCATTAAACTGGACATGCATCATACTTGGTTGTGCATCATGCCACGTTTATGTGATGGTTGTTTACTATGTTGTTTGCTTCTTTCCGGTGTTGCTCCTTCTTGTTAGTTCCGATAACGTCGCGTTTGTGAGGATATGTTCGACTACGTCCGTTTGTCTTCTTCATGGACTCGTTCTTCTTCCTTGCGGGATCTCAGGCAAGATGACCATACCCTCGAAATCACTTCTATCTTTGCTTGCTAGTTGCTCGCTCTATTGCTATGCCATGATACCTACCAGTTGCTATATCATGCCTCCCATATTGCCATGTCAAGCCTCTAACCCATCTTTCCTAGCAAACCGTTGTTTGGCTATGTTACCGCTTTGCTCAGCCCCTCTTATAGCGTTGCTAGTTGCAGGTGAAGATGAAGTTGGTTCCATGTTGGAACATGGATATCGTTTGGGATATCATTATTATATCTTGTTTACTTTAATGCATCTATATACTTGGTAAAGGGTGGAAGGCTCGGCCTTATGCCTGGTGTTTTGTTCCACTCTTGCCACCCTAGTTTCCGTCATACCGGTGTTATGTTCCTTGATTTTGCATTCCTTACGCGGTTGGGTTATAATGGGAACCCCTTGACAGTTCGCCTTGAATAAAACTCCTCCAGCAAGGCCCAACCTTGGTTTTACCATTTGCCACCTAAGCCTTTTTCCCTTGGGTTCTGCAGACTCAAGGGTCATCTTTATTTTAAACCCCCGGGCCAGTGCTTCTCTAAGTGTTGGTCCAACCTGAGCGATGCCCGGCGCCCCCTGGGCAACCAGGGTCTATGCCAACCCGACGTCTTGCTCATCCGGTGTGCCCTGAGAACGAGATACGTGCGACTCCTATCGGGATTTTTTGGCACATCGGGCGGCTTTGTTGGTCTTGTTTTACCATTGTCGAAATGTCTTGTAACCGGGATTCCGAGTCTGATCGGGTCGTCCTGGGAGAAGGAATATCCTTCGGTGACCGTGAGAGCTTCTGATTGGCTAAGTTGGGACACCCCTGCAGGGTATAAACTTTTGAGAGCCGTGCCCGTAGTTATGGGAAGATGGGAATTTTTTAATGTCCGGTTGTAGAGAACTTGACACTAAACTTAATTAAAATGCATCAACTGCGTGTGTAGCCATGATGGTCTCTTCTCGGCAGGGTCCGGGAAGTGAACACGGTTTTGGAGTTATGTTTGAACGTAAGTAGTTTCAGGATCACTTCTTGATCACTTCTAGTTCACGGCCGTGCTTTGCTTCTCTTCTCGCTCTCATTTGCGTAAGTTAGCCACCATATATGCTAGTGCTTGCTGCAGCTCCACCTCACTACCTTTTCCAACCCATAAGCTTAAATAGTCTTGATCGCGAGGGTGTGAGATTGCTGAGTCCCCGTGACTCACAGATTACTTCAAACAGTTACAGGTGCCGATGATAACCGTGCAGGTGACGCAACCGAGCTCAAGGAGGAGCTCGATGAAGATCGTGTTCATTGTGTTGTTTCGTTTCCAATTGATCAGTAGTGGAGCCCAGTCGGGGCGATCGGGGATCTAGCATTAGGGGTGGTCTTCTTTTATTTCGGTTCCGTAGTCGGAACTTGATTGTATTCTGGATGATGTAATGCTATATTCATGTATTGTGTGAAGTGGCGATTGTAAGCCAACCCTTTATCCCTTTCTTATTCAATACATGGGATGTGTAAAGATTACCCCTCTTGCGACATGCCTACTATGCGGTTATGCCTCTAAGTCGTGCCCCGACACGTGGGAGATATAGCCACATCGTGGGTGTTACACATAGTCGCCGCCGCTTCACGATTGGCAGCCCTCCCAGTCGAAGGCGAGTCCCCCGTAGCGGTTGAGATGCGACGGGCTAGGGAGCTCCTTCAGACAGCTTTGACTCAGTAGCAGGCGTATTCATACAGCCGCGAGAGGATTCATTCCACCCCCGCCCAAGCCGGAGTTACAGCAGGCACGTTGATGAACCGGCCGTGTCAAGTAGTGTGCGGTACCGTAACCCGCCTCGAGGGCATAATCCGGCAGGTGGTGGTACTAATGCTCAGGATTTGGTGGATCAGGGCAGAGCGCATCGAGAAGCCGACTTAGCGGCGCAGTACGCGGCCCGTCAGCTTACTCTGGTTCGTCCAGCAACTTCGGTGGAGCCAGGAGTTACCTCCAGCTCTTTGGGGGTGCCGTGTCTCACCCCGGCTCTACGTAGTGTGCGGCTGCCCAAGGATTTCAAAGGTCCCTGCAAGGTGCCCAATTATACTGCTGATTTACCCCCCGAGTCATGGATCGAAAGCTATGAGATGGCAATGGAGATGCCAGATGTGGATGATGCGGCCTGTACTAAATACTTCACCATGATGTTGGAAGGAACAACTCGCACTTGGCTGAAAAGTTTGCCAGCTAACTCCACTGGGCCATGGGATGCGTTAAAGGCCCCATCCAGAATTTCAAGGACATGTGCAAGCAGCCCATGTCAATTGTGGACCTAGCCGTCTGTGTCCGAGAAGAAGGTGAATCGACAACCCATTGGGTGTGCCGGGTTTCGGAAATCTTGCATTCACCGGACCGCATTAATGCCGATACATCAGTCTTAACGTTGGAGGGCAATTGCCGGTTCATTCATGCCTTTGAAGGTGAAATTGGGACGGCTCAAGCGTCACTGTAATGACATGGGAACGCTTATGGCAACTCTGGTTAAGTATGCCGACTCTGATAGTACCAAGGACGCCGAGTCTGATGATGAAAAACCGGGGAAGGGAAAGAATAGTGGCAGTAACAAGGGGCATTAGCATAACCCGGTGGGTCATGGAAACAGCGGTAAGTGCAAAGCAGATAACAGTTTGGATTTTGTGGCTAACACCAACACGCAGAATAATAATCAGCATCGTAAGGGTAAACCGCCCCCGCGGAGTGGAGGATCAAGTGTCAATCTTGAGCGCCTGTTAAACTAGCCTTGCCCAAGGCATGGGACGCGAGAGAGACCAGCCACGCACCTTTGGAAGGATTGCTTTATTATGCGGGAGTTCAAAAACTCGGATCTTTTCCAATACGATCATGGGCTGCCCGGCGGTTCAGGAGGCGGTTCTCATGGGTCAGGTTATGGTGGAGGCAGTTCTGGTTCGGGATTTCAAGGCAACCAAAGCGGACATGGCAATCAAGGCAGTCAGGGCAACCTGGGTGGTTATAATCATCAGGGGAGTCAGCAGCAGCAACAATCGGATTACCAAAGCAATCCGAAGCAGTTGAATAGTGGGCAGTATCATGTCTTCAGCACTAGCTTATGCAAGCGCCATCAGAAGCTTCATAAAAGGGCAGTAAATTCCGTTGAACCGGCAGTGCCCCGTTATCTGCGCTGGTCTGAACAACCCATTTTGTGGAGTCGAGAGGATCATCCACCCTGGGTTGATAACCCGGGTCAACTGGCATTGGTGGTGGCACCTCAGGTTGGGGGGGTATAAGTTCACCAAGGTGCTCATGGATTGAGGGAGCAGTATCAATATTCTTTATTATGAAACCTTCCGTCGCATGGGGTTGACAGATAAAAATCTTAAACCATCGAACACTTTTTTCCATGGTGTGGTGCCTGGTAAATCGGCATACCCAGTTGGTAAGATAGCTCTATAGGTTGCTTTTGGATATGATCATGACTCAAGATCGGAGACATTGACTTTTGAAGTGGTGAAAATCAAGTGCCCTTATCATGCCCTGTTTAGACGGCCGGCTTATGCTAAGTTCATGGCAAGGCCTTGTTATGTGTATCTGCAGCTAAAGATGCCGGGTCATAAAGGGACCATCACGGTACATGGCAGCCGTAAGATCGCTTTGGAATGTGAAGAGGGTGATGCGGCCTATGCTGAGTTGGTTTGTGCAACAGAGGAGTTGAAATTTTATAAGGACAATGTTGATCCAGCGGATATGACTTCTTTGAAAAAACCAACTACAGAGCATGATCCGGCATTGAAGTTTAAATCGGCTGAGGAAACCAAGTTAGTTGATTTTGTTCCTGGCGATTCATCCAAGCAGTTTAGTATCGGTGCTAATCTGGATCCGAAATAGGAAAGCGCGCTCATCGAGTTCATCCGTGAGAACCGGGACATCTTTGCATGGAAACCTTCTGACATGCCAGGTGTACTGAGGGAACTCGCTAAGCACACTCTTAATATCGATCCTAAGTTTAAACCGGTCAGGCAGTTTCTCCACCGCTTCAATGAAGAAAGGCGTAAGGCTATTGGTGAGGAGGTAGCCCGACTCTTGGCAGCAGGGTTTATTGTGGAGGTTTTTCACCCTGAGTGGTTAGCTAACCCGGTGCTAGTGCTTAAGAAGAACGACACTTGGCGTATGTGTGTGGACCACACAGATTTGAACAAGGCTTGTCTAGCTGACCCCTTTGATCTCCCTCGTATTGATCACATCATTGATGCTACGGCGGGTTGTGGGCGTTTGAGCCTTCTAGATGCTTATTCTGGTTATCATCAGATCAAAATGGCAGTTAAGGACCAGGAAAAGACAACTTTTATAACTCCCTTTGGAGCCTTCTGCTATGTATCTATGCCTTTTGGGCTCAAGAGCACCCAGGCGACTTACCAGCGCTGCGTGCAGAATTGTCTTCATAATCAGATTGGATGCAATGTTCATGCTTATGCGGATGATATTGTGGTGAACTCCAAAAAGGAGCATTTGTTGATAGCTGACTTGAAGGAAACTTTTGATAATCTCCGGGTCTATAAGATGATGCTTAATCCGGCCAAGTGTGTTTTTGGTGTTCCGGCAGGCAAACTCTTGGGTTTTCTGGTGTCTAACAGGGCATTGAAGCTAATCCGGAAAATATCAAAGCTATTACGTTTCTGGCTAAACCGGCGTGTATTAACGATGTTCAACGTCTGGTGGGTCGTATTGCAGCATTGAGCCGGTTTATTAGCCGATTAGGAGAGAAGGCTATCCCTCTATATCAGATGATGAAAAAGACAGATAATTTTGTCTGGAGTGATGCTGCTAATACGGCGTTTGAGGACTTGAAAAAGCAATTAGCTGAGCCACCTATCCTTGCTGCTCCGGTCGATAAAGAGCCGATGTTGTTATATGTGGCTGCTAATGCCCGGGCTGTTAGTGTGGCCATTGTGGTGGAGCGCAAGGAAGCTGGGAAGGAGTATCCGGTTCAACGGCCGATTTATTATATTAGTGAGGTGCTTATTGAGTCCAAATAGAGGTACCCACATTGGCAGAAACTGGTGTATGGAGTTTTCATGGCAAGCCGGAAGCTTAAGCAATATTTTCAAGGTCATCCCATCACTGTGGTTAGTTCTGCCCCTTTGGGAGATATAATCCAGAACAGGGAAGCAACTGGCCGGGTTGCCAAATGGGCCATCGATCTTGGACCTCACGGGTTAAAGTATATGCCTGGCACGGCAATCAAGTCCCAGGCACTTGTGGATTTCATCAATGACTGGACAGAATTACAGGCGCCGGAAGAAAAGCCAGATAACACTTATTGGACTATTCATTTTGATGGGTCCGGGCAATTGGAGGGCTCGGGGGCTGGAGTCGTGTTAACTTCCCACGAGGTGATAAATTTTGTTATGTTCTTCGTTTAATGTTCCCTTACACTAACAATGCAGCTGAATATGAGGCCTTACTCCATGGTCTTCGAATGGTTAAGGAGATGAATTTAAGCTGGGTTAAGTGCTTTGGTGACTCATACCTGGTGGCTCAGCAAGTATCTGGTACTTGGGACTCCAAGGATCCACTCATGGTGGCGTATCGACAAGAAGTGGACATTGTGGCTAGTCATTTCAAGGGTTATCAGGTTGACCATGTGGACCGACGAAAGAACGAGGTGGCGGACGCTTTAAGCCGTTTGGGCTCTCAACGTAAACCGGTGCCACCCAATGTTTTCCTAGATATTTTGCATAACCCATCGGTCAAGCTACCTACAGAGGAGGATATGGCTGTTCCCGACCCGGAGGCTCAGTTGGTGGCGGCTCTTCACGTTATCCCAGTTTGGACAGTCCCATATTTGGCGTATATGAACCAGGGCGAGTTACCAGAGGATGAAACTTTGGCCAGGCAGATAATCCGGCGATCCAAGTCAACGACCATTGTCAACGGCGAATTGCATCATTGCAGTGTAACAGGGGCATTTCAGTGTTGCGTATCTCCTGAAGAAGACTGTGAGATTTTGCTTGAGATCCACGACGAAGACTATGGTCATCACGCCGGTTCAAAGTCCCTAGTAGCTAAGGCCTTTCGTCATGGCTTCTATAGGCTAACGGCTCATGCTGATGCTGAGGATTTGGTAAAAAGGTGTGTTGGTTGTCAGAAGTTTTCACGTCGAGCTCATGTTCCGGCTTAGGATTTGAGGATGATTCCAATCACTTGGCCGTTTGCAACTTGGGGGCTGGATATGGTTGGGCCCTTTAAGAGGTCCAAGGATAAGAAGACCCACCTTTTGGTGGCGGTTGATAAGTTCACTAAGTGGGTGGAGGCAGAGCCAGTCAGTAAGTGTGATGCAGCGACGGCGGTTCAATTCATCAAGAAGGTGATTTTCCGGTTTGGTTTTCCACACATCATCATAACTAATAGTGGTACTAATCTGTCCAAGGGTGCTATGGAAGAATTTTGTCAACGTGAGCACATCCGGCTTGACGTGTCATCAGTGGCTCACCCCCAATCTAATGGTCAGGCAGAGAGAGCCAATCAAGAAATCCTGCGAGGCATCAGGCCCCGGCTTATGGTTCCTTTATAGTGGACGCCGGGTTGTTGGGTGGAGATGTTACCTTCTGTGTTATGGATCATTAATACCACACCCAACAGATCTACGGGTTATGCACCGTTCTTCATGGTTTACGGAGCAGAGGCGGTTCTCCCTAGTGACATCCGTCATGACTCACCCCGTGTGGCGGATTATGTTGAAGCTGACAATGAGAAGGCATGTCAGGAAGCACTTGACCTATTAGATGAGGAGTGTGATATTGCAGCGGCGCATTCGGCGATTTACTAGTAGGATCTGCATCGTTATCTCAGTCGCCGGGTTAAAACCAGAACGTTTCAAGAAGGGGATCTGGTGCTCCGGCTCATCCAGCCTTTTGTGGTCAGCAAGAATCTGCACAACGGGTCATACTACCTTATCGATGTTCGAGAGTAAAAAGACTCACGTAAATTGGAGGAGGAGACCCACCGGCCGTGGAATATAGCTCATCTTCGGCCTTACTACACCTGAGCCACAGGCTCCTCTTATGTACATATTATTGACAATGTATATATTACGATGATCAATATAATAAACCGGCATCCCTGCCAAAGCGGGGCCTCTGCCATTAGTCCTTAAAAGGTTTTTGGTTACATGGGGGCTTCTGTTTATAAAGCGGAGTTCTAATTACCCATTGACCCGGCTCATAAGCCACACATAAAAAACTTGGGGGCTTGCCACCCAAGGTCAAAAGGAGCCAAAGAGAGTCTGTTGCAAAGCACAACTCAAACTTAGGCACCCATTGAGCACAGCTCAAAATATTACTAGGGGGCTCTTTGCTTCTACAAGAACAAAGAGTCTATAACCTTGTAATAGGCTATAAAAGCCAGGCTTGGAAGCCAGGTGTATTCACCTAAAACCCCGGGTTATCCTGCCTTTTTAAGTAAGCCACTCCACCCAGGTAATCCTGGTAGACCCGTCGAACATTTGACAAGTCTATTTTATAAAGACCCTGAACTTGTCATAGTTAAAATGAAGATTGGTTGATGTGAGGTCCATCTTATAAGGCTTTGTAAAATGGTTTAACTCAATGGCCTGGCAGCCCATGAAAAGCCTCGCAGTTTTTGTATATTTTCTTCTGAAATCTTTCTGATGTTTCTTTTGAGGCATTTTATACTAATCCGGTGTTTATTGACCCGTTTTTGCTGTCGATTATAAGTCGTCAGTATATATTCAATTATAATCCGGTGTTGATTGACCCGGTATGGCTTCGACTACAAGTCGCCAGTATGATATACGAATAATCTGGTGTTTATTACAACTCGGTACGGCTTTACTATAAACCGGCAAAACATGGAGGAGTTATCAGTACTCAAGATTTGGGTTATCACCCTTACAACAAAAAGTTGGTGAGGCAACGATGTGATTCAATGTCACACGTATGATATATTTCATATTTGATTGTCCTTCAATACAGCCTGGTTATAAACCTGGATTATATGTTGGGCATTATGACTTGCCCGGCGATAAACCGCCAGGACACTTTCAACTTGTTATATCCAGAAACATGTCAAATAAAGCTGCTAAGGATCATAAGCAGACATAACATAAATCATGGCGGGTTAACAGTATCATGCAAAGTGAATATGCACGATGGCATAGCAGACCAAGTGTTTAAACTAGCCTATTACAAGGCGTTTTGATGCCCAAAAGGATAATTGTCTTTTCAGCAAGGATTGTAGTATGCAGAAGGGTAAACCGGCCTCCGGATCATGATTCTTCATCGGGCTGACTTGACGGCTGCGGATCATCCTGCGCTAGTTCATCCTCCTCCTCTCCACCCAGCGGCTGGAAGTCAATGGTTGTCCAGTCGATTCCAGTTAGGGCCTTGAATACAGCTTCGTCGCTTATAAGGGTGGATGGGTCAACATCAGGGGCATAGGTATGCTTACGGATTGGCGGGATAAGATTTTCCACATCATGAGTTGGCGCAGCAAGTCGATTGTAGTCAGCATCATAAACCTCCTGATAGTGAGAAAGATCTGTTTCTTCAGCCAGTTTGCTCGCTAATGGCCGCATTTACTTCGTCAAAGCTCAAAGATTATCATTATCAAACTCTAACCCGTCTTCCTTTACGCTCAGATAGCCTCTGCCTATATCAGCCGAGTCAAGATCTGGTATCCAGGCTTTAGCCCGGATTAGCGCAGTCAGAGAACCTGCCCTTGCAGCTGATCTTTTTAACTCGTCCAACCAGGCAGACAGCATTGACAGCTTTTCTAATGTTTCCTTGATCAAGGTTGGGGGCGGTTTGTTATGAGCGGCTGGAAAAATGATCCGTTGTGCGCCGGTATATAACTGCTCTATAAGAGTATAGGCGGCCTTCAACTTCTTCTGCAGATAAGAGCCCAGATGGGTAATGCGAGATCCTGCATCATTGAACATATTGATAAACTGGCAGTTTATGGGATAATACATGTTGAAGCTTATCATAAGGGTACTTACCAAACACAACAGTGGGCATGGCGTTGATTTGCTGCTTCAAGCCAGCCAGTTCTTCTGCTACCGGATTAAGGGCTGTTTCAGCGTCCTCCGCCCGTTTTAGCAGAGCTGCTTTTTCAGCATCCCATCCTGCCCATTCGCCTTTAAAGCCTTCTTTCAGTTGTTCCATGGCTGTTAAAGCGCCAGTTAGCTCTTCTTTAGCCTTGGAAGTTTCTGCTTGCTGGGACTTAATATTTTCCTGAAGGTCGGCGATTTGAGATTCTTTTTGGCTCATATCAGCCTGCAAGAGACATTTAATGAGTTAGTAGTGCATATTTGAAGTCCCAAGCACATAATAGGTTATACACTTGGCACTTGGGGGCTAATGCATATGGCTTTTATCAACTGACATTTTAAGTCCCAAGCACATAACAAGTTATGCACTTGGCACTTGGGGCTAATGTATATTTTCTCAAGTTAAAGTTATGGATTTTTCTTCATCAATCGGCTTACAAAGATGGTTATCAAGAGTTCTGGAAGCTTCATGACAGAAAGGTACCGATTCATCCTAAAGGTATAAACCGATCCCTGGGGGCTACACAAGCAAAAAATGCAAGATTCATACTTTAAAGTCCTGGTTCATCCTGAAACGATAAACCGGCCCTTGGGGCCTATGCAGGCAAAGTTGAAGTATTACGAATTCCCGGTTCACGATCATATCATAAACCGGCCCTTGGGGGCTGCTGGAGTTGATATTAGAAATTGGACACGAGAGAAACAATTATGAAGAGTAAACAGTGTTTATCTCATATCGCTCCTTCATCAGGCCCACTAAACCGGCCTCATAGTCGCAGCTTGTATACAGGCGGTTTACGAAGCCGGAATGAATCTCTTGGGCGTTGAGGTTGGCATAGCTAGATAAATTGGCACTATACTTTGATAAAGCGATATGATTGCCAGGGGTGGTGTGGCCTACGCCAGTGAAAATGGCATCGTCCGATTGGTCATCAGTCGCTTTGACTGGACTTGGCGGTTTATCTCCAGCTTTGGCCGGGCTTGGCGGGTCAGTAGCATGGCCGGTGGGATCCTCTTCCATTGGTTCAGCAAAGGTTTCATGATGTTCTGGTGGTGGATCATCATGTATAGCGTCAGCATTCGGATCAAATTTTTCTGGGATTTGTTTAGGTTCAGTAGCCGGGTTATCATCAGCCGGTTTATTCAATTTAGCCTTTTTGCTGGGCCTGGCCTTGGCTCTGAAAGGAAAAGACATAAAGTTTGTATAACAAACAAGTATAATGCGTTAAGAGTTAAGTTTAAAGTGCTCACCCAGGAACAATCTTGAGAGGAGGGGGTTGTGTGGTCGTTCACTCGCCAGATGATGAACGAGGTGTTCCTTGATAGTTTGAATCAGACGGATTAAGAGGTTGCCTGACATAACCCGCCTTGGGATAAGGAGTATCAGAAATATATGAGACCTCTGACCAATGTTTTTGGGTTGGGGTGTTTGGTAAACTGGCTGAAGTAACTACATGGCCATTGTGCCGGGTTGTGCGGCGAGCTTCATGCTGTTGTTTCTTCAAAAGAAAGTTGGGATCTAGATAAGCTAGAGGGTGTGAAAATTTTACTTTCCGGTTTGCTTGACGGGTTTTCTGTGTTGGCTGAGGATCTGAACTGGAGGAAAGAATAATTACCTCTACATCTTCAGCCCGGCTAGCTTCACCGTCATCATGATAAGGGTCATTGTCAATGAGGTGTATGAAAAATGAACCAAGAGAATCAAGTTCTACCTTTGAGTCCGGATTATCAAGATCCTCGTCGAGGTTCAGCCCGGTGGATTCAGCTACTTTCTTCTTGGCAGGTTTTTGACGACCTTTGTTTTGCATCGAGGGGTCTACGCCGGTTTATCCTGAGGTTTCTTCTTCCAAAATGGGTCGTCACCCTGTTAAAAGATTGACAAAGGTTATAAGAAAAGGTTAAGAATATCAGGTACAAACGGGAGTTAGGCAATTCTTACAACTGGCGGTTTATTCAAAACACAAAAGGGACTTAGCCCTGTTTTGCTGCAGACAGCCACCGATTCATCCAGTATCTTTTTAACAGCTTCAGTGATTTCAGCGTCAGTTAACTGAATGTCAGTGTGCCGTTGAGGATCTTTTGAGTCCCCTGTGTACTCGCACATTAAACCGGGGCGACGGCTTAAAGGCAAAATACTCCAAGATATCCAGCAACGAACAAAGTCAATTCCTGTTAAACCATTAGTCATAAAGGCTCTGAGCTTGGCGAGTTGTGGTGCATATTTGGCCCGTTCCTTTGCAGTCAACCTTTGCGGAAAGGGATGTGTGTTGGTAAGCTGGTGAGCACGATAACCTGGAAAATGATTCTCTTCATCAGGGGAGGTATCCTTGTAGTAGAACTAAGTCTGGTTCCAATCCTTAGGGTGACTATGATGCTTGGCATGAGGGAAACTGACGTCTTTCCTTTTCTGAATTGAAACGCCGCCAAGTTCAGTATTGGGCCCATCTACAAATTCAGTACGGTGGTTTAAATAGAAAAAGTCCCTGAACAATTCAATGGTCGGTTCTTCTTGTAGATAAGCCTCGCAAAACACTTGAAAATTACAAATATTGGACACAGAGTTAGGTCCAATATCTTGAGGGTGGATCTGGAAGCTAGCAAGCACATCATGAAAAAACTTTGATCCGGGAAGTTTAAAACCACGATTCAAATGGTCAACAAACAGAACTATCACGCCATCCTTGGGCTCAGGAGGATTTTCTTGACCGGGGGCTCGCTAGTGGACTTGACTCTATTTTGGTAAAGCGCCGGTTATAACACATCCTTTCAGATCTTCTTCCGTAACCCAGGATGGAACCTAGTTACAAGCATAAAAAGTCTTGGCCATTTCTTAGACAACCTGAAGGAAGGTTTGTGCCAGTTTAAGATTCATGGTTGACAAGCATAAAGCGTTCTAGGTTAAGAGACAAAAGGTTTCCAGGCATGCAAAAAATTGTTAAACCGGAGGTGGATGCTATTATAAATGATAAAGTGATTGGCGGTTTGCAAGGGGACTAATGGTATATGGCAGATTATTTTCTAAAAGATAAACCGCCTACATGGACAATGAGAGTATAGATCTGAAGCCGAAAAATGACTAAGTGATGGAGAACAAGTTTCACAGTTTCACATTAGAATTTCAGATCTAACACATATCAGGAAAAGGAAAATATTTAGACCTAAAGGTTGGTTCTTGAGCAGTTCATGAAGTTCCGCCGGGGTACCCACTACCCTTGTACGCCCAAGCCATAGGCTCGGGAGGACGAAGTGGCGAGCAGCATCACCCACACCGCACCCGGGGTCGCCGCTCCTCGACGACGCGGGCCGTCCACGCTGCGGACTCCTCGCGTGAGTTGGTGCTGTGGACGCCGATGCCTCCAAACTCCTAGATCCGCTTCCCACGGTTCTTATCCGACGTGATGCCGCCGAGGGGGCCTCTTGAGTTTGCTGCAGCATGCCGATTGTGGCGCTCCAGCGATCAGAGCGAAGATCGAAGCGGTCCCCATTGGCAAAATCTTCATGACTCGCGGCTGGGGCGAGATTGCACGGATCTATCGCGCGAGGGGTGCCCTCGCGATCCGCTTCGAGTACGACGGCGCCTCCATGCTTCTCTTCAAGGTCTTCGACGCTGAGGGCCGCCGCCTGGAGTGCTGCTTTGGAGAAGAGCGCGAGGCTGATGCGCGCTCCGCCCGTGACTACTCCAGCAGAAGTAGCCCTTGGGAGTCCAGCAGTTCTCCTAAGCTCTACGAGACTCCGGAGATGAGCAACGACAGCTACGTCCCCCGAGCTCTCGCCGTGCCCGGGGCAAGGCTGCAGCGTCCGGCCGCCGCCGCTCATCTGGATGGGGTTGGCGCCGGCCTCCCGTGGTCCACTGTTGATGATGGCGTCCGCCACGGGAGGATGTTGATAGGATCCCCCTTAGCATCAGCTTTTGTTTCCTGCGAAGGACCATGAATTACCCCGTGGGGGCATGTATGGATCTGCAATGCCTTTGTACCTATTTTCCTTGTTATGAAGATTTGACTAATGTGTGTCCCGTTAAGGCTCGGCGTCCCCTTTCTTTCCTCGCGATAGCTTGTTGCTCTACGCTGATGGGTCCCGGTCCCAAGGTGGCTACAGTCGTCGCTGGTATGCCAGGTCGCGATGCCGTGGTCAAGGCCAGGAGGTGCACGACCCGAGGTCCAGTAAGAGCCCCTGAGGCGCGATGCTCATGAGGTCCCCCTTAGCGCCCAAACGACCATGGCAAGGAAAGAAAGGAAGATGACTTGGCCACAACGGGGTTGCAGCATGGTGTGAGTGACTATTAGGCCCAAATATTTTGCTGATCCAAGGGCGAGACTTATCTTGATGACTTCGCGGTGATTCCTGATGTTGCGCTAGGGCTGCGCACCAACTTACGTGATATAGCTAGGCCGGCCCGTGTGAGTTTTCCTTCTCCCGAGCTCCTCTTAATGCTCTACGTCCTCAGGTCCCGGCCCTCGAGCGAGCTCAGCCGCTGCTGGTATGCCAGGTCGTGATGCCGTGGTCAAGGCCAGTGGGTGAGGGCTGGAGAGCCATTAAGAGCTCCTGAGTCGCGATGCTCAGGAGCCCCCCTTTTAACGCGAAAGCGAGTCGCACGAGAGGAAAGGAGACTCGCGGTGCCGCCTTCTATCCCTCCTGCGGGGTTCCTGTGAACAGGCATAAGGAAAAACATGGTTTGCCGTTACTGCCGCCTGCCTACCGCTGGTTGGTCCGGATGAAGTGAAGGCACTAACCGCCTGATGAGGTGACGTGCACGGCGCGTGCCGCGAGCCAGAGCTCGACCACTCAGATTTGTCGGTCGTGGCAGGGACGGACCCATGCACCAGCGTCGTGCCTGT
The DNA here is from genome assembly GCF_056163025.1 of Triticum urartu. Lineage (NCBI taxonomy): Eukaryota > Viridiplantae > Streptophyta > Magnoliopsida > Poales > Poaceae > Triticum > Triticum urartu. The sequence continues at coordinate 318,264,326 of NC_141875.1, read as the reverse complement.
GTGGGGGCCCCGAGGGAGGTGATGATCGAGCAGGTGATAGCAGTTGGCTGGTTAAGTAGATTATCTGGGATAAATGCGGGAAGGTACATGCCACTGGGTTTGGCCCGAACGGCGTGGGGATGATGCAGCCCGAGGGGCGCCCCCAGCGAGGTAAGCTTAGAAACATAAGCAGAAAGGATACATGCCACAGGGAAGGACCCACGTGGCTTGGGAATAGTGCAGCCTGAGGGGCGCTCCCAACTTAAATGAACTTGGAAGATGTCACCTGGGTCTGTAGAGGAAGTAGAGCTGGTGTAGCTGAAGCCACACATTGAAGGAATGAATCCTCACGAGCCACCGGGACCCTAAGCCTTGGGAGGCTCTAGGGGCTCAGGAGGTTCCCTGAAGGCCGTCGCCATCTCCTCCAGAACGGCATGGAACCTGGCCTGCTGAGCCGCCAGGACTTGCCGCACATTGCGCCGATGGGCCGACGCCATGCTCGGCAAGCCGAAGGGCATGCGAACGAAGCTGTGTGGTGGACCCTCTCAGCGGCCCGCGCGTGATGGCTAGAAGCGTTCCTGAGATGCGGCCCTGTTGAGCCCTGGGATGTCGACGCAGGCGCGCAGCTCAGCACCCTCGCCTGGGTGGTGAGCCACACTCTGTGAGCGGCTGTTGCCACGCATGGCTCTTGCGTCTTGTAGCTCTTGGGTGGTCTTAGTGATGAACTCCTGGGTGGTGGGCATTTCTTGCCCCATGTTCCCCTGAGGAACACGTGCCGCGAAGCACGCTTCCAAGTGGTGCCCAAGTGCCTCCCTCGTGAGATTGGCAAGGTCTGAGGCCCTCCAGAAGAGAGCCCCCAAGCCCTGCCTGACGAGGGCGCCGGGCGCGCTTTCCTATGCGGTGGAGGAGGCGCCCCTGGAGCGGGCGCCGATCCTGAGGAGGCTCCTGATGCGAAGTCATCCTCTTGGGGTCCTCCTCGGTGCGGTAGCTTGCTCTTGGGGATGGTCTCCGGAGGGCCTTCACTTCTGCTGTCAGGGTTGTCGATTGTCGCGGCTTGGAAGGCGCGCTCAAGGGAGCACACCGCATCCCTTTCTTCACATGGGACCGTGATGATCCCCCTGCTTCCTGGCATCTTGAGAACGTCGTAGCAGTGGTGAGTGACTGCCATGAACTTGGCCAGGGCCGGATACCTGAGGATGGCATTGTACGACAGGCGGATGTGCGCGACGTCGAAGTCGATGAGCTCGGTGCGGTAATTATTGCGCTCCCGAAGGTGACAGGCAGGCGGACTTGCCCTATTGGTGTGGTGGAACCGTCAGTCACTCCTGAGAAAGCCTTGGTTGGCTAGAGCTACTCATAGGGCACTTGGAGGTTGTCGAATGTGTCGGCGGATAGGACGTTGAGCCCTGCACTGCCGTCGATGAGAGTCTTGGTGACTTGCACATTGCTGATGACTGGGGAGCACAACATGGGGAGTGTGCCAGCGGTGGCTGTGCACTTGAGCTGGTCGGCCGAGCTGAAGGTGATGGCGCACTGGGACCACCGGAGCGGGTGCGTGGCCTCAAGCTTGGGGAGCGCCGCGTTCACCTCGCGAGCAAACTGTTTGAAGATGCACTGAGAGGCTGGGGCCTGAGCGCCGCCCAAGATGCAAGCAACCGCGCGCGGCTCCTAGAAGCCCCCAGCCCCCTCGTCCTGGTGGTGGTCGTCGTTCCTCCTTGGCGGCGGCAACGGGGGAAGACCAGCGTTGCCCTGGGGGCGATCCTCACGAGGCGGATCCCTCCAGGCGCCCTCGCGAGGTTGGTCCTGCCAACGGTCCTCACGAGGCCAGTCACGCCACTCCTGGCGCGGGCCACGGTCGTCCCAGCGTCCGCCTCCGCGTCCTCCTCCGCGGCCGTAGCCCCGGTCGTTGCGCTCGGGGCATCGGCCGAAACGTCCTTCCCGAATGGCTCTGAGCTCTTGACAGTCGCTGGTGTTCTGGGTGTTCAGGTTCTGGAAGGCACAGAATGGGCGGCCATTCTTGGATGACTCGAGCTGATCTCTGCCTCGCTTGGTGTCGGGCTCTGTTGTGAGCACTACTGCCTCCTTGCACGTCACGTCCTTGGCCTTGGTCTTCTTTTCCTCCACTCCTGCAGCTGGCATCTCAAGCAGAGAGAGGCGACACTCCTCAGCTCTTGCGCACCTGGTCGCCAGGTCGAACAGCTCCTAAGATGTGCAAAGCTCCTCATGGATAGCCAGCTCTTCCTTCATCTGGACGTCGCGGACGCCGTCGGAAAACACGGAGATGATGGCCTCGTCTGTGACCTTGGGGATCTTGAGGCATGTGCTGTTGAAGTACTAGATGTACTTCTAGAGGGTCTCTCCTGGCTGTTGCTTGATGCGGCGTAGGTCGCCCGCGACCGGTGGGCGGTCAGAGTGCCCTGGAAGTTGGCAACGAAGCGGTCACGCATCTCGTCCCAGGAAGAGATCAAGCCATACTGCAGGTTCAGGAGCCAGGAGCAGGCCCCATCCTTGAGAGCCATGGGAAACCAGTTTGCCATGATTTTTTCGTCACCGTTGGCTGCTTCGATTCTCAACTCATAGAGCTGCAGGAACTCCGCGGGGTCGGCGGTGCCGTCGTACCGAGGAGGCATGATGGAGGCAAAGGTATCCTGATGTTTCGATGAGATGGTGGTTATCGTTTCTGGGGGAGTCGACCTTGACGATCCGACTACGAACGTGCGAGACGTCGCGCCTTAGCAATCGCTAAACCAACTTCCGAGGGGTTATTGACCATGCCGGAGCACGATCAACCTGACCATGAGGGTCTGTTTCCTGCAAGCAAACAAAGAACAAGCAAGAAACTGAGATTGCAATCTGGATATTGCGAATATAAGATGAAAGCTTTATTGATCAAGGTGGGGTTCTGTGACGTCTTGGTCTGGTCGTTGGACACAAACGAAGTACGAGAAGTTGCAGCTATGGCGAACTTTTAATCTAAACAAAACCCAAAGTCTAAACGACGCCCTAAGGGCTGTATATATGGAGGAAGAGGGGGGAATTTCGTGGCCCTTGAGGGTGGGGTCCGAAACCAACCCTAACTCTTGTTTCCCCACACATACGGACTCTAAATATAGCCTATACTTAAGTATTTCAAAATTACATGGGCCTGGCCCATTAATAAGGTGACGCAGCACCTAGAATAGCCTATGGACGAATATTATGAAGTGGCATCTTGTATATTTCGTCCAAGGCTTCATGCACTCCTCATGGCGGCTTCAAAGTCCTGAAATCATCACTTGTAACTCCGTTCTTGATCCCCTTGCGCATGCCATCAACTCCATGCGTGTTCTTGCTCCAATGTTCATCCCTCTCCAAGCTAGGCCCTTCATTTGTAAGCAAAACAAATGTATCCAATTTAGGCAGCATCATAATCTCATGAACATTAGAATCATTACCAAGAAACGAAAGTACCAGGTAATTTAATTGGCGTGCGCGAGCTCTAGTAATTGGTCCAGTATATGTAACAGTAGGGGCTGTGGGTGTAACAATGGTATTGATGTCCTCATCATCCTCCCCTTCTTGTAATAAAGTCGTCCTCGACGGAAGCTCATCTTCCTGACCCAAATAAGGCTTCAAATCTGCAATGTTAAAAGTGGGACTAACCCCAAAATCTGCAGGTAGCTCAAGTTTATATGCATTATCATTTATTTTCTCTAACACCTTAAAAGGACCATCAGCACGTGGCATTAGCTTTGATTTGCGCAAATTAGGAAATCTATCTTTACGCAAATGTAACCAAACAAGATCTCCAGGTGCAAACACAACATGTTTTCTACCCTTATCTCCAGCAAGTTTATATTTAGCATTCATACGCTCAATGTTTTACTTAGTTAACTAATGCATTTTTAAAATCAATTCAGAACATTCTTTAGCATCAAAATTAACCTTCTCCGAAGATGGAAGAGGCAACAAATCAATAGGTGCACGAGGTAGGAAACCATACACAATTTCAAAAGGGCACATCTTAGTAGTAGAATGCAATGAACGATTATAAGCAAATTCAATATGAGGCAAGCATTCTTCCCACATTTTCTTATTATTCTTCAAAACAGCCCTAAGCAGAGTAGACAATGTTCTATTGACTACTTCAGTTTGTCCATCAGTTTGGGGGTGACAAGTAGTACTAAAAAGCAGTTTAGTCCCCAACTTAGCCCATAAACATCTCCAAAAGTGGCTAAGAAATTTAGTATCACGATCTGAAACAATAGTATTTAGCACACCATGCAAGCGAATAATTTCACGAAAGAACAAATCAGCAACATTAACAGCATCATCGCTTTTATGACATGGTATAAAGTGTGCCATTTTCGAGAATCTATCCACGACAACAAATATGCTATCCCTCCCCTTCTTTGTTCGAGGTAAACCTAAATAAAGTCCATAGATATATCCTCCCAAGGAACACTAGGTACAGGCAAAGGCATATATAAACCATGAGGATTGAGTCGTGACTTAGCTTTTTGACATGTAGTGCAGCGAGCAACAAAACGCTCAACATCCCGTCTCATCTTTGGCCAAAAGAAATGTGTAGCAAGTACGTCCTCCGTCTTCTTCACGCCAAAGTGTCCCATTAGTCCTCCTCCATGTGCCTCCTGCAACAACAAAAGACGAACGGAGCTAGCTGGAATGCATAGCTTGTTAGCACGAAACACAAATCCATCGTTAAGAACGAACTTGTTCCAAGTTCTCCCTTTCTTACAATTCTGCAATACATCTTTAAATTCAGCATCATTAACATATTGATCTTTGATGGTCTCCAAACCAAATATTTTAAAGTCAAGTTGTGAAAGCATAGTATAACGACGAGACAAGGCATCAGCAATAATATTTTCTTTACCCTTCTTCTGTTTAATGACATAAGGGAAAGTCTCAATGAATTCAACCCATTTAGCATGTCTACGGTTCAGTTTTGCTTGACTTTTAATGTGTTTCAAAGATTCATGATCAGAATGTATAACAAATTCCTTGGGCCATAAATAATGTTGCCATGTTTCTAAGGTCCGAACAAGCGCATATAATTCTTTATCATAAGTAGAATAGTTCAGACTAGGCCCACTCAATTTTTTAGAAAAGTATGCAACAGGTTTTCCATCTTGTAATAACACACCTCCTAATCCAATTCCACTAGCATCACATTCAAGCTCAACAGTCTTATTGAAATTAGGAAGTTGGAGTAAAGGAGCATGTGTCAACTTATCTTTCAATACCGTGAAGGCTTCTTCCTGTGCGATACCCCAAACAAAAGGCACATCCTTCTTTGTAAGCTCCTTGAGAGGTGCAGCAATGGTGCTGAAATCTCTCACAAAACGCCTATAGAAACCAGCGAGGCCAAGGAAACTCCTCACTTGTGTGACCGTTTTGGGCTGCGGCCAACTCTCAATAGCTTCAATCTTGGCTTTATCAACTTCAATTCCCTGTGGAGTAACAACATAGCCAAGAAAAGATACTCGTTCGGTGCAAAAGGTGCACTTTCCAATGTTACCAAACAAACGTGCATCACGTAGAGCAATAAAAATAGCATGTAAATGTTCCTCCAAAGATTTGCTATAAATCAATATGTCATCAAAGTAAACTACCACAAATCGTCCAATGAAAGCACGTAAAACTTCGTTCATTAACCTCATGAAAGTACTAGGTGCATTAGTTAACCCAAAAGGCATGACTAACCACTCATATAATCCAAACTTAGTTTTAAATGCTGTTTTCCATTCATCTCCCAATTTCATACGAATTTGATGGTAACCACTACGCAAATCAACTTTGGAGAATATTGTAGAGCCACTCAATTCATCAAGCATATCATCTAGCCTAGGAATAGGATGACGATAACGAATAGTAATATTATTAATGCCTCTACAATCAACGCACATACGCGACGTACCATCCTTTTTCGGCACTAAAATGATAGGAACAGCACAAGGACTAAGGGATTCGCGTATATAACCTTTGTCGAGCAGTTCTTGTACTTGACGCATAATCTCCTTCGTCTCCTCTGGATTGGTACGGTATGGTGCCCGGTTGGGTAATGATGCACCGGGAATTAAGTCAATTTGATGCTCAATCCCGCGAATAGGTGGTAATCCCGGTGGCACGTCTTGTGGAAAGACGTCGGCGAACTCCTGCAAAATGTTAGTGACAGCAGGAGGCAAAGAGGAAGGCACGTCCTCGTATGAAAATAATGCCTCTTTGCACACAAAAGCATAGCAAACGGATTTGCTAAAATCTAGATCATCAATATCAGATTTGGTGGCAAGTAAACATGCACTTTTCAATTTAATTTCAGAAGCAACACTAGATTGTTTATTATTATTAGGCTGCATTTGTTGCTCAAATTCTTTTGCCACAATCTGATTTTCACTCTTATTTTTCTCCTGTTTTGCTTTATTAGCTCTATTAATATCATCTTTCAAAATGGAATCAGGAGTCATAGGAAGCAAAGTAATATTTTTATCCTTATGAACAAGAGTATACTGATTGTTTCTACCATGGTGAACAGAATTTTTATCAAATTGCCATGGTCTACCAAGTAATAAGGAACATGCTTGCATAGGTACCACATCACAATCAACATAATCAGCATATGTAGAGATACTAAAATGCACACGAACAGTACGTGTTACCTTAACCTTGCCGCTGTTGTTGAACCATTGGATGTAGTAAGGATGTGGATGTGGTCTTGTGGTGAGAGATAGCTTCTCCACCATCTCCATGCTAGCCAAGTTATTGCAGCTCCCTCCATCTATGATAACGCGAACAGAACGTTCCTTCACAACTCCCTTTGTATGGAACAAATTATGCCTCTGATTTTGCTCAGCTTGTGTAACCTGCACACTCAAAACACGTTGAGCAACTAAACATTCATACCTGTCAGCATCTTCAGCAGCCATGTATTGCGTCTGATGATCAGAATCATCTCCACCGTGTTCTTCACGTGTAATAAGAGCCAAAGTCTCCTCATCATAGTCACTAGCGGACTCACACCCACCATCCTCAGTAGCAATCATCACACGCTAAGATTGGCATTCTCTCGCAAAATGTCCTCTTCCCTTACAACGACGACAAATAATATCACTTGTGTGCCCTGTTGATGCCATGGAAGAAGAAGAGCTCTGCGCAGGTCCAGCAGGTGTGCTCTTGGCAGATAGTGGTGGTTGTGCCTGCTTTCTTGTATCACGGCTGGAGGTGGCAGCCGACGGAGGCACCGGTGTAGCAGAATGTGTGGAAGTCGATGATGCACGTGGTGTCCATGATGAAGGTCGACCTGCAGAAAAGTTAGTCCGCGCCAATGCCTGTCGATCCTGCAGTTCACGTTCAGCTTTACATGCAAGATGGAATAAACGAGTGATATTAGTATACTCCTTATACTCTAGAATCATATGAATCTCTCTATTTAATCCACCCATAAAACGTGCAAGCATAGCTTCATTCTCCCCAACAATACCACATCTAATCATGCCAGTTTGTAATTCCTGATAATATTCTTCTACAAAAAAATTTCCCTGTCTTAAGCGCTGCAATTTTTGAAGTAATTCACGTTGATAATATGGTGGAACCCAACGAGTACGCATAGCAGTTTTCAAAGCAGCCCAAGTAGCAGGAATAGGATATAATCTACAATGCTCAGACCACCAAACACATGCAAAACTAGTGAATGCACAAACAGCAGCAGGAACATGTCTCTCCTCGGGATATTGTAAACATGTAAATCGTTGTTCAGTTTCTAACTCCCAAGTAAGATATATATCAGGAACATATCTACCCTCAAATGGTGGAATATTCAATTTTAGTTTAGGGAGATGGTCATGATCTCGTACCTGAGGGTGAGCCCTACCATTGCCATTATTTTCATGTGGACGACCTGGTGGTTGCTGTGCTGGTGGTGGCACGTAGTTCTGATTTTGATCAACCTCATCCTCGTAATCACCAGCAAAATCATCCTCCTCCACATCAGCAGCAGGAGCCACAGAAGTATCAACAGCAGCACCAACAGTTTGGCCAGGTGCAAGAGGGAGACGACTTGCTTGGTGGAGGGCTGTTTCATGATGTGTAGGTAGTCGTTGTTGTTGTTGTTGTTGTAGAGGTGCGTTAGGTGCAGCCGGTGGTGGTGGTGGAAGAAGCTCGAGCAATTCATTAAACCTGTTATCGAGCTTTGTTTCAAACGTCTTCTCCATGTCATCTATCTTCTCCATGGCCTCTTCAAATCTGTTTAGCACATCTTGCACCTGTCCACTCATCATTTGCTGAAACTTATCATGAAGCTCTTTGTTCGTCAAGTTCACCCAGTCAGTCTCGTCGGCTTGTGATCCTGGCATGGTTAGCAGCAATAGAAACACACAAGAATATGATCCTACAGACTACTAACAAGAGGTGGTGGTGGCGGGTGTCACAAATCCGTCAAGCAAATCTCAAATTCTTACCAGTTCTTATCCAGCAGCAGGCGGTGATCAGCAACCGTTGTAGTCAAAACTCTCAAAAGCTTGGATAGAGCGATTGCCAGGGAGAGTCAAACGCACGACGTAGATGTATGTGGAGCTGGGAAGGCTTATAGTATGGTAGCAAAAAGGGTCAGCAATAATCAATTCAGAGATGCAAAGTTGAATAAACGCTCAACGACGGTACTGTGCTGGTCCTAGGCTAGACCGTGCTAGAGACGCGAGCCTAGAACACTAACAAAATCACGGCGCTGCACGTAAATAAGGGAAAAGCACACTCTGGAACTCTTTTTTTTTGCTCTTTTTTTTGTGCTCCTTTTTTTTGCGCTCCTCTTTTTTTTGCGAAAAATCATTATAATGGCGAGTGTCTCAAAACTCTTCCCTTGTCAAACTGATTGGATGGGCATGAAATTTTATTTTTCACTTTTTTTTCGGAAATCAGGGCAGCGACGACGAAAAAGTGCGACAAAAAATCACTATGATGGCACGTGGCTCAAAAGACTCAGAAAAGCCTAAAAATAGGATAGGGAAAAAAATTGCCCCTGAAAATTTTGGCCTAAAAACTGCCCAGGGGTCTCCAGACTCTTTTTTTTTCCGAGACCTATGCAGGCAAGGAAACACGAATCGGAATTTAGATTGATCTCAAGAACAAACCTAATATGATAAGAACTCAGATTGGTGGTGGATATATGGTTGTGGTATATGGCAGCGGTGGTGGTATATGGTAGCGGTGGTGGTATATGGATACAGATTGGTGGTGGTATATGGATACGGATTGGTGGTGGTATATGGATACGGATTCAGATCGGTGGCGGATAAGCAATGGTGGTAGATGGCAAGGCGATGATGATGGTGCGGCGGCGGCGTGACAACTTATGACCAGAACTCGAAACTCTAAAAGACTAGACTCTAAGACCAGCAACTTGACACGGCGATGCAACCGCAAATTCAACAAAGCAAAAACCCTAAAAAGATTATGCAAAGGCTCAGATTGGTTCGGATATGATGAACTAACCCTATTTTTTTTTGGCTTTTTCGTGGACTGTAGGTATGAAGAACAGACTCGATCTAATCTACGAAAAACTGTAAAATCTCACCGAGCAACCTGGAAATCTGATACCACTTGATAGAGGCAAAGGTGTCCCGATGTTTCGATGAGATGGTGGCTATCGTTTCTGGGGGAGTCGACCTTGACGATCCGACTACGAACGTGCGAGACGTCGCGCCTTAGCAATCGCTAAACCAACTTCCGAGGGGTTATTGACCATGCCGGAGCACGATCAACCTGACCACGAGGGTCTGTTTCCTGCAAGCAAACGAAGAACAAGCAAGAACCTGAGATTGCAATCTGGATATTGCGAATATAAGATGAAAGCTTTATTGATCAAGGTGGGGTTCTGTGACGTCTTGGTCTGGTCGTTGGACACAAACGAAGTATGAGAAGTTGCAGCTATGGCGAACTTTTAATCTAAACAAAACCCAAAGTCTAAACGACGCCCTAAGGGCTGTATATATGGAGGAAGAGGGGGGAATTTCGTGGCCCTTGAGGGTGGGGTCCGAAACCAACCCTAACTCTTGTTTCCCCACACATACGGACTCTAAATATAGCCTATACTTAAGTATTTCAAAATTACATGGGCCTGGCCCATTAATAAGGTGATGCAGCACCTAGAATAGCCTATGGACGAATATTATGAAGTGGCATCTTGTATATTTCGTCCAAGGCTTCATGCACTCCTCATGGCGGCTTCAAAGTCCTGAAATCATCACTTGTAACTCCGTTCTTGATCCCCTTGCGCATGCCATCAACTCCATGCGTGTTCTTGCTCCAATGTTCATCCCTCTCCAAGCTAGGCCCTTCATTTGTAAGCAAAACAAATGTATCCAATTTAGGCAGCATCATAATCTCATGAACATTAGAATCATTACCAAGAAATGAAAGTACCTGGTAATTTAATTGGCGTGCGCGAGCTCTAGTAATTGGTCCAGTATATGTAACAGTAGGGGCTATGGGTGTAACAATGGTATTGATGTCCTCATCAAGGCAGATCTGGCTTGAACTTGCCTGGCCAAGCAACGCTACGCAGCTCAGGGGTGAAGGCGCGCCAGCCTGCCATGGTTGCCAGGGCCCGCTTCGGGGGCGGAGCTTGGTCTTGGCGAGGTCCGCGCTGTGCCACTGCAGGCGGCAGGCGGTCTTCACAAGGTGGCACGGGGAGCGCTGGCGCAGCTTCTCGCTGCCGCAGGATTTCTTGGCGGCTCCTTTCTTCACGCGCGGGCGCCGGGCGCAGTGGATCACGGCGCGGAGGTGCGCGCCTTGGCACCAAGGCACCGTCTTGGGGTCGAGGCGGTGGAGGCACGCCAAGAGCCCCGTCGCCCGCGGCCTGCTGAGGGGGAGGCAGAGAGTGGGACGGCGCCAAAGAGCCTCCCGCGGCACGGACGAGCTCGGCGACGCGGTCGAGCCACTACTCATAGACGTCATCGACGGGGGCAGTAACGCAGGAGCTCATTCGCCACGATGAGCACGGCTCATGCCTCCATGGGAGCGCGGTGCGCGTGAGACGAAGAGCCAGCAGGGGTGAGTGATGGAGTAGCGGTGCGGCCGTCCTGCCGCACCGAAGGATGTTGCGAGGACGCCTGCTGCTCGTTTCGCACTGGGCCGGTGGCAGCGTTGGCGGCGGGGGACGGAGAACGACGAGGCGGCCCACCGACGGGAGTCATCTGAGCGACGCGGGTGGCGAGGACGGCCCGACGCTCAGCTCGAGCGCGCCGAGCGTCCGACATGGAGACGACGGAGCGACGGAGCGATGAACTGATGGAAGGGAAGCTACGGCACACCCCTACCTGACGTGCCAAATGTCGGGGTGTGGGGTTCCGGCAAACCCTTAAGGTTGAAACACTGGGGTGCACGCGAAGTCTTTCCCTCCAACCGATCTACGCTCTAGCTCGCAAGGATCTTGCGGACGAACTCGACGAACTCACAACACAGAAAGACACGGGGTTTATACTAGTTCGGGCCACCATTTTGGTGTAATACCCTGCTCCAGTGTGGTGGTGGTGGATTGCCTCTCGGGCTGATGATGAACAATACAAAGGGAGAACGGCCTCCAGAGGTTGAGGCGTTCTTGAGCTCGGTGAGCTTGTGTGCGTGGGGGTGGTCTCTCTAGCCCAGCTCCTCTCTGGCCAAGATCCTCTCTAGCCCAGCCCCTCTCTATCCAAGCTCCTCTCTAGCCAAGCTCCTCTCTCACCGTGGTAGCTAGTCCTATTTATAGAGGCCCTGGTCCTCTTCCCAAATATCGAGCAGGAAGGGAGCCAGCAATGGTGGGCTAAATTTGAAGGGGGACAGCTAGTACAAGCTATCCTGACAAAAGTAGTCTTCGCCTCCACAATGTTCTGGTGGTGACGCTGTTCTGGGCTCCACGATGACCTCCGTCTTGCAGTCCATGGTCTTGGTCATGTTGCACCAAAATGGCAACCTTTTCCTGAGGCCTCGGTACTCCACGGCTGCGCTTGCCCCCTTTGCACCAAAGAAGAAACAAGGACGCTGTGTGCGCTGGCGCCCGCCTGGCGCCTGCCTGGTGTCGATCGTCACAGCTCATGTCACGAGAGCAAGCCTAGCTAGGCCACTCTAGAGGATGTCTTGCGTCGACCGCCTCGCGAGGCTTGGCCCCTCGCGAGGGTCTTGAATGCTTTGTTGGTGAAGATGGGTCGTATGGCCTGCTGGCTTAGCCACGCCGCGGGCCGCATGCAGGCAAGTCTAGGGACCCCTGTTCCCAGAACACTGACAGACGTCGCGCCTTTCCTCAATGGCGGAGCGCGTGTACCCTTCATACGAGCCATCCACCCGAGGCTGAGGCGTCACCTCCGCTGCAAGCTGCTGGAGTCCGAAGGCCTGGTAGTGGAGTGTTTAGGGCTCTTGGTGCCCACTCCCGGTGTCGTGTTCGGGATCTTTGTTGATCTCAGCATCGCCCTCTCTGGCGAGGTTTGGGGCGGTGCCAAAGGCGGTGACACCCACCTGCCAGCGAAGGTAGGGGACGGTGCTCTAAATGCGCCTTCGGCGCCGCCACCACCATCAGCAACCTCTGTAGGGGAGGCATCGTTCCAGGGGCCCAACGCTTTTCCGGAGTGACAGTGACGAGGAGGAAACTGGTGAAGATGATGAAGGCGGGTGGCAGGACATCAGGTCGGAGTACGATGGCACCGACGCCTTCGTCTCATACTGTTCGCCTGCTGCCCTATTTTTCAACTCTTCTCTGGCCCTAGCACCATAATCACTAGCCTCTTCCGAACGGTTGCCGGGAAGGGGATGCTCTCTTGGTGCCTTCTGCCAGGCGCACCCTTTGGTTCCGGTGGTGCCTGCCAGGGCGCTCTCTCCGTTTGATGCCTTCGCAGCCTTGCCACTCCCGACCTTGTCAGGCTGCTCCTTAAGGGTCCTGATAAGGTCAGGCCGGGCTTCTGCCCAAGCGCTCCTTTTGCCCTCTTCACCTCCCACGGTAAATCCTAGGAGGAGAGGGACAACAAAGGGGTTACGGGGGACTTATATTTTTTCAGTCTAAATTATGTAGGAGTTTGCCATATTTTAGTGTTAAATATGTAATCTATTTTATCCATATTTGTACTATGTAAGGTTTGTATTTGCTTATACGCATATTAATGAAAAAGACAAGCCATGCCGGGTACTTGTGGATGTAACTTATCCATGCAGAGGAGGAACGCCTCTATACTTTTAAGTAAACAAGTTTCCTCGGCAAGCTATCTTGCCGGTGCCTTCCATTGTTGCCACGGGGCCTGGCCTGCCGAGCTTTTAAAAGTATGGAAGGGAACCGAACCCTTGTCAACCTTTCATTGGAAAATGTCGCTACAACCTTCCTGACCGAAGCAACGTTTGGATCAAAGGATGGGAGCTCAATTGTTTCAAAGGCGACAAGGTTTCTCTATGCACAAGTTTCTTCTTACAAAGACATGTATGGACAAAAAGAAAACTTATGTGTTTGGCTTATAGAGGATCGATATGTAAGCTTGTTGTCCATCTCTTCTTCCCGGGATTGGATCCGCGGCAAGAGTCCTATAGTTAGTGCAGGGGAAAACATAGCCGTATATGACCTCATCTAAATGATCATGGCATGCTTATGCTAAGCTAATCATGCATGTTGTTTTTAGGACGCGAGCGCTTCATTTATTTATCTGTTGCTCAAGGTCTACGCCTGGCTTTGTACAAAGGGTTACATGCAACATCGGCAAGGCTTGTACAAAAGGGTGGCTGCCGGGCCAGGGCCCGGCAGCCGCGCCTTATGGGTAGAACTTGTGAAGATGCTCAATGTTCCATGAGTTTTGCATTTTAATGCCATCTTCGGTCTCCCGGCGGACTGCGCCAGGTCTGGTGATTCGTACTACCCGATAAGGGCCTTCCCACTTCGGCGTCAACTTGTTGGAACCCTTGGCATACTGAACATGCCTAAGGACAAGGTTGCCTTCCTCAATGATCCGGGCATGGACCCTGCGGCTGTGATAGCGGCACATGGCTTGCTGGTAGCATGCAGCCCATACAGCAGCCCGGAGACGTCTCTCCTCAAGCATCATGACATCATCATGCCGGTGCTGCTCTTCCTCTACTTCATCGTAGGAAAATGCTCGAGGTGATCCGTATATGAGTTCCATGGGGAGCACTGCTTCTGCCCCATACACTAGGGAGAAGGGAGTCTGGCCGGTAGCTCGATTTGGTGCCATATGGTGGGACCAAAGAACCACTGATAGCTCGTCGATCAAGCGTCTGCCAGACTTTTGCAGCTTATCAAACGTTCTTGTCTTGAGTCCTCACAGCACTTCAGCATTCTCCCTCTCAGCTTGTCCATTGCTTCTAGGATGGGTAACCGTAGTGAATTAAACCTTGCTTCCGAGGGTTTGAACGTATTGCATGAAGGCGCGAGTTGTGAATTGGGTGCCGTCATCAGTGATGACTCTGGTGGGTACTCCGAAACGGCACACCAATCCCTTCAAAAACTTGATTGCTGATTGTGTAGTCACCTTTCTCACGGGCTCCACTTCCGGCCACTTTGTAAACCTGTTGATTGCGACGTACAAGAATTCAAAGCCCCCAGTAGCACGGGGGAAGGGGCCTAAGATTTCAAGCCCCCAGAGCAAAAATGGCCATGATAAAGGGATCATCTAGAGAGCTTGAGCAGGTTGATGGATGTTCCTGGAGTGGAACTATCAGGCCTCATATATGATGACTAGCTCGGTTACATTTTAGAGGGCCGTGGGCCAGTAGAAACCTTGCCGGAAAGCTTTCCCAACCAAGGCTCTTGATCGAATATGAGAGCCGCACGTGCCTCTATGTATCTCTGCCAATAGTTCCTTCCCCTCTTCCCGGCAAATGCACTTCAATTTCACACTGTTGGACCTCCTTCTATATAACGTGTCATTGACAAACTGAAAAATGCTGGCCCTCCGGGCTACTCTTTCAGCCTCTTCTTGCTCTTTGGGAAGTTCTCTAGTTTGGAGGTAGCGGACGATGTGCTATGCCTAGGTTGGAGCTTGTGGATCTACAACTAGGCACTACAGCAGGATGCTGCTAGCGCGACACTACGATCAGAGACCCTTCGACGACACTGTGTGTGATGCAATAATCACAATCGGTGGTGTAAAAAACATCAAAAAAGATGCAAAACGTCTGCGATGGAGGATGCATCAAACACGGTTCATATTTTTGTTGTGTGTGCGATGTAGGGCATACGGTTCAGTTCAATTAACTGTTTACGATGAGGCGGAACAAAAGAAACAGGCAGCCAGATGAATGTGTGTGTGATATACATCATACGGTTCACTTGGATGAACTGTTTGTGATTAGGCAACACAAAAGAAACGGTCAGCCAGATCAACGTGTGTGTGATATACAACATGTGGTTCACTCGGATGAACTGTTTGCGTTGAGACAAGAGAACAGAAATGGTTCAACTTAACAAGATGTGTGTGATACGCAGCAAACAGGTCTGTAATCGGAAACGTGTGCGAAGACCGATAACAACACAGACGATTGCTGATAGCAAGCCATGTGTGTTGTGAGGAAATGATTGTTGGTATACAATTGTGAGTGATTGATGAAAACATCACCGATGGGTTCCATTGTTTAGTTCGCGTGCGATGTGATTTTCTTTGTCCGCACAACATCTACGCTCTGTCTAGAGAGCATCAACACATATACTTAAAAAGACAGCATTGCATATCCAAATTAAGCATACAATTACACAAGTGACTACACACATAACATTTCTACGCACCAAAGTAAGCAATTACATGCACACTAAACTAGGAGAAATGATCCGCTCTAATCATCTACTTATTGTTGCGACGACTCTTGCCATTGCTCTGCTTCCGGCTGGATCCCTGGCCGTTTTGGGGAAGGAGGCACCTCATCATGTCAACGATCCGCCTGTACATGTCGTAGCTCATGTACGCCTCCTTGGCCGCGTACACGACATGAGCTTTGTGGAGTTTCTCCATCCTAGCCGAGTGCCAGGCACACTTGTCCTTGTTGCACGAATCCTTCATGTCTCTGTAGTAGGGGTCGATGATGGCCCCTGCGAGGTGAACCAGTGAGTCCTTCTCATGCTCTTTGCTGCCCCAGATCTTGTATTAACCCTGGATGTCGGCAAGATTCTGGCAGGCGATGCCCGAATTCTCAAGCGCCTTTATATCGTTGGTGATGTCCACCATAGCGAACATGTAGTGGGGGCTGTTGACAAACCTAGCGGAACGCTCGCAAGGCCTTGTAGCCAGGCAGTAGTGGTAGATGAGGACATGGTGGCGCACGCATATCTGGGCGACAACGACCTTGGGACAAGACCCGACACGACCACGGGTGTAATCAAGGTCGAACCCGGCCACCTTGTACTTCTCCACGGCAAGCAACAACTCCATGACATGGATGGAGTGCTCCACCCAGACCAGGTCGTTGGTGTACACCACAAAGAGGTCCATGAATGTTTTGTGGGTGTCCACCACGGTACGCATGGTGGACTGCTGCTCGTCGTCGGAAGCCGCTCGGAGCTCCATTGGAGCCGCACAGGATACCCTCTAAGAATTTCTCGTGGTGGGTGTGCTTCTTGCAATGGTGGGGCACGATCGAAAGGTTGAAGAGACACAAGGGTGAAATGGCCGTTGTAATAAATGGGGGTCGGCCTGCCTGTAATCGTCACGTATTGTCACGACGTTCATAGCGGAGGATTCCAGTGCATGCTTGACAACACCACACCAAACGCGTGGGCTCATAGAGGTGCCAAATGTAACGTCGGTGAGCCTGTTCCCGCGCTACCATGCAGTTTACCATGCAAGCTTCCTGCCCGGCTAGTTTGGCCATGCGTCGGCTAGAAGAGGGACAAATAGTGGGCATTTATTAGCAAAAAGCTTTGTAAAAATGAAGTGTGTGGAATGGCTTCGGTCATAAGTTTACCCATGGGTGATGAGGTCAAAGTTACATAGAAGGGTGATGATGGACACTAGAGTGCAATAATTAATGCTGCGCTCTACAGGGCACATGGTGGAAGAAACCAACTGTGTGCAATAATTTCGAAGATCGCAGTCGAGTTAGTGTGCTGTGAGATCGACAAGGTAAAAAGATTCAAGAATGGTTAATAAAATCTAAGACCATTGCATATTATGGTAAAAATAGTGCTTCCAATATACGACTCTCATACGCTGCCATTTCAACGATTGTACCACAAAAGCTCGAAATATTTCAAGGTTCAAATTCCAGAGTTATATGGCTCAAATTCGAAGATTACAAGGTTCAGACTAATATTAGAAATGAAATTCAGCTCATAAGCTGCAAATGCTCGCGCTGATCCGCTGAACATGGATATCAGAGAGGTTCAAACTAATATTACCACTTCTAAGTCTGGTTTCGAAACCTCACAATTTTTGCAAAGGGGTCAGCCACTGAGAAGCCATGTATGGGATTGACACGATGACTTCTGATTACTCTGTCATCTGAAGTCCCAAAATGAAATTCAGCATTTTTGGAGCCTATTCCATTCTGCCGCGGGCGCCGGTGCTAATCAACAAACCATTCATTTTTGTGAAATAAATGTATGGCAAACCTCATTACCTTCATCACCCTTGCTGTGAGAACAAAGAACCTGGCGAATATAATCTCTGGTAAGGTCCCTCAGTAGGAGTTCAAAGTAATTTCTGAGAGATGCAGATCTAGGCATTCGACGTGATTGTTATATTTTATCACATTATCCACCACTGGGCCTAGTCTTATCTACAAAAGAAGAAAATGTGTTAGTGCCTACATGCAGTTTTGAGCATTACTACAGGCCTATTTGGTTTGTAGGATTTGTAAAATGCACTAACATGCCATCTTCGATCTGACATGATTAACATGGGCATTTGATTATATTCTAGAAAAATGTAGCCTTCTTCACGAGAGGTTGGAGTGGATGAAAAGTTCCCTAAGAAAACTAGTACAGATGAATCCAAAGGACAAATGCTTATTGATTGTAACCATATGGATCAAGCAACCAATATGGGGGAGGGGACATGTATGTACTGAAATCCTCCAAAAGAATCCTTTAGAAATCGTAGTACATTGTCATTGTAAACTTGGAAAAAGGTGTCACAAATTGAACTCCTTTGTGGTTAACATTTAACAGGAAAGGAACATCACCTCGATATATAGCTTCTCCAGGCACGGAAAGCATCTCAGGAAACTGACAACTTGCTCCAGGTTGGGGCCAATAGATTCTAGTGCCAAGACCTTTATTGTGCGCAGTTTCAGGGTCAAGCTTGTCAGAATCAGTTTCTGAATGACAGACGAACAAACGTCTTAAAAATTAGAAATAATGTTAATTTGTAGAAGGAAAGGTATAAGGTGATTGTTGTACCTGAACAAGTGTGGATCCAATAACAAGTTCGGAGTATTTATCATACGAGTAGCCCACCACTATCAATTTCGGCGCATAAATGGCATTGATTCTTGTTGGACCTTCTTGATCAGCTACAAGTAATCTCTCAAGTGCAGGTGTGTCCTCAATGACCATACCGTGGTAAACATCTTGTGATGTCTTCCTGCCGCGCTAGCAACACACATAAATAGTCCAGATTGCCATGGAGGTGATGTGGAAGGTTCTCAACCCATTGACGCTAAAAGATGAAGGTACTCGAGTGCAGTACAGCCACCGAGCAGGCGCTCCATGTCACCCTTTGGGAGGCAGACGACGACGAGCTTGTGGTGCTTCAGTCGTGGTAGAATAAGAGCGGGCGCGTCATTAAGGGGGGTGGCAGTTACTGAACTTGGCGATGCGCAGCGTTGGCGCGAGGCGTAGTGCGGACGTTGGCAGCGACCACATATGCCTATCATCAAAAGTGAGCTCCTCGAGCTGATCTAGGGCGGGGGATTGGAACCAATCGTCAATCTTGGCTCAGTCCTTGCCGTTGGAACAGAACTTGCCCATTCTAAGGCCTCTGGTTGGACCAAGGTGACTCCCGAGGATGTTGGAGAACATATCCAAGCTTTTGCGAGAGCCATGGCAGAGCTCGTGGGTGTCGATGAGGTGGCGAGGGCTGGAGTTCCATAGGGGGCGCCACTACAGGGAAAGGATGGTTGTCTGCGCCCCATATTTGATTGGGAGGAGGGAGATGATGACTGTCAACATATCATTGGGGAGCTGCTGATGAAGTCTAGGCCTGCTGGAGTCGCTTGCGGTTCTAGCTCGCGCTGCCTCCGCTTGTTGGCAGCCCCGTTCTCCACCTCTGGAGTCTCCTTGTCAGCGGCATTTTCTGATAGAAATGGGAGTATAGGGAATATTTAGTTAAAACAGGGCAATAGAAAAGTGTATTGGTAATTAGAAGTCATTAGGTAGGAATATAGTAAGAAAAGGGAATAACTGTTGGTTGCTTAGATACTACACAATTCATTTGATATTGTTGGGTAAGTCAACATGCAGATAGTTGAAAAGAAAACTCCTTTCGAACAAAGTCTCGACGGATGAAATCATCAAGGAAGTTACCATATATCTCACGACTAGGCCCTTTTATGTGCATTGCAATTCTAGTGCCAGCTTTCAGTTCATAAAACTTAGAAATTTCTTTCCAAAAGACAGTGCCAAAATAGGAGTCACCACGTTCATCAAGTCTTACAGTAGCAACGGTTGTAAATCCATGGTTTGTGTGCAGTATGACATCCCTGTAGTCTTTATTTATGTAAAGGGAAAGATGGTGCACTACAGATTCTGTGACGCACTGCAGAAAATGATAGTGTCAGTGTTCTGGGACCGAGGGTGCCCAGACTTACCTGCCTGCGGCCCAAAGTGTGGCTCCACCAATGGCCTGGTACGGCCCAACTTCAGTAGCAACCACCCAACACCCTCGCGAGGGGCCAGGCCTCGCGAGGCGGACGACACCAAGACTTCCCTAGGGGTGGCCTCACTAGGCCGGCTCCCGAGGAGCGGAGATATCTATGCAAGGGGCATCTCACGAGGTTCATGTGACATGAGCCATGATGACCAAGGCCAGGCAGGCGCTAGCGGGCGCAGTGTACCGGCTTCCTCTTTGGTGCTAAGGAGGCAAGCGCAGGCGCGGCTCCCGAGGCATCAGGCAAAGGTTTCCATATCGTTGCAACAAGACCAAGACCGCCAGGACGGCAGGACGGAGGTCATCGCCGAGCCCACAATGGCATCACCACCAAAGCCTTTGGCAGGTGAAGACCACCTTTTGTCAGGATAGCTTGTACTAGTTGTCCCACTTCAAACTTGGTCGTTGTGGGATCCCTTCCCACCTAACATTTGGGAAGAGGACCAAGGCCACAATAAATAGGACCCTGCTACCACCGTAGCAGGAGAGGGCATTCATATCATCCTCACATACATCGGCTCATCGAGCCCAAGAACACCTCACCTCCTGAGGCTGTTCATCCACTATACTAGTTCATCCTCAGCCCCTCGAGGCAATCCACGACACACTTGAGTAGGGTATTACACCACAAGGTGGCCCGAACCAGTATAAACCCTCAGGTCTCTTGTTCTTTGGGTCCGTCGAGCTCGGCCATGGGATTGTTGAGCGAGCGATCTAGGAACAGATTGTTCTTCGTGCGCACCCCAGAGTTCGAACCTCACAAGGGTTTTTCTGAACCCGTAATCCGACATTTGGCGCACCAGGTAGGGGTGCACTGAAGCCTTTCTTTCGTCGATCGATGTACCACCGCTCCACTGCATCCATGGCTGACGCTCCCCGGGCCCGTGCTGAGCACCGGGCTGCCCTTGCCGCTCGCGCTACCTAGACGGCGCCTGTCAGCTGACCTCCCCGTCGCTCTCCATAAGCCGCTGCCAACGCCGCCACCGGCCCGGCGGGAAACGAGCAGCAAGCTTCGTTGCTGCACCCCTCTGTGCGGCGGGACAGACGCCCCGCCACCCTGTCACTAACTCTGGCCGGCACGTCGTCCCACGCTCATTGTGCACCCGCAGACACGCAGGCCACGCTGTTCATGGTGCGCGAGCTCCCGCGTTTCTGCCCCGTCAATGACCTCTACGAAGACTGGCTGGACCACATCGCCGAGCTCGTCAGAGCCGCTGGGGGCTCTCCCACGCCGTCTCTCTCGCTGCCTTGTCCACCCTCTACTGCGGGCGACGTTGCCCATGGATCCCCTCCGCCACCTCCACATCAAGACGTCGCCCTCGCACCAAGATGCGCGGCCCCGCGATGCGACCCACCGTGCAAGGCGCCCGTGTGTGAAGAAGGCAGCTGCCAGGAAATCCCGTGGCCGCAAGAAGATGCTCCTGCACTCCCCGCACCAGCACGTCAAGATAGCGCGCCGCCTGCGGGCGGCGGCGTGTGGGTACCAAGACCAGGCTCCACCTCCACGACGGGCTGCAGTGACCACGGCGGGTTGTCGCGCCTTCACCCCAGAGCTACGCAGCATTGTCTGGCCCGGCAAATTCAAGCCCGACCAGCCTCCGTGCTACGATGGCTCCCCCGACCCTGCCGAGTTCTCGCAGCTCTATGAGCTGAGCAGTGAGGCGGCCAATGGCGACGAGAAAGTTATGGCGGACTGGTTTCCCATGGCTCTCCAAGATGGTGCACGCTCGTGGCTCCTAAACCTGCCCGCGGGATCGATCTCCTCCTGGGGCAGATGCGCGAGCGCTTCAACGCCAACTTCCAAGGCACTCGCGACCACCCACCTGCACTGGTGACCTGCGGCGCATCAAGCAGCAGCCAGGGGAGACCCTGCAGAAGTACATCCAGCGTTTCAACAGCGTTCGCCTCAAGATCCCCAAGGTGACGGACAAGGCCATCATCTCAACATTTTTCGACGGTGCCTGTGATGTCAAGATGAAGGAGGAGCTCGCCATACACGAGGACCTTTGCATAGCTCTAGAGATGTTCAACATGGCGACAAAGTGCGCGAGAGCTAAGGAGGGATGCCTCTCCCTTCTCGAGCTCCCAGCCGCCGACCCGGAAGACAAGGAGGCCAAGACCAAGGACGTGAAACGCAAGGGGGCTGCCGTGCTCGCGATAGAGCCAGAGATGAAGCGCAGCTACGACCACCCCGAGCCATCCAAGGCCAACCGCCCATTCTATGCCTTCTACAACATGCACAACCACAACACCAACGACTGTCAGGAGCTCAGGACCATTCGCGACGGGCGCTTCGGTCAACACCCTGAGCACAATGATCGAGGGTACGGCTGTGGAGGAGGCCGAAGTGGAGGACGCTGGGACGACCGCAGCCCCCGCCAGGAGTGGCGCGACCGACCT
This sequence comes from Triticum urartu, assembly GCF_056163025.1. Lineage (NCBI taxonomy): Eukaryota > Viridiplantae > Streptophyta > Magnoliopsida > Poales > Poaceae > Triticum > Triticum urartu. The sequence goes on along the minus strand of NC_141875.1, from coordinate 318,242,127 downwards.
CGTGAGGACCGCTGACAGGACCAACCTCGCGAGGGTGCCTGGAGGGACCAGCCTCACGAGGACCCCCCACAAGGCAACGTTGGCCTCCCTCCGCTGCCGCCACCACCGAGGAGGAACGATGACCATCACTAGGATGAGGGGATTGGGGTTTCCAGGAACCGCGCACCATCGCTTGCATCCTAGGTGGCACTCAGGCCCCAGCCTCTCAGTGCATCTTCAAGAAGTTTGCTCGCGAGGTGAACGCGGCCCTCCCCAGGCTCAAGGCCACGCGCCCTCTCAGGTGGTCCAAGTACACCACTACCTTCAGCTCATCCGACCAGCTTAAGTGCGCGGAAACTGCCGGCGCCCTCCTGATGCTCTGCCCGCTCATCATCAGCAACCTCCTCGTCACCAAGACCGTCATCGACGGTGCCGCGGGGCTCAATGTCCTTTTCGTCAAAACGTTCGACCACCTCCAAGTGCCGTATGATCAGCTGCAGCCAACGATGCCCTTCTTAGGGGTGACCGATGACTCCACCACCCCGATACGGCAGGTCCGCCTCCCTGTCACCTTCGGCAAGCGCGACAACTACCGCACCGAGCTCATTGACTTTGACGTCACCCACATCCGCCTGCCATACAATGGCATCCTTGGGTATCCAGCCCTGGCCAATTTTATGGCAGTGACTCATCACGGCTATAATGTCCTCAAGATGCCAGGAACCTGCGGTGTCATCACGATCGCCTGCGAGGAAAGGGACGCGGTGTGCTCTCTCGAGCACACTTACCAGGCTGCAGCTGCCGAAGACCCAGATAACGAAGGCGCCGTCTACACTCTTGATGTTGTCCCCAAGAAGAAGAAGCTGCTCCACCAAGGGCTTCAGGAGGGCGGAGTCTCCAGCGGCACTGCCTCAGGGCCCGCGACCACGGATGGGGCGCCTCCCTCTCTAGCATAGGAAGGAGCGCCCCGCGCCCTCCTCGGGCTGGGCTCGGGGGCTCTTTTCTGGAGGGCCTCTGACCTAGCCAATGTCTCGAGGGAGGCGCTCAGGCACCATGTGGAGGCATGCTTCAAGGCATTCTTCCCTCACAAGGGCACAAGGCATGGAGTGCCTGGTGCTCAGGAGTTCATCACCAAGGTGATCGAGGAGCTTCAAGAAGCGAGAATTATGCGCGGCGACCGCCGCCCAACACCCGGCGCACCTCCTCATCCTGGCGAGGACGACGAGCTGCGTGTCTGCGTCGACATCCCAGGACTCAACAGGGCGACATCTCAGGAGCATTTGGTCGGTGCGAGGGTCCACCTCACAGCTATGTTCGCATGCCATTCTCCTTGCCGAACATGGCCGTCACCTTCCAGCGCCACCTGCAGAGCGTTCTGGCAGCTCAAGAGGCCCGACATCATGCAGTCCTGGCAGAGATGGCGACGGTTCTTCATGAGCTGCCCGGGCCCCCGATGCCCCCCGAGGCTCAGGATCCAGGCAACTCACGAGGAGCAACTCCTTCAGCATGTGTCTCTAGCCACTTCAACACCTCTCCAGCAACGGTACCAGGTGACTCTTTCCGATTCATTCAGTTGGGGGCGCCCCTCGGGCAGCACTATCCCCAAGTCGCACGGGCCAGTCCCTGCAACGTGTATCCCTTTTGCATCTCTAGCTTACTTTGTTGGGGGTGCCCCTCGGGCTGCATCATCCCCAGGCCGCATGGGTCCGTCCCTGTGTCATGTATAGTCCTTACAATTATCTGAACTAGCTTGCTTCCTTGCATGAGCCGCCTTATGATTATCACATGCATGTCTGGTACTTTGATACCTTGAACATCGTGCGCCCTTGCAAGCCCGCCCGCGACTGCCTCGTGATTAAGGACTGGCACGACGTCTATGCTCGGGACCGTCCCTGTAGCGTCGCTAAAAGCTAAGAGGTTGAGCTCTGGCTCACGGGCCAGCTCCTATGTACGTCACCTCCCATTGTCCTTGGTGCCTTGTTCTCGCATGAGCTAATCGCGGACAGACGAGCCAGGGCGCGCGACCCGGTGCCTCGTCACCACGGGAGCCGCACACCAGTTGTCTTTCTTCAGGATTTTTCGCATGAGAAGACCGGGCACGATGTCTGTGCTCGGGTCCGTCCCTGCAGCTTCAGTAAACCCAACGACTGAGCTCTGTCTGGCGGGCCGGCCTCGTTAACGTCACCTCGTGGAGTCATTAGTGTTTGGCCTTCTCATGTGATCACCTCAGGAGATTCATTCAGCGCAGGTTGTCTAACTATCTCGCAGGACTATCTCAGCCATCAGGAATCAAATTCAGGTGCAACCCTCCTTGAGGTAGGGCCTCGTGAGTCCCGCGCTGGCTCCCGAGTTCCTAGACACACCTCGTCTAGCCCTGCCGTGCAAGCCACATGTCAGGGCGGGGTTGTACACGCCCCGGGGTCTCCACTCAGAGGGGCCCCCACCCACGCACCAGTGGAATCACCATGCTCCGCGCTAGCAGTCGACACGGTCAAGGAGCGGCTATGCCCGTGCAAGTGTGGAAGTGCTACGCTCCGTGCTGGTGATAAACAACTAAGGGCGGCCCCTTGGCCGCATCAACCTCAGGGAGCCGCCAGGCTCAGTTTCTGGCCTCATCGCTATGCTTCCCTACAAGAGAGCCGCGTGAGGGGGCTGGGCACAGGGGCTGCGGCCAGGTCACGCCTGGCGCACGCCACCCTGCCAGGTCCCTCGGACCTGGTCGTCGTGCGCCCCTCCCGAGCGAGACCTCGGCGAGGACAGGTATGGAGGTATGTTTGTACGTCAAGGGGGACTCCTGAGCATCGCAACTCAGGAGCCTAACTGGTCACGTGGCCCCTTAACCCTTGGCCTCATCCTGGTGATCCGGATGACCCAACGGCGGCTGAGGCATGCGCGGCGCTGAGCCCTGCCGGCGCAGAATGCTAAGTCCTACTCTCGTATTCCCTTCCCAGGGGATGTTTGCATGTCAAGGGGGACTCCTGAGCATCGCGACTCAAGAGCCTAACTGGTCACGTAGCCCCTCACCCCTTGGCCTCGTCCTGGTGATCCGGACGACCCAACGGCGGCTGAGGCATGCGCGGGGCCGGGCCGTGCCGATGCAGAACACTAAAGCAACGGGAAGGAAATCACGGAACCTTCACAAATTATTACAAGACATACTATTCTTCAAATGCCAAACACAAGTTTTAACGCCTTCACGAGGCACGGTGCATGTTGCAGGAATAAAAGTGGAGGGGAGCACCACCAGGAAGCCTTCTCTTTAGCCTTGGGCACTTCCGTCGCCCGCAAGAGGTGTTCCTTCGATGTTAGCATCATTGTCAGCCGTGGCTGCAGGATTGGCGGTATCACTACCTGGAGGTGTAGGGTCGACGGCGAGGAACTTCTTCAACAGGGCCTCCACCCGGTCCTTCACGACATCGGCAGCAGCTGCGCAGTGTTTCTCGTCCACGGGCTCAAGCAGGGCATCGAGAATACAATGAATGATTATAAGCAAATTCAATATGAGGCAAGCATTCTTCCCACATTTTCTTATTATTCTTCATAACAGCCCTAAGCATAGTAGCTCTACGGGGTCGCAAAGATGAAGATGGCTGAAGACATGCGTTAGAGCCGAGGAAGAGAGCGTGCGGGCTTTCCCCTCCACCATGGAGCCGATCCCGTTAACGACGCCCTCGAGCGTCGTGACAAGATGAGCGAGTAGCTCAGCGGGGTCTTCCTTGTCGGTCACCAATGGTATATTCAAGCCCTTCCCGTAGAGCTCCCGCAGTGCCTCCCGGGACTTGAAGGCCGCACGATCTTCAACGAGAACCTTCTCCTTGACTTCCAATTGGGACTTCTCCGCCTCCACCTCCTTCGCCAGCTCCTCCAGGCGGCTGCGCTCCGCGGCCTGCGCGTGCATCGACCGCTCCAGCTCGGTGTCATGACTGGCGACTGTGTCTTCCCGAGCCTTCATCTTCTCCTCACAAGCCTCGCATTGACGAGCCTCGAAGGTGTGCTCATTGTGCATGGTCTCCAGCTTGGCCTCCGCCGACCGGCAGTGCTCTTTGGCAGCATCGGCATCCTTCAGCGCCAAGTCGCGGGCAGCAGCGGCCAGGCTAGCAGCCCACTCGCCTTCCCCCGAGGCTACTCTGGCCTGGCTCAAGGCTGCCATGACAAATGTGTCGAATCGGAACTACCCTGAGACCAACTCCAAACGCCTTGCCACCAGGCGACGGTCGGCACCTTGAAGGTCGTCCCGAAGCTGGGTCACGTGGAAATGCCTCCTCCAGAGCATTAGGAAGGGTAGAAGGATCACGGCCCGGCGGCGTGATGAGAAGATGAGGAAGCAGCGTCGGCGCCAAGACCTGCAGGTCGGCGGTGGCAGAAGAGGCCGGGGGCTCCTGCGCCTTCAGAGCCTCAGTAGGCAAGCTAGGGGCGGGCACCTCCGGAGCCGGCTCGGCCATGGTGATCGCCTTCTCCTAAGAACGGGCCCCTGAATCTCGTGAGGGCGACCCGGCCGCTGAAGCACGGGAGCCGCCCCGTCCTTCCGCGCCAGGGGTGGCGCAACTGTGTGATGACCCACAAGTATAGGGGATCTATCGTAGTCCTTTCGATAAGTAAGAGTGTCGAACCCAATGAGGAGCACAAGGAAATGATAAGCGGTTTCCAGCAAGTACCGAAATAAGTGGTAACAGATAGCTTTGTAATAGGATAATTTGTAACGAGCAACAAGTAACAAAAGTAAATAAAGTGCAGCAAGGTGGCCCAATCCTTTTTGTAGCAAAGGACAAGCCTGGACAAATTCTTATATAAAGAAAAGTGCTCCCAAGGACACATGGGAATATCGTCAAGCTAGTTTTCATCACGTTCATATGATTCGCGTTTGGTACTTTGATAATTTGGTATGTGGGTGGACCGGTGCTTGGGTACTGTCCTTACTTGGACAAGCATCCCACTTGTGATTAACCACTATTGCAAGCATCCGCAACTACAACAAAAGTATTAAGGTAAACCTAACCATAGCATGAAATATATGGATCCAAATCAGCCCCTTACGAAGCAACGCATAAACTAGGGTTTAAGCTTCTATCACTCTAGGAACCCATCATCTACTTATTACTTCCAATGCCTTCCTCTAGGCCCAAATAATGGTGAAGTTTCATGTAGTCGACGTTCACATAACACCACTAGAGGAGAGACAACATACATCTCATCAAAATATCGAACGAAAACCAAATTCACATGACTACTAATAGCAAGACTTCTCCCATGTCCTCAGGAACAAACGTAACTACTCACAAAGCATAATCATGTTCATAATCAGAGGGGTATTAATATGCATATAGGATCTGAACATATGATCTTCCACCAATTAAACCAACTAGCATCAACTACAAGGAGTAATTAACACTACTAGCAACCCACAGGTACCAATCCCGGACTTGGAGACAAGAATTGGATACAAGAGATGAACTAGGGTTTTGACAGGAGATGGTGGATGAACTAGGGTTTTGACAGGAGATGGTGCTGGTGAAGATGTTTATGGAGATTACCCTCTCCCGATGAGTGGAGCGTTGGTGATGACGATGGCGATGATTTCCCTCTCCCGGAGGGAAGTTTCCCCGGCAGAACAGCTTCGCCAGAGCCCTAGATTGGTTCCGCCAAGGTTTCGCCTCGTGGCGGCGGAGTTTCGTCTGAGAAGATGGCTTATGATTTTTTCCTCGTCGAAAGACTTCATATAGCAGAAGATGGTCATCGGAGGGCCACCAGGGGGCCCACGAGGTAGGGGGCGCGCCCAGGGGGGTAGGGCGCGCCGCCACCCTCGTGGGCAGGGTGTGGCCCCCTGGTGAACTTCTTGCGCTCGGTGTTTTTTATATATTCTGAAAACGTCTTCCGTGAAGTTTCAGGACTTTTGGAGCTGTGGAGAATAGGTCTCTAATATTTGCTCCTTTTCCAACCCAGAATCCCAGCTGCCGGCATTCTCCCTCTCTATGTAAAACTTGTAAAATAAGAGAGAATAGGCATAAGTATTGTGACATAATGTGTAATAACACCCCATAATGCAATAAATATTGATATAAAAGCATGATGCAAAATGGATGTATCAACTCCCCCAAGCTTAGACCTCGCTTGTCCTCATGCGAAAGCCGAAATCAAAAAATATGTCCACATGTTTAGAGATAGAGGTGTCGATAAAAGTAAAATACGAACATGAGGGCATCATGATCATTCTTAGAACAACTACTTATATAATTCTTGTCATATGATTTCTTATGCTATAGTAACAATTCAATCACAATTTCAAGTATGAATCATAAACTTCATTGAAAACTATAATCTCAGTCATTGGAGCAATTGCAATTTATCATAAAATAGGAAAGAGTCAATATATAAGAGCTTTTCAACAAGTCTACATACTCAACTATCATATAGTCCTTCACAATTGTTGACGCTCACGCAATACTTATGGGTATGGAGTCTTAATCGGACATAGAGAAAGATAGGGGCTTATAGTTTTGCCTCCCAACGTTTTACCTCAAGGGTAATGTCAACAATAATAGTTCATGAAAACTTACATCCAATTAGCCATATATACCAGGATCTTTCCAACATACTATGCTTGCCAAAGGATAAAATGTAAAAAGGAAGGGTGAAGATCACCATGACTCTTATGCAAGGTAGGATATAAAAGTAAAAGATAGGCCCTTCGTAGAGGGAAGCAGAGTTTGTCATGCGCTTTTATGGTTGGATGAACAAAATCTTAATGCGAAAGAACGTCACTTTATATTGCCACTTGTGATATGGACTTTTATTATGCAGTCTGTCGCTTTTATTTCTTCCATATCACACGATCATATAAAGCTTATTTTCTCCCACACTAATAGGTCATACATATTTAGAGAGCAATTTTTGTTGCTTGCACCGATGACAACTTACTTGGAGGATCTTACTCAATCCATAGGTAGGTATGGTGGACTCTCATGGCAAAACTGGTTTAAGGGTATTTGGAAGCGCAAGTAGTATCTCTACTTGGTGCGATGAATTTGGCTAGCATGAGAGGGAAAGGCAAGCTCAATCATGTTGGATGATCCATGACAATATAATTTATCTCAGATGTAAGAAAACATAACCCATTACGTTGTCTTCCTTGTCCAACATCAACTTTTTAGCATGTCATATTTTAATGAGTGCTCACAATCATAAAAGATGTCCAAGATAGTATATTTATATGTGAAGACCTCTCTTTCTTTATTACTTCCTATTAATTGTAACGATGACCAAAACTATATTTGTCAACTCTCAACAACTTTTATTCATCATACTTTCTATGTGAGCTCATTACTCTCCATAAGATCCATATGATCTCTTTGTTTCTTTTTATTTCTTTCTCTTTTCTTTTATTCACTTAGGATCATGGCAAAATAATCAAGCCCTTGACTCAACACTAATCTTTATTATATAGCTCACGGACTCGATTACATAGAGAGATCATAAAGCAAAACTCAAAACTAGATCATGCCATAAACTTTATTCTACTAGTTCAAGATATTACCAAAATGATCGAACTAAGAAAAACGGTAAAGATAAAAGTGATGGTGATATGATACCGGGGCACTCCCCCAAGCTTGGCAGTTGCCAAAGGGAGTGCCCATACCCATGTGATTATGTCTCCTTTGTTGGTGAAGAAGATGGTGGTTTTGTTGATGGCGTAGGCTTCTTCCTTAATTTGCGCTTGAGGACAGAATTTTGGTCCCTTAGGTCCACGATCTCCTGCTCCAGGCTCAGTATCTTTTTGCGTAGTTCTTGTTTGTTTTCCTGCAACAGGCGAAAAGGGATAAACTCGATCTTAGGTTTCTTTACTCTATCAGGGAGGCTTGACTTTTTGAACTCCACATGCATGTCCCCAGGTTGAGGTAGTGGGACTTCATCTTCATCTGAGCTCGTCTCCTCCTTTCCCTTAGGTTCATAGTCCTATTCTTCTTCCGTAGTCCAACCACAATGCTCCACATCCCCATAGACTTTAGGATCTGCAAGGTAATCAACCACATAGCTCTCTCCTTCCAAATCCTGGGACAACATGTTGCTCAAATCTGCAGCAGGACAGCTCGAAACAAATACATGATATATTTGCGTGATACAGGATTCAAAACCTCCGGGAGATTATATAATGAATTTTTACCGACCAAAATATGTGTCGTGTAAGAAAACGGAGTCCCGAAAGCGCACGGGGTGCCCACGAGGTAGGGGGCGCGCCCAGGAGGGTAGGGCGTGCCCTCCACCCTTGTGGAGCCCTCGTGTCCTTTCCGGACTGCTTCTTATTTTTCTATTTTTCTAAATATTCCCTTAAAAACTGTTTTGGAGTCGGTTCCCTTAAAAACTGTTTTGGAGTCGGTTTACTTACCGTACCACATACCTATTCCTTTTCGGAGTGTAAAACATTCCAGAAAGTGTCCCTTATGTATTCCTCCAGGGTTACAGTTTCAATAACATTGGTTTCAACATTTATAGGATTACCTGAGATATAATGTTTAATTCTTTGACAGTTCACCACCTTCGGATTTGTGCCTTCGAAATTGTTGATTTTTATGGCACAGGAACGATAGACCTCCTCGATAACGTAAGGACCTTCCCATTTATAGAGAAGTTTTCCTGCAAAAAATCTTAAACGAGAGTTGTATAGCAATACATAATCACCTACATTAAGCTCACGCTTTTGTATCCTTTTATCATGCCATCTTTTAAATTTTTCTTTAAACAACTTGGCATTTTCATAGGCTTGGGTTCTCCATTCATCGAGTGAGCTAATATCAAATAACCTCTTCTCACCGACAAGTTTAAAATCATAATTGAGATCTTTAATAGCCCAATATGCCTTGTGTTCTAGTTCGAGAGGTAAGTGACATGCTTTTCCATAAACCATTTTATATGGAGACATACCCATAGGATTTTTATATGCAGTTCTATAGGCCCATAATGCATCTTCATGTTTCTTGGACCAATTCTTTCTAGACCTATTAACAGTCTTTTGCAAAATTAATTTGAGCTCTCTATTGCTCAATTCTACTTGACCACTAGACTGTGGGTGATAAGGAGATGCAATTCTATGATCAACATCATATTTAGCAAGCATTTTACGGAAAGCACCATGAATAAAATGTGAACCACCATCAGTCATTAAATATCTAGGGACTCCAAATCTTGGAAAAATAACTTCTTTAAGCATTTTAATAGAAGTGTTATGATCAGCACTACTAGTTGGAATAGCTTCTACCCACCTAGTAACGTAATCAACAACAACTAAAATATGTGTATATCCATTAGAGGCAGGAAAAGGTCCCATATAGTCAAAGCCCCAAACATCAAATGGTTCAATAACGAGTAAATAGTTCATATGCATTTCTCGATGTCTACTAATATTACCAATTCTTTGACATTCATCACAAGATAAGACAAACTTATGGCCATCTTTGAAGAGAGTAGGCCAATAAAAACCAGATTGCAATACCTTATGTGCAGTTCTATCTCCAGCATGGTGTCCTCCATAAGCTTCGGAGTGACACTTGCATAGGATATGTTCCTGTTCATGCTCAGGTACACAACGTCTAATAACACCATCTACTCCTTCTTTATAAAGATGTGGGTCATCCCAAAAGTAATGTCTCAAATCATTGAAGAACTTTTTCTTTTGCTGGTATGTGAAACTAGGTGGTATAAATTTAGCAACAATGTAATTAGCATAATCAGCATACCATGGAGCAGTATGAGAAGCATTTATGACATTTAATTGTTCATCGGGAAAGCTATCATCAATAGGTAGTGGGTCATCAAGCACATTTTCTAACCTAGACAAGTTGTCTGCAACGGTGTTCTCAGCTCCCTTTCCATCAACAATATGTAAGTCAAATTCTTGTAGCAAGAGAACCCATCTAATAAGTCTAGGTTTAGCATCTTTCTTTTCCATAAGATATTTAATAGCAGCATGATCAGTGTGAATAGTTACTTTAGAATCAACAATATAAGGTCTGAACTTATCACAAGCAAATACAACTGCTAAGAATTCTTTTTCAGTAGTAGCATAATTTCTTTGAGCATTGTATAGGGTTTTACTAGCATATTGAATAACATTTAATTTCTTATCAACTCTTTGCCCTAGAACAGCACCTACAGCATAATCGCTAGCATCACACATAATTTCAAAGGGTAAATTCCAATCAGGTGGCTGAACAATAGGTGCAGAGATCAATGCTTTCTTAAGTATTTCAAATGCTTCTACGCAATCATCATCAAAGACAAATGGTATCTCTTTTTGTAATAAATTAGTCAGAGGCTAAGAAATTTTTAAGAAGTCCTTAATGAACCTCCTATAAAAACCGGCGTGACCAAGGAAACTTCTTATACCTTTGATGTCCTTGGGGCATGGCATCTTTTCAATAGCATCAACCTTGGCTTTATCAACTTCAATACCTCTTTCAGAAACTTTATGCCCCAAGACAATACCTTCATTAACCATAAAGTGGCACTTTTCCCAATTCAAGACAAGATTAGTTTCTTCACATCTCTGGAAAACTCGATCAAGGTTGCTCAAGCAATCATCAAAAGAAGATCCGTAGACGGAGAAATCGTCCATGAGAACCTCACAAATCTTTTCACAAAAGTTAGATAATATAGCCATCATGCATATTTGAAAGGTAGCAGGTGCATTACATAAGCCAAAAGGCATACGTCTATAAGCAAAAGTACCAAAAGGGCAAGTAAAAGTAGTCTTTGATTGATCCTTGGCTGACACAGGTATTTGAGAGAAACTAGAATAACCATCTAGAAAGCAAAAATGTGTATGTTTGGATAATCTTTCTAGCATTTTATCGGTAAAAGGTAAGGGGTAATGATCCTTTTTAGTGGCCTTAATTAATTTGCGGAAATCAATTACCATCCTATAACCTGTAATAATTCTTTGAGGAATTAATTCATCTTTATCATTAGGAACGACAGTAATACCTCCCTTCTTAGGGACACAATGGACAAGACTTACCCACTGACTATCAGCAATGGGATAAATTATACCTGCCTCAAGGAGCTTTAGTATTTCTTTTCTTACAACTTGTTTCATTTTAGGATTCAGCCGTCGTTGATGATCACAAACTGGTTTAGCATCTTCTTCCAAATTTATTTTATGTTGACATAGAGTGGGACTAATGCCCTTAAGATCATCAAGAGTATACCTAATAGCAGCACGGTGCTTCTTTAGAGTTTTCAATAATCTCTCTTCCTCATGCTCTGAAAGGTTAGCACAACAGGATATATCTTTTTCTCATCAAGATAAGCATATTTAAGAGTATCAGGCAACGGTTTAAGCTCAAACACAGGATCACCCTTGGGTGGAGGAGGATCCCCTAGGATTTCAACATGCAAATTGTGTTTCAGAATAGGTTCCTGTTTAAAGAATACTTCATCTATTTCCCTTCTTTCATTCATAAACATATCATTTTCATGGTCTAGCAAATATTGTTCTAAAGGATCACTAGCAGGTACGGAAATAGAAGCAAGACCAATAATTTCATCCTTACTAGGTAATTATTCTTCACGGTGTTGTCTACTAAATTTAGAAAAAATAAATTCATGAGACATATCATCTAAACCGATAGTAACAACATCCTTTTTGCAATCTATCTTAGCATTAATAGTGTTCAAGAAGGGTCTACCAAATATAATGGGACAACAGCTATCTTGTGGGGAACCAAGAACAAGAAAATCAGCAGGATATTTAGTTTTCCCACAGAAGACTTCAACATCTCTAATAATTCCCATTGGTGAAATAGTATCTCTATTGGCAAGTTTAATTGTGACATCAATATCTTCTAACTCAACAGGTGCAATATCATGCATAATTTCTCTATATAGGTCAATAGGTATTGCACTAGCACTGGCACCCATATCACATAAGCCATGATAACAATGATCTCCTATTTTAACAGAAATGACAGGCATGCCTACCATAGGTCTAGGTTTATCTTTAGCACAAGGTTTAGCAATTCTAGCAGTTTCATCATAGAAATAAATAACTTGCCCATCAATATTATCAGCCAAAAGATCTTTAACAATAGCAATATTAGGTTCAACTTTAACTTGCTCAGGAGGTGTATATGTTCTAATGTTGCTTTTACGAACCACAGTTGAAGCTCTAGCATGATCCTTTATCCTAACAGGGAAAGGTGGTTTCTCAACATAAGAAGTAGGAACAATAGGATCATTATAAGTGATAATCTTTTCTTCAACTTTAATAGGTGCAGCTACTTTTACTTCTATGGGAGGATGATATTTAAACCACTTCTCCTTGGGGAGATCAACATAAGTAGCAAAAGATTCACAAAAAGAAGCTACTATCTCAGAGTCAAGTCCATATTTAGTGCTAAATTTACGAAAAACATCGGTATTCATAAAAGATTTAACACAATCAAACTTACGTGTCATACCTGACTCCTTACCTTCGTCGAGGTCCCAATCTTTAGATTTGCATTTAATTCTTTCCAATAAATCCCATTTGAATTCAATAGTCTTCGTCATAAAAGAGCCAGCACAAGAAGTATCGAGCATGGTGCGATTGTTATCAGAAAGCCGAGCATATAAATTTTGAATAATCATCTCTCTTGAGAGCTCATGATTGGGGCATGAATATAACATTGATTTAAGACTCCCCCAAGCTTGACCGATGCTTTCTCCTTCGCGAGGCCAAAAATTATATATATAATTGCGATCACGATGAACAAGATGCATAGGATAAAACTTCTGATGAAATTCCAATTTCAATCGTTTGTAGTTCCATGACCCCATATCATCACATAGCCTATACCATGTCAATGCATCTTCCTTCGAAGATAAAGGGAAGACCTTCTTGTTAACAACATCTCCGGGTACACCTGCAAGCTTAAATAATCCACAAACTTCATCAACATATATTAGGTGTTCATCAGGATGAGTTGTTCTGTCTCCTGCAAAAGGATTAGTTAGTGCTTTTCTATCATACCCGAAGGAATTTCAAAGCAGACATTTTCATTTTTAGTAGGTTCAGTAGGTTGAGGAGCAACTCTTTGCTCTACTGGTCGGGGTGAAGATACCCCGAACAAGCCCCTCAGAGGATTACTTTCCATAGTAACAAGTGACAGTAAATTTCAGCACACTATATAAATTTTCCTTACCAAAATCCTTCTCGCATCACGCGTGAACCCAGCCAGATCCCCAAACCTCCTTCCGGCCCGACGCCGGCGCCGACGGGGGACCCCCTCCGCCTCTCACATGCGCCATCGCCGTCGCCGTCCCATCTCGTCTCCCTCGCCGGGGCATCGCGTTCCACCCCGGCAACGGCGCCAGAAAAGATTATTGATGACCCACAAGTATAGGGGATCTATCGTAGTCCTTTCGATAAGTAAGAGTGTCGAACCCAACGAGGAGCAGAAGGAAATGATAAGCGGTTTCCAACAAGGTATTCTCTGCATGTACTGAAATAATTGGTAACAGATAGTTTTGTAATATGATAATTTGTAATGAGAAACAAGTAACAAAAGTAAATAAAGTGCAGCAAGCTGGCCCAATCCTTTTTGTAGCAAAGGACAAGCCTGGACAAACTCTTATATAGAGAAAAGCGCTCCCGAGGACACATGGGAATATCGTCAAGCTAGTTCTCATCACGTTCATATGATTAGCATTCGGTACTTTGATAATTTGGTATGTGGGTGGACCGGTGCTTGGGTATTGTCCTTACTTGGACAAGCATCCCACTTATGATTAACCTCTATTGCAAGCATCCGCAACTACAACAAAAGTATTAAGGTAAACCTAACCATAGCATGAAACATATGGATCCAAATCAGCCCCTTACGAAGCAACGCATAAACTAGGGTTTAAGCTTCTGTCACTCTGCAATCCATCATCTACTTATTACTTCCCAATGCCTTCCTCTAGGCCCAAATAATGGTGAAGTGTTATGTAGTCGACGTTCACATAACATCACTAGAGGAGAGACAACATACATCTCATCAAAATATCGAACGAATACCAAATTCACATGACTACTAATAGCAAGACTTCTCCCATGTCCTCAGGAACAAACGTAACTACTCACAAAGCATAATCATGTTCATAATTAGAGAGGTATTAATATGCATATAGGATCTGAACATATGATCTTCCACCAATTAAACCAACTAGCATCAACTACAAGGAGTAATTAACACTATTAGCAGCCCACAGGTACCAATCCTGGACTTGGACACAAGAATTGGATACGAGAGATAAACTAGGGTTTTGAGAGGAGATGGTGCTGGTGAAGATGTTGATGGAGATTGCCCTCTCCCGATGAGAGGAGCATTGGTGATGACGATGGCGATGATTTCCCCCTCCCAGAGAGAAGTTTCCCCAGCAGAACAGCTCCGCCAGAGCCCTAGATTGGCTCCGCCAAGGTTCCGCCTTGTGGCGGCGGAGTTTCGTCCGAGAAGATGGCTTATGAATTTTTCCTCACCGAAAGACATCATATAGCAGAAGATGGTCATCGGAGGGCCACCAGGGGGTCCACGAGGTAGGGGGCACGCCTAGGGGGGTAGGGCGCGCCCCCACCCTCGTGGGCAGGGTGTGGCCCCCCTGGTGAACTTCTTGCGCTTGGTATTTTTTATATATTCTGAAAATGTCTTCCGTGAAGTTTCAGGACTTTTGGAGCTGTGCAGAATAGATCTCTAATATTTTCTCCTTTTCCAGCCTAGAATCCCAGCTGCCGGCATTCTCCCTCTCTATGTAAACCTTGTAAAATAAGAGAGAATAGGCATAAGTATTGTGACATAATGTGTAATAACAGCCCATGATGCAATAAATATCGATATAAAAGCATGATGCAAAATGGAAGTATCACCGTGGCAGGCTGCTGGGTCTCGAGGGCCGTGGCCCCTTCCTTCTTCTTCTTCACCACCGGCTTTGGCGTAACAGCACAGGGGAGAAGTCTCAAGAAACAGCGGCAAGGGCAAGAACGAAAGATCAAGATGGAGCACTTACAGGTCCACGACGGCATACTCCCTCGGCCTTTTCTGAAGCACCAAGCCCGGAGACTTCATGGGCTGGGGCACCGGCGCGCGAGCCCCAGGGGAAGATGAGGAGACGACGATCGGATCCGTGGCACCACCAGCATGCTGCGAGGTGGAGGCACCGCCTCGGGTGATCAGCGTTGATCTGCTCTTCTTCGAGAGTCGGGCATGCAGCTTCTTCGAGGGGTGCCCCTAGACCTCGTGGTGACCTTGGCAAGGCTCGGTGGCTCCCTCATAGGGTGCTCGCTGACTTCGTCGTCATCAGGGAGGGTGGGGAGGAGATCTACTACGCGCGGAGGAGAAGTCTCCCCTTCCCCCTCCTAGGTTGCCTCCGAATCACACCTCTCCTCCTAGTCGGACTCGCCGGAAGACACCACCGCCGGGGCTTCGCTGGGCGCTGGTGGGACGAGCCGTCGCTCGTTGAAGATGGACATGGCGGCGGCGACCTCTGCTCTGTCTGGGCGGCGGTACAACAAAAGATGGGTATCAGGCGGGTACCCCTGGTCCTCCCTGACCAGGGAATGGAGGGTCTTGTCCAGATCCTCGTCAGACAAGGCGTCCAGGCGCAGGCGGAGGTCACCTCCTTCTTCCATGAGCCTCCACAAGGGGTGTGAGCACACCTGGAGCGGAGCCAAGCGCTGCGACAAGAACTCCTTGACGATCATGGCCCCTGTCAGCCTTTCCGCCCTCGGGTCGTCTGGCTTTAGGTCAGCCGCCATCTTCTCCAACACATGCTTCGCTCAGGACTCGGCAAGCTTAGTGCTAAGCCATCCCTCGTGAGGTGAAGGCATCCCCGTCGGTAGCGCCAGCCGAGGGTGGGAGCACTTGGCGTCCATCAGGACCCACTTGTTCCTGAAGCCCTCGACTTTCTTCCCAGCTCTTGAGATGGCGTTGGTCCCGTTGGCGCGGCGAAGTTGGCGCACCTAGAGTACTGGCCCTCCTTGTTCCGGAGGTAGAAGAAATGGTGAAGCAGCACCATAGACGGCATCACCCCCACAAATGCCTCGTAGTAAAAGGCAAAGATCGATAGGAGGAGGACGGAGTTGGGATGAAGATGGACGGCATGGAGATTATAATGGCTGAGGACAGCATAGAAGAAATCAGAGAAGGGGGGATCAGCCCCGTGAAGACGATGTGCCAGAAGAAGGGATAGACAGAACTGCCCAAAGCCTCCGGCTCGGCGGAGCCGACCCGAAGCGCAGTGTCTCCTCCCTCACTGCTGTCGTCCGCCGTCACCAGGAGCGCGACGACAAGGTTCTTCTCCGAGACCGTGGGCGCGCTCAAGGCGGGCTCGTACCAGGAGGGCGAGCACGCGGCCTTCGCCTTGTCAGACGCCATCGGCTACACAGCTTAGGGAGGAGTCCTTGCAGATCTGGAGTCTCTCGGGGCGAGAAGAAGGGGATCTGGACCAAGACGAAGGAAGGTAATTAAGACTCTGTAGTGTGTGCCAATCTTTTGTCAGGAGAGAACGATTGTTGAGGCCGCTTGGGGAAGCGAAGGCACCCACGTTCCACCAATCGCCACACGTCAATCTAGGCCGCAGGCTGTTGGGGCCTGCGGCGCTCCACACTTGCCCTTTGGCTTTGCATCGAAGCCAAGTCCGAGTACGCCATGGGCCCAGGGGCTACTATCGGCGTTCTGGGACCGGGGGCGTGACGCCGCAAGACCGGCGCTCCAGATGCCTTCATGGATTACGAGATTCGTCGTGTGATTTGTTTTGTTCGTTGCGTTTATCTTTGCATCATGTCCATTGCATCATGTCATCTGGCACCCCTTTTTAAAACTCAGCTAAATAAATTGCATGGATCTTCGGTCCATTTAAATCGAGGGAAATGCACATGGTGATTTCTCTTTACAACATATAGAAGTATCCCAATATTATTAGGGAGCTAAATTGAAATATTCCATTAACTTTGGAATCACCATAACACACCTGCAGTTTAAGTTCCATGCATTTTCTACCTCAATTCCTTGCCTCAATCTTCGCCAACAATTCTTATCTCTTTTATCGAGGCTCCTCCTAAAGTCTGAACATTTTTGGACCTCCCTAACACCTACTTCCTATGCAAAACCATTTGAATCAAATGCAAAGGAATTTGAATTTAATCCTTGCAATCTTGCCCACTCCATTTTTCTGGGATTAAGCTCATTTTTATGAGTCCGGGAAAATTACCCCGATGCACAAATTCTTTCCTTAACCCTCTCTTTCTTTTTACTCTCTCTAATTCTTTTTTTGCTAAAGGAAAAGAGAGAGAGAGAGAGAGGAGAGCCAGCCCAACTGGGCCTCCCAACTCCCATGCCAGCCCACCTAGGCTCGTCTACACCTAAGGACCAGCAGCCCCCGCTGCTAACCATAGCTGCCAGGGCGCCCAATCCCCCTCCTCTCGATCTCACCATCTCCCTCCCGTAGCGCCGCCATCTCTCCCTCGTTCTCTCCTTTTCTGTCCCTCACACCACCACACACGCACACCATCCCCGCGCCAGATCCTTCTGCTAGCGACCTCCACCACCGCGCCTCGTCCTTGCCTCCCGCACCCGACCCGCCATCCGCCTCCTCCATCGACCGAGCTGGCCACCTGAGACGTCGACAGCCGAAGCCCAGCCATGTCACAGCCTCTACTATAGGCAACCTCGCCTGGATTCGTCAAGCCCTGCCACTAGCCTTCCACCCCGCCTCCTCGACCCACCACCAGGCTCGTGCTCTTCCTCAAGCCGCCGCTTTGCCAAGTTCTGCTTCTCCTGCCTCACTGCTCGCCCCAGCTGCATTAACTACGCCCTCTGCTTCTCCTTCCCAAGAGCCGGCTCCATCTCCCTCGCGCCCAAAGCCTTGTCGCTGCCTGCATCCGTCCACCACTTGCAGCTGTCGGAGCAGGACCTCATCCATCGTGGCGAAAGCCTCCACTATCAGCCTCCTGTTGCCTGTCATCTCCATGGCCTTGAGGAGCAACCCAAGCCACTGGTCATCCTGGCCCTTGCACATCAATGTTGAACCGAGGAGACCACCGCCAAGTACAAGGACGATCCCCAAAGATTTTGGACGCGCCAAGTTCCTCTTCGGAAGTACTACGTCTACATGATGACCCGCCAAGCACCGTCGCACCGAAGACCTTTGATGCGTCAAGTCCCTCTCCTACAATTGTTGGACCACCATCCCATGCATTGCACCAAGTACCACGACATTGACAGCCCTACAAGTTCAACCACGGTTGCCATTTACGGCTACCGTCGCCCCGGAGACGTTGGGCTCGTCAAGTTCCTCTTCGTAAAGTACCACTACTTCCACGATTATATGAGTACAACTACCGCCATCGTGCATTTCGCCAAGTACCTCTCGGATCCGACAAGTACCCCGATGACGTGTGTACCACTACCGTCGACCCTCAAAGACCCCGTGGACGTCAAGTTCCTCACTTCGACCCCGAACGTCTACGGATTGTGTACGACTACGAAATATGAACCACTACTTCCAATACCATCGTCGTGTAGGGGTGGGCATAAAAACGGGTGAACCTAAGACTGAACCAATACCGAAACCGAATAAACCAAATTTTCGGTTTTTTTCATTAGCACAGAAAAATTCGGTTTGTACATCCACTAACCGAACTCATTTCGGTAGGTACGATTTTAGTATCGGTTAGCCGAACAAAAACCGATTAAACTGAACTTGTGAACACATAGCCCCGAAACTAGGCAGCCAGCGCCATGCCCAGGTCCTTCCACAGTGCCACTAGCCTACGCTACGCGACAGGTACATGGGCCTAGGGCTAGGCAACCACATGCATGCAATGAGTGCAAGGGCCTTTAAAAATGGTGCAAGGCCGAAACTTATGTGGGCTATTTGCTGAAGCGTATAGCCGTAACAATGCACCGTTTTGACTTTTGACATTCTTGATTAGTCCCACCTCGCTCGGCTACACAAAAAGAGTCGGAGAGCTCAGCTATATAAGAGGAAGGTTGTGTAGCGTATAGCAGGTATTCATTCTTCGGCAGTAAACCGAATACTGAACCAAAGTTACGGTTAACCGAATATTCGGTTTATGATTTTTAGGTGTTATTTTCGATTAACAATTCTGACAACCGAAATCAGAAAAATACCGAAATTTGTTAACTAAAGTTTTGGTTAATACCGAATGCCCAGGCCTATCGTCGTGTACGACTACTTCCCACGACGACCCATAAAAAACTACATCCCATCAAACCCGAACCGTCCCGAATGCACGCTTCAAAGGTATAACTGTCGAGATGACGTCCGTGAATGAATGATTGTGATGTATGAGTTGCTTATGTTCGAATCGTGCCTGAATAGTTTCATGCACATCCCTCTTTTGCCTTGCTTTCATCATGTGGGACACCCGGTAGCGGGATCACTCCCCATCATATTTTGCATGACATGCTCACATCCAGACTTTCTTTTGCACCGACATCTCGACGAGTTGTCGGATCATCGGAGTGTTGTCGTTGCACCATTTCCGTTGTCGTCGCAGTGGCACCCTTTCTTTCCACCACGGTGACAAATGCTTCATAACATGCTCATGTCCACATTTTCATAAAATTGCTTAAAAATTGTATATGTCATCCGCATCATGATAACAACATTTAAATTGTTTAAAATTGGTGTGTGCATTAAGTTGCTAAATGACATGGGGAATTACCGGAATTGTTGTTTATTGTTTCGACCTCATTTAAACTTGCCTAGATAGGTAGTTTTATTGTGCTTCACCTCTTGCCATGTTAACCAACATTTAATCTTGTAATATACATAAACGAGAGCGAACTAAATAATTGAATGTGGTCTTTCGTCAATATGCAACTCGTTGCATATTGGGCTCCACTTAATTTGTAGTATTGTCTGTTGCACTTTGCCATGCCATGCCTCATTAAAATGGACATGCATCATACTTGCTTGTGCATCATGTCATGGTTATGTGATGGTTGTTTGCTTCTTTTCGGTGTTGCTTGATAAACCACAAGTATAGGGGATGACAACAGTTTTCGAGGTTTAAGTATTCAACCCAAATTTATTGATTCGACACAAAGGGAGCCAAAGAATACTCTCAAGTATTAGCAGCTGAGTTGTCAATTCAACCACACCTGGAAACTTTATATCTGCAGCAAAGTGTTTAGTAGCAAAGTAATATGATAGTAGTGATAACGGTAGCAAAAGATAATAGTAGTAAAAGTAATGTTTTTGGTATTTTGTAGTGATGATAGCAATAGCAATGGAAAAGTAAATAAGCGAAGAACAATATGAGGAAAGCTCGTAGGCAATGGATCAGTGATGGAGAATTATGCCGGATGTGGTTCATCATGTAACAGTCATAACCTAGGGTGACACAGAACTAGCTCCAGTTCATTGATATAATGTAGGCATGTATTCCGAACATAGTCATATGTGCTTATGGAAAAGAACTTGCATGACATCTTCTGTCCTACCCTCCCGTGGCAGCGGGGTACTTACGGAAACTAAGGGATATTCAGGCCTCCTTTTAATAGAGAACCGGAACAAAGCATTAACACATAGGGAATACATGAACTCCTCAATCTACGGTCATCACCGGTAAGTATCCCGATTATTGTCACGTCGGGGTTAACGGATCATAACACATAATAGGTGACTATAGACTTGCAAGTTAGGATCAACAGCACTCATATATTGATGAAAACATAATAGGTTCAGATCTGAAATCATGGCACTCGGGCCCTAGTGACAAGCATTAAGCATAGCAAAGTCATAGCAACATCAATCTCAGAACATAGTGGACACTAGGGATCAAACCCTAACAAAACTAACTCGATTACATGATAGATCCCATCCAACCCATCACCGTCCAGCAACCCTATGATGGAATTACTCACGCACGGCGGTGAGCATCATGAAATTGGTGATGGAGGATGGTTGATGATGACGATGGCGACGGATTCCCCTCTCCGGAGCCCCGAACGGACTCCAGATCAGCCCTCCCGAGAGGTTTTAGGGCTTGGCGGCGGCTCCGTATCGTAAAATGCGATGATTTCTTCTCTCTGATTTTTTCTCGCCGAAACTCAGTATATGGAGTTGGAGTTGGAGTCAGAGACGCAACAGGGGCCAACGAGGTAGGGGGGCGCGCCCCCCACCCTCGTGGCAAGGTGGCGGGCCCCCTGGCCTCCATATTTTGCAGGTATTTTTCTTATTTTTTGAAAAGTAGCTCCGTGAAGTTTCAGGTCAATCCGAGAACGTTTGCTCCTGCACATAAATAACACCATGGCAATTCTGCTGAAAACAGCGTTAGTCCGGGTTAGCTCCATTCAAATCTTGTAAGTTAGAGTCCAAAACAAGGGCAAAAGTGTTTGGAAAAGTAGATAAGTTGGAGACGTATCAACTCCCCAAGCTTAATCCTTTGCTTGTCCTCAAGCAATTCAGTTGACAAACTGAAAGTGATAAAGAAAAACTTTTACAAACTCTGTTTGCTCTTGTTGTTGTAAATATGTAAAGCCAGCATTCAAGTTTTCAGCAAAGATTATAACTAACCACATTCACAATAACGCATAGGTCTCAAGTTTACTCATATCAATAGCATAATCAACTAGCGAGCCATAATAATAAATCTCAGATGACAACACTTTCTCAAAACAATCATAATATGATATAACAAAGTGGTATCTCGCTAGCCCTTTCTGAGACCGCAAAACATAAATGCAGAGCACCTTTAAAGACCAAGGACTGACTAGACATTGTAATTCATGGTAAAAGAGATCAAGTCAAGTCATACTCAATGTAAATTAACAGTAATGAATGCAAATGACAGTGGTGCTCTCCAACTGGTGCTTTTTAATAAGAGGATGATGACTCAGCATAAAAGTAAATAGATAGGCCCTTCGCAGAGGGAAGCAGGGATTTGTAGAGGTGCCAGAGCTCGGTTTCGAAATAGAGGTGAATAATATTTTGAGCGGTATACTTTCATTGTCAACATAACAACCAAGAGATGGCGATATCTTCCATGCTACACACATTATAGGCAGTTCCCAAACAAAATGGTAAAGTTTATACTCCCCCTTCCACCAACAAGCATCAACCATGGCTTGCTCGAAACAACGAGTGCCTCCAACTAACAAGAGTCCCAGGGGGAGTTTTGTTTGCAATTATTTTGATTTAGTTTGCATAAAGCATGGGACTGGGCATCCCGGTGACCAGCCATTTATCTCATGAGTGAGGAGCGGAGTCCACTCCTCTTGAGAATAACCCGCCTAACATGGAAGATACAGACAGCCCTAGTTGATACATGAGCTATTCGAGCATACAAAACATGATATTTATTTGAAGATTTAGAGTTTGGCACATAAAAATTTACTTGTAACGGCAGGTAGATACCGTATATAGTTAGGTATAGTGGACTCATGTGGAATAACTTGGAGTTTGGATGCACAAGCAGTATCCCCTCTTAGTACAAGTGAAGGCTAGCAAAAGACTGGGAAGCGACCAGCTAGAGAGCGACAACAGTCATGAGCATGCATTAAAATTAATCAACACTGAATGCAAGCATGAGTAGGATATAATCCACCATGAACATAAATATCGTGAAGGCTATGTTGATTTTGTTTCAACTACATGCGTGAACATGTGCCAAGTCAAGTTACTTAAATCATTCAGAGGAGGATACCACCCTATCATACCACATCATAACTATCTCAATAGCATGTTGGCACGCAATGTAAACCATTATAACTCATAGCTAATCAAGCATGGCACAAGAAACTATGATCTCTAGTTGTCATTGCAAACATGTTTATTCATAATAGGCTGAATCAGGAACGATGAACTAATCATATTTACAAAATCAAAAGAGGTCGAGTTCATACCAGCTTTTCTCATCTCAGCCAGTTCATCGTATATCATCATAATTGCCTTTCACTTGCATGACCGAATAGTGTGAATAATAGTAATAGTGCACGTGCATTGGACTAAGCTGGAATCTGCAAGCATTCAATAAACAGGAGAAGACAAGGCAATATGGGCTCTTTTGTCAGATAAACAATAATGCATATAAGAGCCACTTTGACAATTTAATCATGGTCTTCTCCCATCGACCCCCAAAGAAAAGAAAAGAAATAAAACTATTTACACGGGAAAGCTCCCAACAAGCAAAAGAAGAACATGAAATCTTTTTGGGTTTTCTTTTTAATTACTACTACAAGCATGTAAATTAAACTGATTAAAAGCTACAACTAATTTTTTGGGTTTTTCTTAATGTTTATTAAACACACAAGAAGAAAGCATAAAAAATTAAACTAGCATGGATGATACAATGAAAAAGTATGAGCACCGACATCTAGCAATGAGTGTGTGAACATAAATGTAATGTCAATGGGAAATACGTACTCCCCCAAGCTTCGGATTTTGGCCTAAGTTGGTCTATGGCCACGGCTGGCCTGGCGGATATCCATAATAATAGTTGGGGTCGTACTGAGATGAAGAAGAAGAAGGCTCCGATTGCCATTGGCTGACAATCATCTCCAGTTCCCACTGGTAATTAGGCTATCGTGAAGGATCAACTTGTGGTTCCGGCTCTGGCTCCTCGGCTGGTGCAGGGTTCCGGTAGGCTTGAATAGCCTTTAACGGAACAACGTGCGTGCCTGAAGATAAATCAAAAAAAGAAGGAGCAGGCAGGGTAATAGTCTCAGGATAATGTTTATTAAAGAACAATTGATATTTAAGATCTCATGCCCTATTCTTAACAATAAAATCATGTGCTACCATACTCTTATAATCTAGATAAACATGAGGCAGCACCTCTTCTTCCTTCTCAAAATGCCTAATAGGTATGTTAAAATGAGCAGCTAGGCGTGAAGCATAGATGCCTCCAAAGATAGGGCCTTTAGTACGATTCAGACTTAACCGTTTGGCAATAATACCGCCATACTAAAAGTGTTATCACTGTATAAACCGTGGAGAAGAATAATAATATCAGGGATACTAAGGTTTCCACACTTTCCACGACCAATTAAGCAACGACTAGCAAATAATGCAAAGTAACATAAAACAGGAAAATGTATGCTAGTGATTCGTGCATCGGAAACCTTCCTTGTTTCCCCTACAGTGATAGTATCAATAAACCCCTCCACATCATCGCGATGTGGTTCTTCTGTCTTGCCCTCAAGAGGGACTAAACAAATCCGACAGAAATCATAAAGTGGCATCTCCTTATGCTCATCATATAAATGAAACTCCACCGTAGGTGGCGAATTCCTAGAATGGAAATGAAAGTTTTGCACAAAGGTATTTGTGCGTAAGAGATACTGGTCGCATTGGTCGTGGAGGAAAGTGGTGAGGCCTGCATTCCTAGCCATTTCATGAAAATCTTCA
Organism: Triticum urartu; assembly: GCF_056163025.1. Lineage (NCBI taxonomy): Eukaryota > Viridiplantae > Streptophyta > Magnoliopsida > Poales > Poaceae > Triticum > Triticum urartu. The sequence goes on along the minus strand of NC_141875.1, from coordinate 318,217,764 downwards.
TAGATACCGGCTTCTCTCAAGAAATCATCAGAAGGCTATTCACACGCCCGAATCTCCGCGGTGCGCGGCAAATTATACTTAGGCTTCGGTGCCTTTTCCTTCGAGATTTGGCTCGATGAGCCCCTCAATAATCTCCTCATTATTTTTTGAAAATTTCTGAAATTTTTAGTAACTTCAAAATAAAAGTAAACCGAACTCAATAATATTGATAGCAACTACTCCTACAAGTGCCTAGGGCCTATATCATGCATCAAAACTACTTTTGACCATATAAATTTGACATGCAAGCTCAAGAACAGGGTCACCTAAGCAGCAAAAATTTGCAATGAATAAAGCACTAGAACAAAAACTAATTGGACCAATGGAGGAGTCACATACCAAGGAACAATATCCCCAAGCAGTTTTGTGAGAGGTGCTTTGAGCAAGGAGATCGAAAAGGAAGATGAAGTGTGTGGCTGAAAGAATAAGTGGAGGAGGGCCACCGTGGGCCCACGAGGCAGGGGGCGCCCTCCACCCTCGTGGGCTGGTGGATGATCCCCCTGCTGTGTTCTCAGTGCCAAATATTCTCAAATATTCTAGAAAAAAAATCATATTTAAATTTCAGGGCATTTGGAGAACTTTTATTTTCGAAGTATTTTTATATTGCACAGATAATTAGATAACAGACAGAAAAATATTTATTTTTATTTTATTTAATATAAATAACAGAAAGTAAAAGTGGGGTACAGAGGGTTGTGCCTTCTAGTTTCATCCATCTCATGATCATCAAAAGGAATCCACTAACAAAGTTGATCAAGTCTTGTTAACGAACTCATTCCGAATAACATGGAACCGGAGAAATTTCGAATAACACTATGTGACCTCAATGGGGATATGCACATCCCCAATAATAAGAATATCATATTTCTTCTTGACAGTAGGAAGAGGAAATTCAAAACCTCCAAATATAATCGATGGAATTTTTCCAATAGAGTTGATACTATGAACTTGAGGTTGTTTCCTCGGAATGTGTACGTATGCTCATTACCATTAACATGAAAAGTGATATTGCCTTTAGTGAAATCAATAACAGCCCCTGTAATATTCAAAAAGGGTCTTCCAAGAATAATAGACATACTATCGTCCTCGGGAATATCAAGAATAACAAAGTCCGTTAAAATAGTAACGTTTGCAACTACAATAGGCACATCCTCAAAAATACCGACATGTATAGCAGTTGATTTATCAGCCATTTGCAAAGATATTTCAGTAGGTGTCAACTTATTCAAATCAAGTCTACGATATAAAGAGAGAGGCATAACACTAACACCGGCTCCAAGATCACATAAAGCAGTTTTAACATAGTTTCTTTTAATGGAGCATGGTATAGTTGGTACACCGGGATCTCCAAGTTTCTTTGGTATTCCACCCTTAAAAGTATAATTATCAAGCATGGTGGAAATTTCAACTTCCAGTATCTTTCTTTTATTTTTAATAATATCTTTCATGTACTTAGCATAAGGATTGGTTTTGAGCATATCAGTTAATCGCATACGCAAAAAGATAGGTCTAATCATTTCAGCAAAGCGCTCAAAATCCTCATCATCCTTTTTCTTGGATGGTTTGGGAGGAAAAGGCATGGGTTTCTGAACCCAAGGCTCTCTTTCTTTACCATGTTTCCTAGCAACAAAGTCTTTCTTATCATAAAGTTGATTCTTTGATTGTGGGTTATCAAGATCAACACTGGGTTCAATTTCTACATCATTATCATTACTAGGTTGAGCATCATCATGAACATTATTATTAGCATTATCACTAGTTTCAGGTTCATTACCAGATTGTGTTTCAACATCAGAAATAGAAATATCATTTGGATTTTCAGGTGTTTCAACAATACGACTAGAAGCATGCAAAGTCCTATCATTTTTCTTTTTCTTCTTTTTAGAAGAACTAGGTATATCTACATTATTTCTCTAAGAATCTTGCTCAATTCTCTTAGGGTGGCCACTCAGGATACAAAGGTTCCTGAGTCATTCTACCAGTTCTAGACACCACTCTAACAACATTATCATTATTCTTATTATTCAATTCATTGACCAAATCATTTTGAGCTTTAAGTACTTGTTCTACTTGAGTGGTAACCATAGAAGCATGTTTACTAATAAGTTTAAGTTCACCTTTAACATTAGCCATATAATCACCCAAGTGTTCAAGCATATTTGAATTGTATTTCAATTGTCTACCAAAATAAGCATTAAAATATTCTTGCTTAACCATAAATTTATCAAACTCATCTAAGCATGGGCTAGCAAATTTAGTAAATGGGATTTCAGCTTTATCATATCTATAGAGAGAATTTACCTTTACTACCTATGTTGGGTTATCAAGACCATGAGTTTCTTCAATAGGAGAAGGATTTGGATTATATGTTTCTTCAACAGGCGGTAAATTAAGACCATGTATTTCTTCAATAGGAGGTAAATTCTTAACATCTTCAGCTTTAATACCTTTTTCTTTCATAGATTTCTTTGCCTCTTGCATATCTTCAGGACTGAGAAATAGAATACCCCTCTTCTTCGGAGTTGGTTTAGGAATAGGCTCAGGAATTGGCTCTGGAGGTTTCCAATCATTTTCATTTGTCAACATATTGTTCAATAAAATTTCAGCTTCATCCGGTGTTCTTTCCCTGAAAATAGAACCAGCACAACTATCCAGGTAATCTCTGGAGGCATCGGTTTTGTCCATTAAAAAAGATATCAAGTATTTCATTTTTCTTAAGAGGATGATCAGGCAAAGCATTAAGTAATTGGAGAAGCCTCCCCCAAGCTTGTGGGAGACTCTCTTCTTCAATTTGCACAAAATTATATATATCCCTTAAAGCAGCTCGTTTCTTATGAGCAGGGAAATATTTAGCAGAGAAGTAATAAATCATATCCTGGGGACTACACACACAACCAGGATCAAGAGAATTAAACCATATCTTAGCATCACCCTTTAATGAGAACAGAAATATTTTAAGGATGTAAAAGTAACGAGTTCTCTCATCTTTAGTGAACAGGGTGGCTATATCATTTAATTTAGTAAGATGTGCCACAACAGTTTCAGATTCATAACCATGAAAAGGATCAGATTCAACCAAGGTAATTATATCAGGATCAATAGAGAATTCATAATCCTTATCGGTAACACAGATAGGTGAAGTAGCAAAAGCAGGGCCAGGTTTCATTCTAGCACTTAGAGATTGCTTACTCCATTTAGCTAATAACCTTTTGAGTTCATTTCTATTTTTGCAAGCTAAGATAGCGAAAGAAGCTTCTTGATCAAAAAACATAACCCTTAGGAATAACAAGTGATTCTTCATCATCACTTTCATCAGTATCATCAGATTCAATATTTTCAATTTCTCTAGCCCTAGCAATTTGTTCATCAAGAAAATCACTAAGTGGCATAGTAGTATCGGGCATAGAGGTAGTTTCATCATAAGTATCATGCATAGCAGAAGTGGCATCATCAATAACATGCGACATATCAGAACGAATAGCAGAAGCAGGTGTAGGTGTCGCAAACTTACTCATAACAGAAGGTGAATCAAGTGCAGGGCTAGATGGCAGTTCCTTACCTCCCCTCGTAGTTGAGGGATAGATCTTGGTTTTTGGATCTCTCAAGTTCTTCATAATGATAAGCAGATATATATCCCAAGTGACTCAAATAATAGAGCTATGCTCCCCGGCAACGGTGCTAGAAAATAGTCTTGATAACCCACAAGTATAGGGGATCGCAACAGTTTTCGAGGGTAAAGTATTCAACCCAAATTTATTGATTCGACACAAGGGGAGCCAAAGAATACTCTCAAGTATTAGCAGTTGAGTTCTCAATTCAACCACACCTGGAAACTTAATATCTGCAGCAAAGTGTTTAGTAGCAAAGTAATATGATAGTAGTGATAACTGTAGCAAAAGGTAACAGTAGTAAAAGTACTGTTTTTGGTATTTTGTAGTGATGATAGCAATAGCAATGAAAAAGTAAATAAGCGAAGAACAATATAAGGAAAGCTCAGAGGCAATGGATGTGCTGGAGAATTATGCCGGATGCGGTTCATCATGTAACAGTTATAACCTAGGGTGACACATAACTAGCTCCAGTTCATTGATATAATGTAGGCATGTATTTCAAACATACTCATACGTGCTTATGGAAAAGAACTTGCATGACATCTTTTGTCCTACCCTCCTGTGGCAGCGGGGTCCTTACGGAAACTAAGGGATATAAGGCCTCCTTTTAATAGAGAACCGGAACAAAGCATTAACACATAGTGAATACATGAACTCCTCAAACTACGGTCATCACCGGTAAGTATCCCGATTATTGTCACTTCGGGGTTAACGGATCATAACACATAATAGGTGACTATAGACTTGCAAGATAGGATCAAGAACACTCATATATTGATGAAAACATAATAGGTTCAGATCTGAAATCATGGCACTCGGGCCCTAGTGACAAGCATTAAGCATAGCAAAGTCATAGCAACATCAATCTCAGAACATAGTGGACACTAGGGATCAAACCCTAACAAAACTAACTCGATTACATGATAGATCCCATCCAACCCATCACCGTCCATCAACCCTACAATGGAATTGCTCACGCACGGCCATCATGAAATTGGTGACGGAGGATGGTTGATGATGACGATGGCAACGAATTCCCCTCTCCGGAGCCCTGAACGGACTCCTGATCAGCCCTCCCGAGAGGTTTTAGGGCTTGGCGGCGGCTCCGTATCGTAAAATGCGATGATTTCTTCTCTCTAATTTTTTCTCGCCGAAACTCAATATATGGAGTTGGAGTTAGAGTCGGAGATGCAACAGGGGGCCCACGAGGTAGGGGGCGCGCCCCCACCCTCGTGGCAAGGTGGTGGGCCCCCTGGCCTCCATCTTTTGCAGGTATTTTTCTTATTTTCTGAAAAGTAGCTCCGTGAAGTTTCAGGTCATTCCGAGAACATTTGCTCCTGCACATAAATAACACCATGGTAATTCTGCTGAAAACAACGTCAGTCCGGGTTAGTTCCATTCAAATCATGCAAGTTAGAGTCCAAAACAAGGGCAAAAGTGTTTGGAAAAGTAGATACGTTGGAGACGTATCATTGCTTCATCTTGATAGTTCCTGGTTTCATTGCAATTGTGAGGATACGTTCGACTACTTCATGGATTCGGTCTTCTTCCTAGCGGGATTTCAGGCAAGATGACCGTCACCTTGGATCCCACTACAATCTTTGCTATGCTAGTTGTCTCGATGCTATGGCTATGTTGTGCTACCTACCACTTGTTTATCAAGCCTCCCAATATGCCATGAAACAACCTCTAAGCTTTTCCACCATCCTAGCAAACCGTTGTTTGGCTATGTTACCGCTTTGCTCAACCCCTCTTATAGCATTGCTAGTTGCAGGTGCAGTTGCATGTTGTTCCATGTTAGGACATGGATATCATGGGATATCACAATATCTCTTATTTAATTAATGCACATATATATTTGGTAAAGGGTGCAAGGCTCGGCCGTTTTCCTGGTGTTTTGTTCCACTCTTGCCTCCCTAGTTTCTGTCATACCGGTGTTATGTTCCTTGATTTTTGCGTCCCTAACACGATGCGGGTTTATGGGCCCCTCTTGACAGTTCGCTTTGAATAAAACTCTTCCGGCAAGGCCCAACATTGGTTTTACCATTTGCCCAACATAATAACTAAACCTGATAATTAATTAATTGGCATAGGGGGTCGCGTCCCCGATGATTCTTTCAACATAATACAGGGGGCCAGTGCTGATGGTGTTGGTCCCAAACTAGAGCATGGTGCGGGGCCGCCCTGGGGCAACCTGGGTTATTTTCTTTGGCACCTGTACGCGTAGCTCATCCGTCGTGGCATGATACAAGATACGCGCAGCTACTATCAGGGTGTCGGCACGTCGGGAGGTCTTGCTGGACTTGTTTTACCATTGTCGAAATGTCTTGTGCACCGAGATTCTGAGTCTGATCAGAGGGTCCCGATATGGAGGATTGTCTCCGCGGATCGTGAGCTTGTCATGGGCTAAGTTGGGACACCCCTATAGGGTTTAAACTTTCGAGAGCCGTGCCGTGGTTATGTGGCAAACGGGAATTTTTAATGTCCGGTTGTAGAGAACTTGACATGAGATTTGAATTAAAACACACCAACCATGTGCGTAATCGTGAAGGTCTCTTTTCGAATGAGTTTGAGAAAAGAACACGGTGGGTTATGTTTGGACATAAGTAGTTCAGGATCACTTCTTGATCATTATTAGTTTGTGACCGTTTGTGTAGTTTATTATCTTACTCTTGTACTCATAAGTTAGCCACCATACAATGCTTAGTCGCTTGCTGCAACCTCACCATTTATCCATTCCATACCCATTAAGCTTTGCTAGTCTTGATACCCATGGTAATGGGATTGCTGAGTCTTCGTGGCTCACAGACTACAACAACAGTTGAAGGTGCAAGTATTGTTATGATCATGACGCGAGTGCGATGCTTGATTGTTTGGAGTTCTTCTCCTTCTTCTTCGATCAAGGGTTAGATTCCGGGTCGGGGAGCCTGGGATTAGCAAGGTGGATGTCGTTCTTCTTTTTTGTTTGATTTCATCTGTAGTCGGATCCTGCTCTTCTGTATGATGATTGTGATGTATTAATGTATTTATGTATTGATCTTGTTGCTTGTGGCGAGTGTAAGCCTTTATCTTGTATTCTTAGCTCTTCAGTACATGGTATGCTGTAATGATATCCACCTTGCTATGCGCTCAAAATGCGGTTGTGCCCCAATCATGAGTTCATCACGTGATTGGGATAGAATCGCATCTTGGGCGCGAGAGGGGGTGCCCAGACTTGCCTGCCCGCGGCCCAAAGCGTGGCTCCACCAACGGCCTAGTATGACCCAGCTTCAGCAGCGACCACCCAAGACCCTCGCGCGGGGCCAAGCCTCGCGAGGCGGATGACACCAAGACCTTCCTGGGGGTGGCCTCACTAGGCCGGTTCGCGGGAGTGGAGATATCTATGCAAGGGGCATCTCGCGAGTTTCACGTGACGTGAGCCATGACGACCAAGGCCAAGCGGGCGCCAGCAGGTGCAGTGTACCAGTTTCCTCTTTGGTGCTAAGGAAGCAACCGCAGGCGCGGGGTCCCGAGGCATCAGTATCATAGCCCTAGGTCAGTCTTTATTTTTCTTTGCTTGATCATCATGTCATCATGTTTATATTCAAATGAATTTAAATTGGGGATGTTCAAACCCTAGCATTAAATGTAATTCAAATAGGTTCAACCTAAAACCTTTTTCAAAGAACCCAAAATGCCCTTTGAAGATGTTCATGATTTCTGATAAAGGTGAAAACCTCTGCCAAAAATGATGAGCATATCTGTTGGCCATTTATGGATTTTTGAATTAACCCATATTGTATTTGAATTGGGGCATTTGAATTCTATAAATATTTTAAATGCTCCAAACATTCTGGAATCATTTCTGGGCCTTTGGAATAATCCAAATAATTCCCACAATTATTTTTAGGAGCTTTTGAAATGATTTAGTATTGTTACTAAATCAAAACATACTACAGAAAAAGAAAACAGAAAAGAATTAGAAAGAGAGAGAGAGAGAGAGAAGCCAACCTGGGCCACTTACCTGGCGGCCCAGTAGGTCAGCCTAGCCGATTGGCCCTGCCAGTCACCACTAACCTCACGCCAGAGGGACGCAGCGTGCGTGGCCGCCACCCGCGAGCACGCAACTTGCTAGCTCTTGCTTGCCGCCGAGGGCCTGGACGCCTCCATGAGTGCCACGCAGACCCCCTCGACCCTCTCCCACTCTCCCCGTGCCGCTCCCCTCTCCTCTGCTCTCTCCCTCGCAGCCACCCGAGCGAGCCCGTCGTCGTCGTTCACTGCAACCGCGTCCATCGAGCTCCCCTCGCCCCTCTGCTTTGTCCAATGGGCCTACCTCGACGCCGTGGATCACCAAGATGAAGCACGCGCCCGAGGGACACCAGAAACATCGCCTTCGTCTTCATCTTCCTCGTCGGCCACCGGAGATCACCGTCGTTGTTTCGTTGTCACCAAGCCGTCCCCAACCCTCCAAGCACCTCTTCCGACTCCCTATGAGCCCAAACATCTTTCCCCTCTCCTCTTGCGATCAAATTCGGCCCCTGTCGTGGTTTTGTCACGGCAGATGTCCTAGAGAAAGGACTTAGTCGTGGAGCCATCGCGATGGGTTAGCTTGAAGGGGTTAAAGCGGACACACGGACGCAAGAGAGTTTATACTAGTTCGGCCCCTTCGATGAAGGTAAAAGCCTACGTCTAGTTGTGATGGAATTGATGGGGTTTCGATGACTAGGGAGCAAACAAGCTTCGCCTATGTCTCGAGTTGTTGTCTGTTGTCCTTGAACCGCCGCCGGGTCGTCCCCTTATATACACGGGTGACACCAGTCGGTGCACAGAGTCCCAACACCGGTCGATATTCGTATCCGGGTTGGTCTCTCCTTATTCCTAACTTACAATACAAGTTTATATACAAATTCCGGTTTATCGCTACAAGTCTTGAACCGGCTACGGGCCTTAGGCCCTCATCTGCCTTCTTAGGCTTTATCACTTCTGGAACTACTGATGAAGTTGACCCGGCCCAGATAGGCCGGTTTACGCCAGCAGTAATATCCCCAACATTAGGCCCCAGATTGATTTGAACGGGTTCATGTCAATCCTTTAACAAAAACTTCATCTTCAGCATCTTCTCATAAATTGGTAAACCACCATGATGTCATCTTCTCTGATTACTGTAAACTGGAGTGACGTCGCCTGTCATAACGAAGATATCCATTATGCTTCTTTATTTTAATATATCTGCGGAAATCGAGGCGACAACTCCGTTTCATGGCCCCTCTATTGTCGCGCCTGACACAGGTCTTTTTGCCTTATAAATAGGACCGAAGGGTCATTTCCTTTCTGTTTCCCTTCTTCCCCTTCTGCTTCGTCTTCCTCGCATCGCCTGACTTCAGAGCTCCGCCGCCACCGTCGACCTCTGCCTCAACCTTGGCTGCTGCGTCAACCTGGGCGCACCAGAGCATCGCGGCCACCTTCCGCGTCTTCCGCAGCTCCGGTAAACCTTTTATCCTTTCCCCCGCAGATCCGTTTTAGGGTTTCACAGTTCTTCCGTATTCATCGTCTGCTTCTTGCCCCTGCGACAGATCTTTTAGATGAATCCGCAAATCTTTATTCTGTGCAATGATAGTTGTTTGACCTTCGCCTTCACTTATGCATCTCAAAGTTATAGATCTATATGAACGCTTTGCTTATAGGTTCGGTACTGCTCCTTTTGACCTTCTAAGTATTTATCTCTTTTCTAAACTTGCTTCAGATCCAATGCCGTAAAGAAATCTTGTAAAACCTGTTTCTGCATACTTGTCCATCCGCAATCTCAGCTTTTCAATGCTTAGATCAGGCGGTTTAACCTTATAGAAAAATTTTCCAAACCGGTATACGCCATTAGTCCCCTTGTTGAACCGCCAGATGTTGTTTGCTTCATGAAACTCCGGTTCAGATAGTTCTGTCTCCGGTTTAACAGTGCATATACCAACGTACCTTGATCAAATACATTTTTGAACCGGGATCTTCTACCTTGTAGATTCCATCATGGCCAAGCAAGTATATGAATGCAATTGGGTTCCTTCTCGCGTCACAGAGGCTGAACTGGACGATTTAGTCCTGATTGGCGCTTCAGGCAGCAAAGATACCATCCATTGGAGGGCTCCTGGCAAAGAATGCCCTCCCACACCTCGAGAAGGAGAGGTTGTTGTTTTCGTAGATCACTTAGCCCGGGGCTTTAAGCCGCCCGGTTCTAAATTTTACCGGGATGTTTTAGCCGATTTCCAACTCCATCCACAAGACACTGGCCCCAACTCTGTTACAACTATGTGTCACTTCCAAGTGCTCTGTGAGGTGTTCTTTCAAGAGGAGCCCACAGTGGAATTGTTCAGAGACCTTTTCCATTTAAACCGCCGTACTGAATTTACTGATGGCTCTAATATGGAGTTGGGTGGTGTGGCGATTCAGAAAAGGAAAGAGGTCACATACCCTCACGCCAAGCTGCACAGCCACCCTAAAGAGTGGAATCAGACATGGTTCTACTGCAAAGACACCTCCCCTGCTGGTGAGAATCCCTTGCCTGGCTTTCGTCCGGAGCGGCTCAGCAATACACACCCTTTTCCTCAAAGATTAACCGCCCAGGAGAGAAGCAAATATGCTCCCCAACTGTCAAAGCTCAGAGCCTTTATGGCCAATGGTTTAACAGGGGTTGATCTTGCTCGCTGTTGGATATCATGGAGCATACTGCCCCTTAGTCAGCGCTCCGGTTTGATGTGCGAGTATACTGACAGTGTTGATGACCCACTGCGACATTCAAAAATCCAGCTCTCCGATGAAGAAATCACAAAGGCTGTGAATAAGATGCTGAATGAACTGGAACACGTCTGCGCTAAAACCGGCCTGCTTCCCTTCTGCGCCACCAATAAACCGCCAGCTGTAAGACTTTGATTTTTCTCTTTGCTGAATCTGTTTATTGATATGTCTGGTCATTGTTTAATATCAGTGTATGTGTAATCAGGGCAATGATCCATTTTGGAGCAAAAAACTGCCGCAGGAGAAACCAGAAAAACCAGCCAAACCGAAAAGAGCAACTCGGCAAAAGACTAAAGCTGTGAAGAAGACTTCCCACAGGAAAAGAACCACGACATCTTCTAATCCGGCCCCTGATGATGATGTGGATAATCCAGACTTTGAGGTAGAGCTTGACTCACTTGGTTTATTTTTCATGCGTCTTATTGATGATGATATTTGTCAGGATGATGCCGAAGCCAGCCACGCGGATGTTGCAGAGGTAATTATTCTCTCTTCCGATTCAGAAACTTTGCCTTCACAAAAAATCCGCCAGAAAAACCAGAAAGTTAAATTTTCTCATCCTCTTGCTTATCTGGATCCTAAATTTCTTATGAAGACCCAACAACACGAAGCCCGTCGCACAACCCGGCACAGCGGCCAGGTAGTTACCTCCGCTGGCTTACCGAACAATCCGGTTCGGAAACGCCATTCAGAGGTCTCTAATTCGCTTGTCAGTGCTGTCCTAAAGCAGACTGCTTTCGTCAACCTCTTAATCCGTCTGACTCCGATTACCAGGTTACTTCCCACTCATCTTCTGGCGAGTCATCGGCTACTCAGCTACCACCGCTCAAAACGGTGCTTGGGTAAGCTACACTTATTGTGATATTTGCAGTACATCGCCTTAGAACATATGCTGTATTTGATTTTGTTATTCTTCTCAGGGCCAAACCTAGGCCAAGCAAGAAGGCCCGCCTGGACAAAGCGGCCGAAGAAGATGCCGTTCTTGAGCCAGGCAAGACACCCGATCTTGAAGCGGCTATTCCTGAGGATATACCCAATGATCCACCGCAGCAAGATGACGATCTTATTGCTGAAGAGAGACCTGCTGATGCCTCAGGCCCTGTCAATCAGCCCATAGACTCCATCCGGATTGAAAGCTCCACCGGTCCAGCAAAACCTGCTGATAAGCCAACAGCTCCAGTGCAAACCGGCGGTACCCAGGATGATGAGGTTGTCATTACTGGCACTGGCCATACTGAGCCAAGCAATCCTGTCGCTTTGTCCAAACATTCTGCCAAGGAAGAATTTGCTGCCTTTGGCAAAGGCAAGTGGAACGCTGATCTGACGACTTATGCTGCTCTGAACGCCCAAGATATCCATTCTGGCTATCTGAACCGGTTGTATACCAGTCGCGACTATGAAGCCGGTCTGGTTAATATGATGAAAGATAAATATGAGGTAACTTCCCTATGCTCCTTCCTGCTTGTATGCTTCCATTCTTGCTGACTCTCCTAGCCCCTAAGGGACGGTTTGTAATATGCTTTCAAACCGGGACTTACTAATATAAATCTTGATACTTTGAAATTCACTGATGTAGCCCCCAAGGGCTGGTTCAACTTAGCGTAGTTAAACCGGTACTTTAAGTAATTGAAATTGCCGCGTCAGAATATATACGAGCAAATAGCCATTAGCCCCCAAGTGCCAAGTTGAATACTTGTATTCATCTTGGGACTTTGTTAGCAATTGAAAGATGAAGATCGAATATGCATTAGCCCCCAAGTGCCAAGTGCATAACTTGTTATGTGGTTGGTACTTCAATCCTCGTACCGTTTTGTTGAAGCATATATCTGTATGTATGCAGGCGGAGCTGAAGACGAAAGAAAACCAAGTCATCGATCTTCAAGAAAACCTGAAAACCCAACAGGCTGAAACTTCCAAAGCAAAATCGGAATTGGCCAGCGCTTTAAGCGCCATGGAACAACTTAAGGAGAACTTCAAGAAGAAACGGGCGGATTGGGCCACTGAAAAGTCCGCTTTGATCAAACGAGTAGAGGATGCCGAGGCTGCACTAAAACCAGTGACGGATGAACTGACCAGCATAAAGCGGCACGTGCATGCCATGACCACTGCTCTCTTTGGTAAGCCAGCTTGCCTTCTGAATTTGTCTCTGCCTTCTTACAGAGTCGCCGGTTTATTAACCCTTTACGGTATTTCAGGGACACGCATTGGTCACCTGGGGTCAGATGTGCGGAAGAAATTGAAAGCCGCCTATACATTGGTTGAACAATTGTATACTGGTGCCCAGCGGATCATCTGTACCGTGTCTCATAACAAACCAGCGCCCACTTTGATTTAAGATACTCTGATGAAACTGTCAGTGCTTCCTTCCTGGGTTGAAGAGCTGAAGAAATCTGCTGCTCGAACCGGTGCAATCAATGCCTTAATTCGGGCAAAAGCCTGGGTGCCGGATTTTGATCCTATTGAAGCGGCTCAGGGCTATCCCAGCGTGAAGCGGATCTGCGAGCAATAAACCGGGAGGTACGTCCGCTAGCTTGTCAGTTGGCTGAGGAAGCAGACTTGTCTCATTATCAAGCGCAATATGACAGTCAGAACAAGCGAATAGCTGCACCAATCCATGAATCGGAAAATCTGATCCCTCCAATCCGTAAGCATACTTACGCTCCCGATATTGACCCGTCATTGCTGATCCATGATGAAGCTGTTTTTCAAGCATTAATGGGAATCGACTGGACAACTGTGGATTTCCAGCCACTGGGAAGAGAAACGGAGGCTGAAGCGGCGCAGGATGACGCACAACCATCAGGCCAGGCTGGTGACCAAGCTTGAACCGAAAGCCGGTTTTAAACTACCTCTCCTTTGTGAAAAATAATTATATGATTATGGGCACCATGTTGCCTTGTAATAGGCTAGCTGATACCTTTGATGTTGATATGCCTTCGTGCATACTTTGTTCTTCCTGTGGCATTGAACTTTCCAAAATACTTGCTGAAATGAGAAATTCGTCAAGTGCCACCGCGGTTGTACCGCCAGGCGGAATATGATGTCTGTATATATGAAATCAAAACATCCAAAACAAAATTTTAAGTATATGATCAAAATTTTTAGATACATAATACTTGCCATCGTTGAGTGTGAAGTTGGCTTGGCCAATCTTGAAGCGAAATTTTGCAAACCCACACTGTTGGAGGAGATAACAGCTCCCGTATATATATATGACACTGGTTTACCATGTAAACCGTGTCGGGTTATAATAAACACCGTGTTACTCCATAAGAGGATGTTAACAACAAGGATCAAACCGGGAAAATAGTCTCCGGATTGACGTGAACTGTGTTCCGTCAATTGATTGGTTAAAAAACTTTGTCGGTTTAAAAAACGCAATAAAAAGCAAAAAAAAACCCCTCCAAAGAAAAGTGTGAAGCGAAAGCAATGACAAAACTGTTTGCCAAAAAAGGTTTATTTAAGCTGATCAAATGGCGTTACCATGGCCAAACACGACCAAGCTCCCGTTAGGTGTAACTATGGTTCTAGTCAGCCAGGTCCCCAAATGAAACCGTGGCATTTATGCCGACCAAATGGCATGGTCATGGTTCGGGTTCGACCAAGCCCCCAAGTGATTCTGTGGCCTTAGGCCGATCAAGAGGCATGACTGGTTCAGACATGACCAAGTCCCCAAGTGATCTGGTGGCTTTCGCCTATCAAGAGGCATGGTATTGGTTCAGACACGACCAATCCTCCAAGTGACATAACACAATGCTTTTAGCAAAGCGAACTCAAGGGGTAAACTGGAAGCTGCTTTAAAACAACTCCGTGTAACCACACATGATGTAAAAGAACAGATACCCCGCTTTAGCTGAGGTTCCGGTTTATTATAGTTAATATATACATCGCTATAATATGTACATAAGTAGAACCAATGGCTCAGGTATAATAAGGCCGAAGATGAGCTATGTTCCACGTCCTGTTGGTCTCCTCGTCTGATGTACGTGAGTCCTTATGTTCTCGAATATCGATCAGATAGTATGACCCGTTGTGCAGATTCTTGCTGACCACGAAAGGCCCCTCCCAAGGTGGGGATAACTTATGCATATCAGTCTGATCTTGGATGAGCCGAAGCACCAAATCTCCCTCCTGAAATGTTCTGGTTCTGACCCGGCGACTGTGATAACGACGAAGATCCTGCTGGTAAATCGCCGATCGGCGGCTGTGATGTCACGCTCTTCATCCAACTGGTCCAAAGCATCTTGACGTGCTGTCTCGTTGTCCGCTTCAATATAAGCTGTTACACGAGGTGAATCATGACGGATATCACTAGGGAGAACCGCCTCCGCTCCATAAACCATGAAGAACGGTGTGTATCCTGTTGATCTATTGGGTGTTGTATTGATGCTCCATAGCACAGATGGTAATTCTTCTACCCAACAACCCGGCGTTCTCTGCAAAGGAACCATGAGCCGGGGCTTGATGCCTCTCAGGATCTCTTGATTAGCTCTTTCTGCTTGACCATTGGACTGTGGATGTGCCACTGATGAAACGTCGAGCCGGATGTGCTCCCGCTCGCAGAACTCCTTCATAGCACCTTTGGACAAATTGGTACCATTATCTATGATAATATTGTGCGGAAAGCCAAACCGGAAAATCACCTTTTTGATGAACAGAACCGCCGTGGCCGCATCACACTTGCTAACAGGTTCGGCCTCCACCCACTTTGTAAACTTGTCAACCGCCACCAGGAGGTGGGTCTTCTTATCTTTGGACCTTTTGAAAGGCCCAACCATATCCAGCCCCCAAGTCGCAAACGGCCAAGTAATTGGAATCATTGTCAATTCTTGAGCCGGTACATGAGCACGTCTTGAAAACCTTTGGCAACCATCACATCGTCTGACCAGATCCTCCGCATCAGCATGAGCAGTTAACCAGTAGAAGCCATGGCGAAACGCTTTAGCCACCAGAGACTTTGAGCCGGCGTGGTGACCACAATATCCTTCGTGGATCTCACGTAAAATTTCACGGCCTTCTTCAGGGGACACGCAACATTGAAAAGCCCCTGATACACTGCAATGATGCAACTCGCCGTTGATGATAGCCATGGACTTGGATTGCCGGATTATCTGCCGGGCCAGAATCTCATCCTCTGGCAACTCACCCCGGTTCTTGTACGCCAGATAAGGAAGCGTCCAATCCGCAATAATATGAAGAGCTGCCACCAATTGAGCCTCCGGATCAGGAATAACCAAATCCTCTTCACCAGGGATCTTGACCGACGGGTTGTGCAGCACATCTAGAAAAACATTGGGCGGGACCGGTTTGCGCTGAGAGCCCAGCCGGCTTAAAGCGTCCGCCGCTTCATTTTTCCGCCGGTCCACGTGGTCCACCTGATAGCCTTTGAAATAACCTGCAACAGTATCCACCTTCCGACGATATGCTGCCATGAGTGGGTCCTTGGAGTCCCAAGTGCCAGACACTTGCTGAGCCACAAGGTCCAAGTCACCGAAGCACTTAACTCGACTTAGATTCATCTCCTTAGCCATCCGGAGACCATGGAGCAAGGCTTCATACTCAGCTGCATTGTTAGTACAAGGAAACATTAAGCGGAGAACATAGCAAAACTTATCACCTCGTGGGGAAGTTAATACGACTCCAGCCCCCGAGCCATCCAACTGCCTGGATCCGTCAAAATGGATGGTCCAATACGTGTGATCCGGCTTTTCTTCAGGTGCTTGCATTTCCGTCCAATCATTGATGAAATCAACAAGTGCTTGAGACTTAACCGCTGTCCGAGGCACATACTTCAAACCGTACGGCCCCAGCTCCATGGCCCACTTTGCAATCCGGCCAGTTGCTTCCCGGTTCTGGATGATATCTCCCAAAGGAGCAGAACTGACCACCGTAATTGGGTGCCCTTGGAAATATTGTTTAAGCTTCCGGCTTGCCATAAAAACTCCATACACCAGCTTCTGCCAATGCGGATACCTTTGCTTGGACTCGATTAACACCTCGCTGATATAATAGACCGGTCATTGAACCGGATGCTCCTTGCCTGCCTCCTTTCGCTCCACCACAATAGCCACGCTGACCGCCCGGGCATTGGCAGCAATCTATAGCAGCAACGGCTCCTTGTCAATGGGAGCGGCGAGCACCGGCGGATTGGCCAATTGCCGCTTTAAGTCCTCAAACGCTTCATCAGCGGCGGAACTCCAGGCAAACTGATCCGTCTTTTTCAACATCTGATACAAAGGGATTGCCTTCTCACCAAGACGACTGATAAACCGGCTTAATGCCGCAATCCGGCCGGCTAGTCGTTGAACATCATTGATACACTTTGGCTTAGCCAGGGAGGTGATGGCCGTGATCTTCTCCGGATTAGCCTCAATTCCCCTGTTGGACACCAACAAACCCTATAGCTTGCCCGCCGGCACACCAAAGACACACTTGTCCGGATTAAGCATCATCTTGTATGTCCTCAGGTTATCAAAGGTTTCCTTTAAATCAGCAATCAAAGTCTCCTTCTCCCTAGACTTAACCACGATATCATCCACGTAAGCATGTACATTACGGCCGATTTGCTTGTGAAGACAATTTTGTACACACCGTTGATAAGTTGCCTGGGCACTCTTGAGCCCGAAGGGCATAGACACATAGCAGAAGGCTCCAAAGGGAGTTATGAATGATGTCTTCTCCTGGTCCTTAACTGCCATTTTGATCTGATGATAGCCAGAATACGCATCCAAAAAACTTAAACGCTCACAACCTGCCGTAGCATCAATAATTTGATCAATATGGGGGAGGGCAAAAGGATCTGCTGGACAAGCCTTATTAAGATCTGTGTAATCCACACACATGAGCCAGGTGCCGTTTTTCTTGAGGACCAGCACCGGATTGGCAAGGCACTAAGGGTGAAAAACTTCAACAATAAAGCCAGCTGCTAAGAGCCTGGCCACCTCTTCTCCAATCGCCTTGCGTCTTTCTTCGTTAAACCGGCGGAGGAACTGTTTCACCGGTTTATATTTAGGATCCACATTAAGTGTGTGCTCAGCGAGTTGCCTCGGTACACCTGGCATGTCAGAGGGCTTCCATGCAAAAATGACCCGATTCCCACGGATGAACTCGATGAGCGCGCTTTCCTATTTCAGATCCAAGTTGGCACTGATGCTGAACTGCTTGGACGAATCACCAGGTATGAAGTCAACAAGCTTAGTTTCTGCTGCCGATTTGAACTTCAGGGCCGGATCATGCTCCGTAGTCGGCTTCTTCAACGGAGTCATGTCCGCTGGATCAACGTTGTCTTTATAGTACTTCAACTCCTCGGTGGCACAAACCGACTCTGCATAAGCCGCATCTCCTTCCTCGCATTCCAAAGCGATTTTGCAGCTTCCGTGAACCGTTATTGTCCCCTTGTGACCCGGCATCTTGAGCTGCAAATATACATAACAGGGTCGAGCCATAAACTTGGCGTAGGCCGGTCGCCCAAACAGGGCATGATATGGACTTTGGATTTTCACCACTTCAAACGTCAATGTCTCCGACCTGGAATCATGATCATCCCCAAAGGCCACTTCCAGAGCTATCTTACCAATGGGATATGCTGATCTGCCAGGCACTACACCGTGGAATACTGTATTAGACGGTTTGAGATTCTTATCTGTTAGTCCCATACGACGGAAGGTCTCATAGTACAGGATGTTAATGCTGCTCCCTCCATCCATGAGCACCTTGGTGAACTTATAACCTCCCACCTGAGGCGCCACCACTAGAGCCAACTAACCCGGATTATCGACCTGGGGAGGGTGATCTTCTCCGCTCCATATGATTGGCTGTTTAGACCAACGTAGATAACGGGGTATGGCCGGTTCAACAGAGTTGACCGCCCGCCTCTGAACTTTCCGGTCTCGCTTGTCCAAGCTGGTGGTGAAGACATGGTACTGCCCATTACTCAACTGCTTTGGGTTGCTCTGGTAACCTGACTGTTGCTGCTGTTGGTTGTAACCACCCTGGTTGTTCTGACTATTTTGACCATTATGTCCGCCTGGATTACCATTGAATCCTAAACCGGAACTTCCTCCACCATAACCTGGCCCGGATCCTGAGCCACCGCAGATTCGTGATCGTACCGGAAATTATTAGAATTCTTGAACTCTTGCATAATAAAGCAATCCTTCCAAAGGTGGTTTGTTGGCGCCTCCTTCGTCCCATGTTTTGGACAGGGCTGGCTCAGCAGATAGTTTAGGCGGTTTGGGTTAGGGTTGGGTGCTCCATTACGATTTTTCGGCCTACCCTTGCGTCGCTGGCCATTGTCCTGTGCGTTGGTATTAGCCACAAAGTCCATGTTACCATCCGCTTTACGCTTGCCTCCTCCACCATTGCCTGCCCAGTGATGCTGCTGACCTTTGAAGCTGATGATCTTCTTCCCTTTCCCTGTCTTGTCATCATCAGATTCGGGATCCTTGGTACTATCAGAATCAGCATATTTCACCAAAGCGGCCATGAGGGTCCCCGTGTCGGTGCAATGACGCTTCATCCGTCCTAACTTCAGCTTCAAGGGACCAAACCGGCAGTTGCCTTCTAGGGTTAATACTGCGGTGTCAGCGTTGATGCGGTCTGAGGAGTGCAACACTTGTGAAACCTGGTGCACCCAATGAGTCGTTGATTCTCCTTCCTCCTGGACGCATGCAGCTAAGTCCACTATCGACATAGGCTGTTTACAGGTATCTTTGAAATTGCTGATAAACTGGGCTCGTAATTGGGCCCATGAACTGATAGAATTAGCCGGCAAGCTTTTTAACCAAGTACGGGCCGTTCCTTCAAGCATCATGGTGAAGTATTTCGCACATGCCGCGTCATCCACATCAAGCATCTCCATGGCCATCTCATAGCTCTCCACCCATGTCTCCGGAGGTTGATCCGCCATGTAATTTGGTACCTTGCGCGGGCCTTTGAAATCGTTGGGCAAGCGCACGTTGCGTAAAGCGGGGATAAGGCAAGGCACCCCCAAAGAACTAGAAGTAACACCATGTTCAGTTAAGGTGGTTGGATGAACTGGCGTGAGCTGCCGAGCCTGATGCTGTGCGGCAAACTCGGCCTCCCTGCGCGCGCGGGCCCGGTCCACCACTCCCTGAGCGTCATCAGCACCACCCGCCGGGTTGTTGTCACGGGGTGCCCCACGTCATTCATTACTCGACACTGCTGGTTCATCCATGTGTCTGCTATAGCTCCGGCTTGGACGGGGGGTCGAGTGGATCCGGTCACGGCTGTACGAGTATGCTTCCTGTTGGGCCAAAGCTGTCCTCAGAAGTTCCTTGACCCGTCGCGTCTCTACTGCCTGCGGCGAGTCACCTTCAATTGGAATGGCCTCCAATCGTGCAGCAACGGCAACAAGATTGTCCATTGGGTTGGAGTAGTGACCCGGAGGTGTTAAAGCAGCCTGAGGTACAACGGTGTTTTGACGAGGCAGGTCCATCTGACGAGGCTGAACCGGTGCACCGATCCCAGGGGCTCCTGCCCGGTTTCCCTCCAATGGATTGCCGGCTCTTGGTCCTGGAGTGTTGAAAAGGTCTCTGGCCTCGAAAACCGGAGGTAAGCGGGATCGGTGTTTCCTCCTCATGACTTCATGCGACGCGCTTTGGTCCAACATAAGCTTGTAGGCCTGTGCGTCTAAAGCGGCCCGCTCTGCAGCCATCCTGGTGTCCTCAGCTGCCAGATCCGCCTTGGCCTGGGTGATCTGTTCCTTTACCTTTGCAATCTCCGTGTTGTGAACGTCCTGATTCGGCGGATTATCTTCTGTCATAAGTACAGCCAACGCATCAAATAGTTCTGATAGAACCTGAGCCGGCGGGCGCACAGGGCCTCCTGCCCCGGCAGCCGTCGCCGCTGCTGAACCGGAGATCGTTGCCGCAGCTGTCGAAGAATGAAGCGCTGCTTGTGTTCCGGCCATGAGTATTCCAACCCGGTTGGGCAGATCAGAGGGGTCCGGAATACTGTCGCCATCGGAACAGCTCCCAATCTGGCCATCTTGCAGCTGATAAAGAGATTCGGTTTCTCCGGTCGAAGATTCGTCACCGGAACAAACAACGGTCGCGCCGTGAAATTCCGATCCATCCTCATAACTTCCTCCATGGATGACTCCTACGAAGGCACGCTTCATGGCCGGTTTAACCCGGGTGGATCGCGCACGCTGAGCCGTCTCGACGAGGTCGGTGCAGATGTCCGGCTCAGGGCCCGGTTCACCGATCTTGCCAATGAAAACGTGAATGCTACCAAAGGGGACCCGGTACCCGTACTCAATTGAGCCGGCCTCGGGGCCCCAGCCTGCGTCGTCGATGTAAAGCTTGCCGCGACGACTCTTAGTCATCCGGCCTACAGCGTAGCCCTCGAGTCCTTCAAAGCAGCCCTCCAGGAACAGGAAACCATCGTGCGATAGCCCCACGGTGGGCGCCAACTGTCGTGGTTTTGTCACGGCAGATGTCCTAGAGAAAGGACTTAGTCGTCGAGCCATCGCGACGGGTTAGCTTGAAGGGGTTAAAGCGGACACACGGATGCAAGAGAGTTTATACTAGTTCGGCCCCTTCGATGAAGGTAAAAGCCTACGTCTAGTTGTGATGGAATTGATGGGGTTTCGATGACTAGGGAGCAAACAAGCTTCGCCTATGTCTCGAGTTGTTGTCTGTTGTCCTTGAACCGCCGCCGGGTCGTCCCCTTATATACACGGGTGACACCCGTCGGTTCACAGAGTCCCAACACCGGTCGATATTCGTATCCGGTTTGGTCTCTCCTTATTCCTAACTTACAATACAAGTTTATATACAAATTCTGGTTTACCGCTACAAGTCTTGAACCGGCTACGGGCCTTAGGCCCTCATCTGCCTTCTTGGGCTTTATCACTTCTGGAACTACTGATGAAGTTGACCCGGCCCAGATAGGCCGGTTTATGCCCAGAAGTAATATCCCCAACAACCCCTATCTCCAACCCCGCTGCAACCGTGAGCTCACCGCCGCCGCGTTCGTTGCTGCCGCAGCTAGCAACCTCGCCTGAACCAACCGAGCACGTAGTTGTGCTCAGCGTGCCCCAAGGAGGCCATAGCAGTACCCCCCTCGCTCTTCTGACCACCATAGCATCGATTCTGTCGATGGCCGAACTCCGGCCACCGCCGCGAGCTCGTTTCCGGCGAGCTCCGGTCGCCCCAGCTCCGGTCGCCCCAGCTCCAGCCACCGCCACCTCTGGATGCGCTGCACCCCTAGCTACTTGTAGCCGCAAAACTGCGTCTGAAACCGTCCCATGTAGCGCCTTCCCACGACGTCTATATAGTTAGTTTTGGTCGTCGCCGTAACTTCGGCGAGAGCCGACGTGGGGCGGTCATTAGCGCTAATCCCCGCCTGCTAAACGGCCCTCAGATGCTGACAGTGGGCCACACAGCGAGTCAAAGCGCGAGTTAACACGGGATTAGCCTCTCTGTCACTGACCAGTGGGTCCCACAGGTCAGGTTTGACCTGGAGCGGACGTGTTGACTTGTTGACGTTACGCCGACGTCATGCTGATGCAAAAAAAAAGAGGAGCGCAAAAAAAAAAAGAGAAAAAAAAAGTTCCAGAGTGTGCTTTTCCCTTATTTACGTGCAGCGCCGTGATTTTGTTAGTGTTCTAGGCTCGCGTCTCTAGCACGGTCTAGCCTAGGACCAGCACAGTACCGTCGTTGAGCGTTTATTCAACTTTGCATCTCTGAATTGATTATTGCTGACCCTTTTTGCTACCATACTATAAGCCTTCCCAGCTCCACATACCTCTACGTCGTGCGTTTGACTCTCCCTGGCAATCGCTCTATCCAAGCTTTTGAGAGTTTTGACTACAACGGTTGCCGATCACCGCCTGCTGCTAGGTAAGAACTGGTAAGAATTTGAGATTTGCTTGACGGATTTGTGACACCCGCCACCACCACCTCTTGTTAGTATTCTGTAGGATCATATTCTTGTGTGTTTTCTATTGTTGCTAACCATGGCAGGATCACAAGCCGACGAGACTGACTGGGAGAACATGACGAATCAGGAGTTGCATGATAAATTTCAGCAAATGATGAATGGACAGGTGCAGGATGTGCTAAACAAATTTGAAGAGGCCATGGAGAAGATAGATGACATGGAGAAGACGTTCGAAACAAAGCTCGATGACAGGTTTAATGAATTGCTCGCGCGTCTTCCACCACCACCACCGGCTGCACCTAACGCACCTCTACAACAACAACAACGACGACTACCTACACATCGTGAAACAGCCCTCCGCCGAGCGAGCCGTCTCCCTCTTGCACCTGGCCAAACTGTTGGTGCTGCTGTTGCTACTTCTGTGGCTCCTGCTGCTGATGCGGAGGAGGATGATTTTGCTGGCGATTACGAGGATGAGGTTGATCAAAATCAGAACTACGTGCCACCACCAGCACAGCAACCATCAGGTCGTCCACATGCAAATAATGGCAATGGTAGGGCTCACCCTCAGGTACGAGATCATGACCATCTCCCTAAACTAAAATTGAATATTCCACCATTTGAGGGTAGATATGTTCCTGATATATATCTTACTTGGGAGTTAGAAACTGAACAACGATTTACATGTTTACAATATCCCGAGGAGAGACGTGTTCCTGCTGCTGTTTGTGCATTCACTAGTTTTGCATGTGTTTGGTGGTCTGAGCATTGTAGATTATATCCCATTCCTGCTACTTGGGCTGCTTTGAAAACTGCTATGCGTACTCGTTGGGTTC
Organism: Triticum urartu; assembly: GCF_056163025.1. Lineage (NCBI taxonomy): Eukaryota > Viridiplantae > Streptophyta > Magnoliopsida > Poales > Poaceae > Triticum > Triticum urartu. The sequence goes on along the minus strand of NC_141875.1, from coordinate 318,194,609 downwards.
CACCATATTATCAACGTGAATTACTTCAAAAATTGCAGCGCTTAAGACAGGGAAAAAATTCTGTAGAAGAATATTATCAGGAATTACAAACTGGCATGATTAGATGTGGTATTGTTGAGGAGAATGAAGCTATGCTTGCACGTTTTATGGGTGGATTAAATAGAGAGATTCAGACGATTCTAGAGCATAAGGAGTATACTAATATCACTCGTTTATTCCATCTTGCTTGTAAAGCTGAACGTGAAGTGCAGGATCGACAGGCATTGGTGCGGACTAACTTTTCTGCAGGTCGACCTTCTTCATGGACACCACGTGCATCATCTACTTCCACACGTTCTGCTTCACCGGCGCCTCCGTCGGCTGCCACCTCCAACCGTGATACAATAAAGCAGGCACAATCACCACTATCTGCCAAGAGCACACCTTCTGGGCCTGCAAAGAGCTCTTCTTCATCCATGGCATCAACAGGGCAGACACATGATATTATTTGTCGACGTTGCAAGGGTGGAGGTCATTATGCGAGAGAATGCCCATCTAAGCGTGTGATGATTGTTACCGAGGATGGTGGGTATGAGTCCGCTAGTGACTATGATGAGGAGACTTTGGCTCTTATTACACGTGACGAACACGGTGGAGACGATTCTGATCATGAGACGCAATACATGGCTCCTGAAGATGCTGACAGGTATGAATGTTTAGTTGCTCAACGTGTTTTGAGTGTGCAGGTTACACAAGCTGAGCAAAATCAGAGGCATAATTTGTTCCATACAAAGGGAGTTGTGAAGGAACGTTCTGTTCGCGTGATCATAGATGGAGGGAGTTGCAACAACTTGGCTAGCATCGAGATGGTGGAGAAGCTATCTCTCACCACAAGACCACATCCACATCCTTACTACATCCAATGGTTCAACAACAGCGGCAAGGTTAAGGTAACACGTACTGTTCGTGTGCATTTTAGTATCTCCACATATGCTGATTATGTTGATTGTGATGTGGTACCTATGCAAGCATGTTCCTTATTACTTGGTAGACCATGGCAATTTGATAAAAATTCTATTCACCATGGTAGAAACAATCAGTATACTCTTGTTCATAAGGATAAAAATATTACTTTGCTTCCTATGACTCCTGATTCCATTTTGAAAGATGATATTAATAGAGCTAATAAAGCAAAACAGGAGAAAACTAAGAGTGAAAATCAGATTGTGGCAAAAGAATTTGAGCAACAAATGCAGCCTAATAATAATAAACAATCTAGTGTTGCTTCTGAAATTAAATTGAAAAGTGCATGTTTACTTGCCACCAAATCTGATATTGATGATCTAGATTTTAGCAAATCTGTTTGCTATGCTTTTGTGTGCAAAGAGGCATTATTTTCATTCGAGGACGCGCCTTCCTCTTTGCCTCCTGCTGTCACTAACATTTTGCAGGAGTTCGCCGACGTCTTTCCACAAGACGTGCCACCGGGATTACCACCTATTCGCGGGATTGAGCATCAAATTGACTTAATTCCCGGTGCATCATTACCCAACCGTGCACCATACCGTACCAATCCAGAGGAGACGAAGGAGATTATGCGTCAAGTACAAGAACTGCTCGACAAAGGTTATATACGCGAATCCCTTAGTCCTTGTGCTGTTCCTATCATTTTAGTGCCGAAAAAGGATGGTACCTCGCGTATGTGCGTTGATTGTAGAGGCATTAATAATATTACTATTCGTTATCGTCATCCTATTCCTAGGCTAGATGATATGCTTGATGAATTGAGTGGCTCTACAATATTCTCCAAAGTTGATTTGCGTAGTGGTTACCATCAAATTCGTATGAAATTGGGAGATGAATGGAAAACAGCATTTAAAACTAAGTTTGGATTATATGAGTGGTTAGTCATGCCTTTTGGGTTAACTAATGCACCTAGTACTTTCATGAGGTTAATGAACGAAGTTTTACGTGCCTTCATTGGACGATTTGTGGTAGTTTACTTTGATGACATATTGATTTATAGCAAATCTTTGGAGGACCATTTGGAACATTTACGTGCTGTGTTTATTGCTCTACGTGATGCACGTTTGTTTGGTAACCTTGGAAAGTGCACCTTTTGCACCGACCGAGTATCTTTTCTTGGCTATGTTGTTACTCCACAGGGAATTGAAGTTGATAAAGCCAAGATTGAAGCTATTGAGAGTTGGCCGCAGCCCAAAACGGTCACACAAGTGAGGAGTTTCCTTGGCCTCGCTGGTTTCTATAGGCGTTTTGTGAGATATTTCAGCACCATTGCTGCACCTCTCAACGAGCTTACAAAGAAGGATGTACCTTTTGTTTGGGGTACCGCACAGGAAGAAGCCTTCACGGTATTGAAAGATAAGTTAACACATGCTCCTTTACTCCAACTTCCTAATTTCAATAAGACTTTTGAGCTTGAATGTGATGCTAGTGGAATTGGATTAGGAGGTGTGTTATTACAAGATGGAAAACCTGTTGCATACTTTTCTGAAAAATTGAGTGGGCCTACTTATGATAAAGAATTATATGCTCTTGTTCGGACCTTAGAAACATGGCAACATTATTTATGGCCCAAGGAATTTGTTATACATTCTGATCATGAATCTTTGAAACACATTAAAAGTCAAGCAAAACTGAACCGTAGACATGCTAAATGGGTTGAATTCATTGAGACTTTCCCTTATGTCATTAAACACAAGAAGGGTAAAGAAAATGTTATTGCTGATGCCTTGTCTCGTCGTTATACTATGCTTTCACAACTTGACTTTAAAATATTTGGTTTGGAGACCATCAAGGATCAATATGTTAATGATGCTGAATTTAAAGATGTATTGCAGAATTGTAAGGAAGGGAGAACTTGGAACAAGTTCGTTCTTAACGATGGATTTGTGTTTCGTGCTAACAAGCTATGCATTCCAGCTAGCTCCGTTCGTCTTTTGTTATTGCAGGAGGCGCATGGAGGAGGATTAATGGGACACTTTGGCGTCAAGAAGACGGAGGATATAGTTGCTACACATTTCTTTTGGCCAAAGATGAGACGGGATGTTGAGTGTTTTGTTGCTCGCTGCACTACATGTCAAAGAGCTAAGTCACGACTCAATCCTCATGGTTTATATATGCCTTTGCCTGTACCTAGTGTTCCTTGGGAGGATATATCTATGGACTTTGTTTTAGGTTTACCTCGAACAAAGAAGGGGAGGGATAGCATATTTGTTGTCGTGGATAGGTTCTCGAAAATGGCACACTTTATACCATGTCATAAAAGCGATGATGCTGTTAATGTTGCTGATTTGTTGTTTCATGAAATTATTCGCTTACATGGTGTGCCAAATACTATTGTTTCAGATCGTGATACTAAATTTCTTAGCCACTTTTGGAGATGTTTATGGGCTAAGTTGGGGACTAAGCTGCTTTTTAGTACTACTTGTCACCCCCAAACTGATGGACAAACTGAAGTAGTCAATAGAACATTGTCTACTATGCTTAGGGCTGTTTTGAAGAATAACAAGAAAATGTGGGAAGAATGCTTGCCTCATATTGAATTTGCTTATAATCGTTCATTGCATTCTACTACTAAGATGTGCCCTTTTGAAATTGTGTATGGTTTCCTACCTCGTGCACCTATTGATTTGTTGCCTCTTCCATCTTCGGAGAAGGTTAATTTTGATGCTAAAGAACGTTCTGAATTGATTTTAAAAATGCATGAGTTAACAAAGGAAAACATTGAGCGTATGAATGCTAAATATAAACTTGCTGGAGATAAGGGTAGAAAACATGTTGTGTTTGCACCTGGAGATCTTGTTTGGTTACATTTGCGTAAAGATAGATTTCCTAATCTGCGCAAATCAAAGCTAATGCCACGTGCTGATGGTCCTTTTAAGGTTTTAGAGAAAATAAATGATAATGCATATAAACTTGAGCTACCTGCAGATTTTGGGGTTAGTCCCACTTTTAACATTGCAGATTTGAAGCCTTATTTGGGTGAGGAAGATGAGCTTCCGTCGAGGACGACTTCATTTCAAGAAGGGGAGGATGATGAGGACATCAATACCATTGTTACACCCACAGCCCCTACTGTTACATATACTGGACCAATTACTAGAGCTCGCGCACGCCAATTAAATTACCAGGTACTTTCGTTTCTTGGTAATGATTCTAATGTTCATGAGATTATGATGCTGCCTAAATTGGATACATTTGTTTTGCTTACAAATGAAGGTCCTAGCTTGGAGAAGGATGAACATTGGAGCAAGAACACGAATGGAGTTGATGGCATGCGCAAGGGGATCAAGAACGGAGTTACAAGTGATGATTTCAGGACTTTGAAGCCGCCATAAGGAGTGCATGAAGCCTTGGACGAAATATACAAGATGCCACTTCATAATATTCGTCCATAGGCTATTCTAGGTGCTGCGTTACCTTATTAATGGGCCAGGCCCATGTAATTTCGAAATACTTAAGTATAGGCTATTTTTAGAGTCCGTATGTGTGGGGAAACAAGAGTTAGGGTTGGTTTCGGACCCCACCCTCAAGGGCCACGAAATTCCCCTCTCTTCCTCCATATATACAGCCCTTAGGGCGTCGTTTAGACTTGGGTTTTGTTTAGATTAAAAGTTCGCCATAGCTGCAACTTCGCGTACTTCGTTTGTGTCCAACGACCAGACCAAGACGTCACAGAACCCCACCTTGATCAATAAAGCTTTCATCTTATATTCGCAATATCCAGATTGCAATCTCAGCTTCTTGCTTGTTCTTCGTTTGCTCGCAGGAAACAGGCCCTCGTGGTCAGGTTGATCGTGCTCCGGCGTGGTCAATAACCCCTCGGAAGTTGGTTTAGCGATTGCTAAGGCGTGACGTCTCGCACGTTCGTAGTCGGATCGTCAAGGTCGACTCCCACAGAAAACGATAGCCACCATCTCATCGAAACATCGGGACACCTTTGCCTCTATCAGTTGATGAAGCTTTCTTCGAACTCGACTTGTCGATGTTTCTTGTAGAAGGCTTGGTAGGCGGTGTTGGATTCGTTGAAGCTTGTGTGTTGGAGAAGCCGTATGACTTGGATGAGAACTTGGCATACTTGTAATCGTCTTGCACTTGATGTTTCGCTTTTGTAGCTTGATGCACGAGCCCGGTGAGGTTCGAGTATGGTTGGAAGTCGGCAATCTTCTTGATAGGATGGTTGAGTCCATTCAATAAACGTGCCATAGTTTGCTCATCATCTTCCGTGACATTGGCTCTTATCATGGCAATCTCCATGTCCTTACTTCAACGCTCTTGGTTCCTTGATTGAGTAGTTGAAGTTTCTTGAAGAGGCCGCGGTTGTAGTAGGTTGGTGCAAAGCATGCTCTCATGGCATCCTTCATTTGCGCCCAAGTAGTGATGGGCGGTTCACCTCTTGCCTCACGGCGCTCGATGACTTGTTCCCACCAAATGAGGACATAGTCTTGGAACTCAAGGGATGCCATCGCGATCTTCTTCTCCTCTTCATAGTTGTGCAAGAGGAAGATTTTGTCGACCTTAAATGCCCATGAAAGGTACTCTTCGGGGTCGTTGCTTTCATTGAACTTGGGCATGGTGAACTTTAGCTTGCGGTAGCGTTGCTTTTCATTGTGTTGGGGTCGGGGATGATGATGCCCATGTTGTTGATGATTATCAAACTCGTTGTGCTCTTGGCGAGGAGGGTTGTCAACCTCATGTTGCTCTTGTCGTGGAGGACTCCCATTGTCTTCACGCTCTTGGTGAACTTGTGGAGGAACTTGTCGAGGTTGACGTTGCACGCGAGCTTGATGTCGTCGTTCGTGAGCTTCTTCGCGAAGTGCTTCTTCATGTTCACGAACTTGTCGGCCTCGGTTGGCTACGGCTTGACTTGAATCTTGGAGGGCACGTTGCGCCTCAAGTGCTTGAGCTTCACGGAGTTGTTGTTCTTGTCGTTGTGCTTCGGCATCTTGTGCATCTTTGTGTAGACGCGCTCGCTCTTCCTCTTCTTGTTGGCGTTGTCGTTGCCATTCTCCTGCTAGTGCAAAAGCCTCTTGGGTTTGACGTTGTCGGTGCTCTTGAGAGTTGGTGTCGCGTAGAGGATTGAGGCTTGCTTGACGATCATTGCACGCGTCACGGCGAAGAGTGTGCGATGTCGGTGTACTTGAGCCGGGGAGGGTGAAGTCGGAGTGTCGAATTGAGCGGCTCCGTCTTGATGAGGACGAAGTGGAAGAAGAGCGGTTGAGCAACAAAGCACGAATCTCGTCCATTTGTGTGTCGTTCTCTTGCTTGTGATCGTCGAGCTTGTGGTCAAAGTAGTCCCTTGTACGTTGCTTGGAGAGTCGCAAGTCGGCGGCAAGGTTGTCGATGCGTTCACTCATTGCTTGTTGCTCTTGATCAAAGCACGTTGTGCACCAAAGAGGTGGCTGTTGGTGACGTAGGAGTTCATGTCATCGTCGTGCTGAATGAAGAGTGGGTTGGTAGAAGTACTTGGCCTATCCATCATTCCAAGTGAAATATGTGAGTGGGAGAAAGAGAAGATCGTATACCAAATGTACCTTGACCGAAGTTGAAGGTGGATCCATGATCACTCCAATGTGGAACAAGGAAATAGCACAATTGGTACCAATTCTTGTCGGTTTCTCACACCTACACAAGTAAAAGCATATGGTGGATCTTGGTTAGGATGGTGGCACAAAATTTGATGCAATTGTAAGTGAGCTTCAATAATGTTGGAAAATATTCGCAAGTTTGCAATGCAATAAGTAGACCAAGCAATATAAGGTACACGGAAGCACACACGCAAAAACATAAGTGGGGTCGTGCAACCAAGGATGAGCCAAAATGTGGAATCCACAAAAATGCTCTTGTTGCACAACACTAGAGAGATGCTAGCACGATTGCATAATAGGCGGATACAAGACTTGTGCACAACCTACTTAGCAAAAATGCAACGACTTCTATCCCAAGTATGCTCAATGCAAGGTCTTTCTATGATATGATCCAAGATGATCTAGTATGACAATCTTAATGTTGTATGATGCTATGGTTCTTGCTTAAAAGCTCTTTGCTTATGTTTCCCTTTTGCTTAAAAGCTTGTTTGTCTCTTTGTTGTATGAGCTCTTTTCTCATGCAATGCTTCACGAACCAAGATAGCAATTGTGTATGCGATGACAACCTTGTGACACAAGAGATGATACCAAGATATGCAACAATGATGTATGTATGCTATGGGAAGTATGATCACTAATGTGCACAAGTATCGTTGTCGGCAATACTCAAAAGGTAGTCTCGATGGGTAAGCGACGCAAAAGAGTAAGGCTATGATGGCTATCAATTTAATGGCAAGAATGATATGTCCAATACCAAGATGAGGTTACCGTTTGTTGGTCCTTGTAAGCAAGGAACGGCTGATGGTGTCAAAATTGTGGCACGAATACCATGATGTAGTCGAGGTAGTCGTTGTTGATGACGCGTCCATGGCGAAGATGAGTGGCGGTGATGTTGATGTTGAACCGTACCTAAATAGCCAAAACACAATAGGACACGGAACCGCAACTCAAATTCTCAAATCTTGTAGTGGCAAAACGTGTCAGAGTGCGAAACGGGTAAGCAATGGTGGTGGTATGCGGAAGTTGTGGGGGTTTATAGGTGGTGGGAGTTCCTATGCAGAATTGTGGGGCAGTGGTGGTGACTAAACTTAAAAAATCATTTTCGTCAGGGTACCTCAGACGTCCGGGATGGGCCAGTCGTCGAACGTCAGGAGACAGTCGGACGTCCAGTGTGATGCGGAGCATCCTACGGGCATCGACATTTCAAGAGTCCATTTGGCAAGTAACACATGCGACATCTACTTCACATACACAAAGGTGAATCATCTCCTTTACACGTGCTCACTTGACCCCTTCGAGGATGGTATACTACTTGACACCCTCTCGTGTGCATGCATAGGTATTGTCGGAACTTCACGGATGACGAGGAGGAGTGCAAGCGCCAAGGAACACCTACACCATCCGTGAGGGAAGCATGGAAGAGAAGACGGAAGAAGAAGGAGTTGCAGAGTCTACAGCGACCAGACGACCGGAAGCCACTTGACGTCCGACCATCTACAGCTGCCGGACGACCGACGAACACCGGACGTCTGACAACCGGACGTCCGACGCTTATAGGATATCCGGTGCCACCGATCCCGAAGTGAAACGACGGACGACCGACGCCGACCGGACGTCCGGCACCACCTGTCCTGAGAAGAATCAGCGGACGCCCGACGCGCGCCAGACGTCCAGACCGTCCTGAGCCATCGGACGTCTGACCCGCACCGGTCGTTCGGTACCTTCCTGTGTGCAGCCATGGGCCTTTACCCTTGTACCCCTCTCACACTTACCCCTTCGTGGCTAAGACTATAAATAGACCACCTCCACCTCCTTTCTAGGGTTAGCAAAGCATTAGCTCATATTGCGTGTGAGAGCTTTGCTCATCCACTTGGTTACCTTCTTCTCGGAGATAGCGCCTCCTCGGAGAAGATCCCCCAAGCGGATTCAAGACCCCTTTTTTGGAAGAACATCAAGACCTCCTCATGGAGAAGACCGGTTACCTCTTGTATCGTCAGTTGTTGACTTTGGATCTTCTGTCTCCTCTCGTGTTCCGAGGATCAAGCACATGTGTGACTTAATCTTGTTGGTTTGAGTGTTTCTCTTTGTGCCCCTTTGTGATTTCCCCTCGTGTTCTTCGTGTTAATCGCGGGATTCGCTCCTTTCGTGAAAGATCGGCCCAATAGGGTTCTATCCTACATCATCTTGGTATCATGAGCCACGTTGATCACGATTTCGGAGCCTCCCCTCGTCGTTTTCTAGCCTAATTTTGTTGTGTTCTTCCCCAATTTTGGAAATCCCCACCAAAAATAGCCCCAATTTTTTTGTGATTTGTTGGTTTGACAAAGTTTTGTTGGATTTGATACATGGATTTGCTTGATTTCAAGTGGATCTAGCATCTCCCCAAGTTTCCCCATCTTTCATCCACGAAACCTCATCCATTTTGACCCCAAAATATCCATTTTCCGCCCAAAACCGTGACCCAAAACTCGCATCTCGCGTTGACCCCGATACACTGGACGACCGACCTTTTACGGACATCCGGAGCGCCTAGAACCACCGGACGTCCGACCACTATCGGACGACCGGAACCCCTAACCCGAGCCAAATTTACGGATTTCCTAGCCCGCCCGGACGTCCGACCCCCAGACATCCGACCTTTTCCGGACATCCGTAACCTGTAAAAAACTAACTTCGGTGAAATTTTGTTTCAGCCATAACTAATTCATCCGAACTCCAATTTTGACGTTCTTTAGCTCGTTTTGAAGCTCTTGACATCCCCCTTCCCATAAAAATACCACCAACATCTTTTGACTCCATAAAATTTGTGAATTTTGGCATCTTTGCCTAGGGCTTCCACCACATCATCCGCTACACCACCACCGACTTCCGCAACCTAATCAATTTTGTTCCCCATTGCATTAGTGGTGGATTGAGGAGTGATTTGAGTCTCCTAAGGTGTCTAGGCTACTTAGGGACGATTGCTTCTTCATTAACCACCACCATAAGTTCCGCATAGGCTTACCCACCATACACTTCCGCCACCCCAACTTTACTCAATTTTGTTTGTGTTGTGAGTTGTGTCTCCTAAGGTGTTTAGGCTACTTAGGGACCGTGCTTCCAACTTCAACACCGTGTATAGTCCACCACTACCCTCCATTTCCGCAATCCCATTGAGCTTCCGCAACCACCACCGCATCCCGCTACCACCATTTGGACATTTGACATTTCAGATTTTGAGTTCGCGGTTTTTCCGTTTCCTAAGGCGTTTAGGCTACTTAGGGACGAATCTCAATCATCAAGAACACCGCCACTCATCATCGCCAAGGACGGTAACCTCCATATCATCTTGGTATCGTGGTATCCCTCCATTGTATATTCCCTTGTCATTGCATTGATAACCCCTAGCCCATTTTGCGTCACTTGCCTATCGAGACTAGCATTTGAGTATTGTCGGCAATGTTACTTGTGCACATTAGTGATCTACACCATACATTGCATACATACCATATCATATTGGTATCATCATATCATCTTGTGTGCCACAAGTTTGTTCCCGCATATACATTATTGCTATCTTGGTTTGTTCATTGTGGCCATATCACAAAAAAAGAATAAGCTTTTAAGCAAAAGAGAAAGTGCAAATAAGCTTGTAAGAAATAGCCATAGCATCATACCACATTGTCATATCCGTTCATCTTGGATCATCTTGAGAAATACCGATAATCATACATACATAGCATACTTGGGATAGAAAGTTGATACATTTTGCATATCATAGGTTGTGCACAAGTGTCGTATCCGCCTATTGAGCAATCGTGCTAGCGTCTCTCTTGAGTTGTGCAAGACGAGCATTTTCTGTGGATTCCACATTTTGTTCTCATCCTTGGTTGCACGACATCATTTATCTATCTGTGTGTGCGTTTCCGTGTGCCATTCATTGCTATTGGTCTACTTGTTTCACTTGCAAATTTGGGAATCTCTTTCAACATTATTGACTCTTGCTAACTTTTTGCATCAAATTTTTGTGCCACTATCCTCACCGAGCTCCACCATAAGCCTTATTTGTGTAGGTGTGAGAAATTGACAAGATCGATACCAATTGTGATATTTCCTTGTTACATCATTGAGTGATCATTGATCCATCTTCAACATTGGTCAAGGTACATTTGGTATAAGTTCTTCTCTTTCTCCCACTCATATTTGCTCGACTCTTGTGATGGATAGGAAAGGCATTTCATCTTCGGTCTACAACAACAACGACGAGATCGATGCCACGAACAACTCCAACGATGCCAAAATGCAAGCTCAAATGGAGGAGAGCAAAGCCCTCATCAAGTCCTACAAGCGGTCTTCCTCATCTTCGAGAAGACGCTCAAGAGCACATGCCTCCGAGCTACCATCTCCGGCAAAATCACATCGGCATCGACACCATCACCAACAAGGACGTGACGGTCAAGAGCTCAACACCAACAACCGCTCAAAGACTTCACCATCTCCCTTGGCATCTTCGCCAAGCGACTTCAAGCCATCTTCGCCTATGGACATACAGCATCTTCGCCCACAAGCACTTCAAAAGAAGCTCCCCAAGCTCAAGTCCGCGACTTCCAGAAGCTACTACGACCTCGACATCAACCATCCGATTCCTTTCTATGGGACTCAAGAACCCGAGGAGTATCTCGAATGGGAGCATTTGATGGACGACTACCTCAAGCTACATGAAGTTCCTCCCGAAGATCAAGTGAAGTGCGCCACAAGGAACTTACACGACTACGCGTCCACATGGTGGCTTCACACACCTTCGGAGACCTACGACATGAGTCGGCCCAAGACAAAGAGAGCTTTGCGGTGAGAGTTCGTGCCTCCAACCTACACAGAACAACTTCTACGCCAATTGGAGAACACCACCCAAGGATCCAAGTCCATTGACGAGTACTTCAAGGATATGAAGAAAGCCTTGCGATGAGCCAGTGTGGACGACCCCATTTCTATGAAGTTCCACTTCATGATGGGATTGCACAACGACATCTCCAAGACACTCTTCCTCGAGAACTACAAGTCCCTCGACGACTACTACATTGGTGCTCTCAAGGCGGAACGAGAACTCAGGAAGGCCAAGGCTTCTCCACCCCAAGCACACTTCTCAAAGACCAAGCTCCAAGAAGGCGAGCATGAGGATAGTACCACCAAGATGTCCAAGCCCGATGAGCTCCAAGATGATGCTCCCAAGTTCGAATTCACCGCCAGACCTCTTTGTGGCATTGACGATGCCGAGTCTACCATGGCCCTTTTTCAAGATGGTGCGGTGACGAGTACGACTACGGAGACCCTCAAGGACCAAGCTTTGGAGGCGAGCGACAAGGTGGCGAGCAAGGATGATGCTTCCATCTTAGGAGGCGAGAGTGATGATGTGCCATCTTCGGCCTTCATCCATTGCGACGACAATGAGATGGTTGAGTATTTCACCTCGACCACGGCGACGTTTGATGACTTGAGTGACTTGTGCCACCATATTGAGAGTGAGAGTGACTTCACCACTAGCCCCATATATGACGAGTTGCCACAATTCCCATGTGAGTAGAGCCACAACCCCCACCACTTGAGTGAGATGAGTGACTCCACCATATGTGACATTGAGTGCACCTACCTTGAGGGAGTGAGTGAACCACCACATAGAGAGAGTGAGATAGTTGATAGGTCATGTGAGGCCACTTTCAACACTAACGACTTGACCTCTACCTCTATTGTGTCTTCTCATCTAGTGCTAGGCCCCATCTATGATAACGCGCCAATTCGCGATGACTTCATCCTCCCGTTGGACAAGACAATGGCCATGGTGGAATATGATGCACCCCCACATGGTTCCATCAAGATGAAGATGACCACCATTTGGTCTTTCCCACCTCACCCACACCACTTGAGTCGAATGAACAAGGTAACATAGGTGAAGGTGATGCCCTAGTCCCACTAGTGGACATTCATGACATTGATTGCTTGCATGATATTGATCCCTCTATTGACATGCTTCATTCTAGTATGATTTTCCCATGTGATGATTTACCCATTTATGATGAGTATGATGATTGCCTTGTGGAGTCTCTTAGTTGTGATGCCATGTTACATAGGATTTCTTGTGATCATTCTTTTGGTCACATCATGTTTGACAATCCGCTTGACTTGTCATATGCTATGCATGAGATCCATCATATGTCATATTTGCAATCTCATCGTAGTGACTATGCATGTGCCATTAAAATGAACCCAATTTGCACATATGGCATAGATGACAAGCCCATGGTTGTTGGCATTTGTTTTTCTTGTGATGATATTGATATGCTACCTTTGCATCATTTATCTCATATGCCATGCCATGACCACCTAGCTTCGGATATGCATTGCTTTGGATGTTGTCCATTTTCTCCATGTGATGTTTATGATATTGCTCATGAGGAGACCCCCATAGTTTCCTCATACATTTTGGGAGATTTTGATTCATCCCATCCATTGCATGATCCTCATACTTATGTGCCCAATATGCTCCCCATGAATAAAAATGCTATTGTTGTGCCTTATACTTGTATGCTCAATTTGCATCCCCATTGTGTTATACACAATAACTATTCTTTCATGATGGATGACATGTTCTTATACCATGCATCAAATTTCTTTGAGCAACACTTATCTTGTGCTAACTTTCATGTGCACATACACATCATGATGGATGATGTGTACATTTAGCACACACACAATTTCTTTCGTTTGTGTCTCTTTTGTGTAGGTACCCATGAATTATTGTCAACCTCGCAATCCGACGAGTTGACAAAACGAGCTCTGGAGAGCAATGATGACTTGGGATCCCATGGATTGTCTTTCCCACCGCTCTCTTCACGCAAAAACTTCACGCATTTCTTCTACATGACCCTCACTTGGCTATGGGTTATTGTCCATTACATATTCTATGCCCATCTTGCCATGTTCACTTTGCATGATATGCTCATTACTATGCTTTTGCCATGCATTCGTGACCCATGCTTTGCATTACACATGAGGATTGATTCTCATACTTGTATGTGTATTTGCAAGCTTGGTGGAGACATTGCTTGTTATTGCCATGTTTGCTTTGTGCCCCATGCCTATGATGATACTATGATCTTGCTTTGTGTTCGTGCTTGCGATATGTCATGTACATTGCCTATGACTATAATTTGCTCACATGACATGATTGACATGCTTTCCTCTAGTATGTTGCATCTTTGCGCTACTAGCTTGCACGACTTGATTCCTATGATTGCCATGAAATGATTTAGTATTGTTACTAAATCAAAACATACTGCAGAAAAAGAAAACAGAAAAGAATTAGAAAGAGAGAGAGAGAGAGAGAGAGAAAAGCCAACCTGGGCCACTTACCTAGCGGCCCAGTAGGCCAGCCTAGCCGACTAGCCCTGCCAGTCACCACTAACCTCACGCCAGAGGGACGCAACATGCGTGGCCGCCACACGCGAGCATGCGCCTCGCTAGCTCCTGCTTGCCGCCGAGGGCCTGGACGCCTCCACGAGTGCCACACAGACCCCTTCAACCCTCTCCCATTCTCCCCGTGCCTCTCCCCTCTCCTCTGCTCTCTCCCTCGCAGCCACCTGAGCGAGCCCATCGCCGTCGTTCACTGCCACCGCGTCCACCGAGCTCCCCTCGCCCCTCTGCTTTGTCCAACGGGCCTGCCTCGACGCCGTGGATCACCAAGATGAAGCACGCGCCCGCGGGACGCCAGAAACATCGCCTTCATCTTCGTGTTCCTCGTCGGCCACCGGAGATCGCCGTCGTTGTTTCGTTGTCACCAAGTCGTCCCCAACCTGCCGAGCACCTCTTCCGGCACCCTATGAGCCCCAACATCTTTCCCCTCTCCTCTTGCGATCAAATTTGGCCCCTATCTTCAACCCCGCTGCAACTATGAGCTCACCGCCGCCGCGTTCGTTGCTTTCGTAGCTAGCAACCTCGCCTGAACCAACCAAGCACGTAGTTGTGCTCAGCGTGCCCCCAGGAGGCCATAGCACTACCTACCTCGCTCTTCCGACCACCGTAGCATCGACTCTGTCGATGGCCGAACTCCAGCCGCCGCCACCTCTGGATGCGCCGCACCCCCAGCTACTTGTAGCCACAAACCGCGTCTGAAACCGCCCTCTGTAGTGCCTTCCCGCGACGTCTCTATAGTCGGTTTTGGTCGTTGCCATAACTCTGGCGAGAGCTGACATGGTGTGGTCATTAGCGCTAATCCTCGCCAGCTAAACCGCCCTCAGACGCTGACAGTGGGCCCCGCAGCGAGTCAAAGAGCGAGTCAACACGGGATTAGCCTCTCTGTCACTAACTAGTGGGTCCCACAGGTCAGGTTTGACCTAGAGCGGCCCTGTTGACTTGCTGACGTTACGCCGACGTCATGCTGACGCAGTAAAGGATTTTCTGGATTTAAAATAATTCAGGAAATTTCAGAAAAATAGCTAAAACTTCTAAAAATCATAGAAACTAATCTGTAACTCTAAATGAAATAATTTATATATGAAAAATGATCAAAAAATCCAATCTATCCATTTGTACCATTTTCATGCATGTTAGAACAAATTATGGATGTTGTTTAGGATAAATCGTCTAAAGGGCGTTCAACCTTTCACATATGTTGTTTGAATTTGAACCTTGGGTTCAAACCAACTTCATTTAACTTGTTGCTAGCTACATTAGTTCAAATCATAGCATTTTGCCATGTCATGATCATGCATCATATAGTCGCATTGCATTGATTGTGTTCCTTCTCTGTTTGCCGGTGGTTGTTCCCCCTTAGTAGACGTATGTTTCGACGATGAGTTCGATGACACCGACAAAGAGCTATACTATCTTCAGAAGCGCCAGGCAAGCAAAACCCCCTGGTTCAGTCCGATACAATCCCACTCTCTCGCTTCTGCTCTCTTTAACTGCATTAGTACAACAACGCTTCAACTATTACATGCTACGGTAGTTGAACCCCTTTCCTCTGCATGACCTGTCATTGCCACAATAAATAGATGAAACCCACTAGCATGAGTAGGAGTTGTTTGAGCCCTGATGTGCCTACTCATTCATGCTTGTTGTCATGCCTGCTACTACTTAGAGTTGAGTCAGGTCTGATTCATAGGGGATGAATTGGAGGTGTGTGAACATGCCTTACTATTGAGAGCTAAGTGTGTGAACACGATTTGGTAAAGGTAGCGGTGAGAGGCCATGTAGGAGTACATGGTGGGTTGTCTCATTGCAACTTTCCTCGGGAACTGAGTTCTGTGTTTGTGATCCATGAACAGCTACTACCACACGTTGGGCCCTGAAATATGACCCCCGCTCGACTTATTAACCCCCTGTCCTCTGTCCAGGAGTGGCAAGTACTTTCTGGTGTTTGTAGTATGCTGGAGGCCGTGCGCAGTGCTGACCCGAGGGGTGGGCTATGAAGCGGTAGGCACGTGGCACGGTGTACTGAGTCGCCTGTTTGGTGCCTCGGGAACCCTGCACACATCGTTCGGGGCCGTAGTGGAAATCTCTGCCGGACTCCCTGCGGATGGAACCTGAATAGGCGATAAACCTGGACTAGGGACTTGTGTGGTTAGTCAGGTCATGGTCTACACCCACGTCGGCTTTCACTTGAAGTCTGCCGAGCACATGTCATGTGCAGACGCTAAGTGGTGGAAACATGTGTGAACAAGTACACCCTTGCAGGGTTATAAATGATCTATTCGAATAGCCGCATTCGCAGTAAAGGACCTCTGGGTTGCCTATACAGTTCATAGACAAGTGAAAGTGGATACTCTAAAATCACTACACCACGACACTCAAAGCAACATCAAACAATCTGTCGGCATAGGTCACCTAAGGCGACACATTTAGTGTCGACAAAGACCTTTCTCGACAGAAAGAAGCTATCGCCTATAGTCCTGTCAAGAAAGGTCATTTCCGACAGATAAATCTATGCTGACAGGAAGTATGACACCGTTTTTGAGATCTACACCGACAGACTACTATGTGCCGACAGTTCATCTGCCAGTGTGCTATACCGACAGATTGTGCGACATCCATTGTTACACCGATAGTTTGTCTATCAATGCGCTATGCCGATAGTTTGTGCGACGTCAAATACTTATACCGACACATTTGTTGCTAGTGTTCTACATTTTAGCACAAATGCAAATGCACAATATTTTTTATATAAATTGCATTCATAATATTAAATTCATGTACAATATGCAACACATACAAACAATTGCACTCTTCTATTCATCACAAGATATCATTGATCAATGCATTAATTTTAATATATATATATATAAGATTCAATAGTTTTCTTCACTCAACTTAGCTACAACCATTATGGAAATACACAAGTCGGATATACAAGAGAGGCAAGTTACAAACATAATGGCCAAAGTTCATAAGAGACCAAGGTCTTGTTCCCTGGACTGCTACTGCTACAGAATATTATGGAAGACCATATCTTCAATCGCCAAGCCAAATCAACTTCCATATGAACAAAATGTGTCATCCATGTTCTTAAGAAAAGCAACCACAAGAACATCTTCTATCAACTAGTGGACTTCCTACTTTCTACCATTTTTCCCTACAAAAGAACGCATATGTTTCAGCAATCTTTGAAACAATACAATGTATTCAAATGCATGAGTTGCCTTTGAGTCCAAAGGTCTAAGAAACAGAAGATGTACAAGAAAAGTAAACTGATACTTGATGGCCTCACCTCTCAAATACAAATTATGCATGTCATTGCGGTTCATGCATTCTGTAGTTATAAAACAAAGATTCAATTTATAAAAGGTAACCTTATTAGAATATATATACCAAAGTCAGCATAGCACCTAGCATATCAGAAATGGCTTACTATAAAAATTTATGAACTCGCCGATGAGCACTCAGGTTGTTCTAAGCCATCAGGAGTAAGGTCCTTACTGTAATTTCAGAGATTGCATTCAAAACTACTCAATCAGCAAAACGGTACAACACCTATGTTTACCTACAAAAGGAGTCGGGTGTAATCCTAATATGTGGACTGAACAATATATGCTTCCCAGAAAAATAATGGTCAAGTTTTGTTTTTTTGTGGTTGAGCTTTAAAAGAGAGCAAGCTTCAGTTTAGCTGCTAGGACTTGCAGACCGACGGACAACTGTACCACTCACCGTATTTGAACAAATATGCAAGCAAACATTCAGTTTAGCCTGCATACTAAATCACACATTTCTACTAGCTTCCATGATCAAGTCTCTGAACTTGATACTATTTGCATGATAATGGGGGCTGTGCTGCACACATATAACCATAGAAACCAAACATTTTATGTTCTGCTATAACCCAGATTCAGTATCACCTTATCGTGCCCTTAATTCTTATCTATTTCCGATAGAAATTAGATACTCTAGTAGCCTGATGCATCATCCATTTATAATGACACTACAAACTACATTGTGTGTGTTTAATTATGAAGCATGAAACCTGACAAGAAAAATACAAAGATTGCCCAAAAGAAAAATAATAGTGTTTAGTTCAAACTGAGGACCATTTCCCCCATTCTGAACCAATGTCTTCCTGAACCAGGCATCAAACGAAACATAGCAGTGTCTGTCAAGACCCCGATTCCAAGTCACACTGATCTAGCCTGTAACACCTCATATCACTTTGCAGCCTCACGCACAGTTTCCCATGGGTGTCGCCTTACCATGGCCCGGGACTGTTTGCGCCTTTTGGCTCACATATATGATAGTGTCGCTAGCATCCATATGACAGAGAACCCGGGCCGACATGACTAGTCGTGAACCCAAAGTGGCACTAACTTACAGGGACATGCATACATGAATCAACCTCGAGCATGTCGGTGAACAGCGTATGAATCCGATCTGTAGCAACTGGGCTACAAGGACTCCAGGAACCCGGGTTGTACCAGGCTAACAGGACTCTGGATGTCTCCGCGTGAGATTTCCCCGAAGTGACAGACATAGGAACGAAGTGAATCACATGCCGGCCAGTCAAGTGTTCCGGAGCAGTAGTGCTGGGCTAGCAGGACTCCGGTGAACCGGGCTGTAGCGGACTACTATGGCTCATGGAAGCATAAGACAACATTTCCCCATAATAGAGGCTACCAAGGATAAACAACTAGATTGTCGGATCCCACACATACCAAGCATTTCAAACATACACACAATATGCTCGATATGTGTAAATACAACATGGCATCACAACAAAACTCTACAACTCAAAGGACTTTATTTAGAAGGCTCCAGAGAGCCTTACATAATATGTTCATACAGGTAGGGGTCACACGACCTGAAACTCAAGTCATACAAACATACAAGCACATGCGGAAGCAAACTTGTCTGAGTACAGACAACTAGAAAGCAAGAAGGCTTGACGAAGCCTGTCTATCTACAAGGCCCTTCACGGCTCGGGATCACCACCTGGGTGGCAAGTCACTTGTCAATGTCGAGATCTACATAGAACCCATCGGAGGGGGCGGTGTTCTCTTCTGCAACAGTAATTAAGCAAACATGAGTACAAAGGTACTCAGCAAGTCTTACAACAGATCCTACTATACATGCAACATTCTCAAGAAGGATAGTGGGGTTATTGCAGCAAGCTAGCTTTGATTCTTGGCTAAGCTATCCTACGAGACAACAACTTGTAAATGTTTTGCGCACACGAGTCCACTACTCACCACAACAATACACTACCGAGGTCCTCCTCCGTCATCCTACGGAAGGGCCATCCACGGCACTCACACTTGTCTTGAGGCTTTTAGGAGTATCCATTTACTTCTCTATGAACTGTATAGGCAACCAAGTAGTCCTTTACCACGGACGGACTATTCGAATAGATAATGTTGACCCTGCAGGGGTGTACTTCTTCATACACGCTCTCACCACTTATCGTTGTTTACACGACATGTACTCGGCAACCTTCAAGGGGAAGCCCAACGAGGGTGTCTGCCACGGCCTACCTAAACACTCAAGTCTCTAGTCCAGGTTTATCGCCTATCCAGGTTCCATCCGCAGGGTGTCCGGCCGAGGTTTCCACATACGGCCCCGAACGATGTGTACAGGGTTCCAAGAAACCAAATGAGCGCCCGGCATTCCCGGCCACGGTGTATCTACCGCATCATAGCCCACCCCTAGGGTCAGCGCTACGCACGGCCGCCAACACATATCCTATAAACACCAGAAACTAGTTGCAACTCCTGGACAGAGAACTAGGGTGGTTAAGAAGTCAAGAGGGTCCATTGGTTTCGGACCCAATGCATAGTAGTAGCTGGTTGTTAAATCACACATATACAGATCTTGGTGCTTAAGGACGGTTCCAATGAAACAACCCACCATGTACTCCTACATGCCCTCTCATCGATACCTTTACCAAATCATGTTCAACACATCACTCACATTACCGACATAATCATTTTACTGTAGCCCATCACCCAGATGAACCAGACCTGACACAACTCTAAGCATAGCAGGCATAGCAAGGTAGCAAACACAGACATGGCTCGATCAACTCCTACACATGCTAGTGGGTTTCATCTAGTTACTGTGGCAATGACAGGTCATGTAGAGGAAATGGGTTCAACTATCGCATCACACAGTAGTTTGAAACGTTGTTGTCTTAATGTAGTAAATGAGAGCAGGAGCGAGAACATGGGATTGTATCGATATGATCAATGGGGCTGCTTGTCTGATGGAGTGGTAGTAGGGTACTTCCCTTCAGTCGGATATTCGTAGGTATCCTCGGAGGCAGAACCTACCACGAAAGACACAAGGGAACACAATCATCACATGACAATATGCAACAATATGATGCATGCTATCACATGGCAATATGGTTGTGCTTTGGCTAATGCATTCTAAAACAGGTTGGTTTGAGTCCATTTGAATCAAAGATTCAAATATAAGCTCATGACATGAAGTCATATTAGTGCTTTAACTTGTTTCACTTAAACGACAAGGTTAAAGTGTTCTGATATGCATGAAACCATTACAGATGGAAATATTGGATTTTTCTGATCATTTTTCATATATAAATCTTCACATTTGGAGTTACAGATTAATTTCTATGAAGTTTAGAACATTTTCTGGAATTTCTGGTATAAGAATAAATCCAGTAATTGAATTACTGCTTTCGCATTGAGTCGGGGTGACGTCAGCAGTCAACGGGGACGGTCCAGGTCAAACCTGACTAGTGGGTTCCGCGTGTCAGTGTCATTAGTTTAACTAATTTTTAGTTAGTCATAATCCTAACTTAATTAGCAGGCAGGTCCCACTTGTCATAGACCCAGAGGGGTCAAACTGGGCCCACCCGGAGTCAAACACGGTCAGCGGGGTCAAACTTGCCAGTGTTTAGCCACCGGCGAGGCCAAACGCGGCAGGGCAGTGTGGGATTTTCACTCCGACGACCAAATGGACGGCGGAGGCCACCTACGCGTAGCTGGGAGCAAGCCGCGTCGAGTGGTGCTAGTGGTTGGGCTCGTGGTCGCCGGAAACAACGCCGGCGACGAGCATGGTGGCGGCCGGAGCTCGGACGAGCCCGAACTCGTCGCTAGGAGGCATGGAGCGGTGCTACGGGCTCCTGTGCGTGCGGTGAAGATGATGGCGTGCTCGGTTTCGAGCCAACGTGGTTGTGGCCACGACGGTGATGTGCGGTGGTGGCGGCGGGTGCAGCCGAGCTTGGTGCGGTCGCTATGGTGCTTGAGAAGGCAAACAGAGAGGATGGGGAGGTAGCTGAGCTCATGACGATCACGGTGGAGCAGACGACGAGGTCGGGGACGAGCTGGTACGATGGTGACGGCGAAGGGGATCTCTGGCGGTGTTCGGTGAAGGCGAGGTTGAAGAAGATGGCGTAGGGCGTGCGAGCGGTCGGGGCTCGGCTAGCTCGACGAAGCGGACGACGGTGGAGCTCAGGGACACGATGGGGCGGCGCGAGGACGACGATGGCTGCGAGAACTATGGCGGCGCGGGCGCGACAGCGTCGGCCATGGCGAGGAGAGGAGCTCTCGCGTGCCGGCACAGTGCTGGGCCACCAGGTGGGCTGCGGCCAGGTAAGCCCTCTGCTCTCTGCTTTCTGTTTTTCTTTTTATTTGTCTTTGTTCTGTGTTTTGAAATAGTAGAAATACTATTCCATTTAGGAAAAACCTGAGAATATTCAAAGGAACATTTGAAAATATTCTCAACAGCCTAAAAATACCTTCAAGATTATTTGGGCATTTTAAAATATTTATAGTATTCAAATTGCCCAAATGCAAATACTTATGGCTTGGTGCAGAAATCTAGAATAGCCTCCAAAAATATGAAACCATTTTTGGCAAAGGGTTTAGCCAGGAACAAAGATGGTGAACATTTATGAAGGGCATTTCAGGTTCATTGAAATTGTTTTTAGTAAACCCTAGTTGTTATCAGGGGGTGTTGGGGGTTCTGTCATCCCCATTTCCAAGTTTCTTATAAATAAACATGATGCAAGCACTCTAATGCATGAACTAGCTAGGGTGTGACAACTCACCCCCACTCAACAGAATCTCGTCCCGAGATTTAGGGTCCGTCGGGAAGAAGGTGGGGTACTCAAGTCAAAGATGATCCTCCCTTTCCCAAGTGGCTTCTTTCTCGGAATGGTGTGACCATTGAACCTTGAGAAACTTGATGTTATGGCATCGAGTGGTACGCTCGGCTTGATCAAGGATACGAACAGGATATTCCCAGTATGTGAGATTATCTTGGAGATCAAGGGTTTCATGGTCCACTCCACGGATAGGATCCAAGAAGCAACGCCTTAGTTGAGAGACGTGGAAGACATCATGAACTCTAGAAAGATGTGGAGGTAGTTCCAATTGGTAGGCAACTTCTCCTCGTGTGGCAAGAATGCGAAAGGGACCAATGTAACGAGGAGCCAATTTGCCTTTGATACCGAATCGATGGGTTCCCTTTAGAGGAATAACCTGAAGGTAAGCATTCTCGTCGACTTCAAAAGTCATGGCCTTATGTTTACGATCATATTGGATCTTTTGACAGGATTGGGCTGTTTTAAGATTTTCACGAACAATGGGAACTTGCTCTTCTGCTTCCTGGATCATATCCGGGCCAAAGAATTGTCTTTCCCCGGTTTCTAACCAGTTAAGAGGCATTCGACACCTTCGTCCATAGAGAACTTAAAAAGGAGCTTTGCCCAAGCTAGATTGATAGCTATTGTCATAAGCAAATTCGGCAAAGGGAAGGCATTTCTCCCAATCCATTCCGAATGAGATAACAGAAGCTCGGAGCATATCTTCCAAAATTTGATTGACGCGTTCTACTTGACCACTTGGTTGAGGGTGGAAGGCGGTGCTAAAGGAGAGGAGAGTCCTTTAGCATTTTGGAAACTTTCCCAAAATTGAGAGGTGAAGAGACTTCCATGGTTTGAGTTAATCTCCAATGGAACACCATGAAGAGACACTATTCGAGAGATATACAGGTCTGCCAGCTGGCTAGCGGTTATACTCTCCCGAACAGGTAGGAAGTGGGCTACTTTGGAAAGACAATCGATTACAACGAAAATAACATTATTCCCTTTCTTGGTCCTGGGAAACCTGGTGATGAAGTCCATACCGATTTTATCCCATTTAAATTAAGGAATAGCTAAAGGTTGAAGGGTGCCAGCAGGCTGTTGATGCTCTTCTTTAACACCACGACAGATGTTGCAATTTGCAATATATTGAGCGATCTCTCTCTTCATCCTAGTCCACCAAAACCTCTGGCATAGGTCTTGATACATTTTAGTACTACCTGGATGAATGGTGAGAGGAGAATCATGAGCTTCCTTAAGGATCAGCCGCCTCATGTTTCGTGCCTTGGGAACCACTAAGCAGTTCCCAAAGAACACGACACCTTGATCATCAATGGAGAAACAATTTGCGACTCCTTTATTGATGTTCCTCTTGATACGGGAAATTCGCGGGTCAACCTTCTGTGCTTTGATGATCTGACCCGTAAGGGTAGGTTTTGCCACCAAGGTAGATAAGAATCCTTGAGGAACAATGTGAAGGTTAAGCTTCCGAAATTCCTCGTGGAGAAGTGGTTGACTTTGTTGTAACATCAGGTTGTTACAATATGATTTACGACTTAGTGCATCAGCCATAACATTGGCTTTTCCCGGGGTGTAAGTTATCCCTAAGTCGTAATCTGAGATCAACTCGACCCAACGTCTTTCCCTGAGATTCAAATCTGGTTGGGTGTAGATATATTTCAGACTTTGGTGATCGGTGAAGATCTCGCAACAATTACCGAGAAGGTAATGTCGCCAAGTTTTAAGTGCATGGACTACAGCTGCAAGCTCCAGATCATGTGTGGGACAGCTTTCCTCGTGTGGGTGTAACTGTCACGAAGCATAGGCAATTACCTAATGATCTTGCATGAGTATGCAACCTAGTCCTTCTCGCGAGGCATCGCAATAGATAATAAAGTCATTGGAGAAATCTGGGGGTACCAGTATGGGAGCAGATGTCAGGCGTCTTTTCAGTTCCTGAAAGCTGAACTCGCACTATGGGGTCCACTCGAACTTTTTATCTTTCTTCAGGAGTTTAGTTAGAGGTTTAGCAACCTAGGAGAAATTCTCGACAAAGCGGCGACAATAGCTCGCTAAGCCAAGGAAACTCCGAACTTGCTTGACCATTTCAGGTGGAGTCCAATCAAGGACAGCTTGAACTCGCTCGGGATTGATAGCAATACCCTTACCAGAGATTACATGGCCTAGGTAGGTCACTTCTGGCAACCAAAATTCACATTTGGAGAATTTGGCATAAAGTCGATGCTCTCGAAGTTTCGTCAATACTAGCCTTAGATGTTCGGCACATTCTTCCTCATTCTTGGAGTAGATGAGTATATCATCGAGGTATACCACGATGAATTTATCCAAATACTCCATGAAGATCGAGTTCATTAACCGGGAGAAGGTGGCTGGGGCATTGGTTAAACCGAAGGACATGATGGTGTACTCGTATTGGCCATAACGAATAACAAAAGCCGTTTTGGGAATGTCCCCGTTCTTGATTTTGATTTGATGGTAGCCCAACCTCAAATCCATTTTGGAGAAGATTGAGGATCTAGCGAGCTGATCATACATGTCATTGATCCTAGGGAGCGGATACTTGTTCTTTATGGTGACCAAGTTGACGGGTCGATAATCTACAAGCATCCGATCCGTACCATCCTTCTTCTTGACGAAGAGGACGGGGCAAGCCCATGGAGAAGAACTAGGACGGATGAAACCCTTTTTCAAGGACTCATCAAGTTGTTTCTTAAGTTTGGCTAGTTCTAGGGGTGCCATCTTATAAGGTCTTTTAGAGATTGGAACGGTTCCTGGTACAAGGTCTATCACAAACTCGACATCCCTGTCAGGTGGAACACCTAGAAATTCTTCTGGAAAGACATCCGGGAAGTCACGGACTACCGGAATATCTTCAAGGTCTGGAAGAGGGTTGGCATTTAGGGAGTAGAGCTGACGCTTGGCCACTCGGGTTAAGACATTGACTGTCTTGCCCGATGGGTGAGTAAGTTGAATAGTTCTAGTGGCACAATCAATCTTAGCATAATGGGCTGACATCCAGTCCATGCCTAAGATGATATTTATGTCCGAGGACTTGAGAGCTATTAAGGATGCAAGGAAGACAAGTCTATCGACAAGAATTTCATTCCCATGGCTTACTCTAGAAGTTTTCCATCTAGAGCCAGGGGTTTGAATTTCCATGGTGGTGGGTATGTCACGAAATGTGGTCTTATGCGACCGAGCATAGCTCTCAAATATGAATGAATGAGATGCTCTAGTATCAAAAAGAACAGATGCCGGATGGCAGTTAACAAGAAGCATACCAAGAACGATGTTAGGATCATCATGAGCCTCCTCTGCTGAGACATAGTTAACATGGCCACGTGCAGTGGTGGCCGGCTTGGCATAAAGCACCTTTCCCACTGGCTTACCACGGCCAACGGAATTTCCACACTGGTTGGGGTTGTTGTTCTGGGGGCACTCTCGACTGTAGTGACCCGGCTCTCCGCACTTGAAGCATGTCACAGTGTTGGTGCGCGGAGCAGCATTGGCGGCCGGTCCACCATAAGCCTTAGGCGGTGTATACTGCTGGGTTGGGCAAGGCACCTCATAGGATGGCCTTGAAGTGAACCTGGGTGGCAGAGCTGTGTTTGGAATCCACACCCGATGCTTCTGAGAACCAGAGCCGGATGAAGAACCAAAATCACGGGAATGCTTACGTGTAGCTTCAAAGTCAGTCTGACCGGTCTCAGCACTGATGGCTTTGTTCACAAGCTTCTGGAAAGAGGTGCACTCATGCAAACGGAGGTCACGGCGAAGCTCGGGGCTAAGTCCCTTCCGGAACCTCACCTGCTTCTTGGCGTTAGTGGACGCTTCCTCAGGTGCATAACATGCCAACTTTCCAAACTCACGGCTGTAGGCATCCACGGTCAGTCTGCCTTGGGTGAAGTTGCGGAATTCCTCTCTCTTGCGATCCATAAGACCCTCCGGAATGTGGTGTTCACGGAAAGCCACGCTGAATTCATCCCAAGTGGTAACCTAGCCGGCTGGGCGCATAGCTTCATAGTTTTCCCACCAAAAGCTAGTAGGGCCCTCAAGGCGATAAGCAGCGTAAGTGACTTTGTCAGCTTCGGCTACGCGTGCAGAACGTAGCTTATGGGTAATGCTGCAAAGCCAATCATCCGCATCGAGAGGCTCGACTGAATGATGGAAGGTTGGTGGAGTCAGCTTGATGAAATCATTGAGAGACACCAAGTCGTTCCTCTAGGAACGTGCAGTATTCTGCTTGATGTGTTCTAACAACTGGTTGGTCTCGCGTTTATTCCTTTCTGCCTCCAACATGACTTCAGCCAAAGAAGGTGGATGGGGCAGATTCCCATCCCTAGCTCCACTGGCTTCACCCTGCTCCTGAACAGCAGGGGTGCTTCGGGTGTTCACCATCCTAGGAAATCAAAACAACGGTTTAGACAAGGATGGCAAAACCATGGCATAAGAATACAAAATGTAATGGATGACACAGAATGCAGAGATGTTCATTCGTACGACATGGTAATACAGAATCTGCCATATATATATATATATATATATATATACCATCGGTCATACACAGCATACATAGTTTAGTACAAGCCCAGGCTCAAGTACAACTATGGTGAGGAACATTACATCTCATCAGAGGCATTCCAAGCTCCTATACATTATTTTTTCTACACCTCCGAAATTCAGTACACACTAAGTCATATTCCACCAGACGCACAGGTCTATGGAAATACAACTGTTACAATACTAGGAAACTACTACCAACTCAGATGTCTCCGTAGTAATCTTCATAGAGATTACCACCATATCCTGGGAGCTGAACATGATCATCTGGAAACAGTCGGTTCTGTGGAGCTTGCGGTCCATAAGGACTCGGATGTGGCATTGGTCCAACAAACGGTGGCAGACGGGGTCCACGGGGAGGGGTGATGCCTCCTACATCACGCCAGTCGATACGATCTAGCAGACCAGACCGCACGGGGTACAAATCCCTCATGTCCATAGAACCATCCTGCACGGCAGGTGCAAACCGTGTCAGAGTGGCCCAGTGATCAGCTTGACTGTTGAAAAGCTCCATTTGCAAGGCATGATTCTCACAGTCCTTGTCCTCAAGCATCTCTGTGGTGGTGCGGAGAAGTGAATCCTCATGGGAGGAGTCAGCGTAGAGAGCCTGGTAGTAACCTTCTGCACCAGGAGTGATGCTGGCATATAGTGGAACTCAGTGTTCCGAAGCAAAGGAAGTCTAGCTCGCATGATGGTCATCATCGAGTAAGTTGCGTCCTGTACGGACATCTCGATGGTAATCCCAAGTCCATATGAACAATGGAGGGATTCAGTAGCTTCAGGATAGGAAGGGTATATCCTGACTGTGCAAAGATATTGGCTCTGGTTGAAATCTCGATAGTGCTCCTCAATGGTATATTCAGGATACCATCGATAGCCCGCCTCGGTCATCACACGGACTAGCATGGCCGTGTGACCAGGTACATCGAGGCATCAAGTCAAAGGAACCACTTGATTCTGGGTGCGAGTGGCCATCTGAAAGCAGGAAATAATGCAAAGGCATTAGAATTTTCTAGGGGAAATCGGACAGCATAACGGCTGTAAATGCTCAGAAAAAGATTTGAGACATTCACAACAGTTAGCAAAACCACTCAACAACATCATATCAAGGTTCTGGTTCAAGTAACAACATACTAAAAGTAGTAGAACTGAACTGAGGCCTGAAACCAACAATCCTAAGATTCTACGGATTAGTAACACGTGAACCTGATAGAAGATGAGATCCTAGTCCTTAACCCACGTAGAAAGAGAAGAGGATGACTCATATCAGAGGGCATAAGGTAAAGGAGTAAAAAGAGCCTTACGTCCCTCCCACAACCAATTCCCCTACATATAACTAAAGCATTTCTAGACTCAACATCGACCAGTTTGGCTTGACGAACCTACAGGCAGCCCGTCTCTGATGCTAACGCTGTCAGGAGCCCGATTCCAAGTCACACTGATCTAGCCTGTAACACCTCATATCACTTTGCGGCCTCACGCACGGTATTCCCATGGGTGTTGCCTTACCATGGCCCGGGACCGTTTGCGCGTTTTGTCTCATGTATATGATAGTGTCGCTAGCATCCATATGACAGAGAACCCGAGCCGACATGACTAGTCGTGAGCCCAAAGTGGCACTAACTTATAGGGACATGCATACATGAATCAACCTCGAGCATGTCGGTTAGCAGCTTATGAATCCGGGCTGTAGCAACTGGGCTAACAGGACTCCGGGAACCCGGGATGTAGCAGGCTAACAGGACTCCGGATATCTCCACGTGACATTTCCCCGAAGGGATAGACACAGGAACGAAGTGAATCACATGTCGGCCAGTCAAGTGTTCCGGAGCAGTAGTGCGCTGGGCTAGCAGGACTCCGGTGAACCGGGCTGTAGCGGACTACTATGGCTCATGGAAGCACAAGACTACCTTTCCCTATAAGAGAGGCTACCAAGGATAAACAACTAGATTGTCGGATCCAACACATACTGAGCATTTCAAACATACACATAATATGCTCGATATGTGTAAATACAACATGGAATCACAACAAAACTCTACAACTCAAAGTACTTTATTTAGAAGGCTCAAGAGATCCTTACATAATATGTTCATACAGGTAGGGGTCACACGACCCGACACTCAAGTCATACAAACATACAAGCACATGCAGAAGCAAACTTTTTTGAGTACAAACAACTAGAAAGCAAGAAGGCTTGACGAAGCATGTCTATATACAAGGCCCTTCATGGCTCGAGATCACCGCCTGGATGGCAAGTCACTCATAAACATCGAGATCTACATAGAACCCATCGGAGGGGCGGTGTTCTCTTCTGCAACAGTAGTTAAGCAAACATGAGTACAAAGGTACTCAACAAGTCTTACAACAGATCCTACTATACATGCAACATTCTCAAGAAGGATAGTGGGGTTATTGCAGCAAGCTAGCTTTGACTCTTGGCTAAGCTATCCTATGAGACAACAACTTGTAAATGTTTTGTGCACATGAGTCCACTACTCACCACAAAAATACACTACCGTGGATCCTCCTCCATCATCCTACGGAAGGGCCATCCACGACATTCACACTTGTCTTGAGGCTTTTAGGAGTATCCATTTACTTGTCTATGAACAGTATAGGCAACCAAGCAGTCCTTTACCACGGACGCGACTATTCGAATAGATGATGTTAACCCTATAGGGGTGTACTTCTTCATACACGCTCTCACCACTTATCGTCGTTTACATGACATGTACTAGGCATCCTTCAAGCAAAAGCCCAACGAGGGTGTCGGCCACGGCCTACCTAAACACTCAAGTCTCTAGTCCAGGTTTATCGCCTATCCAGGTTCCATCCACAGGGAGTCCGGCCGAGGTTTCCACATACAGCTCCGAACGATGTGTACAGGGTTCCGAGACACCAAACAGGCGCCCGGCATGCTGGCCACGGTGTATCTATCGCATCATAGCCCACCCCTAGGGTCAGCGCTTTGCACGGCTGCCAACACATATCCTATAATCACCAGAAACTAGTTGCAACTCCTGGACAGAGAACTAGGGTGGTTAAGAAGCCGAGAGGGTCCATTGGTTTCGGGCCCAATGCATGGTAGTAGCTGGTTCTTAAATCACACATACAGATCTCGGTGCTTAAGGACGGTTCCAATGAAACAACCAACCATGTACTCCTACATGGCCTCTCATTGATACCTTTACCAAATTGTGTTCAACACATCGCTCACATTACTGACATAATCATTTCACTCTAGCTCATCACCCAGATGAACCAGACCTGACACAACTCTAAGCATAACAGGCATAGCAAGGTAGGAAACACAGACATGGATCAATCAACTCCTACACATGCTAGTGGGTTTCATCTAGTTACTGTGGCAATGACAGGTCATGCAGAGGAAATGGGTTCAACTACCGCAGCACACAGCAGTTTGAAACGTTGTTGTCTTAATGCAGTAAATGAGAGCAGGAGCGAGAACATGGGATTGTATCGATATGATCAATGGGGCTGCTTGCCTGATGGAGTGGTAGTAGGGTACTGCCGTTCAGTCGGATATTCGTAGGTATCCTTGGAGGCAGAACTGATACGTCTCTAACGTATCTATAATTTTTTATTGTTCCATGCTATTATATTGCCAACCTTGGATGTTTTATATGCATTTATATGCTATTTTATATGATTTTTGGGACTAACCTATTAACCTAGAGCCTAGTGTCAGTTTCTGTTTTTACCTTGTTTTAGAGTATCACAGAAAAGGAAAATCAAATGGAGTCCAATTGACCTGAAACTTCACGGAACTTATTTTTGGACCAGAAGAAGCCCACGGAGTATCGGAGTTGGACCAGGAGAGTCCCGGGCTGCCCACGAGGGTGGGGGCGCGCCCACCCCCCTGAGCATGCCCCCTGCCTCGTGGACAGCCCGGAGGTCCACCGACATACTTCTTCCTCCCATATATACCCATATACCCTAAAAATTTCGGGGAGCACAATAGATCGGGAGTTCTGCCGCCAGAAGCCTCCGTAGGCACCGAAAACCAATCTAGACCCGTCCCGGCACCCTGCCGGAGGGGGAATCCCTCTCCGGTGGCCATCTTCATCTTCCCGGTGCTCTCCATGACGAGGAGGGAGTAGTTCTCCCTTGGGGCTGAGGGTATGTACCAGTAGCTATGTGTTTGATCTCTCTCTCTCTCTCTCTCTCTCTCTCGTGTTCTTGAGGTGGTACGATCTTGATGTATCGCGAGCTTTGCTATTATAGTTGGATCTTATGATGTTTCTCCCCCTCTACTATCTTGTAATGGATTGAGTTTTCCCTTTGAAGTTATCTTATCGGATTGAGTCTTTAAGGATTTGAGAACACTTGATGTATGTCTTGCGTGGGATACCCGTGGTGACAATGGGGTATTCTATTGACCCACTTGATGTATGTTTTGGTGATCAACTTGCGGGTTCCGCCCATGAACCTATGCATAGGGGTTGGCACACGTTTTCGTCTTGACTCTCCTGTAGAAACCTTGGGGCACTCTTTGAGGTCCTATGTGCTGGTTGAATAGATGAATCTGAGATTGTGTGATGCATATCGTATAATCATACCCACGGATACTTGAGGTGACATTGGAGTATCTAGGTGACATTAGGGTTTTGGTTGATTTGTGTCTTAAGGTGTTATTCTAGTACGAACTCTAGGGCTGTTTGTGACACTGATAGGAATAGCCCAACGGATTGATTGGAAAGAATAACTTTGAGGTGGTTTCGTACCCTACCATAATCTCTTCGTTTGTTCTCCGCTATAAGTGGCTTTGGAGTGACTCTTTGTTGCATGTTGAGGGATAGTTATGTGATCCAATTATGTTATTATTGTTGAGAGAACTTGCACTAGTGAAAGTATGAACCCTAGGCCTTGTTTCCTAGCATTGCAATACCATTTGTGCTCACTTTTATCATTAGTTACCTTGCTGTTTTTATAATTTCAGATTACAAAAACCATTATCTACTATCCATATACCACTTGTATCACCATCTCTTCGCCAAACTAGTGCACCTATACAATTTACCATTATATTGGGTGTGTTGGGGACACAAGAGACTCTTTGTTTTTTGGTTGCAGGGTTGCTTGAGAGAGACCATCTTCATCCTACGCATCCCACGGATTGATAAACCTCAGGTCATCCACTTGAGGAAAATTTCCTACTGTCCTACAAACCTCTGCACTTGGAGGCCCAACAACATCTACAAGAAGAAGGTTGTGTAGTAGACATCAAGCTCTTTTCCGGCGCCGTTGCCGGGGAGGTTAGCGCTTGAAGGTATATCTTTAGATCTTGCAATCGAGCCTTTTAGTTTCTTGTTTTAGCACTAGTTTAGTTTATAAAAGAAAACTACAAAAAATATGGAATTAAGTTTGCCTCATACGCTTCATCTTTTTAATATCTTTCGTGAGTATGATGGAAAAGAAAATTGTGCCAAAGTGTTAGAAGAAGAATGAATTAAAATGTTTGGCACTAAATCTTTGAATGATGAGCATGATTGCAATTTTGTTAGTATGAACTCCTTGAATATCCATAGTACTAATGATGATTGCACTAGTTATGATGAAAATGTCTCCCATAAACATGTCAATTTTTGTGGAGTGCATTGGGTTTGCAAGTACACACCAAATAGGGAAGATAGATATTGCAAGAGGCATAAGCATTTAGAAACTAAATTGTTGCAAGAAAGGCTAGATGTTTGTGCTGAAAATTTAAATTTTCTTAGCCGTACCTGTGAACTTTGCAATGAACGTGATCATTTCAGTACCCAATGCAAATTGTTTCATGATCGTATCGTGTCCAAAAATTGTGATGACTTGATTTCTCTTGCACATCATAATGAACTTAGTTTGCTCTTGGGTTATGAAGAAATGAAACGTATAACTAAGGTTATTTCAGAATTTTCCCTTTATAGAGTTCTTAATTTTGATCTAGAAGAAATTTATATGTATTGTGCGGTGAATTGCATTGAAAACCCTTATATTGCCAATTACATAAAGAAAAGAAAACAAATAGAGGATGAAGAGAATACTAATGAAAGGGAAGAGACTTCCCAATATCCTCCTATTATTTCTTATGAAGAATCAGGTAATGAGGAGGAGCCTTCTATTCAACCAATCTCATTAATAAGGAGCTCCAAAAAGAGGATTGAACCCACACATGATGTGGTGAAAAAGAAGAAAAGAAAAAGGAAGAGAGGTAAAAATATATCTCTCCCAAATAATGCTGCTCCTATTACTGTTGTGCCTCATGAAAATATAATTGTGGAAGATGATGCACTTGATGATGATCTCGTTATGCCTATTGCTTGTTGTGATGATTGTGATTGGGAAGATAATGATACTTCTTATGATCTTGAAAATCTTTTTGGCACTTGCTTGGAAGAATATGATAATTGCAATACTATTGGTGCTATCCATACTATCAATGATGAGAGTGATTATGCTTATGATATGAAAAGGCCCAAGCTTGGGGATGCTATGTTTGAAGAAGATGATGTTTTCGAGAATATATTTGCTGCAATTAATGTTTGTCCCAAGCTTGGGGATGCTACGTTTAATGCAGATGATATTTTTTGTCCCCCAAGTTTTGATAAGCAAATTTATAATGATGATAACATACCTCCTACTTATCACGATTATATTGATGAAATTGGATTTGGAGAGGTCATGACTTTATTTAGTAATGATTCCACTATCTTGGAAGAGGTTTCAATTGATTATCATGAGAACAAAGTTGCTACTTATGATAATTATTGTGATGATACATATGCTACAAAAAGTAGTGATGATTATATTTATAAAACTTGTCATGATTATGATTACCCTTTTTCTGAACATTACTCTTTTAATGTGGAAACAATTTATAGTATTCGAGTCTCTTATGATACTCCCACTATTCCGAAGGAGAAGAATTTTGCTTATGCGGAGAGTAGTAAATTTTCTATGCCTGTAGATCATGAAAAGAATGCTTTAGGTGCTGGTTATATTGTTGAATTCATTCAGGATGCTACTGAAAATTATTATGAGGGAGGAATATATGCTTGTAGGAATTGCAATAATATCAAGTTTCCTCTCTATGTGCTTAAAGTTTCAAAGTTATGCTTGTTTTGCCTTCCTATGATAGTCGATTATTGTTCCCATAAGCCACAACCTTGTGTGGGGAGTCGTGGATAGGGCCGTTGGCTTGGGCTTGGCATCCCGGTCGTCCTCCTCGCCCATGGAGCCGAGTGCCTGCTGCACCAAATCAAGCAGGAAAATAAATATCATATTATTCCATGGTCAGACATCCAATCAAGTGGCAAAAGAAATAAATAAAGAAGATCACATGAAGATTCTAAGCAAAAGAACAACTTATTTGTAAAACCCTCCATTAATTTAATCTAGTTTTGTTTCAACCAAGCAGCAACTTGATCATGGTTTACTATTTATTTATCCTGGACCGAACTAGTAGATTTGATGAACAATGGCTGAATAAGAAAACTACTACTATAAGTCTAGTCCCTAGAACCAACAAATATTAAGCATCGATCCCATGGTCTGCAAGGGTCAAAGTAAAGAGCAATTCCTACTGTACCAGATTAGATTGTTTACTCAATAAATAAACCTAAAATTTAATCTATAAGCAAGCAACATCGAAATCATTAAATAAAAACCTCAAGAGGAGCAACCCGCAAAAAAGATGCATTCAGTTTGATATATCAATGTAAACAAGACAAACAACGCTTAAACAATGAAAACAGAAGCAAGAAAGAATAATTGATGTTGATGTGGCTTGCATGTGACTCCATTTTCGGTTGCGACATCGACTAGAACATCTTAGGCAAAGAGGGATCACAAGTCCAGAGCAAAATAAGATAAATGCATTTACTCACAATTCCTAGTTCCTTACCAAACAACAATAACAAGATAGTCAGGCCACTTGCATCAGACCATAAACTGGCCAGAATTAATGCGATGATACAGAAAATGTAGAGGGAGGAGAGTTGTTGTTTATTACCACCATTGATTGTTGTTGTTGTAGTTGATCAAAAGGGTGACTTGGTTGCTTCCTAATCTCGATACTGATCCAGTTCCAACCGACCTCCTGCCAGGAGCTGGACTAGAGGGATTCCAGCTCTACCTACAAACCAGGGATATTAATTGGCAATATAAAACATGTATCTATCTAATTCGCAGCAAGGAAATCAATCAACTAAAAGAGAGTCATGTCCTGAATATTAATTGGTAACCAAGATCCAACCACCAGAATAATGGCATGCCAGGATGCCAAAAACTATTAGTTCAACAAGGAGAATATATCAAGGGAAAATCCAAAAAGAAGAAACAAGGCTTGCCGCTGGTCTATCCACAAAGTACCTGGGATAGATATATGCTAGCAGCTAGCATTCTTGCTGGAATAATATTCGCATGTATGTGCTTGCAAACTAAACCATACATTTTCTGCTAGCTGCCATGATTAAGGCCCGGGATTTGATACTATTTGCATAATCACGGTGCTGTTATACAAATATAAATATAGAAACCAAATACTCAATGTTCTTCCATAACCCGGATTTACTATCATCATATTGTGCCCTTACTTATTATCAGTTTTGATAGAAACTAGGTATTATGACAGTCTAATGCATCCAATGTTTATAATGACATTACAAATTGTACCATTAAGCAGCTTAGGAGGACTGTCCTCTATTCCTGTAATAGAACCGACGTAAATTCTTGACTTGCCTCCACCACCTACATATGAAGATTAACTAATTGTTAGTACATTACTGACAAATGTTCTCTCTTGGATAGACGCATCACTACATGTGTACATAATTAGGACATACATATCACATTTGTTACTTCATAGACCCACACATAATCAGATTTAGCTACAAGGCTTTGAAAGCCGGCATCCTTGCAATAAGAAAAAAATAAATGAAAAATAAAATATGCCACTCACAAAGGGAAACGTAATTACAATTCTAACAGAAGAATGACACGCATCCCTCTCCTTTGTAATGGCTCGGCCAGGAAATTGTTACATGTTACAAATTTGTGGATGATGCACGCACAAGAACAACCATGGATTTATTTAACTACTGGAACAGGCCAACCGATTCATGGTTGGATCTGTTTAGTTACCTGCACATACTAGAAAACCACTGACACAGCTTACCTATAGCAACTAGATCTGGAGGTGGGGCAAGGAAGGGGCGACGAGAAACCACTCACATACCAGAAGCTTACCTCTTGAAATCTGTAGGCAGGACGGAGGGAAGAAAATCAGCCGAAACAGAGGTCGCATGTGGAGAAAAATCGGCAGTGGATCCTCGGCGGCGGTTGATGGCGCTACCGCTCCTCGGCGTGGCGGACGGAGCTGCTGCTCCTGGGCGGATGGTGCCCTGCGGGGAGAGAGGCCAGGGTCGGAAATGATGTGACACGAGGGGACCAGAGGACGGGCGGCAGCGCGCAGATCAGGGGCGGCGGCGCAGTTGAGTTAGGTTTAGGTCGGGGGCGGCGGCGCAATCGAGTAGAGAGAGGGGGAGGGGGATTGGGGACTGGACAGGTGTGTTTTTTATTTTTATTTTGCTGGTCTGGTTCGACTCGCGTCTTTTCCATCGCGCGCGCATGGCTCTCTTTCCGCGCCTTATTCTTCGGATGTGGGTGGAAGGAAACTACCCCGACACCTTTTCTGTTCCTACGAATCACCGACACACAAACAATTAGTAAAGATGGTAACTGTCGACATAAATTACGTCAGTGCTCTAGTGGTGCTACAGCGACGGATAATGTGCCAATGAGGTTATATAACACTGTCATACTATGTGTCGGTATAGTTTGGGGCAAAAGAACTGTCGGTGATGCTCACTTTTACCAACATATGCATGTCGTCTTTGTGGTTTCGTGGTGTAGTGAATGCGCAAGATAAGAATGAGTGATATGGATGGCGTTCATAGGGAGACCGGAGCGGATGCATAGTGGTGTATTGATTCATGAATATGTGGACTCGTGTGCGCCACCCCAAAAGATTTACTTGCAGTCATAGTTCAGGAGAGCCACTTAGTCAAAGTTGGCTTGCTGCAGTTAAACTCCACCACCCCCCTTTGTTGATACTGATGCATATGTAGCTAGTTCTAATG
This sequence comes from Triticum urartu, assembly GCF_056163025.1. Lineage (NCBI taxonomy): Eukaryota > Viridiplantae > Streptophyta > Magnoliopsida > Poales > Poaceae > Triticum > Triticum urartu. The sequence continues at coordinate 318,157,731 of NC_141875.1, read as the reverse complement.
TAAGTCTTGCTGGGTACATTTGTATTCACGTTTGCTTAATTTATTTATTTTCAGAGAGACTTCAGTCTCACTGGTAGTTCCGTGTGGACTTCGACATTTAGCTCGTTACCTTAGCTACAATCTTGTACCCTTGGGAGGGTCTTGTAGATAGTCAGGCTTCTCAGCCTTTTTCATTTGTAGTTGTCTGTACTCAGACAAGTTAAGCTTCCGCATGTGCTTATTGCTTGTATGATTTGAATGTTGGGTCATCAGACCCATGTTTGTAATATTTGGCTCCTCGGAGCCTAATGAATAAATACTTTGAGTCGTAGAGTTTTGTTTTGATGCCATGTTGTATTTGCACATATCGAGCATATTGTGTGTATGTTATTGAAATGCTTGGTATGTGTGGGATCCGACAACCTAGTTGTTTATCCTTGGTAGCCTCTCTTACCGGGAAATGTCTCCTAGTGCTTCCACTGAGCCATGGTAGCTTGCTACTTCCCCGGAACACTTTGGCTGGCCGACATGTGTCCTTCTTCATTCGTGTGTCTGTCCCTTCGGGGAAATGTCATGCGTTGTCCCTTTAAGTCCTTGTAGCTTGCTACAACTTGGGTTGATGACCGACACGTTCATTGTCGGGTCATGTATGCCTGTCCCTGTAAGTTAGTGCCACTTTGGATTCACGACTAGTCATGTCGCCCTAGGTTCTCTGTCATATGGATGCTAGCGACACTATCATAAACGTGAGCCAAAAGGCGCAAACGGTGTAACACCCACGATGCGGCTATATATCCCACATGTCGGAGCATGACTTAGAGGCATAACCGCATTGTAGGCATGTCGCAAGAGGGGTAATCTTTACACATCCCATGTACTGAATAAGAAAGGGATAAAGAGTTAGCTTACAATCGCCACTTCACACAATACATGAATATAGCATTACATCATCCATAATACAATCAAGGTCCGACTACGGAACCAAAATAAAGAAAGACAACCCCTAATGCTAGATCCCCGATCGCCCCGACTGGGCTCCACTACTAATCAACTAGAAACGAAACAACACAACGAACACGATCTTCATCGAGCTCCCACTTGAGCTGGGTTGCGTCACCTGCACTGGTATCATCAGCACCTGCAACTGGTTGGAAGTATCTGTGAGTCACGAGGACTCAGTAATCTCACACCCGCGAGATCAAGACTATTTAAGCTTATGGGTAGGAAAGGGTAGTGAGGTGGAGCTGCAGCAAGCACTAGCATATATGGAAGCTAACTTACGCAAATAAGAGCGAGAAGAGAAGCAAAGCACGGCCGTGAACTAGAAGTGATCCAGAAGTGATCCTGAAACTACTTACGTTCAAGCATAACACAAGAACCATGTTCACTTCCCGGACTCCACCCGAAAGAGACCATCACGGTTACACACGCGGTTGATGCATTTTAATTAAGTCAAGCGTCAAGTTCTCTACAACCGGATATGAAGAAATTCCCATCTGCCCATAACCGCGGGCACGGCTTTCGAAAGTTCAAAACCCTGCAGGGGTGTCCCAACTTAGCCCATCACAAGCTCTCACGGTCAACGAAGGATATTCCTTCTCCCAGGACGACCCGATCAGACTCGGAATCCCGGTTATAGGACATTTCGACAATGGTAAAACAAGACCAGCAAGACCACCCGCTGTGCCGACAAATCCCGATAGGAGCTGCACATATCTCGTTCCCAGGGCACACCGGATAAGCTAAGCGTACAGGAGCCAACGTAACCCAAGTTGCCAAGGGACGGCCCTGCACGGTGCTCTAGTTTGGACCAACACTCAAAGGAGCACTGGCCCGGGGGTTTAAAATAAAGATGACCCTCGGGAGCGCGACTCCCAAGGGAAAAAGGCTTAGGTGGCAAATGGTAAAAACAAGGTTGGGCCTTGCTGGAGGAGTTTTATTCAAAGCGAACTGTCAAGGGGTTCCCATTACAACCCAACCGCGTAAGGAACACAAAATCAAGGAACATAACACCAGTATGACGGAAACTAGGGCGGCATGAGTGGAACAAAACACCAGGCATAAGGCCGAGCCTTCCACCCTTTACCAAGTATATAGCCGCATTAATTAAAATAAGAGATATTGTGATATCCCAAAAAATATCCATGTTCCAACAAGGAACAAACTCCATCTTCACCTGCAAATAACAACGCTATAAGAGGGGCTGAGCAAAGCGGTAACATAGCCAAACAACGGTTTGCTAGGAAAGGTGGGTTAGAGGCTTGACATGGCAATATGGGAGGCATGATATAGCAAGTGGTAGGTATCGCGGCATAGTAATAGAGCGAGCAACTAGCAAGCAAAGAGAGAAGGGATTTCGAGGGTATGGTCATCTTGCCTGAGATCCCGCAAGGAAGAAGAACGAGTCCATGAAGAAGACAAACGGATGTAGTCGAACGGATCCTCACAAATGCGACGTTATTGGAACTAACCCGAAGAAGCAACACCGGAAAGAAGCAAACAACATAGTAAACAACCAACACATAAGCATGGCATGATGCACAACCAAGTATGATGCATGTCCGGCTTAATGAGGCATGGCATGGCAAAGTGCACAAACAATACTACAAATTAAGTGGAGCTCAATATGCAACGAGTTGCATATTGACGGAACACCACATGTATTATTTAGTTCTCTCTCGTTTATGTACCCAACAATATTAAATGTTGATTAACAAGGCAAGGGGTGAAGCACAACAAAACTACCTATCTAGGCAAGTTTAAATGAGGCCGGAAACAACGAACAACAATTCCGGTAAAACACGATAAGCATATTTTCAGGTTTGGTACTGTTCTGCCCTAAATCATATTTTAGAGTTGTTAAACATGCAAAGTAATGCCACCATGTTAAACTAGGCATTTTTCTACCCCATTAACATATAAAGTTTATTAAATTCCGAGTTACGGTTATTTAGTTATGAATTAAAGCATTTTATCATGGCAATTAAGCAAATTAAGGTAAACATCATTTTAGACATTTTAAACATGATTGAAAATGGCATATTATGAAACTACACAAAATTCTAAGCAACTTTCATATATAGAGTTTTTACATGTGATGCTTAGTTTGTGAATTCAGATATGCATGAAGTTCAAGGGGGTTTTGTAAAACTAGAAAACTCTGGATAATTGGACAAAATCGCAGGCAAGAAAAAAAACACACTGGGCCAAAAGTGGTTGGCCCAATAGTGCACAGGGAAAAAGTGTGGGGCTGCTCACATCGGGCCGTGGGCCGGTCGGGAGATGCTGGAGAAGGGGCACGTTGGGCCGGCCTGCCTGCAGCCCACGCGAGCGCTGGAGCTGGGCCAGTTGCTGGACCTCGCGCGAGACACGACCCAGGCGTGGGTTGCTGGGGTCAACGCGACGATGAGGGATCGCTCATCCTCTGTTCAGAGGAGGACGGGGCAGAAGGTAGGGGCGATGCAGGGAAGCAGAGGCGTGGTGGTCTCGATGGGCAGCGGGTGGTCTCAGCAGGCTCTTTGAGTCTGGGTGAAGCTTTCCGCAAGATGTCATGGCGCTTCTCCATGTATCCCAGCCATCCACTGGTTGCTCCAGGGTGCCCGTCAACCGTCCTTCACCCAGTAGTGTGTATTGAATTCTTGTCTCGAGTCTTGAAATCTTGAAGTCTTGAAAGTCCTGAAGATGCAGTCCTTGCCGATGCCATCATGAATTTTTCATCATTGACATAGAGTCCTCCATTCTCACACCACTCTCAAACACTCATACCAACCCCATCTACTATAGCGTAGCATTGAAACTAAACAACGTCCCGGCTTGGTAAGAGTGAGATGGGTTCCTACCTCATGCATTCTACTCAACTACAAGATTCAATAACACTACTGGAGGGATTGTGTAATATCTGGGACTTTGCAAATGTTCATGATGTGTTCCACGTCTCTCAACTTCGGAAGTGCTTCAAGACTCCTGACCGCACAGTCAACTTCGAGGACATTGAGCTCCAAGAAGATCTCTCCTATCATGAGCACCCAGTTGCTATTCTTGAAGAGACTGAACGCAAGACTCGCAACAAGTCAATCGAATTTCTCAAAGTCAAGTGGTCTCACCATTCCGACCGTGAAGCTACCTGGGAACGCGAGGATCACCTCTGTTAAGAGTACCCGGCGTTCTTTCAGTCCTAGATCTCGGGGCGAGATATTTTCGTAGTGGTGGAGTGTTGTAACGCCCCAGATATGACTTTCCTAATTTGTACTCCAACTCTTGCCGTTTCCGGCATTAAGTTATATTTATGTCTCGGGTTCGGGTCTTTGTCTTCGTGTGTTGTTTTCGTTTTCATGCATCTCATATCATGTCATCATGTGCATTGCATTCGCATACGTGTTCATCTCATGCATCCGAGCATTTTCCCCGTTGTCCGTTTTGCATTCCGGCGCTTCGTTCTCCTCCGGTGGTCAATTCTAGCTTTCTTTCGTGTGTGGGGATTAAACATTTCCGGATTGGACCGAGACTTGCCAAGCGGCCTTGGTTTACTACCGGTAGACCGCCTGTCAAGTTTCGTACCATTTGGACTTCGTTTGATACTCCAACGGTTAACCGAGGGACCGAAAAGGCCTCGTGTGTGTTGCAGCCTAACACCCCTCCAATTTGGCCCAAAACCCACCAAACTCAGCTCCATCATCTAGAGCGTTCGATCACGATCGCGTGGCCGAAAACCGCACCTCATTTGGACTCTCCTAGCTCCACTTATGCCTATATATACACCCCCCTAAAAATTCACGGATCTCCCCTTCCTCTAACCCTTGATCTCAGCACCGCGCCGCGCCGGACAATTAGTCCACCGACGGACGCGTCCGGTCCTCCCCGCCGCCGCCACGTGTCGCCGCCCCGTTGGCTGCGCCCGCCGCCGCCGCCGCGGGCCGGGGAGCCCGGATCCGGCCCCCGCGGCCCGTTCCTCCGCCGCCCAGCGCCCGCTTCTCCTCCGTCCCTCGTCCCCGACGCCGGTGCCGGCCGCCTCCGCCGCGCAGCTCGCCGGCAGGAGCAAGCTCCGCCCCGCCGCCTCCTCCACCACGGGCCACCGTCGCCGCCGACCCCGCGGGTCTTCTTCACCGACGCCGGCCGCCACCACCAGCGCCGCCCGCGACCTCGCCGCCTCCTCCTCTCCCCGCGGCGAGCTCCGGTCGCCTCGGCTTCCAAGTCCAGCGACGAACTCCGGCGGCCCCGAGCTGCTACAGTGCAACCAGATCTAGATCCAAAACATCTCCACGGTTGACTTTTTCCCTCTCCCCCTAATTTTTGTGCTAACTTTGACCGATGATATCTCCGCATCCGTAACTTCGTTTTGGACATATAGTATATCAAAATGTTCGTCTTGACGAGTACATCATTTCATTACATTGCATCATTTTCATTCGAGTTCATCTTCATGCCCGAAATGCTGCTAGAAGGAGGCTTCGTGAGTTAAATGTCAGATCCGTTAGTTCATCCTAGACTTTTGTCATTTTTGCCATGATTGATGTGTGCATGATATGCCTGTGAGTCCTTGATATGATTTGTTAAGCATTTTGTCTTCTTTCCAGAGGTGCAACCCATGCATTTTTAGGATGTGTGTGGTGACTTGTGCAAGCATGCAAAGAGAGGCACCCGGGAAATCTGTTTTCAGGGACTTAGTGGATTTCACTAAGTCTGGGATTATTTAGTTCATGATGCCATATGTTCAGCTTGTTTCCTAATGATCCGTGCCTCTTTTGAGTATGATCAGAAAGGGACTTTTGTTAATCTTGTTATGCTCTATCCATCCATGTCTTCACTTGCTCGTTTGGTGCAGCCTAGCTTGATTCAATCGAGCTCTACTTTTGCATCGTTGTGTATTTGGGCAGATCGTTAACTCTTGCGATTTTGCCGGAGTTATTATACTTGATCCATGCATGCTATGCCATTGTTCTTGCCATGTATAGCTAGAATTTTGTGCCTTCTTAATGGATGTATACTTTCCTTGCCATGACTTGCACCGTAGTGAGTGCACCGAGCTCGTTTACATGCCTTCGTGAGTTAAATTTCCGCATGTCTCAGTTTTCACTAAGTCTGAAAACTGATTGTGTGTCATCTATGTTCGTGTGCTCGTTAGAGTATCTTGTGAACCCTTTTGGCCCCAGGTCAATTTGGGTCTTTTGTTAAGCTTGTTGAGTAGCTCCATGCCATGTTCTTACTTTTCATAATCAGGGCTTGTATCATGTTGTTTTGCTGCTCCGAAGAGAGCATCGTGATCTGAAATTTCAGACTAGTGTTAATTTCACTGTCTGAAATCTATTTTGCTTATTCGTTTTTGCCATGCTTGTTTGGACCTCATAATGGATGAATTGGCCGTGTCTTAGTGCTAGTGTTTTGTTAAGCATCTTTATTAAATACCTTCCATGTCTTTTGTTGTCATGTTTGGTGGCTGTAGCATGTTCATTTCATTACATTTAGATGCCTACTTGCTGTAAATCGCAGACCGGTGTCATATCTTAAAACGCTTGCCATTTCCAAACCGTAACTCCGATTCCAATGATCTTTATATCGCTTTCAAGCGATTTCTTCCCCTCTATCCAGTGGCACACTTGGTTCTCCAAGTTGAGGCCAGGTTCATGCATTTCCTGTCACGTCTTGCATTTTGCATCCCGCCTCGCATCCCGCATAGCATGTCATCTTTGCATCTTATTGCTTGTCCTTGCACGTGGTTGATTGTATCCTTGTTGCTTGTTTGTGTTGTTTGGGTAGAGCCGAGAGACGAGTTCGCTAACGAGGAGCCCGTTGAGTGTGCTTTTGAGGATCCAGTCAACTCTGACAGCTTTGCAGGCAAGATGATCATACCCTCGAAATCACTACTATCTTTGCTATGCTAGTTTGCTCGCTCTTGCTATGCCAATGCTACGATGCCTACCTTTTGCTTGTCAGCCTCCCAATTTCCATGTTGAACTTCTAACCCACCATGTCCTAGCAAACCGTTGATTGGCTATGTTACCGCTTTGCTCAGCCCTTCTTATAGCGTTGCTAGTTGCAGGTGAAGATTGGAGCCGTTCCTTGTTGGAACATTTACTTTCTTGTTGGGATATCACTATATTGCTATGTTATCTTAATGCACCTATATACTTGGTAAAGGGTGGAAGGCTCGGCCTCTCGCCTAGTGTTTTGTTCCACTCTTGCCGCCCTAGTTTCCGTCATATCGGTGTTATGTTCCCGGATTTTGCGTTCCTCACGCGGTTGGGTTATAATGGGAACCCCTTGACAGTCCGCCTTGAATAAAACTCCTCCAGCAATGCCCAACCTTGGTTTTACCATTTGCCACCTAGCCCCTTTTCCCTTGGGTTTCGCGGACTCAAGGGTCATCTTTATTTTAACCCCCCCGGGCCAGTGCTCCTCTGAGCGTTGGTCCAACCTAGAGCACCGTGCGGGGCCGTCCCTTGGCAACTTGGGTTACGTTGGCTCCCGTACGCTTAGCTTATCTGGTGTGCCCTGAGAACGAGATATGTGCAGCTCCTATCGGGATTTGTCGGCACAGCGGGTGGTGTTGCTGGACTTGTTTTACCATTGTCGGAGTTGTTTTGTTGTACCGGGATACCGAGTCTGATCGGAATGTCTCGGGTGGAGGTCTTTTCCTTCGTTGACCGTGAGAGCTTGTCATGGGCTAAGTTGGGACTCCCCTACAGGGGTTGAACTATCGAAAGCCGTGCCCGCGGTTATGGGCAGATGGGAATTTGTTAATGTCCGGTTGTAGATAACTTGAACTAAACTTAATTAAAATGAATCAACCGTGTGTGTAACCGTGATGGCCCTTTCTCGGCGGAGTCCAGGAAGTGGACACGGTGTTGGAGTTATGCTTGCGCATGTTGCTCTTCTAGATTCTCGCTCGCGCTTTTCCTCCTCTTCTCGCTTTCTTTTGCGTATAAGTTAGCCACCATATATGCTAGTCGCTTGCTGCAGCTCCACTTATATTGCCTTATCCCTCCTATAAGCTTAAATAGTCTTGATCGCGAGGGTGCGAGATTGCTGAGTCCCTGTGGCTCACAGATACTATAACTCCAGATGCAGGTCCAGGTGTTTCCGCTCCAGGTGACGATTACGAGCTCAAGTGGGAGTTCGATGAGGATTCTCAGCGTTACTATGTGTCGTTCCCGGATGATCAGTAGTGGTGCCTAGTTGGGGTTCGATTCAGGGCCTTGTCGCATGTTGGGTTCTTTTCCATTATGGCGTCGTAGTCGGGCCATGAGTGTTTGTTTGATGGATGTTATTTATGTACCTTGATGTGACGTGGCGAGTGTAAGCCAACTATGTATCTCCCCTTTATTACTTATTACATGGGATGTTTGTGATGATTTCCTAACTTGCGACACTGCTTTCAATGCGGTTATGTCTCTAAGTCGTGCCTCGACACGTGGGAGCTATAGCCGCATCGAGGGCGTTACAAGTTGGTATCAGAGCCAGATATGACTTTCCTAATTTGTACTCCAACTCTTGCCGTTTCCGGCGTTAAGTTATATTTATGTCTCGGGTTTGGGTCTTTGTGTTCGTGTGTTGTTTTCGTTTTCATGCATCTCATATCATGTCATCATGTGCATTGCATTCGCATACGTGTTCATCTCATGCATCCGAGCATTTTCCCTGTTGTCCGTTTTGCATTCCGGCGCTTCGTTCTCCTCCGGTGGTCAATTCTAGCTTTCTTTCGTGTGTGGGGATTAAACATTTCCAGATTGGACCGAGACTTGCCAAGCGGCCTTGGTTTACTACCGGTAGACCGCCTGTCAAGTTTCGTACCATTTGGACTTCGTTTGATACTCCAACGGTTAACCGAGGGACCGAAAAGGCCTCGTGTGAGTTGCAGCCCAACACACCTCCAATTTGGCCCAAAACCCACCAAACCCAGCTCCATCATCTAGAGCGTTCGATCACGATCGCGTGGCCGAAAACCGCACCTCATTTGGACTCTCCTAGCTCCACTTATGCCTATATATACACCCCCCTAAAAATTCGCGGATCTCCCCTTCCTCTAACCCTAGATCTCAGCACCGCGCCGCGCCGGACAATTAGTCCACCGACGGACACGTCCGGTCCTCCCTGCCGCCGCCATGTGTCGCCGCCCCGTTGGCTGCGCCCGCCGCCGCCGCCGCGGGCCGGGGAGCCCGGATCCGGCCCCCGCGGCCCGTTCCTCCGCCGCCCAGCGCCCGCTTCTCCTCCGTCCCTCGTCCCCGATGCCGGTGCCGGCCGCCTCCGCCGCGCAGCTCGCCGGCAGGAGCAAGCTCCGCCCCGCCGCCTCCTCCACCACGGGCCACCGTCGCCGCCGACCCCGCGGGTCTTCTTCACCGACGCCGGCCGCCACCACCAGCGCCGCCCGCGACCTCGCGCCTCCTCCTCTCCCCGCGGCGAGCTCCGGTCGCCTCGACTTCCAAGTCCAGCGACAAACTCCAGCGGCCCCGAGCTGCTACAGTGCAACCAGATCTAGATCCAAAACATCTCCACGGTTGACTTTTTCCCTCTCCCCCCTAATTTTTGTGCTAACTTTGACCGATGATATCTCCGCATCCGTAACTTCGTTTTGGACATATAGTATATCAAAATGTTCGTCTCGACGAGTACATCATTCCATTACATTGCATCATTTGTATTTGAGTTCATCTTCATGCCCGAAATGCTGCTAGAAGGAGGCTTCGTGAGTTAAATGTCAGATCCGTTAGTTCATCCTAGACTTTTGTCATTTTTGCCATGATTGATGTGTGCATGATATGCCTGTGAGTCCTTGATATGATTTGTTAAGCATTTTGTCTTCTTTCCAGAGGTGCAACCCATGCATTTTTAGGATGTGTGTGCTGACTTGTGCAAGCTTGCAAAGAGGGGCACCCGAGAAATCTGTTTTCAGGGACTTAGTGAAATCCACTAAGTCTGGGATTATTTAGTTCATGATGCCATATGTTCAGCTTGTTTCCTAATGATCCGTGCCTCTTTTGAGGATGATCAGCAAGGGACTTTTGTTAATCTTGTTATGCGCTATCCATCCATGTCTTTACTTGCTCGTTTGGTGCAGCCTAGCTTGATTCAATCGAGCTCTACTTTTGCATCGTTGTGTATTTGGGCAGATCGTTAACTCTTTTGCGATTTTGCCGGAGTTATTATAGTTGATCCATGCATGCTATGCCATTGTTCTTGCCATGTATAACTAGAATGTTGTGCCTTATTAATGGATGTATACTTTCCTTGCCATGACTTGCACCGTAGTGAGTGCACCGAGCTCGTTTACATGCCTTCGTGAGTTAAATTTCCGCATGTCTCAGTTTTCACTAAGTCTGAAAACTGATTGTGTGTCATCTACGTTCGTGTGCTCGTTAGAGTATCTTGTGAACCCTTTTGGCCCTAGGTCAATTTGGGTCTTTTGTTAAGCTTGTTGAGTAGCTCCATACCATGTTCTTACTTGTCATAATCAGGGCTTGTATCATGTTGGTTTGCTGCTCCGAAGAGAGCATCGTGGTCTGAAATTTCAGAGTAGTGTTAATTTCACCAAGTCGGAAATCTATTTTGCTTATTCGTTTTTGCCATGCTTGTTTGGACCTCATAATGGATGAATTGGCCGTGGCTTAGTGCTAGTGTTTTGTTAAGCATCTTGAGTAAATCCCTGCCATGTCTTTTGTTGTCATGTTTGGTGGCTGTAGCATGTTCATTTCGTTGCATTTAGATGCCTACTTGCTGTAAATCGCAGACCGGTGTCATATCTTAAAACGCTTGCCATTTCCAAACCGTAACTCTGATTCCAATGATCTTTATATCGCTTTCAAGAGATTTCTTCCCCTCTATCCAGTGGCACACTTGGTTCTCCAAGTTGAGGCCAGGTTCATGCATTTCCTGTCACGTCTTGCATTTTGCATCCCGCCTCGCATCCCGCATAGCATGTCATCTTTGCATCTTATTGCTTGTCCTTGCACGTGGTTGATTGTATCCTTGTTGCTTGTTTGTGTTGTTTGGGTAGAGCCGGGAGACGAGTTCGCTAACGAGGAGCCCGTTGAGTGTGCTTTTGAGGATCCAGTCAACTCTGACAGCTTTGCAGGCAAGATGATCATACCCTCGAAATCACTACTATCTTTGCTATGCTAGTTTGCTCGCTCTTGCTATGCCAATGCTACGATGCCTACCTTTTGCTTGTCAGCCTCCCAATTTCCATGTTGAACTTCTAACCCACCATGTCCTAGCAAACCGTTGATTGGCTATGTTACCGCTTTGCTCAGCCCTTCTTATAGCGTTGCTAGTTGCAGGTGAAGATTGGAGCCGTTCCTTGTTGGAACATTTACTTTCTTGTTGGGATATCACTATATTGCTATGTTATCTTAATGCACCTATATACTTGGTAAAGGGTGGAAGGCTCGGCCTCTCGCCTAGTGTTTTGTTCCACTCTTGCCGCCCTAGTTTCCGTCATATCGGTGTTATGTTCCCGGATTTTGCGTTCCTCACGCGGTTGGGTTATAATGGGAACCCCTTGACAGTCCGCCTTGAATAAAACTCCTCCAGCAATGGCCAACCTTGGTTTTACCATTTGCCACCTAGCCCCTTTTCCCTTGGGTTTCGCGGACTCAAGGGTCATCTTTATTTTGACCCCCCCGGGCCAGTGCTCCTCTGAGCGTTGGTCCAACCTAGAGCACCGTGCGGGGCCGTCCCTTGGCAACTTGGGTTACGTTGGCTCCCGTACGCTTAGCTTATCTGGTGTGCCCTGAGAACGAGATATGTGCAGCTCCTATCGGGATTTGTCGGCACAGCGGGTGGTGTTGCTGGACTTGTTTTACCATTGTCGGAGTTGTTTTGTTGTACCGGGATACCGAGTCTGATCGGAATGTCTCGGGTGGAGGTCTTTTCCTTCGTTGACCGTGAGAGCTTGTCATGGGCTAAGTTGGGACTCCCCTGCAGGGGTTGAACTATCGAAAGCCGTGCCCGCGGTTATGGGCAGATGGGAATTTGTTAATGTCCGGTTGTAGATAACTTGAACTAAACTTAATTAAAATGAATCAACCGTGTGTGTAACCGTGATGGCCCTTTCTCGGCGGAGTCCAGGAAGTGGACACGGTGTTGGAGTTATGCTTGCGCATGTTGCTCTTCTAGATTCTCGCTCGCGCTTTTCCTCCTCTTCTCGCTTTCTTTTGCGTATAAGTTAGCCACCATATATGCTAGTCGCTTGCTGCAGCTCCACTTATATTGCCTTATCCCTCCTATAAGCTTAAATAGTCTTGATCGCGAGGGTGCGAGATTGCTGAGTCCCTGTGGCTCACAGATACTATAACTCCAGATGCAGGTCCAGGTGTTTCCGCTCCAGGTGACGATTACGAGCTCAAGTGGGAGTTCGATGAGGATTCTCAGCGTTACTATGTGTCGTTCCCGGATGATCAGTAGTGGTGCCTAGTTGGGGTTCGATTCAGGGCCTTGTCGCATGTTGGGTTCTTTTCCATTTTGGCGCCGTAGTCGGGCCATGAGTGTTTGTTTGATGGATGTTATTTATGTACCTTGATGTGACGTGGCGAGTGTAAGCCAACTATGTATCTCCCCTTTATTACTTATTACATGGGATGTTTGTGATGATTTCCTAACTTGCGACACTGCTTTCAATGCGGTTATGTCTCTAAGTCGTGCCTCGACACGTGGGAGCTATAGCCGCATCGAGGGCGTTACAAGTTGGTATCAGAGCCAGATATGACTTTCCTAATTTGTACTCCAACTCTTGCCGTTTCCGGCGTTAAGTTATATTTATGTCTCGGGTTTGGGTCTTTGTGTTCGTGTGTTGTTTTCGTTTTCATGCATCTCATATCATGTCATCATGTGCATTGCATTCGCATACGTGTTCATCTCATGCATCCGAGCATTTTCCCCGTTGTCCGTTTTGCATTCCGGCGCTTCGTTCTCCTCCGGTGGTCAATTCTAGCTTTCTTTCGTGTGTGGGGATTAAACATTTCCGGATTGGACCGAGACTTGCCAAGCGGCCTTGGTTTACTACCGGTAGACCGCCTGTCAAGTTTCGTACCATTTGGACTTCGTTTGATACTCCAACGGTTAACCGAGGGACCGAAAAGGCCTCGTGTGAGTTGCAGCCCAACACACCTCCAATTTGGCCCAAAACCCACCAAACCCAGCTCCATCATCTAGAGCGTTCGATCACGATCGCGTGGCCGAAAACCGCACCTCATTTGGACTCTCCTAGCTCCACTTATGCCTATATATACACCCCCCTAAAAATTCGCGGATCTCCCCTTCCTCTAACCCTAGATCTCAGCACCGCGCCGCGCCGGACAATTAGTCCACCGACGGACACGTCCGGTCCTCCCTGCCGCCGCCATGTGTCGCCGCCCCGTTGGCTGCGCCCGCCGCCGCCGCCGCGGGCCGGGGAGCCCGGATCCGGCCCCCGCGGCCCGTTCCTCCGCCGCCCAGCGCCCGCTTCTCCTCCGTCCCTCGTCCCCGACGCCGGTGCCGGCCGCCTCCGCCGCGCAGCTCGCCGGCAGGAGCAAGCTCCGCCCCGCCGCCTCCTCCACCACGGGCCACCGTCGCTGCCGACCCCGCGGGTCTTCTTCACCGACGCCGGCCGCCACCACCAGCGCCGCCCGCGACCTCGCGCCTCCTCCTCTCCCCGCGGCGAGCTCCGGTCGCCTCGGCTTCCAAGTCCAGCGGCGAACTCCGGCGGCCCCGAGCTGCTACAGTGCAACCAGATCTAGATCCAAAACATCTCCACGGTTGACTTTTTCCCTCTCCCCCCTAATTTTTGTGCTAACTTTGACCGATGATATCTCCGCATCCGTAACTCCGTTTTGGACATATAGTATATAGAAATGTTCGTCTCGACGAGTACATCATTTCATTACATTGCATCACTTGCATTTGAGTTCATCTTGATGCCCGAAATGCTGCTAGAAGGAGGCTTCGTGAGTTAAATGTCAGATCCGTTAGTTCATCCTAGACTTTTGTCATTTTTGCCATGATTGATGTGTGCATGATATGCCTGTGAGTCCTTGATATGATTTTTTAAGCATTTTGTCTTCTTTCCAGAGGCGCAACCCATGCATTTTTAGGATGTGTGTGGTGACTTGTGCAAGCTTGCAAAGAGAGGCACCCGGGAAATCTGTTTTCAGGGACTTAGTGGATTTCACTAAGTCTGGGATTATTTAGTTCATGATGCCATATGTTCAGCTTGTTTCCTAATGATCCGTGCCTCTTTTGAGTATGATCAGAAAGGGACTTTTGTTAATCTTGTTATGCTCTATCCATCCATGTCTTCACTTGCTCGTTTGGTGCAGCCTAGCTTGATTCAATCGAGCTCTACTTTTGCATCGTTGTGTATTTGGGCAGATCGTTAACTCTTTTGCGATTTTGCCGGAGTTATTATAGTTGATCCATGCACGCTATGCCATTGTTCTTGCCATGTCTAGCGAGAATTTTGTGCCTTCTTAATGGATGTATGCTTGCCTTGCCATGACTTGCACCGTAGTGAGTGCACCGAGCTCGTTTACATGCTTTCGTGAGTTAAATTTCAGCAAGTCTCAGTTTTCACTAAGTCTGAAAACTGATTGTGTGTCATCTATGTTCGTGTGCTCGTTAGAGTATCTTGTGAACCCTTTTGGCCCCAGGTCAATTTGGGTCTTTTGTTAAGCTTGTTGAGTAGCTCCATGCCATGTTCTTACTTGTCATAATCAGTGCTTGTATCATGTTGTTTTGCTGCTCCGAAGAGAGCATCGTGGTCTGAAATTTCAGACTAGTGTTAATTTCACCAAGTCTGAAATCTATTTTGCTTATTCGTTTTTGCCATGCTTCTTTGAACCTCATAATGGATGAATTGGCCGTGGCTTAGTGCTAGTGTTTTGTTAAGCATCTTGAGTAAATCCCTGCCATGCCTTTTGTTGTCATGTTTGGTGGCTGTAGCATGTTCATTTCATTGCATTTAGATGCCTACTTGCTGTAAATCGCAGACCGGTGTCATATCTTAAAACGCTTGCCATTTCCAAACCGTTACTCCGATTCCAATGATCTTTATATCGCTTTCAAGCGATTTCTTCCCCTCTATCCAGTGGCACACTTGGTTCTCCAAGTTGAGGCCAGGTTCATGCATTTCCTGTCACGTCTTACATTTTGCATCCCGCCTCGCATCCTGCATAGCATGTCATCTTTGCATCTTATTGCTTGTCCTTGCACGTGGTTGATTGTATCCTTGTTGCTTGTTTGTGTTGTTTGGGTAGAGCCGGGAGACGAGTTCGCTAACGAGGAGCCCGTTGAGTGTGCTTTTGAGGATCCAGTCAACTCTGACAGCTTTGCAGGCAAGATGATCATACCCTCGAAATCACTACTATCTTTGCTATGCTAGTTTGCTCGCTCTTGCTATGCCAATGCTACGATGCCTACCTTTTGCTTGTCAGCCTCCCAATTTCCATGTT
Source organism: Triticum urartu (assembly GCF_056163025.1). Classification (NCBI taxonomy): domain Eukaryota; kingdom Viridiplantae; phylum Streptophyta; class Magnoliopsida; order Poales; family Poaceae; genus Triticum; species Triticum urartu. Next base: position 318,142,336 of record NC_141875.1, on the reverse strand, counting down.
GAACTTCTAACCCACCATGTCCTAGCAAACCGTTGATTGGCTATGTTACCGCTTTGCTCAACCCTTCTTATAGCGTTGCTAGTTGCAGGTGAAGATTGGAGCCGTTCCTTGTTGGAACATTTACTTTCTTGTTGGGATATCACTATATTGCTATGTTATCTTAATGCACCTATATACTTGGTAAAGGGTGGAAGGCTCGGCCTCTCGCCTAGTGTTTTGTTCCACTCTTGCCGCCCTAGTTTCCGTCATATCGGTGTTATGTTCCCGGATTTTGCGTTCCTCACGCGGTTGGGTTATAATGGGAACCCCTTGACAGTCCGCCTTGAATAAAACTCCTCCAGCAATGGCCAACCTTGGTTTTACCATTTGCCACCTAGCCCCTTTTCCCTTGGGTTTCGCGGACTCAAGGGTCATCTTTATTTTAACCCCCCCGGGCCAGTGCTCCTCTGAGCGTTGGTCCAACCTAGAGCACCGTGCGGGGCCGTCCCTTGGCAACTTGGGTTACGTTGGCTCCCGTACGCTTAGCTTATCTGGTGTGCCTTGAGAACGAGATATGTGCAGCTCCTATCGGGATTTGTCGGCACAGCGGGTGGTGTTGCTGGACTTGTTTTACCATTATCGGAGTTGTTTTGTTGTACCGGGATACCGAGTCTGATCGGAATGTCTCGGGTGGAGGTCTTTTCCTTTGTTGACCGTGAGAGCTTGTCATGGGCTAAGTTGGGACTCCCTCCAGGGGTTGAACTTTCGAAAGCCGTGCCCGCGGTTATGGGCAGATGGGAATTTGTTAATGTCCGGTTGTAGATAACTTGAACTAAACTTAATTAAAATGAATCAACCATGTGTGTTACCGTGATGGCCCTTTCTCGGCGGGTCTCGCTCGCGCTTTTCCTCCTCTTCTCGCTTTCTTTTGCGTATAAGTTAGCCACCATATATGCTAGTCGCTTGCTGCAGCTCCACTTATATTGCCTTATCCCTCCTATAAGCTTAAATAGTCTTGATTGCGAGGGTGCGAGATTGCTGAGTCCCTGTGGCTCACAGATACTGTAACTCCAGATGCAGGTCCAGGTGTTTCCGCTCCAGGTGACGATTACGAGCTCAAGTGGGAGTTCGATGAGGATTCTCAGCGTTACTATGTGTCGTTCCCGGATGATCAGTAGTGGTGCCTAGTTGGGGTTCGATTCAGGGCCTTGTCGCATGTTGGGTTCTTTTCCATTTTGGCGCCGTAGTCGGGCCATGAGTGTTTGTTTGATGGATGTTATTTATGTACCTTGATGTGACGTGGCGAGTGTAAGCCAACTATGTATCTCCCCTTTATTACTTATTACATGGGATGTTTGTGATGATTTCCTAACTTGTGGCATTGCTTTCAATGCGGTTATGTCTCTAAGTCGTGCCTCGACACGTGGGAGCTATAGCCGCATCGAGGGCGTTACAAGTTGGTATCAGAGCCAGATATGACTTTCCTAATTTGTACTCCAACTCTTGCCGTTTCTGGCCTTAAGTTATATTTATGTCTCGGGTTTGGGTCTTTGTCTTCGTGTGTTGTTTTCGTTTTCATGCATCTCATATTATGTCATCATGTGCATTGCATTCGCATACGTGTTCATCTCATGCATCCAAGCATTTTCCCCGTTGTCCGTTTTGCATTCCGGCACTTCGTTCTCCTCCGGTGGTCAATTCTAGCTTTCTTTCGTGTGTGGGGATTAAACATTTCCGGATTGGACCGAGACTTGCCAAGCGGTCTTGGTTTACTACCGGTAGACCGCCTGTCAAGTTTCGTACCATTTAGACTTCGTTTGATACTTCAATGGTTAACCGAGGGACCGAAAAGGCCTGATGTGTGTTGCAGCCCAACACCCCTCCAATTTGGCCCAAAAAACCCACCAAACTCAACTCCATCATCTAGAGCGTTCGATCACAATCGCGTGGCCGAAAACCGCACCTCATTTGGACTCTCCTAGCTCCATTTATGCCTATATATACACCCCCCAAAAAATTCGCGGATCTCCCCTTCCTCTAACCCTAGATCTCAGCACCGCGCCGCGCCGGCCAATTAGTCCACCGACGGACACGCCCGGTCCTCCCCGCCGCCGCCACGTGTCGCCGCCCCGTTGGCTGCTCCCGCCGCCGCCGCCGCGGGCCTTGGAGCCCGGATCCGGCCCCCGCGGCCCGTTCCTCCGCCGCCCAGCGCCCGCTTCTCCTCCGTCCCTCGTCCCCGACGCCGGTGCCGGCCGCCTCCGCCGCGCAGCTCGCCGGCAGGAGCAAGCTCCGCCCCGCCGCCTCTTCCACCACGGGCCACCGTCGCCGCCGACCCCGCGGGTCTTCTTCACCGACGCCGGCCGCCACCACCAGCGCCGCCCGCGACCTCGCGCCTCCTCCTCTCCCCGCGGCGAGCTCCGGTCGCCTCGGCTTCCAAGTCCAGCGGCGAACTCCGGCGGCCCCGAGCTGCTACAGTGCAACCAGATCTAGATCCAAAACATCTCCACGGTTGACTTTTTCCCTCTCCCCCCTAATTTTTGTGCTAACTTTGACCGATGATATCTCCGCATCCGTAACTTCGTTTTGGACATATAGTATATCAAAATGTTCGTCTCGACGAGTACATCATTCCATTACATTGCATCATTTGCATTTGAGTTCATCTTCATGCCCGAAATGCTGCTAGAAGGAGGCTTCGTGAGTTAAATGTCAGATCCGTTAGTTCATCCTAGACTTTTGTCATTTTTTCCATGATTGATGTGTGCATGATATGCCTGTGAGTCCTTGATATGATTTGTTAAGCATTTTGTCTTCTTTCCAGAGGTGCAACCCATGCATTTTTAGGATGTGTGTGGTGACTTGTGCAAGCTTGCAAAGAGAGGCACCCGAGAAATCTGTTTTCAGGGACTTAGTGGATTTCACTAAGTCTGGGATTATTTAGTTCATGATGCCATATGTTCAGCTTGTTTCCTAATGATCCGTGCCTCTTTTGAGGATGATCAGCAAGGGACTTTTGTTAATCTTGCTATGCGCTATCCATCCATGTCTTTACTTGCTAGTTTGGTGCAGCCTAGCTTGATTCAATCGAGCTCTACTTTTGCATCGTTGTGTATTTGGGCAGATCGTTAACTCTTTTGCGATTTTGCCGGAGTTATTATAGTTGATCCATGCATGCTATGCCACTGTTCTTGCCATGTATAGCTAGAATTTTGTGCCTTATTAATGGATGTATACTTTCCTTGCCATGACTTGCACCGTAGTGAGTGCACCGAGCTCGTTTACATGCCTTCGTGAGTTAAATTTCCGCATGTCTCAGTTTTCACTAAGTCTGAAAACTGATTGTGTGTCATCTATGTTCGTGTGCTCGTTAGAGTATCTTGTGAACCCTTTTGGCCCCAGGTCAATTTGGGTCTTTTGTTAAGCTTGTTGAGTAGCTCCATGCCATGTTCTTACGGGTCATAATCAGGGCTTGTATCATGTTGTTTTGCTGCTCCGAAGAGAGCATCGTGGTCTGAAATTTCAGACTAGTGTTAATTTCACCAAGTCTGAAATCTATTTTGCTTATTTATTTTTGCCATGCTTCTTTGAACCTCATAATGGATGAATTGGCCGTGGCTTAGTGCTAGTGTTTTGTTAAGCATCTTGAGTAAATCCCTGCCATGTCTTTTGTTGTCATGTTTGGTGGCTGTAGCATGTTCATTTCATTGCATTTAGATGCCTACTTGCTGTAAATCGCAGACCGGTGTCATATCTTAAAACGCTTGCCATTTCCAAACCGTTACTCCGATTCCAATGATCTTTATATCGCTTTCAAGCGATTTCTTCCCCTCTATCCAGTGGCACACTTGGTTTTCCAAGTTGAGGCCAGGTTCATGCATTTCCTGTCACGTCTTACATTTTGCATCCCGCCTCGCATCCTGCATAGCATGTCATCTTTGCATCTTATTGCTTGTCCTTGCACGTGGTTGATTGTATCCTTGTTGCTTGTTTGTGTTGTTTGGGTAGAGCCGGGAGACGAGTTCGCTAACGAGGAGCCCGTTGAGTGTGCTTTTGAGGATCCAGTCAACTCTGACAGCTTTGCAGGCAAGATGATCATACCCTCGAAATCACTACTATCTTTGCTATGCTAGTTTGCTCGCTCTTGCTATGCCAATGCTACGATGCCTACCTTTTGCTTGTCAGCCTCCCAATTTCCATGTTGAACTTCTAACCCACCATGTCCTAGCAAACCGTTGATTGGCTATGTTACCGCTTTGCTCAACCCTTCTTATAGTGTTGCTAGTTGCAGATGAAGATTGGAGCCGTTCCTTGTTGGAACATTTACTTTCTTGTTGGGATATCACTATATTGCTATGTTATCTTAATGCACCTATATACTTGGTAAAGGGTGGAAGGCTCGGCCTCTCGCCTAGTGTTTGGTTCCACTCTTGCCGCCCTAGTTTCCGTCATATCGGTGTTATGTTCCCGGATTTTGCGTTCCTCACGCGGTTGGGTTATAATGGGAACCCCTTGACAGTCCGCCTTGAATAAAACTCCTCCAGCAATGCCCAACCTTGGTTTTACCATTTGCCACCTAGCCCCTTTTCCCTTGGGTTTCGCGGACTCAAGGGTCATCTTTATTTTAACCCCCTCGGGCCAGTGCTCCTCTGAGCGTTGGTCCAACCTAGAGCACCGTGCGGGGCCGTCCCTTGGCAACTTGGGTTACGTTGGCTCCCGTACGCTTAGCTTATCCGGTGTGCCCTGAGAACGAGATATGTGCAGCTCCTATCGGGATTTGTCGGCACAGCGGGTGGTGTTGCTGGACTTGTTGATAAAGGCAAAGGTGTCCCGATGTTTCGATGAGATGGTGGCTATCGTTTTCTGTGGGAGTCGACCTTGACGATCCGACTACGAACGTGCGAGACGTCGCGCCTTAGCAATCGCTAAACCAACTTCCGAGGGGTTATTGACCACGCCGGAGCACGATCAACCTGACCACGAGGGCCTGTTTCCTGCGAGCAAACGAAGAACAAGCAAGAAACTGAGATTGCAATCTGGATATTGCGAATATAAGATGAAAGCTTTATTGATCAAGGTGGGGTTCTGTGACGTCTTGGTCTGGTCGTTGGACACAAACGAAGTACGCGAAGTTGCAGCTATGGCGAACTTTTAATCTAAACAAAACCCAAGTCTAAACGACGCCCTAAGGGCTGTATATATGGAGGAAGAGAGGGGAATTTCGTGGCCCTTGAGGGTGGGGTCCGAAACCAACTCTAACTCTTGTTTCCCCACACATACGGACTCTAAAAATAGCCTATACTTAAGTATTTCGAAATTACATGGGCCTGGCCCATTAATAAGGTGACGCAGCACCTGGAATAGCCTATGGACGAATATTATGAAGTGGCATCTTGTATATTTCGTCCAAGGCTTCATGCACTCCTTATGGCGGCTTCAAAGTCCTGAAATCATCACTTGTAACTCCGTTCTTGATCCCCTTGCGCATGCCATCAACTCCATTCGTGTTCTTGCTCCAATGTTCATCCTTCTCCAAGCTAGGACCTTCATTTGTAAGCAAAACAAATGTATCCAATTTAGGCAGCATCATAATCTCATGAATATTAGAATCATTACCAAGAAACGAAAGTACCTGGTAATTTAATTGGCGTGCGCGAGCTCTAGTAATTGGTCCAGTATATGTAACAGTAGGGGCTGTGGGTGTAACAATGGTATTGATGTCCTCATCATCCTCCCCGTCTTGAAATGAAGTCGTCCTCGACGGAAGCTCATCTTCCTCACCCAAATAAGGCTTCAAATCTGCAATGTTAAAAGTGGGACTAACCCCAAAATCTGCAGGTAGCTCAAGTTTATATGCATTATCATTTATTTTCTCTAAAACCTTAAAAGAACCATCAGCACGTGGCATTAGCTTTGATTTGCGCAGATTAGGAAATCTATCTTTATGCAAATGTAACCAAACAAGATCGCCAGGTGCAAACACAACATGTTTTCTACCCTTATCTCCAGCAAGTTTATATTTAGCATTCATACGCTCAATGTTTTCCTTAGTTAACTCATGCATTTTTAAAATCAATTCAGAACGTTCTTTAGCATCAAAATTAACCTTCTCCGAAGATGGAAGAGGCAACAAATCAATAGGTGCACGAGGTAGGAAACCATACACAATTTCAAAAGGGCACATCTTAGTAGTAGAATGCAATGAACGATTATAAGCAAATTCAATATGAGGCAAGCATTCTTCCCACATTTTCTTGTTATTCTTCAAAACAGCCCTAAGCATAGTAGACAATGTTCTATTGACTACTTCAGTTTGTCCATCAGTTTGGGGGTGACAAGTAGTACTAAAAAGCAGCTTAGTCCCCAACTTAGCCCATAAACATCTCCAAAAGTGGCTAAGAAATTTAGTATCACGATCTGAAACAATAGTATTTGGCACACCATGTAAGCGAATAATTTCACGAAAGAACAAATCAGCAACATTAACAGCATCATCGCTTTTATGACATGGTATAAAGTGTGCCATTTTCGAGAACCTATCCACGACAACAAATATGCTATCCCTCCCCTTCTTTGTTCGAGGTAAACCTAAAACAAAGTCCATAGATATATCCTCCCAAGGAACACTAGGTACAGGCAAAGGCATATATAAACCATGAGGATTGAGTCGTGACTTAGCTCTTTGACATGTAGTGCAGCGAGCAACAAAACGCTCAACATCCCGTCTCATCTTTGGCCAAAAGAAATGTGTAGCAAGTATATCCTCCGTCTTCTTGACGCCAAAGTGTCCCATTAATCCTCCTCCATGCGCCTCCTGCAATAACAAAAGACGAACGGAGCTAGCTGGAATGCATAGCTTGTTAGCACGAAACACAAATCCATCGTTAAGAACGAACTTGTTCCAAGTTCTCCCTTCCTTACAATTCTGCAATACATCTTTAAATTCAGCATCATGAACATATTGATCTTTGATGGTCTCCAAACCAAATATTTTAAAGTCAAGTTGTGAAAGCATAGTATAACGACGAGACAAGGCATCAGCAATAACATTTTCTTTACCCTTCTTGTGTTTAATGACATAAGGGAAAGTCTCAATGAATTCAACCCATTTAGCATGTCTACGGTTCAGTTTTGCTTGACTTTTAATGTGTTTCAAAGATTCATGATCAGAATGTATAACAAATTCCTTGGGCCATAAATAATGTTGCCATGTTTCTAAGGTCCGAACAAGAGCATATAATTCTTTATCATAAGTAGAATAGTTCAGACTAGGCCCACTCAATTTTTCAGAAAAGTATGCAACAGGTTTTCCATCTTGTAATAACACACCTCCTAATCCAATTCCACTAGCATCACATTCAAGCTCAAAAGTCTTATTGAAATTAGGAAGTTGGAGTAAAGGAGCATGTGTTAACTTATCTTTCAATACCGTGAAGGCTTCTTCCTGTGCAGTACCCCAAACAAAAGGTACATCCTTCTTTGTAAGCTCGTTGAGAGGTGCAGCAATGGTGCTGAAATCTCTCACAAAACGCCTATAGAAACCAGCGAGGCCAAGGAAACTCCTCACTTGTGTGACCGTTTTGGGCTGCGGCCAACTCTCAATAGCTTCAATCTTGGCTTTATCAACTTCAATTCCCTGTGGAGTAACAACATAGCCAAGAAAAGATACTCGGTCGGTGCAAAAGGTGCACTTTCCAAGGTTACCAAACAAACGTGCATCACGTAGAGCAATAAAAACAGCACGTAAATGTTCCAAATGGTCCTCCAAAGATTTGCTATAAATCAATATGTCATCAAAGTAAACTACCACAAATCGTCCAATGAAGGCACGTAAAACTTCGTTCATTAACCTCATGAAAGTACTAGGTGCATTAGTTAACCCAAAAGGCATGACTAACCACTCATATAATCCAAACTTAGTTTTAAATGCTGTTTTCCATTCATCTCCCAATTTCATACGAATTTGATGGTAACCACTACGCAAATCAACTTTGGAGAATATTGTAGAGCCACTCAATTCATCAAGCATATCATCTAGCCTAGGAATAGGATGACGATAACGAATAGTAATATTATTAATGCCTCTACAATCAACGCACATACGCGACGTACCATCCTTTTTCGGCACTAAAATGATAGGAACAGCACAAGGACTAAGGGATTCGCGTATATAACCTTTGTCGAGCAGTTCTTGTACTTGACGCATAATCTCCTTCGTCTCCTCTGGATTGGTACGGTATGGTGCACGGTTGGGTAATGATGCACCGGGAATTAAGTCAATTTGATGCTCAATCCCGCGAATAGGTGGTAATCCCGGTGGCACGTCTTGTGGAAAGACGTCGGCGAACTCCTGCAAAATGTTAGTGACAGCAGGAGGCAAAGAGGAAGGCGCGTCCTCGAATGAAAATAATGCCTCTTTGCACACAAAAGCATAGCAAACAGATTTGCTAAAATCTAGATCATCAATATCAGATTTGGTGGCAAGTAAACATGCACTTTTCAATTTAATTTCAGAAGCAACACTAGATTGTTTATTATTATTAGGCTGCATTTGTTGCTCAAATTCTTTTGCCACAATCTGATTTTCACTCTTAGTTTTCTCCTGTTTTGCTTTATTAGCTCTATTAATATCATCTTTCAAAATGGAATCAGGAGTCATAGGAAGCAAAGTAATATTTTTATCCTTATGAACAAGAGTATACTGATTGTTTCTACCATGGTGAATAGAATTTTTATCAAATTGCCATGGTCTACCAAGTAATAAGGAACATGCTTGCATAGGTACCACATCACAATCAACATAATCAGCATATGTAGAGATACTAAAATGCACACGAACAGTACGTGTTACCTTAACCTTGCCGCTGTTGTTGAACCATTGGATGTAGTAAGGATGTGGATGTGGTCTTGTGGTGAGAGATAGCTTCTCCACCATCTCGATGCTAGCCAAGTTGTTGCAACTCCCTCCATCTATGATCACGCGAACAGAACGTTCCTTCACAACTCCCTTTGTATGGAACAAATTATGCCTCTGATTTTGCTCAGCTTGTGTAACCTGCACACTCAAAACACGTTGAGCAACTAAACATTCATACCTGTCAGCATCTTCAGGAGCCATGTATTGCGTCTCATGATCAGAATCGTCTCCACCGTGTTCGTCACGTGTAATAAGAGCCAAAGTCTCCTCATCATAGTCACTAGCGGACTCATACCCACCATCCTCAGTAACAATCATCACACGCTTAGATGGGCATTCTCTCGCATAATGACCTCCACCCTTGCAACGTCGACAAATAATATCATGTGTCTGCCCTGTTGATGCCATGGATGAAGAAGAGCTCTTTGCAGGCCCAGAAGGTGTGCTCTTGGCAGATAGTGGTGATTGTGCCTGCTTTATTGTATCACGGTTGGAGGTGGCAGCCGACGGAGGCGCCGGGGAAGCAGAACGTGTGGAAGTAGATGATGCACGTGGTGTCCATGAAGAAGGTCGACCTGCAGAAAAGTTAGTCCGCGCCAATGCCTGTCGATCCTGCACTTCACGTTCAGCTTTACAAGCAAGATGGAATAAACGAGTGATATTAGTATACTCCTTATACTCTAGAATCGTCTGAATCTCTCTATTTAATCCACCCATAAAACGTGCAAGCATAGCTTCATTCTCCTCAACAATACCACATCTAATCATGCCAGTTTGTAATTCCTGATAATATTCTTCTACAGAATTTTTTCCCTGTCTTAAGCGCTGCAATTTTTTGAAGTAATTCACGTTGATAATATGGTGGAACCCAACGAGTACGCATAGCAGTTTTCAAAGCAGCCCAAGTAGCAGGAATGGGATATAATCTACAATGCTCAGACCACCAAACACATGCAAAACTAGTGAATGCACAAACAGCAGCAGGAACACGTCTCTCCTCGGGATATTGTAAACATGTAAATCGTTGTTCAGTTTCTAACTCCCAAGTAAGATATATATCAGGAACATATCTACCCTCAAATGGTGGAATATTCAATTTTAGTTTAGGGAGATGGTCATGATCTCGTACCTGAGGGTGAGCCCTACCATTGCCATTATTTGCATGTGGACGACCTGATGGTTGCTGTGCTGGTGGTGGCACGTAGTTCTGATTTTGATCAACCTCATCCTCGTAATCGCCAGCAAAATCATCCTCCTCCGCATCAGCAGCAGGAGCCACAGAAGTAGCAACAGCAGCACCAACAGTTTGGCCAGGTGCAAGAGGGAGACGGCTCGCTCGGCGGAGGGCTATTTCACGATGTGTAGGTAGTCGTCGTTGTTGTTGTTGTAGAGGTGCGTTAGGTGCAGCCGGTGGTGGTGGTGGAAGACGCGCGAGCAATTCATTAAACCTGTCATCGAGCTTTGTTTCGAACGTCTTCTCCATGTCATCTATCTTCTCCATGGCCTCTTCAAATCTGTTTAGCACATCCTGCACCTGTCCATTCATCATTTGCTGAAATTTATCATGCAACTCCTGATTCGTCATGTTCTCCCAGTCAGTCTCGTCGGCTTGTGATCCTGCCATGGTTAGCAACAATAGAAAACACACAAGAATATGATCCTACAGAATACTAACAAGAGGTGGTGGTGGCGGGTGTCACAAATCCGTCAAGCAAATCTCAAATTCTTACCAGTTCTTACCCAGCAGCAGGCGGTGACCGGCAACCGTTGTAGTCAAAACTCTCAAAAGCTTGGATAGAGCGATTGCCAGGGAGAGTCAAACGCACGACGTAGAGGTATGTGGAGCTGGGAAGGCTTATAGTATGGTAGCAAAAAGGGTCAGCAATAATCAATTCAGAGATGCAAAGTTGAATAAACGCTCAACGACGGTACTGTGCTGGTCCTAGGCTAGACCGTGCTAGAGACGCGAGCCTAGAACACTAACAAAATCACGGCGCTGCACGTAAACAAGGGAAAAGCACACTCTGGAACTTTTTTTTTTCGCTTTTTTTTTTGCGCTCCTCTTTTTTTTTTTCGCTCCTCTTTTTTTTTTTGCGCTCCTCTTTTTTTTTTTTTTGCGAAAAATTACTATAATGGCGAGTGTCTCAAAACTCTTCCCACGTCAAACTGATAGGATGGGCACGAAAATTTTTTTTTCACTTTTTTTTCGGAAATCAGGGCAGCGACGACGAAAAAGTGCGACAAAAAATCACTATGATGGCACGTGGCCCAAAAGACTCAGAAAAGCCTAAAAATAGGATAGGGAAAAAAAAATTTTGCCCGAGAAAATTTTGGCCTAAAAACTGCCCGGGGGTCTCCAGACTTTTTTTTTTTTCCGAGACCTACGCAGGCAAGGAAACACGAATCGGAATTGAGATTGATCTCAAGAACAAACCTAATATGAGAAGAACTCGGATTGGTGGTGGATATATGGTTGTGGTATATGGCAGCGGTGGTGGTATATGGTAGCGGTGGTGGTATGTGGTATATGGATAAGGATTCAGAGCGGTGGCGGATAAGCAAAAGTGGTAGATGGGCGATGATGATGGTGCGGCGGCGGCGTGACAACTTATGACCAGAACTCGAAACTCTAAAAGACTAGACTCTAAGACCAGCAACTTGACACGACGATGCAACCGCAAATTCAACAAAGCAAAAACCCTAAAAAGATTATGCAAAGGCTCAGATTGGTTCGGATATGATGAACTAACCCTAATTTTTTTTTGTGTGGCTTTTTCGTGGACTGTAGGTATGAAGAACAGACTCGATCTAATCTACGAAAAACTGTAAAATCTCACCGAGCAACCTGGAAATCTGATACCACTTGATAAAGGCAAAGGTGTCCCGATGTTTCGATGAGATGGTGGCTATCGTTTTCTGTGGGAGTCGACCTTGACGATCCGACTACGAACGTGCGAGACGTCGCGCCTTAGCAATCGCTAAACCAACTTCCGAGGGGTTATTGACCACGCCGGAGCACGATCAACCTGACCACGAGGGCCTGTTTCCTGCGAGCAAACGAAGAACAAGCAAGAAACTGAGATTGCAATCTGGATATTGCGAATATAAGATGAAAGCTTTATTGATCAAGGTGGGGTTCTGTGACGTCTTGGTCTGGTCGTTGGACACAAACGAAGTACGCGAAGTTGCAGCTATGGCGAACTTTTAATCTAAACAAAACCCAAGTCTAAACGACGCCCTAAGGGCTGTATATATGGAGGAAGAGAGGGGAATTTCGTGGCCCTTGAGGGTGGGGTCCGAAACCAACTCTAACTCTTGTTTCCCCACACATACGGACTCTAAAAATAGCCTATACTTAAGTATTTCGAAATTACATGGGCCTGGCCCATTAATAAGGTGACGCAGCACCTGGAATAGCCTATGGACGAATATTATGAAGTGGCATCTTGTATATTTCGTCCAAGGGTTCATGCACTCCTTATGGCGGCTTCAAAGTCCTGAAATCATCACTTGTAACTCCGTTCTTGATCCCCTTGCGCATGCCATCAACTCCATTCGTGTTCTTGCTCCAATGTTCATCCTTCTCCAAGCTAGGACCTTCATTTGTAAGCAAAACAAATGTATCCAATTTAGGCAGCATCATAATCTCATGAATATTAGAATCATTACCAAGAAACGAAAGTACCTGGTAATTTAATTGGCGTGCGCGAGCTCTAGTAATTGGTCCAGTATATGTAACAGTAGGGGCTGTGGGTGTAACAATGGTATTGATGTCCTCATCACTTGTTTTACCATTGTCGGAGTTGTTTTGTTGTACCGGGATACCGAGCCTGATCGGAACATCTCGGGTGGAGGTCTTTTCCTTCGTTGACCGTGAGAGCTTGTCATGGGCTAAGTTGGGACTCCCCTGCAGGGGTTGAACTTTCGAAAGTCGTGCCCGCGGTTATGGGTAGATGGGAATTTGTTAATGTCCGGTTGTAGATAACTTGAACTAAACTTAATTAAAATGAATCAATCGTGTGTGTTACCGTGATGGCCCTTTCTCGGCGGACTCCGGGAAGTGGACACGGTGTTGGAGTTATGCTTGCGCATGTTGCTCTTCTAGATTCTCGCTCGCGCTTTTCCTCCTCTTCTCGCTTTCTTTTGCGTATAAGTTAGCCACCATATATGCTAGTCGCTTGCTGCAGCTCCACTTATATTGCCTTATCCCTCCTATAAGCTTAAATAGTCTTGATCGCGAGGGTGCGAGATTGCTGAGTCCCTGTGGCTCACAGATACTGTAACTCCAGATGCAGGTCCAGGTGTTTCCGCTCCAGGTGACGATTACGAGCTCAAGTGGGAGTTCGACGAGGATTCTCAGCGTTACTATGTGTCGTTCCCGGATGATCAGTAGTGGTGCCTAGTTGGGGTTTGATTCAGGGCCTTGTCGCATGTTGGGTTCTTTTCCATTTTGGCGCCGTAGTCGGGCCATGAGTGTTTGTTTGATGGATGTTATTTATGTACCTTGATGTGACGTGGCGAGTGTAAGCCAACTATGTATCTCCCCTTTATTACTTATTACATGGGATGTTTGTGATGATTTCCAAACTTGCGACATTGCTTTCAATGCGGTTATGTCTCTAAGTCGTGCCTCGACACGTGGGAGCTATAGCCGCATCGAGGGCGTTACAAGTTGGTATCAGAGCCAGATATGACTTTCCTAATTTGGACTCCAACTCTTGCCGTTTCCGGCGTTAAGTTATATTTATGTCTCGGGTTCGGGTCTTTGTCTTCGTGTGTTGTTTTCATTTTTCATGCATCTCATATCATGTCATCATGTGCATTGCATTCGCATACGTGTTCATCTCATGCATCCGAGCATTTTCCCCGTTATCCGTTTTGCATTCCGGCGCTTCGTTCTCCTCCGGTGGTCAATTCTAGCTTTCTTTCGTGTGTGGGGATTAAACATTTCCGGATTGGACCGAGACTTGCCAAGCGGCCTTGGTTTACTACCGGTAGACCGCCTGTCAAGTTTCGTACCATTTGGACTTCGTTTGATACTCCAACGGTTAACCGAGGGACCGAAAAGGCCTGATGTGTGTTGCAGCCCAACACCCCTCCAATTTGGCCCAAAACCCACCAAACTCAGCTCCATCATCTAGAGCGTTCGATCACAATCGCGTGGCCGAAAACCGCACCTCATTTGGACTCTCCTAGCTCCATTTATGCCTATATATACACCCCCCTAAAAATTCGCGGATCTGCCCTTCCTCTAACCCTAGATCTCAGCACCGCGCCGCGCCGGACAATTAGTCCACCGACGGACACGTCCGGTCCTCCCCGCCGCCGCCACGTGTCGCCGCCCCGTTGGCTGCTCCCGCCGCCGCCGCCGCGGGCCGGGAAGCCCGAACCCGCCCCCGCGGCCCGTTCCTCCGCCGCACAGCGCCCGCTTCTCCTCCGTCCCTCGTCCCCGACGCCGGTGCTGGCCGCCTCCGCCGCGCAGCTCGCCGGTAGGAGCAAGCTCCGCCCCGCCGCCTCCTCCACCGCGGGCCACCGTCGCCGGCGACCCCGCGGGTCTTCTTCACCGACGCCGGCCGCCACCACCAGCGCCTCCCGCGACCTCGCCGCCTCCTCCTCTCCCTGCGGCGAGCTCCGGTTGCCTCGGCTTCCAACTCCGGCGACGAACTCCGCGGCCCCAAGCTGCTACAGTGCAACCAGATCTAGATCCAAAACATCTCCACGGTTGACTTTTTCCCTCTCCCCCCTAATTTTTGTGCTAACTTTGACCGATGATGTCTCCGCATCCGTAATTCCATTTTGGACATATAGTATATCAAAATGTTCGTCTCGACGAGTACATCATTTCATTACATTGCATCATTTGCATTTGAGATCATCTTGATGCCCAAAATGCTGCTAGAAGGATGCTTCGTGAGTTAAATGTCAGATCCGTTAGTTCATCCTAGACTTTTGTCATTTTTGCCATGATTGATGTGCGCATGATATGCCTGTGAGTCCTTGATATGATTTGTTAAGCATTTTGTCTTCTTTCCAGAGGTGCAACCCATGCATTTTTAGGATGTGTGTGGTGACTTGTGCAAGCTTGCAAAGAGAGGCACCCGAGAAATCTCTTTTCAGGGACTTAGTGGATTTCACTAAGTCTGGGATTATTTAGTTCATGATGCCATATGTTCAGCTTGTTTCCTAATGATCCGTGCCTCTTTTGAGGATGATCAGTAAGGGAATTTTGTTAATCTTGTTATGCTCTATCCATCCATGTCTTTACTTGCTAGTTTGGTGCAGCCTAGCTTGATTCAATCGAGCTCTACTTTTGCATCGTTGTGTATTTGGGCAGATCGTTAACTCTTTTGCGATTTTGCCGGAGTTATTATAGTTGATCCATGCATGCTATGCCATTGTTCTTGCCATGTCTAGCTATAATTTTGTGCCTTCTTAATGGATGTATGCTTGCCTTGCCATGACTTGCACCGTAGTGAGTGCACCGAGCTCGTTTACATACCTTCGTGAGTTAAATTTCAGCATGTCTCAGTTTTCACAGTCTGAAAACTGATTGTGTGTCATCTATGTTCGTGTGCTCGTTAGAGTATCTTGTGAACCCTTTTGGCCCCAGGTCACTTTGGGTCCTTTGTTAAGATTGTTGAGTAGCTCTATGCCATGTTCTTACTTGTCCTAATAAGGGCATGTATCATGTTGTTTTGCTGCTCCGAAGAGAGCATCGTGGTCTAAAATTTCAGACTAGTGTTAATTTCACTCTCTGAAATCTGTTTTGCTTATTCGTTTTTGCCATGCTTGTTTGAACCTCATAATGGATGAATTGGCCGTGGCTCGGTGCTAGTGTTTTGTTAAGCATCTTGAGTACATCCCTGCCATGTCTTTTGTTGTCATGTTTGGTGGCTGTAGCATGTTCATTTCATTGCATTTAGATGCCTACTTGCTGTAAATCGCAGACCGGTGTCATATCTTAAAACGCTTGCCATTTCCAAACCGTAACTCCGATTCCAATGATCTTTATATCGTTTTCAAGCGATTTCTTCCCCTCTATCCAGTGGCACACTTGGTTTTCCATGTTGAGGCCAGGTTCATGCATTTCCTGTCACGTCTTGCATTTTGCATCCCGCCTCGCATCCCGCATAGCATATCATCTTTGCATCTTATTGCTTGTCCTTGCATGTGGTTGATTGTATCCTTGTTGCTTGTTTGTGTTGTTTGGGTAGAGCCGGGAGACGAGTTCGCTAGCGAGGAACCTGTTGAGTGTGCTTTTGAGGATCCAGTCAACTCTGACAGCTTTACAGGCAAGATGATCATACCCTCAAAATCACTACTATCTTTGCTATGCTGGTTTGCTCGCTCTTGCTATGCCAATGCTACGATGCCTACCTTTTTCCTATCAGCCTCCCAATTGCCATGTTGAACCTCTAACCCACCATGTCCTAGCAAACCGTTGATTGGCTATGTTACCGCTTTGCTCAACCCTTCTTATAGCGTTGCTAGTTGCAGGTGAAGATTGGAGCCGTTCCTTGTTGGAACATTTACTTTCTTGTTGGGATAGCACTATATTGCTATGTTATCTTAATGCACCTATATACTTGGTAAAGGGTGGAAGGCTTGGCCTCTCGCCTAGTGTTTTGTTCCACTCTTGCCGCCCTAGTTTCCGTCATATCGGTGTTATGTTCCCGGATTTTGCGTTCCTCACGCGGTTGGGTTATAATGGGAACCCCTTGACAGTCCGCCTTGAATAAAACTCCTCCAGCAATGCCCAACCTTGGTTTTACCATTTGCCACCTAGCCCCTTTTCCCTTGGGTTTCGCGGACTCAAAGGTCATCTTTATTTTAACCCCCCCGGGCCAGTGCTCCTCTGAGCGTTGGTCCAACCTAGAGCACCGTGCGGGGCCGTCCCTTGGCAACTTGGGTTACGTTGGCTCCCGTACGCTTAGCTTATCCGGTGTGCCCTGAGAACGAGATATGTGCAGCTCCTATCGGGATTTGTCGGCACAGCGGGTGGTGTTGCTGGACTTGTTTTACCATTGTCGGAGTTGTTTTTTGTACCGGGATACCGAGCCTGATCGGAACGTCTCGGGTGGAGGTCTTTTCCTTCGTTGACCGTGAGAGCTTGTCATGGGCTAAGTTGGGACTCCCCTGCAGGGGTTGAACTTTCGAAAGCCGTGCCCGCGGTTATGGGCAGATGGGAATTTGTTAATGTCCGGTTGTAGATAACTTGAACTAAACTTAATTAAAATGAATCAACCGTGTGTGTTACCGTGATGGCCCTTTCTCGGCGGACTCCGGGAAGTGGACACGGTGTTGGAGTTATGCTTGCGCATGTTGCTCTTCTAGATTCTCGCTCGCGCTTTTCCTCCTCTTCTCGCTTTCTTTTGCGTATAAGTTAGCCACCATATATGCTAGTCGCTTGCTGCAGCACCACTTATATTGCCTTAACCTTCCTATAAGCTTAAATAGTCTTGATCGCGAGGGTGCGAGATTGCTGAGTCCCTGTGGCTCACAGATACTATAACTCCAGATGCAGGTCCAGGTGTTTCCGCTCCAGGAGACGATTACGAGCTCAAGTGGGAGTTCGACGAGGATTCTCAGCGTCACTATGTGTCGTTCCCGGATGATCAGTAGTGGTGCCTACTTGGTGTTTGATTCAGGGCCTTGTCGCATGTTGGGTTCTTTTCCATTTTGGCGCCGTAGTCGGGCCATGAGTGTTTGTTTGATGGATGTTATTTATGTACCTTGATGTGATGTGGCGAGTGTAAGCCAACTATGTATCTCCCCTTTATTACTTATTACATGGGATGTTTGTGATGATGTCCTAACTTGCGACATTGCTTTCAATGCGGTTATGTCTCTAAGTCGTGCCTCGACACGTGGGAGCTATAGCCGCATCGAGGGCGTTACAAGTTGGTTTCAGAGCCAGATATGACTTTCCTAATTTGGACTCCAACTCTTGCCGTTTCCGGCGTTAAGTTATATTTATGTCTGGGGTTCGGGTCTTTGTCTTCGTGTGTTGTTTTCGTTTTCATGCATCTCATATCATGTCATCATGTGCATTGCATTCGCATACGTGTTCATCTCATGCATCCGAGCATTTTCCCCGTTATCCGTTTTGCATTCCGGCGCTTCGTTCTCCTCCGGTGGTCAATTCTAGCTTTCTTTCGTGTGTGGGGATTAAACATTTCCGGATTGGACCGAGACTTGCCAAGCGGTCTTGGTTTACTACCGGTAGACCGCCTGTCAAGTTTCGTACCATTTGGACTTCGTTTGATACTTCAAGGGTTAACCGAGGGACCGAAAAGGCCTGATGTGTGTTGCAGCCCAACACCCCTCCAATTTGGCCCAAAACCCACCAAACTCAGCTCCATCATATAGAGCGTTCGATCACAATCGCGTGGCCGAAAACCGCACCTCATTTGGACTCTCCTAGCTCCATTTATGCCTATATATACACCCCCCTAAAAATTCGCGGATCTCCCCTTCCTCTAACCCTATATCTCAGCACCGCGCCGCGCCGGCCAATTAGTCCACCGACGGACACGTCCGGTCCTCCCCGCCGCCGCCACGTGTCGCCGCCCCGTTGGCTGCTCCCGCCGCCGCCGCCGTGGGCCGGGGAGCCCGGATCCGGCCCCCGCGGCCTGTTCCTCCGCCGCCCAGCGCCCGCTTCTCCTCCGTCCCTCTTCCCCGACGCCGGTGCCGGCTGCCTCCGCCGCGCAGCTCGCCGGCAGGAGCAAGCTCCGCCCCGCCGCCTCCTCCACCGCGGGCCACCGTCGCCGCCGACCCCGCGGGTTTTCTTCACCAACGCCGGCCGCCGCCACCAGCGCCGCCCGCGACCTCGCCGCCTCCTCCTCTCCCCGCGGCGAGCTCCGGTCGCCTCGGCTTCCAACTTCGGCGACGAACTCCGGCGGCCCCGAGCTGCTACAGTGCAACCAGATCTAGATCCAAAACATCTCCACGGTTGACTTTTCCCCTCTCCCCCCTAATTTTTGTGCTAACTCTGACCGATGATATCTCCGCATCCGTAACTCCGTTTTGGACATATAGTATATCAAAATGTTCGTCTCGACGAGTACATCATTTCGTTCTATTGCATCATTTGCATTTGAGTCCATATTGATGTCCGAAATGCTGCTAGAAGGAGGCTTCGTGAGTTAAATGTCAGATCCGTTAGTTCATCCTAGACTTTTGTCATTTTTGCCATGATTGATGTGTGCATGATATGCCTGTGAGTCCTTGATATGATTTGTTAAGAATTTTGTCTTCTTTCCAGAGGTGCAATCCATGCATTTTTAGGATGTGTGTGGTGACTTGTGCAAGCTTGCAAAGAGAGGCACCCGGGAAATCTGTTTTCAGGGACTTAGTGGATTTCACTAAGTCTGGGATTATTTAGTTCATGATGCCATATGTTCAGCTTGTTTCCTAATGATCCGTGCCTCTTTTGAGGATGATCAGTAAGGGACTTTTGTTAATCTTGTTATGCTCTATCCATCCATGTCTTTACTTTCTAGTTTGGTGCAGCCTAGCTTGATTCAATCAAGCTCTACTTTTGCATCGTTGTGTATTTGGGCAGATCATTAACTCTTTTGCGATTTTGCCGGAGTTATTATAGTTGATCCATGCACGCTATGCCATTGTTCTTGCCATGTCTAGCGAGAATTTTGTGCCTTCTTAATGGATGTATGCTTGCCTTGCGATGACTTGCACCGTAGTGAGTGCACCGAGCTCGTTTACATGCCTTCGTGAGTTAAATTTCAGCATGTCTCAGTTTTCACTAAGTCTGAAAACTGATTGTGTGTCATCTATGTTCGTGTGCTCGTTAGAGTATCTTGTGAACCCTTTTGGCCCCAGGTCACTTTGGGTCCTTTGTTAAGATTGTTGAGTAGCTCCATGCCATGTTCTTACTTGTCATAATCAGGGCTTGTATCATGTTGTTTTGCTGCTCCGAAAAGAGCATCATGGTCTGAAATTTCAGGCTAGTGTTAATTTCACTAAGTCTGAAATCTGTTTTTCTTATTCATTTTTGCCATGCTTGTTTGAACCTCATAATGGATGAATTGGCCGTGGCTCAGTGCTAGTGTTTTGTTAAGCATCTTGAGTACATCCCTGCCATGTATTTTGTTGTCATGTTTGTTGTCTGTAGCATGTTTATTTCATTGCATTTAGATGCCTACTTGCTGTAAATCGCAGACCGGTGTCATATCTTAAAACGCTTGCCATTTCCAAACCGTAACTCCGATTCCAATGATCTTTATATAGTTTTCAAGCGATTTCTTCCCCTCTATCCAGTGGTACGCTTGGTTTTCCAAGTTGAGGCCAGGTTCATGCATTTACTGTCACGTCTTGCATTTTGCATCCCGCCTCGCATCCCGCATAGCATATCATCTTTGCATCTTATTGCTTGTCCTTGCACGTGGTCGATTGTATCCTTGTTGCTTGTTTGTGTTGTTTGGGTAGAGCCGGGAGACGAGTTCGCTAACGAGGAGCCCGTTGAGTGTGCTTTTGAGGATCCAGTCAACTCTGACAGCTTTGCAGGCAAGATGATCATACCCTTGAAATCACTACTATCTTTGCTATGCTACTTTGCTCGCTCTTGCTATGCCAATGCTACGATGCCTACCTTTTGCTTGTCAGCCTCCCAATTGCCATGTTGAACCTGTAACCGACCATGTCCTAGCAAACCGTTGATTGGCTATGTTACCGCTTTGCTCAGCCCTTCTTATAGCGTTGCTATGTTATCTTAATGCACCTATATACTTGGTAAAGGGTGGAAGCCTCGGCCTCTCGCCTAGTGTTTTGTTCCACTCTTGCCGCCCTAGTTTCCGTCATATCGGTGTTATGTTCCCGAATTTTGCGTTCCTCATGCGGTTGGGTTATAATGGGAACCCCTTGACAGTCCGCCTTGAATAAAACTCCTCCAGCAATGCCCAACCTTGGTTTTACCATTTTCCACCTGGCCCCTTTTCCCTTGGGTTTCGCGGACTCAAGGGTCATCTTTATTTTAACCCCCCCGGGCCAGTGCTCCTCTGAGCGTTGGCCCAACCTAGAGCACCGTGCGGGGCCGTCCCTTGGCAACTTGGGTTACGTTGGCTCCCGTACGCTTAGCTTATCCGGTGTGCCCTGAGAACGAGATATGTGCAGCTCCTATCGGGATTTGTCGGCACAGCGGGTGGTGTTGCTGGACTTGTTTTACCATTGTCGGAGTTGTTTTGTTGTACCGGGATACCGAGCCTGATCGGAACGTCTCGGGTGGAGGTCTTTTCCTTCGTTGACCGTGAGAGCTTGTCATGGGCTAAGTTGGGACTCCCCTGCAGGGGTTGAACTTTCGAAAGCCGTGCCCGCGGTTATGGGCAGATGGGAATTTGTTAATGTCCGGTTGTAGATAACTTGAACTAAACTTAATTAAAATGAATCAACCGTGTGTGTTACCGTGATGGCCCTTTCTCGGCGGCGTCCGGGAAGTGGACACGGTGTTGGAGTTATGCTTGCGCAGGTTGCTCTTCTAGATTCTCGCTCGCGCTTTGCCTCCTCTTCTCGCTCTCTTTTATGTATAAGTTAGCCACCATATATGCTAGTCGCTTGCTGCAGCTCCACTTATATTGCCTTATCCTTCCTATAAGCTTAAATAGTCTTGATCGCGAGGGTGCGAGATTGCTGAGTCCCTGTGGCTCACAGATAATATAACTCCAGATGCATGTCCAGGTGTTTCCGCTCCAGGTGAGGATTACGAGCTCAACTAGGAGTTCGACGAGGATTCTGAGCGTTACTATGTGTCGTTCCCGGATGATCAGTACTGGTGCCTAGTTGGGGTTCGATTCAGGGCCTTGTCGCATGTTGGGTTCTTTTCTATTTTGGTGCCGTAGTCGGGCCATGAGTGTTTGTTTGATGGATGTTATTTATGTACCTTGATGTGACGTGGCGAGTGTAAGCCAACTATGTATCTCCCCTTTATTACTTATTACATGGGATGTTTGTGATGATTTCCTAACTTGCGACATTGCTTTCAATGCGGTTATGTCTCTAAGTCGTGCCTCGACACTGGGAGCTATAGCCGCATCGATGGCGTTACAGATTGTTAAAAGGGTGCTACTACATGCAAATAAAACATAGGTATGAAAAACATGGTCAAAGTGAACTTGCCTGGTAAGTTGATGAAGATAATAACGCTCTCGAAAATAGCTTGGTAGAACTATTCGTCACTCCGTTGAAAATCTGTATAGTCCAACATAGCATTCATATAAGCAAACATACTAGTAAGCAATTCTAACACTCATCAACAAATAAAATGCAAACCAACAAGGGATACCAAATAAAAACCAAGGAGAACTAAACGACGAAACTACTAAAGGAAACTCACATAACACAAAATAGTTTTGTCCTAAGTACAACTTAACAAAGAAAATACTAAACTAATAATTTTAACAGAAAATAAAATTTAAATCGACTAAGTTAACAGAAAGTATATTTTCATAAACTTTTACTAGCAAAAGGAAACACATAAAAAGCTAAATTAAAACTCTAATTATGCTTAAAACAAAACTATTAGGAAAAAGAAATAAAACATTTTATCTTTCTGTAAATAAAAGTTCACCCTCTATAACTACAGAAACAAATCTGAAATAAAATATAGCAGAGGTGAAAATATATTTTAAAAAATTAAAACAACAGAAAACAGCAGCAAGTTAAAAAAACTAGCACAGTGTTGTTTTCATGAAAAACTAATTTTAATGACATTTATAAATACCCAAATTAATCCTACTGCTAGGTAAGGTCAAAACAAAGCAGTGACAAAAAGAATCACCTAAAAATATTAAATCTAGCTCATTTTATAGCAGAAATACTAATCTAAATAAAACTCATCAAAACAATTTTTTAAAACTAAAACATGGCCAAAACTATTTTATACAGAAACTTTAGGAAATTTTCAGACTAGATCAAAAAGAATTAGTCAAAAACTCTAAATAACCTAAGAGATATAGAAATTACGAAACTGAAACTTTTCTGTTTTTTAACCAAACGAAAATAAATAGAAAACTAACTAGCGCTATTGGGCTTGGGTGGTGCGATCAAATGCTATACAGCGCTCGGTCTCAACTTAACAGAAACCTGCGTGTGCGAGCAACTAAAAGAAAACCGATCTGTCCGGTCTAGTCTAAACCGTAACTTAACCGAAGTATACCGATCTAATAAAGAAAAACGATCTCCTAAACCGATCTAATCTAACTTAATGGTTCGATCTAAAGAAGAAGAAAACGAACAGAGGAGATGCGCTCATGCTTACAGAGAAGAACGTGCGTGGCAGAGAAGAAGAGGCCGGTGGGTGGCGAGGCTCCGGTTGTCGGCGGCGTTGGCGAGGATGTCCAGGCGATGCGGAATGTCGAGGGCGTCCGATTTTCTGTGGATGGTGAGGCGAAGGGACGTCGGGGTTGAGCGTAGCGTCGAGGTGAACTCCGTGAACTCCTATGGCGTCGGGAGGTCAAGCTGGTGGATCCGGTGCTTCCTGGACGTCCAAAACGTGTCAAAGAGATGTGTGGGGTTGGGCTAGGCCGGCAGAAGAGGTTAGGGGGGTTGGGGATACTCACCGGTGGCGAGTTTTGACGATGAACATGCGGCGGCGGAGCGAGATCGGTTTGTCTAGTGCGTGGGCTACGGTGCTGTTTTGACTTGTGTTTCGAAGGGAAACGAGGAAGGAGGCTCGGGGTATATATAGGACGTGTTTCTTGGGCGAGGGGAATGTTTTAGCTAGGGTTTAGGAGAGGCACATACTCGGCCGGCGTCGGTGCGTGAGATACGTGCGAGATACATATGCGTATCTTGCGGTAGGTTGGGGATGGAGTGGGGTCCAATGATCAGAGGGAGTTAAGGATAAAGAAAGGAAAAAAATGAGAGAGAGGGGGTTACTTGAGGGATAGAGATCCAGGCGTACGAGGGATCGAGCGTGTGTGGGGAAGCGGCGCTGGTGGCGTCTGCGCGGGCGGCTGGGCTGGCGCTTGCTGGTGGGCTGTGGCCCGGGTGGCTGGGCTTGCTGTCCTGGAGCCCCGCTGAGCCGTTTTTTTGAAATAGAGAGAAAAGAAAATATACAAAGAGAAAATAAAAATACTTTTGTATAGGACATATATATATATCCGAAAACTCAGAAAAATAAATCCTACACCGTGTACATTTTTCAGAGGCAAAATCCAAACTTAAAAAAACATTTTTTATAAATTCCAAATAAACTCCAATTTGAATTCAAAAAGTTTTGGCATTAATATCTCCTAACTTTTTGGAGTGTCATTTAGCTCCTCTCATACTTTTAAACACGTATTTGTCAGGGGTATATGAAATAAATTTCGAATGCCAAGTTGAATCCAAATTCAAATAAAATTCAAATGCCTGTGAAATTTCCAAATGCCACTCAATTTCACACAATCAGTCACACAACAATCAAACAAACAATCATAAATATTTATTTAATATAACATTTCAAAATTTAGAATTTTGGGATGTTACAAACCTACCACACTTAAGATGAATCTCGTCCTCGAGATTTGAAGAGGTTAGCAAGAAAAGGTTAGGGTTTGGGGGTCTTCCAACAAATCCATTGTCCGGAGATGTCTGGGGTGCTACCACACTTAAAAGCAGGGTTAGGTTTCTGACAGAAACTTATGTACTCCTTACTTTGGATTAGCAATGTCGGTCTTCTCAGATCTTCGGGATAACTCCTACACCGGGGCTCTTTTGGTAGGGGCATAACCTTTTCCTCCAATCTTTGAGTCCTTTCAATCATGGTGAGTTTCTTCCGAGACCGGGTCTTCTCAATTGACGGGTTTGTCGCCAGTACTAAACAATTATAGAAAATCTCATGGTGGTCAACAATTAATGGTTTCTCCTGCAGGAAAGGGTCTCGGTTGAATCTCACCA
This sequence comes from Triticum urartu, assembly GCF_056163025.1. Classification (NCBI taxonomy): domain Eukaryota; kingdom Viridiplantae; phylum Streptophyta; class Magnoliopsida; order Poales; family Poaceae; genus Triticum; species Triticum urartu. The sequence goes on along the minus strand of NC_141875.1, from coordinate 318,117,549 downwards.
TATATCCTACGATTGGCAATGGTTGCATGTGCAGGGTTTCATCGTCCTACCATTCGAAGGTTTAAACAAAGTTTTTGACATCGTCGTCTCTCTACTATGGGTAAGTCACTCTAGATTTACCATCCCAAATAGCAAGAGCGAATGATGAGAGTAAGTCGGTATGGTGATCAATCCATTCCGCACCCAGATCATTACCTTGTATAAGGTTTAGCGAATCTATCATTCCTAACACTCGGGCATTCTCACAAGCATTGCAGAATTTCTCTTGTCGATGAGCTGAGTTTGAATAAATCCATTGATTCTGCAAGCTTAATGAAACATCTATCATTACTTCACAACTCTCAGGTTTTCATATCCTCCTAAGAAACGTATGCTGATTAAATTAGAGTTTTTCTTCCAAAATTTCCATCCTTCAGCAAGAGTGTGCTTGCTTCTTATTAACTCATGGGCCTGTGGGTTATGGCCCACTTCAACTCTTGTACAATTTTAACTCATCCTTTCATGGATTATTGTTCAATATTCCATATTATACCTCTTTTAAATCCAATAGTATTTCATTCCTTCATACCCTTGTGGTGACGATCACACAAGACCCCAACTTACTTGGTCCAGCTCCCTTCTATGGACCGTCATGAATAACACATTTCTTTCTTCATTGCTCCTGTGGCTTTACGGAGTACTATGATAATCCACAAGTATAGGGGATCGCAACAGTTTTCGAGGGTAGAGTATTCAACCCAAATTTATTGATTCGACACAAGGGGAGCCAAAGAATATTCTCAAGTATTAGCAGTTGAGTTGTCAATTCAACCACACCTGGAAACTTAATATCTGCAGCAAAGTATTTAGTAGCAAAGTAATATGATAGTAGTGGTAACGATAGCAAAAGTAACGGTAGCAAAAGTAATGTTTTTGGTATTTTGTAGTGATGATAATAATAGCAACGGAAAAATAAATAAGCGAAGAACAATATATGGAAAGCTCGTAGGCATTGGATCAGTGATGGAGAATTATGCCAGATGCGATTCATCATGTAGCAGTCATAACCTAGGGTAACACAGAACTAGCTCCAATTCATCAATGTAATGTAGGCATGTATTCCGAATATAGTCATACGAGCTTATGGAAAATAACTTGCATGACATCTTTTGTCCTACGCTCCCGTGGCAGCGGGGTCCTAGCGGAAACTAAGGGATATTAAGGCTTCCTTTTAATAGAGTACCGGACCAAAGCATTAACACATAGTGAATACATGAACTCCTCAAACTACGGTCATCACCGGAAGTGGTCCCGATTATTGTCACTTTGGGGTTGCCGGATCATAACACATAGTAGGTGACTATAGACTTGCAAGATAGGATCAAGAACTCACATATATTCGTGAAAACATAATAGGTTCAGATCTGAAATCATGGCACTTGGGCCCTAGTGACAAGCATTAAGCATAGAAAAGTCATAGCAACATCAATCTCAGAACATAGTGGATACTAGGGATCAAACCCTAACAAAACTAACTCGATTAGATGATAAATCTCATACAACCCATCACCGTCCAGCAAGCCTACGATGGAATTACTCACGCACGGTGGTGAGCATCATGAAATTGGCGATGGAGGATGGTTGATGATGACGATGGTGACGGATTCCCCTCTCCGGAGCCCCGAACAGACTCCAAATCAGCCCTCCCGAGAGAGTTTAGGGCTTGGCGGCGGCTCCGTATCGTAAAACGCGATGAATCTTTCTCCTTGATTTTATTCTCTCCAAAAACGAATATATAGAGTTGGAGTTGAGGTCGGTGGAGCTCCAGGGGGCCCACGAGGTAGGGGGCGCGCCCAGGGGGGCAGGTGCGCCCCCACCCTCGTGGCTAGGGTGTGGGCCCCCTGGTCTTGATCTTTTACTAGTATTTTTTATTATTTCCAAAAATAATCTCCGTGAAGTTTCAGGTCATTCCTAGAACTTTTGTTTCTGCACATAAATAACACCAAGGCAATTCTGCTGAAAACAGCGTCAGTTCGGGTTAATTCCATTCAAATCATGCAAGTTAGGGTCCAAAACAAGGGCAAAAGTGTTTGGAAAAGTAGATACGACAGAGACATATCAACTCCCCCAAGCTCAAACCTTTGCTTGTCCTCAAGCAATTCAGTTGATAAACTGTAAGTGATAAACAAAAACTTTTACAAACTCTATTTGGTCTTGTTGTTGTAAATATGTAAAGCCATCATTCAAGTTTTTAGTAGAGATTATAAACTAACCATATTCACAATAACGCTTAGGTCTCATGTTTACTCATGTCAATGGCATAATCAACTAGCGAGCAATAATAATAAATCGCGGATGACAACACTTTCTCAAAACAATCATAATATGATATAACAAGATGGTATCTCGCTAGCCCTTTTTGAGACCGCAAAATATAAATGTAGAGCACCTTTAAAGATCAAGGACTGACTACACATTGTAATTCATGGTAAAAGAGATCCAGTCAAGTCATACTCAATGTAAACTAACAGTAATGAATGCAAATGACAGTAGTGCTCTCCAACTGGTGCTTTTTAATAAGAGGATGATGATTCAACATGAAAGTAAATAGATAGACCCTTCGTAGAGGGAAGCAGGGATTTGTAGAGGTGCCAGAGCTCGGTTTTGAAATAGAGATGAATAATATTTTGAGCGGTGTACTTTCATTGTCAACATAACAAGAGATGGCGATATCTTCCATCATACACACATTATAGGCGGTTCCCAAACAGAATGGAAAGTTTATACTCCCCCTCCACCAACAAGCATCAATCCATGGCTTGCTCGAAACAACGAGTGCCTCCAACTAACAAGAGTCCCAGGGGGAGATTTGTTTGCAATTATTTTGATTTGATTTGCATGAAGCATGGGACCGGGCCTCCCGGTGACCAGCCATTTTCTCGTGAGTGAGGAGCGGAGTCCACTCCTCTTGAGAATAACCCGCCTAACATGGAAGATACGGACAACCCTAGTTGATACATGAGCTATTCGAGTATACAAAACAGAATGTTTATTTGAAGGTTTAGAGTTTGGCACATACAAATTTACTTGGAACGACAGGTAGATACCATATATAGGTAGGTATGGTGGACTCATATGGCATAACTTTGGGGTTTATGGAATTGGATGCACAAGCAGTATTCCCGCTTAGTACAGGTGAAGGCTAGAAAAAGACTGGGAAGCGACCAGCTAGAGAGCGACAACAGTCATGAACATGCATTAAAATTAATCAACACCGAATGCAAGCATGAGTAGGATATAATGCACCATGAACATAAATATCGTAGAGGCTATGTTGATTTTGTTTCAACTACATGCATGAACATGTGCCAAGTCAAGCCACTTGTATCGTTCAAAAGAGGATACCACCCTATCATACCACATCAGAACCATTTTAATAGCATGTTGGCACGCAAGGTAAACCATTATAAGCTCCTAGCTAATTAAGCATGGCATAAGAAACTATGATCTCTAATTGCCATCGCAACCATGTTTATTCATAATAGGTTGAATCAGGAACGATGAACTAACCATATTTACAAAAACAAGAGAGGTCGAGTTCATACCAGCTTCTTCCATTTCAATCAGTTCATCATATATCGTCATAATTGCCTTTCACTTGCACGACCGAACGATGTGGATAATAATAATAGTGCACATGCATTGGACTAAGCTGGAATCTGCAAGCATTCAATAAACAGGAGAAGACAAGGCAATATGGGCTCTTTTGTCAGATCAACAATAATGCATATAAGAGCCACTTCAATAATTTAATCATGGTCTTCTCCTATTGACCCCCAAAGAAAAGAAAAGAAATAGAACTATTTACACGGGAAAGCTCCCAACAAGCAAAAAGAAGAACATGAAATCTTTTTGGGTTTTCTTTTTAATTACTATTATAAGCATGGAAATTAAAACTAGCTAAAAGCTACAGCTAACTTTTTTGTTTTTCTTAATGTTTATTAAACACACAAGAAGAAAGCATAAAAAGAGAAAATAAACTAGCATGGATATTACAATGAAAAAGTATGAGCACCGACATCTAGCAATGAGTGTGTGAACATAAATGTAATGTCGGTGGGAAATATGTACTCCCCCAAGCTTAGGCTTTTGGCCTAAGTTGGTCTAATGCCACGGATGTCCTGGCGGATATCCAAAGTTGTAGTTGGGGTCGTACTGAGTTGCAGCAGTCATTGCATCGTGGGCTGCAGCTTGGAGGCGAGCTATCTCAGCCCTCCTCTTATACTCTTCTGCCTCCTCTCTGGTTATAAAACATCTCCCTTTTTCCTGAAAATCAGAGAAAATAGAAGCAGGGAGAGCGACGTGATAGGTGTGTCGTCTGTCAAAGATTAGTCGGTATTGGAGGAACTGGTCGTTCCTCTCAACAAACTGCTGACGAACCATAGCCTCATAATCCAAATAAGGAGCAGGCAACTCAATATCATCCTCACGTATGGTTATACCAAGAAAATTAGCTATGCGGGTTGCATAAATTCCACCAAAGAAATCTCCATTAAATCTATTAAGATGCAACCTACGTGCAACAATAGCTCCCAAATTATAAGATTTATCTCCTAACACAGCACTCCTAATAATACTGAGGTCAGGGACACACATGTGACATGCTTCATCTTCACCGTTAATGCATCTACCTATGAAGAGAGCAAAATAATGTATAGCAGGAAAATGAATGCTCCCTATGGTAGCTTGTGCTATATCTCTAGATTCCCCCACAGTTATACAACCAAGAAAATCTCTAAATTCAGATTTACGAGGTTCACTAGCACTACCCCATTGTGGAAGTTTGCAAGCAGTGGTAAAGTCCTCTAAGTCCATAGTGTAAGAATTTTCATAAAGATCAAATAGGACAGTTTGAGAATTACGTGAAGATGAAAATGCAAACCTCCTCACAAAGGAACTAGTGAGATAGTGGTACTGATGGCATTTTTCTGCCTCGAAGCTCACAAGATCAGCATTACGCAAATATGCGTTAAATTCTTCCTTAATTCCCGCTCGATCCATGAAGTCCTCTGAAGGCCATTCACAAGACCGCACTGGAGTGTCCCTTGGTGGCTCATCATCAGCATCACGCATTGCAAGCCTGGGTCCTTGTTTCCTCGAAGAACCACCTTGGTACATTTTCCTAAACATATTTCTTCTTCTAAAAAATTTCTAAAATTTTTAGTAACTTCAAATAAAAGTAAACCAAACTCAACAAAATTGATAGCAACTACTCCTACAAGTGCCTAGAGCCTCTATCATGCATTAGAACTACTTAGAACCATATAAATTTGGCATGCAAGCTCAAGAACATGGTCACCTAGGCAGCACAAATTTGTAATGAATAATGCACTAGAACAAAAACTAATTGGACCAATGGAGGAGTCACATACCAAGGAACAATCCACCAAAGCAGTTTTGTGAGAGGTGCTTTGAGCAAGGAGATCGAAAATCGCAGCAAAACGAGCTAGAACTCGTGCTTGAGATGGATAATGGTGTTTGTGGGAGGAAGAAGGAGTGTGTGGGTGCAGGAATAAGTGGAGGAGGGCCACCGTGGGCCCACGAGGCAGGGGGGCGCACCCAGGGGTAGGGCGCGCCCTCCACCCTCGTGGCCAGGTGGATGCCCCCCTGCTGTGTTGTCAGTGCCAAATATTCTCAAATATTCCAGAAAAAATCATATTTAAATTTCAGGGCATTTGGAGAACTTTTATTTTCGGGGTATTTTTATATTGCATGGATAATTCAAATAACAGACAGAAAATAATATTTTTACTTTATTTAATATAAATAACAGAAAGTAAAAGGAGGGCACAGAAGGTTGTGCTTTCTAACTTCATCCATCTCATGATCATCAAAAGGAATCCATTAACAAGGTTGATCAAGTCTTGTTAACAAACTCATTCCGAATAACACTATGTTACCTCAACAAGGATATGCACATCCCCAATAATTAGAATATCATATTTCTTCTTGACAGTAGGAAGAGGAAATTCAAAACCTCCAAAAATAATCGATGGAACTTTTCCAATAGAATTAATACTACGAACTTGAGGTTGTTTCCTCGGAAAGTGTATTGTATGCTCATTACCATTAACATGAAAAGTGACATTGCCTTTGGTGCAATCAATAACAGCCCCTGCAGTATTCAAAAAGGGTCTTCCAAGAATAATAGACATATTATCGTCCTCGGGAATATCAAGAATAACAAAGTCCATTAAAATAGTAACTTTTGCAACTACAACAGGCACATCCTCACAAATACCGACAGGTATAGCAGTTGATTTATCGGCCATTTGCAAAGATATTTCGGTAGGTGTCAACTTATTCAAATCAAGTCTACGATATAAAGAGAGAGGCATAACACTAACACCGGCTGCAAGATCACATAAAGCAGTTTTAACATAGTTTCTTTTAATGGAGCATGGTATAGTTGGTACTCCAGGATCTCCTAACTTCTTATGTATTCCACCCTTAAAAGTGTAATTAGCAAGCATGGTGGAAATTTCAGCTTCCGGTATCTTTCTTTTATTAGTAACAATTTCTTTCATATACTTAGAATAAGGATTCATTTTGAGCATATCAGTTAATCGCATACGCAAAGAGATAGGTCTAATCATTTTAGCAAAGCGCTCAAAATCCTCATCATCCTTTTTCTTGGATGGTTTGGGAGGAAAAGGCATGGGTTTCTGAACCGATGGTTCTCTTTCCTTACCGTGCTTCCTAGCAACAAAGTCTTTCTTATCATAACGTTGATTCTTTGATTGTGGTTAATCAAGATCAACAACAGGTTCAATTTCTATATCATTATCATTACTGGGTTGAGCATCAACATGAACATCATCATTAACATTATCACTAGTTTCAGGTTCATTACCAGATTGTGTTTCCGCATCAGAAATAGAAATATCATTTGGATTCTCAGGTGTTTCAGGAATAGGTTCACTAGAAGAATGCAAAGTCCTATCATTTTTATTTTTCTTCCTTTTAGAAGGACTAGGTGCACCTATATTATTTCTCTAAGAATCTTTCTCAATTCTCTTAGGCTGGCCTTCAGGATACAAAGGTTCCTGAGTCATTTTACTAGTTCTAGTAGCCACTCTAACAACATAGTCCTTATTCTTACTATTCAATTCATTGAGCAAATCATTTTAAGCTTTAAGTACTTGTTCTACTTGAGTGGTAACCACAGAAGCATGTTTACTAATAAGTTTAAGTTCACCTTTGACATTAGCCATATAATCACCCAAGTGTTCAAGCATATCAGCACTGCGTTTTAATTCTCTACCAAAATAAGCATTGAAGTCTTCTTGCTTAACCATAGATTTATCAAACTCATCTAAGCATGGGATAGCAAACTTAGTAAATGGGATTTCAGCTTTATAATATCTATAGAGAGAATTTACCTTTACTACCTATGTTGGGTTATCAAGACCATGTGTTTCTTCAATAGGTGATGGATTAAAACCATATATTTCTTCAACAGGCGGTAAATTAAAACCATGTATTTCTTCAATAGGAGGTAAATTCATAACATCTTCAGCTTTAATACCCTTTTATTTCATGGATTTCTTTGCCTCTTGCATATCTTCAGGACTGAGAAATAGAACACCCATTTTCTTAGGAGTTGGTTTAGGAATAGGCTCAGGAGATGCCTCAGGAAGTGTCCAATTATTTTCATTTGTCAACATATTATTCAATAGAATTTCAGCTTCATCCGGTGTTCTTTCCCTGAAAACAGAACCAGCACAACTATCCAGGTAATCTCTGGAAGCATCACTTAATCCATTATAAAAGATATCAAGTATTTAATTTTTCTTAAGAGGGTGATCAGGCAAAGCATTAAGTAATTGGAGAAGCCTCCCCCAAGCTTGTGGGAGAATCTCTTCTTCAATTTGCACAAAATTATATATATCCCTTAAGGCAGCTTGTTTCTTATGAGCAGGGAAATATTTAGCAGAGAAGTAATAAATCATATCCTAGGGACTACGCACACAACCAGGATCAAGAGAATTAAACCATATCTTAGCATCACCCTTTAATGAGAACGGAAATATTTTAAGGATATAAAAGTAGTGAGTTCTCTCATCATTAGTGAACAGGGTGGCTATATCATTTCATTTAGTAAGATGTGCCACAACAGTTTCAGATTCATAGCCATAAAAAGGATCAGATTCAACCAAAGTAAATATATCAGGATCGACAGAGAAATCATAATCCTTATTAGTAACAAAGATAGGTGAAGTAGCATAAGCAGGATCATAATTCATTCTAGCATTCAGAGTTTTCTGTTTAAGCTTAGCTAATAATTTCTTAAGATCACTTCTATCATTGCAAGCAAGAAAGTCTCTTTTAGTTTCTGCATCCATAACATATCCCTCAGGCACAACAGGTAATTCATATTTATTAGGAGAACCTTCATAATCACTTTCATCAGTATTATCAGTTTCAATAATTTCATTCTCTCTAGCCCTAGTAAGTTGTTCATCAAGAAATTCACCAAGTGGCACAGTTGTATCAAGCATAGAAGTAGTTTCATCATAAGTATCATGCATAGCAGAAGTAGCATCATCAATAATATGCGACATATCAGAATCAATAGCAAAAGCAGGTTTAGGTGTCGCAAGCTTACTCAAAACAGAACGTGAATCAAGTGCAGAGCTAGATGGCAGTTCCTTACCTTCCCTCGTAGTTGAGGGATAAATCTTGGTTTTTGGATCTGTCAAGTTCTTCCTAATGATAAGCAGATATAAATCCCAAGTGACTCAAAGAATAGAGCTATGGTCCTCGGCAACGGCGCCAGAAAATGGTCTTGATAACCCACAAGTATAGGGGATCGCAACAGTTTTCAAGGGTAGACTTTTCAACCCAAATTTATTGATTCGACACAAGGGGAGCCAAAGAATATTCTCAAGTATTAGCAGCTGAGTTGTCAATTCAACCACACTTGGAAACTTAATATCTGCAGCAAAGTATTTAGTAGCAAAATAATATGATATTAGTGGTAACGATAGCAAAAGTAACTGTAGCAAAAGTAATGTTTTTGGTATTTTATAGTGATGATAACAATAGCATCGGAAAAATAAATAAGCGAAGAACAATATATGGAAAGCTCGTAGGCATTGGATCAGTGATGGTGTTATGACTGGCCAGGTCTATGGCCGAAGGAGGCCCAACAGGCAGGCTTAGGCCCGCAAGTTATCTTAGTTTTTATTTTCAGATTATGCAAGTTATCTTAGGTTAATTCTTATGCAAGTTATCTTAGGTTAATTCTTCTGCAAGTTATCTAGGATATAAATATAGGTTGTAAGACTCTTTTTGGAATTAAGCAATAAGACTATTTCTATTGCCCGGCTCCCAGAGGAGCTGGAACCCTAAACCCTAGCCGCCTCCTTCTCTCGCCGCCGCCGCGCCGCGCCAGGACGGCGCCCCGCCGCCGGCCGCCGCGCTCAAGCCCTCGCCCTTCCCCCTCCTTCCCCTACTGTCTCCGACCAAGACCGGGCAGAACCCTAGCCGCTAACACCTTGGTATCAGGTACCCAGGTTTTGACCATGTCTTCCCCGCCAATCCCACCACGGCCGCCACCGCTGCCCCACGCCTCCCCCACCGCCGCTGCCACCGATTCCTCCACTACTGCCGCCGCGTCGACGGGCACTACGGCCTCCCTGTTGGCGCCGCTCTCCTCCGCCCCCGGCACCACGCCGGGCCAGGGCCAGCCGCAGCTTCCCATCCAGCAGCCATCGCCGCAGCTTCCCATCCAACAGCCATCGCCGCCGCCTTCCCCCCCGCCGCCGCAATTCACACCAGAAGCTATGGCCGGCGTGCTCAATGACCTAGTCGTGGCGATCTAGGGCATCCATCTCTACTTGGCCAGCCCATACGGGCCGCCCCCACCGCTCCACCAGACCGCGGCCACGGGCCAGCAGGCGCTGGCGGCTCTCACCGGCGGCTACCCGGCGCTTCCCGCTCCGGCGGCTTCGACGACGCCCTGGCCACAATGGCCGACGCCGTTCACGGCGCCAACCGCGCCGTCCGCCTCCACGCAAGGCCCGCAGTGGCCGACCTGGACCCCACCATCCGCGCCACCCTCCATCGTGTCGTCCCTCCCGGCGGCCATGGCGCGCGCTCCACCACCGCCACCGCCCAACCCTGGGCCGGGCGGGTCCTCGCCGAGCGGCCTCCCGATCCAGGAGGTCCGCTTTCCTTCGTCGCCATCGCTGCTGCCCGACTGGCTCCACGGGCCGCCGTCGGCTCCCACGGAGGCCCGGCCCCCGTCAGGGTCCCCGTGGCAGCCCGAGGCGTCGGGCGTCTCAGGGCAGTACGTCGGGCCGTCTACCCTGGACCGGGCGCCGTCCTCCGCCCTCCGCACCGCCGAGGCCGTGGCCCCGGGCGCCCCACACCAGCAGCCGCCCTGGTTCGCAAAATTGACTTCGCCACGTACGACGGTTCCGAAGACCCGCTTAACTGGCTAAACCAATGTGACCAGTTCTTCCGCGGACAGCGCACGCCCGCGTCCGAGCGCACGTGGCTGGCTTCCTACCATCTTCGCGGGGCCGCCCAGACCTGGTACTACGCCCTCAAGCAGGACGAGGGCGGCATGCCACCGTGGGATCGCTTCCGCGAGCTCTGTCTTCTTTGGTTCGGGCCACCGGTACGCGGGAGCCGCTTGGCCGAGTTGGGCCGCCTATCATTCACCTCCACGGTGCAGGATTTCGCCGACCGCTTCCAGGCTCTAGAGTGCCACGCGCCTGGTGTGACAGCCTTACAGCGGGCGGAGCTCTTCGTCGGCGGCCTTCCCAACCACATCCGCGTGGACGTTGAGATGAAGGGACCACAAGACCTTCAGACGGCCATGTACTACGCGCGGGCGTTCGAGCAGCGTGCCCAGGCTTTGACGTCGCCGCGGCCATCCGCGCCGCGTGGGGGCCGCCAGCCTCCCCGCCCGCCTCCGGCAGCACCGGCGTCCTCTACCACCGCCCCGGCCGCTACCCCAGCCCCGACACAGCCGTTCCGGCGCCTCACTCAGGCGGAGCAGCTGGAACGCAGGCGCCTGGGCCTGTGCTTCAACTGCGATGCGCCATATGCGCCGGGCCATGTTTGTCCGCACCTTTTCTACCTGGAGACGACGGACGAGATCGAGGATGACACCCCGGAGGCCGACCTCGACGCCCCGACTCTTGCGGAGCCCGCAGCGGCACCCGCACCGGGCCCGGCTACCGCCTTCGTGGTGTCCCTTCATGCGCTGGCCGGCATCTGTGATGAACGGACGATGCTTTTACCGGTCATTATCCATGGCGAGCGCCTAGTGGCCCTCCTGGACACAGGTTCCACACATAATTTCCTGCCATAGGCCACCATGTGGCGTCTTGCGCTCCAGCCGGCCGAAGGAGAGCGGTTGTGGGTCACGGTCGCGAATGGCGACCGTCTACGCTGCCATGGGCTCGCCCGTGATGTGCCCATCACTATTGGCGAGGAGCACTTCACCATCACATGCGCCGGCATCGATTTGGGCTGCTTCGACTTTATCCTCGGCGTCGACTTCTTGCGCACGTTGGGTCCTATCCTTTGTGACTTTGACGCGCTAACGATGACCTTCTGGCGTTTGGGTCGTCGCATTCGGTGGGAGGGCATTCGGGGGGCCGCACCCGCGCCCCCTCTTCAGTTGGCCGCGGCGACCACGGAGGCCGAGCATCCGCTCTTGGACGGGCTCCTGCAGCAGCACTGGGATCTCTTTGAGGAGCCGCAGGGTCTGCCACCGGCCCGGATCTACGCCCACCGTATTCACCTCCTTCCGGGATCTGCCCCTGTGGCCGTGCGGCCTTACCGGTATCCACAGCTGCAGAAGGACGAGTTGGAGCGACAGTGTGCACTCATGCTTGCCGCCGGCATCATCCGCATCTCCACGTCCCCGTTTACAGCACCGGTCCTCCTCGTGCGTAAGTCAGATGGCACGTGGCGTTTCTGCATTGAATACCGTGCCCTTAATGCTCTCACATTGAAGGACAAGTTTCCTATTCCGGTTGTCGATGAGCTTCTCGACAAGTTGCACGGGGCACGCTTCTTCACCAAGCTGGACCTTCGATCAGGGTATCATCAGGTGCGCATGCATCCCAACGACATCGCCAAGACGGCGTTTCGGACTCATCACGGCCACTTCGAGTTCTTGGTGATGCCCTTTGGCCTCTCCAACACCCCGGCGACGTTTCAGGCCTTGATGAACGATGTCCTTCGGCCCTACTTACGTCGGTTTGTGCTCGTTTTCTTTGATGACATTCTTATCTATAGCGCCTCTTGGGCAGAGCACCTCCAGCATGTGGCCATCGTCTACAACGAGCTTCGGGCGCATCATCTTCATCTTAAGCGCTCGAAGTGCTCGTTCGGGACGCCTTCGGTCGCTTACCTCGGCCACGTCATCTCGGCCGAGGGGGTGGCCATGGATGCCGACAAGGTCGCGGTCGTCGCCGCCTGGCCGATTCCGCAGTCTCCGCGTGCTCTTCGCGGGTTTCTTGGCCTCGCGGGGTACTACCGGAAGTTCATCCGGGAGTTTGTCCTCATCACGGCCCCACTCACGCGTCTCCTCCGGCGCGACGCCTTGTCTTGGGACGAGGAGGCCACTTCAGCCTTCGAGGCCCTTAAGGGGGCCCTCACGACGGGACCCGTACTGCAGATGCCGGATTTTGACCTCCCCTTCACCGTCGACTGCGACGCTTCCGGTGCGGGGTTTGGTGCGGTCCTACACCAGGGCGAGGGACCCCTCGCTTTCTTCAGTCGCCCATTTGCCGCACGTCATCTTAAGTTGGCGGCGTATGAGCGTGAGCTCATTGGGTTGGTGCAGGCCGTACGCCATTGGCGGCCCTATCTTTGGGGTCGTTCTTTCCGGATCCGCACGGATCAGTACAGCCTCAAGTTCATGCTAGATCAGAGGCTCTCGACGGTGCCCCAGCACTAATGGATCAGTAAACTCTTTGGCTTTGACTTCACCGTCGAGTACCGTCCAGGTCGCCTTAACACCGTCGCCGATGCCCTGTCTCGGCGTGATGCCGATGTGGACGACGGTGCGGCGGAGGGGGCGGCCTTCTGCATCATCACCGGGCCCTCCTTCGCTCTCTACGACGACATCCGCCGGGCGACCGCTGCAGCGGCCGATTCCCTCCTCCTACAGTAGCAGTTGGCGGCGGGTGAGCTGGAGGAACCGTGGCGCCTTGCCGATGGCCTGCTTCTCCATGGGCGCCGGGTCTTCGTTCCGGCGCACGACGATCTTCGCCAGCAGGTGCTGCGCCTCGCTCACTCGGTGGGCCATGAGGGAGTGCAGAAGACGCTCCATCGTCTCCGCGCCAACTTCTACATTCCCGGTGATCGTGCCTTGGTCCGTGACTGGGTACGGTCGTGTGTGACGTGCCAGCGCAACAAGACGGAGACTCTACGGCCGGCTGGCATGCTGCAAACCTTGGAGGTCCCTACTCAGGTTTGGGTGGACATCTCCATGGACTTCATCGAGGGCCTTCCCAAGGTGGGCGGCAAGTCTGTCATTCTCACGGTGGTCGACCGCTTCTCCAAGTATGCTCATTTCATACCGCTCGGCCATCCATATTCAGCGGCATCGGTTGCCCGGGCCTTCTTCGATGGCATTGTCCGTCTCCACGGGTTCCCTTCTTCGATCGTCAGTGATCGGGACCCCGTGTTCACGGGACACGTGTGGCGTGACCTTTTTCGCCTGGCGGGCGTGAAGCTACGCCTCAGCACAGCCTTCCACCCTCAGACGGACGGCCAGTCTGAGATCGTTAACAAGGTGATTGCCATGTATTTGCACTGTGTTACAGGTGATCGCCTTCGTGCATGGGTGGACTGGCTCTCGTGGGCGGAGTACTGCTACAACACCTCTTATCACTCCGCCCTGCGAGCTACGCCCTTTGAGGTGGTGTATGGCCGGCCACCCCCGCCGATCCTGCCGGTTGATCCGGCCTCGGCGCGGACCGAGGTAGCCGGGACCCTTCTGAGAAGTCGTGATGAGATGATAGCGGAGATCCAGCAACTACTCCTGCAGGCCCAGCAGTTGGCCAAACGTTACTATGATGGCCACCATCGCGACGCAGAGTACGCGGTGGGTGATTGGGTCTAGCTGCGTCTACTTCACCGCTCTACGCAGTCCTTGGACCCCCGCGCGAGGAAGAAGCTCGGTCCTCGCTATGCCGGTCCCTTTGCGATCCTGGAACGCATTGGAAAAGTGGCTTACCGTCTGCAGCTTCTGGCAGGCGCCCGGATCCATGATGTCTTCCATGTCGGGCTGCTCAAGCCATTCCGCGGCGAGCCACCTGCGGCACCGCCGGCTCTTCCACCGGCCATGGACGGGCGTCTGCTTCCTGAACCAGAGAAGGCGTTGCAGGCTCAGCTGCGCCGAGGCTCCTGGTACGTGTTGATCCGGTGGACTGGCCTACCAGAGGAGGATGCTACTTGGGAGCAGCGCGAGGAGTTCCTCCAGCACTACCCCGACTTTCAGCTCGAGGACGAGCTGTTTGCGCAGGCGGGGAGAGATGTTATGACCGGCCAGGTCTATGGCCGAAGGAGGCCCAACAGGCAGGCTTACGCCTGCAAGTTATCTTAGTTTTTATTTTCAGATTATGCAAGTTATCTTAGGTTAATTCTTATGCAAGTTATCTTAGGTTAATTCTTCTGCAAGTTATCTAGGATATAAATATAGGTTGTAAGACTCTTTTTGGAATTAAGCAATAAGACTATTTCTATTGCCCGGCTCCCAGAGGAGCCGGAACCCTAAACCTTAGCCGCCTCCTTCTCTCGCCGCCGCCGCACCGCGCCAGGACGGCGCCCCGCCGCCGGCCGCCGCGCTCAAGCCCTCGCCCTTCCCCCTCCTTCCCCTACTATCTCCGACCAAGACTGGGCAGAACCCTAGCCGCTAACAGATCGAGAATTATGCCGGATGCGGTTCATCATGTAACATTCATAACCTAGGGTGACACAGAACTAGCTCCAATTCATCAACGTAATGTAGGCATGTATTCCGAATATAGTCATACGTGCTTATGGAAAAGAACTTGCATGACATCCTTTGTCCTACCCTCCCGTGGCAGCGGGGTCCTAGCGGAAACTAAGAGATATTAAGGCCTCCTTTTAATAGAGTACCGGACCAAAGCATTAACACATAGTGAATACATGAACTCCTGAAACTACGGTCATCACCGAAAGTGGTCCCGATTATTGTCACTTCGGGGTTGCCGGATCATAACACATAGTAGGTGACTATAGACTTGCAAGATAGGATCAAGAACTCACATATATTCATGAAAACATAATAGGTTCAGATCTGAAATCATGGCAGCCAGGCCCTAGTGACAAGCATTGAGCATAGCAAAGTCATAGCAACATCAATCTCAGAACATAGTGGATACTAGGGATCAAACCCTAACAAAACTAACTCGATTACATGATAAATCTCTGTAGCGCCCGGATAATCAGGCTATAGTAATCCCACGTTAATGATTCCACGTCACCTCTGTCACTGTACTTAATCTCGGGTTCAAAACCGATTCAAATTCAAATTTAAAATAAAGTTAATTAATAAAAGTTTATAAAATTTAAAACAAAAATGTCCGGTGTGTGCAAATAAATGCCTAGGAATTTATGGTGTGGGATCCATGCTTTTATAAAAAAGCTAAATACTTAAAATGAATTAAAACAGAAAAGAAAATAAATAAAGAAAAGAAAATACAAAAACAGAAAACAAAATAACAAAAAACGAAAAGAACACCCCCCGCCCTGGGTCAAGTGGCCCAGCTGGCCCTAGCCGCCCGAATGGGCCGGCCCATCCCGTCCCCCATATCCTCCCCCACTACACACCGGCACCCCACACTCCCTCCCCCGCAAAATATCTTCTCCCCTCTCTCCCCCGATTTGGATCGGGATCAAGAGGAGGAGAGCTCGACGCAGCCCGACGCCGTTCGTCGCCGCCCGGAACGCCACCGCTGCGGGCTGCCTCGTCGACGGCCACCTCGCCGGACTGCCCCTCGATGCCGTTGTCCCCGCCTACCTCCCCACGCCCCGCTGCCCGAATCCCTACGGCCCCAGTGAGCCCCGCCTCTCTCCCTCTCTGCTCCTCGCGCCGCCCCACGGTCGTGCACGCGCGCGGCCACGCGGCCTCAGCCGCGGCCCCGCTCGCCTGTCCCGCATCACCACGGCGCCTCTCGTCCCACACGCGCGCCATCGCCGTGCTCGTCAGCACCGTGTCGCTCGCCGCCCTCGCTCCCCGCGCACGCCCGTCGCCTACTCCGGTGAGCCGCCCTGCGCACACTGCCACCCGACCTCGCAGCCGTCGTCCGCCGTGGTTCCCCGCCTTGTTGCTGCTCCACCACGGCCCCGCACGGCGCTCGCCACACTCGCCCCGCTCTCCCTTGCCGCGCTACTCGTTGCGCCCTCCATGTGCCCGTGCCTCCGGCCTCTCCCCCTGCAGCCCAGCCTCGCCCCGCTCGGCGCCTCCACTCGGGACCGCCCACGACCACCGCAGCCACCCGCGCCTGCCTCCGACGCGCCGCCTCCCGCTTGTCCCTACAGCCACCGCCCCGCCGTTGCCTCGCCACGCCGCCCGCATCCGCGCTTAGCCATGCCCCGACTCGCCAGCGCGCCCACGCCCCACTGTTCCCGCCGCCCCGCCGCGCCGCCCTGCTCCGGCCACGGTCGCCGGCGTTGGGCCATGCGCCGGCCCCTTCCTCCCTGGCTGCGCGCTCATGCACCCGGCGCACGCGCCGGCACCACCGGGGCAAAGCCCCGGTTAGCCCCGCGCCCACACCCGCTAAGGAGCGCCCGATAGGCCCCTAGGGCCAATAACATGTGGGGCCCGGCCCCATAACGATTTAATAAAAAAAGGAATTAAAATAAATAAATAAATAATTAACTAAATAATCAACTTAATTAATTCTGATTAAATTAACAAATTATGATTAATTAACCTAACGACTAATTAACCTAATGACTAATTAACCTAATTAACTACTGTTAATTAGCTAAACAGTCTAGGACTAGTGGGACCCACCTGTCAGGTTGACCAGGTCAACTGATGACGCCATGATGACGTCAGCAAACACTATTCTGAATAACGTTGATTTAAATAATTCAATAAATCCTAAAATTGATTTAAATCTTTTAAAATTAATATAAAATAAACCGTAGCTTGGATGGAAAATTTTTGTACATGAAAGTTGCTCAGAACGACGAGACGAACCCGGATACACGCCCCTTCGTTCGCCACGCATCCCTAGCATAGCGAACATGCAACTTTCCCCCTTTGGTCATCTGTCCGTAAATGCGAAACACCAGGGATATTTTCCCAGATGTTTCCCCCCATCGCCGATACCACCTCATACCGCGTTAGGGCACCCCTAGCACCGGTACTTGTCATGTCATGCATTGCTATGCATCTGTTTGCTTAATATTTATTGTTTCTTCCCCCTCTTCTCTCTCTAGACACCGAGACCGACGCCACTGCTACCCAGTACGACTACGGTGTTGACGACCCCTCTCTCTTGCCAGAGCAACCAGGCAAGCTCCCCCCCCTTGATCACCAGATATCGCCTACTCTCTTTCTACTGCTTGCATTAGAGTAGTGTAGCATGTTACCACTTTCCGTTAATCCTATCCTGATGCATAGCCTGTCCTTGCTACTACTGTTGTTACCTTTACCTGCAATCCTAATGCTTAGTATAGGATGCTAGTTTATCATCAGTGGCTCTACATTCTTGTCCGTCTGCCATGCTATACTATCGGGCTGTGATCACTCGGGAGGTGATCACGGGTATATACTATATACTTTATACATGATACATGTGGTGACTAAAGTCGGGTCGGCTCGTAGAGTACCCGCGAGTGATTCACGGATTTGGTCCGAAAGGACGTCTGTCCGGACGGCCCTCTGATTGAATCTTTGTGGCGAAGCGAAAAGGTAGGTTGAGACCACCTAGGAGAGATGTGGGCCTGGCCCTGGTCGGCGTCCGCGGTTATTTCAAAATAACACGCTTAACGAGATCTTGGTATTTGATCTGAGTCTGGCCACTGGCCTATACGCACTAACCAACTATGCGGGAACAGTTATGGGCACTCAACGTCATGGTATCAGTTGAAGCCTTCGTGACGTCAGCGACTGAGCAGCGCACGCCGGGTTGGACTGGAACGCCTGCTCTTGTATAAGGGAGGCTAGGTCTACTCGTCGGCCGCGTTCGCAACGTGCAGGTGTGCAATGGGCGATGGGCCCAGACCCCTACGCCGTAGGATTTAGACCGGCGTGCTCACCTCTCTATTGTGCCTAGGTAGGCCTGCAACGTGTTGATCTTTCGAGGCCGGGCATGACCCAAAAAAGTGTGTCCGGACAAAGGGGATCGAGCACGTTGGGAAATGTGGTGCACCCCTACATGGAAGTTAATCTATTCGAATTGCCGTGATCTTCGGTAACAGGACGACTTGGAGTTGTACCTTGACCTTATGACAACTAGAAATGGACACTTAATAAAACACACCCTTCCAAGTGCCAGATACAACCGGTGACCGCTCTCTGACAGGGCGACGAGGGGTGGATCATCGGTTAGTATTATGCTATGCGAAGCTACTTGGTTAACTTACCGTCTACTCTCTTCTTCTGCTGCAAGATGGAGGTTACCAGAAGAGTAGTCTTAGACAGGACTAGCTATCCCCCTCTTATTTCGGCTTTCTGCAGTTCAGTCCACATATGTTACCCCTTTTCCATTTGATACCAATGCATACATATGTAGTGTAGCTCCTTGCTTGCGAGTACTTTGGATGAGTACTCACGGTTGCTTTGTTCCTCCTTTTCTCCCTTCCTATACCCGATTGCTACGACCAGACGTTGGAGTCCAGGAGCCAGACGCCACTGTCAACGACGACTACTACTACTCGGGAGGTTCCTGCTACTACGTGCAGCCTGCTGACGACGACCAGGAGTAGTTTAGGAGGATCCCAGGAAGGAGGCATGCGCCTCTTTTGATCTGTATCTCAGTTTGTGCTAGCCTTCTTAAGGCAAACTTGTTTAACTTATGTCTGTACTCAGATATTGTTGCTTCTGCTGACTCGTCTATGATCGAGCTCTTGTATTGGAGCCCTCGAGGCCCCTGGCTTGTAACACGATGCTTGTATGACTTATTTTATTTGTAGAGTTGTGTTGTGATATCTTCCCATGAGTCCCTGATCTTGATCGTACACGTTTGTGTGTATGATTAATGTACAGTCAAATCGGGGGTGTCACAAGTTGGTATCAGAGCCGACTGCCTGTAGGAATCCCCCTTCCACACTCCTTGGCCAAAGTCGAGTCTAGACATTACAAAACATTTTACTAACATGGTTGTGTGCCTTACGGGACCACGTCACCATCTGGGTGGTATTAGGATCTTTTACTCCTCGATCCTTACTCTGAGACTCTGAACTCTCTTCTACTCGGGTTGAATGATTTTACTAACTCTAACATTAGGATCCCGTGACCACATTCACCCCAAAGTTGGATAAGCCCTAGTTATTCATTAGAGTAGTATTTGAACATTATCCACACTGTCATTTGACTCCTTTCAAACATCTTTGTTTTCAGATGGAACCCACGAGACATGTCGTGTGCCACACGACGGCCATTGGTGCCTCAGGATCACCTGCTGTGTTGGTTGAGATGATGACCTATCTGGGTTATTGCTGGCACCCTAAGTAGACTGTCTACGAGGAGTACCAGGACTTTAACCAGGAGAAGTACCGAGCCATCGTCCACCTCTACTCTCGGGAGTATGACTCCACTACCGTGCTGCACACTGCTCATGGTGTTGGAGTGACTATCGACATGGCGGTCCACGATGCTGCTTATGCTGCTTTGATACGTCTTCGTGGAGAGTATCGGGAGTTGGACACCTCCCATTTCAGGCACATTGCTATCGCATCCGATGTTGGTGCGGAGGGATACTACACTGCTGCCTACTCCATTGTCACCCGAGAGCCCTTCTACCATCAGAACCTGGTTTTGCATGCTAGTGGGCTGGATAGAGCTAACCGAGCTCTTCGCCATGAGTTGTACACCACCCGTCAGCACCTGTACCATGCTCTGACGCTGTTGCACCCCTCTGTTCGATTTGGTGATCTGTCGCGTTCTGTGATCTACCCTGCCAGGACCGTGATGCCCCAGGGTGTCGGCTGGCCATATGTGGGAGGCTACTCTCATGCACTTTGTCCTCTTCTGCCACCTGCGCATCGGGTTCCGCACCAGAGTATCCGCGGACCCCAGGAAACTCACGTGGAGGACTTCCCTTCGAGTCACTACCAGCTGTCAGGCTACACCTACCTCCATAGTTCCTCCTGGGACTGATGTAGGCTTGCTTCTTAGTGTTAGTTGCATTCACCGCGAGCCTGCGTTCCGCCTGTGATGTTCTTAGCCTATGTACTGAACTCTGTGTACCGAACTCTATGCATGATCTCTTTTGTAAGATATGCCAACTACTATGTAGTATCTATCGTGTTCCTTTCATTATGCATGTTTCATCATGAATGATTCTTGTCCTTGCAAATTCTCAATGCTGAACTACCCCTGTTATATATTAGCAGGATGGTTAGACCAGGTGGTCGTGGTCGTGGTGGCCATGCCCCACCACCACCTGAGTACATGGCTGGTATGATCCAACAGTTCGAGCTAAACCGCCAATTCATGGAAAATATGATGGCTCAGTTTCCTCGCCCCAATATGAACCAGCAGCCAGCCCAAGTGACTCTGCAGCATTTCATGCGCCTCAACCCAACTTTGTATCGCAGCTCAACTCAGCCTCTGGATGCTGATGACTGGCTTTGTGACATCACCTATGAAATGGAGTCTGCTGATGTAGCCCCTGCCAGCTTTGTCACCTTTGCTTCCTTCTTCCTGAAAGGACCCGCTGCTCAATGGTGGGACAACCAAAGGCGTACTCTGCCAGTTGGAACAATCATCACCTGGCTAGACTTCCAAGCTGCTTTCCGTGCCCGCTTCATTCCTCAGGGAGTCATGGACCGGAAGAAGCGCGAGTTCCACAACCTCACTCAGGGCAACAAAACTATGGAAGCTTATGAGTGGGAGTTTCTGGATCTGTCCCACTATGCTGAAGAAGACATTGCAACTGATGCACGCAGACAGGAGAAGTTCCATGATGGCCTCCAAGCTGACATCAAGCTCGCACTTTTAGTGCATGACTTTGCTGATTTCGCCACCTTGGTGAACAAGGCCATCAATGTCGAAACTGGTCTGCAGGAACACCAGATCTCTCACAGGCGCAACCGTGACACGGGCTCATCTTCGGGCCCGTCCTCACAGAAGTGTAGGATATGGATTCCCAATAGCATGTACCAGCCAACTACACCTGCTCCAAGGCAGTCCTATGCTGCACCACGTCTGCCTCCCCCACCAACTAGGCAGCCAAGGCTTCCAGCTCCACCACCCCGAGCTCCTGTTCCCACTCCCAATAATGGTCTGTGCTTCAGGTGTGGTCAGCCAGGACACCGTGCTAGGGAATGCAACCAGAACCAAAATCAACTAGCCCTCCCTGCAGCTGGCCATGGAAGCAACCAGCCTTGCAACAAGAATGCCAGGTCTTATGGCCGTGTTCATGTCAACCATGTTGATCTGACTGAAGTTCTAGACCAGCCTACTACTGTGATGGGTACACTCCTCGTAAATTCTGTTCCAGCATCCGTTTTATTTGATACAGGAGCATCACATTCATTCATATCAGCTTAGTTTGCATTTATGCATGGGATTAAATACGAAGAGGTGAACACTGCGATAGTGGTATACACTCCTGCGGGCCAGTGTCAAACCTCTATGGCTAGTCACAACGTTCTCGTTGAAATTGAAGGACTGGAATTCCTTGCCTCTCCCATCGTACTGAAGTCCTGTAGCATTGACCTCATTCTGGGAATGGATTGGTTGAAAGCGCATACTGCTTCTATAGTTTGCGCCACTAAGACCATCCATCTGCTACACCCTTCTGATGAAATAATTGCTTACCAGGCTCATCTATTTCAGAATGCCGAGGCACGGCTTTATGCCTTGAATGCATTGCATGCTGCACCACTCGAGGGCATTGAAAACATTCCCATCATTTGAGAATTCCCAGACGTCTTTCCGGAAGAACTTCCAGGGATTCCCCCTACTAGAGCTGTCGAATTCATCATTGACTTAAACCAGGCACCACTCCTATAGCCAAACGACCCTACAAGATGCTGCCACATGAACTCACTGAGCTTAAGGAGGAAATCGACAAATCTCTTGGCAAAGGATTCATTCGCCCTAGTTGCTCTCCTTGGGGAGCACCTTCTCTCTTTGTTAAGAAGAAGGATGGGACGAACCGATTAGTCCAAGACTATCGTCCTATCAACCAAGCCACTATTCAGAACAAATATCCTCTTCCTCGGATCAATGATCTTTATGATCAACTGGCTGGCTCATCAGTGTTCTCCAAACTCGACTTGAGGTAGGGTTACCACCAGATCCGTGTTCGTGAAGAGGATATCCCAAAGACTGCCTTCGTGACTCGGTATGGATCATACGAGTACACCGTCATGCCACTCGGCTTAATGAATGCTCCAGCCACCTTCTCTCGCCTGATGAACTACATATTCATGGATTACCTCGACAAGTTCGGCGTGGTTTATTTGGACGATATCCTTGTATTTTCCAAGAACAAGGAGGAACATGCTGAACATCTTTGTCTTGTGCTGGAAAAGCTTCGAGAGCATCAACTCTATGCTAAGTATTCCATGTGTGAATTCTGGTTCCCAAAAGTAACCTATCTTCGTCATGTCATCTCCAAGGATGGTATTGCCGTCAACCCTGAACGAGTCCAGGCTATTCTCGATTGGAATCCTCCGAAGAATGTCAAACAAGTACGAAGTTTTCTCGGTCTCGCCAGCTATTGTCGTCGATTTGTCGACAACTTCTCCGAGATCGCTAGGCATCTGACTAATCTATTGCATAACGGCGTCAAGTTCCAATGGACAGACAAGTGTCAGGAAAGTTTCCAGGCGCTCAAAGACAAGTTGACTTCTGCCCTAGTGCTTATGCCACCTGATACTAAGAAGGACTTCGTCATTTACTGCGATGCTTCCCGTCAAGGATTAGGCTGTGTCCTAATGCAAGAGCGCAGAGTGATTGCTTATGCCTCTCGTCAACTGCGCCCTCACAAATAAAACTACCCAGATCACGACCTCGAGCTTGCTGCTATCATTCATGCTCTAAAGAAGTGGCGACATTACCTTCTCGGTAATCGTTGTGAGATCTTCACCGACCACCAAAGTCTGAAGTATATGTTTACTCAACCAGACTTGAACCTACGTCAGCAGAGATGGATGGAGACTGTTGCAGACTTTGACATGGGTATATCCTATACCCCAGGCAAGGCTAATGTAATGGCTGATGCCTTGAGCCGCAAGTCCTACTGCAACCACCTCCAGGTTCACAAAGTTCAGCCCTCGCTTGTTGAAGAATTCACAAAGCTGAACCTCCATATTGTTCCCCCTGGTGCACTCGCTCCCGCTCCCCCAGAGTTCCAAAAGATGAATCTTCGTGTTGTTGCTAAGGGTTCGCTAAATACCCTGGCTGTCGTACCAGATCTCGTAGATGGTATAAAGACTATTCAAGGTTATGACTCTGAAGTCCAAAAGATTAAACGCCATCTCGCAGAAGGAAAGCCCTCATTCTTCACTATCGCCGAAGATGGCGCCTTGTACTTCAAAGGCCGCCTAGTGGTGCCATGTTCGAGGAAAAACCTAGATCAGACTAAAAAGGTTATGAAAGAAGCTCATGATACGCCTTTGTCTATTCATCCCGGTAGTACAAAGATGTACCAGGACATCCGTCAGAGATTCTAGTGGTCTAATATGAAGCAAGACATTGCTTGTTATGTTGATGAGTGTGACGTTTGTCATCGTATCAAAGCTGAACATCAAAGGCCTGCTGGAACTCTGCAACCTATCTCTATTCCTAAATGGAAATGGGACCATGTTGAAATGGACTTCGTCACTGGATTTCCCAAATCGCAGAAAGGTAATTATGCTATTCTTGTCGTCACTGACCGGCTTTCTGAAGTTGCACATTTTCTGGCGGTCAAAGAAAAAATCACTGCTAGTCAGCTTGCAACTCTCTACATGTCTAGAATTGTTTCACTTCACGGTATTCCACTGGTTATCAGTTCAGACCGTGGCAGCTTATTCACTTCAAGATTTTGGGCAAGTTTCCAAGAAGCTATGGGAACTCATGTGTCGTTCAGTACTGCGTTTCATGCTCAGTCGCAAGGGCAGGTTGAACGTGTCAACCAAGTTCTCGAAGACATGCTTCAAGCTTGTGTAATTTCCTTCGACAAGAAATGGGAGGAATCTCTTCCATATGCTGAGTTCTCTGATAATAATAGCTAGCTAGCTAGTCTGAAGATGTCCCCCTTCGAAGTGCTATATGGACGAAAGTGTTGGACCCCTCTGAACTGGTCAGAAACTGGGGAACGTCCACTCTTCGGTCCGGATATTATCCAATAGGCCGAAGAACAAGTCCGCATTATTCATGAGAATCTCAAGACTGCTCAGTCATGACAGAAAAGTCAGTATGACCGTCATCACAAAGACATGGTCTATCAACCTGGCGAAAAGGCTTATCATCGAGTTACACCAATGAAGGGTGCTCACCGCTTCGGGATCAAGGGAAAGCTAGCTCCTCGCTATATAGGTCCCTTCACTATTCTCGAAAGGCGTGGAAAAGTGGCATATCAACTGGAGCTTCCGGCAAACCTTTCTCAGGTTCATGATGTGTTCCATGTGTCATAGCTCCGCCATTGCTTCAAGGATCCAATCCGGGCAGTGGATCATGAAGTGCTCGAATTGCAACAGGACCTCTCCTATAAAGAGTATCCGATCCGCATTCTTGACCAAGCTGAACGCCGCACACGTTAGAAGGCGATCAAATTCCTCAAAGTCCAGTGGTTGCATCACTCTGAAGATGAAGCCACTTGGGAACGCAAGGACTGCCTGCGTGATGAATACCCCGCACTGTTTCCTTCTACCTCCTAAATCTCGGGACGAGATTTCTTGTAGTGGAGGAATTTTCTAACGCCCGGATAATCATGCTACAGTAATTCGACGTTAACGATGCCACGTCACCTCTGTCACTGTAGTTAATCTCGTGTTAGTTCAAAACCATTCAAATTCAAATTTAAAATAAAGTTAATTAATAAAAGTTTTCAAAATTAAAAACAAAAATGTCCGGTGTGTGCAAATAAATGCCTAGGAATTTATGTGTGGGATCCATGCTTTTATAAAAAAACATAAATACTTAAAATGAATTAAAACGGAAAAGAAAAGAAAATACAAAAACAGAAAACAAACTAACAAAAAAAGGAAAAGACCCCCCCCCCACGTTGGGCCAAGTGGCCCAGCTGGCTCCAGTCGCCCGACTGGGCCGGCCCACCCCGTCCGCCATATCCTCCCCCCACTCCCCCACTACACACCGGGACCCCACACTCCCTCCCCCTGCAAAATATCTTCCCCCCTCTCCCCCGATTTGGATCGGGGTCGAGAGGAGGAGAGCTCGACGCCGCCCGACGCCGTTCGTCACCACCCGGAACGCCACCGCCACGACCTGCCTCGTCGACGACCACCTCGCCGGACTGCCCCCCGACGCCGTCGTCCTCGCCTACCTCCCCACGCCCAGCTGCCCGAATCCCTACGGCCCCAGTGAGCCCCGCCTCTCTCCCTCTCTGCTCCTCGCACTGCCCCGCAGTCGTGCACGCGCGTGCCCACGCGGCCTCGGCCGCGGCCCCGCTGCCCTATCCCGCATCGCCACGGTGTCGCTCGTCCCACATGTGCGCCCGCGCCGTGCTCGTCAGCACCGCGTCGCTCGCCGCCCTCGCTCCCCACGCACGCCCGTTGCCAACTCCGATGAGCCGCCCTACGCACATTGTCGCCCGGCCTCGCAGCCGCCGTCCGCCGTGGTCCCCCGCCTTGCTGCTGCTCCAGCACGGCCCCGCACGGTGCTCGCCACACTCGCGTCGCTCTCCCCTGCCGCGCTACTCGCTGCGCCCTCCATGTGCCCGTGCCTCCGGCCTCTCCCCCTGCAGCCCAGCCTCGCCCCGCTCGGCGCCTCCACTCGGGACTGCCCGCGGCCACCGCCACCGGCCAGCACAGCCACCTGCGCCTGCCTCCGACGCACCGCCTCCTACTCGTCCCTGCAGCCGCCACCCTATCGTTGCCTCGCCACGCCGCCCGCATCCGCGCTTGGGCGCGCCCCGGCTCGCCGGCGCGCCCACGCCCCACTGCTACCGATGCCGCGCCGCCTCGCTCCGGCCACGGTCACCGGCATTGGGCCACGCGTCGGCCCCTTCCTCCCTGGCCGCGCGCTCACGGACCCGGCGCACGCGCCTGCACCACCGGTGCAAAGCCCCGGTTAGCCCCGCGCACACACCCGCTAAGGAGCGCCCGATAGGCCCCTAGGGCCAATGACATGTGGGGCCCGGCCCTAGAATGAATTAATAAAAAAGGTATTAAAATAATTAACTTAATTAATTCTGATTAAATTAACTAAGTATGATTAATTAACCTAATGTCTAATTAACCTAATTAACTACTGTTAATTAGCTAAACAGTCTATGACCAGTGGGACCCACCTGTTAGGTTGACCAGGTCAACTGATGACGTCAGCAAACACTATTGTGGATAATGTTGATTTAAATAATTAAATAAATCCTAAAAATGATTTAAATCTTTTAAAATTAATATAAAATAAACCGTAGCTCGGATGGAAAAATTTTGTACATGAAAGTTGCTCAGAACGACGAGACGAACCCGAATACGTTGCCCGTTCATCCGCCACGCATCCCTAGCATAGCGAACACGAAACTTTCCCCCTCCGGTCATTTGTCCGTAAACGCGAAACACCAGGGATATTTTCCCGGATGTTCCCCCTTTCACCGATACCACCTCATACCGCGTTAGGGCACCCGTAGCACAAATACTTGTCATGTCATGCATCGCTATGCATCTGTTTGCTTAATATTTATTGTTTCTTCCCCTCTTCTCTCTCTAGACTCCAAGACCAACGCCACTGCTACCCAGTACAACTACGGTGTTGACGACCCCTCTCTCTTGCCAGAGCAACCAGGCAAGCCCCCCATTGATCACCAGATATCGCCTACTCTCTTTCTACTGCTTGCATTAGAGTAGTGTAGCATGTTACTACTTTCCGTTAATCCTATCCTGATGCATAGCCTGTCCTTGCTACTACTGTTGTTACCTTTACCTGCAATCCTAATGCTTAGTATAGGATGCTAGTTTATCATCAGTGGCCCTACATTCTTGTCTGTCTACCAGGCTATACTATCGGGCCGTGATCACTCGGGAGGTGATCATGGGTATATACTATATACTTTATACATCATACATATGGTGACTAAAGTCGGGTCGGCTCGTAGAGTACCCGCGAGTGATTCACGGATTGAGTCCCAAAGGATGTCTGTCCGGACGGCCCTCTGAGTGAATCTTTGTGGCGGAGCGACAGGGTAGGTTGAGACCACCTACGAGAGAGGTGGGCCTGGCCCTGGTCGGCATCCACGGTTATTTCAAAATAACATGCTTAACGAGATCTTGGTATTTGATCTGAGTCTGGCCACTGGCCTATACGCACTAACCAACTACGTGGGAACAATTATGGGCACTCGACGTCGTGGTATCAGCCGAAGCCTTCGTGATGTCAGCGACTGAGCGGCGCGCACCGGGCTGGACTGGAACGCCTGCTCTTGTATAAGGGAGGCTAGGTCTGCTCGTCGGCCGCGTTCGCAACGTGCAGGTGTGCAATGGGCGATGGGCCCAGACCCCTGCGCCATAGGATTTACAACGGCGTGTTGACCTCTCTGTTGTGCCAAGGTAGGGCTGCGACGTGTTGATCTTTCGAGGCCGGGCATGACCCAGAAAAGTGTGTCCGGACAAAGGGGATCGAGCATGTTGGGAAATATGGTGCACCCCTGCAGGGAAGTTAATCTATTCGAATAGCTGTGATCTTCGGTAACAGGACGACTTGGAGTTGTACCTTGACCTTATGACAACTAGAACCAGATACTTAATAAAACACACCCTTCCAAGTGCCAGATACAACTGGTGATCGCTCTCTCACAGGGCGACGAGGGGAGGATCATTAGTTAGGATTATGCTATGCGATGCTACTTGGTTAACTTACCATCTGCTCTCTTCTTCTGCTGCAAGATGGAGGTTACCAAAAACGTAGTCTTCGACAGGACTAGCTATCCCCCTCTTATTCCGGCTTTCTGCAGTTCAGTCCACATATGTTACCCCTTTTCCTTTTGATACCAATGCATACATATGTAGTGTAGCTCCTTGCTTGCGAGTACTTTGGATGAGTGCTCACAGTTGCTTTGCTCCTCCTTTTCCCCCTTCCTATACCCGATTGCTGCGACCATACGTTGGAGTCCAGGAGCCAGACGCCATTGTCGATGACGACTACTACTACTCGGGAGGTGCCTACTACTACGTCCATCCCGCTGACGACGACCAGTAGTAGTTTAGGAGGATCCCAGGCAGGAGGCATGAGCCTATTTTGATCTGTATCCCAGTTTGTGCTAGCCTGCTTAAGGCAAACTTGTTTAACTTATGTCTGTACTCAGATATTGTTGCTTCGGCTGACTCGTCTATGATCGAGCTCTTGTATTCGAGCCCTCGAGGCCCCTAGCTTGTAATATGATGCTTGTATGACTTATTTTATTTGTAGACTTGTGTTGTGATATCTTCCCATGAATCCCTGATCTTGATCGTACACGTTTGTGTGTATGATAAGTGTACGGTCAAATCGGGGGTGTCACAATCTCATCCAACCCATCACCGTCCATCAAGCCTACGATGGAATTACTCACACACGGCGGTGAGCATCATGAAATTCGTGATGGAGGATGGTTGATGATGACGATGGCGACGGATTCCCCTCTCCGGAGCCCCGAACGGACTCCAGATCAGCCCTCCCGAGAGAGTTTAGGGCTTGGCGGCGGCTCCGTATCGTAAAACGTGATGAATCTTTCTCCTTGATTTTTTTCTCTTCGAACACAAATATATAGAGTTGGAGTTGAGGTCGGAGGAGCTCTAGGGGGCCCATGAGGTAGGGGGGTGCGCCCCCACTCTCGTGGCTAGGTTGTGGGCCCCTGGTCTTGATCTTTTGCAACTATTTATTATTATTTCCAAAAATAATCTCTGTGAAGTTTCAGGTCATTCCGAGAACTTTTGTTTCTGCACATAAATAACACCATGGCAATTCTGCAGTAAACAACGTCAGTCCAGGTTAGTTCCATTCAAATCATGCAAGTTAGAGTCCAAAACAAGGGCAAAAGTGTTTGGAAAAGTAGATACGACAGAGACGTATCAACTCGCCCCCAGCTTAAACCTTTGCTTGTCCTCAATCAATTCAGTTGATAAACTGAAAGTGATAAAGAAAAACTTTTACAAACTCTGTTTGGTCTTGTTGTTGCAAATATGTAAAGCCAACATTCAAGTTTTCAGCAAAGATTATAAACTAACCATATTCACAATAACGCTTAGGTCTCATGTTTACTCATGTCAATGGCATAATCAACTAGCGAGCAATAATAATAAATCTCGGATGACAACACTTTCTCAAAACAATCATAATATGATATAACAAGATGGTATCTCGCTAGCCCTGTCTGAGACCGCAAAACATAAATGTAGAACACCTTTAAAGATCAAGAACTGACTAGACATTGTAATTCATGGTAAAAGAGATCTAGTCAAGTCATACTCAATGTAAACTAACAGTAATGAATGCAAATGACAGTAGTGCTCTCCAACCGGTGCTTTTTAATAAGAGGATGATGACTCAACATGAAAGTAAATAGATAGGCCCTTCGCAGAGGGAAGCAGGGATTTGTAGAAGTGCCAGAGCTCGGTTTTGAAATAGAGATGAATAATATTTTGAGCGGTATACTTTCATTGTCAACATAACAACCAAGAGATGGCTATATCTTCCATGCTACCCACATTATAGGCAGTTCCCAAACAAAATGGTAAAGTTTATACTCCTCCTCCACCAACAAGCATCAATCCATGGCTTGCTCGAAACAATGAGTGCCTCCAACTAACAAGAGTCCCAGGGGGAGTTTTGTTTGCAATTATTTTGATTTGATTTGCATGAAGCATGGGACTGGGCATCCCGATAACCAGCCATTTTCTCGTGAGTGAGGAGCAGAGTCCACTCCTCTTGAGAATAACCCGCCTAACATGGAAGATACGGACAGCCCTAGTTGATACATGAGCTATTCGAGTATACAAAACAGAATGTTTATTTGATGGTTTAGAGTTTGGCACATACAAATTTACTTGAAACGGCAGGTAGATACCGTATATAGGTAGGTATGGTGGACTCATATGGCATAACTTTGGGGTTTATGGAATTGGATGCACAAGCAGTATTCTCGCTTAGTACTGGTGAAGGCTAGAAA
Organism: Triticum urartu; assembly: GCF_056163025.1. Taxonomy (NCBI): domain Eukaryota; kingdom Viridiplantae; phylum Streptophyta; class Magnoliopsida; order Poales; family Poaceae; genus Triticum; species Triticum urartu. The sequence goes on along the minus strand of NC_141875.1, from coordinate 318,087,019 downwards.
AAGACTAGGAAGCGACCAGCTAGAGAGCGACAATAGTTATGTTCATGCATTAAAATTAATCAACAACGAATGCAAGCATGAGTAGGATATAATGCACCATGAACATAAATATGGTAGAGGCTATGTTTATTTTGTTTCAACTACATGCATGAACATGTGCCAAGTCAAGCCACTCTAATTGTTCAAAAGAGGATAAGCATATATGGTGGCTAACATACGCAAAACAGAGTGAGAAGAGAAGCAATGCATCAGTCGTGAAGCTAGAAGTGATCAAGAACTGATCCTGAAACTACTTACGTCCAATCATAAAATGAGAACCGTATTCACTTCGCGGACTCTGCCGGAAAGAGACCATCATGGCTACACACGCGGTTGATGTATTTTAATTATGTCAAGTGTCAAGTTCTCTACAACCGGATATTAACAAATTCCCATCTGCCCATAACCGCGGGCCCGGCTTTCGAAAGTTCCTAAAACCCCACAGGGGTGTCCCAACTTAGCCCATCACAAGCTCTCACGGTCAACAAAGGATATTCCTTCTCCTAGGACGACCCGATCAGACTCGGAATCCCGGTTACAAGACATTTTGACAATGGTAAAACAACACCAGCAAAGTCGCCCAAATGTGCCGACAAATCCTGATAGGAGCTGCACATATCTCGTTCTCAGGGCACACCGGATGAGCCAGACGCCGGGTTGGCATAGACCCTGGTTGCCCAGGGGGCGCCGGACATCGCTCGGGTTGGACCAACACTTAGAGAAGCACTGGCCCGGGGGGGGGGGGGGTTAAAATAAAGATGACCCTTGGGAGCGCGACTCCCAAGGGAAAAGTAGGTGGTGGTGAGGCAAATGGTAAAACCAAGGTTGGGCCTTGCTGGAGGAGTTTTATTCAAAGCAAACTGTCAAGGGGTCCCCATAACACCCAAACGTGTAAGGAACACAAAATCAAGGAACATAACACCGGTATGACGGAAACTAGGGCAGCAAGAGTGGAACAAAACACCAGGCATAAGGCCGAGCCTTCCACCCTTTACCAAGTATATAGATGCATTAAAGTAAATAAGATATAATAATGATATCCCAACAATATCCATGTTCCAACATGGAACAAACTTCAACTTCACCTGCAACTAGCAACACTATAAGAGGGGCTGAGCAAAGCGGTAACATAGCCAAACAACGGTTTGCTAGGAAAGGTGGGTTAATGGCTTGACATGGCAATATGGGAGGCATGATAAAGCAAGTGATAGGTATCGCCGCATAGCAATAGAGTGAGCAACTAAGCAAGCAAAGATAGAAGTGATTTCGAGGTTATGGTCATCTTGCCTGAGATCCCGCAAGGAAGAAGAACGAGTCCATGAAGAAGACAAACGGACGTAGTCGAATGGATCCTCACAAACGCGACGTTATCGGAACTAACCCGAAGAAGCAATACCGGAAATAAGCAAACAACATAGTAAACAACCATCACATAATCATGGCATGATGCACAATCAAGTATGATGCATGATCGGTTTAATGAAGCATGGCATGGCAAATTGCACAAACAATCCTACAAATTAATTGGCGCTCAATATGCAATGCATATTGATCGAACACCACATTCAAGTTATTTAGTTCGATCTTGTTTTTGTAACCAATAATATTAAATGTTGATTAACATGACACGGAGTGAAGCATAAAGAAACTATCTATTTAGGCAAGTTTAAATGAGGCCGGAACAAGAAGCAACAAGTCTTGAAAATCCTCATGTGCATATTAAGGATTTGGTACTGTTCTGCCCTAAACACAATTTTAGAGTTATTAAACATGCAAAGTAAAGCCACCATGTTAAACTAGGAATTTTTCTACCCCATTTACATATAAAGATTATTTAAAACTGAGCTACGGTTATTAAGTTATGAAATAAAGCATTTTAGCATGGCATAGGAGAAAATTTAACCAAACGGCATCTTAAACATTTTAAACATTCAGGAAAGGGGCATATTATGAAACTTGATGAAATTCTGGTCATGTTTCATATATAACTTATTTTAATCCGATGCACGGTTAATTAGTTAGGATATGCATGCAGTTTAGGGGCTATTCTGCAAAACTGCTCTCTCTGGAAAAAATAGACAAATTCACAAACGCTAGAAAAAAACATGTGCGGGCCGAATTTGGCTAGCCCAACAGGTGAAAAAAATAAACAAGAGGAGGGGGCGCTTGGGGGCTGCTCACCATGGGCCTTGGCCCGTTTGGTGGAAGAGGCCGACAAGAGAGGCCGATAAAGGAGGCACTGGGCCGGATCAGGCAACGGGGGGGGGGGGGGAGCGACCCAGGAGCGTGCTTTCGATGAGGGCCATGGCGGTGTTGTTGTTCGCTGCAGGGGAAGCAGGGCGACGCAGAGAAGCAGAGCGCCGGTGAGTGGAGGCCGGAGATGGGAACGACGACCGGAGGAAGAGGCGGATCCGGGCGCTGGACGACGCGGCGGGGCCGGCGGAGGGGAATCCCGGCGGGGGTTGAGGTAGAGGCGGCATCCTCCGCCTGAACTGCTGCCGCTCGATTGCAGGGACGCAGGAGGCGGCTTCCGACGCGGAGCTCGCCGGACCCGATCGCGGAGAGGGTCGTCGAGGTAGGGAACGGAGTAGTTGCGGTGGTTCTTGGCGGTGGAGAGGTTCCATGGCTTGGCCGCGGCGGCCTTGGGGTTCCTGCCTAGAGAAGCAAGAAGGAGAGGAGACGAGGAAAAGCTCAGAGAAGGGGAGCAACAACAAGAAGAGGAGGACAGGGAGAAAAAGGCGAGCAGCCTGGCCTAGTGGATGAAGGTGAAGGAACGGAGCAACTCCGGCGGTGGCGCTCTCCGGCGGGGTCTCTCGAGGCCTAGTGCAGCTCAGCGCAGAGGAGCTCATCACGGCTGCAGGCTGGAGGTAGCGCCTCGATTCAGATCGGAACGAGAGCTGCGGGGGGAAGCGTGGGTGGCTGGGTCGCTGGCTACCATTGGATCCTGATCCCATAGATCAGATTGCAGCGGTGGCTGGTGGATCTGGTTGTTGGTTGGTGCGGTGGGGAAAACGAGGGTGAAGATGGTTGCTGGGATCCCGAGGAGAGGAGTGGCGGCGGCTCCACGGGACAAGCTGCCTAGAATTTAGGGTTAGTCTAGAAATAGACAAAGGGGAAACTATATATAGCAAAACATATCAGTTTAGGCCGGTTAGGTCCCTCCGATCGTAATCGGAAGGACGAGAAAAATAGGTTAGGGAGTCCAAATAAGAAAACGGTGACATAATGTAGATGTCTGGGGATGATCCGAATACAACGGTGACGACTGCCCGGGTCGGGTCCGGGTAAGTTTCGAACGCGCACGAGAGGTCTATGCACGGCGCAAAGAGGGGTAGGCTGGGCCTAGGAGGACTGTGTAGAAGGCCATGCGCTGAGAGGAGAGAAGAGAAGTGCAGCCCGGCAAGGTTTTCGGAGACCGAAAACGTCTGACGTTTGCCCGGCTATAATGCCGCTATAGTTATCCGTTGGGGTGTCAAACGGACCCCGAATGCGCTGAAACTTGGCAGGCGGCCTATCTACACTATAATAAGACCGCATGCCAACTTTCAACCCATTCCGAGAATATTTTCCGGCCACTTATAAAATAATATTTCGGAAGTGCCGCGGGCGCGTGCGAGTGTGTCTGGGCTCAGAACGGACAACGGACAGAACTGGGGGAACCCGAACGGATGCAAGTTTTAAAAACATGATGATGCAATGTGGATGATGACATGGCAAGATGCAACACGCAAGCAAATGACATGGCAACGATGGCGAATAACTTGGAGACACCTGGCGCATCGGTCTCGGGGCGTTACAATGTGTTACAGGTAGATCTAGCTTTCCCCCATCTTTTCCCCAATTTCCATCCACAAAGTCACCCGAATTTTGCCCCGATTTGCCTCTTCCACGCGGAGTTCATCAAGTTCGTCCACGGATCCAGAGCCCGGACATCCGGCCACCCCGGACATCTGGCCCTCAAGCCCGGACATCCGGCCCCTGACAGCATCGCTTCCATCCACCGCTCCGTTTTCTGTCCAAATTTCACCAAATTTTGTTTCGGTGCCCACATCCACTTCCGCATACCACAACGATTTCTGCATATCACCACCATATACCACTCCGCCATTTTGACACCATACCATAAGCAAGAAACGGTAACCTCATTTTGGTTTCATGATATATCATTCTTGCCATTACATTGATAGCCACCATAGCCCAATTTTTTGCGTATCTTACCCATCAAGACTAGCCTTTGAGTATTGCCTGCAACGCCACTTTTGCACATTAGTGATCATATTTCCCATTGCATACAGAATATCTATCTTGGTTCATGAAACATTGCATGAGAAAAGAGCTCAAAAGAGAAAGAGCCAAACAAGCTTTTAAGCAAAAGGGAAAGATAAGCAAAGAGGTTTTAAGCAAGAACCATAGCATCATACAACATTAAGATTGCCATACTAGATCATCTTGGATCATATCATCAGAATATCATACATAGAGCATACTTGGGATAGAAGTCGTTGCATTTTTGCTTAGTAGGTTGTGCACAAGTCTTCGTATCCGCCTATTGTGCAATCGTGCTAGCGTCTCTCTAGTGTTGTGCAACAAGATCATTTCCATGGATTCTACATTTTGGCTCATCCTTGGTTGCACGACCCCATTTTTCTCTTTGCGTGTGTGTTTCCGTGCACCATATTTTGCTATGGTCTACTTGTTGCATTGCAAATTTTGAATCTTTTCCAACATTATTGAAGCTCACTAACAATTGCATCAAATTTTGTGCCACCATCCTAACTGAGCTCCACTATAAGCTTTTACTTGTGTAGGTGTGAGAAACCGACAAGAATTGGTACCAATTGTGCTATTTCCTTGTTCCACATTGAGTTATCATTGATCCATCGTCAACATCGGTCAAGGTACATTTGGTATAAGTTCTTCTCTTTCTCCCACTCACATATTTTCTTCGAATGATGGATAGGCCAAGTACTTCTACCAATCCACTCTTCATTGAGCAAGACAACGACATGTCCTCCTATGTCATAAAGAGCCACCTCTTTGGTGCACAACGTGCTTTGCTTCAAGAGCAAAAAGCAATGAGCGAACGCATAGACAACCTCGCCACCGACTTGCGACTCTCCGAGCAACACACAAGAGACTATTTCGACAGCAAGCTCGACGACCACAAGCAAGAGAATGGCGCAAGAATGGACAAGATTTGTGATTTGTTGCTCAACCGCTCTTCTTCCACTTCGTCCTCCTCAAGACGGAGCCGCTCAAGTCAACACTCCGACTACACCACTCCGGCTCAAGTACACCGACATCAAATAATCTTCAATGTGCTGCGCACCAAGATCGTCAAGCAAACCGCAACCCTCTACACGACAACAACTCTCAAGAGCAACAACACCGTCAAAACCAAGCTACTTTTGCACAAGCACAAGAACGGCAACACCAACGCCAACAAGAAGAGGAAGAGAGAGAGCTACTACACCAAGATGCACAAGATGCAGAGGCACAACGTCAAGAACAACAATTGCGAGAAGCTCAAGTACTTGAGGCGCAATAAGCCCTCTGAGATTCAAGTCGAGCCATAGCCACACGCAACCGGCAAGCTCGTGAGCAACAAGAAGCGCTTCGCGAAGAGGTTCAAGAGAGGATTTTTCAATCAAGAGTGAATTGCCAAGTCCCTCAAGCTCCTCCACAAGCTCGACAAGCACCTCAAGTTCAACAAGAGCAAGAAGACAATGGAAATCATCCAAGACAAGAGCAAGTTGAGGGAGACAATCCTCCTCGTCAAGAACGTCATCACCCCTGCCCCCAACACAATGAAGAGCAATGCTCCGGCAAGCTAAATTTCACCATGCCCAAGTTTTCCGGAAGCAATGATCCCGAAGAATACCTTTCATGGGCACTGAAGGTTGACAAAATCTTCCACTTGCACAACTATGAGGAACAGAAGAAGATCGCTATTGGCATCCCTTGAGTTCCAAGATTACGTCCTCATTTGGTGGGAACAAGTCATTGTGATAGAGGCGAAGGTGTCCCGATGTTTCGATGAGATAGATATCGTTTTCTGTGGGAGTCAACTTTGATGATCCGACTACGAACGTGCGAAGACATCACGCCTTAGCAATCGCTAAACCAACTTCTGAGGGTTATTGACCATGCCAGAGCACGATCAACCTGACCACGAGGGTCTATTTCCTGCGAGCAAACGAAGAACAAGAAAGAAACTAAGATTGCAATCTGGATATTGCGAATAAAAGAGGAAAGCTTTATTAATGAGGGTGGGGTTCTGTGACGTCTTGGTCTGGTCGTTGAACACAAACGAAGTACACGAAGTTGCAGCTATGGCGAACTTTTAATCTAAACAAAACCCAAAGTCTAAACGACGACCTAAGGGCTGTATATATGGAGGAAGAGGGGGGAATCTCGTGGCCCTTGGAGGGGGGTCCGAAACCAACCCTAACTCTTGTTTCCCCACACATCCAGACTCTAAAAACAACCTATACTTAAGTATTTCAAAAATACATGGTCCTGGCCCAATAATAGGGAGACGCAACACCTAGAATAGCCTCTAGATGAAATTTATGAAGTGGCATCTTGTATATTTCGTCCAAGGCTTCATGCACTCTTTATGGTGCTTTCAAAGTCCTGAAATCATCACTTGTAACTCCGTTCTTGATCCCCTTGCGCATGCCATCATCTCCATGCTTGGTCTTGCTCTAGTGTTCATCCCTCTTATCCATGCCAGGCCCTTCATTTGTAAGCAAAACAAATGTATCCAATTTAGGCACTCTTGAACATTAGAATCATTACCAAGAAACGAAAGTACCTGATAATTTAATTGGCTCGCGCAAGCTCTAGTAATTGGTCCAGTATGTATAGCAGCAGGGGCTGTGGGTGTAACAATGGTATTGATGTCCTCATCATCCTCCCCTTCTTGAAATGAAGTCATCCTCGACGAAAACTCATCTTCCGCACCCAAATAAGGCTTCAAATCTGCAATGTTAAAAGTGGGACTAACCCCAAAATCTGCAGGCAGCTCAAGTTTATATGCATTATCATTTATTTTATCTAACACCTTAAAAGGACCATCCGCACATGGCATTAGCTTTGATTTGCGCAAATTAGGAAATCTATCCTTATGCAAATGTAACCAAACAAGATCTCCAGGTGCAAACACAACATGTTTTCTACCCTTATCTCCAACAACTTTGTATTTAGCATTCATACGCTCAATGTTTTCCTTAGTTAACTCATGCATTTTTAAAATCAATTCAGCACGTTCTTTAGCATCAAAATTAACCTTCTCCGAAGATGGAAGAGGCAACAAATCAATAGGTGCACGAGGTAGGAAACCATACACAATTTCAAAAGGGCACATCTTAGTAGTAGAATGCAATGAACGATTATAACCAAATTCAATATGAGGCAAGCATTCTTCCCACATTTTCTTATTATTCTTCAAAATAGCCCTAAGCATAGTAGACAATGTTTGTCCATCAGTTTGGGGTGACAAGTAGTACTAAAAAGCAGTTTAGTCCACAACTTAGCCCATAAACATCTCCAAAAGTGGCTAAGAAATTTAGTATCACAATCTGAAACAATAGTATTTGGCACACCATGCAAGCGAATAATTTCACGAAAGAACAAATCAGCAACATTAATAGCATCATCGCTTTTATGACATGGTATAAAGTGTGCCATTTTTGAAAATCTATCCACGACAACAAATATGCTATCCCTCCCCTTCCTTGTTCGAGGTAAACCTAAAACAAAGTCCATAGATATATCCTCCCAAGGAACACTAGGTACAGACAAAGGCATATATAAACCATGAGGATTGAGTCGTGACTTAGCTTTTTGACATGTAGTGCAACGAGCAACAAAACGCTCAACATCCCGTCTCATCTTTGGCCAAAAGAAATGTGTAGCAAGTATATCCTCCATCTTCTTGACGCCAAAGTGTCCCATTAATCCTCCTCCATGCGCCTCCTGCAACAACAAAAGATGAACGGAGCTAGCTGGAATGCATAGCTTGTTAACACAAATCCATCGTTAAGAACGAACTTGTTCCAAGTTCTCCCTTCCTTACAATTCTGCGATACATCTTTAAATTCAGCATCATGCACATATTGATCTTTGATGGTCTCCAAACCAAAAAATTTAAAGTCAAGTTGTGAAAGCATAGTATAACGACGAGATAATGCATCAACAATAACATTTTCTTTACCCTTCTTGTGTTTAATGACATAACGGGAAGTCTCAATGAATTCAACCCATTTAGCATGTCTACGGTTCAGTTTTGCTTGACTTTTAATGTGTTTCAAAGATTCATGATCAGAATGTATAACAAATTCCTTGGGCCATAAATAATGTTGCCATGTTTCTAAGGTCCAAACAAGACCATATAATTCTTTATCATAAGTAGAATAGTTCAGACTAGGCCCACTGAACTTTTCAGAAAAGTATGCAACAAGTTTGCCATCTTGTAATAACACACATCCTAACCCAATTCCACTAGCATCACATTCCAGCTCAAAAGTCTTATTAAAATTAGGAAGTTGGAGTAAAGGAGCATGTGTCAACTTATCTTTCAATACCGTGAATGCTTCTTCCTGCGTGGTACCCCAAACAAAAGGTACATCCGTCTTTGTAAGCTCATTGAGAGGTGCAGCAATGGTGCTGAAATCTCTCACAAAACGCCTATAGAAATGCAGCGAGGCCAAGAAAACTCCTCACTTGTGTGACCGTTTTGGGCTACGGCCAACTCTCAATAGCTTCAATCTTGGCTTTATCAACTTCAATTCCCTGTGGAGTAACAACATAGCCAAGAAAAGATACTCGGTCGGTGCAGAAGGTGCACTTCCCAAGGTTACCAAACAAACTTGCATCACGTAGAGCAATAAAAACAACATGTAAATGTTCTAAATGTTCCTCCAAAGATCTGCTATAAATAGGTCTATCATCAAAATAGACTACCACAAATCGTCCAATGAAAGCACGTAAAACTTTGTTCATTAACCTCATGAAAGTACTAGGTGCATTAGTTAACCCAAAAGGCATGACTAACCACTCATATAAACCAAACTTAGTTTTAAATGCAGTTTTCCATTCATCTCCCAATTTCATACGAATTTGATGGTATCCACTATGCAAATCAACTTTGAAGAATATTGTAGAGCCACTCAATTCATCAAGCATACTATCTAGCCTAGGAATAGGATGGCGTTAACGAATAGTAATATTATTAATGCCTCTACAATCAACACACATACGCGATGTACCATCCTTTTTCGGCACTAGAATAATAGGAACAGCACAAGGACTAAGGGATTGGCGAGTATAACCTTTGTCGAGCAGCTCATGGACTTGACGCATAATCTCCTTCGTCTCCTCTGGATTGGTACTGTATGGTGCACGGTTGGGTAGCGAAGCACCGGGAATTAAGTCAATCTGATGCTCAATCCCTTGAATAGGTGGTAATCCCGGTGGCACGTCTTGTGGAAAGACATCAGCGAACTCCTGCAAAATGTTAGTGACAGCAGAAGGCAAAGAGGAGGGTACATTCTTGAAAGAAAATAACGCCTCTTTGCACACAAAAGCATAGCAAACAGATTTGCTGAAATCTAGATCATCAATATCAGATTTGGTGGCAAGTTAACATGCACTTTTCAATTTAATTTCAGAAGCAACGCTAGATGGTTTATTATTAGGCTTCATTTGTTGCTCAAATTCTTTTGCCACAATCTGATTTTCACTCTTATGTTTCTCCTGTTTTGCTTTATTAGCTCTATTAATATCATCTTTCAAAATGGAATCAGGAGTCATAGGAAGCAAAGTAATATTTTTGTCCTTATGAACAAGAGTATACTGAATGTTTCTACCATGTTGTACATAATTTTTATCAAATTGCCATGGTCTACCAAGTAATAAGGAACATGCTTGCATAGGTACCACATCACAATCAACATAATCAGCATATGTAGAGATACTAAAATGCACATGAACGATACGTGTTACCTTAACCTTGCCGCTTTTGTTGAACCATTAGATGTAGTAAGGATGTGGATGCGGTCTTGTGGTGAGAGAGAGCTTCTCTCCACGCTAGACAAGTTATTGCAGCTCCCTCCATCTATGATGACGCGAATAGAACGTTCCTTCAGAACTCCCTTTGTATGGAACAAATTATGCCTCTGATTTTGCTCAGCTTGTGTAACCTGCACACTCAAAACACGTTGAGCAAATAAACATTCATACCTGTCAGCATCTTCAGCAGCCATGTATTGCGTCTCATGATCAGAATCATCTCCACCGTGTTCTTCATGTGTAATAAAAGCCAAAGTCTCCTCATCATAGTCACTAGCGGACTCATACCCACCATCCTCAGTAGCAATCATCACACGCTGAGATTTGCATTCTCTCGCAAAATGTCCTCTTCCGTTACAAAGACAACAAATAATATCACTTGTGTGCCCTGTTGATGCCATGGAAGAAGAAGAGCTCTGCGCATGCCCAACAGGTGTGCTGTTGGCAGATAGTGGTGGTTGTGCCTGCTTTCTTGTATCACAGCTGGAGGTGGCACCTGATGGAGGTGCTGGTGTAGTGGAAGTAGAGGATGCACGTGGTGTCCATGATGAAGGTCGACCTGCAGAAAAGTTAGTTCACGCCAATGCCTGTCGATCCTGCACTTCACGTTCAGCTTTATAAGCAAGATGGAATAAACGAGTGATATTATTATACTCCTTATACTCTAGAATGGTCCGAATCTCTCTACTTAATCCACCCATAAAACGTGCAAGCATAGCTTCATTCTCCTCAACAATACCACATCTAATCATGCCTGTTTGTAATTCCTGATAATATGCTTCTACAGAATTTTTTCCTTGTCTTAAACGATGCAATTTTTGAATTAATTCACGTTGATAATATGGTGGAACCCAACGAGTACGCATAGCAGTTTTCAAAGTAGCCCAAGTAGCTGGAATAGGATATAATCTACAATGTTCAGACCACCAAACACATGCAAAGCTAGTGAAAACACAAACAGCAGCAGGAACACGTCTCTCCTCAGGATATTGTAAACATGTAAATCGTTGTTCAGTTTCTAACTCCCAAGTAAGATATATATCAGGAACATGTCTACCCTCAAATGGTGGAATATTCAAGTTCAGTTTAGGGAGATGTTCATGATCTCGTACCTGAGGGGGAGCCCTACCATTGCCATCCTCGTAATCGAGCATAATCATCCTCCTCCGCATCAGCAGTAGGAGCTACCGAAGTATCAACAGCAGCACCAACAGTTTGGCCAGGTACAAGAAGGACACGGCTCGCTCGCCGGAGGGCTGTTTCACGATGTGGAGGTACTCGTTGTTGTAGTTGTTGTTGTTGTAGAGGTGCGTTAGGTGCAGCCGGTGGTGGTGGTGGAAGACACACGAGCAATTCATTAAACTTGTTATCGAGCTTTGTTTCGAACGTATTCTCCATGCCATCTATCTTCTCCATGGCCTCTTCAAATCTGTTTAGCACATCGTGCACCTGTCCACTCATCATTTGCTGAAATTTATCATGCAACTCCTTATTCGTCATGTTCTCCCAGTCAGTCTCGTCTGCTTGTGATCCTGCCATGGTTAGCAGCAATAGAAACACACAAGAATATGATGCTACAGACTACTAAGAAGAGGTGGTGGTGGGTGTCACAAATCTGTCAAGCAAATCTCAAATTCTTACCAGTTCTTACCCAGCAGCAGGCGGTGATCGGCAACCATCGTAGTCCAAACTCTCAAAGCTTGGATAGAGCGATTACCAGGGAGAGTCAAACGCATGATGTAGATGTATGTGGAGCTGGGAAGGCTTATAATATGGTAGCAAAAAGGGTCAGCAATAATCAATTCAGAGATGCAAAGTTGAATAAACGCTCAACGACGGTACTGTGCTGGTCCTAGGCTAGACCGTGCTAGAGACACGAGCCTAGAACACTAACAAAATCACGACGCTACCCATAAACAAGGGGAGGAGCACGCTCTGAAAAAAAATTCTCTCTTTTTTTTTTTCTTTTTTTGCACTTTTTTTGCTCCGCAACAATTTTTTCCCGAAAAAGTCTACAAATGGTCTAAAAATTGCCTAGCCAAATTTATTTTTTTGAGTTTGGAACTATTTTTCTACTACGGGTAGCACGAAATCTCGGGAGTCCTACTCTCTCACGACTTGAAGTATCGTGTGATCTGGAACTCGAAAACAAAGAAACAAATACTGAACTCGGACTAGGACTGGTGGCGGAGATGAATCTGGTGGAACTCGGACTGGTGGATGTACATGGCGATGGTATATCTGGACTCAGATTGGTGGTGGTATATGGCGATGGTATATGCGGACTCGGATTGGTGGTTGTATATGGCAATGGTATATGTGGACTCGAATTGATGGTTGTATATGGCAGTGGCGATGTATATGGTGGGGTGGTGGTATACGGCAAAGATGATGACGATGGTGCGGCCGTGGTGTGACAACCTGTGAACAGAACTCGAAACTCTAAGGGACTAGATGCTAAGACCAGCAACTGGACACGACGATGCAACCGCAAATTCAACAAAGCAAAACTCTAAAAAAGATTATGCAAAGGCTCAGATTGGTTCGGATATGATGAACTAACCCTAATTTTTTTGGCTTTTTCATGTACTGTAGGTATGAAGAACAGACTCGATCTAAACTACAAAAAACTGTAAAATCTCACCGAGCAACCTGGAAATCTGATACCACTTGATAGAGGCGAAGGTGTCCCGATGTTTCGATGAGATAGATATCATTTTCTGTGGGAGTCGACTTTGACGATCCGACTACGAACGTGCGAAGACGTCATGCCTTAGCAATCGCTAAACCAACTTCCGAGGGTTATTGACCACGCTGGAGCACGATCAACCTGACCATGAGGGTCTATTTCCTGCGAGCAAACGAAGAACAAGTAAGAAACTGAGATTGCAATCTGGATATTGCGAATAAAAGAGGAAAGCTTTATTAATGAAGGTGGGGTTCTGTGACGTCTTTGTCTGGTCGTTGAACACTAACGAAGTACACGAAGTTGCAGCTATGGCGAACTTTTAATCTAAACAAAACCCAAAGTCTAAACGACGCCCTAAGGGTTGTATATATGGAGGAAGAGGGGGGAGGGGTTCGAAACCAACCCTAACTCTTGTTTCCCCACACATACAAACTCTAAAAACAGACTATACTTAAGTATTTCGAAAATACATGGGCCTGGCCCAATAATAGGGTGATGCAGCACCTAGAATAGCCTTTGGACGAAATTAATGAAGTGGCATCTTGTATATTTCGTCCAAGGCTTCATGCACTCCTTATGGTGGCTTCAAAGTCCTGAAATTATCACTTGTAACTCCGTTTTTGATCCCCTTGCGCATGCCATCATCTCCATGCTTGGTCTTGCTCCAGTGTTCATCCCTCTTATCCATGCCAGGCCCTTCATTTGTAAGCAAAACAAATGTATCCAATTTAGGCAGCATCATATTCTCATGAACATTAGAATCATTACCAAGAAACAAAAGTACCTGATAATTTAATTGGCGTGTGCGTGCTCTAGTAATTGGTCCAGTATGTATAGCAGCAGGGGCTGTGGGTGTAACAATGGTATTGATGTCCTCATCACATTGAGCATCGAGAGGCAAGAGGTGAACCACCCATCACTACTTGGGCGCAAATGAAGGATGTCACGAGAGCACGCTTCGTGGCAACCTACTACAACCGCGACCTCTTCAAGAAACTCCAACTCCTCAAGCAACGAACCAAGAGCGTTGAAGAATACTACAAGGAAATGGAGATTGCAATGATACGAGCCAATGTCACGGAAGATGATGAGCAATGGCATGTTTCTTGAATGGACTCAATCATCCTATCAAGAAGTTCGCTGACTTCCAACCATACTCGAACCTCATCGACCTAGTGCATCAAGCTACCAAAGCGAAACGTCAAGTGCAAGATGACTTCAAGTATGCCAAGTTCTCATCCAAGTCCTATGGCTTCTCCAACACCCAAGCTTCAACGACTCCAACACCTTCTACCTCAACCAAGCCATCTACAAGCACCGTCGACAAGTCGAGTTACAAGAAAACTTCGACAAACTCAAGTCATCCTCCTACAACAAGCAACATCAAGCCGAGAGCTTCATCATCATCTACCCCAACCGATGAGACCATCAAGACAAGTTCCTTCAAATGCTTCACATGCGGAGGCCGAGGCCACAAGTCCTTTGAGTGTACCAACAAGTGCACCATGATCCTCAAAGACGATGGTACATATGACTCCATGAGTGAAGGAGAAATGGAAGTACTTGAGCAAGTGGCCATGCACCGGCAAGTGAACGAAGATGAAGCGGATCAAGTCTTTTGTGAGGAAGATTCAAGCCCCGCTCTCGTTGTCTCCAAGGTCTTGACTCTTCAACATCAACAAGAAGAAGACCAAAGATGCCATTTCTTTCATACCAGGGCCGGCATCAATGGAATCCGTCAAATTCATCATCGATGGAGGGAGTTGCCATAACTTAGCAAGTGAAGAACTATGCTCCAAGCTCCAATTGGCCAAGATGAAGAACCCACATCCCTACAAAGTTCAATGGCTTAGTGACTCCGGCACAATCCAAGTCGAGCATAGAGTGCAAGTCTCCTTCAAAATCGGAGGTTACGAAGACACTTTGGAGTGTGATGTCGTTCCAATGACCATTTGCCACCTTCTTCTTAGGCGACCATGGCAATTTGATCGAGGTGTCATACACAACGGCCGAACGCATCACTATATCATCAAGATTAAAGGAAAGGAGTATGTACTTTGCCCTATGTCTCCAAGCCAAGTGATCGCTGGCAAGCAAGCCACCCATCGTGGAGAGAATAGTGAGAGAGCGAACCACCAAAGAGAGAGTGAGCACCACAAGCCCAAAATGAGTGCCTCCACGATGAGTGACAAGAAGAACTTAGTTCTATTTGCAACCAAAAGTGAGATAAGAGAAGTGTGCGAGAACCCATCAAGTGTCATGCACTATGTCCTTTTGTGCAAGGACGATGCACCAAAAGCTAACACCTCTGACAATCTTCCTTTAGTGTAGTCTTCTCTATTGCTAGAATTCCAAGATTTTTTCCCCGACGATCTACCTCCGAGTCTACCTCCACTACGAGGCATCGAGCATCAAATCGACCTCATCCCCGGAGCACCTCTTCCTAACAAGGCTCCGTACCGCGTCAACCCCGAGGAAACTAAGGAGATCCAACGGCAAGTACAAAAACTCATTGACAATGGCCATGTACGAGAAAGTTTGAGCCCTTGTGCCATTCTGGTAATCCTTGTTCCCAAGAAAGATGGTACATATTGCATGTGTTCCGATTATCGTCCTATTAATGCTATTACCATGCATTATCGTTACCCTATTCCACTCCTAGATGATATGCTTGATGAGCTTAGCAGAGCTACCATTTTCTCTAAGATTGATCTTAAGAGTGGCTACTATCAAATACGCATCCAGGAAGGTGATGAATGGAAAACCGCATTTAAGACCAAGTTTGGCTTATATGAAAGGCTTGTTATGCCAATGGGTTTATCCGAAGCACCCGGTACTTTCATGTGACTCATGCATTTTGTTTTTCGACCTTATATTGGTGAATTTGTTGTGGTCTACTTTGATGATATTCTTGTTTTTAGCAAATCTCTCAAAGATCATGTCACCCACCTTCGCACCGTGCTTCAAACTCTTAGAAAAGAGCACCTTTTTGCTAGTATGGAAAAATGCCTTTTCGGTGTTAACAAGCTTGTTTTCTTGGGTTTTGTTGTCTCTTCTAAGGGTGTTCATGTTGATGAATCTAATATCAATGCTATTAAAACTTGGCCCCAACCAACCAACTTACAAAAAGTGCGTAGCTTCCTTGGTTCAGCCAGTTTCTATCGTAGATTTGTGAAGGATTTTAGCACCATTGCTCCACCTTTACATGCTTTGAGCAAGAAGAATGCACCCTTTGTTTGGGGAACATCCCAAGATACCGCATTCAATGAGCTTAGGAATTTGCTTACTCATACTCGCGTGCTTGCTTTACCAAACTTTGACAACCCCTTTGAGATTCATTGTGATGCTAGTGGTAATGGCATAGGAGGTGTGTTAACGCCCGAGAAGCGCCCCATAGCTTACTTTAGTGAGAAACGTTTTGGAGCGCAAATCAATTACCCCATCTATGACAAAGAGCTATATGCTTTAGTGCAAGTTTTGCATGAATGGGAACATTATGTTCGCCCTCATGAATTTATCATCCATACCGACCATGAAACACTTAAATACCTTAAGGGTCAAACTAAGTTGAACAAGCCTCATGCTAAATGGAGTGAGTTCATTGAGACTTTTCCTTATGTCATCAAGTACATTAAAGTTAAGGAAAATGTTGTGGCGGATGCACTTTCCCGCATATGCATGCTTGTTACTAACCTTGAATTGAAAGTCATTTGCTTTGAGCACATAAAAGACTTGTATGCGCATGATCCTACTTTTGCTATTGCTTATGCCAAATGTTTGACGCATACATCTTGGGAATGCTACTTCATCAAAGATGATTATCTTATGAGGGCTAACAAACTTTGCATCCCGAGTCTTCTCTTCGTTTGTTACTTTTGCAAGAATCTCATGGAGGAGGACTAATGGGACACTTTGGACGTGACAAGAAATTTACTACGGTCTCCAAGAACTATTTTTGTCCCAAGATGTTCCACGACGTCAACCGCTTCACCAACCGATGGTCTACATGTCGCAAAGCTTAGTCTAAAGCTAAATCCCATGGTCTCTATATGTCTCTTCCATTTCCATATAAACCATGGGAAGATATTAGCATGTATTTTGTGCTTGGTTCGCCTAGAACTAGAAATGGAAAGGATTCCGTATTTGTTGTTGTGGACCGATTCTCTACGATGGCTCATTTCATTCCTTGCAACAAGATAGATGATGCTTCAAATGTTGCCAATCTCTTTTGTAGGGAAATATTGCGCCTCCATGGAGTACCAAAGACAATAGTCTCAGACCGCGACGTCAAGTTCCTAAGCTACTTTTGGAAAACCTTATGCGCCAAGATCGGAATCAGGCTACTCTTCTCCACGGCATACCTTCCACAAACCGACGGCCAAACGGAGGTGACCAACCACACACTCTCCGCTCTACTTCGCGTGCTCATCAAGAAGAACATCAAGGAGTGGAAGGAGTGTCTACCTATCGCCGAGTATGCCTACAACCAAGCAAGACATTCCACTACCGGCAAGTCCCCCTTCGAGGTCATCTACGGTTTCAACTCGTTGTCCCCATTGGACATTCTTCCTCTACCACTACAAGAGCACACAAACATGGAAGCGAGTGCCCAAATAAACTATCTCAAGAAGATGCATGAAGATACAAGGCACACCATTGAGTACCAAGTACAAGGACTCGCGACCAAGCTCAACCTCAACAAGAACCCCATGGTATTCAACATTGGAAATCTTGTGTGGCTACACCTTCACAAGGACCGCTTCCCCCACGAACGCAAGTCCAAACTTCTACCACGAGCGGATGGACCCTTAAAGGTGCTTGAACGCTACAACAACAACAACAACAACGCCTACAAGATCGACATTCCACGCGATAAGTAATCCATGAGCGACATCTTCAACGTCAAAGATCTCTCTCCCTACCATGGTGATGAGGATTTTGATCCGAAGTCGGATCTTTCCCAAGGGAGGGGAGATGATGCGGAGCATCCTATGGTCATCCCCATGGACCTACCATCATCTCACGAAGTGCCAAGAGGACCTATGACACGAGCTAGAGATAGAGCTCTCAAGACCAAGGTGACTTCCTTCCTTAGTGATATCACATATGATCCTCTTGAGACATGGCTACTACCTATGTCCGGAATGTTGTGCATGATCAGGTACCAAGGGGACCCTCCCGAAGATGCACATGAAAACGGACAAGTCCCCAAGTTCACGGATGAAGAGAACCAACGGAAGGAGTCAAGAATAGCTTCCAGGCCCCGGACATCGGTCATGACCCCGGACATCCGGCCCCTGGAGCAGCAGCCGCCCAGCCGCAAGCCCGGACATCCGGCTCAAAGCCCGGAAATCCGGCACCATCCATCCAGAGAGCGTCAAAGCCAGCCCCGACAGCCCGGACATCCGGCTCAAACCCGGACATCTGGCACCTCGTGAAGCTCCGGACATCTGGCCCGACGCCCGGACATCTGGCCTCCCCTGTCTGCGCACAGTGTAAGGGCGAGGCCCGTGTAGCCCATCACCCAGCTAGACTATATATACTCCTCCTCCTCCTCCTCCCTCTTTCTAGGGTTATCATTAGTTTACACTACTAGGGAAAAGCCTACCAGCAGCGAGGGTTTTGGGCCTCTCAGTAGCGCGGGCACCGGCGCTACAACTAACGTATAGCAGTAGCGCCGGTTGTCCCACGCTACTGCTATACATGAATAGCTGTAGCGCTCTTTGGGAAAGGGCGCTACTGATATTATCTGCAGCGCTGTTTGCTGGGACGCGCTACTGACAATGCGGCTCTACTGCTAAATTTCCCCCCTCGCTACTACTAGTTTATTTATTAGTTTTTTTCCTACATATTTGTTTTGTATTTGAATAGGCTTTATACAATAATCTTTAGCATATCATACACATACAAATGTAATCATAGCATATACATAATTAGTCTCATCAAATCATGTCATCATCATAATCATCATCCAACACAAAGTGGTCTCTCGTCATCATCTCGAAAATAGCGATACAAGTCTCGAATGATATGCAAATACATCGTCATCCATCTAAACAATGATATACGCGAGAAGAGCTATCACTTTGAGAACATGAGTTCGTATCCCTCTTTCGCATTAGCGTGAACCTCTAAACTAACTACTGCCTGTCGCTCGAAAACCGGAAGGGCCTGACACTCCGGCCACTTGTCATATATATACTCCTGGCATAGCACTTCTTCGCCATCTATGATCTATGCACCTGCATCATCACATGAGTCGATGATATGCAACATATATAGTTGAGCAACAGAAAGAGACAGACTTGGCAAAAATAAAAACAACATATCATAAGCATAAATAACAAAGTTCATCGTACCCCAAAATGCCCTAACTAGTGTGATTTTCGCTAGTCGAGGAGGAGGACGGTTTAATTACATCACAAATAAAGTTTCACCGTGCATAACTCAAAGTTTTGTCATACAGAAAGTATGGACTAAATGGACACATTGTCATATATCGACAATCACTCCAACATGTCGTTCCATCCATCCAAGTCAGGGAGATAGTCCCCGAGCCTAGTGAAAGGCTTCAGGTCGAGACGCTGAGAGGCTATCCATGTTCGGACGTCTTCCCGCGACATTTGTCCTTCTCCGTAGAACATCCCTGTTTTTCCGACGACCTCCTTCATGATGATTTGGGCAAGTTCGCGCTGGATGTTATAGAACTCAGCTCGAAGTCGATGATCCTCGATATCTCCTATGTCCTTTGCCCATTGTAGAATATGGGCATCGCAAGAAGAAGGTGCCATGCGAAGGTTCTGGTGATCCTGTCTGTACTCCAGCATGTGGTGTAGGACATAGAATCCATCATTAAGAGAATCGTCCGGTTGCTGGATGCAGCAGAAGTTGGTCTTATGGCCGAAGGCGACCCTGTCGCCCCTCATCTTCTTGTCCCTGACCTCTCCACCCAGTGATTGGTAGTGATACATAGCACTGTCGAGAACATCCTTGATGTGGGTGTAATCCTTTTTGTGAATGTTCTTCGACGTGTCCAAGTAAAGAGCGTGGGAGAATCGAGGGTAGAGGATGATGAGGACGGCGCGCCCGCCGCTGCGCAAAATAAGTCCTCAAATTAATTAGCCTCCACCGTGCAAATGAATGATTGAAATCGAAGGAAGGATAGCAGCGCGTATGACTTACACGGGATGATAAGGCACGAGAATCGCCCCCTTGTCCTTATGGTGAGCATGAAACTGACGACGTAATCCCTCGCGTATTCACGGTGATTTGCGCAGACTCCCAAGAAGCCCTCGTGCATGTAGTACGGGTCAGTGACACAGATATGAGATATCTGCTCAACCCCAATGATGTAGTTCATGTGCAAGGCATAAAGGCGGACAAACATAAAATCCAGCTTCTTCACGTGAAACATGTCGAATATGTAATCGAATCGGAGGAAGAACTTATCAGCGGGGAAGCTGTCGACGTACGACATTTGCCGCAGAACGTTAACCACGTAGAGTGGGTATCCTGGATCTTTCGAGGCGATGAGGTCTTTCTCTACCCGCAACACATCGTCATGAAGTCTCTTTAGATCGCCGAATCTGGCCCGTAGCGCTGTTGCACAGGATTGGTTGACCGAGGATATGCCATTTATCCGCACCGGGGATATCTATACGGTCCTGAAGCCGAGGCCGCTGAGGCGGCTGGATCATAGAAACAGCTTTTTTGCCTTTCCTCGCTCTCTTCCTAAACTTCTTTACTACCGGAAGGTCGTCCATAATATGTTGAGACGGCAATTCAGGCACCGACTCATGATGCTCAAACCCTGAGGAGGCGCCAGTATAGACATACTGTTCAGCAGCGCCATCGTCGTCCTCATCCTCATCCATGGCGACGTCATCAGCGACTAATGGAGCCTCCTCCTTACCCTGTCCGCTATCACCCAACCCGATACCCGATGATAATTGGGTAGGTGGGGTGTTGATGTTCATACCTTGCTGAGGCTGCGTGCTCGTGGGTGTGCTCCCGGCCGCCTCCAGACGAGGTAGACTCTTTGGCCACAACAGGACCCACCCAGCATTGCAACAATCACCAAGCCGCCGTGGTGTCTCGTCGTCATCCCCCAGTAGTACTGGAGGAGGCAAATTCTCGTCGCCCAGTTTGACACTGGCCACGGAAACCTTGAAGACGTTCGGGGGGATCGGCCGGCTGTGGAACAATGGTTCCTTCGGCTCCATTATCGTCGCCTTCCCAACGTCCACCTTCTGGTCGCCGATGGTGTACAATATGGTGCACGGGGTTTCGTCGGCCTGCAAAGAAAAGTCTGCGAC
Organism: Triticum urartu; assembly: GCF_056163025.1. Taxonomy (NCBI): domain Eukaryota; kingdom Viridiplantae; phylum Streptophyta; class Magnoliopsida; order Poales; family Poaceae; genus Triticum; species Triticum urartu. The sequence goes on along the minus strand of NC_141875.1, from coordinate 318,065,902 downwards.
GTGAGACATCTGAAAGGCAATGAAAACCGGAGATTATACATTTATATTGAAGGGGGCCGGTGTGACAGATACCGTGAGGGTGTCGAGCTCAGCCAAAGACGAAGCACCGCCTAGCATGTCCGGTGCGGGAGGTGCTGGTGCAACTGCAGGTGCTGGTGCAACGCTAGTCGAGCTGCTCCCCGCCAAGAAGTCAGCAAGGGGAAAGTCCGCTGCATCTTTTTTTGGATTTTGCCTGGTCCAATTGAAAACGGCCAGAACCAAGGTAGTAGAAATATCTAAAGCCACCTGTTTTGCGGCAGCTACCGCTGTTGCGATTGTCTCGGTTGATTTCTTCTCAACCGCAATCTCAACCCTCTTGTCGATGTTTCTTCATTTAACCTCCGTCTTTCCTTTCTCTCCTCCGTGGTCTCACGGTAGTACTTCTTCCACATGGCGCCGTCTCCGACACCGTGCACGCGTCCATACGATGGTCGAGCATCCACCGGTTGTCATTTCAATATGTTCAACACTCGGTTGAATTGAGTGTCCCACTTGGGCCTCGCCAATGCCTCAGACAGCGAGTCACTTTCGGCCGCAATCCTGTGCTGCTCTCTCTCTCTGCAAAAGGCACAACGATCGTTTACAAATATGACTAACGTGTGCAGTCGAATCGATCAGAAACTAAAATTACCAGCAGTCTCATGAACTCCGTAATGACCGGTGTTGTCTCATAAACCTTTTTCACTGGGTCCCAACGGTGCCGGGCCCTGAGGACGTCACGCTCCTGCGGGACGGTGAACTCCGCCAAGGGGTCTGGGATGCCCAGACTCGCGGCTTCCGTGTCCTCCTTGGCCCATTTGGACCTCTTTCCGTCGTAACCACGGCTTCCGAGGTGGTGCCTCCCAATGTTCCTCTCTTGAAGCCCCTTCATGTACTTAGACTTTTTTTTGGCATGTTCGGCCTCGCAAGCCTCCTTGAATATTTGAAACTGCTCTTCTGTGATTGTCGAATTATCCTTTACAATCTCAGAGTAGGGTTCCTTCTTGTCGATGATCCTTGCTTTCACTCGATTTTTCCAGGCGGCCAACGCGTCGCTAAACTTGGTCATGGCGTGTTTGTTTATCTTCTTCATTGTCGGGTCCTCATCTGGATCTTTATAATCCTTCTCATTCCGGCCCGAGAACAAGAATATCTGGTGAAACTTCTTTAGGAGGGAGCTCCTCATATTTTCTATCTTCTGTAGTTTCTCATCATTGATGGGGGCGGTTGTCCATACGATGCAGCCTACTTGATTGCGGTAGCATCGACGCGCTTCCTCGGGCGCTGTTGGCTCAAAATTGCCGTCGTCCACCTCCGTGAACACCACTCTAGTAGTCCTGAGTTTGTTAGGAACCCGTTGCCTCTTTGCTTTCGGTTCTACACCGACTCCGCTCCCCGAGGCAGCGCCGGTCTCAGTCTCAGCGCCGGTCTCGATGCCGGTCTGAGTCTGAGCGCCAGTCTCAGTCTCAGCACCGGTCTGCGTGTCGGTCTCAGTCCCCGATGCCACCGGTGGGGCCAGCAATAACATCGGTTGATCATCGGTAAGGGTAAAAAATTCGTCTGCCGCCCGGTAGGCGTCGTCGCAATCACCAGAACCCTGTCCTTCATCGTTGCTAGCCATGTTTCCTATGATTAAATCTAATCAATTAATTCTAGACCTAATAAAATGAATAATGACATAAAAAAGGCCTATTGTTTTGCAGGAATGTTGACTCCTTCCTGGTGGGGCAAATCACGGGCACTCGATATGTCCTAATTTGTAGCACAAGTCATGCCGAAATTCATGGAAAATTTCGGCATGAGCTTTGCTAAAAAGTGGACAAATCGAGAACCTGAAATTTGCCGGAAAAGAAATGAATCAACATTCCGGCAAAACATAGGCCACTAAGCATCATTCCCTGCAAACAGTGTCCAAATATACACGAGCAACCACATGTGCAAACAGTGTAGAAGAAAATTCATTTAACTACTAATAGAACAAAATTCAGTTAACTTTAGTGCTCTATAATGATGAAAGGAAAAAAATTCAGTTAACTACTAATTTCATTCATTTAGGTTATTCATTTAACATCACCTAATTAACCTATTCTACCAATACTATTAGCAGCACTACTAACCTAATTAACCTAGCAAAACTCTAGTGCCCTAACTGAAAAACATCTAATTAACATCTAATTTTTCTCTAAAATACAGAGAGAGATGAGTGAGGGGGAGGGGTGGGGGACTTACAGAGAGGGGAGAGACGGTGGCGGGGAGGTGCTCGGTGACGGAGGCAGGGGCGGAGAGGGCGGGCTCGGGCACGGGCAAGGGCAGTTCTGGGCGGGCTCGGGCGGTGGTGAGGTGGGCGGCGCCGACGGTGACATGGAGGGCGGCCTTGGGCGGCGGCTGTGAGGCTGAGGGCGGCCTCGGGCGGCGGCGGTGAGGCTGAGGGCGGCCTCAGGCGGCGGCGGTGAGGCTGAGGGCGGCCTCGGGCGGCGGCGGTGAGGAGACGGCGGCGAGGGCGAGGGACGATTTGGGGAAGAATTGGTGGCCGGGGGGCGGGGTGGGGGGAAACCGCTGTTTAAGTGAAACGTAACGGTTGCGCGTTTCCGGAAACGCGCTATAGCTAAGTTAGCTATAGCGCGTTTACTGAAACCCGCTACTGCTATTCCTTTCTCCTTTTTTCCCTTTTTTCTTTTATTTTTCTTTACATTTTATTTTTTCCCTTTCTCCTTTTTCTATTTCTTTCATTTTCATTTACTTTTCTACTTGTTTTTCACTTTATTTTATTTCTGTTAGCAGCAGCGTTTTACACGTAAGCGCGCTGCAGCTAAGGAGATTAGCAGTAGCGCTCGGCCATTATACGCGCTACTGCTAGGTTGGGCTAGCCATGTGCGCCCAGTTCAAACGTAGCTGCAGCGCTTTTCGCTAGTACGCGCTACTGCTAAAGTCATAGCAGTAGCGTGGTTTATTTACGCGCACTGCTACTAAGTAGCAGCAGCGCTTGATTTTGTACAGCGCTACTGGTAAAATTCTGTGTATAGGCTTTTCCCTAGTAGTGTTAGCTCATACTTGAGATAGAGCTTTGCTCATCCATATACAGATCTACTCCTTGAGAGAGACCGTGACCCCTCTTCGGAGAAGATCCACGTTGGATTCAAGACCTCCTCATGAAGAAGACCCCCCCCCCCCATCAAGACCTCCTCATGGAGAAGAACCGGTTATCCTTTGTATCGTCCTGTGTTGACTTTCGATCATGTGATCTCTATGTGTACTCGGATCTAGCATATGTGTGATCGTTCTTGTTGGTTTGAGTGATTCTCTCGTGTTTCCCCTTGTGTTTCCCCTCGCGTTTTCCCTTGTGTTCTTCGTGTTCTTCGCGGGATCTGCTCATTTTGTGAAAGATCGGCCATCTAGGGTTCCACCCTACATCACAGCCTCTATGTTGGTTGCCATGGAGGGGACTGCATTGTCAGAGTGGCCCCTTCAGCACGGTCAACAGCTCGGGCCGTTGTTGCTGCTTGCGGGTGGTGTGGCAGACCTGCGTGCCGATCAAACTTTAAATAGTGGCTCTCCACTCATCCATTTGATTGGCCGCTGGCAGGAATCTCGGCAGGAGCTGGGTTCATGCCATGGCTTCCGAAGCAGTGTTGGGTGATACGTCTCCAACATATCTATAATTTTTGATTGTTCCATGCTATTATATTATATGTTTTGGATGTTTATGGGCTTTATTATACACTTTTATATTATTTTTTGGACTAACCTATTAACCGAAAGCCCAGTGCAAATTGCAGTTTTTTTCCTATTTCAGTGTTCCGGAGAAAAGGAATATCAAACGGAATCCAAACGGAATGAAACCTTCACGAGGATCTTTTTTGGAACAAACGCAATCCAGGAGACTTGGAGTGGGCATCAAGGAAGCAGCGAGGCGACCATGATGTAGGGCGGCGCGCCTAGGGGAGCCAGGCGCGCCCCCACCCTTGTGGGCCCCTCGTAGCTCCACCGACCTACTTCTTTCTCCTATATATACTCTTATACCCTGAAAACATCCAGAGGAGCCACGAAACCACTTTCCACCGCCGCAACCTTCTGTACCCGTGAGATCCCATCTGCGGACCTTTTCTGGCGATCTGCCGGAGGGGGACTTGATCATGGACGGCTTCTACATCAACACCATAGCCTCTCCGATGATGTGTGAGTAGTTTACCACAGACCTTCAGGCTTATAGTTATTATCTAGATGGCTTCTTCTCTCTCTTCGGATCTCAATACAAAGTTCTCCTCGATGTTCTTGGAGATCTATTCGATGTAATTCTTTTTGCGGTGTGTTTGCCGAGATCCGATGAATTGTGGGTTTATGATTAAGATTATCTATGAACAATATTTGATTCTTATCTGTATTCATATATGCATGATTTGATATCTTTGCAAGTCTCTTCGAATTATTAGTTTGGTTTGGCCTACTAGATTGATCTTTCTTGCAATGGGAGAAGTGCTTAGCTTTGGGTTCAATCTTGCGGTGCTCGATCTCAGTGACAGAAAGGGAACCGGCACTTATTGTATTGTTGCCATCGAGGATAAAAAGATGGGGTTTATATCATATTGCTTGAGTTTATCCCTCTGCATCATGTCATCTTGCCTAATGCGTTACTCTGTTCTTATGAACTTAATACTCTAGATGCATGTTGGATAGCGGTCGATGTGTGGGGTAATAGTAGCAGTTGCAGAATCGTTTCGGTCAACTTGACACGGACGTTATGCCTATGTTCATGATCATGCCTAGATATCATCATAACTATGCGCTTTTCTATCAATTACTCGGCAGTAATTTGTTCACCCACTTTAATAAATGCTATCTTGAGAGAAGCCACTAGTGAAACCTATGGCCCCCGGGTCTACTTTACATCATATAAGTTTCCGATCTACAATTCTAGTTTACTATTTTGTTTGCAATCTTTATTTTAAATCTATACAACAAAAATACCAAAAATATTTATGTTATTATCTCTATCAGATCTCACTTTCGTAAGTGACTGTGAAGGGATTCAAAACCCCATTATCGCGTTGGTTGCGAGGTTCTTGTTTGTTTGTGCAGGTACTAGGTGACTTGCGTGTAGTCTCCTACTAGATTGATACCTTGGTTCTCAAAAACTAAGGGAAATACTTACGCTGCTTTGCTGCATCACCCTTTCCTCTTCAAGGGAAAACTAACGCATGCTCAAGAGGTAGCAAGAAGGATTTCTGGCGCCGTTGCCGGGGAGATCTATGCCCAATTCAAGACATACCAAGTACCCATCACAAACTCTTATCCCTCGCGTTACATTATTTGCCATTTGCCTCTCGTTTTCCTCTCCCCCACTTCACCCTCGCCATTTTATTCGCCTATTCCCCATTTACCTTTCTTTTGCCATGGCCGAATCAAAAAGGGGTAAGGGTTCTCTCCAAAGTTCTAGTACTTTGGATAGACCCTCTATCCTTTCTAGGCTCATAAACAATGATGCTATGGAAAGACCTACCGGGGTTATCAATGAGAGTTTGGATAATTTTGATGAAGATGATCCCGGAATTTTTTGTTATTTGCTTGATGATTCTTTGAAAGACGCTTGGTATAGGTTATTAAGGATCCGAGCTAGCTATGTGCCCCAATATCAAATTGAGATATACCTAAAAAGCTTTTATGTTGGCTTACCCTCTTCGTTCAAGCAAGTTTTAGATTCTATTTTTGAAGAAGGTTTTCTTGAGGGGGATGCCATAGATACCTATGAAAAGATGAAAACTATATTTGGCCACCCCATGAGTGAGAAGGTTGAATCCACCTCTCTTTTGTGTTTTTTATCAAAATGAAATTACCAAAGAGATGAAGGCTAGGTTAGATGCAAATTTTCATACCGTGCTTAATCTTTCTTCCACCATTAATGGCCATGTGCTTTCTCAAAATAGAAAGATAAATGCAATATGTAAGAATTTTTCTCTTTTATTTCCCAACAATAGCTAGGCATAAAAACAAGAATAGATCTAGGTATTGGTGTTAAACGATAGCGCTTGTTGGGAGGCAACCCAATTTTATTTTTGTTCCTTGCTTTTGGTACTTGTTAGTAATAAATAAATCATCTACCATCTGTTATGATTACTTTTTATGTTTTAATTAGTGTTTGTGCCACGTAAAGCCTTTAGGATCTTTTTGGATGATTGTTATTTGATCTTGCTGGAAAAAACAGAAAGTATGCGCTCATGATAATAATTTTCATCTTTAACCAGAGAGCGATAAAATACTGATTCCAACTGCAGTAGATAAACATACATATTATTTAGGATGTCCTAATTCTCAGGATTTTTGGAGTTACAGAAGTATTCGAAGCCTATAGATTACTACAGACTGTTCTGTTTTTGACAGATTCTGTTTTTCGTGTGTTGTTTGCTTATTTTGATGAATCTATGGCAAGTATCGGGGGGTATGAACCATAGAGAAGTTGGAATACAGTAGGTTTAACACCAATATAAATAAAGAATGAGTTTATTACAGTTCCTTAATGTGGTGGTTTGTTTTCTTATACTAACGGAGCTCATGAGATTTTCTGTTGAGTTTTGTGTTGTGAAGTTTTCAAGTTTTTGGGTAAAGATTTGATGGATTTCAGAACAAGGAGTGGCAAGAGCCTAAGCTTGGGGATGCCCCATAAGGCATCCCCTCTTTCGTCTTCATCTATCGGTAACTTTACTTGAGGCTATATTTTTATTCACCACATGATATGTCTTTTGCTTGGAGCGTCTTGTATGATTTGAGTCTTTGCTTTTTAGTTTACCACAATCATCCTTGCTGTACACACCATTTGGGAGAGACACACATGAATCAGAATTTATTAGAATACTCTATGTGCTTCACTTATATCTTTTGAGCTAGATAATTTTGCTCTAGTGCTTCGCTTATATCTTTTTAGAGCACGGTGGTGATTTTATTATAAAGAAATTATTGATCTCTCATGCTTCACTTATATTATTTTGAGAGTATTTTAGAACAACATGGAAATTTGCTTTGGTTATGAAATTAGTCTTAATATGATAAGACATCCGGGATGGGTATAATAAAAACTTTCATATAGAGTGCATTAAATGTTATGAGAAGTTTGATTCTCGATATTTGTTTTGAGATATAAAGGTGGTAATATTAAAGTTGTGCTAGTTGAGTAATTATGGATTTGAGAAATGCTTGTGTTGAAGTTGGCAAGTCACGTAGCATGCACGTATGGTAAACGTTGTGTGAGAAATTTGAAGCATGAGGTGTTCTTTGATTGCTTTCCTTATGAGTGGCGGTCGGGGACGAGCGATGGTCTTTTCCTACCAATCTATCCCCCTAGGAGCATGCGCGTAGTGCTTGGTTTCGATGACTTGTAGATTTTTGCAATAAGTATGTGAGGTCTTTATGACTAATGTTGAGTCCATGGATTATACACACTCTCACCCTTCGATCATTGCTAGCCTCTTCAGTACCGTGCATGGCCCTTTCTCACCTCGAGAGTTGGTGCAAACTTCGCCGGTGCATCCAAACCCCATGATATGATACACTCTATCACACATAAGCCTCCTTATATCTTCCTTAAAAACAGCCACCATGCCTACCTATTATGGCATTTCCATAGCCACTCCGAGATATATTGCCATTCAACTTTCCACCGTTCCTTCTATTATGATACGCTCCATCATTGTCATATTGCCTTGCATGATCTTGTAGTTGACATCGTATTTGTGGCAAAGCCACCTTCATAATTCTTTCATACATGTCACTCTTGATTCATTGCATATCCCGGTACACCACCGGAGGTATTCACATAGAGACATATTTTGTTCTAAGTATCGAGTTGTAATTCTTGAGTTGTAAAGAAAATAAAAGTGTGATGATTTTCATTATTAGAGCATTGTCCCATGTGAGGCAAGTTATTCGAAGAAGAAAAAAGGAAAAAAGAAATGAAAAAAGAGAGGCCATAAAAAAGGAGAGGCCCACAAAAATGAGAGAAAAAGAGAGAAGGGGCAATGTTACTATCCTTTTTCCATACATGTGCTTCAAAGTAGCACCATGATCTTCATGATAGAGAGTCTTTTATGTTGTCACTTTCATATACTAGTGGGAATTTTTCATGATAGAACTTGGCTTGTATATTCCAACAATGGGCTTCCTCAAATGCCCTAGGTCTTCATGGGCAAGCAAGTTGGATGCACACCCACTTAGTTTCTTTTGTTGAGCATTTACATATTCATAGCTCTAGTGCATCTGTTGCATGGCAATCCCTACTCCTTGCATTGACATCAATTGATGGGCATCTCCATAGCCCGTTGATTAGCCGTGTCAATGTGAGACATTCTCCCTTTTTGTCTTCTCACACAACCTGATGAGGACATGACTACCTTGGATACGACCAAAAATATTGCATACATGCATATTTGTCAGGTGATTTCTAATGCAAACTATTCAATAATCTATTTATGTTATCCGGAACAAAAATACTTCACACACTTTTGTGTTTTGTCTAATTGCAGGTGTATGGGACATTTGTATAATCCACATATGAAGATAAGGGAAAAGGAGAAGTTTATGTTGTGTTCAAAAAGTCCTCTCACGTCACTTTTGGGCCAAGAGAAGATAGAGTCCAAGTCTTTCACGTTCTGGATTCAGATTCGGACTGCACAGACATACCTGACTCAAAACGCCAACAACTTTTTCATACGGACTCCGAATTGGGTGATTTTTTTTTGTTGGAAACTAGATTTCGTGCTCTTTCCAACCCAATTGGATTCACCTTCAAATTCGTCCGGAGCGTTGATTTACGGACGAAACAATCTGACGTTGCAGCAGAATCCGAGTCAAACTACAAGCCCAAAGGTGTTGCATCACCTCCACTTGGGCCCATGAGCCTTGTACGACCTAGGGTTAGTTTTAGGCTGCCTTGGGACGTCCTCCCACCTCCTTGGCCGCCACCCCTTGCTCCTATATAAGTAGATCCATCTAGTAGCTTTTTCCTTGGGATTTGTTTAGTTAAAAGTTAGCCATTGCAACTTCGTGTACTTCGTTTGTGTCCAACGACCAGACCAAGACCGCTTCCGGATCCCCACCATTATCAATACTTCATATTTATTTGCAATATTCAGATTGCTTTATCATATTCTTGCTCGTTCTTCGATTGCTTACAGGAATAGACCTTCGTGGTCAGGCTGACCGTGCTTCCAGCATCGTCAGTAACCTTAGGAGATTGGTTTAGCGATTGCTAAGGCGCAACGTCGTGCACGTTTGTAGTCGGATCGTCAAAGTCGTCTCCACCAAATCGATAGTTATCATCTCATCGAAAGATCGGGACCCTCGCCTTTATCAAGTGGTATCAGTTTTCAGGTTGCTCGGTGAGAATTTCCAGTTTTCCTAGATTAGATTTATTTTCTTACCTATTGTCCAAGAAAAAGCCACAAAAAAGAGTTAGATCTATTCATCCTTGGTCCAAGCCAGTCTGAGCCTTTGCAATTTTCTTTTCATTGCTTGCATAGTTGAATTATCGGTTGCATCGTCGTGTCGAGTTGCTGGTCTTAGTGTCTAGTTCGTTTAGAGTTTCGAGTTCTGTTCACATTAGTCACGCCACCGCTGCATCATTATCTCTTCCGCTGTCCACCACCCATCCATCAATTTCCACCACGTGCTACCCACCATTCATTGTCATAATAATAGTTGAGATCGTTCACATCTTCACTTGATCCAATCTGCATCTTATCTAGTTTGTTTTGGAAAGAGGGAGAAAAAAAAGAGAGAAAAAAAACGAGAGGAAAAAAAAGAGAAAAAAAAAGTCAGAGAAAAAAAGGAGAGAAAGAAAAAAAAAGTGTGAGGAAAAAAAAAGAGAAAAAAAACAAAATTCGGATCTTTTTAGACTCAATCTCGTAGTTGAATTCGGATTGGAATCTGTTTTGTGCACTGTTCAGTAAAACAGCTTGGCTGTTGTTTCACATCATTATCTTTACTGCCATTGTGATCTTCACTTATATCTTGCTGTCCAGAGCTACTTAGTATCCTTCATTGATGCTGGTTGTGCTACGACGTGACCTCATTAGTGTTCTAGGCTCGCGTCTCTAGTTCGGTCTAGCCTAGGACCAGCATAGTATCGTCGTTGAGCGTTTATTCAACATTGCATCTCTGAATTGATTATTGCTAATCTTTTGCTACCATATATAGCCAACCCAGCTCCACATATTTCTACACCGTGTATACGCACGTTCCCCTGGCAATCGCTTTACACAATCTTCGGAGTTATTTGACACCGCTGGTTGCCTGTCACCACCTGCTGCATGGTAAGAACTTGTAAGATATTGATATTTGCTTTACTGTGAGCACTTTACAACCACATCCTAGTAGTTCATAGGAACATTATTCTCGAATTTTGGTTCTTGTTTCTACTAATCATGACAGGTTCCAGAGATAGAAGTTCTTGGACGATGGACACATCTTCACCATCACGAGAGTTGGGACAACACACACAAGTATATGGTCAGGTTATCTCTTTACCATCATTTGAGGGTAGATTTAATCCTGCTATTTATCTAGCTTGGGAGCTTGAAGTAGAACAAGTTTTTAGTCACCATGATTTTTCTGAACTTGAGAGAGTACGAGCTACCATTAGAGCATTTACTGGTTTTGCTTCTGTTTGGTGGAGTGTACATTATAAGAAAAACATTGATAACCAACCCACAACTTGGAAAGTTTTGAAAGCTGTAATGAGACAACAATTTTTCCCTCCTTATTATCGTCGTGAATTGCTTCGCAAATTTGAACAATTTAAACAAGGCAACAACACTGTTCATGCTTACTACCAAGAGTTCAAATCTTATATGCATCATTGTGACATAGAAGAATCTGAGAATGATACAATGAATAGATTTTTTGGTGGTTTGAACCATAATATTCAGGCAAGATTTCAGTATATTCCTCATTGCATTACTGGTATGTATGTCCGTGCCTGTACCTTTGAGAGACAAATACAGGAGGATGCATTAGGTGACTACGATAACTACTATTCCAGTTCATGCTCACCACCGCCGGTGGGTTCCTCCATCATTGCACCTCGGATTATGAACACGGCATCATCTCAAGGGTATGGTACATTGTCAACGTCCATACCTACATCAGCTACATCTTTGCCACAAGGTAACAGTAAAGGTATTGATGATATAACTTCACATGAGAATGATGCATGTCTAGTTAACTTGAATGCGTCATGTATTGAGTTACCTGTTGATTTGAGCACACCACCTATTTTAGAGAATCTTGTTACTGTCATGAATGCGTCATGTGATCAAACAACTGAAATATCAATAATTTTGAGTGCACCCATTGAATTAACTGTTGATGCAAAAGAACTAATGTTTAATCATTTTGATATGGCCTCCAATCTTGGTGATGATTCTGTGTCCAATGACTTATTGCATGTTTGCTTATTTAAGCATGTCGTAGCATGTAAATTTGATGCAAACAAGGTTTATTCACCAAAGTTGGGATGGTTTAATGATGAACATTGCGAATCTTTTGAAATGAATAAGAGCTTCACTTATATGTGCAAACCGAGTTCTAATATTTTCATGCCTTCTACTTCTTGTGATAATGTTTTGGCTTTAGTTTTTATGAACTATGAAAGTTACTCATGTATACATGTGTCATACGTGCAAAAATCAAAGGAAGTTAAACTGGATGACATATACATATACAACATGTACACCTTGTCTCTTTTGTTTGCCACATTTCAGATTAAGCAACGCCGAGGACGGCTTTGTTTTCAAAAAGGAGAGAATGATGAGGACATGACTACCTTGGATACGACCAAAAATATTGCATACATGCATATTTGTCAGGTGATTTCTAATGCAAACTATTCAATAATCTATTTATGTTATCCGGAACAAAAATACTTCACACACTTTTGTGTTTTGTCTAATTGCAGGTGTATGGGACATTTGTATAATCCACATATGAAGATAAGGGAAAAGGAGAAGTTTATGTTGTGTTCAAAAAGTCCTCTCACGTCACTTTTGGGCCAAGAGAAGATAGAGTCCAAGTCTTTCACGTTCTGGATTCAGATTCGGACTGCACAGACATACCTGACTCAAAACGCCAACAACTTTTTCATACGGACTCCGAATTGGGTGATTTTTTTTTGTTGGAAACTAGATTTCGTGCTCTTTCCAACCCAATTGGATTCACCTTCAAATTCGTCCGGAGCGTTGATTTACGGACGAAACAATCTGACGTTGCAGCAGAATCCGAGTCAAACTACAAGCCCAAAGGTGTTGCATCACCTCCACTTGGGCCCATGAGCCTTGTACGACCTAGGGTTAGTTTTAGGCTGCCTTGGGACGTCCTCCCACCTCCTTGGCCGCCACCCCTTGCTCCTATATAAGTAGATCCATCTAGTAGCTTTTTCCTTGGGATTTGTTTAGTTAAAAGTTAGCCATTGCAACTTCGTGTACTTCGTTTGTGTCCAACGACCAGACCAAGACCGCTTCCGGATCCCCACCATTATCAATACTTCATATTTATTTGCAATATTCAGATTGCTTTATCATATTCTTGCTCGTTCTTCGATTGCTTACAGGAATAGACCTTCGTGGTCAGGCTGACCGTGCTTCCAGCATCGTCAGTAACCTTAGGAGATTGGTTTAGCGATTGCTAAGGCGCAACGTCGTGCACGTTTGTAGTCGGATCGTCAAAGTCGTCTCCACCAAATCGATAGTTATCATCTCATCGAAAGATCGGGACCCTCGCCTTTATCACAACCTCCATCATCATATTCTATTCCACCCATAGTGCTATATACATGGCTCACGCTCATATATTGCATGAAAGTTGAAAGAGTTTGAAAAGACTAAAGTATGAAACAATTGCTTGGCTTGTCATCGGGGTTGTGCATGACGGGAGCATTTTGTGTGACGAAAATGAAGCATGGACAAACTATATGATTTTGTAGGGATGAGCTTTCTTTGGCTATGTTATTTTGATAAGACATGATTGCTTGCTTAGCATTGCTTGAAGTATTATTATTTTTATGTCAATATTAAACTTCTGTCTAGATTCCTTTGGATCTAAACATTCATGCCACAATAAAGAGAAATACATTGAAAATTATGTTAGGTAGCATTCCACATCAAAAATTCTGTTTTTATCATTTACCTACTTGAGGACGAGTAAGAATTAAGCTTGGGGATGCTTGATACCTCTCCAACGTATCTATAGTTTTTGATTGTTCCATGCTATTATATTATGTGTTTTGGATGTTTATGGTCATTATTATACACTTTTATATTATTTTTGGGACTAACCTATTAACCGAAAGCCGAGTGCAAATTGCTGTTTTTTGCCTATTTTAGTGTTTCGCAGAAAAGGAATATCAAACGGAATCCAAACGGAAAGAAACCTTCGCGAGGATCTATTTTGGAACAAACACAATTCAAGAGACTTGGACTGGACGTCAAGGAAGCAGCGAGGCGGCCATGAGGTAGGGCGGCGCACCCCCCACCTTTGTGGGCCCCTCGCAGCTCCACCAACCTACTTCTTTCGCCTATATATACTCTTATACCCTGAAAACATCCAGGGGAGCCACGAAACCACTTTTCCACCGCCACAACCTTCTATACCCGTGAGATCCCATATGGGGACCTTTTTCCGGTGATCTGCTGGAGGGGGATTCGATCACGGAGGGCTTCTACATCAACACCATAGCCTATCCGATGATGTGTGAGTAGTTTACCACAGACCTTTGGATCCATAGTTATTAGCTAGATGGCTTTTTTGCTCTCTTTATATCTCAATACAAAGTTCTTCTCGATGTTCTTGGAGATCTATTCGATGTAATTCTTTTTGCGGTGTGTTTGCCGAGATCCGATGAATTGTGGGTTTATGATTAAGATTATCTATGAACAATATTTGATTCTTCTCTGTATTCTTATATGCATGATTTGATATCTTTGCAAGTCTCCTGGAATTATCAGTTTGGTTTGGCGTACTAGATTGATCTTTCTTGCAATGGGAGAAGTGCTTAGCTTTGGATTCAATCCTGCGGTGCTCGATCCCAGTGACAGAAACGAAACCGACACGTATTGTATTGTTGCCATCAATGATAAAAATATGGGGTTTATATCATATTGCTTGAGTTTATCTCTCTACATCATATCATCTTGCCTAATGCGTTACTCTGTTCTTATGAACTTATACTCTAGATGCATGCTGGATAGCGGTCGATGTGTGGAGTAATAGTAGTAGATGCAGAATCATTTCAGACTACTTGACACGGACGTAATGCCTATGTTCATGATCATGCCTAGATATCATCATAACTATGCGCTTTTCGATTAATTGCTCGGCAGTAATTTGTTCACCCATCATAATATATGCTATCTTGAGAGAAGCCACTAGTGAAACCTATGGCCCCGGGGTCTACTTTATATCATATAAGTTTTCGATCTACAATTCTAGTTTACTATTTATTTTGCAATCTTTACTTTTCAATCTATACAACAAAAATAACAAAAAATATTTATCTTATTATCTCTATCAGATCTCACTTTCGTAAGTGACCATAAAGGGATTGACAACTCCTTTATCGCGTTGGTTGCGAGGTTCTTGTTTGTTTGTGCAGGTACTAGGTGACTTGTGTGTAGTCTCCTATTGGATTGATACCTTGGTTCTCAAAAACTGAGGGAAATACTTATGCTACTTTGATGCATCACCCTTTCCTCTTCAAGGGAAAACCAACGCATGCTCAAGAGGTAGCACTGGGCATGGACGATGATGCAGAATGCAACAGGGCCTGACGTCTGACGGTACGAGGATTGGTGGCCCCATGCTCTCGTCGCCGCGAGCCAGTCGCCATGGTGGCATGATGACGAGAAGGATGTGCCTGTGGGTTGACGACCCCATTCGGCGCTTCGTCTTGTTTACCTTGTCCTGGGGAAGGCGTGTGCACCGTAGCTGCGGCCGCAGTAGGGACATCTAGGGGGTTGCGATTCGCGCCAGAGCGGACGCCATCGCTGCGGCTGCGCCCTCCAGCAAGGTGGTGATAGAGGAAAAGGTGTCCTGTCTTTTGATGAGATGGTGATTATCATTTCGGAGGAGTAGACTCTCACGATCTGACTACGAACGTGCGAGGACGTCACGCCTTAGCAATCGCTAAGCCAACTCCGAGAGGTTATTGACCATGCTAAAGCACGATCAACCTGACCATGAAGGTCTATTTCCTGCAAGCAAACGAAGAACAAGTAAGAAACTAAGATTGCAATCTTGATATTGTGAATATAAGATGAAAGCTTTATTGATCAAGGTGGGGTTGTATGACGCATTGGTCTTGTCATTGAACACAAAAGAAGTACGCGAAGTTGCAGCTATGGCGAACTTTTAAGCTAAACAAAACCCAAAGTCTAAACGACGCCCTAAGGGTTGTATATATGGAGGAAGAGGAGGGAATTTCGTGGCCCTTGGATGAGGGGTCCGAAACCAACCCTATCTCTTGTTTACCCACACACACGGACTCTAAAAATAGCCTATACTTATGTATTTCGAAATTACATGGGCCTGGCCCAATAATAAGGTGACGCGGCACCTATAATAGTCTCTGGATGAAATTTGTGAAGTGGCATCCTGTATATTTCGCCCAAGACTTCATGCACTCATTACCGTGGCTTCAAAGTCCTGAAATCATCCCTTGAAACTCCGTTCTTGTTTCCCTTGCGCATGACATCATCTCCATGCTTGTTCTTGCTCCAATGTTCATCCTTCTCCAAGCTAGGCCCTTCATTTGTAAGAAAAACAAATGTAATCAATTTAGGCAGCATCATATTCTCATGAACATTAGAATCAGTACCAAGAAATGGAAGTACCTGATAATTTAATTGGTGTGCACGAGCTCTAGATATTGGTCCAGTATGTATAGTAGTAGGGGCTGTGGGTGTATCAATGGTATTGATGTCCTCATCAGGTGGGGAGGCGGAGACTAAATATTCTCCTCTCACACGCCTTGTGGAACATGGCCGCTAGGGTTCTGCTAATGCTGCCATCCTCCGGCGCCTTTTGCTCCTACCTCGGCCGCAGGGGGAATGATGACAGCGACGCCTGCGCCGGTCATGTTCCCCGCGGCGTCCGCGTCCCCCGACGCCACTGTAGCTCCCATGGTATCGGTGGCATTCGAGATGGAAGGGTGGGCTATTGCGCCGGACTTTTTCTTGGGCGCCATGGATGATGAAGCTATCGATGAAGAAGAACAAGATGACGATTGACATGCTGTTTACAACCTCGGGTTCAAACAAATGCGCTCCCCCTACCCGGAGCGCCAAAGATCACCTATGGGGCCATCAGCCTCTTGTGGTTCGGCAAGGGGGAAGGGCACGTTGCTCAAAGAGCAGAGACCATGAAGTAGCACGATAGGGGTGACGCTGGTGGTTTTTACCCAGGTTCGGGCCGCTACGAAGCGTAAAACCCTACTCTTTCTTTGCTAGATTGGATGGAGGACCGTGACGAACAGGAAACGGTCAAGCCCGACAAGGTTGCCTCGGGGATAGCGGCTATGCACATAAGAGTGTACAAGGGTCTGAATCCTTTCGAAGGTTGCCATGGCCCTCCTTTTATAGCCAAGGGGTTACCAAAGTGGCATATCAGTCATTATCTACTGATTAGATAGCCAACAGTGCCATCATACCGTCACACCCTGATTTTTTGCCCTTTCTTTTTCTTTTGATTTTCTGAGCATTTTGCTTGAGTTTTCTTTTTTCGTGGCTATATGGTCTGGAAACTGAAGAAGATGACCTCTTGTTTCTTTCCAAAGTGGCTTGTCATCCTCATATCCATCCCAAGACCCTGCCATTTCCATCTTGGAGCAACCTCAATATTGCTTTCCTTGGGAATATTCCTTTTTCTGTTAAAGGAATAACCCCATTTTCCCTAGGTTGTGAAGCAGCCTATATTTCTGTCACTCCCAAAATTTCCAAATAATTCTCATAAATTGTTTGGGTCATATCACTGGTACGCGTCGGTGCTATACAAACGGTTTTTAACCTGTTTCCGCGACGGCATTTGGAACCGTCGCCAAGTGAGTGTGGGCGATAGGGGGGTCCTTCCCACACGACCCAAAAATCGTCGGGGATAGGCCCTCAAGGGAAACAGGTGGGGCCGTGTGCGATCAGGCGAGGCATCGAAACCCAATCATTTCCGTAGGTATGTACATCCCACAGGGTGAATCCCAGAAAAACATTTCCGTAGGTATGTACATCCCACACGGTGAATCCCAGAAAAACATTTCCGTAGGTATGTACATCCCACACGGTGAATCCCAGAAAAACATTTCCCTAGGTATGTACATCCCACAAGGTGAATCCCAGAAAAACATTTCTGTAGGTATGTATATCACACACAGTCAATTCAAGGAAAACGTTCCATTCGTATGTACATCCCACACAGTTTTATGTGTAGGCTCTTGTGTGAAAGGTGTAACTATCACACATGGCTTGCCTTGGTTAACTATTTGCTTTTATCAACTACATCACACATGATTTGATGAAGAAAACTGTGTGGCATTAGCCTATCCATCGCAAGCGCTTTTACTGCTAGAACCGTTTGCAAAGGTCCATGACACATTTAGCAGGTTTATTAGTTTACAATTAATAATTCCAGTATTACACAAATTCACATTTCATATTGAACAGCTGTTTGCCAATTTCATATCAGGCACATAAATATATTATAACATCACAGTACGATAGCTACATGTAAACAACACAGTACAACATATAGCTAGTTCAACTTCATAAGAACAATATATTCATTTCCCTAATTGAGATCATCCTGGCTCGTCTTATCCACATCTACTTTTGGTTCAGTAAGAACCTGTTTTACATTGGCCAACTGGGAAAGTGCCTCCTCCTTCTCCAACACCATCTTAGCAAAGTCTTATTTAAAAAATCTGAGCTCATTCTCCACCTTCCTCTTTTTATCCCGCATCTTTTCAAATATTCTTCAGTGTTGACAACAGTTTCTCTAAGCCTACGTTTGTTCTCTTCTTCATACATGCTCCAGAGCTTCGCTAGGCACATCTTCAAAGACTGTGGCCACTCTTGATCAACCCACTCCAGGTAAGAGCACTTCCGTTCATCCTATAATATTTAAAACTAGATCAGTAACAATTGTAGGGGAAATGGGTTTATAGCAACTATTGACACCAGATTTTGACACGGCCAAGAACTTAATTAATATGGCCTCAAATGCAGAAGTGCTCAAAGTGAGAAAGTTCCGTATCGTCAAAAGGAGAAACTTTCATATTTGGGCCATAGCCATCTGGTCTCATCTCTGAAAATGTGTTTGGAGTACTCAGATTTTATATTCAGAACACTATTCAGCTGATGACGCCCCCAAGATGGCCTCATATGAGAAATGTTTCTACACGGATTGTCTTCGTCTCGTCGAGACGATCGATTTCGATATAATAAACTTCTAAATCAGAGTTCGTATGAAAAATTTATAGCCAAAACAGTGTGGTGCATAAGTTTTCCCCGGAAGTTCCGGGCAAAACTTCCGGGGAGGTTCCGGGCTAAACCGAAAGTTTACACGCGGTGCGCCCCGAAAACTGGAATTTTAACTTTTTTTGCAGATTTGCGGGGCCGATTTCGACATCAAAATGACCTCGGATGAAAAAGTGATCAACTGAAGAGTTTTTCTCCATTGCAAGATCTACATCTTTGATTTTGGGACCATCGTCATCCGAAGTAGTATGCGGCCTGCAGATTCAGTTCAAGAGGGCTACTTGATATAATTTCAGCCCGGAAGTTCCGGCCCTCGTAGTCTGAGTTAGGGTAACTTTTGATGATTTGGACGTGATTTGAGTCCTTTTCTTGTATGGGAAGTCCATCCGTCTCATATATATGTAAGGGGTGAAGGCCGATTGAACAACACACAATCGACATATCAATCTATCATCTTTTATCTTTACCTTTACCTTCTCCCTTTGTTCTTCTTCTTCTCATTCTTCGTTCGTTCTTCTTGTTGCATTGCGGTGAACCTCGAGGCCCTATGGGTGGTCAGGCCGACCTAGGGCAGCCCATAGCCGCCGCGCGCCCTGACGGGGTCGGAGGGAGTCCTGGATTAGGGGGTATCCGGACAGCCAGATTATATCCTTCGGCCGGACTGTTGGACTATGAAGATACAAGATTGAAGACTTCGTCTCGTGTCCGGATGGGACTCTACTTGGCGTGGAAGGCAAGCTAGGCAATACGGATATTTATATCTCCTCCTTTGTAACCGACCTTGTGTAACCCTAGCCCCCTTTGGTGTCTATATAAACCGGAGGGTTTAGGTCCGTAGGACAACATACAATCATACCATAGGCTAGCTTATAGGGTTTTAGCCTCTCCGATCTCGTGGTAGATCAACTCTTGTAATACTCATATCATCAAGAATAAATCAAGCAGGACGTAGGGTTTTACCTCCATCAAGAGGGCCCGAACTTGGGTAAAACATCGTGTCCCCCGCCTCCTGTTACCATCCGCCTTAGACGCATAGTTCGGGACCCCCTACCCGAGATCCGCCGGTTTTGACACCGACATTGGTGCTTTCATTGAGAGTTTCTCTGTGTCGTCGTAGTAAGGAAGGATGCCTCATCTCGTTGTTAAAAACAACATTACCGCTAGAGGAGCCCTGGCTGTCGGCCAAACTCTCTGGCTAGGCAGTTTCCTCATGACCGCCTGTTCGGCTGCTGCACCGACGATGACTTCTCGGGTCTTCGAAAACAGCCTCCACGTCGGCTCGGAATTCATCGAGCAAATGGATCCAATGGATCTCTCCTCCCTAAACGAACTCTTGGATCGCATTGCCGCCTTGGGAGTCGCTATGGACTATGATCGGATTGGGCTTAAACCCGATCAAAGGGAGATTAACTCTCCACCAGTCACCCATCACGTTGCGGTTGTGGAGGAACAATGCAGCAACTCTTCCTCTATCTTGAGGACTAACTATGTCCGAAAACCTGAGCTCTCCGAGCCGGATACCCATTCACGGGAGGACATCACCCAAACCCTGAATCTAGAGTCAGGCAGCGGGTCAGGGCCCGGACTCAAATCCACCCACCCACCCAGACATAAACGATCTTTCCAACATCAGGCAAGAGCCCCATGAAACAGTACACAATTATTGTGCCAGATTCCACCTCGTGTTGAACATGGTTAAGGACTGTCGTGAGGAAGATGCAATCTTACTTTTCTGCAATAATTGCACGGACAAGTGAATCCTTAACGCCTTAAGTCGCCGTGACATATCACACTTCGCTGACTTGGCGTCCATAGTACAAAAGTACTGCGCGATGGAAAGCGCCTGAAAAACCAAAACGAAATTTTGGGATAATCCGGCCCCAAATATGCACCCAGTCCGAAGTAAAAGGGTGCACTATCACAAGACACCTGAGCTAGTTTCCAAAAAACAAAAACCCTATATAGGGCACGGAACCGTATTGGAAGGATGGCTTAACGGCCCCTGCAAAATTCATAGTACGGCGGATACCATACCAGCACATAGCCTTGAGCATGTTGGATACTCCGGCAGGTGGCTAAAAGCGGTGAGGATCTTCTCATCCCAGATGCCGCAGAGCAGCATCCCACAGTTAACAATACGGTACTAACAGTCTTTGAGACCTTTGCATCAAATAATAGGCGCAAGCGATCACTCCGCAGCATTGCCGAAATCTTCCATGTGGCAGTAATAAATCCATGGAGCGACACGGCTATCACCTTCAATGCTAGTGATGAACCTAAATTCCGAAGAGCCCGAGCACCAGCCGCATTGGTCCTCAGCCCGACCGTGGACGGCTTTCAACTCACCAAAGTACTCATGGACGGCGGCAGCGGATTAAACCTCATCTATGAGGAAACTCTTCAAAAGATGGAAATAGACTGGAACCGCATTGAGCAAAGTAGCACAACCTTTAGAGGAATCATCCCCAGTCGGGAAGCATGCTGTGCTGGGAAAATCACACTAGACGTGGTATTCAGCACGCCGGATAATTACAGGTCCAAAGAAATTACATTCCAAGTGGCCCCGTTTAGCAGTGGTTATCACGCTCTTTTAGGACGAGAGGCGTTCACAATCTTCCAAGCCGTACCCCATTACGGGTACATGAAGCTCAAAATGCCCGGGCCTAACGGAATCATCACTCGCGCCAGTGATCCGGACACAACACTCCACGCCAAAAACAAAACAGCCGCACTGGCCCTCGAGGCATTATCCGAAGCCCTCTCGGCCGAGGAATTAGCCACGCTATGCTCCACAGTGGACAAGGACGACGTGATACTCGACAAGAGATCCAAGTCCACCTCTTTTAAACCAGCGGATGAAATAGTCAAATTCCAAGTCCACCCAACGGACCCTACAAAAATAGCCTCCATTGGGGCACAGTTAAACCCCGTTCTGGACGCCACACTACGAGAGTTCCTGCGCGAGAGTTGGGACATATTCGCCTGGCATCCCTCAGACATGCCAGGAATCCCACATAGGCTGGCCGAGCATAGCCTCAATATCCTAAAGGGATTCAAGCCGGTCAAGCAAGCTCTTCGGCGTTTCTCCGAACCTAAGAGACAGGCCATGGAAGAGGAAATAGCCAGGTTATTGGAGGCCGGATTCATTAGAGAAATAAAACACCCGGACTGGCTAGGAAATCTCGTGATGGTACCAAAGAAGGATAAATCCTGGCGACTTTGTGTCGATTTCAAGGACCTCAATAAAGCTTGCCCAAAGAATTGTACAAAAAAAGCACTACCGGAGTCCTTCAAAGGTGCATCTCCAAAGAGGAAGGGCGGAACCTTTGACAGAAATTCACGCCGGACCGGCGGTCACCACACCGCAGCCCGGGCTCTTGTAAGCAAGGCCTTCCATACAGGATTCTATTGGCCAACGGCCTGGGCAGACGCACAGGACTTGGTCCAACATTGCGTCGGTTGCCAGCTCTTTACAAATCAAAGCCACATGCCACCCACCGCCCTCCAAACAATCCCCATTACATGTCCCTTTGCGGTCTGGGGGCTTGACATGGTTGGACCCCTAAAGGGAGAACCCACAAGAAAAAAATACTTAGTGGTCATGGTGGATAAATGCACCAAATGGATAGAGGCCAAACCTGTTAAAACAGCCGAATCCGGACTGGTGATAGACTTCATATCCGGGGTCGTACACCGTTATGGCGTCCCCCACAGCATCATCACTAACAACGACACGAACTTCACGGCCGATGAGGTAAAACTCTGGTGCAGAAAAATGGGCATCAAGCTCGATTATGCCTCAGTCTATCACCCGCAAACCAATGGCCAAGTTAAGCGAGCAAATGGTCTTATAATGAGCGGCATTAAACCCAGATTAGTGTGTTCCTTAACGGAGTTTAACACGCACTGGGTAGAGGAGCTCGACTCTGTACTCTGGGGGCTGCGGACCATGCCGAATCGTAGTACCGGATATACACCCTTCTTTATGGTGTACGGCGCAGAGGCAGTTTTGCCCTGTGACATAACTCATGACTCACCTCGAGTGCGCATGTATGAAGAAAGAGAAGCCGAGCTCGATCGGTAGGACAGTCTGGACACCCTGGAGGAGGAGCGCGACGTACCAAAAGCCCGTTCCGCATTTTATCAGCAACAGGCTCGCACATACCAAAGCAGAGAAGTACGGGCCAAAACTTATAACGTTGGTGAACTAGTTCTACGCCTGCCGGATAAGAAAAAGAACAAGCTCGAGCCCAAATGGGAAGGTCCCTTCATTATTGACCAAGTTCTGACCGGTGGAGCGTACCGACTGCGGGATGCATCGACTAATCGACTCGAGCCAAACCCATGGAACGTGGCCAGGGTCCAAAGATTCTACGCCTAGCACCGGACCTTATGTTCGTCCCCTTCCCCTGTCCATTTTTTGCATATACATTATCTGTCTTGTTTTTCTTTCTTTCTTTCTTCTACTCTTTCTCTAGGCCTTCAAGGGCCAACTTGTGCCTCGCTTGCACATTATAGATGCGCTGGTCACACTCATCATACCTGGGGGCTTCTTTCACAGAAGCTTAAATTCTTTATCTGGGCCTCATGCCCCACACATGTGTTATACTTCCGCATGTACCTTTTTTCGCCATTATATGCATCGATATGACTTAAGTTTTGGCCAAGCTGGGTTGCCTGGCTCTTGTATTTATGCCCTACGTTCCGGTTAATTCGGCTAGGGCATAAGGGGAGCACCTCTGCGATTGTTACTAATGGGTCAGCCGGATGTGTACCTCAGACTGGGTGAAGCCGAAAGCTAGCGTTCTTACGGGAATATTCGGTCGGTGAACAAAAGATGATTTTTACTTATTTTCCATATGTGCCCCCAGATGTTTTTTCCTGCGTTTCCTATCGCAGTCCGGACATGCACTTTAGGGCATGCGTACCCAGGGAAAGGAACCCTTAACGGAACTATTCTCCCTGGAAGATGTTTCTTACTACCCATGTAATATAACATAACTAGTTGGGCACTTGTCTGTTCAAGCAATAATGATCCCTACGCCTGGTCTCCACGCATACCCTAGTTCTTATATAATTGGGCGGCTATTCGGATACACTCCGGACTATCGGGTCCCGAGGTTGAAGCGAAAAGGTCCGCCATGACAAATGATCTACAATCCGGCTAGAAGGCATTATACATGTCACTTTAATTACATAGTCATGCAGACTGACTAAATTCCTCTTCTATACCATCCAACAGGCAGTCTAGCTTACAATCCTGTTGGGAATACTTTGCGGCTAATTCTACTTGCCCATAAACTAAGCTAACAGGGATCTCTTTCCCGTCGGGCCCCACAGGTCCGACCTCGGCCATGTGATTCGGGTCAGCCTTGGTATACCGCGTCTTCACCATGGCCCAGGCCTCCCTGGCACCTTGACGGCAGGCCGATATCTTCCATAACCGGAAGCGCCGCCGTACTCCTTTGAGCTTCTCTATAAGCTCTGCAACGCCTTTCGGCAAGGAGACGGAGGGCCATAAGGCCTGGGCAATACCTTGCATCACCTGCCGAACTTGTTCGTGCAGTTGTGAGAGCTCGGATAGAAGATCACCCGCAGACCCGGGCATTTCCTCCGCAGGACGACCCGTTAGCATACCTACAGACATAACGCTGTTAGTCGACTTCTTCGCCGAACTCCTTCCAAAGTATTCATTCAAGCCTTACTGAAAATGCCGCGTCGAAGCCGCTTATTCTCCTTCTCGGAGTCGACAAGCTAGGCTCGAACGTCTTTTAGTTCCACGCTCAGCTTGGTGTTAGCGTCTTGGATATCGTTTTTCTCCCGCCTCACCTGAGTCAGCACGCGCTCGCCAGCCTGTAACTGTCGCACAACGTGCTGGTTCTCCGGATTTCCTCTGGATTCATCTGCAACATCTATTGTTAGATCTGCAGCCACGCCGCACACTATATGGTAACCATCATTCTTTAAAGTGAGTATGACCGGTGGGAGACTTTTTCGGTTCCTGCAATGTGGCAACAGCGGCCCGCAGTTGGGTCTTGCATTCCTCTAGCTCCTGTGACATCCTAGTATTCGTCTCTGTAAGAACCTGCACAATAAAGATGATCCTTAATTCAGTTCTGCTAACTGTTTCAAGTCTCAGGGGCTACTGATACATATAAATCGCCAGATTTACTCACCCGTACATCCTTTACATACTGATCCGTGGCTCTGGCTAGACCATCTTGAGCAGCACGGAGGTACGCCTCTCCAGAATTGAAGGCGTCAAACGCCTCTGGTGAGAAACAAGTGTCACGTAGTACGGCCCGACGGCGCTTATGGTTCATGGCACTTTCCACTTCTGAGTTTGTAGCGGATAATCTATCCGCATCCTCTATAGGAGGATTATCCGGCGCCTGCCCCATATCGGCTTCTGCCTCCATGTCCAGTCCTGGCGCCCGACTGGTGGAAGCATGATTGGCAACATCGCCGGACAGATTCCAGCGAGCGTCTTTTCTGTTAAAGAAATGCGGGCGTCATTACATTTTGAGAAAGACGACAACCACGGAGCGGGGTTTTTGTTATACCTTTGCGCCGGCGTCTCCGTCCTGACCGCCTTCCTTTTTGGCCTACCCGGCCTTGGTGCCTCTTGTTGGCGAGTTGATGCAGGTTCGGCAGGGCGTCCCGAATGCCTTCCCTATAAAAAATGCCATGTGTATATGGGGGGTGAAGTGTTTTAAAGGGGATCCTAGTTTTTGGAGTCGAGATTTTTGTTTTTTCTTACGTGCGATGTAGGGAGCAGTCCGGGATAGTCGGCCGTAATGGCCACCATGGCATTCTTGCAGCTTAACTGATAGAACTGTCGGTCTATCAGCTCCACGAATATAACCGGATCTTCTTCAAGTCCGGAGTCCAGGGCCCGGTTTTACTGCGACGCTTCCCGTCAAGGATTAGGATGTGTCGTAATGCAAGAGCATAGAGTGATTGCTTATGACTCTCGCCAACTGTGCCCTCACGAAGAAAACTACCCAGTTCGCGACCTCGAGCTTGCTGCTGTCATTCATGCTCTAAAGCAGTGGCGACATTACCTTCTCGTTAATCGTTGCGAGATCTTCACCGACCACCAAAGTCTGAAGTATATGTTTACTCAACCAGACTTGAACCTCCGTCAGCAGAGATGGATGGAGACTGTTGCAGATTTTGACGTGGGTATATCCTATACCCCAGGCAAGGCTAATGTAATGGCTGATGCCTTGAGCCGCAAGTCCTACTGCAACCACCTCCAGGTTCACAAAGTTCAGCCCTCGCTTGTTGAAGAATTCAGAAAGCTGAACCTCCATATTGTTCCCCCTGGTGCACTCGCTCCCCCTCCCCCAGAGTTCCAACAGATGAATCTTCGTGTTGTTACTAAGGGTTCGCTAAATACCCTGGCTGTCATACCAGATCTCGTAGATGGTATAAAGACTATTCAAGGTTATGACTCTGAAGTCCAGAAGATTAAACGCCATCTCGCAGAAGGAAAGCCCTCATTGTTCACTATCGCCAAAGATGGCGCCTTGTACTTCAAAGGCCGCCTAGTGGTGCCATGTTCGAGGAAAAACCAGGATCAGAATAAAAAGGTTATGAAAGAAGCTCATGATACGCCTTTGTCTATTCATCCCAGTAGTGCAAAGATGTACTAGGACATCCGTCAGAGATTCTGGTGGTCTAATATGAAGCAGCACATTGCTCGTTATGTTGCTGAGTGTGATGTTTGCCGTTGTATCAAAGCTGAACATCAAAGGCCTGCTGGAACTCTGCAACCTATCTCTATTCCTGAATGGAAATGGGACCATGTTGAAATGGACTTCGTCACTGGATTTCCCAAATCGTAGAAAGGTAATGATGATATTCTTGTCGTCATTGACCGGCTTTCTAAAGTTGCACATTTTCTGGCAGTCAAAGAAACAATCACTGCTAGTCAGCTTGCAACTCTCTATGTGTCCAGAATTGTTTCACTTCACAATATTCCACTAGTTATCAGTTCATGCCGTGGCAGCTTATTCACTTCAAGATTTTGGGCAAGTTTCCAAGAAGCTATGGGAACTCATCTGTCGTTCAGTATAGGGTTTCATCCTCAGTCGCAAGGGCAGGCGTGTCAACCAAGGTCTCGAAGACATGCTTCGAGCTTGTGTAACTTCCTTCGGTAAGAAATGGGAGGAATCTCTTCCATATGCCGAGTTCTCTTACAATAATAGCTAGCAAGCTAGTCTGAAGATGTCCCCCTTCGAAGTGCTATATGGACGAAAGTGTCGGCCCCTCTAAACTGGTCAGAAACTGGGGAACGTCCACTCTTCGGTCCAGATATTATCCAACAGGCCGAAGAACAAGTCCGCATTATTCGTGAGAATCTCAAGACTGCTCAGTCACGACAGAAAAGTCAGTATGACCATCATCACAAAGACATGGTCTATCAACCTGGCGAAAAGGCTTATCTTCGAGTTACACCAATGAAGGGTGCTCACCGCTTCGGGATCAAGGGCAAGCTAGCTCCTCGCTATATCGGTCCCGTCACTATTCTCGAAAGGCGTGGAAAAGTGGCATATCAACTGGAGCTTCCACCGAACCTTTCTCAGGTTCATGATGTGTTCCACGTGTCACAGCTCCGCTGTTGCTTAAAGGATCCAATCCGGGCAGTGGATCATGAAATGCTCGAATTGCAACTGGACCTCTCCTATAACGAGTATCCGGTCTACATTCTTGACCAAGCTGAACGCCGCACACGTCAGAAGGCGATCAAATTCCTCAAAGTCCAGTGGTCGCATCACTCTGAAGATGAAGCCACTTGGGAACGCGAGGACCGCCTGCGCGATGAATACCCCACACTGTTTCCTTCTACCTCCTAAATCTCGGGATGAGATTTCTTGTAGTGGAGGAGTTTTGTAACGCCGGGATAATCATGCTACAGTAATCCCATGTTAACGATGTCACATCACCTCTGTCACTGTAGTTAATCTCGGGTTAGTTCAAAACCGATTCAAATTAAAATTTTAAATAAAGTTAATTAATAAAAGTTTTCGAAATTTAAAATAAAAATGTCCGGTGTGTGCAAATAAATGCCTAGGAATTTATGGTCTGGGATCCATGCTTTTATAAAAAAACCTAAATACTTAAAATGAATTAAAACATAAAAAAATAAAGAAAAGAAAATACAAAAACAGAAAACAAACTAACAAAAAAAGGAAAAGAACCCCCCCCCATGCTGGGCCAAGTGGGCCAGCTGGCCCCAGTCGCCCGAATGGGCCGGCCCACCCCATCCCCCATATCCTCCCCCACTCCCCCACTACACACTGGGACCCCACACTCCCTCCCCCCGCAAAAATATCTTCCCCCCCCCTCTCTCCCCCAATTTGGATCAGGATCGAGAGGAGGAGAGCTCGACGCCGCCCGGCGCCGTTTGTCGCCGCCCGGAACGCCACCGCCGCTGCCTGCCTCGTCGACGGCCACCTCACCGGATTGCCCCTCGATGCCGTCGTCCCCGCCTACCTCCCCACGCCCCGCTGCCCGAATCCCTACGGCCTCAGTGAGCCCTGCCTCTCTCCCTCTCTGCTCCTCGCGCCGCCCCGCAGTCGTGCACGCGCGCGCCCACACAGCCCCACCCGCGGCCCCGCTTGCCTGTCCCGCATCGCCACGGTGCCGCTCGTCCCACGCGCGCGCCCGTGTCGTGCTCGTCAGCACCGCGTCGCTTGCCGCCCTCGCTCCCCGCGCACGCCCGTCGCCTACTCCGGCGAGCCGCCCTGCACACACTGCCGCCCGGCCTCGCAGCCGCCGTTTGTGGTGGTCCCCCGCCTTGCTGCTGCTCCACCACGGCCCGCCCGGCGCTCACCACGCTCGCCCCGCTCTCCCCTGCCGTGCTACTCGCTGCGCCCTCCATGTGCCCAAGACTCCGGCCTCTCCCCATGCAGCCCAGCCTCGCCACGCTCGGCGCCTCCACTCGGGACCACCGGCGGCCACCGCCGCCGGCCACCGCAGCCACCTGCGCCTGCCTCCAACGCGTCGCCTCCCGCTCGTCCCTGCAGCCGCCGCCCCACCGATGCCTCGCCATGCCGCCCGCATCCGTGCTTGGCCGTGCCCTGCTCGGCAGCGCGCCCACTCCACACTGCTCCCGCTGCCCCGCCGCGCCGCCCCACTGCGGCCACGGTCGCCGGCTTTGGGCCACGCGTCGGCCCCTTCCTCCCTGGCCGCGCGTTCACGCTCCCAGCGCATGCGCCTGCACCACGGGGGCAAAGCCCCGGTTAGCCCCGCGCCCACACCCGCTAAGGAGCGCCCGATAGGCCCCTAGGGCCAATGACATGTGGGGCCCAGCCCCAGAATGATTTAATAAAAAATGAATTAAAATAAATAAATAATTAATAATATAATATAATTAACTAAACAATCAACTTTATTAATTCTGATTAAATTAACTAATTATGATTAATTAACCTAATGACTAATTAACCTAATTAACTACTGTTAATTAGCTAAACATTCTATGACAGTGGGACCCACCTGTCAAGTTGACCAGGTCAACTGATGACGTCATGATGACGTCAGCAAACACTATTCTAGATAATGTTGATTTAAATAATTAAATAAATCCTAAAAATGATTTAAATCTTTTAAAATTAATATAAAATATGTAGCTCGGATGGAAAAACTTTGTACATGAAAGTTGCTCAGTACGACGAGACGAACCCAGATGCGCAGCCCATTCGTTCGCCACGCATCCCTAGCATAGAGAACACTCAACTTTCCCCCTCCGGTCAATCTGTCTGTAAACGTGAAACACCGGGGATATTTTCCCGGATGTTTCCCCCCTTCACCGATACCACCTCATACCGCGTTAGGGCACCCCTAGCACTGATACTTGTCATGTCATGCATCGCTATGCATCTGTTTGCTTAATATTTATTGTTTCTTCCCCCTCTTCTCTCGCTAGACACCGAGACCAACGCCACTGCTTCCCAGTAAGACTACGGTGTTGACGACCCCTCTCTCTTGCCAGAGCAACTAGGCAAGCCCCCCCTTGATCACCAGCTATCGCCTACTCTCTTTCTACTTCTTGCATTAGAGTAGCGTAGCATGTTACTGCTTTCCATTAATCCTATCCTGATGCATAGCCTGTCCTTGCTACTACTGTTGTTACTGCTACATGCAATCCTAATGCTTAGTATAGGATGCTAGTTTATCATCAGTGGCCCTACATTCTTGTCCGTCTGCCATGCTATACTATCGGGCCGTGATCACTCGGGAGGTGATCACGGGTATATACTATATACTTTATACATGATACATGTGGTGACTAAAGTTGGGTCGGCTCGTAGAGTACCCGCGAGTGATTCACGGATTGGGTCCGAAAGGACGTCTGTCCGGACGGCCCTCTGAGTGAATCTTTCTGGCGGAGCGACAGGGTAGGTTGAGACCACCTAGGAGAGAGGTGGGCCTGGCCCTAGTCGGCGTCCGCGGTTATTTCAAAATAACACGCTTAACGAGATCTTGGTATTTGATCTGAGTCTGGCCACTGGCCTATACGCACTAACCAACTATGCGGGAACAGTTATGGGCACTCAACATCATGGTATCAGTTGAAGCCTTCGTGACGTCAGCGACTGAGCGGCGCACGCCGGGTTGGACTGGAACGCCTGCTCTTGTACAAGGGAGGCTAGGTCTACTCGCCGTCCGCGTTCGCAACGTGCAGGTGTGCAATGGGCGATGGGCCCAGACCCCTGCGCCGTAGGATTTAGACCGATGTGCTGACCTCTCTGTTGTGCCTAGGTAGGGATGCGATGTGTTGATCTTTCGAGGCCGGGCATGACCCAAAAAAGTGTGTCCGGACAAAGGGGATCGAGCACGTTGGGAAATGTGGTGCACCCCTGCATGGAAGTTAATCTATTCGAATTGCCATGATCTTCGGTAACAGGACGACTTGGAGTTGTACCTTGACCTTATGACAACTAGAACCGGACACTTAATAAAACACACCCTTCCAAGTGCTAGATACAACCGGTGATCTCTCTCTGACAGGGCGACGAGGGGTGGATCATCGGTTAGTATTATGCTATGCGAAGCTACTTGGTTAACTTACCGTCTACTCTCTTCTTCTGCTGAAAGATGGAGGTTACCAGAAGAGTAGTCTTCGACAGGACTAGCTATCCCCCTCTTATTTCGGCTTTCTGCAGTTCAGTCCACATATGTTACCCCTTTTCCATTTGATACCAATGCATACATATGTAGTGTAGCTCCTTGATTGCGAGTACTTTGGATGAGTACTCATGGTTGCATTGCTCCTACTTTTCCCCCTTCCTATACCCGATTGCTGCGACCAGACGTTGGATTCCATGAGCCAGACGCCACTGTCGACGACGATTACTACTATTCGGGAGGTGCCTACTACTACGTGCAGCCCGCTGACGACGACCAGGAGTAGTTTAGGAGGATCCCTGGCAGGAGGCATGCGCCTCTTTCGATCTGTATCCCAGTTTGTGCTAGCCTTCTTAAGGCAAACTTGTTTAACTTATGTCTGTACTTAGATATTGTTGCTTCCACTGACTCGTCTATGATTGAGCTCTTGTATTCGAGCCCTCGAGGCCCCTGGCTTGTAATATGGTGCTTGTATGACTTATTTTATTTGTAGAATTGTGTTGTGATATCTTCCCGTGAGTCCATAATCTTGATCGTACACGTTTGCGTGTATGATTAGTGTACGGTCAAATCAGAGGCGTCACAATCTCATCCAACCCATCACCGTCCAACAAGCCTACGATGGAATTACTCACGCACAACAGTGAGCATCATGAAATTCGTGATGGAGGATGGTTGATAATAACGATGGCGACGGATTCCCCTCTCCGGAGCCCTGAACGGACTCTAGATCAGCCCTCCCGAGAGAGTTTAGGGCTTGGCGGCGGCTCCGTATCGTAAAGCACGATGAATCTTTCTCCTTGATTTTTTTCTCTCCGAACACGAATATATAGAGTTGGAGTTGAGGTCGAAGGAGCTCCAGGGGGCCCACAAGGTAGGGGGCGCGCCCAAGGGGGCAGCCGCGCCCCCACCCTCGTGGCTAGGGTGTGGGGCCCGTGGTCTTGATCTTTAGCCACTATTTTTTATTATTTCCAAAAATAATCTCCGTGAAGTTTCAGGTCATTCCGAGAACTTTTGTTTCTGCACATAAATAACACCATGGCAATTCTGCTGAAAATAACATCAATCTGGGTTAGTTCCATTCAAATCAAGTAAGTTAGAGTCCAAAACAAGGGCACAAGTGTTTGGAAAAGTAGATACGACGGAGACGTATCAACTCCCCCAAGATTAAACCTTTGCTTGTCCTCAAGCAATTCAGTTGATAAACTGAAAGTGATAAAGAAAAACTTTTACAAACTCTGTTCGGTCTTGTTGTTGTAAATATGTAAAGCCAGCATTCAAGTTTTCAGCAAAGATTATAAACTAACCATATTCACAATAACGCTTAGGTCTCATGTTTACTCATGTCAATGGCATAATAAACTAGCGAGCAATAATAATAAATCTCAGATGACAACACTTTCTCAAAACAATCATAATATGATATAACAAGATGGTATCTCGCAAGCCCTTTCTGAGACAGCAAAACATAAATGCAGAGCACCTTTAAAGATCAAGGACTGACTAGACATTGTAATTCATGGTAAAAGAGATCCACTCAAGTCATAGTCAATGTAAACTAACAGTAATGAATGCAAATGACAGTAGTGCTCTCCAACTAGTGCTTCTTAATAAGAGGATGATGACTCAACATGAAAGTAAATAGATAGGCCCTTCACAGAGGGAAGCAGGGTTTTGTAGAGGTACCAGAGCTCGATTTTGAAATAGAGATGAATAATATTTTGAGCGGTATACTTTCATTGTCAACATAACAACCAAGAGATGGCGATATCTTCCATGCTACACACATCATAGGTGGTTTCCAAACAGAATGGTAAAGTTTATACTCCCCCTCCACCAACAAGCATCAATCCATGGCTTGCTCGAAACAACGAGTGCCTCCAACTGACAATAGTCCCAGGGGGAGTTTTGTTTGCAATTATTTTGATTTGATTTGCATGAAGCATGGGACTGGGCATCCCGGTGACCAGCCATTTTCTCGTGAGTGAGGAGCGAAGTCCACTGCTCTTGAGAATAACCCGCCTAACATGGAAGATACAGACAGCCCTAGTTGATACATGAGCTATTCGAGTATACAAAATAGAATGTTTGTTTGAAGGTTTAGAGTTTGACACATACAAATTTACTTGGAACGGCAGGTAGATACCGTATATAGGTAGGTATGGTGGACTCATATGGCATAACTTTGGGGTTTATGGAATTGGATGCACAAGCAATATTCCCGCTTAGTACAGGTGAAGGCTAGAAAAAGACTGGGAAGCGACCAGCTAGAGAGCGACAACAGTCATGAACATGCATTAAAATTACTCAACACCGAATGCAAGCATGAGTAGGATATAATGCACCATGAACATAAATATCGTAGAGGCTATGTTGATTTTGTTTCAACTACATGCATGAACATGTGCCAAGTCAAGACACTCAAATCGTTCAAAAGAGGATACCACTGTCGGTGTCAAAACCAGTGGATCTCGGGTAGGGGGTCCCGAACTGTGCGTCTAGGCCGGATGGTAACCAGAGGTAGGGGACATGAAGTTTTACCCAGGTTCGGGCCCTCTTGATGGAGGTAAAACCCTACGTCCTGCTTGATTAATATTGATGATATGGGTGTTACAAGAGTAGATCTACCACGAGATCAGAGAGGCTAAACCCTAGAAGCTAGCCTATGGTATGATTGTATGTTGTAGTTGTTGTGTCCTACGGACTAAAACTCTTCGGTTTATATAGACATCGGAGAGGGTTAGTGTTACACAAGGTCGGTTACAAAGGAGGAGATATCCATATACGTATTGCCTAGCTTGCCTTCCACGCCAAGTAGAGTCCCATCCGGACACGAGACGAAGTCTTCAATCTTGTATCTTCATAGTCTAACAGTACGGACAATGGAGATAGTCCGGCTGTCCGGAGACCCCCTAATCCAGGACTCCCACAGTAGCCCCTGAACCAGGCTTCAATGACGACGAGTCTGGCGCGTAGTATTTTCTTCGGCATTGCAAGGAGGGTTCCTTCTCCGATTACATGATAGAAGAAGTTGAATACGAGGATAGTGTCCGACCCTACAAAAGAAATTCCACATTCCACCACGGAGAGAATAATGTTTTCGCAAATCTAATGGCGTTATGTCATGGCCCGGTGATTATTCGAACCGTTTCTTTTAACCAGCTCCACACATAACACGAGGCGGTTTTGTGACACGTCTTGCCGAAGCGGAGATCGTGTTCCCCCAATTACGGGATTCTCATTAACGCGGTCGTGGGTAACCCAACCGTGTCTAGGACTCCTAGATTATAGGCAAGTCCCAAACGGCTACGGAGAGGACGCTTGATATTCACCCTCTTCATAAAGGGACGAGGTTTTTGCTTTTTCTCTCTCGTGCTCAATCGAACCCTTCCTCCGCCTCGAGTTCTAACACTCAAAGCCGAGGTTAGATGCTCCGGGTCTTCAATCATGTCCGGATCCAGCCTTCAAGGCCGATGGATGCCCTCCTCCATTACGGAAGAGGACATTAAGAAGTTGAGGGAGGCCAGATACCTGACCGCCGAGGTTTCGCATCGGCTGCCTGCTCGAGGGCAGGTCATCCCTACTCCCGAACCCAACGAGAACGTTGTGTTTGTCTCCCACTTCCTCCGAGGTCTAGGCCTCACTCTGGATCCTTTCGTCAGGGGTTTGATATTCTATTACGGGCTAGATTTTCACGATCTAGCTCTGGACTCCTTTCTCCACATCTCGACATTTATTGTCGTGTGTGAGGCCTTCCTCCGTGTTACCCCTCACTTCGGCCTGTGGCTCAAGACCTTTGAAGTAAATCCGAAGATGATCGAGGGGCGATAGGCAGCGTGCGGAGGTGCATCAATAGGCAAGATGGCAGGAGCTCCATGGCCGGAAGGTTCCTTTCCAGAGGTGTCCGAATTATGGCAACGGGAGTGGTTTTACGTCATGGCCCCCCGAAGTGCAAAGTGGGCGGCTGCCCCCGCTTTCCGCTCGGGCCCCCCCACCACAACTGATGTCATGGGTTAGCAGAGGCCTGAGCTGGGGTCCAGCCAGGGACGTGCCTATACTGCAAAGCCGCATTCGAGATCTCTTCGAGGGAGATTTTAATTTTGCTGTGGTAATACAAGTTATGCTGGTTCGTCAAGTCCAGCCTTGCAGATGTTGGCCCCTTTGCTTGTGGGAGTTCAACCCAGAGGGACCACGTGCCATTCAAAGTTTCCTCGGCCTGACGAACGAGGAGATGTATAAGTCATTCTTCGGATCTCAAGTGGAGTGTCCGGATATTACCGAGGATGTGGGCCTGAGCAGTAACCGCACCACCGAACAAGTAAGAAATCCTCTGGCCGAACACACTGTCTTTTATTCGAAGTTGTTTCTGAGAGTTTGCTTTTTGACCAGGACTGGCTAACGAAGGCGAAGATGATTCGGTGTTTGGCCCCCCTCCTTGAGGGTTTGGAAAATCTGGTATTGGAAAAGATGCTCGAGGTCGCACCTTGCCCGGAGCCCTCGAAGGAAGATACCGGGGGGATAATACAGGCGGACGCGGGCCCCCGTCGCTGCTCGTTCCAACCGAGGGAATGAGCGTCTCCATGAAGGAGGACAACCGGGGGAGGAAAAGGACTGCTTCCGAGGATCCGGAAGCCGAAGCCTCCAAACGGGAGAAGAAATCTCCCACAGAAGGTCCCGCCTTGGGGGGGTGCTTCTGCCGCACACAGTCCGCGGGGGGATCTGCCCTCCAACGAGTCGTAAGTGATCCCATAATACTTTATGGTATGCTATCTTTCTTCTGAGAAAATAACCACCGCATACATCTTGCAGTTCGGGCCTTAGCCCCTCTTAGATGAGCTCGTCTTTGGGGGATCTTCTTCCAGAGATGATGGAGAGCGAAACGCCTCCCCCGGACTCCTCCGCTCCAGAAGCGGGCGACCCCGAAGTGTCGTCACGGAGGGCCTCTCCGAATCCGGCGAGGCCAGAAGATAATCCCATAGACCCCCGAAGTCCCCAGCATCCGGCTCCCGAGGAGAGCAGACAAAAGAGTCCGGCACCGTCTGGTGTGCGGTCGGACGTTCTGAGGGAGTTGGTGGGGTGAGCAGCCATCTCAGAAGAACACCGTGTGCTGATGGGTACGGTGATGGAGAGAATCTCGTCCTCCGAAAGCGGATTACATGAAGCCTTTATGAGTCTACTGACAGGCTTTGAGGTACGTAAGATAATATGTGATAGTACTGCACGTGTTAGGTGTGCCCTGTGTAGGTAGTAGCCCTTGAGACTCTGGTTGCCATCGAGAATGGCGGTGAACAGAGGATCATATTCTCAGGCGATAACCGGACTGCCCTTATGTGCAGGTGGTGGAGGCTCCGGTGGCTAGCCGGACTAGTGAGTTTGCCGAATTCAAACGGCAACTAAATGCGGCAGACGCCGACCTCGAGCTTGTTAACAAGAGGCTTGACGAGGCACAGGGTAAGTGTTATTATCTGGTGAACACCACATGTTAAGAGCAGCATAATGCCAGTATCTTTAATATGTTGTGACTGCAGATGGAGCTGCCTCCGTGGAAGCCTTGCGGGCAGAACTTGCCCGAGCCAAGGAACAAGCGAGGATTAGTAATGCCGCTGCTTTGAAGGCGGCCGAAGAGTTGAAGGCCGAGAAGGCCGCACATTGCGAGAGCCAAGAGAAGATGGCCAAGATGGCCGTGGAATTAAAAGACACTGCCGACCATTGCCGGGTCCTTGAAAAGGAAAACCGAACAAAGGCAGCGGACCTTGAGAAGGCCACGGCGGCGGAGAAGGACACATGTTCTGCTATGAGAGCGAAGAAGGAGGAGCTGTAGGAAGCTGGGGATATTGCGGCTGGGAAACCCTTCATGTTACGGAGGAAGTTCGGATATCCACGTTATGCCCCTCTGGATCGGGTGTGGAGTTCGGCAAATGTGTATATGGATTTCGCGGCGAGTGCTGCCGATGCTGCCAAGTACTTCCAAGGTCAGACAGGTCGTGAAGTGGACAAGCTGTTCTGGTCGCAGTTCAACGTTCTAGAGCGTCCGCTTTCATTGACTGACCAGCTAGCCGAATGGGCCGAACTGAATAGGTTGCCCGGACTTGCCATGAGGGCTGTTGTGGATCAGCTGTGGTCGGAGAAGCAAAAGCTGGATAGCTATTTCAGCTTAGTACAGCAGTTCCTTGGTGCGGTGCCGTGCATTAATGCGATGAAGAGGTCGGCGTGCATAGAAGGCTTGCGGAAGGCCCTTGCCCGTGTTAAAGCATACTGGGCGGAGATGGACGCTTCCGTAGTCGCGGCGCAGGGTTCGGCCATAGGCCGAGTGGCAGCCGAGCATTATTTCGAGTAGGTTCTTGAGGGTGCTTGTTTGATAGAGGCCCAGTGCTCGAAGAATATTATGTTTGAGTGATATGTATTCTCATTGTAAACACAATGCTTTTATGAAGTTTTTATAAGGCTATGTTTATACTTTTTCCTGAAAGTAGTATGAAGCCTCATGTGCGGCCGCTTATGTATACATGTGTATAACCTGAAAGATTGCAGCCGTCGGCTTCAACCCCCACACATATAATGCGGAGGTGCTCGCAAAAAACGTGTGTTCACACTTAACCCAAAGTCTTGGTCCTAATAAGGAGGTGATAGCACAACGAGCGAGGCTACCGGACTATAATGCTTTAACATTTTCACTTAGCCATAGGAGTTTGACAGTGGGGCTACTAGATAGCCCCTGGTGGCTCCACACTCTCCCGATCACGCGGTGTGTACATGCCTGGCCGGAAAACATCCCTTCGTTAAGGCGAAGGAATTCTAACATTCCGTTAGGTCATCGAGTGGTTGACCTGTCTCACGCTATATCATGACAGTCAGTTTTCGGCTTTCTCTACTGAGGTGCTCGTCCGGATGAACCAGGGCACAATCGCAGTAGTTCTCCTGGTGCTACCTTAGCCGGTAAAGCGGAACGTAAGGTACCAAAACACAGGAGATGGGCAAACCCAACATTTGACCAAAGACAATGATTCGGAGCTGATGCATATAAGGCCAAACTCGCGACGCCGAACACTCCCTAAGGTATTCGGTCTTTATGGTATAAACCGGGCCGAAATAGTGCCGCTTGTAAGAAGCCCCTTGTGTCCTGGTACGTGCATTATTCTGACGTGGCCACATGCCAAGGCATCAGCATCCTTCTCAACTGTGCTGAGAATTCGGTGGATATGTATCAACAAGAGACAGTAAAAAAGGTTTACGCAGGGCTTAATCTAAAAAGAATCCTTGGAGCGGGTCCCTGTTGCACGTCTGCGCCTGTGTCTCCGTTGTGCCGTATCCTGGACGGGTGTAGCACGATGATTATTTGTCTGCGCACGTTGAGCCCCATGTATTTGTAAGAGGGGTCTGATCATTGATCCGATATAAATTGCATATAGCTGCGCCGGACTCGTCCAACCGTGTCCGAGGTCGTGACGACCTGCTAAATGCTTTAGTTGGTGAGGCCGTTTTTAGTGTGCTTCGGCGTGCTTAATACTTCCGTTCACTGTAATGATGCCACGTGGACCGGGCATCTTGAGTGTGAGGGAAGCGTAGTGTGGTATTGCATTAAAGCGAGCAAAAGCTTCGCGTCCGAGTAGTGCTTGATAGCCACTTTGGAACGGAGCGATGTGGAAGGTTCAATGTTTGCTACAGAAGTTATCGGGGAAGCCGAATATAACTTTTAGTAGCAGGGAGCCCGTGCAATGAGCCCCTGGGCCTGGCGTTACTCCTTTAAAGGTAATATTGCTATGGAAAATTTTTGTTGCGTCTATCCCCATTTTGCGGATTGTATCCTGGTATATTAGGTTTAGACTGCTGCCACCGTCCATCAGGACTCGTGTGAAGTGGTATCCGTCAATTATTGGGTCTAATACCAGGGCAGCCCATCCTGCACGCCAGATACTTGCTGAGTAATCACGATGGTCGAAAGTGATCGGTTGAGACGACTAGTGGCAGGACTCCGCGGTGATAGGCCTTCGGGCGTATTTTTCTGGGAGTGCCGTTTTGTTTCTTCCATTGATCACGTGTAACACGTTTACTGTTTTGACTTCTGGTGGAAATTTCTTTTGTTCCCCAGTGTCTTCCTTGAGAGGCTCATCATCATCTTCGCTTGGTGTATCCTCCCCCTTGTGTACGGCGTTGAGCTTGCCGGACTGCTTGAAGACCCAACATTCTCTATGGGTATGATTGGCTGGTTTGCCAGGGGTGTTATGGACCTGACATATTTGGTCCAGAATTTTATTTAGGCTGGACAGTTCATCTCTGGCACCTTTAGAGGGTGGCTTTTGCTGACCTGGCCGAGAGCTTTTGAATCCGGCGTTTACTGCCGTGCTCTTCGTACTGTCTCCTTTATTCCGGTGTTTGTTATTGCTGTTGCGCCGTGATTTCCCGTTTTCATCTCTAACTTCAAATGTACCGGGGTCGCTGGTGCTGCATCGGGCTAGCAAGTTGTCCTCACCCGCGCAAAAGCGGGTCATGAGGCTTGTTAATGCTGCCATTGTTCTTGGTTTTTCTTGGTCGAGGTGTCGGGAAAGCCATTCGTCACGGATGCTGTGCTTAAAAGCTGCCAAGGCTTCGGCGTCCGGACAGTCAACAATTTGGTTATTTTTAGTAAGAAACTTGTTCCAAAGCTTTCAGGCTGACTCTCCGGGCTGTTGAGTTATATGACTCAAATCATCCGCGTCCGGGGGTCAGACATAAGTCCCTTGAAAGTTTGCCCAAAAAGCGTCTTCGAGCTCTGCCCAGCTTCCAATGGAGTTTTCGGGGAGGCCTTTAAGCCAGTGACGAGCTGGCCCTTTGAGTTTGAGTGGTAAGTACTTGATGGCGTGGAGATCATCTCCTCGAGCCATATGGATGTGGAGGATATAGTCCTCGATCCAGACCCTAGGGTCTGTTGTTCCATCGTATGCCTCTATGTTTACAAGTTTGAATCCCTCTGGAAATTCATGATCCAGCACCTCATCGGTGAAACATAGGGGGTGTGAGGCATCCCTGTATCTGGGTGTACCGCATTGTTCGGATGTTTTTTGTGTTATATCATATGCTGGGGCGCACTTGCGTGGTCCATAGATGGATCTGGTTGCGATGTCCTTTTGGGGCAAGCCCTCGCGTGAATCGCGTATTGTCTTGTGAGTGGCATTGTTTGCCGCTCTATGTTGGCCATGGGGTCATCTATCCGGCCAGGTGGCTGTTCTGATTTTTGGTTGTGAGGAGTCTGAGGCCTCCTCGTCCGATTTAGGTAGCAACTTCTGCTTTGGGTAGCTCTTGGTGGGGCGATTGTCACCGTACTTTGCTGCTGTGTTGAGTACTTTACTCCATCTGATTTGGAGTGTGTCCTGCGCAGCCTTGAGCTTTTGCTTCTGCTTTTTCAGACTCCTCGCAGTGGAAACAAGCCTTTGACGGGTATTCTGCTGCTCCGGGTGCCTGTCCGGCGTTGTGTCGTCCGGACTATTATCTTTGACAGAGTTGGTTTGTTTGGTTTGATTCTCCGTATTGCCGTGGTCTGGCAATGGTTCGCCCTGCTCCAACGCTGGGTCTGTGTGATCGTTATTTCTGGTGAGGCGGGATTTGGGGCGGCGCCGCTGCTTTGACTGCTTCTCGAGGGAACAAGCCTTCTGTGAGTCCTTCCGTTCCTCGTCGTCTTCTTCTTTTGGTGTGTCCACCATGTATACGTCATATGATGAAGTGGACGTCCAGCGCCCTGTGGGTGGTGGTTCCTCTTCGCCTCCCGCATCGTTGTCCATACCGTCGATGTCTGCGGAGTCGAAGTCGAGCATGTCGGTTGAGTCATCGACAGTGGCTATTAAGTGGGTGGTGGGTGGGCGTCGAATTTCTTCGTCGTCCGCATCCCAATCATGTTGGCCATAATCCGGCCAGGGCTCTCCTGAAAAAGAGAGAGACTTTAGTGAATTCAGAATGTCGCCGAAGGGCGAGTGCTGAAAGATATCAGCGGCGGTGAATTTTATGATCGGCGCCCAATCGTATTCGATTGGTAGGGGCGCGGATGGTTCGGGGTCTGGAAGAGAATTCGGCACCTTGGAGTCACGGGCTGTGCAGAGGATTATGCTGGTGTTTGGCTCGATCACCGTCGAGACTGCAGCCCCTGAGGCGGTGTCTAGCTACCCGTCCTCGATTGGCGTAGTTGGCTCCGAGCTAAGGGTCGGAGCTGATGCGGGCGCGGCCTCTGGGGTACCGTCCGGCGGCAGAGCTAGGTCATACCCATCGCGACAGTGCAGCGCGCGCAGCTATGGCTCGAATCCGTCAAAGATCAAGTCCTCATAGGTGTTGGCCATGTAATTCAAACTTCCAAATCTGACCTGACGGCCAGGGGCGTAGCTTTCAGTCTGCTCCAGATGGCCAAGCAAATTAGCCCGCAGTGCAAAGCCGCCGAATACGAAGATCTGTCTGGGGAGAAAAGTCTCATCCTGTACTGCATCGCTATCGATGATAGTAGGAGCCATCAAACCTAACAGCGACGACACAGAGGAACTCTCAATGAAAGCACCAATGTTGGTGTCAAAACCGGCGGATCTCGGGTAGGGGGTCCCGAACTATGCGTCTAGGCCAGATGGTAACAGGAGGCAGGGGACACGAAGTTTTATCCAGGTTCGGGCCCTCTTGATGGAGATAAAACCCTACGTCCTGCTTGATTAATATTGATGATATGGGTGTTACAAGAGTAGATATACCACGAGATCAGAGATGCTAAACCCTAGAAGCTAGCCTATGGTATGATTGTATGTTGTAGTTGTTGTGTCCTACGGACTAAAACTCTTCGGTTTATATAGACACTGAAGAGGGTTAGGGTTACACAAGGTCGGTTACAAAGGAGGAGATATCCATATACGTATTGCCTAGCTTGCCTTCCACGCCAAGTAGAGTCCCATCCGGACACGAGACGAAGTCTTCAATCTTGTATCTTCATAGTCTAACAGTCCGGCCAATGGAGATAGTCCGGCTGTCCGGAGACCCCTTAATCCAGGACTGCCACAACCACCCTATCATACCACATCACAACCATTTTAATAGCGTGTTGGCACGCAAGGTAAACCATTATAAGCTCCTAGCTAATGAAGCATGGCATAATAAACTATGATCTCTAATTGTCATCGCAAACATGTTTATTCATAATAGGCTGAATCAGGAACGATGAACTAACCATATTTACAAAAACAAGAGAGGTCGAGTTCATACCAGCTTCTCCCATCTCAATCAGTTCATCATATATCGTCATAATTGTCTTTCACTTGCACGACCGAATGATGTGGATAATAATAATAGTGCACATGCATTGGACTAAGCTAGAATCTGCAAGCATTCAATAAACAGGAGAAGACAAGGCAATATGGGCTCTTTTGTCAGATCAAGAATAATGCATATAAGAGCCACTTCAATAATTTAATCATGGTCTTCTCCTATCGACCCCCAAAGAAAAGAAAAGAAATAGAACTATTTACATGGGAAAGCTACCAACAAGCAAAAAGAAGAACATGAAATCTTTTTGGGTTTTCTTTTTAATTACTATTACAAGCATGGAAATTAAAACTAGCTAAAAGCTACAACTAAATTTTTTATTTTTCTTAATGTTTATTAAACACACAAGAAGAAAGCATAAAAAGAGAAAATAAACTAGCATGGATATTACAATGAAAAAGTATGAGCACTGACATCTAGCAATGAGTGTGTGAACATAAATGTAATGTCGGTGGGAAATACGTACTCCCCCAAGCTTAGGCTTTTGGCCTAAGTTTGTCTAATGCCATGGATGTCCTGGCGGATATCCAAAGTTGTAGTTGGGGTCGTATTGAGTTGCAGCAGTCATTGCATCGTGGGCTGCAGCATGGAGGCGACCTATCTCAACCCTCCTCTTATACTCTTCTGCTTCCTCTCTGGTTATAAAATATCTCCCTTTTGCTTGAAAATCAAAGAAAGTAGAAGCAGGGAGAGCGACGTGATAGGTGCGTCGTCTGTCAAAGATTAGTCGGTACTGGAGGAACCGATCGTTCCTCTCAACAAACTGATGACGAACCATAGCCTCATAATCCAAATAAGCAGGAGGCAACTCAATATCATCCTCAAGTATGGTTATACCAAGAAAATTAGCTATGCGGGTCGCATAAATTCCACCAAAGAAATCTCCATTAAATCTATTAAGACGCAACCTGTGTGCAACAATAGCTCCCAAATTATAAGATTTATCTCCTAACACAGCACTCCTAAGAATACTGAGGTCAGGGACACACATGTGACATGCTTCATCTTTACCGTTAATGCATCTACCTATGAAGAGAGAAAAATAATGTATAGCAGGAAAGTGAATGCTCCCTATGGTAGCTTGTGCTATATCTCTAGATTCCCCCACAGTTATACTACCAAGAAAATCTCTAAATTCAGATTTGCGAGGTTCACTAGCACTACCCCATTGTGGAAGTTTGCAAGTAGTGGTAAAGTCCTCTAAGTCCATAGTGTAAGAATTTTCATAAAGATCAAACAGGCCAGTTTGAGAATTACGTGAGGATGAAAATGCAAACCTCCTCACAAAGGAACTAGTGAGATAGTGTTACTGACGTCATTTTTCTGCCTCGAAGCTCACAAGATCAGCATTACACAAATATGCGTTAAATTCTTCCTTAATTCCTGCTCGATCCATGAAGTCCTCTAAAGGGCATTCAAAAGACCGCATTGGAGTGTCCCTTGGTGGCTCATCATCACATCACACATTGCAAGCCTGGGTCCTTGTTTCCTTGAAGACCACCTTGGTACATTTTCCTAAACATATTTCTTCCTCTGAAAAATTTCTGAAATTTTTAGTAACTTCAAA
The DNA here is from genome assembly GCF_056163025.1 of Triticum urartu. Classification (NCBI taxonomy): domain Eukaryota; kingdom Viridiplantae; phylum Streptophyta; class Magnoliopsida; order Poales; family Poaceae; genus Triticum; species Triticum urartu. The sequence goes on along the minus strand of NC_141875.1, from coordinate 318,022,414 downwards.
TAAAAGTAAACCAAACTCAACAAAATTGATAGCAACTACTCCTACAAGTGCCTAGAGCATGTATCATGCATTAGAACTACTTGGAACCATATAAATTTGACATGCAAGCTCAAGAACATGGTCACCTAGGCAGCACAAATTTGCAATGAATAAAGCACTAGAACAAAAACTAATTGGACCAATGGAGGAGTCACATACCAAGGAACAATCCCCCAAAGCAGTTTTGTGAGAGGTGCTTTGAGCAAGGAGATCGAAAATTGCAGCAAAATGAGCTATAACTCGTGCTTGAGCTGGATACTGGTATTTCTGGGAGGAAGAAGGAGTGTGTGGGTGCAGGAATAAGTGGAGGAGGGCCACCGTGGGCCCACAAGGCGGGAGGCGCGCCCAGGGGGGTAGGGCGCGCCCTCCACCCTCGTGGCTAGGTGGATGCCCCCCCTGCTGTGTTCTCAGTGCCAAATATTCTCAAATATTCCAGAAAAAATCATATTTAAATTTCAGGGCATTTGGAGAACTTTTATTATTGGGGTATTTTTATATTGCATGGATAATTCAGATAACAGATAGAAAATACTGTTTTTACTTTATTTAATATAAATAACAGAAAGTAAAAGGAGGGCATAGAAGGTTGTGCTTTCTAACTTCATCCATATCATGATCATCAAAAGGAATCCATTAACAAGGTTGATCAAGTCTTGTTAAGAAACACATTCCGAATAACATGGAACTTGAGAAATTTAGAATAACACTATGTTACCTCAACGGGGATATGCACATCCCCAATAATTAGAATATCATATTTCTTCTTGACAGTAGGAAGAGGAAATTCAAAACCTCCAAAAATAATCGATGGAACTTTTCCAATAGAATTAATACTATGAACTTGAGGTTGTTTCCTCGGAAAGTGTACCGTATGCTCATTACCATTAACATGAAAAGTGACATTGCCTTTGGTGCAATCAATAACAGCCCCTACAGTATTCAAAAAGGGTCTTCCAAGAATAATTCACATACTATCGTCCTCGGGAATATCAAGAATAACAAAGTCCGTTAAAATAGTAACGTTTGCAACTACAATAGGCACACCCTCACAAATACCGACAGGTATAGCAGTTGATTTATCAGCCATTTGCAAAGATATTTCGGTAGGTGTCAACTTATTCAAATAAAGTCTACGAGATCACATAAAGAGAGAGGCATAACACTAACACCGGCTCCAAGATCACGTAAACCAGTTTTAACATAGTTTCTTTTAATGGAGCATGGTATAGTTGGTACTCGGGATCTCCTAACTTCTTAGATATTCCACACTTAAAAGTGTAATTACCAAGCATGGTGGAAATTTCAGCTTCCGTTATCTTTGTTTTATTAGTAACAATTTCTTTCATGTACTTAGCATAAGGATTCATTTTGAGCATATCAGTTAATCACATACGCAAAAAGATAGGTCTAATCATTTCAGCAAAGCGCTCAAAATCCTCATCATCCTTTTTCTTGGATGGTTTGGGAGGAAAAGGCATGGGTTTCTGAACCCATGGTTCTCTTTCTTTACAGTGCTTCATAGCAACAAAGTCTTTCTTATCATAACGTTGATTCTTTGATTGTGGGTTATCAAGATCAACAGCAGGTTCAATTTCTATATCATTATCATTACTGGGTTGAGCATCAACATGAACATCATCATTAACATTATCACTAGTTTCAGGTTCATTACCAGATTGTGTTTCAGCATCAGAAATCTAAATATCATTTGGATTCTCAGGTGTTTCAGCAATAGGTTCACTAGAAGCATGCAAAGTCCTATCATTTTTCGTTTTCTTCCTTTCAGAAGGACTAGGTGCATCTATATTATTTCTCTGAGAATCTTGCTCAATTCTCTTAGGGTGGCCTTCAGGATACAAAGGTTCCTGAGTCATTTTACTAGTTCTAGTAGCCAGTCTAACATCATAGTCCTTATTCTTACTATTCAATTCATTGAGCAAATCATTTTGAGCTTTAAGTACTTGCTCTACTTGAGTGGTAACCATAGAAGCATGTTTACTAATAAGTTTAAGTTCACCTTTGACATTAGCCATATAATCAGCCAAGTGTTCAAGCATATCAACACTGCGTTTTTATTCTCTACCAAAATAAGCATTGAAGTCTTCTTGCTTAACCATAAATTTATCAAACTCATCTAAGCATGGGCTAGCAAACTTAGTAAATGGGATTGCAGCTTTATAATATCTATAGAGAGAATTTACCTTTACTACCTGTGTCGGGTTATCAAGGCCATGTGTTTCTTCAATAGGTGATGGATTAAAACCATATATTTCTTCAATAGGCGGTAAATTAAGACCATGTATTTCTTCAATAGGTGATGGATTAAAACCATATATTTCTTCAACAGGCGGTAAACTAAGACCATGTATTTCTTCAATAGGAGGTAAATTCTTAACATCTTCTGCTTTAATACCCTTTTCTTTCATGGATTTCTTTGCCTCTTGCATATCTTCAGGACTGAGAAATAGAACACCCCTTTTCTTAGGAGTTGGTTTAGGAATAGGCTCAGGAGTTGGCTCAGGAAGTGTCCAATTATTTTCATTTGTCAAACAATAGAATTTTTGCTTCATCTGGTGTTCTTTCCCTGAAAACAAAACCAGCACAACTATCCAGGTAATCTCTGGAAGCATCGCTTAGTCCATTATAAAAGATATCAAGTATTTCATTTTTCTTAAGAGGGTGATCAGGCAAAGCATTAAGTAATTGGAGAAGCCTCCCCCAAGCTTGTGGGAGACTCTCTTCTTAAATTTGCACAAAATTATATATATCCCTTAAGGCAGCTTGTTTCTTATGAGCAGGGAAATATTTAGCGGAGAAGTAACAAATCATATCCTGGGGACTACGCACACAACCAGGATCAAGAGAATTAAACCATATCTTAGCATCACCCTTTAATGAGAACGGAAATATTTTAAGGATATAAAAGTAGCGAGTTCTCTCATCATTAGTAAACAGGGTGGCTATATCATTTAATTTAGTAAGATGTGCCACAACAGTTTCAGATTCATGGCCATAAAAAGGATCAGATTCAACCAAAGTAATTATATCATGATCAACAGAGAAATCATAATCCTTATCAGTAACAAAGATAGGTGACAGTACAAAAAAAGACACATCCGTGACATTTTGGGCCGAACGAAATTTTCTCTGTCATACATATGACACTTCTATGACGATAATTGTGACAGAACCCAGTATCATCATAGATGTGGTGTGCTCCTACTTCTATGACAAAAAAATCATGATAGAAAATGGGCTTTTCGTCCTGGGCGGGCCGGAGACGCAGCTGCATGACATTCTTTAGGCCATCCATAACCGAAAAAACCGTGGTAGAAGCGAGGGCGAGGAAAATTTCAGGGAGTTCTCGGTTATGGTGGGAGGTCGGGGGCCGAGCGATGCGCGTTTCTCTCGTACACGTACTCGCGTGTGTGCGGGGCATTGGCTCTAACTGAACCGGAGCGAGGCATTGGGCTCTAACTGAACCCGAGTGATTGCACTGCAGGCTACGCGTTACTGAATCCGAGCGATCGATCGATGGCTGTTAACTGAACCCGATCGAGCGATTCCTTCTCTACTGCTGCTAACTAAAGCCGATCGATTGGATGAACAGTGAGCGTTGCGGGGGGGGGGGGGGGGGTTGGATGAACAGTGAGTGAGCGGCGGCATTGCCTCTGGATGAACAGGACCCCGTGGTGTGGTGGAGGGCTGGATGAATAGTAGACGGTGGAGGGGTGCCCGTGGAGGGGTGGTTGAACAGGACCCCGTGGTGTGGAGGGCTGGATGAATAGTAGATGGTGGAGGGGTGGTTGAACAGTAGCCAGTGGAGTAGCGTGCGGTGGAGGCTAGATGAACAGGAGCCCGTGGAGGCTGGAGGAGGTCGACGATAGCCTGTGGAGGCTGGAGGAGGTCGACGGTGGAGATGAACAGTATCCCGTGGAGTCCCATTTTGCGGTACGCCACACCCCTCCCGATGAATAGGACCCCCGTTTCGACCGTAGGAGGTCTGTTTCGTCCGTTTTGCGGTACACCACACCCCTCCCGATCAACAGGTCCCCCGTTTGGACCGTAGGAGGTCCGTTTCCTCCGTTTTGCGGTACGCCACACCCCTCCCGATCAACAGGACCCCCGTTTCGACCGTAGGAGGTCCGTTTCCTCCGTTCTGTGGTACGCCAGGCCTCGTTTCCATCGCCTGTTCCGTCCAAGCCCTCCCGATGAACACGACCACGCATTCCGTTCCGACCCAACCGGTTGACTCCCACTCGTTCCGTTGCCTCCCGATGAACACGACGCATTCCATTGCCTCCCGATGAACACGACACATTCCGTTGCCTCCCCATGAACACGACGCACTCCGTTGCCTCCCCATGAACACGACACATTCCGCTGCCTCCCCATGAACACGACGCATTTCGTTGCCTCCCCATGAACACGACGACGACGTTGTTTCTCCGTTTCGACCCAGCCATCTACACGAGCCCTGGCCGTACGTATGCGCGAGTAGGCGTTCAAGACCCTACCCGTATGTACACATACGTGGCCATATTTTCTTTCTTGCACCCTGGCCGCTGTACGTACGTGTACATGCTACGTGCGCGCCTCTACTACGACACGTGCGCGCCTCTACATCGACCAGTATGTACGTACACGTTCACGACCTGAATGACAACGCTACGTATGCTTCGACCAGGTGGGTCGCGACTATCAGGCACTTCCTTGCCTGTGAAGATGTAGCTGGTGGGTCCCAGCAGTCAGGGGGGCGAATTGTTTTTTTTTTGATTTTTTTGCCCGGACGCACTTTCTTACGTGCGAAGGTGTAGCTGCTGGGTCCCAGTAGTCAGGGGCGAATCGTTTTTTGCCCGGACACACTTCCTTGCGTGCGAAGGTGTAGCTGGTGGGTCCCAGCAGTCGGGGGGCGAATCAGTTTTTTTCGGATGCACTTCCTTGCGTGCGAAGATGTAGCTAGTGGGTCCCAGCAGTCAGGGGGGCAAATCGTTTTTTTTTCGGACGCACTTCCTTGCGTGCGAAGATGTAGCTCGTGGGTCCCAGCAGTCAGGGGGCGAATCATTTTTTTCATGAAATACGGTGGCCCGTCCGGTGGGTCCCCACTATCAGGTGGAGGAATAATTATTTTGCGCGTAATAAGGAGGCACTTCCTTGCGGCTGCCGTGGACCCAGCTGTCAGCCTCTCCACGTACAGTCCACGTCTGATGGAAGTCATTCCTTGACCACGTTGACCACGCCGCGCTGAGAGCACCAGGGCGGTGGACGACGACGTGGCCTAGGACGGGGACGATGCGGAGCCGGGGAAGACGTGACAGTGGATGCACACGCAGAGAGGAGTACGAGGGTTCACTGGTTCGGCTGCGCTGCCGTCGCCGCAGAATAACAGGGGGTGTGGGTGAGTGGAGGGATGGCCTGGCCAGCGGTGGGAGTAGTAGGGGCGGTGAGGCCTGCACGGTAGCCCAGCCGGCCACGGGAGGCAGGAGCAGGCGGCACGACCGGCGCTGCTTTGGGCGGCTGGAGCAAGAAGACCAGAGGTTGAAGAAGCACGACGGTCGTTGGATGGACATTGTACGGTCACTGCAGCTAGAATCATTTATATTGACTAAGTTGACAAAGCCCTTGGTACGTCAACTTAGTAGGCCCGCAGGTCAGCTTCCTAAACGGTGCGCCCCAGATGTCAGGGGGAGGAATCATTTTTTGGGCGGGTGAAGCTAGAATATCCGAGATTGAAGAAGAAGCACGGCATCCGTTGGATGGACATCCAACGGCCACTTCTACTAGAACCGTGTGTTGACTATAAGTTGACAAAGCCTTGCATACGCGTCAACTCTGTTTTTTAGGGGACGCGTCAATGTAGTAAGGCCAGAAGTGTGTGGTAGAGAACTTATAACCCATTTGAGATTTGTAAGAATGTGTAGCCCATTTTTGAATTCTAATGAAATTTACTACAACCCATTTATAGTTTGTTAAAATTACAGCCCATTTCAACCAACCGTTCAAAACAGAATTCAATAAAACTCCCCACATTTTGATGGGATCCGAAATATTTTTATCCCGAAATTTCTAGTCAGATTAAATACAATTTCAATATAAATTTATATTACGTAAAAATCCAACGAAACATTGCGCTCGCAACAATTAATGAAATTAAAATTTTCAATATCCAAAAATAATATTTTATAAAGTAATCACGTGTTTGGTGCATTTTTTTTATAGTTACTGCCTAGTTTTTATAATTACATCCCATTTATTATTTCTTAAAGCCCATTTTCTTGTTAAGCCTAATGCATCCCTCCTAGGAAAGATTTGCAGCCCAGCGGGGCGGAGAATAACAACTTGACCTTGCGTGGGTATTCCTAAAAAAAAGTATAGCTGGGCTAGCCATTTTCAGCTTGAAAAAAATTAATATCTGGGCTGGATATCTGGCCTGGGCTAGACAGGCCACTTCCCGCCCAGTTAATACCTGCAGTGATGTTTTCGTTGTTGTTCAGAGGAGAAAAATTAATATCTGGGCTAAACATCGAAAAACTCTGCAGTGCTCACACCTCAAAAACACAAATACTGCTCGAGCTGCTTGGTCCCAGCTGTCGGCCGCTTCTTGTGCAATTCTCTCGTTTATTGACTACTCCCTCCTTTTGGGTTTATAATGCTCAATTCAAAAATCTCACCAACCATGGTAGATGATGAGTGGTGGAATATTTTTTGTAGTTTGCAAAAGCACCCAATTAATGTTCTTGTTTTCCTCAAAAAAATTATGTTTACGAATGCATTAATTGCAATGCATGCATGCATTGGTCAGTTTTCTCTTAATACTTGCATGCAATGATTTAATGCACCTTGAAGTCTGAACATGTGATGGGGAACAACCAAATTGAGCCTTATAAAATGGAAAAACTAAAATTTTGAGATAAGCCCTATAAACCGGAAAGGAGGGAGTACTACATAGGTTGACAATGGTGTGGGACCGTGATGTCAGGAAACCAGGAGGAAGCAAAATAAATTATAGTTATATATATATATATATATATATATATATATATATATATATATATATGGGAAAATGGCTATGTACTCCTGGGAGTATGTACTCCCGCTCCTCATGTACCACATAGATGAATCTTTTATACCTCTTTATTATTTTTAATATACTTCATTAATAATTACTAGATACCCCAAAATGAGTTTCATGATAAAATTCATGTGAGTCTACATATTTTTAAATGTTTACGTATATACTGATGTGTTTGTACATGAAAAAGGTATACTACAAAAAGTACGTCGCAAATGATATTTTTTCAACAAAACTCGTATTGGGGTATCTTAGAATATTTAATGAAGTATAGTGAGAATGATAAAGAGGTATAATCAATGCGTATATGAGGTATATTAGGATGGGAGTACATACTCCCAGGAGTACAGAAGAGGAGTCCTATATATATGTGTGTGTGTATATATAATAAGGAGGCAGTTGCGTACGTGAGGCTATGGACTTGGTGGGTTCCCATTGTCATCCTCTCCAAGTAAAGTCATCTCCTCGCCCGCGCGCGCTTTCCGCCCGAAACAGTCAGCGCCGCCCTCCCCGCTTCCCGGTGCAGGCGATTGCTCCGCCTTCGAACGACACAAGTGCCGTCCATCCGTCCATCTGCCGCCCACATTAATGATACGCGGTTGCCGAGGTGGCTACTCTGGCACCACATGTCCGTCCCTCCGCCCGCCCACCATTGCTATATAAACTGCTACGCCTGCCATAGCCGCAGTCATCCGCATCCGTTCCCTCTCTCCTGTCCACACCACTACTGCCCACCATGGCTTCCTGGCGCTCCAGCGCTCTTCGGGACGGGCGAACGACGGACCACAAGGAGATGACAGCCATTGCTGCCGACCGGCTGGCCGGCAGGCAGCCGGAGGACGACGACGTCCCAATGGATAACATGGTAGTCGACGATCCGGCGTCAACCCCCTCCTCCGCGCCATCCTCACCGGTGCATTGCACCATGACCATCGGCGAGGCCCGTGCCCAATATATGGACAGGGTGAGGTAGATGCGTGAGGAGCAGTTCCGGGAGGCGCAGGCCGATGCCGCCTACAACAACCATCTCCTCGAGGAGCACATGCAGGCGGAGGAGCTGATCGCCGCGGAGCGGGCGGAGCAGGAGGCGCTGCTCGACTCATACCGCTCCGCCCGCAAGGGCCGCCTCGAGCGCTGGAGGTGCCGCATGCAGGTGGCGGAGGCTGCGGCCGCCTAGAAAGAGGCTAGCAAACAGGGCGATGAAGCGGGCGAGGCACTGTTTGGTGAGACCGAGGATGAGGCAGAGGACAATGCCGGCTCCGACGAGTCCCCGCTCCGCTGGCGTCGACGAGGCCCTGCTCCGCCAAGGCCCCGCGGCGCCAACAACGAGGCAAAGGACACCACCGGCTCCGCCGAGGCCCCGCCCTGCCAACAACGAGGCAGAGGACACCGCCGGCTCCGCTGAGGCCCCGCCTCGCCAACAACAAGGCAGAGGACATCGCCAGCTCCGCCGAGGCCCCGCCCCGCTACCAACGAGGCCGTGCCACACAGAAAACGAGGAAGAGTAGAACACGGCAGGTCGCCGCCGCTCGGGTCCAAGTAAGGCCACTGCTGTTACCCTCCGGTTGAAGCCAAGCTAGGCGGGTTGACCATTGATGGCTGGTTAGCTTCTTGGCGGCGACGTGGAGTCGGAGAGCTGCGCTGGAGAAGAATGCTGCTTCTACTTAACTGCTGGTGCAGTTGGCTGACTGACACGTGGGCCCAATAGGCCACATGTTAATTATGCAACTGCACCTGCAGTTAAGTCACTGAAGCTTCTGTTCGGCTCAGCAGGACACATGTGGGTAGCTTCGGTTAATTAATTATACCTCCAGCGCACCCCTTTTTAGTTGAAGAATGTATGAAATGTAATGAAATCCGGCATGTTTATATGAAATCCGACCATGTATGAATGAATTTATTTTGATTAGTTCGAATTCCTGTATCACTGGCATTGGATGAACATGCAAAACAATACATACTAGCATTATTCCCAGGGTGATCACCTCGTTTGCAGTAGTTTCACATGTACTCCCTCCGGTCCTTTCTAGTCTGCATACAAGTTTTGTCTGCAGTCAAAGTATATCTCTACTTTGACCAACCTTATACAAAAAAGTATGCACTTTCATAATGTGCGAAGTAAAAAGGAACAGAAGGAGTACAAAGAGTTTGAGCAGCTTTTTAGCGTTTCTTTACATTGCAATCAAACACACAAGCCTGGCAATTCATAGAGAACATTCAAAACAATCGATGATTATGCATCTCAGCGACTCACATGTCAGAGGCAATATTTACTTCACAACTAAAGAATAAAAAAAATTGATCGACGCTGCTGACAGCAAAGGGCGTCCCATTCGAAAATATCAAACGCATGTCTTGCTAAAATCAATGAGCAAATTTGACAAGGTTGTCCCATTCCAAAATATCAAATGCCTACAATTGTGGAATGGGCAGGGTTTGCCATCAGTTCGGACATTGACATGGCACCTCGTGCTAAATAAACCAGCTGTTCTTTTTGTGCAGTTCCACCAAAATCAACCAAATTCGCGCGTAGCTTGTATGATTTCGCCCTTATATGTTGCAACGCCTTGAACTTATCGGCACCTCCTTTATTGTGGTGGAAATGAATGATTCGATGTATTCATGAACATTTTGTGCAGTTCCCATTGAAATCAAGCTGATCACCCCTGTTTGCACAAATACAAAAAAGTGATTAGTATAAAGCAAACTGTACTATGAATTGACAGTTTCAACAGGCACATACATGGTCCATGTAGAGCACACTTTTAGAAAAAATGGAACTCACCAGAAAGAATCCTAGAACAACATTGTACTCGCGCATCACAGCAAAAAGATGGAGATTTGTCAGTCCTTCTGAGGTGAAGTTAGTTTGGTCTTGTGGGGAGTAATGTAACCATCCTTCAACTGCTCCTTCTGATGAGAAGATAGACAGGGCTTCTTCATCCTGGCATAATCGGAACTAGTCACTTCACGTACTCCATATTCTTCTTCAGAGGAAGATGATCCTGTTGTGCAAAGACAAGAGGACTACTAAATGCTAGCATCCCTGTTTGCTCAAAAAAAGGAAAGGAAATATTTAAAACAACATAGATGAAGCACTTCTCAAGGACAATACCACTTTTTCATGACAGTATCTAAACAGTAGCACAACACCAATAGAAATGACAAAGCTCAATCATATGGATGAAATCAGTGGGCGAGTACCAACCTTTGTCAGGAGGCTTATTGTGTAGAGCATATAGATGAAGCACTTCTCCGGAACCATCTGTTGCTATCTACGGTGGTTTAATGTTTACTATATACTCCTTGATTAGTTTAATGTTTCCAACATATTCTTGTGCAGTTCCACTAAAATATATGGTATCTTCAAAGAAGATCCCTGTTTGCACAAGTTGAGATAATTACATATTACATTAAGAGTGGCATCAAATCAGTGGCAAAACAATTGCTCGTTCCAGCCATAGCAATAAATTAAGATGCAAAACTATATCATTACTTGTGTCATCACAGTTCCAGTGCTTCATTACAACACCGGGAGTTGATTTTTGTTTTTCTTCCGCTTGTTCTTCCCCTTCATCACTTGATTCAATAACAGACAAGCTTCGCCTTCAATGTAAGATTTTGCATGTCAATTAGGGAGCACAAGTATAGTACTAAACTTAATTTTCTGATGAAAGTGGCCAAATACAGGCCAACAGTTGTGAAATATCCTTATCTTACCTCAATGGGATATTACGGTGCACATACAGATTGGATGTCTTGTCTCCATTTGTGCAGTTCACTAAAATCAAGCAACATTATCGTACAAGTAGCACAACATATGAAAGCACACTACAGAATCATGTGAAAGAAGGCTAGTACTGACCTCTCATGATGCGGAATTCAAACAACTCACAAGAAGAAGATCTGAACCAAATTCGCCTTAATGGATAGGAAGTAAGATCTCCTCTTGTGCAGTTCCACTAAGATCAAGCAATCAAGCAACGTTGTCGGTGTGACATTTTGGTTGAACTGCACAAAACACTCTTAAAACAAAAGTGTTTTGTGCAGTGCAACAAAAGGTCACAATGGCAACAAGGTGAGGTAGATAACCCTGTTTACACAGAGGTGCAAAGGAAAGAGTTAGTGGTCAATAACGGTGGATGACACAGAAGCCAACAAAAAGAAGCATCTACCTTACCTAAATGGGAAAGAAAGAAATACAGTAGCATTTCTCAAACGGTGGCATTGATTAATATTAACATAAAGATTATATTAACAATAAAATTCGTTAAACATGTAATTTTCTTTTAACTGTGGCATTGCATCAATTTTCCAGCGGCATTATTAGAGGTTGTTTGTTTACAGGGACATTTTGGTGTAGGGACTAAAAAAACTCCGTGTCAGTCCCATCTAAACCAAACAGGAGGGACTTTTAGGGACTAAAAGTGGGCATTTGGGACTAAAGAAAGAAGACCCCGAGGGAGTATTTTTGGGACTTTTTCCAACAGTTTCCCCTGCCATGCATCGCACCTTGTCTCAATTAGTTCATTACTAGGGGTAACATGGTCTTTTAGCATGTCATTTGATAACCTCTAGTCCATGTTTAGTCCCTGGAACCAAGCAGGTAGGGACTAGGTAGTTTTTAACCAAACAGGGCCTTAGATTAACAACAGCTAATGAGTTGCACGGGACAGTGGACGCAACAGCACCATGTGCATCTACCGATGTACTGTGGTCATGCACAGTCTGTTGCAACAAAGAACAAACAACCAAGGAGCATATTTGTGTTGGTCCCAGTTTTGTTATCTTTAGACACCTTTCCCTATGTGAGCGCAGCAAATCTAGTCCTGCTCAAACTCTACAGCCTTGTCCCTTCCTTTCCTTTTTGAACTAGTACTTTCGCCCCTTCCTTTCCTCTTTGAACCACGTCCTAGATTTATGCGATTCAACTTTCCCCACTACTTTCCCCCATTCCTTTCCTCTTTGAACCACATCCTAGATTCATGCTATACAACTTTCCCCCTTCATTTCCTCTTTGAACCACGTCCTAGATTCATGCTATATACAACTTTTCCCACTACTTTCCCCCACTCCTTTCCTTTTGAACCACGTCCTAGATTCATGGTATACATGCAGCTAGAGCAATGCATGTGGAGTAAGTAAAATTATACCTTATGGTTCTTGGGGCGTGGTTCGGTGGGCGACGGGACGACGGCGCAAAAGAAGGGGTCAGAGGCCCTCCCGCGCCACCGCTGGGTGGAAAGTGAACAGTTGCGCTGGTAGTCCCTTGCCGATGAAGACAGCGTTAAGCCTCCTTTCCTTCCCAGCGGACGGATCCTGCCGGCTCTTTCAGCAGCAGAGAGGGGAGAGAGAGGCCAACGAAGTCTTGCTTAGATCTGGAGATGGCGAGAGAGTGTGAAGAGAGCAACTACTCCCTCCGTTCCAAATTAATCGTCAAAGAAATGGATGTATCTAGAACTAAAATACATCTAGATACATCCATACGTATGACAAGTAATTTGGAACAGAGGGAGAGGGCGAGAGAGTGTGAAGAGAGCGACTACAAGCGCTGAGGCTCCAGTGTGTATATATATACTGGAGAGAGAGTGTGAAGTGTGCAAACCCTAGAAAACATTTTGACCAGTCAAAGAATCCTCCTGGCCCAAATTATGCTCAAGTGTAGTTATCGAACGCGAGACCTCAAGTTAGAAGGTGCAACGGGACCAAGCTGCACGCGTGTGTGTGTGCGTGTGTGTGTGTGTGTGTGTTTAACAGCATGTGTGTGTTAGAGAGAGCGACAGATCGACCTACTCCTACAGAGAGATGTTGTGTAGTGTATGATTTTAGCCGCGAGATTCGGTGCATCCTCTCGTTTCCGGGCGTGTCCGGTAGGGACATGCGGATAGCTGCCACGCCTGCTCCTGACCAGCCTGGCCCACCCAAAGCCCCTCCATCGCCCGCGTGCGCTTCCTGCCCGAAACGGTCAGCGCCGCTCCAAAGAATCGGTCTCGCATTCATGCCCGGGCAGAGCGGACGTGACCTCTCACTGGCGCAAGAGTGATGGTTACTGATGGGTCTATGTGATTTGACGGCTCATTGGTCTTTATTACTGAGGTGGTAGGACTGCTGGATGTCCCACGCTTTCGGCGAAAGGAGGTACTACTACTAGATTACAATTTTCTCCATTCTTGAGGTGTGCAAGAGCAGTGAAAACACGCGTGCTCAGTGATTACATGGCCCACCTCACACTATCACCGTGTGACACCTAACTCTTTACATAGTACTCCCTTCTTTCCTAAATATTACTAGATGAGTCCCCGCGTGTTGCCGCGGAACAGCGGTATATCTCTCTGCGCAAAATTATCGATTTCATAGAACTAACAAAAACTATATAACCGCATGACAAATGTGGTAGCCAAACTAAATAAACTCCCATCATCATTTAGATCATCCCACGTAAGGAAAAAAGATCAGCCAACTCCTACTGCATAATGGGATTATATTTTTCTTTTTGACATGTTAATGGGACTTAAAAGCTACTTACATGCATGCTACCGGTGCATGCTTGCATGCAGACATGTTGATGTGATTTAAAACCCACTCACATGCATGTGCCACAGTATTTCTGCATGCTTGCATGTGGCGTAGTGCGGAGCCTCTCAATGTCTAGATCAGACGGCTATTATGGACTGATTTACTTCATCTAACGACTACATCAATTTTGATGATGTGGCTCAAGGAGAGGATAGAGAATTCCTAGTAGTGGTGGCTAGCTATTACTAGTAGATAAATCTTTGTAGAGATTCCACTACATACGGAACAAAATGAATGAATCTACACTTAAAATGCATCTATATACATCCGCATGTGGTTCATGGTGAAATCTCTACAAAGACTTATATTTAGGAACGGGGGAGACGGCGTACTAAGCAAGCTTCTCCTCATTCTGCGAGTTGACGGGACACATCAAAAGTACTCCAGTGTATAGAGCCTTGCCCCTAAGGTAGGCCCCACATGGTTTGCCTCTGTTTTTAACATAACACGTCAAGTCGCAATTTTTTTGTTCACCCGTGGTAGACGATCCTCCCTCCACCAAGTGGACAACCAGTACACGTGCCAAATTACCACATGGGCTGCCTTTTTCGTACAGAAATGAGCTCCATAGTGTACCCGCGCGGGTGTGGTTGGGAAAGAGACGGGAGTACGTGCGCCGTGCATGCACCTCTTCTCTTCATGCACGTCCCCCACCTACGTGGGTGTGTGTGAGAGATACAAACCGCGTTCGTGAGTGTTTTTTGTTTTGGGTGGGGGTGGGGTGGGGGTTGATTTCGTGAATTATTTGTGGGAATATGTGTCGATGACATCTCAAACAAAATTTTGCGTGCAATGTGTGTGAAATGGAGGCCTATCCATATCATATATAGAGGGTCGGGAAATCCACGAGAAGAGAGGGAGGGTTCATAGCTATCGATAGAGTCGAAGAGAAGATCAAGTGGGTGGGTGCGAGATCGATGAAGAGAGCCATCAAAATTGTGTGCGTGTGCAAGTCAAAGATATAGGGCGACTGGCCTACGGGAACGTTAGAGGGCACATGTCAAGTTTGTGTGTGGCAGGGAGACATGACTAGAGCTCTCGATGTATCAATGTGTATGGGGGGAGGGGGTGGTGGGAGGGGTAGGCAGAGGCCTAACTATAGAGGTAGAACGACTCATATATGTGTTGAGAAGGAGAGACCCAGCTATGTCTTGAGGGAGATCGGTTGACATCCATACATAACTGAAGGACGGGAAATATGATGGGACAGAGAGAGAGAGAGAGGAGAGAGAGAGGGAGGGAGAGGGAGGGAGAGGGGTAGAGTGCTGGATGGGTGATGGAGTTGCTTCTGGAAGATGGTGGGAGAGGCCTACTAGACAAACTGAGGGTGGAACTGCAATGTTATCAATAAGAGTGGGGATGTGTTTCTGTGTGTGCCTGTGCGTGATAGATCTGTCGGGACGCATCCATGGATGATGAAGGGGAACCATGTGTTTGGTAAGCAAACCTAACTAGATCGGTAGATCAATTGTTGTTTGTCAGAGGAAGGGAGAGACACAACTAATGAGGTAGATCGATTGACATGTGGGTAAAAACGAGTTATAAGGACCTAGCTAGCTATATGTATAGCGAGAGATCGGTTAGTGCACGTCCATTTGTTAGAGGCAAATAAGGCCCAGCGAGACGAATAGACAGAGAGAATGGAGCTAGGAGGTGGTGCGAGAGGCCCAACTACTAGCTAGATATGGGGAGGAGTGTGCGGTTGTGAGATCGATGAAAAGAGGGGCGAGAGTTTACACGTGTGTCTGACCGTATGAGAGACACGAGGCAAGGACACATAAAGGAGGAGATTGAAAGTGTGTGTGTGTATGTTGTAGGCAGGCATCGCTGGAGAGGTTTATCGATCGGTGTGTGTCGGAAAGGAGTTGTGGAGACTCTGAGAACGACCTAAAGAAAAAAATGAATGTGCCCGGTGTATAGAATGCCGAGGGAGGGGGAGGGCGTGTGCATGCACGAGAGAAAGTTAGTGGTAGCAAAGGTTAGAGGATTGTGTGGGTGTAAGAGACTAACAAAGATCATAATTTGATATGAAAGCGGATTCATATATTTGAATAGGAGATCGTAGTGTTTTAAACATTGCATGCATGAATATAGCGGTGATACACGTGTTGTGCACATGTTATACCATAATGTGATAATGCATGGCGTTTGCAACTCACAGCTAAATGCCGAACAATCTAAACCATACTATACATCAAACAATCTCACATTTTATTTGAATTTGTGATAATGTGTGGCGTTTGCAGCTTACAACTAAATATCGAACAATCTAAACAATACTATATATCGAACATTCTCACATTTTATTTGAATTTGTGGTAATGTGTGGTGTTTACAACTCACATCTAAATACTTGTAGGCATAGGGGGCGGGGCGCTGTACATAATGTGATAAACACAATATACAAATGAGACATGGTTTATATTATGAAGATCTAGCTAGAGCTAGAAATGTAATGTGACTTGAAATCAAAATAAAGTGGATTCAAAAATCTAGTTCGAGTTCATATAGTACACATAGTTCATATGTAACTCGAGACTAATCATGTGGTGTGCTGTGAAGATAATACACAAATGATGGTTTAACTTGACAATACTGATGATTGTAGATCTTGTTAAAACAGAGAAACAAATTCAAATTCTTTGACTTCACAACAATCATTACTGTAGATCTTATTCAAATAGAGAAATGAATTCAAATTTAGTTCATATTGAAGCGGTAGTATATATGTTTGGAATGCACTAAAACGTTCATTTGAGTAGTAGGTTGCATGCATTATACACGTAGCGAAATTTTAATTGAACATAACATGAATTCAAAGTTTTGAATGACATTTGTAGTGTGCATTGATTTTGTACAGTACACGTTAGGCTTGTCCCGAAATTTCAACCCGCGCCTTGTTAGCCCAAAATATTTTAAGATATATCTTTGTCTCGTTGTGCTCCGACAACTCCCTCCATGTCAACCCGCGCCTTGCTATTCTGAAATTACAACACGCACGAAAACTCCCACCTCCTCTGAAATCCCGACACACAAAATGCCCGTGGTACCCCTGAACCGAAAGAACTGCCTCAAATCGGTGGGGGTACTTCCGTAACTTACCCCACATTTCGGACAAGCGCGTCTCTAAGCCATGGTTCCCCACTGCCATCCCATCCGCCCACCCATTCATACACCGAGGCCGTGAAAACCCGCGACGAAACCCCACACCCTGCTCCGTCCGCCACCTAGTCGAAGCCTCTTCCCCGACGACGTCGTCCACAGCAACACCTTGACGTCCCTCATCCACCGTACCGGATGAGGATACGTCGTCGATCTCATCGTCCCGCCGGTTCAGCCACCCCGTCCTCCACCTCCAAGGAGCTGCCCCGACGTTCCCCTCGTCTTTCGCTCCACCTCCATTCCCACACCGCCGTCTTCACCTGCACCACCAGAAGAGCATCATCATCACCGTTTCCTCGGATGAAGCTGTGGCCTAATCGGCGCCACCAAAGAGGTTGTACACTAATCACCGCACTTTCTTCTTGATTCGAGCTCACGGTGCTGCCGGCGCTCGGTCCCGAGCCGACACGGCGCGGCTCCATCCACGGCGGCGTCGCTGGCCACTTCCTCCATGGCGTCGCTCCCTCGGCGGTGACGTCCACGTCAGTCTATTTTCAGGGGGTGGGGGGGCTCGCCGGGGTGAAGGAAGAACCAGCCGCAGCGGGGAGGGGGGCTCGCTGGAGAGGTACCCCACTATCTATCTTAGGGTTCAGGATGGGGGCAGTGGTCGCCGGCGGTGGCGGGGCATTGGCGGGGCGGTGGCGTGGGGATCGCCGGAGAAAAAGCTCGGCACGGGGGCCCTAGAGGGATGGCCGGGGCGACGACGGATCGGCGGTGGGGAGTGTTTTCGGGGCGGGCGGGGCGGTGCACCACCGGCCGCGGGCGGCGGGGGGCTGCTGTTTGGCCGGTGGTGGCTAGCGGCTTAGGGGGTGGAGGTTGAAGATGAACCGCAGGCCCTTGATTTCGTATCCAACGGCTGCAAAATCGACTGACCAGAGATGAAATAGTCAGCCGGCCGACGTGTAGCCTCACCTTGCTAGTGCGTTCAGTTTCGACAGCAAAATTCAGTTTCGACAGTTAAGTTTAGTTTCGACAGTTAAGTACAGTTTCGACAGTTAAGTTCATAGATGAGCAGCTGATGTATTTTACATCTAGCACTTTGTGGTTATGTATTTTACATCATGTATTGGAGATGCCATTAGAATTCCACTCAGGTTAACGTTGTTTGTTGTCTCTCTTGTCCTGCTTCAGCCTCGGCGTCTTACAACTCACCGGAGCTGCTCCAACGACGAAACCCTCCATCACAGCAGAGCAGTACCCCGGGCTCCATCTCCAGACGCCTAAGATCTTCTTCCCCTCCTCCGACAGCAAAGTCAGCCGGAGCATCCTCACCGGCCAACCCAATCACGCTGAGATCGACATGGCTTCGCCAAAGAGGTTGTACACTTGTTGCATCTCTTTTTTACTCTACATGTTATATATATATTGTCCACTGAGAACACGGATTTGTTCCTTTAGTGTCTCCTTGAAAGAAAAAACGTAGGAATTTTAATTTTCCCTTGTCCTCCTTTTCAAATTCCTATTCATGAAGCACAAGACTAAGAGATAGTACATAATAGCATTATAACCATACATTTCCTTGTGGTTTGACTTAATCTCACTATGCTTCTTTGCATCCTGTGATCTTCCAATTATTGTGAATCAAACACCCAGATTGGCAGAAATCCTGTGTTTTTAAATTCTCTGTTTTGCACGTGCATTCCTATCCTATTCCTGTCTATTTCCTATGCCTGCATTGTTGGAATCCTCCAATTCAAACGAGCCCTTATAGAATTACTTCTCTTACAGATAGTTGTCAAAGAAAACCTTGCGTGGTTTGTCCCGCTCCTGCTGTGCCGTCGTCCACCCCAGCTCAGCCGCTCCAACGACAGAAGGGTCCAGCACAGTAGGGATTCGGCCTCCAGACTATCTTTCGCCGCCTTAGATCTTCTTCCGCGCCGCTGGCAGCCATGAAAACTACATTACCATCATCAACCGAGCTGATGACCTCGAGGACTACACTGGTCCGCAAGAGAGGTCACACTCTTTCGTGTCTGCTTACGTTATGCATCGCTTAATATTACATGCTACTTTATCGTCCTGTTCACCGATTAGACTCCGAGTCAGCTCCAAACTAATGGTCAAACTTGAGTTTTTAAATGGTTGTGGGGTACAAATTGGGGCCGCTATCAATAGTATCTATCTACTATCTGGTTAATCTCCGGTGTCTACTATGAGTTTCATGTTGGGTGGGAAACAAACAGTAAAGAAGCCATTATCTGTATTTTTTAACTAAAGCCATTATCTGCCTACTATTATTGGTTTTGGGTCTATCCACGGGTTGCTACCATCACTCTGGATTTCTGCATGCACTCCTTACATAATCTCACTATGTTTTATTCCTATGCATGACAGTTATTGTAAACAATGGAACTGAACATGTAGAACAAAAGAGACGAGCCTTGCGTTGCAATAAAATTTCATGCAGACGTCGCTCCATGGTAGGCGCAAAGGCAGCCCCCCCTCCACGCATTTCGGATTGTAATCGAGACGAAGATATCTGTTCTAAGGGGGATTCAGAAGGAGAAGACAACTCCTATTTACCCCCTGAGGTCTTCTCTCTAACTTGGCATGCTGATGTTGGTTATATCATGCATATGGTGTCTTGCATTGCTTACTTTATACATCAAATATGTCATCTGCTTAGTTTAGACATCCTTTGTGCGAATGCCATCTGTTTAGTTTATTCATCATTTATGTGAATTATGCAACGCCATCTTGTTTAGCCAGGCATCACATATGTGAATTTTGCAATGCCATCCTGCTTAGCCAGTCATCTTATATGTAAATTATATCAGGCCATCCTTTTTTTCGTTACATATTACATTTGTCAACAATGTTAGTACATCCAACTGCTCTTCGTGTGCATCAGCCATTTGACACGGTGATGGCAAATTCTGGAGTGAAAACAAGGTCTTCAGAGCAGACTATGCTATCTGACGAAGCGCATATCTCGTTGGTTATGGATAGCTCCTCAGAGGAGGATTCAGAGACAGATGACCAGTCCTATTCCCCCCCCCCCCGAGGTGTATGCTCTAACTTGGCAGGGTTATGTTGCTCATATCGTGCGTATGGTGTCTCGCATTGCTATGTCATTTGATTAGTTTAGACATGCTTTGTGTGAATGCCACCTGTTTAGTGTCTAATTACCATATATGTGAATTATGCATTGCCATCTTGTTGCAAGACATTATATATGTGAATTATACAATGCTATCTTGTTGCAAAGGCATTATATATGTGAATTATGCAATGCCATGCTGTTTAGCCAATCATCATGTATGTGAATTATATCATGTTATCATTTTTTTTGTTTTACATGTTCCATTTGTCGACAACGTTTGTATATTCAACTACTCTTCCTGTGCATCAGCCATTTGAAGCGGTGATGGAAGTATCTGGAGTGAAAACAAGGTATTCAGAGCAGACAATGCTACCTGCTGAAGCAGACATCTTGCTGGTTACAGAGAGCTCCTCAGAGGAGGATTCAGAGACTGATGACCAGTCCTATTTCCCCCCGAGGTCTATGCTCAAACTTGGCAGGGTTTTATTACCCATGTCATGCATGTTGTCTTGCAATGCTTAGTTTTTACATCATATATGGATTGCCATATGCTTACTTGTTTACTATATAAATCATATATTTGAATTATATCATGCCATCATGTTTACGTAGTACAATGGCGCAACAGGTATGTTTTAAACTTGTTTCTTTAACTGGTTTGCTGTTGTAACCTGCTCTATGTTGATTTCAGTTTCAATTGAATAAACAGTTATGTTCTCATGTCATGCACATTACAAGTGTTGTTATTGCTCTATAGTTACCCACACTTATATTCTGTCTATTCTGCTTTGTCTTGATGAACTGTGTCTCTATCTTGATTTGGCAACAAAAACTAGAATGATATAGACCATAAAGTGACCATGGTACATAGATATATGTTTGTTTCATGCTGTTATCCTGTCCACTTTACTACTGAACTCATTTACCAAAATGAGTTTCATATACAACATGGTAAACATGTGATGTGTCTGCTTGTTTCTCTTTTATAATGCGGAAAAAATATTGGAGAATAGTACCGTGTTATCCAATGGTAAAGGAAGTAATGCAGATAAGGTTCAAGATAGTGAGACATCCCTGTTGGTCTCCAAGAAAGCTGATAAAAACTATCTTGACGACAGTGAGGGAACCCAAAAGTCCTGTCTTGATGTAGTGTTCGAGTTACTGGCCACTACTGCTGGCACAAGCTCTTCGAACTCGCTGCCTGAATCAGTTCGTCTTCTTGAGTCTCAACTTGAAGTTGAAAGACATCGTTCAGATGTGCTGCGTGTCACACCCTAGTTTATTTCAAGCATTAGAGTGTGCATCATGTTTAATTTCCTCCTAAATTTGAAATGGGGAAGACAGAACCCCCAGCACCCCCTGGAAACAACTAGGGTTTACTAAAATTATTTTCAATGGACCTGAAATGCCCTTCTAAAAAAATTTCACCCTCTTTGTCTTGGGTTTAAACCTCTGGCAAAATTGGTGCACAATTTTCTAGGTCAACAGAAGGTCATTGAATTAAATCATAAGTATTTGAATTTGGGCATTTAAATGCTATAAAATAATTTAAATGCTCAAATAATTCTGGGAATAAATGTTTCTTGTTGGAAATATTCTAAACAGAGCTCACATTTATTTTCAGGATTTTTGGAAACGTTTTAGTATTTTAATTAAAGCCCAACAGTGAAGTTAAATAGAAAAACAGAACCAAAATAAAAAAAAAGAGAAACGGAAGCCCACCTGGGCCTTACCTGTGCTGGCCAGCCCACCTGGCTCGGCCCAGCCTACTGGCTCTGCCAGTCATTGTCCACCTCCCGCCAGGAGGACGCGGAGCGCGTGGCCGGCGCCCGCGGCCACACGCCGGCCACCTCCTGCTTCTGCCGACGCATGGAGACGTCCAGGGATGCCACGCGACCCCCACGTCCCCCTCTCATCCTCCCTCACTCTCCCCCTCGTCTCCCTCACCCTCTCCCGCACCATGGCCGACGAGCTTGTCGCCATCTCACAGCCGTAGTCACGCTCTCCATCACCCCCTCGCCTCTCCGACCTGTCCAGAAGCTCCGCCACGACGCCCTCGCCCTCCCCACCGAGCCACGCATCGCCGGAGGCCCTGCATCACCGCCATCAGATCGTCTTCAACCTCGGTACCCGCCGGACGCCACTCATCGATTCGCCTCGCTCTGGTCGCCCCCGAGCCCACTAAGCTGCTCATCGACCTCCCTGTGAGCTCCGCCGCCTTTCCCCTCTTCTTTCCCACGCATTTGCACCCTCTAGGCCATAGTTCCACCATGGCCGAAGCTCGTCTCCGCTCGAGCTTGTCGCCGGCGTCGCTCCGGCGACCATTTGGTCCTCCCGTGCTATGCAACATGCTTGCCACATCGCGTAGTGCCTCGCTAGCGCCTTAGTTTTCGCGTTTGCACGCCGAAGCCCACACCCCGCACATGACCGAACTCCGGCCGCCGCCTTGGAGCTCGCCGTCGTCGTCTCCGGCCACCGTAGGCCCGGCCTCCACCACCATTAGATGCGCGACTGCAAGAGCTCTCCAACGAGCCCAAGAACGGCCTCGCTCGTGCCCTGTAGGCGTTTTCCGAGCCGCACCACCGTCTCGGGCCTCGCCGGCGTCGAGTCGCCGGCGAGTTTGACCCAGTTTGACCCTGGGTGGGCCTAGGTAGACCCCCCCTGAGTCTATGATAGGTGGGGCCGGTCTGCTAACTAATCTAGGATTAGTTTTAACTAATTTTATTTAAATCAGTCACTGACATGTGGGCCTAGGCCCCACTGACAGCTAATTAGTGTTAATCTAATCCTGTTATTTAACTGAGAGACTAACAGAAGGGGCCCACCAGTCAGGTTTGACCTGGGCTGGCGCCTTTGACCTGCTGAGGTCAGCATGACACAATGCTGACGCAGTAATGCATTTTCTGGATTTATTTTTATTCAGGAAATTCCAGAAAATGTTTAAAACTTCTAAAAATCATAGAAATTCAACCGTAACTCCAAATGAAATAATTTATATATGAAAAATTATCAGAAAAATTCAATATATCCATCTGTAATGGTTTCATACATGACAAAACAAGTTTTCCTTGCTGTTTAAGCAGAATAAGGAAATGCACTATTGAGGCCATGTTTAATGAACTAATATTTGAATCCTTGATTCAAATGAGTTCATTCCTTTCTGTTATAGCTTGCATTAGGCCAAGACACATTCATATTGCCATGTCTTAGCATGCATCATATTGTTGCATATCTTCATGTGTTGATTGTGTTCTGATGTGTTCTTCGTGGTAGGTTCTGCCTCCGAGGATATTCACGAGTATCCAACTGAAGGGCAGTATCCCACTACCACTCCATCAGGCAAGCAACCATTGATCATTCCGATACAACCCATGTTCTCGCTTCTGCTCTTGTTTACTGCATTAAGACATCGCGGTTCAAACTACTGTGTGCTACGGTAGTTGAACCCTTATCCTCTGCATGACCTGTCATTGCCACAGTAACTAGATGAAACCCACTAGCATTTGTAGGAGTTGATTGAGCCATGTATGTGATTCCTACCTTGCTATGCCTGCTATGCTTAGAGTTGCGTCAGGTTTCGTTCATCTGAGTGATGGGCCAGAGTGATATGATTATGTCGGTAATATGAGGAATGTGTTGAACATGTTTTGGTAAAGGTATCGATGAGAGGCCATGTAGGAGTACATGGTGGGTTGTTTCATTGAGGCCGTCCATAAGAACTGAGATCTGTATGTGTGATTTAAGATGCAGTTACTACCGTACATTGGGCCCGAAACCAATGGACCCTCTCGGCTTCTTAATCACCCTAGTACTCTGTCCAGGAGTTGCAAATAGTTTCTGGTGATTGTAGGTTATGTGTTGGCGGTTGTGCGTAGCGCTGACCCTAGGGGTGGGCTATGTTGCGGTAGATACACCGTGGCTGGGTATGCCGGGCCCCCGTTTGGCGTCTCGGGACCCTGTTCACATTGTTCGGGGCCGTATGTGGAAACCTCGACAGGACTTCCTACGGATGGAACCTGGATAGGCGATAAACTTGGACTAGAGACTTAAGTGTTTAGGTAGGCCGTGGCCGACACCCTCGCTGGGCTTCCGCTTGAAGGTTGCCGAGTACATGTCGTGTAAACGGCAGTAAGTGGTGAAAGCGTGTATGAAGAAGTACACCCCTGCAGGGTATAAAACTATTCGAATTGCCGCGTCCGCGGTAAAGGACTACTTGGTTGCCTATACAGTTCATAGACAAGTTAATGGATACTACTAAAAGACTCAAGATAAGTGTGAGTACCGAGGATGGCCCTCTCGTAGGATGACGAGGGAGGATCCCCGGTGGAGTATTGTGTTGGTGAGTAGTGGACTCGTGTGCGAAAACTTTTTTACTAAAGAAGTTCCGTAGGATAGCTTAGCCAAGAGTCAAAGCTGGCTTGCTGCAATAACCCCACCACCTTCTTGAGAATGAGCATGTATAGTAGGTTCTGATGTAAGACTTGCTGAGTACCTTGTACTCATGTTTGCTTATTTATTGTTTTCAGACGACAACACTGCCCCCTCCGATGGGTTTTATGTATACCTTGATGTCGACGAGTGACTAGCCACCCAGGTGGTGATCCTGGCCATGGAGGGCCCTATGTAGATAGACAGGCTTCGAGAAGCCTTCTTTCTTTCTAGTGTCTGTACTCAGACCGGTTGCTTTCGCATGTGCTTGTATGATGAGGACATGACTACCTTGGATACGACCAAAAATATTGCATACATGCATATTTGTCAGGTGATTTCTAATGCAAACTATTCAATAATCTATTTATGTTATCCAGAACAAAAATACTTCACACACTTTTGTGTTTTGTCTAATTGCAGGTGTACGGGACATTTGTACAATCCACATATGAAGATAAGGGAAAAGGAGAAGTTTATGTTGTGTTCAAAAAGTCCTCTCACGTCACTTTTGGGCCAAGAGAAGATAGAGTCCAAGTCTTTCACGTTCTGGATTCAGATTCGGACTGCACAGACATACCTGACTCAAAACGCCAACAACTTTTTCATACGGACTCCGAATTGGGTGATTCTTTTTTTGTTGGAAACTAGATTTCGTGCTCTTTCCAACCCAATTGGATTCACCTTCAAATTCGTCCGGAGCGTTGAGTTACGGACGAAACAATCTGACGTTGCAGCAGAATCTGAGTCAAACTACAAGCCCAAAGGTGTTGCATCACCTCCACTTGGGCCCATGAGCCTTGTACGACCTAGGGTTAGTTTTAGGCTGCCTTGGGACGTCCTCCCACCTCCTTGGCCGCCACCCCTTGCTCCTATATAAGTAGATCCATCTAGTAGCTTTTTCCTTGGGATTTGTTTAGTTAAAAGTTAGCCATTGCAACTTCGTGTACTTCGTTTGTGTCCAACGACCAGACCAAGACCGCTTACGGATCCCCACCATTATCAATACCTCATATATATTTGCAATATTCAGATTGCTTTATCATATTCTTGCTCGTTCTTCGATTGCTTGCAGGAATAGACCTTCGTGGTCAGGCTGACCGTGCTTCCGGCATCGTCAGTAACCTCAGGAGATTGGTTTAGCGATTGCTAAGGCGCAACGTCGTGCACGTTTGTAGTCGGATCATCAAAGTCGTCTCCACCAAATCGATAGTTATCATCTCATCAAAAGATCGGGACCCTCGCCTCTATCAAGTGGTATCAGTTTTCAGGTTGCTCGGTGAGAATTTCCAGTTTTCCTAGATTAGATTTATTTTCTTACCTATTGTCCAAGAAAAAGCCACAAAAAAGAGTTAGATCTATTGATCCTTGGTCCAAGCCAGTCTGAGCCTTTGCAATTTTCTTTTCATTGCTTGCATAGTTGAATTATCGGTTGCATCGTCGTGTCGAGTTGCTGGTCTTAGTGTCTAGTTCGTTTAGAGTTTCGAGTTCTGTTCACATTAGTCACGCCACCGCTGCATCATTATCTCTTCCGCTGTCCACCACCCATCCATCAATTTCCACCACATGCTACCCACCATTCATTGTCATAATAATAGTTGAGATCGTTCACATCTTCACTTGATCCAATCTGCATCTTATCTAGTTTGTTTTGGAAAGAGGGAGAAAAAAAGAGAGAAAAAAAACGAGAGAAAAAAAGAGAAAAAAAAGTCAGAGAAAAAAAAGGAGAGAAAGAAAAAAAGTGTGAGGAAAAAAAGAGAAAAAAACAAAATTTGGATCTTTTTAGACTCAATCTCGTAGTTGAATTCGGATTGGAATCTGTTTTGTGCACTGTTCAGTAAAACAGCTTGGCTGTTGTTTCACATCATTATCTTTACTGCCGTTGTGATCTTCACTTATATCTTGCTGTCCAGAGCTACCTAGTATCCTTCATTGATGCTGGTTGTGCTACGACGTGACCTCATTAGTGTTCTAGGCTCGCGTCTCTAGTTCGGTCTAGCCTAGGACCAGCACAGTACCGTCGTTGAGCGTTTATTCAACATTGCATCTCTGAATTGATTATTGCTAATCTTTTGCTACCATATATAGCCAACCCAGCTCCACATATTTCTACACCGTGTATACGCACGTTCCCCTGGCAATCGCTTTACACAATCTTCGGAGTTATTTGACACCGCTGGTTGCCTGTCACCACCTGCCGCATGGTAAGAACTTGTAAGATATTGATATTTGCTTTACTGTGAGCACTTTACAACCACATCCTAGTAGTTCATAGGAACATTATTCTCGAATTTTGGTTCTTGTTTCTACTAATCATGACAGGTTCCAGAGATAGAAGTTCTTGGACGACGGACACATCTTCACCATCACGAGAGTTGGGACAACACACACAAGCATATGGTCAGGTTATCTCTTTACCATCATTTGAGGGTAGATTTAATCCTGCTATTTATCTAGCTTGGGAGCTTGAAGTAGAACAAGTTTTTAGTCACCATGATTTTTCTGAACTTGAGAGAGTACGAGCTACCATTAGAGCATTTACTGGTTTTGCTTCTGTTTGGTGGAGTGTACATTGTAAGAAAAACATTGATAACCAACCCACAACTTGGAAAGTTTTGAAAGCTGTAATGAGACAACAATTTTTTCCTCCTTACTATCGTCGTGAATTGCGTTGCAAATTGGAGCAATTAAAACAAGGCAGTAACAATGTTCATGCTTACTACCAAGAGTTCAAATCTTATATGCATCATTGTGACATAGAAGAATCTGAGGATGATACAATGAATAGATTTTTTGGTGGTTTGAACCATGATATTCAGGCAAGATTTCGGTATATTCCTCGTTGCATTACTGGTATGTATGTCCGTGCTTGTACCTTTGAGAGACAGATACAGGAGGATGCATTGGGTGCCTACAACAACTACTATTCCAGTTCATGCTCACCATCGCCGGTTGGTTACTCCACTATTGCACCTACTAGAGCAGCCTCACCCCGGATTGTGAGCGCAATATCATCTCAAGAGTATGGTACATTGTCAACGTCCGTACCTACATCAGCTACATCTCTGCGAGGTAACAGTAAAGGTATTGATGATATAACTTCACATGAGAATGAAGCATGCCTAGTTAACTTGAATGCATCATGTGTTGAGTTACCTGTTGATTTGAGCACACCACCTATTTTAGAGACTCTTGTTACTATCATGAATGCGTCATGTGATCAAACAACTGAAATATCAACAATTTTGAGTGCACCCATTGAATTAACTGTTGATGCAAAAGAACCAATGTTTAATCATTTTGATATGACCTCTAATCTTGATGATGATTCTGTGTCCAATGACTTATTGCATGTTTGCTTATTTAAGCATGTTGTAGCATGTAAATTTGATGCAAGTAAGGTTTATTCATCGAAGTTAGGATGGTTTAATGATGAACATTGCCAATCTTTTGAAGAGAATAAGAGCTTCACTTATATGTGCAAATTGAGTTCCAATATTTTCATGCCTTCTACTTCCTGTGATAATTTTTTGGCTTTAGATTTTATGAACAATGAAAGTTACTCATGTATACATGTGACATATGTGCAAAAATCAAGGGAAGTTAAAATGGATGACATATACATATACAACATGTACACCTTGTCTCTTTTGTTAGCCACATTTCAGATTAAGCAATGCCGAGGACGGCTTTATTTTCAAAAAGGGGAGGATGATGAGGACATGACTACCTTGGATACGACCAAAAATATTGCATACATGCATATTTGTCAGGTGATTTCTAATGCAAACTATTCAATAATCTATTTATGTTATCCAGAACAAAAATACTTCACACACTTTTGTGTTTTGTCTAATTGCAGGTGTACGGGACATTTGTACAATCCACATATGAAGATAAGGGAAAAGGAGAAGTTTATGTTGTGTTCAAAAAGTCCTCTCACGTCACTTTTGGGCCAAGAGAAGATAGAGTCCAAGTCTTTCACGTTCTGGATTCAGATTCGGACTGCACAGACATACCTGACTCAAAACGCCAACAACTTTTTCATACGGACTCCGAATTGGGTGATTCTTTTTTTGTTGGAAACTAGATTTCGTGCTCTTTCCAACCCAATTGGATTCACCTTCAAATTCGTCCGGAGCGTTGAGTTACGGACGAAACAATCTGACGTTGCAGCAGAATCTGAGTCAAACTACAAGCCCAAAGGTGTTGCATCACCTCCACTTGGGCCCATGAGCCTTGTACGACCTAGGGTTAGTTTTAGGCTGCCTTGGGACGTCCTCCCACCTCCTTGGCCGCCACCCCTTGCTCCTATATAAGTAGATCCATCTAGTAGCTTTTTCCTTGGGATTTGTTTAGTTAAAAGTTAGCCATTGCAACTTCGTGTACTTCGTTTGTGTCCAACGACCAGACCAAGACCGCTTACGGATCCCCACCATTATCAATACCTCATATATATTTGCAATATTCAGATTGCTTTATCATATTCTTGCTCGTTCTTCGATTGCTTGCAGGAATAGACCTTCGTGGTCAGGCTGACCGTGCTTCCGGCATCGTCAGTAACCTCAGGAGATTGGTTTAGCGATTGCTAAGGCGCAACGTCGTGCACGTTTGTAGTCGGATCATCAAAGTCGTCTCCACCAAATCGATAGTTATCATCTCATCGAAAGATCGGGACCCTCGCCTCTATCATTGTATGATTGTACGACTTGAGTGTCGGGTCATGTGACCCCTATCTGTATGAACATGTTATGTATGGCTCTCTGGAGCCTTTAAATAAAGTACTTGAGTTGTAGAGTTTTGTTGTGATGCCATGTTGTATGTACTCATATCGGGCATATTGTGTGTATGATTGAAATGCTTGGTATGAGTGGGATCCGACAATCTAGTTGATTATCCTTGGCAGCCTTTCTTATGGGGAAATGTAGTCTAGTGTTCCTCGAGCCATAGTAGTCCGCTACAGCCCGGTTCACCGGAGTCCTACTAGCCCAACACTACTGCTCAGGACACTTGGCTGGCCGGCATGTCATTCACTTCGTTCCTATGTCTGTCCCTTCGGGGAAATGTCACGCGGTGACTTCCGGAGTCCTGCCTAGCCTGCTACAGCCCGGGTTCCCCGGAGTCCTGTTAGCCCAGTGCTACAGCCCGGAATCACTCGCTGATGACCGACATGCTCGATGTGATTCATGTATGCCTGTCTCCATAGGTCTGTGCCGTTTTGGGTTCACGACTAGCCATGTCGGCTCGTGTTCTCTGTCATATGGATGCTAGCGACACTATCATATAAGTGAGCCAAAAGGCGCAAACGGTCCTGGGCCATGGTAAGGCGACACCCGTGGGATACCGTGCGTGAGGCCGCAAAGTGATATGAGGTGTTACCAGCTAGATCGATGTGGCTTGGAATCGGGGTCCTGACAGTGTTGGCATCAGAGCCGGACTGCCTGTAGGTTCGTTGAGCCAAACTGGTCGATGTCGAGTCTAGAAATGCTTTATTTATATGTAGGGTAATTGATTGTGGAAGGGAACATAAGGCTCTTTTACTCCTTTACCCTATGCCTCTGATCTGAGTCATTCTCTCCTCATTCAACGTGGGTTAAGGACTAGGCTCTTTTCTTCTATCAGGTTCACGTGTTACTAATCCGTAGTAGCTTATAGGATTATTGTTACAAGTCCCAGTTCAGTTTCTACTATTCTTAGTATGTTGCTAATTGAATCAGAACCTTGATATGATGTTGTTGAGTGGTATTGTGAACTGTTGTGGATGTCTCAAATCTTTTTCTGAGCATTTACAGCCGTTATGCTATCCAATTTTCCCTAGAAATTCTAATGTCTTTGCATTGTGGTTGTGCTTTCAGATGGCCAACCATGCTCAAAACCAAGTGGTTCGGCTGACCCGGTGCCTCGACGTGCCCGGTCATACTGCTATGTTAGTCCGGGTAATGATCGAGACGGGTTACCGTTGGTATCCCGAATACACCGTCGAAGAGCAATTCCGCGACTTTAATCAAAGCCAGTATTTCTGCACTGTCAGGATATTTCCTTCTTATCCTGGATCTATCGAGCCCCTTCACTGTTCCTATGGACTCGGGGTTACTGTTGAGATGGCTGTGCAGGATGCTGCCTATTCCATGATGACCATCATGCGAGTCCGGACTAGCCTGCTTTGGAACACCGACTTCCGTTACATGCCAGCTTCACTTCCGGGAGCGCAAGGGTATCTTCAGGCTATCTATGCTAACTCCACTCAGGAGGACTCATTAACTCGTACCACTGCTAAGATGCTCGAAGATAAGGACTGAGAGAATCGGGCCTGGAGGCTGGAGCTTTTCAATACCCGTGCTGATCATTGGGCTACATTGACTCGGTTTGCACCTGCGGTGCAAGCTCGATGTATGGATACAAGGGATCTGTATCCTGTGAGATCTGCTTTGCCAGACATGGTGTGGGGACCCCGACTCATAAGTCGTGATCACCGAATGCACGTGTACAGTGATCCAAGAGATCAATGCTCACTGAACACACAGAAGCTGAATAACAAGAGTCTTACATCCATACATACCGTATTACACAAGTAGGACCATTATGGTCAAGTCTTGAGTTTAACATCGCAGCGGAAATCTTCATCTATAACTTGGACCCATGCCATCTGCCTTAATCCTACAGGCATTCTAACTGGGAAGCGTCCTAGCTCGCATGTTCGTCACCGAAGTATTCTTCATCATATCCTGTTCTTTCATGCCTGGCCAATAAAATAACCAGCGGCAAGCCAATGAGTACTTTGAATGTACTCGCAAGCAACCCATGTTTTGGTTCAAGATACAACAATGCATGACATAGGTAAATTTTTGCGGAAAGCTAGTTTTTGAGTGCAATGACATGTTCAACAACTCGTAAGACATGCATCAGGAGAATCCAAGTAACCATAAGGACAGGTTACAGATATCAACATAAAAAGAGTGGGCACCAACCCAACTCAATCATGTCAAGACCTCTGACTTGACCCAAGTAGTGGTATCATCATAAAAGGAGTGGGCACCAACCCAACTCAATCATGTCAAGTCCTCTGACTTGACCCGAGTAGCTTTTCCCACTATCCAAACACTCACGCTGGTTTGAAAACATGTGGACGTAGTTTAAGCAGCACCGCCCAACTGTCCTTGACCGTGGACACGGCTATTCGAATAGTTTTACACTCTGCAGAGGTTGCACACTTTACCCACAAGATCCGGGGAACTTCCGTGTCATCCACGACCCGCGGTACCTCAAGTACCCGGGGTAAGCACCCGATCACTATCTTTCCCTAGACGATACTAACATGGAGTCCACTCGATTGGTAGTAATCCCCGTGCCCAACATTTCACAACTTAAAATTGTGGAGCCTCGCTCCTATATTCATCACATACCACTGGCACGGGGTACCAACGGTGTGTCCGGTGCCCCATAAAAATGTTCTTGGCCGCCCTACCTGGCACGACCCCGTCCCGAGAGAGAGCACCAACTCTCCCTCGTCACTAGTAATGCGGGCCCCAAGCTAGTATCGGCCTAGGTAATCAATAATGCCCTTTCCCATACAAGGGTAGAGTGGTTGCGCATGTAAGGTTGGGACAGTCGACAAATCTTAAATCTAATCCGTTTTCGAAAACAACACACACACTTGCCTCGGTACACCACTTCGTCATCAAGTGGTTACCCATTTCATTATCTCCCTCGGGCATTAGTGGCACCCGACGGGGTTTTTGAATAGTCCTTTGGAAATGATTCGCCTCCATCACCATGCTTTTACCCGTCCCTTTTTGCGTAGCACTACTTTAGCATTCTATCTACCCCCACCGGCATAACCCTCATAAGGAGGTAGGGTCATGCACAATGCAAGTATCAATAAGGAGGAGACGAGGGCAACCCACCAAAGTGGCACCCCCCTCATCATGATTCCGATGCAACAATAGTAAAGTGCTATATGAAATGCATAAAAAGGGTTTCATAGTCATGGTCAAAGGGCTGCTTGCCTGTTTTAACAAAGTCTTCGAGGTCTTCAAATATCTCTGGTCCAACTCCGAGCATTTCGTCTACTTTGCCAACTATCGTCGAAAACAACCATAATAAGCAACACAACAAGGCAGAAATAAAAGTGCTCCAAAAATATTGATTTGACTTTTCTGGGATACCTCTGGTCATGTGAGGAATGACCAAAGTGATTTCATTGGAATTGGATCAATGGATATTTCTAAACATTTTGATATGATGGAATCAAGGGGTTTATGGATTTGCAAGAAGTGTACAGAAATATTATTTTGAAAAATGAGCAAAGATACCCATTTAACAAGGCATGATTTTAGAAGCATCTAGGAGTTGGTTTCACTGGATTTGGAGTTCAAATGATTTTCCTATGAATTTACAAAGTTGACAAATATGAAGAAATGGCTCATTTTTTTGAGGTGATACAGAAAGTATTGGTAAAAATGTTCAAAAACTAAGTCTTGAACTTAGAAACATCTAGGAATTTGAATCATGGCATTTGGATCAAAAATGGGCTCTCTGTGATTTTCTAAAGTTTATCACAGAAATGGAAAATGGGGTTTTAGTAAATATTCCTGAAGAGAAAGTTTCTGGAAAAATGTGCAGATAGCACCATGTGATAGATCATGATTTATGGAGTCACTAGAAGTTTGAATCATCGAATTTGGAGCTCTATTGAATTATTTATGGATTTTTGAAGTTGACTGAAAAAGAAAAAGGAAATAAGGATTTAACCTTATCCTGCGCGCTGGGCGACAGATAGACCATGGGCCAGCCCAGTGGCTCGGCTGCACGCGCACAGGGGCCACGTCGGAGGCGGCTTCCTGGAAATACGCCTTCGCATGAGGGAGACGGCAACGCCGGAAGCCGTCTCCACTTAAACGGGTGGGGTCCGCCCGCCGGGTCACTGACGAGCGGGGCCCGGGGCTCAGGTCGTCTCCTACCTCCCGCTCGAATAGAGCAGAGGCAGGGGAGGCGAGGCTGAGCGGCGCCGGCGCTCTCCCGGGCGGCACGGGCCACCTCCGGTGACGCCCCGCACACTGGAGGGCTCAGGAGGTCATTCCGCACCCACCGAGCTACGCCATGACCGCAGGGGAGGCCGGTTGCAAACGCACCATCGGCCACGACGGGCGAGGTTGACGGCAATGGTGGTCACGGTGCTATGGTCACCAGGAGAAGGTCAAGGAGCGCGGGGGAGGACCGCGGTGATGCTGGAGGTGCTCTAGTGGAGTCTAAAGGGGAGGGGAGAGGCCATGGAGCGCGAATTTAGGAGGAGAGCCGACGACGGCACTCCGGCCATGGAGGGAGCAGGAGGGCACGAGAGGAGGTGAACGTTGGTCCAGGGGGTGTTCGGGAGAGAGAGAGAGAGCGAATGGGATCCAGAGGGAGGCCTCGGGAGCCCTTAAATGGCGAGGCCATGGCTCACCGTGGACGTGGCCTACGAGCACCCGCGGAAATGCCGCGGTGGCCACAGGAGGAGGCTCGGGGTCGTCTGTGGCGCTCGTGGGCGTGGTCCACATCGGGGGAGAAGGAAAGGGGGAGCAGGGACGGGTCAGAGGCGGGCCAGCTGCGTGGCCAGGGAGTGGCCGAGTCGGGCGGTGCTCGGGCACGTGACGGCGGGCTCAAAGGAGAGAGAAGGAGGAGGGGGGCGACCGCGTAGCGTGTCACGCACGTCGAGGCGGCATCGGGGGACACGTTCCTGGGGCCCAAGGTCGACGGGAGCATCGGGCAGAGGGCGGCTACAGTGCCCTGGTGCACTGTAGTGCGCTCCAGAGCGCGGCCATTGCATGCCATGGCATGCAAATGGCTTCCTGCACGTGGCCAAGCCTGTCCACTAGCTCCTGGGAGTTTCTGATATGCTCCATAAAGCTTAATAGTTAAGGCAAGTCCATAAGAAAGAAGGGGGAGGGAAAAGAGGTGCTGCCATGGTGAAAAGGGAGAGGTAAACCAGGGTTTTTCCCTCCTCAATTATTGAACCAGGGTTGGAGCTTTTTACTGGAGGTAGAAGGGAACTAGGAGGGGCTGTGGTAAAAAGATAGGGTCATGGAGATTAGTGGAAGCGGTCAAAATGGTGTTTTTGGAAAAAGGGAGAAGGTGTTTGATGATGGTTTGGGCAAGAAAATTAATTCCACTTGCCATGAGAATTAACAGGATGGAATGGCACATAGAAGTAGGATGTTCCACCAAGTTTGAGCTCATTTGGGCAAAGTAGCCAATGTAACTTTGGTAAACCCTAGGAATCAACAGAAATGGCTTTACCAAGATTTAGTCATGCAAATCTATTCTCCTTGATGCACCACTTGGTGTAGTGTGATCATTTGAGGTTATGAACATGTCCACAAAAGTTGAGATCAAAAGGAGAAAGTTGCCAATGTAGAGTTGTTCAAATTTGGTTCTAGACAGAAAGGGTTTTGGGGTACTTTGATCAAGATAAAATTCTCTCCAACTTGTGCCATTTAGTCTAGATGCATTATTACACCATTGGAGCATGTGCACCAAGTTTGAGAGCATTTGGACATTTTTGACAATGCAAAGTTGTTCAAACTTGAAAAAGAACAGAAGTGGTTTTGAGAGGGTTTGATGGGGTTATACTGTCCTCCATGACATGGTACTTGGCAAGATCATCAAAAATGTCATATGTGACATGTTAGAATTTTCTAGGATTTTTATGAAAATATTACCTCTAGAAATATTTCAAATCCTTGAAATGAGCAGAAATGGTTTTTGAGGGATTTGCCCAATATTTTGAACATGACCATGTGTTGAAACTCTTATATATGGACAATATATGTCCATTGAGTTTCCCTAAATTTTCTCAAATATTTTTGAAACATTAAAATAATTTTTCCCTATTAAAGACCATTTATGGCCTTAAGAAAAAGCTTTAGTAAAATAAGAAAATAACTTTTAAAATTATATTTTTGTGGTTTATGGGAGTCCTATATCTAATAGGTTTCAAATAAATTTTTGGAAAGATTTTTCACACCTCAAATCAAGTACTTGCAGTGCAAATCTCAATTCAAGGGGTTTTGGAAAACTAATTTTAGAAAATACTTTTTGGCCAAATTATTTTTGTAAGGAAATATTATATTTCTCTATACACATGGTATGATCATTGGGAAAAGGTTTTGGATCAAGGAGAAGGAGTATAAGAGTTGGAGGATTTGTTTGATTTTTAGAGCACTTGCAAACAACAAACAAAATCCAAACAAGGCAAGGTCCAAAACACTCAAAAGTTTTTGTAAAACCTCATATTATCATGATTTAATAGCTTAAGTGTTGTGGCATGAAAATCAGGGTGTGACAGACCTACCCCCCTTACAAGAATATCGTCCCCGAGATTCCTAAACTAGGCTTTAAAGAGATATGGAAACTCGGATCTAAGGTAGTCTTCACGTTCCCAGGTTGCTTCTGCTTCAGTGTGGTTGCTCCACTGGACCTTGAAGTACATGATATCGTGGCTTCGAGCGCGTCGCTCAGCCTCATCCAAGATGCGGATGGGCTTCTCACGGTAAGTCAAATCAGGCTAAAGGTCAATGGCTTGGTGCTCGACGTCCTTGTAAAGATTAGGCTTGCCTAGGACTTGGAGACACTTCCGGAGTTGTGACATGTGGAATAAGTTGTGCACATTGGATAGTTCAGGTGGTAGTTCCAACTGGTAAGCCACTTCTCCACGTCGTGCGGTGATCTCGAAGGGGCTGATAAATCTTGGTGCGGGTTTTCCCCTAACGTGGAAACGCTTGGTTCCCTTAAGAGGAGTCACTCGTAGGTATACATGGTCCCCGACTTGGAAGTCTATTTGTCGGCGACGAGTGTCAGCATAGCTCTTCTGTCTGGACTTAGCGGCCTTCAGTTGTTCTCTGCCTAGCTGAACTTGCTCTTCTGCTTCACGGAGGATCTCAGGCCCAAATATTAGTCCTTCTCCGGTTTCTGACCAATTGAGGGGTGTGCGGCACTTGCGCCCGTACAACACCTCAAATGGTGCCATCTGAAGCCTTGACTGATAACTATTGTTGTAGGAGAACTCGGCGAAAGGGAGGCAATCTTCCCACCTAGCTCCATATGCTAAGACACAGGCTCAGAGCATGTCTTCGAGTATCTGATTCACTCGTTCTGTCTGACCTCCAGTCTGCGGGTGGAAAGCAGTGCTGAAGGAAAACTTGGTCCCCATGGCCTCTTGGAACTTCTTACAGAACCTTGAGGTAAACTGGGTTCCTCGGTCTGACACAATCTCCTTGGGAACACCATGAAGGCTTACGATTCTGTTGATGTAGAGGCTGGCTAGCTGATTTCCCTTGTAAGTTGTTTTGACAGGGATAAAATGGGCTACTTTGGTCAAATGGTCGACTATGACCCAGATGGAGTCATGTCCCTTATTTGACCTGGGTAATCCAGTGATGAAGTCCATTCCGATCTTATCCCATTTCCATTCAGGCACCTTGAGAGGCTGTAACAATCCAGCGGGCCGCTGATGTTCAGCTTTGACCCTTTGGCATATGTCACACTTAGCGACGAAAGTGGCTATCTCTCTCTTCATTCCATGCCACCAGAATCTTTCCTTAGGTCTTGGTACATCTTGGTTCCTCCGGGGTGGATGGAATACGGGGTGTCATGAGCTTCTCGCAAGATCAAATTCTTGAGCTCAATCTTGTTGGGTACGCAAATGCGATTCCCAAACCACACAATTCCTTGCTCATCCTTTGAGAATCCTGGGGCCTTCCCTGCCTTGATCTTCCTCTTGATGCCTTCAATACTTTCGTGTCTCTTCTGAGCTTCCTTAATATCATCCATCAGGGTAGGCTTGACTTCAAGGTTGGCTAAGAATCCTGGTGCAACCCTGTTCCAACCCGAAGCTTCCAAGTTCTTCATACAAGGCGGGTAGCCTTTCCTTAAGCATAGCATTCAAGGAACAAGCCTTCCTGCTTAATGCATCTGCCACCACATTAGCCTTTCCAGGGTGGTATTGAACCCTGAGGTCATAATCCTTGATCAACTCTAGCCACCATCTTCGCCTCATGTTCAATTCCTTCTGAGTGAAAATATACTTCAGACTTTTGTGATTCGTGTATATCTCACACCACTTCCCTAGGAGGTAATGTTGCCAGGTTTTCAGGGCATGAACTACAGCTGCCAACTCAAGGTCATGAGTAGCATAGTTCTCCTCATGAGGACGTAGTTGCCTTGAAAGGTAAGCTACGACTCTGCCTTCTTGCATCAGAACACCTCCCAGTCTGGTTCTTGACGCATCACAATATATCACAAACTCCTTGTGTATATCTGGTGTGGCCAGAACTGGGGCGGTGGTCAGTCTCTTCTTCAGTTCCTGGAAGCTCCCTTCACATTTCGGCGTCCATTCAAACTTCTTGTCCTTCTTCAAGAGCTGAGTTATGGGTCGGGCAATGCTTGAGAATCCTTCAACGAACTTGCGGTAATATCCCGCGAGTCTGAGGAAGCTTCTGACTTCCTTCACATTGCTTGGGGATTGCCATTAAGTCACGGCTTCAATCTTAGTGGGGTCGACCAACAATCCTTCTTCAGTCAAAACATGACCCAAGAATCCAACTCCGCGCAGCCAAAATTCGCACTTGCTGAACTTGGCATACAGTTGGTGCTCTCGAAGTTTATCTAGGACCATCCTCAAGTGTTGCTCGTGCTCTTCTTCCGTCTTCGAGAAGACAAGAATGTCATCAAGGAAGGATGACAACTACTTGTCTGAGTACTCCGTGAAGACTTGCCCACGGGGTACATAGGGTATAGGTTGGGGTATCAGTGGTGTTCATGGTTGGGTATTGGCCAAGGTTTCCTTGTCCTAGAGCCAAAGCCCATGGTTGTGATTCCGACCATATCGTGGCTTGGTGGGGCTTAAGGGTTTCAAGGATTCTAGTGTGCGAGCGAACGTTTGTCACCTTATCCTTAAGCACGGTTCCTGAGATGCCAATTGTTCTATCCAGTCCTTTAAACAAATAACCTTATACCACTGAAAGCATCAACTCTTGTGCTATATTAGGATAACAATGTGCTTGCTCACTATGTCCACTAGTTCCATAATGAACCCAGTGTTGTGCAAGGTTTACAGAGGCTTAACTGGTTCTCTTGCAATTCTGTGGGTTAAGCACATGGTTAAGGACTCGAGCTGGGGTATCTTGTGAAGTCCCGAAGGTTCTAGGAATGGGTTTCTAGTCTGGAGGGTTAAATATAACTCTACGGGGTTCACTTGGTCAGGGAGGCTGTAGAAAAGTTCTTCAGTGCTAGTTGGTCGCCGAAGTAGAATCCTTGGTGCATCTTGTCTTGCTGATCTTTAGTTGATGAAATAGATGCGAGGGAAAAGTAGCATAGAGGAGGGGAATGCCTAAAGGGGGTTCTATAGTGCAAGTGCAACCAAACGGGTGCCAAAAGGGCCAAACAAAGGAAAACAAGGAAGGTGATATAGTCGCGTACTTGTTGCCTAGGGCAAAAGTGCGACTTATATCAAAACACAATCAAATGAAAACAGGCAACACACAGTCATGGTTCTGTTTGAACCATCGTATGGACTCGACTGCGCATAGGGGGTACACGACTCATCCTACCTTAGGGGTTCTCGGACTAAGTAGTCGTGCTTTACTTCATGCCTCATGCAGTCTTCTGGGTTTTCCTCAGGTGTCGCTACGTCTCTTGTAGTTGTTCGATGAAACAAGCCGGGTTGAGCCTGAAGATTCTTCAACAACTTCTCGCCTGTTGAAGTGATGGGGTGAAGGTGGCTCCTCATAGCAGGCATTAACTCGGTCTTCTGTTGTCTTCTTAATCATGACAATCCCTTTTTGTCTTCTAAGGTGTCGATGGTACCAAGTAGGTAATCCTTTATGCAATGACATTAACAAGGCATAGTAGAGGTCCAACATGTCGGTTACGTTGATGACAACATCGACACCAAGAGCTGGGGATGAAGAGAACCGTTTTCCTACTCACTATAGTGAGGCGGACCAAATGGCGAGGTTCTCATCCACCGGTGGTTGCCGATACAACAACGGTAGTGACAGGGTTACCCTATTAGTGATGTATATCATGACCTTGCATATCCTATGCCCTGATCGTCGTAGGCTAAGGTTGCATCATCTTGGGGCAGTGTCAAGGGTGTCACCATCTCCTGGG
Source organism: Triticum urartu (assembly GCF_056163025.1). Classification (NCBI taxonomy): domain Eukaryota; kingdom Viridiplantae; phylum Streptophyta; class Magnoliopsida; order Poales; family Poaceae; genus Triticum; species Triticum urartu. The sequence continues at coordinate 317,982,947 of NC_141875.1, read as the reverse complement.
TCTTCAGGTCTTCATGCCTCGAGGATGTATCTTCTGTTGGTATCGTCTTGTTGTGATGTCGCCAATCTTGTGTTTAGGAGATGTGGGTGAATGTCTGGCAAGGCACCTTCCTTCCAGATTATCCACGAGGATTACAAGGAATCCAGTGGTCAGGGGCATAAGGGTTCTAGCGACCAAAGGTTTTGAAGGGGAAGAGATCAATAAGGAAAGTATACCTTAGTTTTTGAAAAACTGAGAAGGGAAGAGAAGTATAGATAGTTTTGAAAACTAGCGATAGTTTTGGAAATAGTTTTACCCTAACTAACGACCATGCTAACTAAGGCTTCCTACAGTCAGGATGGCTCTGATACCAGCTCTGTGGGGACCCCGACTCATAAGTCATGATCACCGAATGCACGTGTACAGTGATCCCAGAGATCAATGCTCACTGAACACACAGAAGCTGAATAACAAGAGTCTTACATCCATACATACCATATTACACAAGTAGGACCATTATGGTCAAGTCTTGAGTTTAACATCGCAGCGGAAAGCTTCATCGATAACTTGGACCCATGCCATCTGCCTTAACCCTACAGGCATTCTCACTGGGAAGCGTCCTAGCTCGCATGTTCGTCACCGAAGTATTCTTCATCATATCCTGTTCTTTCATGCCTGGCCAAGAAAATAAACAGTGGCAAGCCAATGAGTACTTTGAATGTACTCGCAAGCAACCCATGTTTTGGTTCAAGATACAACAATGCATGACATAGGTAAATTTTTGCGGAAAGCTAGTTTTTGAGTGCAATGACATGTTCAACAACTCGTAAGACATGCATCAGGAGAATCCAAGTAACCATAAGGACAGGTTACAGATATCAACATAAAAAGAGTGGGCACCAACCCAACTCAATCATGTCAAGTCCTCTGACTTGACCCAAGTAGTGGTATCATCATAAAAGGAGTGGGCACCAACCCAACTCAATCATGTCAAGTCCTCTGACTTGACCCGAGTAGCTTTTCCCACTATCCAAACACTCACGCTGGTTTGAAAACATGTGGACGTAGTTTAAGCAGCACCGCCCAACTGTCCTTGACCGTGGACACGGCTATTCGAATAGTTTTACACTCTGCAGAGGTTGCACACTTTACCCACAAGATCCGGGGAACTTCCGTGTCATCCACGACCCACGGTACCTCAAGTACCCGGGGTAAGCACCCGATCACTATCTTTCCCTAGACGACACTAACATGGAGTCCACTCGATTGGTAGTAATCCCCGTGCCCAACATTTCACAACTTAAAATTGTGGAGCCTCGCTCCTATATTCATCACATACCACTGGCACGGGGTACCAACGGTGTGCCCGGTGCCCCATAAAAATGTTCTTGGCCGCCCTACCTGGCATGACCCCGTCCCGAGAGAGAGCACCAACTCTCCCCCGTCACTAGTAATGCGGGCCCAAGCTAGTATCGGCCTAGGTAATCAATAATGCCCTTTCCCATACAAGGGTAGAGTGGTTGCGCATGTAAGGTTGGGACAGTCGACAAATCTTAAATCTAATCCGTTTTCGAAAACAACACACACACTTGCCTCGGTACACCACTTCGTCATCAAGTGGTTACCCATTTCATTATCTCCCTCGGGCATTAGTGGCACCCGACGGGGTTTTTGAAAAGTCCTTTGGAAATGCTTTGCCTCCATCACCATGCTTTTACCCGTCCCTTTTTGCGTAGCACTACTTTAGCATTCTATCTACCCCCACCGGCATAACCCTCATAAGGAGGTAGGGTCATGCACAATGCAAGTATCAATAAGGAGGAGACGAGGGCAACCCACCAAAGTGGCACCCCCCTCATCATGATTCCGATGCAACAATAGTAAAGTGCTATATGAAATGCATAAAAAGGGTTTCATAGTCATGGTCAAAGGGCTGCTTGCCTGTTTTAACAAAGTCTTCAAGGTCTTCAAATATCTCTGGTCCAACTCCGAGCATTTCGTCTACTTTGCCAACTATCGTCGAAAACAACCATAATAAGCAACACAACAAGGCAGAAATAAAAGTGCTCCAAAAATATTGATTTGACTTTTCTGGGATACCTCTGGTCATGTGAGGAATGACCAAAGTGATTTCATTGGAATTGGATCAATGGATATTTCTAAACATTTTGATTTGATGGAATCAAGGGGTTTATGGATTTGCAAGAAGTGTACAGAAATATTATTTTGAAAAATGAGCAAAGATACCCATTTAACAAGGCATGATTTTAGAAGCATCTAGGAGTTGGTTTCACTGGATTTGGAGTTCAAATGATTTTCCTATGAATTTACAAAGTTGACAAATATGAAGAAATGGCTCATTTTTTTGAGGTGATACAGAAAGTATTAGTAAAAATGTTCAAAAACTAAGTCTTGAACTTAGAAACATCTAGGAATTTGAATCATGGCATTTGGATCAAAAATGGGCTCTCTGTGATTTTCTAAAGTTTATCACAGAAATAGAAAATGGGGTTTTAGTAAATATTCCTGAAGAGAAAGTTTCTGGAAAAATGTGCAGATAGCACCATGTGATAGATCATGATTTATGGAGTCACTAGAAGTTTGAATCATCAAATTTGGAGCTCTATTGAATTATTTTTGGATTTTTGAAGTTGACTAAAAAAGAAAAAGGAAATAAGGATTTAACCTTATCATGCGCGCTGGGCGACAGATAGACCATGGGCCGGCCCAATGGCTCGGCTGCACGCGCACAGGGGCCAAGTCGGAGGCGACTTCCTGGAAATACGCCTTCGCGTGAGGGAGACGGCAACGCCGGAAGCCGTCTCCACTTAAACGGGTGGGGTTCGCCCGCCGGGTCACTGACGAGCGGGGCCCGGGGCTCAGGCCGTCTCCTACCTCCCGCTCGAACAGAGCAGAGGCAGGGGAGGCGAGGCCGAGCGGCGCCAGCGCTCTCCCGGGCGGCACGGGCCACCTCCGGCGACGCCCCGCACACTGTAGGGCTCAGGAGGTCATTCCGCACCCGCCGAGCTACGCCATGATCGCAGGGGAGGCCGGTTGCGAACGCACCATCGGCCGCGGCGGGCGAGGTTGACGGCAATGGTGGTCACGGCGCTATGGTCACCAGGAGAAGGTCAAGGAGCACGGGGGAGGACCGCGGTGATGCTGGAGGTGCTCTAGTGGAGTCTAAAGGGGAGGGGAGAGGCCACGGAGCGCGAATTTAGGAGGAGGCCGACGACGGCACTCCGGCCATGGAGGGAGCAGGAGGGCACGAGAGGAGGTGCAGGTTGGTCCAGGGGGTGTTCGGGAGAGAGAGAGAGCGAATGGGATCCAGAGGGAGGCCTCGGGAGCCCTTAAATGGCGAGGCCATGGCTCACCGTGGATGTGGCCTACGGGCACCCGCGGAAATGGCCACGGTGGCCACGGAAGGAGGCTTGGGGTCGTCTGCGGCGCTCGTGGGCGTGGTCCACGTCGGGGGAGGAGGAAAGGGGGAGCGTGGCCAGGGACGGGTCAGAGGCGGGCGGTGCTCGGGCACGCGACGGCGGGCTCAAAGGAGAGAGAAGGAGGAGGGGGCCGACCGCGTAGCGTGTCACGCACGCCGAGGCGACATCGGGGGACACGTTCCTGGCGCCCAAGGTCGACGGGAGCATCGGGCAGAGGGCGGCTACAGTGCCCTGGTGCACTGTAGCGCGCTCCAGAGCGCGGCCATTGCATGCCATGGCATGCAAATGGCTTCCTGCGCGTGGCCAAGCCTGTCCACTAGCTCCTGGGAGTTTCTGATATGCTCCATAAAGCTTAATAGTTAAGGCAAGTCCATAAGAAAGAAGGGGGAGGGAAAAGAGGTGCTGCCATGGTGAAAAGGGAGGGGTAAACCAGGGTTTTTCCCTCCTCAATTATTGAACCAGGGTTGGAGCTTTTTACTGGAGGTAGAAGGGAACTAGGAGGGGCTGTGGTAAAAAGATAGGGTCATGGAGATTAGTGGAAGGGGTCAAAATGGTGTTTTTGGAAAAAGGGTAGAAGGTGTTTGATGATGGTTTGGGCAAGAAAATTAATTCCACTTGCCATGAGAATTAACAGGATGGAATGGCACATAGAAGTAGGATGTTCCACCAAGTTTGAGCTCATTTGGGCAAAGTAGCCAATGTAACTTTGGTAAACCCTAGGAATCAACAGAAATGGCTTTACCAAGATTTAGTCATGCAAATCTATTCTCCTTGATGCACCACTTGGTGTAGTGTGATCATTTGAGGTTATGAACATGTCCACAAAAGTTGAGATCAAAAGGAGAAAGTTGCCAATGTAGAGTTGTTCAAATTTGGTTCTGGACAGAAAGGGTTTTGGGGTACTTTGATCAAGATAAAATTCTCTCCAACTTGTGCCATTTGGTCTAGATGCATTATTACACCAGCCGCAAACATTGAGATACATGGTTTTTAAATTCTAGTAAATCCAAAGCTTGTCTGAAATTCATGAAACTTGGCATGCTATCATCGAGCGACATCAACATGCCGTGGTAAATTTTTTGTCCCAATTGGGGCAGGTTTAGGGATATGCTTCTCACAAACCAGAGCTTCTCACAACAAGCCTAATGGTTTCGGTAGGGAACGTACCACCTTTGGGGATGAAACAATATCAATTGCCTGTTATTGCTTTCAAACATTTTCTCGTGTCAACATAGAACAACAGGAGTGTTGTGTCAATTTTTGGGATTTTTCTGGGTTCATTTGGACATTTTTATGCATTAATTGAGTTTTCAATGCATTTATGTGCATAATTCAAATTTGAGCTACATGCACATGCTCTAATGCATATAAATTGGTTGAAAATTAAAATTTGTGTACTTGGTTGCATGCTTAGGTCCCATGCAAGAAATGGGAATGAATGTCAAACACCCTGCCATCGTCACTCGGCCGCAAACATTGAGATACATGCTTTTTAAATTCTAGTAAATTTAAAGCTCATCGGAAATTCATGAAACTTGGCATGCTATCATGGAGCGGCATCAACATGTCGTGGTAAATTTTTTGTCCCCTTTGGGACAGGCTTGGGGATATGCTTCTCACAAACCAGAGCTTCTCACAACAAGTCTGATGGTTTCGGTAGGGAACGGTCCACCTTTGGGGACGAAACGATATCCATTACCTCTTATTGCTTTCAAAATTTTTCTCATGTCAACATAGAACAACAGGAGTGTTGTGTCAATTTTTTGGAATTTTCGAGGTTCGTTCGGACATTTTTTTGCATTAACTGAGTTTTCAAACCATTTATGTGCATAATTCAAATTTGAACTACATGCACATGCTCTAATGCATATAAATTGGTTAAAAAAAATCAAATATGTGACCTTGGTTGCATGCTTACGTCCCATGCAAGAAATGGGAATGAATGTCAAACGCTCTGCCACGGTCACTCGGCTACAAACATGGAGATAAATGGTTTTTAAATTCTAGTAAATCCAAAGCTCGTCTGAAATTCATGAACTTGGCATGATATCATGGAGCGGCATCAACATGCCGTGGTAAATTTTTTGTCCCGTTTGGGGCAGGTTTGGGGACATACTTCTCACAAACCAGAGCTTCTCACAACAAGCCTGATGGTTTCGATAGGGAATGTCCCACCTTTGGGGACAAAACGATATCCATTGCCTCTTATTGCTTTCAAATTTTTTCTCGTGTCAACATAGAACAACATGAGTGTTGTGTCAATTTTTGGGAATTTTTGGGCTTCATTTTGACATTTTTTATGCATTAATTGAGTTTTGAATGCATTTATGTGCATAATTCAAATATGAACTACATGCACATTCTCTAATGCATATAAATAGGTTGAAAAATCAAATCTGTGTCCTTGGGTGCATGGTTAGGTCCCATGCAAGAAATGGGAATGAATGTCAAACACCCTACCATGGTCACTCGACTGCAAACATTGAGATACCTGTTTTTAAATTCTAGTAAATCCAAAGCTCGTCCGAAATTCATGAAACTTGGCTTGCTATCGTCGAGCGGCATCAACATGCCGTGGTAAAAAATTTGTCCGATTTGGGGCAGGTTTGGGGATATGCTTCTCACAAACCAGAGCTTCGCACAACAAGCGTGATGATTTCGATAGGGAACGTTCCACCTTTGGGGATGAAACGATATCCATTGCCTCTTATTGCTTTCAAAAATTTTCTCATGTCAACATAGAACAACATGAGTGTTGTGTCAATATTTGGGATTTTTCTGGGTTCGTTTGGACATTTTTATGCATTAATTGAGTTTTCAAGGCATTTATGTGCACAATTCAAATTTGAACTACATGCACATGCTCTATTGCATATAAATTGGTTGAAAAATCAAATATGTGTCCTTGGGTGCATGCTTAGGTCCCATGCAAGAAATAGCAATGAATGTCAAACACCCTGTCACGGTCACTCGGCCACAAACATTGAGATACCTGGTTTTTAAATTTTAGTAAATCCAAAGCTCGTCCGAAATTCATGAAACCTGGCATGCTATCATGGAGCGGCATAAACATGTCATGGTAAATTTTTTGTCCCATTTGGGGCAGTTTTGGGGATATGCTTCTCACAAACCAGAGCTTCTCACAACAAGCGTGATGGTTTTGGTAGGGGATGTCCCACCTTTGGGGACGAAATGATATCCATTGCCTCTTATTGTTTTCAAAAAAAATTCTGCCATCAACATAAAACAACATGAGTGTTGTGTCAATTTTTGGAATTTTTCGGGGTTCGTTTGGACACTTTTATGCATTAATTGAGTTTTTAATGCATTTATGTGCATAATTTAAATTTGAACTACATGCACATGCTCTAATGCATATAAAGTGGTTGAAAAAAAATCAAATTCGTGTCCTTGGGTGCATGCTTAGGTCCCATGCAAGAAATGGGAATGAATTTCAAACACCAGGGCACTGTTGATTACCGGCAAAACGTTGAGATACTTTGTTTTTAAATTCTAGTAAATCCAAAACTCGTGTGTAATTCATGAAACTTGGCATGCTTTCATGGAATGGCACCCGACATGTTGTGGTATTTTTCGTGTCCATTTTGAGAGAAGGCGCACTCGAATAAAAGCCAACAAAGGCATTTTGAAGAAATAGCTGCCACTTTAATATCTCAAACGGTTGTATAATTCAAATCATGTGCATTCTGTTAACCATTCACATGACGCCACGTGTCTTCGTTTTAATGGCTATAGGAGGTGCCGTGCGGACAGCTTCTTGACCTTGACTGAACAGGAGGTGTAACATCCCAAATTTTCAATTTGGAATGTTATACAGTAGATCATCATGCATATCATATTTTTCTTGCATTTTGGTCGATCCTAGAAATTTCACGCAACTCAAGGACCCTCGAAGAGAGTTGGAGATTTTGTCATTTTCATATTTGAGTTTACTCAAATTTTGAAAAGAGGATCATTTGATTTATTTATTTCATCTTCAATTATTTTTCCAATATAAAAATATGAGAGAGGGAAATAATATGACTTTTCCCAAATTTAGGAAAAATGAAGATTTAATAAATAAATCAAATTTTGGATTTTTCCGGTGTTTATTTGCATTCTATTTGGATTAGGGAAAAATGCGTGTTTTCAAAAATTGCATCTAGGCCCCGAGTAAAGTTCTTTTTGTTCGACTCATTTTTAGGAGTCGGGGAAAATTTACTTTGGGATTTTTGGAGTTCGTTTAGATTTTCTTTTCTTTGTTTTTCTGCGCGCGTAACTATTTAAAAAAACTCGCAGCGCCCCGCCTGGGCCAAGGCCCAGCCGGCCCAGCCGCCCCTCCTCCCCGCGCGCAGCCCCGCCGCCGCCGCCGAGTCCTAGTCGGACTCAGCCACCGCCGCCGCCCTTGCTTGCCCCCTCCCCCAAGCCACCCTCCCCCCTTTAAATACCTAGCCAACCCCCCTCTCCTCCCCACACCAGCCCCGCCGCCCCAAGCAGCAGCAGCAGCAGCCGCCGCCGCGCCGCCTGCTGCCGCCTGCCACCCCGCGCCAGCCCCGCCGCCCGCCGCCTAGCCCCGCCGCCGGAGCCCCTCACCGAGGTAGCCGCCGCGCCGCGCCACCCCTCCCCTCGGTTCGGTTTTTTTTAATAACCGTTCCGGTTTCTTTTTGGTTTTTTTTTCCGAAACCCTAGATCGATTTTCGTTTTTCTTTTCGGTTTAGTTGTTTAGTGAGAGTTCGCCGGACCGTTCGTCTTAACGAACGTGATCACCGGTTATTCTCGGTTAACGAACGTCCGTTCGTTTAACCGTTCGTCGTTTTCTTTTTCGTCGGATTTATTCCGCGGTTTTCCGATCGCGATTTCAGATCCAATCTTCGTTCTAGTTTATCTTCTCGCTCGTTTATCGGAATCAGGTGATTCAAGCGCCTGGAGTTTCGTTTCGAAACCGCCGTTCCGACTAATCAACTTAAACAAGTTTTTGTTACGGTAAAATTTGACCTAGTTTCAACTTGCTAGAACCGAGTTGTTTTCTTCCGCCGTTTGTTTTCCGTTGCTTTGTTCGGTTCGTTCTTTCTTTGCAACCGGAGTTCTTAAGTTGAACTTTCTGGTTCGATCTCTTGTTCGAGTTTTACCTGTGCATTAGATGAGTATTTATTGTATGCTTGTTGTTTGTCTGCGATAGATTACCCGGAGTGCGCCGCCTGTTACTTCGAATCTCTAGGTCTCGCGGATCATCAACAAGGCAAGTAACACTTTGATCATACCTTTTCTTCAACCCAGTTTTATTGCATTAGATCAATCCTCACACATTGCATGATTAGGATCTAATTAAACTAAGGGATGGGAAGTATATGAGGTAGTACCTATTACCTGTATTATTATGAAACCTTTGGGAGTTACTTCTACGTTTGCTTATTATGCCATGCTATGCTAGTAGACGTGGATTGGGTGAGTGATATCCATGATAGATGTGAGTATTGTTAATTAATGGTTTATCTAAGGTGGCTACTTAAACACACATCTGGGTGGATTGAGGCACCTGGTTTCTATCAGGACTTGCCTGTTTTTCTTCGGACCGCCACCCAGGCTCAAAGGGATCATAAGATTATTCATGCTAGTAACTTCCGTGTGCAGCCACAAGCCATTATGGGCTCTGGCATAGTTGATTAAGACGTGCGAACTCTTACAGGGTAGACTAGCAGATGTAGGGGAAAGTAGGTGTACCGGTCTATCCCATCGTAAGGTGCTAGCGCTTCTGAAAGACTATGTCTCGGTCATCCGTTTCTCAAGCACCATGTAGTGCGAGAGTCCAAACGGAGGTGATCGAGTCTTGTGGGGAAAAGTGCGCAAACCTCTGCAGAGTGTAATAAACTAATCATGATTAGCCATGTCCCCGGTTATGGATAACTTGAGTATCTAGTACTTGAATATCGTGTGAATCTCATCATGTTACTTCTAATTAAGATTGTTGGGTTTTAATTGTTCACTTAATTGGGATCGGAATGCTGTCAACCATTCTTGATGTTCAACTACCATGATAGTTAAATAAATTTATTCCTTTGTAGTAGGGAAAAACTGGCTTTACGCAAAACTGTAACCATAGAGCTTTCGACCAGCCATACATGCATATAGTATAGCTCATTACTGTTCATTACCCTCTATGTGTTACCTTGCCAGCATATTCCATGTGCTGACCCGTTTTCCGGCTGCAACTTTCATGTTGCAGACTTTTCAGACGACGAGTAACGTGTTTTTAGGTCGTGGTTCTATACTCAGTGATGCCGTTGGAGTTGATGGACCCATTTATCTTCCAAGTCTTCCGCTGTTATCATTATTAGATGGCCTTAAGCCATATTTATTGTAATAAGTTCTCTTTGAGAGATCGATGTAATAAGTGTGTGATTGCCACTCTGCTATAAATCCTTCGAAGTACCGTGTGGTGTCAGCATTACTGATCCAGGGATGACACCGGAGCACAGAGACTTGATCCATTCGGGTCGGGTCGCTACAGAGATGGTATCAGAGCACACTCTGACTGTAGGACACGACCACTAAGTTAAAGCCATAGATCACTATTCTCTTCTCATTTTCTAACTCCTCATCTTTTCTACTCTTTTAGGATGACGAACGCGAAGATCAAGTACGCTCAACCGGATGAAGGCACACCTTTGGATTTCACTTGAAGGAAGTCACCAAGTACCTGAACATTGGACTACCAAGCTTCACCGGGACCTTCAACGCCACTCTGCCTGAAGAGGAGCGCTGGAAGATTCAAGCTCACGTTCCGGGAAGGACATTCGCACCAATCACGAAGCCCATAGATAGTGTTTTCAATGCACCAACCTGGAGTCTGGGAAAGAGCATGGCAGCTCATATCACCATAGGACGCATTGGAGAAGTTTACCAAGAAGACCTCAAAGACACTATCTACCAGATTTGCGGACGCCAAGATAAACAATGGGAGATAGTCAGCACCAAGAAGGACAGATCCATTGCAGCTTTCATCCAGGAGTTAAACCAGCACATTCGACGCCACGAGAACCAGATGTGCAATGATATGATAGAGTTGAAGAGTGCGAAGGCAAGAATCATCGAGCTAGAAGGAGAACTGAAGGCTACACGCAAGGACTACATGGACGAGATCGTAGCTCTAGCAAGGCACAATGGCGATCTTAAGCAGATGATTGAAGAACTCAAGGGGAAGTTAGCATCCAAGAAGGAAGACAAGTACGTCATCATCGACGACACCGATTCGGATCCAAGTGAACCCGACTTTGAAGACGAAGCTGGAGCAGATATCATGGAGTCTTCCACCGGTTCAAATTTCTAGATGACCGCCAAATATTAGTAGTATTTCCCCCCATGTATACATTATAGTTCGAGCACTTTTGCGATAGATCGAGACCGTTTGTATGCCCTTGTTTGAATTGAATGAAGTGATTTTGTCTGCATTTGCTCATGTGCATATGGGTAGTGTTTTCTCTTTAGACCCCCCTCTATTCTTAAATCTCGTCTTTTCTAAACCCTCAGATGCCTCCAAGACGTGACAATGGATTTCCACCGGAGCTCACTCAGTTGATCCAGCAGCAGAATCAATTGATGCAGTTGTTAGTCCAGAACCAGCAAAACAACAACAACAACAACAACAACAACCCACCACCACCACCACCTGTTGACCACTTAGCCCGTTTTCTTAGGCTGAATCCGCCGGTGTTTTCCAGTAGCACCGAGCCAATAGTAGCAGACGATTGGCTCCGCAAGATAGGAAGGGAGTTGACCACTGCAGGATGCACAGATGGTGAGAAGGTGAAGTTTGCCGCACATCAGCTTGACGGACCCGCGGCAGCATGGTGGGAGAATTTCACAGCCACTTACCCAATTGACACTATCACATGGGAGCAGTTTTAGCAAGCTTTCCGCACTGCCCATGTTTCAGCAGGAGCTATGGCCATGAAGAAGCGTGAGTTTCGCAACTTACGCCAAGGAGGAAGGACAGTTGGCCAGTACGTTGATGACTTTAGTAGCTTGTTGTAGTTGGTCTAAAGGGGGAAATAAAGGACTGTCCCGCTACTACTTCCTTGATTCCCGAGAAAGAAGGAAGACTGAAAAAGGCTTCCTCTTCAAACTGCTGAATGCCCTATTCCATCTATCTTTCCCTGAAAAAGCTTTTCGTATTAAGCACGGGAGTCGTAAGGAAAGACCTCTGCGTAGCTATCAGAACGAATGAATGAACGAAATAAACGAATTCCGGTGAAACCAAAGGAGTGGGAAATCTTTCTCCTGTTACACAAATCAAATGTTTCATTTCATCCGGGAAAAGCCACCTCTTTCTCCACAAACACAATCCACTTCAGCAGCGCCAGCGGCATCTCCAGAAGAACGAGGACCCTCTGCCTACAGGTAGAGATACCTGGGGTGGATTTTAAAGTGAAGAGCTGTCTGTTCTCTCGGACCATTACCCTTTCAAGCTTGGCATCCAATATATGGAGATAGCAGTGAATGAGGACAGGTTCAATCGGGCTTCCAAGCGATATTCCTCGCTGTTCAGTAAGTCAAGTTTCTGACAAGCTTTTTCCGGAGATCCGGGAGGTGAGAATATTAATAATCTAAAAAGGCCTTCCTTGGTTGTGTAGCTAATCCCCCTCCTTGGCTGCTGAATACGCGCGGCTATCCTGCTAATACTGGCAACCAAAGACATGAGGTTCTTCATACCAGCATAATCATTCTCCCAAGAGGAACTGCCGTCTAGTTGAGTTTGATCATTCTCTCTTTCTATCTCTCTTTCTTTCAAGAGCTGAATAAGGGCATATCCGCAAAGGAGAGAGAAATCGGACTTTCTTCTTTACCCCCCTCATTATTCAAGACGTGAATATAAAGTGTATTGTACTCCCTTAAGTTAGCACGTTATGCCCCAGATGACGTTGCTATGGATGCAGCTAAGCAGGAGAAGTTTCTGGAAGGACTAAATGATGAGTTGAGTATGCAGTTGATGGTAGCAAGTTTCAACAACTACCAGGAGTTGGTAGATTGTGCCATCATGATTGAAGGGAAGCAACAGCAGCTTGAGAACCGCAAGAGGAAGTATGGACAGGGGAAGTATAACTCTGGAGCCCAGCAGAAGCCCCATTTTACCCCTAAACCGGGAGTTCATTTTCAGCATACCCATGGAGGAGGTAGCTCGCACAACCATAATGGCTCCAAGAATGGTAATGGGAATGGAGGAAGCAACGGCCAGAACCGTACCATCCCATCAACCCCAACCAAGAGAGATCTGAGTCAAGTCACCTGTTTCAAGTGTTCCAAGACCGGACATTATGCCAATGAATGTCCTGAAGGCCAGAATGGAAATGGCAATGGAAGCTCTGGGAAGAAGCCGAACCCTTTCAACAGGGGACAGGTGAACCACGTTAATGTGGAGGAGGTTGAAGCTCAGCCCGATGCAGTAATAGGTAAGTTTTTGGTTAAGTCATTTACTACACTCGTTCTTTTCGATACTAGTGCATCGCATTCATACATATCAAGAGGATTTGTGGAAAAGTATAGCCTGCCCACTAGGGTTCTTAAAACACCTATGCTAGTAAGCTTGCCAGGAGCAGAGTACATGGCCAGTCAAGGATGTTTTCAAGTGCCATTAAGTATAGGAAGGCATGTTTTCCCAACGGATTTAATCATTCTAGAATCCCAAGGTCTGGATGTAATTCTCGGTATGGATTGGCTGTCGATGTATGGAGGAAACATCGATTGCGCCAGTAAGACAATTTTGCTCACAACGCCAGAAGGAAGAAGGATCAAGTATGTATCCCGACATGCGCCATATAGGACACAAGTAAATTCTTTATCAGGAGTTGTGCAGGAAGAAGTACCAGTGGTGAAGGATTACCCTGATGTATTTCCTGAGGAATTGCCAGGAATGCCACCTGATAGGGACATAGAGTCCTTAATTGAGCTTTTGCCAGGTACAGGCCCAATATCGAAGCGACCTTACCGGATGCCAGCAAAAGATTTGGTGGAAATTAAGAACCAGATTAAGGAGTTATTGGATAAAGGTTACATACGCCCAAGTTCTTCGCCTTGGGGATCACCCGTACTTCTAGTGGAGAAGAAGGACGGATCATTAAGGATGATGGTTGATTATCGAGGATTGAACGAAGTAACCATCAAGAACAAGTACCCACTACCAATGATCGATGATCTGTTTGATCATTTGCAAGGAGCTAAAGTGTTTTCCAAGATCGATTTGCGATCAGGGTACCATCAGTTGAAGATTCGAGAGCAGGACATACCTAAGACAGCATTCACCACAAGATATGGACTGTATGAGTATACCGTTATGTCATTTGGACTGACTAACGCACCTGCCTATTTTATGAACCTGATGAACAAGGTGTTTATGGAGTTTTTGGATAAGTTCGTCGTAGTGTTCATTGATGACATCCTGGTTTATTCAAAGAATGAAGAGGAGCATAAGGAACATTTGCGTTTGGTTTTGGAGAAACTAAGGGAACATCAGTTATATGCCAAATTCAGCAAATGTGAGTTTTGGTTAAAGGAAGTTGGATTTCTTGGACATGTTATATCCGGAGAAGGGATAGCAGTTGACCCCACAAAGGTTGAGACCGTAACCGAATGGGAAGCCCCAACGACAGTTGGAGAGATCCGGAGTTTTCTTGGACTCGCAGGATACTACCGGAGATTCATTGAGAACTTTTCAAAGATTGCAAAGCCTATGACTGAATTGTTGAAGAAGGATACTAAGTTCAAATGGACTGAGGAGTGTGAGGCTAGTTTCCAGGAATTGAAGAAACGCCTTGTTACCTCACCAATGTTGATTTTGCCAGATCAGACCAAGGATTATGAGGTGTATTGCGACGCTTCACGTCGAGGACTTGGAGCAGTGCTTATGCAGGAAGGTAGAGTTGTTTCGTATGCCTCACGACAACTGAAGCCTCATGAGTTGAATTATGCCATGCACGATTTGGAGTTAGCAGCCGTAGTGCATGCATTGAAGACGTGGAGACATTTCCTCATTGGAAATCATTGTGAGGTGTACACGGATCACAAGAGTTTGAAGTACATTTTCACGCAGAAGGAATTGAATCTCAGACAAAGGAGATGGTTGGAGCTCATCAAGGATTATGATATGAGATTGCATTACCATCCCGGAAGCTAATGTAGTAGCTGACGCATTGAGCCGTAAGAGCCATGTCAATATGTTAATGACGGAAGAAATACCTAAGGAGTTAGCAGAAAACCTTTGGGAGCTATGTTTAGAAGTAGTTCCAAGAGGCTATGTAGCAGCATTGGAGATTCAGTCAACATTGATGGATAAAATCAGAGAGGCTCAGAAATCTGACAAGGAGATTGCTTCTATAAAAGAGAAAATGAGCCAAGGAAAAGCAAAGGGATTTCGTGAGGATGAGCACGATACCCTATGGTTTGAGGACCGTGTTTATGTGCCAAATGACCCGAAGATCAGAAAGTTGATTCTACAAGAGGCACATGATTCACCCTATTCAATTCACCCAGGAATTACCAAGATGTATTTGGATTTGAAGGAAACATTTTGGTGGACCGGAATGAAGAAGGATATTGCAGCATATGTAGCAGTTTGTGATGTGTGTCATAGAGTAAAGGCAGAACATTAGAAGCCAGCCGGATTGTTACAACCATTGCCGATACCCAAATGGAAGTGGGATAAGATAGGCATGGATTTTATCACAGGACTACCCAGGACAAAGGCAGGCTACGACTCGATATGGGTAGTAGTTGATCGTTTGACGAAGGTAGCACATTTCATTCCAGTTAAGACCACTTACACCAGTGCTAAGTTGGCAAAGATATACATGACTAGGATCATTTGTTTACATGGAGTTCCGAGGAGTATCGTATCAGATAGAGGAACCGAATTTACCTCAAAGTTTTGGAATCAGTTGCATGAAACTTTGGGAACGAGGCTAGAGTTCAGCACAGCTTTTCATCCGCAGACAGATGGACAAACTAAGAGAGTCAATCAAATTTTGGAAGATATGCTGAGAGCTTGTGCACTAGATTATGGATCTAGTTGGGACGATAACTTGCCGTATGCGGAGTTTTCCTATAACAATAGTTATCAAACCAGTTTGAAGATGGCACCTTTCGAAGCTTTATACGGAAGGAGGTGCAGGACACCGTTGTCATGGGACGAATTTGGAGACCGTCAGTTCTTTGGACAAGATTTGATTAAGGAGTCTGAACGGAAAGTTAAGTTGATTCGCGATAGGCTCAAGGTAGCCCAGTCCAGGCAGAAGAGCTCTGCAGATTCTAAACGCAAGGAGACAGTTTACGAAACTGGAGACAGAGTTTATCTTCGAGTATCCCCACTTCGAGGAGTTAAGCGCTTTGGAGTTAAGGGAAAATTAGCACCGCGTTTCGTTGGACCGTATAAGATCTTGCAACGTATGGGAGAAGTCGCTTATAAGTTGGAATTACCAGAGGGACTGTCAGGAGTTCATGATGTATTCCATGTTTCTCAGCTGAAGAAATGTCACGCCGAGATGGCGGAGGTACCGCTAAGAGACACAGTGCCACTTGAAGCGATTCAGTTGAAGAATGACTTAACGTATGAGGAGAAACCAGTCAAGATTCTCGATTTTGCCAGCAGAGTTACTCGCAGTAAGGTTATCAAGTTTTGCAAAGTTCAGTGGAAGCACCACTCAGAGGATGAAGCCACCTGGGAGAGAGAAGAAGATTTGCTCAAGGACCACCCTCACCTATTTTCTAGCCAACCCGAATCTCGAGGGCGAGATTCATCTTAAGGGGGGTAGGTTTGTAACATCCCAAATTTTCAATTTGGAATGTTATACAGTAGATCATCATGCATATCATATTTTTCTTGCATTTTGGTCGATCCTAGAAATTTCACGCAACTCAAGGACCCTCGAAGAGAGTTGGAGATTTCGTCATTTTCATATTTGAGTTTACTCAAATTTTGAAAAGAGGATCATTTGATTTATTTATTTCATCTTCAATTATTTTTCCAATATCAAAATATGAGAGAGGGAAATAATATGACTTTTCCCAAATTTAGGAAAAATGAAGATTTAATAAATAAATCAAATTTTGGATTTTTCCGGTGTTTATTTGCATTTTATTTGGATTAGGGAAAAAGGCGTGTTTTCAAAAATTGCATCTAGGCCCCGAGTAAAGTTCTTTTTGTTCAACTCATTTTTAGGAGTCGGGGAAAATTTACTTTGGGATTTTTGGAGTTCGTTTAGATTTTCTTTTCTTTGTTTTTCTGCACGCGTAACTATTTAAAAAAAACTCGCAACGCCCCGCCTGGGCCAAGGCCCAGCCGGCCCAGCCGCCCCTCCTCCCCGCGCGCAGCCCCGCCACCGCCGCCGAGTCCTAGTCGGACTCAGCCACCGCCGCCGCCCTTGCTTGCCCCCTCCCCCAAGCCACCCTCCCCCCTTTAAATACCTAGCCACCCCCCTCTCCTCCCCACACCAGCCCCGTCGCCCCAAGCAGCAGCAGCCGCCGCCGCGCCGCCTGCCGCCGCCGCCCCGCGCCAGCCCCGTCGCTCGCCGCCTAGCCCCGCCGCCGGAGCCCCTCGCCGAGGTAGCCGCCGCGCCGCACCACCCCTCCCCTCGGTTCGGTTTTTTTTAGAATAACCGTTCCGGTTTCTTTTTGGTTTTTTTCCCGAAACCCTAGATCGGTTTTCGTTTTTCTTTTCGGTTTAGTTGTTTAGTGAGCGTTCGCCGGACCGTTCGTCTTAACAAACGTGATCACCGGTTATTCTCGGTTAACGAACGTCCGTTCGTTTAACCGTTCGTCGTTTTCTTTTTCGTCGGATTTATTCCGCGGTTTTCCAATCGCGATTTCAGATCCGATCTTCGTTCTAGTTTATCTTCTCGCTCGTTTATCGGAATCAGGTGATTCAAGCGCCTGGAGTTTCGTTTCGAAACCGCCGTTCCGACTAATCAACTTGAACAAGTTTTTGTTACGGTAAAATTTGACCTAGTTTCAACTTGCTAGAACCGAGTTGTTTTTTTCCGCCGTTTGTTTTCCGTTGCTTTGTTCGGTTCGTTCTTTCTTTACAACCGGAGTTCTTAAGTTGAACTTTCTGGTTCGATCTCTTGTTTGAGTTTTACCTGTGCATTAGATGAGTACTTATTGTATGCTTGTTGTTTGTCTGCGATAGATTACCCGGAGTGCGCCGCCTGTTACTTCGAATCTCTAGGTCTCGCAGATCATCAGCATGGCAAGTAACACTTTGATCATACCTTTTCTACAACCCAGTTTTATTGCATTAGATCAATCCTCACACATTGCATGATTAGGATCTAATTAAACTGAGGGATGGGAAGTAGATGAGGTAGTACCTATTACCTGTATTATTATGAAACCTTTGGGAGTTACTTCTACGTTTGCTTATTATGCCATGCTATGCTAGTAGACGTGGATTGGGTGAGTGATATCCATGACAGATGTGAGTATTGTTAATTAATGGTTTATCTAAGGTGGCTACTTAAACACACATCTGGGTGGATTGAGGCACCTGGTTTCTATCAGGACTTGCCTGTTTTTCTTCGGACCGCCACCCAGGCTCAAAGGGATCATAAGATTATTCATGCTAGTAACTTCCGTGTGCAGCCACAAGCCATTATGGGCTCTGGCATAGTTGATTAAGACGTGCGAACTCTTACAGGGTAGACTAGCAGATGTAGGGGAAAGTAGGTGTACCGGTCTATCCATCATAAGGTGCTAGCGCTTCTGAAAGACTATGTCTCAGTCATCCGTTTCTCAAACACCATGTAGTGCGAGAATCCAAACGGAGGCGATCGAGTCTTGTGGGGAAAAGTGCGCAAACCTCTGCAGAGTGTAATAAACTAATCATGATTAGCCGTGTCCCCGGTTATGGACAACTTGAGTATCTAGTACTTGAATATCGTGTGAATCTCATCATGTTACTTCTAATTAAGATTGTTGGGTTTTAATTGTTCACTTAATTGGGATCGGAATGCTGTCAGCCATTCTCGATGTTCAACTACCATGATAGTTAAATAAATTTATTCCTTTGTAGTTGGGAAAAATTGGCTTTACGCAAAACTGTAACCATAGAGCTTTCCACCAGCCATACATGCATATAGTCTAGCTCATTACTGTTCATTACCCTCTATGTGTTACCTTGCCAGCATATTCCATGTGCTGACCCGTTTTCGGGCTGCAACTTTCATGTTGCAGACTTTTCAGACGACGAGTAAGGTGTTTTTAGGTCATGGTTCTATACTCAGTGATGCCGTTGGAGTTGATGGACCCATTTATCTTCCAAGTCTTCCGCTGTTATCATTATTAGATGGCCTTAAGGCATATTTATTGTAATAAGTTCTCTTTGATACATCGATGTAATAAGTGTGTGATTGCCACTCTGCTATAAATCCTTCGAAGTACTGTGTGGTGTCAGCATTACTGATCCAGGGATGACACCGGAGCACAGAGACTTGATCCATTCGGGTCGGGTCGCTACAGGAGGCATGCGAGCGGAGTCCGGTGCGCAGGCTAACCGAGAGGCGTGCAAGTTGTCCTCCAATGTGTAGGCTTACCGAGAAGCATGCAAGCTATACGCTGCACAGGCTCACTGGGAAGCGAGCCCTTTGACTTCCATGGCCGCCCGCCTTCCTCTCCATTAATGGCGCCCAAGCCGCTGTTTAATACGGGTGGCCTTACTGTTCGGCTCCTATTCCCCTCCCTCCCACAGACTTCCACGAACGCCATGGCACAAAATGATCATCTACCGCTAGTCTTCATGTTTGGTGAAGTTGACTCCGAGCTGGAGGAGATAGAAAATAAGGAGGAATGGGGCTTCATGGACATGGCCCAGAACAAGCTAGCCGCGGCGGTTGTTGCCCCCACTCCCGTCCCAGCTCCCATCCCCGCGCCCACGCCAACAACCATCCCCGTAGCATTGACGGGCTGGTCGTCGAGCACTATCGCAGAGCTGGAAGCCGCAGGCGTCAGTGAGGTCTCTGCGGACCCGCGCGAGCTCGTGTACATGCCAGCTCCAGCGTCCGTGCCCGTGCGCGCCCCTCCACCCACCATGGCCCCGGCCCCTGTGCGTTTAGATGCAGCCGCCGCGCCCATGCCCCTGCCCGTGCGCGCCCTCCACCCACCGTGGCGCAGGTCCCCGTGCGTTTGGCAGCACCCGCCGTGCCCGTGCCTGTGCTCGCCCCCCTCAGCGGCATGGGATGCTGCCGTCGAACGCAACCTCTCAGCGGTGCCAGTTGCCGTCCTGCCGGGCCCTGCTCGTCGATCGTGCGACGACATGATGTTTGATTTAGAAGTGAAGAACCTTTTGTGCTTGCTTGAAGAATTCAACAACGGCGTCCCAGTGGACGACAACGACAATGACGGCGCAGCACCCCGCCTCCGTCGCCGCCGGAAATAGTTTTTTTTTGGGGTTTTAATACTGTATCTCGAATTCTTGATCATATGAATATAAATTCGCAGTGTGACTTGCGTTTTTATCTCTTAATGTATAGACTTATCAAACGATTTTCTTTTGAAAAATACGTCAATGGTATTTAAATATAAAACACTCATCGCAAACGTTTTAGTTAGAACACCCGTATGCAAACTGACAGCTTCCCCAGGAATCCAAGGCAAAATGTGCCGAGCGGGATTTCTGCAGCTCTTGATCGCAAACGTTTTAGATAGAACACACGTATGCAAAGTGAGAGCTATGGTCTTCCCTTGCAGTGTAGGATTTGTGCATCCCTTCAACGCAAACGGTTGTTTTACATGACCCGTGTGCAACCATGTAGAAACAATTGGGTCAGATTTGCATCTGTCATTTTGGGTATGTTGCCATTTGTCAAACTGGAAAGATTGACATTTGTTTATCTAGTAACATTGCCATTTGTCAACCTTGTAACACTGTGATTTATCAAAATATGCAGCTAAAAATCACTAGCACTATCCAATTTTTGCAACTAAAATCGCTAGCACTGTTCATATGGACACCACTAGCAGGCATGAGTTGATGGACGCATATGCAAATGTACCATTAATTACATAAAACAAGTCATCAACCCACAATGAAAACGAGGATACACGTCGGATTATAGATCATTTCCAACAAAATATTCTAGTAAAGTAAACTTTTTCTCACACAACAAATAAACAAAGCGATGAAATGGACTTCAGCTCAACCACTCGTCGGCGGAAACGCTTGCTTTGAACCAGAAGTTATTCTCTGGGAAGGGCCAGCTACTGTCAATCTCGAGACCAACGCAGGATTGATCATCCAGGCTGAAGTGGCCTATGTCAGGACCCATATTGGGATGGTAGGGAAGCATAGCAATGTCCGAGGTATAGATACAGTTGCTTCTCATAAATGGTAGTAACGTTGTGTCAACAGCAGTTGGATTTGATGGACGGTTTTGCCCAAGGAAGAGCGAGTTTCCTCCAAGACTTACAATACTGAACCAGGGATAAGGTGTTGGCATTAGTACAGTAGTATCCATCCCGAATACCCTGCAATGGATGTTGGAATAGGTCTGGTGAGTGCGACCATGCGAGACAATACCTGCTTCCTTAGTAACATCAGCAGTGCCCTGTATACAGACAAGAAGAGGTCATCCATTGGAATAAGTTGCCAGGCGCCACTAAGTATATGGGTCCTGCTCGTCCTCATGCTCGTGATCAACAACATCGTCATCTCCCCCTAGGTTATAATTTTTTTCAAGTATAGGTGGTGGAATGTTCACAGTACCTTGGAAACACAAGAAGGTTAATTAATTAGTAAAGGGAAACTAGCTAGCCCGCATGCATGTGGATGAAACAATTATAATTACGTTGGAAGACAAATGTACCAAAAGCATAAGAATTCCATGCAAAAACAGTGCCACGAGCGGTGGCAGCAAACACAAGACCCTCGTATTGAATTGCATCACAGTACTCATCCGTGTATAGAAATTGATTTTTGAGCAATATCCATCGAGGCCTGGAAGTAAGGACGGCAACAAGCTTATCGAAGAAAGCAACAACCTCATAGTTCATGTAATCCCAAGAGCGGTTGGGAACTCGACAAATTGCTATCTTCCATAGACGACAGTCACCATGATCGTATTTGAACTCACGTAGAATACCGGTGTACTCATCCTCTGGGCAGTCTGAGATTTTTGGAAGTGGAACCCGGTGACAAGTGTGCACATTCACAAGTTCCCACTCGCAGTTGTACCCAATATAAATAACCCATTCTCCATTTGCGCCTGCCCAAGCCTTGCCCTCAAGCGATGGCATCTTAACATCATACATATCATTATCAAGCGGCATCAACTTGCACAAGGTAAGGCTTCCCTCGTCCCCGCGCCAGTCAGCAGGGTCACGGCGAAGAAGATAGGGGAGATCAAATCGCTCCTAGACCCTTGGGTTCCTTGTAATGATGTTATTAGTTGAGTCGAGAATGGTCTTGAACGAACCTGCCATGCTAACCGAGGTGATGATGTCGCACCGATCAATGCATTCCTCCACCACGTTATCTTTCTGATCGGGGAAAGAATAACGGGGTCGTTTCCGGCCTGTTCCCTCCATGGAGAGGATGATCGAACAATGGCAGAAGGAAGGGCGAAGGCAAATGAAGGGAGGAAGAGCGTGCGGCAGCAGTTCCAAATCGAGAGGAAAAGGCGAAGAGGCGGTGGACTATTGCCACGGTACAAGAAGAGGCTAGTGGGGAGCGAACGGTTGCCATAGAGGTACACACACTGACGACAAGGCTGAGCGAACCGCATGCTGTATATCGCACAAACCTTGATCTGGCTGATTGTTTCTTTTGTGTTGCCTAATCACAAATAGTTCATCCGACTGAACCGTATGCTGTACATTGCACACACCTTCATCTGGCTGACCGTTTCTTTTGTGTTTCCTAATCACAAACAGTTCATCCGAGTGAACCTTATGTTTTACATCGCACACACCTTCATCTGGCTGCCCATTTCTTTTGTGTTGCCTAATCACAAACAGTTCATCCGAGTGAACCGTATGCTGTACATCACACATACCTTCATCTGGCTGCCCTTTTCTTTTGTGTTGCCAAATCACAAACAGTTCATCCGAGTGAACCGTATGATGTGTATCGCACACACCTTCATCTAGCTACCTGTTTCTATAACATCCCTAGCTTCTGGTGTTGCCTAGTGTTTGCATCTTGCTTGCATCATGTTTAAATTTCTGAAACTTGAGTTGAGGATTGTTGAAACCTCAGAAATCTGATTAAAAGAAGGGCAATCACCTTTTAAATTGCAATCAGTGAATCCAAAATGCCCTAGAAATATTTCTGACAATTTTGGCAAGAGTTATAAATCAAACCAAAATTTCGGAACATTTCTAAGGGATTATTTGGGCTCTGATTTAAAATCAATACTATATTTGAATTTGGGGATATGCTCATATTATGTAAAGTTTATATCTCCAAATAATCCGAAACATTTTATGTGCATTTGGATTTTCCCATTGTGCAATATAAAAATATTCAGAGGAATGTTGCCAATGTTTTCAATTTGTTTGGAGTTTAAAATAGTGGCAAAATAAATTAATAAAAGAAAAACAGAACAGATATAAAAGAGAGCAGAGAAAACCTACCTGGCACTTTTGGCCCAGCTCCTGTGTGGCCCAACAAGCCCATGCCACCAGGGGCTCCTCCTATCGTCTTCCTCCCCTCGCCCCAAAGCTGCTGCTGTCGCCGCGAGAGAGCGCCCGCGCAGGCCGCAGGCTCCAGCTCCTGCTTGCCACCTCCTGCCTCTCCCTCGCGCCTGGAGACGCCCAAAGGCCCCTGACCTCTCTCTCCCTCGCCCGCAACCTCTCACTCCCCCCTGCTCTCTCCCTCGCCGATCCCCCACCTCACCGAGCGCAGCTGACGCTGCCGTTCACCGTAGCTGCAGCCACCGCCTTCCCCTCGCTTCTCTGACCGGCCCAGAGGCACCGCCTCGACGCCCTCTTCCTCATCGCCGAGTCACATGATGGCGGGAGCCCCGACGCGTCGTCCTCGACCCCTTCTTCCTCCTACGGCCGTGGAGATGGCCGGCGACCCCACGCCGTGCCCAGCCCTCCCCGAACTCGCCGAGACCTTCACTACAACCTCTGTGAGCCCACGCCTTGATTCCCCCCCCCCTCAATTTCCTCGTTTACATGTCGTAGCACCGCCCAGCGAGTACCCGAGGCCGCCGTCCGCCATTGCCGATGAGCTCGATGCTCTCGAGCTTTTCCACTTGAACGTGTTGCACCATCGTGCTCCTGGAGCACCGCAGTTGCTGCTCCGCTGCTCGTTTTGCTCGCTCGCTTGCTCTAACCCCGCGCCCGCATCACCACCGCACTCCGGCCGCCGCCCGGCTCATCGCTGCCGCCATTACAAGCCACCCCAGCGCACCACGCGGCCACCACCTCTTGCGCCGCACCTCCAGCTCTCCGTGGCCGCAAACCGCGCATGAAATGGTGCTCTATAGCGCCGTCCCGAGCAACGCCGGTGAGCCACCACCGCGGGATCTGGTTGTCGACGGCTAACCGCCGTTCTGGATGATGTGGCACTTAATTAGGAGCTAATCTCCCGGTTAACTAAAGCTGGTGCCACTGACAGATGGGCCCCACAACCTAATTAACCCCGAGTTTAATTTCCTGTTTAGTTTAGACTAACCCAGCGGGACCCACGCGTCAGAGTTGACTTGCTGATGTGTCTGTTGACCGGACCCCACCTGTTAGCGAGCTAAACAGCCCTGTCTCGCTGACGTGTGGACCCCACACGTCAGGTTTGACCCTGGTCAGCGCTGTTGACTTGCTGACGTAGGCATGACGCAGTGCTGACGCAATAAGTCATTTCTAGATTAAAATAATTCAGAAAATGCCTAAAACTTCTAAAACTCATAGAAATTCAACCGTAACTCCAAATGAAATAATTTATATATGAAAAATTATCAGAAAAATTCAAGGAATCCATCTGTACCATTTTCATGCATGTTTGAGAAAGTTAACCTCACTGTTTAGGATGAAACATGATTAGGGAAAATTCCATAATAGGTTTGGAGTAGGAATTTGATATAGTTTTGAATTCCACTTCAATGAAAATGACTTTCTGTTGCATTAGCCCAAAACACATTCATACTGCCATGTCATAGCATGCATCATATTGTTGCACATCGTCATGTGTTGATTGTGTTCTTTCTCAGTTGCCGGTGTTTGTCCCCCCCCCTTAGTAGACGTTGATCCAGCGATGAATTCGATGACACCGATGAAGAGCTATACTATCTTCAGAAGTGCCAGGCAAGCAAAAACCCCTTGTTCATTCCGATACAACCCTACTCTCTTGCTCCTTCTCTCTTTTACTGCATTAGGACAACAATGATTCAACTGTTACAAGTTGCGGTAGTTGAACCCCTTTCCTCTGCATGACCTGTCATTGCCATAGTAAATAGATGAAACCCACTAATATGAGTAGGAGTTGTTTGAGCCCTAATGTGCCTACTCATTCATGCTTGTTTGTCATGCCTGCTATTGCATAGAGTTGTGTCAGGTCTGGTTCATCGGGGATGAACCGGAGGTATGTAAACATGTCCTACAGTGTGTGAGCTAAGTGTGTGAGCACGATTTGGTAAAGGTAGCGGTGAGAGGCCATGTAGGAGTACATGGTGGGTTGTCTCATTGCAGTCGTCCTCAGGAATTGAGTTCTATGTCTGTGATCCATGAACAGCTACTACCACTAATTGGGATCCTTAATTGACCCTCTCGGCTTCTTAATCACCCTAGTACTCTGTCCAGGAGTTGCAACTAGTTTCTGGTGTTTGTAGGTTATGTGTTGGCGGCCGTGCGTAGCGCTGACCCTAGGGGTGGGCTATGTTGTGGTAGATACACCGTGGCATGGTGTACCGGGCGCCCGTTTGGTGTCTCGGGAACCCTGTTCACATCGTTCGGGGCCGTATGTGGAAACCTCGGCCGGACTCCCTGCGGATGGAACCTGGATAGGCGATAAACCTGGACTAGAGACTTAAGTGTTTAGGTAGGCCGTGGCCGACACCCTCGCCAGGCTTCCGCTTGAAGGTTGCCGAGATACATGACGTGTATTTGGTGGTAAGTGGTGGGAGCGTGTGTGAAGAAGTACACCCCTGCAGGGTTATCATTATCTATTCGAATAGCCGGATTCCTCGGATATGGAAACTTGGACCCCTTACATAGTTCATAGACAAGTGAAAGTGGATACCCTAAAACTCGCAAGATAAGCGTGCGTGCTATGGATGGCCTTCTCGTAGGGAAACGAGAGCGGATCCATAGTGGTGTATTGAATGGTGAATATGTGGACTCATGTGCGCCACCCCAAAAGAGTTGCTTGCAGTCGTAGTTCAGGTTAGCCACCGAGTCAAAGCTGGCTTGCTGCAGTTAAACTCCACCACCCCCTTTGTTGATACCGATGCATGTGTAGCTAGTTCTGATGTAAGTCTTGTTGAGTACTTTTGTACTCACGTTTGCTTAATTTATGTTTTGCAAAGAGATTCCAGTCTCGCTAGTAGTTTCGCGTGGACTTCGACGTTAGCTTGATACCTCAGCTACGATCTTGTGCCCTCGGCAGGATCTAGTAGATAGTCAGGCTTCTTAGCCTTTTTCATTTGTACATGTCTGTACTCAGACATGTTAAGCTTCTGCTTGTGCCTTGATTTGTATGCTATGTTTGTTGGGTCATGAGACCCATGTTTGTAATTTCTCGCTCCTCGGAGCCTAGTGAATAGATACTTGAGTTGTAGAGTTATGTTGTGATGCCATGTTGTATTTACACATATCGAGCATATTGTGTGTATGATTGAAATGCTTGGCATGTGTGGGATCCGACAATCTAGTTGTTTATCCTTGGCAGTCTCTCTTATGGGGAAATGTAGTCTAGTGCTTCCATGAGCCATAGTAGTCCGCTACAGCCTGGTTCACCAGAGTCCTGTTAGCCCAGCACTACTGCTCAGGACACTTGACTGGCCGGCATGTGTTTCACTTCGTTCCTGTGTTTGTCCCTTTGGGGAAATGTCACGCGGTGACATCCGGAGTCCTGCCTAGCCTGCTACAGCCCGGGTTCCCGGAGTCCTGTTAGCCCAGTGCTACAGCCCGGATTCACACGCTGCTGACCGACACGCTCGATGTGAATCATGTATGCCTGTCCCCATAGGTTAGTGCCGCTTTGGGTTCACGACTAGCCATGTCGGCCCGGGTTCTCTGTCATATGGATGCTAGCGACACTATCATATACGTGAGCGAAAAGGCGCAAACGGTCCCGGGCCATGGTAAGGCGACACCCGTGGGATACCGTGCGTGAGGCTGCAAAGTGATATGAGGTGTTACCGGCTAGATCGATGTGACTTAGAATCGGGGTCCTGACAGCGTTGGTATCAGAGCCTGACTGCCTGTAGGATTAGCAAGCCAAACTGGTCTAAGTTGTGTCTAGAAATGCTTTAGTTATGTAGGGGAATTGATTGTGGAAGGGAACATAAGGCTCTTTTTACTCCTTACCTTATGTCCTTCTGATCTGAGTCAACCTCTTCTTTTCTACGGGGTTAAGAACTAGGCCTTCTCATCTATCTATCAGGATGGCGTGTTACTAAACCGTCGTTGCCTAGGAATGTTGGGTTTAAGCCTCAGTTCCGTTCCTATTACTTCCGTATGTTGATAGTTGATCTCAGAACCTTGATATTGTGTCGTTGAGTGGTTATGCCACCATTTTGCGGGATGTCTCAAATATTTTTGAGCATTTACAACCGTTATGCTGTCCGAGTCATCCCAGGTTTCTAGTTAGTCTGATGCATTTGCAAATCCTTCTTCCTATCCCGATGTCCCTTTGGGCCAGTTCAACCACACTAATCGATGAGTTGAGGTAATCTATTGCCTCAACATATATGTTGGAACTATTTTTATGACCCTAGGTGTCTTATGAAACCATCCTGTAATCTGTCCATGTTTTGTGTTCCCAGTGTGATGAGTCTGGCCACCATTCTCGAAAGCATCCCATGATGCCACTTAGTAGTAGGCATTCTACTCCTGGGTTTTGAACCCGAGATTCACTCTAATTACCTCGTGTTGATAGTGTTGCTAGTTCCTTTAGGACATTAGTAACCTTTGCATTAGTCCTCGAGGTCCGTGGTATTTCCTTCTTCCAAATACTGTGAACCACTTATGGCAGAAGTTTGTTGGATCAAAAGATCACAACAGGAGGGCTCTCGATGAGTTCCCCATTCTATATTGTGACTCTGTCAATCCTACCTCTCCGCATGGGTTATCCGGAAGAAATATGTTGAACTCATTCGACATGCTAATCTATGCATCCACAACTCAGAAAATTATATGTTCCTTTGAGTTGTTCCTCTTTAGTTGTTTTCTGACCCTCGTCTATCAATTGATAGTCAGGAGTAGTTTTGCATTCGTGTTATCGATGCTTATTATTCTTGTGGTCTATCAAGCAATTCTATTCTGGAATGACTAGGAGAAACAAACTCCAGCACCTCATCCATTTCTAGGATTGGGTCAAAGCAGTTGTATTCCGCAGATCAAATGCAATCAAGCTTTTGTTCTATTCTACCCTGAAGTATTACCCACTTTATGTCAGGAACGTCATGAGAATTGCACCTTCTCCTATGAATTTTTGACGCAGTGATAATTCTTGCCATATTGTTCTTTCCTCGGTTCCCGTGTTATTGTAACCGGAATGCCGACAAGTGAGTCGTGATGTGTGAAACCAATACTCCTAGCAACTCCGTTGCTTGGTAGTTAATGGACAATATTCTCATTCTTATCGTGTTGGTTATTGAATCATCATTCTAAGATAGATTGTGCTACCTAGTCCTTATTTCCTGGTGCACTCTTCGATCAACGAGTTAGGATTTTGCCAAACCCTTGCTCTATCGATCATATCGTCTTGCCCTGAAAAGCAAGATTGATCTCGAGCTTAGTATCATATCAGTGGTTCGTGATGTTCCGATTATCTTCTCGGAAGTATTACCTGGTTGTCACCTGACCGCTATGTTGAGTTCGTGATCATGTTGGTTTTCCTCCAACCACCCATTCTCCAAGAATTTGTGTTGGATACCCCTGAGCTAGTTGGTTAAGCTTAACAACAACTTGGAGAGTTGGAAGATAAAAGCTGGATATCTTTGTGTTTGTGCGTGTGTTGAAGAAAGATGATATCTTCACCAATTGGTCCTCGTGATCAGTTGTTGGGTCTATTGTCTTGTCAAAACTTTGACTTGAGTATGGGCTATCGTCAAGAAAAATCAGAACCAACGATGTTGGTAATGCTGTCTTACTCGTGGTTGATCCCTCGAGAATACACCATTACATATTTGGTCTGACCAATGCTATCACCGTGTTCACATGATGGTGGAAGTCCAGTGATATGGGAATTTCGATGAGTTGCTGTTGAGCCATCAGCAGCATTTTGTCTCCTCCATGATTCATGTTGAACATTACACTAGTATTGGAAACTTTGTAAGCATTGCCTTCATGTTCCGCTCATGAGGTATACGTTTGGATGAAAGGAGTGACTTCCTCTAATTCATGTGCATTTGATGAAAGTTGCCGCCGTGAATTCGAGAAAGCTTGTTTTTGCTTCCTTCGGAACCATCCCAAGTCAGTCATGCATATGTGCTAAGTATTCTATGGTTTGAAGACTTGCAACCTTCAGCCCATATGTATCCCTAGCACACCAAGCCACTGATTGATTTGTTCAAGGAGAAGGAGTTCCTTCATAACAACTAGTCATGACTTATTTCAGGACTTCGTTATCCTCAATGATGGTTCCCACCTGAACTCGATAGTGTTTTACTATAAGACTACTACATGGTCATGCTCGTCTTGGATAGCGTGTTCACAGGTTTGTAGCAGAACCAGCTCATGTTTTGGAGCTAGCTATCGTAGTTCATTCCCCGAGAATCTCGCAATGTCATGTCATCAAATTGTGTTGCAAACCTTCATTTTCCTTTCTAGACTCGATGAGTCTGGAATATCCTGACACCAACCAGATCTGAATCTCAGGCAGATATGATGGTTGGAGCATTTTCCAAGAACTATAATATTGGTCTCTCTGTAACCCGGTAAAGTGGATGTCGTGGCCAACACACCCAGCCGGAAGACCTATTATTGCAGTATCGTGATTGAGTAAGATGGCCACATCCCCATAAGGATTACGTAGGATTTACTCCAGTAGTTATTCCTTATGGATTCCTGAGCTTCCGGAGTCTGACCTGCTACTTGATGTTCTAGATACCAAACCATTTCAATGAATGGGTTAGGCTAGCACATCAAGGAGAACATTAGAAGCATTGCGCTAAATGTCTCTCGGTCGATCATCCAGATTCTTATCCCTTGGCCTCGCTAAGGTGAAATCTGAGAAAGTGTTATCTTTCTTTGCATCTGCATCTTCCACCATTATTCATCATGGTAGCATGTTGTGTTGCCAGGATCCTTGACACGGATATTGGTAAAACCTTGATTAATACGGAAATGCTCAAGTTCTTGAGAGCACGCGTAAGCACTAGGTTTTATCGTTGACGTTAACTGGGATTTTCTTCCAGTTTCTCCGATTATGCCATAACCTTTCAAACAGTGGAATCTCTCTATTGTTGCGTTTCTCCCTAGTTACTAGAACCATTCCCAACATTTGCATTTTGTTCCCAGCTTGCACCTTAGTAGTTGTTGTTCAGGATCATCTTCAAAGTGGACATACCATGGGTCCCATCCATTTCCAATGATAAGCAAAATCATCCATTGCGTTGTCTTCAACAAGGTAGTCCACATCATCCATTCTAGTCTCGGTATGCCGTCCCTACTTACTCCGCCAAACGGTTGCTCGAGATTTTCCCTAGGCTGGTATAGAGAATTTTAT
Organism: Triticum urartu; assembly: GCF_056163025.1. Classification (NCBI taxonomy): domain Eukaryota; kingdom Viridiplantae; phylum Streptophyta; class Magnoliopsida; order Poales; family Poaceae; genus Triticum; species Triticum urartu. Next base: position 317,952,659 of record NC_141875.1, on the reverse strand, counting down.
TGATCTATGGATCAAAAGTAATTCTTTTTGCCGCTTAAGGGATGATTCTACGGGTCACCCTGCTCCAAGATGTCTCGTTGTGGTATCATGGCAACCCAACTCCCCGCTATGTTGACACCGTTCACCACCCCCCCCTTAGGTGTGGGAAATTCTGCTATTTATTTAAACCTTGACATATGCTCATTTCCATCTTTCTTGATGTGTGTATCGTGTCTCATCTCGACAGATGTCGCTATGTCTCATTCTGTGAATTGATCGTCGGTAGCTCGATCTTCGAGAAGATCGATTCTTTGAGAGTTCCTTTTCTTCCCGTTATCGTGTTGGATGGAGTTCTCAGAGCAAGACATCGAGACAAAGATGGTGATCTGTGTTGGACTGCGTATGAAGTGCACCCTGGCTCGTGAAGATTGTGTTGGACTGCGTATTCCCTTCATCTTACCTCACGACTTGAATCTCGGGACGAGATTCTTGTTTAGTAGGGGTGAGCTATCACATCCCTAGCTTCTGGTGTTGCCTAGTGTTTGCATCTTGCTTGCATCATGTTTAAATTTCTGAAACTTGAGTTGAGGTTTGTTGAAACCTCAGAAATCTGATTAAAAGAAGCGCAATCACCTTTTAAAGTGCAATCAGTGAATCCAAAATGCCCTAGAAATATTTCTGACAATTTTGGCAAGAGTTATAAATCAAACCAAAATTTTGGAACATTTCTAAGGGATTATTTGGGCTTTGATTTTAAATCAATACTATATTTGAATTTGGAGATATGCTCATATTATGTAAAGTTTATATCTCCAAATAATCTGAAACATTTTATGTGCATTTGGATTTTCCCATTGTGCAATATAAAAATATTCAGAGGAATGTTGCCACTGTTTTCAATTTGTTTGGAGTTTAAAACAGTGGCAAAATAAATTAATAAAAGAAAAACAGAACAGATATAAAACAAAGTAGAGAAAACCTACCTGATACTTTTGGCCCAGCTCATGTGTGGCCCAACAAGCCCAGCCCACCAGGGGCTCCTCCTATCGTCTTCCTCCCCTCGCCCCAAAGCTGCTGCTGTCGCCGCGAGAGAGCGCCCGCACAGGCCGCAGGCTCCAGCTCCTGCTTGCCACCTCCTGCCTCTCCCTCGCGCCTGGAGACGCCCAGAGGCCCCTGACCTCTCTCTCCCTCGCCCGCAACCTCTCACTCCCCCCCGCTCTCTCCCTCGCCGATCCCCCACCTCACCGAGCGCAGTCGATGCTGCCGTTCACCGTAGCTGCAGCCACCGCCTTCCCCTTGCTTCTCTGACCGGCCTAGAGGCTCCGCCTCGACGCCCTCTTCCTCATTGCCGAGTCACTTGATGCCGGGAGCCCCGACGCGTCGTCCTCGACCCCTTCTTCCTCCTACGGCCGTGGAGATGGCCGGCGACCCGACGCCGTTCCCAGCCCTCCCCGAACTCGCCGAGACCTTCACTGCAACCTCTGTGAGCCCATGCCTTGATTCCCCCCCTCAATTTCCTCGTTTACATGCCGTAGCACCGCCCAGCAAGTACCCGAGGCCGTCGTCCGCCATTGCCGACGAGCTCGATGCTCTCGAGCTTTTCCACTCGAACGTGTTGCACCATCGTGCTCGTGGAGCACCGCAGTTGCTGCTCCGCTGCTCGTTTTGCTCGCCCGCTTACTCTAACCCCGCGCCCACATCACCACCGCACTCCGGCCGCCGGCCGTCTCATCGCCGCCGCCATTACAAGCCACCCCCGCGCACCACGCGGCCACCACCTCTTGTGCCGCACCTCCAGCTCTCCGTAGCCACAAACCGCACACGAAATGGTGCTCTGTAGCACCGTCCCGAGCAACGCCGGTGAGCCACCGCCGCGGGATCTGGTTGTCGATGGCTAACCGTCGTTCTGGATGACGTGGCACTTAATTAGGAGCTAATCTCCCGGTTAACTAAAGCTGGTGCCACTGACAGATGGGCCCCACAACCTAATTAACCCCGAGTTTAATTTCTTGTTTAGTTTAGACTAACCCAGCGGGACCCACGCGTCAGAGTTGACTTGCTGACGTGTCTGTTGACCGGACCCCACCTATCAGCGAGCTAAACAGCCCTGTCTCACTGACGTGTGGACCCCACGCGTCAGGTTTGACCCTGGTCAGCGCTGTTGACTTGCTGACGTAGGCATGACGCAGTGCTGACGCAGTAAGTCATTTCTAGATTAAAATAATTCAGAAAATTTCAAAAAATGCCTAAAACTTCTAAAAATCATAGAAATTCAACCGTAACTCCAAATGAAATATTTTATATATGAAAAATTATTAGAGAAATTCAAGGAATCCATCTGTACCATTTTCATGCATGTTTGAGCAAGTTAACCTCACTGTTTAGGATGAAACATGATTAGGGAAAATTCCCTAATAGGTTTGGAGTAGGAATTTGATATAGTTTTGAATTCCACTTCAATTAAAATGACTTTCTGTTGCATTAGCCCAAAACACATTCATATTGCCATGTCATAGCATGCATCATATTGTTGCATATCGTCATGTGTTGATTGTGTTCTTTCTCAGTTGCCGGTGTTTGTCCCCCCCTTAGTAGACGTTGATCCAGCGATGAATTCGATGACACCGATGAAGAGCTATACTATCTTCAAAAGTGCCAGGCAAGCAAAAACCCCTTGTTCATTCCGATACAACCCTACTCTCTCGCTCCTGCTCTCTTTTACTGCATTAGGACAACAACGATTCAACTGTTACATGTTGCGGTAGTTGAAACCCTTTCCTCTGCTTGACTTGTCATTGCCACAGTAAATAGATGAAACCCACTAGCATGAGTAGGAGTTGTTTGAGCCCTAATGTGCCTACTCATTCATGCTTGTTTGTCATGCCTGCTATTGCATAGAGTCGTGTCAGGTCTGGTTCATCGGGGATGAACCGGAGGTGTGTAAACATGTCCTACAGTGTGTGATCTAAGTGTGTGAACACGATTTGGTAAAGGTAGCGGTGAGAGGTCATGTAGGAGTACATGGTGGGTTGTCTCATTGCAGCCGTCCTCAGGAACTGAGTTCTGTGTCTGTGATCCATGAACAACTACTACCACTCATTGGGATCCTTAATTGACCCTCTCGGCTTCTTAATCACCCTAGTACTCTATCCAGGAGTTGCAACTAGTTTCTGGTGTTTGTAGGTTATGTGTTGGCGGCCGTGCGTAGCACTGACCCTAGGGGTGGGCTATGTCCACCGAAATTTGTGGGCAAACCCTAGCCCTCTTCCTCCTTGCGCCGCCGGACATGTCCATCCCGCGCCGGACCTGTCCATCCGCCACCGAGCCGCCACCCAGCAAATCGCGCGCACCCACGTTGCCTCTCACGCGCCCGGCCGCCGCAGGCCCTGTGAGCCCATCGCGGGCCCGCCGAGCCCGTTCGCCGCCCGTGCTCGCCCGTCGTCGGACCTTGACCCTGCCGCCTCACCTCGCCGGAGGAGCGCCGGACCTCGACACCGCCGCCCTGCGCCTGCCTCCGTTACCGCGCCTCGCCTCCTCCCGCACGGGACCACCGTCGCCACGGGCTTCCCCGTGCCACCTCGAGCCTCGCCGTCAGATCCGCCGCCGCCAGAGCCCGTGACCTCCGCCACCGGCCGGTCCCCGCCTCTTCGCCGCGCACGGAGTTTGCCGCCACCAGATCCGGGCGCCCCATCGCTGGTTCCGCCGTCCCCGGGCTCCTCCGCGCTCGTCGGCGACGTGCCGGGTAGCGCTGCCCTGCTCGTCACCTCACGCCACTGCCGTCGTGGGCTGTGCCGGCCTGCTGGGCCTCGCCCCGGCCCAGGCCACCTCGTCTCGTCAGCCCAGCCAATGATCCCGCCCATCGGGCCCGTGGTGAGCAGCCTCTCCTAACCTCCGCCCATGCGTCTGGTAGTTAAATCATGCTCACCCTGTTTTTTTCTGAATACGACTAAGTCCTAGTAAAGTCATATCATGTTGCATATTTGTGATGCTTGTAACTTCATGCATGGTGCTCTGATTTGGGTGTATGATATGTCGAATTGTTCATCTCTGAGTGCTCTACATGCTAGTGTAATTTGCATGCATGTTACTCTCCATCTTGATGCCTTAATCATCGTTGCAAAAGTGCTAAATGTTATAACCTGCAGAAGATTGTTGTAACTTGCCGATTTGTCTTTTTCATAGCATTTTGTGTGTTTATCTTTTGAGTATCATGTCAACATGTTTTAGGAGCACCTTCATGCCATCTTTCAGTGGTGCAATCCATGTATTTTTATGTGCCTTGTGGTGACTAGCACAAGCTTGTGAAGTGTGCTACTTGATGTTGCTGATTTCTAAGACTTGGTAATTTTTGCTAAGTGTGTAACTGTTACATTGTGTTACCATGTTAATTTGTAGGTACCACCAATTCCATGCATAATCTGGAGATGCCTAGTTGGCATGTTTTGATATCCGTGTTATGCTCTATCATGCCATGCCTTTTAATGCCTCATATATGTCCTGTAGCATATGTTTTCATTGCCATGAACATGCCTAAATGATGTTCTAGTTTTCTGTTAACTGCATGATGCCATGTCGTGCGCTTGTTATTAATTAAACTATGCCTTTTTTGGAGATGCTCCAATTACATGAATAGAAGTATGCAATGCGTACTTTGTCCACATGCCAATTTTGTTAATTTTGGACTTCATATGACCTCTTATGCGGAGCATCCTATGGAAATCACCATATCAAGAGTCCGTTTGGCGAGTGACACGTGCGACATATACATAACATACCCAAAGGTGAGTCATCTCCTTTACACATGCTCACTTGACCCCTTCGAGGATGGTATACTACTTGACACTCCACTCATGTGCATGCATAGGTATTGTCGGAACACTACGGACGACGAGGAGGAGTGCAAGCGCCAAGGAACAACTACACCATCTGCGAGGGAAGCCTGGAAGCGACGACAGAAGAAGACGGAGCTGCTGACGCTACAACGGCAGGACATCCGGGCCAAGGGCCGGACATCTGGCGCCTGTGCAGCCCCCCAGGAGCTGCACCAACAGAAGGCCAAGAGCTTCAGCGGCCGGACATCCGGCGCCTTAGCAACGCCCGGACATCCGGCGACCAACCCCGGAAATCCGGCGACGCCATTCCAGAGAAGGACAGATTCGGCCCCCGCCAAGCCGGACATCTGGACAGTGCCCCGGATATCCGGCGTCTCGCGAACAGCCGGACATCCGGCCCCCAGCCCGGACATCCGGCGCCTGCTTGCGCGCATGGACAGGGCCTGAGGTCCATGTATCCTCTTTCCCACTTACCCCTTCGTGGCTTAGACTATATATACTACTCCCCTCCTCCTAGTTAGGGTTAGCGTTGGTTTAGCTCATTTTGAGAGATACTACCCCTCATGAGAGACCGCGGCCTCTTCAGAGAAGATCCCTTTGGATTCAAGACCCCTCTCTAGGGAAGAACATCAAGACCTCCTCACGGAGAAGACCGTTACCCTTGTATTGTCCTTGGTTGATTGTGTACCATGCGAACCCTATGTATTCGTGGATCTAGCACATGTCTCACTCTCTTGTGTTGATTTAGTGTTTCCCTTCTGTTTTCCCTCTCTTTCCACCTCGTGTTCTTCGTGGGATTCCGCTCCTATCATGGAAGATCGGGCTATAGGGTTCCTACCCTATATCATCTTGGTATCATGAGCCACGTTGATCACGATTTCAGAGCCTCCCCGTTGTGTTTTCTATCCTAATTTTGTCATGTTCTTCCCCAATTTCGAAAATCCCCAGCAAAAATAGCCCCACTTTTTTTTGTGATTTGTTGGTTTGACGAAGTTTTGTTGATTTTCATCCATGGATTTGCTTGGTTTCGAGTGGATCTAGCATATCCCCAATTTTCCCCAATTTCCATCACAAAATCCATCAAATTTTGCCCTTGGAATCATCAATTTTAGCCCCCAATTCAAAAATTTCCGCACCAAACAAGATCTGGATTCGTCGGGCCGGACATCCGCGTCCCTGGCCGGACATCCGGCTCCTGGAGCACCAAATCTACTTGGTTCTGGACATCAGGTCCCGGATTTCCGGCCCCGAGCCCGGATGTCCAGCCCCTGACATCTCAGCCATCCCCGTTTCACCGTTTTGTCCATAACTAATTCAACCGGAGTCCGATTTTCGCGTTCTTTAGCTCGTTGAAAAGCTCTTGACATCCTCCTTCCAACAAAATACTACCAAAACCATTTGACTCCATAAAGGTTTTGGTACTTTGGCATCTTTGCCTAGGGCTTCCACCACATCCTCCACTACTCCACCACCGACTTCCGCAACCTAACCAATTTTGTTCCCCATCGCAGTAGTGGTTGCTTGAGGAGTGATTTGAAGCTCCTAAGGTGTCTAGGCTACTTAGGGACGATTGCTTCTTCATAAACCACCACCACCACTATAACTTCCACATAGGCTTACCAACCATACACTTCTTTCACACTGACTTAACCCATTTTTGTTTGTGTTGTGAGTTGTGTCTCCTAAGGTGTTTTGGCTACTTAGGGACCGTGCTTCCAACTCCGACACCGTGTATAGTCCACCACCTTAACCTGCACTTCCGCATTGCCTACTCGCATAACCCATCATGGCATTTCCGCAATCCCATTGAGTTTCCGCAACCACCACCGCATCCCGCTATCACCATTTGACATTTGATATTTTGAGTTCGCAGTTTTTCCATTTCCTAAGGTGTTCCGGCTACTCAGGGACGAGTCTCCATCGTCTTGGTATCTCCATCAAGATCACCGCCACTCATCATCGACACGGACGGTAACCTCCATATCATCTTGGTATCCCTCCATTGTATATTCCCTTGCCATTGCATGGATAACCCCTAGCCCATTTTGCATCACTTGCCTATCGAGACTAGCCATTTGAGTATTGCCGAAATGTTACTTGTGCACATTAGTGATCTACACCGTACATTGCATACCGTACCATATCATATTGGTATCATAGCATCTCGTGTGCCTCAAGTTTGTTCCCGCATATACACAATAGCTATCTTGGTTTGTGCATTGTGCAAAAGTGGCCATACAAAGAAAAAAAGAATAAGCTTTTAAGCAAAAGAGAAAGAGCAAAGAAGCTTGTAAGCAAGTGCCATAGCATCATACCACATTGCATATAAGATTGTCATATCTGATCATCTTGGATCATACCACCGGAACATCATACATATATAGCATACTTGAGATAGAAAGTTATCCATTTTGCATCCTATAGGTTGTGCACAAGTGTCGTATCCGCCTATAGATCAATCGTGCTAGCGTCTCTCTTGAGTTGTCAACACGAGCATTTTCCGTGGATTCCACATTTTGTGCTCATCCTTGGTTGCATGACCCCATTTATCTATCTGTGCGTGCATTTCCATATGCCACATATTGCTATTGGTCTACTTGCTTCACTTGCGAATTTGTGAATCTATTTCAACATTATTGACTCTTGCTAACATTTTGCATCAAAGTTTTTGTGCCACTATCCTCACCGAGCTCCACCATAAGCCTTACTTGTGTAGGTGTGAGAAACCGACAAGAATTGGTACCAATTGTGCTATTTCCTTGTCCACATTGGAGTGATCATTGTTCCACTTTCTACTTTGGTCAAGGTACATTTGGTATTCGTTCTTCTCTTTCTACCACTCACACTTTTCTCTTGGAGTGATGGATAGGCAAGGCATTTCATCTTCGGTCTACAACAACAACGACGAGTTCGATGCCACGAACAACTCCAACGACGCCAAGATGCAAGCTCAAATGGAGGAGATCAAAGCCCTCATCAAGTCGTACAAGTGATCTTCCTCATCTTCGAGAAGATGCTCAAGAGCACATGCCTCCGAGCTACCATCTCCGGCAAGATCACATCGGCATCGACACCATCACCAACAAAGACGTGAAGGTCAAGAGCTCAACACCAACAACCGCTCAATGACTTCACCATCTCCCTTGGCATCTTCGCCAAGCGACTTCAAGGCATCTTCGCCCACGAATATATGACATCTTCGCCAACAAGCACCTCAAGAGCGGGAGAGTTTGATGGACTACTACCTCACAATTCCTTGTGACGAGCCGTGAATTCCACGAGCTACTACGACCTCGACATCGACCACACAATTCCTTTTTATGGGACTCAAGAACCCGAGGAGTATCTCGAGTGGGAGAGTTTGATGGACTACTACCTCAAGCTACACCAAGTTCCCCCCGAAGATCAAGTGAAGTGTGCCACAAGGAACTTCCACGACTACGCGTCCACATGGTGGCTTCACGCACCTTCGGAGACCTACGGCATGAGTTGGCCCAAGATGAAGAGAGCTTTGCGGCGAGAGTTCGTGCCTCCAACCTACACGGAACAACTTCAACGCCAATTGGAGAACACCATCCAAGGATCCAAGTCCATCGACAAGTACTTCAAGGAGATGAAGATTTCCTTGTGACGAGCCGGCGTGGACGACCCCATTTCGATGAAGTTCCACTTCATGATGGGATTGCACAACAACATCTCCAAGACGATCTTTGTCGAGAACTACAAGTCCCTCGACGACAACTACATTGGTGCTCTCAAGGCGGAACAAGAACTCATGAAGGCCAAAGCTTCTCCACCCCAAGCTCACTTCGCGATGACCAAGCTCCATGAGAACGAGCATGAGGCTAGTACCACCACGATGTCCAAGCCCGACGAGCTCCAAGACGATGCTCCCAAGTTCGACTTCACTGCCATCCCTCTTTGTGGCATTGATGATGTCGAGTCCTCAATGACTCTTTTTCAAGACGGTGCGTCGATGAGTACGACTACGGAGACCCTCAAGGACCATGCTTTGGAGGCGAGCAAGGATGATGCTTCCATCTTAGGAGGCGAGAGTGATGATGTGCCATCTTCGTCCTTCATCCACGATGACGACAATGAGATGGTTGAGCATGGGATTTTCCCCTCGACCACGGCGACGTATGATGACTTGAGTGACTTGTGCCACCATATTGAGAGTGAGAGTGACTTCACCACTAGCCCCATATATGTGTTGCCACAATTCCCATGTGAGGAGAGCCACAACCCCCACCACTTGAGTGAGATGAGTGACTCCACCATATGTGAGTTTGAGTGCACCTATTTTGAGGGAGTGAGTGAACCACCACATAGAGAGAGTGAGATAGTTGATAGGTCATGTGAGGCCACTTTCAACACTAACAACTTGACTACCTCTATTGTGTCTTCTCATTTGGTGCTAGGTCCCTTATATGATAACGCGCCGATTCTCGACGACTTCGTCCTACCCTTGGACAAGATGATGGCCATGGTGGAATATGATGCACCCTCGCATGGTTCCATCAAGATGATGATATTGACCACCATTTGGTCTTTCCCACCTCACCTACACCACATGAGTGGAATGACAAAGGTAACATAGGTGAAGGTGATGCTCTAGTCCCACTAGTGGACATTCTTGACATTGATTGCTTGCATGATGTTGATCAACCTCTTACCCTGCTTCATGCTAGTGCGACTTCACCATGCGATGATTTACCCATTTATGATGAGTATGATGATTGCCATGTGGAGTCTATTAGTTGTGATGCCATGTTACATAGGATTTCTTGTGATCATTCTTTAGGTCACATCATGTTTGACAATCCACTTGACTTGTCATATGCTATGCATGAGATCCATCATATGTCATATTTGCAATCTCATCGTAGTGGCAAGATGACAAGCCCATGTTTATTGGCATTTGTTTTCCTTGTAATGATATTGATATGCTCCCTTCGCATCATTTATCTCATATGCCATGCCATGACCACCTAGCTTCGGATATGCATTGTTTTGGATGTTGTCCATTTTCTCCATATGATGTTCCGAATATTGCTCATGAGGAGACCCCCATAGTTTCCTCATACATTTTAGGAGATTTTGATTCATCCCATTCATTGCATCATCCCAATACTTGTGTGCACCATATGCTTCCGATGAATAAACATGCTATTGATGTGACATATACTTGCATTCTCAATTTGTGTCCCCATCGTGTTATACACAATAACTATTGTTTCATGATGGATGACATGTTCTTATACCATGCATCAAATTTCTATGAGCGATGCTTATCTTGTGCTAACTCTCACGTGCACATACACATCATGATGGATGATGTGTACATTTACCACACACACAATCTCTTTCGTTTGTGTCTCTTTTGTGTAGGTACCCACGAATTCTTGTCAACCTCGCAATCCCACGAGTTGACAAAACGAGCTCTAGAGAGCAATGATGACTTGGGATCCCATGGAGTGTCTTTCCCACCGCTCTCTTCACGCAAAGACTTCACGCATTTCTTCTACATGACTCTCACTTGGTATGGGTTATTGTCCATTACATATTATATTCCCATCTTTCCATGTTCACTTTGCATGATATGCTCATTACTATGCCTTTGCCATGCATTCGTGACCCATGGTTTGCATTACACATGATGATTGATTCTCATACTTGTATGTGTATATGCAAGCTTGGTGGAGATATCACTTGTTATTGCCATGTTTGCTTTGTGCCCCATGCCTATGATGATACTATGATCTTGCTTTGTGTTCGTGCTTGCGATATGTCATGTGCATTGTCTATGCCTATTATCTTCTCACATGACATGATTGCAATGATTTCCTCTAGTATGTTGCAACGATTTCAAGGATAAGTGGTGAGGTTGCAACAAGCGACTAAGCATTGTATGTCAGCCAACTTATGAGTACAAGAGTAAGATGAGAAACTACGCAAGCGGTCACAAAGTAGCGATGATCAATAAGTGATGTTGAACTACTTATGTTCGAACATAACCCAACCGTGTTCTCCTCTCGAACTTCCCCAAAAAGAGACAGTCACGGTTACGCACGCGGTTGGTGCATTTTAATTGAGTTTACTTCAAGTCATCTACAACCGGATATTAACAAAGTCCCATCTGCCACATAACCACGGACACGGCTCTCGATAGTATAAACGGTGCAGGGGTGTCCCAACTTAGGCCATGACAAGCTCATGATCCGTGAAGACAATCCTCCATTGCGGGACCCTCCGATCAGTCTCGGAATCCCGGTGCACAAGACATTTCGACAATGGTAAAACTAATCCAGCAAGACCTCCCGGCGTGCCGACACCCTGATAGTAGTCGTGCGCATCTCGTCTCAGGCCATGTCCGGATGGGTCAGCCTACAGGTATATACCAAATACCTCAGGTTTCGCCGAGGCGGCCCCACAGTCTGCCCGTTTGGGACCAACACCATCAGCACTGGCCCCCTGCTATGTAGAAAATCCTCAGGTTCATGACGCCCTATGCCAATTAATTATTAGGTTCAAGTATTATTATGACAAATGTTAAAACCAATGTTGGGCCTTGCTGGAAGAGTTTTATTCAAAACGAACTGTCAAGAGGGGCCCATAAACTCTCACCGTGTTAGGGACACAAAATCAAGGAACATAACACCGGTATGACAGAAACTAGGGCGGCAAGAGTGGAACAAAACAGCAGGCATAAGGCCGAGCCTTCCACCCTTAACCAAGTATATATGTGCATTAATTAAATAAGATATATTGTGATATCCCATGATATCCATGTCCCAACATGGAACAAACTGCACCTGCAACTAGCAACGCTATAAGAGGGGCTGAGCAAAGTGGTAACATAGCCAAACAACGGTTTGCTAGGAAGGGTAAAAAAGGTTAGAGGCTATCATGGCAATTTGGGAGGCTTGATAAACAAGTGGTAGGTAGCGCGACATTGCAATAGCATCGAGACAACTAGCATAGCAAACATAGTACTAAGATCCAAGGTGACAGTCATCTTACCTGAAATCCCGCTAGGAAGAAGAATGAGTCCATGAAGAAGACGATCCCAGGTAGTCGAACAAATCCTCACAATCACAACGAAACAGGAACTATCGAGAAAGAGCGCAACCGGAAAGAAGCAAACAACATGGTAAACACACAACACATAACATGGCATGATGCTCAACCAAGTATGATGCATGACAAGGCTACATGATGCTACCCATGGCAAGAGGTGATGCATACAAGAACAACACATGAAAGCAAGTTTAAATGAGGCCGAAAACAACACATAACACTTCCGGAAACTCCCCATATGCAAATTTCGGAATTGGTCCAGATCTCAAGAAAACATTATGTTATAGTTTTTAAACATCAAGTTAAAATGCACCAAGATGATCTACATGTCTTTCTAGTCAAGTTACATATAAAGTTCGTTTAATTCGGAGCTACGACCTAAAAGATATGAGCAAAATAAGTTAAACATGGCATTGATGGAAAAACAAGCAAAGCAACATCACAAACACTCCAAAAATGGATGAAACAAGATAACATGAAAATACATGCAAAACTAAGCAAGTTTCATATAGCACATGCTCAAAACGAATCAACGGTTCAACACATACACTCAATACAAGTTTCACATGCATTCTGCCCAAAATAGCAACTAGGCACTTTGCAATCAAGGGAACAACATGCTACAGGAAACATATGGACACAAACTTGAAATACACTTCAAGTACATACAACATGCTTCAATTATCATTAAGGTTCAAGTTCATAGGCATCAGGATTAATCCAACATGATCAAAGCAAAAAAGCAACTTAATAACACAGATTATGACTTAGTGAAAAATAGGGCACACATGTGAGCAGAAATAACATGTTGGAGGTATGAAACAATGATGATATATTGCAATAACATAACAAGCAAAAGCATGGCATTAAATTACAAGTTAGACATGACAAAACATTATTACTAAGCATCTCCAAATGAGCCCTAGATCAATGGCAATCAACAAGACAAGATGCAACATGATATAAGCTGACTCTCAGACTTAAAGGAAATCTGGGAATGCAAGACAATAACATTATGATGCTGACTTTGGAAGCACATAACAGCAAGCATAAAAACTTTAATAATTATGCAAAAGACATGGACATGTGGCAGTCATAATATACTTCATCTTAGACTGGATGACAGATTTAGCATGATGGCAACTTGAGAGCAAGAAAGAGACACACTACAGCAAGTTATAAGGCACCTAAGGGAATGGCATCAAAGTACACATAACAAAGATCAAATAACCTCAAGGCATCATATACATATGACTCATGTACTAGTGGCAACCAATAATACAAGTTTGAATGTTGTAACAGTTTCAGCAAGTGTAAAACAGTAACGACAACATAGCATGTTTGCAAGCTTGGAACAGAGGTTGATGTAGGGTAGGAACCCTATAGCCCGATCTTTCACGATAGGAGCGGAATCCCGCGAAGAACACGGAGAACACAAGGTGGAAAGAGAGGGAAAACACACGTGAAACATAAGAGAAACACTAAATCAACACAAGAGAGTCACACATGTGCTAGATCCTCGAATACATAGGGTTCGCACGGTACACAATCAACCAAGGACGATACAAGGGTAACGGTCTTCTCCGTGAGGAGGTCTTGATGTTCTTCCCTAGAGAGGGGTCTTGAATCCAAAGGGATCTTCTCCGAAGAGGCCGTGGTCTCTCACGAGGAGTATATCCGATGTTGACGAGCGAAGCTCTATCTCTCAAAATGAGCTAAACCAACGCTAACCCTAACTAGGAGGAGGGGGAGTAGTATATATAGTCTAAGCCACGAAGGGGTAAATGGGAAAGAGGATACATGGGCCTCGGGCCCTGTTCATGCGCACAGGCAGGTGCCGGATGTCCGAGCTGGGGGCCGGATGTCCGGTTGTTCGCGAGACGCCGGATGTCCGGGGCACTGTCGGGATGTCCGGCTTGGTGGGGGTCGAATCTGTTCTTCTCTAGAATGGCGTCGCCGGATTTCCGGGGTTGGTCGCTGGATGTCCAGGATTTGCTGAGGCGCCGGATGTCTGGGGAGGCGCCGGATGTCCGGCCGCTGAAGCTCTTGGCCTTCTATTGGTGCAGCTCCTGGGCGGCTGCACAGGCGCCGGATGTCCAGTCGTTGTAGCGTCAGCAGCTCCGTCTTCTTCCGTCGTCGCTTCCAGGCTTCCCTCGCGGATGGTGTAGTTGTTCCTTGGCGCTTGCACACCTCCCCGTCGTCCGTAGTGTTCCGACAATACCTATGCATGCACACGAGTGGAGTTTCAAGTAGTATACCATCCTCAAAGGGTTCAAGTGAGCACGTGTAAAGGAGAAGATTCACCCCTGGGTATGTCATGTAGATGTCGCACGTGTCACTCGCCAAACAGACTCTTGACATGGTGATGTCCATAGGATGCTCCACATCATCTCCCCTCCCTTGGGAAAGATCCGACCTCGGATCGAAAACCAAATCACCATGGGAAAGAGATGGCTTCGCCGTGTAGAAGTGGACGTTCACAAAGTAGTTGTCATCTTGAAGCTTGAAATGGGCACTCTCCAATGTCGCACCGTCTTGTGATTCCTTCAAAAGGAGTAAGGACAACAAACACTTGGAAAAACAAATGTGGTTAGCGTTAGTGCAAAACCAAGCATTCAAGAGGTGAGTAACCAAACAAGTGTCGTCATCATGCAAAGCATATGGTGTGATAAAGGATTGTGACATGCATGTAAGCATATCAATCGAGCACAATCAAAGATATCATGGGGACAAGCATGTAAATGTGAGGTAGTGATGCAAATATGTGTAACAAGAGAATAAGAATCTACCTCAAAGTCATAGCAAGCATGGGCAAAGCACTCAATGAAAGGTCTATGGTAGGCATAAGAAGCATTCACAACACCAAATAGAATGAAGTGTCTAAACACATGGGTCAAGTGCAAGACAATCCAAGCATAACGTGCATGCGGTGTAGTGAATATTGTTTGGCACTCAACACAATGGAAAGAGCAATTGTTCATCATGTGTGAGGCAATCAAGGCAAGCATGTAGCAATCAATGGGACATGGCATATGTGAAGTGATGACATTGTTGCAACCAAACATATGAGAGGAGCAAGTAATCCAAAAATTGGATGCAACACACAAGACATATATATCATGATGCATGTAACGGTGAAAATGACAAGTCGAAGCAAGATCTCTAACATGTGTGCAATCAAGTGGTCCAAGATGAACAATAAGTCTCATGGTGCAAGCAACACAAGTAGTATGATCCGTCATATCCACGCTCAAGAAAGATGTCACCTTGTAGGCGTGTCCTTGTGCGTCCTTCACAATGCCGAAGTACAAGCAAGTGCGATGTAGAATCGTCGTGGTAGAAGATGGTTCGCTCTCAAGAGCTCGGATTGTCAACTCAAGTGACGTGGAAGTTGACACGAAGTTCGAGTATCCTACACATGCACGCAACATAAGAAAGAGCGTATGTGCATGGTAGATAAACACATCATCCATCATGATGGTTCTCTTCTCTTGAACATAACCATTAGAAGCGCAAGTGCATGAATAATATGATGCAACAATGGAAATATTCATAGCACTAGGTATATGGTGCAAAGAGGTAAGACAAGCATGCTTCACAAGAAATATGTCAAAATCTCCAAATATATGCGAGAGTGCTATGGGGCCAAACTCATTATCAAGACTAAAGGGATAATTGCACTCAATACATGGCAAATCATCTAGCATGAGAGAGGCAACATATGGAGATATATGACAAGAAGCGATAACAATCATGTGATAAGCATGTAGATGGTTGTCATCAACCGCATTAAATGAGCAAGTATGAATCATCGGTGATGCAACATAAGCAATCATAGTACTCAAGTTGTGCAAGCTAGTAGTGCGAAGATGCAACATACTAGAGGAAATCATTGCAATCATGTCATGTCCATCGGGATTCCGAGATTGATCGGAGGGTCCCGCAATGGAGGATTGTCTCTGCGGATCGTGAGCTTGTCATGGGCTAAGTTGGGACACCCCTGCACCGTTTATACTATCGAGAGCCGTACTCGCGGTTATGTGGCAGATGGGACTTTGTTAATATCCGGTTGTAGATGACTTGAAGTAAACTCAATTAAAATGCACCAACTGCGTGCGTAACCGTGACTAACTCTTTTCGGGGAAGTTCGAGAGGAGAACACGGTTGGGTTATGTTCGAACATAAGTAGTTCAACATCACTTATTGATCATCACTAGTTTGTGATCGCTTGCGTAGTTTCTCATCTTACTCTTGTACTCATAAGTTGGCCACCATACAATGCTTAGTCGCTTGCTGCAACCTCACCACTTATCCTTGAAATTGTTGCAACATACTAGAGGAAATCATTGCAATCATGTCATGTCATGTTCGTTTAGAATAAAACTCTTCCAGCAAGGCCCAACATTGGTTTTAACATTTGCCATAATAATACTTGAACCTAATAATTAATTGGCATAGGGCGTCATGAACCTGAGGATTTTCTACATAGCAGGGGGGCAGTGCTGATGGTGTTGGTCCCAAACGGGAAGACTGTGGGGCCGCCTCAGAGAAACCCGAGGTATTTGGTATATACCTATAGGCTGACCCATCCGGACATGGCCTGAGATGAGATGCGTGCGGCTACTATCAGGGTGTCGACATGCCGAGAGGTCTTGCTGGATTAGTTTTACCATTGTCGAAATGTCTTGTGCACCGGGATTCCGAGACTAATCAGAAGGTCCCGCAATGGAGGATTGTCTTTGCGGATCATGAGCTTGTCATGGCCTAAGTTGGGACACCCCTGCACCGTTTATACTATCGAGAGCCGTGTCCGTGGTTATGTGGCAGATGGGACTTTGTTAATATCCAGTTGTAGATGACTTGAAGTAAACTCAATTAAAATGCACCAACTACGTGTGTAACCGTGACTGTCTCTTTTCGGGGAAGTTCGAGAGCAGAACACGGTTGGGTTATGTTCGAACGTAAGTAGTTCAACATCACTTATTGATCATCACTAGTTTGTGACCGCTTGCGTAGTTTCTCATCTTACTCTTGTACTTGTAAGTTAGCCACCATACAATGCTTAGTCGCTTGCTGCAACCTCACCACTTATCCTTTCCATACCCATGAAGCTTTGCTAGTCTTGATACCCATGGTAATGGGATTGCTGAGTCCTCGTGGCACACAGATTACTACACCAATAGTTGCAGGTATAGGTAATGCGATGATCATAATGTGAAAGTGATGTTTGCTTGTCTTGGAGTTCTTCTTCTTCGTAGATCTTGGGTTAGGTTCCTGGTCGGCAGCCTGGGCTAGCAGGGTGGATGTCATTAGAGCTTTTGTTTGTGTTTCATCCATAGTTGGATGTTTTACTCTTGTATGATATATTGACGTATTCTTGCGGCATTTGTATGCCTCGTATGTATCCCCATCTATTATGTAATGGTGATGTAATGATATCCACCTTGCAAAAGCGTGTCAATATGCGGTTCTATCCTTAGTGGGACCTTTGAGTCTCTTTAGGATAGAGTCGCATATTGGGCGTGTGATGTAGGGTGGAACCCAAGATCACCGATCTTTCATGAAAGGAGCGGATCCCGCGAAGAACACAAAGATCACGAGGGGAAACACGAGAGAATCACTCAAACCAACAAGATGTAGTCACATATATGCTAGATCCTCGAAACACGAGAGGAGATGCAAGATCCACGATCAATAAATGACGATACAAAGGGCAACCGGTTCTTCTCCGTGAGGAGGTCTTGATGGTCTTCTCCGCGAGGAGGTCTTGAATCCAATGTGGATCTTCTCTGAAGAGGGGCCGCGGTCTCTCTCAAGGAGTAGATACATGTGGATGAGCAAAGCTCTATCTCTAAATGAGCTACTACTTTGCTAACCCTAAAACGTAGGTAGGAGGAGAGTATATATAGTCTAGGTGGGTGAAGGGGTACATGGGCTGTGGCCCAACATGTAAACAGCCCACAGGCATCGGACGTTCGGGAGTCACCGATCGTCCGGAGGCTCGTGAGGGTCCGGACGTCCGGTGCTCGTCGGACGTCTGTAGATTTGGCTCGGTTGTGCTTCGGTCGGACGTCCGGTCGGGGTCGGTCGTCCGGAGGGCTTCGGAAATCTTTAATTTTGGCTAGGGTGTGGGTGTGTCGGTCGTCCGGAGAAGGTCGGACGTCCGGAGCCTGGAGATCGTCGGACGTCCGGTCTTGGTCGGTCGTCCAGAGCCTGTAGCTTCTTCCGCATCTCTTCTACTTCACGTCCATCTTCCTCTTCTGATTCTCCTTGCTCCTTAGCTCCTTCAAGGCTAACTCCTTGATACATGAGTATGCATAATGTCTCTATTTAAGGTAGTAGCCATGTCTCATGTGCATCGAAGTGAACTTGTGAGAGGAGAGATGTCACCTCAGTTTCGAGAGCTCTTGCACGTGCTCGTGTCATGGGTCCGCTAGGCACTTGGTGAGATGATGGTAGGTCCATGGGGATGACCTTGGGATGCTCCACATCATCTCCCCTCCCTTGGGGATGATCCGACCTCGGATCAAATTCTTCATCACCATGGTAGGGCGAGAGGTCGTTGACATTGAAGATGTCACTCACGTTGTACTTGTCACATGGGAGGTCGATCTTGTAAGCATTGTTGTTGTAGCGTGCAAGAAGCTTGAAGGGTCCATCCGCTCGAGGTAGAAGCTTGGACTTGCGTTCGGTGGGGAAGCGTTCTTTGCGAAGGTGTAGCCACACAAGATCACCAATGTCGAATACCATGGGTTGCTTGTTGATGTTGAGCTTGGTCGCAAGCCTTTGTACTTGGCGCTCGATGGTGTGCCTTGTATCTTCATGCACCTTCTTGATATGGTTCACACGTGCATTTGCATCCATATTGATGCGCTCTTGTAGTGGTAGAGGAAGAATGTCCAATGGGGACAATGTGTTGAATCCGTAGACGACCTCGAAGGGGGATTTGCCGGTTGTTGAGTGTCTTGCACGGTTGTAGGCGAACTCGGCGATAGGTAGACACTCCTCCCACTCCTTGATGTTTTTTCTTGATGAGCACGTGAAGTAGAGTGGAGAGTGTGCGGTTTGTCACCTCCGTTTGGCCGTCGGTTTGTGGATGGTACACCTTGGAGAAGAGTAGCTTGCTTCCGAGCTTGGCGCATAATGTCTTCCAAAAGTAGCTTAGGAACTTGACGTCGCGGTCTAAGACGATCGTCTTTGGTACTCCATGTAGACATAATATTTCCCTACAAAATAGATTGGCAACATGTGAAGCATCGTCTATCTTGTTGCAAGGAATGAAATGTGCCATCTTAGAGAATCAGTCCACAACGACAAATACCGATTTCTTTCTATTTCTAGTCCTAGGCAATCCAAGTACAAAATCCATGCTAATGTCTTCCCATGGTTGATCTGGAATTGGGAGAGACATGTAAAGGCCATGGGATTGAGCTTTAGACTTAGCTTTGCAACACGTAGAGCATCGATTGGTGAAGCGATTGACGTCGCGAAACATCTTGGGCCAATAGTAGTTCTTATAGAGCGTAGCGAAAGTCTTGTCGCGTCCAAAATGTCCCATTAGTCCTCCTCCATGAGATTCCTGCAAAAGCAACAAACAAAGAGAAGACTCGGGGATGCAAAGCTTGTTAACTCTCATAAGATATCCATCTTTGATGGAATAGCGTTCCCAAGAGATGTGCGTCAAACATTTGGCATAAGGAGTAGCAAAAGTAGGATCATGCTCATACAAGTCTTTTATGTGCTCAAAGCCAATGACATCCAATTCAAGTTGAGTAACAAGCATGCATATGCGGGAAAGGGCATCCGCCACAATATTTTCCTTACCTTTAATGTACTTGATGATATAAGGAAAAGACTCAATAAATTCACTCCATTTTGCATGACTCTTGTTCAATTTGGTTTGACCTTTAAGATAATTGAGCATTTCATGGTTGGTATGAATGATGAATTCATGAGGACGAAGATAGTGTTCCCATTCATGCAAAACTCGTACCAAAGCATATAGCTCTTTGTCATAGATGGGGTAATTGAGTTGTGCTCCGTAAAGTTTCTCACTAAAGTAAGCTATGGGGCGCTTCTCTTGCGTTAACACACCTCCTATGCCATTACCACTAGCATCGCAATGAATCTCAAAGGGCTTGTCAAAGTTGGGTAATGCAAGCACGGGAGGATGAGTAAGCAAATTCTTAAGGTCATCGAAAGAGGTATCTTGGGATGGTCCCCAAACAAAAGGCGCATTTTTCTTGCTCAAAGTATGCAAAGGTGAAGCAATGGTGCTAAAGTCCTTCACAAATCCACGGTAGAAACCGGCTAGACCAAGGAAGCTACACACTTGTTGAAAATTGGTTGGTTGGGGCCAAGTTTTAATAGCATTGATCATAGAGTCATCAACATGAACACCCTTAGAGGAAACTGCAAAACCCAAGAAAACAAGCTTATCAACGCCGAAAAGGAACTTTTCCATGTTAGCATAGAGATGCTCGTTTCGAAGAGTTTGCAAAACGGTTCGAACATGGGTGACACAATCTTTAAGAGATTTGCTATAAACAAGGATATCATCGAAGTAGACCATCACAAACTCACCAATGTAAGGGCGAAAGACATGATTTATAAGACACATGAAAGTACTTGGTGCTTCCGATAGACCCATAGGCATGAAACCACTCATACAAACCAAACTTAGTTTTGAAAGCGGTTTTCCATTCATCACCCTCTTGTATGCGGATTTGATAGTAACCACTTTTAAGATCAATTTTGGAAATATAGTGGCACCACTAAGTTCATCAAGCATATCATCAAGGCATGGAATGGGACACCTATAGCGAACGGTGATAACATTGATAGGTCTACAATCGGAGCACATGCGAAAGCTACCGTCTAGTTTTGGCACAAGAATGACTAGGATGGCACAAGGACTCAAACTTTCACACACATGTCCATGGTCTATGAGATGCTTTACTTGCCTTTGTATTTCTTTGGTTTCTTCGAGGTTGACGCGGTTGGGAGCTTTGTTCGGAAGAGGTGCTCCAGGGATGAGGTCAATGCGATGTTGGATGCCTCGTAGTGGAGGTAGTCCCAGAGGTAGCTCGTCGGGGAAAACATCTTGAATCCTGCAAAAGAGAAGACAACACTAAAGGTAGAGCGTGAGAGGTGTTAGCTTGTATTGCATTGTCCTTGCACAAAAGGACATAGTGTAGGACACTAGATGGGTTCTCACACACTCCTCTTATCTCACCTTTGGTGGCGAATAGGACTAAGTTCTTCTTTTCGCTCATCGTGGAGGTACTCGATTTGGGCTTGTGGCGCTCACTCTCTTTTGGGTGGTTCGCTCTCTCACTATTATCTCCATGATGGGTGGCTTGCTTGTTGGCGATCACGTGGCTTGGAGACATGGGGCAAAGTACGTACTCCTTTCCTTTCATCTTGTAGATGTAGTGGTTCATTCGGCCGTTGTGGATGACACCTCTATCAAATTGCCATGGGCGTCCAAGAATAAGGTGGCAAACGGTCATTGGAACGACGTCACACTCCAAAGTGTTTTCGTAGGCGCCAATTTTGAAGGAGACTTGAACTCGATGCTCGACTTGGATAGTGCTAGAGTCGCCAAGCCATTGTACTTTGTAGGGATGTGGGTGCTTCGTCTTGGGCAATTGGAGCTTGGAGCAAAGTTCTTCGCTTGCGAGGTTATGACAACTCCCTCCATCGATGATGACCTTGACGGATCTTCCGTTGATGCTGGCCTTGGTATGAAAGTTATGGCATCTTTGGTCTTCTTCTTGGTGATGTTAAAGAGTCAAAACCTTGGAGAAAACTAGAGCGGGAATTGAATCTTCATCGCAAAAGTCTTGTTCCGTGTCTTCTTTGTTCACTTGCCGGTGTATGGCCACTTTCTCAAGGGCTTCCATTTCTCCTTCACTCATTGAGTCATAAGTGCCGTCGTCGTTGAGGATCATGGTCCGTTTGTTGGTGCACTTATAGGACTTGTGGCCTCAGCCTCCGCATGTGAAGCATTTGAAGGAACTCGTCTTGACGGTCTCATCGGTTGGGGTAAATGATGATGAAGCTCTCGGCTTGAAGTTGCTCATTGTAGGAGGATGACTTGGAGTTGACGAAGCTTCTTGGAACTCGACTTGTCGATGTTGCTTGTAGAAGGCTTGGTAGACGGTGTTGGAGTCATTGAAGCTTGGGTGTTGGAGAAGCCATATGACTTGGATGAGAACTTGGCATACTTGTAATCGTCTTGAACTTGACGTTCCGCTTTGGTAGCTTGATGCACTAGCTTGATGAGGTTCGAGTATGGTTGGAAGTCGGCGATCTTCTTGATAGGATGGTCGAGTCCATTCAAGAAACGTGCCATAGTTTCCTCATCATCTTCCGTGACGTTAGCTCGTATCATGGCAATTTCCATTTCCTTGTACTACTCTTCAACACTCTTGGTTCCTTGCTTGAGTAGTTGAAGTTTCTTGAAGAGGTTGCGGTTAGAGTAAGTAGGCACGAAGCATGCTCTCATGACATCCTTCATTTGCGCCCAAGTAGTGATGGGTGTTTCACCTCTTTCCCCACGACGCTCGATGGCTTGTTCCCACCAAATGAGGACATAGTCTTGGAACTCAAGGGATGCCATCGCAGTCTTCTTCTCTTCTTCATAGTTGTGCAAGCTGAAGATTTTGTCGACCTTTAATGCCCATGAAAGGTACTCTTCGGGATCGCTGCTTCCATTGAACTTGGGCATGGTGAATTTTAGCTTGTCGTAGCGTTTCTCTTCATTGTGTTGGGTCGGGGATGATGATGCCCATGTTGTTGAGGATTGGAA
Organism: Triticum urartu; assembly: GCF_056163025.1. Lineage (NCBI taxonomy): Eukaryota > Viridiplantae > Streptophyta > Magnoliopsida > Poales > Poaceae > Triticum > Triticum urartu. Next base: position 317,929,955 of record NC_141875.1, on the reverse strand, counting down.
AACTCGTGTTGCTCTTGGTGAGGAGGGTTGTCAACCTCATGTTGCTCTTGTCGTGGAGGATTTCCATTGTCTTCATGCTCTTGGAGAACCTCATGTTCTTGGCGAGCTTGTGGAGGTACTTGTTGAGCTTGACATTGCACACGAGCTTGATATCTTCGTTCATGAACTTCTTTGCGAAGTGCTTCCTCTTGTTCACGCCGATGGCGATTGCGTGCGACGACGGCGTGACTCGAATCTTGAAGGGCACGTTGCTCTTCAAGTGACTTGGAGTTGTTGTTCTCGGTGTTGTGCCTCGGCATCTTGTGCATCATGGTGTAGACGTGCTCGCTCTTCCTCTTCATGTTGGCATTGTCGTTGTCGTTCTCGTGCTAGCGCAAAGGCTGATTGGTTTGGACGGTGCCGGTGCTCTTGAGAGTCGGTGTCGCGTAGAGGATTGAGGCTTGCTTGACGATCGTTGCGCGCGGCACGTTGAAGAGTGTTTGATGTCGGTGTACTTGAGACGAAGAGGGTGAAGTCGGAGTGGCGACTTGAACGGCTCCTTCTTGAAGAGGACGAAGTGGAAGAAGAGCGGTTGAGCAACAAAGCATGAATCTCGTCCATTCGTGCATCGTTCTCTTGCTTGTGATCGTCGAGCTTGTGGTCAAAGTAGTCCCTTGTACGTTGCTCGGAGAGTCGCAAGTCGGTGGCGAGGTTGTCGATGCATTCACTCATCGATTGTTGCTCTTGATGCAAAGCACGTTGTGCACCAAAGAGGTGGCTCTTTGTGACGTAGGAGTTCATGTCGTCGTCTTGTCCAATGAAGAGTGGGTTGGTAGAAGTATTTGGCCTACCCATCATTCCAACAGAAATATGTGAGTGGGAGAAAGAGAAGAATGTATACCAAATGTACCTTGACCGAAGTTGAAGGTGGCTCAATGATAACTCCAATGTGGAACAAGGAAATAGCACAATTGGTACCAATTCTTGTCGGTTTCTCACACCTACACAAGTAAAAGCTTATGGTGGAGCTTGGTTAGGATGGTGGCACAAAATTTGATGCAATTGTAAGTGAGCTTCAATAATTTTGGAAAAGATTCACATGTTTGCAATGCAACAAGCAGACCAAGCAATATAAGGTACACGGAAACACACACGCAAAGAGATAAGTGGGGTCATGCAACCAAGGGTGAGCCAAAATGTGGAATCCACAAAAATGCTCTTGTTGCACAACACTAGAGAGACGCTAGCACGATTGCACAATAGGCAGATACGAAGACTTGTGCACAACCTACTAAGCAAAAATGTAACGACTTCTATCCCAAGTATGCTCTATGTATGGTGTTTCGATGATATGATCCAAGATGATCTAGTATGACAATCTTAATGTTGTATGATGCTATGGTTCTTGCTTAAAATCTCTTTGCTTATCTTTCTCTTTTGCTTAAAATCTTGTTTGGCTCTTTGTTGTTTGAGCTCTTTTCTCATGCAATGCTTCACGATATACACCAATGATGACAACCTTGTGACACAAGAGATGATACCAAGATATGCACTAATGATGTATGTATGGTATAGGAAGTATGATCACTAATGTGCACAAGTCTCATTGCCGGCAATACTCAAAGGCTAGTCTCGATGGGTAAGCGACGCAAAGGAGTAAGGCAATGATGGCTATCAATGTAATGGCAAGAATGATGTATCCAATACCAAAATGAGGTTACCGTTTCTTTCGTACGGTATGGTGTCAAAATGTTGGCACGAATACCAAGATGTAGTTGAGGTGGTCGCTGTTGATGACGCGTCCGTGGCGAAGATGAGCGGCGGTGATGTTGATGTTGAACCGTACCAAAATAGCCGAAACACAATAGGACACGGAACGGCAACTCAAATTCTCAAAGCTCGAAATGGGAAAACGTGTCGGAGTGTGAAACGGGTACGCAATGGTGGTGGTATGCGGAAGTGGTGATGGTGTATAGGTTGTGGGAGTGCGTATACGGAAGTGGGGCGATGGTGGTGACCAAACTGAAGAAAATTCAGTTTCGTCAGGGAACGTCGGGCGTCCAGGATGGGCCGGTCATCCGGTCGTCGGACGTCCGGAGGGTCGGACGTCCGATGCCTGGGCAATTTTCGGGCACGGGATGAACAGCTCGTGGACGTGCTGGAGAGTTCGAAACTTGTCGAATCCGGGCGATTTCGTGGATGGAAAAGGTGGAGACAAGGTGGAAAAGCTAGATCTACTCTAGGCAAAGCAAATCCATGGATCAAATCCAACAAAATTTCAACACACCAACAAATCACAAAACAATTTGGAGCTATTTTTGTGGGGAATTTTTGAATTAGGACAAAATCAACAAAAAACATGGCTAGAAACACTACGGGGAGGCTCCGAAATCGTGATCAACGTGGCTCTAGATACCAAGACGATGTAGGGTGGATCCCTAGATGGCCGATGTTTCACGAAAGGAGCGGATCCCGCAAAGAACACAAAGAACACGAGGGGAAACATGAGGGGAAACACGAGAGAATCACTCAAACCAACAAGATGTAGTCACACATATTCTAGATCCTCGAAACACGAGAGGAGATACAAGATCCACGATCAACAAAGGACGATACAAAGGGTAACCGGTTCTTCTCCGTGAGGAGGTCTTGATGGTCTTCTCCGCGAGGAGGTCTTGAATCCAATGTGTATCTTCTCCGAAGAGGGGCCGCGGTCTCTTTAAAGTAGTAGATCCGATCTGGATGAGCAAAGCTCTATCTCTAAATGAGCTACTACTTTGCTAACCCTAAAACGTAGGTAGGAGGAGAGTATATATAGTCTAGGTGGGCGAAGGGGTACATGGGCTGCGGCCCAACATGTAAACAACACACAGGCGTCGGACGTCCGGGAGTCACTGGTCGTCCGAAGGCTCCCGAGGGTCCGGACGTCCGATGCTCTTCGGACTTCCGTAGATTCGGCTCGGTTGTGCTCCGGTCGAACGTCCGGTCAGGGTCGGTCGTCTGGGCGTCGGTCGCCCGGAGGGCTTCAGAAATCCATAGTTTTGGCTCGGGTGTGGGTGTGTCGGTCGTCCGGAGAAGGTCGGACGTCCGAAGCCTGGAGAACGTCGGACGTCCGGTCTTGGTCAGTCGTCCGGAGCCTGTAGCTTCTCCCGCATCTCTTCTTCTTCACATCCATCTTCTTCTTCTGATTCTCCTTGCTCCTTATCTCCTTCATGGCTAACTCCTTGATACCTGAGCATGCATAATGTCTTTGTTTGAGGTAGTAGCCATGTCTCATGTGCATCGAAGTGAACTTGTGAGAGGCGAGATGTCACCTCGGTTTCGAGAGCTCTTGCACGTGCTCGTGTCATGGGTCCACTAGGAACTTGGTGAGACAATGGTAGGTCCATGGGGATGACCTTGGGATGCTCCGCATCAGCGTGATAAGTTAGTTTCATTCGTTGCGATGTCAGCTCTTTTCATCCGGTGGTTTTCTCGTCAAGTTGATTCGACTCTCTTTGTCCTTGCAAGATCAGATCTTGGTTCTTTCTCAACGAAGTTGTTCCCCCATGTGAAGTTGTCTTTCTTTTCCCACCTGCCCACCCCTTTTCTTCTTGGAGCCGAAGTCCTCAATCGAGTATCCATCCTATTCGTGCGAAGCCTTTGCATTCTTTCCTCACTTATTTCAACTGGTATTTTCTCTTATTCGTCGGTTCCCCGTTCCAAGTTGCCTTTGTTTTACCCGCCCTCCCACCCCTTTCATTCTCGGAGTCTGAGACTCTATTCGAGCATCAATTTCATTCGTGCAGAGCCTCTTCAGTCTTTCCTCAATTGTCTCAACCGATGAAATCTCGTCTAGTTCATCATTGTTCGTCTCGTTTTCTTGCTGGTGGGTCCAATTCAAGTTTTCGGTGTTGATCATATTCCTTTCCTTGACTGAAATGTTTCCCCTTGCTCGTTCGCCTCTCACCAGTTTATCCTTCCGGAGGGCCCAGGACATCTCAGAAGATTCGCATTCACTACTGCAGGAGACTGCTAACGCGACACTACGATCAGAGACCCTTTGCCGAAACTGTTTGTGATACAATAATCGCAAACGGTGGTGTAAAAACACCCGTTAAAAGGTGCAAAAGGTTTGTGATGATGTATGCATCAAACACGATTCAGGTTTTAGTTGCGTGTGCGATGAAGGGCATACAGTTAATCCATTCAAACTGTCTGCGATGAGGCAGAACAACAGAAATGGGCGGCCATAACAATGTGTGTGCGATGCAGGACACATGGTTAATCCATTCGAACTGTTTGCGATGAGGTGGAACAACAGAAACGGGCAGCCATATCAATGTGTGTGTGATATACGACATACCATTAATTCGGACAAACTGTTTTCGATTCAACTTAACAAGATGTGTGTGATATGCAGCATACAGTTCACATGGATGAACTGTTTTCGATGAGACAAAAGAACACAAACGAGTCATGTAAACAAGATGTGTGTGATATGTGGCAAACAGCCGACTCAAATGAACTATTTGCGATGAGAAATTACAACACAGACGGTCAATACAGTTCCTTCGTGTGTGATTCTGTGTGTACAAAAAACTTTGAAAAATGCAAACTAGTTGCTTGCGGTGGATAGGAGTATCGCACACGATGCGTCTGCGAGTACTCGTGTACGATGATTAGTATGTTACACATACGTTTCCTTATGTGAACATATGTGTGAATTTGCAATATGAACAATTAATATGCAAATGCCTTCTGGACATCGGGCACACGCTTAAACTTAATGAACTATGTACGATACTAATACTTTCCATGAAAACTTATGAACTTGGGTAACAACATTTGAGTAACATATATATAGTGGTTAAACTATTCGACAAAAGGAGGATCTTCCTAACACAATTTTGACAACCATAAGTTCCATATCTACATACTTAACATAGTAACAACTATCACATTTTAAGAGGCTAAGGGCCAACAACCATATGGTCCATATCTACATACTTAACATATATAGTAACAACTAGCACATTTTAAGAGGCTGAGGGCCAACAACCACAACTATCCACTGGAAGCAGCTTGATCATGGTGACTCGGCATCTCGTCAATGAAAAGGAAGAGCCCTCATGTGCCTTGGTAGAGCAGGAGTAGAACAGTGTCTCCAATTTTCCAATATGGATGCATTGCCACAAGAAGCGATTACTTGTTAATTTGAATGGTTACATTTTTGCGGGAAATGCAGTACCTTGCAATCACTTTTGCGTTATTAGCAGGCACAAGTGTAATTTGACCATGCCAGGAAATTGATCCAGGAACAGCTACAGGAGGCAATTTCTGTTGACATGTAGAATAAAAAACACTTCTAACATATCGTTGAAGATATATATAGTTTATGAGCATCAACATTAAAATAAGACGTTTTACCAGCGCTTTGTGCACACAATTGGTCTTGTTCAGTGAGTGCACCATAGGTCTAATTAATCCCATCCAAAATCCAGCATTCATACGTTGTGCTATCTTTGTCAGATTATCAACAAAGTTTATGACATGCTTCAAGTCCTTCCAGCGAAATTTGGTACGCTTAGTAACGTACAGATCATTCACTATGCATCCAACATATCCTACTTAAAAGGTGGAAATGTATTATTTATTCAGAACATGGCAGAAGAATATATAATGTGCATAAATTGGTAAACATAATTTGTTACTGCCTAGGAACGGAGTCAGAATATGATATCACCATTGGTTGCTTAAATAGTGATCAATTAGTTGCTTAAATAGTAATATGACAGCATGGAGAGTGTTGAAAGGACACTAACCTCGATCAGACTTTGATCGGCTGATGACGTTGGGGAAGTAAGCATCCATGTTAATTAGACCAGGTTGTGGTGCACGCACTAGAATTTTATTGCCAGCTTTCAGTTCATAACACTTAGACATTTTTCTCCAAAGGTCCGCATTAAAATAGGAGTGACCATCTTTATCAAGTTTTACGCTAACCGTCATTGTAAACCCATGTTGTGTTGTCAATATGACATCCTGGGAGTCATCACTAAAGTAAATCCCAAGATTTCCTTCTACTCCTATTCTTGCAAAGCAAGGGATGTACTGCTTCAAATGAAAATTAAGATCGTAAATTAGATATATTAAAATAACCGAGCAAGATGCAAATATGGGAGTAACTGATAGAACATATCCATATACAGATGCAAGCAAAGTATAAAAATATAGAATAAAAAATAGATAATGTAACAAAGATTTGATGCAAATATATGGATAATGTAGCAACAGAGTTATGTTCACAAATTTAGGCCATGCGGACCGTGGTAGGTTGAGATTGAACATACTGAGCGCTCCCTGAAGTCATCCAGAATGGTGAGATAGAACTTTGTTTCCGACTGGCCATGACCATAGTTGCCCGATTTGTGCTCGCACTGTGCACACATGAATGAACACCCACGAATCAGCTAGAACAAAAATGATTCCATGGCGATTTCCATCGGTTGATTAACAACGACGGATGGACTGTGATAAGAGATGAGTGAATATTTCGCTAATTAAGTTGATTACCTTCTCCATGAGAAAAATCCCTGGCCCAATCCCGCAGAAAACCCCAGTCGACGAGAGTCTAGAATGTCAGTGCAGATAGGTGGCGGAAAGCGGTGGAGGCAAAATCCGGTGCCGTTTGGCCTGCGACCTACTGCCGCCAACAGCCGTCGAGCTTAGGGTGCAGAGCTGCGGAGGAGTCCGCGGCGAGTGAGTGGGGACGAAGTGGGTGAGGGTTTTCTTTTCCTTTTTCATGTGTGAGTGAACACACACGGTTCGCAAAGGCGACGGAGATGAACCGTGTGCGATAGTAAATCACCGAGATTGAATGGGAATACAAATTTCTTTTGTCTTTCATCCATGAGTTTTTTTTCTATGATGAACAAAAACCCTGCTAATCACTGTGTTCAAATTTGACACTTTCCTGGGTTCATTTACAATATTTAGGGGATTATGTGCATTTTGTAGGCATTAATGCACGTAATTCAAATTCAAACAATTGGTGCATGAAAGGGTGCACAAGAACGGTCTGGAAAAACCATACTCGTGGTATTTAGTAATTTCTCAAGCCTTGTACAAGGAATGGGCAGAGATTTCAATGGAGTCAACCACAAACGCGTCATTTATTGGGTTATCAACTATAGAACAATGAAATATGTGCTTGAAAAACATGATGGCTGGCATGGTGCCATGGTATGGCCTCACTGTTCCCTGGTTAAAAGCTGAGAAGGTTTGATTTATATCATCATGCACGCCCTTCATCAATCGAACCATCACCGAGGAAGTTCAATCCTTTCGAGAGGGAAATCACCAAGATTGAAGGGGAATCCAAATTTCCGTCCTAGTTTGTCTTTCAGTTTTTTTCCAACGATCAACATACCGCCTCAAATGAAACGTGTTCAAATTTGACATTTTTCCGAACTCATTTACCATATTTAGGGGATTGTGTGCATTTTCTAGGCATTAATTATGCACATAATTCAAATTCAAACAATTAGTGCATGAAAAGGTGCACAAGAACGGTTTGGAAAACCATGCTCGTGCTATAAAAAATGAAACACATGGTTGGAAAACAAGATGCCTGGTGTGGTGCCATGGTATGGCCTCACCATGCTCCTGGTAAAAATTGGAGAATGTTTTCCTTATGTCGTGATGCGCGCCTTTCATAAAATGAACCATCATCCGAGGAAGTTTCATGGTTTCGAGGGGGAAATCACCAAGATTGAAGGGGGATCCAAATTTCCTTTGTCCTTTGTCCTTTGTCCACGAGTTTTTTTCTATGATGAGCATACAACCTGGAAATCACCGTGTTCAAATTTGGCACTTTTCTAGGTTCATTTGCCATATTTAGAGGATTATGTGCATTTCCTAGGCATTAATGCACATAATTCATGTTCTAACAATCGATGCATGAAAGGGTCCACAAGAACGGCCTAGAAAACCATGCTCGTTCCATTTAGTAAATTCTCATGCCTTTTACAAGGAATGGACAGATATTTCGATGAAATGTGTGGCAATAGTCAACCACAAATGTCTGTTTGTTGGGTTTTCAACTATAAAAAATGAAATAAATGCTTAAAAAACATGACGCCTGGCATGGTGCCATGGTATGACCTCACCATGCCCTGGTAAAAATTTGAGAAGGTTTGGCTTATGTCATCATGCGCGCCCTTCATAAATCGAACCATCACCGAGGAAGTTCCTTGCTTTTGAGAGGGGAAATCACCAAGATTGAAGCGGAATCCTAATTTCCGTCCTAGTTTGTCATTCAGTTTTTTCCAACGACCAACATACCACCTCAAATGCAACTTGTTAAAATTTCACATTTTCCCGGGCTCATTTACAATATGTAGGGGATTATGTGCATTTTCTAGGCATTAATGGACATAATTCAAATTGGAACAATCGGTGCATGAAAAGGTGCACAATAACGGTCTGGAAAACCATGCTCGTGTTATTTACCACATTCTCATGCCTTCTACAAGGAATGGGAAGATATTTCAAGGAAATGTGTGGCAATAGTCAACCATAAATGCGTCGTTTACTCGGTTAACAACTCTGGCTTGGTGCCATGGTATGGCCTCACCATGCCCTGGTAAAAATTGGAGAATGTTTTCCTTATGTCGTGATGCGCGCCTTTCATAAATCAAACCATCACCAAGGAAGTTTCATGGTTTCAAGGGGGAAATCACCAAGATTGAAGGGGGGTTCCAAATTTCCTTTGTCCGTTGTCCACGAGTTTTTTCTACGATGAACATACAACCTGCAAATCACGGTGTTCAAATTTGGCACTTTTCCGGGTTCATTTGCCATATTTAGGGGATTCTGTGCATTTCCTAGGCATTAATGCGCATAATTCAAGTTCAAAAAATTGATGCATGAAAGGGTCCACAAGAACGGCCCAGAAAACCATGCTCGTGCCATTTAATAAATTCTCATGCCTTTTACAAGGAATGGACAGATATTTCGATGAAATGTGTGGCAATAGTCAACCACAAATGTCTGTTTGTTGGGTTTTCAACTATAAAAAATGAAATAAATGCTTAAAAACATGACGCCTGGCATGGTGCCATGGTATGACCTGACCATGCCCTGGTAAAAATTTGAGAAGGTTTGGCTTATGTCATCATGCGTGCCCTTCATAAATTGAACCATCACCGAGGAAGTTCCATGCATTCGAGAGGGGAAATCACCAAGATTGAAGCGGAATCCTAATTTCCGTCCTAGTTTGTCATTCAGTTTTTTCCAACGATCAACATACCACCTCAAATGCAACGTGTTCAAGTTTGACTTTTTCCCGGGCTCATTTACAATATTTAGGGGATTATGTGCATTTTCTAGGCATTAATGGACATAATTCAAATTCGAACAATCGGTGCATGAAAAGGTTCACAATAACGGTCTGGAAAACCATGCTCGTGTTATTTACCACATTCTCATGCGTTTTACAAGAATGGGAAGATATTTCAAGGAAATGTGTGGCAATAGTCAACCATAAACGCGTCGTTTACTCAGTTAACAACTATACAAAAAATGAATCACATGGTTGGAAAACATGACGCCTCGCTTGGTGCCATGGTATGGCCTCACCATGCCCTGGTAAAAATTGGAGAATGTTTTCCTTATGTCGTGATGCGTGCCTTTCATACGAACCATCACCGAGGAAGTTTCATGGTTTCAAGGGGGAAATCACCAAGATTGAAGGGGGTTCCAAATTTCCTTTGTCCTTTGTCCATGATTTTTTTCTACGATGAACATACAACCTGCAAACCACCGTGTTCAAATTTGGCACTTTTCCGTGTTCATTTGCCATATTTAGGGGATTCTCTGCATTTCCTAGGCATCAATGCACATAATTCAAGTTCAAACAAGCGATGCATGAAAGGGTCCACAAGAACGGCCTAGAAAACCATGCTCGTGCCATTTAGTAAATTCTCATGCCTTTTACAAGGAATGGACAGATATTTCGATGAAATGTGTGGCAATAGTCAACCACAAATGTCCATTTTTGGGTTTTCAACTATAAAAATGAAATAAATGCTTAAAAAGCATGACGCGGGCATGGTGCCATGGTATGCCTTGGTAAAAATTTGAGAAGGTTTGGCTTATGTTGTCATGCACGCCCTTCATAAATTGAACGATCACCGAGGAAGATCCATGCTTTCGAAAGGGAAATCCTCAAGATTGAAGGGGAATCCAAATTTTCTTCGTTCTTTGCCCTGGAGTTTTTTTCTACGACGAACATACACCCTGCAAATCACCGTGTTCAAATTTCGCATTTTTCCGGGCTCAGTTACCATATTTAAGGGATTATGTGCATTTTCTAGGCATTAATGGACATAATTCAAATTCAAACAATCGGTGCATGAAAAGGTGCACCAAAATGGTCTGGAAAACAGTGCTCGTGTTATTTAGCACATTCTCATGCCTTTTACAAGGAATGGGCAGATATTTCAAGGAAATGTGGGGCAATAGTCAACCATAAACGCGTCGTTTACTCGGTTAACAACTATACAAAAATGAAACACATGGTTGGAAAACATGAAGCCTGGCTTGGTGCCATGGTATGGCCTCACCATGCCCTGGTTAAAATTGGAGAATGTTTCCCTTATGTCATGATGCACGCCTTTCATAAATCGAACCATCACCGAGGAAGTTTCATGGTTTCAAGGGGGAAATCACCAAGAGTGAAGGGGGCTCCAAATTTCCTTTGTCCTTTGTCCACAAGTTTTTTCTACGATGAACATACAACCTACAAATCACCGTGTTCAAATTTGGCACTTTTCCGGGTTCATTTTCCATATTTAGAGGATTATGTGCATTTCCTAGGCATTAATGCGCATAATTCAATTTCAAACAATTGATGCATGAAAGGGTCCACCAGAACGGCCAAGAAAACCATGCTCGGGCCATTTAGTAAATTATCATGCCTTTTACAAGGAATGGATAGATATTTTGATGAAATGTGTGGCAATAGTCAACCACAAATGTCTGTTTGTTGGGTTTTCAACTATAAAAAATGAAATAAATGCTTAAAAAACATGACGCCTGGCATGGTGCCATGGCATAACCTCAGCATGCCTTGGTATAAATTTGAGAAGGTTTGGCTTATGTTGTCATGCATGCCCTTCATAAATCAAACCATCACCAAGGAAGTTCCATGCTTTTGAAAGGGAAATCCTCAAGATTGATGGGGAATCCTAATTTTCTTCGTTCTTTGCCCTGGAGTTTTTTTCTACAATGAACATATGCCCTGCAAATCACCGTGTTCAAGTTTTGCATTTTTTCGGGCTCATTTACCATATTTAGGGGATTATTGATGTAGGGTGGAACCCTAGATGGCCGATCTTTCACGAAAGGAGCGAATCCTTGAAGAACACAAAGAACACGAGGGGAAATCATGAAGGGGCACAAAGAGAAACACTCAAACCAACAAGATTAAGTCACACATGTGCTAGATCCTCGGAACACGAGAGGAGATACAAGATCCAAAGTCAACAAAGGATGATACAAGAGGTAACTGGTCTTCTCCATGAGGAGGTCTTGAGGTTCTTCCCGTGAAGGGGTCTTGAATCCGCTTGGTGGATCTTCTCCGAGGAGGCGCTATCTCCGAGGGGAAGGTAACCAAGTGGATGAACAAAGCTCTCACACAAAATATCAGCTAATCCTTTGCTAACTCTAACTAGGGGGAGGTGGAGGAGTATATATAGTCTAGGGACACGAAGGGGTAAGTCGGGGATACATGGGCCTCGGGCCCGATCTCTGTGCATAGACAGGCGTCTGACGTTTGAAGGCTCAGGATGGTCTGGACGTCCGGTGGTCTCCAGACTTCCGTAGATTTCGTTATGTCACCGTGGTGTCGGTCGACCGGTGGTGCTCGGTCGTCCGGGGCCTGGGGTGTGTCGGACGTCCGGTACTTGCCGGTCGTCAGGCCGTTGTGGATTCTGTCGGCTGGCCCTTCTGGCTGGCTGAGTGTCCAAGCATCGGACGTCCGGCGTTGTCTGGTCGTCCGAAGGCTGAAGACATCGGGCAGCTTCTTCTCTTGGTCCTAGTACTTGGCGTCCTCGCTAGCTCGTCCGTTCGATGTGGTGGCTCCGTGGCTTTCCTCTAAGTACCTGAACATGCATAGCACACACGTTGGAGGTAGTAGCCATGTCTCACATGTAGAAAGTGAAGGTTCGGAGAGGAGCGAGTTCACCTTGTGTCCAATTGCGTATATTGGAGGTCTCTTCATATGTCCTCTTGGGGCTTGGAGAGTAGTCGGAGTGTACATGGGGATGAACGTGGGATGCTCCGCATCACTCCCCCCCCCCTTGGGAAAGATCCGACCTCAGATTGTGATCCTCTTCACCATGGAAACGGTTGTCGTGGACGGACTTGTAGTTGGATGGAGTTGAAGGCATGGTGCAAACCAAATACTCCAAGGTGTCTCCGGTATGTTGTACATCCAAAATGAGCATACACAAAGTACACTTGGAAATACAATGGTTAGCGCACACAAAGTGTCCATCAAGTAAGTATGAGTCCATGCTGCAAGATTGTTCGTGACAAAGTGCATGAAGCTTATGAAGATGATATAGAATGATATGCAAAGCATTCATGGGAGCAAAAGCATTCAAAATGCACACAAATGTGTTGTGAATATGATCAATGCAACCATGGTGACAAATGATGTCATAGTGGGACGGTTTATCAAAAGCATGAACATGGTAATTGGTGCTCAATATGAGTATGTGATCATGCAATTGATGATGGGCAATATGATCATGATGTATGAAGATGCCATCAAGAAAGATCACAACAAATTTGCTAAGGAAATGCACAAGCTCATATATCATGGATGACATGGGAATACAAGATGCAACAAGGCAATCATAATGTGGGTCAATCCATCCATAAGATGCAAATTTGTCATGTGTATGATATGTCCATCGAGCATGACATGTGTGAGCACAATCAACAAATATGGAGGTGTTGGTGTACCAATGCTCGATGTTGTGGCGTGAGTGGAGGTTCGAAGGTGCATCCAATAAGTCCGAGTGCTCCTCAACTTGAAGGTCCATAGAGCCAATTTCCAATGTCGGTCCTCAATCAAATATGTGCAACATGTAGACAAGAAGAAGGAAACAACAATGAAAGAATGACCCATCCAATATGCGTATGTGAGGATGGCTCAAAGGGAAGGAGGTCACCTTTAGGAGATTCTCGCAAATGTTGTTGCTGCACATCGTGTATGCCTTCACATGACCAAGCTGTCGCATAACGACACTGCCTTGTGAATCCTCCAAACTAAAAGAACATGACAAACACTTGGAAAAACAAATGAGGTTAGCGGAAGTGCAAAACCTATCATTCGTGTGGTAAGATACCCAACTAGGGTATGCATCATGCTCATCATAAGAAAGGACAAGGGAGCATTTCATAGTATGGAGGCATATGATGCGAGAACAACCAAATACAATAGGCGCAATCAAGCAAGCATGCATCACAAGTAAAGTGTCCAGGTCTCCAAGATCAATAAGCATAGATGCAACAATTGGAGGCAAGCGACAATGAACAAGATGTATCATGTGAGAGGCATGAACATATATGTCATCAACCCAAGAAAGCGTGTAAGAAAGGAACATGGGTGATGCAACAAAGCAAGCAATCATAGCAATCAAGTGGTGTGAGCTAGTAGTGCGAAGATGCAACATACTAGAGGGAATCATGTCAAGCATCTCATGTGTGCAAATGGTGGTCATGAATAATGCACAAGACATATCACAAGCATGAAGGCAAGATATGAGCAAAATATGATCAATGTATTGGCGAGATGCCATATGTAAATAGCAATGGGACATCATGACTCTCCCAACACAACAAGCAACAATAGCATGAGGCACATGATAAACATGGCAATAGCAACAAGGATCTCCACCAAGCATGCAAATACACATATGAGTAGTAAAATAGTGAATCATGGGTAACTGCAAGCAAGGGTCACAATTGCATGGCAAAGACAGAAATAGGCATAACATGCAAAGTGAACATGGTACAATGGGCATAAATGAACAAGTAATATATAGCCCATAGCCGTGTGAGAACCAAGTAGAAGAGATGTGCGTAGTCCTTGCACAATAGGAACGATGGTAAGGATAGTCCACGGGATCCCAAATTGTCGTTGCTCTCTTGGGATTGAGAGGTTGTTTCGTCAACTCTTAGGATTGAGAGGTTGACGAGTATATGTGAGTACCTACACAAAAGAAAGACAAAGGGAAAATTGTGTGTGCGTGGTATATGTACACATCATCCATCATGATGCGCACATGCAAGTGTTGGTTAGAACAAAATAGCCAATGCTCAAATAAATGAGATGCGTGATATAGAAACATGTCATCCATCATGATTGGTTTGTTGTTATGTATAGCATAATGGAGACTCAAATTGTGTAATGCATCACAAGAAATATGTTGAGCATTGTTATTCATGGAATGCATACGGTGCAAGCAATTATGAGAATCATGCAAAGTATGGAATGCATCAAAATCTCCTAATATGTATAAGGAAACTATGGGGGTCTCCTCATGAGAACTAATGGAAACATCACATGGAGAATATTGACAACATCCAAAACAAAGCATATTTGGTTCTATGTGATCATGGCATGTCATAGTAGAGGAATTGCGCAAATCATGTAAAGGAAGCATGGCAATATCATCACATGAAAAACAAAAGCCAATGACCATCATCTCGTCATCTATGCCATAAGTTAAAATGGGATTTATGTTAATGGGGCATGCATAGCTACTATGTTGAGATTGAAATGATGCAATATGGGAGATCTCACTCATAGCATATGACAAGTTCAAAGGATTGTCAAACATGATGTGACCGATAGAATTTTCACATGATATCCTATGGAGTATAGCATCACAACTAGGAAAATCAACATGCTCATCATCATATTCATCATAAGTAGGTATGTCATGACATGAAGAAGTCGCACTAGCATGAAGCATGGGAATAGGTGGATCAACATCATGCAAGCAATCATTAGTGAGATAGTCCACTAGTGGGACAAGAGAAGCACCATCACTTATATTACCTTTAGAGCATCGTTCATGTGTTGTAGGTGAGGTGTCGAAGACCAATGCGTGATCATCTTCATCTCGATGGAACCATGTGGTGGGTGCATCATCGTCCACCATGGCCATCATCGTCTCCATTGGAGGTATGGACTCGCCGAGATAGGCGTGTCGTCATGTAGGAGACCTAGCACCAAAGAGCAAAACACACTAGGAGTAGAGGTTATGCCGTTAGAAATCATAGTGGCCTCACATGCCGTGTCAACTACCTCAATCACTAAGTGTTGTGGCTCACTCACTCCCTCTTGGATGCTCTCACTCGTATGGTTGGTGGAGTCACTCAAATGGCTCTCAACCTCACATAGGATGTGTGGCATGCACACAAGTGTGGGGCTAGTGGTGGTCACACTCATCCTCTCATAGGAAATGCACTCAATGTCACATATGGTGGAGTCACTCATATCATTCGTGGGGTGGTGGCTCTCCTCACATGGCAATTGGGGCATCTCGTCACATGTCGTTGTAGGAGAAATGTTGGTGCAAATTTCTCCATGCTCAATCATGTCATAGTCGTAGCCGTGGATGAAGGCCGAAGATGCACATCATCACTCTCCTCTAAGGCCAAAGATAAGGTCTCATGTGAGGTCTCGTAGCTTGACTTGAGGTATGAGTCCAATATGGGTGTCGTCTTCATGTTGTTGAAGAGGTTCATGCTCGTCGCTGTGGTCAAAGGGGATGGCCCTTGCTCGACCTTCTTGTCACCGTCTTGTTGTTGGAGGCCCATATGATGTGGCACCTCGTAGCTCGTCTCCATGGCCGAGGGGAAATTCCCATGCTCGGCCATCTTCCTTGAAGGGCTTCCGAAGATGGAAGTGTCGCCCTCACTCGTAGGTGGCCGCCTTGTACTTGATGATGTCGATGTAGTTGAACTCACGGGAAGTAGGCGAAGATGCTGTACGTCCAAAGGAGAAGATGCCTTGATAGCACTTGGCAAATATGCCAAAGTGGTTGTTGTAGCCGTAGCTCCGTCTTGGTGGTGCTCGTCTCGCGGTCTTCTCTTATGCTCACGAAGGTTGGCCTTGGCGTGAAGTAGGGCATGTTGGGACTTGTGCATTTACGCTTGGCGAGCATCTTCATGAAGATGGTGTGGTTGTCGTGCTTGAGCTCGATGGCGTTCATCGTCGTCGTGCACATGATGCTTAGAGGTGACTTGCCCTTCATGACGATGTGTATCACGAACGTGATGGTGGTCGCCATGGAGATGTGAACATGGATGACTTGCGCTTGCATCATTTTTGCGCTCCGAAGATGATTGACTTGCTCGCCGTCGCCTTGAGGATGATGAAGGGGAAGAACGTTTGATCAATAAGGTCTGAATCTCCTCCATCCTTGCATCTTGCTCCTCCTTTTGTGCAGAAAGCTTGTTGTCGATGTAGTCCCTTTTCCTTGATTCGGAATGATGAATGTCGATGGAGAGGTTCTCGATGCGCTCTCACAATCTTGATTGTGCGCCTTGTATTTGTCGTTGTAGATCAAAGATTGCCGCTTTGGTGTTGTAGATCGAAGATTGACCGAAGATGAAATGCCTTGCCTATCCATCACAATACTCGAGCAAATATGAGTGGAGAAAGGAGAAGAACTATACCAAATGTACTTTGATGGATCAATGATCACTCAATGATGTAACTAGGAAATAGCACAATTGGTACCAATTCTTGTCGGTTTCTCACACCTACACAAATAAGGCTTATGGTGGAGCTCGGTGAGGATAGTGGCACAAAAAATTTGATGTAAAATGTTAGCAAGAGTCAATAATGTTGATGTAAAATTTGATGCAACAAGTAGACCAATAGCAATGAATGGCACACGGAAATGCACACACAGATAGATAAATGGGGTTGTGCAACCAAGGATGAGCACAAAATGTGGAATCCACGGAAAACGCTCGTGTTGCACAACTCAAGGGAGACGCTAGCACGATTGCCCAATAGGCAGATACGACACTTGTGCACAACCTATAAGATGCAAAACAGATAAACTTTCTATCCCAAGTATGCTATGTGTATGATGATCCGGTGGTATGATCCAAGATGATCTTATATGCAATGTGGTATGATGCTATGGCTATTGCTTACAAGCTTTTTTGCTCTTTCTCTTTTGCTTAAAAGCTTATTCTTTTGTTGTATGGCCACTTTTGCACAATACACAAACCAAGATAGCAATTGTATATATGCGGGAACAAACTTGTGGCACAAGGGATGATATGATACCAATATGATATGGTATGTATGCAATGGAAGGTGTCGATCACTAATGTGGACAAGTAACGTTGCCGGCAATACTCAAATGGCTAGTCTCGATAGGCAAGTGACGCAAAATGGCTAGGGGTCATCAATGCAATGGAAAGGGAATATACAATGGAGGGATACCACGATACCAAGATGATATCGAGGTTACCGTCCTTGGCGATGATGAGTGACGGTGTTCTTGATGTAGATACCAAGATGATGGAGGTTCGTCCCTAAGTAGCCAAAACACCTTAGGAAACGGAAAAACCGCGAACTCAAAATCTCAAATGTCAAATGGTGGTAACGGGAATGCGGTGGTGGTTGTGGAAGCTCAAAGGGATTGCGAAAATGCAATGATGGGTTTTGCGAGTAGGCAATGCGGAAATGGAGGGTAAGGTGGTGGACTATACACGGTGTCGGAGTTGGAAGCACGGTCCCTAAGTAGCCGAAACATCTTCGGAGACACAACACACAACACAAACAAAATTGGGTTAAGTTGGGGTGGCGGAAGTGTATGGTGGGTAAGCCTATGCGGAAGTGGTTGATGAGGACATCAATACCATTGTTACACCCACAGCCCCTACTGTTACATATACTGGACCAATTACTAGAGCTCGCGCACGCCAATTAAATTACCAGGTACTTTCGTTTCTTGGTAATGATTCTAATGTTCATGAGATTATGATGCTGCCTAAATTGGATACATTTGTTTTGCTTACAAATGAAGGGCCTAGCTTGGAGAAGGATGAACATTGGAGCAAGAACACGCATGGAGTTGATGGCATGCGCAAGGGGATCAAGAACGGAGTTACAAGTGATGATTTCAGGACTTTGAAGCCACCATAAGGAGTGCATGAAGCCTTGGACGAAATATACAAGATGCCACTTCATAATATTCGTCCATAGGCTATTCTAGGTGCTGCGTCACCTGATTAATGGGCCAGGCCCATGTAATTTCGAAATACTTAAGTATAGGCTATTTTTAGAGTCCGTATGTGTGGGGAAACAAGAGTTAGGGTTGGTTTCGGACCCCACCCTCAAGGGCCACGAAATTTCCCCCTCTTCCTCCATATATACAGCCCTTAGGGCGTCGTTTAGACTTCGGGTTTTGTTTAGATTAAAAGTTCGCCATAGCTGCAACTTCGCGTACTTCGTTTGTGTCCAACGACCAGACCAAGACGTCATAGAAACCCACCTTGATCAATAAAGCTTTCATCTTATATTCGCAATATCCCGATTGCAATCTCAGTTTCTTGCTTGTTCTTCGTTTGCTCGCAGGAAACAGACCCTCGTGGTCAGGTTGATCGTGCTCCGGCGTGGTCAATAACCCTCGGGAGTTGGTTTAGCGATTGCTAAGGCGCGACGTCTCGCACGTTCGTAGTCGGATCGTCAAGGTCGACTCTCACAGAAAACGATAGCCACCATCTCATCAAAACATCGGGACACCTTAGCCTCTATCAAGTGGTATCAGATTTCCAGGTTGCTCGGTGAGATTTTACAGTTTTTCGTAGATTAGATCGAGTCTGTTCTTCATACCTACAGTCCACGAAAAAGCCAGAAAAAAATATTAGGGTTAGTTCATCATATCCGAACCAATCTGAGCCTTTGCATAATCTTTTTAGGGTTTTTGCTTTGTTGAATTTGCGGTTGCATCGTCGTGTCAAGTTGCTGGTCTTAGAGTCTAGTATTTTAGAGTTTCGAGTTCTGGTCATAAGTTGTCACACCGTCGCCGCACCATCATCATCGCCCATCTACCACTTTTGCTTATCCGCCACCGCTCTGAATCCATATCCATATACCACTACCAATCCGTATCCATATACCACCACCAATCTCTATCCATATACCACCACCGCTACCATATACCACCACCGCTGCCATATACCACAACCATATATCCACCACCAATCCGAGTTCTTCTCATATTAGGTTTGTTCTTGAGATCAATCTAAATTCCGATCCGTGTTTCCTTGCCTACGTAGGTCTCGGAAAAAAAAATTCACGGGCAGTTTTTAGGCCAAAATTTTCACGGGCAAATTTTTTTCCCTATCCTATTTTTAGGCTTTTCTGAGTCTTTTGAGCCACGTGCCATCATAGTCATTTTTTGTCGCACTTTTTCGTCGTCGCTGCCCTGTTTTCCGAAAAAAAGTGAAAAAAAAATTTCGTGCCCATCCTATCAGTTTGACGAGGGAAGAGTTTTGAGACACTCGCCATTATAGTGATTTTTCGCAAAAAAAAAGAGGAGCGCAAAAAAAAAGGAGCGCAAAAAAAAGAGCGAAAAAAAAAGAGTTCCAGAGTGTGCTTTTCCCTTATTTACGTGCAGCGCCGTGATTTTGTTAGTGTTCTAGGCTCGCGTCTCTAGCACGGTCTAGCCTAGGACCAGCACAGTACCGTCGTTGAGCGTTTATTCAACTTTGCATCTCTGAATTGATTATTGCTGACCCTTTTTGCTACCATACTATAAGCCTTCCCAGCTCCACATACATCTACGTCGTGCGTTTGACTCTACCTGGCAATCGCTCTATCCAAGCTTTTGAGAGTTTTGACTACAACGGTTGCCGATCACCGCCTGCTGCTGGGTAAGAACTGGTAAGAATTTGAGATTTGCTTGATGGATTTGTGACACCCGCCACCACCACCACTTGTTAGTAGTCTGTAGGATCATATTCTTGTGTGTTTCTATTGCTGCTAACCATGCCAGGATCACAAGCCGACGAGACTGACTGGGAGAACTTGACGAACAAGGAGCTTCATGATACGTTTCAGCAAATGATGAATGGACAGGTGCAAGATGTGATAAACAGATTTGAAGAGGCCATGGAGAAGATAGATGGCATGGAGAAGACATTTGAAACAAAGCTCGATAACAAGTTTGCTGAATTGCTTTCGCGTTTTCCACCACCACCACCGGCTGCTCCTGCCGCACCTCTGCAACAACAGCAACAACACCGACTACCTCCACGTCGGGAAACAGCCCTCCGCCGAGCGATCCGTGTCCCTCTTCAGTCGGGCCAAACTGCTGGTGCTGCTGTTGATACTTCTGTGGCTCCTACTGCTGATGTGGAGGAGGATGATTATGTGGGAGATTATGAGGATGAGGTTGATCAAAATCAGAACTACGTGCCACCAACAGCACAGCAACCACCAGGTCGTCCACATGCAAATAATGGCAATGGTAGGGCTCACCCTCAGGTACGAGACCATGACCATCTCCCTAAACTAAAATTGAATATTCCACCATTTGAGGGTAGATATGTTCCTGATATATATCTTACTTGGGAGTTACAAACTGAACAATGATTTACATGTCTACAATATCCCGAGGAGAGACGTGTTCCTGCTGCTGTTTGTGCTTTCACTAGTTTTGCATGTGTTTGGTGGTCTGAGCATTGTAGATTATATCCTATTCCGGCTACTTGGGCTGCTTTGAAAACTGCTATGCGTACTCGTTGGGTTCCACCATATTATCAACGTGAATTACTTCAAAAATTGCAGCGCTTAAGACAGGGAAAAAATTCTGTAGAAGAATATTATCAGGAATTACAAACTGGCATGATTAGATGTGGTATTGTTGAGGAGAATGAAGCTATGCTTGCACGTTTTATGGGTGGATTAAATAGAGAGATTCAAACGATTCTAGAGTATAAGGAGTATACTAATATCACTCGTTTATTCCATCTTGCTTGTAAAGCTGAACGTGAAGTGCAGGATCGACAGGCATTGGCGCGGACTAACTTTTCTGCAGGTCGACCTTCATCATGGACACCACGTGCATCATCTACTTCCACACGTTCTGCTACACCGGCGCCTCCGTCGGCTGCCACCTCCAACCGTGATACAATAAAGCAGGCACAATCACCACTATCTGCCAAGAGCACACCTTCTGGGCCTGCAAAGAGCTCTTCTTCATCCATGGCATCAACAGGGCAAACACATGATATTATTTGTCGACGTTGCAAGGGTGGAGGTCATTATGCGAGAGAATGCCCATCTAAGCGTGTGATGATTGTTACTGAGGATGGTGGGTATGAGTCCGCTAGTGACTATGATGAGGAGACTTTGGCTCTTATTACACGTGAAGAACACGGTGGAGACGATTCTGATCATGAGACGCAATACATGGCTCCTAAAGATGCAGACAGGTATGAATGTTTAGTTGCTCAACGTGTTTTGAGTGTGCAGGTTACACAAGCTGAGCAAAATCAGAGGCATAATTTGTTCCATACAAAGGGAGTTGTGAAGGAACGTTCTGTTCGCGTGATCATAGATGGAGGGAGCTGCAATAACTTGGCTAGCATGGAGATGGTGGAGAAGCTATCTCTCACCACAAGACCACATCCACATCCTTACTACATCCAATGGTTCAACAACAGCGGCAAGGTTAAGGTAACATGTACTGTTCGTGTGCATTTTAGTATCTCTACATATGCTGATTATGTTGATTGTGATGTGGTACCTATGCAAGCATGTTCCTTATTACTTGGTAGACCATGGCAATTTGATAAAAATTCTGTACACCATGGTAGAAACAATCAGTATACTCTTGTTCATAACGATAAAAATATTACTTTGCTTCCTATGACTCCTGATTCCATTTTGAAAGATGATATTAATAGAGCTAATAAAGCAAAACAGGAGACAAATAAGAGTGAAAATCAGATTGTGGCAAAAGAATTTGAGCACCAAATGAAGCCTAATAATAAACCATCTACTGTTGTTTCTGAAATTAAATTGAAAAGTGCATGTTTACTTGCCACCAAATCTGATATTGATGAGCTAGATTTTAGCAAATCTGTTTGCTATGCTTTTGTGTGCAAAGAGGCATTATTTTCATTCGAGGACGTGCCTTCCTCTTTGCCCCCTGCTGTCACTAACATTTTGCAGGAGTTCGCTGACGTCTTTCCACAAGACGTGCCACCGGGATTACCACCTATTCGAGGGATTGAGCATAAAATTGACTTAATTCCCGGTGCTTCGCTACCCAACCGTGCACCATACCGTACCAATCCAGAGGAGACGAAGGAGATTATGCGTCAAGTACAAGAACTGCTCGACAAAGGTTATATACGCGAATCCCTTAGTCCTTGTGCTGTTCCTATCATTTTAGTGCCGAAAAAGGATGGTACGTCGCGTATGTGCGTTGTAGAGGCATTAATAATATTACTATTCGTTATCGTCATCCTATTCCTAGGCTAGATGATATGCTTGATGAATTGAGTGGCTCTACAATATTCTCCAAAGTTGATTTGCGTAGTGGATACCATCAAATTCGTATGAAATTGGGTGATGAATGGAAAACAACATTTAAAACTAACTTTGGATTATATGAGTGGTTAGTCATGCCTTTTGGGTTAACTAATGCACCTAGTACTTTCATGAGGTTAATGAACGAAGTTTTACGTGCTTTCATCGGACGATTTGTGGTAGTTTACTTTGATGACATATTGATTTATAGCAAATCTTTGGAGGAACATTTGGAACATTTACGTGCTGTTTTTATTGCTCTACGTGATGCACGTTTGTTTGGAAACCTTGGAAAGTGCACCTTTTGCACCGACCGAGTATCTTTTCTTGGCTATGTTGTTACTCCACAGGGAATTGAAGTTGATAAAGCCAAGATTGAAGCTATTGAGAGTTGGCCGCAACCCAAAACGGTCACACAAGTGAGGAGTTTCCTTGGCCTCGCTGGTTTCTATAGGCGTTTTGTGAGAGATTTCAGCACCATTGCTGCACCTCTCAACGAGCTTACAAAGAAGGATGTGCCTTTTGTTTGGGGTACCGCACAGGAAGAAGCCTTCACGGTATTGAAAGATAAGTTGACACATGCTCCTTCACTCCAACTTCCTAATTTCAATAAGACTTTTGAGCTTGAATGTGATGCTAGTGGAATTGGATTAGGAGGTGTGTTATTACAAGATGGAAAACCTGTTGCATACTTTTCTGAAAAATTGAGTGGGCCTAGTCTGAACTATTCTACTTATGATAAAGAATTATATGCTCTTGTTCGGACCTTAGAAACATGGCAACATTATTTATGGCCCAAGGAATTTGTTATACATTCTGATCATGAATCTTTGAAACACATTAAAAGTCAAGCAAAACTGCACCGTAGACATGCTAAATGGGTTGAATTCATTGAGACTTTCCCTTATGTCATTAAACACAAGAAGGGTAAAGAAAATGTTATTGCTGATGCCTTGTCTCGTCGTTATACTATGCTTTCACAACTTGACTTTAAAATATTTGGTTTGGAGACCATCAAAGATCAATATGTTCATGATGCTGAATTTAAAGATGTATTGCAGAATTGTAAGGAAGGGAGAACTTGG
This sequence comes from Triticum urartu, assembly GCF_056163025.1. NCBI lineage: Eukaryota > Viridiplantae > Streptophyta > Magnoliopsida > Poales > Poaceae > Triticum > Triticum urartu. The sequence goes on along the minus strand of NC_141875.1, from coordinate 317,906,261 downwards.
AACAAGTTCGTTCTTAACGATGGATTTGTGTTTCGTGCTAACAAGCTATGCATTCCAGCTAGCTCCGTTCGTCTTTTGTTGTTGCAGGAGGCGCATGGAGGAGGATTAATGGGACACTTTGGCGTCAAGAAGACGCAGGATATACTTGCTACACATTTCTTTTGGCCAAAGATGAGACGGGATGTTGAGCGTTTTGTTGCTCGCCGCACTACATGTCAAAGAGCTAAGTCACGACTCAATCCTCATGGTTTATATATGCCTTTGCCTGTACCTAGTGTTCCTTGGGAGGATATATCTATGGGCTTTGTTTTAGGTTTACCTCGAACAAAGAAGGGGAGGGATAGCATATTTGTTGTCGTGGATAGGTTCTCGAAAATGGCACACTTTATACCATGTCATAAAAGCGATGATGCTGTTAATGTTGCTGATTTGTTCTTTCGTGAAATTATTCGCTTACATGGTGTGCCAAATACTATTGTTTTAGATCGTGATACTAAATTTCTTAGCCACTTTTGGAGATGTTTATGGGCTAAGTTGGGGACTAAGCTGCTTTTTAGTACTACTTGTCACCCCCAAACTGATGGACAAACTGAAGTAGTTAATAGAACATTGTCTACTATGCTTAGGGCTGTTTTGAAGAATAACAAGAAAATGTGGGAAGAATGCTTGCCTCATATTGAATTTGCTTATAATCGTTCATTGCATTCTACTACTAAGATGTGCCCTTTTGAAATTGTGTATGGTTTCCTACCTCATGCACCTATTGATTTGTTGCCTCTTCCATCTTCAGAGAAGGTTAATTTTGATGCTAAAGAACATTCTGAATTGATTTTAAAAATGCATGAGTTAACTAAGGAAAACATTGAGTTTATGAATGCTAAATTTAAACTTGCTGGAGATAAGGGTAGAAAACATGTTGTGTTTGCGCCTGGAGATCTTGTTTGGTTACATTTGCGTAAAGATAGATTTCCTAATCTGCGCAAATCAAAGCTAATGCCACGTGCTGATGGTCCTTTTAAGGTGTTAGAGAAAATAAATGATAATGCATATAAACTTGAGCTACCTGTAGATTTTGGGGTTAGTCCCACTTTTAACATTGCAGATTTGAAGCCTTATTTGGGTGAGGAAGATGCGCTTCCGTCGAGGACGACTTCATTTCAAGAAGGGGAGGATGATGAGGACATCAATACCATTGTTACACCCACAGCCCCTACTGTTACATATACTGGACCAATTACTACAGCTCACGCACGCCAATTAAATTACCAGGTACTTTCGTTTCTTGGTAATGATTCTAATGTTCATGAGATTATGATGCTGCCTAAATTGGATACATTTGTTTTGCTTACGAATGAAGGGCCTAGCTTGGAGAAGGATGAACATTGGAGCAAGAACACGCATGGAGTTGATGGCATGCGCAAGGGGATTAAGAACGGAGTTACAAGTGATGATTTCAGGACTTTGAAGCCACCATAAGGAGTGCATGAAGCCTTGGACGAAATATACAAGATGCCACTTCATAATATTCGTCCATAGGCTATTCTAGGTGCTGCGTCACCTGATTAATGGGCCAGGCCCATGTAATTTCGAAATACTTAAGTATAGGCTATTTTTAGAGTCCGTATGTGTGGGGAAACAAGAGTTAGGGTTGGTTTCGGACCCCACCCTCAAGGGCCACGAAATTTCCCCCTCTTCCTCCATATATACAGCCCTTAGGGCGTCGTTTAGACTTTGGGTTTTGTTTAGATTAAAAGTTCGCCATAGCTGCAACTTCGCGTACTTTGTTTGTGTCCAACGACCAGACCAAGACGTCATAGAACCCCACCTTGATCAATAAAGCTTTCATCTTATATTCGCAATATCCCGATTGCAATCTCAGTTTCTTGCTTGTTCTTCGTTTGCTCGCAGGAAACAGACCCTCGTGGTCAGGTTGATCGTGCTCCGGCGTGGTCAATAACCCTCGGGAGTTGGTTTAGCGATTGCTAAGGCGCGACGTCTCGCACGTTCGTAGTCGGATCGTCAAGGTCGACTCCCACAGAAAACGATAGCCACCATCTCATCGAAACATCGGGACACCTTAGCCTCTATCAGTGGTTGTGGTGGTTGATGAAGAATAAACCTTCCCAAAGTAGCCTAGACACCTTATGAGACTCAAATCACTCCTCAAACAACCACTAATGCGATCGGGAACAAAATTGGTTAGGTTGCGGAAGTCGGTGGTGGTGTAGCGGATGATGTGGTGGAAGCCCTAGGCAAAGATGCCAAAGTTCCAAAACAATTATGGAGTCAAATAATGTTGGTGGTATTTTTGTGGGAATGGGGATGTCAAGAGCTTCAAAACGAGCTACAGAACGTCAAAATTGGAGTTCGAATGAATTAGTTATGGCCGAAATAAGAATCAGCCGAAGTCAACATCTACAGGTTACGGACGTCCGTAAAAGGACGGATGCCCGGGGGCTGGACGTCCGGAGTGCTTGGAAATCCGTAAATTTGGCTCGGGTTAGGGGGTTCCGGTCGTCTGGAAGGTTGCGGACATCCGATCGTTCCTGGGCTCCGGACATCCGTAAAAGTGACGGTCGTCCGGTGTATCGGGGTCAACGCGGGATTTGAGATCCGGGACGCGATTTTGGGCGGAATTTGATGATTTTGGGGTCAAAATTGATGAGATTTCGTGGATGAAAGATGGGGAAACATGAGGAGATGCTAGATCCACTCAAAACCCAGCAAATCCATGGATCAAAATCCAACAAAACTTCATCACACCAACAAATCACAAAAAAATTAGGGCTATTTTTGGTGGGGATTTTCGAAATTGGGGAAGAACACAACAAAATTAGGCTAGAAAACAACGAGGGGAGGCTCCGAAATCGTGATCAACATGGCTCAGATACCAAGATGATGTAGGGTGGAACCCTAGATGGCCGATCTTTCACGACAGGAGCGAATCCTGCGAAGAACACGAAGAACACGAGGGGAAACACGACGGGAAATCATGAAGGGGCACAAAGAGAAACACTCAAACCAACAAGATTAAGTCACACATGTGCTAGATCCTAAGAACACGAGAGGAGATACAAGATCCAAAGTCAATAGAGGACGATACAAGAGGTAACCGGTCTTCTCCATGAGGAGGTGTTGAGGTTCTTCCCGTGAAGGAGTCTTGAATCCGCTTGGGGGATCTTCTCCGAGGAGACGCTATCTCCGAGGAGAAGGTAACCAAGTGGATGAGCAAAGCTCTCACACAAAATATGAGCTAATCCTTTGTTAACTCTAACTAGGAGGAGTGGAGGAGTATATATAGTCTAGGGACACGAAGGGTAAGTGGGGGATACATGGGCCTCGGGCCCGATCTCTGTGCACAGATAGGCGTCAGATGTCCGGTGGGTGTCGGACGTCTGGAGGCTCAGGACGGTCCAGATGTCCGGTGGTCTTCGGACTTCCGTAGATTTCATTCTGTCGCCATGGCACCGGTCGTCCGGTGGTGCTCGGTCGTCCGGGCCTAGGGTGTGTCAGACGTCCGGTACTTGCCGGTCGTCTCGCCACTGTAGCTTCCGTCAGCTGGCCCTTCTGGCTGGCTGAGTGCCCAGGCATCGGACGTCCAGCGTTGTCCGATCGTTCGGAGGCTGAAGACATCGGACAGCTTCTTCTCTTGGTCCTAGTACTTGGCGTCCTTACTAGCTCGTCCGTTGGATGTGGTGGCTCCGTGGCTTTCCTCTAAGTACCTGATCATGCATAGACACATGTTGGAGGTCGTAGCCATGTCTCATATGTAGAAAGTGAAGGTTCAGAGAGGAGCGAGTTCACCTTGTGTCCAATGGCGTATATTCGCGGTCTCTTCATATGTCCTCTTGGGGCTTGGAGAGTAGTCGGAGTGTACATGGGGATGAACGTGGGATGCTCCGCATCAATTATGTGCATTTTCTAGGCATTTAGCGCATATGAATCCAATCCAGCGACAGGTGCACGGGTGTGATGTGAGGGACGTGGATTGTCATTCGATCGCGGTGCATCCAATGGTGCACATGCGCGATCCGCGTGGCTGGGGTTCTGGCCAATCATAATGCAACACACAATAGGCTCAGCGCACAGTGTTTCCGAAAGCGACGAAGATGAACCGTGTGCGGTAATGAACATGCAAAATTGTAAGGGAAGCCAAATTTCTGTTTTCGTTTGTGGTTGAGCTCTTGAATACCACCGCACTGTACGGCTGCCCGGCCCCTCCGTTCCAGAGCTCTCCAGGCGTCGTCCATGGCACCGCGGCACACAGTAGGTAGTAAGGAAGCGATGGCATCCCGCTGCGCCGAGTTCATCGCCGCCCGCGACCGCGCACATGGTAAGGAAGCGATGGCATATTGCCGTGCCGAGTTCATTGCCGCCGGCGGCCAGACAGTTACATGGGCGGACTTTGAGGCTGCCATGGCCGAATGGGTGGTGGATCTAGAGGCAGCCAAAGCTGCACAGAAGGAGCGGAAAAGGCAGAAAGCAGTCAATAAAAGAGAGTCCCGCCACCGCAAGAAAAAAGAGGCCGCACGCTGCGGTGAGGAGAGCTTGGCGGAGATCGAAGCACGATGGGCTGCCACTTACAAGGCCGGGAAGGAGAACGCCGGCGTCTGGCCAGCATGCCCTGATGGCAGCATGTGCAAAGTAGTTTAAGTTTGTAGTATTAGAGCAAATTACCAGTAGTACTTTAAGTTTGTAGTATTAACGTACAATGTCGGTAAGAGCATCCTTTGAGGGCTTTGAGCGTTGATTAGCATGTGTGCCCATGTGCATTTTTTGCGTTAATCATTAGAAGATCACAAAACATACGGTTTCTATGTCGTACCCATCTGCATTTTTTGCATTAATGACCCATAAGTCAGTTACTAGGCGTACCATTGACCGAAAAAATCAAGTACACGTGTACGTTTTTTGGAGACGGGATCTACCAACTTTCTTTTTTCTCGCACATGAGTATTTTATGCGCTTCGTCTACGTTGTGTGTTTCCCCGTCCAAATTTCAAATTTTGCACCGAAATTTTCGTTAGGCACGCGATTTCAGAATTTATTCCTCCAACCACATCCCCTTCCCCTCAGTATCCCCCTCCCTCGTGCCTCCCCTACCGGCATCTTAAACCGCCGCCGCCGCAACCACAACTTCAACCACATCTACGTTCTGCTCGGATCCAGTCAGGTAACCCACCGATCTCTATCACGTCCCCACCCTGATTGCTTAAATGGTGCCTGCAAAACATCCTCATGACTCCAAATCCACCCCGCCAGGAGCTGATGGCGGTCCATGGCACGATGGATGCTGTGCGTGTTGACCCGGAGGAACACCTCACCTCCGCCGCCGCCACTGACATGGTGCAGGCTCTGGCCCAGATGAAGTCCCCCAGCGACTACCCCGAGGACTTAACATGTAAGATCTGACTAGCTAAATCTTACCAATACCACTTGCAATGGCTATGATTTGTACGGTTGATGTATTAAGCATGTCCGTGCCTTGTTTATTTCAGTACTACACACTATGTGATGTTCAAATATTACCGTGTCCAGCTCAATTTCACCAATACCAGCAACAAACTTACAATACATGACTCAGGATATCATTAGAGATGCTGCCCATTTGCTATTTTCCGTGGATCCTAACCCTGTTGCACTTAACATGCCTGTCCATGTACTTATGCAGGCTCATAATGGCCGATGCTTTTGTTTGCCGTCGAGGTGAGCTGCACCCCATGTCTTACAGTATTTCACATAGTTTGTGCAATTGCAGTTTAACTTCTACCCATTTACTGGTTACATGTAGGTACACATGTCAGTGGCACTAATCCACGCTTCGACCCGGAGGAACAGCTCGCCTCTGCCGTCGCTGACTTTGGGCGAGCTCTGGCCAAGATGAAGTGCCTCAGCAACTACCTCTCAGGACTTACCAAGTATGTACTCACCAGTTCAATCTTACCAATACCAGTTGCAATTAATGGCTATGTTCTGTACGGTCGATGTATTAAGCATGTTCTAGTAAACATGCCTAACACATTTTTGCTACTATCCCTACCTTTTTATAGACATCTGGGCCATTCTCTGCTCTGGCACCACCTGCCTTGTGATGTTTAACTATGCCAATTACATTTTTATCACTACCGGTTTTGATGTCTATTAAGCATGTTGCAATTAACAGTTGAATCCATTTTTAAAAAGTTGCATTTCAATGGCTACAAACTTACAAAACATGACTTAGGATGTTGCTAATCCTGTTGCAATTAACAGTTGTATCCATTTTTAATCTGTCCATTTGCTACCATGCTACTCTCCGCAATGAAGTTATACTAGAGATGCTGCCCCATTTGCTATTTTTGGTGGATGCTAACCCTATTGTACTTAACATGCTTGTCCATGTACTTACGCAGGGTCATAACGGTTGATGCTGTTGTTTGCCGTCAAGTTTAGCTGCATCCCATGTCTTATAGTATTTCACATCATTTGTGAAATTGTAGTTTAACTTCTACCATTTACTGGTTGCCTGTAGGTACACATGTCAGTGGCATTGATCCACGCTTCGACCCAGAGGAACAGCTCGCCTCCGCCGCTGTTGACTTTGGGCGAGCTCTGGCCAAGATGAAGTGCCCCAACAACTACCTCTCAAGACATACCAAGTATGTACCCACCAGTTCAATCTTACCAATACCAGTTGCAATTAATGGCTATGTTTTGTAGTGTCGATGTATTAAGCATGTTGTAGTAAACATGCCTAACACGTTTGAGCTTTTTTCCCTACCTTTTTATAGACAACTGGTCCATTATCTGCTCTGGCATCACCTGCCCTGTGATGTTTAACTTTGCCAATTGCATTTTTATCAGTACCGGTTTCAATGGCCATTAAGCCTGTTGAAATTAATAGTTTTACTCATTTTTAAAGAGCTGTATTTCAGTGGCTACAAACTTACAAAACATGAATTAGGATGTTGTTAAGCCTGTTGCAATTAACAGCTGTATCCATTTTTTAATCCATCCCTTTGCTACCGTGCTACTCTTTTGAAATGAAGATATCACTACAGATGCTGTCGTTTTATTACCATTTGCTATTTTTGGTGGATGTTAACCCTGTTGTAGTTAACATTGGCTTTCCATGTACTTACACAGGGCTACAATGGGCGATGCTGTTGTTTGCCATCGAGGTTAGCTGCATCCCATGTCTTATACACCATCTATTCCGAAATATATGTATTTTTAGAGATTCCAATATAGACTACATAAGGAGCAAAATGAGTGAATCTAGATTCTAATCTAAACTATATCTATAATTCAATATACATCAGTATGTAGTTCATATTGAAATCTCAAAAAAAATACTTGTACTTAGGAACATAGGTAGTTGTATTTTACATCATTTGTGCAATCTCAGTTTAGCTTCTAACATTTACTGGTTGCTTGTAGGTACATATATGAGGGGTACTGATCCATGCTTCGATCCCTTTTGAATATGGGGCAATGAGATATTCATGAACAAGCGACAAGTGAGGAAACTAAGAAAGATTGTTAGGCGAAAGAAATGGGTGATTGGAATTAAGCTCTTTATTTACACTTTGACGAAGACAACAGTGAACATTAGGATGGTAAGTAATGTGTTGCCATTTCCCCTGCCCACAACAAGTTACTCTATTAGACCTCAGTATCTGATATTTTTCTTTTTTTAGTGGTTTCTGAAGCTATTTACTGATGATTACCTTGCAAACTACATGACTGGAGTGGAGGCAACTAAGGTTAAAGTATATAATTCATGCTACCATGATAATGCTCTAGAAGTCTTCCTGAAGGCGGTGAAGGATGGGTGGGCGATCGTCCCAAGGGGTTGGACAAAAGTGGTTCTTGCCTATGGCATGCAGGAAGGCACATTATAGGCATTCCGCTTCTTCAACACCGTCGGCAGTCAAAATGATTTACACTTGTCTCTTCACCTTTACCGCCTTTAAATACTGCAGTTCATCATAGTTAATTGCTGCCTAATCCTGTAATTACTGAACATATTGTACTAACAATTTTATTTATGGATTCGTTGTTGAACCATTGTGCTGAGAATTTGAATTGGATGTTTCGTATTTCAAAATTTCCAATTAGAATAATAAATTACAGGCAAAAATAAAAATAGAACAGATGGTCATGGACCTTTACAAACGGTTATAGAAGTAAAAGCGCTTGCGATGGATAGCCCAATGCCACACAGTTTTCTACATCAAATCGTGTGTGATGTAGTTAATGAAAGCAAACAGTTAACTAAGGCAGAGCGTGTGTGATAGTTACACCTTTCACACACGAGCGTATACATAAAACCATGTGTGTTGTACATCCGAACGAAAACGTCTTCCCTGGATTGACTGTGTGGGATGTACATAAGAACGGAAACGTATTCCTTGGATTGACTGTGTGTGATAAACATACGAACGGAAATGTTTTTCTGGGATTCACCGTGTGGGATGTACATACCTACGGAAATGATTTCCGAGATTCACCGTGTGGGATGTACATACCTACGGAAATGATTTCTGGGATTCATCGTGTGCGATGTACATACATATGGAAATGACTGGGTTTCGATGCCTCGACCGATCGCACACGGCCCCAACCTGGGTCCCAGGAGGGCCTATCCCAGACGATTTCTGGGTCGTGTGGGAAGGACACCCTATCGTACACACTCACTTGGCGACGGTTCCAAATGCCATTGCGGAAAGCTGTTTAAAACCGTTTGTTTAGGACCGACGTGCAAAATTGGTTTGCCTTCAGTTGCTTTAAGGTTGTCACCTCATTCAAGTCTTTCAGTTGTTCCAGTGCATCATTTCTCATCCAAACAATCCTTTCCAACAACGTTTCTTTTCAGTGGGCCCTAACCCACAGGTCTTTTCCTAGGATCTTACCTAACTCTTCTAATTTTCCTCGAGTTATTCTCAAATTCTTTTTGAAGTTTGACGTAAGAATGAAATTCATCAGTCAGATGCTTTTCCAAGATCGATTTCAAATCATTTTCATTGTTGTCTCAACCTCTACGCTTTCATTCTCCCGGAGTATCTCAAATATTTTGGCTGGTGTTCCTGATCGTCATTCTCAACATTTGAAGACCAAAGAAGAGTTTTCCTCTAAATCTTGCTTCGTTCTCTTGAAGATTCGCGGTGCTAGCTCGATGTTAACCTCTCAAATTGTTTCCAATCGTGCGATTCTATTCTTACCCATCTGGAGTATTTCAGGGGTTGTTTTCTGTTTCGATTATCCATAGGCTTCCATTTCAGAAGATTCCTTTGTTCCAAGCTTTCAGCTTCGTTCGTTCCCATATTTGTACCGGTGCTTCGTTCAAGCATTCTTTAATCAGTTCATGATCTCTTCGTTCTCTTGCTTCTTGAATCACTCAAGTATCTTCGTTCGTTTTCTAATTCTTTCTAGAGATTCATTCTCTTCTCTTCGTTTGTTTTCATTCTCACGGTGGTTCGTTTAAGATTTTCACTACAATCTTTTCCAACCCGAATAAGTAGTATGCAAATCCTTTGCTTCTCATCGATTTAATTGGTGGAGGATAAGAATAACATAATTCTTATTCTTATTTCATCAAGTTGATTAATTCCTTCCTTCGGAGATTGTTCATGATGAGTAATATTTCGGTTCTAAGTTCTTCGTCTTTACTTTTTCGGAGTTCCAAGTTTTTCTCTCTTATCTCGTCGGAAACTTAATCTAAATCATTGTAAGGCTTTAATCTTATTCTTTTCATCCTTCAATTCTTTCTCATCATCCTTTTGTTACCGGAGCTCTTCACGGTGGTTCATAAGGTTTTAATTTATTCTTCAAGTGTTCATCAAGATTTTTGTTGGAGGAGCTCAAGTATCTTTTTCTTCTTGCGTCTCGAAGTGCAATTAATTCTCCGTATTATTTTGAAGTGGAGTTTTGCATCTCTTCCTTCTTCTCAGCTATTCAATCATTTTTGGTTGTGGCCGGTTATCACCTCATAGGTTTGAGATGTTTTCCTTAAGCCCACAACATGCTTATTCTTTTCATTGTTGAATTTCCAACAACTCCGTTCAACCCTTCTTCGTAAGGATGATTTCAAACTCAATGGTGGAAGAAGTTATCATATTCTTCTCCGTTCTTTTCATTCCACTCTTTCAATTCTTTGGGAGGCATTGTGTGTTCCTCTCGTCAAGTATCATTCCATCTTGTCAAGTTCATGTTCTATTCCATTACATGTTCAACCGGGATGCTATCACAATTCTTTCGTTCTTATTCCTTTTTTATCTTATCCTAACCGGAGTGGTTTCAGAGTCTATCTTATTCCTTGAGCTTTTGATTCTCGTCATATTCGCCGTTCTTCTTTTCTACATGAGTACTCTCAACTTTCTTCATCTTCTCACTTGCGTTCTTGTTTCACCTCTTCCGCTTTTCTTCCGTCTCGTTCCTAAGATCTCGGGACGAGATCTCTTGTTAGTGGAGGAGAGTTATAACGCCCCGAGTCCGATGCGCTAGATGTCTTCCAGTTATTTGTCGTCATTGCCATGTCATTTGCTTGCGTGTTGCACTTTGCCATGTCATCATGTGCATTGCATTTGCATGTTTTTCAAAACTTGCATCCGGTTATTTCTCCGTTGTCCGTTTTGGAATCCCACACTCTCACACGCACCCATTGCACCTCTCAGATCTTATTTCCTGCGCGGGATAAAAACGTTCTCAGAATGGGCCGCGATTTGTCGAGTGGCCTTGGTATATCACCGGTAGACCGCCTGTCAAAGTTCGTTCCATTTGGAGGTCGTTTGATGCCCCCAACAGTTAACCGCGTTAATTGAAACCCCTCCTTCTCTTTGCAGCCCAGCACCCCTCCACAATAGCCTGCTAGCCCATCTAAACCCCCCGCATGCTCTCGATCGTTGGATCATAATCGTGTGGGCGAAAACCGCATCTCATTTGGCCTCTCCAAGCTCCTTCTACCTATAAGTTAGTCCCCTTCCCCGAAATTTGCGGGCAAACCATAGCCCTCTTCCTCCTCGCGTCGCCGGACATGTCCATCCCGCGTCCGACCTGTCCATCCGCCACCCCAGCAAATCGCACCCTGCCACGTCGCCTCTCCCAGGCCCTGCGAGCCCATCGTGGGCCCGCCAAGCCCGTTCGCTGCCCGCGCTCGCCCCACGTGCCCATCGCCATCCCTCGACCCCTCCGCCTCACCTCGCCAGAGGAGCGCCGGACCTCGACCACGCCGCCCTGCACCTGCCTCTGTTGCCGCGCCTCACCTCCTCCCACACCGGACCACCGCCGCCACGGGTTTCCTCGACGCCACCTCGCGCCTCGCCGTTAGATCCGCCACCGCTGGAGCCCGCAACCTCCGCCACCGGCCGGTCCCCGCCTCTCCGTCGCACACGGAGTTTGCTGCTACCTGATCCGGGTGCTCCATCGCCGGATCCGCTGTCCCCGGGCTCCTCCATGCTTGCCGGCGACCTGCTGGGTAGCACCGCCCCGCTCGTCACCTCGCGCCGCCGCCACCGTGGGTCGTGCCGGCCTGCTGGACCTCTCCCTGGCCCAGTCCGCCTCGCCTCGTCAGCCCAACCACCAATCCGGCCCATTGGGCCTGAGGTGAGCAGCCTCCCCTAACCTCCGACCGTGCGTGTGATAGTTAAATCGTGCTCACCCTGTTTTTTCTAAATACTACTAAGTCCCAATAAAGTCATATCATGTTGCATATTTTTGATGCTTGTAACTTCATGCATGGTGCTCCGATTTGGGTGTATGATATGTCGAATTGTTCATCTCTGAGTGATCTACATGCTAGTGTCATTTGCATGCATGTTACTGCCCATCTTGATGCCTTAAACATCGTTGCAAAGTGCTAAATGTTATAACCTGCCAAAGATTGTTGTAACTTGCTGATTTGTGTTTTTCATAGCATTTTATGTGTTTATCTTTTGAGCATTATGTCAACATGTTTTAGGAGCACCTTCATGCCATCTTTACAGTGGTGCAATTCATTTATTTTTATGTGCCTTTTGGTGACTAGCACAATCTTGTGAAGTGTGCTACTTGATGTTGCTGATTTCTGAGACTTAGTGATTTTTGTTGTCTGTAGCTGTTACATTGTGTTGCCATGTTAATTCGTAGCTACCATCAATTCCATGCATAATATGGAGATGCCTAGTTGGCATATTTGGATGTCCGTGTTATGCTCTACCATGCCATGCCTTTTGATGCCTAATATATGTCCTGTAGCATATGTTTTCATTGCCATGAACATGCCTAAATGATGTTCCAGTTTTTTGTTAACTCCATGATGCCATATTGTGAGCTTGTTATTAATTAAACAATGCCTCTTTTGGAGATGCTCCAATTACATGAATTGAAGTATGCTATGCTTACTTTGTCCACATGCCAATTTTGATAATTTTGGACTTCATATGACCTCTGTTCCAAGATTGCAAACATGTTATGTTGTTGTTACTATTTTACACTTGCTGAAACTGTTACAACATTCAAACTTGTCTTATTGGTTGCCACTAGTACATGAGTCATATGTATATGATGCCTTGAGGTTATTTGATCTTTGTTATATGTAATTTGATGCCATGCCCTTGGGTGCCTTATAACTTGTTGTAGTGTGTTTCTTTCTTGCTCTCAAGTTGCCATGATGCTAAATCTGTCATCCTGTTAACAACATGTTCCTTTTTGCAAGTATCATAGTGTTACTCCATGCATCATATGAACTTGTGTGCATGGTCAAAGTTGAAGTATATCATGTCTACCACATGTCCATTTCTTTTGCATAATTATTAAAGTTGCTATGCTTGCTATTATGTGCCTCCAAAGTCAGCATCACAATGCCATGCTTTCCCAGATTTCCTCCAAGTCTGAGAATCAGCTTATATCATGTTGCATCTTGTCTTGTTGATTGCCATTGATCTAGGGCTCATTTGGAGATGCTTAGTAATCATGCTTTGCCATGTTTAACCTGTACCTTAATGCCATGCTTTTGCTCGTTATGTTCTTGCACTATATCATCATTGTTTCATGCCTCCAACATGCTATTTCTGCTCACATGTGTGCCCTGTTTTTCACTAAGTTATAATCTGTCTTATTAAGTTGCTTTTTGATTTGATCATGTTGGATTAATCCTGATGCCTATGAACTTCAACCTTAATGATAATTGAATCATGTTATCTACATACATGTGTCCATATGTTTCCTGTAGCATGTTGTTCCCTTGATTGCAAAGTGCCTAGTTCCTGGTTTGGGCAGAATGTGTGTGAAACTTGTATTGAGTGTATGTGTTGAACCGTTACTTCGTTTTGAGCATACTCTATATGAAACTTGCTTAGTTTTGCATGTAGTTTCATGTTATCTTGTTGCATCCATTTTTGGAGTGTTTGTGATGTTGATTTACTTGTTTTTCTGTTAATGTCATGTTTAACTTGTTTTGCTCATATCTTCTAGGCCGTAGCTCCGAATTAAACGAATTTTATATGTAACTTGACTAGAAAGATGTGTAGATCATCTTGGTGCATTTTAACTTGATGTTTATCAACTTTAACATAATTTTTTGTTCAGATCTGGACCAATTTCGAAATTTGCATATGGGGAGTTTCCGGAAGTGTTATGTGTTGTTTCCGGCCTCATTTAAACTTGCTTTGATGTGTTGTTCTTGTATGCATCATCACTTGCCATGAGTAGCATCATGTAGCCTTGTCATGCATCATACTTGGTTGAGCACCATGCCATGTTATGTGTTGTGTGTTTACCATGTTGTTTGCTTCTTTCTGGTTGTGCTCCTTCTCTGTAGTTCCTGTTTCATTGCGATTGTGAGGATTCGTTCGACTACGTGGGATTCTCTCCTTCATGGTCTCGTTCTTCTTCCTAGCGGAATTTTAGGCAAGATGACCGTCACCTTGGATCTCACAACTATCTTTGCTATGCTAGTTGTCTCGATGCTATCGCTATGTCGCGCTACCTACCACTTATTGATCAAGCCTCCCAAATTGGCATGATAGCCTATAACCTTTTTACCCTTCCTAGCAAACCGTTGTTTGGCTATGTTACCGCTTTGCTCAGCCCCTCTTTTAGCATTGCTAGTTGCAGGTGCAGTTGCAGTTTGTTCCATGATGTAAGGTGGGAACCCTGATCGGCCGATCTTTCACGAAAGGAGCGGATCCCGCGGTGAACACGAAGAACACGAGGAGGGAAACAAGGGGAAAATCACGAGGGAAACACAAGAGAACACTCAAACCAACAAGAATGATCACACATGCGCTAGATCCATGAACACAAAGGGAGATACAAGATCCAAAGTCAACAACGGACGATACAAGAGGCAACCGGTCTTCTCCGTGAGGAGGTCTTGATGTTCTTCTCCGCAAGGAGGTCTTGATATTCTTCTCCGCAAGGAGGTCTTGAACCAAAGGGATCTTCTCCTTAGAGGCCGCAGTCTCTCTTGTGGAGTAGATCCGATGTGGATGAGCAATGCTCTATCTCTAAAATGAGCTAGACCAATGCTAACCCTAACTAGGAGGATGTGGGGGAGTATATATAGTCTAAGTCCATGAAGGGGTAAGTGAGAGGGGGGATACATGGGCCGTTGGAACATTCTCTGCGCACAGGCAGGGAGGTAGTACCGCTTTTAGCTGTAGTGCTGCTTGGTCTGGGAGGTAGTGCCAGACTTGTCCCACTCGATCACAAGAGTTTGTCGGGTTGAGCGGTAGTAGAGCGGATGTTGGGCGGTAGTACGGCTTGTGGGCCTTCAGCGGTAGTACCGCTTGGTGTGGGCAGTAGTACTGCTCGGGCTGTAGCAGCTGGCTCTCCTTCCCTCGCTCCCACGCACACTTGGCCTTGGTCCTTAGGCTCTCCATGATCTCCTCGGATGGACCTGAGTATGCACAAGGTCCGCGCTTGAGGTAGCATCCGTGTCTTACATGCGGAAAGGTAAGATTCGGAAAGGAGCGAGTTCACCTTGTGTACAATGGCGTATGCTTGAGGTCTGAACGTGTGGGCACTAGGGGCTTGGGGAGAAGTTGTAGTGTACATGGGTATGATCATAGGATGCTTCGCATCACCTCCCCTCCCTTGGGAAAGATCCGACCTCGGATCAAAAACCTCATCACCATGGTAACGGTTGTCGTGGACGGACTTGTAGTTGGACGAAGTGGAAGGCAAGGCGTAATCCAAGTACTCCAAGGTGTCTCCGGAGTGGTACACATGCAAAAAGATCAAACACAAATGACACTCGGAAATAAAATGGTTAGCGCACACAACGTGTCCATCATGTAAGAATGAGTCCGTGCCATAAGATTGTTCGTGGCAAAGCGCATGAAGCTTATCAAGATGATATAGAATGATATGCAAAGCGTTCATGGGAGCAAAATCATTCATTGCGCACACAAATGTATTGTGAATGTGATCAAAGAAACCATTGTGCAAAATGTTGTCATAATGGGACGGTGTATCAAAATCATGAACATGGTAATTGGTGCTTAATGTGACTATGTGATCATGCAATTGATGGTGGGCAATATGATCATGATGTATGAATATGCCATCAAGAAAGATCACAACAAATTTGCTAAGGAAATGCACAAGCTCATATATCATGGATGACATCAAAATACAAGATGCAACAAGGCAATCATAATGTGAGTCAATCCATGTATAAGATGCAAATTTGTTATGGGTGGTGTTGTACCATAGCTCAATGTCGTGGTAGAAGTGTTGGCTCGAAGGTGCATCCAATAAGTCCGAGCGCTCCTCAACTTGAATGTCCAAGGAGCCAATCTCCAATGTCGCTCCTCCGTTCACGAGATGTATCATGTAGACAACAAGAAGGAAACAATAATGAAAGAATGACCCATCCAAGATGCGTATTTGAGGATGGCTCAAAGGGAATGAGTTCACCTTTATGAGGATGTCGAAAATGTTGGTGTTGTGCATCATGTACGCCTTCACATGACCAAGCTGTTTCATGACGGTGCCACCTTGTGAATCCTTCAAAATGAAAGAACATGACAAACATTCGGAAAAACAAATGAAGTTAGTGTAAGTGCAAAACCTATTGTTCGTGTGGTAAGATACCCAACGAATGTATGCATCATGCTCATCATAAGAAAGGACAAGGGAGCATTTCATAGTATGGAGGCATATGATGCAAGAACAACCATATACAATAGGCTCAATCAAACAAGCATGCATCATAAGTAATATCTCCAAGTCTCCATGATCAATAAGCATAGCAAGTTGGCACTCAATACAAGGGTACATGAGATATGGAACTAATGGAGACAAGAGACAATGATCAAGACAAATCAAGTGAGAGGCATGAACATATACGTCATCAACCCAAGAAAGCGAGTAAGAATGGAACATGGGTGATGCGACAAAGCAAGCAATCATAGCGATCATGTCAAGCAAGCTAGTAGTGCGAAGATGCAACATACTAGGAGGAATCATGGCAAGCATGTCATGGGTGCAAATAGTGTGCATGAATAATTCACATGACATAGCACATGCTTGAAAGGAGGATATGAGCAAAGTATCATCAATGTATTGGCAAGAGGCCATATGTAAATAGAAATGGGACATCATGACTCTGCCAACACAACAAGCAATAATAGCATGAGGCACATGATAAACATGGCAATAGCAACAAGGATCTCCACCAAGCATGCAAATACACATAGGAGTAGTAAAATGGTGAATCATGGGTAGATGCAAGCAAGGGTCACAATTGCATGGCAAAGTCATAGAAAGAGGCATAGCATGCAAAGGGAACAAGATACAATGGGCATAAAGTAACAAGTGATATATAGCCCGTAGCCGTGTGAGAGCCAAGTAGAAGAGATGTGTGTAGTCGTTGCGCGAAGAGAACGATGGTAAGGATAGTTCACAAGATCCCAAGTCATCTTTGCTCTCAAGAGCTCGTTTCGTCAATTCATGGGATTGTGAGGTTCACGATTGTTCATGAGTACCTACACAAAACAAAGACAAAGGGAAAATTGTGTGTGCGTGGTGTATGTACACATCATCCATCATGATGCATACGTGCTTGTGTTGGTTAGCACAAAATATCCAATGCTCAAATAAATGAGATGCGTGATATAGAAACATGTCATCCATCATGAGAAGTTTGTTGTTATGTATGGCATAATGGAGACTCAAATTGTGTAATGCGTCATGGGAAATATCTAGAGCATTGTTATGCGTGGAATGCATATGGTGCAAGAAATTATTGGAATCATGCCAAGTATGGAATGCATCAAAATCTCCTAATATGTATGAGGAAACTATGGGGGTCTCCTCATGGGCATTAATGGAAATACCACTTGGAGAATATTGACAACATCCAAGACAAAGCATATTTGGAACAATGTGATCATGGCATGGTATAGGAGATGAATTTGCGCAAATCATGTAAAGGAAGCATGGCAATATCATCACATGAAAAACAAAAGCCAATGACCATCACCTCGTCATCTATGCCATAGTGCAAATGGGATTTATTTTAATGAGGCATGCATAGTTACTATGTTGAGATTGAAATGATGCAATATGGGAGATCTCACTCATAGCATATGACCAAGTTCAATTGATTGTCAAACATGATGTGACCAATAGAATTTTCACATGATATCCTATGGAGCATAACATCACAACTAGGCAAATCAACATGCTCATCATCATATTCATCATAAATTGGTAAGTCATGACATGAAGAAGTCGCACTAGCATGAAGCATGGGAATAGGTGGATCAACATCATGCAAGCAATCATTGGTGAGATAGTCCACTAGTGGGACAAGAGAAGCACTATCACCTATGTTACCTTTAGAGCATCGCTCATGTGTTGTAGGTGAGGTGTCGAAGACCAAGTCGTGGTCATGTTCATCGTGATGGAACCATGTGGGTGGTGCATCTTCTTCCACCATGGCCATCGTTGTCTCCATTGGAGGTATGGACTCGTCGAGGATAGGTGTGTCATCATGTAGGAGACCTAGCACCAAAGAAGAAAACACACTCGGAGTAGAGGTTAGGTCGTTAGAAATCATAGTGGCATCACATGCCGTGTCAACTACCTCACTCACTACCTTTTAGATGCTCTCACTCGTATGGTTGGTGGAGTTACTCAAATGGCTCTCAACCTCACATAGGATGTGTGGCATGCTCTCATGTGTGGGGCTAGTGGTGGTCACACTCATCCTCTCATGGAAAATGCACTAAATGTCACATATGGTGGAGTCACTCATATCACTCATGGTGGGGTGTCTCTCCTCACATGGGAATTGGGGCATCTCGTCATATGTGGGTGTCGGAGAGATATAGGTCCAAATGTCTCCATGCTCAATCATGTTGTAGTCATAGCCATGGATGAAGGCCGAAGATGGCACATCATCACTCTCCTCTAAGACCAAAGATAAGGTCTCATGTGCGGTCTCGTAGCTTGACTCAGAGGATGAGTCCAATATGGGCGCCATCTTCATGTTGTTTAAGAGGTTCATGCTCGTCGCCGTTGTCGAAGGGGATGGCCCTAGCTCGACCGCCTTGTCACCGTCTTGTTGTTGGAGGCCCATATGATGTGGCACCTCGTAGCTCGTCTCCATGGCCGAGGGGAAATTCCCATGCTCGGCCATCTTCCTTGAAGGGCTTCCAAAGATGGAAGTGTCGCCCTCACTCATAGGTGGTCGCCTTGTACTTAATGATGTCGATGTTGGCGAACTCACGGGAAGTAGGCGAAGATGTCGTACGTCCAAAGGAGAAGATGCCTAGGACTTGGCGAAAATGCTGAAGTGGTTGTTGTATCCGTAGCTCCGTCTTGGTGGTGCTCGTCTTGCGGTCTTCTCTTATGCTCATGAAGGTTGGCCTTGGCGTGAAGTAGGGCTTGTTGGGACTTGTGCATTTGCGCTTGGCGAGCATCTTCATGATGATGGTGTCGTTGTTGTGCTTGAGCTCGATGGCGTTCGTCATCGTCGTGCACATGATGCTTGTAGGTGACTTGCCTTTCATGACGATGTGAATCATGAACGTGATTGAGGGAGTCCTGGGTTAGGGGGTGTTCGGATAGCCGAACTATACCTTCAAGGTGGACTCCTGGACTATGAAGATACAAGATTGAAGACTCCGTCCCGTGTCCGGAAGGGACTTTCCTTGGCGTGGAAGGCAAGCTTGGCGATACGGATATGAAGATCTCCTATCATTGTAACCGACTCTATGTAACCCTAACCCTATCCGGTGTCTATATAAACCGGAGGGTTTTAGTCCGTAGGACAACATACACATTAAGAGTCATACCATAGGCTAGCTTCTAGGGTTTAGCCTCTCTGATCTCGTGGGAGATCTACTCTTGTACTACCCATATCATCAATATTAATCAAGCAGGACATAGGGTTTTACCTCCATCGAGAGGGCCCGAACCTGGGTAAAACTTTGTGTCCCTTGCCTCCTGTTACCATCCGGCCTAGACGCACAGTTCGGGACCCCCTACCCGAGATCCGCCGGTTTTGACACCAACATTGGTGCTTTCATTGAGAGTTCCTCTGTGTCATCGCCATCAGAAAGGATGCCTCGCCCCGTCTTTAAAGACGGCACCGTTGCTAAGGGAGCTTTGGCTGTCGGCCAAACCCTCCGACTAGGTGGTTTTCTTATGACCACCTGTTCGGCTTCTGCGCCGATGATGACCTCTCGAGCCATCGAAAACAATCTTCATGTCAACTCAGAACTTGCCGAGCAGTTAGATCCAATAGAGCTTTCCTCCATAAACGAGCTCTTGGATCGCTTCGCCACCCTGGGAGTCGCTACGGATTACGACCAGATTAGGCCTAAAACTGATCTGAGAGAGATTAACTCTCCCCAAGCCACCCATCACATTGCCGTGGTAGAGGGACAGTGCGGCAACCCTTCATCTATCTTCAGGACTCGCTACGTCCGGATTCCCGATCCCTCCAAGCCGGATGTCCACGGAGGGAAGGATATCACTCAAGACCTGAACTTAGAATCAGGCGACGGACTGGATTCATTGAACGACATCCAGGAATCCAAATTTTCGAGTTCGGAAATTCCTCGGCCGCTGAGCCTCATAAGGGGTAAGGCTCCGGATTTAATTCCACCCACCCACCCGAACATTAGCGATTTATCCCAAATCAAGCAAGATCCCAAAGTAACAGTACATCATTACTGGGCCAGATTCCTCCTGGTTATGAACAGGATAAAGGGCTGCCGCGAGGAAGACGCAATTTCATTCTTCTGCAATAATTGCACGGACAAGGGAATACTCAACGCCATAAGTCGACGTGATATTACACGCTTCGCTGACTTAGCGTCCATAGTACGAAAGTACTGTGCGATGGAAAGCGCCCGGAAAACCGAAACAAAATTTTGGGACAATCCGGCCCTTAAGGCAAGCCCAGTCCGAAATAAAAGGGTGCATCATCGCCAGACTCCCGGGTCAAACACCAAAAGGCAAAAACCCTCTACAGGGCATGGAACCGTACTGGAAGGATGGCTTAATGGACCCTGTAAAATTCATAGTACAGAGGACGCCACACCAACTCACAGCCTTAGGGCATGTTGGATACTCCGGCAGGTGGCCAAAATTGGCGAAAACCTCCTAATTCCGGAGGCCACAGAAAGCCACCCCAGAGACACCAATACGGTATTAACAGTCTTCGAGACCTTCGCATCAAATAATGTGCGAAAAAGGACACTCTGCAGCCTTGCCGAAGTCTACCAAGTGGCAACAATAAACCCATGGAGTGACACGGCCATCACCTTTAACACCAGTGATGAACCTAAATTCCGAAACACCCGAGCACCAGCTGCATTGGTCCTCAGTCCAATAGTGGACGACTTTCGTCCTACCAAGGTACTCATGGACGGCGGCAGCGGATTGAACGTCATTTATGAGGAAACTCTTCAAAAAATGGATATAGACTGGAACCGCATCATGCGAAGCAGCACAACCTTTAGAGGAATAATCCCCAGTCGAGAAGCGCGCTGTATAGGAAAAATCACACTAGATGTGGTGTTCGGCACGCCGGTCAATTACAGGTCCGAAGAGGTCATGTTCCATGTGGCCCCGTTCAGCAGCGGTTATCACGCTTTGCTAGGGCGGGAAGCATTCACAATCTTCCAAGCAATACCCCATTACAGGTACATGAAGCTCAAGATGCCCAGGCCTAACGGGATCATCACTCTCGCTAGTGATCCAGACATAGCACTCCACGCCGAAAACAAGACAGCTGCACTGGCCCTCGAGGCACTATCCGAAGCCCTAGAGGCTGAGGAGCTGACTGTGCTGCGCTCTACGGTGAATAGGGACGACGTGGTACTCGACAAAAGATCCAAATCCACCTCCTTTAAACCAGCAGACGAAATAGTCAAATTCCAAGTCCATCCAACGGACCCCAATAAAACAGCTTCCATCAGGGCACAGCTAAACCCTGATGTCGACGCCGCATTGTGAGAGTTCCTACGAGAGAACTGGGACATTTTCGCTTGGCACCCTTCAGACATGCCAAGAATCCCACGCAGGCTGGCCGAACACAGCTTAAATATCCAAACAGGATTCAAACCTGTCAAACAGGCTCTCCGGCATTTTTTCCGAACCTAAGAGACAGGCTATGGGAGAGGAGCTAGCAAAGCTATTAGAGGCCGGATTCATCAGAGATATAAGACATCCGGACTGGCTAGCAAACCTGGTGATGGTACCAAAGAAGGACTAATCCTGGCGCCTGTGTGTTGATTTTAAAGATCTTAACAAGGCTTGCCCAAAGGATCCCTTCCCCCTCCCCCGCATCGATCAAATTATCGACGCGACCGCAGGACACGATTCGTTGTGTTTCCTCGACGCATATTCTGGCTACCATCAAATCAAGATAGCGGAACCAGACCAAGCCACAACGGCATTTATCACACCATATGGGCCATTCTGCTTCAACACGATGCCCATTGGGCTCAAAAACGCCGGCGCAACATATCAGCGCATGATTCAGACATGTTTGGCAAGCCAGATCGGTAAAACAGTGGAGGCATATGTAGATGATGTGGTCGTCAAAACAAGACATGTTGAATCTCCAGTAGACGACTTGAGGCTCACATTTGATAATCTCTGAACATACGACATCAAGCTCAACCCGAAAAAATGCGTTTTTGGCATTCCAGCCGGAAAGCTCTTGGGCTTCATTGTATCCAGCAGAGGAATTGAAGCAAATCCATCCAAGATCCGAGCTCTGTCGCAACTGGATATCCCAAAGGACCTCAAACAAATACAAAAGTTAACCGGATGTGTGGCGGCTCTAAGCCGCTTTATCTCCCGCTTGGGAGAAAAGGCCCTTCCCCTTTACCGCCTCCTTCGGCGCACCGAACACTTCAAATGGACGGACGCAGCCACGGCTAGACTCGACGAAATAAAATCCATACTGGCAACAAAGCCAGTCTTGGCCGCGCCAAACACCGGCGAACCAATGCTATTGTACATTGCAGCAACACATCAGGTTGTAAGCGCAGTGCTCGTCGTCGAACGAGAAGCGGACGGAAACAAATTTCCCCTTCAAAGGACGGTCTATTATGTGTCCACTGTCCTCACTCCCTGCAAATCACGGTACCCGCATTATCAAAATATTGCGTACGCAGTATTCATGGCATTTTGGAAGCTACGACACTACTTTCAAGAGTGTTCAATAACAGTAGCCTCGGAAGTACCACTTAACGACATTATAAATAACCGTGACGCGACGGGCCAGATCGCGAAATGGGCCATCGAGCTCCTCCCGTTCGACATAACTTATAAGCCACGACGAGCCATCAAGTCACAAGTTTTGGCCGACTTCGTCGCAGAATGGACGGAGGCCGAACTCCCTAGAGAGTACGGCACATATTCAAATTGGATCATGCATTTCGACAGCTCCAAAATGTTGGCTGGACTGGGGGCTGGCGTTGTTTTGACGTCCCCCACAGGAGACACAGTTCAATACGTACTACAGATTCTGTACACGGACTCCAACAATGCAGCCGAATATGAGGCCCTTCTACATGGTCTCCGGATGGCAGTATCCATGGGCATCCAATGCCTAGAGGTGCGTGGGGACTCGAACCTCGCAATCTCCCAAATAAATGGAGACTTCGATGCCAAGGATCCAAAAATGGCAGCTTACCGCAACGCTGTCCTAAAAATGTCAGCTCGGTTCGAGGGACTTGAATTTCACCATACAGCCCGGGAAAATAATCAAGCGGCAGATGTCCTGGCACGCATCGGCGCAAAACGCGATATAGTCCTCCCCAACATCTTCTTGGAAAGGCTTTTCAAGCCATCCGTGGTATGGGAAGGGGAGCCGAACAATAACAGCCCGGACCCAACCACACTGCCCGACACTGAACATTCTGACACAATCGGAGGCTCTGCCATTGAAATAACACCTTCAGCCCACGTAATAATGGCCGTCATCGCCCCGTGGACAGAACCATTCCTCGCCTACCTTACTAGGCAAGAACTCCCCGAGGACCAAAATGAGGCACGCTGCATAGTGCGGCGATCCAAAGCCTACAGAGTCCACGAGGGAGAGCTTTATAAGAAAAGCACTACCGGAGTCCTTCAAAGGTGCATCTCCGAAGAGGAGGGGCGGAATCTCCTGGCTGAAATCCGTGCCGGACTCGGCGGTCATCACGCCGCAGCCCGGTCCCTGGTAAGCAAAGCCTTCCGTACAGGCTTTTATTGGCTGACGGCCCTGGCAGACGCTCAGGACTTAGTCCAACGATGCACCGGCTGCCAGCTCTTTGCAAACCAAAGCCATATGCCACCCACCGCCCTCCAAACTATCCCCATCACTTGGCCCTTTGCGGTCTGGGGGCTTGATATGGTTGGACCCCTTAAAGGCGGAACCCACAAGCACAAATACTTACTGGTCATGGTGGATAAGTTCACCAAATGGATAGAAGCCAAGCCTGTTAAGATGGCCGAATCCGGACCTGTGATAGACTTCATATCCGGGGTTGTACACCGTTACGGCATCCCCCATAGCATCATCACTGATAATGGCACGAACTTTACGGCCGACGAGGTAAAACTCTGGTGCAAAAACATGGGCATAAAACTCGATTATGCTTCCGTCTATCACCCACAAACTAACGGCCAGGTCGAACGTGCAAATGGTCTTATCATGAGCGGCATCAAACCCAGCCTAGTGCGGTCCCTCAAGGAATCTAACACACACTGGGTAGAGGAGCTCGACTCCGTACTCTGGGGGCTGCGGACCACACCGAATCGCACCACCGGATACACACCATTCTTCATGGTGTACGACGCAGAGGCAGTTCTGCCTTGTGACATAATTCATGACTCACCTCGAGTGCGCATGTACGAGGAAAGAGAAGCCGAGCTCGATCGGCAGGACAGTTTGGACGCATTAGAGGAGGAGCATGATGTGGCGAAAGCCCGTTCCGCATTCTATCAACAGCAAGCTCGAAGATACCAAAGCAGAGAAGTACGGGCCAAAAATTACAACATTGGCGAATTAGTTCTACGCCTGCCGGACAAGAAAAAGGACAAATTCAAGCCCAAGTGGGAAGGTCCCTTCATAATTTACCAAGTCCTGACTGGTGGAGCATACCGCCTGTGAAATGCATCAGATAACCGA
The DNA here is from genome assembly GCF_056163025.1 of Triticum urartu. Lineage (NCBI taxonomy): Eukaryota > Viridiplantae > Streptophyta > Magnoliopsida > Poales > Poaceae > Triticum > Triticum urartu. Next base: position 317,881,657 of record NC_141875.1, on the reverse strand, counting down.
CTCGAGCCGAACCCATGGAACGCAGTCCGTCTCCGAAGATTCTATGCCTAGCGTCGGATCCTGTGTTCGTCTCCTTACTCTGTCCATTTTTTATATACTGTCTGTCTTACATTTCTCTCCTTCTCCCTTTTTCTCTCTCTTATAACCTTTACAGGCTCACAAATGGACGCGCTATCCGCGCTCAGTAAACCTGGGGGCTTCTTTAAATAGAAGCTTATTTATACGGGCTTCATGCCTAACACATGTGTCAAACTTCCGCATGTACCTTTTATTCACCATTATATGCATCGATATGACTTAAGTTTTGGCCAAGTTGGGTTGCCTGGCTCCTGTGTTTACCCCTACGTTCCTGATTATTCGGCTAGGTGGTAAAGGGAGCACCTCTGCGATTGTTACTGCCGGATCAGCCGGACGTGTACCTCAGACTGGGTGAAGCCGAAAGCTAGTGTTCTTAAGAGAATATTCGGTCGGTGAACTAAAGATGATCTTTCCCTTTATCTATGTGCCCCCAGGCGTTTTTCCTGTGTTTCTTTTCGCAGCATGGACATGCACTTTAGGGCATGCCCCCTAGGGAAAGGAACCCCTAACGGAACTATTCTCCCTGGAAGATGTTTCTTACTAACCATGTAATATAACATAACTAGTCGGGCACTTGTCTGTTCATGCACTAATGACCCCTATGCCTGGTCGCCATGCATTCCCCGGTTCGTATATAACCTCATGGGAATTCGGACACACTCCGGACCGTCAGGCCCCGAGGTTGAAGCGAAAAGGTCGGCCATGACAAACGATCTACAATCCGGCTAGAAGGCATTATAAATGTCAATTCGATTACATAGTCATTTTGACTGATTGTATTCCTCTTCAATACCATCTAACAGGCTGTCTAATTTACAGTCCTGCTGGGAGTACTTTGCGGCCAACTCTACTTGGCCGTACACTAATCTTACAGGGATCTCCTTCCCATCGGGCCCTATAGGACCAACCTCGGCCATGTGGTTGGGGTCAGCCTTTGAGTAACGCGTCTTCACCATGGCCCAGGCCTCCCTAGCGCCTTGATGGCAGGCTGATATCTTCCACAATTGGAAGCGCCGTCGTGCTCCCTTTAGCTTCTCCGCAAGCTCTCCAATACCTTCGGGCATGGAGACGGATGGCCACAGGGCCTGGGCGACGCCTCGCATCGCCTGCCGAACTCGATCGAGCAGTTGCAAGAGCTCGGGAAGAAGGTCACCCGTAGAACCGGGCATCTCCTCCGCCAGACGACCTGTTAACACACCTACAGACATTGCTCTGTCAGTCGACTTCCCCGCCGAAATTTCTTTCAAATGGTTCGTTCAAGCAGTTATTAAATATGCCGCGCCGAAGCCGCTGATTCTCCTTCATGGAGTCTGATAGCTGGGCACGAACATCTTTCAGCTCGACGCCCAGCTGGGTGTTGGCATCTTGGAGAACGTTCTTCTCCCCCATCACCTTTAATAGCACCCTCTCACCAGCCTTTAGCTGTCGTAGGATATGTTGCTTTTCCGGATTCAATCCGGCGCCATCTGCAATTTTATTTGTCAGATTCGCACGAAAGCCGTGCTTCACAAAATACTTATCTTTCGAAATGTATATTACCAGAAGGGGCCTCCTTAGGCTCCCATGCCGCGGCTAGTGTGGCCTCCAGTTGGGCTTTGCACTCTTCCAGCTCCTGGGACAGTAGGGAATTCTTTTCTGTAAGAACATGCATATCAAATGATCCTTAAACTAGTTGTTCTAACTGTTTCAAGTCTCGGGGGCTACTGCTAGATATATATTTACCAAAATTTTCTTACCCGTATGTCTTTTACATATTGCTCTGTGGCTCTGGCTAGACCATTTTGAGCGGCACGGAGGTGCGCATCTCCCAAATTGAAGGCATCTAACGCCTCTTGGGAGAAGCAAGCATCGCGAAGAATTGTCCGGCGACGCCTGTGGCTCATGGCACTTTCCACTTTAGAGTTGGTGGCAGACAACCCGTCCGCATCCTCCGTCGGAGGAACGTCCGGCACGCGCCTTGCGTTCGCCTTCGCCCCGGACCAGGCTTTGGAGCCTGGCTGGTGGAGGCGCTATTGGCAGCCTCTCCGGATATAGTCCGGCGAGGTCTCTTTGTCCTGAAGGGGGCGCGAGTGTCAAATGTGCCTCGAAGGTATAACAACTGGGATAGAGGGGCGCGCCATACCTTTGCGCTGATGCCTTGGTCTGGTCTGCACCTCTTTTCTGCCCACGGGGCCCTGCGGCCCCTCGTTGGCTTGTCGCCGCAGGTTCGGCGTTCCGCCTCAACAACCTCCCCTGCAAAGTTTGGTTGTAATCAGGAAATTGAACACGCATGGACGGACCCCTATCCGGGTTACTGGGACTTCGATCTCAGGTACCTAGGGCGTCAGGATTAGCCCTGGGTAATCGGCCATAATGGCCACCAAGGTGTTGTCCTCGCTCAATTGATGGAACACTCCATCAATCAGCTCCACAGATATGTCCGGATCCTCTTGAGAGGCCGGGTCAAGAGACCGTCCTGGGTCCTCGGGTTGTGGAGGCGGGCTGCTTATTTCCTTAACAGCCCGGTGCAGTTCCTGCGTTGAGGTCATCAGACTAAGTATTCAACAATAGGAACACTAAACGGATGAGCAAGTAGATGCGACCACTTACCCAGCTTGGGGGATTGTGCATAGATAATCCACCCTGTGGGTTGACGCGGAGAAATTCCTCCTCCTCTCCCTTGTACAAAGTGGACAAGATCTTTAATAGAGCGGTAACTGAATCTGGCCCTTTGCGGCCATAGCGGGTGGCGTCGTCCTCCCCGTTGAAATCCCACATGGGGTGGCTTCTATACTGAAGCGGCTGCACCCCCCGCATGATGCATTCGGCCATAACTCCGATCATGGTTAGTCCGGAATGGGCCAACAATCTTATTTGGCCCATCAGGTAAACGATGTTCCTGTCACTTTCCCTTTGAGGGCTCCGTGGACGCCAGCTTAGGCGCTTCTTTAAGGGAGCACTATCGAATTCTGGGAGGCCGATCCGGACAGGATCCGGCAGCGGGACGTCTTCTATATAGAACCATTCCGAGGGCCAATCTTCGGACGCCTTCTTTGGAGTTCCGGACAGATATCCGGTCCCGGCGATGCGCCATACTTCGGCTCCGCCCACTTGATATATTGACCCTTTCTTGGAACGGGGCACGAGGCAAAACAGCTCCTTCCATAGTCTGAAATGAGCTTCAATACCCAAGAACAGCTCGCAAAGGGCTACAAAGCCCGTGATATGCAATACTGAGGCAGGCGTGAGATGATGTAGCTGGAGGCCGTAGAACTCCAGCAGCCCCCAGAGAAATGGGTGGATGGGAAATCCGAGCCCCCTTATTAAGTAAGGGACAAGGCACACCCACTCTCCTTTGGATGGATTAGGGGCATTCTCTGCTTGTTCTCCGCCGTTGTAGATGGCAAGCCCGGCTCGAACCGGGACCATATAGGCCGGGGGTAGAAATCCCTTGGTCTGGAGCGTCACTAGTTCGCTATGCGGAGTGGAACATCTCTCCCAATATCCAGGCTTAGGGCTGGAAGGGTGAGCGGAGGAGTTGAGGCGGCTGGCCATGGTGGAATGGACCTTTGTCGGATGCGCTCTGATGAACACTCGTGGAGGGGAGAAGGTGTGGATTGGATCTAAATCCTCGTCCCCTTAAATAGGGCAGCTCATTTATCCGGCTAGGGGTGTGAACGAAAAAACACTCAGACTTTTCATATTCGTTTGACACGTGGGAAACAGCCATTATTGGGCGTAGAAGCTAAGGAGCGCAACATCTATAAGAAACCGGACTTTATTCAAACAGGTACTCGGAATTTGGAGGAGAACCCGCCTTGCAATGCCGAAGACGATCTGCGCGCCGGACTTATCGTCATTGAAGCCTGGTTCAGGGGCTACTGAGGGAGTCCTGGGTTAGGGGGTGTTCGGATAGCCGAACTATACCTTCAAGCCGGACTCCTGGACTATGAAGATACAAGATTGAAGACTCCGTCCCGTGTCCGGAAGGGACTTTCCTTGGCGTGGAAGGCAAGCTTGGCGATACGGATATGAAGATCTCCTACCATTGTAACCGACTCTATGTAACCCTAACCCTATCCGGTGTCTATATAAACCGGAGGGTTTTAGTCCGTAGGACAACATACACATCAACAGTCATACCATAGGCTAGCTTCTAGGGTTTAGCCTCTCTGATCTCGCGGTAGATCTACTCTTGTACTACCCATATCATCAATATTAATCAAGCAGGATGTAGGGTTTTACCTCCATCGAGAGGGCCCAAACCTGGGTAAAACTTCGTGTCCCTTGCCTCCTGTTACCATCCAGCCTAGACGCACAGTTCGGGACCCCCTACCCGAGATCCGTCGGTTTTGACACCGACAGTGATGGTGGTCGCCATGGGTATGTGGACATGGACGACTTGCGCTTGCATCATTTTTGCGCTCCGAAGACCTATGACTTGAACGTCGCGACCTTGAGGATAATGAAGGGGAAGAACGGTTGATCAACAAGGTCTGAATCTCCTCCATCCTTGCATCTTGCTCCTCCTTTTGTGCGGAAATCTTGTTGTCGATGTAGTCCCTTTTCCTTGCTTCGGAGTGACGAATGTCGATGGAGAGGTTCTCGATGCGCTCTCGCAATCTTGATTGTGCGCCTTGCATTTGTCTTTGGAGAACGAAGATTGACGCTTTGGTGATGTAGTTGTTTACGCCTTTGTTGTTGTCAAAGACCGGAGATGAAATGCCTTGCGTATCCATCACTCCAAGAGAAAAATGTGAGTGGTAGAAAGAGAAGAACGAATACCAAATGTACCTTGACCGAAGTTGAAAGTGGATCAATGATCACTCCAATGCGGACAGGGAAATAGCACAATTGGTACCAATTCTTGTCGGTTTCTCACACCTACACAAATAAGGTTTATGGTAGAGCTCGGTGAGGATAGTGGCATAAAAATTTAATGCAAAATGTTAGCAAGAGTCAATAATGTTGAAAGAGATTCACAAATTCGCAAGTAAAACAAGTAGACTAATAGCAATATGTGGCACACGGAAACACACATAGAGATAGATAAATGGGGTCGTGCAACCAAGGATGAGCACAAAATGTGGAATCCACGGAAAACACTCATGTTGCACAACTCAAGAGAGACGCTAGCATGATTGCTCAATAGGCGGATACGACACTTGTGCACAACCTATAAGATGCAAAATGGATAACTTTCTATCCCAAGTATGCTATGCATGTGTGGTTCCCGATGTTTCTCACAAGGTGATTCAAGATGATCTTATATGCAATGTGGTATGATGCTATGGCTATTGCTTACGAGCTCTTTTTTCACTCTTTTGCTTAAAAGCTTATTCTTTTTTTTTGTATATGGCCACAATGCGGAATGCACAAACAAAGATAGCGATTGGGTATATGCGGGAACAAACTTGAGGCACAAGAGATGATATGATGATACCAATATGATACCAATATGGTATGGTATGTATGTAATGGAAGGTGTACACCACTAATGTGCACAAGTAACATTGCCGGCAATACTCAAAGGCTAGTCTCGATAGGCAAGTTACGCAAAATGAGCTAGGGGTTATCAATGCAATGGCAAGGGAATATACAATGGAGGGATACGACGATACCACGATGATATGGAGGTTACCGTCTGTGGTGATGATGAGTGGCTGTGATCTTGATGGAGATACCAAGATGATGGAGACTCGTCCCTAAGTAGCCGAAACACCTTAGGAAACCGAAAACCGCGAACTCAAAATCTCAAAAGTCAAAAGTCAAATGGTGGTAGCGGGAATGCGGTGGTGGTTGCAGAAGCTCAATGGGATTGCGGAAATGCAATGATGGGTTTTGAGTCACAATGAGGAAGTGGAGGGTAAGGTGGTGGACTATACACGGTGTCGGAGTTGGAAGCATGGTCCCTAAGTAGCTGAAACACCTTAGGAGGCACAACTCAACACAAACAAAATTGAGTTAAGTTGGGGTGGCGTAAGTGTATGGTGGGAAAGCCTATGCGGAAGTGGTAGTGGTCGTTGATGAAGAAGCAACTGTCCCTAAGTAGCCGAAACACCTTAGGAGATTCAAGTCACAACTCAAACAACCACTAATATAATGGGGATCAATATGGGTTAAGTTGCGGAAGGCTATGGTTGTTTTGCGGAAGTTATGGTGGAAGCCCTAGGCAAAGATGCCAAAGTTCCAAAAATTGGATGGAGTCAAATGGTGTTGAAACCTATGTAGATGGATGGGGGATGTCAATAGCAACTCAACAGGCTTAAGAACGCGAGAATCAGTCTCTGGATATGAAAGTTATGGTCAAATCGGTGAAACTCGGAATGCTGAATCTGGGAGGGGCAGAAGTACCGCTTGGTGGGGCGGTAGTACCACTCGTGTCGGGAAAATTCACAGAACTGGATCGGGACGAATTTTGGGGCGGAAAAGGATGATTTCAAGGTCAAAATTCGAGTGATTTCGTGGATGGAAAGTGGAGAAAATTGGGGAGATGCTAGATCCATTTGAAACCAAGCAAATCTATGGATCAAATCCAACAAAACTTCGTCAAACCAACAAATCACAAAAAAATGGGGCTATTTTTGGTGGGATTTTCGAATTTGTTGAAGAACACAACAAAATTAGGCTAGAGAACGAAGAGGGGAGGCTCCGAAATCGTGATCAACGTGGCTCATGATAGCAAGATGATGTAGGGTGGGAACGCTAATCGGCCGATCTTTCATGAAAGGAGCGGATCCCGCGAAGAACACGAGGAGGGAAACGAGGGGAAAATCACGAGGGAACCACAAGAGAACACACAATCCAACAAGAATGATCACACATGCGCTAGATCCATGAACACAAAGGGAGATACAAGATCCAAAGCCAACAACGGATGATACAAGAGGTAACTGGTCTTCTCTGTGAGGAGGTCTTGATGTTCTTCTCCGCAAGGAGGTCTTGAATCCAAAGGGATCTTCTCCGTAGAGGCCACGGTCTCTCTCGTGGAGTAGATCCGATGTGGATGAGCAATGCTCTATCTCTAAAATGAGCTAAACCAATGCTAACCCTAAGTAGGAGGATGTGGAGGTGTCGGAGTAATTGGACACGGATACCCCGAAGACGGCGAGACAAGAATTCAAGACATCGGGGCTAGCAAAGCCCCTCAGTGCAACTACCTGGCCGGCGGCTGACTGCTGGCTGCTGACTGCTCCACCAGGCCGACTGCTGGCTGCCGACTGCTCCACCAGGCGGACTGCTGGCTGCCGACTGCTGGCTGCCGACTGCTCCACCAGGCCGACTGCTGGCTGCCAACTGCTCCACCAGGGCGACTGCTGGCTGCTCCACCAGGCCGACTGCTGGCTGCCGACTACTCCACCAGGCCGACTGCTGGCTGCCGACTCCTCCACCAGGCCGACTGCTGGCTGCCGACTCCTCTGCCAGGCCGACTGCCCGAAGTCAACTACAGCCTGACGAGACACTGACGGGACGACCATACCATGATGTCATCTATAGTGTACTGTGTCCCCTGGGTACTGATTTATAAAGTACCCCAGGGGACAAGCATGACATGCACCATGCCTAGACCATTCCACTACATAGCTTGGTTTGTAAGCTACCCAAGGTAGCTTACAACCAACGCTACCACCACCCATGCCTACCACTATATAAGCTAACTCCATCCATCCATCAAGAGGGGCCTGACGCATGCATGCTAGCTAGCAAGACAGCTAGCTAGCACACACACACACATGCATGGCCACTAGTTCATACGGCCACTCGGCCATGGGCACGCATGCTCGAGATACAGCTCCAGGAGCAACTCTATACCAGATATACCACATATACTCAGACATGCAGGAGTAGGGGTGTTATCCCTCCGGAGAGCCCCGAACCTGGGTAAACTAGCGTGTTCTACTCGCATACCCGTCCCTGGATATTCCGGCAGCAGTCTTGCCCTCACACAAAGCCACCTTGTGGCATATGTCGTCTTGCACCCCCCGTGAGAATACCATGACATTTGGCGCCCACCGTGGGGCGGTACTATGCTACCGCGCTGCTGCTGGTTTCCCAGTCCGGGCGGGACCATCTTCGTCATCTCCGCCGCAGCGTCGCGCCGTCTCTCCGGTAGCGCTCGGGGGCTCGACTTCGACCCGCCCCCGGAGCGACCGTGCGGGGCGGCGCCTCCTCGTCGTCGGCCTCGCCGCTTTCGTCATCACCGTCGTTGGGACACCGGCTGTCCGTCCGCGCGCGCCGCGCGCGGGGCCTCGTTTCGGTCGTCCGTGGCCATCCACGCGCCGCTTGCGTCCGCTTCATCACCGCGGCGCGTCCCCGTCGTCGGCCTCACCATCTTCATCATCGTCACCGCGGCGTCGCCGTCGTCTCTTCGGTTGCGCTTGGGGGCTCGACATCGACACGCTCCCGGTGCGGCCGCGTGGGGCGGCGCATCTTCGCCGTCGGCCTCGCCATCTTCGCCATCACCACCGCAACGTCAGCCGTTCATCCGTGCGCGCGCCGCGCGTGGGGCCTCGTTTCGATCGGCCGTTCCCTTCCACGTGCGGCGCGCGTCTGCTTCTCCATATGCTAGCCAACAAGCCAAACACTGCCTACACACTATCCAATAGCCACTACAACGTGAGTGTGCGAAGCTAGCAAGCAAGCAAACTCCCTGGCAGCTCGATTGATCCTGTAGTTGGCTATCTCTACGTACATATGTATACGTGCTATCTCACTCTTGCGTTGTTGGCCGCGCGGTCTCCACAGTGCACACGCATGCGTCGCCCGGCCCCTGCTCCACCCAGCGCCCGCCTCGCTGTTGCTACTCTCTCTCCCAGCGCCTCACGCGCGACCCTTGCCCCGGCCGTGCACGGCTCTGCCACTGCATCGAGCTGCGCGTGGTTGTTCGGCCCGCCTCTGAGCCGCCCCAGCACTCCGTCCGTCCGCGCGCCTCACGTCGCCGCTCCTTCCTGCTGCTGCTCCATGCCGGCTACCGCACGGTCCCAGTCTGGCCGCCTGCCAGCGCCGCCTGGCCCCGCCTCCGACCTCTGGATGCTCCTCTCCGCCTGGTCCCGCTGTCTCGGCCTGCAGCGTCGCGTCCGGCCGTGCACTCGGCCGCTGCCGGGTCCTCGCCAGCTCCGGCTCCCGCGCAACTCGGCCTCCGCCTCCTACGCGAGCTCGGCCCGGGCCGGCTTCGAGCTGCCTCTGGCCGGCTCTCGCACCGCTGCCCCGGCCGTCACCGGTGCCGCGCCCAAGGGCCGCTCCGCTCCTCTGCGCCTTGCGCGCGCGCCCGCGCCGGGTCGTCTGGCGGCGCCCGGCCTCCCTCACCCTCCGACCACGCGCGCCCCGGCGCCAGACCTCGCCCTGGCCTCGCCACTTCGCCCATGCCGCTCTAGCCGCATCCGGCCTTTGCTCCCGCCGGCTTGCCGCTCTAGCCGGCTGCCGGCTCCACGCGCCGGGTCCGGCCTCCTCCTGTGCCGCCCATGGCTCCAGCCTCCCCTGGAGGGGGCTCCTCCACCTGGCTCCGCCTTCTCGTCAAGCATCCGGGAACGTCCGGCTCGGCTTGCTTCTCCTGCACGCGCGTCCAGCGCGCGGCGTCGGCCATGTGTTACTCTGTCGCGACCGTGCCAACTCGCCAGCCGGGTGCTCCGCCTCCACGCGCTCGCACCAGCTGTTGCCGCGTTTGCCACGCCGGCTCTGGTTTGCCGTCCCGCGCTGGTTGCTCCTCCGCCCATGGCCTCCTGCGCCGCTCCGCTGCACCACCTCGCGCCGGCTCTGCCTCGTCCGGCCGGCTACGCCTCGCCGAGCCACCTCCACTGCCGCGGCCGGGTGGTCCGCACTCGCCGGCTCCGACCGCCTGCCGGCTTTCGCTGCTCGGCTCCCGTGGCCGGCTGCTGCGAAGAAAAGAAAATAGAAAAGTCAATGGATGCGGCTGGGAAAAAAGAGAAAAGAGAAAAAAAGGCGGTCTAGCTGCCCACATAGAGTCGGCCAGAAAGAAGAAAAAAAAGTGGCCGGCACCCGCCACCCGGATGGCCGGGTCGCGCCCGTTTCCCGGACGGCCAGCTCCTGCCACCCGGACAGACCGAGTCCTTACGCCCGCTTCCCGGCTTTGAAAAAAAAAAGAGAGGAGGGTCCGGCTCGCCGCGTGGAGCCGGACAGAAAGAAAGAGAAGAGGCCGATTGCCTAGGGGCCGGCTGGAAAAAGTGGGTTGGGCCGCTCGCGTAGCTGGCTGCTCAAAAACAAAGAGAGAGAAAAGAAATGTGCGTCCGACCGTTGGCTACTTGGCCGGCTGCAAAGAGCCCGACTGCTGTGTCGGGGTCCGCCCGCCCAGCCGTCTGAAGAAGAAAAAGAAGAAGACAAAGTAGTCACCGGGAGATCCGGCCCGACTGCCCAGCAGTCGGCCCAGATCTCGGGGGCTACACCCGGCGGGTGCGCTGACGCGCCCCCGTGAAGAAGAAGATAAAGTAGTCACCGGGAGATCCGGCCCGACAGCTCAGCAGTCGGCCCAGATCTCGGGGGCTACACACAGCGGGTGCGCTAACGCGCCCCCGCGAAGAAGAAGAAAAAAGTAGTTGCCGGGAGATCCGGCCCGACACCTCAGCAGTCGGCCCAGATCTCGGGGGCTACACCCAGCGGGTGCGCTGATGCGCCCCCGTGAAGAAGAAGCAAAAAGTAGTTGTCGGGAGATCCGGCCCGACAGCTCAGCAGTCAGCCCAGATCTCGGGGGCTACACCCAGCGGGTGCGCTGACGCACCCCCGCGAAGAAGAAGACAAAGTAGTCGCCGGGAGATCCGGCCTGACAGCTCCGCAGTCGGCCCAGATCTCGGGGGCTACACCCAGCGGGTGCACTGACGCGCCCCCGCGAAGAAGAAGAAAAAAGTAGTTGCCGGGAGATCCGGCCCGATAGCTCAGTAGTCGGCCCAGATCTCGGGGGCTACACCCAGCGGGTGCGCTGACGCGCCCCCGCGAAGAAGAAGAAAAAAGTAGTTGCCGGGAGATCCGGCCCGACAGCTCAGCAGTCGACCCGAATCTCGAGGGCTACACCCAACGGGTGCGCTGGCGCGCCCCCACAGAATATTGCAAATAAGAGAAGAGTTTTGTCCGGCTCCGAGCAGCCGGCAGAAGAGAAAAAGAAGAAGATAGGAGCTGCAAGATGCATCGCCGCCTGGCCGGTCGAGCCTGACCCCCTTCGAGCACCCAAAGGCTCGAATGCTACACACATTGGGAGCGCCGGTGCGCTCCGCGAGCGCCGAGCCACGCCGGCTGTCTTCGGCAAACTCCGCCCCGGCAACACGAAAACGAATGTGAGCTCCTCACCCGCATATTTTTTCACCATGCAATCACGGATAACCGTGAGCGATGCTCGGGGGCTGTCTCCGCATTTTTATTACAGTTGCACCACTGTTCGCCCCGGTGCCAGCTAGAGTTGGCCCGGGGGCTGGCCGCTTGGCCTAAGATGTTTTTTCCCGCAGACGGCTTAGTAGCGTGTGCAGTACCAAAGGCCAACCTCTCAGCCACATACCGCAGGGCGGCTGTCCGGCTAGCGAGACCAAAAGCTGGAGGTCACCTCACGCGAAAAAACGTTTGGGAAGAGAAACGCTTCGGGCAACCCAACCGTTTCCTTTATGAGTATCTGCTCGGTTAAATCCACTCCCAGAGTCCGAGTACTGTACACTCCACTTTGTGGCCCACTCTCAGCCACAGACCGCAGAGCGGCTGTCCGGCGAGCAAGAGCACAAGCCAAAAAGCGGAGGGAACACGAAAAAGATTAAGGGGGCTCGGACGAAACCGAGTCGGCACCCTCCGCATAAAACTTGCAATGCTAAAAGCAAACATTAGATATATCTGCGTTGACTAACTTTGTCTTTTTCATGATTATTTCCATGAACACTCACCAAGAAACCTCCGCCCAACTTTGCCAAGTTGCCCGGAGGCTTGGGGGCTACTGTCGGAGTAATTGGACACGGATACCCCGAAGACGGCGAGACAAGAATTCAAGACATCAGGGCTAGCAAAGCCCCTCGATCCAACTACTTGGCCGGCGGCTGACTGCTGGCTGCTAACTGCTCCACCAGGCAGACTGCTGGCTGCCGACTGCTCCACCAGGCCGACTGCTGGCTGCCGACTACTCCACCAGGCCGACTATTGGCTGCCGACTGCTCCACCAGGCCGACTGCTGGCTGCCGACTGCTGGCTGCTGACTGCTCCACCAGGCCGACTGCTGGCTGCCGACTACTCCACCAGGCCGACTGCTGGCTGCCGACTCCTCCACCAGGCCGACTGCTGGCTGCCCACTCCTCCGCCAGGCCGACTGCCCGAAGTCAACTGCAGCCTAACGAGACACCGATGGGACGACCATACCATGATGTCATCTATAGTGTACTGTGTCCCCTGGGTACTGATTTATAAAGTACCCCAGGGGACAAGCATGACATGCACCATGCCTAGACCATGCCACTACATAGCTTGGTTTGTAAGCTACCCAAGGTAGCTTACAACCAACGCTACCACCACCCATGCCTACCACTATATAAGCTAGCTCCATCCATCTATCAGGAGGGGCCTCACGCATGCATGCTAGCTAGCAAGACAGCTAGCTAGCACACACACACACATGCATGGCCACTAGTTCATACGGCCACTCGGCCATGGGCACGCATGCCCGAGATACAGCTCCAGGAGCAACTTTGTACCAGATATACCACATATACTCAGACATGCAGGAGTAGGGGTGTTATCTCTCCGGAGAGCCCCGAACCTGGGTAAACTAGCGCGTGCTACTCGCATACCTGATAGAGACGAGGGTGTCCCGATCTTTCGATGAGATGATAACTATCGATTTGGTGGAGACGAATTTGACGATCCGACTACAAACGTGCACGACGTTGCGCCTTAGCAATCGCTAAACCAATCTCCTGAGGTTACTGACGATGCCGGAAGCACGGTCAGCCTGACCACGAAGGTCTATTCCTGCAAGCAATCGAAGAACGAGCAAGAATATGATAAAGCAATCTGAATATTGCAAATATATATGAGGTATTGATAATGGTGGGGATCCGGAAGCGGTCTTGGTCTGGTCGTTGAACACAAACGAAGTACACGAAGTTGCAATGGCTAACTTTTAACTAAACAAATCCCAAGGAAAAAGCTACTAGATGGATCTACTTATATAGGAGCAAGGGGTGGCGGCCAAGGAGGTGGGAGGACGTCCCAAGGCAGCCTAAAACTAACCCTAGGTCGTACAAGGCTCATGGGCCCAAGTGGAGGTGATGCAACACCTTTGGGCTTGTAGTTTGACTCGGATTCTGCTGCAACGTCAGATTGTTTCGTCCGTAACTCAACGCTCCGGATGAATTTGAAGGTGAATCCAATTGGGTTAGAAAGAGCACGAAATCTAGTTTCCAACAAAAAAAGAATCACCCAATTCGGAGTCCGTATGAAAAAGTTGTTGGCGTTTTGAGTCAGGTATGTCTGTGCAGTCCGAATCTGAATCCAGAACGTGAGAGACTTGGACTCTATCTTCTCTTGGCCCAAAAGTGACGTGAGAGGACTTTTTGAACACAACCTAAACTTCTCCTTTTCCCTTATCTTCATATGTGGATTGTACAAATGTCCCATACACCTGCAATTAGACAAAACACAAAAGTGTGTGAAGTATTTTTGTTCTGGATAACATAAATAGATTATTGAATAGTTTGCATTAGAAATCACCTGACAAATATGCATGTATGCAATATTTTTGGTTGTATCCAAGGTATTCATGTCCTCATCATCCTCCCCTTTTTGAAAACAAAGCCGTCCTCGGCGTTGCTTAATCTGAAATGTGGCTAACAAAAGAGACAAGGTGTACATGTTGTATATGTATATGTCATCCAGTTTAACTTCCCTTGATTTTTGCACGTATGACACATGTATACATGAGTAACTTTCATAGTTCATAAAAACTAAAGCCAAAAAATTATCACAAGAAGTAGAAGGCATGAAAATATTAGAACTCAGTTTGCACATATAAGTGAAGCTCTTATTCATTTCAAAAGATTCGCAATGTTCATCCTTAAACCATCCCAACTTTGGTGAATAAACCTTACTTGCATCAAATTTACATGCTACAACATGCTTAAATAAGCAAACATGCAATAAGTCATTGGACACAGAATCATCACCAAGATTGGAGGCCATATCAAAATGATTAAACATTAGTTCTTTTGCATCAACAGTTAATTCAATGGGTGCACTCAAAATTGTTGATATTTCAGTTGTTTGATCACTCTCTAAAATAGGTGGTGTGCTCAAATCAACAGGTAACTCAATACATGACGCATTCAAGTTAACTAGGCATGCATCTTTCTCATGTGAAGTTATATCATCAATATCTTTACTGTTACCTTGTGGCAAAGATGCAGCTGATGTAGGTACGGACGTTGACAATGTACCATACCCTTGAGATGATGCCGCGCTCATAATTCGAGGTGCAATGATGGAGGAACCCACCGGCGGTGGTGAGCATGAACTGGAATAGTAGTTGTTGTAGTCACCTAATGCATCCTCCTGTATCTGTCTCTCAAAGGTACAAGCACGGACATACATACCAGTAATGCAACGAGGAATATACTGAAATCTTGCCTGAATATCATGGTTCAAACCACCAAAAAATCTATTCATTGTATCATTCTCAGATTCTTCTATGTCACAATGATGCATATAAGATTTGAACTCTTGGTAGTAAGCATGAACATTGTTACTGCCTTGTTTTAATTGCTCCAATTTGCAACGCAATTCACGACGATAGTAAGGAGGAAAAAATTGTTGTCTCATTACAGCTTTCAAAACTTTCCAAGTTGTGGGTTGGTTATCAATGTTTTTCTTACAATGTACACTCCACCAAACAGAAGCAAAACCAGTAAATGCTCTAATGGTAGCTTGTACTCTCTCAAGTTCAGAAAAATCATGGTGACTAAAAACTTGTTCTACTTCAAGCTCCCAAGCTAGATAAATAGCAGGATTAAATCTACCCTCAAATGATGGTAAAGAGATAACCTGACCATATGCTTGTGTGTGTTGTCCCAACTCTCGTGATGGTGAAGATGTGTCCGTCGTCCAAGAACTTCTATCTCTGGAACCTGTCATGATTAGTAGAAACAAGAACCAAAATTCGAGAATAATGTTCCTATGAACTACTAGGATGTGGTTGTAAAGTGCTCACAGTAAAGCAAATATCAATATCTTACAAGTTCTTACCATGCGGCAGGTGGTGACAGGCAACCAGCGGTGTCAAATAACTCCGAAGATTGTGTAAAGCGATTGCCAGGGGAACGTGCGTATACACGGTGTAGAAATATGTGGAGCTGGGTTGGCTATATATGGTAGCAAAAGATTAGCAATAATCAATTCAGAGATGCAATGTTGAATAAACGCTCAACGACGGTACTATGCTGGTCCTAGGCTAGACCGAACTAGAGACGCGAGCCTAGAACACTAATGAGGTCACGTCGTAGCACAACTAGCATCAATGAAGGATACTAAGTAGCTCTGGACAGCAAGATATAAGTGAAGATCACAACGGCAGTAAAGATAATGATGTGAAACAACAGCCAAGCTGTTTTACTGAACAGTGCACAAAACAGATTTCAATCCGAATTCAACTACGAGATTGAGTCTGAAAAGATCCGAATTTTGTTTTTTTTTCTCTTTTTTTTTCTCGCACTTTTTTTTCTTTCTCTCCTTTTTTTCTCTGACTTTTTTTTCTCCCTCTTTCCAAAACAAACTAGATAAGATGCAGATTGGATCAAGTGAAGATGTGAACGATCTCAACTATTATTATGACAATGAATGGTGGGTAGCACGTGGTGGAAAATGATGGATGGGTGGTGGACAGCGGAAGAGATAATGATGCAGCGGTGGCGTGACTAATGTGAACAGAACTCGAAACTCTAAACGAACTAGACACTAAGACCAGCAACTCGACACGACGATGCAACCGATAATTCAACTATGCAAGCAATGAAAAGAAAATTGCAAAGGCTCAGACTGGCTTGGACCAAGGATGAATAGATCTAACTCTTTTTTGTGGCTTTTTCTTGGACAATAGGTAAGAAAATAAATCTAATCTAGGAAAACTGGAAATTCTCACCGAGCAACCTGAAAACTGATACCACTTGATAGAGACGAGGGTGTCCCGATCTTTCGATGAGATGATAACTATCGATTTGGTGGAGACGAATTTGACGATCCGACTACAAACGTGCACGACGTTGCGCCTTAGCAATCGCTAAACCAATCTCCTGAGGTTACTGACGATGCCGGAAGCACGGTCAGCCTGACCACGAAGGTCTATTCCTGCAAGCAATCGAAGAACGAGCAAGAATATGATAAAGCAATCTGAATATTGCAAATATATATGAGGTATTGATAATGGTGGGGATCCGGAAGCGGTCTTGGTCTGGTCGTTGAACACAAACGAAGTACACGAAGTTGCAATGGCTAACTTTTAACTAAACAAATCCCAAGGAAAAAGCTACTAGATGGATCTACTTATATAGGAGCAAGGGGTGGCGGCCAAGGAGGTGGGAGGACGTCCCAAGGCAGCCTAAAACTAACCCTAGGTCGTACAAGGCTCATGGGCCCAAGTGGAGGTGATGCAACACCTTTGGGCTTGTAGTTTGACTCGGATTCTGCTGCAACGTCAGATTGTTTCGTCCGTAACTCAACGCTCCGGATGAATTTGAAGGTGAATCCAATTGGGTTAGAAAGAGCACGAAATCTAGTTTCCAACAAAAAAAGAATCACCCAATTCGGAGTCCGTATGAAAAAGTTGTTGGCGTTTTGAGTCAGGTATGTCTGTGCAGTCCGAATCTGAATCCAGAACGTGAGAGACTTGGACTCTATCTTCTCTTGGCCCAAAAGTGACGTGAGAGGACTTTTTGAACACAACCTAAACTTCTCCTTTTCCCTTATCTTCATATGTGGATTGTACAAATGTCCCATACACCTGCAATTAGACAAAACACAAAAGTGTGTGAAGTATTTTTGTTCTGGATAACATAAATAGATTATTGAATAGTTTGCATTAGAAATCACCTGACAAATATGCATGTATGCAATATTTTTGGTTGTATCCAAGGTATTCATGTCCTCATCAATACCCGTCCCTGGATATTCCGGCAGCAGCCTTGCTGATGAGGACATCAATACCATTGTTACACCCACAGCCCCTACTGTTACATATACTGGACCAATTACTAGAGCTCGTGCACGCCAATTAAATTACCAGGTACTTTCGTTTCTTGGTAATGATTCTAATGTTCATGAGATTATGATGCTGCCTAAATTGGATACATTTGTTTTGCTTACAAATGAAGGTCCTAGCTTGGAGAAGGATGAACATTGGAGCAAGAACACGAATGGAGTTGATGGCATGCGCAAGGGGATCAAGAACGGAGTTACAAGTGATGATTTCAGGACTTTGAAGCCGCCATAAGGAGTGCATGAAGCCTTGGACGAAATATACAAGATGCCACTTCATAATATTCGTCCATAGGCTATTCTAGGTGCTGCGTCACCTTATTAATGGGCCAGGCCCATGTAATTTCGAAATACTTAAGTATAGGCTATTTTTAGAGTCCGTATGTGTGGGGAAACAAGAGTTAGGGTTGGTTTCGGACCCCACCCTCAAGGGCCACGAAATTCCCCTCTCTTCCTCCATATATACAGCCCTTAGGGCGTCGTTTAGACTTGGGTTTTGTTTAGATTAAAAGTTCGCCATAGCTGCAACTTCGCGTACTTCGTTTGTGTCCAACGACCAGACCAAGACGTCACAGAACCCCACCTTGATCAATAAAGCTTTCATCTTATATTCGCAATATCCAGATTGCAATCTCAGCTTCTTGCTTGTTCTTCGTTTGCTCGCAGGAAACAGGCCCTCGTGGTCAGGTTGATCGTGCTCCGGCGTGGTCAATAACCCCTCGGAAGTTGGTTTAGCGATTGCTAAGGCGCGACGTCTCGCACGTTCGTAGTCGGATCGTCAAGGTCGACTCCCACAGAAAACGATAGCCACCATCTCATCGAAACATCGGGACACCTTTGCCTCTATCACTTGCCCTCACACGAAGCCACCTTGTGGCATATGTCGTCTTGCACCCCCCGTGAGAATACCACGACAGGAGAAGTATATATAGTCTAAGTCCACCAAGGGGTAAGTGAGAGGGGGATACGTGGGCCGTTGGCCCGTTCTCTGCGCACAGGCAGGGCGGTAGTACCAGACCCTCGGCAGTAGTACCGCTTTAGCTGTAGTGCCGCTTGGTCTGGGCGGTAGTGCCGGACTTGTCCCGCTCGATCATAGGAGTTTGTCGGGGTGAGCGGCAGTAGAGCGGATGTTGGGCGGTAGTACAGCTTGTGGGCCTTCAGCGGTAGTACCGCTTGGTGTGGGCTGTAGCAGCTGGCTCTCCTTCCCTCGCTCCCATGCACACTTGGCCTTGGTCCTTAGGCTCTCCATGATCTCCTCGGGTGGACATGAGTATGCACAAGGTCCGCGCTTGAGGTAGCATCCGTGTCTTACATGCGGAAAGGGAAGATTCGAAAAGGAGCGAGTTCACGTTGTGTCCAATGGCGTATGCTTGAGGTCTGAAGTGTGGGCACTAGGGGCTTAGGGAGATGTCGTAGTGTACATGGGGATGATCATAGGATGCTCCGCATCATTCCATGTTGGGACATGGATATCATGGGATATCACAATATCTCTTATATTTAGTTAATGCACATATATACTTGGTTAAGTGATGCGGAGCATCCCAAGATCATCCCCATGGCACACCCACACCTCCAACGGCACCACTTGGACCAATGACATGAGCCCGAGCCAAAGCTATCGAAGATAAGGTGAACTCACTCCTCTCCGAACTTCCACTTTATATGCATGAGACATGGCTACTACCTAAGACCGAGGTGTTGTGCATGATTAGGTACCAAGAGGGTCCTCCCGAAGATGCGCATGAAGATGTACAAGTCCCCAAGTCCACGGATGAGGAGAACCAATGGAAGGAGCCAAGAGCATCTCCCAGGCCCCGGACATCCGTCCAAGGCCCCGGACATCCGGCCCCTGGAGCGCCTTCCTCGATAGCAACCCAGCCGCAGAAGGCTACAGGCCCCAGACATCCGGCCCCTCCCGAGCGCCCGGACATCCGGCCACCTGCCCGGAAATTCGGCCCCTTCGAACCTGAGAGCAACAAATGTCACCGTTCCAGCCCGGACATCCGGCCCCCATCCCGGACATCCGGCGTCGCCTGAACGTCCGTGGATTCGTGTATCGTTCTATGTATCCGAGGATCTAGCACATGTGTGACTTGTTCTTGTTAGTTTGAGTGTTCCTCTTGTGTTTCCCCTTGTGTTTTCCCTCGTTTTCCCTCGTTCCCCTCTTTGTGTTCCTCGTGTTCTTCGCGGGATCCGCTCCTTTCGTGAAAGATCGGGCGATTAGGGTTCTACCCTACATCATCTTGGTATCTAGAGCAAGGTTGATCACGATTTCGGAGCCTCCCCGTTGTGTTTCTAGCCTAATTTTTTGTTTTTCATCCTAATTCGAAAATTCCCCACCAAAAATAGCCCCAATTTTTTTTGTGATTTGTTGGTGTGTTGAGATTTTGTTGGTTTGGATCCGTGGATTTGCTTTGTTTTGAGTGGATCTAGCTTCCCATCCTTTTTCCCCCTTTTCCCATCCACAAATTCCTCCGAATTTCGCCCGAATTTAACCTCCCCACGCGGTGTTCACCCCGTTTGTCCCCGGATCCAGAGCCCGGGCATCCGGCCTGCAGAGCCCGGACATCCAACCCCAGCCGGACATCCGGCCTTCCACCCGGACATCCGGCCCCTGGCAGCAACATCTCCATCCACCGACCCGTTTTTCCGCCCAATTTCCACCAAATTTTGTTCCGGTGCCCACCATATACCATATATACTTCCGCATACCTACACCACTTCCGCATAACCCAACCATTTTTGGACCATTTCGCTCTCCGACACAATTTCTACTTCGAGGTTTGAGAATTTGAGTTGCGGTACCGTATCCTTTTGTGTTTCGGCTATTTAGGTACGGTTTAACATCGACATCACCGCCGCTCATCTTCACCACGAACGCATCATCAACAACGACCACCTCAACTACGACTTGGTATTCGTGCCACCATTTTGACACCATACCGGAAGCAAGACCGATAACCTCATCTTGGTATTGGACATATCATTCTTGCCATTACATCGATAGCCATCATAGCCTTACTCCTTTGCGTTGCTTACCCATCGAGACTAGCCATTGAGTATTGCCGGCAACGAGACTTGTGCACATTAGCGATCATACTTCCCATAGCATACATACATCATTGTTGCATATCTTGGTATCATCTCTTGTGTCACAAAGTTGTCATCGCATACCCATTTTCTATCTTGGTTCGTCAAGCATTGCATGCGAAAAGAGCTCAAACATCAAAGAGCCAAACAAGCTATTAAGCAAAGAGCTTTTAAGCAAGAACCATAGCATCTTTCAACATTAAGATTGTCATACTCGATCATCTTGGATCATATCATAGAAACACCTTGCATAGAACATATTTGGGATAGAAGTCATTGCATTTTTGCTAAGTAGGTTGTGCACAAGTTCTTGTATCCGCCTATTGTGCAATCGTGCTAGCGTCTCTCTAGTGTTGTGCAACAAGAGCATTTTTGTGGATTTCACATTTTGGCTCACCCTTGGTTGCACAACCCCACTTATCTTTTTGCGTGTGTGTTTCCGTGTACCTTATATGCTTGGTCTACTTGTTACATTGCATCTTGCGAATCTTTTCTAACATTATTGAAGCTCACTTACAATTGCATCTAATTTTGTGCCACCATCCTAACCAAGCTCCACCAAAAGCTTTTACTTGTGTAGGGGTGAGAAACCGACAAGAACACGTACCAATTGTGCTATTTCCTTGTCCTACATTGGAGTGATCCTCGATCCACTTTCAACTTCGGTCAAGGTACATTTGGTACTCGTTCTTCTCTTTCTACCACTCACATTTGTTTTGGAATGATGGATAGGCCAAGTACTTCTACCAACCCACTCTTCATGGCCAAGTTCTTCTCTTTCTACCACTCACATGAACTCCTTCGTCACCAAGAGTCACCTCTTTGGTGCACAACGTGCTTTGCATCAAGAGAAACAAGCTATGAGTGAACGCATCGACAACCTTGCCGCCGACTTGCGACTTTCTGAGCAATGTACAAGGGACTACTTTGACCACAAGCTCGATGATCACAAGCAAGAGAATGACGCAAGGATGGACGAAATTCGTGCTTTGTTGCTCAACCGCTCGTCTTCCATTTCAAGAAGGAGTCGTTCAAGCCGACATTCCGACTTCACCCTCTCCAGCTCAAGTACACCGACATCGAACACTCTTCGTCGAGCCGCGCGCACCGACCGTCAAGCAAGCCTCAATCCTCTACGAGACACCGACTCTCAAGAGCGCCGACAATGTCAAACTCAAGAGGCCTTTGTGCTAGCACGAGAACAGCAACGACAACGCCAACATGAAGAGGAAGAGCGAGCGCGTCTACACCAAAATGCCCAAGATGTCGAGGCACAATGTCAAGAACAACAACTCCGTGACGCTCAAGCACTTGCGGCGCAACAAGCTCTACGCGATTCAAGTCGAGCCGTTGCCGACCGAAGCCGACAAGCCCGTGAACAAGAGGAAGCACATCACGAAGAAATTCAAGAACAAAGATTTCACACTCACGTGCATCGTCAAGTTCCTCTTCGAGCTCGCGAAGATCCTCCGCAAGCTCGCCAACACCATCAAGTTCATCGAGAGCATGAAGACAATAGAAATCCTACATGATAAGACCACCATGAGGATAACAACCCTCCACGCCAAGAGCACCACGAGTTGAACAATCATCTACAACAAGGGCATCATCATCCCCGACCCCAACACAATGAAGAGCAACTCTACGGCAAGCTCAAGTTCACCATGCCCAAGTTCAACGGAAGCAACGATCCCGAAGAATACCCTTCATGGGCATTGAAGGTTGACAAGATCTTCCGTTTGCACAATTTTGAAGAAGAGAAGAAGATCGCGATGGCATCCCTTGAGTTCCAATATTATGCCCTCATTTGGTGGGAACAAATCATCGAGCGCCGAGAGGCAAGAGGTGAACCACCCATCACTACTTGGGCGCAAATGAAGGATGTCATGAGAGCACGCTTCGTACCTACCTACTACAACCGCGACCTCTTCAAGAAACTCCAACAACTCAAGCAAGGAACAAAGAGCGTTGAAGAATACTACAAGGAGATGGAGATTGCAATGATAAGAGCCAATGTCACGGAAGATTATGAGCAAACAATCACGTTTCTTGAACGGACTCAATCACCCTATCAAGAAGATCGCCGACTTCCAACCATACTCAAATCTCATCGAGCTAGTGCACCAAGCTACCAAAGCGGAACGCCAAGTGCAAGATGATTTCAAGTATGCCAAGTTCTCATCCAAGTCCTACGGCTTCTCCAATAAGCAAGCTTCAACGACTCTCACACCGACTACAAGACCTTCTACTTCCAACATCGACAAGTCGACTTCCAAGAAAGCTTCGTCAACTACAAGCCATCCTCCTACGAGCAACTTCAAGCCGAGAGCTTCAGCATCATCAACCCCAACCAATGAGACCATCAAGACGAGTTCCTTCAAGTGTTTCACTTGTGGAGGCCAAGGCCACAAGTCCTATGAGTGCACCAACAAGCGAACCATGGTCTTCAACAACGATGGCACTTATGCTCCATGAGCGAAGGCGAAATGGAAGCCCTCGAGCAAGTCGCCATGCACCGCCAAGTGAACAATGAAGAAGAACAAGTCTTTTGTGATGAAGACTCAAGTCCCGCAGTTGTTGTCTCCAAAGTCTTGACTCTCCAACATCACCAAGAAGAAGACCAACCATGCCACATATTCCACACCAAGGCCCACATCAATGGACGATCCGTCAAGGTCATCATCGATGGAGGGAGTTGTCATAATCTCGCAAGTGAAGAACTTTTCTCCAAGATCCAATTGCCCAAGATGAAGCATCCACATCCATACAAAGTGCAATGGCTTAGTGACTCCAGCACTATCCAAATCGAGCACCGAGTACAAGTCTCCTTCAAGATCGGCACCTACGAAGACACCTTGGAGTGCGACGTCGTTCCAATGACCATTTGTCATCTTCTCCTTGGACGGCCATGGAAATTCGATAGAGGAGTTGTACACAACGGCCGAACGAACCACTACATCTTCAAGATGAAGGGAAAGGAGTACGTCCTCCGTCCAATGTCGCCAAGTCAAGTGATTCCCGACAAGCAAGCCACCCATCGTGGAGATCATAGTGAGAGAGCGAGCCACCAAAATGAGAGCGAGCACCACAAGCCAAAATTGAGTGCCTCCACGATGAGCGAGAACAAGAACCTAGTTCTATTTGCCACCAAACGTGAGATGAGAGAAGTGTGTGAGAACCCATCTAGTGTCCTACACTACGTCCTCGTGTGCAAGGACAATGCATCACAAACTAACACTTCTCACACTCCTCTAGTGTTGTCTTCTCTTTTGCAGGAATTTCAAGATGTTTTTCCAGATGAGCTACCTCCGGGTCTACCTCCTCTATGAGGCATTGAGCACCGAATCGACCTCATCCCCGGAGCACCTCTTCCGAACAAAGCTCCTTACCGTGTCAACCCCGACGAAACAAAAGAAATACAAAGGCAAGTAAAGCATCTCATATACCATGGATATGTGCGTGAAAGTTTGAGCCCTTGTGCCGTTCCGGTCATTCTTGTGCCAAAACGTGATGGTAGTTTTCGCATGTGCTCCGATTGTAGACCTATCAATGCTATCACCGTTCACTATAGGTATCCCATTCCACGCCTAGATGATATGCTTGATGAGCTTAGCGGTGCCACTATATTTTCCAAAATTGATCTTAAGAGTGGTTACTATAAAATCCGCATACAAGAGGGTGATGAATGGAAAACCGCCTTCAAAACCAAGTTTGGTTTGTATGAGTGGTTAGTCATGCCTATGGGTCTTCGGAAGCACGGGGCACTTTTATGCGCCTCATGAATCATGTCTTTCGCCCTTACATTGGTATTTTTGTTGTGGTCTACTTTGATGATATTCTTGTGTTTAGCAAATCTATTAAAGAGCATGTCACCTCTATGCTAGTATGGAGAGATGCCTTTTTGGTGTTGATAAGCTTGTTTTCTTGGGTTTTGTTGTTTCTTCTAAGGGTGTTCATGTTGATGAGTCCAACATTAATGCTATTAAGACTTGGCCGCAACCAACCAACTTCCATCAAGTGCGTAGTTTTCTTGGCCTTGCGGGTTTCTATCGTTGCTTTGTGAAGGATTTTAGCACCATTGCTTCGCCTTTACATGCTTTGAGTAAGACGAATGCGCCTTTTGTTTGGGGTCCATCCCAAGATACTGCATTCAATGAGCTTAAGAATTTGCTTACTCATGCTCCCGTGCTTGCTTTACCAAACTTCGACAAGCCTTTTGAAATTCATTGCGATGCAAGTGGTAATGGCATAGGAGGTGTGTTAACGCAAGAGAAGCGCCCCATAGCTTACTTTAGTGAGAAACTTTCCGGAGCACAACTCAATTATCCCATCTATGACAAAGAGCTATATGCTTTAGTCCGCATTGTGCGTGAATGGGAACATTACCTTCGTCCCCATGAGTTTATCATTCATACCGATCATGAGACTCTCAAGTATCTTAAGGGACAAACTAAGTTGAACAAGCGTCATGCTAAATGGAGTGAATTTATTGAGTCTTTTCCCTATGTCATCAAGTACATCAGGGGTAAAGAAAACATCGTAGCGGATGCTCTTTCCCGCATATGCATGCTTGTCACGCCACTTGAGTTAGATGTCATTGGCTTCAAGCATGTCAAAGACTTGTATGAGCATGATGCAACTATTGCTACTCCTTATGCCAAGTGTTTGTCGAATACATCTTGGGAACGCTATTACATCAAAGACGGCTATCTTATGAGAGCTAACAAACTTTGCATCCCCGAGTCGTCTCTTCGTTTGTTGCTTTTGCAGGAATCCCATGGAGGAGGCTTAATGGGACACTTCGGAGGCGACAAGACATTCACCACGCTCTCGAAGAGCTACTTTTGGCCAAAGATGTTTCGGGACGCAATAGCTTCACCAACCGGTGTTCTACATGTCGCAAAGCTAAGTCCAAAGCTCAATATCATGGTCTCTATATGCCTTTACCAATTCCATACCAACCATGGGAAGACATTAGCATGGACTTTGTACTTGGTTTGCCTAGAACTCGAGATGGGAAAGATTCCATATTTGTCGTTGTGGACCGTTTCTCAAAAATGGCACATTTTATTTCTTGCCACAAGATAGACGATGCTTCACATGTTGCTAATATCTTTTGTAGGGACATTTTGCGTCTCCATGGTGTGCCAAAAACCATCGTCTCGGACCGTGACGTCAAGTTCCTTAGCTACTTTTGGAAGACCCTATGCGCCAAGCTCGGAATCAAGCTACTCTTCTCGATGGCGTACCATCCTCAATACGACGGCCAAACGGAGGTGACAAACTGCACACTCTTCGCTCTACTTCGAGTACTCATCAGGAAGAACATCAAGGAGTGGGAGGAGTGTCTACTCATCGCCGAGTTCGCCTACAACCGAGCAAGATACTCAACAACCGGCAAGTCCCCTTTCGAGGTCGTCTACGGATTCAACCCTTTGTCACCATTGGATATTCTACCTCTACCACTCCAAGAGCGAATCAATTTGGACGCAAGTGCAAGAGCGACCTATATCAAGAAGGTGCATGAAGATACAAGAAACACCATCGAGCGCCAAGTACAACACCTTGCGACCAAGCTCAATGTCAACAAGCACCCTATGATATTCAACAATGGTGACCTCGTGTGGCTACACCTTCGCAAGGACCGTTTTCCCCAAGAACGCAAGTCCAAACTTCGACCACGCGCGGATGGACCATTCAAGGTGCTTGCACGCTACAACAACAATGCTTACAAGATCGACATTCCTCGTGACAAGTACTCCGTGATCGACATCTTCAACATCAAAGATCTGTCGCCCTACCATGGTGATGAGGATTTTGATCCGAGGACGGATCTTCCCCAAGGGAGGGGAGATGATGCGGAGCATCCCAAGATCATCCCCATGGACGCACCCACACCTCCAACAGCACCACTTGGACCAATGACACAAGCCCGAGCCCGAGCCAAAGCTATCGAAGATACGGTGAACTCACTCCTCTCCGAACTTCCACTTTATATGCATGAGACATGGCTACTACCTAAGTCCGAGGTGTTGTGCATGATTAGGTACCAAGAGGGTCCTCCTGAAGATGCGCATGAAGATGTACAAGTCCCCAAGTCCACGGATGAGGAGAACCAACGGAAGGAGCCAAGAGCATCTCCCAGGCCCCGGACATCCGGCCCCTGGAGCGCCTTCCTCGACAGCAACCCAGCCGCAGAAGGCTACAGGCCCCGGACATCCGGCCCCGGCAGCTCGGACATCTGGCCCCTCCCGAGAGCCCGGACATCCGGCCACCGGCCCGGAAATCCGGCCCCTCCGAACCCGAGAGCAACAAATGTCACCGCGCCAGCCCGGACATCCGGCCCCCCAGCGCAGACATCCGGCGTCGCCTGAACGCCCGGACGTCCGGCCTCCCTGTCTACGCACAGTAAAGGGCCGAGGCCCGTGTATCCCCTTCTCCCCCTAGACTATATATACTCTATCCCGTACAACTTCCTAGGGTTAGCGTTGGTTTAGCTCATACTCAGAGATAGAGCTTCGCTCATCCACATCGGATCTACTCCTCGTGAGAGACCGCGACCTCTTCGGAGAAGATCCATTTGGATTCAAGACCTCCTTTCAGAGAAGAACTTCAAGACCTCCTCATGGAGAAGACCGGCTACCCTTGTATCATCCTTAGTTGTCTGTGGATTCATGTATCGTTCTATGTATCCAAGGATCTAGCACATGTGTGACTTATTCTTGTTAGTTTGAGTGTTCCTCTTGTGTTTTCCCTCGTTTTGCCTCGTTACCCTCTTTGTGTTCCTCGTGTTCTTCATGGGATCCGCTCCTTTCGTGAAAGATCGGGCGATTAGGGTTCTACCCTACATCATTAAGGGTGGAAGGCTCGGCCTTATGCCTGGTGTTTTGTTCCACTTTTGCCGCCCTAGTTTCCGTCATACCGGTGTTATGTTCCTTGATTTTGCGTCCTTAACACAGTGAGGGTTTATGGGCCCATCTTGATAGTTCACTTTGAATAAAACTCTTCCAGCAAGGCCCAACATTGGTCTTAACATTTGCCATAATAATACTTGAACCTAATAATTAACTGGCATAGGGCATCATGAACCCGAGGTTTTTCTACATAGCAGTGGGCCAGTGCTGATGGTGTTGCTCCCAAACGAGCAGACTGCGGGGCCGCCTCAAGGAAACCCGAGGTATTTGGTATATACCTGTAGGCTGACCCATCCGGATGTGGCCTGAGACAAGATACGCGCGGCTACTATCTGGGTGTCGGCACGCCAGGAGGGCTTGCTGGATTAGTTTTACCATTGTCGAAATGTCTTGTGCACCGGGATTTTGAGTCTGATCGGAGGGTACCGCGATGGAGGATTGTCTCCGCGGCTCGTAAGCTTGTCATGGGCTAAATTGGGCCACCCCTGCTGGGTTTATACTTTCGAGAGCCGTGCCCGCGGTTATGTGGCAGATGGGACTTTGTTAATATCCGTTTGTAGAGGACTTAAGTAAACTCAATTAAAATGCACCAACCATGTGCGTAACCGTGAATATTTCTTTTCGGGGAAGTTCGAGAGGAGAACACAATTGGGTTATGTTCGAACGTAAGTAGTTCAGGATCACTTATTGATCATCACTAGTTTGCGACCGTTTGCGTAGTTTCTCATCTTACTCTTGTACTCGTAAGTTAGCCACCATACAATGCTTAGTCGCTTGCTGCAACCTCACCACTTATCCTTTCCATACCCATTAAGCTTTGCTAGTCTTGATACCCATGGTAATTGGATTGCTGAGTCCTCGTGGCTCACAGATTACTACACCAACAGTTGCAGGTATAGGTAATGCGATGATCATGACATGAGAGCGATGTTTGCTTGTCTTGGAGTTCTTCTTCTTCTTCGTCGATCTTGGGCTAGGTTCCTGGTCGGCAGCCTGGGCTAGCAGGGTGGATGTCGTTAGAGGTTTTGTTTGTGTTTCATCCATAGTCGGATGTTGTACTCTTGTATGATATATTGATGTATTCTTGCGGCATTTGTATGCCTTGTATGTATCCCCATCTATTATGTAATGGTGATGTAATGATATCCACCTTGCAAAAGCGTGTCAATATGCGGTTCTATCCTTAGTGGGACCTGTGAGTCTCTTTAGGATTGAGTCACATATTGGGCGTGACAAGGTACTTCACACCAGACACGTTTTGGACGACCACCGTGCACTGTGTGCACCAGTGCCCATGGTGACCACCGACTTCGCATGAAGTGAGCGCGTCCAGGACGTCGTTTTGCTTGGGTCCTGCTTGTGATCGTCGTTCCAGCGCGCCCGTGCATGTCTAGCGGGTTCTCCATGCCGCCTCCGCCCCCTGGACCGCTCTCCCCCTCCCATAGCTCGCTCGTTGGAACTCGTCATTGCGCGCCCACGGGCAAACTATTGCCGGCCGTTGTCTTCCTCCTCTGTCCTCTTCCTCCTGGTGACCCTGGGCGTTGCTCGTCTCCGTGAACCTCTGCAGCCCGTCTGCTCCCCCCTTTTCGTGTTCTTGCTCCTCCCCGTGACCTCCCATCCCCTTGTCGTGTTCTTGCTCCTCCCCATCTCCTTCTAGCCCGGCCTAGCCTCTCACCCGAGCTGGAGAGCCTCTCCTCGCCACGGTTGGTCACCATGGCCACCGCTCCCCGTCGGTCAAAATCGCGGCAACCGACACCTCATTCTCCCCCCTGACCTCTCCAGCCACTTCCCCACACACCAGTGACCCTTCCTAGCCCCCATCTCATTGCCGGAGTGCTTGACGCTGCCACCCCCAAGATCCAGCGTCGCCGCGGTTGCTCTCTGTTCCGGTGGCCATCTCATCTCCTGTCCTCCTCGACGTCTGTGCACCACCAGGACGGATGCGCGGCCTCCTCCCGAGCCCGCTGGTGGCCTGAGCTCCACCAGTGGTGGCCGGAGTCGCCGGAAATCCTCGTCGAGGCGGTCGGCCTTGTCTCTGCTTCGTCCGACGCGGGAGGAAGAAGAAGGACGAGCCGAAGGAGAAAGAGAGAGGGAGGAGTGGGACCCGCCCGTCAGCGTCACACAGCCTGGCCCCGCCTCTGCTGACTGGGATAAGTAGAAGCGCATTCTGGGAAAGTGTATTTCGCTGGAGTGCGCGACCCGCCAAGCTGCCAGGGGCCTGTCTGTGAATATTTTATTTACAAAATAGTCCTTGGTCTTCAACCCTTCATAACTTTTTGCTCGTAACTCCAATTGAGGTGAATCCAAAGCCCATTTCTTTGTCTCGACGAGCCCATCATGTTGGTATCATTTTCATAATGCTTTCCCATAGTGAAATTGACCACTTTGCCCTTGCCCCTAATCAGCCCCCTCCGGGAGAGAAACTTTTCCGGCGATTCCTTCCACGATCTTTCTGCACTTCTTCCCGGTGGTTTCTCCATCCCCAGGCAAGCCACGACAACCACTTGCATGATAGCCATGTAGTAGCCATGGTTTTCTAATTGACATAAGTGTTTGTTTGTTTGCAACTGCTATCGTTGTTTCGGTAATGCTTATAGATGGTGTTCACCTTCATGCGATGGTTCGATGCATCTCGTTACCTTGTGCTACTTGCTAGTATTATGTTCATATGCCATGCTTGTTAATAGTACATGGTGGTGTCGGTGATGTTCTTCGGTGCATGCTTATCGTCTGTTATCCAGTACTGTTGCTATGCATGTTCCATTGCATCGAGTCGGTTACATGCTTACTTGGTAGTATTATTGATATGTTCTTGCATGGTATTCATTTATGATGTTAGTGGTCATGCTATGCTCATGTGTAGTCTTAAGCTTATGCTCATCAGTATGCCATGCTCATTTGGATATATGCTTCATTGTTGTTATGCTCATTGCTTATGTTGCACCTCCATGCTTATATCATGCCCATGCATTGTAATTGTATCATGTTATTTTAAGATGGGTCACCTTATTGCATTCAAGTTTAACCGGACTTAAATCAACTTGAACAACTGTTGGCTGAGTCATGGTGCCACCAAATCGAGCTAACCAGTGCATCCACACTTTCCTTATGGGGGGTTCCTAACTGGGTCTATTGTCATGCCTCCCGCTGGTGCCTCCAACAAGGGAAGGTTATGGGCATGCGCTACCTTGGCCGGGTAGGCGGACATAAGCCTTGTGAGCCCAAGTTTGGTTATGTGCACATGTCCCCATTTGGGACCATTTTTTCCCATGATGGTGGCCAACCACATAGGTGGCAGATGTCATGAGTTGACATCGGGAGGCACCCATGACTTAGCCCAAAGGGGAGTTTGTCGGAGTGGCCGGGAGAGTGTCATGGTAGTAGATCGGTTTTTTCGAAACGTCATTTGTCTACCCGAATAGGTCTGCAAGGCCATGGGTTCCGTGGTGTGGGTACAATGTGCTAACCTCTACAGAGTGTGTGTTAAATCTATTGATAGCCCAGTTCGTAGTCGGTCACACTATGGGTCAACAGTAATAATAATAATGTGCTTAATAACAACCCTGGTTCGATGATGAGAGAAGTTGGTTGATCTTTATGTGATCGTGAGAGGATCGTAGTGGTATCGTGGATATCGGAGTTGGTTGATCTTTATGTGATCGTGAGAGGAACACCGTGGTATCGTGGATACCAAGTTGTTGGATATTTGTGGTGTTATGCGAGAGTCAAGGGTAATGGTCAAGCTCCTTGTGGTCATGAATGATTACTACGGTATTGTAATACCAACCTTGATTTGATCCTGAGATAATCGTGTGAGGTCCGTGATGGTAAGCTTGTGCATGTGATGGTCACGAGGTAACCTGAGCAGAGTAAGTTGGTGCATGATAGCGTCATCATGTTGCATGCTAGTATCATAATATTCATATGTTCCTGCCATGCTCATATTATTCTAGCAGTATCATGTTCACCTTGTACATGCCATGTTGTTCTGATAGTATCATGTTCATCATTTCTAAGTAACCTGTAGTTCCCATGTTGTTGTTTGTCTTGATTGCTCTTGGTTGTTGTGAGCTTGCAAGTACATTCAATGTACTAACCTGGCGTGTCATGCCAGTTTGCAGGTCATGCCGGATTTGATTGCTTATTTGCCGTGGATCCCTTGTTTGCCAGCTAGGATAAGCGTTCTAGCCAGAGTCCCTGCAGAGTGGAGTTCATCACCGTCGTTGTTGTTCCGCTGCTAGAATTATTCCACTACTTCGTGTTGTTCTGCTGCTTGCATGGAGCAACCGTGGCAGGTGTAGTGTCATTGTGCCGATGTAATCCCCTTGTATCCATATAGATTGTAATAAAGAGCTGATTTGTTCTATGCTAAGCAGTGCCATATTCCAGAAGACTTCTCCTTGATCTCTGGGCTAGAATACAGGGCATTCCGATTTCTCTGAGCCAGGGTGCCACAGGGCTTGGTATCAGATCTGGTCTGGCTATAGGACACCCTAGCCTGCATGAGCGTTAGAAAGCGGTAGTATAGAGCCAAGTTGGTTTGTTGCACTTGATTGCTACATTTGTTTGACTGCATAGCATGCATATAGATTATTATCTGGTCGCTGGTAGTGATCTTGTGAGTGTAGGTGGCATCAGTTTCGATCCACTGCCTGCACCATCCCTCTTCCCATGCCCGCTCTTCTGTGTTTGGCATCATCTCTGTCCCAACGGAGTGATGTCATGGTACCCAGTGTTCTAGACACTATTTGCAGGAGTTATGCTCGGATATCACATAGATATCTTTCCATCATCCACCCATATCTTTTCGGTGATAGACTTGTCTCTATCCCGAATCGTGCCTTCAATCTTATCCCTTTGGCAACCCTTACTGATCCTTGTGATCAGAAAAGGATAATGCCAGCAAGTCCAGCTTTCCACCGCTATCATGCCCTGTCATCCAATTCTTTGGATGTGTACGGTTCCCTTCCATACGCTTGATGATGATGTGGTCGTGACCTTCGTGTTCCACCCCATGATCACCAAGTCCGTCCTCACCTGTGTATCCGTCCCGATGCAACTGTTGTTCTGCCAGTGCTTGGTGTAGCCTTGGCTACATCAACCCCTCCCACACGAGAATTCACTTTCGTGCACACTGCCACATCATATTAGACTGCAATACCGGAGTTTCTGCGAGATTTGTGTGCTTAGGTATGCATGCATATTATTGTTGTGAGTAGCAGTAATATGTGATGTTGCTTGATTATTTATATTATTTGCATGCTTTGTGTGCTTTTGTTTTTGTCGTTTCTTTTGCTTCTTTCTTTGGGCCTTCGGTGTTACATTATTTTCCTCTTATTAAAGTCGCCCATCAACCGACACTGGAGCCAAAGAATCAGGAAGGAGTTCAAATATTTGGAAACTCAGCTTAACAGTATGGAATTCTCAGCCAACTGCGGTGAAATAGGGAATATCTGATCTTGATGGTGATAATCAAGTTTGCATTAGCATGCACTCCTCACAACTGTGCAGATAATCAAGTCTACCTCAGTGTACACTCTTCATAGCAGAAATTATCAAATCAAGAAGAAGATAAATTGTGTGCAATACCAACAGTATGTTCTTAGTCAAAGGTATGGTCCATATGCAAGGTTTGATTCTTCTTTGAGGATGATTCTGAAACATGATATACCTGCAAGAAAGCAAGAATGTGCCATGTATACTAAGAAAGGAGGATTGTCCAGCAAACCCTGTTTCATACAAGTAATCAACAGCAGAAATATTAAGATGATATATATATATATTTGTGTGTGTAGCATTCAGTCCACATATCACAAGGAGAAGCTTCTGTTGTAAGCAACCCAGTCTTCCCTCGCAAGCTACCAGAGAAGCTTCCAATGCAAGATTCCTCTATCTTCCTCAGTACGATACATGGATGACTTTCCGTGCAATGTACTCAAGCTTCTTTAGTAAGCAATCGCAAAAGCTTCCGGCATAAGGTATCGAGTCCTTCCCCAGTAAGTCTTTAAGGGGGAAAGCTTCTGCAGAACGATACCCAGTCTTCCGCAACAAGATACTCTCGCTGGTTTCCAGCATAAGCAATCCAATCATCCCCAATAGGACATTGGTGCAAAGTATTACATTGTGAATTGACATCATATGGCAGTGAATACCAAGAATCAGGTCTGCAACAGTTTGGTCAGAAACAAGAATCAGTCAGAACACAAGTCTACCTCGGGAATCAAATTCTCATATATATAGGGTGGGTCTATTCTAACAACACCCCTTAAGACCTTATTCTGCACATCACTTTCTTATTTTGCTAACACCTCACCCCGACCCGCCTCCTTCTACCAGCAACAGCAACCCAACCTCACCCTGCCTACTTCTGCCTGCAACAGCACCCCATTCCACCTCGCACGCACCACCTTCTCCTCTGTGTCGGCCCACCCCAAACCACCATCGGCGCACCACCCCCTTTCAGCCCTTTCTTCCCGCCGACGCCAACTCCTCCCAACTCCCTCCACCACTCTGATCCAACCTACCAGCCTCGCACCCCCCGACGACTAGGACGGATCTGGCAGACCCGCCGCCCCCTAGCCACCTTCCGCATCCCTGGTGGCCGCTGTCCCCTCAGCCTTCACTCAGGTCCTCGCCGCCCAACCCACCCCACGCGGCCACGCAAGACGACCACAATGGCACCAGAGGCGAGTCTTCCTCCCCTCTCTTATTTCCTTCTTCTTCGTCCTAACTTCTTCTGCCACCATACCCCTTCCCGGCCCCGCCGCGCGGCCACCCTCGCCCGCGGCCACCACCTTACCCCTCCAGGCTCCAGATCTGGTGGGATCCGCACCGCCCAGGCTCTCCACCAGGTCCTCCCCTTGCAGTCCAGCCGGCCCGGACTAGCAATGCGCTGGCGCGCAGGATGAGAGCGCACTTCGCTCGACAACTACTCGTGGTTTGGCGGGGGCAAGCTGTTGTCCGAAGAGCCACGATGTGAATATTTTTTGGATTCTGAATTTCAACAAGGTCGTCGCCCCTGACCACCTTCATCCTCTGTCGTA
This sequence comes from Triticum urartu, assembly GCF_056163025.1. Taxonomy (NCBI): domain Eukaryota; kingdom Viridiplantae; phylum Streptophyta; class Magnoliopsida; order Poales; family Poaceae; genus Triticum; species Triticum urartu. The sequence continues at coordinate 317,847,330 of NC_141875.1, read as the reverse complement.
AAAATGAGATCCAGGATGAGTAGTAGCTCACCGCGGCTTGGAGTTCACTTTTTTCTTCTGTTTTTCAGATTTTTGCTATTGATCTAGTGAATTCAGTGTAGTGAATTTTCTAATGCTGTTCGATTCCTTCGTGCAGTTCGCTGGATGATGTGTGCCTTACACTGCTCGTCCCACATGAGTCCCCACTGTATCACTTTCCTCCGCCATGGAGCACTGCCTACAAAAAGCCCTGGAGCCATGCGTGAGAAGAGCAGTTCTGCAGGCACGCTCGAAGCTTTCCGGCGGCGCGGCGTGCAGTGCACTTCCTTGAGAAAGTGGTTTGGCAGGCACGTTATGTGATGTGGGTTGGAATTGTCTTGCAGTGCGGGCATGTATATTCGTGATGTGCGCCGTGTTTATTGTAGTGGACGAGCAGCCCAACGGCCAAAGCCGTGCGCTCATCTCAATGGCACCCTCGCATTGCCCTCGTGTAATGCAGTTCGTGAACATGTCTCATGGTCCGAAGGCTCAGTGTGCAGTGCAGCTCATATTGTGCTTCAGTACGTTTCGGTCCAAAAAGGAAACTGGAAAAGTTTGTTGTTTCGCTCTTGTTTGTGACAAGAATTTGGTGCCTCTCTTCTGTTAATAAAACCACAAGCAGTATTCTTTCTTTTTCGATGTGGTTCACTTGTACTTTTTTATATGCAAGAAAAAGGAAGCATCATGTGCATGCAGTTCCTTTTGTATATGCCTACAATGCGGTGTGTGTGTATGTCTTGCAGTACACCCCATCGGTCATGTGTCTTTTTAGAAGACAATTTGTATTGTCGCATGTGGCCATTTCACTAGTTTTCTGTATGCTTGCAATGCAGTGTATGTACGTTTGTAGTGCACTCTTGTGGTTCCCTTTGTAAAAATATTCCCTTTGTAAAACAATAAAAAAATCAACAGAGAAAAGAAGTTCATTTCTTTTTAAGTGAAGTCCACTAGTTTCTACCCCGCGATTCACTTTCACCAACCGAAACAATGCAGTTCTCTAGTTTGGGCCACGCGGTTCACTAACTTTGACCATGAGGTTCACAAATAAGCGTAAAAAAGTTTGAAAAAAGAGAAAACTTACGGGGTTCACTTGCCCGTCTGAAGCAGTGCGGTCGGCCGTATGGTGGTGTTCATCCCGTAAGTGAAAAAACATTGTTAGGGAAGCAAAAAAAAGTAATGTGGTTCACTTCTTGATAGTGTTGTGGTTCATTTACACCCGATGTGTAGTGCACTCTACTTTCTCATCCTTGAAAAAAATTATGTTTGAATAAAATAAACCATGCAGTTCTCTTACCCGTTTGATGCAGTGCGTTTTTTCGTCCGATACAGTGCGGTTTTCAGTCGGATGAAGTACCCACGTGGATTTTGGTGTCGCGAAAAACAGAGTGTCCGCATTTCGGTAAATTCAAAATTGCTCTTAAATCGTAAAGAATTAGAGAGAGAGTTCTACATGAAAAAGTTGCGCCTCATCGATATCTTTCCAACGGCGTATAATTTGAATCATTCTGACTAGCAGTTTATAAAAATTTCGCAAAACACGACTGCAGCCACTCGTCGTCTGCCGCATCATTTTCAAAATTAACTTAAAACTGTAAGGAATCTCAAAACCATTTCTACTTACGAAAGATGTGCCTTGTCCATAGCTTTCCAATGACATATTACATGCGTCGTTTTGACAAATATTACAAAAACTAGAGCGAAAACAGTAAAGAAAATTCCAAAAATTTCAAAAAAACATAATTCCGCGATTTAGTAAATTTGAAACTACTCTTAAACTGTAACGAATTAGAGAAAATAATAGATATGAAAAATATGTGCCTCGATGATATCTTTCCAACGTCGTATCATTTGCTTTCTTCCGATGAGCAGTTTAGAAAAAATCATGAAAATACGCTCGCTGCCACTTGTCATCCGTCGTACCGTTTTTGAAATTGCTGTTAAACCTCGAGGAATTTCAAAAGGTGTTCGACATGGCGAAGTTGCGCATAATCCATAGCTTTCCAACGGTATATTATATGCATCGTTCTAATATACGGTTAAAAAATTAGAGCAAAAGCAGTACCAAAAAAACACCGCGTGCAGTTTTTTCCGACACGAAGTTCACTAGCTAGTCTATTGCAGTGCTCTTGCTATAGATTGACCATTCGTCACTCTAGGTGAGGAATATTTATTCTTCACCCCCTCTATTTACCATTAATGCACCGTAATTTTACGTTCCTTAAGTTTTGTCTTACTTCCGACGTAAAAAGAGATCGTTAGAAAATATATAATGGTCGTAAAATATATTTTATATTATGTAAAATTGCAAATGCAAAAACATAGTTTAAAGTACACATAAACTGCAAATTTTCTTCTGTGGTGACATACATTTTTATTTTTTATGCCAAATTTTACATAGTGAATAGGAATGTAACTATTTGAATTCCAAACGTAATTTATTTATGAAACGACCGTAAAATTACCTTGGGTGAAGAATAACTTATTGTGCACCCTGAGTGATGAATAGTAACACTATATATATAGCTATGCTAAACTAAGCGTGCGCGCAAAACATCTTATTCTACGCGCTGGCCAAATCACGTATCCCGTACCAAGTCAGCCAACTACCCTCTAATCTGGATGTGCGCACGTTCCAGCCACCTATACCCATGATTGAACGTAAAACATGTGTATATTCTAGTAAACCGGTTGCCCCCGTTACTACACACACTCATAGACAAATTTGATCGTAAAATTATTGGGAAAAGTAGTAAACTTCTTGTATCTCTCGTAATAGGACACCACATATGGACAGGAAATATTAAGAAAGTAAAACTAGGACTAGTGTAATAAATTCATCGCTAGTTATATGCATGTGAACATAGGTGTTTACAACTATAGTAAAATATGATCAATTTATGGTAATTGTTAAGGGAGAAATAATTAACATGTTTAACTTTCTATCTAGCCTGCCATTATAGAATATAATCAATATATGGTAAATTTTGAAGGAGAATTATAATGTCTAACTTGCTCAACCATTTGGGTTAAAATGATAAAACAATTATGACTCAAATCTGCAGGAGATCTGATAGTAAACACTACCATGTGTTTTCTAGCAAACATGTCAGACACTATCACACCTTCCCTTGAGTGGAGATCTAGTGGTAATATACTTAGTGTTTGGTAGTAAAAGCATTACAAGCCGCCGGGAAAACTTGATTACTAAGTTCATTAACTCATTACTAAGTGCAAATTGACCTAATCATGGTAGTCGCGGGAGGCGTGTGTAATGATTTTAGTTCCATTACCATATATGCTTATATTTTTTACCATGGAAAATGGTAAGAGCCATGGGTAGTAGTGTGGTTGGGTCCAATCTGGTAAACCTACTTTTCCCATTACCATATTTGCTATCTGTTTTACCGTCATTAGCAAATACATTCCCACGGGACGGATCTAGGGCACTACCAGCAGTAACAGAATTAAACCCGTTACTATTTTTCTGCAAGTGTTTTACCATCAATTGTAAAGTGCGGGGCTGGTGGCGTTGGACTTGCGCCGAACGGGTAATTGGGGCGGCCGGAGTGTACGATTACTGGTTTTACGCGCTCGCTTAGTTTAGCGCCACCGTATATATGTATATATATATATATATATCTGAATGTGGATAAGGTTATGACTGCCGAAATATTTCACCTGACAGTACATATGGTCACACAAAGAAGCAATATAACCAAGCTCTTTCAGCAAAGGATCCAAACAAAGAGAACAATAATGAAGAACCAAGACCGACAATGCAGGTATGAAAATTGTTGCCTGACCCACGTGGTGCAGATACCCCGGATAGTCTGAGTCTGTATCGATCACCATGAATATTCACCTAAGGGGTCTGCTCAATTTTTGTAAGGCCCCCATATGAAGGAAAAAACCCACTCAGTTAATCGTATATGCTCAGATTTGTTAGTATTGAATACCTAGGTCTGTCAAATCAGACCGAGGGGCCATTCGACAGTTTGACCCTGGCAACTATGGTAAAGCATCACATAGCCTACTAACCCCATGGACATACCGACAAAATGAATAATCAAAAGGGTGAATAACAGTCTTGAGGCATGCGTCCTCACTTATGAGAATCATCAAAGGATATCCTGTCATGAACAAAATTCTTTTGTGAGATCCACAGTCTGTCAAGTCTGTGGATACTATCATGTAAGGCCATACCTGATAGAGGCAAAGGTGTCCCGATGTTTCGATGAGATGGTGGCTATCGTTTTCTGTGGGAGTCGACCTTGACGATCCGACTACGATCGTGCGAGACGTCGCGCCTTAGTAATCGCTAAACCAACTTCCGAGGGGTTATTGACCACGCCGGAGCACGATCAACCTGACCACGAGGGCCTGTTTCCTGCGAGCAAACGAAGAACAAGCAAGAAACTGAGATTGCAATCTGGATATTGCGAATATAAGATGAAAGCTTTATTGATCAAGGTGGGGTTCTGTGACGTCTTGGTCTGGTCGTTGGACACAAACGAAGTACGTGAAGTTGCAGCTATGGCGAACTTTTAATCTAAACAAAACCCAAAGTCTAAACGACGCCCTAAGGGCTGTATATATGGAGGAAGAGAGGGGAATTTCGTGGCCCTTGAGGGTGGGGTCCGAAACCAACCCTAACTCTTGTTTCCCCACACATACGGACTCTAAAAATAGCCTATACTTAAGTATTTCGAAATTACATGGGCCTGGCCCATTAATAAGGTGACGCAGCACCTAGAATAGCCTATGGACGAATATTATGAAGTGGCATCTTGTATATTTCGTCCATGGCTTCATGCACTCCTTATGGCGGCTTCAAAGTCCTGAAATCATCACTTGTAACTCCGTTCTTGATCCCCTTGCGCATGCCATCAACTTCATGCGTGTTCTTGCTCCAATGTTCATCCTTCTCCAAGCTAGGCCCTTCATTTGAAAGCAAAACAAATGTATCCAATTTAGGCAGCATCATAATCTCATGAACATTAGAATCATTACCAAGAAACGAAAGTACCTGGTAATTTAATTGGCGTGCGCGAGCTCTAGTAATTGGTCCAGTATATGTAACAGTAGGGGCTGTGGGTGTAACAATGGTATTGATGTCCTCATCATCCTCCCCTTCTTGAAATGAAGTCGTCCTCGACGGAAGCTCATCTTCCTCACCTAGATAAGGCTTCAAATCTGCAATATTAAAAGTGGGACTAACCCCAAAATCTGCAGGTAGCTCAAGTTTATATGCATTATCATTTATTTTCTCTAAAACCTTAAAAGGACCATCAGCACGTGGCATTAGCTTTGATTTGCGCAGATTAGGAAATCTATCTTTACGCAAATGTAACCAAACAAGATCTCCAGGTACAAACACAACATGTTTTCTACCCTTATCTCCAGCAAGTTTATATTTAGCATTATACGCTCAATGTTTTCCTTAGTTAACTCATGCATTTTTAAAATCAATTCAGAACGTTCTTTAGCATCAAAATTAACCTTCTCCGAAGATGGAAGAGGCAACAAATCAATAGGTGCACGAGGTAGGAAACCATACACAATTTCAAAAGGGCACATCTTCGTAGTAGAATGCAATGAACGATTATAAGCAAATTCAATATGAGGCAAGCATTCTTCCCACATTTTCTTGTTATTCTTCAAAACAGCCCTAAGCATAGTAGACAATGTTCTATTGAGTACTTCAGTTTGTCCATCAGTTTGGGGGTGACAAGTAGTACTAAAAAGCAGCTTAGTCCCCAACTTAGCCCATAAACATCTCCAAAAGTGGCTAAGAAATTTAGTATCACGATCGGAAACAATAGTATTTGGCACACCATGTAAGCGAATAATTTCACGAAAGAACAAATCAGCAACATTAACAGCATCATCGCTTTTATGACATGGTATAAAGTGTGCCATTTTCGAGAACCTATCCACGACAACAAATATGCTATCCCTCCCCTTCTTTGTTCGAGGTAAACCTAAAACAAAGTCCATAGATATATCCTCCCAAGGAACACTAGGTACAGGCAAAGGCATATATAAACCATGAGGATTGAGTCGTGACTTAGCTCTTTGACATGTAGTGCAGCGAGCAACAAAACGCTCAACATCCCGTCTCATCTTTGGCCAAAAGAAATGTGTAGCAAGTATATCCTCCGTCTTCTTGACGCCAAAGTGTCCCATTAATCCTCCTCCATGCGCCTCCTGCAACAACAAAAGACGAACGGAGCTAGCTGGAATGCATAGCTTGTTAGCACGAAACACAAATCCATCGTTAAGAACGAACTTGTTCCAAGTTCTCCCTTCCTTACAATTCTGCAATACATCTTTAAATTCAGCATCATTAACATATTGATCCTTGATGGTCTCCAAACCAAATATTTTAAAGTCAAGTTGTGAAAGCATAGTATAACGACGAGACAAGGCATCAGCAATAACATTTTCTTTACCCTTCTTGTGTTTAATCACATAAGGGAAAGTCTCAATGAATTCAACCCATTTAGCATGTCAACGGTTCAGTTTTGCTTGACTTTTAATGTGTTTCAAAGATTCATGATCAGAATGTATAACAAATTCCTTGGGCCATAAATAATGTTGCCATGTTTCTAAGGTCCGAACAAGAGCATATAATTCTTTATCATAAGTAGAATAGTTCAGACTAGGCCCACTCAATTTTTCAGAAAAGTATGCAACAGGTTTCCCATCTTGTAATAACACACCTCCTAATCCAATTCCACTAGCATCACATTCAAGCTCAAAAGTCTTATTGAAATTAGGAAGTTGGAGTAAAGGAGCATGTGTCAACTTACCTTTCAATACCGTGAAGGCTTCTTCCTGTGCGGTACCCCAAACAAAAGGTACATCCTTCTTTGTAAGCTCGTTGAGAGGTGCAGCAATGGTGCTGAAATCTCTCACAAAACGCCTATAGAAACCAGCGAGGCCAAGGAAACTCCTCACTTGTGTGACCGTTTTGGGCTGCGGCCAACTCTCAATAGCTTCAATCTTGGCTTTATCAACTTCAATTCCCTGTGGAGTAACAACATAGCCAAGAAAAGATACTCGGTCGGTGCAAAAGGTGCACTTTCCAAGGTTACCAAACAAACGTGCATCACGTAGAGCAATAAAAACAGCACGTAAATGTTCCAAATGTTCCTCCAAAGATTTGCTATAAATCAATATGTCATCAAAGTAAACTACCACAAATCGTCCAATGAAAGCACGTAAAACTTCGTTCATTAACCTCATGAAAGTACTAGGTGCATTAGTTAACCCAAAAGGCATGACTAACCACTCATATAATCCAAACTTAGTTTTAAATGCTGTTTTCCATTCATCTCCCAATTTCATACGAATTTGATGGTAACCACTACGCAAATCAACTTTGGAGAATATTGTAGAGCCACTCAATTCATCAAGCATATCATCTAGCCTAGGAATAGGATGACGATAACGAATAGTAATATTATTAATGCCTCTACAATCAACGCACATACGCGACGTACCATCCTTTTTCGGCACTAAAATGATAGGAACAGCACAAGGACTAAGGGATTCGCGTATATAACCTTTGTCGAGCAGTTCTTGTACTTGACGCATAATCTCCTTCGTCTCCTCTGGATTGGTACGGTATGGTGCCCGGTTGGGTAATGATGCACCGGGGATTAAGTCAATTTGATGCTCAATCCCGCGAATAGGTGGTAATCCCGGTGGCACGTCTTGTGGAAAGACGTCGGCGAACTCCTGCAAAATGTTAGTGACAGCAGGAGGCAAAGAGGAAGGCATGTCCTCGAATGAAAATAATGCCTCTTTGCACACAAAAGCATAGCAAACAGATTTGCTAAAATCTAGATCATCAATATCAGATTTGGTGGCAAGTAAACATGCACTTTTTAATTTAATTTCAGAAGCAACACTAGATTGTTTATTATTATTAGGCTGCATTTGTTGCTCAAATTCTTTTGCCACAATCTGATTTTCACTCTTAGTTTTCTCCTGTTTTGCTTTATTAGCTCTATTAATATCATCTTTCAAAATGGAATCAGGAGTCATAGGAAGCAAAGTAATATTTTTATCCTTATGAACAAGAGTATACTGATTGTTTCTACCATGGTGAATAGAATTTTTATCAAATTGCCATGGTCTACCAAGTAATAAGGAACATGCTTGCATCGGTACCACATCACAATCAACATAATCAGCATATGTAGAGATACTAAAATGCACACGAACAGTACGTGTTACCTTAACCTTGCCGCTGTTGTTGAACCATTGGATGTAGTAAGGATGTGGATGTGGTCTGGTGGTGAGAGATAGCTTCTCCACCATCTCGATGCTAGCCAAGTTGTTGCAACTCCCTCCATCTATGATCACGCGAACAGAACGTTCCTTCACAACTCCCTTTGTATGGAACAAATTATGCCTCTGATTTTGCTCAGCTTGTGTAACCTGCACACTCAAAACACGTTGAGCAACTAAACATTCATACCTGTCAGCATCTTCAGGAGCCATGTATTGCGTCTCATGATCAGAATCGTCTCCACCGTGTTCGTCACGTGTAATAAGAGCCAAAGTCTCCTCATCATAGTCACTAGCGGACTCATACCCACCATCCTCAGTAACAATCATCACACGCTTAGATGGGCATTCTCTCGCATAATGACCTCCACCCTTGCAACGTCGACAAATAATATCATGTGTTTGCCCTGTTGATGCCATGGATGAAGAAGAGCTCTTTGCAGGCCCAGAAGGTGTGCTCTTGGCAGATAGTGGTGATTGTGCCTGCTTTATTGTATCACGGTTGGAGGTGGCAGCCGACGGAGGCGCCGGTGTAGCAGAACGTGTGGAAGTAGATGATGCACGTGGTGTCCATGAAGAAGGTCGACCTGCAGAAAAGTTAGTCCGCGCCAATGCCTGTCGATCCTGCACTTCACGTTCAGCTTTACAAGCAAGATGGAATAAACGAGTGATATTAGTATACTCCTTATACTCTAGAATCGTCTGAATCTCTCTATTTAATCCACCCATAAAACGTGCAAGCATAGCTTCATTCTCCTCAACAATACCACATCTAATCATGCCAGTTTGTAATTCCTGATAATATTCTTCTACAGAATTTTTTCCCTGTCTTAAGCGCTGCAATTTTTGAAGTAATTCACGTTGATAATATGGTGGAACCCAACGAGTACGCATAGCAGTTTTCAAAGCAGCCCAAGTAGCAGGAATGGGATATAATCTACAATGCTCAGACCACCAAACACATGCAAAACTAGTGAATGCACAAACAGCAGCAGGAACACGTCTCTCCTCGGGATATTGTAAACATGTAAATCGTTGTTCAGTTTCTAACTCCCAAGTAAGGTATATATCAGGAACATATCTACCCTCAAATGGTGGAATATTCAATTTTAGTTTAGGCAGATGGTCATGATCTCGTACCTGAGGGTGAGCCCTACCATTGCCATTATTTGCATGTGGACGACCTGATGGTTGCTGTGCTGGTGGTGGCACGTAGTTCTGATTTTGATCAACCTCATCCTCGTAATCGCTAGCAAAATCATCCTCCTCCGCATCAGCAGCAGGAGCCACAGAAGTAGCAACAGGAGCACCAACAGTTTGGCCAGGTGCAAGAGGGAGACGGCTCGCTCGGCGGAGGGCTGTTTCACGATGTGTAGGTAGTCGTCGTTGTTGTTGTTGTAGAGGTGCGTTAGGTGCAGCCGGTGGTGGTGGTGGAAGACGCGCGAGCAATTCATTAAACCTGTTATCGAGCTTTGTTTCGAACGTCTTCTCCATGTCATCTATCTTCTCCATGGCCTCTTCAAATCTGTTTAGCACATCCTGCACCTGTCCATTCATCATTTGCTGAAATTTATCATGCAACTCCTGATTCGTCATGTTCTCCCAGTCAGTCTCGTCGGCTTGTGATCCTGCCATGGTTAGCAACAATAGAAAACACACAAGAATATGATCCTACAGAATACTAACAAGAGGTGGTAGTGGCGGGTGTCACAAATCCGTCAAGCAAATCTCAAATTCTTACCAGTTCTTACCCAGCAGCAGGCGGTGATCGGCAACCGTTGTAGTCAAAACTCTCAAAAGCTTGGATAGAGCGATTGCCAGGGAGAGTCAAACGCACGACGTAGAGGTATGTGGAGCTGGGAAGGCTTATAGTATGGTAGCAAAAAGGGTCAGCAATAATCAATTCAGAGATGCAAAGTTGAATAAACGCTCAACGACGGTACTGTGCTGGTCCTAGGCTAGACCGTGCTAGAGACGCGAGCCTAGAACACTAACAAAATCACGGCGCTGCATGTAAATCAGGGAAAAGCACACTCTGGAACTTTTTTTTTTTGCTTTTTTTTTGCGCTCCTCTTTTTTTTTTTTTTTGCTTTTTTTTTTGCGCTCCTCTTTTTTTTTTTTTTTTGCGAAAAATTACTATAATGGCGAGTGTCTCAAAACTCTTCCCTCGTCAAACTAATAGGATGGGCACGAAATTTTTTTTTTCACTTTTTTTTTTCGGAAATCAGGGCAGCGACGACGAAAAAGTGCGACAAAAAATCACTATGATGGCACGTGGCTCAAAAGACTCAGAAAAGCCTAAAAATAGGATAGGGAAAAAATATTTTTGCCCGTGAAAATTTTGGCCTAAAAACTGCCCGGGGGTCTCCAGACTCTTTTTTTTTTCCGAGACCTACGCAGGCAAGGAAACACGAATCGGAATTGAGATTGATCTCAAGAACAAACCTAATATGAGAAGAACTCGGATTGGTGGTGGATATATGGTGGATTCAGAGCGGTGGCGGATAAGCAAAAGTGGTAGATGGGCGATGATGATGGTGCGGCGGTGGCGTGACAACTTGTGACCAGAACTCGAAACTCTAAAAGACTAGACTCTAAGACCAGCAACTTGACACGACGATGCAACCACAAATTCAACAAAGCAAAAACCCTAAAAAGATTATGCAAAGGCTCAGATTGGTTCGGATATGATGAACTAACCCTAATTTTTTTTTGTGTGGCTTTTTCGTGGACTGTACATATGGTCACACAAAGAAGCAATATAACCAAGCTCTTTCAGCAAAGGATCCAAACAAAGAGAACAATAATGAAGAACCAAGACCGACAATGCAGGTATGAAAATTGTTGCCTGACCCACGTGGTGCAGATACCCCGGATAGTCTGAGTCTGTATCGATCACCATGAATATTCACCTAAGGGGTCTGCTCAATTTTTGTAAGGCCCCCATATGAAGGAAAAAACCCACTCAGTTAATCGTATATGCTCAGATTTGTTAGTATTGAATACCTAGGTCTGTCAAATCAGACCGAGGGGCCATTCGACAGTTTGACCCTGGCAACTATGGTAAAGCATCACATAGCCTACTAACCCCATGGACATACCGACAAAATGAATAATCAAAAGGGTGAATAACAGTCTTGAGGCATGCGTCCTCACTTATGAGAATCATCAAAGGATATCCTGTCATGAACAAAATTCTTTTGTGAGATCCACAGTCTGTCAAGTCTGCGGATACTATCATGTAAGGCCATACCTGATAGAGGCAAAGGTGTCCCGATGTTTCGATGAGATGGTGGCTATCGTTTTCTGTGGGAGTCGACCTTGACGATCCGACTACGATCGTGCGAGACGTCGCGCCTTAGCAATCGCTAAACCAACTTCCGAGGGGTTATTGACCACGCCGGAGCACGATCAACCTGACCACGAGGGCCTGTTTCCTGCGAGCAAACGAAGAACAAGCAAGAAACTGAGATTGCAATCTGGATATTGCGAATATAAGATGAAAGCTTTATTGATCAAGGTGGGGTTCTGTGACGTCTTGGTCTGGTCGTTGGACACAAACGAAGTACGTGAAGTTGCAGCTATGGCGAACTTTTAATCTAAACAAAACCCAAAGTCTAAACGACGCCCTAAGGGCTGTATATATGGAGGAAGAGAGGGGAATTTCGTGGCCCTTGAGGGTGGGGTCCGAAACCAACCCTAACTCTTGTTTCCCCACACATACGGACTCTAAAAATAGCCTATACTTAAGTATTTCGAAATTACATGGGCCTGGCCCATTAATAAGGTGACGCAGCACCTAGAATAGCCTATGGACGAATATTATGAAGTGGCATCTTGTATATTTCGTCCATGGCTTCATGCACTCCTTATGGCGGCTTCAAAGTCCTGAAATCATCACTTGTAACTCCGTTCTTGATCCCCTTGCGCATGCCATCAACTTCATGCGTGTTCTTGCTCCAATGTTCATCCTTCTCCAAGCTAGGCCCTTCATTTGAAAGCAAAACAAATGTATCCAATTTAGGCAGCATCATAATCTCATGAACATTAGAATCATTACCAAGAAACGAAAGTACCTGGTAATTTAATTGGCGTGCGCGAGCTCTAGTAATTGGTCCAGTATATGTAACAGTAGGGGCTGTGGGTGTAACAATGGTATTGATGTCCTCATCAATACCCCTTCATCATGGCCACAACAAGCGACAGTCAAATATTTGGTACATATCTGAAACTCAAGGCAGTGGAGCCAGTCAAGATGATTCTGAAACTCTACCGAGAAGTCAGAATCCGTCAGGGGAACGTTTATGAAACACCTCACTGCTTTGAACCTGGAGGACCTACAATTAGTTGCGAAATCCAATGCAAGGAGTAAAAAGATTGGGTGTTCACCAGGAAATCTATTCACAACGTCATGGAAGGTGGTCAGTGCTGGACAACACATCCCTCGGAATTCACTCTCGGACTTGTGAGATGGGCATATAGCACAGTCATGATAACTTGTCACTCAGCTAAGTCAGCAGATATGAAAAGAATTGGAGCCAGTATAAGCATGGACATGTAAGGTAAGTTCTATCAAGATGTGGATACAGTGAAGCAAACCACCCCAGAACCGAGCAGTCTCATCATATGAAATTTGGTGGGGGAATAATCAATATAGGAAAAAGGATACCAGAGTTGGAAACGGTTTCCTTAAGTCAGTATATTCATACTTGTTCCCTGAGCAACCAAATCCCGAGGAAGAGATTTCTTTAAGGCCATGTTCGGTTAATTTGTTACGAGCAAGTAACGATAGTAGTAACAAAAGTGCAGCAAGGTAGCCCAATCCTTTTGAGGCAAAAGACAGGCCAAAACGGTCTCTTATGATAAGCAAAGCATTCTTGAGGGTACACGGGAATTTCATCTAGTCACTTTCATACATAGTATAAAAATATCGAACACATATCAAATTCACATGATTACTTGCAACAAGATTTCTCCCGTGACCTCAAGAACAAAAGTAACTACTCACAAATGATAAACATGTTCATGAATAGAGGGGTATTAAATATCATATTGGATCCGAACATATAATCTTCCACCAAATAAACCATATACACTACAAAAAGGACACATCCGTGACATTTTGGGCCGAACGAATTTTTTCTGTCATACTTATGACACTTCTATGACGATAATTGTTACAAAACCCGGTATCATCATAGATGTGGTGGGCTCCTACTTCTATGACAAAAAATCATGACAGAAAATGGGCTTTTCGTCCTGGGCGGGCCAGAGACGCCGCTGCATGACATTCTTTGGGCCGTCCATGACGGAAAAAACCATGGTAGAAGCGAGGGCGAGGAAAATATCAGGGTGTTCCCTGTTATGGTGGGTGGTCAGGGCCGAGCGATGCACGTTTCTCTCGTACCCGCACGCGCGTGGGTGCGAGGCGTTGGGCTCTAACTAAACCCGAGCGAGGCGTTGGGCTCTAACTGAACTTGAGCGATTGCACTGAAGGCTACGCATTACTGAACCCGAGCGATCGATCGATGGCTGTTAACTGAACCCGATCGAGCGATTCCTTCGCTACTGCTGCTAACTAAAGCCGATTGATGCTGCCTCTGCATGAACAATGAGCGTTGCGGGCGGGGGGGGGGGGTGGATAAACAGTTCCCGGTGGGGGTGGATGAACAGGACCCCGTGGTGTTGCCTCTCGATGAATAGGACCCGATCGATCGAGCCGGTTGGGGCGGGATGAACAGGACCCCGTGGAGGGCAGGATGAACAGGACCACCCCGTGGAGGGCAGGATGAACAGTAGACGGTGGAGGGAAGGATGAACAGTAGCCCGTGGAGGAGTGGTTGAACAGGAGCCCGTGGAGAGGGCTGGTTGAATAGTAGCCGGTGGAGTAGTGCGCGGTGGAGGCTAGATGAACAGGAGCCCGTGGATGAACAGTCGCAGGTGGAGGCTAGAGGAGGTCGGCGGTGGATGAACAGTTGCCCGTGGAGGCTGGAGGGGGTCGACGGTGGCGATGAACAATATCCCGTGGAGTCCCGTTTTGCGGTACGCCACACCCCTCCCGATGAATAGGACCCCCGTTTCGGCCGTAGCGCTCCAACATAGGTCTGTTTCCTCCATTTTGCGGTACGCCACACCCCTCCCGATCAACAGGACCCCCGTTTCGACTGTAGGAGGTCCGTTTCCTCCATTTTGCGGTACGCCAGACCCCTCCCTATGAACAGGATCCCATTTCGAATGTGGCCGGTCGAACACAAGGTTGTTTCCTCCGTTCTGCGGTACGCCAGGCCTTGTTTCCATCGGTTGTTCCATCCAAGTCCTCCCAATGAACACGATGATGCATTCCGTTCCGACACAGCCGGTTGGCTCCCCATGAACACGACGACGACGTTGTTTCTCCGTTCGGACCCAGCCATGTACACGAGCCATGGCCGTACGTACGCGCGAGTAGGCGTTTGAGACCCCGCCCGTATGTACGCACATGGCTGTATTTACTTTCTTGCACCCTGGCCAATGTACGTACGTGTACATGCTACGTCTGCGCCACTACTACGACACGTGCGTGCCTCTACATTGACCAGTATGTACATACACGTTCGCGACCAGAATGACAACGCTACGTACACTTCAACTAGGTGGGTCCCAACTATAAGGCACTTCCTTGCGTGCGAAGATGTAGCTGGTGGGTCCCATCAGTCAGGGGGGGTGATCGTTTTTTTGTTTTTGCCTGGACGCACTTCCTTGTGTGCGAAGATGTAGCTGGTGGGTCCCAGCAGTCAGGGGAAACGTTTATTTCGCGAAATATGGTGGCCCGTCCAGTGGGTCCCTGCTGTCAGGTGGAGGAATAATTATTTTGCGCGTAATAAGGAGGCACTTCCTTGCTGCGGCCGTGGACCCAGCTGTCAGCCTCTCCACGTACAGTCCACGTCCGATGGAAGCCATTCCTTGACCATGTTGACCATGCCGCGCCGAGAGCACCAGGGCAGTGGACGATGGCGAGGCCTAGGAAGGGGACGATGCGGAGCCGAGGAAAACGCGGTAGTGGAAGCCCGCGTGGAGAGGAGTACGAGGGTTCACTGGTTCGGCTACGGTGTGAGGCTACCGTCGACGCAGGTCCTGACCAGCGATGGGAATAGTAGGGGCGGTGAGGCCACCGTGGCAGCACAGCTGGCCACGGGAGGCAGGAGCATGCGACACGACCGACGCTGCTTCGGGCGGCTGGAGCAAGAAGACCAGAGGTTGAAGAAGCACTACGGCCGTTGGATGGACATCGTACGATCACTGGAGCTAGAATCGTTCATATTGACTAAGTTGACAAAGCACTCCATCCTCGTCAACTTAGTAGGCCCACAAGTTAGCCACCCACCAAGGTGGGTCCCAACTAGTAGGGGGATATTCTTTTTTTTGTGCGTAATAAGGAGGCACTTCCGGTGGGTCCGAGCTAACAGCGGGGGGAACATTTTTTCGCGAAATACGGTGGCCCATCCGGTGGGTCCCAGCAGTCAGGGGGAAATGTTTTTTCGCCAAATACGATGGCTCGTCCGGTGGGTCCCTGCTGTCAGGTGGAGGAATAATTATTTTCCGCGTAATAAGGAGGCACTTCCTTGCGGCTGCCATGGACCCAGCTGTCAGCCTCTCCATGTATAGTACTCTTCCGATGGAAGTTGTTCCTTGACCACGTTGACCACGCCGCGACGAGAGCACCAGGGCGGTGGACGACGGCGAGGCCTAGGAACGGGACGACGCGGAGCCGGGGAAGACGCGGCAGTGGATGCCCACGCGGAGAGGAGTACGAAGGTTCACTGGTTTGGCTGCGGTGTGAGGCTGCCGTCGCCGCAGAATAACAAGGGGTGTGGGTGAGTGGAGGGATGCCCTGGCCAATGGTGGGAGTAGTAGTGGGCGGTAAGGCCTGCGCGGCAGCATAGCCAGCCACGGGAGGCAGGAGCAGGCGGCATGACCGGCGCTGCATTGGGCGGCTGGAGCAAGAAGACCAGAGGTTGAAGAAGCACGACGGCCGTTGGATGGACATCGTACGGTCACTGCAGCTAGAATCATTTATATTGACTAAGTTGACAAAGCCCTTGGTATGCGTCAACTTAGTAGGCCCGCAGGCCAGCTTCCGAAACGGTGTGCCCCAGACGTCAGGGGGAGGAATCATTTTTTGGGCGGGTGAAGCTAGAATATCCTAGATTGAAGAAGAAGCACGGCATCCGTTGGATGGACATCCAACGGCCACTGCTGCTAGAAGCATGTGTTGACTATAAGTTGACAAAGCCTTGCATACCGATCAACTCTTTTTGTAGAGGGGACGCGTCAACTTAGTAAGGCCACAAGTGTGCGGCAGAGAACTTATAGCACATTTGAGATTTGAAAAAATGTGCAGCCAATTTTTGAATTCTAATGGAATTTACTATAGCCCATTTACAGTTTGTTAAAAGTACAACCCATTTCAACGAACCGTTCAAAATAGAATTCAATAAAATTTCCCACATTTTGATGGGATCCGAAATATTTTTATCCCGAAATTTCTAGTCAGATTTAATACAATTTAAATTTAAATTTATATTACGTAAAATCCAACGAAACATTGCGCTCGCAACAATTAATGAAATTAAAATTTTCAATATCCAAAAATAATATTTTATAAAGTAATTACGTCTTTGGTGCATTTTTTATAGTTATTGTCTGGTTTTTATAATTACATCCCATTTATTATTTCTTCAAGCTCATTTTCTTGTCAAGCCTAATGCATCCCTCCTAGGAAAGATTTGCAGCCCAGCGGGGTGGAGAATAACAACTTGACCTTGCCTGGGTATTCCTAAAAAAAGTATAGCCAGGCTAGCCATTTTCAGCTGAAAAAAATTAATATCTGGGCTGGATATTTGGCCTGGGCTAGACGGGCCACAGCCCGCCCAGTTAATAGCTGCAGCGATGTTTTCGTTGTTGTTCAGAGGAGAAAAATTAATATCTGGGCTAAACATTGCTCAACAAAAACTCTGCAGAGCTCAGACCTCGAAAACATCGCTCAAGAAAAACTCTGCAGTGCTCTCACTGCTCGAGCTGCTTGGTCCCAGCTGTCGGCCTCTTGTTGTGCAATTCTCTCTTTTATTGACTACAGAGGTTGACAGTGGTGTGGGACCCTGATGTCAGGACACCAGGAGGAAGCAAAAAAATATATTATTTTATATACTAATAAGGACGCACTAGCGTACGTGCGGCTATGGCCCTGGTGGGTTCCCACTGTCATCCTCTCCAAGTAAAGTCATCTCCTCATCCTCATGTCTGTTGACCATGTTGACAATGCGAGACGGCGGCGCCACGGCGAGCGCAACAACTCAAAGGACAGCAGAGAGGGTGTTGCGGGCCCTACGGATGGTCTGATACAGCGCCCGTTTCTAATTCGGGAAGCCAGGATCATAGGGCCACATGTCCGCGACGGCATTGTCATTCGCTTGTTCACCGGTGCTCATTGGGGAGACAGAGGTTGCAGCACAGGTCCTCCTGAGCTAGTAGCTCTTCCACCATTAGGGCCTCGAAGTGCGGCCGCACTTGCTCTATGGTGAACACGGCATGAACCGGCTTAGACAGTGGCGCCGGCTCCTGGTCGGAAGCTACGTCCATCGTCTAATTATCGTCGCTCAGCTCGGCGAGGTAGGTGGCGAGCCAGCATGTCCGGCTGCTGGACCGACCCGCTGCCAAGCACGAGTCTGACTGCCCTAGCCCACCCAGACCGCCTCCCTCGCCCGCGCGCTTTCCGCCCGAAACGGTCAGCGCCGCCCGCCCCGCTTCCCGGTGCATGCAATTGCTCCGCCTTCAAATGACACAAGTGCCGTCCGTCCGTCCTTCTACCTCCAACATTAATGATATGCGGTTTTCGAGGCGGCTACTCCGGCGCCACACATCCATCCCTCCGCCGCCCACCATTGCTATATAAACTTCTGCGCCGGCCATAGCCGCAGTCATCCGCATCCGTTCCTATTCTCCTGTCCACACCACTAATGCCCAGCATGGCTTCCTCGTGCTCTAGCGCTCTTCTTAACGGGCGGACGACGGACCACAAGGAAATGGCAGCCATTGCTGCCGACTGGCTGGCCGGCAGGCAGCCAGAGGACGACGACGACGTCCCAATGGAGAACATGGTAGTCGACGATCCGACGCCAACCCCCTCCTCCTCCCCATCCTCGCCGGTGCATTGCACCATGACCATTGGCGAGGCCCATGCCCAATATATGTAAACGGTGAGGCAGAAGTGTGAGGAGCAGTTCCGGGAGGCGCAGGCCGACGCCGCCTACAACCACCATCTCCTCCAGGAGCACCTACAGGCGAAGGAGCAGATCACCGCGGAGCTGGCGGAGTAGGAGGCGTTGCTCGACTCGTACCACTCCCCCGCGAGGGCCGCCTCGAGCGCTGGCGGTACCGCATGCGGGTGGCGGAGGCTGCGGCCACCTACAAAGACTTCGATGAAGCGGGCGAGGCGCTGTTTGGCGAGACCGAGGATGAGGCAGAGAACAATGCCGGCTCCGACGAGTCCTCGCTCCGCTAGCGTCGACGAGGCCCTGCTCCAACGTGGCCCCGCGGTGCCAACGACGAGGCAGAGGACACCGCCGGCTCCGCCGAGGCACCACCCTGTCGGCAACTAGGGGGAGGATTTCCCCACTCCGCCGAGGAGCCGCCCACCGTTAACAAGACAGAGGACATCGCCGGCTCCGCTAAGGCCCCGCCCCGTTGCCAGCGAGGCCGCACCACACTGAAAGTGCGTTATATCGACTAGGGGGGTGAATAGGCGGTTCTTATGAAGTCTTCACGGAGGAATTTCAGGGTGAGGAAATTCCAGAGTGAAGAACTACTTGCAGCGGAATAATTACTCAGAAGTAAACATAACAGTGCATGAGCATGGTCTTCATGATGAAATGAAAACAAGCACAGAGTACAGAAAGCGTAAACACATGATAACATAGGATAAGACAAACAGGCTGAAGAAATTGAACTGAGGAAATAGAGAAAGTCTTTATTCAAAATCTTCAAAAAGATATGAACAAGGACACAACACATAAATGAGGAAATGGAAGGTTTGAGGAAATGGAACCAGGTAGCTTGATGAAGACAATGATTTGGTAGACCAGTCCCAACTGCTATGACAGTTGTACGTCTGGTTAGGGAGGCTAGGTATTTAAAACTGAAGACACATAGTCCCAGACACCCAGTCCTAAACACGCAGCTCAGGACACTTAGTCCTCACCGTATATCCCCTTGAGCTAAGTCACACAGACCTCGCCCAATCACTCATGGTAAGTCTTTAGGTGACTTCCAAACCTTCACAGACTCGGTCACTCCGCGATCCACAATTTCCTCTTGGATGCTCTAGACCATGACGCCTAACTGTCTGGAAGATGCAGGTCTTCAAAGATAACAAGCGTCGAATCCACGCAGGATCAATCTCTTTAGTGATGCTCAATCACTTTGGGTTTGTAGGTGTTTGGGTTTGGGTTTTCCTCACTTGATGATTTTCACTCAAAGTCCTCGGAGGATGCGATGCTCTCAAATGACAAGTGTCAGTCTCTCTCGGAGCAGCCAACCAGCTTGTGGTTGTAGGGGGGAGGCTATTTATAGCCTAGGGAGTAGCCCGACATGATAAGACATAAATGCCCTTCAATGATATGACCGTTAGGTGGGTAGATATTTTTGGACAGCTGGCGCATAGCACAGCAATGTTGGGAATTTTGAGTATCAAATTCCTCAGGGCTATCATGTTCCTCAAGGTGTAGGCAATCTGCACTAGCGAATTCTTAACTCCTCAGTCAGAAAAAATTCCTCAGAGACCAGAAGAACTTCGTCTGTCACTAAAGAATATGACTGAACTGTATGAGATTTCCAATGGCTTCACTTGAAGGGATTGGTAGGTGTATGATTTTGAGTTGAGCATCGCATGGAAATTTTTCCTTAGTATTTCCTCGACCCCTTTAACAGTACGGTGTTTCGTATGACTCAAGAAAGAGAAAATGAAACTAAGAAAACAAAAGTATTCACGCTCCATGTTCCTCGAATGAATACTAAGTCTTCAAGGTGTCACCAATTTCTTCACTTCCAAAGTCTTCAGAAAGTCTTCAGAAATCCAAAGTCTTCAGTCGAAAAACTTCATTTTTAGGGGTCGACTTTCACTGTAAATATCAAACTCCTCATAGACTTATAGACCTGTGTACACTCACAAACGCATCAGTCCCTTAACCTATAAGTCTTCAATACACCAAAATCACTAAGGGGCACTACATGCATTTACAATCTCCCCCTTTTTCGTGATTGATGACAATATAGGTTAAGTTTTCAACGGGGATAAACATATGAAGTGTAAATACTGGAATTGAGGAATGTGATTGCAAGATATAGAAGAACTCCCCCTGAAGATGTGCATAGTGAGGAATTTGCTTTGAAGAAATGCACACTTTGAAGAGTAGTATCATGGAGATCTCCCCCTATATCTTGTAATTCATACACGCATTTAATAGATAATATGAAGAATTTGAAATGCATGATGAAATATGGTGACTGATGTAATTCAGCATGCGTGCATTAACATCAATGAGGAATAAGCATGCAGAAAAACACAACAAAAGTATCAGGCCACCATAGAGTTTAAGATTACAACTCGATCCAGCAAAGTCTTCAAAAGAACGAGAGTTGTAACTTAGAGAAAAAATGCCCATATAGGTAGACCCGCTTTAAGATTAACTCAAATTTCTCCCCCTTTGTCATCTAATGACCAAAAGGGTTGAAAATGAGGACTAACGCCCCTAAAGAATATCAAGTTAATGGAGGAGCGCCTGCGTTGTTGGGGTCGTTTGTCGTTGTAGGGCCTGCCGCAGTGTCATCCAAGTCTTCAAACTCGTCGGTTTCACGCGATGAAGAATATGAGCTGGTCACCAAAGAAGGAACCTTGACCTTCTTGAATTTCTTCAATGGAGGTGCAGACCAGTCAAAATCTTCCTTGAGACCCATTTTCTTCAGATCTTCTTCACCATACAGATGTGGGAGGACAGCCTAGGTGCGATCGAAAACTTCATGGAGGTAGTAATGGTTTTTCTTCACTGCATTATGACTAGCAGTCATGTTGTGAAGAATAGACTAAACTAATGCTTAACCCATTTATGGTTTCGATCCAACTTCTGGTGAAGACTAAGAAGCAGCTCACGGTCAGTCATCACACATGGAGCTGTGGCTTGAGGAGTAGACTTGGGTGCATTGGCAGCAGAATCATGAGTGGCAGAGTCATCATTGGTGGAGTAAGATGCAGCTTTGCGAAACAGACCATCCAATGGATGAATGCCTTCATCAATGAACAGAGGTGCCTTGCCCTTTTCATCAGCTGAGGTATAAGTCTACTTGAGGACTTCAATCGGGGGCAGGTAGCTGAGGGGATTCTGAAAATCAACCTTGTAGTTGAGTGAAGACCTTGTTCTAAGGAATCTCATAATCCAAGGAGCATAAGGCTTCAACTCAAACGGAGAGAGTGCAACATTTGCCAGAGTCCTCATGAAGAAATCATAGTAATTGATAGGAGTGCTATGAATTATATTGAATAGCAGATTCTTCATGATGCCAATAATTTCCTCATAAGATGAGTCGTAGCCTTTGATGGGACTCATTGTCCTCGTCAGAATGTGATAGACTGTTCTGGGCACATAGAGTAAGTCCTTTACGAGGAATTTGGTTCTTGGGGCTTGATCAGGCTTTAGAGGCATCATTAACACTTGCATGTAATGAGCAGTGAGTTCAGGTTCTTGGTACAGGCAGCGAGCTCCTTCACTAGGTGGACTGATGGGCAGGGCGTGAAGCAATTCAGAGGCCGGTGCCTTCTAATGAGTATTATCGGTCATCCAGTCCAAGACCCGGGTGTTGATGTCTTCAGGATCACCGGTAATGTGCAGTGTCACATAGAACTGAAGAATGAGCTCTTCATTCCAATCAACAATGTCAGAGAAAAAGTTGAGGAGTCCTGCGTCATGAAGCACACCGAGCACAGGAGACAAACAAGGCAATGATTCCATGTCCACATGAGGAATATGCTCATGGTAGAAGATTTTGTCCTTGTTGAAAAGCAATGAAGAATAGAAGTTGGCCTGGCTTGCAGTCCAGAAATGCTTCCTCCTCAGACGAGCAGAGTCATTAGGGTTGTAGTCAGTGAAGAATACATGCTCGCCAAAAAAGTCACCAGCCTTGAATTTGTGTTTCTTCGAGAAGGGATCCTTTGGCTTGGGGTGAGGAGTGTCAGTCAATTGCATCACAACCTCAGGGATCTCAATCTCAGGTTCCACGGGCTGAGGAATTTCAGGAACTTCTTCAGTGGTAGCCTGGGACTATAATTCTTCATTTATATTTTCATCAGCGCTAGTGGCTGGAATTTCTTCATGGATGGACGGAGTTGCACGAGGTTCTTCCGATCCCATTTGAACTTCAGTAGTCACTAGGGTCCGAGGAATTTGTTGCAGAGGAGTGAACAAAGGAGAATTGGGGTGCTTACTTTCCCAAAAGTCATCATTCAACACTGGTGTGGTGCATCCAATGTCCACATCGACTTCTTCATCCATTTCTTCAACGCCGGCCTCTTCAGCAGTGAACTGAGGCTTGGGAGATGAGATAATTGGGGTTGAAGGGTTTTCATCCACTTTAATTTCTTCATCCAACTGCTCTAACGAAGCAGCAGAAGGATTCTCTTCATCGGATTCACTTGGAATCACATAGTCTTCATCAAAAGGAACAAGGTCCTTTGATGGCATGGTTGAGATAGGAACAACATCAATTGGTTTGTCAAATGAGCTAGTCAATGACTTCATCTTCTTTGGGGCTGAAGAATCTGATGAAGTTGGTGCCTTCCTTTTCTTCACTGATGCACACTCTGCAGCCTTAGTCTTCTTCACATCTGATGCAAATGGAAGGATCAGAGTTGGTGTAGGCGCTGGAGGAGCAGAGGAATTTGGTTGAATTTCTTCAGGCGCAACTGATGCAGTTGCCCTGACGTCTTCACTTTCTTCAGGCACAACACTAGTGGTTGCCCTGGCAGTTTCTTTCGTGGCTGGAATGCAGTCATCAGCCCTGGAATTAGCATTTTCTTCAGCAACCTGAGTGTCATCAGCGGTGGTGGCATTTTCTTCAGTAGGCTGAGCAGATGCTTCAGCCTGAGGAATTTCTTGTTGCGTTGGGGCTACAACAGTGGAAGTGAACTTTTCAGTCAATTTCACAAACCTGACTTTGGATCCAAGCCAGTCAGCACGATATGCGTCAAATTCATCATTGAGTTTCTTGATCTCTGATTGAATTGTGACAAGTTCTTAAGTTGTCATAGAGACAACGTTCTTCTTCAGGAAACGCTCCTTCTTGTACTATGCTTTCTTGATCTGCCTGGCCTTCTCAAAATTCCATTTTTCTTCCTAAATGAAGTGAGTCAACATATGACTTTGGCCAGGAGTCAGCTTGAAATCAGGCATAGGAGTATTGGGGTCCTTGTGCCATAGATCAATGTACTCAAAGATCAACTTTGGATCCAAAAGCATAGGTGCACTTGTGCCCTTGGCTCTAGCGGCCCTGACTTGCCTATCTCTGATGATTTCTGCAAGTTCATCATCATCAGCTTCATCTTCATCGGACGTCACTTGGAAGGCGACTTGCCTCTTGTGAGGACTTGGGCGAGAACCTTGTCCGGCAGTGACCTTTTTCTCTAGCAGAGAGGGGCCTATTGAGGAATTTGGTGCAGCTGCGGAACTAGCAGAAGCTCCTGAGGCAATAGATATGCCTGTCATTCTTTGGCACGTGGCGAGATGCACAGGTGCTGAGGATTTGGTCGGAGCAGCTGAGGACTTTGGCGGAGGAGTTGAGGACTTGGGAGCAGCATGAGGAGTTGGTCGTGAGGGCTTTGAAGAGTCTGGCCGTGAGGGCATTGCTGAGGAACTTGGCCATGAGGGCATTGAGGGTGAAGCACTTGGCTTGTGAGCAGGCTTCTTTGGCATGGCCTTCTTTGGCTTGCTTGCAGAGGCCTCAGCAGTGGCAGCAGCAGCAGCAGAATCTTCATTAAATTTCCTCACTGTTTCCTTAGCTACTTTGGCTAGCTTGGCCTGGCGCTTGGCCCATTCATCAGGATAATCCTCACCGCGCTTGAGGCTGGTGGGATCTGTTTCTTGGCCAGGTGCCAATGGAGGTCTTGGGCATGGAGGATTGAGAGTGAATTTCTTCATGTACTTGGGAGTAACATACCTGTACTCCCTCCACTCTCTTGCCCATCTCCTCTCAATCTTTTGAATGTGCACCTTGCACTGATTTTTGTCCTCCTCAGGGGGTGTGCAGTACCCAGCATAAATATCATCAGGGATTTCAAGCGCTGTGTTGACCTCAGGCCTCTTTCCTCCTTTCTGTGGCTTCTTTCCATCAGCCATTTTCTTCAGATGAGGAATTTGAACAATGGAATTCTCTGAAGATGTATGTAACTTTTCTTCGAGGAACGCTACAAATGAGTTAAGTTGATGAGAACCTAGTGATTTAGTAGCTGACATGAGTACCTATGAACAGAGTATAGTTGCGAGGAATATGGAGAGGTCATATGTGTTCTTAGTGGTTTTTCAAAAAGAACAAGTTTGAGGAATTTGACCAGATGAGTCTTGAAGAATTTCACTAAGCATTCTTTGTCTTAGGTTCCAGAGTTGTATAGATCGAAAATCCACACAATTGAGGAATCTTGGAAAAAATATAGCTTAGAGAAATGAATCAAGAACAGATGACATGTGAGGTGTTCACTGTGTGATGAATTTGAAGAATAAACACCTTTGAAGAATTTGTAGAAATTTGTCAAATCAAGGAGGGAAGTAAAAATAACTTTTAATTACCCTGGACGAAGAACACGACGAACTAAGAGGTGTAGATGTGAAGTTCGTCAGTTCAGATCTTCTACGCCCTAACTTGGCAGAGGAAGACAGCTACGGTGGCGACATAGTGAAGAAATCCGCAGCCGGCATGAGTACGACGGCGATGAGATCGAGGCAGTGAAGCGCTTCCTCACTGGCGATGATGAAGTAGCGGCGGCGCTAGGGTTTGAGAAGCTTGAGCTGGAGTGAGAACGAGCGGAGTAAAAGTGAAGTGAGAAAGGGAAGGGGTATTTATAGCCACGGTGAAAAAACTGTTCGCTCGAAGAAATTGGACGAACGTGCCCCTGACCCTTCTCATTCGCTTGACATGTATCACCCACGTATTGAGAAGTGGAGATCGTGTGGGATCGTGGGTGAATAGATAAGTGTTGTCGTGGGATGGGGAACGGTTTGAGCGGCAAAGACAAAAAATTAGATAGGATAAGTTAAAAGTTCCGTTCGCAAATTCTTCAGTTGACAAGGACACGGTGAAGATTTTGAACGAGTTTCAAATAGAACGCACATGAAGAATTTGTGAATAGATTGGGTTGAGTATAGCATAGAGGGGGAAGGGTCCGATCACATTCACTTAGTAGAAAAGACAATATGAAGAAATAGCTATAAGTGAATGTTGTAGAGGACACAAACTCATATATATATATAGCCAATGAAGAAAAACGACGGAAATGGTGAAGATAATGCAAGTTGAAAAACAACTGAGGAATTTCAAAGAACTGAGGAAAAACTCAATTGAATATTTTCAACATTTTGTGGTGGCGTGACCCACCGTATAAGAATGATGATTTCAGACACCGCGTGCAATTGTTGTAGGGTTCTGAGAATCAAATTCTTCGTTAATTTCTTCACACTTAGAGTGTTATTCTTCATTGATTGAAGAAAAACGTTTCTTCATGTGTTGCACATCTAAGTCATCAATTTTGCATAAGTGTTAGGATGAGTGTCCTTTTCAAAGAACATTCGAAGATTCTAGGATATTTAGCTCACACCGCAACTTACTAAATCTCTTCTCATCCAAGGGCTTAGTGAAGATATCGGCTAGCTGTTCTTCAGTCTTCACATGCTCAATAGAGATGACGCCCTTCAACACATGATCATGAAGAAAATGATGACGAATCTGAATGTGCTTTGTCTTCGAGTGCTGAATTGGGTTATGAGCAATCTTGATGGCACTCTCATTGTCACAGTAGAGTTGATAGAGGCAAAGGTGTCCCGATGTTTCGATGAGATGGTGGCTATCGTTTTCTGTGGGAGTCGACCTTGACGATCCGACTACGAACGTGCGAGACGTCGCGCCTTAGCAATCGCTAAACCAACTTCCGAGGGGTTATTGACCATGCCGGAGCACGATCAACCTGACCACGAGGGCCTGTTTCCTGCGAGCAAACGAAGAACAAGCAAGAAACTGAGATTGCAATCTGGATATTGCGAATATAAGATGAAAGCTTTATTGATCAAGGTGGGGTTCTGTGACGTCTTGGTCTGGTCGTTGGACACAAACGAAGTACGCGAAGTTGTAGCTATGGCGAACTTTTAATCTAAACAAAACCCAAGTCTAAACGACGCCCTAAGGGCTGTATATATGGAGGAAGAGAGGGGAATTTCGTGGCCCTTGAGGGTGGGGTCCGAAACCAACCCTAACTCTTGTTTCCCCACACATACGGACTCTAAAAATAGCCTATACTTAAGTATTTCGAAATTACATGGGCCTGGCCCATTAATAAGGTGACGCAGCACCTGGAATAGCCTATGGACGAATATTATGAAGTGGCATCTTGTATATTTCGTCCAAGGCTTCATGCACTCCTTATGGCGGCTTCAAAGTCCTGAAATCATCACTTGTAACTCCGTTCTTGATCCCCTTGCGCATGCCATCAACTCCATTCGTGTTCTTGCTCCAATGTTCATCCTTCTCCAAGCTAGGACCTTCATTTGTAAGCAAAACAAATGTATCCAATTTAGGCAACATCATAATCTCATGAACATTAGAATCATTACCAAGAAACGAAAGTACCTGGTAATTTAATTGGCGTGCGCGAGCTCTAGTAATTGGTCCAGTATATGTAACAGTAGGGGCTGTGGGTGTAACAATGGTATTGATGTCCTCATCATCCTCCCCTTCTTGAAATGAAGTCGTCCTCGACGGAAGCTCATCTTCCTCACCCAAATAAGGCTTCAAATCTGCAATGTTAAAAGTGGGACTAACCCCAAAATCTGCAGGTAGCTCAAGTTTATATGCATTATCATTTATTTTCTCTAAAACCTTAAAAGGACCATCAGCACGTGGCATTAGCTTTGATTTGCGCAGATTAGGAAATCTATCTTTACGCAAATGTAACCAAACAAGATCGCCAGGTGCAAACACAACATGTTTTCTACCCTTATCTCCAGCAAGTTTATATTTAGCATTCATACGCTCAATGTTTTCCTTAGTTAACTCATGCATTTTTAAAATCAATTCAGAACGTTCTTTAGCATCAAAATTAACCTTCTCCGAAGATGGAAGAGGCAACAAATCAATAGGTGCACGAGGTAGGAAACCATACACAATTTCAAAAGGGCACATCTTAGTAGTAGAATGCAATGAACGATTATAAGCAAATTCAATATGAGGCAAGCATTCTTCCCACATTTTCTTGTTATTCTTCAAAACAGCCCTAAGCATAGTAGACAATGTTCTATTGACTACTTCAGTTTGTCCATCAGTTTGGGGGTGACAAGTAGTACTAAAAAGCAGCTTAGTCCCCAACTTAGCCCATAAACATCTCCAAAAGTGGCTAAGAAATTTAGTATCACGATCTGAAACAATAGTATTTGGCACACCATGTAAGCGAATAATTTCACGAAAGAACAAATCAGCAACATTAACAGCATCATCGCTTTTATGACATGGTATAAAGTGTGCCATTTTCGAGAACCTATCCACGACAACAAATATGCTATCCCTCCCCTTCTTTGTTCGAGGTAAACCTAAAACAAAGTCCATAGATATATCCTCCCAAGGAACACTAGGTACAGGCAAAGGCATATATAAACCATGAGGATTGAGTCGTGACTTAGCTCTTTGACATGTAGTGCAGCGAGCAACAAAACGCTCAACATCCCGTCTCATCTTTGGCCAAAAGAAATGTGTAGCAAGTATATCCTCCGTCTTCTTGACGCCAAAGTGTCCCATTAATCCTCCTCCATGCGCCTCCTGCAACAACAAAAGACGAACGGAGCTAGCTGGAATGCATAGCTTGTTAGCACGAAACACAAATCCATCGTTAAGAACGAACTTGTTCCAAGTTCTCCCTTCCTTACAATTCTGCAATACATCTTTAAATTCAGCATCATTAACATAGTGATCCTTGATGGTCTCCAAACCAAATATTTTAAAGTCAAGTTGTGAAAGCATAGTATAACGACGAGACAAGGCATCAGCAATAACATTTTCTTTACCCTTCTTGTGTTTAATGACATAAGGGAAAGTCTCAATGAATTCAACCCATTTAGCATGTCTACGGTTCAGTTTTGCTTGACTTTTAATGTGTTTCAAAGATTCATGATCAGAATGTATAACAAATTCCTTGGGCCATAAATAATGTTGCCATGTTTCTAAGGTCCGAACAAGAGCATATAATTCTTTATCATAAGTAGAATAGTTCAGACTAGGCCCACTCAATTTTTCAGAAAAGTATGCAACAGGTTTTCCATCTTGTAATAACACACCTCCTAATCCAATTCCACTAGCATCACATTCAAGCTCAAAAGTCTTATTGAAATTAGGAAGTTGGAGTAAAGGAGCATGTGTTAACTTATCTTTCAATACCGTGAAGGCTTCTTCCTGTGCGGTACCCCAAACAAAAGGTACATCCTTCTTTGTAAGCTCGTTGAGAGGTGCAGCAATGGTGCTGAAATCTCTCACAAAACGCCTGTAGAAACCAGCGAGGCCAAGGAAACTCCTCACTTGTGTGACCGTTTTGGGCTGCGGCCAACTCTCAATAGCTTCAATCTTGGCTTTATCAACTTCAATTCCCTGTGGAGTAACAACATAGCCAAGAAAAGATACTCGGTCGGTGCAAAAGGTGCACTTTCCAAGGTTACCAAACAAACGTGCATCACGTAGAGCAATAAAAACAGCACGTAAATGTTCCAAATGGTCCTCCAAAGATTTGCTATAAATCAATATGTCATCAAAGTAAACTACCACAAATCGTCCAATGAAGGCACGTAAAACTTCGTTCATTAACCTCATGAAAGTACTAGGTGCATTAGTTAACCCAAAAGGCATGACTAACCACTCATATAATCCAAACTTAGTTTTAAATGCTGTTTTCCATTCATCTCCCAATTTCATACGAATTTGATGGTAACCACTACGCAAATCAACTTTGGAGAATATTGTAGAGCCACTCAATTCATCAAGCATATCATCTAGCCTAGGAATAGGATGACGATAACGAATAGTAATATTATTAATGCCTCTACAATCAACGCACATACGCGACGTACCATCCTTTTTCGGCACTAAAATGATAGGAACAGCACAAGGACTAAGGGATTCGCGTATATAACCTTTGTCGAGCAGTTCTTGTACTTGACGCATAATCTCCTTCGTCTCCTCTGGATTGGTACGGTATGGTGCACGGTTGGGTAATGATGCACCGGGAATTAAGTCAATTTGATGCTCAATCCCGCGAATAGGTGGTAATCCCGGTGGCACGTCTTGTGGAAAGACGTCGGCGAACTCCTGCAAAATGTTAGTGACAGCACGAGGCAAAGAGGAAGGCGCGTCCTCGAATGAAAATAATGCCTCTTTGCACACAAAAGCATAGCAAACAGATTTGCTAAAATCTAGATCATCAATATCAGATTTGGTGGCAAGTAAACATGCACTTTTCAATTTAATTTCAGAAGCAACACTAGATTGTTTATTATTATTAGGCTGCATTTGTTGCTCAAATTCTTTTGCCACAATCTGATTTTCACTCTTAGTTTTCTCCTGTTTTGCTTTATTAGCTCTATTAATATCATCTTTCAAAATGGAATCAGGAGTCATAGGAAGCAAAGTAATATTTTTATCCTTATGAACAAGAGTATACTGATTGTTTCTACCATGGTGAATAGAATTTTTATCAAATTGCCATGGTCTACCAAGTAATAAGGAACATGCTTGCATAGGTACCACATCACAATCAACATAATCAGCATATGTAGAGATACTAAAATGCACACGAACAGTACGTGTTACCTTAACCTTGCCGCTGTTGTTGAACCATTGGATGTAGTAAGGATGTGGATGTGGTCTTGTGGTGAGAGATAGCTTCTCCACCATCTCGATGCTAGCCAAGTTGTTGCAACTCCCTCCATCTATGATCACGCGAACAGAACGTTCCTTCACAACTCCCTTTGTATGGAACAAATTATGCCTCTGATTTTGCTCAGCTTGTGTAACCTGCACACTCAAAACACGTTGAGCAACTAAACATTCATACCTGTCAGCATCTTCAGGAGCCATGTATTGCGTCTCATGATCAGAATCGTCTCCACCGTGTTCGTCACGTGTAATAAGAGCCAAAGTCTCCTCATCATAGTCACTAGCGGACTCATACCCACCATCCTCAGTAACAATCATCACACGCTTAGATGGGCATTCTCTCGCATAATGACCTCCACCCTTGCAACGTCGACAAATAATATCATGTGTCTGCCCTGTTGATGCCATGGATGAAGAAGAGCTCTTTGCAGGCCCAGAAGGTGTGCTCTTGGCAGATAGTGGTGATTGTGCCTGCTTTATTGTATCACGGTTGGAGGTGGCAGCCGACGGAGGCGCCGGTGAAGCAGAACGTGTGGAAGTAGATGATGCACGTGGTGTCCATGAAGAAGGTCGACCTGCAGAAAAGTTAGTCCGCGCCAATGCCTGTCGATCCTGCACTTCACGTTCAGCTTTACAAGCAAGATGGAATAAACGAGTGATATTAGTATACTCCTTATACTCTAGAATCGTCTGAATCTCTCTATTTAATCCACCCATAAAACGTGCAAGCATAGCTTCATTCTCCTCAACAATACCACATCTAATCATGCCAGTTTGTAATTCCTGATAATATTCTTCTACAGAATTTTTTCCCTGTCTTAAGCGCTGCAATTTTTGAAGTAATTCACGTTGATAATATGGTGGAACCCAACGAGTACGCATAGCAGTTTTCAAAGCAGCCCAAGTAGCAGGAATGGGATATAATCTACAATGCTCAGACCACCAAACACATGCAAAACTAGTGAATGCACAAACAGCAGCAGGAACACGTCTCTCCTCGGGATATTGTAAACATGTAAATCGTTGTTCAGTTTCTAACTCCCAAGTAAGATATATATCAGGAACATATCTACCCTCAAATGGTGGAATATTCAATTTTAGTTTAGGGAGATGGTCATGATCTCGTACCTGAGGGTGAGCCCTACCATTGCCATTATTTGCATGTGGACGACCTGATGGTTGCTGTGCTGGTGGTGGCACGTAGTTCTGATTTTGATCAACCTCATCCTCGTAATCGCCAGCAAAATCATCCTCCTCCGCATCAGCAGCAGGAGCCACAGAAGTAGCAACAGCAGCACCAACAGTTTGGCCAGGTGCAAGAGGGAGACGGCTCGCTCGGCGGAGGGCTGTTTCACGATGTGTAGGTAGTCGTCGTTGTTGTTGTTGTAGAGGTGCGTTAGGTGCAGCCGGTGGTGGTGGTGGAAGACGCGCGAGCAATTCATTAAACCTGTCATCGAGCTTTGTTTCGAACGTCTTCTCCATGTCATCTATCTTCTCCATGGCCTCTTCAAATCTGTTTAGCACATCCTGCACCTGTCCATTCATCATTTGCTGAAATTTATCATGCAACTCCTGATTCGTCATGTTCTCCCAGTCAGTCTCGTCGGCTTGTGATCCTGCCATGGTTAGCAACAATAGAAAACACACAAGAATATGATCCTACAGAATACTAACAAGAGGTGGT
This sequence comes from Triticum urartu, assembly GCF_056163025.1. Lineage (NCBI taxonomy): Eukaryota > Viridiplantae > Streptophyta > Magnoliopsida > Poales > Poaceae > Triticum > Triticum urartu. The sequence continues at coordinate 317,815,130 of NC_141875.1, read as the reverse complement.
GGTGGCGGGTGTCACAAATCCGTCAAGCAAATCTCAAATTCTTACCAGTTCTTACCCAGCAGCAGGCGGTGATCGGCAACCGTTGTAGTCAAAACTCTCAAAAGCTTGGATAGAGCGATTGCCAGGGAGAGTCAAACGCACGACGTAGAGGTATGTGGAGCTGGGAAGGCTTATAGTATGGTAGCAAAAAGGGTCAGCAATAATCAATTCAGAGATGCAAAGTTGAATAAACGCTCAACGACGGTACTGTGCTGGTCCTAGGCTAGACCGTGCTAGAGACGCGAGCCTAGAACACTAACAAAATCACGGCGCTGCACGTAAATAAGGGAAAAGCACACTCTGGAACTTTTTTTTTTCGCTTTTTTTTTTTGCGCTCCTCTTTTTTTTTTTTTTTGCGCTCCTCTTTTTTTTTTGCGCTCCTCTTTTTTTTTTTTTTTTGCGAAAAATTACTATAATGGCGAGTGTCTCAAAACTCTTCCCACGTCAAACTGATAGGATGGGCACGAAAATTTTTTTTCCACTTTTTTTTTTCGGAAATCAGGGCAGCAACGACGAAAAAGTGCGACAAAAAATCACTATGATGGCACGTGGCTCAAAAGACTCAGAAAAGCCTAAAAATAGGATAGGGAAAAAAAATTTTTGCCCGAGAAAATTTTGGCCTAAAAACTGCCCGGGGGTCTCCAGACTCTTTTTTTTTTTCCGAGACCTACGCAGGCAAGGAAAGACGAATCGGAATTGAGATTGATCTCAAGAACAAACCTAATATGAGAAGAACTCGGATTGGTGGTGGATATATGGTGGTGGTATATGGCAGCGGTGGTGGTATATGGTAGCGGTGGTGGTATGTGGTATATGGATAAGGATTCAGAGCGGTGGCGGATAAGCAAAAGTGGTAGATGGGCGATGATGATGGTGCGGCGGCGGCGTGACAACTTATGACCAGAACTCGAAACTCTAAAAGACTAGACTCTAAGACCAGCAACTTGACACGACGATGCAACCGCAAATTCAACAAAGCAAAAACCCTAAAAAGATTATGCAAAGGCTCAGATTGGTTCGGATATGATGAACTAACCCTAATTTTTTTTGTGTGGCTTTTTCGTGGACTGTAGGTATGAAGAACAGACTCGATCTAATCTACGAAAAACTGTAAAATCTCACCGAGCAACCTGGAAATCTGATACCACTTGATAGAGGCAAAGGTGTCCCGATGTTTCGATGAGATGGTGGCTATCGTTTTCTGTGGGAGTCGACCTTGACGATCCGACTACGAACGTGCGAGACGTCGCGCCTTAGCAATCGCTAAACCAACTTCCGAGGGGTTATTGACCACGCCGGAGCACGATCAACCTGACCACGAGGGCCTGTTTCCTGCGAGCAAACGAAGAACAAGCAAGAAACTGAGATTGCAATCCGGATATTGCGAATATAAGATGAAAGCTTTATTGATCAAGGTGGGGTTCTGTGACGTCTTGGTCTGGTCGTTGGACACAAACGAAGTACGCGAAGTTGCAGCTATGGCGAACTTTTAATCTAAACAAAACCCAAGTCTAAACGACGCCCTAAGGGCTGTATATATGGAGGAAGAGAGGGGAATTTCGTGGCCCTTGAGGGTGGGGTCCGAAACCAACCCTAACTCTTGTTTCCCCACACATACGGACTCTAAAAATAGCCTATACTTAAGTATTTCGAAATTACATGGGCCTGGCCCATTAATAAGGTGACGCAGCACCTGGAATAGCCTATGGACGAATATTATGAAGTGGCATCTTGTATATTTCGTCCAAGGCTTCATGCACTCCTTATGGCGGCTTCAAAGTCCTGAAATCATCACTTGTAACTCCGTTCTTGATCCCCTTGCGCATGCCATCAACTCCATTCGTGTTCTTGCTCCAATGTTCATCCTTCTCCAAGCTAGGACCTTCATTTGTAAGCAAAACAAATGTATCCAATTTAGGCAGCATCATAATCTCATGAACATTAGAATCATTACCAAGAAACGAAAGTACCTGGTAATTTAATTGGCGTGCGCGAGCTCTAGTAATTGGTCCAGTATATGTAACAGTAGGGGCTATGGGTGTAACAAGGGTATTGATGTCCTCATCAAGAGTGGCACATTCTTCACGTTGACGACGTAGTCCTTGAGATTTTGCTTCATCCATAGTAGTTGAGCACAACGAGAACCAGCAGCAATGTACTCAGCTTCAGAAGTAGACAGTGATACACAGTTCTGTTTCTTCGAGGACCAATAGACCAAGGATCGTTCGAGGAATGGCATGTGCCAAATGTTGACTTGCGGTCCACACGATCACCAGCATAGTCAGAGTCTGAAAATCCAATGAGATCAAAAGCCGAGCCCTTGGGGTACCACAATCCAATTGTTGGTGTGTGAGCTAGATATCGAAGAATATGCTTCACAGCCTTATGGTGTGATTCCATCGGTGTAGCTTGAAATTAGGAACACATGCAAACACTAAGCATAATATCTGGCCTAGATGCACATAAGTACAATAAAGAACCAATCATGGAGCGATATACCTTTTGATCGAAGTCAATACCATTTTCTCAGTGCATAGATGACCATTTGTGGGCATATGGATTTTGACTCCTTTTCAATCTTGCATGCCAAATTTCCTCAGTACATCCTTGAGGTATTTCTCCTGAGATATGAATATGCCATTGCGTTGTTGACGAATTTGAAGACCTAAGAAGAATTTCAATTCTCCCATCATAGACATTTCATATTCCTCCCTCATCATATAACCAAATTTATCAGTATAATGTTGGTCAGTACAACCATAGATAATATCATCAACATATATTTGGCACACAAACAATTCACAATCATAAGATTTAGTGAAAAGAGATGGGTAAAGTGAACTAGGTTTGAAGCCTTTCTTCATGAGGAATTCCTTCAAAGTATCATACCATGCCCGTGGGGCCTGCTTGAGGCCATAGAGGGCTTTATTGAGTCTGAAGACTTTGTCAGGATGCTTTGGATCTTCAGAACCTGGGGGTTGAGCAACATATACTTCTTCCTCAAGCTTACCATTGAGGAATGCACTTTTCACATCCATTTGATATAAGATGATATCATGGTGGTTAGCATAAGAAAGTCATATGCGAATAGCTTCAAGTCTAGCAACAGGTGCAAAAGTTTTATCGAAATCAATTCCTTCAACCTGTGTGTAGCCTTGAGCTACAAGCCGTGCCTTATTCCTCACCACAAGGCCATTTTCATCTTACTTGTTGCGGTAGATCCACTTTGTGCCGATGATATTGTGCTTGCAAGGATCTGGACGTTTGACCAGTTCCCAGACGTTGTTGAGCTCAAATTGAGGTAATTCCTCTTGCATAGCTTGAATCCACTCAGGCTCCAGAAATGCTTCATCTACCTTAGTGGGCTCTGTGATAGAGACAAAAGCAAAGTGCCCACAAAAGTTAGATAAATGTGAAGCTCTTGAGCGTGTGAGAGGACCTGGAATGTTGATGTTGCTATTGATTTTCTCAATCTACACTTCATTTTCCACGCGAGGATGAGCAGGCTGTCGTTGAGGAATTTGATCAGTATTTTCTCCAGCACCATTTTCCTCAGGTGCATCAGCATGACGTTCTTCATGTTCTGGAATGACTTCTTCAACAGATTCTTTAGTAGGAAGGACATCCTCAATAGCCTTGAACTTAATAGATTCCTCAGGAGGTATTTCATCTATCACAGGAGGTAGGTGCTCTCTTTTCGAGCCATTAGTCTCATCGAATCGCACATCTACAGTTTCAACAACCTTGTGATGACAGGTGTTGAAGACTCTGTAGGTGTGCGAGTCCTTACCATAACCGAGCATAAAACCTTCATGTGCTTTCGGTGCAATTTTAGAACTGTGATGAGGATCTCTAATCCAACATTTAGCACCGAAGACTTTGAAATAACTCACATTGGGTTTCTTGTCAGTGAGAAGTTCATATGTTGTCTTCTTGAAGAATTTGTGAAGATATACCCTGTTGATGATGTGGCATGCAGTATCAATTGCCTCAGGCCAGAAGCGAGGAAGCGTCTTGTACTCATCAAGCATAGTGCGGGCCATCTCAACAAGAGTCCTGTTCTTGCGCTCCACGACACCATTTCGCTGAGGAGTATAAGGAGCAGATAACTCTATTCTTGAACTTGATCTTTGTGCTAATCCATAACTCTGATTCTTAGCACATTGCTTTGCCATGATCTTTGCCACGATTGAAATCATCCTGTCCAGCGAAAACATCCCGTAGATTAGTTTTGATTTGAAAATTTAGGGTTAGGTCTCCGCCAAATTCATCTCGGACCGACCGAGTTGTGGAAATCGGTCTCACCGATTTTGGCTTAGGCCAGATCACACACGTTTTCGATCTGACCGAAAATTGCAAATCGGTGTGACCGAGTTCAATTCTTCGTGAAACCCTAGAAGTCTCGGTGCCACCGAACTGTGACTCGGTCTGACCGAGTTCACTAGTTTAGGTTCCAAAAAACTGCTTCGGTATCACCGAGTTTACAAATCGGTAGATCTGAAATGCTTTCTGTGAAGAACTAAAACTAAGTTTTTGAGTCAAGTGTTTTGCAAAACTCCTGTATTTTGTGATGCTCATCTACTCTGCCTAATCTATAATCTATTCACAGGGTCTGCTGATAGTTTTCCTGCATGATGTCTGACCAAAGTGATAGCTACAACAAGTCTGAGGAGCAGGTTCAACTAAGTGAGGGCACTAGTCCCTCCAGTTCATCAGATGATGGCAGAAGGAGCACACCAAGTAACTTGCCAAAGGCAGCCACCAGAACAAGAAAGAAGAAGACCTCAGATTCAGAGGATGAGGATTATGTGGCTGTTGAGGAAAAAGTCAGCTCCAAGAAAAAGGTGCTGAAAAAGGAGTATGGCTCATCTGCTGTAGTCAAGCCAGGGATGCATAAGAAGGCACCAGCAAAGAGAGTCCCCATGTCTAAGGCCAGAGCATCCACTGCTGAAATCTCAAAGCCATCTAAAGAGGCAGTTGGAGAAGGCAAGAAAAGGAAGGAAAGGGTCAAGAAGACCACTGCCAGAGTTCTTGGCAGATCATCAATTATGAGAGATGATGATGAAGAGGAAGAGGATGCTGCACCAGCACCCAAAGCTCAAAAGCTCATGGGAGATGCAATCAGATCAGGGGCTGCTCTATCTAAGCCCAAAGCTGCTCCCAAGGCAACTGCTCCAGCTCAAAAGCCCAAGAGAAGCACTAGAAACAGTTCTGCTGAGGAAAAGAATAAGGCCCAAGTGCGTGAAGCTGCTAAAGAAAATGAAACTCAAGTGCTAAGGAAGCTGAAACCTAAGATCTCTGACCACAATGATGCACATCCAGTTGCAGAAAACATGAAAATCAGGAAGAATGCAGGATTGAGACTATGGAGAGAATCTGATCCATATGCTATCAGGAGAAGAACTGATGTGGACTACATGTTTCACACTAAGGAACAGCAGGACTTCTATGAGACAGTGTTGCTTGACAAGAAGCCCATTGTGCGTGATATGAGATGGGTAGACTAGGAGTACATCTAGAAGAATGAAGATCACTATCCTGGAGTGTATGCCAGTTTTAAGGCATGTGGAGTTGATGAATTTGTTGCACAAAAGCTCACCAAGTGGAATGATGAGCTGATCATGCAGTTCTAATCCACTGCCCATTTCTATCCAGATGGGAAGATTGTTTGGATGTCTGAGGGTACCAGGTACCAGTCGTCTGTTGATGAATGGGCTCAGTTGATCAATGCCCTAAAAGAAAGTGAGGATGACTTGGATGTATATGCTGAGAAGAAGAAAGACCACAACACAATGGCCAACATGTATAAAGAGATCCCAGATGTTGCTTTGGATACACACAAGTTTGGATCTGTCCCCTACTTGTTGTCTGGTCTGCCTACCATAAACTGGATTCTGAGGCACACACTACTACCCAAGTCAGGTGATCACAAGATGATCAAAGGACATGCTATAAACTTGCTGCACATATTTGATGTCCCACAGAAGTTCAAGGTCATGAGTTTGATTGTTGAGACAATCAAGAGGACTGTTGTTGACTAGAAGAGAAGTTGTGGGTATGCCCCACAAATTAAGGAGCTCATTAACTCAAATATGCGCGCAGGCACATATCTTTTGGATAAGGAGCACCTGCCCATATATCCTAAATTTGAAGACAACACCGTGGTGATGGATGAAAATGAAACATCTTCAGCTCAAGCACATGAGAAGAGAGAGAAGGCAAGAGCAGAGAAAGCTGCAAAGATTCCAAGTATTGAAGAGGCATCTCAAGTGTTCTTGAAATCCAAACAAGATCAACTTGGATATCTGATCCAATCCACCTTGAGGATTGAGAAGGGCTTGTCCACCCCGACTAAGAACCAGGAGAGTTTGGAGAGGATCGTTGAGCAGAAATTCTATGATCTAGATGTGAAGGTAACTGAGATCCAAATTGTAGTTGAGCAGGTAGGAGGAAGTAGAGGAGAAGAAGGGCAAGTCTACCACTGATGCTTTCAAGAGAGTGCGTGAGGTCCTAGGTCTGCTGCAGTGCTTGTGATAGATACTCAAGCTTCAGTGTCAGCACCCGCAGCCACAGCTCTACTGCCACCTCCAGCACCCACTCCATCAGCTTCAACTACTTCATCGGAAGCCTTCGTCCTTAGATTTCTCTCTACACCACCTCCCGAAGATCAAGCCTCAGAGTCGTTTAGCACTATGCATTTTTGAACTTTTTGGTAACTTGTTGCCAAACGGGAAGAAAAATGTATAGATCACAGGCTTCGATAGAGAGAGAGAGAAAGAGAGATTGTTGATTTTTATCTCTCTTTACACTTATTTGGTTTGTTTGAAACTTTATTGTGTGCTTGTATGAGCTACTTGTGAGATACTTGTTGATCATGTTGTTGATCATATGCTACATTAATGTTTGGTTGAATGATGCTATCCTTTACATTCCTTATATGATCATTCACTTGCTTGGTGATGAGTGCATGCTTTTAATCTCTATCATTTTGAGCGCTCCACCAAGATGTATGTGACATGGAAGAGTAACCCATGATCCTAATCGATTGTGCATTTGCATTCGAAAGCAAATTTTAAGTAATGCACAAATTTAGGGGCAGCTCTTGCTTATCACATACTTCTCAAAGCGACGATGTCTTTTCAATCTTATTTATCATTTGTCATCAATTACCAAAAAGGGGGAGATTGAAAGTGCAACTATCCCTGGCTGGTTTTGGTAATTCCTAACAACATATAGCTCATTGAGCTAATGCTAATCCAAGATGAATATTTCAGGAAAGCTCAATGGTTGGCATGGCATGGATTAGAAAGTGGACCCTTCAAAATGCTAAGGATAAAAGATTGGCTCAAGCTCAAAGCACAAGACTCTACATTTTCTATTTTAGTGATCCAAGATCACATTGAGTCTATAGGAAAAGCCAATACTATTAAGAAGGGATGAGGTGTTGCTTAATGAGGTGCTTGCTCATTATGCTTAGTAATATGCTTCAAAACCCTCCACTACTTTCTCATATCCACATATGTCCCACAACAAATATCCAACTTTGCCCCACAGATTCTTTCTATCCGGCACCACCGAGTTCAGTTGTCATAGCCACTGCAAGAAACCCTAGTCTTTTCAGTCTCACCAATAGGGATCTCGGTCTCACTGAGATGGGATTGTAATCTCTCTGTTTCCCTTCGTAACATTTCGGTCAAACTGAGATGAGCGATCGGTCCCACTGAGATTGCAATGTAAACTCTCTGTTTCCCTTTCGTAACACTTTGGTCCAACCGAGATGAGCGAATCGGTCCCACCGAGTTTGCCTGACCAACTCTCTGTTAGTCCATTACCAAAATCGGTCTCACCGAGTTTGTGTAATCGGTCTCACCGAGATTACGTTATGCCCTAATCCTAACGAAATCGGTCCCACCAAGTTGACATGTCGGTCCCACCGAGAATCCTAACGTTCACATTTTGAACTAAATCATTCTGACCGAGTTTCATGATTCGGTCCCACCGAGTTTGGTGATTTGTGTGTAACGGTTAGATTTTGTGTGGAGGCTATTTATACCCCTCCACCCACTCTTCATTCGTGGAGAGAGCCATCAGAACATGCCTACACTTCCAATACATATTTTCTGGGAGAGAACCACCTACACTTGTGTTGAGGTCAATATATTCCATTCCAACCACATAAATCTTGATCTCTAGCCTTCCCCAAGTTGCTTTCCACTCAAATCTTCTTTCTACCAAATCCAATCCTATGAGAGAGAGTTGAGTTTTGGGGAGACTATAATTTGAAGCACAAGAGCAAGGAGTTCATCATCAACACACCATTTGTTACTTCTTGGAGAGTGGTGTCTCCTAGATTGGTTGCATGTCACTTGGGAGCCTCCGACAAGATTGTGGAGTTAAACCAAGGAGTTTGTAAGGGCAAGGAGATCGCCTACTTCGTGAAGATCTACCCTAGTGAGGCAAGTCCTTCGTGGGCGACGGCCAAGGTTGCTTCTTCGTGGACCCTTCGTGGGTGGAGCCCTTCATGGACTCGCGCAACCGTTACCCTTCATGGGTTGAAGTCTCCATCAACATGGATGTACGATAGCACCACCTATCGGAACCACGGATATAAAAAATCTCTGTGTCAACATTGCGTTTGCTCCCTCAAACTCATCTCTTTACCTTCATATGCAATTGTTTTACATTCTGCTGCTATACTCTTAGAATTGCATGTGTAGGTTGATTGCTTGACTTGTGCTATGTTGCTAAAATCTACCAAGAACTAAAATTGGGAAAAGGCTAGATTTTTATTTGGTTAAGTAGTCTAATCACCCCCCTCTAGACATACTTTCGATCCTACATAAGGTCACATAGACCTCGCCCAATCACTCGTGGTAAGTCTTCAGGTGACTTCCAAACCTTCACAGACTCGGTCACTCGGTGATCCACAATTTCCTCTTGGATGCTCTAGACCATGACGCCTAACCGTCTGGAAGATGCACAGTCTTCAAAGGTAAAAAGTGTCGGATCCACGCAGGATCAATCTCTTCAGTGATGCTCAATGACTTTGGGTTTGTAGGTGTTTGGGTTTGGGTTTTCCTCACTTGATGATTTTCACTCAAAGTCCTCGAAGGATGGGATGCTCTCAAATGACAAGTGTCAGTTTCTCTCGGAGCAGCCAACCAGCTAGTGGTTGTAGGGGGCGGCTATTTATAGCCTAGGGAGTAGCCTGACATGATAAGACATAAATGTCCTTCAATGATATGACCGTTAGGTGGGTAGATATTTTGGGACAGCTGGCGCATAGCACAGCAACGGTCGGAATTTTGAGTATCAAATTCCTCAGGGCTATCATGTTCCTCACGGTGTAGGTAATCCGCACTAGCGAATTCCTAACTCCTCAGTCAAAACAAATTCCTCAGAGACCAGAAGAACTTCGTCTCTGTCACTGAAGAATATGACTGAACTGTATGAGATTTCCAATGGCTTCATTCGAAGGGATTGGTAGGTGTAGGATTTTGAGTTGAGCATCACATGGAAATTTTTCCTTAGTATTTCCTCGACCCCCTTTAACAGTACGGTGTTTCCTATGACTCAAGAAAGAGAAAATGAAACTACGAAAACAAAAATCTTCACGCTCCATGTTCCTCGAATGAATACTAAGTCTTCAAGGTCACACCAATTTCTTCACTTTCAAAGTCTTCAGAAAGTCTCCAGAAATCAAAAGTCTTCGGTCAAAGAACTTCATTTTTAGGGGTCAACTTTCACTATAAATATCAAACTCCTCATAAACTTATAGACCTGTGTACACTCACAAACACATCAGTCCCTTAACCTATAAGTCTTCAATACACCAAAATCACTAAGGGGCACTAGGTGCACTTACACACACAGAAAACGAGGAAGAGTAGAACACGGTAGGTCGCCGCTGCTCGGGTCCAAGTAAGGCCACCGCTGCTACCCTCGGTTGAAGCCAAGCTAGGCGGGCTGACCACTGACGGCTGTTAGCTTCTTGGCGGCGACGTGGAGTCGGAGAGCTATGTTGGAGAAGGACGCTGCTTCTACTTAACTGCTGGTGCAGTTGGCTGGCTGACACGTGGGCCCAACAGGCATCTGGGCCACATGTCAGTTACGCACCAGCACCTTCAGTTAAGTCACTGAAGCTTCTGTTCGGCTCAACATGACACATGTGGGTAGCTTCAGTTAATTAATTATACCTCCAGCACACCCCTTTTTAGTTGAAGAATGTATGAAATGTAATGAAATCCGGCATGTTTATATGAAATCCGACCGTGTATGAATGAATTTATTTCGATTAGTTCGAATTCTTGTATCACTGGCATTAGATGAACATGCAAAACAATACGTACTAGCATTATTCCCAGGGTGATCACCTTGTTTGCAACAGTTTCACATGTACTCCATCCGGTCCTTTCTAGTCTGCATACAAGTTTTGTCTGCAGTCAAAGTATCTCTACTTTGACCAATCATATAGAAAAAAGTATGTACTTTCACAATGTGGGAAGTAAAAAGGAACAGAAGGAGTACAAAGAGTTTGAGCAGCTTTTTAGCATTCCCGTACATTGCAATCAAACACACAGGCCTGGCAATTCATAGAGAACATTCAAAACAATCGATGATTATGCATCTCAATGATTCACATGTCAGAGCCAATATTTACTTCACAACTAAAGAATAAATAAAAAATGGATCGACGCTGTTGACAGCAAAGGGCGTCCCATTCGAAAATATCAAACGCATGTCTTCTTGCTAAAATCATTGAGCAAAATTTGACAAGGTTTTCCCATTCCAAAATATCAAATGCCTACGATTGTGGAATGGGCAGGGTTTTCCATCAGTTCGGACATTGACATGGCACCTCGTGCTAAATAAACCAGCTGTTCTTTTTGTGCAGTTCCACCAAAATCAACCAAATTCGCGCGTAGCTTGTATGATTTCGCCCTTATATGTTGCAACACCTTGAACTTATCGGCACCTCCTTTCTTGTGGTGGAAATGAATGATTCGATGTATTCATGAACATTTTGTGCAGTTCCCATTGAAATCAAGCTGAGCACCCTATTTGCACAAATACAAAAAAGTGATTAGTATAAAGCAAATTGTACTATGAATTAACAGTTTAAACAGGCACCGACATGGTCCATGTAGAGCACACTTTTAGAAAAATGGAACTCACCAGAAAGAATCCTAGAACAACATGGTACTCGCGCATCACAGTAAGAAAAATGGAGATTTGTCAGTCCTTCTGAGCTAAAGTTAGTTTGTTCTTGTGGGGGGTAATGTAACCATCCTTCAACTGCTCATTCTGATGAGAAGATAGACAGGGCTTCTTCATCCTGGCATAATCGGAACTAGTCACTTCACGTACTCCATATTCTTCTTCAGAGGAGGATGATCCTGTGGTGCAAAGACAAGAGGATAACTAAATGCTAGCATCCCTGTTTGCTCAAAAAAGGAAAGGAAATATTTAAAACAGCATAGATGAAGCACTTCTCAAGGACAATACCACTTTTTGATGGCAGTATCTAAACAGTAGCACAACACCAATAGAGATGACAAAGCTCAATCATATGGATGAAATCAGTGGGTGAGTACAAACCTTTGTCAGGAGGCTTATTGTGTAGAGCATACAGATGAAGCACTTGTCTGGAACCATTTGTTGCTATCTACTATGGTGGCCATGCTTACTATATACTCCTTGATTAGATTAATGTTTCCAACATCTTCTTGTGCAGTACCACTAAAATATATGGTATCTTCAAAGAAGATCCCTGTTTGCACAAGTAGAGATAATTACGTATTACATTAAGAGTGGCATCAAATCAGTGGCAAAACAATTAATCGTTCCAGCCATAGCAATAAATTAAGATGCAAAACTATATCATTACTTGTGTCATCACAGTTGCAGTGCTTCATTACAGCACCAGGAGTTGATTTTTGTTTCTCTTCCGCTTGTTCTTCCCCTTCATCACTTGGTTCAATAACAAACAAGCATCGCCTTCAATGTAAGATTTGGCATGTCAATTAGGTTGCACAAGTATAGCACTAAACAATGACATTAATTTTCTGATGAAAGTGGCAAAATACAGGCCAACAATTGTGAAATATCCGTATCTTACCTCAATGGGATATTGCGGTGCACATACGGAATGGAAGTCTTGTCTCCATTTGTGCAGTTCACTAAAATCAAGCAACATTACCGTACAAGTAGCACAACATATGAAAGCACACTGCAGAATCATGTGAAAGAAGGCTAGTACTAACCTCTCATGACGCAGAATTCAAACAACTCACAAGAAGAAGATCTGAACCAAATTTGCCAACATGGATTGGAAGTAAGATCTCCTCTTGTGTAGTTCCACTAAGATCAAGCAATAAACCAATGTTGTCGGTGTGACATTTTGGTTGAACTGCACAAAACACTCTTAAAACAAAAGTGTTTTGTGCAGTGCAACAAAAGGTCACAATGGCAACGAGGTGAAGTAGATAACCCTGTTTACACAGATGTGCAAAGGAAACAACTAGTGGTCAATAACGGTGGATGACACAGAAGCCAACAAAAAGAAGCATCTACCTTATCTAAATGGGAAAGAAAGCAATACAGTAGCATTACTCAAATGGTGGCATTGACTAATATTAACAGAGAGATTATATTAACAATAAAATTCGTTAAACATGTAATTTGGTTTTAACTATGGCATTGCATCAATTTTCCAGCGTTATTATTAGAGGGTGCTAGTTTACAGGAACATTTTGGTGGAGGGACTAAAAAACTCCGTGTTGGTCCCATCTAAACCAAATAGGAGGGACTTTTAGGGACTAAAAGTGGGCATTTGGGACTAAAGAAAGAAGACCCCGAGGGAGAGTCTTTTTGGGACTTTTTCCAATAGTTGCCCCTGCCATGCATCGCACCTTGTCTCTATTAGTTCATTACTAGGGGTAACATGGTCTTTTAGAATGTCATTTAATAACCTCTAGTCCATGTTTAGTCCCTGGAACCAAGCAGGTAGGGACTAGGGAGTTTTTAACCAAACAGGGCCTTAGATTAACAACAGCTAAAGAGTTGCACGGGACAGTGGATGCACTAGCACCATGTGCATCTACCGATGTACGGGGGTGATGCACAGTCTGTTACAACAAAGAACAAACAACCAAGGAGCATATTTGTGTTGGTCCCAGTTTTCTTATCTTTAGACACCTTTCCCTATGCGAGCGCATCAAATCTAGTCCTGCTCAAACTCTACAGCCTTGTCCCCCAAAACAAAAGATTAGTTCATTACAGATGTGCGTACTGTGTTTGTCATTGTTTTCCCTTTTCGACCAACGCAGGTGCTGGATAGCCAGTCTATACTAGTACTTTCCCCACTTCCTTTCCTCTGTGAACCATGTCCTAGATTTATGCTATACAACTTTCCCCACTACTTTCCCCCATTCCTGTCCTCTTTGAACCACGTCTTAGATTCATGCGATACAACTTTCCCCACTACTTTCCCCCTTCCTTTCCTTTTTGAACCACGTCCTAGATTCATGCTATACAACCTTTCCCACTACTTTCCCCCATTCCTTTCCTCTTTGAACCACGTCCTAGATTCATGGTATACAACTTTCCCCACTACTTTTCTATTTGATCCAACACCTAGATTCGAGTGCAGAAGCTGAAAAAGCCCACATGCAGCTAGAGCAATGCATGTGGAATAAGTGAATTATACCTTAGGATTCTTGGGGTGTGGTTCGGTGGGCGACCGAAGTACGTTCGACCCACACTATGTACGGCGGCGAAGAAGAAGGGGTCGGAGGCCCTCCCGCGCCGCTGCTTGGTGAAAGTGAACAGCTGCGCCGGTAGTGGATTCCCTCCCTCGCCGACGGCGAGAGCATTAAGCCTCCTTCCCTTCCCAGCGGACGGATCCTGCCGGCTCTTTGACCAGCAGTGAGGGGGAGAGAGAGAGAGGCCAATGAAGTCTTGTTTAGATATGGAGAGGGTGAGAGAGTGTGAAGAGAGCAACTACAAGTAGACCAAAAGTGAGGGAAGAGAGAGAGAGGCCAACGAAGTCTTGTTTAGATCTGGAGAGGGTGAGAGAGTGTGAAGAGAGCAACTACAAGCAATGAGGCTCCAGCGTGTATATATATAATGGAGAGTGTGAAGAGTGCAAACCCTAGAAAACAAGCGCCGAGACTGCAGCTTATACGTGATGAGGTGATTATACGGTCACTATGAGATCATATAGCTCCGCATCCATCCATTTTGACCAGTCAAAGAATCCTCCTGGCACGAATTATGCTCAAGTGTAGTTATCGAACCTGAGACCTCAAGTTTGATGAGCGAACAGGCTAACCAGCTAAACAACCCTCCCGTTATGTTCAACGAGAGGAAAATAACCTTTTATACATTCCTGCATTCGTGTGACAAGCATGCCATGTTTTTTTGTGGGTGTCAGAGTCATTGGGATTTAAATCATAATCGTGTCATGTGGCTTTGGTGGTAAGACTCTCCACAGTGGTGTAGAAATAATGCAGCCTTAGTCACCTTACCTCTCTCCACGTAGTACGCTGGTCCCACCATTCAGAGGGTGAAACAAACAAATTAATCAGAAAAGTTAAAAGCGCCAGTGGTGTATCTTACCTCAGACATCTCGCTAATGCTCGGGAACACTGTCCAATTGATGCTTCTGTTCACTCACGCACTATTTTAAGTGAATCCTTCTTATAACATGCACACAATTTTGGGCACTTGTATTCGACATAAGTCAGTGTGCCATCGTATCTTGTACGACTCCCTCCCTCTAGGTGTAATAAGTCACGTTAGAACGTGCAGCGGGACCAAGGTGCAAGCATATTGGAGGAGAAGGAGAAACTTGACCAGTCATTCCTCCAATCAAAGCCCTGATTTCTGTCTCTAAATGCAACAATTAATCCAAACAACTAAGAGATGCCGTTTTAGCTACCATGCAGGGCCACGTATTAACTCGCATGCAAACCGACTTTGATTTTTTGATTGATCAACGCATAGTTGCACTCCATGCATTGGACTTCCGGGGGAGATAACAAGGCAAAGTAAGGCGCATTTTGTTACATTGCTTAGGCTGGTCATAGTGGTGAGTAACTTGGACTAGTACAACATGCATATATTACTAGTCTATGTTACTACTACGCGAAGTTTGCCATCGGAAGCGAGCCGATCTGGCTCTCCTGAGCTACCAAGGTTTTTCTAGCCCACCCAAGCTAGCTGGCCCACAAAAGCTAACATATTTTAACAGTTACAAACGCCTAACCTTGCCCAACTATGCTATAAGTTGTTCTTGCTAAGGATCCAAACACTCCCTAAGTAACAACGCTCGCTAGCAACGAGGACGGGAGGGGATTGAGATGCGAAGTTAATGGATGACGCCTAAACATTTTGGGAATGTCTGATTTCCGTAGGATGACTTAACACCTAGATGGAGGGAGTACTACTCCTCAGTCCAGGTTTGATGGAATATTCGTCACCTCTTCTCTTCTTGTACGTACTCCATTTGTATCTCACTTCCTATGGCTTCACACTCACACGATTTTCCTATTCTATGAACCTGTGTGTGCGTGTGCGTGTGTGTGTTTAACAATATGTGTGTGTGTTAGAGAGAGCGACAGATCGACCTACTCCTACAGAGAGATGGTGTGTAGTGTACGATTTTAGCCGCCAGAGTCGGTGCATCCTCTCGTTTCCGGGCGTCCGGTAGGAACAGGCGGACAGCTGCCACGCCCGCTCCTGACCAGCCTGGCCCACCCAAAGCCCCTCCATCGCCCGCGCACGCTTCCCGCCCGAAGTGGTCAGTGCCAGATTCATGCCCGGGCAGAGCGGACGCGACCTCTCATTGGCGCCTGCGTTGAAGGGAAAAGCGGATTCAAGAGTGATGGTTGCTTCGTCCGTCCTACTTACTGCTGGGTCTATGTGATTTGATGGCTCATTGGTCATTACTACTGAGGTGGTAGGACTGCTGGATGTCCCACGCTTTCGGCGAAAGGATGTGCTACTAGATTACAAATTTCTCCATTCTTACGGTGGAGGAGTGCAAGAGCGGTGAAAACACGCAGGCTCGGTGATTACATGGCCCACATCACACTATCACCATATTTTCTGGACACCGTGCGACACCTAACTCTTTACATAGTACTCCCTCTGTTCCTAAATATAAGTCTTTGTAGAGATTCTACTAGGTGGACTACATACAGAACAAAATGAATGAATCTACACTTAAAATGCATCTGTATACATCCGTATGTGGTTCATGGTGAAATCTCTACAAAGACTTATATTTAGGAACGGAGGAAGTACTTGTATAGTACGTACTATAATTTATCAGCGAGACAGTACAATGCTATGAAGCTTCCAGCTTCTGTTACATGTATCTTGCGTCCAAGGTTGCCCGTTGCAACATTTCATCGAATACAAAGGAGACTAACATGTATGCCATTGCATCTCAATGATTGACAGATCATAGCAAATATGTACTCCCTCTGTTCCAAAATAAGTGTCTCAACTTTATGCTACATACGGAGCAAAATGAGTGAATCTACACTCTAAAATACGTCTATATACATCAGTTTTTGGAGTATGTACTAGTAGTTCATATTGAAATCTACTAAAGGACATATATATATTCCAAACAATATGATAATCTCTCTAACCAAGGTAGTAGGGACGAGGAGTAAACGGAGGGAGTAGTAAAATTTTCTCCTCGTCCTGCGAGCCACCGCGCGCGTGTGTAAGGGAGCGGGCGTAAGGCGTACAGTACTACTACTACTCATGCAGTCCCTAGCCATTGAAATAGAGACAACTAAATAAAAAACGATCCATGAAGTCCCTAGCCCTTGAACCGTAAACCCTAACTAGGCTTTAATTTGCTTGCAATGTCGGCACTTCCTAAGAAATGAAGTTTGCAACCCTTTGACTACCAGATCATTTTGTGCAGTTTCACCAAAATCGAGATGAGCATCTCTGTGGCAAACAAATTGAAGAAGCGTGATTATAATAAGTTTACTGCGACTAGTTGATGAGACATAAACTCATCACAAATACAGTACGTAGAAGCCAGTAGATGTATGTGCGGGGAAAAGAAGTAGAGAAATATCCACATGGAGTGATGTGGGCAGCTGGAGCAGCGGTGCAAGCCGGCTGTAAAGGGAGTTGTTCCTGAGGGATGTCGGGACGTAGCTCAACCTAGAGGAGGGCGGCGGGAGGAGGCAACTACCCACGTCGCGGCAGTGAGCAATGGACGAAGGCAACCTCACCGGCTTTGTGAGAGAGAATGGCTGGGACCCCTGATCGGGATGTGCCGACAGTGGGTTTTCGACGTCAGCGACGGCGACCGCATCTACACTAAGCGTCCACCCCTTCCCCCGGCGGACGTGATCCACCGGGATGTGAGAGATGTGGCCACAGTGGTTTTGTGCGAGAGAGTGTGAAAACTGAAAGAGCAACCCCAGCAAGCAAACCGTGTAGGCTCGTCATGCCTATGTATATACTGGAGCGGTTTCCTTTTCTCTCCCTATGAACCTATTTATATTGCGTATGTGCCACTAAAGAAAAAAACTTTATTTATAAAGGACGCGACACCTACTACTCGTTCTCCTATAAATCTTGCGCTTGGCATCTCCAAACTATTAACCTTGCGATTGGCTCTTCGCCTCTTCGGGAAGTCGAGCAATAATGGTACTGCAGTATATATCGTTCTGGCTATATGAGACCGAATGAATTGCTGCACGTCCACCACGTGGCGAGGGTCGAGTGGCGAGGGAGAGTGCGTACTATTACATCCGTTTCAATATGGACTACATACGGAGCAAAATGAGTGAATCTACACTCTAAAATATGTATATATACATCAGAGTTTGGAGTATGTACTAGTAGTTCATATTGAAATCTACTAAAGGACATATATTCCAAACAATATGATAATCTCTCTAACCAAGGTAGGGACGAGGAGTAAACGGAGGGAGTATTAGTAAATTTTTCTCCTTGTCCTGTGAGCCACCGCGCGCGTGGGCGAGAGAGCGGGCGTAAGGCGTAGTAAGCTAGCTTCACCTCATCCTGCAAGGTACCGCGCCCCTGGGCGGGGGCGAAGGCGTACTAAGCAAGCTTCTCCTTGTTCTGTGAGTTGACGGGACACATCAAAAGTACTCCAGTGTATAGAACCTTGCCTCTAAGGTAGGCCCCACATGGTTTGCCTCTTTTTTAACATAACGCGTCAAGTCACAATTTGTTTGTTCACCCATGGTAGACGATCCTCCCTCCATCTAGTGGACAACCAGTACATGTGTCAAGTTACCACGTGGGCTGCCTTTTCATACAGAAATGAGCTCCACCGTGTACCCACGTGGGTGTGGTTGGGAAAGAGACGGGAGTACGTGCACCGTGCGTGCTGTCGGATCCCGGGTTCCGGCAGACCCTTAAGGTTCGAACACTGGGGTGCGCGCGGAGATCACGCCTTCTACCTCCCCGTCTCGCAAGGATCTAAACTACCAAAAGAACTACACAAGGGACACAAGATTTATACTGGTTCGGGCCACCGTTGTGGTGTAATACCCTACTCTAGTGTGTGGTTGGTGGATTGCCTCTTGGGGCTGATGAGGATGAACAATACAAGGAAGAACAGCCTCGCGAGGGTCTGTTCTTGGCTGGGGTGATGAACTGCTGGGAGGAGTTCAGTCACCCTTGTCTCTCTCTCTCTGTCTCTCTGATTTACTCTCACTTGTCGACCGTCCCGAACCCCCTTGCTATGTGGGTGGCTGGTCCTATTTATAGAGGCCCTGGTCCTCTTCCCAAATATTGAGCGGGAAGGGAGCCAACAATGGCAGGCTAATTTGAAGGGGGACAGTAGGTACGCTTATCCTGACTAAAGTTGGTCTCCGCCTGCCAAAGGCTCTGTGGTGACGCCGTGCTGGGCTCCATGGTGACCTCCGTCTCGTAGTCCTCCCGGTCTTGGTCTCGTTGCACCGAAATGGCAACCTTTGCCTGATGCCTCGGTACTCCGCGGCTGCGCTTGCCCCCTTTGCACCAAAGAGGAAAGAAGGACGCTGCGCGCGCTGGCGCGCGCCTGACGCCCTGAGTCGTCATGGCTTGCGTCATGGGCACCTCGCGAGGTACCCAGCCTTGATCTCTCCGCCTCCTCGCGAGCCAGCCTGAGGAGGCTGCGCCTGAGGATGCGCCGTGTCGTCCGCCCCGCGAGGCTTGGCCCCTCGCGAGGGTCTCGAGTCTTGTGTTGATGAAGATGGGCCGCGCTGGGCCCCCATTTGAGCCACGCCGCAGGCCGCAGGCAGGCAAGTCTAGGGATCCCCGTTCCCAGAACGCCGACAGTAGCCCCCGGGCCCAAGGCGCGCTCGGACTTGGCCGTGCTGAAAGGCGAAAGGGCAGGGGCGAAGCTCCGCGGGCCCTAACAGCCTGCGGCCTGGGGCGCCGCGTGGCGGTTGATTGGACGTGGGCGGTACTGTTTGCCCACACCCCCTTATTTTGCGCCCTGCTAGGTTGCCCCGCAGTTGTACACAGCCGCCCCTCTTCCTGTTGCTTGAACGTCCCTTGTTCTTCCTCCCTTCGAACTTCGGCTCTCGCCTCCAATCCCATCTCACACTTCCCTTCTCTTGTCGACCGCCATGGCTCCGACGAGGAAAGAGAAAGGGAAGAAGCCCACGTCTCCATCTTGCCCGCCGCTGTCGGTGGCCCCCGCCGTCGGCCGCTCAACCATACTCAATCTGGAGAGCCTGGATAAGCTCAGTCCGGCTCTGGCCACCGTCTTCAACGAATGTGGGAGGACGACGGCCTGGCCTACGTCTCACTTCCCCACTGATAGGATAATCACCGAGGTTCATTACTTTGCCGATGCCTTGTGGGCGGGTCTGGTTCCCCCCTTCTCCAATTTCTTCAATGCCGTCCTCTCTCATTACCAGATCCACATGATGCATCTGGGTCCTGAATCCATTGCCCTCCTCTCGGTCTTTGCTTTTGTCTGCGAGGCGCTGATGGGCATCCTTCCTTCTGTTGCCTTGCTGCGCCATTTCTTCTCTTTACGCCTTGCCGATCCCACTCAACGCTCGGCGTGCGTGAGCTTCGTCGCAGCGCCTAAGACCGCGGCCTCGGGTATTGACTTCAAGCTCCCTCCGCCTCCAGCCGGGTTCCGCGAGCGATGGTTGTACGTCGATGTCGGGGTGCCCAGCCCCCGGCTAGCGAAGCCAACTTCGCCTGCCGTACCTAATTCAGGCTGGGGCCAGGAGACACTTAAGAGCCCATGGCTCGCCTTCGTCTGGAGCCGTTTCACGTTCTTGAGATCGCTCAACGTGACAGCGCCTAAGGTGGTGAAGGAGTTCCTGCTGTGCCGCATTGCCCCTCTCCAGCGCCATTCTCATCGAATGTGGGCCTTCAGTGGGCATGGTGATCACATGAGGCTTCAGGAAGAAGACTTGGCGCCCGCGGCGCTAAGGACGATGCTTTTGGTCCTGACTGGCGACCCCAACCCCGGTAGTATCCAGCGGGGAGGAGCTCTGCTGTACCTCTGCCAGAACAGGGATGACTTCGTGAGGCAGATGCCCGTCTTTGATGAGTGGGGGCTTTGCCCCGCCGGCCTCCAAGGACCTCGCGAGAATCTAGTGGTGGTGACTGACCTCCCAATCGGCCAAGGCGACTCCTCCTCAAGTAGCGGAGCAGGGAGGCAGGAGGCGCCAGTGGCCGAGGGGGCTCCTGATGAGGTGGCAGCGCCGGGTGACGCTCGCGAGGGGACAGCTCCTAAGACCCGTGCCGCTGTGGCTGAAGGTGGCAAGCAGCCGCTCCCAGCGCCCGGGGCTGAGGCCTTGGAGGCCCCAGCCGCGTCTTCTGGCGAGGTAATGGACAACATGCGCCAGGAAGGCGCCCCTGACGCGGACCGCTCTGATGCTCCGTCCTCGCGGCAGGTTTATCCTTGCGCTCTTCTCTTGGGCCGCTTCCACGTGGACTTTGAGGCCCTCCGGAGGAAGAGGGAGGCCCTGGGTGATGACCTCCCTTGTCGCGTGCTGAAGCACAGGAAGTACTTCGCTACTGACGAGTAAGTCTTCTTCCTCTCTGGCTCCTGATCCCCTTGTTGCTTTCACTAATCCTTGCTCTGCAGGCCCCTTCCGGCCGAGCTCGCGGAAGTAGCAGAGGTGCCGCCTCCTTTGGCTTCGCCCTCTCTACCGTCCTCAAATGCTCCGAGCAGCTCTGCCCTTGTGATGAGGGCGTCTGAAGGGGTGGACCATCCTGAGGTGCACCGCGGTCCTTCATTCCCCGCGATTTTCCTTCGTGGGCCCTCTCAGGGAATAGCCAGTCTGCCGTGGGCTTCTCGTCTGGTCGTGGACTGCGACCGGTTGAGGTGCTTCCTGCGCCCCTCATCTGCAGACGGGCTGGCCCTAGGCCGGGCTTCTGATGCGGCGCGCCCGGCCGTCGCGAGGGCGCCAGCCCCCAGCCCCCTGCCCGGAGGAGGAACGATGATTCGCGGCCCCCGGCGCTTGCTTGGGGCAGATGATGGCGTGGAAGACGTGCTTGAGCGCGCCCGGGAGCGCCGCGTTCGCCGCCAAGGGTTCCTTCGACGAGCGGCCGACGCGGTGGACTTGCTTGGGGAGGTGCTTGCTGACGAAGACGCTCGCCTGGAGGCCGAGGGCCTACGGCTGGCCACAGGGAGGCGCGAGCTGGAGGCCGCCATCGCCCTCGCACGTCGTCAGCGTGACCTTGACGATGAAGAGGAGAAGGCGTCGCTGGAGGCCTCCTGAGTGGCCCGGTCCCAGGCCATCGAGGAGGCCCGGAGAGCTGACCAGTGGCGAGAGGCGGCGGGGGAGCGGGCTCGCGAGCTCCTGATCTGGTGCCACTCACTGGAGGAGCAAGTGGAGCTGCGCGAGCTGGCCCTTGCGTCGATGCGGGTGGCCTCCGGCGACCCGGTCGGGCTCCAGAGGCGCGAAGAAGTGTTGACGCTGGAAGCCGCCGAACACACTCGTGAGTACGAGCAGCTGGAGACGAGGGAGCGCCTAGTGACGCTGGCGGAAGACGATGTCACTAGGCAGGAGGCGCGTGTCCTGGAGGAGGTTTGTCGTCGGGTGGCGACGGCGCGCCAAGGCCTCGAGCGTGAGTTCGAGGGGAAGCTGGGGATGATCCGGGTCGAAGCCAGGGCAGAACCGCAGCCCTGAGGGCCCAATGGGATGAGGCGACGCGGCGGTCCGACGCCTCCCAGGCCGCCCTTGAGGCAGCACAAAAGGAGTTGGCCGCCTCCCAGGCCGAGGTGCTCCGTCTTCGCCAGCGGATGGAAGAGGCTGAGGCCGTTGAGCGTCAGAATGCCGACGAAATACGCCAGCGGCGAGTCCTGGAGCACGCGCACGGCCCCATGCTCACCACGCTCAGGGAGAGGGCTAACGTTGCCTTGGGCAATATCTGTGAGGCAGCCGTCAGCGAGCCGCACACAATCAACTATGCCGGCAACCTGCAGTTCTTCACCGCTGTGGTGACGCAGCTGGAGGCACGGTCGGTCAGGGCCGACAGGTTGGTGGAGGAGAGGAGCCGCGCTCTGCTCAGGCGCGCCTTTTCCCGTGTCTTCAGCCATCTCCAGAACATGGATCCCCGCTTCGATTTTGACGCTATCATCGCCCCAGTCTCCCAGGCCGTCCGAGGTGACCTGGCGCACTGGGTGAAAGACAACGTGGACGCCCTTGTCAGGGCCTTCGCTTCGGACGATGACGACGTGATCGTGGGTGCTGACGAGGGCAGCGCGGCGAGCGGCCCTGACGCTGCTGGCGGCGACGCAGACGACGATAGCGAGCTCGGCGACCCCAGCGAAGGCTCGGGAGGTGCTTCCGGGGACGCATTGGGGGATTGGTCCGACTGAGTGTGTATTGCTCCTATCTTTTTCACCCTGCATGAATAGAACTCAGGCTTTTGACCTGATGGCTTGTGAGAGCATTTTGGGAGGGGAAGCCCCTCATGTAAAAACCTGTGTCCATCATATCAGTAGTAGTCAAATTGCGGGCGCGCCTGACGGTGAGCTGGTTTACCTTTGCTCCATGCTGGCTCCGAGGCGGCCTGCAGGAAGGCGCGACGCCTCGGGTGCTCTCTGGTTGGGTCCTCAGGATGTGAGATCGTTGCTTGATGAGA
The DNA here is from genome assembly GCF_056163025.1 of Triticum urartu. NCBI lineage: Eukaryota > Viridiplantae > Streptophyta > Magnoliopsida > Poales > Poaceae > Triticum > Triticum urartu. The sequence goes on along the minus strand of NC_141875.1, from coordinate 317,791,979 downwards.
AACATCACAGGCGTTGGCCTTCTTCACAGGCTCTGGGCCTTCTCCCGAGCGGGACGGCTTCACAGGCGTTCGCCTTCTTCACAGGCTCCGGGCCTTTTCCTGAGCGCAATGACTTCACAGGCATTCGCCTTCTTTACGGGACCTGGGCCTTTTCTATAACGCGAGAGCTTCACAGGCACTCGCCTTGCTTCACAGGCTCTGGGCCTTTTCCAGAACGCGAGAGCTTCACAGGCACTCGCCTTGCTTCACAGGCTCTGGGCCTTTTCCAGAACGCGAGAGCTTCACAGGCACTCGCCTTGCTTCGCAGGCTCTGGGCCTTTTCCAGAATGCGAGAGCTTCACAGGCACTCGCCTTGCTTCGCAGGCTCTGGGCCTTTTCCAGAACGCGAGAGCTTCACAGGCACTCGCCTTGCTTCACAGGCTCTGGGCCTTTTCCAGAACGCGAGAGCTTCACAGGCACTCGCCTTGCTTCACAGGCTCTGGGCCTTTTTATGAGAAGACAACCCCCACAAGCACCAGAGGGTCATCTCGCGAGGGAGTGACAGCGGCAGTCTGGGCTGCGCTCGAGCTAGGCCCGGCCCGACTCGTGAGGGGCTCGTGAGGGGAGGCAGCTGTGGTGAGGCAGTGACCAGAACGCGAGAAACGGTTCAAACGAGACCAAGCACCCCTTCCCCGAACACACGCAAAGCTCAAATCCAAATTCAACTTAAATCCAGTGGGGGAAAATATACAACCAAAGGAAAAGGCAACGAAAAGCAGACAAAAGGCCGCGTCCGGCATCTAATCTAGTCTTGGACGTCTTCTCACCAGCGCGGAGCTAAGTGCTGTCCACTGGGCGTGGGAGGGAGCCCCAGGGCCTGAGGCCGGCACCCCTTAGACTCCGGGGCGTGTACAGCCCCACTCATTATTACGTGAGAGTGTCACGGGGCGGCGAGCTTCACAGGCACTTGGCCTTCTTCACAGGTACTGGCCTTGCTTCATATCGCCAGACGAGGGCCCCGCCTTGCGCCACACTCTAGTGCCATCAGCAACGACCGGAACCCAGGACGCCGCCCGATGGGGTAGAGCGGTCGCCAGCGGTTCCCCCGATGACCACGGGTCCTCTGCCAGGGGCAGGCCCTGAGGCACCTCCCCAGCAGAGGGCCTACCTCCTAAGAACGCCTTGCTCCGAACGCCGCGGTGGTGATGTCGGATCCCGGCCCCTCTCCTGCAGCCCCCTGCGCCCTTCTCCCGAGGGGTAGGAGACTGTGGGAGCGGGGCAGCTGCTTGCCGTGGCGACCTGCACCTCCTGCGATCCATGGTTAGCGTATACCTGCCCCTGAAGAGTTACCGGTGCCCGATAATCGTTGCCTCCAGCGTGGCCAGCGGGTTCGTCCCGAGGCTCCTGGAAGGGCTCAGCTTCCATTGCTTCGTCCCCCCAGCTTGGGCCGAGGAGCGAGCCTTGTCCGTTCTCGTGAGGGTGTCCTTGGTCCATCATGAGGGGCACGTATTCCTCCATTGCCTTCATCCCGAGTGCCACGCCGTGATGCCCCTCATGCCACGCGGTCCCACCTGTCATGCCTACTGCGGGGTGGCAACACGGCCGCCCTCCGGGGCCACGGGTCACGTCGGGTCCTTCGCCTTCGCGGGCCGCGGGTGGGGGCAGCGCCGCCGCCGGCCCGGTGCTGACAGCTTCACTGGCGTCGGAGTAGCCTTGGAGTCCGCGGGCGCGTGCGGAGCCCCCGCGCGGGTCGCCCTGGGCTTGAGATGGGAGCCGGGTGGAGAAGGGGTGAGCCCCCGAGGCGGCGAAGCCCAGGAGCTCCGCCACTCGCTCCAGCAGCACCTCGTGGCCGCCCTCCAGCAGTCTGCACCGCAGCAGCTCTCGGGCCACCGTCAGCGCGGCCCTCGAGTTCGCCTGCTCCCGACGGGTGTAGGGTGTCGTGGTCGCGGCGTGATTGGAGGCCCTTGCCGCCGACCGCGCTTGCCGTGGTGTGAGGGTTGCGGAGGCCTGTCCGCATCGGCCGCGGCCCGCAGCGCCCTGCGGACCACGAGCTGCCTGGGGCGCGGGGTCGCCCGAGGCGGGCAGCTCTGCGCAGGTGGGCCACGCCGCCCATGGACCTTGGTTGCCCGCCTAGTCGCCGGACATGGTGATGACGATGCGACGGGAGGCGGAGCGGTAAGAAGGCAAATTCCGGCGCACCCCTACCTGGCGCACCAAATGTCGGATCCCGGGTTCCAGCAGACCCTTAAGGTTCGAACACTGGGGTGCGCGCGGAGATCACGCCTTCTACCTCCCCGTCTCGCAAGGATCTAAACTACCAGAAGAACTGCACAAGGGACACAAGATTTATACTGGTTCGGGCCACCGTTGTGGTGTAATACCCTACTCCAGTGTGTGGTTGGTGGATTGCCTCTTGGGGCTGATGAGGATGAACAATACAAGGAAGAACAGCCTCGCGAGGGTCTGTTCTTGGCTGGGGTGATGAACTGCTGGGAGGAGTTCAGTCACCCTTGTCTCTCTCTCTCTCTCTCTCTCTCTCTGATTTACTCTCACTTGTCGACCGTCCCGAACCCCCTTGCTATGTGGGTGGCTGGTCCTATTTATAGAGGCCCTGGTCCTCTTCCCAAATATTGAGCGGGAAGGGAGCCAACAATGGCGGGCTAATTTGAAGGGGGACAGCAGGTACGCTTATCCTGACTAAAGTTGGTCTCCGCCTGCCAAAGGCTCTGTGGTGACGCCGTGCTGGGCTCCATGGTGACCTCCGTCTCGTAGTCCTCCTGGTCTTGGTCTCGTTGCACCGAAATGGCAACCTTTGCCTGATGCCTCGGTACTCCGCAGCTGCGCTTGCCCCCTTTGCACCAAAGAGGAAAGAAGGACGCTGCGCGCGCTGGCGCGCGCCTGGCGCCCTGAGTCGTCATGGCTTGCGTCATGGGCACCTCGCGAGGTACCCACCCTTGATCTCTCCGCCTCCTCGCGAGCTAGCCTGAGGAGGCTGCGCCTAAGGATGCGCCGTGTCGTCCGCCCCGCGAGGCTTGGCCCCTCGCGAGGGTCTCGAGTCTTGTGTTGATGAAGATGGGCCACGCTGGGCCCCCATTTGAGCCACGCCGCAGGCCGCAGGCAGGCAAGTCTAGGGACCCCCGTTCCCAGAACGCCGACACATGCACCTCTTCTCTTCGTGCACGTCCCCCACCTACGTGGGTGTGTGTGAGAGATACAAACCTAGACAAATGGCTTGTGCGTTCGTGAGTGTTTTTTGTTTTGGGGGGAGGTTGATTTCGTGAATATATTTATGGGAATATGTTTCGATGACATCTCAAACAAAATCTTGCATGCAATGTGTGTGAAATGGATGCCTATCCATATCATATATAGAGGGTCGGGTGATCCACGTGAAGAGAGGGAGGGGTCATAGATATCGATAGAGTCGAAGAGAGGATCAAGTGGGTGGGTGCGATATCAATGAAGAGAGCCATCGAAATTGTGTGTGCGTGCAAGTCAAAGATATAGGGCGACTGACCTAGCTACCGGAACGTTAGAGGGCACAGGTCAAGTTTGTGTGTGGCAGGGGGGGTGTGCGAGGGGGTGGGGGAGGGGTAGGCAGAGGCCTAACTATAGAGGTAGAACGACTCGTATATGTGTTGAGAAGGAGAGACCCAACTATGTCTTGAGGGAGATCGGTCGACGTCCATACATAACTGAAGGACGGGAAATAGGATGGGACAAAGAGAGAGAGAGAGAGGAGAGAGAGAGGAAGGGAGAGGGGTAGAGTGCTGGATGGGTGATGGAGTTGCTTCTCGAAGATGGTGGGAGAGGCCTACTAGACAAACTGAGGGTGGAACTCCAATATTATCAATAAGAGTGGGGATGTGTTTCTATGTGTGCCTGTGCATGATAGATCTTTTGGGACACATCCATGGATGATGAAGGGGAACCATGTGTTTGGTAAGCAAACCTAACTAGATTGGTAGATCAATTGTTGTTTGTCGGAGGAAGGGAGAGACACAACTAATGAGGTAGATCGATCGACGCGTGGGGAAAACGAGTTATAAGGGCCTAGCTAGCTATATGTATAGCAGGAGATCAGTCGGTGTACGTCCATTTGTTAGAGGCAAATAAGGCTCGGCGAGACGGTTAGACAGAGAGAATGGAACTAGGAGGTGGTGCGAGAGGCCGAGCTAGTAGCTAGATAGGGGGAGGAGTGTGCGGTTGTGAGATCGATGAAAAGAGGGGCGAGAGTTTACACGTGTGTGGGACCATATGAGAGACACGAGGCAAGGACACATAAAGAAGGAGATTGAAGGTGTGTGTGTATATTGTAGGCACACATCGCTAGAGAGGTTTATCAATCGGTCTGTGTCAGAAAGGAGTTGTGGAGACTGTGGGAGAACGACCTAAAGAAAAAAATTAATGTGCGCGATGGATAGAATGCTGAGGGAGGGGGAGGGCGAGGAGGGCGTGTGCATGCACGAGAGAAAGTTAGTGGTATCTACAAAGGTTAGAGGATTGTGTGGTTGTAGGAGACTAACAAAGATCATAATTTGATATGAAAGTGGATTCATATATTTGAACAGGAGACCATAGTGTTTTAAACATATGCATGCATGAATATAGCGGTGATACGCGTGTTGTGGTTTTGCACATGTTATACCATAATGTGATAATGCATGGCGTTTTCAACTCACAGCTAAATGTCAAACAATCTAAACCATACTATACATCAAACAATCTCACATTTTATTTGAATTTGTGATAATGTGTGGTGTTTGCAGCTTACAACTAAATATCGAACAATCTAAACAATACTATATATCGAACATTCTCACATTTTATTTGAATTTGTGGTAATGTGTGGTGTTTGTAGCTTACAACTAAATATCGAACAATCTAAACAATACTATATATCGAACATTCTCACATTTTATTTGAATTTGTGGTAATGTGTGGTGTTTGCAACTCACATCTAAAAACTTGTAGGCGTAGGGGGTGGGGCACCATATATAATGTGATAAACACATTATACATATGAGACATGGTATAGTTTGTGAAGATCTAGCTAGAGCTTGAAATGTACTATGACTTGAAATCAACATAAAGTGGATTCAAAAAACCGAGTTCGAGTTCATATAGTACACATAGTTCATATGTAACTCGAGACTAATCATGTGGTGTGCTGTGAAGATAATATACAAACGATGGTTTAACTTGACAATAATGACGATTGTAGATCTTATTAAAACAGAGAAACAAATTCAAATGCTTTGACTTCACAACAATCATTATTGTAGATCTTATTCAAATAGAGAAACAAATTCAAATTTAGTTCATATTGAAGCGGTAGTATATACATTTGGAATGCACTAAAACATTCATTTGAGTACTAGGTTGCATGCATTATACACATAGCAAAATATTTTAATTGAACATAACATGAATTCAAAGTTCTGAATGACATTTGTAGTGCGAATTAATTTGGTACAGTACACGTTAGGCTTGTACGGAAATTTCAACCCGCGCCTTGTTAGCTCGAAATATTTAAGATATATCTTTGTCTCGTTGTGCTCCGACAACTCCCTCCATCTAAACCCGCGCCTTGCTATTCCAAAATTACAATGCGCGTGAAAACTCCCACCTCCTGTGAAATACCGACATGTGAAATGCCCGTGATACCCCTAAACCGAAAGAACCGCCTCAAATCGGTGGGGGTACTTTCGTAACTTACCCCACATTTCGGACAAGCGCGTCCCTAATCCATGGCTCCCCACTCCCATCCCATTCGCCCACCCATTCGTACACCGAGGCCTGGAAAACCCGCGAAGCCCCACACCCTCCTCCGTCTGCCACCCAGCCGGAGCCTCTTCCCTGACGACGTCGTCCACAGCAACACCTCGACGTCCCTCATCCACCGTACCGAATGAGGATCCGTCGTCGATCTGGTCGTCCCGCCGGTTCAGCCACCCCGTCCTCCACCTCCAATGAGATGCCCCGATGTTCCCCTCGTCTTTTGCGCCACCTCCATTCCCACCACCGGAAGAGCATCATCATCACCGTTTCCTCGGATGAAGCTACGGCCTAATCGGGGCCACCAAGAGGTTGTACACTAATCGCCGCATTTTCTTCTTGATTCGATCTCACGGTGCTGTCGGCGCTCGGTCCCGAGCAGACACGGCGCGGCTCCATCCATGGCGGCGTCGCCGGCCACTTCCTCCACGACATCGCTCCCTCGGCGGTGACATCCACATCAGTAGGAGCTGCTGCTGCTTTAGCTCTCGCTCGCGCTACTGCTCTGCTCTTGCTCTCGGGCCCTGCATGGGCTGCTCTTGCTCTTTCTCTTGCTTGCGATGCTGCTCCGATTTAGCTACACTTCAGTCGACTGAATTGACTTTTGGGTCAGTCGATTTTCAGAGGGTGGGGGGGGGGGGGCTCGCCGGAGTTAAGGAAGAACCAGCCGTAGCGGGGAGGTGGGCTCGCCAGAGAGGTACCCCACTATCTATCTTAGGGTTCAGGGTGGGGCGGTGGTCACTGGTTGTGGTGGGGCGGTGGCGTGGGGATCGCCGGAGAAAAAGCTCGGCATGGGGGGGCCTACAGGGATGGCCGGGGTGGCGGTGGGGAGTGTTTTTGGGGCGGGCGGGGCGGCGCACCGCCGGCCACTGGCGGTGGGGGCGGCTGTTTGGCCGGTGGTGGCTGGCAGCTCAGGGGGCTGGAGGTTCAAGATGAACTGCAGGCCCTTGATTTCGTATCCAACGGCTGCAAAATCGACTGACTAGAGATGAAAAAGTCAGTCGACTGACGTGTAGCCTCACCTCTAGTGTGTTAAGTTTCGAGAGCAAAATTCAGTTTCGACAGCAAAATTCAGTTTCGACAGTTAAGTTCAGTTTCAACAGTTAAATTCAGTTTCGACAGTTAAGTTCGGAGATGAGCGGCTGATGTATACATCTAGCACTTTGTGGTTATGTATTTTACGTCATCTATTGGAGATGCTATTAGAATTCCACTCAGGTTAACGTTGTCTCTCTTGTCCTCCTTCAGGCTCGGCGTCGTACAACTCACCGGAGCTGCTCCAACGACGAAACCCTCCATCACAGCGGAGCAGTACCTCGGGCTCCATCTCCAGACGCTTAAGATCTTCTTCCCCTCCTCCGACAGCCAAGTCAGCCGGAGCATCCTCACCGGCCAATCCAGTCACGCTGAGATCGACATGGCTTCGCCAAAGAGGTTGTACACTTGTTGCATATCTTTTTTACTCTACATGTTATATATATTGTCCACTGAGCACACGGAGTAACGGGAAATACGATCATTTTATCCTACTATATGACAAGCAGTGTGGTACCAGGCAACTTAGCTATCCGTGATGGACTCTCTTGAACGCCATCATTATTTATCTCTGCGCGTTTGAGCTGTGCATTTGTCGATGGCCCTGGGAGTTGAGATAGTAGGGCAGTGGCCTGGGTCCAAAGTAATAGAAGTAGCACAAAAACATTTTTTAGTGTAGGCTTTCCTTGCTCAAGCCTGCCTACTAGAATCGCCAATGTTTGAAAGGAAAACTGAATGAAAAACATAGGAATTGGAAAGTTTCGTATGGTACTACTTTTCATGAATTTGGTGCAATGGAATGGAGCAAAGGAAAACTGTAGGATTTGTTCCTTTAGTGTCTCCTTGAAAGAAAAACCGTAGGAATTTTAATTTCCACTTGTCCTCCTTTTCAAATTCCTATTCATGAAGCACAAGACTAAGAGATAGTAGCATAATAGCATTATAACCGTACATTTTCTTGTGGTTTGGCTTAATCTCACCATGCTTCTTTGCATCGTGTGATCTTCCAATTATTGTCAACCAAACACCCAGATTGGCAGAAATCCTGTGTTTTTAAATTCTCTATTTTGCACACGCATTCCAATCCTATTCCTGTCTATTTCCTATCCCTGCAATGTTAGAATCCTCAAATTCAAACAAGCCCTTACACAATTACTTCTATTACAGATATGTGTCAAAGAAAACCTTGTGTGGTTTGTCCTGCTCCTGCAGTGCTATGTTCCACCCCAGCTCAACTGCTCCAACGATGGAAGGGTTCACCACAAGAGGGATCCGCTCTCCAGACTGTCTTTTGCCGCCTCAGATCTTCTTCCCCGTCGCCGGCAGCCATGACAATTGCATTACCATCATCAACTGAGCAGATGACCTTGAGGACTACACGGGTCCGCAAGAGAGGTCGCACTCTTCCGTATCTGCTTACGTTATGCATCGCTTAATATGATGACATGCTACTTTGTCATCGTGTTCACCTATTAGACTCCGAGTCAAGTCCAAACTTATGCTGAAACTTGAGTTTTTAAATGGTTGTGGGGTACATATTGGGGCAGCAATTAGTACTATCCGGTTAATCTTGGGTGTCTACTATGAGTTTCATGTTGGGTGCAAACAAACATTAAAGGAGCCATTATCTGTATTTTTAAACTAAAGCTATTATCTGCCTGCTATCATTGGTTTTGGGTCTATCCACAGTTTGCTACCATCACTCTGGATTTGTGCATGCACTCCTTACGTAATCTCACTATGTTTTATTCTTATGCATGTCAGTTATTGTACATAATGGAACTGAACATGTAGAACAAAAGAGACGAGCCTTGCGTGGCAATAAAATTTCATGCAGACGTCGCTCCATGGTGGGCGCAAAGGCAACCCCCCCCCACCCATTTCGGATCGTAATCAAGAGGAAGATAATTGTTCTGAGGGGGATTCAGAAGCAGAAGACCACTCCTATTTACCCCATGAGGTCTTCGCTCTAACTTGGCATGCTGATGTTGGTTATTTCATGCATATGGTGCCTTGCATTGCTTACTTTATAAATCAAATATGTCAACTGCTTAGTTTAGACATGCTTTTTGTGAATGCCATCTATTTAGTTTATTCATCGTTCATGTGAATTATGCAATGCCATCTTGTTTAGCCAAGCATCATATATGTGAATTTTGCAATGCCATCCTGCTTAGCCAGTCATCTTATATGTGAATTATATCAGGCCATCCATTTTTTGGTTACGTATTACATTTGTCAACAATGTTAGTACATTCAACTACTCTTCATGTGCATCAGCCATTTGACACGGTGATGGAAAATTCTGGAGTGAAAACAAGGTCTTCAGAGCAGACTATGCTATCTGACGAAGCGCATATCTCGCTGGTTATGGATAGCTCCTTAGAGGGGGATTCAGAGACAGATGACCAGTCCTATTCCCCCCCAAGGTGTATGCTCTAATTAACTTGGCAGGGTTATGTTGCTCATATCGTGCGTATGGTGTCTTGCATTGCGATGCCATTTGATTAGTTTAGACATGCTTTGTGTGAATGCCACCCTATCCTGTCTGTTTAGACAGTTAATTAGAGCATAGTCTGCTCTGAAGACCTTGTTACTAAACTAATCAAATGGCATCGCAATGTTTACTCCCTTATCCCTTAGATACTGCCATCCTGTTTAGACAGTTAATTACCATATATGCATCAATTGTTACTCCCTTAGATACTGCCATCACCCTATCCTGTCTGTACATTCAATTACTTTTCTTGTTTATCAACCATTTGAATTGGAGAGGGTGATGGCAGTATCTAAGGGAGTAACAAAACGGTCTTCAGAAAAGATAGTGCTACCAGTTGATGCATATAGAACCACGGTTGTACTTGCCCAAGAACCAGCCCCACCACACATAAACCAGACTCTCGCAGATTGTACCCCTACCCAGTTGGACAGAGAACCAGCTACACCCCTTCTAACGCCAACCCCAGCAGATAGTAACCCAGTTCCAGTTGGCACAGCACCGTCTCCATCATAGAGCACCCAAACACGAGAAGTTAGTAAGGGAATTGCAGTGCCCAAAGCACGAGGACCACCACTCCGAATCCCAACTCAACGCTTAAAGGAGAAGAAGAATTGTTCTCAGGTCAGGTTATGTAGCTATGGTTCATACTCCTTTGCTCTTGCATCACTGTATTTACTCAGACCAACTCTTTTCAAATTTGAAGGATGGAATTGGAACTCCAATGGCGCAACAAGTATGTTTTAAACTTGTTTCTTTAACTGGTTTGCTGTTGTAACTTGCTCTATATTGATTTCAGTTTCAATTGAATAAAGAGTTATGTTCTGATGTCATGCACATTACAAGTGTCTCTATAGTTTCCCACACTTATATTCTATCTATTCTGCTTTGTCTTGAACAAATATTATTTGAACTGTGTCTCTATCTTGATTTGGCAACAAAAACTAGAATGATATAGACCATAAAGTGACCATGGTACATAGATATATGTTTGTTTCATGTTGTTATCCTGTGCACTTTACTACTGAACTGATTTACCAAAATGAGTTTCATATACAACATGGTAAACCTGTGATGTGTCTGCTTGTTTCTCTTTTAGAATGCGGACAAAATATTGGAGAACAATACCCCGTTATGCAATGGTGAAGGAAGTAATGCAAATAAGGTTCAAGATAGTGAGACATCCCTGTTGGTCTCCAAGAAAGCTGATAAAAACTACCTTGATGACAGTGAGAGAACCCAGAAGTCATGTCTTGATGTAGTGTTCGAGTTACTGGCCACTACTGCTGGCACAAGCTCTTCGAACTTGCTTCCTGAATTAGTTCGTCTTCTTGAGTCTCAGCTTCAAGTTGAAAGACTTCGATCAGATGTGTTGCGACAGGAAGCTGAAGGACTGAGGAAGTCCCTGCAGAATTCAGATGCGTACTTTCTGGTGCAACAACAAGCGCTGGAGGATTTAAGTGCCAAACAAGAGAAAGTTAATAAGCTTGCTAAGCATCTTGCCAGCATTATGGGTACCCAGGATATTGTTTCTTGAGATCTTCTGAAGTGGTTTTAGTTCTGGACTTGTTTTGCTGCGGCGTTTATTTGCACTGGTCGCCAAATTTGACAACCAGTGTATATGATATGCTTCTTTGTTCCCTATATTTGCACTGGTGGCGAACTTTGATGCCCAGTGGATGTAATATGTGTAATTGTCATGATAGCCTAGCGTAAGTTGCTTGCTTATTTATTTCCTTGTTGTCTTGTTTATTTGTTTGCTTGTAGTCAGTGCTGTTCTTTTTCCGCGGTTTGCTAGTGGCTGCAATAACCTATTTTTTAAAACTAGGCCACAATAACCATGGGCTACATATTTACTGTAGTGACACCGGGCCTTCTACGGGCCGTAGAAACAATGGGCCTTCTACGAGCCGTATCATCAATGGGCCTTCTACGGGCCGTATCATCAATGGGCCTTATACGGGCCGTATGATTGATTGCCCAAACATGGGCCAATAACATATCGCTTTATGGCCGTAAACAGTCTAGAGTTGGAATCATACGTTCATGGGCCGACCATAATGGGCCGTCGTTAATCGGCTATATTTGATGACGCTATGAAAACGTCCCAACGTATTAACGGGCGACGAACGGGCCGACTGTAAGCACGGGCTGAATTTGGCCCACAAGCGGAAAATGACAGTAACGGGCCATAAGTAACCGAATGCTGGAAATGAGCCCAAAAATAAATGGGCCTTGAGAAGGCTGAAAGATAACATGGGCTAGAAACGGCCCAACAGAATAATGGACCGTTAATGGGTCTAAAGTGATACACTGTTCATTATGGGCCAGTTTTACCACGGGTCGTTAATGGGTCGAGGGTTACTAAGGGCCTCATATGGGCCAAAAGACGTCATGGGCCATACATGGGCGGAAGTTAAAACGGGCTGGAATTATATTGGACGACCCATTATGGTCGGCCCATAAACGGGCCCTGGGTTAGCGGGCTGTAAATGGGCTATATGCAAACAGGCCATTAACAGGCTTGCCGTCGGCCGGCCCGCCACCTTTTGACCAAGTCAAACGGGCCGGCCTGTTCACAGGAATGGGCCTCTATTGGGTCATGCCACGTGTCGACGTATCATAGGCGCTTTGGTTCCAATGAGTGGATGACATCTGTCCCAACGGTGAGCCGACACGTGTTTCCTCCAGCCAATGATGATTTTACACGTGGAAAACCCCCATTGGTCGGGGCTGTTAACGGGTTATCGGATCCAAAACCGGACCCGATAGCTTAACGGCGTTCTGTTACGGTGGATGCCACGTGTCGGTCACCCTTGACGAAAGCTCTTCTGTGACACGCGATTTATCGTCATGGAAGTGGACACTTCCGTGATGATAATTTTGGTAATGTCATGGAACACTTCTACGACAGCACAAGTATGACTATCTTGATTCTGTCATAAATTTGTCATGGATGTACACACATGACAAAAAACGTGACCTACTATGACAAAAAATGGAAGTGTATTTTTTTGTAGTGATAGTAAACAACAACAAGATGTAATCAACACTACTAGTCACCCACAAGTACCAATCTATAGTTCCGGTAACAAGATTGAACATAAGAGATGAACTAGGGTTTGAGAGGAGATGGTGATGTTGAAGATGTTGATGGAGATTACCCTCCCCAAGATGGGAGAGTTGTTGGTGATGATGATGACGATGACTCCCCCCTTCGGGAGGGAAGTTCCCCTGGCAGAATCGCTCTGCCGGAGGGCAAAAGTGCTCCTCCCCAAGTTCCGCCTCGAGGCGGCGGCGCTTCGTCCCGAAAGTCCTCTCCTTATTTTTTCTAGGTCAAAATCACTTATATACCAAAAGATGGGCACTGGAGGTGGGCTGAGGAGGGCACAACCCACCAGGGCCTGCCCAGGTGGGTTGTGCCCACCTGGTGGGCCCCCTCTGGTAGTTATTTGCTCCAATAATTCTCATATATTCCATAAATAATGCTCGTTAAGTTTCAGCTCATTTGGAGTTGTGCAGAATAGGTAGCCTGACGTAGCTTTTTCAGGTCTAGATTTCCAGCTGCCGGAATTCTCCCTCTTGGTGTATACCTTGCATATTATGAGAGAAAAGGCATTAGAATTACTCCAAAAAGCTTAATTATGGATAAAAACATCATAAATAACAGTAAGAAAACATGATGCAAAATGGACGTATGAACTCCCCCAAGCTTAGACCTCGCTTGTCCTCAAGCGAAAACCGAAATCAAAAAACATGTCCACATGCTTTGAGAGAGAGGTGTCGATAAAAACTAAATACAGACATAGAAGCATCATATTGATTATTATAACATCAACAAAATTAAACACAGGACTTTTATCATTGAACTTTTATCATATACTTCTCATGAATAAGTATTAGTTCATCACACAATCAAATTATAAAGCAAAAAATCTATTGGAAACCAACAAACTATGTTCTCAGTCAACTTTGCAACTACATCATCTTTTAAGGAAGAGTCACGTGTCGGAGCCTTTAGGCAAGTCCACATACTCAACCATCATATAGTCTTCTATGATTGCTAACACTCACCGCGTACCCATGAGAAAAACATTTCAACTGGAGACATAGAAAGATAGGGGCTTATGGTTTCGCCTCCCAACATACTCACCTCAAGGGTGATCTCAACAATAGTAACTCATGCCACCCATATTCAACTGGAGATATGTGCCTAGATCTCTCCTCACCATATGATTCTTGCCAAAGGAGAAAAATAAAAGGAATAGAGATAAAAACTTTGACTCTTGCATAAAAGTAAGTACATAAAAGTAAAAGATAGGCCCTTTGCAGAGGGAAGCAGAGGTTGTCATGCACTTATTTGTTTGTATGCTCAATCCCTTACTGCGAAAGAACGTCATGTTACATTGCCCCTTGTGATAGCGACCTTTATTATGCAGTCTCTCGCTTTTATTCTTCACCATCACAAGTTCGTGCAATGCTTAATTTTTTCTTACACTAAATGATCTCACACTTTTAGAAGCAATTTTTATTGCCTTTTTGCACCGATGACAACTTACTTGAGGGATCTTGATCAATCCCTAGGTAGGTATGGTGGACACTTGAACATAAGATTTGGGTTTAAGGGTTTTTGGATGCACAGGTAGTATCTCTACTTAGTGCGGAATTTTTGGCTAGCAAAGATAGGGGGCAAGCACCACATGTTAAAGGATCTATGACAATATAACTTCTATGTGAATATGAACAAACATAAATCATTAAGTTGTCTTCCTTGTCCAACATCAATAATTTTGGCATATAATATTTTGATGAGGGCTCACAATCACAAAAGATTTCTAGGATAGTATATTTATATGTGAATCTTCTCTTCCCTTATTAATTCTTTCATGAGTTGCATCATTGACTAATGCTATGTTTGTCAATCTCTAATAAAATTTTCTACTTATACTTTTCCTTATGTGGTTCCATCACCTACCATAGGATTAGTATATAATTTTATTGATTTATTTCCTTTCTCTCTTTCCTTTCTTATTTATTTTCTTTATTTGCAACATGAGATTAAAGAAAGCAAAAACTCAAATTAAACTTATATTATATAACTTGCACACAATTACAAAGATATATCACTAAGCACTCTCAAAGAAGAAAGGATTGAACAAAACTTTTATTCATCTAAAGCAAAAGGATCGAACTAAAATAAGTAAAATCAAAAAGATAGTGGGATGATACGATACCAGGGCACCTCCCCCAAGCTTGGCGGAAGCCAAGGGGAGTGCCCATACCCGATACTTAGTTCTCCTTGGTGAAGAAGGTGATGTTGGTGAAGAAGAAGAGATCTTATCCTTGGATCTCCAAGCAGTGGTGGTGGTGAAAAGGTGGAGGGTTTGCCCTTTGCTTCCTCCAATTTCTGACGGAGAATAAAATTATCTATCCTAACTCGTCATTATCTATCTCAAGTTTTATTATCTTCTTGCATAATGCCCCCATGCTCTCGTTTTTGAACCGGGGAGGAACCGATTCATCTTCATCTTCTTCGGAGGTCTAGCTATAGTGCCCCTTGGAGTCTTGGGAAGACATATTTTCAGGTCTACACAGAAAATAGCAAGAAAAGAGAATAGAGGATTTCTCCGCGATACAGTGACCAACCGTTTCGGGAAGTATATATACAATTTTTATCTTGGAGGACAAGCATATGGTAGAAAAACGGAGTACAGATGGTGTCCCAGGTGGGCACAACCCACCTTGGCGCGCTAGGCAAACCTGGCGCGCCCTGGTGTCTTGTGCCCACTAGGGGAGGCTTCCTGGAAGTTTCTTTATTCCCAAAATTCAAAAATATTCCAACACTGATAAAAAAATATTTTTGCGGATTTTTCGGAGTCCGTTTACTTACGGTATCACGTACCTCCTTATTTTCACGATTTTGGAGTGTTCCGAAAGGACTCTTTTATGTGTTCTTCCGGTGTCAAAGTTTGGATAATATTACTTTCAACATTAATAGGCGTACCTGAGACATAACGCTTTATTCAGTGTCGGCTCGAGACCGGTAAACCTCCTCGATGACGTATGGACCTTCCCATTTTGAGAGGAGTTTTCCTGCAATGAATTTGAAACGAGTTGTACAAAAGAACATATTCTCAGACCTTAAACTCATGCTTTTGAATTCTTTTTTCATGCCATATTTTAACTTATTTTTTAAATAATTTTGCATTTTCATAAGCTTGGGTTCTCCATTCATCTAGAGAGGTAATATCAAATAACCTCTTTTCACCAGCAAGTTTGAAATCCTAATTGACTTCTTTGATTTCCCAATATGCTTTATGTTCTAAATCAAGAGGCAAATGATAAGCTTTTCCATAAACCATTTTATAAGGAGACATACCCATAGGATTTTTATATGCTGTTCTATAAGCCCAAAGTGCATCGTCTAATTTCTTAGACCAATTCTTCCTGGACCTATTAATAGTCTTTTGCAAAATTAATTTTATTTCTCTATTGCTAAGTTCTACTTGACCACTAGACTGAGGATGATAAGGTGATGCAATTCTATGGTTAACATCATACTTGGCAAGCATTTTATGGAAAGCACCATGAATAAAGTGTGAACCACCATCAGTCATTAAATATCTAGGGACTCCAAACCTTGGGAAAATAACTTCCTTAAGCATTTTAATAGAGGTGTTGTGATCATCACTACGGTTTGGAATAGCTTCTACCCATTTAGTAACATAATCAACAACAACCAAAATATGTGTATACCCATTAGAAGAAGGAAAAGGTCCTATGTAATAAAATCCCCAAACATCACATGGTTCAACAGCAAGTGAATAATTCATAGGAATTTCTTGACGCTTACCGATATTACCTATCCTTTGACATTCATCACAAGATAAGACGAACTTACGGGCATCCTTGAAGAGAGTAGGCCAATAAAATCCAGATTACAATACCTTGTGAGCAGTCCTATCTCCAGCATGATGCCCTTCATAAGCCTCGGAGTGACATTTCCATAGGATTTGTCCCTGTTCATGCTCAGGTACACAACGTCTAATAATACCATGTACTCCTTCTTTGTAAAGGTGTGGGTAATCCCAAAAGTAATGTCTTAAATCATATAACTCTTTTTTTTTGTTGGTATGTAAAGCTAGGCGGTAGATATTTAGCAACAATGTAATTAGCATAATCAGCATACCAAGGAGTACCATGAGAAACATTTATTGCAGCTAACTGCTCATCAGGAATACTATCATTAGTAGGTAGTGGGTCATCAAGAACATTTTCAAGCCTAGATAAATTATCAACTACTGGGTTCTCAGCTCATTTTCTATCAATGATATGTAAATAAAATTCTTGTAACAAGAGAACCCATCGAATAAGTCTAGGTTTAGCATCTTTCTTTTCCATAAGATATTTAATAGCAGCATGGTCTGTGTGAACAGTTACTTTGGAATCAACAATATAAGGTCTAAATTTATCACAAGCAAAACACAACTGCTAAGAATTCTTTTTCAGTAGTAGCATAATTTCTTTGAGCACTGTCTAGAGTTTTACTAGCATAATGAATAACATTAAGTTTCTTATCAACTCTTTGTCCTAGAACAACACCAACGGCATAATCACTAGCACCACACATAATTTAAAAAGTCAAGTTCCAATCAGGTGGTTGAACAATAGGTGCAGAAATTAAGGCTTTCTTAAGTGTATCAAAGGCTTCTAAACAATCATCATAAAAAACAAAAGGAATATCCTTCTGCAAGAGACTAGTAAGAGGCCTGGAAATTTTTGAAAAGTCTTTGATAAATCTCCTATAGAAACCAGCATGACCTAAGAAACTACGAATACCTTTTATATCTTTAGGACGTGGCATTTTCTAAATTGCATCAACCTTAGCTTTGTCCACTTCAATACGTTTTTCAGAAATTTTATGACCCAAGACAATGCCTTCATTAACCATAAAGTGGCACTTCTCCCAATTCAAGACAAGATTTGTTTGTTCACATCTTTGCAAAACTCGATCAAGATTTCTTAAACAATCATCAAAAGACTTCCCATAAACAAAGAAATCATCCATGAAAACCTCAACAATCTTTTCACAAAAGTCAAAGAATATAGCAGTCATACATCTTTGAAAGGTAGAAGGTGCATTACATAAACCAAAAGGCACACATCTATAAGAATAGGTTCCAAAGGGACAAGTAAAATTGGTCTTTTCTTGATCAGGTTGAGAAACAGGTATTTGTGAAAAGCCAGAATATCCATCAAGGAAGAAAAAGTGTGTGTGCTTACATAATGTTTCAAGCATTTGATCAATAAAAGGCAAAGGGTAATGATCTTTTCTAGTAGCTTTGTTTAATTTTCTAAAATCAATTACCATTCTATAGCCTCTAACAATTCTTTGTGGAATAAGTTCATTCTTATCATTAGGAACAACAGTCATACCTCCTTTCTTAGGAACACAATGAACAAGACTTACCCTTCTACTATCGGCTATGGGATAGATTATACCTGCTTCCAAAAGTTTTAATATTTCCGTTCTTACCACTTCTTTCATCTTCGGATTTAACCGACGTTGGTGATCAACAATGGATTTAGCATCATGTTCCATATTAATTTTGTGCTGACATAGGGTGGGACTAATGCCCTTTAAATCATCAAGAGTATATCCAATAGCAGCTCGGTGCTTCCTCAGAACTTTCAATAATCTTTCTTCTTCATGTTCTGAAAGGTTAGCACTAATAATAACAGGATATATCTTCTTTCAAGATAAGCATATTTCAAAGTGTCTTGCAATTTTTTTAATTCAAACACAGGATCACATTTAGGTGGAGGAGGACCTCCTAGAGTTTCAATAGGCAAATTGTGTTTAAGCATAGGACCGTGTTCAAAGAAATTTTTTATCTATTTCATTTCTTTTATGCATATGAAACTCATTCTCATGGTCGAGCAAATATTGTTCTAAGGGATTAGTAGGTGGTACAGCAATAGAAGCAAGACCAATTAATTCATCCTTACTAGGAAATTCTTTTTCATGAAGATTTCTACTAAACATGGAAAAATTAAACTCATGAGACTCATTACCAAAACTAACACCGACAGTTTGTTTGTCACAATCTATCTTAGCATTAACAGTGTTCAAGAAAGGTCTACCAAATATAATGGGACAAAAGTCATCTTGTGGGGAACCAAGAACAAGAAAATCAGTAGGGTATTTTGTTTTTCCACACAAGACTTCAACATCTCTAACAATCCCAATTGGTGATATAGTGTCTCTATTAGCAAGTTTAATAGTAACATCTATTTCTTCTATCTATGTGGGTGCTATGTCATTCATAATTTCTTGGTATAAGGAATAGCACTCACACTAGCACCTATGCCACATAAGCCATGATAAAAGTCATCTCCTATTTTAACTGAGATGACAGGCATGCCAACAATAGGCCTATGTTTATCTTTCTTACCAGGTTTGGCAATTCTAGGAGCTTCTTCACAGAAATAAACAACATGCCCATCCATATCTTCTTCCAAGAGATCTTTAACCATAGCAATAGTATGTTCAACTTTAATTTGTTCATTAGGTTTAGGTGTTCTAATATAGCTTTTCTTAACCACAGTTGAAACTTTAGCATGTTCCTTTATCCTAACAGGGAAAGGTGGTTTCTCAATATAAGCAGAAGGGACAACTGGATCCACATTATAAAGTATAGTTTCTTCTTTAACTAGTACCGGTTATTTAATTTCTTCTTTAATAGGTGGGTGATATTTAAACCACTTCTCTTTAGGGAGTTCAACATGAGTAGCAAATGATTCACAAAAGGCGGCTACTATCTCAGAGTCAAGTCCAGATTCAGTGCTAAACTTTTGAAAAGCATCGGTATCCATAAAAGATTTAACACTATCATACTTAGGTTTAATACCTGACTCTTTACCTTTGTCGAGTTCCCAATCTTCAGAGTTGCGTTCAATTCTTTCCAAAAGATCCCACCGGATTCAATAGTCTTCTTCATAAAGGAACCAGCACAAGAAGTATCAAGCATGGTTTGATCATTACGAGAAAGCCGAGCATAAAAGTTCTGGATAATAATTTCTCCTGAGAGCTCATGATTGGGACATGAATATTACATTGAATTAAGCCTCCCCCAAGATAGAGCGATACTTTCTCCTTCACGAGGCCAAAAATTATATATATAATTCCGATCACGATGAACTAGATGCATAGGATAATTTTTTTGGTGGAACTCCGATTTCAAACGATTCCAATTCCATGATCCAATATCATCGCATAGCCTATACCATGCCAATGATTTTCCCTTAAAAGATAAAGGGAAAACATTATTCATAACTTTATCTCTGGGTAAACCTGCAAGCTTAAACAATCCACAAATTTGTTCTACATATTTCAAGTGCATATCAGGATGTTCGGTTCCATCTCCTACATAAGGATTAGCTAGCAGTTGTTCTATCATACCCAAAGGAATTTCATATTCAATATCTTCAGTAGGTTGAGTAGGTTGAGGGGTAGCTAATTGTGGTTCCAGACGAGGTGAAGATACCCCGAAAAAACCCCTCAAAGGATTGTTTTACATAGTAACAAGTGACAATAAATTTCAGCACACTATATAAATGTTTCCTTACCAATTCCACATACCAAAGGCGCTTCACTACCCGACAACGGCGCCATAAAATAGCCTTGATGACCCACAAGTATAGGGGATCAATTGTAGCTCTTTTCGATAAGTAAGAGTGTCGAACCCAATGAGGAGCAGAAGGAAATGACAAGTAGTTATCAATAAGGTAATGTCTGCAAGTGCTGAAATTGTAAGTAGCAGAGTAGTTTGATAGCAAGATAATTTGTAACGAGCAAGTAACGATAGTAGTAACAAAGGTGCAACAAGGTAGCCCAATCCTTTTGAGGCAAAAGACATGCCAAAACGGTCTCTTGTGATAAGCAAAGCGTTCTTGAGGGTACACGGGAATTTCATCTAGTCACTTTCATCATGTTGGTTTAATTCGTGTTCGCTACTTTCATAATTTGATATGTGGGTGGACCGGTGCTTAGGTGTTGTTCTTACTTGAACAAACCTCCTACTTATGATTAACCCTACGGCTATCATCCGCAACTACCAGAAAAGTATTAAGAATAAATTTTAACCATATCATTAAACTTTTGGATCCAATCGGTCCCTTACGGAATAGCGCATAAACTGGGGTTTAAGTTTCTGTCACTCTCGCAACCCATCATCTAATTGCTACTCCACAATCCATTCCCGTAGGCCCAAATATGGTGAAGTGTCATGTTGTCGACATTCACATGACACCACTAAGGGAATCACAACATACATACTATCAAAATATTGAACACATATCAAATTCACATGATTTGCAACATGATTTCTCCCGTGACCTCAAGAACAAAGGTAACTACTCACAAATGATAAACATTCTCATGATCAGAGGGGTATTAAATAGCATATTGGATCTGAACATATAGTCTTCCACCAAATAAACCATATAGTAATCAACTACAAGATGTAATCAACACTACTAGTCACCCACAAGTACCAATCTATAGTTCCGGTAACAAGATTGAACACAACAGATGAACTAGGGTTTGGGAGGAGATGGTATTGTTGAAGATGTTGATGGAGATTGCCCTCCCCAAGATGGGAGAGTTGTTGGTGATGATGATGACGATGATTTCCCCCTCCGGGAGGGAAGTTCCCCCGGCGGAATCGCTCCGCCGGAGGGCAAAAGTGCTCCTGCCCAAGTTCCGCCTCGAGGCGGCGGCGCTTCATCCCGAAAGTCATTTCATTATTTTTTCTAGGTCAAAATGACTTATATACCAAAAGATGGGCACCGGAGGTGGGCCAAGTAGGGCACAACCCACCAGGGAGCGCCTAGGCTCCCTGGCGTGCCCAGGTGGGTTGTGCCCACCTGGTGGGCCCCCTTTGGTAGTTATTTTCTCCAATAATTCTTAAATAGTCCATAAAAAATCTCTATGAAGTTTCAGCTTGTTTGGATTTGTGTAGAGTAGGTGGTCTGATGTAGCTTTTCCATGTCCAGATTTCCAGCTGCCAGAATTCTCCCTCTTGGTGCATAACTTGCAAATTATGAGAGAAAAGGCATTAGAATTACTCCAAAAAGCATTATTATGGATAAAAACATTGTAAATAATAGTAAGAAAACATGATGCAAAATGGACGTATCAAGTGGCATCTTGTATATTTCGTCCAAGGCTTCATGCACTCATTATGGTGGCTTCAAAGTCCTGAAATCATCACTTATAACTCCGTTCTTGTTCCCCTTGTGATAGAGGCAAAGGTGTCCCGATGTTTTGATGAGATGGTGGCTATCGTTTTCTGTGGGAGTCGACCTTGACGATCCGACTACGAACGTGCGAGACGTCGCGCCTTAGCAATTGCTAAACCAACTTCCGAGGGGTTATTGACCACGCCGGAGCACGATCAACCTGACCACGAGGGCCTGTTTCCTGCGAGCAAACGAAGAACAAGCAAGAATCTGAGATTGCAATCTGGATATTGCGAATATAAGATGAAAGCTTTATTGATCAAGGTGGGGTTCTGTGACGTCTTGGTCTGGTCGTTGGACACAAACGAAGTACGCGAAGTTGCAGCTATGGCGAACTTTTAATCTAAACAAAACCCAAAGTCTAAACGACGCCCTAAGGGCTGTATATATGGAGGAAGAGAGGGGAATTTCGTGGCCCTTGAGGGTGGGGTCCGAAACCAACCCTAACTCTTGTTTCCCCACACATACGGACTCTAAAAATAGCCTATACTTAAGTATTTCGAAATTACATGGGCCTGGCCCATTAATAAGGTGACGCAGCACCTAGAATAGCCTATGGACGAATATTATGAAGTGGCATCTTGTATATTTCGTCCATGGCTTCATGCACTCCTTATGGCGGCTTCAAAGTCCTGAAATCATCACTTGTAACTCCGTTCTTGATCCCCTTGCGCATGCCATCAACTCCATGCGTGTTCTTGCTCCAATGTTCATCCTTCTCCAAGCTAGCCCTTCATTTGAAAGCAAAACAAATGTATCCAATTTAGGCAGCATCATAATCTCATGAACATTAGAATCATGACCAAGAAACGAAAGTACCTGGTAATTTAATTGGCGTGCGCGAGCTCTAGTAATTGGTCCAGTATATGTAACAGCAGGGGCTGTGGGTGTAACAATGGTATTGATGTCCTCATCATCCTCCCCTTCTTGAAATGAAGTCGTCCTCGACGGAAGCTCATCTTCCTCACCCAAATAAGGCTTCAAATCTGCAATATTAAAAGTGGGACTAACCCCAAAATCTGCAGGTAGCTCAAGTTTAAAGCATTATCATTTATTTTCTCTAAAACCTTAAAAGGACCATCAGCACGTGGCATTAGCTTTGATTTGCGCAGATTAGGAAATCTATCTTTACGCAAATGTAACCAAACAAGATCTCCAGGTGCAAACACAACATGTTTTCTACCCTTATCTCCAGCAAGTTTATATTTAGCATTCATACGCTCAATGTTTTCCTTAGTTAACTCATGCATTTTTAAAATCAATTCAGAACGTTCTTTAGCATCAAAATTAACCTTCTCTGAAGATGGAAGAGGCAACAAATCAATAGGTGCACGAGGTAGGAAACCATACACAATTTCAAAAGGGCACATCTTAGTAGTAGAATGCAATGAACGATTATAAGCAAATTCAATATGAGGCAAGCATTCTTCCCACATTTTCTTGTTATTCTTCAAAACAGCCCTAAGCATAGTAGACAATGTTCTATTGACTACTTCAGTTTGTCCATCAGTTTGGGGGTGACAAGTAGTACTAAAAAGCAGCTTAGTCCCCAACTTAGCCCATAAACATCTCCAAAAGTGGCTAAGAAATTTAGTATCACGATCTGAAACAATAGTATTTGGCACACCATGTAAGCGAATAATTTCACGAAAGAACAAATCAGCAACATTAACAGCATCATCGCTTTTATGACATGGTATAAAGTGTGCCATTTTCGAGAACCTATCCACGACAACAAATATGCTATCCCTCCCCTTCTTTGTTCTAGGTAAACCTAAAACAAAGTCCATAGATATATCCTCCCAAGGAACACTAGGTACAGGCAAAGGCATATATAAACCATGAGGATTGAGTCGTGACTTAGCTCTTTGACATGTAGTGCAGCGAGCAACAAAACGCTCAACATCCCGTCTCATCTTTGGCCAAAAGAAATGTGTAGCAAGTATATCCTCCGTCTTCTTGACGCCAAAGTGTCCCATTAATCCTCCTCCATGCGCCTCCTGCAACAACAAAAGACGAACGGAGCTAGCTGGAATGCATAGCTTGTTAGCACGAAACACAAATCCATCGTTAAGAACGAACTTGTTCCAAGTTCTCCCTTCCTTACAATTCTGCAATACATCTTTAAATTCAGCATCATTAACATATTGATCCTTGATGGTCTCCAAACCAAATATTTTAAAGTCAAGTTGTGAAAGCATAGTATAACGACGAGACAAGGCATCAGCAATAACATTTTCTTTACCCTTCTTGTGTTTAATGACATAAGGGAAAGTCTCAATGAATTCAACCCATTTAGCATGTCGACGGTTCAGTTTTGCTTGACTTTTAATGTGTTTCAAAGATTCATGATCAGAATGTATAACAAATTCCTTGGGCCATAAATAATGTTGCCATGTTTCTAAGGTCCGAACAAGAGCATATAATTCTTTATCATAAGTAGAATAGTTCAGACTAGGCCCACTCAATTTTTCAGAAAAGTATGCAACAGGTTTTCCATCTTGTAATAACACACCTCCTAATCCAATTCCACTAGCATCACATTCAAGCTCAAAAGTCTTATTGAAATTAGGAAGTTGGAGTAAAGGAGCATGTGTCAACTTATCTTTCAATACCGTGAAGGCTTCTTCCTGTGCGGTACCCCAAACAAAAGGTACATCCTTCTTTGTAAGCTCGTTGAGAGGTGCAGCAATGGTGCTGAAATCTCTCACAAAACGCCTATAGAAACCAGCGAGGCCAAGGAAACTCCTCACTTGTGTGACCGTTTTGGGCTGCGGCCAACTCTCAATAGCCTCAATCTTGGCTTTATCAACTTCAATTCCCTGTGGAGTAACAACATAGCCAAGAAAAGATACTCGGTCGGTGCAAAAGGTGCACTTTCCAAGGTTACCAAACAAACGTGCATCACGTAGAGCAATAAAAACAGCACGTAAATGTTCCAAATGTTCCTCCAAAGATTTGCTATAAATCAATATGTCATCAAAGTAAACTACCACAAATCGTCCAATGAAAGCACGTAAAACTTCGTTCATTAACCTCATGAAAGTACTAGGTGCATTAGTTAACCCAAAAGGCATGACTAACCACTCATATAATCCAAACTTAGTTTTAAATGCTGTTTTCCATTCATCTCCCAATTTCATACGAATTTGATGGTAACCACTATGCAAATCAACTTTGGAGAATATTGTAGAGCCACTCAATTCATCAAGCATATCATCTAGCCTAGGAATAGGATGACGATAACGAATAGTAATATTATTAATGCCTCTACAATCAACGCACATACGCGACGTACCATCCTTTTTCGGCACTAAAATGATAGGAACAGCACAAGGACTAAGGGATTCGCGTATATAACCTTTGTCGAGCAGTTCTTGTACTTGACACATAATCTCCTTCGTCTCCTCTGGATTGGTACGGCATGGTGCCCGGTTGGGTAATGATGCACCGGGAATTAAGTCAATTTGATGCTCAATCCCGCGAATAGGTGGTAATCCCGGTGGCACGTCTTGTGGAAAGACGTCGGCGAACTCCTGCAAAATGTTAGTGACAGCAGGAGGCAAAGAGGAAGGCACGTCCTCGAATGAAAATAATGCGTCTCTGCACACAAAAGCATAGCAAACAGATTTGCTAAAATCTAGATCATCAATATCAGATTTGGTGGCAAGTAAACATGCACTTTTCAATTTAATTTCAGAAACAACACTAGATTGTTTATTATTATTAGGCTGCATTTGTTGCTCAAATTCTTTTGCCACAATCTGATTTTCACTCTTAGTTTTCTCCTGTTTTGCTTTATTAGCTCTATTAATATCATCTTTCAAAATGGAATCAGGAGTCATAGGAAGCAAAGTAATATTTTTATCCTTATGAACAAGAGTATATTGATTGTTTCTACCATGGTGAATAGAATTTTTATCAAATTGCCATGGTCTACCAAGTAATAAGGAACATGCTTGCATCGGTACCACATCACAATCAACATAATCAGCATATGTAGAGATACTAAAATGCACACGAACAGTACGTGTTACCTTAACCTTGCCGCTGTTGTTGAACCATTGGATGTAGTAAGGATGTGGATGTGGTCTGGTGGTGAGAGATAGCTTCTCCACCATCTCGATGCTAGCCAAGTTGTTGCAACTCCCTCCATCTATGATCACGCGAACAGAACGTTCCTTCACAACTCCCTTTGTATGGAACAAATTATGCCTCTGATTTTGCTCAGCTTGTGTAACCTGCACACTCAATACACGTTGAGCAACTAAACATTCATACCTGTCAGCATCTTCAGGAGCCATGTATTGCGTCTCATGATCAGAATCGTCTCCACCGTGTTCGTCACGTGTAATAAGAGCCAAAGTCTCCTCACCATAGTCACTAGCGGACTCATACCCACCATCCTCAGTAACAATCATCACACGCTTAGATGGGCATTCTCTCGCATAATGACCTCCACCCTTGCAACGTCGGCAAATAATATCATGTGTTTGCCCTGTTGATGCCATGGATGAAGAAGAGCTCTTTGCAGGCCCAGAAGGTGTGCTCTTGGCAGATAGTGGTGATTGTGCCTGTTTTATTGTATCACGGTTGGAGGTGGCAGCCGACGGAGGCGCCGGTGTAGCAGAACGTGTGGAAGTAGATGATGCACGTGGTGTCCATGAAGAAGGTCGACCTGCAGAAAAGTTAGTCCGCGCCAATGCCTGTCGATCCTGCACTTCACGTTCAGCTTTACAAGCAAGATGGAATAAACGAGTGATATTAGTATACTCCTTATACTCTAGAATCGTCTGAATCTCTCTATTTAAACCACCCATAAAACGTGCAAGCATAGCTTCATTCTCCTCAACAATACCACATCTAATCATGCCAGTTTGTAATTCCTGATAATATTCTTCTACAGAATTTTTTCCCTGTCTTAAGCGCTGCAATTTTTGAAGTAATTCACGTTGATAATATGGTGGAACCCAACGAGTACGCATAGCAGTTTTCAAAGCAGCCCAAGTAGCAGGAATGGGATATAATCTACAATGCTCAGACCACCAAACACATGCAAAACTAGTGAATGCACAAACAGCAGCAGGAACACGTCTCTCCTCGGGATATTGTAAACATGTAAAACGTTGTTCAGTTTCTAACTCCCAAGTAAGATATATATCAGGAACATATCTACCCTCAAATGGTGGAATATTCAATTTTAGTTTAGGGAGATGGTCATGATCTCGTACCTGAGGGTGAGCCCTACCATTGCCATTATTTGCATGTGGACGACCTGATGGTTGCGGTGCTGGTGGTGGCACGTAGTTCTGAGTTTGATCAACCTCATCCTCATAATCTCCCACATAATCATCCTCCTCCGCATCAGCAGCAGGAGCCACAGAAGTAGCAACAGCAGCACCAACAGTTTGGCCAGGTGCAAGAGGGAGACGGCTCGCTCGGCGGAGGGCTGTTTCACGATGTGGAGGTAGTCGTTGTTGTTGTTGTTGTAGAGGTGCGTTAGGTGCAGCCGGTGGTGGTGGTGGAAGACGCGCGAGCAATTCATTAAACCTGTTATCGAGCTTTGTTTCGAACGTCTTCTCCATGTCATCTATCTTCTCCATGGCCTCTTCAAATCTGTTTAGCACATCCTGCACCTGTCCATTCATCATTTGCTGAAATTTATCATGCAACTCCTGATTCGTCATGTTCTCCCAGTCAGTCTCGTCGGCTTGTGATCCTGCCATGGTTAGCAACAATAGAAAAACACACAAGAATATGATCCTACAGAATACTAACAAGAGGTGGTGGTGGCGGGTGTCACAAATCCGTCAAGCAAATCTCAAATTCTTACCAGTTCTTACCCAGCAGCAGGCGGTGATCGGCAACCGTTGTAGTCAAAAACTCTCAAAAGCTTGGATAGAGCGATTGCCAGGGAGAGTCAAACGCACGACGTAGATGTATGTGGAGCTAGGAAGGCTTATAGTATGGTAGCAAAAAGGGTCAGCAATAATCAATTCAGAGATGCAAAGTTGAATAAACGCTCAACGACGGTACTGTGCTGGTCCTAGGCTAGACCGTGCTAGAGACGCGAGCCTAGAACACTAACAAAATCACGGCGCTGCACGTAAATAAGGGAAAAGCACAATCTGGAACTTTTTTTTTTCGCTTTTTTTTTTGCGCTCCTCTTTTTTTTTTTGCGAAAAATTACTATAATGGCGAGTGTCTCAAAACTCTTCCCTCGTCAAACTGATAGGATGGGCACGAAATTTTATTATTTTTTTTTTTTTTGGAAATCAGGGCAGCGACGACGAAAAAGTGCGACAAAAAATCACTATGATGGCACGTGGCTCAAAAGACTTAGAAAAGCCTAAAAGTAGGATAGGGAAAAAATATTTTTGCCCGTGAAAATTTTGGCCTAAAAACTGCCCGGGGGTCTCCAGACTCTTTTTTTTTTTCCGAGACCTACGCAGGCAAGGAAACACGAATCGGAATTGAGATTGATCTCAAGAACAAACCTAATATGAGAAGAACTCGGATTGGTGGTGGATATATGGTGGTGGTATATGGCAGCGGTGGTGGTATATGGTAGCGGTGGTGGTATATGGATAGAGATTGATGGTGGTATATGGATACGGATTGGTGGTGGTATATGGATATGGATTCAGAGCGGTGGCGGATAAGCAAAAGTGGTAGATGGGCGATGATAATGGTGCAGCGGCGGCGTGACAACTTGTGACCAGAACTCGAAACTCTAAAAGACTAGACTCTAAGACCAGCAACTTGACACGACGATGCAACCGCAAATTCAACAAAGCAAAAACCCTAAAAAGATTATGCAAAGGCTCAAATTGGTTCGGATATGATGAACTAACCCTAATTTTTTTTTGTGTGGCTTTTTCGTGGACTGTAGGTATGAAGAACAGACTCGATCTAATCTACGAAAAACTGTAAAATCTCACCGAGCAACCTGGAAATCTGATACCACTTGATAGAGGCAAAGGTGTCCCGATGTTTCGATGAGATGGTGGCTATCGTTTTCTGTGGGAGTCGACCTTGACGATCCGACTACGAACGTGCGAGACGTCGCGCCTTAGCAATCGCTAAACCAACTTCCGAGGGGTTATTGACCACGCCGGAGCACGATCAACCTGACCACGAGGGCCTGTTTCCTGCGAGCAAACGAAGAACAAGCAAGAATCTGAGATTGCAATCTGGATATTGCGAATATAAGATGAAAGCTTTATTGATCAAGGTGGGGTTCTGTGACGTCTTGGTCTGGTCGTTGGACACAAACGAAGTACGCGAAGTTGCAGCTATGGCGAACTTTTAATCTAAACAAAACCCAAAGTCTAAACGACGCCCTAAGGGCTGTATATATGGAGGAAGAGAGGGGAATTTCGTGGCCCTTGAGGGTGGGGTCCGAAACCAACCCTAACTCTTGTTTCCCCACACATACGGACTCTAAAAATAGCCTATACTTAAGTATTTCGAAATTACATGGGCCTGGCCCATTAATAAGGTGACGCAGCACCTAGAATAGCCTATGGACGAATATTATGAAGTGGCATCTTGTATATTTCGTCCATGGCTTCATGCACTCCTTATGGCGGCTTCAAAGTCCTGAAATCATCACTTGTAACTCCGTTCTTGATCCCCTTGCGCATGCCATCAACTCCATGCGTGTTCTTGCTCCAATGTTCATCCTTCTCCAAGCTAGGCCCTTCATTTGAAAGCAAAACAAATGTATCCAATTTAGGCAGCATCATAATCTCATGAACATTAGAATCATGACCAAGAAACGAAAGTACCTGGTAATTTAATTGGCGTGCGCGAGCTCTAGTAATTGGTCCAGTATATGTAACAGCAGGGGCTGTGGGTGTAACAATGGTATTGATGTCCTCATCACCTTGTGCATGCCATCATCTCCATGGTTGGTCTTGCTCTAGTGTTCATCCCTCTTATCCATGCCAGGCCCTTCATTTGTAAGCAAAATAAATGTATCCAATTTAGGCAGCATCATATTCTCATGAACATTAGAATCATTACCAAGAAACGAAAGTACGTGATAATTTAATTGGCGTGCGCGATCTCTAGCAATTGGTCCAGTATATGTAACAGTACGGGTTGTGGGTGTAACAATGGTATTAATGTCCTCATCAATCACACAATCAGTTTCCATCACTAAGGGACTGGTAAAATGAAGTAAGCAAGAAATGTCATGGTTCACACCTCATGGCGGGCGACTTAACCCTGAGGTCCTTCTCAGGGACCTCTTCGATGCCACGGACTCCTCGTTGGAGTCTGAACTGTCGGGCAAGACCAACTTGGGCCAGCACTGCCTCTTTGAGGCTCGAGGAGGTTGCTCCTCCTTGACGTCTTCGGCCGCCGCCCTCTTCTTGGAATCAAAGGAGGCGCTTTCCTCCTCGTGTTTTTCCTCCTCCCCATCCTAGATAGATAGGGTCGCAACTTCTCCGGCCTTGGGTGTCCGGATGAGCTCTTCGACAAAGGCCTTCTCTTGCCTCTGGTTGATCCTTCTTCTTCTTTCCCTTTCTCTCTGGCACCTTGTAAGGTGCCACAACTAGCAGCTCCTCCAGTTGAGCTGTCCGAGGTTCTTCGGGCAGCGGAGCCATGCTGCTGATCTTCTTGGCCTTCTCAAGCCAACCCTATGGAGGCAACAAAATGAAACTTAGACCCAACTTTCTGTGGTATAACCACCCGAATATAAATCGAACGAAAGACCAAGTACCTACTTCAGGAGATTCGTGGCGTCGAGACCAATGTCCTCATTCTCGGCTGGCCACTCTTCCTAGGACTTGAACAACAGACTCCACACCTTGTCGTGGGTAGTGCCGAAGAGGTACTGCACAGTGGCCGAGTCTTCGAGCTTCTGAGACCACATCGGATTGGCCCTGTGTTGGCAAGTAAGAAGGCAGCGGCCGAGCATTATTGGAACCACATTGGTCAGCTTGGCACCGATGTCGAATACGTTAGAGATACGCTTTTGCAGCATCTTCACCTCTCCGGTGGACCCCTAGTCAAGACCTTTCTTGCTCCATGATACGCCTCCATCGTATCTACTTTTCCAAACTCTTTTGCCCTTGTTTTGGACTCTAATTTGCATGATTTGAATGGAACTAACCCGGACTGACACTGTTTTCTGCAGAATTGCCTTGGTGTTATTTTTGTGCAGAAAAAAAGTTCTCGAAATGACTTGAAACTTCACGGAGAATATTTTTGGAATAAATAATAATATTGGCGAAAGAATCAACCAGAGGGGACCCATCGGCTGTCCACAAAGGTGGAGGGCGCGCCCCCTGCCTTGTGGGTCCCCTGGACCTCCACTGACCTCAACTCCAACTCCATATATTCACTTTTGGGGAGAAAAAAATCAGAGAGAAGGATTCATCGCATTTTATGATACGGAGCCACCGCCACCTCCTGTTCATCATCGGGAGGGCAGATCTAGAGTCCGTTCGGGGCTTCAGAGAGGGGAATCCGTTGCCATCATCATCACCAACCTTCCTCCATCACCAATTTCATGATGCTCACTGCCGTGTGTGAGTAATTCCATCATAGGCTTGCTGGACGGTGATGGGTTGGATGAGATTTATCATGTAATCGTGTTAGTTTTGATAGGGTTTGATCCCTAGTATTCACTATGTTCTGAGATTAATGTTCCTATGTCTTTGCTATGCTTAATGCTTATCACTATGCCCTGAGTGCCATGATTTCATATCTGAACCTATTATGTTTTCATGAATATATTTGTGTTCTTGATCCTATCTTGCAAGTTGTAGACACCTATTACGAGTTATGATCCTCATACCCCAAGGTGACAATAATTGGGATTCTTTCCGGTGATTACCGTAGTTTGAGGAGTTCATGTATTCACTAAGTGCTAATGCTTTGGTCCGGTTCTCTATTAAAAGGAGACCTTAATATCCCTTAGTTTCCATTAAGACCCCGCTGCCACGGGAGGGTAGGACAAAATATGTCATGCAAGTTCTTTTCCATAAGCATGTATGACTATATTAGGAATGCATGCCTACATTATATTGATGAACTTGAGCTAGTTCTGTGTCACCCTAGGTTATAACTGTTGCATGATGAATGCCATCCGACATAAATATCCCTCATTCATCCATTGCCTATGAGCTTTTCACATATTGATCTTTGCTACGTTACTTTGCCGCTGCCATTGTTACAATTGCTACAAAATTGCTACTGTTACTTTTGCCACTGTTACCGTTACTTCCATACTTCTTTGCTACTAAATACATTGCTGCAGATATTAAGTCTTTCAGGTGTGGTTGAATAGACAACTCAACTGGTAATACTTGAGAATATTCTTTGGTTCCCCTTGTGTTTAATCAATAAATTTGGGTAGAATACTCTACCCTCAAAAACTGTTGCGGTCCCCTATACTTGTGGGTTATCAAGCCCTTTTTCTAGCGTTGTTGCCTGGGAGAATAGCTCTATTCTCTAATTCACTTGTGATTTATATCTATTGATCACTATGAGGAATTTGAAAGATACTAGAACCAAGATTTTTCCCTCTACTACCAGGGGAGGTAAGGAACTGCCATCTAGCTCTGCACTTGATTCACCTTCTATTTTGAGTAAGCATGTGACACCTACACCTGCTATTAATTCTGATATGTCGCATGTTACTGATGATGTTACTTCTACTATTAATGATGCTTATGATGCTACTACTTTGCTTGATAAAACCGTGCCACTGGGTGAATTACTTGATGAACATCTTGCTAGAGTTAGAACTATTCACTATGCGGAAGATGATGATATTATTGAAACTGAGAACTTTGAAACACATGATAAGACTAGCTCTCCTAGATATGAACTTCCTATTATGCCTTAGGGTTATGTTGTGGATGGAGAGGTAACTAGGGACTTTCTTGCTTCTAAGGATAGCTATGATCTTAAGAAATTATTATGCAAGTGGAAAGAAAAGTCTTTGAATGCTGGAATGCAATATGATACTAAGTTTGCTACTTCACATATCTTTGTTTTTGATAAGGATTATGAATTCTCTATCAATCCTGAGTTAATTACGTTGGTTGAATCTGATCCTTTTCATGGTTAGGAATCTAAAACTGTTGCAGCACGTCTTACTAAATTGAATGACATAGCCACCCTATTTGCTCATGAGGAAAAAATCGCTATTACTATATTCTTAAGTTGTTTCCTTTCTCTTTAAAGGTTGATGCTAAGTTATGGTTTAATTCTCTTGCTCCTGGTTGTGTGCATAGTCCCCAGGATATGATTTACTACTTCTCTGAAAAATATTTCCCTGCTCATAGGAAACAAGCTGCTTTAAAGGAAATATTTAGCTTTGTGCAATTTCAAGAAGAGATTCTCCCACATGCTTGCGAGTGGCTTCTCCAATTACTTAATGCTTTGCCTGATCATCCTCTCAAGAAAAATGAAATACTTGATATCTTTTATAATGGACTAACCGATGCTTCTAGGGACCACCTAGATAGTTGTGTTGCTTGTGTTTTCAGGGAATGAACTGTTGAGCAAGCTGAATTGCTATTGAATAATATAGTGACCAATGATAATGATTGGACACTTCCCAAACCAACTCCTTGGCCATCTCCGAAGAAAAGGGGTATTCTATTTCTCAGTCCTCAAGATATGCAAGAGGCAAAGAAATCTATGAAAGAAAAATGTATTAAAGCTGAAGATGTTAAGAACTTACCGCCTATTGAAAAATACATGGTCTTGATAACCCAACACATGTAGTAAAGGTAAATTCTCTCTATAGATTTGTTGAAGGTGATATTCCTCATAATTAGTATGCTAGTCAATGCTTGGATGAGGTTGATAATTTTATTGTTAAACAAGAAAACATCAATGCTTATGTTAGTAGACAATTGAAATGTGATGCTTACATGCTTGACTACTTGGGTGATTATATGAGTAGATTGTTAGAGATCTTAAGATTATCAGTAAGCATTCTTCCATGGCTAAAACTCAAGTAGAACAACTACTTAAGGTGCAAGATGATTTGCTCAATGAGTTGAATAGTAAGAACAATGATAATGCTATTAGGGTTATGACTAGAGGTGGTAAAATGACCCAGGAACCTTTGTATCCTGAGGGCCATCCTAAGAGAATTGAGCAAGATTCTCAGAGGACTAATATTGTTGCACCTAGTTCGGGTAATAAAAAGAGAAAGAAAAGTAATAGGATTTTGCATGCTTCTAGTGGACCTGTTATAGACACACCTGAAAATCCCAATGATATTTCTATTTCTGATGTTGAGACACAATCTGGTAATGAACATGCACCTAGTGATAATGTTAATGATGATGTTCATGTTCATGTTGACGCTCCACATAGTAATGATAATGATGTGGAGGTAGAACCTGCTGTTGATCTTGGTAACCCACAATCAAAGAATCAACGTTATGATAAGAGAGACTTCATTGCTAGGAAACATGGTAAAGGAAGAGAACCATGGGTTCAGAAACCCATGTCTTTTCCTCCTAAACCATCCAATAAAAAGGATGATGAGGATTTTGAGCGCTTTGTTGAAATTCTTAGACCTGTCTATTTGCGTATGCGTTTGACTGATAGTTTGAAAATGTATCCTTATGCTAAGTATATGAAGATATGTTACACATAAAAGAAAGATACCGGAAGCTGAAATTTCCACCATGCTTGCTAATTATACTTTTAAGGGTGGAATACCAAAGAAACTAGGGTCCCCAGGAGTACCAGTATACCATGCTCCACTAAAAGAAACTATGTTAAAACTCCTTTATGTGATCTGGGAGCCGGTGTTAGTGTTATGCCTTTCTCTTTATATCGTAGACTTGAATTGAATAAGTTGACACCTACTGAAATCAATTTACAAATGGCTGATAAATCAACTGCTATACCCATCGATATTTGTGAGGATGTGCCTATTGTGGTTGCAAACGTTACTATCTTAACTGACTTTCTTATTCTTGATATTCCCGAGGACGACATTATGTCGATCATCCTTGGTAGACCCTTTTTGAATACACCAGGGGCTGTTATTGATTGCAACTAGGGCAATGTCACTTTTCATGTTAATGGGAATGAGCATACGGTACACTTTCTGAAGAAACAACCTCAAGTTCATAGTATCAATTTTATTGGAAAAATTTCAACTATTACTATTGGAGGTTTTGAATTCCCTCTCCCTACTGACAAAAAGAAATATGATATTCTTATTGTTGGGGACGTGTATATCCCCGTTGAGGTAACCTAGTGTTATTCAAAAATTCTCCGGTTTCATGCCATTCGGAAGAAGTTTGTTAATAAGACTTGATCAACCTCCTTCATTGATAGAGGCAAAGGTGTCTCGTCTTTCGATGAGATGGTGACTATCATTTTGGAGGAAGTCGACTTTGACGATCGGACTGCGAATGTGCGAGGACGTCGCGCCTTAGCAATCATTAAATCAACTCCGAGAGGTTACTGACCACGCCGGAGCACGATCAACCTTACCACGAAGGTCTGTTTCTTGCAGGCAAACGAAGAACGAGCAAGAAACTAAGATTGCAATCTAGATATTGCGAATATAAGACGAAAGCTTTATTGATCAAGGTGGGGTTCTGTGACGCCTTTGTCTGGTCGTCGAACACAAACAAAGTACACAAAGTTGCAGCTATGGCGAACTTTAATCTAAACAAAAGCCAAACTCTAAGCGATGCCCCAAGGGCTGTATATATGGAGGAGAAAGGGGGGAATTTCGTGGCCCTTGGAGGAGGGGTCCGAAACCAACCCTAACGCTTATTTCCCCACACATACGAACTCTAAAAACAACCTATAATCAAGTGTTTTGAAATTACATGGGCCTGGCCCAAAAATAAGGTGATGCAGCACCTAGAATAGCCTCTGGACGAATTTTGTGAATTGGCATCTTGTATATTTCGTCCAAGTCTTCATGCACTCATTATGGTGGTTTCAAAGTCCTGGAATCATCACTTGTAACTCTGTTCTTGTTCCCCTTGCACACGCCATCATCTCCATGCTTGAACTTGCTCCAAGGTTCATCTTTCTTGTCCAAGCTAGGCCCTTCATTTGTAAGCAAAACAAATGTATCCAATTAAGGCAACATCATATTCTCATGAACATTAGAATCGTTACCAAGAAACAAAAGTACCTAGTAATTTAATTGACGTGTGCGAGCTCTAGTAATTGGTCTGGTATGTATAGCAGCAGGGGATGTGGGTGTAACAATGGTATTGATGTCCTCATCATCCTCCCCTTCTTGAAATGAGGTCGTCCTCGACGGAAGCTCATCTTCCTCACCCAAATAAGGCTTCAAATCTGCAATGTTAAAAGTGGGACTAACCCCAAAATCTGCAGGTAGCTCAAGTTTATATGCATTATCATTTATTTTCTCTAACACCTTAAAAGGACCATCAGCACGTGGCATTAGCTATGATTTGCGCAAATTAAGAAATCTGTCCTTACACAAATGTAACCAAACAAGATCTCCAGGTGCAAACACAACATGTTTTCTACCCTTATCTCCAGCAAGTTTATATTTAGCATTCGTACGCTCAATGTTTTCCTTAGTTAACTCATGCATTTTTAAAATCAATTCAGCACGTTCTTTAGCATCAAAATTAACCTTCTCCAAAGATGGAAGAGGCAACAAATCAATAGGTGCATGAGGTAGGAAACCATACACAATTTCAAAAGGGCACATCTTAGAAGTAGAATGCAATGAACGATTATAAGCAAATTCAATATGAGGCAAGCATTCTTCCCACATTTTCTTATTATTCTTCAAAACAGCCCTAAGCATAGTAGACAATGTTCTATTGACTACTTCAGTTTGTCCATCTGTTTGGGGATGACAAGTAGTACTAAAAAGCAGTTTAGTCCCCAACTTAGCCCATAAACATCTCCAAAAGTGGATAAGAAATTTAGTATCATGATCTGAAACAATAATATTTGGCTCACCATGCAAGCGAACAATTTCACAAAAGAACAAATCAGCAACATTAACAACATCATTGCTTTTATGACATGGTATAAAGTGTGCCATTTTCGAGAATCTATCCGCGACAACAAATACGCTATCCCTCCCCTTCTTTGTTCCAGGTAAACCAAAAACAAAGTCCAAAGATATATCCTCCCAAGGAACACTACGTACAAGCAAAGGCTTAGATTGGTTCGGATATGATGAACTAATCCTAATTTTTTGTGGCTTTTTCGTGGACTGTAGGTATGAAGAATAGACTCGATATAAACTACACAAAACTATAAAATCTCACAGAGCAACCTGAAAATCTGATACCACTTGATAGAGGCAAAGGTGTCCCGTCTTTCGATGAGATGGTGGCTATCGTTTTGGAGGAAGTTGACTTTGACGATCCGACTACGAACGTGCAAGGACATCGCGCCTTAGCAATCACTAAACCAACTCCGAGAGGTTATTGACCACGCCAGAGCACGATCAACCTGACCACGAAGGTCTGTTTCCTGCAGACAAATGAAGAACAAACAAGAAACTAAGATTGCAATCTGGATATTGCGAATATAAGAGGAAAACTTTATTGACCAAGGTGGGGTTCTGTGACGCCTTTGTCTGGTCGTTGAACACAAACGAAGTACACGAAGTTGCAGCTATGGCGAACTTTAATCTAAAAAAACCCAAACTCTAAACGATGCCCTAAGGGCTGTATATATGGAGGAGAAAGGGGGAATTTCGTGGCCCTTGGAGGAGGGGTCCGAAACCAACCCTAACGCTTATTTCCTCACACATACGAACTCTAAAAACAACCTATAATCAAGTGTTTTGAAATTACATGGGCCTGGCCCAAAAATAAGGTGATGCAGCACCTAGAATAGCCTCTGGACGAATTTTGTGAATTGGCATCTTGTATATTTCGTCCAAGTCTTCATGCACTCATTATGGTGGTTTCAAAGTCCTGGAATCATCACTTGTAACTCTGTTCTTGTTCCCCTTGCACACGCCATCATCTCCATGCTTGAACTTGCTCCAAGGTTCATCTTTCTTGTCCAAGCTAGGCCCTTCATTTGTAAGCAAAACAAATGTATCCAATTTAGGCAGCATCATATTCTCATGAGCATTGGAATCGTTACTAAGAAACGGAAGTACCTGGTAATTTAATTGGCATCCACGAGCTCTAGTAATTGGTCCAGTATGTATAGCAGCAGGGGCTATGGGTGTAACGATGGTATTGATGTCCTCATCATTAATGGATTCCTTTTGATGGGCTTGAGATGGATGAATTTAGAAAGCACAACTTTCTGTACTTACTTTTTACTTTCGACTATTTAGAATAAATGAAGAAAAAATAGTATTATTCATCTGTTTTCTGAATTATCCATGAAATGAAAAATGTCCCGAAAACAAAAGTTCTCCAAATGGCCTGAAAATTTAGTATGATTTTTATAGAATATTTTAGAATTTCTGGCACTGAACATGCACTAGGGTGCTGCACCAGTGGGCCACAAGGGTGGAGGGTGCGCCCTACCCCCTGGGCGCCCCCTGCCTTGTGGGTCCCACATAGGTTCTCCCCACTTATTGCAGCACCCATCCACTTCATATTCCTCTAGAAAAATCATCCTGTTGCTCAAACCCATGTTCTAGCTCATCTTGCTGCCATTTTCGATCTCCTTGTCGAAAGCCTCATTTTCAAAACTGTTTTGAGGGATTGTTCTTTGGTATGTGACTCTTCCATTGTGTCAGATTCGGGGCTCCGTAGACCCAAGAAAGATTCGAACTCTGGGGTGCGTGCGATGATGTAGGGTAGAACCCTATACGGCTGATCTTTCACAAAAGGAGCATACCCCACGAAGAACATGAAGAACACAAGGGGGAAACACAAGGGAAACACGAGGAAAACATGGGAGAGAACACTCAAACCAATAAGATTCGGTCACACATATGCTAGATCCTCGAAACACAAAGGAGGTACAAGATCCACGATCAACAAGGGACGATACAAGTGGCACGATCTTCTCCGTGAGGAGGTCTTGAGGTCTTCGCATTAGGGGTCTTGAATCCAAGTGGATCTTCTCCCAGGAGGTGACGGTCTGTCTCGATGGAGTAGATCTAAATGGATGAGTGAGGCTCTATCTCACATATGAGCTATCACAACGCTAACCCTAAAATGTAGGTAGGAGAAGAGTATATATAGTCTCCGGGGCGAAAGGGTACACGGGCCTCGGCCGAAGTCACTGCGCGCAGGAAGGGCCAGAAGTTCTGGGCATCAGAGGTTCCGGGCAAGGTCCGGCCTAACCAGAGAGTTGGCACGGTGGGGGCTTAGCTGGTGTCCGGGGGCGGGAAGGTCCGGG
Organism: Triticum urartu; assembly: GCF_056163025.1. Classification (NCBI taxonomy): domain Eukaryota; kingdom Viridiplantae; phylum Streptophyta; class Magnoliopsida; order Poales; family Poaceae; genus Triticum; species Triticum urartu. The sequence continues at coordinate 317,753,071 of NC_141875.1, read as the reverse complement.
CCAGGTTCCGGGCTGGTTCTGGGCTGACCAAAGAGTTGACACGCCCGAGCTGGTCTGGGTCGTTGGAGGCCAAAAGCTCTAGGTCTGCCAGAGGTTCCGGGGGCTGGAAGTTCTGGGCTGTGGCCGGATGTTCTGGGCTGAACAGAGTGTTGACACATGTTCCTTCTTCTTCAGCTCTTGGCTCCATGGCTTGTGCGTTGTACCTGATCACACATAGCGTTTCGGACTTAGGCAGTAGCCATGTCTCACTCGAAAGTAAAGGAAGCTCTAGTAGGAGTGATGTCACCTCAGATTCAATAGAACGAGCTCTTGCTCTTGTCATGGGTCCACTTGGAGCTTGGATGTTCGAGGTAGTGTCCATGGGGATGACCATAGGATGCTCCGCATTATGCGAAGAACTCAATCTCCCCAGCCTACCAACTCGTTGCTCTCAGCCTAGCTCGATGGACATGGCTCCATCAGCGGGTTTACCTAGAGGTCTTGGCATCGTCCGCCTTGCGAGGCTTGGCCCCACGTGAGGGTCTTGTCTTGTCGATGCTGAAGATGGGCCATACCAACCCGCTGATGGAGCCATGCCGTGGGCCGCAGGCAGGCAAGTCTGGATACACTCATTCCCAGAACACTGACAATCGCCCCGGGCCCAAGGTGCGCTCGGATTTGGCTTCGAGGAGAAGCCAAAGGGCAAGGGCGAAGTGTCACGGGCCACAACCCCGTGCGGACCCGGTCGATGCATGGCGCTTGATGGGACGTGCGCGTCTCCGTTTCCCCACACTGCCTCGGCAACCGTCCGACTTGACAACAACCTGCATGCAAAAAAGATCATCATTACGGGGGGTCATGGAGGCCGGCGATTGGCCTCCTTCTGGCTATAAATGGGGGGAGGCGAAGCCCGGCAAAGCCGCCCGGTATACGCCCATGCGCAAAGCCCTGGGCTCGAAGGCAGCGCCTGACGACGCGAGGGGCAGGGCCGCGGTAGTGGACAGACGGTGGCGGCACGACTATCCGGCTCGTGAACCCATGCTGAAGGCACGGGTGCGAGTTTGTGGTGTGGGCGGCAATGCCATCGCGCACATGGATCCGGGTCCCGCGGTTCTTCGCACAGGAGATACTGTCGAGGGGGCCAATCGAGCAATTGCTGCAACACGTCGGGTGCTGCAACCTAGCTTCTAAAGTAGAGGTTGATATCGTCCGCTCCGGCGACGTCTTCATGACTCGAGGATGGGGCGAGATTGCCTGCGCCTGCTACCCGGAGGGGGCTCTCGCCATCCACTTCGAATATGACGGAGCTTCGATGCTCTTTTTCAAGGTCTTTGGCGAGGACGGTCGGCGCCTGGAGTGGTGCCCCAGAGGAGGCGGCCAAGGCGGCGCGACCACGGGCTTTGAACTTGCCCTTGGCCTTGCCTGCAGCTCCTCCGGTAGCAGCAGCGAGTCTCCGGAGTCCAGCGATTCCCCGGAATCCAGCAACGACGATAGCTATGAGCCGCCGAGCCGCCGTGCTCGGAGCACGAAAACGGTGTCTGCCCAGCACCGTCGGTGATGTCGCCGAGCCCAGGGTTCTTCCGGGTCCCTTCTTTTGCTTTTCCCTGTGTGAAACAATGATGAGCCCCATGGGGGTATGTAAAATAACTATAATGATTTTGCCTTAATGCTATTATTCCTGGTTCGGTGTTGTGATCATGTATCCCACCTTGGCATGGCACTCCCTTTCGTTCTCGCGGTAGCTTAGTGCTCTACGCTGATAGGACCCAGTCCCCAGGCAGGCTTCAGCCGTCGCTGGTGTGCTAGGTCGTGATGCCATGGTCAAGACCAGAAGGTGAGCGGCCCGAGGTCCGATAAGAGCCCCTGAGGCGCGATGCTCAGGGGGTCCCCTTTGGCGCACAAGCGGCTCCCTGAAGGCCGAAAGGGAAACGTCCTTGCCCGAGCGAGATTGCGGGAGTCAAAATACCGGGTCGTGAGGTTTACGCCAGCGTGTATGTAGTGACTTATCTTGGCTAGTTTGTGATGGTTCCTTTGCTGCAAAGATAGTTGTTGCGCGATGCCCAACCGTGTCCTGGTGGTGGTGCTCCCAGGTAGGGCCCACGCCGATCCCCTCTTCCCTCTCATCTAAATGCTCTACATCCTCGGGTCCTGGCCCTTGAGCGAGGCTCAGTCGCCGCTGGTATGCCATGTCGTGATGCCATGGTAAAGGCCAGGGGTGAGAGCTCCAGAGCCAGTAGGAGTCCCTGAGGTGCGATGCTTAGGGCCCTCCTTTAACATGCAAGCGAATTGCGTGAAGGAGTGGCTGGCCTTGCGAGGGTGCCCTGGAGGGGTCGTGACTCAAGGTGTGGATTGGGCTGCTCGTGGTTCAGGCTCCGGAGGCCCCTGTGAGGTAGTCGGGAGAAGGGAACATGACACATATGTCACACCCACAATGCGGCTATATCTCCCACATGTCGGGGCACGACTTGGAGGCATAGCCGCATGGTAGGCTTGTCGCAAGAGGGGTAATCTTCACACATCCCATGTACTGGCTTACAATCGCCACTTCACACAATACATAAACAATCCATACATCATCCAAGGTACAATCAAAGGTCCGACTACGGAATGAAAATAAAGGAAGATAACCCCAAATGCTAGATCCCCGATCGTCCCAACCGGGCTCCACTACTGATCATCCGAAAAAGAAACATAGTAACGTCCTGAATCCTCGTCGAACTCCCACGTGAGTTCAGTATCGTCACCTGCACTAGTATCCTCGGCACCTGCAACTGTTTGGAAGTATCCATGAGTCACGAGGACTCCGCAATATCACACCCGCGAGATCAAGACTATTTAAGCTTATGGGTAGGAAAGGGTAGTGAGGTGGAGCTGCAGCAAGAACTAGCATATATGGTGGCTAACATACGCAAAAGAGAGCGAGAAGAGAAGCAACGCATGGTCGAGAAGCTATAAGTGATCAAGAAGTGATCCTGAAGCTACTTACGTTCAAGCATAACACAAGACCGTGTTCTCTTCCCGGACTCCGTCGAAAAGAGACCATCACGGCTACACACGCGGTTGATTCATTTTAATTAAGTTAAGTGTCAAGTTCTCTACAACCGGATATTAACAAATTCCCATCTGCCACATAACCACGGGCACGGCTCTCGAAAGTTTATACCCTACAGGGGTATACCAACTTAGCCCATCACAAGCTCTCACGGTCAACGAAGGATATTCCTTCTCCCGGAAAGACCCGATCAGTCTCGGAATCCCGGTTACAAGACATTTCGACAATGGTAAAACAAGACCAGCAAGACCGCCCGGATGTGCCGACAAATCCCGATAGGAGCTACACATATCTCGTTCTCAGGGCACACCGGATAAGCTAAGCGTACACGTACCAACATAACCCAAGTTGCCAAGGGACGGTCCCGCACGGTGCTCTATTTCGGACCAACACTTAGAGAAGCACTAGCCCAGGGGGGTTAAAATAAGATGATCTCAGGCTCGCGAAAACCCAAGGGAAAGTTATAGGTTGTTAGGCAAATGTAAAACCAAGGTTGGGCCTTGCTGGAGGAGCTTTATTCAAAGCGAACTGTCAAGGGGTTCTCATAACACCCAACCGTGTAAGGAACGTAAAATCAAGGAACATAACACCGATGCAAAACATGGCATGATATGCAATGCAAATGCATGCTCCGATAGGGAAAGAATGATCAAGGCATCAACTTGGCAAGCCAAGTATGCCGCTGGAAATATGAGATGATTTCGGTTGAAATCGATATAGAGATCACCGGAAATGGATGCACGGTTCGCAAATGGCAAGCAAAACAAGAATGGTGATGTTCTGCGATTAACAGCATGATGCCATCTAGAATGCAACAAGAAACTAAGCTACTGTACTCCAACATGGCAACAAAGCATATGGAAGTGATGTAGAAGAGATGCTTGACAAAACATGAACACTGAGCTACGGCTAAATCACAATAGAACAGGTTCAAACAAGCATGGCAAAAGTGCAAAAGATATCAGTTCACAGACTTAGTGAAAATACTAACATGTCAAAAATAACATCAGGAAGCACTATTTCGAGCAAGCAAATAACATGCTACAGGAACATATCAAAGCAAACAAAGGCATATCATGATTCTACTAAATGCATAGATCGAAAGTTCCTTACTGATCATGTGCCAAAAAGGCACAGAAGATAAGATGGAACCCATGTAAACAGAGCAAGTTTTATTAACAGTTTCAGACTTAGCAGAAAAATAGAGCATGTTATAAACAGAATTATGATAGCAAGTTTGCGAGCTCAAACAACTCACCACAAAGCATTTCATGACAATACAAGCATAGAAACAGCAAGATGACATGTTCATGAAGATAACCATGGAAAGAGCAAGTTCATAGGATACAAGGATCACTAGCAACAACCATGGCAAAATTGATTAACATGTTAACATTCTGCCAGGAACATTTTATAGCAAAAGTAGAGCAAGAACAAGAAATGCTAGGGCACTCCATAATTGCACACAGGGGAATTGATGGATAGATCATAACCACATGTTCAAAACACCCTTACTGAAGTATCCCAAAATAAGCATGGATCTCACTGTAGCATCAAGTTTACATGGCATCAAAATAACAACAGGAAAAGGACTTAGCAAAAACCTAAGTCCCTGAAAACAGCAACATCACGAAGCCTAGTTTGCATGATTGTGCTAGTCACCACATAGATCACAGAAATACAATACAAGCACCCCTGTAAATATGGCATGATGTAGTTCAAAACTCATGTAGACCTCAAGCTCATATGAAGCACACATCAAATGCAACAAAAATGACAATACCTCATAAACTGATAAGTACCAGCAGTTAACATTTTATAGCAATCTTGCATCAATTAAAATGGCATCATAACATACAGTAACATGCATGGAAATGCTTCTAACATGAAGAGCTCATCGAGACGAACAATTCGACATATCATATGCATGAAACGGAGCTACGGTCACCGAGATGTGATTCAACAAACATGGCATAAAAATGTTAGGGGAAAATGACTTTGACAAAATTATACCCTCCGGATTTCCAGATCTAGGGTTGCACGAGGTTCGAGCTTCGCCGGAATCCACGCCGGAATTGCTCGGAGAGGAGGAAGGAGACCGGAGAGGCGTCGGGGAGGTCGGGTCCGACCGGATCCGGCGCCGGTGGAGGCGGAGCAGGCCGGACGGAGAGGGCGGCGGCGGTCGGCGCTCGGCGGCGGAGGAGCTCGCGTCCAGCCGGCACGGGCGCGGCGGTAGCCGGAGCGGGCGTTAGGCGGCGGCATAGGTGGGCGCGGGAGGTGGGGAGGGGACTCACGGAAGCCGAGGCGGCGGAGGAGCAACGACCCGGCGAGGTGGCGCGTGTCGCTGGCGGGAGGAGCGAGGCGGCCTCCGGGGAAGCGCCGGCGAGGTGCGGGCGGAGGAGGAGTGCGCGGGCGACGCAGGCCCGGCGAGGCCCGGTTCGGCCCGTGGCGGGCCGGATCTGGGCCCCGGGCGACGGCGGTGATGTGGGCGCGGGTGCGCCACGTGGTGGCGGCGGATTGAAGGGAAGCGGCGCTGCGGACGTGTCCAACATGGTCTGGACGCGTCCGGCGGCAAGGAGGAACAGGGCTAGGGTTTTTTGACCCGAAATTGTGAAGGGGATCACATATTTATAGGTAGAGGGAGTTTGGAGTGTCCAAATGAGGTGTAGTTTTCGCCCACATGATCGTGATCCAATGATGGAGGACATGGAAGTGGTTTCGATGGGTTAATGGGCTGATTTGGAGGGATTTTGGGCTGCAACACCAAAGAGGCTTTTGCGGTTACCCGGTTAACCGTTGGAGCATCAAACGGCCTCCAAATGGAACGAAATTTGACATGCGGTCTACCGGTAGTGTACCAAGGCCGCTTGGCAAATCTCGGTCCATTCCGAGAATGTTTAACACCCGCTCACGAAAAGAGAAAAGAGGGGTGCGCTGGTGCATTTGGGAGTGTCGGATTGCGAAACGGACAACGGGGAAAATGCCCGGATGCATGAGACGAACACGAATGCAAATGCGATGCACATGATGACATGATATGAAATGCATGACATGAAGAAAATGCAAAACAAAGAAAAAACCCAACCACGAAGGGAATCTCATAACTTAAAGCCGAAAATGGCAAGAGTCAGAGTTACAAATATGGCAAGTTACATCCGGGGTGTTACAACATAGCCACACTTTTCCTCCTGTCGTTGATCTTTCTGCAAGAAGATGAAGGCATTGAGGACCCGGTGAGGTGACGTGCGCGGGGCAGGCTGCAAGCCAGAGCTCGATCTCTCAGCTTTATCAACGCTGCAGGGACGGACCCGAGCACAGGCGCCGTACCAGCAGCCCTCGTTGCGGGATGAGCAAGAGGCGGGTTAGTCACGCGCGGAGGCAGCGAGAGGCGATTCCATAAATTATGAGACAACAGAGATGATGCCAATAACCATGATAACACAGGCAAGCATACTGGTCCGGAATACATAAAATAAAATGGCGCGGCCATGGGACTAGCCCTGGCGGCTTGAGGATAATGCGGCCCGAGGGGCACCCTCAATTGAACAAACTAAAAAGTGTCACCTGGCACCGTTGCTAAAGAAGTATTGGAGTAGTAGAAGACGTGTGCTGCAGAAGTCGCTCCTCACGAGGCGTCTGGATCCTGAGCCTCGCGAGGCTCCAGAGGTCCGGGAGGCTCGCGAGGGTCCGTCACCTCCTCCGTCGGAACCGCCTTGCGCCTAACCTCGTGAGCCAACAAGATGGCCCGCATGTGGCGCTGGTGCGCAGCAGCCGCGTTCGGCAGGCCGAAAGGCATGCAGACGTAGCTGTGCGGGATGGCCTCGCACCGGCCAACGTGGGACGGCCAGAAAAGCTCCTGAGACGGGGCTCTATTGAGTCCCAGGATGTTGACGCAAGCGCGTAGATCGCTGCCCTCGCCAGGGGAGGGAGCTGCAATAGGTGGAGCGAGGCGACGCTCGCCCCGCATGGCTCTCGCTTCCTGAAGCTCCTCTTGCCTTGGTGATGAACTCTAGAGCACCTGGCGCCTGGCGCCCTGCGCTCTTCTCGCGGAAGCACGCGTTGAAGCACGCCTCCACATGGCGCCCGAGCGCCTCCCTCACGACATTGGCCCAGTCGGAGGCCCTCCAAAGGAGAGCCCCCGAGCCCAACCTAAGAGGGGTACCGGGCGCGCCTTCCTATGCGGGAGGGGAAGGCGCCCCATCAGCGGTCGCAAGACCTGAGTCACGATCGCCAAACGTCCCATCCTCCTGAGATCCTTGGCGGAGCAGCTACTTCTTCTTCTTGGGGAAGACCTCCGGGGGGTAGACGGTGCCTTCGTCATCTGGGTTCTTGACCGCCATAGCCTGGTAGGTGCGCTCGAGGGAGCACACCGCATCCTTTTCGTCACATGCGACAGTGATGATGCCGCCGCTCCCCGGTATCTTGAGGACATTGTAGCAGTGGTGAGTTGCGGCCATGAACTTGGTATGCAAGGATGTCGTTGTACGGGAGGCGGATGTGGGCGACGTCAAACTCGATGAGCTCAATGTGTTAGTTGTCGCGCTTGCCGAAGGTGACAGAGAGGCGGATCAACCCTACGGGGACAGTTGAGCCGTCGGTCACCCCCGAGAAGGGCCTGGTAGGCTAGAGTTGGTCGTACGGCACCTGGAGCGTGTCGAACGTCTCGATGAAGAGAACGTTGAGCCCTGCGCCACTATCGATAAGTGTCTTGGTGATGAGGACGTTGTTGATGGTGGGCGAGCAGAGCATCAGGGCACGCCAGCAGTGGCCGCACACTTGAGCTGGTCAGTAGAGTCGAAGGTGATGGTGTACTTGGACCACCTGAGCGGACGCGTCGCCTTGGGCTTGGGGTGGGCCACATTCACCTCACGAGCGAACTGCTTGAAGATGCGATGGGAGGCGGGGACCTAAGCGCCGCCTCGAATGCAAGCAATGGCATGAGGCTCTTGAAAGCCCCCGCCCCATCATCTTGGTGGTGGTCGTACTTCCTCCTTGGTGCTGGCGGCAGCGGAGGAAGGCCAGCATTGCCAAGAGGACGATCCTCAGGAGGCTGATCCCTGCAGGGGCCCTCGCGAGGCTGGCCCTGCCAGCGATCCTCACGAGGCTGATCGCGCCAGTCCTGGTGGGGGTCGCAGTTGTCCCAGCGTCCCCCACCTCGGCCTCCTCTGCGGTCGTAGCTGCAGTCGTTGCACTCAGGGCGTCGGCCAAGGCGCCCGTCTTGGATGGCCCTGAGCTCTTGATAGTCATTGGTGTTGTGGTTGTGCACGTTGCGGAAGACGCGGAACGGGCGGCTGCCCTTGGAAGACTCCGGGTTGTCGCAACCGCGCTTCATCTCAGGTTTGGCCGCGAGCACAGCTACGCCCTTGCGCTTCACATCCCTGGCCTTGGCCTTCTTGTCCTCTTGATCAGCCTCCGGGAGCTCAAGGAGGGAGAGGTGACCTTCCTCGGCCCTCGAGCACCTACTTTCCATGTTGAACATCTCCAGAGCCGAGCACAGGTCCTCGTGTATGGCAAGCACTTCCATCATCTTAACATCCTAGACGCCATCAATGAACACCAAAATGATGGCTTCGTTCGACACCTTGGGAATCTTGAGGCGGGCGTTGGTGAAGCGTTGGATGTATTTGGGCAAGGTCTACCCCCGCTGCTTCTTGATGCGCTGCAAGTCACCCGCGTCAGGTGCGCGGTCGTGAGTGCCCTGGAAGTTGGTGTTTAAGCGCTCTCGCATTTCATCCTAGTAGGAGATCGATCCTGCGGGGAGGCTCAGGAGCCATGAGCGAGCATCATCCTTGAGGGCCATGGGAAACTAGTTCGCCATGACCTTCTCGTTGCCGTTGGTGACCTCGATGCACAGCTCGTAGAGTTGGAGGAACTTGGCAGGGTCGGGGGGGCATCGTAGCGTGGAGGCAGATCTGGCTTGAACTTCCCAGGCCAGGCGACGTGGCGCACCTCCGGGGTGAACGCGCGGCAACCCGCCATGCTCACGAGAGTCCGCCGTAGAAGGGGAGCCTGGTCTTGCCGCTCACGCATCGCCGCCTCGGGCTGCACGCAGTCCTTACGTGGCGGCGCAGGGAGCACACGCGCCTCTCCTTGGGGCCGCTACACCACTTGGCAGCTTTCTTCGTCGCGCGTTGGTGCCCTACGCGGCCAGTCATGCCGAGGGGCCTCACGCCTTGGCTCGAGGGCGGCATCTTGCCTGGGAGGTGGGGGAGGCGCACCATGGGCCACGTCGCCCGCAAGAGGCGGCGAGGGAGGCAGCGAGTGGGACGGTGCAGGAGCCTCTCAAGCGGCACTGACAACCTTGGCGATGCGGCCCAGCCAGTCCTCATAGAGGTCATCGGTTGGGCGATATCGCAGGAGCTCGCGCACCATGAGCAACGCAGCCTACGCATTCGTCGGCCCGCGACGAGCATGGAAAAACGAAACAACCGCCGGAGTCAGCGACGGAGTGGCGGTGCGTCAATCAAGCCTCATAGAAGGCTACAACGACGAAGCCTGCTGCTCATGGATCATGGGGCCGGTGGCGGCATTAGCTGCGGGCGATGGGGAACGACGGTGGGCACCGTTGCCTGCATGCGTTGTTTGGGCGACTTTGGCAGCGAGGACAACCCGATGCTCACCACAAACTCGACGAGCATCGTCCATGAGGACAGCGGAATGGTGGCGAATCGACTGGTGGGAGAGAGGCTCCGACGCACCCCTACCTGGCGTGCCAAATGTGAGATTCAGGGCTCCTTAGAACCAAGAAAGATTTGAACTCTGGGGTGTGTGCAAAGAACTCAATCTCCCTAGCCTACCAACTTGTTGCTCTCATGGCCTAGCTCGATGAACAGGGAAGGAAAGAGACACAACAGTTTCCCAGGTTCGGGCCACCTTGCGGTGTAAGACCCTACTCCTGCTTTGTGGTGGATTAGCCACGAGGTGGGCTGAGGATGAACTGGTACACAGGAAGAACAACCTTAGGAGGTATGTTCTTGTGTTGGTGTGAGCTAGTGAGGTTTCGGATGGCTCGATCGGAACCGGATCCCCTTCTATGGTGGTGGCTAACCTATATTTATAGTGGCCTTGGTCCTATTCCCCAAAAATGAAGGCAGGAAGGGATCCGGCGACGGCCATGTTTGAAGGGAGACAAATAGTACAACATATCCTGACAAAAGGTGGTCTTCGCCTACAAAGCTCATGGTCGTGACGTCGTGGTGGGCTCGGTGATGACCTCCGTCCTGTCGTCCTAGCAGTCTTGGTCTTGTAGCATGGAAATGGAAACCTTTGCCTGATTCCTCGCGACTCCATGCCTGCGCTTGCCTCTTTAGCACCGAGGAGGAAACCTATTGTATCGCGCCCACTGGCGCCCGCCTGGCTTTGGTTGTCATGGCTTGCGTCATCTTAACCTCACGAGGTGAGCGCTTGCATAGGAATCTCCGCTCCTCAGGAGCCAGCCTAGGGAGGCCACTCCCTCTGGAGGTCTTAGCGTCATCTGCCTCGCGAGGCTTGGCCCCTCGCGAGGGTCTTGTCTTGTCGATGCTGAAGATGGGCCGTACCAGGCCGCTGATGGAGCCATGCCGTGGGCCGCAGGCAGGCAAGTCTGGGTACCCTGGTTCCCAGAATGCCGAAACATTGGTCCAATTAGTTTTTGTTCTAGTGCTTTATTTATTGCAAATTTTTGCTACTATGGTGACCTTGTTCTTGAGCTTGCACCACTTTTTCCTTGCCGCGTCCTTGGGGTTTCTCTCGTTCCCGTGCTCATTGCTGTCGTGATTCTTTTCTGACTCTGCTGTGATCTGGCCACTTTCGGCCTCATCCACCTCTCGCTGTACTACCAAGGCCGCACTGACCACTTGGTTGGTTGCCGCCAAGTAAAGCAATAACGGCTCTCGGGGTTTGGGCGCAACCAAGGTAGGCACAGATGATAGGTAGGCTATCAATTCCTGCAAAGCTGCATCTGCTTCCAGGGTCCACTTCACAGGCCTCGCCTTCTTCAAATCCTTGAAGAACGACAGGTCACGCTCGGCAGACTTCAAGATAGATCTGCTCAGCACGGCAACACATCTCGTCAAGCGCCTCACATCCTTAACTGTCCTTGGTGCTTGGATCTGCTCAATGGCCTTGATCTTGTCGGGGTTGGCTTCGATCCATCGATGGGACACAAAGAACCCAAGTAGCTTGCCGGAGGTAACACCAAATACACACTTCTCTGGATTAAGCTTCAGATTGATCTTGTGCAGATTGGCAAATGTCTCTTCCAAATCCTGGATAAGGGTGGCCTTATCCTTGGTTTTTACCAAGATATCATCCATATAGGCTTCTATATTTCTGTGCAACTGTGGCTCAGAACCGATCTGGACTGCCCTTGCAAAAGTGGACTGGCACTCTTTAATCCGAACAGCATGCGGACAAAACAGTACGTACCACACGGAGTGATGAATGTTGCCTTCTCTTCATCTTCCTTGGACATGAAGATCTGATGATATCCTGAGTATGCATCCAGAAAGGAGAGCAAATCACATCCCGAAGTAGAATCCACAATCTGGTCGATGCGCGGCAAGGGAAATGGGTCCTTCGGGCAAGCCTTGTTGAGGTCTATGAAATCAATGCAAATCCTCCACTTCCCATTAGCCTTTCGGACCACTACTAGATTATCTAACCATGTAGGATGCAGTACTCCTCTGACCAAACGAGCTGCCTCCATTTTCTTGATCTCTTCGGCAATGAACTGCTGCCTCTCCAAGGCCTGCTTCCGTACTTTTGCTTGACAGGTCAGGCATGTGGGCAGATAGCAAGGTTGTGCTCAATTATCTCCCTGGGAACACCAGGTTTATCAGATGGTTGCCAAGCAAACACATCGATATTCGCCCGCAGGAAGGCAACGAGCGCGCTTTCCTATTTTTCATCGAGGGTGGCGCTGATAGTGAAATTACTATCAACACCAGCCAGCCCTCCGGGGACCTTCTTCACTTGGGGTGCAGTAACCTTGGATCTCTTGTTGTTGGAACACTCCGGAACATCGTCAATGAGTGTCGTGCACTCGGAGGGGCATGCTTCCCGGATTCCTTGCGGAGGTCCTACAATCCCTCTTCTTTCCTTTGCTTTCCTTGGCGGGAACTACTGTTGCCGCCGCCTCTGGTGCGAATGCATCCTGGTACATCGCAGATAATTGCATCCTTCTCATCTGATGGGATAGTGATGACTCCCAGTGGCCTAGGCATCTTCAAAGTGTTATAGGCATAGTGGGATGCTGCCATGAACTTGGCCAGGGCCAAGCGTCCCAGAATCCCATTGTACGGCAGAGGGAGATCAACCACATCAAACACAATCTTCTAAGTCCATTAGTTCAGTTCTCCCCCAAACGTCACTGGCAACGTAATCTTCCTCTTAGGATGACTCCTGCAGGGATTAACTCCTTGAATCGTGCCGGTGACCTCTAGCTCTTCCTCTCCTGTCTGAAGCTTGCTGATAACTGCTGGGTAAAATCAAATTCAATTCGGCCCTGCCATCAACCAGCATCTTTGTGACCTTCAGGTTGTGAATTGTTGGGGAGAGCAACAACGACAAACACCCCACCGCAGTGGTGCAATCAGGGTGATCCTCTTCGTCAAAGATGATGGGTGTGCGGGACCATTTGAGCGGTTTCCGGGCCTTTGGCGTTGGTTCCACATCATTGACCTCTCGTGCCCATCGCTTGAGTAGGCGATGAGAGGAGTGCAAAGATGCACCCCCATCAATGCATAGGGCGTCCGTGGCCTTCTGGAATTCCTGCTCACTAGTTTCCTCCTCATCCCCTCAATCACTGGCATCATCACAGGTTTCCTTCTCTTAGCCCCTGACCGGTTTTCCTTGGTTCTGAAAGGGTTTGCCGGGGAGATTTGTTTCACCGCCTCGGCCCTTACCGTCAGCAGCATTCTGACCTTTTTCCTTATCACGCTTATCATACTCTGCCCTCTGTTTCTTGATAAGCTGCTCAACCTGATAACACTCTTGAAGGTCATGGCCTTTGGTGCGGTGGATCTTGCAGTACGACCCATCACCTTTCCCAACTTTTTCCGCAGCACCGGCTTCCCGGCAGGCAATGCACGTGATAGCTTCCTTATCATGGGCCTCAGCCTTGGCCTTCTTGCCGGTACTAGGGTTGCCTGAACCTTCTACAGTCATCACTGCCTTATCTCTTGGCTTCTTACTGCACTTCTTGCCCTTTCTCTGACTGGTTGATTCATCTTCATCCTCTGAATCAACATTAATGCAATCCTCCTCTCCAGGCAACCCCCTTCCTTCTTCCATCCGGGCACATTTTTCCACCAGTGTATATAGTCGTTTCACAGTCTTGGGCAAACGCACATTCATTTTGGAACGAATGCGGCGGTTGCGCACATTGGACTGCAAAGCTGCTATAACGGCTGTCGGATGGATATTTGGAATATTTCTATGAACTTTACCGAATCTCTGCAAATACTTATGGAGGGTTTCTCCTTGCTTCTGCTGGAGAAGTTGCAGGTCGCTGGGCCTTCCAGGCTCTTGGTGGCCACCGGTGAAGGCATCGATGAACTCGTGGCACATGTCTGCCCATGACGAAATGGAGTTCTCCGGCAGGTGCATCAGCCAAGACCTCACATTGGACTTGAGGGCCAAAGGGAAGTAGTTGGCGAACACCTTCTCATCTCTTCCCCCGGTAGCCTGAACGGCGATGGTGTAGATGCTCAGAAACTCTGCCGGGTTCAGCCTCCCATCGTACTTCTCAGGTATCTCTGGCTTGAATGTGCGAACGGACGGCCAACGGACTTGCCGCAGCTCTCATGTAAAGGCAGGGCAGTCGACCTCGAAAGGTAGGCACTCGCCAACACCGAGCGCAGGCTCGTCGATGTTGAGGCCGTCACACCCATCGGTCTGGCGGGGGTTGTAGCGGTGCCGTTCGGCGACGACACGCGCGTCTCCCCGCTGCCTGTCTTCCGGGGTTCGACGTTGGCCTGGACGTGCTCGAGGGTCAGAAGAGTCCATCGAGACGTCGTTGGGGTCTTGATTCTGCTGCGCCCTCGCCGGCTACTATGGTGGGGACGGAACCGTGGGGATGGCCCCCTTCGTACGGCTAGCGGCGCGAGCGGTGGCTGTTGCTTGGGGAGGTTGCAGTGGGAAAGCTCGTCGTGAGCCCCAGCTTTGGCGAAGCCGGGCATGCTTTGGATGGTGGCACGCCATTCATCCATTCGCTCGGCTGCTGGCGAGAACCTCAACAGTAGCTGAGCTCGCACCATGGCCTTCGTGGATGTGCTTGGCATGGATGTCGATGACGTCGACCGCACCATCGCCTGGCTCCAGACGATGCCAGCGACGGCGGCGGCGCCGCACGCACACTGCTGTGGGGCAACCACCGGGGCAGCGGGGTCGCGTGGCGGTGGTGCTCGAAGATCAATGGCCCTGTTGAGCGCAGCGGCCTAGTTGGCTCGTCCGGGAGGAGGCGCATGCACCACGGCCGCTCCCGTGGTGGGGGCGACCAGAGGGCGATGGCTCGCCCCAGACCGAGCGCCCTTGCTGCGGCTGTGCTTGTTGGCGAGGGGAGGGGCGTAGATGGAGTGGCCCCCTCACCTGCACCTTGTAGAGTCTCACCGTCAAGACGTTGTTGATGTTGTTCTCCTCCGGTAGCTCCGGACCCTGTGTAGTCCACGGGGGAGGTGGTAATGGCGCCACCTGCTCCAACCACACCCCAGCAGCGTCTACGTCCTCGCGCACCTCCGTATCCCCCGCGGTGTTAGACGTCACGGGAGGTGGAGCTTTCGAGGTGGATGGATGGGCCGAGGTGCCAGGTTTCTTCTTGGGCGCCATGGTCGATGGCGCTATCGAGGATGAAAATGGCGATCAAGATGACGCGCTGCATACACTTTCAGGTTCGCGCAAGCGACCCCCTACCTAGCGCGCCAAAGATGTCGCGGGATATCCGCGGCCACCTATGGGACCGGGCGGCCCCTTGTTGGTTCGGCAGGGGGATGGCGCGTTGCACAAAGAGCAAACCAGCGTACAGGAGCGCGACAGAGAGCACACAAGCGATTTAACCAGGTTCGGGCCGCCGCGAGGTGTAAAACCCTACTCCTACTTTAGTGGATTGATGGTGGACTGAACATGGTGGTGCGTAGTACACTTGCCCAACAAGGTTTGCCTCAGGGCCGCAGCGACTACGCACTTGTGGTGGATTGGGTGTATCAACTTTGCATCCTTCTAACCCCTCGTACGAGTGCCACGGGCCTCCTTTTATAGATTATTAAGGGGTCACCACAGTGGCAAAGTGGTCATTATCCATTGATATGATAGCGAAAAGTGCTATCATACCAAACTCTACGGGCTGATAAGGTGCATTAAATGCACCGCTGAGTGTCACATCACTGGTCGCCCGGCAAGGCCTCTCGGGCTATCATGCCAGCTCCGCACCTACTCTGTTGACACGTCACAGGACGGGTGTCATCTGTAGCCTTCTTCCATAGGAAATGGCTTCCATGTGGCGAACGGCTGCCACTTAATCATCTTGCGGCTTGACACCGCACTGATTGACGACGTGGGTCGTGCTTGAGTGGTTGGTGGGGTGGTTCTGCCCCCGCGAGCCCCTCCAGACCTTGCCGGGGTGCCTCGATCGCCTCCTCCTTGCGGTGGCCTCGCCCTTGCCGGGCTCGCCTGCCCGACAAAGGAGGCCCTTCTCTGTCGATATCCTGCTCTTTTGGCTCGATCTTCGTCCTTCTAGATTGCATGTTGGTTCCTCAAATCTCTTGGTTCTTCAAACTCTGACTTAAGATGGTGCTTCAATCTTTATCTTGTGCCTGTGCACAATCTGGGCAACAGACCTAGGGTTTGTTCCACCGACAATGTTAGTTTATTTTTTTTCTCACTTTCTTCTTGTGTGTTTGAAAAACTTTAAGAAAACAAATTAGTTGTAGCTTCTTTCCTTTCCATGTTTATTTAGTAGTACTATTCAAAGAAAACCCAGAAAGATTTCCCGTTCTTCTTTTACTTGTTGGGAACTTTCCCTTGTAAATAGTTTTTCTCGTTCTTGTTTTACTTTCTTCAGATGGGTTATTCTCAAGATGAGTGTTGATTCACTTGTCATTCATGAGAAAGTGGCTGGTATTCGGGATGCCCAGTTCCATGCTCAAATCAAGTCAAAATATAACTTCAAACAAAACTCCCCCCAGGACTGTTGTTTGTATGGACGGTACCCGTTGTTTCGGACCAGCCATGGAATATGCTTGTTGGTGGAGGAGGAGTATAAACTTTACCATTCTGTTTGAGAACCGCCTATAATGTATCTAGCATGAAAGATTCCGAGATCCCTTGGTTGTTATGTTGACAATGATAGCATATCGCTCAAAATATTATTCATCTCTATTTCATAAAGCTCGAGCTCAAGCACCTCTGCAAATCCCTGCTTCCCTCTGCGAAGGGCCTATCTATTTACTTTTGTTGCTGAGTCATCATCCTCTTATAAAAATCACCAGTTAGAGAACACCACTATCATTTGAATGCGTTGTTATTAATTGCTAATGAGTATGACTGTGACTGGATCTCTTTTACCATGAATTACAATGTCTAGTCAATCCTTGATCTTCAGGGGTGCTCTGCATTTATGTTTTGCGGTCTCAGAAAGGGCTAGCAAGATACCACCTTGTTATATCATATCATGATTGTTTTGAAAAAGTGTTGTCATCCGAGATTTATTATTATTACTCGCTAGTTGATTATGCCATTGATATGGGTAAATGTCAAACGTAAATGTTATTGTGAATATCGTTAGTTCATAATCTTTGCTAAAAACTTGAATGCTGGCTTTACATATTTGCAACAACAAGATCAAATGGAGTTTGTATAAGTTTTTCTTTATCACTTTCAGTTTGTCAACTGAATTTCTTGAGGACGAGCAAATAGGTTAAGCTTGGGGGAGTTTATACGTCTCCATCGTATCTGCTTTTCCAAACTCTTTTTCCCTTGTTTTGGACTCTAATTTGCATGATTTGAATGGAACTAACCCGAACTGACGTTGTTTTCAGCAGAATTGCCTTGGTGTTATTTTTGCAGAAATAAAAGTTCTATGAATGACCTGAAACTTCACCGAGAATATTTTTGGAATAAATAAAAAATATTGACGAAAGAATCAACTAGAGGGGGCCCACCGGCTCTCCACAAGGGTGGAGGGCGTGCCCCCTGCCTCGTGGGTCCCCTGGACCTCCACCGACCTCAACTCCAACTCTATATATTCACTTTCGGGGAGAACAAAATCAGAGAGAAGGATTCATCGCGTTTTACTATACGGAGTCGCTGCACCTCCCGTTCTTCATCGGGAGGGCAAATATGGAGTCCGTTTGGGGCTCCGGAGAGGGGAATCCCTCGCCATCATCATCACCAACCTTCGTCTGTCACCAATATCATGATGCTCACCGCCATGCGTGAGTAATTCCATCGTAGGCTTGCTGGAAAATCATGGCTTGGATGAGATTTATCTTGTAATCAAGTTAGTTCTGTTAGGGTTTGATCCCTAGTATCCACTATGTTCTGAGATTGATGTTGCTATGACTTTGCTATGCTTAATGCTTGTCACTAGGGCATGAGTGCCATGATTTCAGATATGAACCTATTATGTTTTCATGAATATATTTGTGTTCTTGATCCTATCTTGCAAGTTGTAGACACCTATTATGAGTTATAATCCGCATACCCCAGGGTGACAATAATTGGGATTCTTTCCGGTGATTACCTTAGTTTGAGGAGTTCATGTATTCACTAAGTGATAATGCTTTGGCCCGGTTCTCTATTAAAAGGAGGCCTTAATATCCCTTAGTTTCCATTAGGACCCTGCTGCCATGGGAGGGTAGGACAAAAGATGGCATGCAAGTTCTTTTCCATAAGAACATATGACTATATTCGGAATGCATGCCTACATTATATTGATGAATTGGAGCTAGTTCCATGTCACCCAAGGTTATAACTGTTGCATGATGAATGCCATCTGACATAATTATCCATCATTGATCCATTGCCTACAAGCTTTTCTCATGTTGATCTTTGCTACGTTACTTTGCCGTTGCCACTATTACAATTGCTACAAAACTGCTACTATTGCTTTTGCCACCGTTACCATTACTTCCATATTACTTTGCTACTAAATACTTCGCTGCAGATATTAAGTCTTTCAGGTGTGGTTG
Organism: Triticum urartu; assembly: GCF_056163025.1. Classification (NCBI taxonomy): domain Eukaryota; kingdom Viridiplantae; phylum Streptophyta; class Magnoliopsida; order Poales; family Poaceae; genus Triticum; species Triticum urartu. Next base: position 317,734,876 of record NC_141875.1, on the reverse strand, counting down.
AATTGACAACTCAGCTGCTAATAATTGAGAATATTCTTTGGCTCCCCTTGTGTCGAATCAATAATTTTGGGTTGAATACTCTACCCTCGAAAACTGTTGCGATCCCTTATACTTGTGGGTTATCACTCCACGATGTCAATCTCGCTGGGGGACCGGATCTGAATGTGGGAGCCGCCGTTCAGGATGCATCCTGTGATTCTGTAATATAGAACCATTCCTTCTGCCACACCTTCACGATGTCGATGAATCTGCCCTCCGGCCAGTGAACTCGGGTAAGCTTGCTAATCATCGGTCCACCATAGTCCGCCTAGGTGCTGCCGACTACCTTCAGCTTAACATTGAACACCTTTAGCCACAGGCTGAAATGCGGTTGGACTCGCAGAAGGGCCTCGCAAACGATGATGAAGTCTGGGATGTGGAGAAGGGAGTTGGGGGCTAGATCATGGAAGTCTAGCCCATAAAAGAATATCAAACCCCGAATGAAGGGGTGCAGAGGAAATCCCAGCCCAGGATAAAGTGGGGGGAGGAACACTAACCTCTCGCCTCGCTTGGGCGTGGGGATGACCTGACCCTCCTTGGGGGCCCAGTGGGTGATGTCGGCCGATAAGTAGCCGGCTCACTTCAGCTCCTCGATGTTGTTGTTGGTGACAATGGAGGTGTCCCACTTGTCGTTGGCACTAGATCCAACCATGGCCGAAGCTAGGGAAGAGCTGGGAAGGGATTCACCGTAGAGGAATAAGGCAGGGCGCTGGAGCTCTGGAGATTAGAAAGGCAACAACGTGAGGTGGAAGAAGGTGTAAGATGGTAACTATAGTTGTTCCCCTTTCTAAAAGGACACGGAGGAGCTAAGGGTTCCTTTTTCCATGCCGCGGGCCTCTCCACTTTTTGATACACTCACGACATTATGCATGGGTGGGGAAATAGAAATCATTGATCGTATCCCAAAAAAGCAGGGCACTATCTTTGCCTTGATAAGACATGCCAATGAAGAGGCAGCCTCGAGCTGCATATTGAGAACTTCCAGCCGTTCGGTGTTATGACCGGACGCGACCCTTCGCTAAAAAGTTGTCTAGAGAGGGCACTGCTCACATTTGAGCACTTAGGCCTTTAGGGCTAAGCAAAGTAAATACTCCGGATTCTGGACACCACTCAACTCCGAGCATGCACATGACATGATGGAGAACTCACCTCGCAATCCAAAGACCGTGAGATATGCGGATGCCAGACACAAGCCCTGACGTTGGAGGCTAGTTCGGAGGATACTAAGGGAGTCCTAGATTAAGGGGTCCTTGGGCCGCCGACCTATCTCTTATGGGCCCGACAGATGGGCTACTATGGAGCCAAGCTAGAGCGTAGATCTATGGCCGGATAGAAGATCTTCGGAGCCATGGTGTGCCCTCCAAGTTAAGACTAGGCGTGATCTTTCCTTTATTGTAACTGATCGAATATAACCCTAACCCTACTGGAGTCTATACAAACTAGAGGGTTTTTAGTCTTTAGGGCTAGAGCCACATCCAATACTGGCTTTAGCTCGCCTGATCTCGAGGTAGATCAACTCTGTAACCATACCATACACATCAAACACAATCAAGTAGGACGTAGGGTTTTACCTCTTAGAGAGGCCCCGAACCTGAGTAAACACCATGTTCTTCATCCCTTGTTCGCCATTGATCCTAGATCCACAGTTCGGGAGCTGTTGGACATATTACTACTAAGTATAAACCGGCCATGAGGGGCCGGGTTATGCCCACAATGAGTTAGTCATGTTTGAAGCCCATGAAGACAAGAAGTATGGCGCTTTACAGAAGAGATCTAACATGAAGGCCCAGGGCCCAAAGGCGGATTAGGGCCCATAGACATAAACCGCCATATGATATGTAACTTATGTTGTAAGGCAAGGAAAGGTAGAAACCGAGCCGGGCACGTTTATGAGCCGGCCTCGGGATTCTGTAAACTAACGGGCGTCAACCTGTGTATATAAAGGGATGACCCGACGGCGGTTTAGGGACAACAAACGATAACTCGAGAGCCAGGCAAAGCCGATTCGCTCCCTGGTCATCGAAACCCTAGCAATTCCATCACAACTGGAGTAGGCTTTTACCTTCATCGTAAGGGGCCAAACCAGTATAATTCCTTGTGTGGCTTGTCCGCTTTAACCCCTTTAAGCTAACCCGTCGCTATGGCACCACGACTAAGTCCTTTCACTAGGACATCTGCCGTGACAAAACCACGATAGTTGGCGCCCACTGTGGGGCTATCGCACGATGGTTTCGAGTTCTTGAAGGGCAGCTTCGAAGGACTCAAGGGATATGCTGTGGGCCGGATGACCAAGAGTCATCACGGCAAGCTCTACATTGACGACGCAGGCTGGGGCCCCGAGGCTGGCTCGATCAAGTACGGGTACCGGGTCCCCTTTGGCGGAATACACGTCTTCATTTGCAAGGTCGGCTGATGGGGACATCAATACCATTGTTACACCCACAGCCCCTACTGTTACATATACTGGACCAATTACTAGAGCTCGCGCACGCCAATTAAATTACCAGGTACTTTCGTTTCTTGGTAATGATTCTAATGTTCATGAGATTATGATGCTGCCTAAATTGGATACATTTGTTTTGCTTTCAAATGAAGGGCCTAGCTTGGAGAAGGATGAACATTGGAGCAAGAACACGCATGGAGTTGATGGCATGCGCAAGGGGATCAAGAACGGAGTTACAAGCGATGATTTCAGGACTTTGAAGCCGCCATAAGGAGTGCATGAAGCCATGGACGAAATATACAAGATGCCACTTCATAATATTCGTCCATAGGCTATTCTAGGTGCTGCGTCACCTTATTAATGGGCCAGGCCCATGTAATTTCGAAATACTTAAGTATAGGCTATTTTTAGAGTCCGTATGTGTGGGGAAACAAGAGTTAGGGTTGGTTTCGGACCCCACCCTCAAGGGCCACGAAATTCCCCTCTCTTCCTCCATATATACAGCCCGTAGGGCGTCGTTTAGACTTTGGGTTTTGTTTAGATTAAAAGTTCGCCATAGCTGCAACTTCTCGTACTTCGTTTGTGTCCAACGACCAGACCAAGACGTCACAGAACCCCACCTTGATCAATAAAGCTTTCATCTTATATTCGCAATATCCAGATTGCAATCTCAGTTTCTTGCTTGTTCTTCGTTTGCTCGCAGGAAACAGGCCCTTGTGGTCAGGTTGATCGTGCTCCGGCGTGGTCAATAACCCCTCGGAAGTTGGTTTAGCGATTGCTAAGGCGCGACGTCTCGCACGTTCGTAGTCGGATCGTCAAGGTCGACTCCCACAGAAAACGATAGCCACCATCTCATCGAAACATCGGGACACCTTTGCGTCTATCAAGTGGTATCAGATTTCCAGGTTGCTCGGTGAGATTTTTACAGTTTTTCGTAGATTAGATCGAGTCTGTTCTTCATACCTACAGTCCACGAAAAAGCCACACAAAAAAAAATTAGGGTTAGTTCATCATATCCGAACCAATCTGAGCCTCTGCATAATCTTTTTAGGGTTTTTTGCTTTGTTGAATTTGCGGTTGCATCGTCGTGTCAAGTTGCTGGTCTTAGAGTCTAGTCTTTTAGAGTTTCGAGTTCTGGTCATAAGTTGTCACGCCGCCGCCGCACCATCATCATCGCCCATCTACCACTTTTGCTTATCCGCCACCGCTCTGAATCCTTATCCATATACCACTACCAATCCGTATCCATATACCACCATCAATCTCTATCCATATACCACCACCGCTACCATATACCACCACCGCTGCCATATACCACAACCATATATCCACCACCAATCCGAGTTCGTCTCATATTAGGTTTGTTCTTGAGATCAATCTCAATTCCGATTCGTGTTTCCTTGCCTGCGTAGGTCTCGGAAAAAAAAAAGTCTGGAGACCCCCGGGCAGTTTTTAGGCCAAAATTTTCACGGGCAAAAATATTTTTTTCCCTATCCTATTTTTAGGCTTTTCTGAGTCTTTTGAGCCACGTGCCATCATAGTGATTTTTTGTCGCACTTTTTCGTCGTCGCTGCCCTGATTTCCGAAAAAAAAGTGAAAAAAAAAATTTCGTGCCCATCCTATCAGTTTGACGAGGGAAGAGTTTTGAGACACTCGCCATTATAGTATTTTTTTTTTTGCAAAAAAAAAGAGGAGAGCAAAAAAAAAAGAGCGCAAAAAAAAACGCGAAAAAAAAAGTCCCAGAGTGTGCTTCTCCCTTATTTACGTGCAGCGCCGTGATTTTGTTAGTGTTCTAGGCTCGCGTCTCTAGCACGGTCTAGCCTAGGACCAGCACAGTACCGTCGTTGAGCGTTTATTCAACTTTGCATCTCTGAATTGATTATTGCTGACCCTTTTTGCTACCATACTATAAGCCTTCCCGGCTCCACATACCTCTACGTCGTGCGTTTGACTCTCCCTGGCAATCGCTCTATCCAAGCTTTTGAGAGTTTTGACTACAACGGTTGCCGATCACCGCCTGCTGCTGGGTAAGAACTGGTAAGAATTTGAGATTTGCTTGACGGATTTGTGACACCCGCCACCACCACCTCTTGTTAGTATTCTGTAGGATCATATTCTTGTGTGTTTTCTATTGTTGCTAACCATGGCAGGATCACAAGCCGACGAGACTGACTGGGAGAACATGACGAATCAGGAGTTGCATGATAAATTTCAGCAAATGATGAATGGACAGGTGCAGGATGTGCTAAACAGATTTGAAGAGGCCATGGAGAAGATTGATGACATGGAGAAGACGTTCGAAACAAAGCTCGATAACAGGTTTAATGAATTGCTCGCGCGTCTTCCACCACCACCACCGGCTGCACCTAACGCACCTCTACAACAACAACGACGACGACTACCTACACATCGTGAAACAGCCCTCCGCCGAGCGAGCCGTCTCCCTCTTGCACCTGGCCAAACTGTTGGTGCTGCTGTTGCTACTTCTGTGGCTCCTGGTGCTGATGCGGAGGAGGATGATTTTGCTGGCGATTACGAGGATGAGGTTGATAAAAATCAGAACTACGTGCCACCACCAGCACAGCAACCATCAGGTCGTCCACATGCAAATAATGGCAATGGTAGGGCTCACCCTCAGGTACGAGATTATGACCATCTCCCTAAACTAAAATTGAATATTCCACCATTTGAGGGTAGATATGTTCCTGATATATATCTTACTTGGGAGTTAGAAACTGAACAACGCTTTACATGTTTACAATATCCCGAGGAGAGACGTGTTCCTGCTGCTGTTTGTGCATTCACTAGTTTTGCATGTGTTTGGTGGTCTGAGCATTGTAGATTATATCCCATTCCTGCTACTTGGGCTGCTTTGAAAACTGCTATGCGTACTCGTTGGGTTCCACCATATTATCAACGTGAATTACTTCAAAAATTGCAGCGCTTAAGACAGGGAAAAAATTCTGTAGAAGAATATTATCAGGAATTACAAACTGGCATGATTAGATGTGGTATTGTTGAGGAGAATGAAGCTATGCTTGCACGTTTTATGGGTGGATTAAATAAAGAGATTCAGACGATTCTAGAGTATAAGGAGTATACTAATATCACTCGTTTATTCCATCTTGCTTGTAAAGCTGAATGTGAAGTGCAGGATCGACAGGCATTGGCGCGGACTAACTTTTCTGCAGGTCGACCTTCTTCATGGACACCACGTGCATCATCTACTTCCACACGTTCTGCTACACCGGCGCCTCCGTCGGCTGCCACCTCCAACCGTGATACAATAAAACAGGCACAATCACCACTATCTGCCAAGAGCACACCTTCTGGTCCTGCAAAGAGCTCTTCTTCATCCATGGCATCAACAGGGCAAACACATGATATTATTTGTCGACGTTGCAAGGGTGGAGGTCATTATGCGAGAGAATGCCCATCTAAGCGTGTGATGATTGTTACTGAGGATGGTGGGTATGAGTCCGCTAGTGACTATGATGAGGAGACTTTGGCTCTTATTACACGTGACGAACACGGTGGAGACGATTCTGATCATGAGACGCAATACATGGCTCCTGAAGATGCTGACAGGTATGACTGTTTAGTTGCTCAACGTGTTTTGAGTGTGCAGGTTACACAAGCTGAGCAAAATCAGAGGCATAATTTGTTCCATACAAAGGGAGTTGTGAAGGAACGTTCTGTTCGCGTGATCATAGATGGAGGGAGTTGCAACAACTTGGCTAGCATCGCGATGGTGGAGAAGCTATCTCTCACCACAAGACCACATCCACATCCTTACTACATCCAATGGTTCAACAACAGCGGCAAGGTTAAGGTAACACGTACTGTTCGTGTGCATTTTAGTATCTCTACATATGCTGATTATGTTGATTGTGATGTGGTACCGATGCAAGCATGTTCCTTATTACTTGGTAGACCATGGCAATTTGATAAAAATTCTATTCACCATGGTAGAAACAATCAGTATACTCTTGTTCATAAGGATAAAAATATTACTTTGCTTCCTATGACTCCTGATTCCATTTTGAAAGATGATATTAATAGAGCTAATAAAGCAAAACAGGAGAAAACTAAGAGTGAAAATCAGATTGTGGCAAAAGAATTTGAGCAACAAATGCAGCCTAATAATCATAAACAATCTAGTGTTGCTTCTGAAATTAAGTTGAAAAGTGCATGTTTACTTGCCACCAAATATGATATTGACGATCTAGATTTTAGCAAATCTGTTTGCTATGCTTTTGTGTGCAAAGAGGCATTATTTTCATTCGAGGACGTGCCTTCCTCTTTGCCTCCTGCTGTCACTAACATTTTGCAGGAGTTCGCCGACGTCTTTCCACAAGACGTGCCACCGGGATTACCACCTATTCGCGGGATTGAGCATCAAATTGACTTAATTCCCGGTGCATCATTACCCAACCGTGCACCATACCGTACCAATCCAGAGGAGACGAAGGAGATTATGCGTCAAGTACAAGAACTGCTCGACAAAGGTTATATACGCGAATCCCTTAGTCCTTGTGCTGTTCCTATCATTTTAGTGCCGAAAAAGGATGGTACGTCGCGTATGTGCGTTGATTGTAGAGGCATTAATAATATTACTATTCGTTATCGTCATCCTATTCCTAGGCTAGATGATATGCTTGATGAATTGAGTGGCTCTACAATATTCTCCAAAGTTGATTTGCGTAGTGGTTACCATCAAATTCGTATGAAATTGGGAGATGAATGGAAAACAGCATTTAAAACTAAGTTTGGATTATATGAGTGGTTAGTAATGCCTTTTGGGTTAACTAATGCACCTAGTACTTTCATGAGGTTAATGAACAAAGTTTTACGTGCTTTCATTGGACGATTTGTGGTAGTTTACTTTGATGACATATTGATTTATAGCAAATCTTTGGAGGAACATTTGGAACATTTACGTGCTGTTTTTATTGCTCTACGTGATGCACGTTTGTTTGGTAACCTTGGAAAGTGCACCTTTTGCACCGACCGAGTATCTTTTCTTGGCTATGTTGTTACTCCACAGGGAATTGAAGTTGATAAAGCCAAGATTGAAGCTATTGAGAGTTGGCCGCAGCCCAAAACGGTCACACAAGTGAGGAGTTTCCTTGGCCTCGCTGGTTTCTATAGGCGTTTTGTGAGAGATTTCAGCACCATTGCTGCACCTCTCAACGAGCTTACAAAGAAGGATGTACCTTTTGTTTGGGGTACCGCACAGGAAGAAGCCTTCACGGTATTGAAAGATAAGTTGACACATGCTCCTTTACTCCAACTTCCTAATTTCAATAAGACTTTTGAGCTTGAATGTGATGCTAGTGGAATTGGATTAGGAGGTGTGTTATTACAAGATGGAAAACCTGTTGCATACTTTTCTGAAAAATTGAGTGGGCCTAGTCTGAACTATTCTACTTATGATAAAGAATTATATGCTCTTGTTCGGACCTTAGAAACATGGCAACATTATTTATGGCCCAAGGAATTTGTTATACATTCTGATCATGAATCTTTGAAACACATTAAAAGTCAAGCAAAACTGAACCGTCGACATGCTAAATGGGTTGAATTCATTGAGACTTTCCCTTATGTCATTAAACACAAGAAGGGTAAAGAAAATGTTATTGCTGATGCCTTGTCTCGTCGTTATACTATGCTTTCACAACTTGACTTTAAAATATTTGGTTTGGAGACCATCAAAGATCAATATGTTAATGATGCTGAATTTAAAGATGTATTGCAGAATTGTAAGGAAGGGAGAACTTGGAACAAGTTCGTTCTTAACGATGGATTTGTGTTTCGTGCTAACAAGCTATGCATTCCAGCTAGCTCCGTTCGTCTTTTGTTGTTGCAGGAGGCGCATGGAGGAGGATTAATGGGACACTTTGGCGTCAAGAAGACGGAGGATATACTTGCTACACATTTCTTTTGGCCAAAGATGAGACGGGATGTTGAGCATTTTGTTGCTCGCTGCACTACATGTCAAAGAGCTAAGTCACGACTCAATCCTCATGGTTTATATATGCCTTTGCCTGTACCTAGTGTTCCTTGGGAGGATATATCTATGGACTTTGTTTTAGGTTTACCTAGAACAAAGAAGGGGAGGGATAGCATATTTGTTGTCGTGGATAGGTTCTCGAAAATGGCACACTTTATACCATGTCATAAAAGCGATGATGCTGTTAATGTTGCTGATTTGTTCTTTCGTGAAATTATTCGCTTACATGGTGTGCCAAATACTATTGTTTCAGATCGTGATACTAAATTTCTTAGCCACTTTTGGAGATGTTTATGGGCTAAGTTGGGGACTAAGCTGCTTTTTAGTACTACTTGTCACCCCCAAACTGATGGACAAACTGAAGTAGTCAATAGAACATTGTCTACTATGCTTAGGGCTGTTTTGAAGAATAACAAGAAAATGTGGGAAGAATGCTTGCCTCATATTGAATTTGCTTATAATCGTTCATTGCATTCTACTACTAAGATGTGCCCTTTTGAAATTGTGTATGGTTTCCTACCTCGTGCACCTATTGATTTGTTGCCTCTTCCATCTTCGGAGAAGGTTAATTTTGATGCTAAAGAATGTTCTGAATTGATTTTAAAAATGCATGAGTTAACTAAGGAAAACATTGAGCGTATGAATGCTAAATATAAACTTGCTGGAGATAAGGGTAGAAAACATGTTGTGTTTGCACCTGGAGATCTTGTTTGGTTACATTTGCGTAAAGATAGATTTCCTAATCTGCGCAAATCAAAGCTAATGCCACGTGCTGATGGTCCTTTTAAGGTTTTAGAGAAAATAAATGATAATGCATATAAACTTGAGCTACCTGCAGATTTTGGGGTTAGTCCCACTTTTAACATTGCAGATTTGAAGCCTTATTTGGGTGAGGAAGATGAGTTTCCGTCGAGGACGACTTCATTTCAAGAAGGGGAGGATGATGAGGACATCAATACCATTGTTACACCCACAGCCCCTACTGTTACATATACTGGACCAATTACTAGAGCTCGCGCACGCCAATTAAATTACCAGGTACTTTCGTTTCTTGGTAATGATTCTAATGTTCATGAGATTATGATGCTGCCTAAATTGGATACATTTGTTTTGCTTTCAAATGAAGGGCCTAGCTTGGAGAAGGATGAACATTGGAGCAAGAACACGCATGGAGTTGATGGCATGCGCAAGGGGATCAAGAACGGAGTTACAAGCGATGATTTCAGGACTTTGAAGCCGCCATAAGGAGTGCATGAAGCCATGGACGAAATATACAAGATGCCACTTCATAATATTCGTCCATAGGCTATTTTAGGTGCTGCGTCACCTTATTAATGGGCCAGGCCCATGTAATTTCGAAATACTTAAGTATAGGCTATTTTTAGAGTCCGTATGTGTGGGGAAACAAGAGTTAGGGTTGGTTTCGGACCCCACCCTCAAGGGCCACGAAATTCCCCTCTCTTCCTCCATATATACAGCCCGTAGGGCGTCGTTTAGACTTTGGGTTTTGTTTAGATTAAAAGTTCGCCATAGCTGCAACTTCTCGTACTTCGTTTGTGTCCAACGACCAGACCAAGACGTCACAGAACCCCACCTTGATCAATAAAGCTTTCATCTTATATTCGCAATATCCAGATTGCAATCTCAATTTCTTGCTTGTTCTTCGTTTGCTCGCAGGAAACAGGCCCTTGTGGTCAGGTTGATCGTGCTCCGGCGTGGTCAATAACCCCTCGGAAGTTGGTTTAGCGATTGCTAAGGCGCGACGTCTCGCACGTTCGTAGTCGGATCGTCAAGGTCGACTCCCACAGAAAACGATAGCCACCATCTCATCGAAACATCGGGACACCTTTGCGTCTATCATCGGCGAACCGGGCCCTGAGCTGGACATCTGCACCGACACTGTCGAGATGGCTCAACGTGCAAGACCTTCCCGAGTTCAGCCTGCCGTAAAGCGTGCCTTCGTGGGAGTCATCCACGGAGCGGAATCTGAGGATAGATCGGTATCTGGTGGCAAAACCGTTGTCTACTCTGATGAAGAGTCTTCAACCGGAGAGACCGAGTCGCTGTATTAGCTGCAGGATGGCCGGATTAGTGGCGGTTCCGATGGCGACAATATTCCAGACCTCGCTGACCCGCCGAGCCGAGTTGCGATCTTCATGGCCGGTACACAATTGTGCAACATTCTTCTACCGCCGCAGCAGTGATTTCCGGTTCAGCAACTGCAACACCAGCCAGGGCAGGGGGCTCTGCACCACCGCTGGCTTAGGCTTTGTCCAATTTATTTGACACTTTGGCAACATTGCTAGCAGCTGACGTTAACGCAGCGAATCAGGATCAGCATAACACAGAAATAGCAAAGGTGAAGGATCAGATAGCTCAAGCTAAGGTAGATCTGGCAGCGGAGAACACCAGGATGGCCGCTGACCAGGCCGAGTTAGAGGCACAGGACTATCGGCTTATGCTGGATCAGAGTGCATCAAATGATGTCATGAGGAGATGGTACCGGTCTCACTTGCCACTGGTTTACGAGAGAAGGAATCTCTTTAACACGCCAGGAGCAGGCACCAGCAACCAGCCAGTGGTAAACCGGGTGGAGGCACCTGGAACGAGGGCGTCGGTTTAGCCGCGCGCGATGGATCCGCCTCGTCAGAACAATGTCCCATCACAGCACGTCTCAACGCCTCTGGGTCATTACTCTAACCCGTTGGATAACATCGTTGCCGCCGCTTCATGATTGGCAGCTCTCCCGATCGATCATGAGTCTCCAGTAGCAGTTGAAACACGACGGGCTAGGGAGCTCCTTCAGATAGCTTTGACTCAACAGCAGGCTTATTCGCATAGTTGCGAGAGGATTCATTCCACCCCCCGCCCAAGTCGAAGCTACAGCGGGCATATTGATGAACCAGCTGTATCAAGCAGTGCATGAAACCATAACCCGCCGCGATGTCATAACCCGGCGGGCGGCAGTGCTAATGCCCAGGATGTGGTGGAGCACGGTAGAGCACGTCGAGAAGCCGAGTTAGCAGCGCAATATGCGGCCCGTCAGCCTACTCCGGTTTGTCCAACCACTTCGGTGGAACCAGGCATGGTTTTCAGTTCTTTGGGGGTGCCGTGTCTTACCCCGGCCCTACGTAACGTGCGCTGCCTAAGGACTTCAAGGGTCCTCGTAAGGTGCCCAATTACACTGCCGATTTTCCCCTTGAGTCATGGGTTGAGAGTTATGAGATGGAGATGGAGATGCTGGACGTGGATGATGCGGCATGTGCTAAGTAATTCACCATGATGTTGGAAGGAACAACTCGCACTTGGTTAAAAAGTCTACCAGCTAACTCCATTGGGTCATGGGCCGAGTTAAAAGGCCGGTTTATCCAGAATGTCAAAGATACGTGCAAACAACCCATGTCAATTGTGGACTTAGCCGCCTGTGTTCAAGAGGAAGGCGAGTCTACAACCCATTGGGTGAAGCGGGTATCAGCCATTCTGCATTCGTCAGACCGCATCAATGCTGACACGACAGTCTTAACATTGGAAAGCAATTGCCGGTTTTGCCTTTGAAGTTGAAGTTGGGAAGGCTCAAGCGTCACTGCAATGACATGGCAACGCTCATGGCAGCTCTGGTTAAGTATGCCAATTCAGATAGTACCAAGGACCCTGAGTCTGAGGATGAAAAGTCGGGGAAGGGAAAGAAGAATGGCAGTGCCAAGGGGCAGCAGCATAACCCGGTGGGTCATGGGAACAACGGTAAGTGCAAGGCGGATAATAGCTTGGACTTTGTGGCTAACACCAACATCCAGGATAATGGATAGCGCCATAAGGGTAAACCGCCCCAGCGGGGTGGAGGATCAGGTCCCAATCTTGAGTGCCTGTTAAATCAGCCTTGCCCAAAGCACGGGTCAAAGGAAAGGCCAACCACGCACCTTTGGAAAGATTTTTTCATTATGCGGGAGTTCAAAAATTCAAATCTCTTTCAATACGACCATGGACCACCCGGCGGTTCAGGAGGCGGTTTTCATGGGCCGAGTTATGGTGGAGGCAGCTCCGGTTCAGGATTCCAGGGCAACCAAACCGGACATGGCAATCAAGGCAGTTAGGGCAACCAGGGAGGTTATAATCATCAGGGGGGTTAGCAGCAGCAAAAGTCGGATTATCAGAGTAATCCGAAGCAGTTGAATAGTGGGCAGTACCATGTCTTCACCACTAGCTTATGTAAGCATGATCAGAAGCTTCATAAAAGGGCAGTGAACTCCATTGAACCGGTGGTGCCCCGTTATCTGCGCTGTTCTGAACAGCCCATTTTGTGGAGTCGAGAGGATCATCCACCTCGGGTTGATAATTCGGGTCATCTGGCCTTAGTGGTGGCACCTCAGGTTGGGGGTATAACTTCACCAAGGTACTCATGGATGGAGGGAGCCGTATCAATATCCTTTACTATGAAACCTTCCATCGCATGGGGTTGATAGATAAGAATCTTAAACCGTCGAACACCGTTTTTCATGGTGTGGTGCCTGGTAAATCGGCGTACCCAGTTGGTAAGATAGCTCTGGAGGTGGCTTTTGGAGATGATCATGATTCAAGATCGGAAACATTGACCTTTGAAGTGGTAAAAATCAAGAGCCCATATCATGCCCTGTTTGGACGGCCAGCTTATGCTAAGTTCATGGCAAGGCCCTGTTATGTTTATCTGCAGCTTAAGATGCCGGGTCATAAGGGGAGCATCACATTGCATGGGAGCTGGAAGATTGCGTTGGAATGTGAAGAAGGTGATGCGGCCTATGCTGAGTTGGTTTGTGCAACAGAAGAGTTGAAGTTCTACAAAGACAATGTTGATCCGGCAGATATGGCTTCTCTGAAAAAGCCAACTACACAGCATGATCCAGCTTTGAAGTTTAAATCGGCTGAGGAGACTAAGCTAGTTGACTTTGTTCCTGGCGATTCATCCAGGTAGTTCATCATCAGTTCTAACCTGGATCCGAAATAGGAAAGCACGCTCATCGAGTTCATCCATGAGAATCGGGACATCTTTGCATGGAAACCTTCTGATATGCCAGGTGTACCGAGGGAACTCGCTGAGGACACTCTTAATATAGATCCTAAGTTCAAACCAGCCAGGCAGTTTCTCCGCCGCTTCAATGAAGAAAGGCGCAAGGCTATTGGTGAGGAGGTAGCCCGGCTTTTGGCAACAGGGTTTATTGTGGAGGTCTTTCACCCTGAGTGGCTAGCTAATCCGGTGCTGGTACTTAAGAACGGCACTTGGCTTATGTGTGTGGATACAAGGATTTGAACAAGGCATGTCCAGCTGATCCCTTTGCTCTCCCTCGTATTGATCAAATCATTGATGCTACGGTGGGCTGTGACCGTTTGTGTTTTCTGGACGCTTATTCTAGTTATCATCAGATCAAAATGGCAGTTAAGGACCAGGAGAAGACAACTTTTATAACTCCCTTTGGAGCCTTCTGCTATGTATCTATGCCTTTTGGGCTTAAGAGTGCCCAGGCGACTTATCAACGCTGTGTACAGAATTTTCTTCATAAATAGATTGGGCGCAATGTTCATGCTTATGTGGATGATATTGTGGTGAAATCCAGAAAGTAGGAAACATTGATAGATGACTTGAAGGAGACTTTTGATAACGTCCGGGTTTATAAGATGATGCTTAATCCGACCAAATGTGTCTTTGGTGTACCAGCAGGCAAGCTCTTGTGTTTTCTGGTGTCTAACAGGGGCATTGATGCTAATCCGGAGAAGATCAAAGCTATTACGTCTGGCTAAGCCGGCGTGTATTAACGATGTTCAGCGCCTGGTGGGTTGTATTGCAGTATTGAGCCGGTTTATCAGCCGTTTGGGAGAAAAGGCAATCCCTCTGTATCAGATGATGAAGAAGACAGACCATTTCTTCTAGAGTTATGCTTCCAATGAAGCCTTTGAGAGTTTAAAGTGGCAGCTAGCTGAACCGCCTATCCTTGCTGCTCCTGTTGATAAAGAGCCCATGTTGTTATATGTGGCTGCCAATGCCCAGGCTGTTAGTGTGGCTATTGTTGTGGAGCGCAAGGAGGCCGGTTTATTACATCAGTGAGGTGCTTATTGAGTCCAAGCAGAGGTGCCCACATTGGCAGAAACTAGTGTATGGGGTTTTCATGGCAAGCCAGAAGCTCAAGCATTATTTTCAGGGTCATCCTATCAAAGTGGTCAGTTCTGCCCCCTTGGGGGATATTATCCAAAACAGGGAAGCAACTGGCCGGGTCACCAACTGGGCTATTGAGCTTGAGCCTCATGGTTTAAAATATATACCTCATACAACAATAAAGTCCCAAGCACTTGTGGATTTCATCAATGACTGGACAGAGCTGCAGGCACCGGAGGAAAAGCCAGATAATACTTATTGGACGATTCATTTTGATGGGTCCAGACAGTTTGAGGGCTCGGGGGCTGGAGTCATATTAACTTCCCCACGAGGTGATAAGTTTTGTTATGTTCTCCGTTTAATGTTCCCTTGCACTAACAATGCAGCTGAATATGAGGCCTTGCTCCATGGTCTTCGGATGGCTAAGGAGATGAATTTAAGCCGGGTTAAGTGCTTCGGTGACTCGGACCTGGTAGCTCAACAGGTGTCTGGCACTTGGGATTCCAAGGATCCACTCATGGCAGCGTATCGGCGAGAGGTAGACATAGTGGCGGGTCATTTCAAGGGTTATCAGGTTGACCATATAGACCGGCGAAAGAATGAAGCGGCGGACGCTTTAAGTTGCTTAGGCTCTCAACGTAAACCGGTGCCGCCCAATGTCTTTCTGGATGTGCTACATAATCTGTCGGTCAAGTTACCTACGGAGGAGGATTTGGATGTTCCTGACCCGGAGGCTCAGTTAGTGGCAGCTCTTCATGTTATCCCGGATTGGGCGGTCCCATACTTGGCGTATATGAACCCAGGCGAGTTACCGGAGGATGAAACTTTGGCCCGGCAGATAATCCGGCGATCCAAGTCAATGACCATTATCAATGGGGAGTTGCATCATTGCTGTGTGACAGGGGCGTTTCAGCGTTGTGTGTCTCCTCAGGAAGGCTGTGAGATTTTGCGTGAGATCAAGGAAGGAGATTGTGGTCACCACGTCGGTTCAAAATTCTTGGTAGCTAAGGCTTTTCGTCACAGCTTCTATTGGTTAACGGCTCATGCTGATGCTGAGGATTTAGTAAAGCGATGTGATGGTTGTCAGAAGTTTGGACGCCGCGCTCAAGTTTCGGCTCAAGAATTAAGGATGATTCCAATCACTTGGCCGTTTTCCACTTGCGGGCTGGATATGGTTGGGCCCTTTAGGAGGTCCAAGGATAAGAAGACCCACCTTTTGGTGGCGGTTGATAATTTCACCAAGTGGGTGGAGGCAGAGCCAGTCAGTAAGTGTGATGCAGCTACGTCGGTTCAATTCATCAAAAAGGTGATCTTCCATTTTGGTTTTCCACACAGCATCATAACTGATAATGGTACTAATCTGTCCAAGGGTGCTATGGAAGAATTTTGTCAACGTGAGCACATCCGGCTTGACATGTCATCAGTGGCTCACCCCCAATCTAATGGCCAAGCGGAAAGAGCCAATCAAGAGATTTTGAGAGGCATCAAGCCCCGGCTTATGGTTCCTTTAAAGCGGACATCGGGTTGTTGGGTGGAGGAGTTACCTTTTGTGCTGTGGAGCATCAATACAACACCAAATAGATCTACGGGTTATACACCTTTCTTAATGGTCTATGGAGCAAAGGCGCTTCTCCCTAGTGACATCTGTCATGACTCGCCCCATGTGGCGGCTTATGTTGAAGCTGATAATGAGAAAGCACGTCAAGACTCACTGGACCCGTTAGATGAGGAGCGTGATCTCGCAGTGGCTCGTTCGGCAATTTACCAGCAAGACCTGTGTCATTATCACAGCCGCCGGGTTAAAACCAGAACTTTTCAAGAAGGTGATTTGGTGCTCTGGCTTATCCAGGATTAGACTGATATGCACAAGTTGTGCCCACCTTGGGAAGGACCTTTTGTGGTCAGCAAAAATCTGCACAACGGATCATACTACCTTATCGATGTTCAAGAGCACAAAGACTCACGTAAATCGGAGGAGGAGACTCAACGGCCGTGGAATATAGCTCATCTTTGGCCTTACTATACTCGAGCCACAGGCTCTTCTTATGTACATAGTTATGACAATGTATATATTATGATCAATATAATAAACCGGAGCCTCAGCTAAAGCGGGGTCTCTGTTGTTTTTATTACATCATGTGTGGTTACATGGGGGCTTCTATTTATAAAGCGGAGTTCTATTTCCCATTAATCCGGCTTATAAAGCCACATATATCAAAGGAAATCACTTGGGGGCTTGGTTGTATTCGAACCATAGCTACACCTCTTGATTGGCATAAGGCCATTAGGAAAAATCACTTGGGGGCTTGGTTGTATTTGAACCATAGCTACACCTCTTGATAGGCTTAAAGCCAAAAGGAAATCATGTGGGGCCAAAGAGAGTGTTGCAACAGCACAACTCAAACATATGCACCCACCAAGCACAGCTCAAATGTTGCTTGGGGGTTCTTTGCTTCTCAAAGAACAAAGAGCTTACACCCTTGCAATAGGCTAGCAAGCCAGGCTTGGAAGCCAGGTGTATTCACCTAAAACCCCGGGTTATCCTGCCTTTTTAAGTAAGCCACTCCGTCCAGGTAATCCTGGTATGACCCGCTGAACGTTTGACAAGTCAATCTCATAGACCCTGAACTTGTCAAAGTTGACGATTGGTTAATGTGAGGCCCATCTTAAAAGGGTTCGAAAAATGGTTTAACTCAGTGGCCTGGCAGCCCATGAAAAGCCTCGATTTAGGGCCTGGCAGCTCATGAAAAGCCTTGCATGTTCTTTTTTATGTTTTTATTTGCCAAGTTTTTCTCCTTTGGTGAGATTCATAATATTTTATGATAAACCGGCGTTTATTGACCCGGGTTGGCTTTCAACGATAAGTCGTAAGTACATGATCAGTTATAATCCGGTGTTTCTTGACCCGGTCTGGTTTCGATTACAAGTCACCAACATTATATATGGATACACCGGTGTTTATTATAACCCAGTATGGTTTTATCATAAACCGACAAAACATGGAAAGAGTTAGCAATACTCAGGATTGGGCTTATCACCCTTAATATACCAAAGTTGGTCAACCAACAGTGCGATTCAAAATCACAGGTATCATCCCTTTAATCTTTGATTATTTTTACAGCCCTGGTTATAAACCCCGGCTATATATTTGGGCATCATGACCCGTCCTACGGTAAACCGCCAGGACACTTTCAACTTCTTGTATGCAGGAACAGTTTGCATAACGCTGCTACGGATTATGAACATAATATATCCTAAAGCAAGATGGATTAACAGTATCAGGCAACATAAATATGCACGATGGCATAGAGAACAAGTATTTTGAACTAGCCTATTACAAGGCGCTTTAATGCCCAAAAAGAGTAATTGTTTTTAGCAAGTGTGGCAGTACGCAGAAGGCTAAACCGGCCTCCGGATCATGATTCGTCACTAGGATGACTTGAAGGTTGTGGATCGTCTTGCACTGGTGCATCCTCCTCCTCCTCTCTACCCAGTGGCTGGAAGTCAATGGTTGCCCAATCGATTCCAGTGAAGGCTTGGAACATAGCTTCATCACTTATAAGGTTGGAGGGGTCAACATCAGGGGCATAGGTGTGCTTACGGATTGGCGGAATAAGATCCTCTACATCATGTGTCGGCGCAGGATATCTTTTATGATCAGAATCATAAACCGGCTGATAGTGAGAGAGATCTGTTTCTTCACCTAATTTGCTCGCTAAGGGGCGCATTTCCCTTGTCAACCATCGAAGATCGTCATTGTTAAACTCTGAACCGTCCTCCTTTACGCCAGGGTAGCTGCTGCCTATATCCGATGACTCTAGATCTGGTATCCATGCTTTAGCCTGGATTAGCGCAGTCAGTGCACCTGACCTTGCAGCTGATCTTTTTAGTTCGTCCAACTGGGCAGGCAGCATTGACAGCTTCTCAATGGTTTCCTTTATCTAGGTTGGAGGCAGTTTGTTATGAGCAGCGGTGCAAATGGCCCATTGGGCTCCGGAATATAACTGCTCTATCAGAGTATAGGCAGCCTTCAGCTTCATCCGCATGTCAGAGCCCAGATGGGTAATGCGGGTTCCTGTGTCATTGCGAGCATCAGTAAACTGGTAAATGATGAGATAATGGATGTTGGAAACTTCAGGTGAGGGTACTTACCAAAAATAGCAGAGGTCATGGCATTGATCTGCCGATTTAAACCGGTCAGCTCTTTGACTACCGGTTTAAGGGCTGCTTCTGCGTCTTCAGCTCTCTTTTGCAATGCGGTTTTCTCTATGCCCCAATCCACCCGTTCCTTCTTCAAAGTTTACTTCAGCTTCTCCATGGCTGCTAAGGCACTCGTCAGTTCCTCTTTGGCTTTAGAGGTTTCTGCTTCCTGGGATTTGATATTTTCTTGAAGATCGGTGGTTTGGGATTCCTTTTTGCTCAGCTCAGCCTATAAGAGAGAAACCTATTATGAGGTGGCAGTGAATATTTGAAGTACCAAGCACATAAAAAGTTATCCACTTGGCACTTGGGGGCTAATGCCTATTTGCTTGATTATCAGAATTTTTTTACAAAGTCCTAAGCACAATACAGGTATTATTCTTGGCACTTGGGGGCTAATGTACATTTGCTCAAAGTAACATTGGTCAAAGTCCCAGTTCAGCTTGGAAAGATAAACCGACCCTTGGGGACTACACATGCGTAAGTTAAAAGATTACAATGCTAAAGTACCAGTTCATCTTAAAAAGATAAATCGGTCCTTGGAGGATAAGCATGCAAGGTTGAGATATTACAAAGTCCCGGTTTAGATTGACATCATAAATCGGCACTTGGGGGCTACTGGAGTTGGTATTTGAAATTGGACATAAGAGAGAAACATTTATGTAGTTACTTCATATCGCTCCTTCATCAGATTCACTAAACCGGCTTCATAGTCACGGTTTGTGTACAGACGGTTTAAAAAACCAGAATGAAGTTCTTGGGCGTTGAGGTGGGCGTAGCTTGACAAGTCTGTGCTCCACTTGCCTTTGCCATAGCATAAAGTTCCTCCTTGGCACTATGCTTTGATAACGCAACAGGATTGCCAGGGGTGGTGTGGCCAATGCCAGTAATTATAATATCATCTTCCTTGTCACCAGCAGCCTTTACTGGAGTTGATGATTTATCAGCAGCCTTAGCTGGACTTGACGGTTTATCATTAGTTCGGACCAGGCTTGCCGGTTTATCAGCATGGCCTGTTGCATCAACTTCTACTTGTTCAACAACAAAGTCATGATCTTGAGGTGGCGGATCATCAAGCATGGCGTCAGCATTGGTTCCTTCCGGTTCAATAACCACATTGTCATCAGACGGTTTATCTACCCGAGCTTTCTTGCTAGGTCTAGCCTTAGCTCTGAAAGGAAAATATATAAAGGTTAGTATAGTACGCAAGTATAAAGCATCAAAGGATTAAGTTTAAGGTGTTTACCCAGGAACAGTCTTAAGAGGAGGGAGTTGTGTGGCCGTTGACTCGCCAGATGATGAATGAGGCGTCCCTTGATAATTTGAATCGGATGGACTAAGAGGTTGTCGGAAATAACCCGCCTTGGGATAAGAAGTATTGGAAGTGTATGAGACCTCAGATCGATGTTTCTGAACCGGAGTGTTCGGTAAACCAGCTGAATTGACTACTTGGCCGCTGTGCCCGGTTGTGCGGCGAGCTTCGTGTTGCTGCTTCTTCAAAAGAAAGTGTGGGTCCAAGTGAGCTAGGGGTGAGAAAATCTTACTTTTCGGATTGCTTGACAGATTTTTTGTGTTGGCAGAGGGTCTGAACTGGAGGAAAGGATGATTACCTCTGCGTCATCGGCTTGGCTGCCTTCATCGTCATCCTGATAATAATCATTGTCAATGAGGTGTATGAAAAATGAGCCAAGAGAGTCTAGTTCTACCTCTGAGGCCGGATTATCAACATCATCATCAAGGTTCAACCCAGTGGATTCAGCTACCTTCTTCTTGGCAGGTTTCTTGACAACCTTCGTCTTAGGTCGAGGGGTCTTGGCCGGTTTATCTTGAGGTTTCTTCTTCCAAAATGGGTCGTCGCCCTGTTTAAAGATTGACAGAGGATATAAAAGATTACACAATTAAGAATATCAAGTATAAGAAGGAGTGAGGCAATTCTTACAGCTGGCGGTTTATTAAAGGTATAGAAGGGACTTAACCCGGTCTTGCTGCAGACGGCCTCTGATTCATTCAATATTTTCTTAACAGACTCAGTAACTTCAGCCTCTGTTAGCTGAATATCAATATGTCATTGAGGATCTTTTGAGTCCCCTGTGTACTCACACATTAAACCGGGG
The DNA here is from genome assembly GCF_056163025.1 of Triticum urartu. Lineage (NCBI taxonomy): Eukaryota > Viridiplantae > Streptophyta > Magnoliopsida > Poales > Poaceae > Triticum > Triticum urartu. The sequence continues at coordinate 317,713,946 of NC_141875.1, read as the reverse complement.
CGACGGCTTAACGGTAAAATACTCCAAGATATCCAGCAACGAACGAAGTCAACTCCTGTCAAACCGTTAGCCATGAAAGCTCTGAGCTTGGAGAGTTGTGGTGCATATGTGGCCCGTTCCTTGGCAGTTAGCCGCTGCGGAAATGGATGTGTGTTGGTAAACCGGTGAGCACGATAACCCGACAGAGGGTTCTCATCTTTAGGGGAAGTATCCTTGTAGTAGAACCAAGTCTGGATCCAATCCTTAGGATGACTATGAAGTTTGGCGTGAGGGAAGCTGACGTCCTTCCTTTTCTGAATGGAGACGCCACCAAGTTCAATGTTGGGCCCGTCTACAAATTCAGTACGACGGTTCAAATAGAAGAAATCCCTGAGCAATTCAACGGTTGGCTCTTCTTGCAGATAGGCCTCACAAAACACTTGAAAGTCGCAAATATTGGACACATAGTTGGGTCCAATATCTTTAGGGTGGATCTGGAAGCTGGCAAGCACATCACGAAAAAACTTGGATCCGGGCAGTTTAAAACCACGGCTCATGTGATCAACAAATACCACTACCTCGCCATCCTTGGGGTAGGAGGATTTTCTGGACCGGGAACTCGCCATTGGATTTTGCTTCGTTTTGGTAAAGCGCCAGTTCTGACGCATCCATCTAGTTGTTCTTCAGTGACCCGGGAAGGGACCCAGTTACAAGCATAAAATTGTTTGGCCATTTCGAATGAAGAGCTGGAAAAAAGATTGTTGTCGGTTTAAGACTCATGATTGGCAAGTATAAAGCATAGCAGGTTAAGGAAAAGGTATTCAAGCATGCAAAATTGTTAAACTGGAGGTTGATCCTATTATAAATGGTAAAGTGATTGGCGGTTTACAAGGGGACTAATGGCATATGGCAGATTATTTTCTAAAGGATATACCACCTACGCAGACAATGAAAGTATAGATCTGAAGCAAAAAATGACTAAGTGAGGAAAAACAAGTTTCACATTGGAATTTTGGATCTACCACATGTCAGGAAAAGGAAAAGAATTAGACCTAAAAAGTTGGTGCTTGAGCAGTTTGCAAAGGTCCAGATCGGTTTTTATGCACAAAAGGCATGGTTCGATGGGAAAAGTGAGGACTGTCATTGCTACCACACGGAAGAACATCAAGTTTGAAGTCTGTAATATAACATCTAATGAAGAACAAGGGTAGAACACCAAGAAGCTTCTACGAACTCGCGAGAACCCTAGCGGATCTACAGAGGAAAGGAAGAGAAACTCACTGAGGATGTTGAAGCAGCGGAGGCACGCCGCGTTTCTCTGGAACGTTCTGGTTGATGCAGCGGCCGGAGATGAGGTCAAGGGCGGAGCTTGATGACGGCGGCTGCGCGCGAGGGTGAGGTGATAGAGGCAAAGGTGTCCCGATGTTTCGATGAGATGGTGGCTATCGTTTTCTGTGGGAGTCGACCTTGACGATCCGACTACGAACGTGCGAGACGTCGCGCCTTAGCAATCGCTAAACCAACTTCCGAGGGGTTATTGACCACGCCGGAGCACGATCAACCTGACCACGAGGGCCTGTTTCCTGCGAGCAAACGAAGAACAAGCAAGAATCTGAGATTGCAATCTGGATATTGCGAATATAAGATGAAAGCTTTATTGATCAAGGTGGGGTTCTGTGACGTCTTGGTCTGGTCGTTGGACACAAACGAAGTACGCGAAGTTGCAGCTATGGCGAACTTTTAATCTAAACAAAACCCAAAGTCTAAACGACGCCCTAAGGGCTGTATATATGGAGGAAGAGAGGGGAATTTCGTGGCCCTTGAGGGTGGGGTCCGAAACCAACCCTAACTCTTGTTTCCCCACACATACGGACTCTAAAAATAGCCTATACTTAAGTATTTCGAAATTACATGGGCCTGGCCCATTAATAAGGTGACGCAGCACCTAGAATAGCCTATGGACGAATATTATGAAGTGGCATCTTGTATATTTCGTCCATGGCTTCATGCACTCCTTATGGCGGCTTCAAAGTCCTGAAATCATCACTTGTAACTCCGTTCTTGATCCCCTTGCGCATGCCATCAACTCCATGCGTGTTCTTGCTCCAATGTTCATCCTTCTCCAAGCTAGGCCCTTCATTTGAAAGCAAAACAAATGTATCCAATTTAGGCAGCATCATAATCTCATGAACATTAGAATCATGACCAAGAAACGAAAGTACCTGGTAATTTAATTGGCGTGCGCGAGCTCTAGTAATTGGTCCAGTATATGTAACAGCAGGGGCTGTGGGTGTAACAATGGTATTGATGTCCTCATCATCCTCCCCTTCTTGAAATGAAGTCGTCCTCGACGGAAACTCATCTTCCTCACCCAAATAAGGCTTCAAATCTGCAATATTAAAAGTGGGACTAACCCCAAAATCTGCAGGTAGCTCAAGTTTATATGCATTATCATTTATTTTCTCTAAAACCTTAAAAGGACCATCAGCACGTGGCATTAGCTTTGATTTGCGCAGATTAGGAAATCTATCTTTATGCAAATGTAACCAAACAAGATCTCCAGGTGCAAACACAACATGTTTTCTACCCTTATCTCCAGCAAGTTTATATTTAGCATTCATACGCTCAATGTTTTCCTTAGTTAACTCATGCATTTTTAAAATCAATTCAGAACGTTCTTTAGCATCAAAATTAACCTTCTCCGAAGATGGAAGAGGCAACAAATCAATAGGTGCACGAGGTAGGAAACCATACACAATTTCAAAAGGGCACATCTTAGTAGTAGAATGCAATGAACGATTATAAGCAAATTCAATATGAGGCAAGCATTCTTCCCACATTTTCTTGTTATTCTTCAAAACAGCCCTAAGCATAGTAGACAATGTTCTATTGACTACTTCAGTTTGTCCATCAGTTTGGGGGTGACAAGTAGTACTAAAAAGCAGCTTAGTCCCCAACTTAGCCCATAAACATCTCCAAAAGTGGCTAAGAAATTTAGTATCACGATCTGAAACAATAGTATTTGGCACACCATGTAAGCGAATAATTTCACGAAAGAACAAATCAGCAACATTAACAGCATCATCGCTTTTATGACATGGTATAAAGTGTGCCATTTTCGAGAACCTATCCACGACAACAAATATGCTATCCCTCCCCTTCTTTGTTCTAGGTAAACCTAAAACAAAGTCCATAGATATATCCTCCCAAGGAACACTAGGTACAGGCAAAGGCATATATAAACCATGAGGATTGAGTCGTGACTTAGCTCTTTGACATGTAGTGCAGCGAGCAACAAAACGCTCAACATCCCGTCTCATCTTTGGCCAAAAGAAATGTGTAGCAAGTATATCCTCCGTCTTCTTGACGCCAAAGTGTCCCATTAATCCTCCTCCATGCGCCTCCTGCAACAACAAAAGACGAACGGAGCTAGCTGGAATGCATAGCTTGTTAGCACGAAACACAAATCCATCGTTAAGAACGAACTTGTTCCAAGTTCTCCCTTCCTTACAATTCTGCAATACATCTTTAAATTCAGCATCATTAACATATTGATCCTTGATGGTCTCCAAACCAAATATTTTAAAGTCAAGTTGTGAAAGCATAGTATAACGACGAGACAAGGCATCAGCAATAACATTTTCTTTACCCTTCTTGTGTTTAATCACATAAGGGAAAGTCTCAATGAATTCAACCCATTTAGCATGTCGACGGTTCAGTTTTGCTTGACTTTTAATGTGTTTCAAAGATTCATGATCAGAATGTATAACAAATTCCTTGGGCCATAAATAATGTTGCCATGTTTCTAAGGTCCGAACAAGAGCATATAATTCTTTATCATAAGTAGAATAGTTCAGACTAGGCCCACTCAATTTTTCAGAAAAGTATGCAACAGGTTTTCCATCTTGTAATAACACACCTCCTAATCCAATTCCACTAGCATCACATTCAAGCTCAAAAGTCTTATTGAAATTAGGAAGTTGGAGTAAAGGAGCATGTGTCAACTTATCTTTCAATACCGTGAAGGCTTCTTCCTGTGCGGTACCCCAAACAAAAGGTACATCCTTCTTTGTAAGCTCGTTGAGAGGTGCAGCAATGGTGCTGAAATCTCTCACAAAACGCCTATAGAAACCAGCGAGGCCAAGGAAACTCCTCACTTGTGTGACCGTTTTGGGCTGCGGCCAACTCTCAATAGCCTCAATCTTGGCTTTATCAACTTCAATTCCCTGTGGAGTAACAACATAGCCAAGAAAAGATACTCGGTCGGTGCAAAAGGTGCACTTTCCAAGGTTACCAAACAAACGTGCATCACGTAGAGCAATAAAAACAGCACGTAAATGTTCCAAATGTTCCTCCAAAGATTTGCTATAAATCAATATGTCATCAAAGTAAACTACCACAAATCGTCCAATGAAAGCATGTAAAACTTCGTTCATTAACCTCATGAAAGTACTAGGTGCATTAGTTAACCCAAAAGGCATGACTAACCACTCATATAATCCAAACTTAGTTTTAAATGCTGTTTTCCATTCATCTCCCAATTTCATACGAATTTGATGGTAACCACTACGCAAATCAACTTTGGAGAATATTGTAGAGCCACTCAATTCATCAAGCATATCATCTAGCCTAGGAATAGGATGACGATAACGAATAGTAATATTATTAATGCCTCTACAATCAACGCACATACGCGACGTACCATCCTTTTTCGGCACTAAAATGATAGGAACAGCACAAGGACTAAGGGATTCGCGTATATAACCTTTGTCGAGCAGTTCTTGTACTTGACGCATAATCTCCTTCGTCTCCTCTGGATTGGTACGGTATGGTGCCCGGTTGGGTAATGATGCACCGGGAATTAAGTCAATTTGATGCTCAATCCCGCGAATAGGTGGTAATCCCGGTGGCACGTCTTGTGGAAAGACGTCGGCGAACTCCTGCAAAATGTTAGTGACAGCAGGAGGCAAAGAGGAAGGCACGTCCTCGAATGAAAATAATGCCCCTCTGCACACAAAAGCATAGCAAACAGATTTGCTAAAATCTAGATCATCAATATCAGATTTGGTGGCAAGTAAACATGCACTTTTCAATTTAATTTCAGAAACAACACTAGATTGTTTATCATTATTAGGCTGCATTTGTTGCTCAAATTCGTTTGCCACAATCTGATTTTCACTCCTAGTTTTCTCCTGTTTTGCTTTATTAGCTCTATTAATATCATCTTTCAAAATGGAATCAGGAGTCATAGGAAGCAAAGTAATATTTTTATCCTTATGAACAAGAGTATATTGATTGTTTCTACCATGGTGAATAGAATTTTTATCAAATTGCCATGGTCTACCAAGTAATAAGGAACATGCTTGCATCGGTACCACATCACAATCAACATAATCAGCATATGTAGAGATACTAAAATGCACACGAACAGTACGTGTTACCTTAACCTTGCCGCTGTTGTTGAACCATTGGATGTAGTAAGGATGTGGATGTGGTCTGGTGGTGAGAGATAGCTTCTCCACCATCTCGATGCTAGCCAAGTTGTTGCAACTCCCTCCATCTATGATCACGCGAACAGAACGTTCCTTCACAACTCCCTTTGTATGGAACAAATTATGCCTCTGATTTTGCTCAGCTTGTGTAACCTGCACACTCAATACACGTTGAGCAACTAAACATTCATACCTGTCAGCATCTTCAGGGGCCATGTATTGCGTCTCATGATCAGAATCGTCTCCACCGTGTTCGTCACGTGTAATAAGAGCCAAAGTCTCCTCACGATAGTCACTAGCGGACTCATACCCACCATCCTCAGTAACAATCATCACACGCTTAGATGGGCATTCTCTCGCATAATGACCTCCACCCTTGCAACGTCGGCAAATAATATCATGTGTTTGCCCTGTTGATGCCATGGATGAAGAAGAGCTCTTTGCAGGCCCAGAAGGTGTGCTCTTGGCAGATAGTGGTGATTGTGCCTGTTTTATTGTATCACGGTTGGAGGTGGCAGCCGACGGAGGCGCCGGTGTAGCAGAACGTGTGGAAGTAGATGATGCACGTGGTGTCCATGAAGAAGGTCGACCTGCAGAAAAGTTAGTCCGCGCCAATGCCTGTCGATCCTGCACTTCACGTTCAGCTTTACAAGCAAGATGGAATAAACGAGTGATATTAGTATACTCCTTATACTCTAGAATCGTCTGAATCTCTCTATTTAAACCACCCATAAAACGTGCAAGCATAGCTTCATTCTCCTCAACAATACCACATCTAATCATGCCAGTTTGTAATTCCTGATAATATTCTTCTACAGAATTTTTTCCCTGTCTTAAGCGCTGCAATTTTTGAAGTAATTCACGTTGATAATATGGTGGAACCCAACGAGTACGCATAGCAGTTTTCAAAGCAGCCCAAGTAGCAGGAATGGGATATAATCTACAATGCTCAGACCACCAAACACATGCAAAACTAGTGAATGCACAAACAGCAGCAGGAACACGTCTCTCCTCGGGATATTGTAAACATGTAAAACGTTGTTCAGTTTCTAACTCCCAAGTAAGATATATATCAGGAACATATCTACCCTCAAATGGTGGAATATTCAATTTTAGTTTAGGGAGATGGTCATGATCTCGTACCTGAGGGTGAGCCCTACCATTGCCATTATTTGCATGTGGACGACCTGATGGTTGCGGTGCTGGTGGTGGCACGTAGTTCTGAGTTTGATCAACCTCATCCTCATAATCTCCCACATAATCATCCTCCTCCGCATCAGCAGCAGGAGCCACAGAAGTAGCAACAGCAGCACCAACAGTTTGGCCAGGTGCAAGAGGGAGACGGCTCGCTCGGCGGAGGGCTGTTTCACGATGTGGAGGTAGTCGTCGTTGTTGTTGTTGTAGAGGTGCGTTAGGTGCAGCCGGTGGTGGTGGTGGAAGACGCGCGAGCAATTCATTAAACCTGTTATCGAGCTTTGTTTCGAACGTCTTCTCCATGTCATCTATCTTCTCCATGGCCTCTTCAAATCTGTTTAGCACATCCTGCACCTGTCCAATCATCATTTGCTGAAATTTATCATGCAACTCCTGATTCGTCATGTTCTCCCAGTCAGTCTCGTCGGCTTGTGATCCTGCCATGGTTAGCAACAATAGAAAAACACACAAGAATATGATCCTACAGAATACTAACAAGAGGTGGTGGTGGCGGGTGTCACAAATCCGTCAAGCAAATCTCAAATTCTTACCAGTTCTTACCCAGCAGCAGGCGGTGATCGGCAACCGTTGTAGTCAAAAACTCTCAAAAGCTTGGATAGAGCGATTGCCAGGGAGAGTCAAACGCACGACGTAGATGTATGTGGAGCTAGGAAGGCTTATAGTATGGTAGCAAAAAGGGTCAGCAATAATCAATTCAGAGATGCAAAGTTGAATAAACGCTCAACGACGGTACTGTGCTGGTCCTAGGCTAGACCGTGCTAGAGACGCGAGCCTAGAACACTAACAAAATCACGGCGCTGCACGTAAATAAGGGAAAAGCACACTCTGGAACTTTTTTTTTTCGCTTTTTTTTTTTTGCGCTCCTCTTTTTTTTTTTGCGAAAAATTACTATAATGGCGAGTGTCTCAAAACTCTTCCCTCGTCAAACTGATAGGATGGGCACGAAAATTTTTTTTTTTTTTTTGGAAATCAGGGCAGCGATGACGAAAAAGTGCGACAAAAAATCACTATGATGGCACGTGGCTCAAAAGACTTAGAAAAGCCTAAAAGTAGGATAGGGAAAAAATATTTTTGCCCGTGAAAATTTTGGCCTAAAAACTGCCCGGGGGTCTCCAGACTTTTTTTTTTCCGAGACCTACGCAGGCAAGGAAACACGAATCGGAATTGAGATTGATCTCAAGAACAAACCTAATATGAGAAGAACTCGGATTGGTGGTGGATATATGGTGGTGGTATGTGGCAGCGGTGGTGGTATATGGTAGCGGTGGTGGTATATGGATAGAGATTGATGGTGGTATATGGATACGGATTGGTGGTGGTATATGGATATGGATTCAGAGCGGTGGCGGATAAGCAAAAGTGGTAGATGGGCGATGATAATGGTGCAGCGGCGGCGTGACAACTTGTGACCAGAACTCGAAACTCTAAAAGACTAGACTCTAAGACCAGCAACTTGACACGATGATGCAACCGCAAATTCAACAAAGCAAAAACCCTAAAAAGATTATGCAAAGGCTCAGATTGGTTCGGATATGATGAACTAACCCTAATTTTTTTTTGTGTGGCTTTTTCGTGGACTGTAGGTATGAAGAACAGACTCGATCTAATCTACGAAAAACTGTAAAATCTCACCGAGCAACCTGGAAATCTGATACCACTTGATAGAGGCAAAGGTGTCCCGATGTTTCGATGAGATGGTGGCTATCGTTTTCTGTGGGAGTCGACCTTGACGATCCGACTACGAACGTGCGAGACGTCGCGCCTTAGCAATCGCTAAACCAACTTCCGAGGGGTTATTGACCACGCCGGAGCACGATCAACCTGACCACGAGGGCCTGTTTCCTGCGAGCAAACGAAGAACAAGCAAGAATCTGAGATTGCAATCTGGATATTGCGAATATAAGATGAAAGCTTTATTGATCAAGGTGGGGTTCTGTGACGTCTTGGTCTGGTCGTTGGACACAAACGAAGTACGCGAAGTTGCAGCTATGGCGAACTTTTAATCTAAACAAAACCCAAAGTCTAAACGACGCCCTAAGGGCTGTATATATGGAGGAAGAGAGGGGAATTTCGTGGCCCTTGAGGGTGGGGTCCGAAACCAACCCTAACTCTTGTTTCCCCACACATACGGACTCTAAAAATAGCCTATACTTAAGTATTTCGAAATTACATGGGCCTGGCCCATTAATAAGGTGACGCAGCACCTAGAATAGCCTATGGACGAATATTATGAAGTGGCATCTTGTATATTTCGTCCATGGCTTCATGCACTCCTTATGGCGGCTTCAAAGTCCTGAAATCATCACTTGTAACTCCGTTCTTGATCCCCTTGCGCATGCCATCAACTCCATGCGTGTTCTTGCTCCAATGTTCATCCTTCTCCAAGCTAGGCCCTTCATTTGAAAGCAAAACAAATGTATCCAATTTAGGCAGCATCATAATCTCATGAACATTAGAAACATGACCAAGAAATGAAAGTACCTGGTAATTTAATTGGCGTGCGCGAGCTCTAGTAATTGGTCCAGTATATGTAACAGCAGGGGCTGTGGGTGTAACAATGGTATTGATGTCCTCATCATGAGGTCGGCGCAAGGAAGGAGAAGACGCGAGGGGTCATGGAAGGGGAAAATGAAAAGGACCCCGGTCTTATTTATAAGGTGAAAGGATAAGTGACAGGCGCGAAAATCGAGGAGCCCAAAATTTGGATATGTGACAGAGCGGTCCCCTCGATGGTCGGAGGCTCATTAATGAAGGTGAGGTATATTCAATTTTTGATAACAGGTGACGTCATGGCGGTTTATTACGAACCTGGAAGATGACGTCATGGCGGTTTACAAGATTTATGCGAAGGTGCTGAAGGAGGAATTTTTCTAAGTGTTGAAGATTGACATGAACAAGTTCAAATCAATCTGGGGCCTAATGTTGGAGATATTACTACAAAGTATAAACCGTCCATGAGGGGCTGGGTGATGCCCACAATGAGTTAGTCATGTTTGAAGCCCATGAAGATAAGAAGTATGGCGCTTTACATAAGAGATCTAACATGAAGGCCATGGGCCCAAAGGCGGATTAGGGCCCATAGACATAAACCGCCATATGATATGTAACTTATGTTGTAAGGCAAGGAAAGGTAGAAACCGAGCCGGGCACGTTTATGAGCCGGCCTCGGGATTCTGTAAACCGCTAGGCGTCAACCTGTGTATATAAAGGGACGACCCGGTGGCGGTTTAGGGACAACAAACGATAACTCGAGAGCCAGGCAAAGCGGATTCCCTCCCTGGTCATCGAAACCCTAGCAATTCCATCACAACTGGGGTAGGCTTTTACCTTCATCGTAAGGGGCCAAACCAGTATAATTCCTTGCATCCCTTTTCCTCTTTAACCCCTTTAAGCTAACCCGTCGTGATGGCTCCACGACTAAGTCCTTTCACTAGGACATCTGCCGTGACAAAACCACGACTGGAGCCCCTACCCGAGATCTGCCGGTTTTGACACCCTGGGGGTAGGGCGCACCCCCCAGGATCGTGGCCACCTGGTGGGTCCCTCTGGTAGTTTCTTCGCCCAATATTTTTCATATATTCCAAAATAATTCTCCGTAATTTTTCAAGACTTTTGGAGTTGTGCAAAATAGGTGTCTCAGATTTGCTCCTTTTTGGTCCAGAATTCCAGCTGCTTTCATTCTCCCTCTTTGTGTAAAGCTTGTAAAATAAGATAGAAAAGGCATAAGTATTGTACCATATTGTGAAATAACAACCCATAATGTAATAAGTATCAACATAAAAGTATGATGCAAAATGGACATATTAACTCCCCCAAGCTTAGACCTCGCTTGTCCTCAAGCGAAAGCCGAAGATAATCATGACCACATGTTTAGAGATTGAGGTGTCGATAAAATAAAATGCGGACATGAGGGCATCACGATCATCTTTAGAAGAACAACATATATTGTCATATACTTGTTGGGGAACACAGTATTTCAAAAAACATCCTACGATCACGCAAGATCTATCAAGGAGAGGCATAGCAACGAGAGGGGAGAGTGTGTCTACGTACCCTCGTAGATCGAAAGCGGAGGCATTAAGTAACGCGGTTGATATAGTCGAACGTCTTCGCGATCCAACCGATCAAGTATCGAACGCACGACACCTCCGCGATCTGCACATGTTTAGCTCGGCGACATCCCTCGTACTCTTGATCCAGTTGAGGCCCAGGGTGAGTTGTGTCAGCGCGATAGTGTGTTGACGGTGATGATGAAGTTACCGACGAAGTGCTTCGCCTAAGCACTACGACAATATGACCGAGGTGGAAAACTGTGATGAGGACATGACTACCTTGGATACGACCAAAAATATTGCATACATGCATATTTGTCAAGTGATTTCTAATGCAAACTATTCAATAATCTATTTATGTTATCCAGAACAAAAATACTTCACACACCTTTGTGTTTTGTCTAATTGCAGGTGTATGGGACATTTGTACAATCCACATATAAAGACAAGGGAAAAGGAGAAGTTTAGGTTGTGTTCAAAAAGTCCTCTCACGCCACTTTTGGGCCAAGAGAAGATAGAGTCCAAGTCTCTCACGTTCTGGATTCAGATTCGGACTGCACAGACATTCCTGACTCGAAACGCCAACAACTTTTTCATACGGACTCCGAATTGGGTGATTCTTTTTTTGTTGGAAACTAGATTTCGTGCTCTTTCCAACCCAATTGGATTCACCTTCAAATTCATCCGGAGCGTTGAGTTACGGACGAAACAATCTGACGTTGCAGCAGAATCCGAGTCAAACTACAAGCCCAAAGGTGTTGCATCACCTCCACTTGGGCCCATGAGCCTTGTACGACCTAGGGTTAGTTTTAGGCTGCCTTGGGACGTCCTCCCACCTCCTTGGCCGCCACCCCTTGCTCCTATATAAGTAGATCCATCTAGTAGCTTTTTCCTTGGGATTTGTTTAGTTAAAAGTTAGCCATTGCAACTTCGTGTACTTCGTTTGTGTCCAACGACCAGACCAAGACCGCTTACGGATCCCCACCATTATCAATACCTCATATATATTTGCAATATTCAGATTGCTTTATCATATTCTTGCTCGTTCTTCGATTGCTTGCAGGAATAGACCTTTGTGGTCAGGCTGACCGTGCTTCCGGCATCGTCAGTAACCTCAGGAGATTGGTTTAGCGATTGCTAAGGCGCAACGTCGTGCACGTTTGTAGTCGGATCATCAAAGTCGTCTCCACCAAATCGATAGTTATCATCTCATCGAAAGATCGGGACACCCTCGCCTCTATGAAGTGGTATCAATTTTTAGGTTGCTCGGTGAGAATTCCCAGTTTTCCTAGATTAGATTTATTTTCTTACCTATTGTCCAAGAAAAAGCCACAAAAAAGAGTTAGATCTATTCATCCTTGGTCCAAGCCAGTCTGAGCCTTTGCAATTTTCTTTTCATTGCTTGCATAGTTGAATTATCGGTTGCATCGTCGTGTCGAGTTGCTGGTCTTAGTGTCTAGTTCGTTTAGAGTTTCGAGTTCTGTTCACATTAGTCACGCCACCGCTGCATCATTATCTCTTCTGCTGTCCACCACCCATCCATCAATTTCCACCACGTGCTACCCACCATTCATTGTCATAATAATAGTTGAGATCGTTCACATCTTCACTTGATCCAATCTGCATCTTATCTAGTTTGTTTTGGAAAGAGGGAGAAAAAAAGAGAGAAAAAAACGAGAGAAAAAAAGGAGAAAAAAAAGTCAGAGAAAAAAAGGAGAGAAAGAAAAAAAAGTGTGAGGAAAAAAAGAGAAAAAAAACAAAATTCGGATCTTTTTAGACTCAATCTCGTAGTTGAATTCGGATTGGAATCTGTTTTGTGCACTGTTCAGTAAAACAGCTTGGCTGTTGTTTCACATCATTATCTTTACTGCCGTTGTGATCTTCACTTATATCTTGCTATCCAGAGCTACTTAGTATCCTTCATTGATGCTAGTTGTGCTACGACGTGACCTCATTAGTGTTCTAGGCTCGCGTCTCTAGTTCGGTCTAGCCTAGGACCAGCACAGTACCGTCGTTGAACGTTTATTCAACATTGCATCTCTGGATTGATTATTGCTAATCTTTTGCTACCATATATAGCCAACCCAGCTCCACATATTTCTACATCGTGTATACGCATGTTCCCCTGGCAATCGCTTTACACAATCTTCGGAGTTATTTGACACCGCTAGTTGCCTCTCACCACCTGTTGCATGGTAAGAACTTGTAAGATATTGATATTTGCTTTACTGTGAGCACTTTACAACCACATCCTAGTAGTTCATAGGAACATTATTCTCGAATTTTGGTTCTTGTGTCTACTAATCATGACAGGTTCCAGAGATAGAAGTTCTTGGACGACGGACACATCTTCACCATCACGAGAGTTGGGACAACACACACAAGCATATGGTCAGGTTATCTCTTTACCATCATTTGAGGGTAGATTTAATCCTGCTATTTATCTAGCTTGGGAGCTTGAAGTAGAACAAGTTTTTAGTCACCATGATTTTTCTGAACTTGAGAGAGTACGAGCTACCATTAGAGCATTTACTGGTTTTGCTTCTGTTTGGTGGAGTGTACATTGTAAGAAAAACATTGATAACCAACCCACAACTTGGAAAGTTTTGAAAGCTGTAATGAGACAACAATTTTTTCCTCCTTACTATCGTCGTGAATTGCGTTGCAAATTGGAGCAATTAAAACAAGGCAGTAACAATGTTCATGCTTACTACCAAGAGTTCAAATCTTATATGCATCATTGTGACATAGAAGAATCTGAGGATGATACAATGAATAGATTTTTTGGTGGTTTGAACCATGATATTCAGGCAAGATTTTGGTATATTCCTCGTTGCATTACTGGTATGTATGTCCGTGCTTGTACCTTTGAGAGACAGATACAGGAGGATGCATTGGGTGACTACAACAACTACTATTCCAGTTCATGCTCACCATCGCCGGTTGGTTACTCCACTATTGCACCTAATAGAGCAGCCCCACCTCAGATTGTGAGCGCAATATCATCTCAAGAGTATGGTACATTGTCAACGTCCGTACCTACATCAGCTACATCTCTGCGAGGTAACAGTAAAGGTATTGATGATATAACTTCACATGAGAATGAAGCATGCCTAGTTAACTTGAATGCATCATGTGTTGAGTTACCTGTTGATTTGAGCACACCACCTATTTTAGAGACTCTTGTTACTGTCATGAATGCGTCATGTGATCAAACAACTGAAATATCAACAATTTTGAGTGCACCCATTGAATTAACTGTTGATGCAAAAGAACCAATGTTTAATCATTTTGATATGACCTCTAATCTTGATGATGATTCTGTGTCCAATGACTTATTGCATGTTTGCTTATTTAAGCATGTTGTAGCATGTAAATTTGATGCAAGTAAGGTTTATTCATCGAAGTTAGGATGGTTTAATGATGAACATTGCCAATCTTTTGAAGAGAATAAGAGCTTCACTTATATGTGCAAACTGAGTTCCAATATTTTCATGCCTTCTACTTTCTGTGATAATTTTTTGGCTTTAGATTTTATGAACAATGAAAGTTACTCATGTATACATGTGACATATGTGCAAAAATCAAGGGAAGTTAAAATGGATGACATATACATATACAACATGTACACCTTGTCTCTTTTGTTAGCCACATTTCAGATTAAGCAATGCCGAGGACGGCTTTATTTTCAAAAAGGGGAGGATGATGAGGACATGACTACCTTGGATACGACCAAAAATATTGCATACATGCATATTTGTCAGGTGATTTCTAATGCAAACTATTTAATAATCTATTTATGTTATCCAGAACAAAAATACTTCACACACTTTTGTGTTTTGTCTAATTGCAGGTGTATGGGACATTTGTACAATCCACATATGAAGACAAGGGAAAAGGAGAAGTTTAGGTTGTGTTCAAAAAGTCCTCTCACGTCACTTTTGGGCTAAGAGAAGATAGAGTCCAAGTCTCTCACGTTCTGGATTCAGATTCGGACTTCACAGACATACCTGACTCGAAACGCCAACAACTTTTTCATACGGACTCCGAATTGGGTGATTCTTTTTTTGTTGGAAACTAGATTTCGTGCTCTTTCCAACCCAATTGGATTCACCTTCAAATTCATCCGGAGCGTTGAGTTACGGACGAAACAATCTAACGTTGCAGCAGAATCCGAGTCAAACTACAAGCCCAAAGGTGTTGCATCACCTCCACTTGGGCCCATGAGCCTTGTACGACCTAGGGTTAGTTTTAGGCTGCCTTGGGACGTCCTCCCACCTCCTTGGCCGCCACCCCTTGCTCCTATATAAGTAGATCCATCTAGTAGCTTTTTCCTTGGGATTTGTTTAGTTAAAAGTTAGCCATTGCAACTTCGTGTACTTCGTTTGTGTCCAACGACCAGACCAAGACCGCTTACGGATCCCCACCATTATCAATACCTCATATATATTTGCAATATTCAGATTGCTTTATCATATTCTTGCTCGTTCTTCGATTGCTTGCAGGAATAGACCTTCGTGGTCAGGCTGACCGTGCTTCCGGCATCGTCAGTAACCTCAGGAGATTGGTTTAGCGATTGCTAAGGCGCAACGTCGTGCACGTTTGTAGTCGGATCGTCAAAGTCGTCTCCACCAAATCGATAGTTATCATCTCATCGAAAGATCGGGACACCCTCGCCTCTATTAAACTGTGGGGGGGGCACCGCACACGGCTAAAGATCAACTTGTGTGTATATGGGGTGCCCGCCTCCCTCGTATATAAAGGAGGGGAGGTGGAGGAGGGCCGGCCTCAAGGGCATGCTCAAAGGGGGGGTTCCTACTCCTAGTAGGAGTAGGTTTCCCCCATTCCTAGTCCAAGTAGGAGAAGAAAGAAGGAGGGGAGAGGGAGAAGGAAAGAGGGGGGCGCCGCCCCCTCCTAGTCCAATTCGGACAAGCCCATGGGGGGCGCGCTGCCTCCCCTTGTGGCCTTTCTCCCATTTCCAATAAAGCCCAATAAGTCCCACTACTCCCCCCGGTGAATTCCTGTAACTCATTGGTTCTCCGAAAAATACCCGAATCACTCGGAACCTTTCCGATGTCCGAATATAGCCTTCCAATATATGAATTTATACCTCTCAACCATTTCGAGACTCCTCGTCGTGTTTGTGATCTCATCCGGGACTCCGAACAAACTTTGGTCATCGAATCACATAACTCATAATACAAATCGTCATCGAACGTTAAGCGTGCGGACCCTACGGGTTCGAGAACTATGTAGACATGACCGAGAGACATCTCTGGTCAATAACCAATAGCAGAACCTGGATGCTCATATTGGCTCCTACATATTCTACAAAGATCTTTATCGGTCAAACCGCATAACAACATCGTTGTTCCCCTTGTCATCAGTATGTTACTTGCCCGAGATTCGATCATCGGTATCATCATACCTAGTTCAATCTCGTCACTGGAAGTGTCTTTACTCGTTCCACAATGCATCATCCTGCAACTAACTCATTAGTCACATTACTTGCAAGGATTATAGTGATGTGCATTACTGAGAGGGCCCAGAGATACCTCTCTGCTATACGGAGTGACAAATCCTAATATTGATCTGCCAGCCAAAAAACACCTTCAAAGACACCTGTAGAGCATCTTTATAATCACCCATTTATGTTATGATGTTTGATAGCACACAAGGTGTTCCTCCGGTATTCGGGAGTTGCATAATCTCATAGTCAGATGAACATGTATAAGTCATGAAGAAAGCAATAGCAATAAAACTAAACAATCATTATGTTATGCTAACGGATGGGTCTTGTCCATCACATCATTCTCTACTGATGTGATCATGTTCATCAAATGACAACACATGTCCATGGCTAGGAAACTTAACCATCTTTGATTAACAAGCTAGTCAAGTAGAGGCATACTAGGGACACTCTGTTTGTCTATGTATTCACACATGTACTAAGTTTCCGGTTAATACAATTCTAGCATGAATAATAAACATTTATCATGATATAAGGAAATATAAATAACAACTTTATTATTGCCACTAGGGCATATTTCCTTCAGTCTCCCACTTGCACTAGAGTCAATAATCTAGTTAACATCGTCATGTGATTTCACACCAATAGTTCACATCTTTATGTGATTAGTTCACATCTTCATGTGACTAATACCCAAAGGGTTTACTAGAGTCAATAATCTAGTTCACATCGCTATATGATTAACACCCAAAGAGTGATCATGTTTTGCTTGTGAGAGAAGTTTAGTCTACGGGTCTGCAACATTCAGATCCGTATGTATTTTGCAAATTTCTACGTCTACAATACTATGGACGGAGCTACTCTAGCTAATTGCTCCCACTTTCAATATGTGTCTAGATCAAGAGTTAGAGTCATCTAGATCGGTGTAAAAAGCTTGCATCGACGTAACTCTTTACGACGAACTCTTTTATCACCACCATAACCGGGAAATATTTCCTTAGTCCTCTAAGGATAATTTTGACCGCTGTCCAGTGATCTACTTCTAGATCACTATTGTACTCCCTTGCCAAAATCATGCTAAGGTATACACTAGGTCTAGTACACAGCATAGCATACTTTATAGAACCTATGACTGAGGCATAGGGAATGACTTTTCATTCTCTTTCTATTTTCTGTTGTGGCCGGGTTTTGAGTCTTTACTCAATTTCACACCTTACAACTCAGGCAAGAACTCCTTCTTTGACTGATCCATTTTGAACTCCTTCAAAATCTTATCAAGGTGTGTACTCATCGAAAGTCTTATCAAACGTCTTGATCTATCTTTATAGATCTTGATGCCCAATATGTAGGTAGCTTTACAGGTAATTCTTTCTTTGAAAAACTCCTTTCAAATTCTCCTTTATGCTTTCTAGAAAATTCTACATCATTTCCAATCAACAATATGTCACTCACATATACTTATCAGAAAAGTTGTAGTGCTCCCACTCACTTTCTTGTAAATACAGGCTTCACCGCAAGTTTGTATAAAACTATATGCTTTGATCACTCTATCAAAGCGCATATGCCAACTCCGAGAGGCTTGCACCAGTCCATAAATGGATTGCTGGAGCCTGCACACTTTGTTAGTACCTTTAGGATCGACAAAACCTTTTGGTTGTGTCATATACAACTCTTCTTTAATAAATCCATTAAGGAACACAGTTTTTACATCCATTTGTCAGATTTCATAAAATGCGGCAACTGCTAACATGATTCAGACAGACTTTTAAGCATCAATATAAGTGAGAAAATCTCATTGTAGTCAACACTTTGAACTTGTCGAAAACCATTTTGCAACAATTCAAGATTTGTAGATAGTAACACTACTATGAGCGTCCGTCTTCCTCTTGACGATCCATTTATTCTCAATGGCTCGCCGATCATTGGGCAAGTCAATCAACGTCCATACTTTGTTCTTTATACATTGATCCCATCTCAGATTTCATGGCCTCAAGCCATTTTGTGGAATCTGGGCTCATCATCGCTTCTTCATGGTTTGTAGGTTCGTCATGGTCAAGTAGCATGACCTCCAGAACAGGATTACCGTACCATTCTGGTGCGGAATGTACTCTGGTTGACCTACGAGGTTTGGTACTAACTTGATCCAAAGTTTATCATTAACTTCCTCACTAATTGGTGTAGGAATCACTGGAATTGATTTCTGTGATGAACTACTTTCCAATTCAGGAGAAGGTACAACTACCTCATCAAGTTCTAGTTTCCTCCCACTCACTTCTTTCGAGAGAAACTCCTTCTCTAGAAAGGATCCTAGAAACAAAGATCTTGCCTTCAGATCTGTGATAGAAGGTGTACCAACAGTTTCTTTTGGGTATCCTACGAAGACGTAGTTCTCTGATTTGGATTTGAGCTTATCAGGGTGAAACTTTTTCACATAAGCATCGCAAGCCCAAACTTTAAGAAATGACAGCTTAGGTTTCTTGCCAAACCACAGTTCATACGGTGTCATCTCAACGGATTTTAGACGGTGCCCTATTTAACGTGAATGCAGCTGTCTCTAATGCATAACCCCAAAACAATAGTGGTAAATCGGTAAGAGACATCATAGATCGCACCATATCTAATAAAGTACGGGTATGATGTTCGGACACACCATTATGCTGTGGTGTTCCAGGTGGCGTGAGTTGCGAAACTATTCGACATTGTTTCAACTGAAGGCCAAACTCGTAATTCAAATATTTCGTCTCTGCGATCAGATCGTAGAAACTTTATTTTCTTGTCATGATGATTCTCCACTTCACTCTGAAATTCTTTGAACTTTTCAAACATTTCAGACTTGTGTTTCATTAAGTAGATATACTCATATGTGCTCAAATCATCTGTGAAGGTCATAAAATAACGATACCCGCTGCGAGCCTCAACACTCATCGGACCGCATACATCGGTACATATTATTTCCAATAAGTTAGTGGCTCGCTCCATTGTTCTGGAGAACGGAGTCTTAGTCATCTTGCCCATGAGGCATGGTTCGTAAGCATCAAGTGATTCATAATCAAGTGATTCCAAAAGTCCATCCACATGGAGTTTCTTCATGCGCTTTACACCAATATGACCTAAACGGCAGTGCCACAAGTATGTTGCACTATCATTATCAACTTTGCATCTTTTGGCATCAATATTATGAATATGTGTATCACTACGATCGAGATTCAATAAACCATTTATATTAAGTGTATGACCATAGAAGGTTTTATTCATGTAAACAGAACAACAATTATTCTTTGACTTAAATGAATAAACGTATTGCAATAAACATGATCCAATCATATTCATGCTCAACGCAAACACCAAATAACGTTTATTTTAGGTTCAACACTAATCCCGAAGGTAAAAGGAGTGTGCGATGGTGATCTTATCAACATTGGAATCATTTCCAACACACATCGTCACCTCACCCTTAACTAGTCTCTGTTCATTTTGTAACTCTTGTTTCGAGTTACTAATCTTAGCAACTGAACCAGTATCAAATACCCTGGGGTTACTATCAACACTAGTAAAGTACACATCAATAACAATTATATCAAATATCCCTTTCACTTTGCCATCCTTCTTATCCGCCAAGTATTTGGGGTAGTCCCGCTTCCAGTGACCATTCCCTTTGCAGTAGAAGCACTCAGTTTCAGGCTTAGGTCTAGCTTTGGGTTTCTTCACGGGAGTGGCAACTTGCTTGCCATTCTTCTTGAAGTTCCCTTTCTTTCCCTTGCCCTTTTACTTGAAACCAGTGGTCTTGTCAATCATCAACACTTGATGCTTTTCTTGATTTCTACCTTCGCTGATTTCATCACCGCGAAGAGCTCGAGAATCGTTTTACGTCATCCCTTGCATATTATAGTTCATCACTAGGTTCCATTAACTTGGTGATAGTGACTAGAGAACTCTGTCAATCACTATCTTATCTGGAAGATTAACTCCCACTTGATTCAAGCAATTGTAGTATCCAGACAATCTGAGCACATGCTCACTGGTTGAGCTATTGTCCTGCACCTTGTAGGATAAGTACTGTCAGAGGCGCTTCAATAGCGTTCGTCTCAAGATCCCTAAGGTAACGGACGAGGCCATCATCTCAGCGTTTTCCGATGGCGTCCGCGACATCAAGATGAAGGAGGAGCTCGCCATCCATGAGGAGCTATGCATGACTCTGGAGCTGTTCAACATAGCAACCAAGTGTGCAAGAGCTGAGGAGGGGTGTCTCTCCCTCCTCGAGCTCCCTGCTGCCGACCCAGAGGAGAAGAAGGCCAAGGTCAAGGACGTGAAGCGCAAGGGAGTAGCCGTGCTCGTGGTAGAGCCGGACACGAAGCACGGCCGGGACCACCCCGAGTCGTCCAAGGGCAGTCGTCCGTTCTGTGCCTTCCACAACGTGCACAGCCACAACACCAACCACTATCAAGAGCTCAGGGCCATTTGAGATGGACGCTTCGGTCAACGCCCCGAACGCAACGACCGAGGCTACGGCCGAGGAGGAGGATGAGGTGGAGGACGCTTTGACGACCACCGCCCCCGCCAAGAGTGGCGCGACCGGCCTCGTGAGGACCACTGGCAGGAGCAGCCTCGTGAGGGCGCCTGGCGCGACCAGCCTCGCGAGGACCGTCCTCAGGGCAATCCTGGCCTCCCTCCGCTACCGCCACCACCAAGAAGGAACGACGACCACCATCAGGACGAGGGGGCTGGGGGGCTTCCAGGATCCGCGCACCATCGCTTGCATCTTGGGTAGTGCTCAGGCACCGGCTTCCCATTGCTTGTTCAAGCAGTTCTCTCGCGAGGTGAATGCAGCCCTCCCCAGGCTTGAGGCCACGTGCCTGCTTAGGTGGTCCAAGTATGCTATCACCTTCAGCTCAGCAGACCAGCTCAAATGCGCGGCGACCACCGGCGTCCTCCTGATGCTCTACTCACCCATCATCAGCAATGTCCAAGTCACCATGACCCTCATTGACAGAGGCGCGGGGCTCAGTGTCCTATCTGTCGAGACGTTCGACGGCCTTCAAGTGCCCTATGATCAGCTGCAGCCCACCAAGCCCTTCTCAGGAGTGACTGACGGCTCCACCACCCCGATAGGGCAGGTCCGCCTTCCTGTCACATTCGGTCAGCGCGACAACTACCACACCGAGCTCGTTGACTTCGACGTCGCCCACATCCGTCTACCATACAATGCCATCCTCGGGTACCTAGAATTAGACAAATTCATGGCGGTGACCCACCATGGCTACAACGTCCTCAAGATGCCAGGAAGCAGCGAAATCATCACAGTCCCCTGCGAAGAAAGAGATGCAGTGTGCTCCCTCGAGCGTGCCTCCCAAGCCGCAGCAATCGAAGACCCTGACAGCGAGGGCATGCTGTACCCTCCTGAGGCCACCCCCAAGAAGAAGAAGCAACTACTCCGCACAGGGCCTCAGGGGAGCGGCGCCTCTAGCGGTGCCACATTAGGATCGGCGCCCGCACTTGGGGCGCCTCCCTCCCTCGCATAGGAAGGTGCGCCCGGCGCCCTCCTCGGCAGGGCTCGGGGGCTCTCTTCTGGAGGGCCTCAGATCTAGCCGACATCACGAGGGAGGCGCTCGGGCACCATGTGGAGGCATGCTTCGCGGCACGTTTCCCTCGGGAGGGCACCGGGCGAGGAGCGCCCGGCGCTCAGGAGTTCATCGTCAAGGCCACCCAGGAGCTTCATGAAGCAAGGGAAATACGCGGCGACCGCCGCCCACCTGGCATAGCTCCCCATCCAGGCGAGGGTGGCGAGCTGCGCGTCTGCATCGACATCCCAGGGTTCAACTGGGCCACATCTCAAGAGCGCTTCTGGCCTTCACGCGCTAGCCGGTGCGAGGGTCCACCTGACAGCTACGTTCGCATGCCGTTTGGCCTGCCGAGCATGGCAGCCGCCTTCCAGCGCAACCTACGGAGCATCCTGGCAACCCAGGAGGCCAGGCATTACGAGGTCCTGGCGGAGATGGAGACGGTCCTCAGGGAGCCACCTGAGCCCCAGAGCCTCCCGAGGCTCAGGGTCTTGGCGGCTCATGAGGAGCGACTTCTTCAGCGCGCGCCTTCAGCTACCCCAACGCTCCTTCGACAACAAAACCAGGTGACATTTTCCAAGTTCATTCAGCTGGGAGCACCCCTCGGGCTGTATTATTCCCAGATCGCATGGGTCAGTCCCTGCGGCGTGTATCCTCTTGCATCTTTAGCTTACCTCACTGGGAGCGCCCCTCGGGCTGCATCATCCCCAGGCCGCTCGGGTCTGTCCCAGTGGCATGTATCATTCTTGCATTTATCTAAGCCAGTTTGTCCCTTGCATAAGCTATCTATGGTTATCGCCTGCTTGATTGTCACACAGCGTGACCACCCGCATCGTCGATCTACCCCATGCTTGTCCCGCAACAGGAGCTACTCACGCTGGCATGATGCTTGTGCTTGGGTCCGTCCCTGCCACGCTGACAAGTTTGAGTGGTCGAGCTCTGACTCGCGGCACGCCCCGTGCACGTCACCTCACCAGGCCCTCAGTGCCTTCATCTTCTTGCGGCGCGCCCAGTGGCAGACCGGCAATCGTAGTGGCAATTCGTGTCCCTCCTCACGCTAACCTGCAGGAACCTCCTGAGGACAATAGCAGGCGGTACCGCGGGCTCCCTCTTCTCCCATGCAATTCGCTTGCGCGTTCAAAGGGGGGCTCCTAAGCATCGCGACTCAGGAGCTCTTACTGGCTCTCCAGCCCTCACCCCCTGGCCTTGACCATGACACCGCGACCTGGCATACCAGCGGCGGCTGAGATCGCTCGAGGGCCGGGACCTGAGGACGCAGCGATGCGGAGCATCCTACGATCATCCCCATGTACACTCAAGCATAGGCCATTGGACCTAAGGTGAACTCGCTCCTTTCCCAATATTCCCTTTCTGCATGTAAGACATGGATGCTACTTCAAGCACGGACCTTGTGCATACTCAGGTACACTCGAGGAAACCATGGAGAGCCCAAGGACCAAGGCCAGGTGTGCGCGGGAGCGAAGGAACGAGAAGGAAGAAGAGGGTGCTGCTATAGTAGCCGTACATCCGGCCCAACGCTCGGAAATCCAGCTCCCTTCTATCCAGAGAGCACCAGAGTCGGCCAAGTTAGCCCAGACATTCGGCCTCGGGCCCGGACATCCGGCTCGTCACGAGCCGCCGGACATCCGGCCCAGCGCCCGGAAATCCAACGCCCCATCATAGAAGATGGACCCCACCATCCCAGACATCCGGCCCCATCACCCGCACATCCGACGTCTCAGGAAAGCCCAGACATCCGGCCCCCTGCCTGCATGCAGCGCATCTGGGTCAAGGCCCATGTACCCCTTCGCCCCTTAGACTATATATACTCCCCCTCCACCTACATTTTAGGGTTAGCGTTGTGATGGCTCATATTAGACATAGAGCCTCGCTCATCCACATCGGATCTACTCCCGAGAGAGATCGCGACCCCTCTACAGAGAAGATCCACGTTGGATTCAAGACCTCCTCACGGAGAAGACCATCAAGACCTCATCACGGAGAAGAACCGGTTACCTCTTGTATCGTCCTTTGTTGACTTTAGATCGTGTATCTGTCTTTGTGTTTCGAGGATCTAGCACATGTGTGATCGTTCTTGTTGATTTGAGTGATTCTCTCACATTTCCCCTCGTGTTCTTCATGTTCTTCGCTGGTTCCGCTCCTTTCGTGAAAGATCGGCCATCTAGGGTTCGACCCTACATCATCTTGGTATCATGAGCCACGTTGATCACGATTTCGGAGCCTCCCCTCTTCGTTTTCTAGCCTAGTTTTGTTGATTTCGTCCTAAATTCGAAAATCCCGACCAAAAAATAGCCCCCAAATTATTTTGTGATTTGTTGGTTTGATGATGTTTTGTTGATTTTCATCCATGGATTCGTTGTGTCTTGAGTAGATCTATCTTTCCTGTAAGTGCATCTAGTGCCCCTTAGTGATTTTGGTGTATTGAAGACTTATAGGTTAAGGAACTAATGCGTTTGTGAGTGTACACATGTCTATAAGTCTATGAGGAGTTTGATATTTACAGAGAAAGTTGACCCCTAAAAATGAAGTTCTTCGACTGAAGACTTTGGATTTCTGAAGATTTTCTGAAGACTTTGAAAGTGAAGAAATTGGTGTGACCGTGAAGACTTGGTATTCGTTCGAGGAACATGAAGGGCGAAGACTTTTGTTTTTGTAGTTTCATTTTCTCTTTCTTGAGTCATAGGAAACACCGTACTGTTAAAGGGGCTTGAGGAAATACTAAGGAAAAATTTCCATGTGATGCTCAACTCAAAATCCTACACCTACCAATCCCTTCGAGTGAAGCCATTGGGAATCTCATACAGTTCAGTCATATTCTTTAGTGACAGAGACGAAGTTCTTCTGGTCACTGAGGAATTTGTTCTGACCGAGGAGTTAGGAATTCGCCAGTGCAGATTTCCTACACAGTGAGGAACATGATAGCCCTGAGGATTTTGCTACTCAAAATTCCGACCGTTGCTATGCTATGCGCCGGCTGTCCCAACATATCTATCCACCTAACGGTCATATCATTGAAGGGCATTTATGTCTTATCATGTCGGGCTGCCCCCTAGGCTATAAATAGCCGCCCCCTACAACCACTAGCTGGTTGGCTGCTCCGAGAGAAACTGACACTTGTCATTTGAGAGCAACCCATCCTCCGAGGACTTTGAGCAAAAATCATCAAGTGAGGAAAAACCCAAACCCAAACACCTACAAACCCCAAGTGATTGAGCATCACTGAAGAGATTGATTCTGCGTGGATCTGACACTTGTCACCTTTGAAGACTGTGCTTCTTCTAGACGGTTAGGCGTCATGGTCTAGAGCATCCAATAGGAATTGTGGATCGCCGAGTGACCAAGTTTGTGAAGGTTCGGAAGTCACCTGAAGACTTACCACGAGTGATTGGACGAGGTCTGTGTGACCTTAGTTCAAGGAGAATAAGGTGAGGACTGGGTGTCCTGAGCTGCATGTTGAGGACTGGGTGTCCGGGACTGTGTGTCCTCGAGTTTAAATACTCAGCCGCTCCAACCAGATGTACAACTGAGACAACAGTTGGAACTGGTCTACCAAATCATTGTCTTCACCAAGCTTACTGGTTCTATTTCCTCAACTCTTTCATTTCCTCATAACCGTGTTGTGTGCTTGTTCATATTTGTGTTTGAAGACTTTGACTGAAGACTTTCTCAAATTCCTCAGTTCAATTTTTTAGTGTGTTTGTCTTCATCATGTGTTATCCTATGATTACGCTTTCAGTACTCTGTGCTTGTCTTCATTTCATCATGATGACTATGCTTGTGTTCTGCTATGTTTACTTTTGAGTACTTATTCCGCTGCTAGTAGTTCTTCTCTAAGGAATTTCCTCACCGGCAAATTCCTCAATGAAGAATTTTATAAAAATCGCCTATTCACCCCCCCTCTAGTCGGATACCATTCCAGCAGATTCAACTGAGCTCAAGTGGGAGTTCAATGAGGACTCGGGACGATACTACATTTAGCCCAGTTGGGTCGATTGGGGACATTGTTGCATTTGGGGTTGTCTTTATTTTTGTTCCGTAGTCGGACCTTGATTGTATCCGGATGAATGTAATGTTATATTTATGCATTGTGTGACATGGCGGTTGTAAGCCAACTATGTACCTCTTTTCTTATTCAGTACATGGGTTGTGTGAAAATTACCCCACTTGCGACATTGCTTACAATGCGGTTATGCCTCTAAGTCGTGCTCCGACACGTGGGAGATATAGCCGCATCGTGGGTGTTACAACACCCCCCACATGATACCATCAAGTTGCAACCTCACCTACAACACATGAGCGATGCTCTAAAGGTAACATAGGTGATGGTGCTTCTCTTGTCCCACTAGTAGACTATCT
The DNA here is from genome assembly GCF_056163025.1 of Triticum urartu. Lineage (NCBI taxonomy): Eukaryota > Viridiplantae > Streptophyta > Magnoliopsida > Poales > Poaceae > Triticum > Triticum urartu. Next base: position 317,687,803 of record NC_141875.1, on the reverse strand, counting down.
CACGAATGATTGCTTGCATGATGTTGATCTGCCTATTCCCATGCTTCATGCTAGTGCGATTTCTTCCTGTCATGACTTACCTATTTATGATAAATATGATGATGAGCATGTTTATTTGCCTAGTTGTGATGCTATGCTCCATAGGATATCATGTGAAAATTCTATCGGTCACATCATGTTTGACAATCCATTGAACTTGTCATATGCTATGAGTGAGATCTCCCATATTGCATCATTTCAATCTCAACATAGTAGCTATGCATGCCACATTAAAATAAATCTCATTTTCACTTGCATAGATGGCAAGATGATGGTCATTGGCTTTTGTTTTTCATGTGATGATATTGCCATGCTTCCTTTACATGATTGTGCAATTCATCTACTATGTCATGCCATGAACACATTGCTTTGGATATGCATTGGTTTGAATGTTGTCAATATTCTCCATGTGATGTTTCCACTAATGCTCATGAGGAGACCCCCATAGTTTCCTCATACATATTACGAGATTTTGATACATCCTATCCTTTGCATGATTCCCATAATTGCGTGCACTATATGCATTCCATGAATAAAAATGCTCTACATATTTCTCGTGATGCATTACACAATTTGAGTCTCCATTATGCTATACATAACAACAAACCTCTCATGATGGATGACATGTTTCTATATCACACATCTCATTTATTTGAGCATTGGATATTTGGTGCTAACCACCACAAGCATGTATGCATCATGATGGATGATGTGTACATATACCACGCACACACAAATTTTCCTTTGTCTTTGTTTTGTGTAGGTACTCACATATACTCGTCAACCTCTGAATCCCAAGAGTTGATGAAACAAGCTATTGAGAGCAATGATGATTTGGGATTCCGTGGACTATCCTTACCACCATTCCCTTCGCGCAAGGAGTACGCGCATCTCTTCTACTTGGATCTCACACGGCTAGGGGCTATTTACCACTTGTCATCTTATGCCCATTTTATCATGCTCACTTTGTCTGTTATGCCTTTTTACATGATTTTTCCATGCAATTGTGACCCTTGCTTGCATCTACCCATGATTCACCATTTTACCACTCATATGTGTGTTTGCATGCTTGGTGGAGATCCTTGTTGCTATTGCCATGTTTACCATGTGCCTCATGCTATTGATGCTTGTTGTGTTGGGCGAGTCATGATGTTCCATTGCTATTTACACATGACTTCTTGCCAACACTATGAACCTATTTTGCTCATATCTTGCTTTCATGCTTGTGATATGTCATGTGAATTAGTCATGCACACTATTTGCACCCATGACATGCTTGACATGATGTTTTCTAGTATGTTGCATCTTTGCACTACTAGCTTGCTTGACTTAATCACTATGATTGCTTGCTTTGTCGCATCACCCATGTTCCACTATTACTCGTATTCTTGGGTTGATGACATTTATGTTCATGCCTCTCACATGATATATCTTCTTCATTGTCGCTTGCCTCCGATTGTTGCATCTATGCTTATTGATCGTGGAGACTTGGACATATTACTTGTGATGCATGCTTGTTTACTTGAGCCTATTGTCTTTGGTTGTAGTCGCATCTTATTCTTTCATACCATGCCACATCTTGCCCTTGCTTATGATAAGAATGATGAAAACACTTGTTGGGTATCTCACCATTCAAATGATAGGTGTTGCATTTGCACTAACCTCATTTGTTTTTCCGAGTGTTTGTCATGTTCTTTGATTTTGAAGGATTCACAATGTGGCACCGTCATGAAACACAATGGTCATGTGAAGGCGTACATGATGCACGACACCAACATTTTTGACATCCTCATAAAGGTGAACTCATTCCCTTTGAGCCATTCTCAAATACACATATTGGATGGGTCACTCTTTCATTGTTGTTTCCTTCTTGTTGTCTACATGATACATCTCGCAAAATGGAGGAGGGACATTGAAGATTGGCTCTATGGACCATCACATTGAGGAGCGCTCGGACTTATTGGATGCACCTTTGAACCTCCACTCATGCCATGACTTCGAGCATTGGTACTCCAACACCTCCATATTTGTTGATTGTGCTCACACATGTCATGCTCAATGGACATATCATACACATGAAAAATTTGCGTCTTATGCATGGATTGACCCACATTATGACTGCCTTGTTTCCTCTATTTCCATGTCATCCATGATATATGAGCTTGTGCACTTTCTTAGCGAATTTGTTGTGATCTTTCTTTGTGGCATACTCATACATAATGATCATATTGCCTACCATCAATTGCATGATAACATAATCATATTGCCCATCCATTGCCATATTCATGCTATTGATAAACCGCCTCACTATGACATCATTTTTCACCGTGGTTGCATTGATCACATTCACAATACATTTGTGTGCACAATGAATGCTTTTGCTCCCATGAATGCTTTACATCTCCTTCCATATCATCTTGCTAAGCTTCATGTGCTTTGTCACGAACAATCTTGCCTCACGGACTCATATTTCCTTGATGGAAACCTTGTGTGCACTAACCATTGTATTTCCAAGTGCCATTTGTGTTTGCTCTTTTTGCATGTGTACCACTCCAGAGACACCTTGGAGTACTTGGATTGCGCCATGTCTTCCACTTTGTCCAACTAAAAGTCCGTCCACGACAACCGTTTCCATGGTGATGAGGTTTTCGATCCGATGTCGGATCTTTCCCAAGGGAGGGGATATGATGCGGAGCATCCTATGATCATCCCCATGTACACTCGAGCATACGCCATTGGACCTAAGGTGAACTCGCTCCTCTCCGAATCTTCCCTTTCCGCATGTAAGACATGGATGCTACTTCAAGTGCGGACCTTGTGCATACTCAGGTACACCCGAGGAAACCATGGAGAGCCCAAGGTTCAAGGCCAAGTGTGTGCGGGAGCGAAGGAAGGAGAAGGAAGAAGAGTCTGCTGCTACAGCAGCCGGACATCCGGCCAGGCCCGGACATCCGGCCCAACACCCAGAAATCCGGCTCCCTTCTATCCAGAGAGCACCAGAGTCGGCCAAGTCAGCATGGACATCCGCCCCCAGGCCCGAACATCCGGCCCGTCATGAGCCGCCGGACATCTGGCCCAGCGCCCGGAAATCCGGCGCCCCATCACAGAAGCTGGACCCCACTAGCCCGGACATTCGTCCCCAGCGCCCGGACATCCGGCGTCTCGGGAAGGCCCGTACATCCGGCCCCCCCTGCCTGCGTGCAGCGCATCTGGGCCGAGGCCCATGTACCCCTTCGCCCCTTAGACTATATATACTCCCCCTCCACCTACGCTTTAGGGTTAGCATTGTGATAGCTCATATTAGAGATATAGTCTCGCTCATCCACATCGGATCTAATCCACGAGAGAGACCGCGGCCCCTCTATGAAGAAGATCCATGTTGGATTCAAGACCTCCTCACGGAGAAGACCATCAAGACCTCCTCATAGAGAAGAACCGGTTACCTCTTGTATCGTCCTTTGTTGACTTTGGTTCGTGTATCCCTCTTTGTGTTTCGAGGATGTAGCACATGTGTGATCGTTCTTGTTGGTTTGAGTGATTCTCTCATGTTTCCCCTCATGTTCTTCGTGTTCTTCACGGGTTCCGCTCCTTTCGTGAAAGATCGGCCATCTAGGGTTCCACCCTACATCACGCAGAGCACATAGAAGAGCATGGAGAAGAGGGGGAGGCTCGCATGGGCCTAACCTGGATACGTTATGGCCGTCAATGCACAAGCATGGCGCTGCACAAGGAATCAACTCTGGACTGCCAAGGTAAGTTTCGCACCCGGGTCGACCAAGCGCCAGGGCATAAGATTCCCACCTCTCGCGGCCCTGTTGTGGCGACGTCACCTCCCTTTCCCACCTTTAGGTAGCTGCTTGCACGCTAAAGGGCACCTCTTGAGCATCGCACCTCAGGAGCTCTTACGGGACCTCGGGCCGCTCATCTCCTGGCCTTGACCACGGCATCGCGACCTGGCATACCAGTGACGGCTGCAGCCTGCCTGGGGATCGGGACCTGTCAGCGTAGAGCACCAAGCTACCGCGGGGTTGGAAAGGGGAGCCCGAGCCGAAACAAGACATGTGTTTGCAAATTTTCATAATGAGGATAATATAAACAAAAGACATTACAGACCCTTTACACGCCCCCACGGGGTCCATCTCTATTCCTCGCAGGGAACAAAAGAAGGGAGTTTCTAGGGGCCCTATTGTCATAGCCCTAGAATATTTGAGTGTAATAGTTGCATCCGTGAGCACGCATCATGTTTAAATTGAAGAAACTTGAATTTAGGGAATTTGAAAGCCTCAAAATCTTTTAAAAGAAGGGCAAGAACCCTTTAAATTGCATTCAGTGAATCCAAAATTCCCTAAAAATAGTTTTGAGAATTTTGGCAAGGGTTATATACCAAACCAAAATTTTGGAACATTTTTAAGGAATTATTTGGTCTCTGAATTTAACACAATATTCTATTTGAATTTGAAAATATATTCAAATATATATATATGGATATGTTTTTAAATGCTCTGTGATAAGTTATGTGCAGCTGGAAATGTCCAATGAGCAACATAAGTTATACTTAGAGGATATTTGGCACTGTTTTAATTTGTTCTAAATTTTAAACAGTGGCAAGTTTAAATAAAAGAAAACAAAGTAGACGAAATAAAATAGACAAACGAAAGGGCCTTAGCTCACTTACCAGCCTGGCCCAACTCCTGTTCTGGCCCAGCCCACAGGGGCAACACCGTCTTCTTCCTCCTGCCAGGAGGAGAAGCAGCTGTGTGCCTGCACGCACGCGGTCGACGCCACCACCTCCTGCTCCAGCACGACGTCTCGGTGCTTCCAGCCACACGAGTGAGATGCCTGGACCCTCTAGATCCTTTCCCCCTCTCAACGCTCTCTCTCCCCTCGTCTCGACCCCTCTCTCTCACCCACCCATGCGCGCCCATCGCCGCCGCTCGCTGCCACTGCGGCCACCGGCCAGCTCTAGCCCTCGGACATGTTCCCGAGCTCGGTTTTCTTCCTCCATGTCGACTGCCTCAAGACTCGCGACGTCGGACGCACTGCAACACCAATTACGCCGTCATCTTTGTCCTCTGCATCCGACCACCACCGTCGTCGATTCACCGCGTACAGGACCTCCCCGAGCAAACCGAGCCCCTCTTCGTGATCACGGTGAGCTTCGTCGTCGTTTCCCCTAACCCCGGTGCCTAGCACTCGCTGTAGCCGCTGTTTCACATGGCGCCCGAAGCACACCGCCGCATGAGCTCGTCGCTGACGAGGTTTCCCTGGTCAATCGGTCCTGTTCATATGCTCGTTGGCTTTGTGAGAGACTGCAGAACGCATAGGTGCTAACCGTAGATCCTCCCGTGCACGGTGTCATCATTTTCATCGGCGCCCGAACTCCGGCCGCCGCCACGAGCTCGCTTCCGACGAACTCCGGCCACCCCATGCCCTTCCGTTGGTTCCCTTGGATGCGCGCGGGCACGGGCTACCTCCTGGTGCCCTCGGCGCGTCGATCTGTCGCCTCTGGCGCAACTCCGGCGGATGCCGCCGCGGTTTGAGGTCGCCGGCGGCCAATACTCCGACGTGCTGACGTGGCCTAATTAGTTAGGCACTAATAACCCCTGGTCACCGACAGTGGGCCCCAGGCCCTATTAGTTATAGTTAAGATTAGTTTTAACCTTAATTAACCCCTAAGACACTAACACGGGGGACCCATAGGTCAGGTTTGACCTGGACCGCGCCTGTTGACTTGATGACCTCACACCGATGTCATGCTGACGCAGTAAAGGAATTTCTGGATTAAAACAAATTCAGAAAATTCCAGCAAATAGTATAAACTTCAAAAAATCATAGAAATTAATCTATAACTCCAAATGAAATAATTTATACATGAAAAATTATCAGAAAAATCCAATCTATCCATTTAAGTTGTTTTCATGTATGACAAAGCAACTTAACCTTGCTGTATAGGTCAAACATGATAATGCACATTATAAATTCATAACTTGAGTTTGAATTTGACCCCTTGGTTCAAATTAGCTCAAACCCTTCTGGTTTTAGTTGCATTAGCTCAAATCACATCATATTGCCATGTCATGTTCATGCATCATATTGTTGCATTACATTGACTGTGTTTCTTCTCTGTTGCCGGTGTTTGTCCCCTCTTAGTGGACGTAGTTCCGACAATGAGTTCGATGACACCAATGAAGAGTTATGCTATCTTCGGAAGTGTCAGGCAAGCAGAAGCCCCATGTTCATTCCGATATAATCCCACTCTCTCGCTTCTGCTCTCTTTTACTACATTAGGACAACAACGATTCAACTGTTACATGCTGCGGTAGTTGAACCCCTTTCCTCTGCATGACCTGTCAATGCCAGAGCAAATAGATGAAACCCACTAGCATGAGTAGGAGTTGTTTGAGCCCTAATGTGCCTACTCATTCATGTTTTTTTGTCATGCCTGCTATTGCTTAGAGTTGTGTCAGGTCTGATTCATCGGGGATGAATTGGAAAGGTGTGAACATGTCCTACTATTGAGAGCTAAGTGTGTGAACACGATTTGGTAAAGGTAGCGGTGAGAGGCCATGTAGGAGTAGATGGTGGGTTGTCTCATTGAAACCGTCCTCAGGAACTGAGTTCTGTGTTTGCGATCCATGAATAGTTACTACCACACATTGGGTTCTGGTAACTCAACCCCTCTCGACTTATTAACCGCCTCGACTCTGTCCAGGAGTTGCAACTAGTTTCTGGTGTTTGTAGGTTGTGTTAGTAGTATACCAAGTGGCACCCGGTACAGGTGGGCTTCGGACAGACTAGGCACCGTGGCATGGTGTACCAAGGGTAGATCCATCCGTCGAGGTGGGCTTGGGAACCCTGCACACATCGTTTGGGGCCGTGAGCGACACCCCGGCCGGATCTCCTTGCGGATGGAACCTGAATAGGCGATAAACCTGGACTAGAGACTTGTGTGGTTAGTCAGGTCGTGGCCGACTCCCTCGCCAGGCTTCCGCTTGAAGGTTGCCGAGATACACGACGTGTACATGGTGGTAAGTGGCGAGAGCGTGTGTGGAGAAGTACACCCCTGCGGGGTTAACATCATCTATTCGAATAGTCGCGTCCGCGGTAAAGGACTTCTAGGTTGCCTATGCAGTTCATAGACAAGTGAAAGTGGATACTCTAAAATGCGCAAGATAAGCGTGAGTGCTATGGATGGCGTTCTCGCCGAGAGACGGGAGCGGATCCATAGTGGTGTATAGATATGGTGAATATGTGGACTCGTGTGTGCCACCTCAAAAGAGTTACGTACAATCGTAGTTCATGATAGCCATCGAGTCAAAGCTGGCTTGCTGCAATTAAACTCCACCACCCCCCTTTGTTGATACCGATGCGTGTGTAGCTAGTTCTGATGTAAGTCTTGTTGGGTACATTTGTACTCATGTTTGCTTAATTTATGTTTTTGCAAAGAGATTTCAGTCTCGCTAGTGGTTCCACGTGGACTTCGACATTTAGCTTGTTACCTCAGCTACAATCTTGTGCCCTCGACAGGGTCTTGTAGATAGTTAGGCTTCTCAGCCTTTTTCTTTTATAGTTGTCTGTACTCGGACAAGTTAAGCTTCCGCTTGTGTTTGTTGCTTGTATGCTCTGTATGTTGGGTCATGAGACCCATGTTTGTAATACTTGGCTCCTTAGAGCCTAATGATAAATACTTTGAGTTGTAGAGTTTTGTTGTGATGCCATGTTGTATTTACACATATCGGGCATATTGTGTGTATGATTGAAATGCTTGGTATGTGTGGGACTCGACAACCTAGTTGTTATCCTTGGTAGCCTCTCTTATGGGGAAATGTAGTCTAGTGCTTCCACTGAGCCATGGTAGTCTGCTACAGCCCGGTTTAGCGAAGTCCTGCTAGCCCTGTTACTACTGCTCCGGAACACTTAGACTGGCCGGCATGTGATCCACTTTCGTTCCTGTCTCTGTCCCTTCGGGGAAATGTCACGCGGTGTATTCTGGAGTCCTGCTAGCCTGGTACAGCCCGGGTTCCTGGAGTCATGTTAGCCCAGTTGCTACAGCCCGGATTCACACGCTGATGACCGACACGTTCGATGATGGTTCATGTATGCCTGTCCCCGTAAGTTAGCGCCACTTTGGGTTCACGACTAGTCATGTCGGCCGGGGTTCTCTGTCATATGGATACTAGCGACACTATCATATACGTGAGCCAAAAGCCGCAAATGGTCCCGGGCCAGGTAATGTGGCACCCGTGGGAATACCGTGCGTGAGGCCACAAAGTGATACGATGTGTTACATGCTAGATCGGTATGACTTAGAATCGGGGTCCTAAAAGCTTGGGTATCAGAGCCTGACTGCCTGTAGGATTACCAAGCCAAACTGGTCGAAGTTGAGTCTAGAAATGCTTTAGTTATATAAGGCAATTGATTGTGGAAGGGAACGTAAGGCTCTTTTTACTCCTTTACCTTATGCCCTTCTGATCTGAGTCAACCTCTTCTTTTCTACGGGGATTAAGAACTAGGCTTCTCATCTTTCTATCAGGATCACGTGTTACTAATCTGTAGACTTATAAGATTGATGGTTTCAAGCCCCAGTTCAGTTCCTACTACTTCTATATGTTGAAAATTGATCTCAGAACCTTGATATTGTGATGTTAAGTGGTTATGCCACCATTTTACAGGATGTCTCAAATCTTTTTTGAGAATTTACAACCGTTATGTTGTCCAAGTCATCCCAGGTTTTTAAATAGTCTGATGCATTTGCAAATCCCTTCTTTCTGTTCCTGATGTCCCTTTGGGCCAGTTCAACAACACTAATCGGTGAGTTGAGGTACTTTATTGCCTCGACATATATGTTGGAGCCATTATTATGACCCTAGGCATCTTAGAGAACCACCCATAATCTAGCCATGCTTTATATTTCCAGTGTGATGATTCTAGCCACCATAGCATCCCGTGATGCTACTTAGTAGTAGGTATTCTACTTCTGGGATTCTGAACCCGAGATTCACCCTAGTTACTTCATGTTGATAGATTGCTAGTTCCTTTAGCATATTAGTAACCTTTGTGATAGTCCTCGAGGTCTGTGGTATATCGTTCTTCCAATACCATGAACCATTATGGCAGAAGTTCTCTGAACGAAAAGATCACAACAAAAGTGCTCTTGATGAGTTCTCCATTCTTATTGTGACTCTGCCAAATCTACCTTATGCATGGTTTATCTGGAAGAAATATGTTGAACTTTCTTCAACATACTAATCTATGCATCCACAACTCAGAAAATCATATGTTCCTTGAGTTGTCCCTCTTTAGTTGTTTTCTGACCTCCGTCTATAATTTGATAGTCAAGAGTATGCGTGCATTCGTTCATCGATGCCTATTATTCTTGGGGTCCGTCAAGCCATTCTATTCCGGAATGACTAGGAGAAACAAACTCCAGTACCTCATCCATCTCTGGGATTGGGTCAAAGTAGTTGTATTCCACAGATCAAAATGCCAATCTAGCTTTTGTTCTGTTCTACCTTGGAGTGCTACCCTCTTTATGTCGGGAATATCATAGGAATTGCACAACCTCTTATGAGTTCTTGACGTACTGATACTTCTCGCCATAACTATTCATTCCTCGGGCACCGTGTTATTCTAACGGGAATGCCGACTGATGAATCATGATGTGTGAAATCAATACTCCTAGCAATCTCGTTGCTTGGTAGTAAATGGACAATGATTTCATTCTTAGTGTGTTGACTATTGAATCACCACTCTAAGATTGATCATGCAACCTAGTCCTTAGTTCTAGTGCACTCTTCGATCGATGAGTTAGGATTTTGCCAAACCATCGCTCTTTTGATCATATCATCTTGCCTTGAAAGGCAAGATTGTTCTCAAGCTTAGTAACATATCGGTGGTTCGTGATTTTCCAGATATCTTCACGGAAGTATCACAAGGTTATTCCCTGGCCGTTATGTTGAGCTCATGATCAAGTTGGTTTTCTTCTAAACCACCCCTTCTCCAAGAATCTGTGTTGGATACTCCTGAGCTAGTTGACTAAGCTAGACAACAACTTGGAGAGTTGGAAGATAAAAGCTTGTCTGACTTAGTTCATTTCAAGGGATATCTTGTGTGTAGGTGTTGTAGAAAGATAATATCCTCATCAATCATTCCTCGTGGTCAATTGTTGGAGCTATTGTCTTATCCAGTCTTTGATTTGAGTATGGGCTATTGTCAAATCAAATCAGAACCAATGATGTTCGTAATGTTGTCTTACTCGTGGTTGTTTCCTCGAGCATACACCATTATATCTTTTGGGTCTGACCAATACTATCACATTGTTCACATAATGGTGGAACTCCAGTGATATGGAAATTCCGATGAGTTGCTGTTGAGCCCATCAGCAGCATCTTGTCTCCTCCATGATTCATGTTGAACATTGAGCTAGTGTTGGAAACTTTGTAAGAATTGCCTTCGTGCTCCGCTCATGAGGTGTATGTTTTGGTGAAACAAGTGACTTTCTCCAAGTTCACATGCATTAGGTGTAAGTTGCCGCCATGAATTTGAGAAAGGTTTGTCTTGTTTCCTCTAGAATCATCCCAAATCAGTCATGCATACTGATACGTCCATTTTGCATCATGCTTTTATATCGGTATTTATTGCATTATGGGCTGTTATTACACATTATGTCACAATACGTATGCCTATTCTTTCTTATTTTACAAGGTTTACATAAAGAGGGAGAATGCTGGCAGCTGGGATTCTGGGCTGGAAAAGAAGCTAATATTAGAGACCTATTCTACACAGCTCCAAAAGTCTTGAAACTTCACGGAAGTCATTTTCAGAATATATAAAAAATATTGAGCGCAAGAAGTTCCAAAGGGGGGCCACACCCTGGCCACGAGGGTGGGGGGCACACCCTACCCCCCTGGGCGCGCCCCCTGGCTCATGGGCCACCTGGTGGCCCTCCGATGCCCATCTTCTGCTATATGTAGTCTTTCGTTGAGGAAAAAATCATAAGCAAGCTTTCGGGACGAGACTCCGCCGCCACGAGGCAGAACCTTGGCGGAACCAATCTATGGCTTCGGCGGAGCTGTTCTGCCGGGGACACTTCCCTTCGGGAGGGGGAAATCATCGCCATCGTCATCACCAACGATCCTCTCATAGGGAGGGGGTCAATCTCCATCAACATCTTCACCGGCACCAACTCCTCTAAAACCCTAGTTCATCTCTTGTATCCAATTCTTGTCTCTAAGTCTGGTGAGGGATTCCTGGATTAGGGGGTCTCCGGACAGCCAGACTATATACTTTGGCCAGACAGTTGAACTATGAAGATACAAGATTGAAGACTTCGTCCCGTGTCCGGGTGGGACTCTACTTGGCATGGAAGGCAAGCTAGGCAGTACGGATATGTAGATCTCCTCCCTTGTAACCGACCTTGTGTAACCCTAGCCCCCTCCGGTGTCTATATAAACCAGAGGGTTTAGTCCGTAGGACAACATACAATCATACCATAGGCTAGCTTCTAGGGTTTAGCCTCTACGATCTCGTGGTAGATCAACTCTTGTAATACTCATATCATCAAGAACAATCAAGCAGGACGTAGGGTATTACCTCCATCAAGAGGGCCCGAATCCTGGGTAAACATCGTGTCCCCTGCCTCTTGTTACCATCCTCCTTAGACGCACAGTTCGGGACCCCCTACCCGAGATCTGCCGGTTTTGACACCGACATTGGTGCTTTCATTGGGAGTTCCACTATGCCGTCATCATAAGCGGGGATGGCTCGTCTCATTGTCAAGGACAACATCACTTCTGGGGGTGCCCTGGCTGTAGGCCAAACTCTCTGACTAGGCGGCTTCGTCATGACCGCCCGCTCGGCCGTTGCGCCGATGATGACTTCTCGGGTCATCGAAAATAGCCTCCACATCGGCTCAAAATTCGCCGAGCAGATGGATCCAACGGAGCTCTCCTCTTTGAACGAGCTCTTGGATCGCATCGCCGCTCTGGGAGTCGCTATGGACTATGATCGGATCAGGCTTAAACCCGACCAAAGGGAGATTATCTCTCCGCTGGTCACCCATCAAATAGTGGTGGTGGAGGAGCAACGTGGCGGTTCTCCCTCTATCCTGAGGACGAACTATGTCCGAATACAGGAGCTCTCCGAGCCGGATACCCGCTCACGGGAGGACATTGCCCTAACCCTGAACCTAGAATCAGGTCGCATGCCGAACTCGCGGAGCAACATCCCGAAGCCTGAACTTCCAAGTTCGGAAATTCCCCTTCACCGGGATCTCAGATTGGGTCAAGGTCCGGACTTAAATCCACCCACCCACCCAGATACAAACGATCTTTCCCACATTAGGCAAGCGCCCCAAGAGACAGTACATCACTATTGGGCCAGATTCCTCCTTGTAATGAAGAAGGTCAAGGACTATCGTGAGGAAGACGCAATTTCTTTCTTTTGCAAAAATTGCACGGACAAGGGGATCCTCAATGCCATAAGCCGCCGTGACATAGCACACTTCACTGACTTGGTGGCCATAGTACGGAAGTACTATGCGATGGAAAGCGCCTGGAAAACCCAAACACAATTTTTGGACAATCTGTCTCTGACAAAACCCCCAGTCCGAACTAAAAGGGTGCACTCTCATAAGTCGCCCGGCTCAATTACAAAGAAGCAAAAACCCACTACTGGGCATGGAACCGTATTGGAGGGATGGCTTAATGGGCCCTGCAAAATTCATAGTACAGCGGATACCATATCAACACATAGCCTTAGAGCATGTTGGGTACTTCGGCAGGTGGTCAAGAGCTGTAAGGATCTCCTCATCCAAAACACCCCAGAACACCCTCCCGAGGATAACAATACAGTATTAACAGTCTTCGAGACCTTCGCCTCAAATAATAGGCGTAAGCGAGCACTCCGTAGCCTTGCCGAAGTCTACCACGTTGCACCAATAAATCCATGGAGCGACACGGCCATTACTTTCAATGCTAGTGACGAACCTAAATTCCGAACAGCCCGAACACCAGCCACTTTGGTCCTTAGTCCAATCGTGGACGGCTTTCGGCTCACTAAAGTGCTCATGGATGGCGGCAGCGGATTAAACCTCATTTATGAGGAGACTCTTCAAAAAATGGAAATAGACAGCAACCGTATTGAGCAAAGCACCACGACCTTCCGAGGAATCATCCCCAGTCGGGAGGCACGTTGCGCTGGGAAAATCACACTAGATGTGGTATTCGGCACTCCGGAGAATTACACGTCCGAAGAAATCACATTCCAAATGGCCCCATTTAGCAGCGGATACCACGCCCTTCTAGGGCGGGAGGCATTCACGATTTTTCAAGCCATACCCCATTACGGGTACATGAACCTCAAAATGCCCGGACCCAATGGAATCATCACTCTAGCTAGTGATCCGGACATAGCACTCTGCACTGAGAACAAAACAGCCGCATTGGCCCTCGAGGCATTATCCGAAGCCCTTGCGGCGGAGGAATTAACCGCGCTGCGCTCCATAGTGGATAGGGACGACGTGATAGTAGACAAAAGATCCAAATCCACCTCCTTTAAACCAGTGGATGAAATAGTCAAATTCCAAGTCCATCCAACAGACCCCACAAAAACAGCATCCATTGGGGCACAGCTAAACCCCACCATAAACGCCGCACTACGGGAGTTCCTGCGCGCGAATTGGGACATATTCGCCTGGCATCCATCAGACATGCCAGGAATCCCAGGCAGGCTGGCCGAGCATAGCCTTAACATTCTAAAAGGATTCAGGCCAGTCAAGCAGACTCTTCAGCGTTTCTCCGAACCTAAGAGACAAGCCATGGGAGAGGAGCTAGCCAAATTACTAGAGGCCAGATTCATTAGAGAAATAAAACATGCGGACTGGCTAGCCAACCTGGTGATGGTACCAAAGATGGACAAATCATGTTGCCTATGCGTCGACTTCAAGGACCTTAATAAGGCTTGCCCAAAGGATCCCTTCCCTCTCCCTCGCATAGATCAAATCATCGACGCTACCACAGGACACGAATCATTGTGCTTCCTCGACGCATACTCCGGTTACCACCAGATTAAGATGGCGGAGTCCGATCAAGCCGCAACAGCATTTATCACTCCATACGGCCCCTTCTGTTTTAACACAATGCCCTTCAGGCTCTGATAGACGCAAAGGTGTCCCGATGTTTCGATGAGATGGTGGCTATCGTTTCCTGTGGGAGTCGACCTTGATGATCCGACTACGAACGTGCGAGACGTCGCGCCTTAGCAATCGCTAAACCAACTTCCGAGGGGTTATTGACCACGCCGGAGCACGATCAACCTGACCACAAGGGCCTGTTTCCTGCGAGCAAACGAAGAACAAGCATGAAACTGAGATTGCAATCTGGATATTGCGAATATAAGATGAAAGCTTTATTGATCAAGGTGGGGTTCTGTGACGTCTTGGTCTGGTCGTTGGACACAAACGAAGTACGAGAAGTTGCAGCTATGGCGAACTTTTAATCTAAACAAAACCCAAAGTCTAAACGACGCCCTACGGGCTGTATATATGGAGGAAGAGAGGGGAATTTCGTGGCCCTTGAGGGTGGGGTCCGAAACCAACCCTAACTCTTGTTTCCCCACACATACGGACTCTAAAAATAGCCTATACTTAAGTATTTCGAAATTACATGGGCCTGGCCCATTAATAAGGTGACGCAGCACCTAGAATAGCCTATGGACGAATATTATGAAGTGGCATCTTGTATATTTCGTCCATGGCTTCATGCACTCCTGATGGCGGCTTCAAAGTCCTGAAATCATCGCTTGTAACTCCGTTCTTGATCCCCTTGCGCATGCCATCAACTCCATGAGTGTTCTTGCTCCAATGTTCATCCTTCTCCAAGCTAGGCCCTTCATTTGAAAGCAAAACAAATGTATCCAATTTAGGCAGCATCATAATCTCATGAACATTAGAATCATTACCAAGAAACGAAAGTACCTGGTAATTTAATTGGCGTGCGCGAGCTCTAGTAATTGGTCCAGTATATGTAACAGTAGGGGCTGTGGGTGTAACAATGGTATTGATGTCCTCATCATCCTCCCCTTCTTGAAATGAAGTCGTCCTCGATGGAAACTCATCTTCCTCACCCAAATAAGGCTTCAAATCTGCAATGTTAAAAGTGGGACTAACCCCAAAATCTGCAGGTAGCTCAAGTTTATATGCATTATCATTTATTTTCTCTAAAACCGTAAAAGGACCATCAGCACGTGGCATTAGCTTTGATTTGCGCAGATTAGGAAATCTATCTTTACGCAAATGTAACCAAACAAGATCTCCAGGTGCAAACACAACATGTCTTCTACCCTTATCTCCAGCAAGTTTATATTTAGCATTCATACGCTCAATGTTTTCCTTAGTTAACTCATGCATTTTTAAAATCAATTCAGAACGTTCTTTAGCATCAAAATTAACCTTCTCCGAAGATGGAAGAGGCAACAAATCAATAGGTGCACGAGGTAGGAAACCATACACAATTTCAAAAGGGCACATCTTAGTAGTAGAATGCAATGAACGATTATAAGCAAATTCAATATGAGGCAAGCATTCTTCCCACATTTTCTTGTTATTCTTCAAAACAGCCCTAAGCATAGTAGACAATGTTCTATTGACTACTTCAGTTTGTCCATCAGTTTGGGGGTGACAAGTAGTACTAAAAAGCAGCTTAGTCCCCAACTTAGCCCATAAACATCTCCAAAAGTGGCTAAGAAATTTAGTATCACGATCTGAAACAATAGTATTTGGCACACCATGTAAGCGAATAATTTCACGAAAGAACAAATCAGCAACATTAACAGCATCATCGATTTTATGACATGGTATAAAGTGTGCCATTTTCGAGAACCTATCCACGACAACAAATATGCTATCCCTCCCCTTCTTTGTTCTAGGTAAACCTAAAACAAAGTCCATAGATATATCCTCCCAAGGAACACTAGGTACAGGCAAAGGCATATATAAACCATGAGGATTGAGTCGTGACTTAGCTCTTTGACATGTAGTGCAGCGAGCAACAAAACGCTCAACATCCCGTCTCATCTTTGGCCAAAAGAAATGTGTAGCAAGTATATCCTCCGTCTTCTTGACGCCAAAGTGTCCCATTAATCCTCCTCCATGCGCCTCCTGCAACAACAAAAGACGAACGGAGCTAGCTGGAATGCATAGCTTGTTAGCACGAAACACAAATCCATCGTTAAGAACGAACTTGTTCCAAGTTCTCCCTTCCTTACAATTCTGCAATACATCTTTAAATTCAGCATCATTAACATATTGATCTTTGATGGTCTCCAAACCAAATATTTTAAAGTCAAGTTGTGAAAGCATAGTATAACGACGAGACAAGGCATCAGCAATAACATTTTCTTTACCCTTCTTGTGTTTAATCACATAAGGGAAAGTCTCAATGAATTCAACCCATTTAGCATGTCGACGGTTCAGTTTTGCTTGACTTTTAATGTGTTTCAAAGATTCATGATCAGAATGTATAACAAATTCCTTGGGCCATAAATAATGTTGCCATGTTTCTAAGGTCCGAACAAGAGCATATAATTCTTTATCATAAGTAGAATAGTTCAGACTAGGCCCACTCAATTTTTTCAGAAAAGTATGCAACAGGTTTTCCATCTTGTAATAACACACCTCCTAATCCAATTCCACTAGCATCACATTCAAGCTCAAAAGTCTTATTGAAATTAGGAAGTTGGAGTAAAGGAGCATGTGTCAACTTATCTTTCAATACCGTGAAGGCTTCTTCCTGTGCGGTACCCCAAACAAAAGGTACATCCTTCTTTGTAAGCTCGTTGAGAGGTGCAGCAATGGTGCTGAAATCTCTCACAAAACGCCTATAGAAACCAGCGAGGCCAAGGAAACTCCTCACTTGTGTGACCGTTTTGGGCTGCGGCCAACTCTCAATAGCTTCAATCTTGGCTTTATCAACTTCAATTCCCTGTGGAGTAACAACATAGCCAAGAAAAGATACTCGGTCGGTGCAAAAGGTGCACTTTCCAAGGTTACCAAACAAACGTGCATCACGTAGAGCAATAAAAACAGCACGTAAATGTTCCAAATGTTCCTCCAAAGATTTGCTATAAATCAATATGTCATCAAAGTAAACTACCACAAATCGTCCAATGAAAGCACGTAAAACTTCGTTCATTAACCTCATGAAAGTACTAGGTGCATTAGTTAACCCAAAAGGCATGACTAACCACTCATATAATCCAAACTTAGTTTTAAATGCTGTTTTCCATTCATCTCCCAATTTCATACGAATTTGATGGTAACCACTACGCAAATCAACTTTGGAGAATATTGTAGAGCCACTCAATTCATCAAGCATATCATCTAGCCTAGGAATAGGATGACGATAACGAATAGTAATATTATTAATGCCTCTACAATCAACGCACATACGCGACGTACCATCCTTTTTCGGCACTAAAATGATAGGAACAGCACAAGGACTAAGGGATTCGCGTATATAACCTTTGGCGAGCAGTTCTTGTACTTGACGCATAATCTCCTTCGTCTCCTCTGGATTGGTACGGTATGGTGCACGGTTGGGTAATGATGCACCGGGAATTAAGTCAATTTGATGCTCAATCCCGCGAATAGGTGGTAATCCCGGTGGCACGTCTTGTGGAAAGACGTCGGCGAACTCCTGCAAAATGTTAGTGACAGCAGGAGGCAAAGAGGAAGGCACGTCCTCAAATGAAAATAATGCCTCTTTGCACACAAAAGCATAGCAAACAGATTTGCTAAAATCTAGATCGTCAATATCAGATTTGGTGGCAAGTAAACATGCACTTTTCAACTTAATTTCAGAAGCAACACTAGATTGTTTATGATTATTAGGCTGCATTTGTTGCTCAAATTCTTTTGCCACAATCTGATTTTCACTCTTAGTTTTCTCCTGTTTTGCTTTATTAGCTCTATTAATATCATCTTTCAAAATGGAATCAGGAGTCATAGGAAGCAAAGTAATATTTTTATCCTTATGAACAAGAGTATACTGATTGTTTCTACCATGGTGAATAGAATTTTTATCAAATTGCCATGGTCTACCAAGTAATAAGGAACATGCTTGCATCGGTACCACATCACAATCAACATAATCAGCATATGTAGAGATACTAAAATGCACACGAACAGTACGTGTTACCTTAACCTTGCCGCTGTTGTTGAACCATTGGATGTAGTAAGGATGTGGATGTGGTCTTGTGGTGAGAGATAGCTTCTCCACCATCGCGATGCTAGCCAAGTTGTTGCAACTCCCTCCATCTATGATCACGCGAACAGAACGTTCCTTCACAACTCCCTTTGTATGGAACAAATTATGCCTCTGATTTTGCTCAGCTTGTGTAACCTGCACACTCAAAACACGTTGAGCAACTAAACAGTCATACCTGTCAGCATCTTCAGGAGCCATGTATTGCGTCTCATGATCAGAATCGTCTCCACCGTGTTCGTCACGTGTAATAAGAGCCAAAGTCTCCTCATCATAGTCACTAGCGGACTCATACCCACCATCCTCAGTAACAATCATCACACGCTTAGATGGGCATTCTCTCGCATAATGACCTCCACCCTTGCAACGTCGACAAATAATATCATGTGTTTGCCCTGTTGATGCCATGGATGAAGAAGAGCTCTTTGCAGGCCCAGAAGGTGTGCTCTTGGCAGATAGTGGTGATTGTGCCTGCTTTATTGTATCACGGTTGGAGGTGGCAGCCGACGGAGGTGCCGGTGTAGCAGAACGTGGTGTCCATGAAGAAGGTCGACCTGCAGAAAAGTTAGTCCGCGCCAATGCCTGTCGATCCTGCACTTCACGTTCAGCTTTACAAGCAAGATGGAATAAACGAGTGATATTAGTATACTCCTTATACTCTAGAATCGTCTGAATCTCTCTATTTAATCCACCCATAAAACGTGCAAGCATAGCTTCATTCTCCTCAACAATACCACATCTAATCATGCCAGTTTGTAATTCCTGATAATATTCTTCTACAGAATTTTTTCCCTGTCTTAAGCGCTGCAATTTTTGAAGTAATTCACGTTGATAATATGGTGGAACCCAACGAGTACGCATAGCAGTTTTCAAAGCAGCCCAAGTAGCAGGAATGGGATATAATCTACAATGCTCAGACCACCAAACACATGCAAAACTAGTGAATGCACAAACAGCAGCAGGAACACGTCTCTCCTCGGGATATTGTAAACATGTAAAGCGTTGTTCAGTTTCTAACTCCCAAGTAAGATATATATCAGGAACATATCTACCCTCAAATGGTGGAATATTCAATTTTAGTTTAGGGAGATGGTCATGATCTCGTACCTGAGGGTGAGCCCTACCATTGCCATTATTTGCATGTGGACGACCTGATGGTTGCTGTGCTGGTGGTGGCACGTAGTTCTGATTTTGATCAACCTCATCCTCGTAATCGCCAGCAAAATCATCCTCCTCCGCATCAGCAGCAGGAGCCACAGAAGTAGCAACAACAGCACCAACAGTTTGGCCAGGTGCAAGAGGGAGACGGCTCGCTCGGCGGAGGGCTGTTTCACGATGTGTAGGTAGTCGTCGTTGTTGTTGTTGTAGAGGTGCGTTAGGTGCAGCCGGTGGTGGTGGTGGAAGACGCGCGAGCAATTCATTAAACCTGTTATCGAGCTTTGTTTCGAACGTCTTCTCCATGTCATCAATCTTCTCCATGGCCTCTTCAAATCTGTTTAGCACATCCTGCACCTGTCCATTCATCATTTGCTGAAATTTATCATGCAACTCCTGATTCGTCATGTTCTCCCAGTCAGTCTCGTCGGCTTGTGATCCTGCCATGGTTAGCAACAATAGAAAACACACAAGAATATGATCCTACAGAATACTAACAAGAGGTGGTGGTGGCGGGTGTCACAAATCCGTCAAGCAAATCTCAAATTCTTACCAGTTCTTACCCAGCAGCAGGCGGTGATCGGCAACCGTTGTAGTCAAAACTCTCAAAAGCTTGGATAGAGCGATTGCCAGGGAGAGTCAAACGCACGACGTAGAGGTATGTGGAGCTGGGAAGGCTTATAGTATGGTAGCAAAAAGGGTCAGCAATAATCAATTCAGAGATGCAAAGTTGAATAAACGCTCAACGACGGTACTGTGCTGGTCCTAGGCTAGACCGTGCTAGAGACGCGAGCCTAGAACACTAACAAAATCACGGCGCTGCACGTAAATAAGGGAAAAGCACACTCTGGGACTTTTTTTTTCGCGTTTTTTTTTGCGCTCTTTTTTTTTGCGCTCCTCTTTTTTTTTTTGCGAAAAAAAAATACTATAATGGCGAGTGTCTCAAAACTCTTCCCTCGTCAAACTCATAGGATGGGCACGAAATTTTTTTTTTCACTTTTTTTTTTGTTAATCAGGGCAGCGATGACGAAAAAGTGCGACAAAAAATCACTATGATGGCACGTGGCTCAAAAGACTCAGAAAAGCCTAAAAATAGGATAGGGAAAAAATATTTTTGCCCGTGAAAATTTTGGCCTAAAAACTGCCCGGGGGTCTCCAGACTCCTTTTTTTTTTCCGAGACCTACGCAGGCAAGGAAACACGAATCGGAATTGAGATTGATCTCAAGAACAAACCTAATATGAGACGAACTCGGATTGGTGGTGGATATATGGTTGTGGTATATGGCAGCGGTGGTGGTATATGGTAGCGGTGGTGGTATATGGATAGAGATTGATGGTGGTATATGGATACGGATTGGTAGTGGTATATGGATAAGGATTCAGAGCGGTGGCGGATAAGCAAAAGTGGTAGATGGGCGATGATGATGGTGCGGCGGCGGCGTGACAACTTGTGACCAGAACTCGAAACACTAAAAGACTAGACTCTAAGACCAGCAACTTGACACGACGATGCAACCGCAAATTCAACAAAGCAAAAACCCTAAAAAGATTATGCAGAGGCTCAGATTGGTTCGGATATGATGAACTAACCCTAATTTTTTTTTGTGTGGCTTTTTCGTGGACTGTAGGTATGAAGAACAGACTCGATCTAATCTACGAAAAACTGTAAAAATCTCACCGAGCAACCTGGAAATCTGATACCACTTGATAGACGCAAAGGTGTCCCGATGTTTCGATGAGATGGTGGCTATCGTTTTCTGTGGGAGTCGACCTTGACGATCCGACTACGAACGTGCGAGACGTCGCGCCTTAGCAATCGCTAAACCAACTTCCGAGGGGTTATTGACCACGCCGGAGCACGATCAACCTGACCACAAGGGCCTGTTTCCTGCGAGCAAACGAAGAACAAGCAAGAAACTGAGATTGCAATCTGGATATTGCGAATATAAGATGAAAGCTTTATTGATCAAGGTGGGGTTCTGTGACGTCTTGGTCTGGTCGTTGGACACAAACGAAGTACGAGAAGTTGCAGCTATGGCGAACTTTTAATCTAAACAAAACCCAAAGTCTAAACGACGCCCTACGGGCTGTATATATGGAGGAAGAGAGGGGAATTTCGTGGCCCTTGAGGGTGGGGTCCGAAACCAACCCTAACTCTTGTTTCCCCACACATACGGACTCTAAAAATAGCCTATACTTAAGTATTTCGAAATTACATGGGCCTGGCCCATTAATAAGGTGACGCAGCACCTAGAATAGCCTATGGACGAATATTATGAAGTGGCATCTTGTATATTTCGTCCATGGCTTCATGCACTCCTTATGGCGGCTTCAAAGTCCTGAAATCATCGCTTGTAACTCCGGTCTTGATCCCCTTGCGCATGCCATCAACTCCATGCGTGTTCTTGCTCCAATGTTCATCCTTCTCCAAGCTAGGCCCTTCATTTGAAAGCAAAACAAATGTATCCAATTTAGGCAGCATCATAATCTCATGAACATTAGAATCATTACCAAGAAACGAAAGTACCTGGTAATTTAATTGGCGTGCGCGAGCTCTAGTAATTGGTCCAGTATATGTAACAGTAGGGGCTGTGGGTGTAACAATGGTATTGATGTCCTCATCAGGCTCAAAAACACCAGCGCAACATATCAGCGCACGATTTAGATATGTCTGGAAAAGCAAATCGGCAAGACAGTGGAGGCATACGTAGACGATGTTGTCATTAAAACCAGACATGTCGACTCCTTAATAGACGACTTGAGGCTCATGTTCGAGAATCTCCAAACATACGACATTAAGCTCAATCTGAAAAAATGCGTTTTCGGCGTACCTGCCAGAAAGCTCCTAGGCTTCATCATCTCCAGTAGAGGAATTGAAGCAAATCCGTCTAAAATCCGAGCCCTGTCGCAGTTGGCTACACCAACCGACCTCAAGCAAATCCAGAAGTTAACTGGATGTGTGGCGGCCCTAAGCCGCTTTATCTCCCGATTAGGAGAAAAGGCAGTCCCCCTTTATCACCTTCTTCGGCGCACCGAACACTTCGAGTGGACGGACGCAGCCACGGCCGGATTGGAAGACATAAAAGCCATCCTGGCCACCAACCCAATCTTGGCCGCGCCAAATGTCGGCGAACCAATGCTATTATATATAGCGGCAACGCACCAACTTGTGAGTGCAGTGCTCATCGTCGAACGAGAGACAGATATACATAAATTCCCACTTCAAAAGCTGGTATACCATGTATCTACCGTCCTCACTCCATGCAAATCACAGTACCCACATTACCAAAAGATAGCCTACGTAGTATTCATGGCATCCCGGAAATTACGACACTACTTTCAAGAGTGTTCAATCACGATGGCCTCTGAAGTACCACTCAATGCCATAATAAACAACCGCGATGCCATGGGCCGGATTGCCAAATGGGCCATCAAGCTCCTCCCGTTCGACATAACATACAAACCACGGTGAGCCATCAAGTCGCAAGTGCTGGCTGATTTTATCGCCGAATGGACAGAAGCCGAACTCCCTAAAGAGTACGCGCGTACTCCAATTGGATCATGCACTTCGACGGCTCTAAAATGCTGGCTGGTCTGGGGGCTGGCGTCGTCCTTACGTCCCCCACCGGAGATATAGTTCAATACGTACTCCAAATACTATACACAGACTCCAATAACGCAGCCGAATACGAAGCCCTATTGGACGGTCTCTGGATGGCAGTTTCCATGGGCATTCAATGCGTGGAGGTGCGTGGGGATTCAAACCTCGCAATATCCCAAATAAATGGAGACTTCGATGCCAAGGATCCGAAAATGGCGGCATATCACAACGCCGTTCTCAAAATGTCAGCTCAGTTCGAGGGGCTTGAATTCCACCATGTGGCTAGGGATAATAATCAGGCGGCGGACATCCTCACCCGTATCGGCGCTAAACGCGACCGTGTCCCACTGAACATCTTCCTGGAAAAACTGTTTAAACCATCCGTGGTATGGGAAGGGGACACCAGCAACAATAATCCGGACCCGGCCACAACCCCAGATACCGAACACTCTGACACAATCGGAGGCTCTGCCATCGAAATAACACCTTCAGCCCACGTAATAATGGCCGTCATCGCCCCGTGGACAGAACCATTCCTGGCCTACCTAACCAGGCAGGAACTGCCCGAGGACCAAAATGAGGCACGCTGCATACTGCGGCGATCTAAAGCCTACAAGGTCCACGAGGGAGAGCTTTATAAGAACAGCACTACCGGAGTCCTTCAAAGGTGCATCTCCGAAGAGGAAGGGCAGAAGCTTTTGGCAGAAATCCATGCCGGACTCGGCGGCCATCACGCCGCAGCCCGGGCCCTTGTAAGCAAGGCCTTCCGTACAGGTTTCTATTGTCCGACGGCCCAGGCAGATGCGCAGCATCTGGGCCAGCATTGCGTCGGTTGCCAGCTATTTGCAAACCAAAGCCATATGCCGCCTACCGCTCTCCAAACAATCCTCATTACTTGGCCCTTTGCAGTCTAGGGGCTTGATATGGTCGGACCCCTTAAAGGGGGAACCCATAAGAAAAAATACTTACTGGTCATGGTGGATAAATTCACCAAATGGATAGAAGCCAAACCTGTCAAAACTGCTGAATCCGGACCGGTGATAGACTTCATATCCGGGGTCGTACACCGTTATGGCGTCCCCCACATCATCATCACTGACAACGGCATGAACTTTACAGCCGACGAGGTGAAACTTTGGTGCAGCAACATGGGCATCAAGCTCGATTATGCTTCTGTCTATCACCCGCAAACTAATGGTCAAGTCGAGCGAGCGAATGGTCTTATCATGAGCGGCATTAAACCCAGATTAGTGCGGTCCTTAAAGGAGTCAAACACGCACTGGGTAGAGGAGGTCCACTCCATACTATGGTGGCTGCGGACCACGCCGAATCGCACTACCGGATACACACCGTTCTTTATGGTGTACGGCGCAGAGGCGGTTCTGCCTTGCGACATAATTCATGACTCACCTCGAGTGCGCATGTATGAAGAAAAAGAGGCCGAGCTCGATCGGCAGGACAGTTTGGACACCCTAGAGGAGGAGCGCGATGTGGCAAAGGTCCGTTCCGCATTCTATCAGCAACAGGCTCGAAGGTATCAAAGCAGAGAAGTACGGGCCAAAACCTATAACGTTGGCGAACTAGTTCTACGCCTGCCGGAGAAGAAAAAGAAA
The DNA here is from genome assembly GCF_056163025.1 of Triticum urartu. NCBI lineage: Eukaryota > Viridiplantae > Streptophyta > Magnoliopsida > Poales > Poaceae > Triticum > Triticum urartu. The sequence goes on along the minus strand of NC_141875.1, from coordinate 317,663,134 downwards.
AAGCTCAAGCCCAAATGGGAGGGTCCCTTCATTATTGACCAGGTTCTGACCGGTGGCGCGTACCATCTGCGGGATGCATTGGATAATCGACTCGAGCCAAACCCATGGAATGCAGTCAGACTCCGAAGATTCTACGCCTAGCGCCAGACTCAATGTTCGTCTCCTCACGTCCGTCAATTTTTTGCATATCTGTCTTTTCTCTCTTTCTCCCTTTTCACTCTCTTCAAGGCCCTTAAAGGCTACACTTGTGTCCTGGTTACACAATCTTGACGCGCTAACCGCGCTCATTATACCTGGGGGCTTCTTATACAAAAGCTTAATCTAACTATTTTCCTGGTCTTTACGTCCCATACATGTGTTATTCTTCCGCATGTACCTTTTTCGCCATTATATGCATCGATATGACTTAAGTTTTGGCCAAGCTGGGTTGCCTGGCTCTTCTATTTATGCCCTACGTTCCCGTTAATTCGGCTAGGGCATAAGGGGAGCACCTCTGTGATTGTTACTGCCGGGTCAGTCGGATGTGTACCTCAGACTGGGTGAAGCCGAAAGCTAGCGTTCTTAAGGGAATATTCGGTAGGTGAATAAAAGATGACTTTTATCTAATTTGAAACATGCCCCCAGATGTTTATATCTTGCGTCTCTTTTCGCGGTTTGGACATGCACATTAGGGCATGCGTACCCAGGGAAAGGAACCCTTAACGGAACTATTCTCCCTGGAAGATGTTTCTTACTACCCATGTAATATAACATAACTAGTTGGGTACTTGTCTGTTCAAGCACTTATGACCCCTACGCCTGTTCTCCATGCATACCCTGGTTTTTTTACCGAGCGGGTATTCGGATACACTCCGGACTATCGGGTCCAGAGGTCGAAGCGAAAAGGTCCGCCATGACAAATGATTTACAATCTGGCTAGGGACATTACATATGTCACTTGAATTACACAATCGCTAAGACTGATTCAATTCTTCTTCTATACCATCCAACAGGCTGTCTAGCCTACAATCATGTTGGGAATACTTTGCGGCTAATTCTACTTGATCATACACTAAACTGACGGGGATCTCTTTCCCACCAGGCCCCATAGGTTCGACCTCAGCCATGTGGTTCAGGTCCGCTTTGGTATAGCGCGTCTTCACCATAGCCCAGGCTTCCCTTGCACCTTTTCGGCAGGCGGATATCTTCCATAATCTGAAGCGCCGCCGCGCTCCCTTGAGCTTCTCTATAAGCTCCCCTATGCCTCCGGGCGGGGATGCGGATGGCCACAAGGCTTTGGCAATACCCTACATCACCTGCCGAACTTGTTCGTGCAGTTGTGAGAGCTCTGGTAGAAGATCACCCGAAGACCCGGGCATCTCCTCCGCGGGACAACCAGTCAGCATACCTGCAGACATAACTCTGTTAGTCAGCTTCTTCGCCGAACTCCTTTCAAAGTTCGTTCAAGCACTTACTAAATATGTCGCGTCGAAACCGTTTATTGTCCTTCACGGAGTCCGCAAGCTGGGATCGGACATCTTTCAATTCCATACCCAGCCGGATATTGGCGTCTTGGAGATCATTTTTCTCATGCCTGACTCGCATAAGCACACGCTCGCCAGCATTTCGCTGTCGATCATCACGTGCCACATCCACCACCACGGCCTCTGGATTCACTCCGGGGCCACCTGCAACATCTATTGTTAGATTTGCATACATGCCACATACTACCTGGTACCCGTATTCTTTGCAATGGAAACAAGTGTTACCAGAGGGATCCTTCTCGGACTCCTTGAACGCGGCAACAGCGGCCCCTAGCTGGGCCTTGCACTTTTCCAGCTCTTGAGACAATTGGGAATTCCTCTCTGTAAGAACCTATTCAAATAAATGATGCTAAATCAGTTGTGTCAACTGTTTCAAGTCTCAGGGGCTACTAATACATATAATTGTCAGATTTACTTACCCGTATACCCCTTACATACTGATCTGTGGCTCTGGCTAGGCCATTTTGAGCAGCACGGATGTACGCGTCTCCAAAATTGAAGGCATCAAATGCCTCCGGTGAGAAATAAGTGTCACGGAGTACGGCCCGGCAACGCCTGTGATTCATGGCGCTCTCCACTTTGGAATTTGTAGCAGATAGTCTGTCTGCATCCTCTGTAGGAGGAACATCCGGCGTCTGCCTCGCGTTAGCTTCCGCCTCTATGTCCAGCCCTGGAGCCGACTGGTCGAGGCGTGATCGGCAGCCTCTCTGGATATAGTCCGGCGGGCATTTTTTCTAGGAAACATGGATGTCATTATATTTTAAGCAAGATGACAACCACGAAAAGAGGTTTTGTGTTATACCTCAGTGTTGGCGTCTCCGTCCTGACTGCCTTCCTTTTTTGCCTACCCGGCTTCGGTGCATCTTGTTGGCGAGTTGCTGCAGGTTCGGCACGGCGTCCCGAAGGCCTTCCCTGTAAGACACCATACGTGTACGGTAGGTGAAGTGCATAAAAGGGAATCCTTTTTTGGGAGTTGGGACTTTGGTTTTTCTTACGTGCGATGCAGGAAGTAATGCCGGGTAGTCGACCATTATGGCCACCATGGCGTCGTCGCAGCTCAATTGATAGAATTGTCTGTCTATCAGCTCCACGAATATGTCCGGATCCTCTTCAAGTCCGGGATCGAGGGCCCGGCCAGGGTCCTCTATTTGAGGAGCTGGGCTGTTGACCTCCCTTATCGCTTTTTGCAGTTCTTGCCGTGAAATGGCAAGGTGAGCACCTACAACGAAGAATGCGGGAAGGTTCAGAGTAAAAAGGGTACAACTCACCCAGCTTGGAGGGTTGTACATGGAGAATCTGTCCAGTGGTTTAATGTGGATGAACTCCTCTTCCTCTCCCTTGAATAACTCGGAAAGAACTTTTGCTAAAGCACTAGGTGAGTACGGTCCCTTGCGCCCGCAACGGGTGGCATCGTCTTCCCCGTTAAAACACCACAAGGGGTGCCCTCGATATTGAAGTGGTTGCACCCCCCGCATTATGCATATTGACATAACCTCAATTATTGTGAATCCTGATTGAGCCAGCGCTTTTATCCGGTTCATCAGATAAAGGACTTCTCTGTTATCTTCCACCTGGGGGCTCCGTGGGCGCCAACTTTGACATTTTTTCAGAGGAGCATTGTTGAGCTCAGGAAGACCCCGCCGAACAGGGTCTAGAAGAGGGACGTCCTCCATGTAAAACCACTCCGAAGGCCAGTCTTTGGACGTCTTCTTTGGAGTACCGGATGGGTATCCGGTCTCGGCGATGCGCCATATTTTGGCTCCTCCGACTTGATAAAGTGACCCCTTCTGTGTGCGGGGCACAAGGCAGAATAGCCTTTTCCACAGCTTGAAATGAGCCTCGCAGACCAAAAACAACTCGCAAATGGCAACATAGCCGACGATGTGTAATATGGAAGCAGGGGTGAAATTATGCAACTAGAGGCCGTAAAACTCCGGGAGTCCGTGGAGGAAGGGATGAATTGGAAATCCGAGTCCCCTTAGTAAGTAAGGGACAAGGCATACCCGCTCCCCTTGGAGGGATTGGGGAAGCTCTCTGCTTGCTCCCCGCCATTATAAGTGGCGAGCCCGGCTCAGACGGGGACCATACACGCCGGAGGGAGAAATCCCTGTGTCTGAAACTCTACTAATCGGCCGTGCGGGCGGAACACTTCTCCCAATCGCCGGGCTTTGGGCTACGGGAGCGATAGGAGGAGCTGCGGCAGCTGGCCATGATGGAATGGATTTGTCCGAGCATGCTCCGATGGATTCTTGTTGTGGGAAGATGGTGTGGATTGGATCTAAGAATCCCCATCCCTTTAATAGATGATTTATTTACTTGGCTAGGGGGCGAATGTGAAAACGCCCTGACTCCTCGCATTCGCTCGACACGTGGAAGATAGCCCTTATTGGGCACAGAAGCCAAGAAGTCCAACATTTATGGGAGCCGGACACTACTTAACAGATATTCAAGATTTGGAGAAGAACCCGCCTTGCAATTCCAAAGACAATACTGCGCGTCGGACTTAACGTCATTGAAGCCTGGTTCAAGGGCTACTGAGGGATTCCTGGATTAGGGGGTCTCCGGACAGCCGGACTATATCCTTTGGTCGGACTGTTGAACTATGAAGATACTAGATTGAAGACTCCGTCCTGTGTTCGGGTGGGACTCTACTTGGCGTGGAAGGCAAGCTAGGCAGTACGGATATGTAGATCTCCTCCCTTGTAACCGACCTTGTGTAAACCTAGCCCCCTCCGGTGTCTATATAAACCGGAGGGTTTAGTCCATAGGACAACATACAATCACACCATAGGCTAGCTTCTAGGGTTTAGCCTCTACGATCTCGTGGTAGATCAACTCTTGTAATACTCATATCATCAAGAACAATCAAGTAGGACGTAGGGTATTACCTCCATCAAGAGGGCCCGAACCTGGGTAAACATCGTGTCCCCTGCCTCCTGTTACCATCCTCCTTAGACGCACAGTTCGGGACCCCCTACCCAAGATCCGCCGGTTTTGACACCGACATCTAGGATTGGTACCTGTGGGTTGCTAGTAGTGTTGATTACTCCTTGTAGTTGATGCTAGTTGGTTTATTTGGTGGAAGATCATATGTTCAGATCCTATATGCATATTAATCCCCCTCTGATTATGAACATGAATATGCTTTGTTAGTAGTTACGTTTGTTCATGAGGACATGGGAGAAGTCTTGCTATTAGTAGTCATGTGAATTTGGTATTCGTTAGATATTTTGATGAGATGTATGTTGTCTCTCCTCTAGTGGTGTTATGTGAACGTCGACTACATGACACTTCACCATTATTTGGGCCTAGACGAAGGCATTGGGAAGTAATAAGTAGACGATGGGTTGCTAGAGTGACAGAAGCTTAAACCCTAGTTTATGCGTTGCTTCGTAAGGGGCTGATTTGGATCCATCTGTTTCATGATATGGTTAGGTTTACCTTAATACTTTTGTTGTAGTTGCGGATGCTTGCAATAGAGGTTAATCATAAGTGGGATGCTTGTCCAAGTAAGGACGGCACCCAAGCACCAGTCCACCTACATATCAGATTATCAAAGTACCGAACGTGAATCATATGATCGTGATGAAACCTAGCTTGACGATAATTCCCATGTGTCCTCAGGAGCGCTTTTTTCTATATAAGAATTTGCTCAGGCTTGTCCTTTGCTACAAAAAGGATTGGGCCACCTTGCTGCACTTTATTTACTTTTGTTACTTGTTGCTCGTTACAAATTATCTTATCACAAAACTATCTATTACCTGTAATTTCAGTGCTTGCAGAGAATACCTTGCTGAAAACCGCTTATCATTTCCTTCTGCTCCTCGTTGGGTTCGACACTCTTACTTATCTAAAGGACTACAATAGATCCCCTATACGTGTGGGTCATCAAGACTCTTTTCTGGCGTCGTTGTCGGGGAGTGAAGCGCCTTTGGTAGGTGGAATTTGGTAAGGAAAAAATTTATATAGTGTGCTAAAATTTACTGTCACTTATTACTATGGAAAGTAATCCTCTGAGGGGCTTGTTCGGGGTATCTTCACCCCGAGTAGTAGAGCAAAGAGTTGCTCCCCAACCTACTGAACCTATTGAACCTACTGAAAATGAAAATGTCTGCTTTGAAATTCCTTCGGGTATGATAGAAAAACTGCTAGCTAATCCTTTTTCAGGAGATGGAACATTACATCCTGATGAGCACCTAATATATGTGGATGAAGTTTGTGGATTATTTAAACTTGCAGGTATGCCCGAGGATGTTATCAAGAAGAAGGTATTCCCTTTATCTTTTGAGGGAGACACATTGACATGGTATAGGCTATGCGATGATATGGGATCATGGAACTACAAGCGATTGAAATTGGAATTTCATTAGAAGTTTTATCCTATGCATCTTGTTCATCGTGATCGCAATTATATATATAATTTTTGGCCTCGAGAAGGAGAAAGCATCGCTCAAGCTTGGGGGAGGCTTAAGTCAATGTTATATTCATGCCCCAATCATGAGCTGTCAAGAGAAATGATTATTCAAAAAACTTATGGTCGGCTTTCTGATAACAACCGCACCATGCTCGATACTTCTTGTGCTGGCTCTTTTATGATGAAGACTATTGAATTCAAATGGGATTTATTGGAAAGAATTAAACACAACTCTGAAGAATGGGATCTCGACGAAGGTAAGGAGTCAGGTATGACACCTAAGTTTGATTGTGTTAAATCTTTTATGGATACCGATGTTTTCCGTAAATTCAGCACTAAATATGGACTTGACTCTGAAATAATAGCTTCTTTCTGTGAATCTTTTGCTACTCATATTGATCTCCCTAAAGAGAAGTGGTTTAAATATCATCCTCCCATAGAAGTAAAAGTAGCTGCATGTAACACCCCGGATGTAACTTTCCCTATTTGTACTCCAACTCTTGCCGTTTCCGGCGTTAAGTTCTATTTATTTCCTCGGGTTCGGGTCTTTGTCTCTGTGTGTTGTTTTCTTTTTCATGCATCTCATATCATGTCATCATGTGCATTGCATTCGCATACGTGTTCGTCTCATGCATTCGAGCTTTTTCCCTGTTGTCCGTTTTGCATTCCGGCGCTTCGTTCTCCTCCGGTGGTCATTTCTAGCTTTCTTTCGTGTTTGGGGATTAAACATTTCCGGACTGGACCGAGACTTGTCATGCGGCCTTGGTTTACTACCGGTAGACCGCCTGTCAAGTTTCGTATCAATTGGACTTCGTTTGATACTCCAACGGTTAACCGAGGGACCGAAAAGGCCTCGTGTGTGTTGCAGCCCAACACCCCTCCAATTTGGCCCAAAACCCACCAAACTCTGCTCCATGTCCTAGAGCGTTCGATCACGATCGCGTGGCCGAAAACCGCACCTCATTTGGACTCTCCTAGCTCCACTTATGCCTATAAATACACCCCTCCATTTTTCGGATCTCTCCCTCTCCCCGAAACCCTAAAATTTCCAGATCCGCCGCTGACGGACGTGTCCCGAGCGGACCGGACAACGTCCGCCGCCGCACCCAGCCGCCCGCCGATCGCCACGTGGCACGCCTGCCCGCGCCGCCGCCGAAGCCCGCTCGGCCCGGTGAGAGCCCCCGAGGCCCGAGCCGCCGCCGCCCTTCGTCCTGCGCGCCCGCCGCCCTTCGTCTTCGCGCCCGGTGGCCGGCGCCGCCACGGGCCGCACCGCGCCGCCACGGGCGACCTCGCCTCTCCGCCGGCCGGTGGCCGCCGCCCCACGCCCGAGCCGGCTCCGCCGTGCTCCTCCTCGCCGCCCCGGGCCACCGCCTCCTCCGGCGCCGACCTCGCCGCCCGCCGACGCTGGCAAGTCCTCGGCGAGCTCCTCCACAGTCCAGCCGCCACTGTTCCGGCGAACCCCGGCGACCTCCTCGGGAAGCGTGCTGGATCTGAGATGTAGAAGGAGGCGGTTGACTTTCTCTCCCGAACCCTAGTTTTTCGGGCATACTTTGACCAGTGATATCTCTGCATCCTAACTCCGTTTTGGACATATAGTATATCGAAATGTTCGTCTCGACGAGTACATCATTTCGTTCAATTGCATCATTTTCATTTGAGCTCATCTTGATGCCCAAAATGCTTTTAGAAGGGGCCTTCGTGAGTTAATTGTCAGATCTGCTAGTTCATCTTAGACTTTTGTCATTTTTGCCATGATTATTGTGTGCATGCTATGCCTGTGAGTCCTTAAGATGTTCTGTTAAGCATTTTGTCTTCTTTCCAGAGGTGCAACCCATGCATTTTTAGGATGCGTGTGGTGACTTGTGCAAGCTTGCAAAGTGAGGCACCCGGGAAATCTGTTTTCAGAGACTTAGTTGTTTTCAGTAAGTCTGGGATTATTTAGTTCATGATGCCATATGTTCAGCTTGTTTCCTAGTGATCCGTGCCTCTTTTGGGGATATTCAGTAAAGGAGTTTTGTTAATCATGTTATGCTCTATCCATCCATGTCTTTGGTTGCAATTATGGTGCACCCTAGCTTGAGTCAATCGAGCTCTACTTTTGCTTCGTGGTGAATCTGGGCAGATCGTCAACTCGTTTGCGATTTTGCCGATGTTATTGTAGTTGATCCGTGAATGCTATGCCATTGTTCTTGCCATGTCTAGCTATTATTTTGTGCCTTCTTAGTTTATGTATGCTTTCCTTTCCATGACTTGCACCGTGGTGAGTGCATCGAGCTCGTTTACATGCCTTCGTGAGTTATGTTTCAGCATGTCTCAGTTTTCACTGTGTGAAAACTGATTATGTTTTTGCTATGTTCGTGTGCCCGTTAGTGTATTTTGTGAACCCTTTTGGCCTCAGGTCACTTTGGGTCTTTTGTTAAGCTTGTTGAGTAGCTCCATGCCATGTTCTTACTTGTCATGTTCAGGTCATGTATCATGTTGTTTTGCTGCTCCGAAGAGGGCTTCGTGATCTGAAATTTCAGACAAGTGTTAATTTCACTAAGTCTGGAATCTGTTTTGCATTTGCGTTTTTGCCATGCTTGTTTGTACCTCTTAATGGATGAATTGGCCGAGGATCAGTGCTAGTCTTTTGTTAAGCATCTTGTGTGCATCCCTGCCATGTATTTTGTTGTCATGTTTGGTGGCTGTAGCATGTTCATCTCATTGCATTTAGGTGCCTACTTGCTGTAAATTGCAGACCGGTGTCATATCTTAAAACGCTTGCCATTTCCAAACCGTAACTCCGATTCCAATGATCTTTATATCGTTTTCACGCGATTTCATCCCCTCTATCCAGTGGCACACTTGGAATTCCATGTTGAGGCCAGGTTCATGCATTTCCTGTCATATTGCTTTGTCTTGCACGTGGTTGATTGTATCCTTGTTGCTTGTTTGTCTTGTTTGGGTAGAGCCGGGAGATGAGTTCGCTACCGAGGAGCCCGTTGAGTTTGCTTGTGAGGAACCAGTCAACTCTGACAACTGTGCAGGCAAGATGATCATACCCTCGAAATCACTACTATCTTTGCTATGCTAGTTTGCTCGCTCTTTTGCTATGCCAATGCTACGATGCCTACCTTTTTCTTGTCAGCCTCCCAATTGCCATGTCAAACCTCTAACCCACCTTGTCCTAGCAAACCGTTGATTGGCTATGTTACCGCTTTGCTCAGCCCCTCTTATAGCGTTGCTAGTTGCAGGTGAAGATTGGAGGCCGTTCCTTATTGGAACATCATTTATTTACTTGTTGGGATATCATTATATTGCTATGATATCTTAATGCATCTATATACTTGGTGAAGGGTGGAAGGCTCGGCCTCTCGCCTAGTGTTTTGTTCCACTCTTGCCGCCCTAGTTTCCGTCATATCGGTGTTATGTTCTCGGATTTTGCGTTCCTTACGCGGTTGGGTTATAATGGGAACCCCTTGATAGTTCGCCTTGATTAAAGCTTTTCCAGCAATGCCCAACCTTGGTTTTACCATTCGCAACCTATCCTCTTTTTTCCCTTGGGTTACCGGAGCCCAAGGGTCATCTTGTTTTAACCCCCCCCCCCCCCCGGGCTAGTGCTCCCTCTGAGTGTTGGTCTGAACCGGGCAGCCTGTGGGGCCACCTCGGGGAAACTTGAGGGTTGGTTTTACTCGTAGCTTGACCTATCTGAGTGTGCCCTGAGAACGAGATATGTGCAGCTCCTATCGGGATTTGTCGGCACATTCGGGCGGTGTTGCTGGACTTGTATTAACCTGTCGAAGTGTCTTGAGTTACCGAGATACCGAGTCTGATCGGAACGTCTTGGGAGGAGGTCTATTCCTTCGTTGATCGTGAGAGCTTGTCATGGGCTAAGTTGGGACTCCCCTGCAGGGATTGAACTTTCGAAAGCCGTGCCTGCGGTTATGGGCAGATGGGAATTTGTTAATGTCTGGTTGTAGATAACTTGAATTAAACTTAATTAAAATAAATCAACCGTGTGTGTTACCGTGATGGCCCCTTTCCGGCGGAGTCTGGGAAGTGGACACGGTGTTGGAGTTATGCTTGCGCAGGTTGTTCTTCTAGATTCTCGCTCGCGCTTTGCCTCCTCTTCTCGCTCTCTTTTGCGTATAAGATAGCAACCATATATGCTTGTCGCTTGCTGCAACTCCACATATATTTGCCTTATCCTTCCTATAAGCTTAAATAGTCTTGATCGCGAGGGTGCGAGATTGCTGAGTCCCCGTGGCTCACAGATACTATAATTCCAGATGCAGGTCCAGGTGATTTCGCTCCAGGTGACGAGTACGAGCTCAAGTGGGAGTTCGACGAGGACTCTCAACGTTATTATGTTTCCTTTCCCGATGATCAGTAGTGGTGCCTAGTTGGGTTCGATTCAGGGCCTTGTCGCATGTTGGGTTCTTTTCTATTTTGGCGCCGTAGTCGGGCCATGAGTGTTTGTCTGATGGATGTTATTTATGTACTCTGATGTGATGTAGCGAGTGTAAGCCAACTATGTATCTCCCCCTTTTATTATGTATTACATGGGATGTTGTAATGATTGCCTGACTTGCGACATTGCTTTCAGTGCGGTTATGTCTCTAAGTCGTGCCTCGACACGTGGGACCTATAGCCGCATCAAGGGCGTTACAAGTTGGTAATCAGAGCCTTCCCCGATCTTAGGAGCCCCATTGCTTGATCGTTTTTAGAGGCCGAGTTGTGTCTAGAAAAAATGTTTTGAGTCATTTAGGAATTATATATCGGAGAGCTTAGGAATTCTTTTTACTTCCCAGTCTCCTCATCGCTCCGGTAAGGCATCCTGACGTAGAGTTTTGACTCTTCTCTTCTCAAATTTCACTAAAAAAAATTTTAGGATCACGCGAGTATCTTGGAATCGTTCCGATGGCTTATGATGAGAACATTGACTTGGTGCCTCCTGTCAGGGGTTTAGTGGAAGTGTCCCGGGGAGTTGAGCTCTGAGGTGTTGTCATCATAATTTTATCGTTGCAATTCTGGAATACTTGAGATATGTTCCCCGACATCGAAAATCTCTTTTATGCAGTTCATTGGTGAGATAACCTCGACGCCACCCAGTACTGGGGCGGGAGTTCGGGAGTATCGCCATAACTTGTATAACGGATGCTTTTCGAAGGTTGAGGTAGATGGTTTCCGAAGTTTTCTTGGTTATGTGTTGAACGATGGATACAGCTGGATGTAGGATTTGCTAGTTTGGGTGAGATATTATGATTCCCCTGTATCCCCAACACCTGATTGCATAACCGGAAAGGTTCGGGAGTTTCATAGGTGGGAATTCTAGTAGCTCTAGTTCTTCTTCCACGGATATTGGTTTGAGATTGGGATTTCTTACCGATTATTCGTTCTTGATCCGTACCTTGTTGATTTATTTCTCTACCTTAATTCTACGTGGCTTCTCAATTTATGGATATGTGACCATTTGAAGAGGAATGCATTCGTTCATTTTTGTTCGGATGTGAAGACTATATGTTGCAATTTTCATTCCGTTGGATTCAGCTTCAATATTTATCTATCAATGTGCTAATGGTGGTCAACCTCTTCAGGATGGCTCCCGCTAAGAGCACCAGTCAGAACCAGAATCAAGATCCGCCACCACCTCCACCTCCTCCGGAGGCATGGCAAGCTGTGATGGCCGCAACCAATGCAAACACACAGCTGATCATGCAAATTCTTCAAGAGCGCAATCAAGGCAGTCAAGGGAATCAAGGCAGCAATCAGAGTCACTTTGCTACACTCAACCAGTTCCTTGCTAACGGGCCAAAGACTTTCAGCAATTGTGTTGAGGCAACCGATGCTGACGATTGGCTTGTGGATCTGTGTAAGCATTTCGAGTGCAGTAACGTCAGGCCTGAGGACTTTGTCAAGTTCACTTCCTTCCAACTCAAAGATCAAGCTGCAGAATGGTTCCAGCAGTACAAGGACTCCAGAGGTGGACGTGTTATCACTTGGGATGATTTCCGTCGAGATTTCCGAGCTCATCATATTCCGCAGAGCGTGGTTGAAAGCAAGCGTGAGGAATTCCGCAATCTGAAGCAAGGCTCTTTGTCTGTCTATGACTACAACAAATTGTTCCAGAAGCTTGCCCGCTTTGCCAAGCAGGACGTGCCTGATGAGAAGAGCATGATATACCAGTTCAGGGGTGGTCTCAGAGAAGTTATTCAGCTCGCTCTTGTTCTCTTCGAGCCCTTGAGATACGATGAGTTCTACAACATGGCACTGAAGCAAGAGGCTGCTCAGTTGAGGTGTGATGCTTCCAGGAAGCGAGTCAGAGATGTTACTCCTTCTTCCTCTACTCAAGTGGCCAAGCAGCAGAAGTTTTGGCTTTCTCCTCCTCCGTTTCGTCAGCCGTTTCAGCAGAAGAGCAAAGGTGGCAGTGGTTCTTCCCACCCACCCAACCCTGGCTTTCAGAACAAGACTTCGTCTCAAGCTCCAAGATCGAGTGCTCCGTATCACTGTCCGCTTTCTGAGGTCACGTGCAACAAGTGCCAACAGAAGGGTCACCATGCCAACAAGTGTTTCAACCAGAGGCGTCTTCCTCCTCCTCCTGTCAGATCGGCAAGTACAGCTGTGGTCAAGCATAACCCCAAGCATGCCAAGGTCAATTTGATGAATGCAGCTCAGGCAGAGGACTCATCAGATGTGATCATGGGTAACCTTCCTGTTAATGATATTCCTGCAAGAGTTCTTTTTGACACGGGTGCATCGCATTGTTTCATGTCAAAGCCATTTTTTACCAAGCATGAGTTCGTTTCTTCTCATTTGGGTAAACAAATGGATATCGTTTCTCCTGGCAAACGTTTGAGTGCTAGTCTGGAGGTGCCAGATGTTACTATCACGTTGGGCGACTACAAGTTCCTTTCTTCCCCAATGGTTCTTGGTAACCCAGATATTGATCTTATTCTCGGGATGGATTGGCTTTCTAAGCACAAGGCTCAGCTTGATTGTGCTGCCAGGCAGATTCAATTGACTCATTCGTCTGAGGATGTAATTGTCTTTGCCGCTCGGGATAATACCATTCGTCTGTTTTCTCTCAATGAGAAGGGTGAATTGGATGCCATCTCTCAAATTCCAGTCGTTTGCGAATATCAAGACGTCTTTCCAGAAGAGCTCCCAGGAATGCCTCCGCACCGGCCAGTTGAATTCGTTATTGATCTTGAGCCTGGCACGGAACCTGTGTGCAAACGTCCCTACAAGCTCGGACCAGAAGAGTTGAAGGAGCTGAAGAAGCAACTCGATGAGCAAGAAAGAATGGGTCTCATCCGACCTAGTTCTTCTCCGTGGGGTTGTGGTGTTCTTTTTGTGAAGAAGAAGGATGGAACGGACCAACTTTGTGTTGATTACTGTCCAGTGAACAAGAAGACCATCAAGAACAAATACCCACTTCCCAACATCAATGAGCTGTTCGAACAACTCAAAGGTGCTCAAGTATTCTCCAAGCTTGATCTCCGTATGGGTTATCACCAGATTCGCATTCGTGAAGAAGATATTCCCAAGACAGCATTCAGAACAAGCTTTGGTTCATATGAATACACTGTCATGTCTTTTTGCCTCGCCAACGCTCCTCCAACGTTCTCTCGCATGATGAATTTCATCTTCAACGCCTACACCAATGACTTTGTTTTGGTCTATCTCGACGACATTCTGGTTTTCTCGAAGAACAAGGAAGATCATGCCAAGCACTTGCGTTTGGTTCTTGATAAGCTCAGGGAACATCAGTTCTATCCCAAGTTCTCCAAGTGTGAATTTTGGCTCGATGAGGTTCTTTATCTTGGTCATATCATCTCTGCCAAGGGCATTTTCGTGAATCCTGAGAAGGTGTCTGCAATTGTGAATTGGGAACCTCCCTAGAATGTGAAGCAACTCCGTAGTTTTCTCGATCTCGCAAGCTATTGCCGAAGATTCGTTGAAAACTTTTCCAAGATCGCGAAGCCTCTCTCTAATCTTCTTCAGAAGCACGTCAAGTACGTTTGGTCTCCAGAGTGTGATTTTGCTTTCAACACTTTGAAAGAGAAGTTGATCACTGCTCCAGTTCTGACTCCGCCTGATGAATCCAAGCCGTACGAGGTCTTTTGTGATGCCTCTCTCCAAGGTCTTGGCACAGTATTGATGCAAGAGAAGAAAGTGGTTGCTTATACATCTCGCCAGTTGAAGCCTAATGAGAAGAACTACCCCACTCATGATCTCGAGTTGGCGGCAGTTGTGCATGCTTTGTTGACTTGGAGACATCTTCTATTAGGAAGAAAAGTGGACATTTTCACTGATCACAAGAGTCTGAAGTACATCTTCACTCAGCCTAATCTCAACCTAAGGCAAACTCGATGGGTCGAAATGATTCAAGAGTATAATCCGAGTATTGAGTACACTCCAGGCAAGGCCAATGTGATTGCTGACGCTTTGAGTAGAAAGGCCTACTGCAACAGTCTGATTCTTAAGCCTTATCAACCCGAGCTTTGTGAAGCTTTCCGCAAGCTTAATCTGCAAGTTGTTCCTCAAGGTTTCCTCGCCAACCTTCAAGTCTCTCCTACCTTAGAAGACCAGATTCGCCAAGCCCAGCTTCTTGATGCTATGGTGAAAAAGGTGAAGTTTGGGATTGCCAAGAGTCAGTCCAAGTACAAGTGCTACCGCCTTGATGACAAGGACACTCTCTTCTTCGAGGATCGTATTGTTGTGCCCAAAGGTGAACTTCGTAAAGTGATCATGAACGAGGCTCACAATTCTCTCCTCTCCATCCACCCTGGGAGCACGAAGATGTATCAGGACCTTAAGCAAGCTTATTGGTGGACTCGAATGAAGCGTGAGATCGCTCAATTCGTGAATGAATGTGATGTCTGCAAAAGAGTGAAGGCAGAACACCAAAGGCCAGCTGGTCTCCTCCAACCTCTTGCCATTCCAGAATGGAAGTTTGACCACATTGAAATGGACTTCGTGACTGGGTTTCCAAAGTCCAAGCGTGGCAATGATGCTATATTTGTTGTCGTCGACAAACTCACCAAAGTGGCTCACTTTCTGCCTATCAAAGAGTCGATCACTGCAGCTCAATTGGCGGAACTCTATACCTCTCGCATTGTCTCTCCGCACGGTATTCCCCAAGTGATATCTTCACACCGTGGCAGCATCTTTACCTCGAAGTTTTGGGATTCTTTTCAGAAGGCCATGGGCACCAACATTCGCTTCAGCACTGCTTTCCATCCTCAAACAAGCGGTCAAGTCGAGCGTGTCAACCAGATTCTTAAAGATATGCTCAGGGCTTGTGTGATCTCCTTCGGCATGAAGTGGGAGGATTGTCTTCCTTATGCTGAATTCTCCTACAATAACAGTTTTCAAGCAAGTTCGGGCAAGACCCCTTTTGAAATTCTGTATGGCAGGAAGTGCCGTACCCCTCTCAACTGGTCTGAAACCGGTGAACGTCAGCTTTTGGGTAATGACTTAATCACAGAAGTAGAAGAAATGTGCAAAGTCATTCGAGATAACCTCAAAGTAGCCCAATCCCGCCAGAAGAGGTACTATGATAGTAAGCACCGTGACTTGGCTTTTGAGATCGGAGATCATGTTTACCTCCGTGTCTCTCCTATGAAAGGTACGCGTCGCTTCAGTATCAAAGGGAAGCTTGCCCCTAGATACGTGGGACCTTTCAAGATTGTCAGCAAGAGAGGCGACCTCGCCTATCAACTCGAGCTTCCTTCAAACTTTGCAAATGTTCATGACGTGTTCCATGTCTCTCAGCTTCGAAAGTGCTTCAAGACTCCTGACCGCACCGTCAACTTCGAGGACATTGAGCTCCAAGAAGATCTCTCTTATCGTGAGCACCCAGTTGCTATTCTTGAAGAGACTGAACGCAAGACTCGCAACAAGTCAATCAAATTCCTCAAAGTCAAGTGGTCTCACCATTCCGACCGTGAAGCTACCTGGGAACGCGAGGATCACCTCCGTTCTGAGTACCCGGAGTTCTTTTAGTCCTAGATCTCGGGACGAGATCTTTTCGTAGTGGTGGAGTGTTGTAACACCCCGGATGTAACTTTCCCTATTTGTACTCCAACTCTTGCCGTTTCCGGCGTTAAGTTCTATTTATTTCCTCGGGTTCGGGTCTTTGTCTTCGTGTGTTGTTTTCTTTTTCATGCATCTCATATCATGTCATCATGTGCATTGCATTCGCATACGTGTTCGTCTCATGCATTCGAGCTTTTTCCCCGTTGACCGTTTTGCATTCCGGCGCTTCGTTCTCCTCCGGTGGTCATTTCTAGCTTTCTTTCGTGTTTGGGGATTAAACATTTCCGGACTGGACCGAGACTTCTCATGCGGCCTTGGTTTACTACCGGTAGACCGCCTGTCAAGTTTCGTATCAATTGGACTTCGTTTGATACTCCAACGGTTAACCGAGGGGCCGAAAAGGCCTCGTGTGTGTTGCAGCCCAACACCCCTCCAATTTGTCCCAAAACCCACCAAACTCTGCTCCATGTCCTAGAGCGTTCGATCACGATCGCGTGGCCGAAAACCGCACCTCATTTGGACTCTCCTAGCTCCACTTATGCCTATAAATACACCCCTCCATTTTTCGGATCTCTCCCTCTCCCCGAAACCCTAAAATTTCCAGATCCGCCGCCGACGGACGTGTCCGGAGCGGACCGGACAACGTCCGCCGCCGCGCCCAGCCGCCTGCCGATCGCCCCGTGGCACGCCTGCCCGTGCCGCCGCCGAAGCCCGCTCGGCCCGGGGAGAGCCCCCGAGGCCCGAGCTGCCGCCGCCCTTCGTCCCGCGCGCCCGCCGCCCTTCGTCTTCGCGCCCGGTGGCTGGCGCCGCCACGGGCCACACCACGCCGCCGCGGGCGACCTCGCCTCTCCGCCGGCCGGTGGCCGCCGCCCCACGCCCGAGCCGGCTCCGCCGTGCTCCTCCTCGCCGCCCCGGGCCACCTCCTCCTCCGGCGCCGACCTCGCCGCCCGCCGACGCCGGCAAGTCCCCGGCGAGCTCCTCCACAGTCCGGCCGCCACTGTTCCGGCGAACCCCGGCGACCTCCTCGGGAAGCGTGCTGGATCTGAGATCTAGAAGGAGGCGGTTGACTTTCTCTCCCGAACCCTAGTTTTTCGGGCATACTTTGACCAGTGATATCTCCGCATCCGTAACTCCGTTTTGGACATATAGTATATCGAAATGTTCGTCTCGATGAGTACATCATTTCATTCCATTGCATCATTTTCATTTGAGCTCATCTTGATGCCCAAAATGCTGTTAGAAGGGGCCTTCGTGAGTTAATTGTCAGATCTGCTAGTTCATCTTAGACTTTTGTCATTTTTGCCATGATTATTGTGTGCATGCTATGCCTATGAGTCCTTAATATGTTCTGTTAAGCATTTTGTCTTCTTTCCAGAGGTGCAACCCATGCATTTTTAGGATGCGTGTGGTGACTTGTGCAAGCTTGCAAAGTGAGGCACCCGGGAAATCTGTTTTCAGAGACTTAGTTGTTTTCACTAAGTCTGGGATTATTTAGTTCATGATTCCATATGTTCAGCTTGTTTCCTAGTGATACGTGCCTCTTTTGGGGATATTCAGTAAAGGAGTTTTGTTAATAATGTTATGCTCTATCCATCCATGTCTTTGGTTGCAATTATGGTGCACCCTAGCTTGAGTCAATCGAGCTCTACTTTTGCTTCGTGGTGAATTTGGGCAGATCGTCAACTCGTTTGCGATTTTGCCGATGTTATTGTAGTTGATCCGTGCATGCTATGCCATTGTTCTTGCCATGTCTAGCTATTATTTTGTGCCTTCTTAGTGGATGTATGCTTTCCTTTCCATGACTTGCACCGTGGTGAGTGCATCGAGCTCGTTTACATGCCTTCGTGAGTTATGTTTCAGCATGTCTCAGTTTTCACTGTGTGAAAACTGATTATGTTTTTGCTATGTTCGTGTGCCCGTTAGTGTATTTTGTGAACCCTTTTGGCCTCAGGTCACTTTGGGTCTTTTGTTAAGCTTGTTGAGTAGCTCCATGACATGTTCTTACTTGTCATGTTCAGGTCATGTATCATGTTGTTTTGCTGCTCCGAAGAGGGCTTCGTGATCTGAAATTTCAGACAAGTGTTAATTTCACTAAGTCTGGAATCTGTTTTGCATTTGCGTTTTTGCCATGCTTGTTTGTACCTCTTAATGGATGAATTGGCCGAGGCTCAGTGCTAGTCTTTTGTTAAGCATCTTGTGTGCATCCCTGCCATGTATTTTGTTCTCATGTTTGGTGGCTGTAGCATGTTCATCTCATTGCATTTAGGTGCCTACTTGCTGTAAATTGCAGACCGGTGTCATATCTTAAAACGCTTGCCATTTCCAAACCGTAACTCCGATTCCAATGATCTTTATATCGTTTTCACGCGATTTCATCCCCTCTATCCAGTGGCACACTTGGAATTCCATGTTGAGGCCAGGTTCATGCATTTCCTGTCATATTGCTTTGTCTTGCACGTGGTTGATTGTATCCTTGTTGCTTGTTTGTCTTGTTTGGGTAGAGCCGGGAGATGAGTTCGCTACCGAGGAGCCCGTTGAGTTTGCTTGTGAGGAACCAGTCAACTTTGACAACTGTGCAGGCAAGATGATCATACCCTCGAAATCACTACTATCTTTGCTATGCTAGTTTGCTCGCTCTTTTGCTATGCCAATGCTACGATGCCTACCTTTTGCTTGTCAGCCTCCCAATTGCCATGTCAAACCTCTAACCCACCTTGTCCTAGCAAACCGTTGATTGGCTATGTTACCGCTTTGCTCAGCCCCTCTTATAGCGTTGCTAGTTGCAGGTGAAGATTGGAGGCCGTTCCTTATTGGAACATCATTTATTTACTTGTTGGGATATCATTATATTGCTATGCTATCTTAATGCATCTATATACTTGGTGAAGGGTGGAAGGCTCGGCCTCTCGCCTAGTGTTTTGTTCCACTCTTGCCGCCCTAGTTTCCGTCATATCGGTGTTATGTTCCCGGATTTTGCGTTCCTTACGCGGTTGGGTTATAATGGGAACCCCTTGATAGTTCGCCTTGATTAAAGCTTTTCCAGCAATGCCCAACCTTGGTTTTACCATTCGCAACCTATCCTCTTTTTTTCCCTTGGGTTACCGGAGCCCAAGGGTCATCTTGTTTTAACCCCCCCCCCCCCGGGCTAGTGCTCCCTCTGAGTGTTGGTCCGAACCGGGCAGCCTGCGGGGCCACCTCGGGGAAACTTGAGGGTTGGTTTTACTCGTAGCTTGACCTATCTGAGTGTGCCCTGAGAACGAGATATGTGCAGCTCCTATCGGGATTTGTCGGCACATTCGGGCGGTGTTGCTGGACTTGTATTAACCTGTCGAAGTGTCTTGAGTTATCGAGATACCGAGTCTGATCGGAACGTCTTGGGAGGAGGTCTATTCCTTCGTTGACTGTGAGAGCTTGTCATGGGCTATGTTGGGACTCCCCTGCAGGGATTGAACTTTCGAAAGTCGTGCCTGCGGTTATGGGCAGATGGGAATTTGTTAATGTCCGGTTGTAGATAACTTGAATTAAACTTAATTAAAATAAATCAATCGTGTGTGTTACCGTGATGGCCCCTTTCCGGCGGAGTCCGGGAAGTGGACACGGTGTTGGAGTTATGCTTGCGCAGGTTGTTCTTCTAGATTCTCGCTCGCGCTTTGCCTCCTCTTCTCGCTCTCTTTTGCGTATAAGATAGCCACCATATATGCTAGTCGCTTGCTGCAACTCCACATATATTTGCCTTATCCTTCCTATAAGCTTAAATAGTCTTGATCGCGAGGGTGCGAGATTGTTGAGTCCCCGTGGCTCACAGATACTATAATTCCAGATGCAGGTCCAGGTGATTTCGCTCCAGGTGACGAGTACGAGCTCAAGTGGGAGTTCGACGAGGACTCTCAACGTTATTATGTTTCCTTTCCCGATGATCAGTAGTGGTGCCTAGTTGGGGTTCGATTCAGGGCCTTGTTGCATGTTGGGTTCTTTTCTATTTTGGCGCCGTAGTCGGGCAATGAGTGTTTGTCTGATGGATGTTATTTATGTACTCTTATGTGACGTGGCGAGTGTAAGCCAACTATGTATCTCCCCCTTTTATTATGTATTACATGGGATGTTGTAATGATTGCCTGACTTGCGACATTGCTTTCAATGCGGTTATGTCTCTAAGTCGTGCCTCGACACGTGGGAGCTATAGCCGCATCGAGGGCGTTACACTGCACCTATTAAAGTTGAAGAAAAGACTATCACTTATAATGATCCTATTGTTCCTACTGCTTATGTTGAGAAACCACATTTTCCTGTTAGGATAAAAGATCATGCTAAAGCTTCAACTGTGGTTCATAAAAGCAATATTAGAACCTATACACCTCCTGAGCAAGTTAAAGTTGACCTAATATTGCTATTGTTAAGGATCTCTTGGCTGATAATATTGATGGGCATGTTATTTATTTTTGTGATGAAACTGTTAGAATTGCTAAACCTAGTGCTAAAGATAAACATAGACCTGTGGTAGGCATGCCTGTTATTTCAGTTAAAATAGGAGATCATTGTTATCATGGCTTGTGTGATATGGGTGCTAGTGCTAGTGCAATACCTATTGACTTGTACAACAAGATTATGCATGATATTGCACCTACTGAGTTAGAAGATATTGATGTCACAATTAAACTTGTCAATATAGATACTATTTCACCAATTGGGATTGTTAGAGATGTTGAAGTCTTGTGTGGGAAAACTAAATATCCTGCTTATTTTCTTGTTCTTGGTTCCCCACAAGATAGCTTTTGCCCCATTATATTTGGTAGACCCTTCTTAAACACTATTAATGCTAGGATAGACTGCAAAAAGGATGTTATTACTATTGGTTTAGGTGATGTGTCTCATGAGTTCAACTTTTCTAAATTTCATAGACAACACCGTGAAGAAGAATTGCCTAGTAAAGATGAAATTGTTGGTCTTGTTTCTATTACCGTACCTCCTAGTGATCCTTTAGAACAATATTTGCTAGACCATGAAAATGATATGTATATGAATGAAAGAAGGGAAATAGATGAAGTGTTCTTTAAATAGGGACCTATTCTGAAACACAACTTTCCTGTTGAAATCTTAGGGGATCCTCCTCCACCCAAGGGTGATCCCATGTTTGATCTTCAACCTTTGCCTGATACTCTTAAATATGCTTATCTTGATGAAAAGAAGATATATCCTATCATTATTAGTGCTAACCTTTTAGAGAAGGAGGAAGAAAAATTAATGAAAACTCGGAAGAAGCACCGTGCTGCTATTGGATATACTCTTGATGATCTTAAGGGCATTAGTCCCACTCTATGTCAACACAAAATAAATTTTGAGAAATATCCCAACCCAGTTATTGATCATAAACGACGGCTGAATCCTAAGATGAAAGAAGTGGTAATAAAAGAAATACTAAAGCTCCTTGAGGCAGGTAAACTACAGAAAAAATGCACTTCTGTGATGATACGTGTTTGTCACAGTAGGTCGCGTTTTCTGTCATGCATGTACATCCATGACAAATTTATGACAGAATCAAGATAGTCATACCTGTGTTGTCATAGAAGTGTTCCATGACATTGCCAAAATTATCATCACGGAAGTGTCCACTTCCATGACGATAAATCGCGCGTCACAGAAGTTCTTTCGTCAATGGTGACCGACACATGGCATCCATCGTAATGGAACGCCATTAAGCTATCGGGTCAGATTTTTGGATCCGATAACCCGTTAACAGCCATGACCAATGGCGATTTTCCACGTGTAAAATTCCCATTGGCTGATGGATCCACGCGTCAGCTCCGCGTTGGCACAGGTGTCACTCATCCAACGCTCGAGATGGGCCTATGATATGTTGACACGTGGACCGGCCCAAAAGTGGCCCACAAAGATTAAATGGGTCGGCCCAACCGAAGGCCCATAAGATTTAGCAGACCATAATGGGCCGGCCCAGCTAAAGCCGCACAAAATTTAGTGGACCACAATGGGCCGGCCCAGCTAAAGGCCCACATGATTTTGCAGACCATAATGGGCCGGCCCAGCTAAAGGCCCACAAGATTTTGCGGACCACAATGGGCCGGCCCAGCTAAAGGCCCACAAGATTCTGCCGTCCATAATGGGCCGGCCCAGCTAAAGGCCCAACATTCTCTGTCAAATCGGCCCGTCAACGGCCTGTCCTAAACTTGTCATCAACGCAGCCCATGGTCACTTCTGGCCCGTTAACAGTCCGCTAACTAATTGGGCCGAATTACGGCCCGGTGTATTTCCGTCCTGTTAAAGGTCTGGCTTCATTTGGGCCCATTTACAGGCCATCAAAACTTTCGGCCCATAAACGACCGTGAAGGATTTGGGTCATATTCGTCCATGTCTGACATTCGGCTTGCTAGAGGCCCACTATAGCTTTCGGCCACTTTCGGCCTGTTGTCATTTTCGGCCTGTTAACGCCGGACGTAAACCATGGGCCATATGTGGCCCAACGTCATATCGGGCCCATTAATGGCCCATATAAAAATGACGATAATCTAGCCCGACCGAAGTTCTGGCCTGTTAAAGGCCCGTGTATTAGGTCGGCGCATTTACGACCCGTCCGAATTTCGGCCTGTTAAAGTCCAATGGGTTATTTGGCACAATCAGGGCCCAATCTCACTTTCGGTCTATTAAAGGCCCATGTATTTTATGGGCTCGAGATATTTACACCTGTAAACGGCCTATTTTTACTGAGGGCCCAAATTATGTTTAGGCCTGTTAAAGGCCCACTATGGGCACAGGCCTACCAGAAAAATATGAAAGCTTATGCTGATTTAGGCCTAGATATTTTTAGTGGGCTACATGCCAATTTCGGCAGGTAATCGTTTCTAGCCCAATTGGAATGGGCCCTACGAATGTTGGCATGTTGGGCTCCTACGAAGCTTTCGGCCGAATACATTACTAAGATAAACCTACACTATACAAAAATAGCGTCGTAATTACTGCAGCCTGTGATAGAGGCAAAGGTGTCCCGATATTTCGATGAGATGGTGGCTATCGTTTTCTGTGGGAATCGACCTTGACGATCCGACTACGAACGTGCGAGACGTCGCGCCTTAGCAATCGCTAAACCAACTTCCGAGGGGTTATTGACCACGCCGGAGCACGATCAACCTGACCACGAGGGCCTGTTTCCTGCGAGCAAACGAAGAACAAGCAAGAAACTGAGATTGCAATCTGGATATTGCGAATATAAGATGAAAGCTTTATTGATCAAGGTGGGGTTCTGTGACGTCTTGGTCTGCTCGTTGGACACAAACGAAGTACGCGAAGTTGCAGCTATGGCGAACTTTTAATCTAAACAAAACCCAAGTCTAAACGACGCCCTAAGGGCTGTATATATGGAGGGAGAGAGGGGAATTTCGTGGCCCTTGAGGGTGGGGTCCGAAACCAACCCTAACTCTTGTTTCCCCACACATACGGACTCTAAAAATAGCCTATACTTAAGTATTTCGAAATTACATGGGCCTGGCCCATTAATAAGGTGACGCAGCACCTGGAATAGCCTATGGACGAATATTATGAAGTGGCATCTTGTATATTTCGTCCAAGGCTTCATGCACTCCTTATGGCGGCTTCAAAGTCCTGAAATCATCACTTGTAACTCCGTTCTTGATCCCCTTGCGCATGCCATCAACTCCATTCGTGTTCTTGCTCCAATGTTCATCCTTCTCCAAGCTAGGACCTTCATTTGTAAGCAAAACAAATGTATCCAATTTAGGCAGCATCATAATCTCATGAACATTAGAATCATTACCAAGAAACGAAAGTACCTGGTAATTTAATTGGCGTGCGCGAGCTCTAGTAATTGGTCCAGTATATGTAACAGTAGGGGCTGTGGGTGTAACAATGGTATTGATGTCCTCATCATCCTCCCCTTCTTGAAATGAAGTCGTCCTCGACGGAAGCTCATCTTCCTCACCCAAATAAGGCTTCAAATCTGCAATGTTAAAAGTGGGACTAACCCCAAAATCTGCAGGTAGCTCAAGTTTATATGCATTATCATTTATTTTCTCTAAAACCTTAAAAGGACCATCAGCACGTGGCATTAGCTTTGATTTGCGCAGATTAGGAAATCTATCTTTACGCAAATGTAACCAAACAAGATCGCCAGGTGCAAACACAACATGTTTTCTACCCTTATCTCCAGCAAGTTTATATTTAGCATTCATACGCTCAATGTTTTCCTTAGTTAACTCATGCATTTTTAAAATCAATTCAGAACGTTCTTTAGCATCAAAATTAACCTTCTCCGAAGATGGAAGAGGCAACAAATCAATAGGTGCACGAGGTAGGAAACCATACACAATTTCAAAAGGGCACATCTTAGTAGTAGAATGCAATGAACGATTATAAGCAAATTCAATATGAGGCAAGCATTCTTCCCACATTTTCTTGTTATTCTTCAAAACAGCCCTAAGCATAGTAGACAATGTTCTATTGACTACTTCAGTTTGTCCATCAGTTTGGGGGTGACAAGTAGTACTAAAAAGCAGCTTAGTCCCCAACTTAGCCCATAAACATCTCCAAAAGTGGCTAAGAAATTTAGTATCACGATCTGAAACAATAGTATTTGGCACACCATGTAAGCGAATAATTTCACGAAAGAACAAATCAGCAACATTAACAGCATCATCGATTTTATGACATGGTATAAAGTGTGCCATTTTCGAGAACCTATCCACGACAACAAATATGCTATCCCTCCCCTTCTTTGTTCGAGGTAAACCTAAAACAAAGTCCATAGATATATCCTCCCAAGGAACACTAGGTACAGGCAAAGGCATATATAAACCATGAGGATTGAGTCGTGACTTAGCTCTTTGACATGTAGTGCAGCGAGCAACAAAACGCTCAACATCCCGTCTCATCTTTGGCCAAAAGAAATGTGTAGCAAGTATATCCTCCGTCTTCTTGACGCCAAAGTGTCCCATTAATCCTCCTCCATGCGCCTCCTGCAACAACAAAAGACGAACGGAGCTAGCTGGAATGCATAGCTTGTTAGCACGAAACACAAATCCATCGTTAAGAACGAACTTGTTCCAAGTTCTCCCTTCCTTACAATTCTGCAATACATCTTTAAATTCAGCATCATTAACATATTGATCTTTGATGGTCTCCAAACCAAATATTTTAAAGTCAAGTTGTGAAAGCATAGTATAACGACGAGACAAGGCATCAGCAATAACATTTTCTTTACCCTTCTTGTGTTTAATCACATAAGGGAAAGTCTCAATGAATTCAACCCATTTAGCATGTCGACGGTTCAGTTTTGCTTGACTTTTAATGTGTTTCAAAGATTCATGATCAGAATGTATAACAAATTCCTTGGGCCATAAATAATGTTGCCATGTTTCTAAGGTCCGAACAAGAGCATATAATTCTTTATCATAAGTAGAATAGTTCAGACTAGGCCCACTCAATTTTTTCAGAAAAGTATGCAACAGGTTTTCCATCTTGTAATAACACACCTCCTAATCCAATTCCACTAGCATCACATTCAAGCTCAAAAGTCTTATTGAAATTAGGAAGTTGGAGTAAAGGAGCATGTGTTAACTTATCTTTCAATACCGTGAAGGCTTCTTCCTGTGCGGTACCCCAAACAAAAGGTACATCCTTCTTTGTAAGCTCGTTGAGAGGTGCAGCAATGGTGCTGAAATCTCTCACAAAACGCCTATAGAAACCAGCGAGGCCAAGGAAACTCCTCACTTGTGTGACCGTTTTGGGCTGCGGCCAACTCTCAATAGCTTCAATCTTGGCTTTATCAACTTCAATTCCCTGTGGAGTAACAACATAGCCAAGAAAAGATACTCGGTCGGTGCAAAAGGTGCACTTTCCAAGGTTACCAAACAAACGTGCATCACGTAGAGCAATAAAAACAGCACGTAAATGTTCCAAATGGTCCTCCAAAGATTTGCTATAAATCAATATGTCATCAAAGTAAACTACCACAAATCGTCCAATGAAGGCACGTAAAACTTCGTTCATTAACCTCATGAAAGTACTAGGTGCATTAGTTAACCCAAAAGGCATGACTAACCACTCATATAATCCAAACTTAGTTTTAAATGCTGTTTTCCATTCATCTCCCAATTTCATACGAATTTGATGGTAACCACTACGCAAATCAACTTTGGAGAATATTGTAGAGCCACTCAATTCATCAAGCATATCATCTAGCCTAGGAATAGGATGACGATAACGAATAGTAATATTATTAATGCCTCTACAATCAACACACATACGCGACGTACCATCCTTTTTCGGCACTAAAATGATAGGAACAGCACAAGGACTAAGGGATTCGCGTATATAACCTTTGTCGAGCAGTTCTTGTACTTGACGCATAATCTCCTTCGTCTCCTCTGGATTGGTACGGTATGGTGCACGGTTGGGTAATGATGCACCGGGAATTAAGTCAATTTGATGCTCAATCCCGCGAATAGGTGGTAATCCCGGTGGCACGTCTTGTGGAAAGACGTCGGCGAACTCCTGCAAAATGTTAGTGACAGCAGGAGGCAAAGAGGAAGGCGCGTCCTCGAATGAAAATAATGCCTCTTTGCACACAAAAGCATAGCAAACAGATTTGCTAAAATCTAGATCATCAATATCAGATTTGGTGGCAAGTAAACATGCACTTTTCAATTTAATTTCAGAAGCAACACTAGATTGTTTATTATTATTAGGCTGCATTTGTTGCTCAAATTCTTTTGCCACAATCTGATTTTCACTCTTAGTTTTCTCCTGTTTTGCTTTATTAGCTCTATTAATATCATCTTTCAAAATGGAATCAGGAGTCATAGGAAGCAAAGTAATATTTTTATCCTTATGAACAAGAGTATACTGATTGTTTCTACCATGGTGAATAGAATTTTTATCAAATTGCCATGGTCTACCAAGTAATAAGGAACATGCTTGCATAGGTACCACATCACAATCAACATAATCAGCATATGTAGAGATACTAAAATGCACACGAACAGTACGTGTTACCTTAACCTTGCCGCTGTTGTTGAACCATTGGATGTAGTAAGGATGTGGATGTGGTCTTGTGGTGAGAGATAGCTTCTCCACCATCTCGATGCTAGCCAAGTTGTTGCAACTCCCTCCATCTATGATCACGCGAACAGAACGTTCCTTCACAACTCCCTTTGTATGGAACAAATTATGCCTCTGATTTTGCTCAGCTTGTGTAACCTGCACACTCAAAACACGTTGAGCAACTAAACATTCATACCTGTCAGCATCTTCAGGAGCCATGTATTGCGTCTCATGATCAGAATCGTCTCCACTGTGTTCGTCACGTGTAATAAGAGCCAAAGTCTCCTCATCATAGTCACTAGCGGACTCATACCCACCATCCTCAGTAACAATCATCACACGCTTAGATGGGCATTCTCTCGCATAATGACCTCCACCCTTGCAACGTCGACAAATAATATCATGTGTCTGCCCTGTTGATGCCATGGATGAAGAAGAGCTCTTTGCAGGCCCAGAAGGTGTGCTCTTGGCAGATAGTGGTGATTGTGCCTGCTTTATTGTATCACGGTTGGAGGTGGCAGCCGACGGAGGCGCCGGTGAAGCAGAACGTGTGGAAGTAGATGATGCACGTGGTGTCCATGAAGAAGGTCGACCTGCAGAAAAGTTAGTCCGCGCCAATGCCTGTCGATCCTGCACTTCACGTTCAGCTTTACAAGCAAGATGGAATAAACGAGTGATATTAGTATACTCCTTATACTCTAGAATCGTCTGAATCTCTCTATTTAATCCACCCATAAAACGTGCAAGCATAGCTTCATTCTCCTCAACAATACCACATCTAATCATGCCAGTTTGTAATTCCTGATAATATTCTTCTACAGAATTTTTTCCCTGTCTTAAGCGCTGCAATTTTTGAAGTAATTCACGTTGATAATATGGTGGAACCCAACGAGTACGCATAGCAGTTTTCAAAGCAGCCCAAGTAGCAGGAATGGGATATAATCTACAATGCTCAGACCACCAAACACATGCAAAACTAGTGAATGCACAAACAGCAGCAGGAACACGTCTCTCCTCGGGATATTGTAAACATGTAAATCGTTGTTCAGTTTCTAACTCCCAAGTAAGGTATATATCAGGAACATATCTACCCTCAAATGGTGGAATATTCAATTTTAGTTTAGGGAGATGGTCATGATCTCGTACCTGAGGGTGAGCCCTACCATTGCCATTATTTGCATGTGGACGACCTGATGGTTGCTGTGCTGGTGGTGGCACGTAGTTCTGATTTTGATCAACCTCATCCTCGTAATCGCTAGCAAAATCATCCTCCTCCGCATCAGCAGCAGGAGCCACAGAAGTAGCAACAGGAGCACCAACAGTTTGGCCAGGTGCAAGAGGGAGACGGCTCGCTCGGCGGAGGGCTGTTTCACGATGTGTAGGTAGTCGTCGTTGTTGTTGTTGTAGAGGTGCGTTAGGTGTAGCCGGTGGTGGTGGTGGAAGACGCGCGAGCAATTCATTAAACCTGTTATCGAGCTTTGTTTCGAACGTCTTCTCCATGTCATCTATCTTCTCCATGGCCTCTTCAAATCTGTTTAGCACATCCTGCACCTGTCCATTCATCATTTGCTGAAATTTATCATGCAACTCCTGATTCGTCATGTTCTCCCAGTCAGTCTCGTCGGCTTGTGATCCTGCCATGGTTAGCAACAATAGAAAACACACAAGAATATGATCCTACAGAATACTAACAAGAGGTGGTGGTGGCGGGTGTCACAAATCCGTCAAGCAAATCTCAAATTCTTACCAGTTCTTACCCAGCAGCAGGCGGTGATCGGCAACCGTTGTAGTCAAAACTCTCAAAAGCTTGGATAGAGCGATTGCCAGGAAGAGTCAAACGCACGACGTAGAGGTATGTGGAGCTGGGAAGGCTTATAGTATGGTAGCAAAAAGGGTCAGCAATAATCAATTCAGAGATGCAAAGTTGAATAAACGCTCAACGACGGTACTGTGCTGGTCCTAGGCTAGACCGTGCTAGAGACGCGAGCCTAGAACACTAACAAAATCACGGCGCTGCACGTAAATAAGGGAAAAGCACACTCTGGAACTTTTTTGTTTTTTCGCTTTTTTTTTTTGCGCTCCTCTTTTTTTTTTTTTGCGCTCCTCTTTTTTTTTTGCGCTCCTCTTTTTTTTTGCGCTCCTCTTTTTTTTTTTTTGCGAAAAATTACTATAATGGCGAGTGTCTCAAAACTCTTCCCACGTCAAACTGATAGGATGGGCACGAAAAATTTTTTTCCACTTTTTTTTTCGGAAATCAGGGCAGCGACGACGAAAAAGTGCGACAAAAAATCACTATGATGGCACGTGGCTCAAAAGACTCAGAAAAGCCTAAAAATAGGATAGGGAAAAAAAAATTTTGCCCGAGAAAATTTTGGCCTAAAAACTGCCCGGGGGTCTCCAGACTTTTTTTTTTTCCCGAGACCTACGCAGGCAAGGAAACACGAATCGGAATTGAGATTGATCTCAAGAACAAACCTAATATGAGAAGAACTCGGATTGGTGGTGGATATATGGTTGTGGTATATGGCAGCGGTGGTGGTATATGGTAGCGATGGTGGTATGTGGTATATAGATAAGGATTCAGAGCGGTGGCGGATAAGCAAAAGTGGTAGATGGGCGATGATGATGGTGCGGCGGCGGCGTGACAACTTATGACCAGAACTCGAAACTCTAAAAGACTAGACTCTAAGACCAGCAACTTGACACGACGATGCAACCGCAAATTCAACAAAGCAAAAACCCTAAAAAGATTATGCAAAGGCTCAGATTGGTTCGGATATGATGAACTAACCCTAATTTTTTTTTGGCTTTTTCGTGGACTGTAGGTATGAAGAACAGACTCGATCTAATCTACGAAAAACTGTAAAATCTCACCGAGCAACCTGGAAATCTGATACCACTTGATAGAGGCAAAGGTGTCCCGATATTTCGATGAGATGGTGGCTATCGTTTTCTGTGGGAATCGACCTTGACGATCCGACTACGAACGTGCGAGACGTCGCGCCTTAGCAATCGCTAAACCAACTTCCGAGGGGTTATTGACCACGCCGGAGCACGATCAACCTGACCACGAGGGCATGTTTCCTGCGAGCAAACGAAGAACAAGCAAGAAACTGAGATTGCAATCTGGATATTGCGAATATAAGATGAAAGCTTTATTGATCAAGGTGGGGTTCTGTGACGTCTTGGTCTGGTCGTTGGACACAAACGAAGTACGCGAAGTTGCAGCTATGGCGAACTTTTAATCTAAACAAAACCCAAGTCTAAACGACGCCCTAAGGGCTGTATATATGGAGGAAGAGAGGGGAATTTCGTGGCCCTTGAGGGTGGGGTCCGAAACCAACCCTAACTCTTGTTTCTCCACACATACGGACTCTAAAAATAGCCTATACTTAAGTATTTCGAAATTACATGGGCCTGGCCCATTAATAAGGTGACGCAGCACCTGGAATAGCCTATGGACGAATATTATGAAGTGGCATCTTGTATATTTCGTCCAAGGCTTCATGCACTCCTTATGGCGGCTTCAAAGTCCTGAAATCATCACTTGTAACTCCGTTCTTGATCCCCTTGCGCATGCCATCAACTCCATTCGTGTTCTTGCTCCAATGTTCATCCTTCTCCAAGCTAGGACCTTCATTTGTAAGCAAAACAAATGTATCCAATTTAGGCAGCATCATAATCTCATGAACATTAGAATCATTACCAAGAAACGAAAGTACCTGGTAATTTAATTGGCGTGCGCGAGCTCTAGTAATTGGTCCAGTATATGTAACAGTAGGGGCTGTGGGTGTAACAATGGTATTGATGTCCTCATCAGCCTGAGGCAACATCATAAATGTTGTATCACAACAAAATAAATTCCAACCATACAACAAAAGGCCTGGTGGCATAAAGTTTACAGTCCTTCCAGATAAAAGCACCATCAGATGTATAAAAGCACAGATCATTTGACCTCAGTGCTAATGTTTCGGGCTGTAGAATCTGATGGAGCAGCACGATCTCCACCTTTTTCTGCCATTGCTCTTGAACAACGAAGCGAATGTCTGATAGTCTGGTTTCAAAACCATTCATATTCTGATGACATTTCTCAACCACTATTCTTGTTTCCGAAACAACGTCCATTAGGGATTGGACTTGTGTCTGGAGCACAGATATATCACTTTGTCTAGTAGGAAGATTTTGTTCAGTAGGCGATTTGGACGAGGTTACCTTGACAACCAACCCAGAATTACGCAGGAAGGTGCTTTTTTCACCGTTAGTGGAGAGATATTGACGCACTGCAGCAAGAGGTGACATTGTGCCTGTAGTAGCCTCGTCACCTTCAGGTGGTTGTGGTTGTTCAATCATTTGTTCCATAGCTTCCTGAAAGTTTGAACTTGTAGATTAGTGTACCAGATAAGTTACTAATGAGACAAAACAAACAAAGTAGGTTAAACGTTTATACATAACTTATTTTGGTGAACTACTGTAATACATTAGCATGTATTGTAGTGCCAACTGCATAATAAAATCACTTTTGAAACATATGTCCATGTAGCATGCCTACTGTATTGTCTATTTCCTCACATTCGTTGACATATAAGGATAAACAGACATGGTTTAAAGTAGGATGAACATAGTATGACATCATTCATATCATGGGCAAACAGATATAAAACAAACAGGCTATTTTATCATTGTGTGCGCACGTGAACATAACAACTAGATTACAGATCAAGACCAAAAGAATATCCTTCATCTCTTTTAAACCATGTAAGGTGAAATGATACGTTAAGACAATGTGAATAAAAGTGCACAGAGTAACTGACATTGGCTGCAAACCAAGTAGTTAAATGAACACATCACAGTACCAATCAGTTCAAGGCAGGAGGAGTAAGGACTTACAACAGCGGCTTGAACTGGTGTGCTCATGCCCTTCATCTTGCTGGTGTGGCAATCCTTGAAGATTTGCACTGCATTCGGTTCAGGTTCTTTTTGGTCCACACGGGATTTCCTCTGTATTTGGAACAAGTCAATATAGATACGATAATATGGCACAAAAAAAGAAGGAAGTAGCATCTATTTAGAAGAGCCTCGCAGTGTGCAATATAGCTACGAGATCTTGTGGTCTATTGGAATTTCACTTTAGAACGGTTGGTTTTGTTCTTCAAACAGTTAGCCTAGAAGAAGATACACTTGTAAGGCACATACATAAATACAAGTTCAATATGTGGTTTGATCAA
Organism: Triticum urartu; assembly: GCF_056163025.1. Lineage (NCBI taxonomy): Eukaryota > Viridiplantae > Streptophyta > Magnoliopsida > Poales > Poaceae > Triticum > Triticum urartu. The sequence goes on along the minus strand of NC_141875.1, from coordinate 317,630,885 downwards.
ATACATATAGCCTACCTGATACTTTGGATCAGACCAGTGTTTAACGAGGGCTGTCCAGTCTTCATCTGTAATATATTCCACTGGAGATGTTTGGGCGATGTCATTGTTAGCCTTGCCTTCAAAGTGAGATTTTCTAAGGTGGTACCGATACTGTCATAGAGCAGACTGAAAAACATGAGTGCATGCTTGTCTAGTTGCATCATCTTTCGATCCAACTTGAACCTCATCTGTTGAAAAAAGAATGTGAGTCTTATTAGGAGGAAGCTAGAAAGTATGGGAGAGAGCAAGACAATATTACTAATTGTGATGAATAACATTACTTACGGATAAATGGTCAAGGAAGGTGTTAAACTAGGTATTGTCTTTCTCATTCCTGTACTAGATCCATGTTGGGAGGATACGTGCATGACACCTAACGGCAACGGCTGCCACTGATACTAACTTGGCTGACTCTGTAGCATCACGTGGCCTTTTTAAACCTGCCTCCAAATGGATCTCCATTCTTCCTCCTTTAGGTTTTGTTAATCTGTCAAGCATTATCCCCGATGTCTGTTTCCGCTTGCGCCATGGTGCTAGTTCAACAACGAATATGGAAAGTGTTAGTGTACATCAAACTGTGAGAGTACATATAAAGGAGCATGCAACTGCAACTTGACTTGGTCAGGTACCTTCTTGGTGTTGATGCTCATGAGGTTCATCTGATCTTGCCAAGTCATGTTGTGTCAGCAGTGATTCGGAAGTAGTGTGAAGGCAGCTTGGGAACTGGCCAGTTCCGGAGCAAACAAACGAGTAACTGGTTGAGATGCTGGTACAGTTGAAGCGGATGCTGCAGCTGGTGGAGCAGGTGATACTGTGTTTGTAGATTTAGCCGGTGGACTTGGACCTTCTACTGCACAATAAGTACCAGCAGAATCTCCACGGCAGAACCTTTCCGTTTCACCCGACGAGTAACAACACTCCCTACTATATTATTTTCCTTGCTCTTTTTTGACTTTGCCATGTCAAGCTGTACCCACAACACAAAAGAATAAAATCACTCTTCAGAACTCATTGATGCATGATACAGACACGCAATACTTTGATGTAAGACAACCGTATGAGGATGGAATATGTAAGAAAAACAGGACGGCATGACATATTCACCGCTACGATGTGCAAACTAAGCAGAAGGATTTTCAAGAAAATAGAAGTAATGCAAGCTAGACACCATATGAAAGATGCAACCAATATTACTGTGCCAAGTTAAAAGTGTCTTTTCATAAGTGGCAATTCGAAAAATTAGAAGCAGTACAACATAGAAATCAATGCAAGATGCAACCACTATCAAACTGCCATGTTAAAAGTGTCCAATCATGAGTGAATGATGCGGGATACACAACAGCCGTACTTTGATGTAAGAACATGGTATGATAGATAGATGCAGTGCATTCTAGACACAGAAAGCCATGTCATATGCACATGTATAACGTATAAACTCAGCAGGTGCAATTTAATCAAAATAGAAGAAATACAGGCTAGACAACATATGCAACATGAAACCAATTATCACACTGTCAACTTAGAGCAAGCACCTGCGATGGTGGATTACGGGAGATGAACTCATCATGTAGACTTGGGACTTCAACTTCATTAGCCGTAGCAGTGGCAAATCTAGAGAGTCTCTGTTTGCGTCGGTGCGGAGGACCACCAACATCCCCTAACTTACTCTTTTGCTTCCTATTTTCTGATATTTCCTTATGAATTCAAAACCACAAGAAGATGAATAAAATTAGCTCTGCATAACTGGTTGATGCATGATACAGACGAACACTACTTTGATGTAAGGCAAGCGCAGGATAGGAGGATGGAATATATACAAAAAAAGACAGCGTTTCATATTCACACGTACGATAGGAGGATGGAATATGTATGAAAAACAGTAAGCGGAAGGCATTTCAACAAAATTAGAAGAAATGAAAGCTAGGCACCATATGAGCATGCAGCCAATATCACTCTATCAGGTAAAAAGTGTCTCATCATAAGTGCCATTTCAAGAAATTAGAAGCAGTACAAGCTAGAAGACAATGCAAGATACAACCTTCATCACAGTCCCAAGTTAAATGTGTCTTATGGGTAAGTGATCGTTGCAGGTATAAGTTGTAAGCTACACAGATGCAATTCAACATAATCAGAAGCAATACAAGCTATACATCATATGGGAAACGCAACCAGGTATAACAGTTCCAAGTAAGAGCAAGCACCTGTGATGGTGGAGTAGGGGAGATGTGCTCATCATGTACACGTATGTTCTAGAAACAGGAACACGTGTCATAATCACAGGCATTATGTGTAAAGTAAGCAGATGCAATTCAAGTTAGAAGCAATACAAGCTAGACATCATACGCAACATGCAACCACATATAATAGTGTCAAGTTAGAGCAAGCACCTGTGATGATGGAGTAGGGGAGATGTGCTCATCATCTACACAGCTACGTTGACTGTCCAGCCATCTTTTGTCTTGCGAATCTTGTTGGGAGGATGGCGGAGTAGAATCTGTAGAGACCCCCTGTTTGAGTTGCTCCGAAGGACCACCATCATCCACTGCCGGACTAATTTCCTTCAGCTGTAATGATTTTGCATTGTGAAGTCAAACCGATAAGAAAAAGGAATAAAATTCGCTCTTCAGAACTCATTCATGCATGATACTGACGAACACTACTCAGATGAAAGGCAAACACATGATGCGAGGATGGAATATGTATGAAAAATAGGATGGTGTGACATATTCACACCTATGATGTGGTAACTAAGAAGAAGGCATTTCAACAAATTAGAAGCACTTCAAGCTAGACACCATATGAAAGATGCAACCAATATCACTCTGCCAAGTTCAAACTGTATGGCGTTTCAACAAATTAGAAGTAGTACATGCTAGAAATCATATGCAAGACACAACCAATATCACAGTGGCGACTTAAAGGTTCCTTATCATAAGATATAGTATGTACCAAAAACAGGAACGCGTGTCATATTCACATGTATCATGTGTAAGCTAAGTAGATGCAGTTTACACTAATTAGGAGAAATACGAGCAAGACACCATATGCAACATGCAACCAGATATCACACTGCCAAGTTAGAGCAAGCACCTTGGATGGTGGAGTAGGGGAGAGGAGACTTGGACCTTGTAATGCACTATTAGTACAAGGAAAATTGGTACAGATGCTCCATTTACGTTGCAGCAGAGGACCACCATCATCGCCTTCCTTACTCTTTTCCTTCCTCTTTCTTGATTTTGCCTTGTCAAGTTAAACCCACAAGAAAAAGGAATAAAATTTGCTCTTCAGAACTCATTGATGCATGATACTGACGAACACTGCTTTCATGTAAGACGAACACTACATATCACACTGCCAAGTAAGAGCAAGCACCTGCGATGGTGGTGTGGGGGAATTGCGGTGATCAACTAGAGAGCTACGTTGACTATCTTCATTTAGCCTTGTTGTTTCTTGAGAATCATGTGGGGAGGATGACACTGCACTCTTTAAACGAGTATGACGTCTCACAGAAACCCACCCGGGTGACTGTCTCATCATAAGTGATTGATGAGGGATACAAAAGAGCATTAGTTTGATGTACGAACATGGTTAATAGACATATGTAGTATGTATCAAAAACAAGAAGGCATGTCATTATCAAAGGTATAATGTGTAAAGTAAGCAGATGCAATTTAACCAAATTGGAAGCAATACAAGTTAGACACCATATGCAACATGCAACCACATTTAACAGCGCGAAGTTAAAGCAAGCACCTGGGATGATTGTGTGTGGCAATTGAGATCATCAACTGCAGAGCTACGTTTACTATCTCCAACTGCTGACACTGCACCCGTTAGAGCGCTGGAAAGCTTAGTGCTTATCTTTGAATTACACTTGAGCGACTTCTGTCTTTTCTTTTCTGCATTCATCAACACTGCGTCAGAGTCTGAAATACCCATGCATAAAAAACAATAGTGTGAGTATGGGTGAAGTGTGTGCACAATTAGTACAGTGTAAAGGTAGCAGATAGCAGGTCGGTGAGAAATAAATGACGGGAGACATATGATAGCTCTACAACATGTATGGCACACTAAATTACTACAGGATTCTATGAAAATAACAGTCAACTGAAAGCAAATAGGTCAGTCCATTTTTTCTGCACCGTCCAATGTACAAAGAACGGGCAGATCGCCTTCATCTACCTCCAGCGAGTCAGTGTTGACGATCTTCCTCGAAACGCCAGCGACCACCGGCCCAGTATTCCTCCCCTGCCCGTGCCCTCCCCTCGACCTCACCGCACCGCCGTGCTTGGCACCGCCCCCCGGCCATCCATTCAAGCCCCGTGACCTCCAGATCGGGCCCAAGCAGCTCCTGCGCCCCACACCCCTATGATAGACACCGATGCGCCGCTTCCCCGGGGAACAGGCGGACTAGGTGCTCTGCGCGCCTAAGTGGGTGTTGCTTCTTTTAATTGCGGTTCGACTGACCCTGAATTGAAATCCAGGCGGGCTACTGACCTCTAGCAAAGGTGAAATAGTAAAAGGGAGGAAACCTTGTGCATTTACTATCATGAAGAAGATGCAGTAAGAAGCGCTCAACTAGTTTCTTTCATGGGATGAATACGGTGTGAGCGGAGACGTAAGATTTGCACGAATAAGGGAAGAGAAGTACCTCTTTCTGCTGGCAGTGCTGTGTCCTCTTTCTATTTTTCCGACGATCTTCTTGTTGTTCGCCGGAAACCAGAAGTTGTGGAGGACGGTGCAGCCTTGGACGAACCCATGGCCAAGTTGTTGAGTGTGGTGCGGTGGCCGTCTGTCGGCGGCGGGGAAGCAGATTCAAGGCGGCGAACGACAGCGTAGCGGGAACAACTCTGGTGCGGTGGACGGTTGCGATAGTGGAGCCGCAGCAGTGAGGCGCAGGACGGCGTGGTCGGAGTGGTTCTGGTATGGCGCACGTCGGTGTCGGTGTCGTGGAGGCAGCTCTGCCTCAGCTTCAGCTGCTAAGTCCTTGAGGGCGTTGCGGTTGCGGTTGCGTTGGACGACGACGTCGGGGTACCGGCTCCGGCGTGATGGAGGAGGGCGGTAGTGGATTGGCCGCTATGGGGTGGAGGACGAAGGAGGCTAGGGTTTCGCGACTGGTGGAGAGGGCGTTTTCGCGCCCACGGAGTATGAATGGGGAAACAGAGGGAGGCGGGGAACTGAGGGGAAACAATGTTTCGGTTTGAGACGCGCTTGTTTGAAATTTGGGAAAAGTTACAAACTTTCCCCCCATCTAAAATTTCGGACATATTGCGGGTTGGGGGTAGGACAGTCATGTCAGGTGTCCCAAATGTGGGCGAGATAGATTTCGGCCGAGCGCGTGGGTAGGCGCCCACGACGTATGAATGCTTCTCTGGCGTCTTGGTGAAGTTACAAACCTACCCCGGTTTAGACCTTTGGACATCGGGCCGATAGGCTACACGGGCCAGAGTCAGGACAGTAATTTCCTACCACCAAAACATTAGTCTCGCGCAGTTTCGGGTGACCAGAGGCCTATTTGGCGCTTCGTTCAATATTTGGGAGCAGAAGCATTAACGTTTTCGGTTCTCTTGAATTGAACTTTCAGGATTTGTCAAACTTTACAAATCTTTACTCTTGAAAATCCTAAAGGTACAATTATTTTGGAATGGAGGGGGTACATTTGAATATACATTGTACACGAGTATATATTAAAAAATATGCAACTTACCTCAGTTCATGCATGGTTCCAGATATAATCTCCTTGGTTGCAAAAAAAAGTTAGATATGCGTATGAATATATAGCATGTTCAAACTCACAACAAAGATTGATGCCCCCTTTTACATCTGATTTACAAATGCCATTATCTCGGGTTCAAATAGATGAATGCACTTCCTGTGAATTCGAATCTTTGAAACCCCCTTCTATGTTGAATTCGACATGTATTCTGTTTCCTAGCTAGCAATTTGGAATATATCCATGCAAGTGACAAATGTATAATGTGCTTCACACTAACAACATGGAGTGCACTAATTAATGTTTATATATGAATTGCAAAAGCATCCATTGCCTGTATTTCAAACCGCTCTCACTCTATGGAACGATAATATGAAATAAACACATGCACATGCTAGAATTCAATTGCAGTTGAAGAAAGAGCCTACTCTTGGTACTGTATATTAGTGATAGGGGTGTGTACAAAGTACACGTGAATACCAGGCATTGTGCGTGTGTGTATACTATCGACGAACTAGCCCCCAAGCTTGTATAACATACTAAGGGCCTAGGGTTACAAATCATATATAGTCGGCTAATCACCAGTGGGGTTAGAGTCCTCCACGACTCTGGTAGCTTCGTGTTGTACGCCGAGTCCTCCACATGGGTCTTCGTATAACACGTCTCCGTCCAACCTATATGTGGCGCAGGATGGAACCGACCCATGAGTCTTCTTGTTGACCCACCACAACTAGAAATGATGTGCCCACCACACCACACACGCAATCGGCCACTAAGAAAATAAGCATATACAATAGTACAACGGTATCTAGCTCACGATACATCTCCATATTTTGTTGATGACACTAACGGACTTTGCATTTGATGCGTGCTCCGTATTTTGTTGACGACACTTACGGTCATTGTATTTGAAGCGAAAGCACGATATGGTCACTGGACTTCAGAATAAGCTCATCACGGTCACCATATAAATTTTGTCGTGCTAACCAACATGTGGTTGGATGGTTAGAGGATAGTGGTTTCTTGAGCCCACCAAGGTTAAAGTCCCGGTGCTCGCATTTATCTTGTGTTAATTTCCATATTTTCTGGCGACGTACGTTTAGTGGGAGGAGACGTTCCACTCGACTACGAGGCACCTATGGTGACTTCGTAAAATCTCAAGATCATATATGCTGGCCCACTCTCTCGAAGGTGCTCATAGGGGTAGGGTTCGCGTGTGTGCGCTTATAGCGGTGAGTGCTTGCGGTATATATGAGCCCTTGCGTCTGTACCGTGTAAAACAAATACATATCATGTTTATACGGTCACTGGCTCACCCGTACAACTCCGTATTTTGTTGATGACACAATCAATTGACCAGTCAAACGTTTCACGCGGCGCAACTAGTGTTGCACCATCAGGGCGCGTAACCGTGGGGCCCACCTGTCAGCCCGTATATGAAAGAAAGAAATGGTAGTTTGAGTCTGTAGTGTGTTAATAAAATAGGAGTACATTTTACGATGATCATACGATCACTGGCTCACCATACAGCTCCGTAATTTGTTGATAACACGATCTATTGTCCAGTCAAACGGTCCACATTCAGCAGCGCACATTACCATAGGGCCCACCCGTCAGCGCGTATATGAAGGACAGAAATGGTGATAAATTAGTGGTCGGTGGGTATTCGAAGTCGTGAGACCTTTGGTTGGCAGTCACAGGCGGTTGGGGGGCGTTCATTGGGCGGTGGGGTGGGGATCCCTGGAGAAAAAGCTCGGCGGGCGGGGGGGAGGGCTAGAGGGATGGTCGGTGCGGCGGTGGGGAGTGGTTTCGGGGAGGGCGGGCCGGCCGCGGGCGGCGGGGGCTGGCGGGCCGGCCGGTGGTGGCTGGCGGCTCAGGGGGGTGGAGTTTGATGATAAACTGGAGGCCCTTGATTTCGTATCCAACGGCTGGAAAATCTAATGACGAGAGATGAAAAAGTCAGTCGACTGACGTGTAGCCTCACCTCGCACGTACACATGCACGCACGCAAGACACGCACGCATGTAGGCGTGCAACACTGACACGTACACACACACGCATGCTGGCGTGCAACACTGACACGTACACATGCACTCATGAACACACGCACGTACGCACCCATGCATGCAATACTGAAACGTACCCTTGCACGCACGCAACACTCGCACGCCTGCATGCACACAGCACACGACGCAAGACACACGTTCAACCTATACATGCATGCACCCTTTGTTAAGGACATGGATTGTTATGGGTATTAATCAATCTTATCTGTGATAAGCAGAACATTGATGTTTGTAGCGGTCTTTATGAATCACAATGTATCGAACGGGCTATCAACATAGTAGGCCCAATGACCAATCATCGGTTTATGAAATGCCCACTTCTGACCGCCCTGGCCCACCAAAGGTTCCTATGCTGTGCGCTGCCTATGTTGGGTCACTGACATGCATGCCATGCACCCAAAGAGCCCACATGTCAGTGGAAGAACGACGCGGTGTCCTAGGTCAGAGTCGAGGGCGCCACTCGCGGCACGCCCGGCTAAACACGCCTCCGTGCCGCATTCAAATGCCTCCATGAAACCCGCCCGTGTGGAAGCCGAGAAACCCACTCTGGACACACGTCTGTTCATGACCGGGCCAGCGTTAAACGCAACGCCGGTCGAGCTCCTCCCGTCCGCCATCTATTTAATCTCCTATGTAAACGAGGCCAAACGCTGGCCAAGAAACGCACACCTCTGCCGCTCCCCTATCTCCTCCACCATTTTGTCCACTCTTATAATGGCTTACGAAGAGTAGTTATTCCGCATCCAAGCCGGCTGGGTAGCCCGCCGGATACGAGCTATGCAGCTCGCTGATCCACCTCCCTCCCCTCGCCCGATGGAGCAAGTTGCCGCCCCAAGCCGGCGCGCGGTTCAGCAACTCGCCGCTCCAGGCCAGCTCGACGAGGAGCGGTGCACGGGCGTCGTTGCTGCCATCCACGCCGCCGCCTCGTACCGCGTCTCCCGTTTCTATGGCCGAGACTCCCATGCCGGCGGCCACGCCATGCAAGCAGCGACAGAAGCCGGGTCTGCAGAGAGCGACGAGTCGGTGGCCAGCGCCTCCGCGTCCACCACCATCATCGAGGAGAAGTAGAACACGGGAGGCCACCGCCGCTTGGGTCCCATGAAGGCCACTGTGGAGGCGACGCTGATGTACACAGCAGGTGTCCTGACGGATCCTTTTTTTGCGAGGACCTTCGTCGACCCCGCATGGGCTCCATGGAAGAGTGGAATGTTAGGATGAACTCGAGCCGGTGCCGGCCATGGCGAAGTAGTGGCCGGTGATGAACTCGAACAGGTGCCGGCCACCATCATCTTCGGCACCAGCCAATGATATCAGTTGGGCAGTGGGGAAGCGAGCCGTCCTTTGTGCTGAAGCATATACCTCCGGGGCTCCCGGCAGTCCGGTGATCATGCTGTTGGACATGAGGAACACAAATCAATCGGCAGGCGACCATTTAGGCCAGGTATTATATACCTGTGATGTCCAGAACTAGCACCGCATAGTTCATTTGAATGTAATGAAATCCGTCATGTTTGTATGAAAATCCGATATTTTATATGATTTCCGTCGTTGTTATATGAAATATCAGTTTGTCTACATGTTTGCGTGAATTTCGTCCGGTTGGTTGAGTTGATGTCATAATGTGTGCAGCTACAGTTGGATGGCGTAATTTGCGGGTTGCCGGTCGGTCTGCGGGCAGCTCGGGCGGCGTTGTGGGACAAAAAAACACAGCTCGTGCGAGATCGTCTCCAACGTGCGTGCTGGAGGATGCATGACAGCATGAGCAACCAAGCCATTCCTCGTTCATCGGTGGCAAAGGCACCGGTGGACAAAAGGGTCGTCAATATTTTGGCTACCCCGGGCAAGAGCCAAACAGCCCCTCCCAATAGATTCAAATCCCTTGTTCGCCGTGGAATTTTGCCATGTGTTGTTTTCATTGACTAGCTAGATGCCCGTGCATTGCACGGAACATCAAGATGCATTTTTTTACAAACTCCCGCATGCATGCAAGGGATAATTAATGTCCTCCTTTGCTAGTACCACGAGGCAAACACCATTAATATTGCATCGATTAGTGTTAGTGGCCTTGTATATCTGCAAATTGTAATTTTGATAGTGGCCCCTTGTATATAAAAATGGAGGGAGAAAGATGAGAGATAAGGTGAGGAGGAGTGGGGCGTGGTGGTGACTGGTGGTCGGACTGGGCAGAGGCATGGGGATGGACGGCGCATTATGTCTATGTTTGTATCTCACACACACACACACACACGTAGGTGGGGGACGTGCACGAAGAGAAGAGGTGCACGCACGGCGCATGTACTCCCCTCTCTTTCCCAACCACACCCGCGCGGGTACACGGTGGAGCTCATTTCTGTACGAAAAAGGCAGCCCACGTGGTAATTTGGCACGTGTACTGGTTGTCCACTTGGTGGAGGGAGGATCGTCTACCATGGGTGAACAAATAAATTGCGATTTGACGCGTTATGTTAAATTAAAAAAAGAGGCAAACCATGTGGGGCCTACCTTAGAGGCAAGGCTCTATACACTGGAGTACTTTAGATGTGTCCCGTTAACTCGCAGAACGAGGAGAAGCTTGCTTACTACGCCGTCTACCCCGCCCACGGGCGCGGTGGCTCACAGGATGAGGGTGAAGCTTGCTAGCGTGTGAACGGCAGGGTAGTGGCTTTCGATTCTCCCATGATACGGGCTTCCAAGAGCCCTTGGATCTGAGATCACACGGTTGCATGGCGTGATTCTAGACCTATGGGTGAATATCCTATCCTGGAGGGTTATTCTGCAAATTTTCAGCAACTTAGCATGCGACCGTTTGATCTTAGATCCAAGGGCTGCCAGCTCCGGTATCATGGTCGCGCCTACCACGACCGTCACGTCGCTCGCGCGGTCACGCCCTTGGAGATTTAACACGGTGCGTTAGGCTATCTGATGTTGGCATGTCATACATAGTCATCACTTAGTCACTCATACTACAACAAGGTTGGCTATAAGTGTATTTTTTTACTCCTCTCTATCTCTTTCTTCGCACTCAAGGAAGAAACTGTGCTAAGCGCGTGTATTTATTGCATTTGCCAAGGACTGACCTCTTCCAATGAAATGGTGTTGCTAAGTTTGCTTCATTTAATTAGCTATAGACTCAAAATTGTCTTTTCACCTAGGTACACGCGCTTAGCACCGTTTCTTCCTTGGGTCACCAAACTAGTCTCTCTCTTCTTGATTAACTTGCCACATCAAACTTTATGCCTATGTGGCAAGCTTAAGCACCTGTAGGAGCAAGTAAAAGTAAGTACAATAGTGCGCTTTACATGGCATTTTTGCATATGTGGAGGAAAGAGAGGCAAGGAAAAAGTGGAGAAGTGGGCTCTCATGCAAGAGCCAGCCTCTACTACATGGTGGAGCATTGGGAGAGGCACCTGTATGGAGGTGGTCAGGAATCTGGGAGACTCACGCCAGTCGTAGCGTCGCAGTTAAAATGATAATGGCAAGTCAAATCACGGGGCCCCACCTGTCCAGCAGTAACTCGCTGTCAAATCACACAGCCCTACGTTTGTAGAAGCCTACTCCCTCGTCTTCTCGCGTCTCTGTCAAACCGACTAGGCAGAACTGCCCCTCCGCCTACCGCACAGGAAAAGCCCCGCCCTCGACTTTTAAATACAACTACATCCGCTTAAGAATCCAATGATATACTTTTTGTGACATAGTAACTCATATTTAGTTAGTCGAATGGATGACCTAGAACTATGTGTAGGCCCTATAAACTGAGACGCCTAAAAATAAAAAACCCGAGACAGAGAGGGTAGTTCAGCACGTATCTTTTAGATCAATATAGTCGGGATTCACCAAGGAGCAAAACCAAGTGGTAGGCTGCTCCTGTCGTGTTGGCGTAGCAACTCAAGCAGTGTCAGTCCGCACATGAAATGACGACACACTTAATAGGACCCCTTTGGCCGACACGTGGCTCATTCGCCGTCTTTTTCCACGTGCGATGCACCAAATTACAGTTCGGAGCAGCGGTTGGAATTGGAGGCACCCCGGTTGTAGCGCCGCAGTAGTAGAAAATGAGCGACAAGGGGTCAAATCACAAAGCCCCACCTTTCCGGCATTAAGCTGGACCGACGAAGCAACCATCATTTCACTCTAGGGTGCAAGAGCATAAATAAAAGAGAAAACAATGATGCGTGCGGCAGCTACCTAGGGCACCCTAGGGTAGGGGTCTCCACTACAGATCCTTTTTTTGAAAGCGCCTCCACTACAAATCGGCTTCTCCCTCGTCCTCTTGAAGAAAACCGATGATGAGTGTGGCGGTAGGGTTTGTAGGAGTACTACGGCGTGTAGGGCCACGTTGTACTAAACGGGTTCGAGCCGATGCCTTAAATATGTGTGGGCCGCTTGGTGTTACGGGAACGAGGCAGCATTTTGGGTTCGGGGACGAGTGGAGATATAGTACGTACAAAAAATTGTGGACGTAGGTTCGACCGAAAGGCAATGATGCATCGGCCCTGCATTTTGATATACCCGGGGCCGCGTGAAATTTGCTACTCTACTCAAAACTAGTAAGGTACACATGTATTGAACGCAAGAGATTTCGAAACCAAATTATGAATAAATAGACACTATAGCATGTAAAGCTTTGAGTCATATATGCATGATGTAGATGTTCGTTTAGTTCTTATAGTTCATCTCATTCAAAATCAATAAGTTTTATAAAAAATGTTAAGATTCATGGGGTTGTGCATTGTACTCCCTCCGTTCCAAAATAGATGACCCAACTTTGCACTAACTTTGTACAAAGTTAGTGCAAAGTTGGGTCATCTATTTTGGAACGGAGGGTCATCTATTATGGTACAGAAGATTCTAGAACAAAGGAGAAGTGCTTGTGTTTTGAGGTTTGTGCATTATGTTTAAGTTCAACCATGGAGTCTTCTAAATTGTACATGTGGCAGATCTGGTGGAATGATGATGATATCCAATGGCCAGTAGTGCTCTGATTTGCCAATCTTTGCACTGTCGGGTTAGCTTCATCCAGCGACCATCTTTCAAAGTTATTGGCACACTATATAATTCTTGTGCCATAGTTGCATGTTTTGGAAAAAAGCTACTAGTGGGTTGTACTATCTATTTAGGAATAGAAGATGTATACATGGAAGTTGTAGGGAAAGAGATGACATGGAGCATCTCAATTCCTATGAGTAGGGATTGGAAAAGAGATGTCATTTGGTTCACATCATAGGAACTTTTCTATTGAATCTAGAGATGACATGTTTCTCAATTCCTATGAGGAGGGATTAGAAAAGAGATGTAATTTGGTTCATATCATAGGAACTTTTCTATTGAATATACGCTAATGTTTATTTCCCTTTGAAATTAAGGGAGTATAGGAATCCATTCATATGAACCAAGTGGCTCTAAAGCTATAGAAATTATATCATGTTTATTTGCTTTGAAATGTGGAGTATATGAATCTATTCCTATGAACCAATTGGCTCTAAAGGAAAAAATCCTATAAAAATCATATCATATAGAGTTCCTATGATATTCCTCGACACTTAAGGATGCTTGAAATTGCTGCAGGTGATACGATGGTCTTTCTTTGTAGACTCCTCACCCAACTTTATAGTTACCTCTCGAAGATGAATGAAATGATATATACATGGTATTCTACATGTGCAATTTGGTACACGAAAACTCGGTAAAAGTTTGCGAGGTTCGAATTTTCAATAAAGTTATATGCACTGCATTTTGGAACGGAGGGAGCATACGACAGTTGCTAACACTTACGTGGAAGATTTGTGTGTAGGAGGAGTGGCTGTTTTGTTAAATGACATGGCAAAACTGACACTGTCGGATGCCGATCTAACGGTCCTTACGGTGTTCGTCAGGAAAAGGCTTGTGGCAAACATTTCTCGGATAATGATTTACGGACACATGCATTGCATTGATACGTGCCCCCCTCTCTCTCACGCACACGCACCCTCACGAGTCACGACTCTCCCGAGTCCTCTCGCAGACTCGCACGTCGCACCCACCGTCTATCTGTAGGTAGACGTCACGCACATATGTGCTCTTCACACCCTACCCTCAGAACTTCTAAAAAACAAAAGACGGCGCGCACATTTTATTTTAGCTCACACGTCACACACTTGTACTATTACTCTTGCGGCGAACGTTCTTTGGGCATAGTATATTGTACTCTCATGAAGAGAAGCGGTGCATGCACGCACTAGTTCTCTCACACCCACTCGCGGGTACACGTAGGAGCGCATTTTTTTGAAGCTGGTACAACAAAATCACTCCACTATATATAAAAGCAGGAGCCTTAGTGCTTGCTTTACTAGGGTTCCTCTCGTTCACTCTCTCATGCTCTCCAGATCTAAGCAACACATAGGTGGCCACACTCTCTCTCAGCTCACGGCTGGTCACAAATCCGGCCGGACAACCTCGACCGGGGCAGGGGTGTAGGTGCATCGTTCACGCTGTCGTCGGCGGCGAGGGAGGAGATCAACGGCTGCCCGCGCGTCCCGATCAGCGGCCGTGCCGTTCTCTCCGAGAGAGCGCCGGCTCGGGAGGGCCTCCAACCCCTTCTTCCTCCCTGCGGTATTGTGGCCAAGGTGCGGCCTCCCGGCGCCGTCTTTGCGACATGCCGACGACCGTCAGGTATATATTCCTTTGAAACCTGCCTTGCTCTACTTCCCCAGCTCCCTTCGTGTGGATCCTTTTCTACTTCCGTCCGCTGTTCCAAAGCCACCTAGACTTCTACTATTGTTAGGAGTAAAGCTATTTCATACAGTCGACTCAAAGCGTTGGTTCAAACAGGGAAGAAAGTGGGAAAGCTATAGCATGAATCTAGGACTTGGTTCTAAGAGGAAAAGGGGGAAAGTGGTAATATCTGTCACTGTTTAAATAACCGTATTTCTTATTTGCGCAAACAGGGATGTCTGTCTCCATATAGTTTTGGGATGTCTGTCTCTGAAAGGATCGAGAAGAGGTGTCTAGAGGGGGGTGATTAGACACTACGTGCCAAAAGTTGCAGTTTTTAATATTCTTAAGTTTAAGTGGAGTTTTAGAACAAGTTTAACAAACACAATACATACCAAGCAAGCATGCAATGAGTATATGAGCTGCGGAAAGTAAAGCATGCAACTTGCAAGAATGTAAAGAGAAGGGTTTGGAGTATTCAAACGCAATTGGAGACACTGATGTTTTTGTCGTGGTTCTGATAGGTGGTGCTATCATACATCCACGTTGATGGAGACTTCAACCCACGGAGGGTAACGGTTGCGCGAGTCCACGGAGGGCTCCACCCACGAAGGGTCCATGAAGAAGCAACCTTGTCTATTCCATCACGGCCGTCACCCACGAAGGACTTGCCTCACTAGCGATAGATCTTCATGAAGTAGGCGATCTCCTTGCCCTTACAAACTCCTTGGTTCAACTCCACAATCTTGTCGGAGGCTCCCAAGTGACACCTAGCCAATCTAGGAGATACCACTCTCCAAGAAGTAACAAATGGTGTGTTGATGATGAACTCCTTGCTCTTGTGCTTCAAATGATAGTCTCCCCAACACTCAACTCTCTCTCACAGGATTTGGATTTGGTGGAAAGAAGATTTGAGTGGAAAGCAACTTGGGAAGGCTAGAGATCAAGATTCATATGGTTGGAATGGAATATCTTGACCTCAACACAAGTGTAGGTGGTTCTCTCTTAGAAAATGTGTATTGGAAGTGTAGGTATGTTCTGATGGCTCTCTCCATGAATGAAGAGTGGGTGGAGGGGTATATATAGCCTCCACACAAAATCTAACCGTTACACTCAATTTACCAATCTCGGTGAGACCGAATGGAAAAACTCGGTCGGACCGATTTAGTAAACCTAGTGATCGTTAGGGTTTTCGGTGGGACCGACTAGTTCAACTCGGTGGAACCGATGTGCCAGGGTTAGGGTAAAACCAAAACTCGGTTTGACCGATTACTCAAACTCGGTGGGACCGATTTGGCTAATAAGCGAAACAGAGAGTTGGCCAAGCAAACTCGGTGGGGCCGATTGCATATCTCGGTGGGACCGAAAATATTGCAACAGGTAACAGAGAGTTTGCAAGCCCATCTCGATGAGACCGAGATCCCATCGGTGAGACCGAACTGATTAGGGTTTCTGGCAGTGGCTATGTTAACTGAACTCGGTGGCTCCGGATAGAAAGAATCGGTGGGGCCGAGTTTGACTTTTGGTTTAGGTCAAATGTGGATGTGGGAAGGTAGTTGAGGGTTTTGGAGCATATTACTAAGCACTTTGAGAAAGCAAGCCATTAAGCAACACCTCATCCCCTCTTGATAGTATTGGCTTTTCCTATAGACTCAATGTGATCTTGGATCACTAAAATAGAAAATGTAGAGTCTTGATCTTGAAGCTTGAGCCAATCCTTTGTCCTTAGCATCT
Source organism: Triticum urartu (assembly GCF_056163025.1). Taxonomy (NCBI): domain Eukaryota; kingdom Viridiplantae; phylum Streptophyta; class Magnoliopsida; order Poales; family Poaceae; genus Triticum; species Triticum urartu. The sequence continues at coordinate 317,614,643 of NC_141875.1, read as the reverse complement.
TGAAGGGGTTCCACATCCTCTAGTCCATGCCACTCCGTTGTTGAACTTATCTGAAACATACTAGGTAAAAGTGTTAGTCCAACAAGAGATATGTTGACATTAATTACCAAAACCACTCAGGGAGCACTTGTGCTTTGAATCTCCCCCTTTTTGGTAATTGATGACAACATACATCAAAGCTTTAGATAAATATATAGAGAATAGCAAGTAAAGCTTTGGAAAGACATGTAACATTTATAGGCTCCCCCTACATGTATGCAATCATGTGAATATTGAATATAGGAGCATGTGAATGCATAAACATGACAGAGTAAGCAATGTGTTACATGTATCTTGGCTATATGCATCAGAGCAAATGATGTGAATGTGAGAAATGTACCTTCATGCTCATGAGTCCTTCTTGCAAACAGTATGTACATCAGCAAGAACTTCTCATTCACATGACTGTGATGCATATACTTACCTTGTGGTCTTGAGTTGGCTTAGGATGGGATGAACCTGCGCAAACAAGGTTAAATAACACAGATACACCTACTGACCATAGCAAACAAGAGAAACCACAAGAGAACCAAGACTGGGATGACATGTAGAGTGAGTACTAAGTACCACATTGGATATAGACATGCCCCCAAAGGTAAAGATATGCAATAAAATCAGAGATTTCCTTCCCTTAGATGTCTTGCTCCCCCTGAATCTGCATGGGATATTGGGAGAAGATAGGGAACAGAAAACCAGAGAAACAAAAAAGAAACAACAGAGCTTGAGCTAAAGCAAGCAACCAAACATGTCTTTCCCCTCTTAAAGACATGTGACATCTCTCCTCTTGAACACCAAGCATCTAGGGTCTTTGATGATATTAGTTTCTCCTAGTTGAGAAACTCTCTCCCCCTGAGTACTCTCTCTTTCTCCCCCTATAGGAAGGATTAAGCTTTGATGTGATCTCTCTCTCCCCCTTTGACATCAATTTCCAGGAAGGGCTCTTCTGGACATGTGATACAAATGGGTTGGTCCTTGAGTCACAGAGCAAAGCAGCATGTCTAATATGATGCTGGCAGAGGACAAGAATCATTGAGTTGAGCTGGAGCAAACAGAAATCAGGAATAAGTGGCAAGTTGGTTTTCCTATGATGAAATCGGTGACTCCGAGTTGTGTGCTTCAGTTGCACCGAAGGATTTCGGTTGGGCCGAAGAGAACAAACCGGTGTGACCGAGTTCATCAGAGTGAAACCACTTGTCACCTCAGCTCACTAGACAAGTAAGATCTCACAAGGATATGCAAGGAATTAACTGAAAGATTTGCAATGAATTGGAAGCAGAAAATGCAGAACAAAAAGGAAAGAAAAGAAACTAAAAGTTCTAGATGAAGTTTTTTTTGAAAGGGGAAACAAATATGCAAATGCAAAAGCACGGTGTCGGTGTACTAGAGTAGGGGTACCCTAGTATCCCGAACTTGTGCACGGGCAGTCGCAGCCTCCCGCGGCAAGGCTTGTCGGGCGACCGCCAAGGTCCTCCGTGGTTCCTTTGGAGCCATCCAAGAACAAAGTATCCAAGACCAAGAAGACAAGACCCCGGCAAGAGGAGCTTGCCGGGAAGGCCAACCAAGGCATCTCAAGGAACTTGCCGCGACGCGCCATGTGCCCCGGCAAGGCCCGGTGAGCGACAAGCTCCCGGATGCGACAAGACAATGACCGCGGCAAGGCGCTTGCCGCGGCAAGCCATCACTCTGTACACGCGCTCCAGCACTTCCACCAACGTGTCACTCTGGGGCCCTTCCAGGCGTACGTGGCGGGAGGCTGTGTAGCCAGCGGTGCGGGGTGGTAAGCGGCGCTGGCAAGATTGCCATCGTGGCGAGCGCGGCGTCCCTGGCGGTCACTTTTTGCACTGTTTGGGCGATGCAGACGCGCATTTAATGCCCTTGTCCCCTGCCGTCAGGGTTAGGTATGATACACTATACAAGTAGCTGTACCAACCGCCCCCTTTCCATTTTTGCCCTCGTCTACGTTGCCACCTGTCGGTGACCCCTTGAGCATATAAAAGGAGGTCCATGCGCAACGTAGGAGAGGGGGGAAGGCCAGAGAACACTCACGCTTGGTCTAGTTAGCTGCTGGTGTGCACTGTAGCACTCCGCGCTCCCGAGCAAGAACTCAATACAAACCACAAAGCAGGAGTAGGGTTTTACGCATCCGTGCGGCCCGAACCTGGGTAAACTGCTCGTGTGCTTCGCCTCGATCTGCTCTTCGTGCGATCTCGGCCCCCGCCAAACCGAAAGGGACTCGGTCCGCCGTGTCCCATAGGTGTTCGTGGATCAGTTTCCCCGACACACGGAGAAACACTAGAGAACTTCATCTAGAAATGGTCGGTGACAAAGTCACCTATGTTAGAGTATATTGACTTAGGAGTCAAGTGAGAGCACTTGATCATAGGTCATACTCATCGTTTAAGCTCAAAATGGGGTTACCATTTTTCGTTTAAGCCTTTTGATGTATTCACATATTGTCGAGTTGCTTTGACTCTTGACTTGGAGTAAAGCTTCTCTAAGATGGAATAGCATACCTTGGTTGGTGGTGTTGATCTTGTTCATGTAGTTGAACTTGTGTGGGTTGCTCAAGGTTGATGTAGTTCATCAAGGGTTGGGAGCACCACTTGGAGTTTGAGTTCATCTACCTACATGGGTTAGCTTTGCAAGGAAGAGCACTTGTGTATCCAAAATGACAATCGTGAGACTCAACATGGAATTTGCTAAAGGATATGTTTGAATGGTTTCGTGCTTCCTTGTCGTCAACCACCATTGTGTAGAGACTTGGTGATGTAGAAATTGCTCAAGATATGAGTGTGTGGCAATCTCATAGATTTAGATTCAACCAAGTACCTACAGGGTTCGATAACATGCAAGGTACAAATATATCCAGGACATATGAATAGCATCATAAGAGAAATATCAAGGATTAGTCATAGGCTCATGCCCCGCATGTATCAAATGGAGTTCCTACTCCAAGTTTGAAGCATCAATGATGTTCAATTCACCACTCAACCTGCAAAACACTTTCTCATCAAGTGGTTTAGTGAATATATCCGCCAATTGCTTATCAGTGCGAACATGCCTAAGGTTAATGTCCCCTTTTGCAACATGATCTCGAATGAAATGATGACGAACTTCAATATGCTTAGTTCGAGAATGTTGCACGGGATTGTGAGAAATCTTAATAGCACTTTCATTGTCACATAGCAATGGAACATGTTTCACATATATCCCATAATCTTTAAGAGTTTGGGTCATCCAAAGTAATTGAACGCAACATGAACCAGCGGCAATGTATTCCGCTTCGGCGATGGATAAGGATATCGAGTTTTGTTTCTTGGAAGAGCAAGACACAAGAGATCTAACAAGGAATTGACAAGTACCCGAAGTGGATTTTCTATAAACCTTGTCTCCGGCATAGTCCGAATCGGAGTAGCCAACAAGATCAAAAGAGGACCTCTTAGGATACCAAATGCCAAAATTTGGTGTATGGATTAGGTATCTCACTATCCTTTTCACAGCCTTAAGATGACATTCTTTAGGAGCAGCTTGATATCGTGCACACATGCACACACTTAGCATAATATCGGGATGAGAGGCACATAGATATAACAATGAACCAATCATAGAGCGGTAAACCTTTTGATCAACCGGTTCACCATCTCTGGTCAAATCAAGATGTCCACTAGTAGGCATGGGTGTAGTCATACCTTTGCATTCTTGCATATTGAACTTCTTGAATAAGTCATTGGTGTACTTCGTTTGAGAGACAAAGGTACCTTCCTTAGTTTGCTTTATTTGCAAACCGAGAAAGAATTTGAGTTCACTCATCATAGACATCTCAAACTTCTCCGACATTAGCTTTCCAAACTTCTCACTAAAATGAGGGTTAGTTGAACCAAATATGATATCATCAACATAAATTTGGCACACAAATTGATGAGGACATCAATACCATTGTTACACCCACAGCCCCTACTGTTACATATACTGGACCAATTACTAGAGCTCGCGCACGCCAATTAAATTACCAGGTACTTTCGTTTCTTGGTAATGATTCTAATGTTCATGAGATTATGATGCTGCCTAAATTGGATACATTTGTTTTGCTTACAAATGAAGGTCCTAGCTTGGAGAAGGATGAACATTGGAGCAAGAACACGAATGGAGTTGATGGCATGCGCAAGGGGATCAAGAACGGAGTTACAAGTGATGATTTCAGGACTTTGAAGCCGCCATAAGGAGTGCATGAAGCCTTGGACGAAATATACAAGATGCCACTTCATAATATTCGTCCATAGGCTATTCCAGGTGCTGCGTCACCTTATTAATGGGCCAGGCCCATGTAATTTCGAAATACTTAAGTATAGGCTATTTTTAGAGTCCGTATGTGTGGGGAAACAAGAGTTAGGGTTGGTTTCGGACCCCACCCTCAAGGGCCACGAAATTCCCCTCTCTTCCTCCATATATACAGCCCTTAGGGCGTCGTTTAGACTTGGGTTTTGTTTAGATTAAAAGTTCGCCATAGCTGCAACTTCGCGTACTTCGTTTGTGTCCAACGACCAGACCAAGACGTCACAGAACCCCACCTTGATCAATAAAGCTTTCATCTTATATTCGCAATATCCAGATTGCAATCTCAGTTTCTTGCTTGTTCTTCGTTTGCTCGCAGGAAACAGGCCCTCGTGGTCAGGTTGATCGTGCTCCGGCGTGGTCAATAACCCCTCGGAAGTTGGTTTAGCGATTGCTAAGGCGCGACGTCTCGCACGTTCGTAGTCGGATCGTCAAGGTCGATTCCCACAGAAAACGATAGCCACCATCTCATCGAAACATCGGGACACCTTTGCCTCTATCAAGTGGTATCAGATTTCCAGGTTGCTCGGTGAGATTTTACAGTTTTTCGTAGATTAGATCGAGTCTGTTCTTCATACCTACAGTCCACGAAAAAGCCACAAAAAAAATTAGGGTTAGTTCATCATATCCGAACCAATCTGAGCCTTTGCATAATCTTTTTAGGGTTTTTGCTTTGTTGAATTTGCGGTTGCATCGTCGTGTCAAGTTGCTGGTCTTAGAGTCTAGTCTTTTAGAGTTTCGAGTTCTGGTCATAAGTTGTCACGCCGCCGCCGCACCATCATCATCGCCCATCTACCACTTTTGCTTATCCGCCACCGCTCTGAATCCTTATCCATATACCACATACCACCATCGCTACCATATACCACCACCGCTGCCATATACCAACACCATATATCCACCACCAATCCGAGTTCTTCTCATATTAGGTTTGTTCTTGAGATCAATCTCAATTCCGATTCGTGTTTCCTTGCCTGCGTAGGTCTCGCAAAAAAAAAAAAAGTCTGGAGACCCCCGGGCAGTTTTTAGGCCAAAATTTTCTCGGGCAAAAATTTTTTTTCCCTATCCTATTTTTAGGCTTTTCTGAGTCTTTTGAGCCACGTGCCATCATAGTGATTTTTTGTCGCACTTTTTCGTCGTCGCTGCCCTGATTTCCGAAAAAAAAAGTGGAAAAAAAATTTTCGTGCCCATCCTTTCAGTTTGACGTGGGAAGAGTTTTGAGACACTCGCCATTATAGTAATTTTTCGCAAAAAAAAAAAAGAGGAGCGCAAAAAAAAAAGAGGAACGCAAAAAAAAAAAAAAAGAGGAGCGCAAAAAAAAAAGCGAAAAAAAAAAGTTCCAGAGTGTGCTTTTCCCTTATTTACGTGCAGCGCCGTGATTTTGTTAGTGTTCTAGGCTCGCGTCTCTAGCACGGTCTAGCCTAGGACCAGCACAGTACCGTCGTTGAGCGTTTATTCAACTTTGCATCTCTGAATTGATTATTGCTGACCCTTTTTGCTACCATACTATAAGCCTTCCCAGCTCCACATACCTCTACGTCGTGCGTTTGACTCTTCCTGGCAATCGCTCTATTCAAGCTTTTGAGAGTTTTGACTACAACGGTTGCCGATCACCGCCTGCTGCTGGGTAAGAACTGGTAAGAATTTGAGATTTGCTTGACGGATTTGTGACACCCGCCACCACCACCTCTTGTTAGTATTCTGTAGGATCATATTCTTGTGTGTTTTCTATTGTTGCTAACCATGGCAGGATCACAAGCCGACGAGACTGACTGGGAGAACATGACGAATCAGGAGTTGCATGATAAATTTCAGCAAATGATGAATGGACAGGTGCAGGATGTGCTAAACAGATTTGAAGAGGCCATGGAGAAGATAGATGACATGGAGAAGACGTTCGAAACAAAGCTCGATAACAGGTTTAATGAATTGCTCGCGCGTCTTCCACCACCACCACCGGCTGCACCTAACGCACCTCTACAACAACAACAACGACGACTACCTACACATCGTGAAACAGCCCTCCGCCGAGCGAGCCGTCTCCCTCTTGCACCTGGCCAAACTGTTGGTGCTCCTGTTGCTACTTCTGTGGCTCCTGCTGCTGATGCGGAGGAGGATGATTTTGCTAGCGATTACGAGGATGAGGTTGATCAAAATCAGAACTACGTGCCACCACCAGCACAGCAACCATCAGGTCGTCCACATGCAAATAATGGCAATGGTAGGGCTCACCCTCAGGTACGAGATCATGACCATCTCCCTAAACTAAAATTGAATATTCCACCATTTGAGGGTAGATATGTTCCTGATATATACCTTACTTGGGAGTTAGAAACTGAACAACGATTTACATGTTTACAATATCCCGAGGAGAGACGTGTTCCTGCTGCTGTTTGTGCATTCACTAGTTTTGCATGTGTTTGGTGGTCTGAGCATTGTAGATTATATCCCATTCCTGCTACTTGGGCTGCTTTGAAAACTGCTATGCGTACTCGTTGGGTTCCACCATATTATCAACGTGAATTACTTCAAAAATTGCAGCGCTTAAGACAGGGAAAAAATTCTGTAGAAGAATATTATCAGGAATTACAAACTGGCATGATTAGATGTGGTATTGTTGAGGAGAATGAAGCTATGCTTGCACGTTTTATGGGTGGATTAAATAGAGAGATTCAGACGATTCTAGAGTATAAGGAGTATACTAATATCACTCGTTTATTCCATCTTGCTTGTAAAGCTGAACGTGAAGTGCAGGATCGACAGGCATTGGCGCGGACTAACTTTTCTGCAGGTCGACCTTCTTCATGGACACCACGTGCATCATCTACTTCCACACGTTCTGCTTCACCGGCGCCTCCGTCGGCTGCCACCTCCAACCGTGATACAATAAAGCAGGCACAATCACCACTATCTGCCAAGAGCACACCTTCTGGGCCTGCAAAGAGCTCTTCTTCATCCATGGCATCAACAGGGCAGACACATGATATTATTTGTCGACGTTGCAAGGGTGGAGGTCATTATGCGAGAGAATGCCCATCTAAGCGTGTGATGATTGTTACTGAGGATGGTGGGTATGAGTCCGCTAGTGACTATGATGAGGAGACTTTGGCTCTTATTACACGTGACGAACACGGTGGAGACGATTCTGATCATGAGACGCAATACATGGCTCCTGAAGATGCTGACAGGTATGAATGTTTAGTTGCTCAACGTGTTTTGAGTGTGCAGGTTACACAAGCTGAGCAAAATCAGAGGCATAATTTGTTCCATACAAAGGGAGTTGTGAAGGAACGTTCTGTTCGCGTGATCATAGATGGAGGGAGTTGCAACAACTTGGCTAGCATCGAGATGGTGGAGAAGCTATCTCTCACCACAAGACCACATCCACATCCTTACTACATCCAATGGTTCAACAACAGCGGCAAGGTTAAGGTAACACGTACTGTTCGTGTGCATTTTAGTATCTCTACATATGCTGATTATGTTGATTGTGATGTGGTACCTATGCAAGCATGTTCCTTATTACTTGGTAGACCATGGCAATTTGATAAAAATTCTATTCACCATGGTAGAAACAATCAGTATACTCTTGTTCATAAGGATAAAAATATTACTTTGCTTCCTATGACTCCTGATTCCATTTTGAAAGATGATATTAATAGAGCTAATAAAGCAAAACAGGAGAAAACTAAGAGTGAAAATCAGATTGTGGCAAAAGAATTTGAGCAACAAATGCAGCCTAATAATAATAAACAATCTAGTGTTGCTTCTGAAATTAAATTGAAAAGTGCATGTTTACTTGCCACCAAATCTGATATTGATGATCTAGATTTTAGCAAATCTGTTTGCTATGCTTTTGTGTGCAAAGAGGCATTATTTTCATTCGAGGACGCGCCTTCCTCTTTGCCTCCTGCTGTCACTAACATTTTGCAGGAGTTCGCCGACGTCTTTCCACAAGACGTGCCACCGGGATTACCACCTATTCGCGGGATTGAGCATCAAATTGACTTAATTCCCGGTGCATCATTACCCAACCGTGCACCATACCGTACCAATCCAGAGGAGACGAAGGAGATTATGCGTCAAGTACAAGAACTGCTCGACAAAGGTTATATACGCGAATCCCTTAGTCCTTGTGCTGTTCCTATCATTTTAGTGCCGAAAAAGGATGGTACGTCGCGTATGTGCGTTGATTGTAGAGGCATTAATAATATTACTATTTGTTATCGTCATCCTATTCCTAGGCTAGATGATATGCTTGATGAATTGAGTGGCTCTACAATATTCTCCAAAGTTGATTTGCGTAGTGGTTACCATCAAATTCGTATGAAATTGGGAGATGAATGGAAAACAGCATTTAAAACTAAGTTTGGATTATATGAGTGGTTAGTCATGCCTTTTGGGTTAACTAATGCACCTAGTACTTTCATGAGGTTAATGAACGAAGTTTTACGTGCCTTCATTGGACGATTTGTGGTAGTTTACTTTGATGACATATTGATTTATAGCAAATCTTTGGAGGACCATTTGGAACATTTACGTGCTGTTTTTATGGCTCTACGTGATGCACGTTTGTTTGGTAACCTTGGAAAGTGCACCTTTTGCACCGACCGAGTATCTTTTCTTGGCTATGTTGTTACTCCACAGGGAATTGAAGTTGATAAAGCCAAGATTGAAGCTATTGAGAGTTGGCCGCAGCCCAAAACGGTCACACAAGTGAGGAGTTTCCTTGGCCTCGCTGGTTTCTATAGGCGTTTTGTGAGAGATTTCAGCACCATTGCTGCACCTCTCAACGAGCTTACAAAGAAGGATGTACCTTTTGTTTGGGGTACCGCACAGGAAGAAGCCTTCACGGTATTGAAAGATAAGTTAACACATGCTCCTTTACTCCAACTTCCTAATTTCAATAAGACTTTTGAGCTTGAATGTGATGCTAGTGGAATTGGATTAGGAGGTGTGTTATTACAAGATGGAAAACCTGTTGCATACTTTTCTGAAAAATTGAGTGGGCCTAGTCTGAACTATTCTACTTATGATAAAGAATTATATGCTCTTGTTCGGACCTTAGAAACATGGCAACATTATTTATGGCCCAAGGAATTTGTTATACATTCTGATCATGAATCTTTGAAACACATTAAAAGTCAAGCAAAACTGAACCGTAGACATGCTAAATGGGTTGAATTCATTGAGACTTTCCCTTATGTCATTAAACACAAGAAGGGTAAAGAAAATGTTATTGCTGATGCCTTGTCTCGTCGTTATACTATGCTTTCACAACTTGACTTTAAAATATTTGGTTTGGAGACCATCAAAGATCAATATGTTCATGATGCTGAATTTAAAGATGTATTGCAGAATTGTAAGGAAGGGAGAACTTGGAACAAGTTCGTTCTTAACGATGGATTTGTGTTTCGTGCTAACAAGCTATGCATTCCAGCTAGCTCCGTTCGTCTTTTGTTATTGCAGGAGGCGCATGGAGGAGGATTAATGGGACACTTTGGCGTCAAGAAGACGGAGGATATACTTGCTACACATTTCTTTTGGCCAAAGATGAGACGGGATGTTGAGCGTTTTGTTGCTCGCTGCACTACATGTCAAAGAGCTAAGTCACGACTCAATCCTCATGGTTTATATATGCCTTTGCCTGTACCTAGTGTTCCTTGGGAGGATATATCTATGGACTTTGTTTTAGGTTTACCTCGAACAAAGAAGGGGAGGGATAGCATATTTGTTGTCGTGGATAGGTTCTCGAAAATGGCACACTTTATACCATGTCATAAAAGCGATGATGCTGTTAATGTTGCTGATTTGTTCTTTCGTGAAATTATTCGCTTACATGGTGTGCCAAATACTATTGTTTCAGATCGTGATACTAAATTTCTTAGCCACTTTTGGAGATGTTTATGGGCTAAGTTGGGGACTAAGCTGCTTTTTAGTACTACTTGTCACCCCCAAACTGATGGACAAACTGAAGTAGTCAATAGAACATTGTCTACTATGCTTAGGGCTGTTTTGAAGAATAACAAGAAAATGTGGGAAGAATGCTTGCCTCATATTGAATTTGCTTATAATCGTTCATTGCATTCTACTACTAAGATGTGCCCTTTTGAAATTGTGTATGGTTTCCTACCTCGTGCACCTATTGATTTGTTGCCTCTTCCATCTTCGGAGAAGGTTAATTTTGATGCTAAAGAACGTTCTGAATTGATTTTAAAAATGCATGAGTTAACTAAGGAAAACATTGAGCGTATGAATGCTAAATATAAACTTGCTGGAGATAAGGGTAGAAAACATGTTGTGTTTGCACCTGGCGATCTTGTTTGGTTACATTTGCGTAAAGATAGATTTCCTAATCTGCGCAAATCAAAGCTAATGCCACGTGCTGATGGTCCTTTTAAGGTTTTAGAGAAAATAAATGATAATGCATATAAACTTGAGCTACCTGCAGATTTTGGGGTTAGTCCCACTTTTAACATTGCAGATTTGAAGCCTTATTTGGGTGAGGAAGATGAGCTTCCGTCGAGGACGACTTCATTTCAAGAAGGGGAGGATGATGAGGACATCAATACCATTGTTACACCCACAGCCCCTACTGTTACATATACTGGACCAATTACTAGAGCTCGCGCACGCCAATTAAATTACCAGGTACTTTCGTTTCTTGGTAATGATTCTAATGTTCATGAGATTATGATGCTGCCTAAATTGGATACATTTGTTTTGCTTACAAATGAAGGTCCTAGCTTGGAGAAGGATGAACATTGGAGCAAGAACACGAATGGAGTTGATGGCATGCGCAAGGGGATCAAGAACGGAGTTACAAGTGATGATTTCAGGACTTTGAAGCCGCCATAAGGAGTGCATGAAGCCTTGGACGAAATATACAAGATGCCACTTCATAATATTCGTCCATAGGCTATTCCAGGTGCTGCGTCACCTTATTAATGGGCCAGGCCCATGTAATTTCGAAATACTTAAGTATAGGCTATTTTTAGAGTCCGTATGTGTGGGGAAACAAGAGTTAGGGTTGGTTTCGGACCCCACCCTCAAGGGCCACGAAATTCCCCTCTCTTCCTCCATATATACAGCCCTTAGGGCGTCGTTTAGACTTGGGTTTTGTTTAGATTAAAAGTTCGCCATAGCTGCAACTTCGCGTACTTCGTTTGTGTCCAACGACCAGACCAAGACGTCACAGAACCCCACCTTGATCAATAAAGCTTTCATCTTATATTCGCAATATCCAGATTGCAATCTCAGTTTCTTGCTTGTTCTTCGTTTGCTCGCAGGAAACAGGCCCTCGTGGTCAGGTTGATCGTGCTCCGGCGTGGTCAATAACCCCTCGGAAGTTGGTTTAGCGATTGCTAAGGCGCGACGTCTCGCACGTTCGTAGTCGGATCGTCAAGGTCGATTCCCACAGAAAACGATAGCCACCATCTCATCGAAACATCGGGACACCTTTGCCTCTATCACAAATAGTTCTCCATTAACCCTTTTAGTAAAAAGAGTAGAATCAATTTTACCAATTTCAAAGCCTTTTTCAATAAGGAACTTGGTCAAGCATTTATACCATGCTCTAGGAGCTTGTTTAAGACCATAAAGGGCTTTGTGAAGTTTGTAAACATGATTAGGTTTCTTAGGATTGACGAAGCCGGGAGGTTGCTTAACATAAACTTCCTCTTCGATTTTGCCATTTAGAAAAGCACTTTTAATGTCCATTTGGTACAAGATGATATCGTGGTGATTAGCATAAGCAAGTAAGATGCGAATGGACTCAAGTCTAGCAACGGGAGCATATGTCTCACCATAGTCCATACCTTCAACTTGTGTGTAGCCTTGGGCGACGAGACGTGCTTTGTTGCGAACCACTTGTCCATCTTCATCTTGCTTGTTGCGAAACACCCATTTGGTACCAATGATGTTGTGGTTGTTGTCGGGTTTCTCGACTAATGTCCACACTTGATTTATCTCAAAGTTGTGTAGCTCTTCATGCATAGCGTTTATCCAATCCGGATCCTCCAATGCTTCTTCAACCTTCATAGGTTCAATGCTAGAGATGAATGAGCAATGTTCACAAAAGTTAGCTAAACGAGTTTTAGAGCGAGTGATTCTCCCGGTTTGGATATCATTGTAGATTTGCTCGACGGGATGATCTTTGGCAATTCTTGCTCGAACTCGTGAAAGCTTTTTCTTGGGTCGGGGTGGAACATCCTCTTCATCTTGTTCTTCTTCTTGGCCTTCTTCATTGTTGACGTTGTCGTTCTCTTGTCATGGTGGAGAAGGGGGTTGTTGATGTTCATCTTGGTGCGCTTCCTCGTTTTCTTCATCTTGGCGTGTCCCACTTGTGGATGCTTCCGTATCAACTCTTGGTTCACCTTGTCGTGAGGTAGAAGATTCCACTTGAACGGATGAGGTACTCTCCTTCACTTCCGTTGGACGAATCTTGCCAATGGACAAGTCTTGAATTGCTTCCGAAGGGTCTTTGTCTCCTACATCAATTGGTAATTGCTCTACTTGCGAGCCGTTAGATTCATCAAACTTCACATCTACCGTCTCTTCAACCTTTCGGGTAAAATTGTTGTAGACACGGTAAGTGTTGGGGATATGACTATTTGTGTAAGCCATCCAGGAGAGGCCGGGTTACGCAAATAGAGGTTCATCAGAAGCCCAAGACCAAGGCATGAAGATGGCGGTTCACTAAAAGGTTTAAAGGCCCACAGGCGACTCTGAGGCCCGTAAAGATAAACCGCCATGATGGTATAACTTGTACTGTAAGGTAGAAGTAACTAGTCACCGAGCCGGACACTGTTTATGAGCCGGCCGGGACTCTGTAGGCCGCAGGGCGTCAACCCGTGTATATAAGGGGATGACCCGCCAGCAGCTTAGGGCGAGAAACAACTGGTCAAGAGCCAGGCATAGCGTATCTCGCTCCCTGGTCATCGAAACCTCAAGAAATTCCAACCCAACTAGACGTAGGCCTTCCTTCACTGTAAGGGGCTGAACTAGTATAAACCTCGCGTGTCCTTGTCCCGATTAACCCCTTTAAGCTTCCTAGTTGCGATGGCTCCACGACTAAGTCCTTGCAAAAGGACATCTGCCGTGACAATTCCACGAAAGTTGGCGCCCACCGTGGGGCCAGCGCACGGTGGATTTGAGTTCTTGAAGGGCAGCTTCGAAGGGCTCAAGGGATACGTAGTTGGCCGGATGACCAAGAGTCATCGCGGCAAGATCTACATCGACGACGAAGGCTGGGGCCCCGACGCTGGCTCAATTGAGTACGGGTACCGGGTCCCTTTTGGCGGAATTCACGTCTTCATCGGCCGGATTGGTGAGCCGGGCCCTGAGCCGGACAGCTACACTGACCTCGTCGAGATGGCTCAGCGTGCGAAACCCGCCCGAGCTCAACCCGTCGTGAAGCGTGCCTTTGTGGGTTGCGTCCACGGAGGTGAACTTTCTGAAGGATCTGAAGGTGATGGTGAGCCGGCCGTCCTCTCTGACGGTGATTCATCCGCCGGCTCAACAGATTCGCTGTATCAAGTTCAAGATGGCGTGCTTGGGGGCTGTTCCGATGGCAGCACTATTCCGGACCCCTCAGAATTGCCAAACTGGGCAGGAGTCTTCATGGCTGGTACTCAACCCGGCCAAAATTCTACGGCCTCAACGGCGATAACGTCCGGGTTAGGAGCAGCCGGGGCAGGAGGCCCTGTGCGCTCACCGGCTCAGGTGCTGATGGATCTCATGGATAAACTTACGGCCTTGTTAACTGCTACAGTCGTCCCGGCGAACCAATCTGAGCATGAGGCAGAGGTGGCACAGGTTCGCGATGAGATCGCCCGACCCAGGGAAACCTTAGCAGCTGAAGATACTAGATTAGCCACAGAGCGGGCGGCTTTGGACGTACGGGCGCAGCAACTTCAGGCAGAGGCCTTTCAGCTCACGTTGAGCTTGAACGCATCTAATGAGGTAATGAGGAGGAGACATCAGAAAACTCAGTCCCATTTACCTCAGATTTATGATCCTCGGAATCTCTTTGCTACACCCGGGGCCGGCCCAAGTAACCCGCCAGGTGCAAATCAGTTTATGACATCCGAAGCGGGAGGCCCAGTCCAGCCTCCGGTGATGGCGCCTCTTCACGGCAATATGGCACCGCCCCATTACGTACCAATACCCCAGGGTCACTTCTCCAACCCCATGGAGAACTTAATCGCAGCATCCGCACGTTTGGCGGCTCTCCCAGTAGATGGTGATGATCCGACAGCGATGGAAACCCGGAGGATCAGGGAACTTGTCCAAATAGCCCTGGCTCAGCAAGAGACCTACTCCTACAGCCGGGACAGGATTTACTCAACTCCTTTGCCCTGGTTAGCCCCGCCTCGTCAAAACCGGAGCTTGATTTATAGTAGACACATGGAATCAAAGGCCTTGTCAAGTAGCGCTCAGCGCCGGAACCAGCCTGGCGGGTATAACCCGGTTCAGGATCGGATACGTCAGGAGGACGAGCGGGCGGCTCAGCTAGCGGCTCAGCTAGCAGCCCAACAGGACTCACCGGCTTACCTGACGACTTCCGTTGAGGCGAGTGTTGCTACTAGAACCAGAGGAGTTCCTTGTCTGGTACCGGCTCTACATAATGTACGTCTGCCCAAGGATTTCAAGGGACCTCGAAAGGTGCCGAATTATACGGCCGATTTACAACCTGGGGCGTGGATTGAAAGTTACGAGATGGCCATGGAGCTGCTGGAGGTTAGTGATGAAGCGATGGCTAAATACTTCACCATGATGTTGGACGGAACGGCCTGTTCTTGGTTAAAGGGTTTGCCACCCAATTCCATTGGTTCATGGGCGGAGCTAAAGGCCCGTTTCATCCAAAACTTCAAGGACACTTGCAAGCAGTCTATGTCGATTGTGGACCTGACAAATTGTAAGCAGGATGAAGGTGAATCTACGACTCATTGGGTGCGCCGGGTCAAAGATATAATACATTTGTCTGACAAGATGGATGCCGGCTCAGCAGTTCTCATGCTGGAGAAGAATTGCCGCTTTGAGCCTCTGAGACAAAAACTGGGGCGCCTTAAGCGTGATTGCAACGATATGGGGATGCTGATGGCGGCTTTAGTCAAGTATGCTGATTCTGATAGTACCAAGGATCCCGCGTCTGATGAGGAAAAGGCAGGGAAGGGAAAGAAGAATGGTAATGGAAAGGGTCAGCAGCATAACCCGGCGAGTCAAGGAGGCAATAAGCGTAAGGCGGACGGTAACCCGGAATTTGTGGCCAATGCATAGGGTAACAATTAGAAGCGCAAAGGAAAGCCACCCCCTCGGTTTGGCGGGTCAGGTCCGTCTCTTGAGCAACTACTCAATGAGCCCTGCCCGAAACACGGCACCCGGGAACGACCAGCGACTCACTTATGGAAGGATTGCGCAATCATGAAGGCTTTCAAGAATTCTAATACGTTTGATGGCAATCAAGGCCCAGGCGGCGGCTCAGGAGCTGGCGGCTTTCATGGCCCGGGCGGCGGTTCAGGATCCGGTTTTCAGGGAAGCCAGGGTGGTTATAATCAACATCAGTCTGGTCAAGGAGGTCAGCAGCAGTAGCAGTCGGGTTATCAGAGCCATCCAAAACAGCTAAACAGTGGGCAATATCACGTATTCACCACAAGTTTGTGTAAACGTGATCAGAAAGTTCATAGGAGGGCGGTGAATTCTGTTGAGCCGGCAGTCCCTCGTTACTTGAGGTGGTCGGAACAGCCTATTGTTTGGAGCAGGGAGGATCACCCTCCCCGGGTTGATAATCCGGGTCAACTGGCACTGGTAGTGGCACCGCAGGTTGGTGGTTATAAATTTACTAAGGTGCTCATGGATGGAGGTAGCAGCATCAACATCCTCTATTACGAGACCTTTCAGCGCATGGGCTTAACTGACAAGAATTTAAAGACTTCCAACACCGTCTTCCATGGAGTGGTGCCTGGTAAGTCGGCGTATCCTGTGGGTAAGATTGAGCTAGAGGTGGCCTTCGGAGACGAGCATGATTCTAGGGCGAAAAAGTTAACTTTTGAAGTGGTAAAAATCAAGAGTCCATATCACGCTTTGTTCGGGGGGCCGGCTTATGCCAAGTTCATGGTGCGGCCGTGTTATGTTTATTTACAGCTCAAAATGACGGGTTACAAGGGTACCATCACTGTGCATGGAAGCCGAAAGGTGGCCCTGGAATGCGAAGAAGGCGATGCGGCTTATGCCGAGTCTGTTTGTGCAGCAGAGGAGCTCAAATTTTATCAAGATAATGTTGACCCGGCGGATATGACCTCCCTCAAGAAGCCGACTACGGAGCATGACCCGGCCATGAAGTTTAAATCGGCTGCAGAGACTAAGCTTGTTGATTTTACTCCGGGTGATTCGTCTAAGCAACTCAGCATCAGTGCCAACCTGGATCCTAAATAGGAAAGCGCGCTCATCGAGTTCATCCGTGAGAACCGGGACATCTTTGAATGGAAGCCTTCTGACATGCCGGGTGTATCGAGAGGACTCGCTGAGCACACTCTTAATATTGATCTGAAGTATAAGCCGGTCAGGTAGTTTCTGCGGCGATTCAATGAAGAACGACGAAATGCTATAGGAGAAGAGGTCGCCCGGCTCTTGGCGGCTGGGTTCATTGTCGAAGTGTTTCACCCGGAGTGGTTGGCTAACCCGGTGCTCGTGCTCAAGAAAAACGGCACCTGGCGGATGTGTGTGGATTACACGGATTTAAATAAGGCTTGTCCGGCTGATCCTTTCGCTCTCCCCCGTATTGATCAAATCATTGATGCTACGACGGGTTGTGCGCGTTTTAGCTTTTTGGATGCTTACTCTGGTTATCATCAGATCAAGATGGCAGTTAAGGACCAGGAGAAGACGGCTTTCATCACTCCGTTTGGAGCCTTCTGCTATGTGTCTATGCCTTTTGGGCTCAAGAGTGCCCAGGCGACTTATCAACGGTGTGTACAGAATTGTCTCCACAATCAGATTGGGCGCAATGTTCATGCTTATGTGGATGACATAGTGGTGAAATCCAGAGAGGCGGAAACCTTGATATCTGATCTCAGAGAAACCTTTGACAATCTCCAGGTTTACAAAATGATGCTTAACCCGGAGAAGTGTGTATTTGGTGTGCCTGCGGGCAAGCTTTTGGGATTCTTGGTCTCAAACAGGGGCATCGAGGCTAATCGGGAGAAGATTAAGGCAATCACTTCTTTGGCTAAACCGGCATGTATCAATGATGTTCAGCGATTGGCGGGTCGTGTTGCCGCTTTAAGCTGGTTCATAAGCCGGTTAGGTGAGAAGGCCCTACTGCTGTACCAACTGATGAAGAAGGCAGACACCTTTGTCTGGAGTAATGCTGCTAATGCTGCTTTTGAGGATTTGAAGAGGCAGTTATCTGAGCCGCCAGTTCTTGCGGCTCCCATTGACAAAGAGCCTTTGCTGTTATATGTGGCTGCTAATTCACGAGCCGTCAGTGTGGCAATTGTGGTAGAGCGCAAGGAGGCTGGTAAGGAACATCCGGTTCAACGGCCGGTTTATTATGTCAGTGAGGTACTCATCGAGTCAAAACAAAGATATCCTCATTGGCAGAAACTTGTTTACGGGGTGTTCATGGCAAGCCGGAAGCTGAAGCAATACTTCCAAGGTCACCCTATCACTGTGGTAAGTTCTGCCCCCTTGGGAGACATTATTCAGAACAGAGAGGCTACAGGACGAGTCGCCACATTGATCGAAGGAAGAATGAGGCGGCTGATGCCTTAAGCCGGCTGGGGTCTCAGCGTAAGCCGGTGCCGCCTAACACCTTTCTTGATGTTTTGCATAATCCTTCTGTTAAGTTACCTACAGAGGATGATCTGGCAATACCAGACCCGGAGGCACAGCTGGTGACGGCTCTCCACGTTATCCCGGATTGGACAATGCCTTATTTGGCTTACATGACCCGGGGAGAGTTGCCTGAAGATGAGACCTTGGCAAGACAAATCGCCCGGCGGTCCAAGTCCATGACAATTGTCAATGGCGAGTTACATCATTGTAGCATCACTGGAGCGTTTCAACGTTGCGTGTCACCTACAGAGGGTCAGGAGATCCTTCGTGAGATTCATGAAGGCGATTGTGGTCATCACGCCGGCTCAAAATCTCTTGTGGCCAAAGCTTTCCGTCATGGGTTTTATTGGCTGACGGCTCATGCTGATGTAGAAGACATGGTCAGTAAATGTGATGAATGTCAGAAATTCTCACGACGAGCCCATGTGCCGGCTCAAGAATTGAGGATGATTCCAATTACTTGGCCGTTTGCAGTCTGGGGGCTTGATATGGTCGGGCCTTTCAAAAGGTCTAAGGATAAAAAGACGCACCTCTTGGTGGCGCTTGACAAGTTCACAAAGTGGGTGGAGGCGGAGCCAGACAGTAAGTGTGATGCAGCCACGGCGGTCCAGTTTATGAAAAAGGTGATTTTTCGCTTTGGTTTTCCACACAGCATCATAACTGATAATGGAACTAACCTCTCCAAAGGAGCTATGGAAGAGTTCTGTCAACGAGAGCATATCCGGCTTGACATTTCAGCTGTGGCTCACCCTCAATCCAATGGTCAAGCAGAACGAGCTAATCAAGAAATCTTGAGGGGTATCACGCCCCGGTTCTTGGTCCCCTTGCAGCGGACGCCGTGTTGTTGGGTGGAGGAGTTACCTTCTGTACTTTGGAGCATCAATACTACACCTAACAGATCTACGGGTTACACGCCTTTCTTTATGGTGTATGGAGCAGAGGCGGTCCTGCCAAGTGACATCCGTCATGACTCACCCCGTGTGGCGGCTTATGTTGAGGAAGACAACGAAAAAGCTCGGCAAGACGCACTTGACCTGTTGGATGAAGAGCGAGACTTGGCAATAGCCCGCTCGGCGATTTACCAGCAAGACCTGCGCCGCTACCACAGCCGCCGGGTTAAGTCCAGAACCTTTCAGGAAGGCGACTTAATGCTCCGACTCATCCAGGATCAATCTGACATGCACAAGCTATCCCCTCCTTGGGAAGGACCCTTTGTGGTCAGCAAGAATCTGAACAACGGATCATACTACCTTATCGACGTTCGGGAGCACAAAGACTCACGTAAGTCGAAGGAGGAGACCCGTAGGCCATGGAATATCGCTCATCTTCGGCCTTATTATACTTGAGCCATCGGCTCTAATGTGTATATATTTATACTATGTATATTACATAAAGCAATAAAGCAGGACCTCTGTCCTTTTTTCCACCCCCAAAAAAGGTTTATGTGTTTTCTTTGTCAGGTGGTGGAGATAACTAAGGAGAAGCGGATCATATCTGAATCCGGCTTTCCTTTGGTCCGGCTTATGATCATATTTGAATCTAGCCGTGATCACTTGGGGGCTTCCTGTTCAAACATAGGTCGTATTCAAACCAAAGAGAACATAGCTATCGATACCCACTTGATCGGCATACTGCCAAACCCACTTGGGGGCTTCTTGATCATATTTGAATCATAGCTTAACCCCTTTGGGTCTGACGTGGATCGTATTCGAATCAGCGTCATTAAACAACTCTTATGGTCACTTGGGGGCTTCCTGTTCAAACATAGGTCATATTCGAACCAAAGAGAACATAGCTGTCGATACCCACTTGATCGGCATCGCCACAGCCACTGGGGGCTAACAGATCATATCCGAATCTTAGCTCAACCCCTTTGGAACGGTTCACTGATCGTATTCGAATCAGAAACCCTTTTGTTCATCATATCAACATTGGATATCTTGCGACCCTCTTGAAAATACAATGGAGTACATTGCAATCCTCCAGGATTAAAATTGGTTACATCAGGTTGTTAAGTACCAGGTGAACTTTTATGTGCCAATTTTCAGGAGTTAAACTTACCCTCAGGGGTTGGCTTATATAAGCCGGAAAAGCAGCCGTAAGCATCACAGGGCAGTGCAAGACATTTCTGCAAAGGACATAACAGATTCATATAAACTACAAAGTGCATAGTGACGGCGGCTTATGCAAGTATTAAGGGCCATAAGCATGCGCAAAGGCATAGCAAAACTCAAAGTATTTTTCTACTCTGTTACAAGACTCCCCAAGTCTGAATGATGCGGCATTGTTTTTCTACAACGACATAAGCAGGTGGCGCCTGGCAATCTACTCTTGGGGTTGACTTGAAGCCTCCGGGTTATCCTTCTCCGCCTCTCCGCCGGCTGCTTTGTCCTAGAAGGATGATGAGGCCCAGTCAATGCCACTCAAGGCCTCAAACTCAGCTTCATCATCTATTAAACCGGTTGGGTCGACTTCAGGGGCAAAGGTGTGCTTCCGGATTGGAGGGATCAAGCTGACATCGTCATAATGCGGCGTGGGGATTCTCCGATTCTCCTTGTCATAACCCGGCTGACACTTGGTGAGGTCAGTGTCATTTCCAATTTGAGTGGCCACAGGGCGTATATCCCTCACGCCGGTGGTGAAATCCTTTTCATCAAATGGAGTGCCATCCTCCTTTAAACTTGGATACCCAAGAGCGATGTCGGCCGGGTCTAGCTCTGGTAACCAGGCTTTGGCCCGACTCAAAGCGGCTATTGCTCCGGCTCTTGCTTGGGCCCGTCTCAACTCTTGAATCCGCTGAGGAAGTACAGCAAGCCGTTGTAACACATCTTGCAAGAGGTGGGGCGCATCATTTGATAAGGCTACAACGACCAAGGCACGTTGTGACCCGATGTACAATTGCTCTACTAGAGTATACACCGCCTTCAATTTGATCAGCATATTCTGCTTGAGGTTTGTGCTCCTGGGGCCTGTATTGGTAAGTATACGGTAAACCTCAGGTAACAATTGAAGGAATATTTACAATATTTAATGCTTGCTTAAGATAACTTACCAAAGATCGCTGAGACCATCCGAGATATCTGGCGTTGTAAGCCGGTCAGTTCGGCTATTGCGTTTGCCAGCGACGCCTCTGCTGTCTCGGCCCGGGTCACCAGTCCGGCCTTTTCGTCAGTCCAAATTTTCTTCTCCGACTCAAAATTTTTCTTCAGCTTCTCTTGTTCAGAGACGCTGAATTCAAATTTGGAGTTGGCCTTTTGAATTTCAATCTCCTGGGCTGCCAAGCGGTTCTTTAGGTCAGCAATCTCCGATTCAAATTGACTTATGGTGGCCTGCATGGCACCGGATAGTAGTCAAGATTACGGTAAATAATATTAAGTCCCAAGCACTTTGCAAGCAAAGATACTTGACACTTGGGGGCTAATGTATACCGAATCTTTCTAAATTATTAAGCTGGTCCTGGATATTAAGTCCCAAATACTTTGCAAGCAAAGATACTTGGCACTTGGGGGCTAATGTGTATCGCAAGTTAAAGGTATTGTGTTACATCTGGTTTAAATATTTTTCTTTAAGCCGGGCAAGTAACTCTAACAATTTTTCTAAGTCTACAACATATTTATTCATAAGCAATAGACTTGGGGGCTGGTACAGTAAGTATGATTGAAAGTAAGGAAGCATAAGTCATACCTCAGGTTTTTGCTGTATTTGCTTCACCATGTCAATTTCCAGGTCACGGCTGCTTTGCACCTGGTTGATATAGCCTGAGACGATCTCCCCAATACTCAAATGAGTATAGTCGGTGATATCCATCTTGACCTTACGGCATTCTAGCAACTCCTCTTTAGCCGAGCATTTGGCAAGGACGGTGGGCCTGGCCGGCTCAACGAATTGAGCCTTGAGAAATTCCACTTCTGGGTCAGTCATTTTGACTGGGCTAGGTGCCTCCGGGTTAACAAAATCATCAGGAATATCTTCAGCAGGCGGGTCAGAAGTTGGTGCTGCAATGTCTTGAGCCGGCTCAAGCGGCGGTTGATGTGTGGAAGAGTCGGGAGCAGCTATACCCTTCTTGGTTTTCTTCCTGGGCTTAACCTGCACGCTGTGGGAAAAGCAGAGAAATAAGTAAAGAAACATGAAGAAAGAAAAACATAAGGTGAATAAATTGATATTACCCAGGGGCTGTCTTAAAAGCCGGCATGTTTGATTGCATGGATTCGCCGGATGAAGGAGAGGTATCCTGGTAATTGGAGTCAGAGGAATTGAGAGGTTGAGGGATTAGACCCGCCAAAGGTAAAAAAGGGTATAAGTTGGAGATAACCTTAGTCCGACACTTTCGGTTTGTGTCAGGCAAGCCGGAGGATAGATCTGCATCCTTGCTGGTCCGGGTCTGCCTCCGGTTTTCAAATTGCTATTGCTTCAAAAGAAAGTCAGGATCTTGATAAGCCAAAGGGTGTGAAAATCTTACTTTCCGGGTTACTCTTCGAATTTTCTGACGCGGCCGAAGCTCGGAGTCGGAGGAGATTATAATTACCTCTTCCTCGACGGGTTGGCTGTTGCCCGTGTCTTCCTGAAAGAAGGTTAATATCAGTAAGGTAGTGATAAAGGAGAAAGGGAAATTAAAAAGTTACCTCTTCCTCATTATCATCAGTATCATCAAGCTGAGACAGCTCAGAAGCGCTTGGCTTCCTTTTCCTTGAAGTGGTGGGCTTGGCGGTTTTCCTTTCGGCTCTCTTGGCCGCCCTGGCTTTCTTGGCCGCCTCATGATCATGTTGGATTTTCCAGAAGTTATCATTTGCCTGTAAAAGGTTATAAAGGGTTATGCGTAAGAATATAGTATAACATGATAAAAAATAACCCGACGGCTGGAAACTTACTACAGGGGCCGGGTTCTTCTTGCAAAAAGGTAGTAAGCCGAAAGCGTTACTATTCACTGTGCCCTCTTTCAACAAAGACTGAGTTGTAGCTTCCACTAAGTCATCTGGTAAGTCGTCGGGACTATGAAGCTAAGGGTCATCTTTCTCGCCTGAATAATTACACATTAAGTCGGGGCGGCGGCTTAACGGAATTATTCTCCAAGCAACCCAGACTCGGACCAGGTCAATGCCATCTAAGCCGTTCCCTAAAAGAGCTTTAATCTTCTTGATCTTGGGGGTGAGTGGCAAACGTTCAATAGCAGTCAACTTATCCGGCAACGGGTGAGTAGGTTCAAGGCGCAATGCACGGAAGCCGGGCAGCGGGTTTTCACCAGCCGGAGAAGTATCTTGGCAGTAGAACCATGTCTGGTTCCAGTCCTTTGGATGACTCGGCAATTCAGCATAAGGGAACAGGCAGTCTCTCCGCCTTTGAATCGATATGCCACCAAGCTCCAGACTGGGCTCGTTGCCCCGCTCATTCTGCCGGTTCAAATAGAACAATTCCCTGAGTAAAAGTAGGCTGGGTTGTTCTCCAAGGTAGACCTCACAGAAAACTTGGAAGTTGCAGATATTTGACACGGAATTGGGTCCGATGTCTTGAGGTCTTAAGTCAAAGAAGTGCAAAACGTCTCTAAAGAATTTTGAACCGGGCGGAGCAAATCCCCGGCTCATGTGATCGGTAAAAATGATCACCTCCCCTTCCTTGGGTTGAGGTTTCTCTTCAGACGGGTCAGGAGCACGATAAGACATGACATCCTTCTTGGGCAGATGGCCATTTTGCTCTTCGTAACAATGGATGGGACCCAGTTGCAGGTAACCGGAGGTTTAACAGCTTTGGGTGCCATTGGGTAAATTGAAGCCTACAACAAGATAAAGGAAATTTTTCCGGTTTATTATAACCCGGAGAATAAACATTATTGGGTTGTTTAAGATGGTGGCTTAAGAAGGGGCCTAATGACATACAAGTAACTATGTGATAATGTTTAACAGATGCAGGTATTAAAAATGATTAAGGTTTTCTTAAGTCGCCAGAGGCAAGCGGTGCTGACAGCCGGTATTATCTTAAACCGGTTACACGGACTATATGGCTGAAACAGAGTCAACAGACACAGTTTTTGGCTAAGTGTGGAGCAAACAGGTTTCACAAATTGCAATTATTATTTTGGATCAAACGATGCTCTGGAAAGGAAAAATTTCTAGACCTAAAACAGTACAGGGAAGTTCATATACTCAAGGAGGGCTTCCAAAACAAGGAAATGAGATCTGTTTTCATACAGAATAAGCACCCAACATCCTCCGCGGCAGTTCTATGTGGTTTTTACGATCTGAACAAGGTATTAGAGGTAAGAACTAAGGGAGGTTTAATAGAGGCGAGGGTGTCCCGATCTTTCGATGAGATGATAACTATCGATTTGGTGGAGACGACTTTGACGATCCGACTACAAACGTGCACGACGTTGCGCCTTAGCAATCGCTAAACCAATCTCCTGAGGTTACTGACGATGCCGGAAGCACAGTCAGCCTGACCACGAAGGTCTATTCCTGCAAGCAATCGAAGAACGAGCAAGAATATGATAAAGCAATCGGAATATTGCAAATATATATGAGGTATTGATAATGGTGGGGATCCGTAAGCGGTCTTGGTCTGGTCGTTCGACACAAACGAAGTACACGAAGTTGCAATGGCTAACTTTTAACTAAACAAATCCCAAGGAAAAAGCTACTAGATGGATCTACTTATATAGGAGCAAGGGGTGGCGGCCAAGGAGGTGGGAGGACGTCCCAAGGCAGCCTAAAACTAACCCTAGGTCGTACAAGGCTCATGGGCCCAAGTGGAGGTGATGCAACACCTTTGGGCTTGTAGTTTGACTCGGATTCTGCTGCAACGTCAGATTGTTTCGTCCGTAACTCAACGCTCAGAATGAATTTGAAGGTGAATCCAATTGGGTTGGAAAGAGCACGAAATCTAGTTTCCAAAATAAAAGAATCACCCAATTCGGAGTCCGTATGAAAAAGTTGTTGGCGTTTTGAGTCAGGTATGTCTGTGCAGTCCGAATCTGAATCCAGAACGTGAGAGACTTGGACTCTATCTTCTCTTGGCCCAAAAGTGACGTGAGAGGACTTTTTGAACACAACCTAAACTTCTCCTTTTCCCTTGTCTTCATATGTGGATTGTACAAATGTCCCATACACCTGCAATTAGACAAAACACAAAAGTGTGTGAAGTATTTTTGTTCTAGATAACATAAATAGATTATTGAATAGTTTGCATTAGAAATCACCTGACAAATATGCATGTATGCAATATTTTTGGTCGTATCCAAGGTAGTCATGTCCTCATCAAGGTTGCGCCGGGCGACAATGAACGTCGACGAACTCAAGACAGTACTAATGCAGATCTGAGAAAGGGGGGAAAGAGAACTCACCGATGTGGAAGAACTGCGGAGGGTTGCCGTTGTTCTCTGGTCAAAAAACAGGGTGACGCAGCGGCCTGAGTTGGTGAAGACGAGGTTTCCGATGGTGGCGGCGGCGGAGCTCGAGTGGCAGAAGAGGGAGTGCGACGAAGAAGACGACCGGAGGAAATGAAAAAGACCTAGGTCGCGCCTATTTATAAGGAGGACCGACTGAGACGGCACGAGAAATGAGGAGACCAAGACATCATTATCCAGCGGCCCCGACGCCTCGATTTTCGGGAGGGTCAGTAAAGGCAAAGATCCGTTGAAGATGTGATGAATTAAAATAGAAGTTTTATTGAAGATGATGTCACGATGATTTAACCCGAAGCCAGAGGATGACGTCACGGCGGGTTACAATTTTCACGCAAGACATAAGACTAAAGGCCAGTTCATAAGGTTTTCAAAGATTGACATGAACCGGTTCAAATCAATCTGGGGCCTAATGTTGGGGATATGACTATTTGTGTAAGCCATCCAGGAGAGGCCGGGTTACGCAAATAGAGGTCCATCAGAAGCCCAAGACCAAGGCATGAAGTTGGCGGTTCACTAAAAGGTTTAAAGGCCCACAGGCGACTCTGAGGCCCGTAAAGATAAACCGCCATGATGGTATAACTTGTACTGTAAGGTAGAAGTAACTAGTCGCTGAGCTGGACATTGTTTATGAGCCGTCCGGGACTCTGTAGGCCGCAGGGCGTCAACCCGTGTATATAAGGGGACGACCCACCAGCGGCTTAGGGCAAGAAACAACTGATCAAGAGCCAGGCATAGCGTATCTCGCTCCCTGGTCATCGAAACCTCAAGCAATTCCAACCCAACTAGACGTAGGCCTTCCTTCACCGTAAGGGGCTGAACTAGTATAAACCTCGCGTGTCCTTGTCCCGATTAACCCCTTTAAGCTTCCTAGTTGCGATGGCTCCACGACTAAGTCCTTGCAAAAGGACATCTGTCGTGACAATTCCACGACAGTAAGTGTGAGAGTTTGAGCCATAGCCAAGTAGGAAACCTTCATGAGATTTAGGAGCCAATTTAGAACGACGATGCTTATCAAGAATGTAGCACTTTGAGCCAAATACTCGAAAGTATCCAACTTGGGGTTTGTTACCGATGAGGAGCTTGTATGCCGTCTTGCCAAGTAGCTTGTGTAGATACAAGCGATTTGTTGCATGACAAGCTGTCTCAACCGCTTCCGCCCAAAAGTGCTTTGGCGTTTTGTACTCATCAAGCATCGTTCTTGCCATCTCGATAAGAGTCCGGTTCTTCCTTTCAACAACTCCATTTTGTTGAGGTGTGTACGTAGCCGAGAACTCGTGTGAAATCCCTTCTTCGTCAAGAAAGGTGTCCACATTTGCGTTCTTGAACTCCGTTCCGTTGTCGCTCCAAACCTTCTTGATCTTCACGTCAAACTGATTTTGGGCCTTCCTAGCGAAGTTTTTGAAGATCTTTTGGACCTGCCATTTGTCATCAAGAAAGAACACCCATGTAAATCTTGAAAAATCATCAACTATGACTAGACCAAATGAGTTACCACCGAGACTCTTGTAGGCATTTGGACCAAAGAGATCCACGTGAAGTAGCTCGAGTGGTCTTCTTGTGGTCATGATGTTCTTTGCGTGGTGACTTCCTCCAACTTGTTTTCCTGCTTGACAAGCACTACAAAGTCTATCCTTGTCAAATATGACATCTTTCATTCCAAGGATATGATCACCTTTAATAAGCTTATCAATATTTCGCATACCAACATGACCTAGTCTTCTATGCCACAACCAGCCTTTAGAAGATTTGGCAATTAAGAAAGTTTTAGGTTGAGCCTTTTTAGTGAAATCAACAATGTAAAATCTCCTCTACGTATACAGGTAAAGACCATTTTATGATTATTTCTACAAAACACCTGGCAGTCTACTTCAGTAAATAGGACATTGAAACTGAAATCAGCAAGTCTGGATACTGAAAGTAAGTTGTAGCCAAGAGATTCAACAAGCATGACATTTTGTATGGAGCTATCATGTGAGATGGCCACCTTACCAAGGCCAACCACCTTACCCTTTGAATTATCACCAAAAGTGACATACTTTCGAGGGCCGTCATTTTCAGCAAGCTCACGGAACATGTCTTTATCTCCGGTCATATGATCAGTACATCCACTATCAAGGACCCATTCCTTTCCTCCAGCCATGTAGCCGTGAAGATTTGCCATAAGACCAAAGTGTCTCATCGCATCATCGAGATCATAGTCACTATCATCATCATCATCATCATCATCATCATCATCATCCTCATCCGTCATGTTCAACATCATCTTGTGATTGATCAATTCCTAGAGAGGGCAATTCATTAGATAAATGATCATTTCTATAGTTATCTTTATGAATTCTAATAGCTCGGGAAATGATATTGCTAATGATTCGAACATCTCCTTTGGCACTCGTAAGATCAGTAAGCTCAAATAAGCAGTCACCAAATTTGGGATCATTGGAACTCATCTTAATCAAAGCAATAGACTTATGGAGGATTTCATCTAGATCTTTCAAGGAGTAATTAGGAAAGAGTTCCTTAAGGAATTTCCATGTGGTGTAGGCACACTTAAGAGTCAGCAAACATCCAATCAAGTTTCTAGGCAAGCCTCTAGTGATAAGATTAACAGGTCTAAGATTGTGAATCATGTCAATATCTTCATCTAGGGTAGGGTGCAAAGGATCAACATGAGGTGCACAAGGGCTAGTAATGTACTTATTCAAATGATATTCATTGAAAATCTCAAGCATTTCATTTTTTCACTCATGAAAATACTCTCCATCAAGAATAGGCACTCTATGTCTAAGACTCCCCAAAGTAGACACATCCATCTTCCTCCAATGGTGTTTAAACCAAGGCAATGGAGACCAAGGCTCTGATACCAATTGAAAGGATCGAAAAGAGGTGTCTAGAGGGGGTGATTAGACACTAAGTGCCAAAAGTTGTAGTTTTCAATATTCTTAAGTTTAAGTGGAGTTTAAGAACAAGTTTAACAAACACAATACATACCAAGCAAGCATGCAATGAGTATATGAGCAGCGGAAAGTAAAGCATGCAACTTGCAAGAATGTAAAGAGAAGGGTTTGGAGTATTCAAACGCAATTGGAGACATGGATGTTTTGTCGTGGTTCCGATAGGTGGTGCTATCGTAGATCCACGTTGATGGAGACTTCAACCCACGGAGGGTAACAGTTGCGCGAGTCCACGGAGGGCTCCACCCACGAAGGGTCCACGAAGAAGCAACCTTGTCTATTCCATCACGGCCGTCGCCCACGAAGGACTTGCCTCACTAGCGGTAGATCTTCACGAAGTAGGCGATCTCCTTGCCCTTACAAACTCCTTGGTTCAACTCCACAATCTTGTTGCAGGCTCCCAAGTGACACCTAGCCAATCTAGGAGACACCACTCTCCAAGAAGTAACAAATGGTGTGTTGATGATGAACTCCTTGCTGTTGTGCTTCAAATGATAGTCTCCCCAACACTCAACTCTCTCTCACAGGATTTGGATTTGGTGGAAAGAAGATTTGAGTGGAAAGCAACTTGGGAAGGCTAGAGATCAAGATTCATATGGTTGGAATGGAATATCTTGACCTCAACACAAGTGTAGGTGGTTCTCTCTCAGAAAATGTGTATTGGAAGTGTAGGTATGTTCTGATGGCTCTCTCCACGAATGAAGAGTGGGTGGAGGGGTATATATAGCCTCCACACAAAATCTAACCGTTAAACTCAATTTACCAATCTCGGTGAGACCGAATGGAAAAACTCGGTCGGACCGATTTAGTAAACCTAGTGACCGTTAAGGTTTTCGGTGGGACCGACTAGTTCAACTCGGTGGAACCGATGTGCTAGGGTTAGGGTAAAACCAAAACTCAGTTTGACCGATTTACTCAAACTTGGTGGGATCGATTTGGGTAATAAGCGAAACAGAGAGTTGGCCAAGCAAACTCGGTGGGGCCGATTGCATATCTCGGTGGGACCGAAAATATTGCAACAGGTAACAGAGAGTTTGCAAGCCCATCTCGGTGAGACCGAGATCCCATCGGTTAGACCGAACTGATTAGGGTTTCTGGCAGTGGCTATGTTAAGTGAACTCGGTGGCTCCGGAAAGAACCGGTGGGGCCAAGTTTGACTTTTGGTTTAGGTCAAATGTGGATGTGGGAAGGTAGTTGAGGGTTTTGGAGCATATCACTAAGCACTTTGAGCAAGCAAGCCATTAAGCAACACCTCATCCCCTCTTGATAGTATTGGCTTTTCCTATAGACTCAATGTGATCTTGGATCACTAAAATAGAAAATGTAGAGTCTTGATCTTGAAGCTTGAGCCAATCCTTTGTCCTTAGCATCTTGAAGGGGTTCCACATCCTGTAGTCCATGCTAGTCCATTGTTGAACTTATCTGAAACATACTAGGTAAAAGTGTTAGTCCAACAAGGGATATGTTGACATTAATTACCAAAACCTCCCAGGGAGCACTTGTGCTTTCAGTCTCCGTATCGTTTCTATCCGCGCAATCAAAAGCACACACCTCAGTTTTAGTACAACTGCGCAAAATGAGATGGCTATCCCTCGCTGCCATCGTCTAACCTCCCGTCTTCAAGGTATCTCTACATTGGTAGTAACTAAGGTAGAATGACCAACGCAATCTAAAAGAAGCTGATTCGTATGTTTTACTTCCTGATTGCAGTGCAGGGACGAGCGAAAACAACTGCATCCTAGTCCGGAATGCACTTTCTACCAGTTCATCCATGGACCAAGGACTAGCTGGCACGACTGCACGGTGGTTTTTTGGATAGGTGCACGGACAAGAGGCATTGTGGTCTGCTTATTTCTGCAAATAGCGGTGCTTAAATTTAGTGGAATGCACAAGCATTTCAGCTGGTCAGTACACTGCATGGTTACCACAATTATAATTGGTTATTCTGGAATGAGAGAACCTAACCCTGAATGGTGGCAACAATAAAAAACCAGAGTGAACTCCAGGAAATTTAAGCCTGCTGGGAGGCCCTTTCCTCAGAGAGAAGCCTTGCTTGTTTTTTCCTGATTTGTAAACCTTCTCACAACTTTGTCTTTTTATGTGAACTAATATATGTTTGTTATGTTCTATGAATCATTGAGATGTATAAAATTGCTTAACTTAAGCTTTTCAAGTTTTTTATGAAGACAAGTTTAATGTGAGTGTTCCACATGAGCACTGGACTAGCGTGTGAACGTTTGGAATTTATTACATTGTGGCCTCAATTAACTGCATGAACCACTGTAACAAGATACATAGTTGCTTATATGTCAGACAACAGATTGTTGATTGTTAGCTGGTCGATAGCCTAGTGTTGAAGCGAGCTGAGCCAATGTGACGTGTTTTGCACAACTGCTTACAAGTGGGGTAGCACCAATAGTGTTTACAAGTACTTATGTATACGTCAGCGCACGGTTCTCGAACGAGTGCTCTATTTCATCAAAACACACAATGCTCGTATGATAAACCGTGACAACTTATGTCTTACCATGCCATATTCATGAAAAAACTAGTGAGGACGCATCTGTTTCGGCAACGATTACGATGGTTCTCACGTGATTCACGGGCACACAAAAGTAGCAGCAGTTCCCATAGACGGATTCAAATAGAGTACTAGCCCCAGAGGGGTCGATAGCAGGCAAGGTTCAGATAATTAGACACAATCCAAACTACTATTAAACACTAGCTGGGGAAACTATTTCATGCCTCGATCTAATTTGGGCTGGACACAAGACGGACCTTGCCATGAACATCATCGAGGACGTCCCATAG
Organism: Triticum urartu; assembly: GCF_056163025.1. Taxonomy (NCBI): domain Eukaryota; kingdom Viridiplantae; phylum Streptophyta; class Magnoliopsida; order Poales; family Poaceae; genus Triticum; species Triticum urartu. The sequence continues at coordinate 317,583,278 of NC_141875.1, read as the reverse complement.
CAGCTCAATCCTGTGAACCTTCATGAAGACAACCTTGTGGCCTTGCCACTGATAAACTTTTTTGTGGAGGCATGCCACGTCATCTTCCTGCGTAAGCTTGACAAGAACAGTATTCCTCACAAATGAAGGAGTAGCTTTGAACTTCTTGTGCTTCAGTACACCCTGGACAACACGCCTAACAACAGTGAGGCTGGAATACAACTCTTCATTGGTATAACCGCAAATGGCTTCCAGGATCCAACTGCCTAAGAACTCTGTTTTCCCAATGCATATATTCAGGTCATCCGCCTCATAGCGAGTGACATGTACAACCACACAATCCTTGTCTGCATCAGGGCTCTAATTGAACAGAAACAAATTCAGAATTACTTTTCAGTATAAGAAACACAAGTTATTTAAACCACTACGTATACCATGGCATCGAAGCTAATAAAATTTTGCATTATTAATCACCACATACTTCCTTTTCTAAAAAAATCACCACATACTTAGATGAAAAACCACAATTGAGATCGGCAAAGAAGGAAATCACCTCGGGCAGCGCTCAGCGGGGGGGGGGGGGGGGACACATCCTCGAAGGGGGGAAAACTGCTCCTGCAGTGCCACGAGGGCTGTAACCTCAAACGGGGCGTTGACCATCTCAGTATCTGGGGTCGCCTCGGTGGTTGCCTCCATCTTCTTGGAGCTCTCTGTCTCGTGGGGATCAGCCTCCCGCGTCTGCTCCAATATCGGTAGATCTTTGCCTGGTTCTCCTTGGTCCATCATGAAACTGACGAATACTAGGAGACCACTGAAAGGAAAACACAATCGCAATGACAATGAAACAAAAAAGAGAGTGAGGATCGGTTACTGCTTTGCAAAAGTTCTTTTTTTCCTCTGAACGAAAATATACCAACATCACGGATCCGCTTACCTTCCCTTCATTCGGAGAGAAGAACAGTGGCAGATGCAAGTGTTGCCTTTCTTGAAGACGGTGAGGGAGAAGGGGATTCAGCGAAGAGTGAAATGATGGTTGCTTCGTCCATCAAACTTAGACTGCGGGGAGGTGGGGTTTTGTGATACGACGGCTTGTTACTGCCGTGCTACGACCGGGGTGACTCTTCGCCTGCATACTGCCTTCTAATTTGGTGGATGGCATTTGGGCCCGCGCGCTGCATGGCCCGCATGTCGGTGAACAAAAGTATAACGACATTCAGTAGAGGGAGATGTTTCAATGACCTAGGAGGAGCCAGAAGCGGTAGAGTGTCTCCATTGTACTAGTAGTAATTGTTTTTCTGGGTAGCTGTAGAGTGTCTCCACTGTACTAGTAGTAATTGTTTCTCCGGTCCCAAGACAAAACATCCCATCCACACTATTAAATAGTAAAATCAATTCAAAAGCCCATATATTTACTGAATGAGAGGCGCTACCCACACCCAGCACACCCCCCCCCCCAAAAAACCTGGGTGCTCTTCTTCCTCCTCGCTCCCACCCACCTCACGTCAGCTCGCTCCACTCGTACCCCCAAATTCCTCACCTCACTCCTACAGAAAATCCCAGATCCCCTTCTTCCTCACTCCTACAGAAAACCCCCAGCTCCCCTTCTTCTTTTCTCGCACTACATCTAGGCTCGTCATTCGTTACTCTGCTCAAATCCGTGAGCGCGACGCGACGCCCTTGAGGAAAATGGAGTCAGCTGACCCCAGCACCAAGAGGATGGGGCTCCCGCCAGTGGCGACGCCTGTTGTAGATCCCGCACCCGGTAGCGCGGGGAGAAGCGGCGACCCCGCCCCCACCGGATCCCAGGAACCCATAGAATCTCCGGTGGACCACATCAGCGATCTCCCGGACGCCATCCTTGGGGAGATCATCTTGGTTCTCCCCACCAAGGATTGCTGCCACACCCAAGTCCTCTCAATTCGGTGGCGCCCTATATGGCGCGCCGTTCCCCTTAATCTCGACTGTCGTCAGCTATCTCTCTTCAATGATTTTGAAATCCCCAGAGCCATCATCTCCTCCCACCAGGGCTCCGTTCAAAGCCTCTGCATCCCGTCATGCTACCTGAGCAAGCATACCATGCCCTGCACGGTGGACGCATGGCTGGAATCCCCTGAATTCACAGAACTACAGCTGCTTGAGTTCTACTATTCCCCTGGAAATCACATACCACATACCGAACGCCATGAACTTGTGCCCTCAGCACCGATGTCCATCTCGGGGTTTTCGTCCTCTCTCCACATCGCCACCTTTGCGCAGTGCTACCTACCAGACAATCTGGTACTAAACCTTCGACTCTGATAGAGGCAAAGGTGTCCCGATGTTTCGATGAGATGGTGGCTATCGTTTTCTGTGGGAGTCGACCTTGACGATCCGACTACGAACGTGCGAGACGTCGCGCCTTAGCAATCGCTAAACCAACTTCCGAGGGGTTATTGACCACGCCGGAGCACGATCAACCTGACCACGAGGGCCTGTTTCCTGCGAGCAAACGAAGAACAAGCAAGAAACTGAGATTGCAATCTGGATATTGCGAATATAAGATGAAAGCTTTATTGATCAAGGTGGGGTTCTGTGACGTCTTGGTCTGGTCGTTGGACACAAACGAAGTACGCGAAGTTGCAGCTATGGCGAACTTTTAATCTAAACAAAACCCAAAGTCTAAACGACGCCCTAAGGGCTGTATATATGGAGGAAGAGAGGGGAATTTCGTGGCCCTTGAGGGTGGGGTCCGAAACCAACCCTAACTCTTGTTTCCCCCACACATACGGACTCTAAAAATAGCCTATACTTAAGTATTTCGAAATTACATGGGCCTGGCCCATTAATAAGGTGACGCAGCACCTAGAATAGCCTATGGACGAATATTATGAAGTGGCATCTTGTATATTTCGTCCATGGCTTCATGCACTCCTTATGGCGGCTTCAAAGTCCTGAAATCATCACTTGTAACTCCGTTCTTGATCCCCTTGCGCATGCCATCAACTTCATGCGTGTTCTTGCTCCAATGTTCATCCTTCTCCAAGCTAGGCCCTTCATTTGAAAGCAAAACAAATGTATCCAATTTAGGCAGCATCATAATCTCATGAACATTAGAATCATTACCAAGAAACGAAAGTACCTGGTAATTTAATTGGCGTGCGCGAGCTCTAGTAATTGGTCCAGTATATGTAACAGTAGGGGCTGTGGGTGTAACAATGGTATTGATGTCCTCATCATCCTCCCCTTCTTGAAATGAAGTCGTCCTCGACGGAAGCTCATCTTCCTCACCCAAATAAGGCTTCAAATCTGCAATATTAAAAGTGGGACTAACCCCAAAATCTGCAGGTAGCTCAAGTTTATATGCATTATCATTTATTTTCTCTAAAACCTTAAAAGGACCATCAGCACGTGGCATTAGCTTTGATTTGCGCAGATTAGGAAATCTATCTTTACGCAAATGTAACCAAACAAGATCTCCAGGTGCAAACACAACATGTTTTCTACCCTTATCTCCAGCAAGTTTATATTTAGCATTCATACGCTCAATGTTTTCCTTAGTTAACTCATGCATTTTCAAAATCAATTCAGAACGTTCTTTAGCATCAAAATTAACCTTCTCCGAAGATGGAAGAGGCAACAAATCAATAGGTGCACGAGGTAGGAAACCATACACAATTTCAAAAGGGCACATCTTAGTAGTAGAATGCAATGAACGATTATAAGCAAATTCAATATGAGGCAAGCATTCTTCCCACATTTTCTTGTTATTCTTCAAAACAGCCCTAAGCATAGTAGACAATGTTCTATTGACTACTTCAGTTTGTCCATCAGTTTGGGGGTGACAAGTAGTACTAAAAAGCAGCTTAGTCCCCAACTTAGCCCATAAACATCTCCAAAAGTGGCTAAGAAATTTAGTATCACGATCTGAAACAATAGTATTTGGCACACCATGTAAGCGAATAATTTCACGAAAGAACAAATCAGCAACATTAACAGCATCATCGCTTTTATGACATGGTATAAAGTGTGCCATTTTCGAGAACCTATCCACGACAACAAATATGCTATCCCTCCCCTTCTTTGTTCTAGGTAAACCTAGAACAAAGTCCATAGATATATCCTCCCAAGGAACACTAGGTACAGGCAAAGGCATATATAAACCATGAGGATTGAGTCGTGACTTAGCTCTTTGACATGTAGTGCAGCGAGCAACAAAACGCTCAACATCCCGTCTCATCTTTGGCCAAAAGAAATGTGTAGCAAGTATATCCTCCGTCTTCTTGACGCCAAAGTGTCCCATTAATCCTCCTCCATGCGCCTCCTGCAACAACAAAAGACGAACGGAGCTAGCTGGAATGCATAGCTTGTTAGCATGAAACACAAATCCATTGTTAAGAACGAACTTGTTCCAAGTTCTCCCTTCCTTACAATTCTGCAATACATCTGTAAATTCAGCATCATTAACATATTGATCCTTGATGGTCTCCAAACCAAATATTTTAAAGTCAAGTTGTGAAAGCATAGTATAACGACGAGACAAGGCATCAGCAATAACATTTTCTTTACCCTTCTTGTGTTTAATCACATAAGGGAAAGTCTCAATGAATTCAACCCATTTAGCATGTCGACGGTTCAGTTTTGCTTGACTTTTAATGTGTTTCAAAGATTCATGATCAGAATGTATAACAAATTCCTTGGGCCATAAATAATGTTGCCATGTTTCTAAGGTCCGAACAAGAGCATATAATTCTTTATCATAAGTAGAATAGTTCAGACTAGGCCCACTCAATTTTTCAGTAAAGTATGCAACAGGTTTTCCATCTTGTAATAACACACCTCCTAATCCAATTCCACTAGCATCACATTCAAGCTCAAAAGTCTTATTGAAATTAGGAAGTTGGAGTAAAGGAGCATGTGTCAACTTATCTTTCAATACCGTGAAGGCTTCTTCCTGTGCGGTACCCCAAACAAAAGGTACATCCTTCTTTGTAAGCTCGTTGAGAGGTGCAGCAATGGTGCTGAAATCTCTCACAAAACGCCTATAGAAACCAGCGAGGCCAAGGAAACTCCTCACTTGTGTGACTGTTTTGGGCTGCGGCCAACTCTCAATAGCTTCAATCTTGGCTTTATCAACTTCAATTCCCTGTGGAGTAACAACATAGCCAAGAAAAGATACTCGGTCGGTGCAAAAGGTGCACTTTCCAAGGTTACCAAACAAACGTGCATCACGTAGAGCAATAAAAACAGCACGTAAATGTTCCAAATGTTCCTCCAAAGATTTGCTATAAATCAATATGTCATCAAAGTAAACTACCACAAATCGTCCAATGAAAGCACGTAAAACTTCGTTCATTAACCTCATGAAAGTACTAGGTGCATTAGTTAACCCAAAAGGCATGACTAACCACTCATATAATCCAAACTTAGTTTTAAATGCTGTTCTCCATTCATCTCCCAATTTCATACGAATTTGATGGTAACCACTACGCAAATCAACTTTGGAGAATATTGTAGAGCCACTCAATTCATCAAGCATATCATCTAGCCTAGGAATAGGATGACGATAACGAATAGTAATATTATTAATGCCTCTACAATCAACGCACATACGCGACGTACCATCCTTTTTCGGCACTAAAATGACAGGAACAGCACAAGGACTAAGGGATTCGCGTATATAACCTTTGTCGAGCAGTTCTTGTACTTGACGCATAATCTCCTTCGTCTCCTCTGGATTGGTACGGTATGGTGCCCGGTTGGGTAATGATGCACCGGGAATTAAGTCAATTTGATGCTCAATCCCGCGAATAGGTGGTAATCCCGGTGGCACGTCTTGTGGAAAGACGTCGGCGAACTCCTGCAAAATGTTAGTGACAGCAGGAGGCAAAGAGGAAGGCACGTCCTCGAATGAAAATAATGCCTCTTTGCACACAAAAGCATAGCAAACAGATTTGCTAAAATCTAGATCATCAATATCAGATTTGGTGGCAAGTAAACATGCACTTTTCAATTTAATTTCAGAAGCAACACTAGATTGTTTATTATTATTAGGCTGCATTTGTTGCTCAAATTCTTTTGCCACAATCTGATTTTCACTCTTAGTTTTCTCCTGTTTTGCTTTATTAGCTCTATTAATATCATCTTTCAAAATGGAATCAGGAGTCATAGGAAGCAAAGTAATATTTTTATCCTTATGAACAAGAGTATACTGATTGTTTCTACCATGGTGAATAGAATTTTTATCAAATTGCCATGGTCTACCAAGTAATAAGGAACATGCTTGCATCGGTACCACATCACAATCAACATAATCAGCATATGTAGAGATACTAAAATGCACACGAACAGTACGTGTTACCTTAACCTTGCCGCTGTTGTTGAACCATTGGATGTAGTAAGGATGTGGATGTGGTCTTGTGGTGAGAGATAGCTTCTCCACCATCTCGATGCTAGCCAAGTTGTTGCAACTCCCTCCATCTATGATCACGCGAACAGAACGTTCCTTCACAACTCCCTTTGTATGGAACAAATTATGCCTCTGATTTTGCTCAGCTTGTGTAACCTGCACACTCAAAACACGTTGAGCAACTAAACATTCATACCTGTCAGCATCTTCAGGAGCCATGTATTGCGTCTCATGATCAGAATCGTCTCCACCGTGTTCGTCACGTGTAATAAGAGCCAAAGTCTCCTCATCATAGTCACTAGCGGACTCATACCCACCATCCTCAGTAACAATCATCACACGCTTAGATGGGCATTCTCTCGCATAATGACCTCCACCCTTGCAACGTCGACAAATAATATCATGTGTTTGCCCTGTTGATGCCATGGATGAAGAAGAGCTCTTTGCAGGCCCAGAAGGTGTGCTCTTGGCAGATAGTGGTGATTGTGCCTGCTTTATTGTATCACGGTTGGAGGTGGCAGCCGACGGAGGCGCCGATGAAGCAGAACGTGTGGAAGTAGATGATGCACGTGGTGTCCATGAAGAAGGTCGACCTGCAGAAAAGTTAGTCCGCGCCAATGCCTGTCGATCCTGCACTTCACGTTCAGCTTTACAAGCAAGATGGAATAAACGAGTGATATTAGTATACTCCTTATACTCTAGAATCGTCTGAATCTCTCTATTTAATCCACCCATAAAACGTGCAAGCATAGCTTCATTCTCCTCAACAATACCACATCTAATCATGCCAGTTTGTAATTCCTGATAATATTCTTCTACAGAATTTTTTCCCTGTCTTAAGCGCTGCAATTTTTGAAGTAATTCACGTTGATAATATGGTGGAACCCAACGAGTACGCATAGCAGTTTTCAAAGCAGCCCAAGTAGCAGGAATGGGATATAATCTACAATGCTCAGACCACCAAACACATGCAAAACTAGTGAATGCACAAACAGCAGCAGGAACACGTCTCTCCTCGGGATATTGTAAACATGTAAATCGTTGTTCAGTTTCTAACTCCCAAGTAAGATATATATCAGGAACATATCTACCCTCAAATGGTGGAATATTCAATTTTAGTTTAGGGAGATGGTCATGATCTCGTACCTGAGGGTGAGCCCTACCATTGCCATTATTTGCATGTGGACGACCTGATGGTTGCTGTGCTGGTGGTGGCACGTAGTTCTGATTTTGATCAACCTCATCCTCGTAATCGCCAGCAAAATCCTCCTCCTCCGCATCAGCAGCAGGAGCCACAGAAGTAGCAACAGCAGCACCAACAGTTTGGCCAGGTGCAAGAGGGATACGGCTCGCTCGGCGGAGGGCTGTTTCACGATGTGTAGGTAGTCGTTGTCGTTGTTGTTGTAGAGGTGCGTTAGGTGCAGCCGGTGGTGGTGGTGGAAGACGCGCGAGCAATTCATTAAACCTGTCATCGAGCTTTGTTTCGAACGTCTTCTCCATGTCATCTATCTTCTCCATGGCCTCTTCAAATCTGTTTAGCACATCCTGCACCTGTCCATTCATCATTTGCTGAAATTTATCATGCAACTCCTGATTCGTCATGTTCTCCCAGTCAGTCTCGTCGGCTTGTGATCCTGCCATGGTTAGCAACAATAGAAAACACACAAGAATATGATCCTATAGAATACTAACAAGAGGTGGTGGTGGCGGGTGTCACAAATCCGTCAAGCAAATCTCAAATTCTTACCAGTTCTTACCCAATAGCAGGCGGTGATCGGCAACCGTTGTAGTCAAAACTCTCAAAAGCTTGGATAGAGCGATTGCCAGGGAGAGTCAAACGCACAACGTAGAGGTATGTGGAGCTGGGAAGGCTTATAGTATGGTAGCAAAAAGGGTCAGCAATAATCAATTCAGAGATGCAAAGTTGAATAAACGCTCAACGACGGTACTGTGCTGGTCCTAGGCTAGACCGTGCTAGAGACGCGAGCCTAGAACACTAACAAAATCACGGCGCTGCACGTAAATAAGGGAAAAGCACACTCTGGAACTTTTTTTTTCGCTTTTTTTTTGCGCTCCTCTTTTTTTTTTGCGCTCCTCTTTTTTTTTTTGCGCTCCTCTTTTTTTTTTGCGAAAAATTACTATAATGGCGAGTGTCTCAAAACTCTTCCCTCGTCAAACTGATAGGATGGGCACGAAATTTTTTTTTTCACTTTTTTTTTCGGAAATCAGGGCAGCGACGACGAAAAAGTGCGACAAAAAATCACTATGATGGCACGTGGCTCAAAAGACTCAGAAAAGCCTAAAAATAGGATAGGGAAAAAAAAATTTTGCCCGTGAAAATTTTGGCCTAAAAACTGCCCGGGGGTCTCCAGACTCTTTTTTTTTTCCGAGACCTACGCAGGCAAGGAAACACGAATCGGAATTGAGATTGATCTCAAAAACAAACCTAATATGAGAAGAACTCGGATTGGTGGTGGATATATGGTGGTGGTATATGGCAGCGGTGGTGGTATATGGTAGCGGTGGTGGTATATGGATAGAGATTGATGGTGGTATATGGATACGGATTCAGAGCGGTGGCGGATAAGCAAAAGTGGTAGATGGGCGATGATGATGGTGCGGCGGCGGCGTGACAACTTGTGACCAGAACTCGAAACTCTAAAAGACTAGACTCTAAGACCAGCAACTTGACACGACGATGCAACCGCAAATTCAACAAAGCAAAAACCCTAAAAAGATTATGCAAAGGCTCAGATTGGTTCGGATATGATGAACTAACCCTAATTTTTTTTTTGTGGCTTTTTCGTGGACTGTAGGTATGAAGAACAGACTCGATCTAATCTACGAAAAACTGTAAAATCTCACCGAGCAACCTGGAAATCTGATACCACTTGATAGAGGCAAAGGTGTCCCGATGTTTCGATGAGATGGTGGCTATCGTTTTCTGTGGGAGTCGACCTTGACGATCCGACTACGAACGTGCGAGACGTCGCGCCTTAGCAATCGCTAAACCAACTTCCGAGGGGTTATTGACCACGCCGGAGCACGATCAACCTGACCACGAGGGCCTGTTTCCTGCGAGCAAACGAAGAACAAGCAAGAAACTGAGATTGCAATCTGGATATTGCGAATATAAGATGAAAGCTTTATTGATCAAGGTGGGGTTCTGTGACGTCTTGGTCTGCTCGTTGGACACAAACGAAGTACGCGAAGTTGCAGCTATGGCGAACTTTTAATCTAAACAAAACCCAAAGTCTAAACGACGCCCTAAGGGCTGTATATATGGAGGAAGAGAGGGGAATTTCGTGGCCCTTGAGGGTGGGGTCCGAAACCAACCCTAACTCTTGTTTCCCCCACACATACGGACTCTAAAAATAGCCTATACTTAAGTATTTCGAAATTACATGGGCCTGGCCCATTAATAAGGTGACGCAGCACCTAGAATAGCCTATGGACGAATATTATGAAGTGGCATCTTGTATATTTCGTCCATGGCTTCATGCACTCCTTATGGCGGCTTCAAAGTCCTGAAATCATCACTTGTAACTCCGTTCTTGATCCCCTTGCGCATGCCATCAACTTCATGCGTGTTCTTGCTCCAATGTTCATCCTTCCTCCAAGCTAGGCCCTTCATTTGAAAGCAAAACAAATGTATCCAATTTAGGCAGCATCATAATCTCATGAACATTAGAATCATTACCAAGAAACAAAAGTACCTGGTAATTTAATTGGCGTGCGCGAGCTCTAGTAATTGGTCCAGTATATGTAACAGTAGGGGCTGTGGGTGTAACAATGGTATTGATGTCCTCATCAGACTCCCATTTCTCAAGAAACTTTCACTTGTGCGGGTTCATATATCGGAGGCCTCATTGCACAGCATCATCCACTCCAGTTGCCCTGCGCTCAAGTGCTTGGTGCTTGTTTTCATAGTTAGAATCGGTTGTCTCCAAATAAAGTCGCCTAACCTTGTAAGAATTGGAATTTCTTTTGACGGAAGGCAGCTCATCATCCAAGATGCCCCTTCACTTCAAAGGTTGATCCGTGATTCTAGTTATTCACTGTTGCAAATAACCGTCCTCTCTGCGCCTAAACTGGAGACCTTAGGTGTAATACATGATCTCTGTGCTCACTTCAATATGGTGTTTGGCTCCACAGTTCTTCAGGTACTTTATATTATCATCTACACCTATAACCATAAGCTGCATTTTAAATTTCTGCGCATAATTTATATATCATCTTGGAGTACACATTTTGTACTAATATTATGTTCTATGCTCAATGAAGAGTTTCTCCATGGATGGCCTATCAATGGTGTTGGATTCTGTCAAGATCTTATATATCCAAATGAATAGTTTTGATCTGAACAAGATTATTGGCTTGCTGCAATGCTTTCCATGTCTGGAGAAGTTGTATATAAAGGTGATAATGTCACGCACATTGGAAGCCCGCATATAGTGTACTAGAATTAACCGTTCAGCTATTGCTCTTTCGACACTCTTCTTTTAGACCTTAACTGTTTTGAATCTTCATGTCTATTTAGGCAATAGGATGGGGTAAGAAAGTTATAACCAATCAGTGGATTCGTAAGCATCGGGATTTTCTCACTTCTCATGAGATTCGATTGAAGACAATAACTCTAGAACATATGTAGCCAACCGTGCAAACACAAGATTTGTCACATTCTTCCTGCCGAATGCGAGGTTACTATTGTCCATCAGGCTTAAGTTTATCAGCAGCATGGTTTTGATGGATGGGTATGTCGAAGAGCAAAAAAAAGGAGTTTCAGGTGGGCAAAAGAGCTTCTTAACGTGTCGGGCTTCTATTTACAACATGTTGTGGTCATAATCCAATAAATTTTACGACCCAGGATGTTCATTCTATGGACCTGACCGATCCATTTGACTATGACTGCCGAAAACAGTGCTGGAGTTAGATGTTGTTTCCCTTTTCAATCTGGTTTTTTTGTAAACCTGATGAACAATTAACCCTCGTGCTTTTGTACAGTTTGTAAGCTGGAGTTAGATGTTCCTGCCCTTTTCAACTCGGCTGTGACTGTCATATTTTCTTTGAAACAAGGCAAATGGCTTGCCATTCGTTTAATTTAGAGTGAAATATTGGTACAAATCCAAACCAAGGGAAATAACATCACTCTTGCCGGCTGCTTGAGCTCACTGTGCTTTACAGAAGCCAAGTGATTAGCCCCCACTAGCACCCACAAACTTATTTTGAACTAGCACATAAATGGGCTGTAAATTTTCATAGGAAAGGATGCATGACCGTGACAAATTTGGATTCTGACATTTGGGACCCGCAAGGAAATAGCCTATCCAAGGTGGTGTCGACTTACTAGCCAGTTAACAAACGATTCTGCCTACCAGCCGTTGGATTGACATCCAACATATGTCGTGTATCTTCTATCTCTTGTCTTCTTCTTCCTCCAATCACCCAAACCAAACCACCCCGTCGGCTCCGCCTTCTCCCGCCTTCCATGGCCTACTGCGCCTCCGCTGCCCTACCGTACGTACCCTCCAACGTTGGCCAGTCCCTCCCTCTATTCCCCCACACGTCCTGTTATTCTCCGGCGACGTCAGCCCCAACACGCACCCGCGCCCGAACTAGTCAACCCTCGTACTCCCCTCCGCCTGCGACTGGACTGGCGCATCTTCAACGGCTCCTGTTCGTTTCGTCCGAGGCCTCACCATCGTCCTCCGCCTAGCGGCCTTGGTTCGCTCGCCGTGCGCGGTGCGCTGCCCTCTTGCGTTGTCAACATCGTCAACAACCGAGAGGAACAAGGAGATGAATGTACATTGAGAGGATGACAGTAGGGACCCACCAGCGTCATGGCAGTACGCAAGCAAGTGCCTCTATAGTACAATCCCAAAAATATGGTTCCTCCTAATGGTTGGACATCTGGGGCTCACGCCGTTGTCAACGTAGTCAATAAACGAGAGAATTACACTACGAGCGGCTGACACCAGGGACCCAGCAAGTCGCGCAGTTTTTTTGAGGAACAAGCATTTGTTATTTATACTAGTTTTAGCTACGGATCAAGGTAACAACGGGGCTGTGCGGGGGCTGTGGCCCGTCTAGCCAGGGTTTCATTTATGTTTACCACATCATGAGCCCAGTTGTGTTTTTTTCTTGCTGAAAATGGCTAGCCCAGTTCTATTTTTTTAAAGAAATACCCAAACAAGGCCTACTTGCTTTATTGGCCCTGCTGGGCTGCAAATCTTTCAAGACGAGGAGAGTTTCATTCGGTTTGCCCAAAAATGGGCTGTACATTTTTAAAACACATCAAACCGGGAATTAGTTTCAATTTTTTTCATTACAAGATCTTAAATTCCATTGATTTTTATGCGTGGACAATTATTTGGATATTATATTTATATAAATTATTTTTCAAAATAGTTTGAATGTGAATCGATATTTCTGGATTAAAAACAGTTGACCGCATGGAAATATGCAAAATTTTGTATACTTTTTAACCGTGGCCACAATATGGGGTGTGATGCTAACAAAAAGAAGATGGGCTCCAAAAAATTTCTTAAGAATTAGCAAATGGGCTGTACATTATTAGAAATAACGGCAGATGGGTTGTATGCTGTTTTCCACAGATTTGAGGCTGACTTGTGCGCCTACTACAGGTTGACGCGTATGCTTTCATAAAAAAAGGTTGACGCACACGCAACGCCCTGTCAACTTAGTCAACGCACGAGAGCAGTGACTGTTGGATGTCCATCCAATGGCTGTCGTGCTTCTTCAATCTCTGCTCTTCATGCTCAAGCCGCTCAAACAAGCGGCGGCGGGACTGCCTGCTCCCTCCTCCCATGGCCGGCTATGCTGCCGCGCAGGCCTCAAGGCCCCACCGTACTCCCATCGCTGGCCTAGCCATCCCTCTACTCACCTACACATGTTGTTATTCTCCGGCGACGGTAGACGAACCAGTAAACTCTCATACTCCTCCGCATGGGAAACAATTGCCGAGTATTCCCTGGCTCTGTGGCGTTCCCTTCCTAGGCCTCGCCGTCGTCCACCGCCCTGGTGCTCTCGGCGCGACTTGGTCAACGTGGTCAATGAACGACATCCATCGGAAGTGGACTGTACGTGGAGAGGCTGATAGCTGGGTCCACGGCCTCACGCAAGGAAATGCCTCCTTATTACGCGCAAAATAATGATTCCTCCACCTGACAGCTAGGACCCACAAGAAGGGCCTCTGTATTTCGCAAAAAAAACGTTCCTCCCGCTGACAGGTCGGACCCACCAGCTATATCTTCGCACGCAAAGAAGTGCCTCCTTATTACGACCAAAAAATGAATACCCCCCTGCTAGCTGGGACCCACCATATTGTTGGGCTGACTTGTGGGCCTACTAAGTTGACAGGGACGGAGAGCTTTGTCAACTTAGTCAATACTCCAGTGACCGTATGATGTCCATCCAACGTCGATAGTGCTTCTTCAACCTCTGGTATTCTTGCTCCAGCCGCCCAAAGCAGCGCCGGTCGTGCCGCCTGCTCCTGCCTCTCGTGGCAGGCTGTGCTACCGTGGAGGCCTCACAGCCCCCATACTACTGCCACCACTGGCCAGGCCATCCCTCCGCTCACCCACACCCCCTGTTATTCTGCGGCGACGGCAGCCTCACACCGCAGCCGAACCAGTGAACGCTCGTACTCCTCTCCGCGTGGGCATCCACTGTCGCGTCTTGAACGGCTCCGCGTCGTTCCCTTCCTAGGCCTTTCCATCGTCCACCGCCGTGGTGCTCTTGGCGCGGCGTGGTCAATGTGGCCAATGACCGACTTCCATCGGAAGAGTATTGTACATGGAGAGGCTGACAGCTGGGTCCACGGCAGCCGCAAGGAAGTGCCTCCTTATTATGCGGAAAATAATTATTCCTCCAGCTGACAGCGGGGACACACCGGACGGGCCACCAGTATTTTGCAAAAAAAATCGTTTCCCCTGACTGCTGGGACCCACCGGACGGGCCACCGTATTTCACGAAAAAAAACGTTCCCCTCGCTGTCAGCTCGGACCCACCGGAAGTGCCTCCTTATTGTGCACAAAAAATGAATACTCCCCCGGCTAGCTGGGACCCACCTTGCTGGGAGGCTGACTTGTGGGCCTACTAAGTTGACGGGGATGAAGGGCTTTGTCAACTTAGTCAATATGAACGATTCTAGCTCCAGTGACCGTACGATGTCCATCCAACGGTCGTAGTGCTTCTTCAACCTCTGGTCTTCTTGCTCCAGCCACCCAAAGCAGCGTCGGTCGTGCTGCATGCTCCTGCCTCCCATGGCCGGTTGTGCTGCCATAGAGGCCTCACCGCCCCTACTATTCCCACCGCTGGCCTGGCCCTGCGGCGACGGCATCCTCACACCGCAGCCGAACCAGTGACCCCTCGTAGTCCTCTACGCGCGGGCTTCCACTGCCGCGTCGTCCCCTTCCTAGGCCTCACCGTCGTCCACCGCCGTGGTGCTCTCCGCGCGGCGTGGTCAACGTGGTCAAGGAACGACTTCCATCAGAAGAGTACTATACGTGGAGAGGCTGACAGCTGGGTCCACGGCCACAGCCCAGTTTTTTTGTGATTTGCCAAGTAAGTCGCGTTGTCAAGCCTATTGGGCTGCAAATCTTTCAAGACGAGGAGAGCTTTCATTCGACTGGCCGAGAAAATGGCCCATCAGTAATGCGAAATGGGTTGTACATTTTTAAAACACATCAAACCGGCAATTAGTTTGAAATATCTTTTTTTCATTTCAAGATTTTAAATTACATTAATTTTTATGTGTGGAGAATTTGTTGGATTTTATATTGATATACATTTATTTTTAAAACCAGTTTGAATGTGAGTCGAAATTTCGGGATTAAAAACAGTTCAGACCGCACCGAAATATGCAAAATTTCGTATAATTTTTTAACCGTTGCCACAATATGGGTTGTAATGCTAACAAAAAGAATATGGGCTCCAAAAAAAACCTTAAGAATTAGCAAATGGGCTGTAAATTATTAGAAATAATGGCAGATGGGATGTATGCTATTTTCCAAAGATTTGAGGCTTTCCTAAAAAAAGGTTGACGCACAAGCACTGACTGTTGGATGTCCATCCAACGGCCATCGTGCTTCTTCAATCTCTGCTCTTCCTGCTCCAGCCGCTCAAACAAGCACCGGCGGGACTGCTTGCTCCCTCCTCCTCGCGGCCGGCTATGCTGCCGCGCAGGCCTCATCGCCCGACCGTACTCCCATCGCTGGCCTAGCCATCCCTCTACTCACCCACACCTGTTGTTATTATCCGGCGACGGCAGACGAACCAGTAAACCCTCGTACAATCGTACTCCCCTTCGCGTGGGAAACAACTGTCGAGTCTTCCCTGCCTCCGTGTCGTCCCCTTCCTAGGCTCGCCGTCGTCCACCGCCCTAATGCTCTCGGCGCGGCGTGGTCAACATGGTCAAGGAACGACTTCCACCGGACGTGGACTGTACGTGGAGAGGCTGACAGCTGGGTCCATGTCCACAGCAAGGAAGTGCCTCCTTATTACGTGGAAAATAATGATTCCTCCACCTGACAGCTGGGACCCACCAGCTACATCTTCGCATGCAAGGAAGTGAGTCTGGGCAAAAAAATGATTCGCCCCCTGACTGCTGGGACCCATCAGCTACATCTTCGCAGGCAAGGAAGTGCCTGACAGTCGGGACCCACCTGGTCGAAGCGTACGAAGCATTGTCATTCTGGTCGCGAACGTGTACGTACATATGGGTCGATGTAGAGGCACGCACGTGTCGTAGTAGAGGCGCACACGTGTCGTAGTAGAGGCGCGCACGTAGCATGTACACGTATGTATAGCGGCCAGGGTGCATGAAAGAAAATACGGCCACGTACGTGTACATACGGGCGGGGTCTCGAACGCCTACTCGCGCATACGTACGGCCAAGGCTCGTGTACATGGCTGGGTCGGAACGGAGAAACAGCGTCGTCGTCGTGTTCATGGGGAGGCAACATAATGCGTCGTGTTCATGGGGAGGCAACGGAATGCGTCGTATTCATCGGGAGGCAACGGAACGCGTGGGAGCCAACCGACTGGGTGGAAACGGAATGTGTGATCGTGTTTATCGGGAGGGCTTTGACGGAACAGGCGATGGAAACAAGGCCTGGCGTACCGCACAATGGAGGAAACGGACCTCCTACGTTCGGAACGGGGTCCTGTTGATCGGGAGGGGTCTGGCGTACCGCAAAACGGAAGAAACGGACCTCCTACGGTCGACACGGGGGTCCTGTTCATCGGGAGGGGTGTGGCGTACCGCAAAACGGACGAAACGAACTTGTGTTGGAGCGCTACGGTCGAAACAGGGGTCCTCTTCATCGGGAGGGGTGTGGTGTACTGCAATACTGGACTCCACGGGATACTGTTCATCTCCACCGTCGACCCCCTCCAGCCTCCATGAGCTACCGTTCATCCACCGTCGACCTCCTCTAGCCTCCACCTGCGACTGTTCATCCACGGGCTCCTATTCATATAGCCTCCACCGCGCGCTACTCCACCGGCTCCTGTTCAACCAGCCCTCTCCACGGGCTCCTGTTCAACCACCCCTCCACGGGCTACTGTTCATCCTGCCCTCCACCGTCTACTGTTCATTCTGCCCTCCACAGGGTGGTCCTGTTCATCCAGCCCTCCACGGGGTCTTGTTAATCCAGCCCCAACCGGCTCGATCGATCGGGGTCCTGTTCATCCAGAGGCAACACCAAAGGGTCCTGTTCATCCACCCCCACCGGGAACTGTTCATCCACCCCCCCCCACAACGCTCACTGTTCATCTAGAGGCAGCATCGATCGGCTTCAGTTAGCAGCAGTAGCGAAGGAATCGCTCGATCGGGTTAAGTTAACAGCCATCGATCGATCGCTCGGGTTTAGTAACGCGTAGCCTACAGTGCAATCGCTCGGGTTCAGTTAGAGCCCAACGCCTCGCTCGGGTTCAGTTAGAGCCAACGCCTCGCACACATGCGCATACGTGTACGGGAGAAACGCGCATCGCTCGGCCCCCGACCTCCCACCATAACCGGGAACTCCCCGAAATTTTCCTCGCCCTCGCTTCTACCACGGTTTTTCCCGTCATGGACGGCCCAAAGAATGTCATGCAGCTGCGTCTCCGGCCCGCCCAGGACGAAAAGCCCATTTTCTGTCATGATTTTTTGTCATAGAAGTAGGAGCCCACCACATCTATGATGATACCGGGTTTTGTCACAATTATCGTCATAGAAGTGTCATATGTATGATAGAAAAAAAATTTGTTCGGCCCAAAATGTCACGGATGTGTCTTTTTTTTGTAGTGGTATAATTTATCTCGTTGCTGATAGTCAGTGGGTAAGTCCTGTCCATTGTGTTCCTAACAAGGGAGGTATTACTGTCATTCCTAACGATAAAGATGAATTGATTCCGCAAAGAATTATTACAGGTTATAGGATGGTAATTGATTTCCGCAAATTAAATAAGGCTACTAAAAAGGATCATTACCCCTTACCTTTCATTAATCAAATGCTAGAAAGATTATCCAAGCATACACATTTTTGCTTTCTAAATGGTTATTCTGGTTTCTCTCAAATACCTGTGTCAGCCGATGATCAATCTAAGACCAATTTTACTTGCCCTTTCGGTACTTTTGCCTATAGACGTATGCCTTTTGGTTTATGTAATGCACCTGCTACCTTTCAAAGATGCATGATGGCTATATTTTCTGATTTTTGTGAAAAGATATCTGAGGTTCTCATCGATGATTTCTCCGTTTATGGATCCTCTTTTGATGATTGCTTAAGCAACCTTGATCGAGTTTTGCAGAGATGTGAAGAAACTAAGCTTGTCTTGAATGGGGATAAATGCCACTTTATGGTTAATGAAGGTATTGTCTTGGGGCACAAAATTTCTGAAAGGGGCATTGAAGTTGATAAAGCTAAAGTTGATGCTATTGAAAAGATGTCGTGTCCCAAGGACATCAAAGGTATAAGAAGTTTCCTTGGTCATGCCTGTTTTTATAGGAGGTTCATTAAGGACTTCACAAAAATTTCTCGACCTCTGACTAATTTATTGCAAAAAGATATACCGTTCGTCTTTGATAATGATTGTGTAGAAGCATTTGAAATACTTAAGAAAGCATTGATCTCTGCACCTATTATTCATCCACCTGATTTTAATTTACCTTTTAAAATTATGTGTGATGCTAGTGATTATGCTGTAGGTGTTGTTCTAGGGCAAAGAGTTGATAAGAAATTAAATGTTATTCAATATGCTAGTAAAACTCTAGACAATGCCCAGAGAAATTATGCTACAACTGAAAAGGAATTCTTAGCAGTTGTATTTGCTTGTGATAAGTTCAGACCTTATATTGTTGATTCTAAAGTAACTATTCACACTGATTATGCTGCTATTAAATATCTTATGGAAAAGAAAGATGCTAAACCTAGACTTAATAGATGGGTTCTCTTGCTACAAGAATTTGATTTGCATATTATTGATAGAAAGGGAGCTGTTGATTATGTTAGAGGAAGCTTCTACAAGGTTTATTTGGAATAGCTTCCTTTCTATAAGGTTGGAATAGCTTCTACAAGTGGGAATAGCTGTTGGAATAGGTTTATTTGGTGGAAGAATTTGATTTGCATATTATTGATAGAAAGGGAGCTGTTGCTGTTGATTACGTTATTAAGTGGGTAGAAGCTATTCCAACTAGTAGTGCTGATCATAACAGCTCTATTAAGATGCTTAAAGAAGTTATTTTTCCGAGGTTTGGAGTCCCTAGATATCTAATGACTGATGGTGGTTCACATTTTATTCATGGTGCTTTTCGTAAAATGCTTGCTAAGTATGATGTTAATCATAGAATTGCATCTCCTTATCACCCACAGTCTAGTGGTCAAGTAGAATTGAGTAATAGAGAACTCAAATTAATTTTGCAAAAGACTGTTAATAGATCTAGAAAGAATTGGTCCAAGAAACTTGATGATGCATTATGGGCCTATAGAACTACATATAAAAATCCTATGGGTATGTCTCCGTATAAAATGGTTTATGGAAAAGCATGTCACTTACCTCTCGAACTAGAACATAAGGCTTATTGGGCTATTAAAGAGCTCAATTATAATTTCAAACTTGCCGGTGAGAAAAGGTTATTTGACATTAGCTCACTTGATGAATGGAGAACCCAAGCCTATGAGAATGCCAAATTGATTAAAGAAAAGGTTAAAAGATGGCATGACAAGAGGATACAACAGCGTGAGTTCAATGTAGGTGATTATGTATTGCTATACAACTCTCGTTTAAGATTTTTTGCAGGAAAGCTTCTCTCTAAATGGGAAGGTCCTTACGTTATCGAGGAGGTTTATCGTTCCGGTGCCATAAAAATCAACAACTTCGAAGGCAGAAATCTGAAGGTGGTGAACAGTCAAAGAATCAAACATTATATCTCAGGTAATCCTATAAATGTTGAAACCAATGTTATTGAAACCGTAACCCCGGAGGAATACATAAGGGACACTTTCCGGAACGTTTCAGACTCCGAAAAGGAATAGGTATGTGGTACGGTAAGTAAACCGACTCCAAAACAGTTCTAATGGCAAACTTTCTCCGTTTTATAATATTTAGAAAAATAGAAAAATAAGAAGCAGTCCGGGAAGGACACGAGGGCTCCACGAGGGTGGTTGGCGCGCCCTACCCCCCTGGGCATGCCCCCTGCCTCGTGGGCACCTCGTGCGCTCTTCGGACTCCATTTTCTTACACGTTACATATTTTGGTCGGTAAAAATTCATTATATAATCTCCCAGAGGTTTTGACTCCCGTATCACGCAATTATCCTCTGTTTGTGTTTCGAGCTATTGCTGCTGCAGATTAGATCAAGATGTCTTCGCAAGGGTCAGTCTGGGAGAGCCGGGTGTCTCATCCGGCATCGAGATCAATGACAAACAGCAATGCTGAACACTTTGGGCCAGCAACGAAGGAAGAGATGGAGGCTGATTTGAAGAGGATAGATGCCATGGAGGAGGATCAAGAAGTCACGTCTCGCTTCCGAGCTGAATGCACAATGGGGGAACTACAGAGCTCGGCTATCCCAAACTCGGTTATCCCTTCCAATGTTAGATTTATTTCTGATGAAAATATGAAATAGATTGTCACTTGTTCTCCCGCAGTTATGAAACACCCTTGGGTGCAAGGAGCTTTGGCTATTACAGGAAAGCTTCGAAAGGAAATAATGGACCTCAAGCAGCAAGTCAATAAGCTCGAGGAGGAGAATCGTATTCTGAGGGGCATCATCGCCAAGAATATCACATCACCATCCCCGAAAAAAGAGATATAATCACATGGGTATGGGCACTCCCCTTGGCAACTGCCAAGCTTGGGGGAGTGCCCCGGTATCGTATCACCATCACTTTTATCTTTACCATTTTTCTTAGTTCAATCCTTTTGATAATATTTTGATCTAGTAGAATAAAAGTTTTTAGTATGATCTAGTTTTGAGTTTTGCTTTATGATCCCTCTATGTAATCGAGTCCGTGAGCTATATAATAAAGATTAGTGTTAAGTCAAGGGCTTGATGATTTTGCTATTATCTTGAGGGAATAAAATAAAAGAGAAGAAATAAAAAGAATAAAAGAGATCATATGGATCTTATGGAGAGTAATGAGCTCACATAGAAAGAGTATGATGAATAAAAGTTGTTGAGAGTTGACTAACATAGTTTTGGTCATCATTGCAATTAATAGGAAGTAATAAAGAAAGAGAGGTCCTCACATATAAATATACTATCTTGGACATCTTTTATGATTGTGAGCACTCATTAAAATATGACATGCTGAAGAGTTTGCGTTGGACAAGGAAAACAATGTAATGGGTTATGTTTTCTTACATCTGAGATAAATTATATTGTCATGGATCATCCAACATGATTGAGCTTGCCTTTCCCCCTCATGCTAGCCAAATTCTTTGCACCAAGTAGAGATACTACTTGTGCTTCCAAACACCCTTAAACCAGTTTTGCCATGAGAGTCCACCATACCTACCTATGGATTGAGTAAGATCCCTCAAGTAAGTTGTCATCGGTGCAAGCAATAAAAAATTGCCCTCTAAATATGTATGACTTATTAGAGTGGGAGAAAACAAGCTTTATACGATCGTGTGATATGGAAGAAATAAAAGCGACGGACTGCATAATAAAGGTCCATATCACAAGTGGCAATATAAAGTGATGTTCTTTCGCATTAAGATTTTGTGCATCCAACCATAAAAGCGCATGACAACCTCTGCTTCCCTCTGCGAAGGGCCTATCTTTTACTTTTATCTCCTACCTTGCATAATAGCCATGGTGATCTTCACCCTTCCTTTTTCATTTTATCTTTTGGCAAGCACAATCTATTGGAAAGATCCTGGTATATATGGCTAATTGGATGTTAGTTTTCATGAACTATTATTGTTGACATTACCCTTGAGGTAAAATGTTGGGGGGCAAAACTATAAGCCCCTATCTTTCTCTGTGTCCGATTAAAACTCCATAGCCATAAGTATTGCATGAGTATTAGCAATTGTGAAAGACTATATGATAATTGAGTATGTGGACTTGCTGAAAAGCTCTTATATTGACTCTTTCCTATGTTATGATAAATTGCAATTGCTCCAATGACTGAGATTATAGTTTGTTAGTTTTCAATGAAGTTTATGATTCATAGTTGAAATTGTGATTGAATTGTTACTCTAGCATAAGAGATCATATGACAAGAATTATATATGTTGTTGTTCTAAGAATGATCATGATGCCCTCATGTCCGTATTTTATTTTTATCGACACCTCTGTCTCTAAACACGTGGACATATTTTTCGATCTCGGCTTTCGCTTGAGGACAAGCGAGATCTAAGCTTGGGGAGTTGATACGTCCATTTTGCATCATGCCTTTATATCGATATTTATTGCATTATGGGCTGTTATTACACATTATGTCACAATACTTATGCCTATTCTCTATTATTTTACAAGGTTTACATAAAGAGGGAGAATGCCGACAGCTGGGATTCTAGGCTGGAAAAGAAGCAAATATTAGAGACCTATTCTGTAGAGCTCCAAAAGTCCTGAAACTTCACGAAAGTCATTTTTAGAATATATAAAAAATACTAAGCGCAAGAAGTTCCATAGGGGGGCCACACCCTGGCCACAAGGGTGGGGGCGCGTCCTACCCCCTGGGCGCGCCCCCCTGCCTCGTGGGCCCCTGGTGGCCCTCCGATGCCCATCTTCTGCTATATGGAGTCTTTCATTGAGGAAAAAATCATAAGCAAGCTTTCGGGACGAGACTCCACCGCCACGAGGCGGAACCAATCTAGGGCTCCGGCGGAGCTATTCTGCCAGGGACACTTCCCTCCGGGAGGGGCAAATCATCTCCATCATCATCACCAACGATCCTCTCATCGGGAGGGGGTCAATCTCCATCAACATCTTCACCAGCACCATCTCCTCTCAAACCCTAGTTCATCTCTTGTATCCAATTCTTGTCTCTAAGTCTGGGATTGGTACCTGTGGGTTGCTAGTAGTGTTGATTACTCCTTGTAGTTGATGCTAGTTGGTTTATTTGGTGGAAGATCATATGTTCAGATCCTCTATGCATATTAATGCCTCTCTGATTATGAACATGAATATGCTTTGTGAGTAGTTACGTTTGTTCCTGAGGACATGGGAGAAGTCCTGCTATTAGTAGTCATGTGAATTTAGTATTCATTCGATATTTTGATGAGATGTATGTTGTCTCTCCTCTAGTGGTGTTATGTGAACATCTACTACATGAGACTTCACCATTATTTGGGCCTAGAGGAAGGCATTGGGAAGTAATAAGTAGATGATGGGTTGCTAGAGTGACAGAAGCTTTCGTAAGGGGCTGATTTGGATCCATATGTTTCATGCTATGGTTAGGTTTACCTTAATACTTTTGTTGTAGTTGCGGATGCTTGCAATAGAGGTTAATCATAAGTGGGATGCTTGTCCAAGTAAGGACAACACCCAAGCACCGGTCCACCCACATATCAGATTATCAAAATACCGAACGCGCATCATATGATCGTGATGAAACCTAGCTTGACGATAATTCCCATGTGTCCTTGGGAGCGCTTTTCTCTATATAAGAATTTGTCCAGGCTTGTCCTTTGCTACAAAAAGGATTGGGTCACCTTGCTGCACTTTATTTACTTTTGTTACTTGTTGCTCGTTACAAATTATCTTATCACAAAACTATCTATTACCTATAATTTCAGTGCTTGCAGAGAATACCTTGCTAAAAACCGCTTATCATTTCCTTCTGCTCCTCGTTGGGTTCGACACTCTTACTTATCGAAAGGACTACGATAGATCCCCTATACTTGTGGGTCATCACATACATGCGAAGTATTCTATGGTTTGGTAGATTAATTACCTCCACTCCATATGTATTCCCTAGCACACCAAGACACTGATTGATTTGTTCAAGGAGAAGAAGTTCCTTCCTAGAGCTAATCCGGACTTGTGTAAGGACTTCGATATCCTCGATGATGGTTCCTCACCTGAACTTCGGTAGTGTTTTATTATAAGACTACTATGTGGTCATGCTTGTCTAGGACAAAGTGTTCACATGTGTGTAGCAGAACCAGCTCTTGTTTTGGAGCTTACTACCGTAGTTCATTTCCTGAGAATCTCGCAACGTCATGTCGTCGATTTGTTTTGCAACCTTTCTTTTCAGACATGCTGAGTTTGAATCATCTCGCCACCAACCAGATCTGAATTTCAAGCGGATATGATGGTTGGGACATTTCAAAGACTTTGATCTTGGTTTTTCTGTATTCCCGATAAGTCAATGTAGTGGTCATTTTGCTGAGTCAAGATATTATCCACTCCCCATGAGGATTTGACTTATTTTGGAAGTTGATCCTTATGGACCTTTGTGTTACCGAAGTCCGACCTTTACTTGATGACCATGTTGATGCCACTTTGAAGTATGATAGTGGTATCTTAAACATCAAGGAGTACATTAGAAGCGGAGTGCTAAATGTCTCTCGGTCAATAATCCAGATTTTGTTTCCTTGGCACTGCTAAGGTGAAATCTGAGAAAGTGTTGTCTTTCTTTGCATCTGCATCCTCCATAGCTATTCATCAGGGTAGTATGAAGTGTTGCAAGGATCTTTGACATGGATGTTGGTAAAACATTGATGAATATGGAAATGCTCAAGTTCTTGAGAGCACGCTCGTTCACTGGGTTATATCCTTGGCATCATTTGGAATGTGCCTTCCGTTGCCGAGTTGTTCTATAACTCCAGTTTCTTTTCAACTAAGTATGCCATTCGTTTAAATTCTTTCAAATGATCAATTGAAAATTTCCTTAGGCTGGTATGAAGAGTTCCAATGATCTTTATGTGAAAAGTAATTCTTTTTGCCACTTAAGGGAATACTTCTACAAGCCACCTACCCTAAGGTGCACCGTTATGGAATCATGGCAATTTAGCTCCCCGCTACGTTGAAATGCATCCACCATCCTTTTAAGTGTGGGATTGTTGCCTACCAAATTGAACCCTTGTCATCTGCCTGTTTCCATTGCTACTGATGTGTGTTTTGTGTCTCAACTCGAGAGATATTGTTATGTCTCATTCCATAAGTTGATCATAAGTTATTCGATCTTCAAGAAGATCGATTCCTATAGAGTCTCTTTCTGTCATCGTCATGCTGGATGAACATCTCGAAAGCAAAGACGTCAAGATCAATATGAAGCAGTTGGGGATGTGCCTACTCATTCATGTTTGTTTGTCATGCCTGCTATTGCTTAGAGTTGTGTCAGGTCTGATTCATCAGGGATGAATTGGAAAGGTGTGAACATGTCCTACTATTGAGAGCTAAGTGTGTGAACACGATTTGGTAAAGGTAGTGGTGAGAGGCCATGTAGGAGTACATGGTGGGTTGTCTCATTGAAACCGTCCTCAGGAACTGAGTTCTGTGTTTGTGATCCATGAATAGTTACTACCACACATTGGGTTCCGGTAACTTGACCCCTCTTGGCTTATTAACCGCCTCGATCTCTGTCCAGGAGTTGCAACTACTTTCTAGTGTTTGTAGGTTGTGTTAGTAGTCTACCAAGTGGCACCCGGTACAGGTGGGCTTGGGACAGACTAGGCACCATGGCACGGTGTACCAAGCGTAGAACCATCCGTCGAGGTGGGCTTGGGAACCCTGCACACATCGTTTGGGGCCGTGAGCGACACGCCGGCCGGATATCCTTGCGAATGGAACCCGAATAGGCGATAAACCTGTACTAGAGACTTGTGTTGTTAGTCAGGTCGTGGCCGACTCCCTCGCGGGGCTTCTGCTTGAAGGTTGCTGAGATACACGACATGTACATGGTGGTAAGTGGCGAGAGCGTGTGTGAAGACGTACACCCCTGCAGGGTTAACATCATCTATTTGAATAGCTGCGTCTATGGTAAAGGACTTCTGGGTTGCCTGTATAGTTCATAGACAAGTGAAAGCGGATACTCTAAAATGCGCAAGATAAGCGTGAGTGCTATGGATGGCGTTCTCGTAGGGAGACGGGAGCGGATCCATAGTGGTGTATTATATGGTGAATATGTGGACTTGTGTGCGCCACCTCAAAAGAGTTACCTGCAGTCGTAGTTCAGGATAGCCATCGAGTCAAAGCTGGCTTGCTACAGTTAAACTCCACCACCCCCTTTGTTGATACCGATGCATATGTAGCTAGTTTTGATGTAAGTCTTGCCGGGTACATTTGTACTCACGTTTTCTTAATTTATGTTTTTGCAGAGAGATTTCAGTCTCGCTAGTAGTTCCGCGTGGACTTCGATGTTTAGTTTGTTACCTCAGCTACGATCTTGTGCCCTCGCCAGGGTCTTGTAGATAGTCAGGCTTCTCAGCCTTTTTCTTTTATAGTTGTCTGTACTCAGACAAGTTAAGCTTCCGCTTGTGTTTGTTGCTTGTATGCTCTGTATGTTGGGTCATGAGACCCATGTTTGTAATACTTGGCTCCTCGGAGCCTAATGATAAATACTTTGAGTTGTAGAGTTTTGTTGTGATGCCATGTTGTATTTACACATATCGAGCATATTGTGTGTATGATTGAAATGCTTGGTATGTGTGGGATTCGACAACCTAGTTGTTATCCTTGGTAGCCTCTCTTATGGGGTAATGTAGTCTAGTGCTTCCACTGAGCCACGGTAGTCTGCTACATCCCGGTTTACCGGAGCACTACTAGCCAAGTTACTACTGCTCCGGAACACTTAGACTAGCCGGCATGTGACGCGCTTCATTCCTGTCTCTATCCCTTCGGGGAAATGTCACGCGCTGTCTTCCGGAGTCCTGCTAGCCTGCTATAGCCTGGGTTCCTGGAGTCCTATTAGCCCAGTTGCTACAGCCCATATTCACACGCTGATGACCGACACGTTCGATGATGGTTCATGTATGCCTGTCCCTAAGTTAGCGCCACTTTGGGTTCATGACTAGTCATGTCGCCCCGGGTTCTCTGTCATATGGATACTAGCAACACTATCATATACGTGAGCCAAAAGGCGCAAATGGTCCCGAGCCAGGTAAGGTGACACCCGTGGGAATACCGTGTGTGAGGCCACAAAGTGATACGCTGTGTTACATGCTAGATCGGTGTGACTTAGAATCGGCGTCCTGACACCTATCTACACGCGCCAGCGCGGCCGACGCCATCATCAACAGTGGGCCATGGCACTACTGGAATCAGCTTCTTTGCCGTCAAGGCATGGATCACGGATGGCAAACTTCTTTACCGTCCGCCAGCAGACGGCAAACTCTCCATCTAAACACGTGGTAGCAAAGGCCTTCTTTGCGTCCGCTTCCTGGAAACATACGGCAAAGGGTTGTGCCGTCTGCCGTTGGTGGCCAGCAGACGGCAAAGATCGTGGACGGCAGTGAGGTTGGGTGAGAGCCGTTAGGGGTTAACGGCGTGCTTTGCCATCAGCCAGCGGACGGCAAAGAGGCTAAGGTCTTTGCCATCCGCTAGCTGATGGCAATGTGCTCAAACATGCCAGTCCCAGGAATCACAGGTAGCTGCCACGTGGCATGTTTGCCGTCAGCTAGCTGACAGCAAAGAGCCTGTACAACCCTGTTTTTAATTTAATCATTTAATTTGACAGCAATTCACAGATATACATATATACACAACAAGCATATCCAACACACAAGTTTCATCATATATACATACATAACCAACACATATATAGTTCCATCCTTAGATATTACAAAAGTTTCACATTCATCCAACACCTTATCCATCCATCCATATAACAAGTTCCAACCATGCAAGTTCATCGATACAAAATAAAAGCACAAATGGAAAAGAAGCACTCCATCCATGCAAGCGTCCGTGAATTAAATCAAATCTGCAAAATGATAAACAAGATGTTAGAAGAAGAAGAAGAAGAAAATGATGAAGAAGAAGAAGAAGACTATAAGAAGTAAGCATACTTATTATGTAAACTTGGTCATTTTGTGCTAACATAAGTAATTTTGGAGTTAACATATAGGAAACTAAGCATATTAAGCTAACTTAGAGCTAAGTTATGTCATTTTGGAGAAGAAGAAGAAGAAGAAGAAGAAGAAGAAGAAGAAGAAGACTATAAGCTTATTATGTAAACTTGGTCATTTTGTGCTAACATGAGTAATTTTGGAGCTAACCTATAGGAAACTAAGCATATTAGAGATAACTTAGCATATTAGAGACAACTTAGGTAAAATGGAGCCAACCTAGCTAATTATGCCATCTTTAAGTGAACAAAGCATATTAGAGCTAACTTAGAGCTAACTTATGTCATTTTGGAGAAGAAGAAGAAGTAGTAGTAGAAGAAGAAGACTATAAGCTTATTATGTAAACTTTGTCATTTCGTGCTAACATGAGTAATTATGGAGCTAACCTATAGGAAACTAAGCATAGTAGAGATAACTTAGCATATTAGAGCTAACATAGGTAACTAAGCATGTTAGAGCTAACATAGGTAACTAAGCATATTAGAGCTAATTTATGTCATTTCGGAGGAAACAAAGTTAAGTATATATAGATCATTTTGGAGATCTGACATACCTGACATAGTTCAGTTCTCATTGTTCTTCTCCTTCTCCTTCCTCAGCCTGATGCGCCAAGAGCGGCGAGGCGGTGGAGGCAGTGGGATGTAGTCTTCTACGACAATTGGCATTGTCATGTCTCCCAGCTGTGGGATCGCCGGCGCCACCACCGGCGCGAGGTCATTGTCAGGCACCACCACCATCGCGAGGCCATCTTCAGGCACGATAGGAACGACCATCGCTAGGTCATCCTCAGCCACCACCATCTCTTGCCCATGGTCAGCCACCACCATCTCTTGCCCATGGTCAGCCACCACCATCTCTTGCCCTTGGTCAGCCACCACCATCGCTAGGTCATCCTGAGCCTGATGCCCACTCTGCTCCTCTTCTTCCCCACTCCAGTCCAGATCATCCTCCTTGCTGTCTTTGCTGCAGCCAGAATCGCTGCTGCTTTTGCTACAGCCAGAATTGATGTTGCTTTTGCTACAGCCAGAATCGCTGCTGCTTTGGCTGTAGCCAGTGTCATTGCTGCTGCTCCCATTACTTGTCCAAATGCAACAATGATCGTTAATAATCGATGCGAGACAAAGCCAAATGTAGAGGAATAAGAAGAGGCAGAACGTACTGGCATCATCATCGTCAGTGTCGCGCATGCGACACATAGTCGCGTTGAACACCTTCACGATGAGCATATGGTGGTGGCGTCGTCGTACCTGAAGAGAAGGAAGTACCCCTGCCGCAGGTCGTAGGCATGGTAGAACTTCTCCCAGCCACGACACAGGTACATGTGGCCCTCCTTGATCACCAACTCCATGTCCCACAGCCTGCGAAACCCGCTGCCGGCCTGTCGCAGCTTCACATTATTTGGCGGATCTTCACCCAGCATGTTCATAAAAGTGTCAGGCAGCCTCTGCAGTTTGGGACAATGAGTGATGTAGCAAACAACAAAGTTATCATAATGAGATGGTTGAAGGGGAGATCTCTCCTTTTATATACCTACCTCATGGATGATACTGAAGTCCCAA
The DNA here is from genome assembly GCF_056163025.1 of Triticum urartu. Taxonomy (NCBI): domain Eukaryota; kingdom Viridiplantae; phylum Streptophyta; class Magnoliopsida; order Poales; family Poaceae; genus Triticum; species Triticum urartu. Next base: position 317,553,825 of record NC_141875.1, on the reverse strand, counting down.
GTATGATACTAAAGAACTAGAAAGCATCCAACTCGTACTCCGGTGTGGCAGAGTGGAGTCTGTGGTGCAGCAGAAGAGACCAATTAGTACCCTTACAACATTATCATACAACATTATAACATAAGAAATTTTGAGCAGAAGATAATCAACTACACCAAGTTATCATTTCTCATTCAAAAAACAATGCACTTGTGGACATTCTAGTTGAATTTATTAGTAGCACTAGTCGTCAAAAATGTTGACTTTAGTTGAATTTCATATAATAATTATTTTAACTTCTTTCGGTCAGCAAACTAGGCAAGTATCTAGCAGTATAAAAACATTCAACTAAAGAAAAGAAAGAAACTGCAAAACATGGCGCAACCCTAAATAAGAAAGTATAAAAACATGTATTTTTCTTCTTCTTCCCCTCTTCTTCTTTTTCCTCTTTTTCCTTTTCTTCTTCATCCTCTTCTTCCTTTTCTTCTTCTTCTTCTTCTTCTTCTTCTTCTTCTTCTTCATCATCATCATCATCTTCTTCTTCTTCTTCTTCTTCTTCTTCTTCTTCTTCTTCTTCTTCTTCTTCTCCTCCTCCTCCTCCTCCTCCTCTTCTTCTTCTTCTTCTTCTTCTTCTTCTTCTTCTTCTTTTTCTCCTCCTCTTCTTCTTCTTCCTTTCCCTTTCCCTCTTCTTCTTCTCCCCCTCTCCTCTTTTCTTCTTCTTCTTCTTCTTCTTCTTCTTCTTCTTCTTCTTCTTCTTCTTCTTCTTCTTCTTCTTCTTCTTCTTCTTCTTCTTCTTCTTCTTCTTCTTCTTCTTCTTTTTTCTTCTTCTTTTTCTCCTCCTCTTCTTCTTGTTCATTTCCCTTTCCCTCTTCTTCTCCCCCTCTCCTCTTTTTCTTCTTCTTCTTCTTCTTCTTCTTCTTCTTCTTCTTCTTCTTCTTCTTCTTCTTCTTCTTCTTCTTCTTCTTCTTTTTATTCTTCTTCTTCTTCTTTCTTCTTCTTCTTCTTTTCTTTCTTCTTCTCCCTCCTCCTCTTCCTCCCTCCTCCTCCTCCTCCTCCTTCTACTCTTCTTCTTCTTCTGAACTAAAACTAAAACCAACCTAAAATAAACTAAACTAAAAATAAAAATAAACTAAAACTATAACTAAAACTAAGGTTTAGGGTTTCCTCTTCCTCTTCTTTTCTGTCTTCTTCTCCCTCCTCATCTTCCTCCCTTCTCCCCTCCTCTTCTTCTTCTTCTTCTTCCCCTTCTACATATTGTAGCACTAAAACTAAACTGAATCTAACCCTAAATCTAACACTAACACATATCTAGCACTAAATCTAACACTAACAATTAAACAACAAAAAAAGAAAAAACAGAAAAAAAATAACTCACCAGAGCAGATGGGGGCCAGGGTTTCGCCGGGCAGAGTGGCGGTGGCGACGGGGGCCGCAGGGCTCCGGGGCAATGGAGCTCAGGGGGGCGGTGAGCGGCGGCGCCGAGCCGACAGGGAGGCAGCGGCGATGGGGCCGCGGTGGCACTGGGTTTAACAGGAAGCAATGTTTAGAGCACGATAACAACATGCTACAGGAACATATCATGGCAAAGCAAGGCATGGCATGAAGCTACTCAAAGCATACAACAAAAGTCCCTTACTGACCATAAGCCAAAAGGGATCAGAAAATACAATGGCAACCATGTGAACATAGCAATTATCGTTAACAGATTCAGACTTAGTGAAAAACTGGAACATGGCAAAACAGATATTAAGTAGGCATGTTTACGAGCTCGATGCACTCACCACAAGGCATTGCATGATAAACTAAGCATACACCCAGCAAGTAGACAGGGCATAGATGCTAAACATGGCAAGAACAACAACATAGCATGCATGGATCAACTACAACAAGCTCGGCAAAAATGCTTAACACGTAAACATTCTGCCATGAACATTTTATAGCAAAAGTAGAGCTCGATTGACTCAAGCTAGGGTGCTCCATAATTGCAAACAAAGACATGGATGGATAGAGCACCACAATATCTACAAAACATCCTTACTGATCATGCTCAAAAGAGGCACGGATCACTCGGTAGCAACATGAGCACATGGCATAAAAATGTTAACAGGGCAGAGACTTAGAATATTTAAGTCCTTGAAATCAGCAACATTGAGAGGGCTACTTTGCATGCTTGTGCTAGTCACCACAGAGATCACAAAAATACATGGCATACACCCCTGTAAAGATGGCATGGCATACTTCAAAACTCATGTAGAGCTAAAGATCATAGGAGGCACACAACAATCATGGCAAAAATTACAAATATCCAATTACTGATATGAATCTGAAACTAACAGAAACTAGCACTCTTCCAACAGCATTTAGGGCATCAAGATGAGCTCAAATGAACATGATGCAATGAGATGAAATGAAGTACTCGTCGAGACGAACATTTCGATATGCTACACGCCCAAAACGGAGCCACGGTTGCAGAGTTATGACATGATGAAGTAGGCATAAAATATTAGGGTTAGGCGGCAAAAGTCAACCCGAGATCCAGATCTCGATCGGTTACTGTAGCAGTCGGCGCACGCGAACCGAGGACAGCGATGCGAGCTAGCCGCAAACAGGGAAGAGGCGGCGGGTGGCGGCGTTCTCCAGGGATCCGAGGGCGGCGAGGGGTGCTTGGGGGCGATGGCGTTTGGCGGCGGTCGCCGGCGCCAAACGCCGCCGCCCGTCCACGGCGGCGCGGGGCGGAGATCCGGGCGGCGAGGGGCGGCTCTAGCACGGGGGCGGCCGGCGGAGCTCTCTGGCGGCGAGGATCCGGTGAAAGGCGGCGGTGGGCGCGAGGAGGAAGAAGCGGGCACGGGCGGCGCGCGGCTTCGGCCCGGTCGGCGGCGGGGAGGGCCGTCGCTGGGCCTGGCGGGCCCGCGCGGCAGCGGCGAAGTGGGGCTCGCCTGCAGGACACGTGTCACGTGCTGGTTCGTCCGGCGGAGCGGGCGGACGTGTCTGGCCGTCCGGATTTTGTCCGGCGGCGAGTGGAGAGGGAGGGGTCTAGGGTTTCGTCCGGATTTTGACGGGGAGGCACATATATATAGGCATAGGGAGCTAGGAGGCTCCAAATTGAGCACGGTTTTTGGCCACGCGATGGTGATCGAACGATCTAGATGATGGAGAGGGTTTAGGTGGGTTTTTGGGCCACTTTGGAGGGGTGTTGGGCTGCAACACACACGAGGCCTTCTCGGTCCCTCGGTTAACCGTTGGAGTATCAAACGAAGTCCAAATGGCACGAAACTTGACAAGCGGTCTACCGGTAGTAAACCAAGGCCGCATGACAAGTCTCGGTCCAATCTGAAAATGTTTAACACCCGCACACGAAAAAGAGGTAGAAAGGGACACCGGAGGACATAGGAGCACCGGAATGCAAAACGGACAACGGGGAAAATGCTCAGATGCATGAGACGGACACGTATGCAAATGTGATGCGTATGATGACATGATATGAGATGCATGTTAAAGACAAAACAACACGAAGACAAAAACCCGACAACGAGGAAATATCATAACTTAGTGCCGGAAAAAGGCAAGAGTTGGAATACAAATATGGCAGGTTACATACGGGGTGTTACAACACTCCACCACTACGAAAGGATCTCGTCCCGAGATCTAGGACTGGAAAAACTCCGGGTACTTAGTACGGATTCCCAGGTGGCTTCACGGTCGGAATGATGTGACCACTTGACTTTCAGGAATTTGATAGACTTGTTGCGAGTCTTGCACTCAGTTTCTTCAAGAATAGCAACGGGTGCTCATGATAAGAAAGGTCTTCTTGGAGGTCAATCTCTTCAAAGTTGATGGTGCGGTCAGGAGTCTTGAAACACTTGCAGAGTTGAGAGACATGGATAACGTCATGCACGTTTGCAAAGTTGGATGGAAGCTCAAGTTGATAGGCGAGATCGCCTCTTTTGCCAATGATCTTGAAAGGACCCACGTATCTAGGGGCAAGCTTCCCTTTGATACCGAAGCGACGAGTACCTTTCATTGGAGAGACGCGGAGGTAGACATGGTCTCCGATCTCGAAAGCCAAGTCACGATGCTTGCTATCATAGTAACTCTTCTGGCGCGATTGCGCGGCTTTGAGATTTTCACGAATGACTTTGCACATTTCTTCAGCCTCTGTGATCAAGTCATTGCCAAGAAGTTGGCGTTCACCAGTCTCTGACCAGTTAAGAGGAGTACGACACTTCCTGCCATAGAGAATTTCGAATGGGGCCTTGCCCGAACTCGCTTGGAAGCTGTTGTTGTAGGAGAACTCGGCATATGGAAGACAATCTTCCCAGTTCATACCGAAAGAGATGACACAAGCCCTGAGCATATCTTCAAGAATCTGATTGACTCGCTCAACTTGGCCACTGGTTTGAGGATGAAAAGTTGTGCTGAAGCGAATGTTGGTGCCCATGGCTTTCTGAAAAGAGTCCCAAAACTTAGAGGTGAAGATGCTACCACGATCTGAAGAAATCAACTGCGGAATGCCATGCAAGGAGACAATCCTGGAGGTATATAGCTCTGCCAACTGAGCGGCTGTGATAGATTCTTTGATAGGAAGAAAATGAGCCACTTTGGTGAGCTTGTCGATGACAACGAAGATAGCATCATTTCCATGCTTGGACTTTGGAAATCCAGTCACGAAGTCCATCTCAATATGGTCAAACTTCCATTCTGGAATGGCAAGAGGTTGGAGGAGACCAGCTGGTCGTTGGTGTTCTGCTTTCACTCTTCTGCAGACATCACATTCATTCACGAACTGAGCAATCTCGCGCTTCATTCGAGTCCACCAATACGACTGCTTGAGGTCCTGGTACATCTTTGTACTTCCAGGGTGAATAGAGAGGAGTGAATTGTGATCCTCGTTCATAATGACTTTACGAAGGTCACCTTTAGGCACAACAATGCGATCCTCGAAGAATAGAGTATCCTTGTCATCAAGACGATAGCAGTTGTACTTGGGTTGGCTATTGGCGATCCCAATCTTCACCTTCTTCACCATAGCATCAAGAAGTTGAGTCTCGCGAATCTGATCTTCCAAAGTAGGAGAGACTTGGAGGTTGGCCAGAAATCCTTGAGGAACAACTTGCAGATTGAGTTTGCGGAAAGCTTCACAAAGCTCCGGTTGGTAAGGCTTGAGAATCAAACTGTTGCAGTAAGCCTTCCTTCTCAATGCGTCAGCAATTACATTGGCCTTGCCTGGAGTATATTCGATACTCGGATTATACTCTTGAATCATTTCGAACCAACGAGTCTGCCTGAGGTTGAGGTTTGGCTGAGTGAAGATGTACTTGAGACTCTTATGATCAGTGAAGATGTCCACTTTTGTTCCCAACAAGAGATGTCTCCAAGTTAAAAGAGCATGGACAACTGCCGCCAACTCAAGGTCATGAGTGGGGTAGTTCTTTTCGTTGGGATTCAACTAGCGAGAGGTATAGGCCACAACTTTCTTCTCTTGCATCAACACTGCACCAAGACCTTGATGGGAAGCATCACAGAAGACCTCGAACGGTTTGGATTCATCAGGAGGAGTCAGAACTGGAGCAGTGACTAACTTCTCTTTCAGGGTGTTGAAAGCGATGTCACATTTAGGCGACCAGACGTACTTCACATGCTTCTGGATAAGATTGGAAAGAGGCTTCGCGATCTTTGAGAAGTTCTCAACGAACCTTCGACAATAACTTGCGAGCCCAAGGAAGCTACGGAGTTGCTTCACGTTCTGAGGCGGTTCCCAATTCACAATTGCAGACACCTTCTCAGGATTAATAGCTATGCCCTTGGCGGAGATGATATGCCCAAGGTAGAGAACCTCATCGAGCCAAAACTCGCACTTTGAAAACTTCGCATAGAACGGGTGTTCTCTGAGTTTATCCAGAACCAATCTCAAGTGCTTGGCATGATCCTCCTTGTTCTTGGAAAAGAGCAAAATGTCATCGAGGTAGACCAAGACGAAGTCATTTGTGTAGACGTTGAAGATGAAGTTCATCATGCGGGAGAATGTTGGAGGAGCATTGACAAGGCCGAAAGACATGACAGTGTATTCATATGAACCATAGCTTGTTCTGAATGCTGTCTTGGGGATATCTTCTTCACGAAGGCGAATCTGATGATAGCCCATACGGAGATCAAGCTTGGAGAATACTTGAGCATCTTTGAGTTGTTCGAAAAGCTCATTTATGTTGGGAAGTGGGTACTTGTTCTTTATGATCTTCTTATTCAATGGATGGTAGTCGACACAAAGTCTGTCCATTCCATCCTTCTTCTTGACAAAAAGAACACCACAACCCCATGGAGAAGAACTTGGTCGGATGAGACCCATACGCTCTTGAATATCGAGTTGCTTCTTCAGCTCCTTCAACTCTTCAGGTCCAAGCTTGTAAGGACGTTTGCAAACAGGTTCTGTGCCGGGCTCAAGATCGATGACAAATTCAACTGGCCGATGCGGAGGCATTCCTGGAAGCTCTTTTGGAAAGACGTCTTGATATTCGCAAACGACTGGAATCTGAGAGATGGCATCCAGCTCGCCCTTCTCATTGAGAGAAAACAGTCTAATGGTATCATCACGAGTGGCGAAGACGATAACATCCTCAGACGAATGTGTCAATTAAATCTGCCTGGTAGCACAATCAAGCTGAGCCTTGTGCTTAGAAAGCCAATCCATTCCAAGAATAAGATCAATATCCGAGTTACCAAGGACCATTAGAGAAGAAAGAAACTTATAGTCGCCCAACGTGATAGTGACATCCGGAGCCATCATTTTGGTATTCATGAACAAACCCGGAGAGGAAACCGCTATCGGCTTAGGCAAATCAATGGTATGCAAATCGTGCATGGATGCAAAAGGCTTCGATATGAATGACAAAGATGCACCAGTATAAAAAACAACTCTTGCAGGTATATCGTTAACATAAAGGTTACCCATAATCACATCTGACGAGTCCTCTGCCTGAGCTACATTCATCATGTTAATCTTAGAAGACTTGGGGTTATGCTTGACCACTGCAGTGCTAGCAGATCTCACAGGAGGAGGAGGAAGACGCCTCTGATTGAAGCATTTGTTGGCATAGTGGACCTTCTGCTAACACTTGTTGCACGTGACCTCCGAGAGCGGACGGTGATATGGAGCACTTGATCTTGGAGCATGAGACGAAGTCTTGTTCTGAAAGCCTGGGTTGGGTGGGTGGGAAGATCCATTGCCACCTTTGCTCTTCTGCTGATAAGGCTGACGGAACGGAGGAGGAGGAGGCAACCAATACTTTTGCTGCTTAGTTGCCACTTGAGTTGAGGAAGAAGGAGTTGCATCTCTGACTCGCTTCCTAGAAGCATCGCACTTGAGCTGAGCAGTCTCTTGTTTCAGTGCCATGTTGTAAAAATCATCGTACTTCTGAGGCTCGAAAAGCACAAGAGCAAGTTGAAGATCTTCTCTGAGGTCACCCCTGAACTGATAAATCATGTTCTTCTCGTCAGGGACGTCTTGCTTGGTGAAACGAGCGAGCTTTTGGAACATGATGTTATACTGGTAAACAGACAAGCTGCCTTGCTTCAGGTTGCGGAATTCCCCACGCTTGCTCTCAACAACACTCTGAGGAATGTGGTGAGCTTTGAAGTCTTGACGGAATTCATCCCAGGTAATCACACGACCTCCTCTAGAATCTTTGTATTGCTGAAACCATTCTGCAGCTTGGTCTTTGAGATGGAAGGAGGCAAACTTGACAAAGTCCTCAGGCCTGACGTTGCTGCACTCGAAATGCTTGTAGATATCCATGAGCCAATCATCAGCGTCTGTTGCCTCGACACAGTTGCTGAAGGTCTTTGGCTGGTTAGCGAGGAACTGGTTGAGTGTAGCAAACTGATTCTGATTGTTGCCATGGCCTTGATTCCCTTGGTTGCGCTCTTGCAAGAGTTGCATGATCAGCTACGTGTTTGCATTGGTAGCGGCCATCACAGCTTCCCATGCCTCCAGAGGTGGAGGTGGTGGTGGCGGATCGGGATTTGAACGCGTTGGAATAGCCATCCTGAAGATGGTGACATCCGTTAGCATCTTGACAGACATATATTCAAGCTGAATCAAATGGATCGAAAAGTGCAACATATAGTCTTAACATCCGAACATAATGAACGAATGCATTCCAATAGAAATGGTCACACTTCCATAAATTGAGAAGCCACTTAGATAGAGGTAGAAGAATAAAACAACAAGGTACGGACAAGAACAAATACTTGGTGAGGATTACCCAATCACAAACCAAATATTTGCGGAAGAAATTCTAGAGCTACAAAAATTCCCACCTATGAAACTCCCGAACCTTTCCGGTTATGCAATCAGGTGTTGGGGATACAGGGGAAGCATAATATCTCACCCAAAGCTAGCAATTCCTACATCCAGCTATATCCATCCTTCAACACATAACCAAGAAACCTTCGGGAACCATTTACCTCAACCTTCGAAAAGCATCCGTTATACGAGTTATGGAAATACTCCCGAACTCCCGCCCCAGTATTGGGTGGCGTCGAGGTTATCTCACCAACAACTGCATAAAAGAGATTTTCGATGTCGGCGAAACTCAGGTATTCCTGAATTGCAACGATAAAATTTTGACGACAACACCTCGGAACTCAACTCCCCGGGACACTGCCACCACCCCTAAATGTCAGGAGGCACCAAGAACAATGTTCTCGTCACAAAACCATCGGAACGATTCCAAGATACCCGCGTGATCATCAAAAAATTTAGTGAAATTTGAGAAGAGAAGAGTCAAAAATCTACGTCGGGATGCCTTACCAGAGCGACGAAGGGACTGAGGAGTAAAAAGAATCCTACTCTCTGATATATATAAACCTAAATGACTCAAAACATTTTTCTAGACTCAACAACGCCAATGATTCGATCAAGCAGGGGGCTCCTAAGGTCGGGGAAGGCTCTGATTACCAACTTGTAACGCCCACGATGCGGCTATAGCTCCCACGTGTCGAAGCACAACTTAGAGGCATAACCGCATTGTAAGAAATGTCGCAAGTGAGGTAATCTTCACAACAACCCATGTAATGAATAAGGGAAAAGATATATAGTTGGCTTACACTCGCCACATCACACAATAGCATAAATATCATTACATTCATCCAGATACACTCAAGGTCCGACTACGGAACCAAAATAAAGAACAACCCCAAATGCGACAAAGTCCCCGATCGCCCCAACTGGGCACCACTACTAATCGTCTAGAAAGGAAACGTAGTATCGTCCTGAGTCCTCATCGAACTCCCACTTGAGCTCGGTTGAATCACCTGGAGCGGTATTATCGGTCCCTGCATCTGGTTTTGGAAGGAATCTGTGATTCACGGGGACTCGGCAATCTCACACCCTCGCGATCAAGACTATTTAAGCTTATAGGAAGGGTAAAAGTATGAGGTGGAGCTACAGCAAGCGACTACCATATATGGTGGCTAACATACGCAAAAGAGAGCGAGAAAAGAAGGCAAAGGCACGGTCGATGAACTATGATCAAGAAGTGATCCTAGAACGACCCACGATCAAGCATAACACGAGACCGTGTTCTCTTCCCGGACTCCGCCGAAAAGAGACCATCACGGCTGCACACTCAGTTGATTCGTTTTAATTAAGGTAATCTTTAGGTTTTCTACAACCGGGCATTAACAAATTCCCATCTGCCCATAACTGCAGGCACGACTCTCGAAAGATCAAATCCCTGCAGGGGAGTCCCAACTTAGCCCATCACAAGCTCTCACGGTCAACGAAGGATATTCCTTCTCCCAAGACAATCCGATCAGACTCGGAATCCCGGTTACAAGACATCTCGATAATGGTAAAACTAAACCAGCAAAGCCACCCGAATGTGCCGACAAATCCCGATAGGAGCTGCACATATCTCGTTCTCAGGGCACAACGGATGAGCAAGACGTCGGGTAGGCCAGCCCAGAGATGCCCCTGGTAGCCCCGGACATCGCTCAGTTTGGACCAACACTTAGAGAAGCACTGGCCCCGGGGGGGTTAAAATAAAGATGACCCTTGAGTCCGCGAAACCCAAGGGAAAAAGGCTAGGTGGCAAATGGTAAAACTAATGTTGGGCATTGCTGGAAGAGTTTTATTCAAGGCGAACTGTCAAGGGGTTCCCATTATAACCCAGCCGTGTAAGGAACGCAAAATCAAGGAACATAACACTTGTATGACGGAAACTAGGGCGGCAAGAGTGGAACAAAACACCAGGCATAAGGCCGAGCCTTCCACCCTTTACCAAGTGTATATGTGCATTAAAATAGACAAGATATAATAATGATATCCCAACAATAAACATGTTCCAACAAGGAACAAACTCCAATCTTCACCTGCAACTAGCAACGCTATAAGAGGGGCTGAGCAAAGCGGTAACATAGCCAAACAACGGTTTGCTAGGACAAGGTGGGTTAGAGGTTTGACATGGCAATATGGGAGGCATGAAAGCAAGTGGTAGGTATCGTAGCATAGGCATAGCTAAAGAGCGAGCATCTAGCAAGCAAAGATAGAAGTGATTTCGAGGGTATGGTCGTCTTGCGTGCAAAGTTCTCCGAGTTAACGTTAGCTTGATCCTCGTAAACGTACTCAACGGGCTCCTCGATCATGTACTCGTCTCCCGGCTCTACCCAAGCAAGAACAACAAGCAAAGGGAGACACAATCAACCACGTGCAATGCACAAACAACATGATGCAAAACATGTCATGATATGCGGGATGCGATATGCGATGCATATGCATGATTCGGAAAGGAATGATTGAACCTGTCCTCAACTTGGCAAACCAAGAGTGCCACTGGAAAGATGAGTTGATTTCGGTCGAAATCGATATAAAGATCACCGGAATCGGATGCACGGTTTGCAAATGGCAAGCAAAATAAATATGGCACCGATCTGCGATTAACAGCACAAGACCATCTAAATGCATCAAGAACAACATGCTACAGCACTCTAACATAACAACAAAATACATGGCAGGGATCCACTCAAGATGATTGACAAAAGATAAACACTAAGCTACAGCTAATTCGCTCAATAGCAGGTTCAAACAAGCATGGAAAAAGTGCAAAACATAACAAGTTTCATACTTAGTGAAAATAACATGTCAGGAATTTAACATCAGGAAGCAATGTTTAGAGCACGATAACAACATGCTACAGGAACATATCATGGCAAATCAAGGCATGGAATGAAGCTACTCAAAGCATACAACAAAAGTCCCTTACTGACCACAAGCCAAAAGGGATCAGAAAATACAATGGCAACCATGTGAACATAGCAATTATCGTTAACAGATTCATACTTAGTGAAAAACTGGAACGTGGCAAAACAGATATTAAGTAGGCATGTTTACGAACTCGATGCACTCACCACAAGGCATTGCATGATAAACTAAGCATTCACCCAGCAAGTAGACATGGCATAGAAGCTAAACATGGCAAGAACAACAACATAGCATGCATGAATCAACTACAACAAGCTCGGCAAAAATGCTTAACACGTAAACATTCTGCCAGGAACATTTTATAGCAAAAATAGAGCTCGATTGACTCAAGCTAGGGTGCTCCATAATTGCAAACAAATACATGGATGGATAGAGCACCACAATATCTACAAAACATCCTTACTGATCATGCTCAAAAGAGGCACGGATCACTCGGTAGCAACATGAACACATGGCATAAAAATGTTAACAGGGCAGAGACTTAGAATATTTCTAAGTCCCTGAAATCAGCAACATTGAGAGGGCTACTTTGCATGCTTGTGCTAGTCACCACAGAGATCACAAAAATACATGGCATACACCCCTGTAAAGATGGCATGGCATACTTCAAAACTCGTGTAGAGCTCAAGATCATAGGAGGCACACAACAATCATGGCAAAAATTACAAATATCCAATTACTGATATGAATCTGAAACTAACAGAAACTAGCACTCTTCCAACAGCATTTAGGGCATCAAGATGAGCTCAAATGAACATGATGCAATGAGATGAAAAGAAGTACTCGTCGAGACGAACATTTCGATATGCTACACGCCCAAAACGGAGCCACGGTTGCAGAGTTATGACATGATGAAGTAGGCATAGAATATTAGGGTTAGGGAGCAAAAGTCAACCCGAGATCCAGATCTGGATCGGTTACTGTAGCAGTCGGTGCACGCGAACCGAGGATGGCAACGTGAGCTCACCGGAAACGGGGAAGAGGCAGCGGGTGGCGGCGTTCTCCGGGGATTCGAGGGCGGCGAGGGGCGCTTGGAGGCGGCGGCATCTGGCGGCGGTCGCCGGCGCACGTCCACGGTGGTGTGGGGCGGAGATCCGGGCGGCGAGGGGCGGCTCCGGCGCGGGGGCGGCCGGCGGAGCTCTCTGGCGGCGAGGATCTGGCGAAAGGCGGCGGTGGGCGCGAGGAGGAAGAAGCGGGCGCGGGCGACGCGCGGCTTCGGCCCGGTCAGCGGCGGGGAGGGTCGGCGCTGGGCCTGGCGGGCCCGCGCTGCGGCGGCGAAGTGGGGCTCGCCCGCGGGACACGTGTCACATGCTGGTTCGTCCGGTGGAGCGGGCGGATGTGTCCGGCCGTCCGGATTTTGTCCGGCGATGCATGGAGAGGGAGGAGTCTAGGGTTTCGTCCGGATTTTGACGGGGAGGCACATATATATAGGCATAGGGAGCTAGGTGGCTCCAAATTGAGCACGGTTTTCGGCCATGCGATCGTGATCGAATGATATAGATGATGGAGAGGGTTTAGGTGGGTTTTTGGGACACTTTGGAGGGGTGTTGGGCTGCAACACACACAAGGCCTTCTCGGTCCCTCGGTTAACCGTTGGAGTATCAAACGAAGTCCAAATGGCACGAAACTTGACAGGCGGTCTACCGATAGTAAACCAAGGCCGCATGAAAAGTCTTGGTCCAATCCGAAAACGCTTAACACCCGCACATGAAAAAGAGGTAGATGGGGACACCGGAGGACATAGGAGCGGCGGAATGCAAAACGGACAACGGGGAAAATGCTCGGATGCATGAGACGAACACGTATGCAAAGGCGATGCACATGGTGACATGATATGAGATGCATGACAAAGACAAAACAACACGAAGACAAAAACCCGACAACGAGGAAATATCATAACTTAGTGCCGGAAAAAGGCAAGAGTTGGAATACAAATATGGCAGGTTACATGCGCGGTGTTACATATATGGACTTGGATATGGACTTGGATCGGTGGTGGTATTTGGACTCGGAGCGGTGGTGGTATATGGACTTGGATCGGTGGTGGTATATGGAAGGGCGATAAAGATGGTGCGGCGCCGGCGTGACGACTTGTGAACAGAACTCGAAACTCTAAAGAACTAGACGCTAAGACCAGCAACTTGACACGACGATGCAACCACAAGTTCAACAACGCAAATACAGAAAAGATTATGCAATGGCTCAGATTGGTTCGGATATGATGAACTAATCCTAATTTTTTGTGGCTTTTTCGTGGACTGCAAGTATGAAGAACGGACTCAATCTAAACTACGAAAAAGTGTAAAATCTCACCGAGCAACCTGGAAATCTAATACCACTTGATAGAGGCGAAGGTGCCCGATGTTTCGATGAGATAGCTATCATTTTCTGTGGGAGTCGACTTTGACGGTCCGACTACGAACATGCGAAGATGTCGTGCCTTAGCAATCGCTAAAGCAACTTCTGAGGGTTATTGACCACGTCGGAGCACGATCAAATTGACCACGAGGGTCTATTTCCTGCGAGCAAAACAAAGAACAAGCAAGAAACTGAGATTGCAATCTGGATATTGCGAATATAAGATGAAAGCTTTATAGATCAAGGTTGGGTTCTGTGACGCCTTTGTCTGGTCATTGAACACAAACGAAGTACCCGAAGTTACAGCTATGGAAAACTTTTAATCTAAACAAAACCCAAAGTCTAAATGATGCCCTAAGGGATATATATATATATATGGAGGAGAGAGGGGGAATTTCGTGGCCCTTGGAGGAGGGGTCTGAAACCAACCCTAACTCTTGTTTCCACACACATACGGACTCTAAAAACTACCTATAATCAAGTATTTCGAAATTACATGGGCCTGGCCCAAAAATAAGGTGATGTGGCACCTAGAATAGCCTTTGGACCAAATTTATGAAGTGGCATCTTGTATATTTTGTCCAAGGCTTCATGCACTCATTATGGTGGCTTCAAAGTCCTGGAATCATCACTTGTAACTCCGTTCTTATTCCCCTTACGCATGCCATCATCTCCATGCTTGAACTTGCTCCAAGGTTCATCTTTCTTGTACAAGCTAGGCCCTTCATTTGTAAGCAAAACAGATGTATCCAATTTAGGCAGCATCATATTCTCATGAACATTAGAATCGTTACCAAGAAATGAAAGTACCAGCCAATTCAATTGGCATGCGCGAGCTCTAGTAATTGGTCCAGTATGTATAGCAGCAGGGGATGTGGGTGCAACAATGGTATTGATGTCCTCATCAGCCACTGGCCCTCAAGTGCCTCCACCGCGTCACCATGCCATCCAAGCGGCTAGTTCGCAACAGCGAAGGCGCAACGTGGTCGCCGCCGGCACCGTTAGAAGTCGGGCAACGCTGCGGTCTAAGTCACCATCACCAATGCCAAGCACCGCTACGGAGGCCATGGCGCGGGCCCAGCTGCTGTTGAGGCTCCCCCGGGAGCTGATCATATGGATGAGTGGAGAGCCACCATTCAGAGTCTGATTGGCTACGCCGAGGCTGGGGGGTTGCAGCGAGCTGGCCCGCCACGGCCTCCCTAGACGACGACGATGGCTCGTGCTGCTGGCCGTACGGAAGGGGCCACCCTCATAGTACGGTCCCCACCACGGCAGTCAGTGTAGGAGTCGTGAAATCAAGAACCGTGGTAGGATCACAAGCCGACGAGATTGATTGGGAGAACTTGACGAACAAGGAGCTTCATGATAAGTTTCAACAAATGATGAGTGGACAGGTGGAGGATGTGCTAAACATATTTGAAGAGGCCATGGAGAAGATAGATGGCGTTGAGAAGGCGTTCGAAACAAAGCTCGATAACAAGTTTAATGAATTGCTCGTGCGTCTTCCACAACCATCGCCCGCTGCACCTGTCGCACCTCTACAACAACAACAACATCGCCTTCCAAATAAAATGGGACGAGCACTATGCGTTCCCCTTGAGCCTGGTCAAAATTTTGGTGCCGATGTACCTACTGTTGATGCTTCTGTACCTCATGCTGCTACTGCAGAGGTGGAAGACCATTACGAGGACAAGGTTGATCAAAATCAGAACTACATGCAACCACCAGCACCACCACCACCAGGTCGTCCTCATGCATATCATCGCAATGGTAGGGCTGCACCACCACCTAAGGTACGAGATCATGACCATCTTCCTAAACTAAAATTGAATATTCCACCATTTGAGGGTAGATATGTTCCTGATATATATCTTACTTGGGAGTTAGAAACTGAACAACCACTACTAGGGTTCTTTTTTATAGCTAGCAGTAGCGCTTGTACAAGTGCTACCACTAAGGCGCTACAACTAACAAGTAGCAGTAGCGCTGGAAAGGGAGCACTACTGCTATACCTAGTTAGCAGTAGCGCTTTCGTTGGGACAGCGCTACTGCTGGTAGTAAGTAGCAGTAGTGTTTCTTCTGAAAAGCGTTGATTATTTTAAAAAATACAGCTTATTTTTGTTGTGGTTTTATATACAATACTTTCATCATATGATTTTATGACCATGATTATTTATTATATATAATAGTGTGTGAAATGAACGTGGAGTAGATTCAAGTGGAGGCAACATGTGGTGCATGTCGAAAGTACTACTCTAATCCAAACTTGATCTAGTTTGGATTAGTAGTACTTTTGATGTGCACCACATGTTGCCTCCACTTGAATATAATCCATGTTCATTTCACCTACTGATACATATAATAACTCATCATGCTCATATAACAACTTAGCATCATGCATCATCGATCATAATAATAAATAACTCATCATTGGTATCATAATAACAAGTCATACTCATCATCATCGATCATACAACTTCTACTCAGTACCACATCATCATCATAGTCATCTAACCAATCCTACTTAGTTGTTCTTAGCACATTGTAACACCCCGGATGTGACTTTCCCAATTTGTACTCCAACTCTTGCCGTTTCCGGCGTTAAGTTATTTTATTTTCTCGGATTCGGGTCTTTGTCCCCGTGTATTGTTATCATTGTCATGCATCTCATATCATGTCATCATGTGCATTGCATTTGCATACGTGTTCGTCTCATGCATTCGAGCATTTTCCCCGTTGTCCGTTTTGCATTCCGGCGCTTCGTTCTCCTCCGGTGGTCATTTCTACCTTTCTTTCGTGTGTGGGGATTAAACATTTCCGGATTGGACCGAGACTTGCCAAGCGGCCTTGGTTTACTACCGGTAGACCGCCTGTCAAGTTTCGTAACATTTGGACTTTGTTTGATGCTCCAACGGTTAACCGAGGGACCGAAAAGGCCTCGTGTGTGTTGCAGCCCAACACCCCTCCAATTTGGCCAAAAACCCACCTAAACCTGCTCCATCACCTAGATCGTTCGATCACAATCGCGTGGCCGAAAACCGCACCTCATTTGGACTCTCCTAGCTCCCTCTATGCCTATATAAAGACCCCCCTGAAATTCGGATCTCCTCCTCCCCCGAAACCCTAAATCGCCCCGCCACCGACGGACATGTCCGCCGCCCACCCGGGCCAATCCCGCTCCGCCACGTGTCCCGCCGCCGTCCTCCCGCGCCGCGACCCGCGAGCCCAGCCGGGGCCCCCGAGGGCCCGAAGCCGCTCCCCGCCGCCCGCACCTCGCCGCCGCCATAGTCGGTCGCCGCCTCGCCGCGCGCCGCCGTCTTCCCTCCGCCGCGCCGCCGCGGGCCATTGCCGGCGCCGCCGGAGCAAGCCGCCGCCGCCCCGCGCCCGTCCTCCTCTGGCGACCCGCCGCCCCGCGCCGTCCCGTGCTCCGGCGAGAGCAGCTCCGGCGAGCCTCCTCCCACCTCCTCCGGCCGCCGAGCCCGCCAAGTCCGGCGACTCCTCCATCTCCGGCGAACAGGAACCCCGGCGACGACCTCGGATTGCGTGCCCCCAATCCAGATCTGGAAATATTAGGGTTGACCCCGTTTTTTTTCCTAAGTCCCTAGCTCATGTGCTCATGTTCATAGCCTCGTAACTTTGCATCCGTAGCTCCGATTCATGCATATAGCATATCAAATTGTTCGTCTCAGAGAGTAAATCATTTCATTCCATTGCATCATTTTCATTTGAGTTCATCTTGATGCCCGAAATGCTGTTAGAAGATGGCTACTTGAGTTAATTGTCAGATCTGCTACTCCAGTTAGACATTTGTCATTTTTGCCATGATTATGGTGTGCATGATATGCCCTGATGCTCTACATATGTTTTGTTAAGGGTTTTGTCATCTTTCCAGAGGTGCAACCCATGTATTTTTGTGATGTGTGTGGTGACTAGTGCAAGCTTGCAAAGTGAGGCACTTGGTAATTCTGTTTTCAGGGACTTAGCATTTCCACTAAGTCCTTGAGCTGTTATCTCATGTTGTCATATGTTCATGTTGTTTCCTAGTGATCCGTGCCTCTTTTGAGGATGATCAGTAAGGATGTTTTATTGATATTGTGGTGCTCTATCCATCCATGTCTTTTTTTGCAATTATGGAGCACCCTAGCTTGAGTCAATCGAGCTCTACTTTTGCTACTTCGTGAATCTGGGCAGATTGTCAACTTGTTTGCAATTTTGCCGATGATGTCGTAGTTGATCCGTGCATGCTATGCTATTGCTCTTGCCATGTATAGCTTGCATTTTGTGTGTTCTTGATAGGTGTATGCTTAGCTTATCATGTCTTGCACTGTAGTGAGTGCATCGAGCTCGTAAACATGCCTACTTGAGTTATGTTTCAGCATGTGCCAGTTTTCACCGAGTCTGAAAACTGATTATGCTTTTGCTATGTTCACATGCTTGTTAGTATATTTTCTGATCCCTTTTGGCTCAAGGTCACTAAGGGACTTTTGTTAATCTTTTTGAGTAGCTCCATGCCATGTTTTACTTTGTCATGTTCAGGTCCTGTAGCATGTAGTTTTGTTGCTCCGAAGAGAGCTACCTGATCTGAAATTCCAGACATGTGTTAATTTCACTAAGTCTGAGATCTGTTTACCATATGCCTTTTTGCCATGCTTGTTTGAACCTGTTAATGGATGAATTGGCCGTAGCTCAGTGCTAGACTTTTGTTAAGCATCTTGAATGCATCCCTGCCATGTATTTTGATGCCATGTTTGAGTGCTGTAACATGTTCATCTCATTGCATTTAGTTGGCTACTTGCTGTAAATCGCAGACCGGTGTCATATTTGAATCGCTTGCCATTTCCAAACCGTAACTCCGATTCCGGCGTTCTTTATATCGTTTTTGAGCGTTTCATCTCATCTTTCCAGTGGCACACTTGGATTCCCAAGTTGAGGCCAGGTTCATGCATTACTTGTCAAATCTTGCATATGCATCCCGCACCGCATCCCGCATAGCATATCATCATTGCATCATATTGTTTGATCCTTGCACGTGGTTGATTGTGTCCTTGTTGCTTGTTTGTCTTGTTTGGGTAGAGCCGGGAGATGAGTTCGCTAACAAGGAGCCCGTTGAGTTTGCTTTCGAGGATCCAGTCAACTCTGACAGGTTTGCAGGCAAGATGATCATACCCTCGAAATCACTACTATCTTTGCTATGCTAGTTTGCTCGCTCTTTTGCTATGCCAATGCTACGATGCCTGCCATTTGCTTTCAAGCCTCCCAAATTGCCATGTCAAACCTCTAACCCACCATGTCCTAGCAAACCGTTGATTGGCTATGTTACCGCTTTGCTCAGCCCCTCTTATAGCGTTGCTAGTTGCAGGTGAAGATTGGAGGCCGTTCCTTGTTGGAACATTTGTTTACTTGTTGGGATATCATTATGTTGCCATGTTATCTTAATGCATCTATATACTTGGTAAAGGGTGGAAGGCTCGGCCTCTCGCCTAGTGTTTTGTTCCACTCTTGCCGCCCTAGTTTCCGTCATATCGGTGTTATGTTCCTGGATTTTGCGTTCCTTACGCGGTTGGGTTATAATGGGAACCCCTTGATAGTTCGCCTTGATTAAAGCTTTTCCAGCAATGCCCAACCTTGGTTTTACCATTTTCCACCTAGCCTCTTTTTCCCTTGGGTTTCCGGAGCCCGAGGGTCATCTTATTTTAACCCCCCCCCCCCGGGGTCAGTGCTCCTCTGAGTGTTGGTCCAACTCGTCAGCCGCCGGTGGCTACCAGGGTCAACTCTGGGCTGGCCTACTGGAAGTTTAGACAATCTGAGTGTGCCCTGAGAACGAGATATGTGCAGCTCCTATCGGGATTTGTCGGCACATTCGGGCGGTGTTGCTGGACTTGTTTTAACCTGTCGAAGTGTCTTGAAGAACCGAGATACCGAGTCTGATCGGAACGTCTCGGGAGGAGGTCTATTCCTTCGTTGACCGTGAGAGCTTGTCATGGGCTAAGTTGGGACTCCCCTACAGGGATTTGAACTTTTGAAAGCCGTGCCCGCGGTTATGGGCAGATGGGAATTTGTTAATGTCCGGTTGTAGATAACTTGAACCTTAACTTAATTAAAATAAATCAAACGAGTGTGTAACCGTGATGGCCTCTTCTCGGCGGAGTCCGGGAAGTGAACACGGTGTTGGAGTAATGTTTGCGCAGGTTGCTCTCTAGTTTCTCGCTCACGCTTTGCCTCCTCTTCTCGCTCTCTTTTGCGAATAGGTTAGCCACCTCATCTGCTTGTCGCTTGCTGCATCTCCACTTATATTCACCTTACCCTACCTATTAAGCTTAAATAGTCTTGATCGCGAGGGTGCGAGATTGCTGAGTCCCTGTGGCTCACAGATTACTATTACACCAGATGCAGGTCCAAATGATTCCGCTCCAGGTGACACGCTCGAGCTCAAGTGGGAGTTCGACGAGGACTCTCAACGTTACTATGTTTCCTTTCCTGATGATCTGTAGTGGTGCCCTGTTGGGGGTGATCGGGGCCATGTCGCTTGTTGGGTTGTCTTTCATTTTGGCGCCGTAGTCGGGCCATGAGTGTTTGGATGATGTAATGTTATTTATGTACTTGATTGACGTGGCGAGTGTAAGCCAACTATGTTATCCCTTTTTATTATCTATTTTACATGGGATGTTTGTGATGATTGCCTGACTTGCGACATATGCCTTCAATGCGATTATGCCTCTAAGTCGTGCCTCGACACGTGGGAGATATAGTCGCATCAAGGGTGTTACAAGTTGGTAATCAGAGCCTTCCCCGACCTTAGGAGCCCCATTGCTTGATCGTTTTAGCAGCCGAGTTGTGTCTAGAAAAAAAAATTGAGTCATTTAGGAATTATATATCGGAGAGTTTAGGAATTCTTTTTACTTCCCAGTCTCCTCATCGCTCTGGTAAGGCATCCTGACGTAGAGTTTTGACTCTTCTCTTCTCAAATTTCACTAAAAAAAATTTAGGATCATGCGGGTATCTTGGAATCGTTCCGATGGTTTTATGATGAGAACATTGTCTTGGTGCCTCTTGTCAGGGGTTTAGTGGAAGTGTCCCGGGGAGTTGAGCTCTGAGGTGTTGTCGTCATAATTTTATCGTTGCAATTCTGGAATACCTGAGTTTAGTACGTCGACATTGAAAATCTCTTTTATGAAGTTCGTTGGTGAGATAACCTCGACGCCACCCAGTACTGGGGCGGGAGTTCGGGAGTATCGCCATGACTTGTATAACGGATGCTTTTTGAAGGTTGAGGTAGATGGTTTCCGAAGTTTTTCTCGGTTATGTGTTGAAGGATGGATACAGCTGGATGTAGGATTTGCTAGATTTGGGTGAGATATTATGCTTCCCCTGTATCCCCAACACCTGATTGCATAACCGGAAAGGTTCGGGAGTTTCATAGGTGGGAATTCTAGTAGCTCTAGTTCTTCTTCCACGGATATTGGTTTGAGATTGGGATTTCTTACCGACTATTCATTCTTGATCCATACCTTGTTGATTTATTTCCCTACCTTAATTCTACGTGGCTTCTCAATTTATGGATATGTGACCATTTCAAGAGGAATGCATTCGTTCATTTTGTTCGGATGTGAAGACTATTTGTTGCAATTTTCTTTCCGTTGGATTCAGCTTCATTTTATCTGTCTATGTGCTAACGGTGGTCAACCTCTTCAGGATGGCTCCCGCTAAGAGTACTAGTCAGAATCAGAATCAAGATCCGCCACCACCTCCACCTCCTCCGGAGGCATGGCAAGCTGTGATGGCCGCAACCAACGCAAACACACAGTTGATCATGCAAATTCTCCAAGAGCGCAATCAAGGCAACCAAGGGAATCAAGGCAACAATCAGAATCACTTTGCTACACTCAACCAGTTCCTTGCTAATGGGCCAAAGACTTTCAGCAATTGTGTTGAGGCAACCGATGCTGACGATTGGCTCGTGGATCTGTGCAAGCATTTCGAGTGCAGCAACGTCAGGCCTGAAGATTTCGTCAAGTTCGCTTCCTTCCAACTCAAAGATCAAGCTGCAGAATGGTTCTAGCAGTACAAGGATTCTAGAGGTGGACGTGTTATCACTTGGGATGAATTCCATCAAGATTTCCGAGCTCATCATATTCCGCAGAGCGTGGTTGAAAGTAAGCGTGAGGAATTCCGCAATCTGAAGCAAGGCTCTTTGTCTGTCTATGACTACAACAAATTGTTTCAGAAGCTTGCCCGCTTTGCCAAGCAGGACGTGCCTGATGAGAAGAGCATGATATACCAGTTCAGGGGTGGTCTCAGAGAAGAAATTCAGCTCGCTCTTGTCCTCTTTGAGCCCTTGAGGTACGATGAGTTCTACAACATGGCATTGAAGCAAGAGGCCACTCAACTGAGGTGTGATGCTTCCAACAAGTGAGTCAGAGATGTTACTCCTTCTTCCTCTACTCAAGTGGCCAAGCAGCAGAAGTATTGGCTTCCTCCTCCCCCGTTTCGTCAGCCGTATCAGCAGAAGAGCAAAGGTGGCAGTGGTTCTTCCCACCCACCCAACCCTGGCTTTCAGAACAAGACTTCGTCTCAAGCTCCAAGATCGAGTGCTCCGTACCACCATCTGCTTTCAGAGGTCACGTGCAACAAGTGCCAACAGAAGGGTCACTATGCCAACAAGTGTCTCAATCAGAGGCGTCTTCCTCCTCCTCCTCCTGTGAGATCGGCAAGTACAGCTGTGGTCAAGCATAACCCCAAGTACGCCAAGGTCAATATGGTGAATGCAGCTCAGGCAGAGGATTCATCAGATGTCATCATGGGTAACCTTCCTGTTAACGATGTTCCCGCAAAAGTTCTTTTTGACACTGGTGCATCACATTGTTTTATCTCGAGACCTTTTGCATCGAAGCATGGTTGGTTTTCTCAAGTCATGCATAAACCGTTAGCAGTTGTCTCTCCAAGTAGATGTTTGCTCGCTAACTACGAGGTTCCGGATATTTCTATCTCGATGGGTGATTTCAAGTTTCTGGCTTCTCCAATGATCCTTGGTAACTCGGATATTGAGCTTATTCTCGGAATGGATTGTCTTTCTAAGCACAAGGCTCAGCTTGATTGTGCAGCCAGGCAGATTCAATTGACTCATTCGTCTGAGGATGTAATTGTTTCTGCCGCTCGGGATAATACCATCTGTCTGTTTTCTCTCAATGAGAAGGGTGAACTCGATGCTATCTCGCAGATTCCAGTCGTTTGCGAATATCAAGACATCTTTCCAGAAGAGCTTCCAGGAATGCCTCCGCACCGGCCAGTTGAATTCGTTATTGATCTTGAGCCCGGTACGGAACCAGTGTGCAAGCGTCCTTACAAGCTCGGACCTGAAGAGTTGAAGGAGCTGAAGAAGCAACTCGATATTCAAGAGAAAATGGGTCTCATCCGGCCTAGTTCTTCTCCGTGGGGTTGTGGTGTTCTTTTTGTGAAGAAGAAGGATGGAACGGACCGACTTTGTGTTGATTATCGTCCATTGAACAAGAAGACCATCAAGAACAAATACCCACTTCCCAACATCAATGAGCTGTTCGAACAACTCAAAGGTGCCCAAGTATTCTCCAAGCTTGATCTCCGTATGGGTTATCATCAAATTCGAATCCGTGAGCAAGATATTCCCAAGACGGCTTTCAGGACAAGCTATGGTTCATATGAATACACTGTCATGTCTTTTGGCCTCGTCAACGCTCCTCCGACGTTCTCTCGCATGATGAACTTCATCTTCAACGCCTACACCAATGACTTCGTTTTGGTCTATCTCGACGACATTCTGGTTTTCTCGAAGAACAAGGAAGATCATGCCAAGCACTTGCGTTTAGTGCTTGATAAGCTCAGAGAACATCAGTTCTACGCCAAGTTCTCCAAGTGTGAATTTTGGCTCGATGAGGTTCTTTATCTTGGTCATATCATCTCCGTCAAGGGCATTGCCGTGAATCCTGAGAAGGTGTCTGCAATTGTGAATTGGGAACCTCCTCAGAACGTGAAGCAACTCCGTAGCTTCCTCGGTCTCGCAAGCTATTGCCAAAGATTCGTTGAAAACTTTTCTAAGATCGTGAAGCCTCTCTCTAATCTTCTCCAGAAGCACGTAAAGTACGTTTGGTCTCCGGAGTGTGACATTGCTTTCAACACTTTGAAAGAGAAATTGATCGCTGCTCCAGTTCTGACTCCGCCTGATGAATCCAAACCGTACGAGGTCTTTTGTGATGCCTCTCTCCAAGGTCTTGGCGCAGTGTTGATGCAAGAGAAGAAAGTTGTTGCTTATACATCTCGCCAGTTGAAGCCCAGTGAGAAGAACTACCCCACTCATCATCTCGAGTTGGCGGCAGTTGTGCATGCTCTTTTGACTTGGAGACATCTCCTATTGGGAAGAAAAGTGGACATTTTCACTGATCACAAGAGTCTCAAGTACATCTTCACTCAGCCTAATCTCAACCTCAGGCAAACTCGATGGGTCGAAATGATTCAAGAGTATAATCCGAGTATCAAGTATACTCCAGGCAAGGCCAATGTGATTGCTGACGCGTTGAGCAGGAAAGCTTACTGCAACAGTCTAATTCTCAAGCCTTACCAACCCGAGCTTTGTGAAGCTTTCTGCAAACTTAATCTGCAAGTTGTTCCTCAAGGTTTCCTCGCCAACCTTCAAGTCTCTCCTACCTTGGAAGACCAGATTCGCCAAGCTCAGCTTCTTGATGCTATGGTGAAAAAGGTGAAGATTGGGATTGCCAAGAGTCAACCCAAGTACAAGTGCTACCGCCTTGATGACAAGGACACTCTTTTCTTCGAGGATCGTATTGTTGTGCCCAAAGGTGAACTTCGTAAAGTGATCATGAACGAGGCTCAGAATTCTCTCCTCTCCATCCACCCTAGGAGCACAAAGATGTATCAGGACCTTAAGCAGGCTTATTGGTGGACTCGAATGAAGTGAGAGATTGCTCAATTCGTGAATGAATGTGATGTCTGCAGAAGAGTGAAGGCAGAACACCAAAGGCCAGCTGGTCTCCTCCAACCTCTTGCCATTCCAGAATGGAAGTTTGACCACATTGAAATGGACTTTGTGACTGGGTTTCCAAAGTCCAAGCGTGGCAATGATGCTATATTCGTTGTCATCGACAAACTCACCAAAGTGGCTCACTTTCTGCCTATCAAAGAGTCGATCACTGCAGCTCAATTGGAGGAACTCTATACCTCTCGAATTGTCTCTCTGCACGGTATCCCTCAAGTGATCTCTTCAGACCGTGGCAGCACCTTTACCTCCAAGTTTTGGGATTCTTTTCAGAAGGCCATGGGCACCAACATCCGCTTCAGCACAGCTTTCCATCCTCAAACTAGCGGTCAAGTCGAGCGTGTCAACCAGATTCTTGAAGATATGCTCAGAGCTTGTGTGATCTCCTTCGGCATGAAGTGGGAGGATTGTCTTTCTTATGCTGAATTCTCCTACAACAACAGTTTTCAAGCAAGTTCGGGCAAGGCCCCATTTGAAATTCTGTATGGCAGGAAGTGCCGTACCCCTCTCAACTGGTCCGAAACCGGTGAACGTCAGCTTCTTGGAAATGACTTAATCACAGAGGCAGAGGAAATGTGCAAAATTATTCCTGATAACCTCAAAGCAGACCAATCCCATCAGAAGAGCTACTATGATAGTAAGCACCGTGATTTGGCTTTCGAGATCGGAGATCATGTTTACCTCCACGTCTCTCCTATGAAAGGTACTTGTCGCTTCGGTATCAAAGGGAAGCTTGCCCCCAGATACGTGGGACCTTTCAAGATTGTCAGCAAGAGAGGCGATCTCGCCTATCAGCTCGAGCTTCCTTCAAACTTTGCAAATGTTCATGATGTGTTCCATGTCTCTCAGCTCCGAAAGTGCTTCAAGACTCCTGACCGCACCGTCAACTTCGAGGACATTGAGCTCCAAGAAGATCTCTCTTATCGTGAGCACCCAGTTGCTATTCTTGAAGAGACTGAACGCAAGACTCGCAACAAGTCAATTAAATTCCTCAAAGTCAAGTGGTCACACCATTCCGACCGTGAAGCTACCTGGGAACGCGAGGATCACCTCCGTTCTGAGTACCCGGCGTTCTTTCAGTCCTAGATCTCGGGACGAGATCCTTTCATAGTGGTGGAGTGTTGTAACACCCCGGATGTGACTTTCCCAATTTGTACTCCAACTCTTGCCGTTTCTGGCATTAAGTTATTTTATTTTCTCGGGTTCGGGTCTTTGTCTCCGTGTGTTGTTATCATTGTCATGCATCTCATATCATGTCATCATGTGCATTGCATTTGCATACGTGTTCGTCTCATGCATTCGAGCATTTTCCCGTTGTCCGTTTTGCATTCCGGCGCTTCGTTCTCCTCCGGTGGTCATTTCTACCTTTCTTTCGTGTGTGGGGATTAAACATTTCCGGATTGGACCGAGACTTTCCAAGCGGCCTTGGTTTACTACCGGTAGACCGCCTATCAAGTTTCGTATCATTTGGACTTCGTTTGATACTCCAACGGTTAACCGAGGGACCAAAAATGCCTCGTGTGTGTTGCAGCCCAACACCCATCCAATTTGGCCCTAAACCCACCTAAACCTGCTCCATCACCTAGATCGTTCGATCACGATCGCGTGGCCGAAAACCGCACCTCATTTGGACTCTCCTAGCTCCCTCTACGCCGATATAAAGACCCCCCCGAAATTCGGATCTCCTCCTCCCCCGAAACCCTAAATCGCCCCGCCACTGACGGACATGTCCGCCGCCTAGATCGGACACGTCCGCCGCCCACCCGGGCCAATCCCGCTCCGCCACGTGTCCCGCCGCCGTCCTCCCGCGCCGCGGCCCGCGAGCCCAGCCGGGGCCCCCGAGGGCCCGAAGCCGCTCCCCGCCGCCCGCGCCTCGCCGCCACCATAGCCGGTCGCCGCCTCGCCGCGCGCCGCAGTCTTCCCTCCGCCGCGCCGCCGCGGGCCATTGCTGGCCCCGCCGGAGCAAGCCGCCGTCGCCCTGCGCCCGTCCTCCTCCGGCGACCCGCCGCCCCACGCCGTCCCGTGCTCCGGCGAGAGCAGCTCCGGCGAGCCTCCTCCCACCTCCTCCGGCCGCCGAGCCCGCCAAGTCTGGCGACTCCTCCATCTCCGGCGAACAGGAACCCCGGCGACGACCTCGGATTGCGTGCCCCCGATCCAGATCTGGAAATATTAGGGTTGACCCCATTTTTTTCCTAAGTCCCTAGCTCATGTGCTCATGTTCATAGCCTCGTAACTTTGCATCCGTAGCTCCGATTCATGCATATAGCATATCAAATTGTTCGCCTCAGAGAGTACATCATTTCATTCCATTGCATCATTTTCAGTTGAGTTCACCTTGATGCCCGAAACGCTGTTAGAAGAGGGCTACTTGAGTTAATTGTCAGATCTGCTACTCCAGTTAGACATTTGTCATTTTTGCCATGATTATGGTGTGCATGATATGCCCTAATGCTCTACATATGTTTTGTTAAGGGTTTTGTCATCTTTCCAGAGGTGCAACCCATATATTTTTGTGATGTGTGTGGTGACTAGTGCAAGCTTGCAAAGTGAGGCACTTGGTAATTCTGTTTTCAGGGACTTGGCATTTCCACTAAGTCCTTGAGCTGTTTATCTCATGTTGTCATATGTTCCTGTTGTTTCCTAGTGATCCGTGCCTCTTTTGAGGATGATCAGTAAGGATGTTTTATTGATATTGTGGTGCTCTATCCATACATGTCTTTGTTTGCAATTATGGAGCACCCTAGCTTGAGTCAATCGAGCTCTACTTTTGCTACTTCGTGAATCTGGGCAGATTGTCAACTTGTTTGCAATTTTGCCGATGATGTCGTAGTTGATCCGTGCATGCTATGCTATTGTTCTTGCCATGTATAGCTTGCATTTTGTGTGTTCTTGATAGGTGTATGCTTAGCTTATCATGTCTTGCACTGTAGTGAGTGCATCGAGCTCGTAAACATGCCTACTTGAGTTATGTTTCAGCATGTGCCAGTTTTCACAGAGTCTGAAAACTGATTATGCTTTTGCTATGTTCACATGCTTGTTAGTATATTTTCTGATCCCTTTTGGCTCAAGGTCACTAAGGGACTTTTGTTAATCTTTTTGAGTAGCTCCATGCCATGTTTTACTTTGTCATGTTCAGGTCCTGTAGCATGTAGTTTTGTTGCTCCGAAGAGAGCTACCTGATCTGAAATTCTAGACATGTGTTAATTTCACTAAGTCTGAGATCTGTTTACCATATGCCTTTTTGCCATGCTTGTTTGAACCTGTTAATGGATGAATTGGCCGTAGCTCAGTGCTAGACTTTTGTTAAGCATCTTGAATGCATCCCTGCCATGTATTTTGATGCCATGTTTGAGTGCTGTAACATGTTCATCTCATTGCATTTAGTTGGCTACTTGCTGTAAATCGCAGACCGGTGTCATATTTGAATCGCTTGCCATTTCCAAACCGTAACTCCGATTCCGGCGTTCTTTATATCGTTTTTGAGCGTTTCATCTCATCTTTCCAGTGGCACACTTGGATTCCCAAGTTGAGGCCAGGTTCATGCATTACTTGTCAAATCTTGCATATGCATCCCGCATCGCATCCCGCATAGCATATCATCATTGCATCATATTGTTTGATCCTTGCACGTGGTTGATTGTGTCCTTGTTGCTTGTTTGTCTTGTTTGGGTAGAGCCGGGAGACGAGTTCGCTAACAAGGAGCCCGTTGAGTTTGCTTTCGAGGATCCAGTCAACTCTGACAGGTTTGTAGGCAAGATGATCATACCCTCGAAATCACTACTATCTTTGCTATGCTAGTTTGCTCGCTCTTTTGCTATGCAATGCTACGATGCCTGCCATTTGCTTTCAAGCCTCCCAAATTGCCATGTCAAACCTCTAACCCACCATGTCCTAGCAAACCGTTGATTGGCTATGTTACCGCTTTGCTCAGCCCCTCTTATAGCGTTGCTAGTTGCAGGTGAAGATTGGAGGCCGTTCCTTGTTGGAACATTTGTTTACTTGTTGGGATATCATTATGTTGCCATGTTATCTTAATGCATCTATATACTTGGTAAAGGGTGGAAGGCTCGGCCTCTCGCCTAGTGTTTTGTTCCACTCTTGCCGCCCTAGTTTCTGTCATATCGGTGTTAATGTTCCTGGATTTTGCGTTCCTTACGCGGTTGGGTTATAATGGGAACCCCTTGATAGTTCGCCTTGATTAAAGCTTTTCCAGCAATGCCCAACCTTGGTTTTACCATTTTCCACCTAGCCTCTTTTTCCCTTGGGTTTCCGGAGCCCGAGGGTCATCTTATTTTAACCCCCCCCCCCCCCGGGGGTCAGTGCTCCTCTGAGTGTTGGTCCAACTCGTCAGCCGCCGGTGGCTACCAGGGGCAACTCTGGGCTGGCCTACTGGAAGTTTAGACAATCTGAGTGTGCCCTGAGAACGAGATATGTCAGCTCCTATCGGGATTTGTCGGCACATTCGGGCGGTGTTGCTGGACTTGTTTTAACCTGTCGAAGTGTCTTGAAGAACCGAGATACCGAGTCTGATCGGAACGTCTCGGGAGGAGGTCTATTCCTTCGTTGACCGTGAGAGCTTGTCATGGGCTAAGTTGGGACTCCCCTGCAGGGATTTGAACTTTTGAAAGCTGTGCCCGCGGTTATGGGCAGATGGGAATTTGTTAATGTCCGGTTGTAGATAACTTGAACCTTAACTTAATTAAAATGAATCAACCGAGTGTGTAACCGTGATGGCCTCTTCTCGGCGGAGTCCGGGAAGTGGACACGGTGTTGGAGTAATGTTTGCGCAGGTTGCTCTCTAGTTTCTCGCTCACGCTTTGCCTCCTCTTATCGCTCTCTTTTGCGAATAGGTTAGCCACCTCATCTGCTAGTCGCTTGCTGCAGCTCCACTTATATTCACCTTACCCTACCTATTAAGCTTAAATAGTCTTGATCGCGAGTGTGCGAGATTGCTGAGTCCCTGTGGCTCACAGATTACTATTACACCAGATGCAGGTCCAAATGATTCCGCTCCAGGTGACGCGCTCGAGCTCAAGTGGGAGTTCGACGAGGACTCTCAACGTTACTATGTTTCCTTTCCTGATGATCTGTAGTGGTGTCCTGTTGGGGGTGATCGGGACCATGTCGCTTGTTGGGTTGTCTTTCATTTTGGCGACGTAGTCGGGCCATGAGTGTTTGGATGATGTAATGTTATTTATGTACTTGATTGACGTGGCGAGTGTAAGCCAACTATGTTATCCCTTTTTATTATCTATTTTACATGGGATGTTTGTGATGATTGCCTGACTTGCGACATATGCCTTCAATGCGATTATGCCTCTAAGTCGTGCCTCGACACGTGAGAGATATAGTCGCATCGAGGGTGTTACACACATGATCATGAGTATTATTAGCTAGGACCTACTACCTTCTCTTAGGTAAAATAGCATAAAACAAGATAGGTCGTGACTCTCCATTATGGAGAATGGAGATTATCATGTCTCCAATCTTGCCTTTCACACAATGTTGCTTCCAAGTACCTCCTTACGACTGTCCATACATTTTTTCCATTCATTGATTTTCATGTCTTCACTGGTTTTAGAAATCTGATATGGACAGGTGTGATTCGTAGGATGAGCTGGACGTATGTTCAAAACATCAAGGTGACCATTCCGATACATCAGATGAGGCATATAATCCTTCAGGATTTATGTTGAAAAACTTAGTAATAACTTCGTAGTTAGCAATGTAGTTAAGTTTTAAACGAATTTATGCAAAAGATGCACGGATGTCATAATAGTAAAATATCTTTCCCTGGCATCTCCATGGATGTTACTGTAGTTCAACGTGTGCACTAGTGGCACGTATTGACCATAATGTGGAGGAGTTTGATAATAGATATGGTAATTCTCAAGATCAGTACAA
Organism: Triticum urartu; assembly: GCF_056163025.1. Taxonomy (NCBI): domain Eukaryota; kingdom Viridiplantae; phylum Streptophyta; class Magnoliopsida; order Poales; family Poaceae; genus Triticum; species Triticum urartu. The sequence continues at coordinate 317,523,301 of NC_141875.1, read as the reverse complement.
AATGCGATCAGATTATTTTTCTCCTGATAAGTTAACTCAGAGCCATTGGTGTAGTAGGTTTTGTCTACCATCTTCCGCACATTGTTTGAAGAATGAAAATAAGCTATCAATGGAAATAAGTTGTCAACTATTTTGAAATAAACAATATAAATTAGATAATTACTATGTTTGAGAAACTCACATAGCGGTAGAATTGGAAGCGTATCAACAAGGACCCAAATGTCCATATTATCTTGGTCGATGTCAGGATCACCAAGATCCATGGTGACAAGCATACCCTCATAAAAACCATATGTCTTGCAAAGTGCTTCCCAATTTGTGCAACCAATATGGGTTACGCTCTCAAAATTGTACAAATTTACTTCAAAATCCATACCATGATGGGTCCTTAGGTGAATTTTCTTTGTTTAGAAATTTTCATGGTCTTCAAAATCCATCCTCTCCAAGACATAGCATCTTGCATGGCATGGGATAAGCTACTCGAATTGTAAAAGATGAAAATTACACGTTCAGATAGTTGAAGTCATGCTTAATTATGAAAAAAACACTTGTCGTCGTTGTGTACCATTTCAACATCGAAGGTATCTTGGAGCTTAATGCTAAAGCGCTGACCTTCGTCTAGGTGAGGCCTGTCGCACAGACCCCGGTCGTCGTTGCACCAGTCGCACTCCCCCGGGAGACTTTCGTCGTCCGATAACGACATTTCCTAGGTTCATAATTCAAAGATTAAACTTGTACAATTCAATATATGTACTACAAAAACTAAATTAGATCATTATTATTCATCACGGATTGACTATCGGTCTGCCGAGTCTAGCACACGAAACAAAGGAGAAGCGACCCCCACGACAACAATCGGGATTTTTCATCCTCTCATATGTGGTGGAGACTAGATCTCACTCACTGATTCCTCTATGACATTTGGGACCATCGGTGATGGTCGTTACTCCTCCTTCCCCTAGTGCACAACAAAGGTCTAGCACCCAGAGAAGAAGGAGAAACGATCCCCACGACAACAGTCGGGATTCTTCGTCCTCTCTCATATATGGTGGATACACCCCTCATAGATTTTTTGACTGTCGACGATGGAGCCTTGATAGACTTAAAGTCAACCCGAAATGTCATTTAATTTTTTTTCTAGAAACTCCAGGCCACTCGATATTTCCTACATATTCTAGCACAAGTCGTGCTAGAATTCACAGAAAAATCTGGCCTGACCTTTGCTAAAAGAGGACATATCGAGCGCCTGAAATTTGCCGAAACGAAAATTAATCAACACTACGGCAAAACATAGGCCACTCGGAGGTGTAACCTGCAAACATGGCCGGCCACTTGGGCAAGCACATATCCTATTTGAGCAACACAAGATATACCTGTTTATATCTACATCATATGAGAATTCAAACTTGATGGTCATTGCATTTCAATGGTTCAAAATATAAAAAAGCATTTCAAAATGTCTTATAGGACTCATATTGACATGGAGATTTGGCAGGTCTCACCTCAAAGTCGGAGGGGGTCGGTGACGGGGATGACGGCGGTGATGATGGAGGGGCTCCTTGATTTATTCAAAAACAAAAACCTTATAAGCATAGTGCTCTCCAATTTGAGCATTCAAAGTAGGAGTAGTTTTCCAATTTGAACATGGGGTGGCTGGTCTCACCTCGATCGAGGTCGGAGGGCGTCGATGACAGGGACGACGGCGGGGATGATGCAGGGGCTCCTTGATTTCTACAAAAACAAAATATAAAAAAACATTATTATCATCATCTTAGGACTTAGTGAAACTCCATAAGATACATTTACCTATTCTATTCAAATTTACTTATAATGTCCTATTCTATTCAAAATTTCTAAAAATTTCCTATTCTATTCAAAAGACCTACATTTACTTATTCTATTCAAATTACTTATTCAAATTTTCTAAAAACAAAATATACTAAAAACCTACATTTACTTGAAACAAAAACCTACATTTAACAAAAACTAAAACGTATTTACAGAAAGGGGGAGGATGAGGAAGGAGGAGGGTAATTGAAGGAGGATGGAGGAGGAGAGAGCAGGAGGGGGAGGAGGAGGAGAGAGCAGGAGAGGGAGGAGGGAGGAGGAGGAGGCGGCCGCCGGAGAGGGAGGAGGAGGGGGGCCGCCGGCACCGGAGAGGGAGGAGGAGGAGGGAGGGTCGACCTTGGGGTGGAGGAGGAGGACGGTGATGGAGGCAACAGAGGCGATGAGAGAGTGAGAGGGGGAGAGTGAGAGGACGCGCACGGGTGGGCGGTTTGGATAAGGGGCCTTAGTGGTTGCGCTTGCCCGTAAAAACCGATATGCTAAACCTATAGCAGTAGCGCTCTACGTAAAAACGTGCTACTGCTAAAATATATAGCAGTAGCGCTCTCTGTCAAAACGCGCTACTGCTAATGCTAAGCATGTAAAAAATTTCAAAAATACATTGGTCATCAATGATCTTTTTGTGTAGAATCTAAATTGTCAATAGGAATCTTCTCCGGTTTAAGAACCGGCGAAGATTCGAACCAGAGAAGATTCATATTTCGTCCATAGATCCTACACATAGAGTTCAATGAAGACCAAGTGGTTCTGATGGTTTGAGAAGCACCGTATTTAGGGTGGTAAAAAGTCTATTCGCGGAGCGAGGTGGGACTAAACTTTGGTCTTATTAGGAGGGGACTGAATTTATCAGTAGTGCTTGTCAGGGAAAAAGCGATATTGCTAAGATCAGTAGTAGTACAGCTTTATACGCATAAGTGCTACTAGTATCCCTAGCATACTTGGAACGGTCCGTCAGTTTTAGTAGTAGCGCGTTTTCTAGCTCCAGCGCTACTGCTATGCTCATGTTAGCAGCGCTCGTGCTGCCCAAGCACTCCTGCTATTTAGCAGCAGCGCTTGCTTTGTAAAAGCGCTACTGGTGAGCTCCTGTGTATAAGCATTTCCCTAGTAGTGAATGTTTTACATGTTTAAAATATCCTGAGGAGAGACGTGTTCTTCCTGTTGTTTCTGCTTTCACTAGTTCTGCATGTGTTTGGTGGTCTGGACATTGTAGATTATATCCTATTCCAGCTACTGGGCTGCTTTGAAAACTGCTATGCGCACTCGTTGGGTTCCACCATATTATCAATGTGAATTACTTCAAAAATTGCAGTGTTTAAGAAAAGGAAAAATTATGTAGAAGAATATTATCAGGAATTACAAACTAGCATGATTAGATGTGGTATTGTTGAGGATAATGAAGCTATGCTTGCATGTTTTATGGGTGGATTAAATAAAGAGATTCAGACCATTCTAGAGTATAAGGAATATAATAATATCACTCGTTTATTCCATCTTGCTTGCAAAGACGTCCTCGCCAATTAAATTGAGAAACAAATGAAGCCTAATAATAAACCATCTAGTATTGCTTCTGAAATTAAATTGAAAAGTGCATGTTTACTTGCCACCAAATCTGATATTGATCAGCTAGATTTTAGCAAATCTGTTTGTTATGCTTTTGTGTGCAAGGAGGGATTATTTTCATTCGAGGATGTGCCTTCATCTGTGCCTCCTACTGTTACTACCATTTTGCAGGAGTTCGCTAACATCTTTCCACAAGACGTGCCACCGTGATTACCACCTATTCGAGGGATTGAGCATCAGATTGACTTAATTCCCGGTGCATCGCTACCCAACCGTGCACCATACTGTACCAATCCAGAGGAGACGAAGGAAATTATGCATCAAGTCCAGGAGCTGCTCGACAAAGGGTATATACGTGAATCCCTTAGTCCTTGTGTTATTGCTATTATTCTAGTGCCGAAAAAGGATGGTACATCACGTATGTGTGTTGATTGTTGAGGCATTAATAATATTACAATTCGTTATCGTCATCCTATCCCTAGGCTATATGATATGCTTGATGAATTGAGTAGCTCTACAATATTCTCCAAAGTTGATTTGCATAGTGGATACCATCAAATTCGTATGAAATTGGGGGATGAATGGAAAACAACATTTAAAACTAAGTTTGGATTATATGAGTGGTTAGTCATGTCTTTTGGGTTAACTAATGCACCTTGTACTTTCATGAGATTAATCAACGAAGTTTTACGTGCTTTCATTGGACGATTTGTGGTAGTCTATTTTGATGATATACTAATTTATACCAGATCTTTGGAGGAACATTTGGAACATTTACGTGTTGTTTTTATTGCTTTACATGATGCACGTTTGTTTGGTAACCTTGGGAAGTGCACCTTCTGCACCGACCGAGTATCTTTTCTTGGCTATGTTGTTACTCCACAGGGAATTGAAGTTGATAGAGCCAAGATTGAAGCTATTGAGAGTTGGCCGCAACCCAAAACGGTCGCACAAGTGAGGAGTTTTCATGGACTCGCTGGTTTCTATAGGCGTTTTGTGAGAGATTTCAGCACCATTGTTGCACCTCTCATTGAGCTTACAAAGAAGGATGTGCCTTTTGTTTGGGGTTCCGCATAGGAAGAAGCCTTCACGGTATTGATAGATAAGTTGAGACATGCTCCTTTACTCCAACTTCATGATTTTAATTAACACTTTTGAGCTTGAATGTGATGCTAGTGGAATTGGATTAGGAGGTGTGTTATTACAAGATGGCAAACCTATTGCATACTTTTCTAAAAAATTGAGTGGGCCTAGTTTGAACTATTCTACTTCTGATAAATAATTATATGCTCTTTTTTGGACCTTAGAAACATGGCAACATTATTTATGGCCCAAAGAATTTGATATACATTCTGATCATGAATCTTTGAAACGCATTAAAAGTCAAGCAAAACTGAACCGTAGACATGCTAAATGGGTTGAATTCACTGAGACCCTCCCTTATGTCATTAAACACAAGAAGGGTAAAGAAAATGTTATTGCTGATGCATTGTCTCATCGTTATACTATGCTTTCACAACTTGACTTGAAAATTGGTTTGGAGACCATCAAAGATCAATATGTACATGATGCTGAATTTAAAGATGTATTGCCGAATTGTAAGGAAGGGGGAACATGGAACAAGTTCGTCACTAACGATGGATTTCTGTTTCGCGCTAACAAGCTATGCATTCCAGCTAGCTTTGTTCGTCTTTTGTTGTTGCAGGAGGCGCATGGAGGAGGACTAATGGGACACTTTGGCATGAAGAAGACAGAGGATATACTTGCTACCCATTTCTTTTGACCAAAGATGAGATGTGATGTTGAGCATTTTGTTGCTCGCTGCACTACATGTCAAAAAGCTAAGTCACGACCATGGTTTATATATGCCTTTTCCTGTACCTAGTGTTCCTTGGGAGGATATATCTATGGACTTTGTTTTAGGTTTACCTCGAGCAAAGAAGGGGAGGGATAGCATATTTGTTGGTGTGGATAGGTTCTTGAAAATGGCACACTTTATACCATGTCATAAAAGCGATGATGTTATTAATGTTGTTGATTTCTTCTTTTGTAAAATTATTCGTTTGCATGGTGTGCCAAATACTATTGTTTCAGATCGTGATACTAAATTTCTTAGCCACTTTTGGAGATGTTTATGGGGTAAGTTGGGGACTAAACTGCTTTTTAGTACCACTTGTCACCCCCAAACTGATGGACAAACTGAAGTAGTCAATAGAACATTATCTACTATGCTTAGGGTTGTTTTCAAGAATAATAAGAAAATGTGGGAAGAATGCTTGCTTGATATTGAATTTGCTTATAATCGTTCATTGCATTCTACTACTAAGATGTGCCCTTTTGAAATTGTGTATGGTTTCCTACCACGTGCACCTATTGATTTGTTGCCTCTTGCATCTTCGGAGAAGGTTAATTTTGATGCTAAAGAACGTGCTGAATTGATTTTAAAAATGCATGAGTTAACTAAGGAAAACATTGAGCGTATGAATGCTAAATATAAACTTGCTGGAGGTAAGGGTAGAAAACATGTTGTGTTTGCAACTGGAGGTCTTGTTTGTTACATTTGCGTAAGGATAGATTTCCAAATTTGCGCAAATCAAAGCTAATGCCATGTGTTGATGGTCCTTTTAAGGTGTTAGAGAAAATAAATGATAATGCATATAAACTTGAGTTGCCTGTAGATTTTGGGGTTAGTCCCACTTTTAACATTGCAGATTTGAAGCCTTATTTGGGTGAGGAAGATGATCTTCCGTCAAGGACGACTTCGTTTCAAGAAGGGGAGGATGATAAGGACATCAATACCATTGTTACACCCACATCCCCTGCTGTTATACATACTGGACCAATTACTCGAGCTCGCACGCGCCAATTAAATTACCAGGTACTTTTGTTTCTTGGTAACAATTCTAATGTTCATGAGAATATGATGCTGCCTAAATTGGATACATTTGTTTTGCTTACAAATGAAGGGACTAGCTTGGACAAGAAAGATGAACCTTGGAGCGAGTTCAAGCATGGAGATGATGGTGTGCGCAAGGGGAACAAGAACGGAGTTACAAGTGATGATTCTAGGACTTTGAAGCCACCATAATGAGTGAATGAAGCCTTGAACGAAATATACAAGATTCCACTTCATAAATTTTTCCCAGAGGCTATCCTAGGTGATGCGTCACCTTATTTTTGGGTCAGGCCCATGTAATTTCGAAATACTTGATTATAGCTGTTTTTAGAGTCCGTATGTGTGGGGAAACAAGAGATAGGGTTGGTTTCGGACCCCTCCTCCAAGGGCCACGAAATTCCCCCCTCTCTCCTCCATATATACAGCCCTTAGGGCATCTGAGGAAGTCCTGGATTAGGGGGTATCCGGACAGCCGGATTATATCCTTTGGCCGGACTGTTGGACTATGAAGATACAAGATTGAAGACTTCGTCTCGTGTCCGGATGGAACTCTACTTGGCGTGGAAGGCAAGCTAGGCAGTACGGATATGGATATCTCCTCCTTTGTAACCGACCTTGTGTAATCCTAGCCCCCTCCGGTGTCTATATAAACCGGAGGGTTTAGTCCGTAGGACAGCAAACAATCATACCATAGGCTAGCTTCTAGGGTTTAGCCTCTCCGATCTCGTGGTAGATCAACTCTTGTAATACTCATATCATCAAGAATAAATCAAGCAGGACGTAGGGTTTTACCTCCATCAAGAGGGCCCGAACCTGGGTATAACATCGTGTTTCCTGCCTCCTATTACCATCCTCCTTAGATGCACAGTTCGGGACCCCCTACCCGAGATCCGCCGGTTTTGACACCAACATTGGTGCTTTCATTGAGAGTTAATCTGTGTCGTCGCCGTTAGGCTTGATGGCTCCTACCATCATCGATAGCGATGCAACCCAGGGTGAGATTTTTCTCCCCGGACAGATCTTTGTGTTCGGCGGCTTCGCACTGCGGGCCAACTCGCTTGGCCATCTGGAGCAGATCGAAAGTTACGCCCCTGGCCACCAGGTCAGGTTTGAAAGCTTAAATTACACGGCCGATATCCGCAGAGACTTGATCTTCGACGGATTCGAGCCCCTGCCTTGTGCGCCCCGCGGTCATGGTGAGTACGATTTAGCTCTACCATCGGACCGTATTCGGGAGATCGCACCGGCAGCCGCTCCGAGCCTCAATTCGGAGCTAGTTGCACCATCCATGGACGGGTGGATGGACCCCGTCACGGAGGCCGTATCCTCAGCGGTGATCGAGCCGAATATCAACCTTACCCTTCACGAGAGCCGTGTTGCCAAACTGCCGGATCCTTCTCCGGCCACGGGCTCCGAACCGCCTACACCCATCGAATCCGATTGGGCGCCGATCATGGAGTTTACCTCCGTGGATATTTTTCAGCACTCGCGCTTTGGCGACATACTGAACTCATTAAGGTCTCTCTCCTTGTCAGGAGAGGCCTGGCCGAACTACATCCAGTAGGATTGGGATGCGGATGATGAAGATATTCGCCGCCCACCCACCACCCACTTAGTAGCCACTGTCGATGACTTAACCGACATGCTCGACTTCGACTCCGAAGACATCGACGGTATGGACGACGATGCGGGAGTCAAAGATGAACCACTGCCCATCGGGCACTGGACAGCCACCTCATCATACGATATATACATGGTGGACACACCCAAAGAAGGCAATGGCGATGAGACAACGGAGGATGACCCCTCCAAGAAGCAACCCAAGCACCGACGTCAGCGGCGCCGCTCTAAGTCCAGCCAAGGCAAAAGTGGTGATACCGGCACCGGAGATAATAGCACTCCGGACAGTGCCGAAGACAACAACAATCCCCTCCAGCAAGATTTAGAGCAGGAGGATGGAGGAGCCAGCCCTCCTGAGAGAGCGGCAGATGGAGAGGTGGAGGATGATAATTACATGCCTCCCTCTGAAGACGAGGCAAGCCTCGACGATGACGAATTCTTCATGCCAGAGGATCCCGTCGAACAAGAGCGCTTCAAGCGCCGGCTTATAGCCACGACAAATAGCCTTAAGAAAAAGCAGCAGCAGCTTCAAGCTGATCAAGATTTGCTAGCCGACAGATGGACTGAATAAGATCAGTAAGCTCAAATAAGCAGTCACCAAATTTGGGATCATTGGAACTCATCTTAATCAAAGCAATAGACTTATGGAGGATTTCATCTAGATCTTTCAAGGAGTAATTAGGAAAGAGTTCCTCAAGGAATTTCCAAATGGTGTAGGCACACTTAAGAGTTGGCAAACATCCAATCAAGTTTCTAGGCAAGCCTCTAGTGATAAGATTAAAAGTTCTAAGATTGCGAATCATGTCAATATCTTCATCTAGGGTAGGGTGCAAAGGATCAACATGAGGTGCACAAGGGCTAGTAATGTACTTGTTCAAATGATATTCATTGAAAATCTCAAGCATTTCATTTTTCCACTCATGAAAATACTCTCCATCAAGAATAGGCACTCTATGTCTAAGACTCCCCAAAGTAGACACATCCATCTTCCTCCAATGGTGTTTAAACCAAGGCAATGGACACCAATGCTCTAATACCAATTGAAAGGATCGAGAAGAGGTGTCTAGAGGGGGGTGATTAGATACTAATTGCCAAAAGTTGCAGTTTTTAATATTCTTAAGTTTAAGTGGAGTTTAAGAACAAGTTTAACAAACACAATACATATCAAGCAAGCATGCAATGAGTATATGAGCAGCAGGAAGTAAAGCATGCAACTTGCAAGAATGTAAAGAGAAGGGTTTGGAGTATTCAAACGCAATTGGAGACACGAAGGTTTTTGTCGTGGTTCCGATAGGTGGTGCTATCGTACATCCACGTTGATGGAGACTTCAACCCACGGAGGGTAACGGTTGTGCGAGTCCACGGAGGGCTCCACCCACGAAGGGTCCACGAAGAAGCAACCTTGTCTATTCCATCACGGCCGTCGCCCACGAAGGACTTGCCTCACTAGAGGTAGATCTTCACGAAGTAGGCGATCTCCTTGCCCTTACAAACTCCTTGGTTCAACTCCACAATCTTGTTGGAGGCTCCCAAGTGACACCTAGCCAATCTAGGAGACACCACTCTCCAAGAAGTAACAAATGGTGTGTTGATGATGAACTCCTTGCTCTTGTGCTTCAAATGATAGTCTCCCCAACACTCAACTCTCTCTCACAGGATTTGGATTTGGTGGAAAGAAGATTTGAGTGGAAAGCAACTTGGGAAGGCTAGAGATCAAGATTCATATGGTTGGAATGGAATATCTTGACCTCAACACAAGTGTAGGTGGTTCTCTCTCAGAAAATGTGCATTGGAAGTGTAGGTATGTTCTGATGGCTCTCTCCACGAATGAAGAGTGGGTGGAGGGGTATATATAGCCTCCACACAAAATCTAACAGTTACACTCAATTTACCAATCTCAGTGAGACCGAAGGGAAAAACTCGGTCGGACCAATTTAGTAAACCTAGTGATCGTTAGGGTTTTCGGTGGGACTGAGATGCAACTCAGTAGGACCGATATGGTTAGGGTTAGGGCATAACGTAATCTCATTGTGACCGATTACACAAACTCGGTGAGACCGATTTTGGTAATAAGCTAACCAAAGAGTTGGTCAGGTAAACTCGGTGGGACCGATTCGCTCATCTCGGTGAGACCGAAATGTTACAAAAGGGAAACAGAGAGTTTACATTGCAATCTCAGTGGGACCGATCGCTCATCTCGGTAAGACCGAAACGTTATGAAGGGAAACAGAGAGATTACAATCCCATCTCGGTGAAACCGAGATCCCTATCAATGAAACCGAAAATCTAGGGTTTGTGGCAGTGGCTATGACATTTGAAACTCGGTGGCGTCGGATAGAAAGAATCGGTGGGGCCGAGTTTGACTTTTGGTTTAGGTCATATGTGGATGTGGGAAGGTAGTTGAGGGTTTTCGAGCATATCACTAAGCACTTTGAGCAAGCAAGCCATTAAGCAACACCTCATCCCCTCTTGATAGTATTGGCTTTTCCTATAGACTCAATGTGATCTTGGATCACTAAAATAGAAAATGTAGAGTCTTGATCTTGAAGCTTGAGCCAATCCTTTGTCCTCAGCATCTTGAAGGGGTTCCACATCCTCTAGTCCATGCCACTCCATTGTTGAACTTATCTGAAACATACTAGGTAAAAGTGTTAGTCCAACAAGAGATATGTTGACATTAATTACCAAAACCACCCAGGGAGCACTTGTGCTTTCACATATTCATCAAGATCAATCAAGCAGGACGTAGGGTATTACCTCCATAGAGAGGGCCCGAACCTGGGTAAACATCGTGTCCCCCGTCTCCTCTTACCATCGATCCTAGTTGCACAGTTCGAGACCCCCAACCCGAGATCCGCCAGTTTTGACACTGACATTGGTGCTTTCATTGAGATTTCCATTGTGCCATCGATGAAAGGTCTGATGGCCCCTTCAATCGTCTATAGTGACCCTGTCCAAGGAGAAACCTTCCTCCCCGGACAGATTTTCATGTTCGGCGGCTTCGTACTACGGGCCAACTCACTTGGCCATCTGGAGCAGATCGATAGCTACGCCCCTGGCCACTAGGTCAGATTTGAAGCTTGAACTACGTCGCGGATATCCGTGGAGACTTGATCTTCAATGGATTTGAGACTGCAGCGATCGCTCCCCCTTGCCCCGATGAACATGACTTAAATCTGTCATTGGAGCACATCCAGGAGATGGTTCCTGCTGCTACAACGGCCTTAGAACCGGAGCATATCGTGCCATCCGAGGCCATAGAGTCCGCAACGCTGGAGCCGCACACAGACTCGACGCCCTATAATATTTGCGTCAACGGAACTCCGGACTTGTCTCCGGCTATAAGTTCCGGACCGGGTACGCCTGCGGACACCGAGCTGGATCGGTCCTCGGTTTTCTAATTTAGCACCGCAGACATCTTCCAGCACTCACCTTTGGGTGATGTGCTGAACTCTTTAAAGAACTTGTCCTTGGAGAAGGACTCACAGCCGACCTATGTTCGGTTCGAGCCAAAGGCTGATGATGGGAAATTTCGCTTCCCACCCGCCACCCACTTCATAGCTACTGTCGATGACTTAATCGACGTGCTTGATTACGGCTCCAAAGACATCGACGGTATGGACGACGATGCCGACAAGGAGCAAGGCCAAGACCCGCCATTTACTGGACGTTGGATGGCCACCTCTTCGTACGATGTGTACATGGTCGACACACCTAAAAAAGCTAGTGACGATGACAAAGGAGATCCAGTTGCGAATAAACCTTCTGAGGCATAGTCCAAGCGTTGGCGCCCTAAACGCCGCTCTAAGCCTCATCGCTCAAAAGATGGCAACACTGGCACCGGAGAAAATAGTACTCCAGGCGACGCCGAAAACAATGAAGACCCTGTCGGGGCTGCATCCGCACAGGAGGAACAAGACAATAGGCAAGATAACCCTGATAAACAGGCCATGCCCAATGACCCAGATGATGATAGTTATCGTCCAGTCTTCGAGGATGATGAGAGCCTCGGCAATGAGGACTTCATCATGCCTGAGGCACCCCTCTAGCAGGAGCGCTTCAAGCGCCAGCTAATAGCCACTGCAAGAAGCCTGAAGAAGAAGCAGCAGCAGCTCCATGTTGATCAAGACCTGATCATTGACAGGTGGACTGATGTCCTAGCAGCCGAAGAATATGGCCTCAAGCGCCCAGCCTAGAGTTACCCAAAGCGCAGACTGCTACCTCAGTTCGATGAGGAGGCACCAGATCCCATACCCCCCTCACGCAATGTGGACCGACCACCACATGGTCGGGATAGTGCGGCAGACCGACCACCCCGCGGTCGGGACAAAACTGCAACTCAGGCCGAACAACAGCCCGCCCCACTGCCTCGCAAAAATAGGGACAGAACAGCTTGGGACCATACATACGACCTTCAGCAGGATCTGGACAATAGAGCAAAACACACCAGATCAATTTACGGATCGCGAGGACGCTTCCCGAATCAGGATGACGGCTACCTATTCAGACGTGACAAACCTTGTCACACCCGGGCCTATAACCGCAGACGGACTTCGTCGGAGGTGCGCCGTGACGCGGCCCGGTATAGAGGCGCCGCACACCCTCTCTACTTCACGGATGAGGTGCTGGATCACGAATTCCCCGAGGGGTTCAAGCCCGTCAGCATTGAATCATACGACGGAACAACCGATCCCGCAATATGGGTTGAGGACTTTATTCTCCACATCCACATGGCCCGTGGAGACGACCTCCACGCCATCAAATACCTCCCACTAGAGCTTAAAGGGCCAGCTCGACACTGGCTAAATAGCCTGCCCGAAAACTCCATCAACAGCTGGGAGGACTTGGAAGAAGCCTTCCTTGACAACTTCCAAGGCACTTATGTCCGGCCACCTGACGCTGATGACTTAACTCACATAGTTCAACAACCTGGAGAGTCCGCCAGAAAATTCTGGACTAGGTTCCTAACCAAAAAGAACCAGATCGTCGACTGTCCGGATGCGAAAGCCCTAGCGGCCTTTAAGCATAGCATCCGTGACGAATGGCTCGCCCGCTACCTCGGCCAAGAAAAGCCGAGGTCCATGGCAGCCCTCACGGCACTTATGACCCACTTTTGCGTGGGAGAGGATAGTTGGCTGGCTTGCAGTACAAACACAGCCAACGAAGCAGGCCCCTCCTAGGCCAAAAATAGCACCAGCAAGCTTCGGCGCAACAGACACAAATGCCGAAGCAATGGCGATAACACCGATGACACTAGAGTTCATGCCGAATTCAATGGCTCCAAGTCCGGCCAGCGTAAGAAGCCCTATAAAAGGAATGGAGGAACATCCAGCTTGGACCGCATACTCGATCGCCCGTGCCAGATACATGGCAACGCAGACAAACCAGTCAACCATACTAACAGAGATTGCCGGGTCTTTAAGCAAGCCAGCAAGGTAAATAGTGGAAACAAGGAAGGGGAATCGCAGAGTGATGACGAAGACGAGGAGCCCCGGTAGCCGAACACTGGGGGCGGAAGAAATTTCCGCCTCAATGGTGAACATGATATATGCTACACACATCCCCAAAAGGGAGCGCAAGCGCACACTCAGGGACGTTTATGCGGTAGAGCCAGTCGCCCCAAAATTCAACCCATGGTCGTCATTCCCGATCACCTTTGATCGTCGTGATCATCAAACTAGCATCCGTCATGGCGGTTCGGCCGCATTGGTACTCGACCCAATCATCGACGGATTTCACATGACACGAGTCCTAATGGACGGTGGTAGCAGCCTCAACCTACTCTATCAGGATACATTACGCAAAATGGGCATTAATCCCTCACGAATCAAGCCCATGATAACTACCTTTAAAGGAGTTATACCAGGCGTAGAAGCCCATTGTACGGGCTCGATCACGCTGGAGTTGGTCTTCGGCTCCCCGGATAACTTCCAAAGCGAAGAGCTAATCTTCGATATCGTCCCCTTCCGCAGCGGCTACCACGCACTGCTCGGGCGAACTGTGTTTGCTAGATTCAACGCGGTGCCACATTATGCTTATCTCAAGCTCAAGATGCCCGGTCCACGCGGCGTCATTACAGTAAATGGAAACATGGAACGTTCCCTCCGTACAGAGGAGCATGCCGCAGCCCTTGCAACAGAAGTACAGAGCGGCCTTCTCAAGCGGCACCATAATCCGGCCACCAAGCCCCTGGACATCGTTAAGAAGGTCCGGACTACACTGCAACAGGGCAGCTCGGTTCGTCAAGAGCTGAATTAGTAAATTCGGCCTCCGTCCCAGTCCCGATGAGGAAATGGCATCCGTACCGCACGTACATAACTACGCACTCAAAACCCCATGGGTACTGAAGGAGGCATACCTCGCTCGCGATCCACAGTGCGGCTTGACCGACCCTGGGATTCGCACGCCTTTATTTTTTCTTTTTATTACGGGTTTTTCCTCTTTTCAAGGTCTATACGGACGACCCATTTGCAGAACACACCAAGGAGGCACGAAGCTCTGGCGTACAAGGGAATCCCCAGGTGGTCTCTATTAAACGATTGCCATACTTCTTTTACATACCCGCACGTAGCTCGCCCTTGGTTGTGGCATGTTAAATAGCTTTACTTTCTTATCGCATTACTTGCACAAAGTACGCCTCGACATACTAATTACATCACACTGGTGAATAAATGGTGGCGTCAGCTTATTACTTAATTTTCCTGTTTCCACACCTTTGTATTTATTACTTATTGCACATGTACACCATGGTACATATTACGGCGCCAGGGGCTTCATAACACCCCGCATTACGACAATATAAGTTCGAACACTTTTCCAGTATAGTTCGGCACCCTGAACTTATAGCATTATATGCATCGACTCCGAATCATGTCTTTGGTCAATAGTTGGGTTGCCCGGCTCATGTGCTTACTACCTTATGTTCCGCTATATCGGCTAGGGTAGTAAAGGGAGAACTACTGCGATTGTGTTCCGGTTCTTCCGGACGAGCACCTCAGTAGAGAAAGCCGAAAACTGACTGTCATGATGCGGCGAGAGCTGGTCAGCTGTTTGAGAGGTTCCAAATCGTTAGAGATTTTTTTCGCTTCTTGCAAAGAATCATTTCCTCCGATTAGGTGTGTACAATGCCCCTAGTTCGGCCTTCCGAATACCAGGGGCTTCGCCAACTTTCTTAATTGTCAAACTCCTATGGCTAAGTGTCGGTGTCAAAACCGGCGGATCTCGAGTAGGGGGTCCCGAACTGTGCGTCTAGGCCGGATGGTAACAGGAGGCAGGGAACACTTTGTTTTACCCAGGTTCGGGCCCTCTTGATGGAGGTAAAACCCTACTCCTGCTTGATTAATATTGATGATATGGGTAGTACAAGAGTAGATCTACCACGAGATCAAGGAGGCTAAACCCTAGAAGCTAGCCTATGGTATGATTGTTGTGTATGGAGTTGATTCTCTATGGACTACAACCCTCCGGTTTATATAGACACCGGATAGGGTTAGGGTTACACAGAGTCGGTTACAATGGTAGGAGATCTTGAATATCGCATCGCCAAGCTTGCCTTCCACGCCAAGGAAAGTCCCATCCGGACACGGGACGAAGTCTTCAATCTTGTATCTTCATAGTCCAGGAGTCCGGCTGAAGGTATAGTCCGGCTACCCGAACACCCCCTAATCCAGGACTCCCTCAGTAGCCCCTGAACCAGGCTTCAATGACGACGAGTCCGGCGCACAAATTGTCTTCGGCATTGCAAGGCGGGTTCCTCCTCCCAATACTTCATAGAAGATTGTAAACACCAAGAGTAGTGTCCGGCTCTGCAAAATAAGTTTCCACATATTGCCATAGAGAGAATAATATTAACACAAATCAAATCTGCCGACGTATTCTGCAGTGCGACATCACACTACAGCCAAGCCCTTTACTTGAATCGTTTTTACTTTTCCACCTTAGCATGTTTTGCGAGGCGGTTTCCTTGGCACGTCTTGTCAAAGCAGAGATCGCGCACCCTTTTTACGGGATTCTCATCAATACGGACGTGGGTAACCCAACCGCGCCATTTATCACAGCGCTCGAGAGGCAAGCGAGTTTTATTAGGCAGGTGGGGATGCATAACCGCATCCGCCTATATAAGGGGATAAGGATCCACCCTTTTTACCTACGCCTTCTTCCTCCCTTGCCTACCCATCTCTCGCGCACCCGAGCTCTAGCGCCCAAGCCTGCACTTCCCACCTCAACCTTCTCCGGCAATGTCCAAAGCGGGAGGCAAATGGATGGTCTCCTCCGTTACGGAGGGTAAAATCAAGAAGCTAAGGAAGGTCGGGTATCTGTCCAAGGACATCGCATACCGGCTTCCCAAGGAGGGGCAGCTTATCCCCACCCCAAGGCCCCATGAGAGGGTGGTATTTCTCCTCCACTTCCTCCGCGGACTGGGTTTTCCACTCCACCCATTTGTCCGGGGGCTCATGTTCTACTACGGCCTGGATTTCCACGATCTGGCTCCGAACTTCATCCTCAACATCTCGGCGTTCATCGTCGTGTGCGAGGCCTTTCTCC
This sequence comes from Triticum urartu, assembly GCF_056163025.1. Lineage (NCBI taxonomy): Eukaryota > Viridiplantae > Streptophyta > Magnoliopsida > Poales > Poaceae > Triticum > Triticum urartu. Next base: position 317,506,836 of record NC_141875.1, on the reverse strand, counting down.
GCGTCTGCCCCCATTTCGGCCTCTGGCTCAAGACTTTCAACGTCAAGCCCAAGGTGGTGAGCGGCAGCCAGGCGGAGTGCCGAGGCACCATGGCGGGCAAGATGGCCAACGCCCTATGGTTCGAGGGCTCTTTCGTGGAGACCCTAAAGGGATGGCAATCCGGGTGGTTTTACATCACCGAGCCACGCGATCCAGAATGGACCGCGGCCCCCGAGTTCCGATCCGGACCCCCCACGCGGCTTGTGTCCTGGAAAGAGACGGGTCTGTCATGGGGTGACGAAAAAGAGGTGACTGGATTGCAAACATGCATCCAGTCCCTGGTGAACAAGCCAGTCCGGCTAGTTAATATAGTCCAGGTTATGCTCGTCCGTCGGATCCTCCCGTGCCAACAACGGGATTTCAATCTGTGGGAGTTTGGCCCGGCGCAGCATCAAACCCTCAGCAGGCTCTTCGACACAACATACGAGGATGCCTGGAAGATGCTATTCAAGGGCGCCGAGGCTCCCGCATCCGCCTCCGAGGACCGCGGATACAGCTCGCAGCGTCACGCTAGCAAGGTATGCCATCTACACCTTTTACAGGATGTTAAGCTTTTTTCATAGTTGACTCTATGCGGGATCTAAACTCCCTTACCTTTGACAGGCTTGGCGGGCGATAGCCGAACCAATTAACTGTCCGGCTCTGTTGCCCGAAGACCCAGCCCCAGCTCTACTAGTGAAGCTGCTGGCTCCGGTGCCTTATGTGGTGCCGGAAAAGAAGGCCAAGAAGAAGAAGACCACGGGGACTCGAAAGAGTACCCGTAATGTGGTGCCGTCGGACTCGTCATCCGACGAGTCCGAGATGCCCTCTTCTCGTGAAAAAGAGGAGGAGGAAGAAGAAACCTCTCCCCCTCCAGCGGGGGGAGGAAAGAAAAGGAAGGCCGCCCCAGCGGGGGGGCGAAGGGTCCAAGAAGAGGAAAACCCCTCCGCCGGACTACGCCCCCGACGCCGACGAGGGCGAAGAGGAGTGGCCGGACAGGGCCAGGCGTCCGGCAAAATCGTAAGTGTTCAGATACCAGAGTAACTCATGATATTCCTTTTGTTGCACAGCTTCCCCTAATGTCGAATATAATCATGCAGCCCGCCCCGGGCCGCACTCAACGAGTCGTCGAGCGGCTCCCTGGATTCATCGGACGTGAACTCTGTTCCGCCCGTTGTCTCCCCCCGCACTGCGGATGACGCCGAAGTGGCATCGCAACGAGCTCCGGGGCAGGAGGAGGTGGTCCTGGAGGAGCCGCAAGGCGACCTCCCGGACCCCAGGAGTAAAGGGGACAAGACCCCCCAGGGCTCCAAGTCCGGCTTTAAGCCGGACACCGTGCCGGAATCTTCAACAATTCTGGACCGCGGCAGGCGAACTCCTTCCAAGAGGAGCAAGCCTTCTGAGCCGGCAGCCTCCGTCCAACCGGAGGCGCCGAACAATCTGCTGGAGGTGCTTGAAGGCGCCTCCATCGACGAGGAGCACCGTACTATTATGAGTACGGTGATCCAGAAGGTTCAGTCCGCCAAGAGCGGGCTGAGTGAAGCTTGCGCTAGCCTCCTAACAGGCTTCGAGGTAAGTAAAAATATGTAAAAATATTACCGCATAGACAGTAGCCCCTGATGCTCTGTTTGGCGTTCGGAAAGAAAAGCCGAATAGAGGATCTATTAAATTTCGCAGGAGTCTAATAATGAAGAGTCAATATGCGTATGCAGGCTTCGCTGCTAGCCACCGCCGCACTGACTGCGGAGGTGGATGCCCTGAAACAGGGACTCGAGCGGTCCGAGCAAGAGCTCGGCCTTGCCAAGCAGCAGCTCGAGGAGAAAGAAGGTAAGAAATACCTTATAAAAAAGTGCCTATAGAGAGGCGTGATTGCAAAAAATAACAGGATTGTACTGCTTATTGTAGGGGCCACGACTGAGGTGGCGACCCTCAAGCAGGCGCTGTCCGAGGCCGAAAAGAAAACGACCGCGGAGCGCACCGAGCGAGAGAAACTTGGGTCTCAGGTCGGCGAGGTGCAGCAAGAGCTTCAGGCTCTCATGAAAAAACATGAGAGTTTGGAGCTTGAGTCGAAGGCCCAAGCGTCCGAGCTCGCGACGGCCCTTGAGACTGCCAAGTCTGCCAAGGCCGAAGCCCAAAAGGCCCTCCGAGAGTTGGAGGATATGAAAAAGATAGCAGCGGGTAAGGCATTCTTTATGCAAAGCAGAAATATAAAAGTAAACTACTTGTTACTTACCCGAATCCGGAGTTCTCCAGCGGCATTCGCAGATCTTCCCCGCAGCGTATCCGATGCCGCCGCATTCTACCGAGCTGAAGAGGGCAACTCGATGGAGAAGGTGTTCTGGTCTCAGTATGCTGAGGCCGGACACCCTGTGCCCTTGAGCGACCAGCTGAAACAGCTAGTCGAACTCCACAAGGCGGCCGAACAGGCCATGAAGGGCTTCATAGTTCGGCTGTGGCCCGGAGAGGCCCTACCTGGGAGCTACTTCGGGCTGGTGCAGCGGCTGGTGGAGGCCTGTCCAAGGCTCGAGGTCATCAAGCGCTCCGTCTGCATCGAAGGTGCCCGTAGGGCCCTTGCCCGTGTAAAGGTGCACTGGGGTAAGCTGGACGGTGAGAAGCTTGTGACGTACGGGCCGCCGCCGGGGAAGGAGCATCGCAAGCCGGAGGACTACTATAAGGATGTTCTTGCGGGTGCCCGCCTTGTGGCGGATGAGTGCACCAAGGATGTAATTTTTGAATGAATTCGCTTGTGTTTATCCTGTGCGCTAAAAACTTGTTCATATGCGCTAAGCAATGCTTATTGAATTTAAAATATTATTTTCTGTGCGGCCGTTTATCAAAAATTGAGAGATGGCCAGTCGTCGGCTTCTGCCCCCATGCCACTAGTGCTGGGGTGTTCGGTGATAAACCTGGGCGCTCTTTTTCCCATGGTTGGGTCCTTCGAGGGAGGCGCTCAGCACGACGAACCAGGCAATCGGATTATAATGCTTGAACACTCTCACTTAGCCATAGAACTTTATAATTTTAAATTTCGGCGAAGCCCCTAGTTCGGAAGACCGAGTTCGGGGCGCTATCCACGCCTTGGCTGGGGTTATCCAGCTCCTCGCTCGAAGCGGCATAAGCCTTTAGGGACTCGAAAAACCTCTCGAACAGCGACCGGTCTCTCGCCTCATCATGACAGTCAGTTTTAGCTTTCTCCACTGAGGTGCTTAACCCATCTCAACCGGGGCACAATCGCAGTGGTTCTCCTAGTGCTACCTTAGCCGATATAGCGGAACGTAAGGCACCAAAACATAGGAGCCGGGCAAACCCAACTATTGACCCAAATCATGATTCGGAGCCGATGCATATAGTGATATAAGTTCGGGGTGCCGCACTTATGAAAGTGTACGGACTTCTCACACCATATTAAAGGGTACTGAAGCCCCTGGCGCACTTGCCGTACCACAATGTACGGGTGCAACATGTCATTAATGAACATATGTATGAAAAGAGTAATGCAAAAAATAGACAAAAAGCTAAGCATTATTTATCGAGAGGCTATTTATCAAAGCCGAACGATACAAATGGTGCGATAAGCAAAAGATATTGGACTATTCAGTATGTCCTGACCAGGGGCGGGCCGCGGAATTATATATAAAGTAGGTATACCGCTCGTAACAGAGACCACCTGGGAGTTCCATAATGCGGCATGGCTTGTCTGCCTCCCTGGATCTTGCATCGTTTGTGTGGCAATCGAATTGCCGAACAGGTCGTCCGAAGTATGGAGTCCTGAAAGTAAGAAAAAATTAAAAAAAAAGAATCCGGCAGCCCCTGGTACGTTTTAAGCCGTATTTTAGGCGAGCCGTTATTGTGCCCCTTCCCCTGTGCCCATGGTATTTCAAGGGCATAGTTATGTACGCGAGGTACTGGTTTCGCTAGGTCGCGAAAGCTGGGGTTGGGGCCGCATTGCTATGCTTGCTCAGAGTGTGTCAGGCGGTCCTGCTGTAGGTTACTCCAGGCGCGCTTGGCAGTGTCTGGCTTTTTAATGGCCGGACTGGAGAATTGCCTAAGAAGGCTACTTTGTACCTCTGCTACGAGAGCCGCCGTATGCTCCTCCGTACGGAGGGAGCGTTCGGTGTTTCCATTGACCGTGATTACTCCTCGAGGGCCTGGCATCTTGAGTTTGAGATATGCGTAGTGCGGCACCGCATTGAATTTTGCGAATGCGGTTCGTCCGAGCAGGGCGTGATAGCCACTACGAAACGGGACTATATCGAATATTAACTCTTCGCTTCGAAAATTATCCGGGGATCCGAAGACCACGTCAAGTGTTACTGAGCCTGTACAGTTGGCTTCTACACCTGGTATGACGCCTTTAAAAGTCGTTCTTGTGGGTTTGATCCTTGAGGGATCTATGCCCATTTTCCGCACTGTGTCCTGATAGAGTAGGTTCAGGCTACTGCCGCCGTCCATGAGGACTCTTGTGAGGTGAAATCCGTCGATGATTGGGTCAAGAACCAATGCGGCGAAGCCGCCATGACGGATGCTAGTGGGATGGTCCCTTCGATCAAAAGTGATCGGGCAGGAGGACCATGGGTTGAACTTTGGGGCGACTGGCTCCATCGCGTATACGTCCCGTAGCGCACGCTTCCGCTCCCGCTTGGGAATGTGGGTTGCGTATATCATGTTCACCGTCCGCACTTGTGGGGGAAAGCCCTTCTGTCCATTGTTGTTCGGCGGCTTGGGCTCCTCGTCGTCGCTGTGCAGCCCCTTGTCTCTATTTTTGGCTCTTAACTTGCCTGCCTGCTTGAACACCCAACAATCCCTGTTAGTGTGATTGGCTGGCTTTTTGGGGGTGCCATGTATCTGGCACAAGCGATCGAGTATTCAGTCCAAACTGGACGGGCCCTGAGTATTCTTTTTGAATGGCTTTTTCCGCTAACCGGATTTATAGCCTCTGAATCCGGCATTGACTGCCGTGTCTTCATTGCTGTCGCTGTTAACGCGGTGTTTTTGGTTGTTCCGACGTGTCCTGCCACTTTTGTCCTTGGTATCCGAATTACCAGGGTTCTTTGATAAGTTGTTACTGCGAGCTAGCCAGCTGTCTTCGCCCACGCAAAAGCGGGTCATGAGTGTCGTGAGGGCTGCCATGGATTTCGGCTTTTCCTGTCCCAGGTGCCGGGCAAGCCACTCGTTGCGGATGTTATGCTTGAAGGCTGCTAGGGCCTCTGCGTCCGGACAGTCGACTATCTGGTTTTTCTTTGTTAGGAACCGTGTCCAGAATTGTCTGGCTGATTCTTCTGGCTGCTGAATTATGTGGCTTAAGTCGTCGGCATCCGGTGGTCGCACGTAAGTGCCCTGGAAGTTGTCGAGGAATGCGGCTTCCAGGTCCTCCCAAGAACTGATTGAGTCTGCTGGCAAGCTGTTAAGCCAATGTCGGGCCGGTCCTTTAAGTTTGAGCGGGAGGTACTTGATGGCGTGTAGATCATCGCCACGTGCCATGTGGATGTGAAGGAGATAATCCTCAATCCATACCGCCGGGTATGTGGTGCCATCGTATGATTCGATGTTTACGGGTTTAAAGCCCTCTGGGATTTTATGATCCATTACTTCATTCGTGAAGCATAGCGGGTGTGCGGCGCCTCTGTACTGGGCTATATCACGACGTAGCTCGGAAGAGCTGTCTGTTGTGTTTGGCCCGACCGGATTTGTTGTATCCGGCGTGAAGATCATTGTCACATGTCGTAGGGCGCCTGCGCGATCCGTAGATCGATCTTGTTTGCCTTGCCTTGTCCACCAGTATGTCTCGCAGGTCGGGCGCATTTTCCCGTGCCTTAGTTGTGCGGTGTCGGGGCATGGCTTGGTTGGAGGGATGAGAGGCCTCTCTGTCGCGGCCACGAGGTGGCCGGTCTGCCATGTCATGCGGAGGTGATGTAGGTGCTTCCTCCTCTGATCGGGGTAGCGGCCTGCGCTTCGGGTAACTCTTGGAGGGGCGTTCAAGTTCATACTCTTCGGCCGCAAGGACTTCAGTCCATCTGTCAGCTAGCAAATCTTGGGCAGCTTTAAGCCGTTGCTGCTTTTTCTTAAGGCTGCTTGCCGTGGCTAAAAGCCTGCGTCTAAAACGTTCATGTTCGGCGGGGTCTGATGGTATTACGAATTCGTCGTCGTCGAGGCTTGCCTTGTCTTCGGAGGGAGGCGTATAGTTATCATCCTCGACCTCTCGGTCCGCCGCTCTCTCATGAGGGCTGGCTTCTCCATCATCCTGTGCCGAATCTTGCTAGGGTGGGTGTTCTTCGGCGCTATCCGGGGTATTATTATCTCCCGTGCCGGAATCACCGTTTTTGCTTTGGCGGGATTTAGAGCGGCGCCGCTGACGCTGGCGCTTTGGCTGTTTCTTGGGGGCGTCATCCCCCATTGTTCCATCGCCATCTCTGTCTTTTGGAGTATCCACCATGTATATGTCATATGACGAGGTGGCGTTCCAGCGCCCTACAGGTGCTGGTTCCTGTTCGTCTCCTATATCGTCGTCCATGCCGTCGATGTCTTCGGAGCCGAAGTCAAGTATGTCGGTTAAATCGTCGACAGTGGCTACAAAGTGGGTGGTGGGTGGGTTTTGAATTTCCTCACCGTCCGTATCCCACCCTTGCTGACCGTAGTTCGGCCAGGGCTCTCCTGATAAAGAGAGAGACTTAAGAGAATTCAGGATGTCGCAAAAAGGCGAATGCTGAAAGATGTCCGCGGCGGTGAACTCCATTACCGGCGCCCAATCGGATTCGATTGGCAGGGGTGCGGGGGGCTCGGAGTTCGGAGAGGAATCCGGCTCCTCGAAGTCATGGGCCACGCGGAGTGCGGGGCTGGAGTTCGGCTCGATCGCCTCTGAGATCGCAGCCCCTGAGGCAGCGTCCAACCGCTGATCCTCGATCGGCGTAGTAGGTTCCGAATCAATGGTCGAAACCGATGCGTGTGCGGCCTCCAAGGCGCTGTTCGGCGGCAGAGCTATATCATGCCCATCGAGACAGTGCGGCACGCTTGGCTGTGGCTCGAATCCGTCGAAGATCAAGTCCCCGCGGATGTCAGCCGTGTAGTTTAGGCTTCCAAACCTGACCTGATGGCCAGGGGCGTAGCTTTCGATCTGCTCAAGGTGGCCAAGCGAATTGGCCCGCAGTGCGAAGCCGCCGAAGACGAAGATCTGTCCGGGGAGAAAAGTCTCACCCTGGACCGCATCGTTGTTGAAGATCGAAGGAGCCATCGGGCCTAAAGGCGACGACACAGAGGAACTCTCAATGAAAGCACCAATGTCGGTGTCAAAACCGGCGGATCTCTGGTAGGGGGTCCCGAACTATGCGTCTAGGCCGGATGGTAACAGGAGGCAGGGAACACTTTGTTTTACCCAGGTTTGGGACCTCTTGATGGAGGTAAAACCCTACTCCTGCTTGATTAATATTGATGATATGGGTAGTACAAGAGTAGATCTACCACGAGATCAAGGAGGCTAAACCCTAGAAGCTAGCCTATGGTATGATTGTTGTGTATGGAGTTGATTCTCTACGGACAACAACCCTCCGGTTTATATAGACACCGGATAGGGTTAGGGTTACACAGAGTCGGTTACAATGGTAGGAGATCTTGAATATCGCATCGCCAAGCTTGCCTTCCACGCCAAGGAAAGTCCCATCCGGACACGGGACGAAGTCTTCAATCTTGTATCTTCATAGTCCAGGAGTCCGGCTGAAGGTATAGTCCGGCTACCCGAACACCCCCTAATCCAGGACTCCCTCACTAAGTGAGGGCAGTAAAGGCCGCATAGTCTGATTGCCTTGTTCGTTGCGCTAAACACCTCCTTTAAGCACCAGAATGTGGAGTGAAGAGTGTTTAGATTTATCCCGAACACCCCCGTACTATCTATGTGGGGGTAGAAGCCGATGACTGGTCAACCCTCATATTTCATAAACGGTCGCATAGGAGGTAAAAAGTAAATCGCAAGCATTATAATGCAGAACATCATTGTTCCATATTACAGGACAGGATAATACAAATGTTCTCATGGGAATATGACATCCTTCGAACATTGCTCCGCCGCAAGACGGGACCTCTCCAGGACACCATCAAAATAGTGATTGGGTCGACGATGCTCCTTGCCCTCTGGCGGCCCCTCGGTCATCAGCTTCTTGGCATCCAGCTTTGCTCAATGCGTCTTGACGCGGGCAAATGTCATACGAGCACCTTCAATAAAGATCGACCACTTCACGGCTTCGAGCCGCGGACATGCACTTACAAGCCGCTTAACAAGTCCGAAGTAGCTGCTAGGTATAGGCTCGGCATGCCATAGCCGGACTATCAGGTCCTTCATGGCTAGCTCTGCTGACCTGTGCAGCTCGACCAACTGCTTCAGCTGGTCGCTGAAGGACAACGGATGTTCGGGTCCAAGATATTGGGACCAGAATAGCTTCTCCGTATACATCCCTTATTCGGCTCTATAATGCTCGGTAGCATCTGATATACTGCACGGCAGATCTGTAAACGCCCCTAGAAAACCCAAATTCGGATAAGTACAAGGAAAATTTCTTCTACATACTTGCTTTGCATGGTGAAAGAATTACCCGCTGCAATCTCCCTGGCCACCTGAATTTCCTGGAGGGTGTTCTGGGATTCGATCCGTGCATCCTATGCGCTTTGGCGGGCCTTCGCCAGTTTGGATTCTTGCGCCTTACAATCGCGCTCCAAGGACTCAAATATCTCGACCGCGCCCTGGAGCTGTTGCTGCGCCTCGCCAATCCGGGCCTCTTGCTTCTCGCACGCGGTGCGTTCCTTGGCCGCTTTATCCTCGGCCTCGGCTAACGCCTTCTTGAGGGCTGCCACCTTGGTCGTGGCCCCTAATAAAGTTTATGACACCTCAGTCCGGACGGAATATTCATTTTTTTTCTTAAAAATACCCACAGGTTACTGCATACCTGGGCTATCCTCCAGCTGCTTCTTCACAAGGCCGAGCTCCTCCTCGGCCCGCTCCAGTTTCCGCTTCAGTCCGGAGACCTCCGCAGCATGAGCAGTGGCAGCCTGCAACGATACCTGCTTATTCACATAGACAACTTATGTTAGACTCATGTGATATTTCTTCTTTATCCTTTGTTCGGCTTTTTCTTTCCGAACACCAAACAGAGCATCAGGGGCTACTGTCTATACTGTGATATTTTTCCTACAAACGCATTACTTACCTCAAAGCCCGATAGAAGGCTAGTGCAGGCTTCGGCCAGTCCGCTTTTGATGAACTGAACCTTCTCTATTACCGTGCCCATAAGAGCGTGGTGTTCATCCACAATAGAGGCGCCTCGTACCGCCTCCAGCAGATTATCTGGTGCCTCTGGTTGGATAGAGGTCACCGGCGAAACAGGCACATTCCCTCCTTTTAGGGAATGCCATTCACTGGACTCCGGAGCCGCGTAGATCTCCGGAATGGTATCCGGCTCAGGTCAGAAGGGAACTCAGCCCCCGTCTCCAGTCCCCATAGGGGCTTTTTCCCCCATGTGTCCGGCGACTGAGGAATCGTCCTGGGGCGCCACCCCGACGATCTCCGGAAGCTCCCCCCGGTAGGCGAAGGTCTTCTGCGACACCACGAGTTATCCGCGAGGGAGCCTCTAACCCTCTTAGGCGCTTCCGCCTCCGGATTTGTGGGGGGCGCTCTCTTCGTCCTCCCCACTTCAAGTGGGGAGTCGTTTTCTTCTTCCTCTTCATCGTCATCAGCGGACAAAGAGGAAGTCTCGTCTTCGGACGTCACGTCCGGAGCGCCTTTTTGGCGAGGGCCCTTCTTGGCCCCTTTGGCCGCTTTCTTGGTCGTCTTCTCTGGCACCTCATAAGGTGCCGGAAAAAGCATTTTCATCAATAATGGGAATTCTTGGTCTTCGAGCAGCGGAGCCGGACTGTTAATCCCCTCGCTATCTTGATCCAGGCCTGAAAACATGGGTAGGAAAGCTTAGGCTTTTTCTTAAAATATGCTAGTAAAGGGTACACCTTGAAAACATCAAAAGAACTTACCGGGTTAGCCTGGCGTTTTAAGCTAAGCCCGCGATCTTCGGTCATGGGCGGTGGCGTCTCGCCGGCCTTGAAGAGCACTTTCTAGATTTCTTCATGCGTCGTGCCGAAAAGCTCTAGTAGCGTCTGGTGCTTGGCCGGATCGTACTCCCACAGATAGCAAGTCCGGCGCTGGCACGGAAGGACCCGAAGAATGAGCATGACCTGGACCACATTGACAAGTTTGATCTTCCTATCTATCATGTTCTGGACACACATCTGGAGCCCTGTCAGCTCGTCTGAGGGACCCCAGGTTAGGCCCCTCTCTTGCCAGGAGGTGAGCCGCATCGGGATTCTGGATCGGAATTCGGGGGGCGCCACCCAGTTGGTGTCACGCGACTTGTGATATAGAACCACCCCAATTGCCACCCTTTCACCGTCTCTGTGAATGAGCCTTCGGGCCAAGTAAAGTTGGGCATCTTGCCCACCATGGCGCCTTTGCACTCTGCTCCGCTCACCACCTTTGGCTTCACATTGAAGGTTTTCAGCCATAGGCCGAAATGAGGCGGGATGCGAAGAAAGGCCTCGCACACGACAATGAATGACGTGATGTTGAGGATGAAGTTGGGGGCTAGGTCATGGAAGTCTAGCCCGTAATAAAACATCAGTCCACGGATGAAGGGGTGAAGAGGGAAGCCCAGCCCGCGGACGAAATGTGTAAGAAACACAACCCTCTCGTGGGGCTCTGGAGTAGGGACGGTCTGTCCCTTAGCTGGGAGTTAGTGAGCGATCTCCTTGGTTGGATATCCGGCCTCCCGGAGCACTTTGATATCCCTCTTCTTGATGGAGGAGGCCATCCACTTACCCCCAGCTCCGGATCCGGACATCTTTGGAGTGCTTTCTCGGGCAAGGGAAAAGCTAAAAGCTTGGGCGCTGGAGCTCAGGGATGGAAGGACTGAGGAGGAGCCGAGGTGTGGGTGAAGAAAGGGAATCCTTATCCCTTTATAAAGGCCATGAATATCAAGTGTCTCCCCACTCGCCTATTCCCAATGGCCGTGCGAATGGCACGGTTGGGTCACCACGCCCATATTGATGAGAATCCCGTAATAAGGGGACACGATATCTGCTTCGATGAGACATGCCAATGACAACCGCGTCTCAAAACGTGGAGCGGCAGACGAAAAACAATTTGAAATTATGACCGGACAGACATGATGTCATGTTGTAAAAAGCTGTCAGCATATTAGACTCGTGTAAAAATATATTCTCTCTGCGGTTATGTATGGTGTGTGTGTGACAGGTCCGGATACTATCATCGCATCCGAACACTATATTGAAGTTTGAATAGTAGGGAACCCGCCTTGCAATGTCGAAGACAATCTGCGTGCTGGACTCCTCGTCATTGAAGCCAAGTTCAGGGGCTATTGAGGGAGTCCTGGACTAAGGGGTCCTCGGGCATCCGGCCAGTTATCCATGGGCCGGACTGATGAAGACATGAAGGCCGAAGACTGTACCTATGTCCAGATTGGACTCTCCTTGGCGTGGAAGGCAAGCTTAGCGAGCGAAGATGAAGATTCCTTCTTATGTAACCGACTCTATGTAAACCCTAGACCCCCCCCCCCCCCCGTGTCTATATAAACCGGAGGGGTTAGTCCGGAAAGGATATTCATTACCATAGTCATACAGGCTAGGCTTCTAGGGTTTAGCCGTTACGATCTCGTGGTAGATCAACTCTTGTAACACTCATATTCATCAAGATCAATCAACCAAGACGTAGGGTATTACCTCCATATAGAGGGCCCGAACCTGGGTAAACATCGTGTCCCCTGTCTCCTGTTACCATCGATCCTAGACGCACAGTTCAGGACCCCCTACCCGAGATCCGCCGGTTTTGACACCGACATTGGTTTTACAGCGCACTTGCATCGCACACGGTTAAGCCAGTACCTCCACCCTTTGCTCGCGCTTGCGCAGTCATGGTGATTTCAGCGCACTTGCATCGCACATGGTTGAGCCAGTACCTCCACCCTTTGCTCGCGCTTGCGCGGTCATTGTGATTTCAGTGCACTTGCATCGCACACGGTTGAGCCAGTACCTCCACCTTAATTTGCTCGCGCTTGCGCGGTCATGGTGATTCACATCGCACTTGTACCGCACACGGTTTAGATATTATACCCCCGTGTCAGTTGAGGATCATCAGAGTCTTTGCAGCAAAAAATAACGTTAGGGAGGGTCAAAAGACAGCCACACCGGCATGTGGCCCAAATATATATGAGTGAAAAGGGTGGTATGTGATGTTCAAAATTCCAATGCACAACTTTGACCCCGCGAGCCCACGGTTGGGCGCGTCATTGAAGATCGATGAGAGGGGCCGGAAGTCAAGAACCACCTAGAAGTGGCCAAATACATGTACGGATATTGGGGATGTTTAAAACTTTAAATACACAATTGAAAGTGCAACTATCCCTGGGTGATTTTGGTAATTCCTAACAACATATAGCTCATTGAGCTAACATTATTCCAAGATTAATATTTCAGGAAAAGCTCAATGAATGGCATGGCATGGATGAGGAAAGTGGATCCCTCAAAATTCTAAGGACAAAAATTTTGATTCAAGCTTGAAGCTCAAGACTCTACATTTTATATTTTAGTGATCCAAGATCACATTGAGTCTATAGGAAACGCCAATACTATCAAGGAGGGATGAGGTGTTGCTTAATGGCTTGCTTGCTCAAAATGCTTAGTGATATGCTCCAAAACCCTCAACTACCTTCCCACATCCACACATGACCTAAACCAAAAGTCAAACTCGGCCCCACCGATTCTTTCTATCTGGCGCCACCGAGTTTCAAATGTCATAGCCACTGCCACAAACCCTAGGCAAATCGGTCTCACCGATAGGGATCTCGGTCTCACCGAGATGGGATTGTAATCTCTCTGTTTCCCTTCCTAACATTTCGGTCTTACCGAGATGAGCGATCGGTCCCACGAGATTGCAATGTAAACTCTCTGTTTCCCTTTTGTAACACTTCGGTCTCACCGAGATGAGCGAATCGGTCCCACCGAGTTTACCTGACCAACTCTCTGGTTAGCTTATTACCAAAATCGGTCCTATCGAGTTTGTGTAATCGGTCACACCGAGATTACGTTATGCCCTAACCCTAACCATATCGGTCCTACCGAGTTGCATCTCAGTCCCATCGAAAATCCTAACAGTCACTAGGTTTGCTAAATCGGTCCGACCGAGTTTAACCATTCGGTCCCACCGAGTTTGGCAAATTGTGTGTAACAGTTAGATTTTGTGTGGAGGCTATATATACCCCTCCACCCACTCTTCATTCGTGGAGAGAGCCATCAGAACATACCTACACTTCCAATACACATTTTCTGAGAGAGAACCACCTACACTTGTGTTGAGGTCAAGATATTCCATTCCAACCATATGAATCTTGATCTCTAGCCTTCCCCAAGTTGCTTTCCACTCAAATCTTCTTTCCACCAAATCCAAATCCTGTGAGAGAGATTTGAGTGTTGGGGAGACTATCATTTGAAGCACAAGAGCAAGGAGTTCATCATCAACACACCATTTGTTACTTCTTGGAGAGTGGTGTCTCCTAGATTGGCTAGGTGTCACTTGGGATCCTCCGACAAGATTGTGAAGTTGAACCAAGGAGTTTGTAAGGGCAAGGAGATCGCCTACTTCGTGAAGATCTACCGCTAGTGAGGCAAGTCCTTCGTGGGCGACGGCCATGATGGAATAGACAAGGTTGCTTCTTCGTGGACCCTTCGTGGGTGGAGCCCTCCGTGGACTCGCGCAACCGTTACCCTCCGTGGGTTGAAGTCTCCATCAACGTGGATGTACGATAGCACCACCTATCGGAACCACGACAAAAACATCTGTGTCTCCAATTGCGTTTGAATCCTCCAAACCCTTCTCTTTACATTCTTGCAAGTTGCATGCTTTACTTTCCGCTGCTCATATACTCTTTTGCATGCTTGCTTGAATTGTATGGAGATTGCTTGACTTGTGCTAAGATAGCTAAAATCTGGCAAGAACTAAAATTGGGAAAAGGCTAGATTTTTATTTGGTCAAGTAGTCTAATCACCCCTCCCCCTCTAGACATACTTTCGATCCTACAAGTGGTATCAGAGCTTTGGTCTCCATTTGCTTTGATTTCCATAGATTTTGGCGGTCATAGCCTTGGTTTCACAACCTAGGAGAGTATGGCGTCTAGCGAGGGAAATTATCACCGTAGAGGTCCTTACTTTGATGGCACTAATTTTGCTAGTTGGAAGCATAAGATGAAAATGCATATTCTTGGACATAACCCCGCCGTTTGGGCTATTGTGTGTATTGGCTTGCAAGGTGAATTCTTTGACGGGAAAGAACCGAACTGTGAAGCCACCGCGGAAGAGTTGAAAATGCTGCAATACAACGCTCAAGCTTGTGATATCCTCTTCAACGGATTGTGCCCCTAAGAATTCAACAAAATCAGCCGTCTTGAGAATGCAAAGGAAATTTGGGATACTTTGATTGATATGCACGAAGGTACCGACTCCGTCAAGGAATCCAAATTGGATGTGCTTCAAAGTCAACTTGACAAGTTCAAAATGAAGGATGGTGAAGGTGTGGCTGAAATGTACTCTAGGCTTGCTCTTATCACAAATGAGATTGTCGGCTTAGGGAGTGAAGAGATGACCGATAGATTCATCATCAAGAAGAGCCTAAGAGCCTTGGATGGAAAATATGATACCGTGTGCACATTGATCCAAATGATGCCAAATTACAAAGATCTCAAGCCAATGGAAGTCATCGGAAGAATTGTTGCTCATGAGATGTCACTCAAGGATAAAGAGGAACTTCACAACAAATCAAGTGGTGCTTATAAAGCCTCATGCGAAGCCCCCACATCATCGAGTGAGAAACAAACCTTCAATGAAGAATTGAACTTAATGGTGAAGAACTTCAACAAGTTCTACAAGAGTAGAAGCAAAGAGAGAAGCTCCAAGTCAAGGTCCTACAATGACAAAAGATCTTCTAGTCGAGAGCGAAACTGCTACAATTGTGGAAGGCCCGGACACTATTCCAATGAGTGTACGGCCCCCTACAAGAGAAGAGAAGATTCTCCCAAGAGAAGAAGTAGAAGAGAAGGATCACCATCTAGAGAAAGAAGGAGTAGAGATGATCGTTATGAACGAAGACCCTCACGGAGAAGCAAGGATTCGGAAAGAAAGGACAAGTCATCAAGGAGCTACACAAAATGAAGACATCAAGCTCATGTTGGTGAATGGGTATCCGGCTCCGACTCCGACAACCACTCCGAGAGAAGTTATCACTCCGACTCCGAATATACTCAAGATGAAGGTGTTGCCGGTCTAGCACTTGTGACAACCAACTCCTACGACATATTTGACTCACCAAATGAAGGAGTTGGAACATGCTTCATGGCTAAAGGCCCAAAGGTATCACACCCCGAGTATGTTGATTTCAATAGTGATGAAGATGACTTGATAGGTGATGATGATTTACTTGTTGACAACTCTAGTGATGAATACTATGATGAAACATCAATTAATCATGCTAATCAAGATAAAATGAATGACAATGATAAGGAGAAGATTGAGTCTCTAACTAAAGAACTAAACACTCTTAAGTTAGCTCATGAAACTATCTTAGGAGATCATCGAGAACTTTTATGGACTCATGAGAAATTACGCTTTGAAAAGCTCAACCTTGAGCAAGAGCATGAGTTCTTAAAAGCAATCAATGATGATCTTCGCAAGAAAAGTTCTTCTTACATTGCCAAGCATTTACTCTTATCCACTTACATGCCTCAAGTCAAGTCTAGTAATAAGAACAAGAAAGATTCTTCCTCTAGTAGTAGCAATAATCATGATAAATCCAATATTGTTGCTTCTAGTAGTTCCCTTGATTACACTAATGATTCTCTTAGCCAAGTTACACTTGAGCAAGAAAATAGCTTATTGAAGGGAATTATAGAGAAAGGTGTTTACAAGAGCCTTGCCGGAAGTAAGCAATTCGAGGAAATTAAACGCAAGCAAGGAAGGCACCGGAAGAATCAAGGTGTTGGTTTTGAACGAAAGTTCAATGCCAATGGAGTTGAGTGGGAAGAAGATCAATACCCCAAGACGAAGTTTGTTCCTCAACAAGAGAAGTATGATCCTACTTCTTTCAAAGGGACACAAGCTCAAGATGATCTTCCACCACAAGACCACAAGCAAAAAGGCAAGGACAAGCTTCAAGAGGAAATTGATGCATTTGGAGAAGCTCCTAAGGCCTTGGTCAAGTGGGTTCCCAAGACTACTTCAAGTTCCACTTCATCAAGTACAACTACAACACCGAGGATTCCCATCAAGATGGTGTGGATCCCGAAGAAGAACTAGAGAGTTCTTGAGGGTGACTCCGCCAACATACTCCACTCTTATCATCTTGGCAAGAACAAGTGCAATCAACTTCCACATCTTGCACTAGTTCAAGGAGTCACAAACCCTCTTGTTGGTAAGACAAGGGACAAGGTAACCTAAAAGCTTTCATAGACATCATCTTGTGTGTGCATCACTCTATGTCTATGGATATCCTTGTTTGTTCCTTGTGGGACTAACCCATGTAGGTATTGAAAGTGCAACTCACTCCAATGGATAGCTCCAAATGATCTACATCAACATTGGGCATCCACATCTTCAACATCTATATGAAGTCATCATCGACAAAACCCAAGGTTAGTTCATCCCTCTTAGGGGGGATCTCACATCTAGGGGGAGCTTTACTCTAAGAATTGAGCTAAAGCAACTCTAATGGTGTGAACACAACAATGCTTTATGTAAAAGTGGTAACCCCACTTGTGCTTAAACGATGAGTATGACCTATGATCAAATGTTCTCATTTGACTCCTAAGTCAATATACTCATATATAGATGACCTAGTCATCGCAAATTGTTTGATAGATGCTAGAATTGGTTGTGCATGCTTTGCCACATATTTCAATTGCCATTTTATTGTGTGAGCATGTTGATTGCATATTTCACTCATTCGAGGACATCCACTTGTTGTTTTGATTGATTGTTTTTCTTTTCTTTTGCCAATTGGATGGACAAGAATGCCTAAGAACCCTCTCTAGCTATCTATGATTTTCTCGTCTCAAACTCTATTCATGCTACATCACAAAATTTGATCAAGTTAGATTCGAACCACTATGTGTGAGGAGCACTCGGAGTCCCCGATTCGTCATAGACTTAAACTTCCAAAACTTCTTTGTGCTTTTCGGCCTGACCGATTCCTCCATTTTGGTCATACCGAGATCACTAAGTCGATCTAGGTTTTCAATCTCGGTGCAACCGATTTGAACCTTTCGGTCACACCGAGTTTCAGTAACTGCTTGCAGTTATGAATCTCGGTGCCACCCAGTTGTTCCACTCGGTCACACCGACAGGGTCGGGCTATATATACTCACGGACAAAATTTTGGAAATTTCTCCGAAACCCCTTCGCCCGCGCATAGCTCGCTCTGCCTCCAGGGTCTCTGGATTGTCTTCCTCGTCGCCAGCCGCCTCCTGTCGCTGGTCTCCGCCGCCGTCAACGGAATCATCCCCGTCGTTGCCGCCGTAGCGAGTTCATCGCCGAACTAGGGTATGAACTCGATCACTGTGCTATCCCTATCTGATTCCTAGCACATTGTGTTCGCCATGTATCTTGCCACGATTGAGATCATTCTTATCCAGTCAAAACACTCCGTAGTTTAGTCGTGAATTGAAAATTTAGGGTTAGGTTTCCGTCGAAACCATCTCGGACCCACCGAGTTGTGGAACTCGGTACCACCGATTTGGCTCAGGCCATTGTACATGTAATTTTTGGTCTGACCAAGAATTGCAAATCGGTGTGACCGAGTTCAGGACTTTGTGAAACCCTAGCAATCTCGGTGCCACCGAACTGTGACTCAGTTTGACCGAGTTCACTGGTTTAGGTTCCAACAGCTGCTTCGGTATCACCGAGTTTACAAATCGGGTGATCCGAAATGCTTTCTATGGAAAACTAAAACTAAGTTTTTGACTCATTCTTTTGCAAAAACCTCTGCATTTTGTGATGCTCATCCACTCTATCTCATCTATATCTATTCACAAGGTCTGCTGTCAGTGTTTGCAATATGTCTGATCAGAGTGACAGCCAGAACAGGTCAGAGGAGCAGGTTCACCTGAGTGAGGGCACTAGTCCCTCTAGCAGTTCAGATGATGGTAGCAGGAGCACTCCCAACAACTTGCCCAAAGCTGCCACCAGAACAAGGAAGAAGAAAACTTCAGAGTCTGAGGATGAAGACTATGTGGCAGTTGAGGATGAGGCCACTTCCAAGAAGAAAGTGGTTAAGAAGGAATATAGCACTGCTACTGCCACCAAGCCAGGCATGAAGCAAAAGGTTCCTGCAAAGAGAATTCCAATGTCTAAGGCCAGAGCATCTACTCAAGTCCCTTTGGGATCTGAACCCAAAGAGGCTGCTGCAGAAGGGAAGAAGAGGAAGGAGAGGATCAAAAAGACCACTGCTAGAGTGCTTGCGAGGTCCTCAATCATGAGAGATTCTGAAGAGGAAGAGGAAGAAGAGGTTGCTGCACCAGCACCCAAGGCACAGAAGCTGATGGGTGATGCTATAAAGTCAGGGGATGCAACATCAAAGCCCAAAGAAGCACCCAAAGCAGCCTCCAAGCCCAATAGTGCACCTAAGAGGAATACCAGGAGTATACCAGCTGTTGAGAAGAACAAGGCCCCAGTGCCTGAAGTTGCTGCTGATGAAGATGATGAAGGACAAGTCCTGAGGAAGCTCAAACCCAAGATTCCAGACCACAATGATGCTCAGCCTGTGGCTGAGAACATGAAGATCAGGAGAGACTCAGGGTTGAGGCTATGGAGAGAGTCAGATCCATATGCCACCAGGAGAAGGACTGTTATTGATTACAGGTTCCACACAAAGGAACAGCAGGACTTCTATGAGACAATCTTGTTGGACAAGAAGCCTATAGTGTGTGATATGAGGTGGGTCGACTGGACCTACATGAAGGAGAATGAAGAACACTATCCTAGAGTGTATGACAGCTTCAGTGCATGTGGAGTTGCAGACTTTGTTGGGCAGAAGCTCACAAACTGGAATGATGAGCTCATTATGCAATTCTACTCCACAACACATTTCTATCCAGATGGCAGGATAGTATGGATGTCTGAAGGTACAAGGTACCACTCAACTATTGAGGAATGGGCAAATCTAATCAATGCTCCTAAGGAAGAAGAAGATGACTTGGATGTCTATGCCAAGACGAAGATGGATCACAACTCTATGGCAAACATGTATAAGGAGATTCCTGGAGATGATCTTGAGACTCACCAGTTTGGGTCAGTAAAACACTTGCTGTCAGGGCTGCCTACAATCAATTGGATCCTTAGGCACACTCTCTTGCCCAAGTCTGGTGATCACAGAATGATCAGAGGCCATGCAATTAACTTGCTACATATATTTGATGTGCCACAGAAGTTCAAGGTCATGAGCCTTATAGTTGAGACTATCAAGAGGACTGCAGCAGACCAAAAGAGAAGTTGTGGATATGCCCCACAAATCCAGGAGTTGATAAACTCAAAGATGGGCACATACACATACCTGTTGGATACGGAACACTTGCCTATCTACCCAGACTTCGAGGACAATCAAGTTGTGATGAATGAGAATGAACCATCATCAGTACAAGCTCAAGAGAAGAAGGAGAAAGCAAAGAAAGAGAAGGCTGCCAAGATGCCAACTCAAGAGGAGGCATCTGAGTACTTTTTGAAAAGCAAGAAGGACCAGCTTGGTTATTTGATAGCATCAACTCTGAGGATTGAGAAGGGGTTGGCCACCCTGACTCAAAACCAGGGGAGCTAGCTTGGAAAGAATCGTGGAGCAAAAATTCTATGATTTAGATGTCAAAGTAACTGAGATTCAGTCAGTTGTGGAGCAGCTACAAGATGATATGCAGGAGAGGAAGGGCAGAACAACCATTGATGCATTTGCCAGAGTGCCTCGAGCTCAGAGATCAACTGCAGTGCCAGTAACAGACACCAGAGCCACTTCATCTGCACCAGCTACAGCTTCAGTGCCACTAGCTCCAGCACCTACTCCATCAGCTCCATCTACTTCGACTGAAGCCTTCATTCTTGGAGTTCTCCGGACGCCACCACCTGAAGACCAAGCTTGAGAGACGTTTTAGTGCTATGCATTTTCTATGAACTTTTTGGTAACTTGTTGCCAAAGGGGGAGAAACATGTATAGATCATAGGCTTCAAGAGAGCGTTGCTTTTTATTCTCTCTTGCTTTGGTGGTTGAACTTTGTTTGTCTTTTGATTGCTTGAGATACTATGCTATTATCTGTGAGACATTGATGATCATGTGGTTGATCATAAGCTACACTTATGCTTGTTAGATGATATTATCTTACTTATCTTTATATGATCATTCTCTTTGCTTGGTGATGAGTGCATGTATTTAATTCTTATCATTTTGAGCGCTCCACCAAGATGTATGTGACATGGAAGAGTAACCCATGATCCTAACTCATTGTGCATTTGCAGTCCAAAGCAAATCTTAAGATATGCACAAATTTAGGGGGAGCTCTTGCTTTTCACATACTTCTCAAAGTGACAATATCTTTCACTCTTATTATCATTTGTCGAAGCTTTGATCTGTATGTTGTCATCAATTACCAAAAAGGGGGAGATTGAAAGTGCAACTATCCCTGGGTGGTTTTGGTAATTCCTAACAACATATAGCTCATCGAGCTAACATTATTTCAAGATTAATATTTCAGGAAAATCTCAATGAATGGCATGGCATGGATGAGGAAAGTGGATCCCTCAAAATTCTAAGGACAAAAAGTTTGGCTCAAGCTTGAAGCTCAAGACTCTAGATTTTATATTTTAGTGATCCAAGATCACATTGAGTCTATAGGAAAAGCCAATACTATCAAGGAGGGATGAGGTGTTGCTTAATGGCTTGCTTGCTCAAAATGCTTAGTGATATGCTCCAAAACCCTGAACTACCTTCCCACATCCACATATGACCTAAACCAAAAGTCAAACTCGGCCCCACCGATTCTTTCTATCCGGCGCCACCGAGTTTCAAATGTCATAGCCACTGCCACAAACCCTAGGCAAATCAGTCTCACCGATAGGGATCTCGGTCTCACCGAGATGGGATTGTAATCTCTTTGTTTCCCTTCGTAACGTTTTGGTCTTACCGAGATGAGCGATCGGTCCCACCGAGATTGCAATGTAAACTCTCTGTTTCCCTTTTATAACACTTCGGTCTCACCGAGATGAGCGAATCGGTCCCATCGAGTTTACCTGACCAACTCTCTGGTTAGCTTATTACCAAAATCGGTCCTATCGAGTTTGTGTAATCAGTCACACCGAGATTACGTTATGCCCTAACCCTAACCATATCGGTCCTACCGAGTTGCATCTCAGTCCCACCGAAAATCCTAACGGTCACTAGGTTTGCTAAATTGGTCCGACCGAGTTTAACCATTCGGTCCCACCGAGTTTGGCAAATTGTGTGTAACGGTTAGATTTTGTGTGGAGGCTATATATACCCCTCCACCCACTCTTCATTCGTGGAGAGAGCCATCAGAACATACCTACACTTCCAATACACATTTTCGGAGAGAGAACCACCTACACTTGTGTTGAGGTCAAGATATTCCATTCCAACCATATGAATCTTGATCTCTAGCCTTCCCCAAGTTGCTTTCCACTCAAATCTTCTTTCCACCAAATCCAAATCCTGTGAGAGAGAGTTGAGTGTTGGGGAGACTATCATTTGAAGCACAAGAGCAAGGAGTTCATCATCAACACACCATTTGTTACTTCTTGGAGAGTGGTGTCTCCTAGATTGGCTAGGTGTCACTGGGGATCCTCCGACAAGATTGTGGAGTTGAACCAAGGAGTTTGTAAGGGCAAGGAGATCGCCTACTTCGTGAAGATCTACCGCTAGTGAGGCAAGTCCTTTGTGGGCGACGGCCGTGATGGAATAGACAAGGTTGCTTCTTCGTGGACCCTTCGTGGGTGGAGCCCTCCGTGGACTCGCGCAACCGTTACCCTCCGTGGGTTGAAGTCTCCATCAACGTGGATGTACGATAGCACCACCTATCGGAATCACGACAAGAACATCCGTGTCTCCAATTGCGTTTGAATCCTCCAAACCCTTCTCTTTACATTCTTGCAAGTTGCATGCTTTACTTTCCGCTGCTCATATACCCTTTTGCATGCTTGCTTGAATTATGTGGAGATTGCTTGACTTGTGCTAAGATAGCTAAAATCTGCCAAGAACTAAAATTGGGAAAAGGCTAGATTTTTATTTGGTCAAGTAGTCTAATCACCCCCCCCTCTAGACATACTTTCGATCCTGAAACAATGCATAACTTTGGTGGCACCTGCCTCGCAAACCCGAAAGCACCCTAACAACCACCTAGCTAGGATATATATAATGACATAATGTCGTACCTAGCTAGGATGCTTGGCCCACCACCTCCCACTTCGTGTCAGCGGGGCGGGTGGACGTAATGATCGATACTTTGGTCATACATGTTGGGGAACGTAGTAATTTCAAAAAATTTCCTACGCACACGCAAGATCATGGTGATGCATAGCAACGAGAGGGGAGAGTGTTGTCTACGTACCCTCATAGACCGCAACGGAAGCGTTGACGCAACGTAGAGGAAGTAGTCGTACGTCTTCCCGATCTGACCGATCCAAGCACCGTTACTCCGGCACCTCCGAGTTCTTAGCACACGTACAGCTCGATGACGCTCCCCGGGCTCCGATCTAGCAAAGCTTCGGGGATGAGTTTCGTCAGCACAATGGCGTGGTGACGATGATGATGTTCTACCGACGCAGGGCTTCGCCTAAGCACTACAACGATATGATCGAGGTGGAATATGGTGGCAGGGGGCACCGCACACGGCTAAGGAACGATCACGTGGATCAACTTGTGTGTCTAGGGGTTCCCCTTGCCCCCGTATATAAGGGATCCAAAGGGGGGGTGGGGCCGGCCCTATGGAGGCGCGCAGGAGGAGTCCTACTCCTACCGGGAGTAGGACTCCCCTCCCGTTCCTTGTCCAACTAGGAGAGGTGGAGGGAGAATAGGAAAGGGGGGCACCGCCCCTCCCTCCTTGTCCAATTCGGACTAGGGGGAGAGGGGGCGTGCGGCCTGCCCTGGCAGCCCCTTCCTCTTCTCCACTTTAGGCCCATGAGGCCCATTAACCGCCCGGGGGGTTCCGGTAACCCCCCGGTGCTCCGGTTTTATCCGATACTTCTCCGGAACGCTTCCGGTGTCCGAATATTGTCATCCAATATATCAATCTTTATGTCTCGACCATTTCGAGACTCCTCGTCATGTCCGTGATCACATCCGGGACTCCGAACTAACTTCGGTACATCAAAATGCATAAACTCATAATAACTGTCATCGTAACGTTATGTGTGCGGACCCTACGGTTCGAGAACAATGTAGACATGACTGAGACATATCTCCGGTCAATAACCAATAGCGGGACCTGGATGCCCATATTGGCTCCTACATATTATACAAAGATCTTTATCGGTCAGACCGCATAACAACATACGTTGTTCCCTTTGTCATCGGTATGTTACTTGCCCGAGATTCGATCGTTGGTATCCAATACCTAGTTCAATCTCGTTACCGGCAAGTCTCTTTACTCGTTCCGTAATACATCATCTCGCAACTAACTCATTAGTTGCAATGCTTGCAAGGCTTATGTGATGTGCATTACCGAGAGGGCCCAGAGATACCTCTCCGACAATCGGAGTGACAAATCCTATTCTCGAAATACGCCAACCCAACATCTACCTTTGGAGACACCTGTAGAGCTCCTTTATAATCACCCAGTTACATTGTGATGTTTGGTAGCACACAAAGTGTTCCTCCGGCAAACGGGAGTTGCATAATCTCATAGTCATAGGAACATGTATAAGTCACGAAGAAAGCAATAGCAACATACTAAACGATCGGGTGCTAAGCTAATGGAATGGGTCATGTCAATCAGATCATTCACCTAATGATGTGATCCCGTTAATCAAATAACAACTCTTTGTTCATGGTTAGGAAACATAACCATCTTTGATTAACGAGCTAGTCAAGTAGAGGCATACTAGTGACACTAAGTTTGTCTATGTATTCACACATGTATTATGTTTCCGGTTAATACAATTCTAGCATGAATAATAAACATTTATCATGATATAAGGAAATAAATAATAACTTTATTATTGCCTCTAGGGCATATTTCCTTCAGTCTCCCACTTGCACTAGAGTCAATAATCTAGATTACATAGTAATGATTCTAACACCCATGGAGTCTTGGTGCTGATCATGTTTTGCTCGTGGAAGAGGCTTAGTCAATGGGTCTGCAACATTCAGATCCGTATGTATCTTGCAAATCTCTATGTCTCCCACCTGGACTAGATCCCGGATGGAATTGAAGCGTCTCTTGATGTGCTTGGTTCTCGTGTGAAATCTGGATTCCTTTGCCAAGGCAATTGCACCAGTATTGTCACAAAAGATTTTCATTGGACCCGATGCACTAGGTATGACACCTAGATCGGATATGAACTCCTTCATCCAGACTCCTTCATTTGCTGCTTCCGAAGCAGCTATGTACTCTGCTTCACATGTAGATCCCGCTAGGACGCTTTGTTTAGAACTGCACCAACTGACAGCTCCACCGTTTAATGTAAACACGTATCCAGTTTGCGATTTAGAATCGTCCGGATCAGTGTCAAAGCTTGCATCAACGTAACCTTTTACGATGAGCTCTTTGTCACCTCCATATACGAGAAACATATCCTTAGTCCTTTTCAGGTATTTCAGGATGTTCTTGACCGCTGTCCAGTGATCCACTCCTGGATTACTTTGGTACCTCCCTGCTAAGCTTATAGCAAGGCACACATCAGGTCTGGTACACAGCATTGCATACATGATAGAGCCTATGGCTGAAGCATAGGGAACATCTTTCATTTTCTCTCTATCTTCTGCAGTGGTCGGGCATTGAGTCTGACTCAACTTCACACCATGCAACACAGGCAAGAACCCTTTCTTTGCTTGATCCATTTTGAACTTTTTCAAAATCTTGTCAAGGTATGTGCTTTGTGAAAGTCCAATTAGGCGTCTTGATCTATCTCTATAGATCTTTATGCCTAATATGTAAGCAGCTTCACCGAGGTCTTTCATTGAAAAACTCTTATTCAAGTATCCCTTTATGCTATCCAGAAATTCTATATCATTTCCAATCAGTAATATGTCATCCACATATAATATCAGAAATGCTATAGAGCTCCCACTCACTTTCTTGTAAATACAGGCTTCTCCGAAAGTCTGTATAAAACCAAATGCTTTGATCACACTATCAAAACGTTTATTCCAACTCCGAGAGGCTTGCACCAGTCCATAAATGGATCGCTGGAGTTTGCACACTTTGTTAGCTCCCTTTGGATCGACAAAACCTTCCGGTTGCATCATATACAACTCTTCTTCCAGAAATCCATTCAGGAATGCAGTTTTGACATCCATCTGCCAAATTTCATAATCATAAAATGCGGCAATTGCTAACATGATTCGGACAGACTTAAGCATCGCTACGGGTGAGAAGGTCTCATCGTAGTCAACCCCTTGAACTTGTCGAAAACCTTTTGCGACAAGTCGAGCTTTGTAGACAGTAATATTACCGTCAGCGTCAGTCTTCTTCTTGAAGATCCATTTATTCTCAATTGCTTGCCGACCATCGGGCAAGTCAACCAAAGTCCATACTTTTGTTCTCATACATGGATCCCATCTCAGATTTCATGGCTTCAAGCCATTTTGCGGAATCTGGGCTCATCATCGCTTCTTCATAGTTCGTAGGTTCATCATGATCTAGTAGCATGACTTCCAGAACTGGATTACCATACCACTCTGGCGCGGATCTCAGTCTGGTTGATCTACGAGGTTCAGTAGTATCTTGTCCTGAAGTTTCATGATCATTATCATTAACTTCCTCACTTATTGGTGTAGGTGTCGCAGAAACAGTTTTCTGTGATGTACTACTTTCCAATAAGGGAGCAGGTATAGTTACCTCGTCAAGTTCTACTTTCCTCCCACTCACTTCTTTCGAGAGAAACTCCTTCTCCAGAAAGTTTCCGAATTTAGCAACAAAAGTCTTGCCTTCGGATCTGTGATAGAAGGTGTATCCAATAGTTTCCTTTGGATATCCTATGAAGACACATTTCTCTGATTTGGGTTCGAGCTTATCAGGTTGAAGCTTTTTCACATAAGCATCGCAGCCCCAAACTTTTAGAAACGACAACTTCGGTTTCTTGCCAAACCATAGTTCATAAGGCGTCGTCTCAACGGATTTTGATGGTGCCCTATTTAACGTGAATGCAGCCGTCTCTAGAGCGTATCCCCAAAACGATAGCGGTAAATCAGTAAGAGACATCATAGATCGCACCATATCTAGTAAAGTACGATTACGATGTTCGGACACACCATTACGCTGTGGTGTTCCGGGTGGCGTGAGTTGCGAAACTATTCCACAATTTTTCAAATGTACACCAAACTCGTAACTCAAATATTCTCCTCCACGATCAGATCGTAGAAACTTTATTTTCTTGTTACGATGATTTTCAACTTCACTCTGAAATTCCTTGAACTTTTCAAATGTTTCAGACTTATGTTTCATTAAGTAGATATACCCATATCTGCTTAAGTCATCTGTGAAGGTGAGAAAATAACGATATCCGCCACGAGCCTCAACATTCATCGGACCACATACATCTGTATGTATGATTTCCAATAAATCTGTTGCTCTCTCCATAGTACCGGAGAACGGTGTTTTAGTCATCTTGCCCATGAGGCACGGTTCGCAAGTACCAAGTGATTCATAATCAAGTGGTTCCAAAAGTCCATCAGTATGGAGTTTCTTCATGTGCTTTACACCGATATGACCTAAACGGCAGTGCCACAAATAAGTTGCACTATCATTATTAACTCTGCATCTTTTGGCTTGTACATTATGAATATGTGTATCACTACTATCGAGATTCAACAAGAATAGACCACTCTTCAAGGGTGCATGACCATAAAAGATATTACTCATATAAATAGAACAACCATTATTCTCTGATTTAAATGAATAACCGTCTCGCATTAAACAAGATCCAGATATAATGTTCATGCTCAACGCTGGCACCAAATAACAATTATTTAGGTCTAATATTAATCCCGAAGGTAGATGTAGAGGTAGCGTGCCGACCGCGATCACATCAACTTTGGAACCGTCTCCCACGCGCATCGTCACCTCGTCCTTAGCCAATCTTCGCTTAATCCGTAGTCCCTGTTTCGAGTTGCAAATATTAGCAACAGAACCAGTATCAAATACCCAAGTGCTACTGCGAGCATTAGTAAGGTACACATCAATAACATGTATATCACATATACCTTTGTTCACCTTGCCATCCTTCTTATCCGCCAAATACTTGGGGCAGTTCTGCTTCCAGTGACCAGTCTGCTTGCAGTAGAAGCACTCAGTTTCAGGCTTAGGTCCAGACTTGGGTTTCTTCTCTTGAGCAGCAACTTGCTTGCCGTTCTTCTTGAAGTTCCCCTTCTTCTTCCCTTTGTCCTTTTTCTTGAAACTAGTGGTCTTGTTGACCATCAACACTTGATGCTCCTTTTTGATTTCTACCTCCGCAGCTTTCAGCATTGCGAAGAGCTCGGGAATAGTCTTGTTCATCCCTTGCATATTATAGTTCATCACGAAGCTCTTATAGCTTGGTGGCAGTGATTGGAGAATTCTGTCAATGACGCAATCATCTGGAAGATTAACTCCCATCTGAATCAAGTGATTATTATACCCAGACATTTTGAGTATATGCTCACTGACAGAACTGTTCTCCTCCATCTTGCAGCTATAGAACTTATTGGAGACTTCATATCTCTCAATCCGGGCATTTGCTTGAAATATTAACTTCAACTCCTGGAACATCTCATATGCTCCATGACGTTCAAAACGTCGTTGAAGTCCCGATTCTAAGCCGTAAAGCATGGCACACTGAACTATCGAGTAGTCATCAGCTTTGCTCTGCCAGACGTTCATAACATCTGGTGTTGCTCCAGCAGCAGGCCTGGCACCCAGCGGTGCTTCCAGGACGTAATTCTTCTGTGCAGCAATGAGGATAATCCTCAAGTTACGGACCCAGTCCGTGTAATTGCTACCATCATCTTTCAACTTTGCTTTCTCAAGGAACGCATTAAAATTCAACGGAACAACAGCACGAGCCATCTATCTACAATCAAACATAAACAAGCAAGATACTATCAGGTACTAAGTTCATGATAAATTTAAGTTCAATTAATCAAATTACTTAAGAACTCCCACTTAGATAGACATCCCTCTAATCCTCTAAGTGATCACGTGATCCAAATCAACTAAACCATGTCCGATCATCACGTGAGATGGAGTAGTTTCATTGGTGAACATCGCTATGTTGATCATATCTACTATATGATTCACGCTCGACCTTTCGGTCTCCGTGTTCCGAGGCCATATCTGTATATGCTTGGCTCGTCAAGTATAACCTGAGTATTCCGCGTGTGCAACTGTTTTGCACCCGTTGTATTTGAACGTAGAGCCTATCACACCCGATCATCACGTGGTGTCTCAGCACGAAGAACTTTCGCAACGGTGCATACTCAGGGAGAACACTTCTTGATAATTAGTGAGAGATCATCTTATAATGCTACCGTCAATCAAAGCAAGATAAGATGCATAAAAGATAAACATCACATGCAATCAATATAAGTGATATGATATGGCCATCATCATCTTGTGCCTGTGATCTCCATCTCCGAAGCACCGTTATGATCACCATCGTCACCGGCGCGACACCTTGATCTCCATCGTAGCATCGTTGTCGTCTCGCCAATCTTATGCTTCCACGACTATCGCTCCCGCTTAGTGATAAAGTAAAGCATTACATCGCGATTGCATTGCATACAATAAAGCGACAACTATATGGCTCCTGCCAGTTGCCGATAACTCGGTTACAAAACATGATCATCTCATACAATAAAATTTAGCATCATGTCTTGACCATATCACATCACAACGTGCCCTGCAAAAATAAGTTAGACGTCCTCTACTTTGTTGTTGCAAGTTTTACGTGGCTGCTACGGGCTTAAGCAAGAACCAATCTCACCTACGCATCAAAACCACAACGATAGTTTGTCAAGTTGATGCCGTTTTAACCTTCGCAAGGACCGGGCGTAGCCACACTTGGTTCAACTAAAGTTGGAGAAACAGTCACCCGTAAGCCACCTTTGTGCAAAGCACGTCGGGAGAACCGGTCTCACGTAAGCGTACGCGTAATGTCGGTCCGGGCCGCTTCATCCAACAATACCGCCGAACCAAAGTATGACATGCTGGTAGGCAGTATGACTTATATCGCCCACAACTCACTTGTGTTCTACTCGTGCATATAACATCAAACCAGAAAACCAGGCTCTGATACCACTGTTGGGGAACGTAGTAATTTCAAAAAAATTCCTACGAACACGCAAGATCATAGTGATGCATAGCAATGAGAGGGGAGAGTGTTGTCTACGTACCCTCGTAGACCGCAACGGAAGCGTTGACGCAACATAGAGGAAGTAGTCGTACGTCTTCCCGATCTGACCGATCCAAGCACCGTTACTCCGGCACCTCCGAGTTCTTAGCACACGTACAGCTCGATGACGCTCCCCGGGCTCCGATCCAGCAAAGCTTCGGGGATGAGTTCCGTTAGCACAATGGCGTGGTGACGATGATGATGTTCTACCGACGCAGGGCTTCGCCTAAGCACTACAACGATATGATCGAGGTGGAATATGGTGGCAGGGGGCACCGCACACGGCTAAGGAACGATCACGTGGATCAACTTGTGTGTCTAGGGGTGCCCCTTGCCCCCGTATATAAAGGATCCAAAGGGGGGGGTGCGGCCGGCCCTATGGAGGCGCGCAGGAGGAGTCCTACTCCTACCGGGAGTAGGACTCCCCTCCCGTTCCTTGTCCAACTAGGAGAGGTGGAGGGAGAATAGGAAAGGGCGCCCCTCCCTCCTTGTCCAATTCGGACTAGGGGGAGAGGGGGCGTGCGGCCTGCCCTGGCAGCCCCTTCCTCTTCTCCACTTTAGGCCCATGAGGCCCATTAACCGCCCGGGGGGTTCCGATAACCCCCCGGTGCTCCGGTTTTATCCGATACTTCTCCGGAACGCTTCCGGTGTCCGAATATTGTCATCCAATATATCAATCTTTATGTCTCGACCATTTCGAGACTCCTCGTCATGTCCGTGATCACATCCGGGACTCCGAACTAACTTCGGTACATCAAAATGCATAAACTCATAATAACTGTCATCGTAACGTTAAGCGTGCGAACCCTACGGTTCGAGAACAATGTAGACATGACTGGGACATATCTCCGGTCAACAACCAATAGCGGGACCTGGATGCCCATATTGGCTCCTACATATTATACAAAGATCTTTATCGGTCAGACCGCATAACAACATACGTTGTTCCCTTTGTCATCGGTATGTTACTTGCCCGAGATTCGATCGTCGGTATCCAATACCTAGTTCAATCTCGTTACCGGCAAGTCTCTTTACTCGTTCCGTAATACATCATCTCGCAACTAACTCATTAGTTGCAATGCTTGCAAGGCTTATGTGATGTGCATTACCGAGAGGGCCCAGAGATACCTCTCCGACAATCGGAGTGACAAATCCTATTCTCGAAATACGCCAACCCAACATCTACCTTTGGAGACACCTGTAGAGCTCCTTTATAATCACCCAGTTACGTTGTGATGTTTGGTAGCACACAAAGTGTTCCTCCGGCAAACGGGAGTTGCATAATCTCATAGTCATAGGAACATGTATAAGTCATGAAGAAAGCAATAGCAACATACTAAACGATCGGGTGCTAAGCTAATGGAATGGGTCATGTCAATCAGATCATTCACCTAATGATGTGATCCCGTTAATCAAATAACAACTCTTTGTTCATGGTTAGGAAACATAACCATCTTTGATTAACGAGCTAGTCAAGTAGAGGCATACTAGTGACACTAAGTTTGTCTATGTATTCACACATGTATTATGTTTCCGGTTAATACAATTCTAGCATGAATAATAAACATTTATCATGATATAAGGAAATAAATAATAACTTTATTATTGCCTCTAGGGCATATTTCCTTCAATACATGCATGTCACCATGACCTACCATAAGACGGACAAATGAATCTTTCGTTTGGTCAAATGACAGGTGTTGTTGTCGATAAACCGCTTGGGCCAATAGATTGAACCATCATAAACATCGCACGAGAGGGACCACAAAGCTAGCACCTCTTGCATGTAGCCCAAAATCATGTACGTTGGGAAGGGGTGATGTATGTTTTCAATATAGAATAATGTACAATTCAGATGTGGTTCCTACCTCTCAATACAGACAACAACCATGAAGGCAAGGTAGTTAAGGACGAGATACGTACGCAGGGTTTGATGTAGGTCGAACCCAGCAATCCGAGCATCTGGGAGGGAATCCTAACAACGCATGAGCTCGAGCTTTGGTTGACTGACATTTGACGGTGGCCGGCCCTAACATGAACTAGGAGGAATCCATTCATGGCCAACACATGCCCCTCATTATCGGTCAAAGGGATGATATATATACACTCGGGGAGCCCACAGATATCCGTGTCGTCACAAAAAACCGCACAAGGGAGACGTGGTCGATCAGAAGACCCCGTGTACACTGCATGCGGCCCGAAAATATGTATGGGTACGATGGTGTATGATGTGTTTAAATCCCAAATGCACAACTTCGATGGGCCACACCAAGTACATTACAAACCGAAAACCGTACCCGACTCCAAGCCTGGTTCAATACCTATGATGTCAGTTTCCCAACTTCGAGGCGACAACGGGGGGGGGGGGGGGGGTCGTCCCACGCATGCGCTCAAACTTCATTTGTCTAGCATGGGACACATCTATATATATCTATACATCTATACACATATATAGTGTGCGAATAACTATGAAAGTTGCTCGTTGGATGAAGCCAATCCGACGGTACGGAGATGGCAAATCCGAGCACTGCTGGCGGTTGGATATCATCTACATTCCACCAGATTTTGCCACATGTACAATCTAGAAGACTCTACTACCTCTTGAGCACTGCGTTGGTTTTCTCATGAAGAGGAAAGGGTGATGCAGTAAAGCAGCGTAAGTATTTCCCTCAGTTTTTGAGAACCAAGGTATCAATCCAGTAGGAGACCACGCGCGAGTCACCTCGTACCTACACAAACAAATAAGAACGTCGCAATCAACGCGATAAAGGGGTTGTCAATCCCTTCACGGCCACTTGCAGGAGTGAGATCTGATAGAGATAATAATAATAAGATAAATATTTTTGGTATTTTTATGATATAGATTGAAAGTAAAGATTGCAAAATAAAATAGATTGGAAACTTTTATAATGGAGAATAGACCCCGGGGCCATAGGTTTCACTAGTGGCTTCTCTCAAGATAGCATAAGTATTGTGGTGGGTGAACAAATTACTATCGAGCAATTGATAGAAAAGCGAATAATTATGAGAATATCTAGGCATGATCATGTATATAGGCATCACGTCCGTGACAAGTAGACCGAAACAATTCTGCATCTACTACTATTACTCCACAGATCGACCGCTATCCAGCATGCATCTAGAGTATTAAGTTCATAAGAACAGGGTAACGCTTTAAGCAAGATGACATGATGTAGAGGGATAAACTCATGCAATATGATGTAAACCCCATCTTTTTATCCTCGATGGCAACAATACAATACGTGTCGTTTCCCTTTCTGTCACTGGGATCGAGCACCACAAGATTAAACCCAAAGCTAAGCACTTCTCCCATTGCAAGAAAGATCAATCTAGTAGGCCAAAACAAACTGATAATTCGAAGAGACTTGCAAATATAAACCAATCATACATAAAAGAGTTCAGAGGAGATTTAAATATTGTTCATAGATAAACTTGATCATAAACCCACAATTCATCGGATCTCGACAAACACGCCGCAAAAGAAGATTACATTGAATAGATCTCCAAGAGAATCGAGGAGAACTTTGTATTGAGATCCAAAGAGAGAGAAGAAGCCATCTAGCTACTAGCTATGGACCCGAAGGTCTGAAGTAAACTACTCACACATCATCGGAGAGGTCATGGAGTTGATGTAGAGGCCCTCCATGATCAATGCCCCCTCCGGCGGAGCTCCGGAAAAGGCCCCAAGATGGGATCTCTTGGGTACAGAAGGTTGCGGCGGTGGAAATAGGGTTTCGTGGTGCTCCTGGATGTTTGCGGGGTATATGGATATATATATAGGAGGAAGAAGTAGGTCGGTGGAGCAATGAGGGGCCCACGAGGGTGGAGGGCGTGCCCAGGGGGTGGGCGCGCCCCCTGCCTCGTGGCCTCCTCAATTGTTTCTTGACATCCACTCCAAGTCTCCTGGATCACGTTTGTTCCAAAAATAACGCTCCCGAAGGTTTCATTCCGTTTGGACTCCGTTTGATATTCCTTGTCGGCGAAACACTAAAATAGGCAAAAAAAGCAGCAATTTGGGTTGGGCCTTCGGTTAATAGGTTAGTCCCAAAAATAATATAAAAGTGTAAAATAAAGCCCATTAACATCCAAAACAGATAATATAATAGCATGGAACAATCAAAAATTATAGATACATTGGAGACGTATCAAGCATCCCCAAGCTTAATTCATGCTCGTCCTCGAGTAGGTAAATGATAAAAACAGAATTTTTGATGTGGAATACTTCCTAACATATTTCTCAATGTAATTTTTCTTTATTGTGGCATGAATGTTCAGATCCAAAAGATTCAAGACAAAAGTTTAATATTGACATACAAATAATAATATTTCAAGCATAATAACTAAGCAATCATGTCTTCTCAAAATAACATGGCCAAAGAAAGTTATCCCTACAAAATTATATAGTCTGGCTATGATCTATCTTCATGACACGAGATATTAAATCATGCACAACCCCGATGACAGGCCAAGCAATTGTTCCATACTTTTGATGTTCTCAAACTTTTTCAATTTTCACGCAATATATGAGCGTGAGCCATGGATATAGCACTATTGTGGAATAGAATGGTGGTTGTGCAGAAGACAGAAAGGAGAAGATAGTCTCACATCAACTAGGCATATCAACGGGCTATGGAGATGCCCATTAATAGATATCAATGTGAGTGAGTAGGGATTGCCATGCAACGGATGCACTAGAGCTATAAGTGTATGAAAACTCAACAAAAGAAACTAAGTGGGTGTGCATCCAACTTGCTTGCTCACGAAGACCTAGGGCAATTTGAGGAAGCCCATCATTGGAATATACAAGCCAAGTTCTATAATGTAAAATTCCCACTATTTTATGAAAGTGACAACATAAGAGACTCTCTATCATGAAGATCATGGTGCTACTTTGAAGCACAAGTGTGGAAAAAGGATAGTAACATTGTCCCTTCTCTCTTTTTCTCTCATTTTTTTATTTGGGCCTTCTTTCCCTTTTTTTTGCTTTGGCATATTTTCTCTTTTTTTTATTTTTCGTCCAGAGTCTCATCCCGACTTGTGGGGGAATCATAGTCTCCATCATCCTTTCCTCACTAGGACAATGCTCTAATAATGATAATCATCACACTTCTTTTTTACTTACAACTCAAGAATTGCAACTCAATACTTAGAAGAAAATATGACTCTATGTGAATGCCTCCGGCGGTGTACCGTGATATGCAATGAATCAAGAGTGACATGTATGAAAAAATTATGAACGGTGGCTTTGCCACAAATACGATGTCAACTACATGATCATGCAAAGCAATATGACAATGATGAAGCGTGTCATAACAACGGAACGGTGGAAAGTTGCATGGCAACATATCTCGGAATGGCTATGGAAATGCCATAATAGGTAGGTATGGTGGCTGTTTTGAGGAAGGTATATGGTGGGTTTATGGTACCGGCGAAAGTTGTGCGGTACTAGAGAAGCTAGCAATGGTGGAAGGGTGAGGGTGCGTATAATCCATGGACTCAACATTAGTCATACGGAACTCACATGCTTATTGCAAAAATCTATTAGTTATCGAAACAAAGTACTACGCGCATGCTCCTAGGGGGATAGATTGGTAGGAAAAGACCATCGCTAGTCCCCGACCGCCACTCATAAGGAAGGCAATCAATAAATAAAACATGCTCCGACTTCATCGCATAACGGTTCACCATACGTGCATGCTACGGGAATCACAAACTTCAACACAACTATTTCTTAAATTCACAACTACTCAACTAGCATGGCTCTAATATCACCATCTCCATATCTCAAAACAATCATCAAGTATCAAACTTCTCTTAGTATTCAATACACTTATATGAAAGTTTTATAATGCCTAAAACCAAATTGCCATGTTGTCTAAAGGACTCTCAAAATAATATAAGTGAAACATGAGAGATCAATTATTTCTATAAAATAAAACCACCGCCGTGCTCTAAAATATATAAGTGAAGCACTAGAGCAAAAATTATATAGCTCAAAAGACATAAGTGAAGCACATAGAGTATTCTAATAAATTCCAATTCATGTGTGTCTCTCTCAAAAGGTGTGTACAGTAAGGATGATTGTGATAAACTAAAAATCAAAGACTTAAATCATACAAGACGCTCCAAGCAAAACACATATCATGTGGCGAATAAAAATATAGCTCCAAGTAAAGTTACCGATGAACGAAGACAAAAGAGGGGATGCCTTCCGAGGCATCCCCAAGCTTAGGCTTTTTGGTGTCCTTGGATTTACCTTGGGGTGCCATGGGAATCACCAATCTTAGGCTCTTGCCACTCCTTGTTCCATAATCCATCAAATCTTTACCCAAAACCTGAAAACTTCACAACACAAAACTTAAAAGAAAATCTTCGTGAGCTCCGTTAGCGAAAGAAAACAAAACACCACTTCAAGGTACTGTAATGAACTCATTCTTTATTTATATTGGTGCTAAACCTACTGTATTCCAACTTCTCTATGGTTTATAAACTCTTTTACTAGCCATAGATGCATCAAAATAAGCAAACAACACACGAAAAACAGAATCTGTCAAAAACAGAATAGTCTGTAGTAATCTGTAACTAATGCAAACTTCTGGAAGCCCAAAAATTCTAAAATAAATTGCTGGACGTTAGGAATTTATCTATTAATCATCTGCAAAAAGAATTAACTAAATAGCACTCTCCAATAACAAATGGCAGCAATTCTCATGAGCGTTAAAGTTTCTGTTTTTTACAGCAAGATCAAAAAGACTTTACCCAAGTCTTCCCAACGGTTCTACTTGGCACAAACACTAATTAAACACAAAAAACACAACCAAAACAGAGGCTAGATAAATTATTTATTACTAAACAGGAGCAAAAGGCAAGGAATAAAAATAAAATTGGGTTGCCTCCCAACAAGCGCTATCGTTTAACGCCCCTAGCTAGGCATAAAAGCAAGGATAGATCTAGGTATTGCCATCTTTGGTAGGTAATTCTTCAATAAGACACCTATAACTCCTAGGAGTTTCTTTATTTTTATTAATTATCAAGCTCCTAGGCACAAAATCGAGAAAAACATTTGTAGCAAAAGGTTCCTTAAGGATAGTGAGAAACTTGGGGTGAACATTTATGGATTTGAGGTCCGCATTTCCATTACTAGAAGTTTCACCCTTATTTTCAGGAACATACATCAATTTGGCAATATTAGCATTAGGAGGAGTGTTTTTCACGGAATAAAAGGCAGACCCTAGGTTGGTAATAACATCCTTAATTTTATCAATTCTAGTGGAATCTTGATCTATCTTTTCATTAACCATAGGTACCTTTTCTTTAAAAAAATTAAGAGCAACTCCTACTTTAGATCCGTATTGGGTAATTTGGTTATGAATCTTTCTATCCAAATTTTCAATTAACTCTACGGTGGCAACTTTATTTTCAATAATTTCAAGCCGTTGCATCACATGTTCCAAAGTTAAAATAGTTCCATTAACCAAAAGAGGTGGTGTGCCAAACAAATCTATCATAGCATTATAAGAATCAAAAGTATGGCTACCCAAGAAATTTCCTCCGGTAATGGTATCAAGAATATATCTATTCCAAGGAGTATGCCTACATAAAAATTGCGAAGAAGAACGGAAGTAGATTGTTTCCTAGTAGATTTATTTTGCGCATTGCAAATGCTGAACCAAGCATCTTTTAGATTTTCTCCCTCCCTTTGTTTAAAATTAAGGACCTCATTCTCGGGAGATAAGGAGTAGATAAAGGACTAGCCATAATGACAAAGCAAGCGAAAGACGCAAACTGGAAAAGTGAAGGGGAACAGAAAAAGAGGGCGAATAAAATGGCAAGGGTGAAGTGGGGGAGAGGAAAACAAGAGGCAAATGGCAAATAATGTAATGCGAAGGATAAGAGTTGTGATGGGTACTTGGTATGTCTTGACTTGGCGTAGATCTCCCCGGCAACGACGCCAGAAATCCTTCTTGCTACCTCTTGAGCATTGCGTTGGTTTTCCCTTGGAGAGGAAAGGGTGATGCAATAAAGCAGCGTAAGTATTTCCCTCAGTTTTTGAGAACCAAGGTATCAATCCAGTAGGAGACCACGCGCGAGTCACCTCGTACATACACAAACAAATAAGAACCTCGCAACCAACGCGGTAAAGGGGTTGTCAATCCCTTCACGGCCACTTTGCAAGAGTGGGATCTGATAGAGATAATAATAATAAGATAAATATTTTTGGTATTTTTATGATATAGATTGAAAGTAAAGATTGCAAAATAGAATAGATTGGAAACTTGTATAATGGAGAATAGACCCGGGGGCCATAGGTTTCACTAGTGGCTTCTCTCAAAAATAGCATAAATATTGCGGTGGGTGAACTAATTATTGTCGAGCAATTGATAGAAAAGCGAATAATTATGAGAATATCTAGGCATGATCATGTATATAGGCATCACGTCCGCGACAACTAGACCAAAACGATTCTGCATCTACTACTATTACTCCACACACCGACCACTATCCAGCATGCATCTAGGGTATTAAGTTCATAAGAACAGAGTAACGCCTTAAGCAAGATGACATGATGTAGAGGGATAAACTCATGCAATATGATGTAAACCCCATCTTTTTATCCTCGATGGCAACAATACAATACGTGTCATTTCCCTTTCTGTCACTGGGATCGAGCACCGCAAGATTGAACCCAAAGCTAAGCACTTCTCCCATTGTAAGAAAGATCAATCTAGTAGGCCAAACAAAATTGATAATTCAAAGAGACTTGCAAAGATAAACTAATCATACATAAAAGAATTCAGAGGAGATTCAAATATTGTTCACAGGTAAACTTGATCATAAACCCACAATTCATCGGATCTCGACAGACACACCGCAAAAGAAGATTACATCGAATAGATCTCCAAGAGAATCGAGGAGAACTTTGTATTGAGATCCAAAGAGAGAGAAGAAGCCATCTAGCTACTAGCTATGGACCCGAAGGTCTGAAGTAAACTACTCACACATCATCGGAGAGGCCATGGAGTTGATGTAGAGGCCCTCCATGATCAATGCCCCCTCCGACGGAGCTCCGGAAAAGGCCCCAAGATGGGATCTCTTGGGTACAGAAGGTTGCGGCGGTGCAAATAGGGTTTCGTGGTGCTCCTGGATCTCTGCGGGGTATATGGATATATATAGGAGGAAGAAGTAGGCTGGTGGAGCAACGAGGGACCCATGAGGGTGGAGGGCGCGCCCCCCTGCCTCGTGGCCTGCTCGATTGTTTCTTGACATCCACTCCAAGTCTCCTGTAAACCATTTGTTCCAAAAATAATGCTCCCGAAGGTTTCACTCCGTTTGGACTCCGTTTGATATTCCTTTTCGGCGAAACACTAAAATAGGCAAAAAGACAGCAATTTGGGCTGGGCCTCCGGTTAATAGGTTAGTCCCAAAAATAATATAAAGGTGTAAAATAAAGCCCATTAACATCCAAAACAGATAATATAATAGCATGGAACAATCAAAAATTATAGATATGTTGGAGACGTATCAGACTCCATGGTTGAACTTAAGCATAATGCACAAACCTTTAAACACAAGCACTTCTCCTTAGTTCTCTAGAATCTTCCATATCTTAATTGCCCAAACCTTTTTTTCCTAAATGAATTGTCACCTTTTGTTTTTACCTTTACAATGCACAATTCCATGAATTTTAAAATAGTTTTTTTGAATAACTAATTGATTTTGGATGAGATGAACTATAAGAATTAAATGAACATCTACATCATGCATATCTGGGAGAAGAGGCGAAAAATCGATGAGAGGAGTGGCGAGAAACGGTAGTCTGTTTTGAATGAAAATCTAGTAGAGAAGGAAGCGTGAACTATACGACGCATGCGCACAGTGCTTACCCATGTATTGCATGTGCTGTCGAAAGGGCTCAGGGTTGCCGTTCGATCTGGGAGCATCCAACGGTGCACACGTATGATCCGTGGGGTTTGGTTTCTGGCCAGTCAGAACACAGGACTCAGATCGCGCGGGCAGCAGGGGGGGGGGGTGTGGGGATATCATACAGAAACCGACATTCGGTGGAAACCGGTGAAAACCACGAGAAAAATATGTTTTGAAGTTTAAAAAAATCAAAAAATGTGGGATGTTAAGACGATGATGTTTTATTGGCACACAAAATTTCAAGTTGAAACACACTAAGAGGTGTGAGCTATGAAAAAGACAAAATCAGTGTTGAATAGTGCCGAATAGTAATGTCACTATTCAAGACGGAATTTGTCTTTTTCATAGCTCACATCTCGTAATATTTTTCAACTTGAAATTTTGTGTCGCAATAAAACATCACCTTCTTAACATCCCACATTTTTTCAGATTTTTATGAAACTTTAAAATATGGTTTCCACGAAATTTTCATTGAATATCGGCTTTCGTGAGTGAACCGTGTGCTATTTGAAAATATTTCGTGAGAAGAATCTTGGTTTTTAAATCCCCGTAAATCCAAAACTAAGCTGAAAATCGTGAAACCTGCCATGATGTCACGACATCGCACTTATATGTCGAGGAATTTTTTTCGTCCATTGTGGCGCAAGTTTTATTACAAGCCTCTTACAAAACCGGAGCTTCCCTCTAAGTAGCCTCATGGTTCCGATAGGGAAACGTGTCCCCCTTGTGGGCAAAACGTAATCACTGCCTCTTTTCACCTTGTATTTTCTTCTACGAGCAACATGGAATGACAGGATATCCGTGTTGAAATTTAAACTTATTCAGGTTCGTTTAGCCTTTTTATACACTAATTGAGTTTCTTAGGCATTTAATGTCCACAATTCAAATATAAACTACAAATACATGCTTCAGTTCACCAAAATGGCTAGAAAAAATATACATGTGTCCTTGGGGTGCATGTTTAGGTCCCATGCCAGGAATGAGAACGAATTACAACTGTACTGGTGTCATGGCTCGTACTCAAACATTTCGAATCTCGGTTTTTAAGTCCCCATAAATCCTAAACTCACCAGAAAGTCGTCAAAGGTGGCATGGTGTCACGTCATGGCACATATATGTCGTGGTAAAAACATTATCCAATTTGGGCCAAGCTTTATTACAAACCTCTTATGAAAATTGGAGCCTCTCTCAAAGAAGCCCCGTGGTTCTGATAGGGAAACGTGTTCCCCTTGTGGGCGAAACACAATCACTGGCTCTTTTCGCCTTGTATTTTCTTCCACGGGCAACATGGAACCACAGGATATTCGTGCTGAAATTTAAACTTATTCAGGGTTCGTTTGGCCTTTTTATACACTAATTGAGTTTCCTAGGCATTTAATGTCCATAATTCAAATCTGAACTACAAATACATGGTCCAATTCACCAA
This sequence comes from Triticum urartu, assembly GCF_056163025.1. Taxonomy (NCBI): domain Eukaryota; kingdom Viridiplantae; phylum Streptophyta; class Magnoliopsida; order Poales; family Poaceae; genus Triticum; species Triticum urartu. Next base: position 317,465,777 of record NC_141875.1, on the reverse strand, counting down.
AATGACTAGAAAAATTATACATGTGTCCTTGAGTGCATATTTAGGTCTCATGCCAGGAATGAGAATGAATTACAACCGTACCGGTGTCGTGGCTCTTCCTCAAACATTTTGAATCTCGGTTTTTAAGTGCCCATAAATCCTAAACTCATCAGAAAGTCATCAAAGGTGGCAAGGTGTCATGTCATGGCACACATATATGTCGTGGTAAAAACATTGCCAATTTGGGCCAAGCTTTATTACAAACCTCTTACAAACCGGAGCGTGTCGCAAGAACCCTCGTGGTTTCGATAGGAAAACGTGTCCCCTCGTGGGCCAAATGATAATCACTCCATCTTCTAGCCTTGTATTTTCTTCTACACGCGACACGGAATAATTGGAGATTCGCGCTGAACTTTGAAATTATTCAGGGTTCGTTTGACCTTTTTTATTCATTAATTGAGTTTTCTAGGCATTTAATGTCCATCATTCAAATCCGAACTACAAATACATGCTCCAGTGCACCAAAATGGCTAGAAAAAACGTACATATTTCCTTGGGGTGCATGTTTAGGTCCCATGGAACGAATGAGAATGAATTCAACCATCTCGCCGTCCTGGCCTGGCCACAAACATTGCGAATCTCGGTTTTTAAATGTCTGTAAATCCAAAACTCACTAGGAAATCATGAAATTTGGCATGGTGTCACTACATGGTATATATAATTGTCCAATTTGGGCGAAGCTATATTACAAGCCTTTTACAAATCGGAGCCTGTCGCAACCCTCATGGTTCCGGTAGGGAAACATGCCCCTCTTGTGGGCGAAACGATAATCGATGTCTCTTCTCGCCTTGAACTTTGTTTTCTACATGCAACATAGAATAATAGGAGTGTCGGGCTAAACTTTGAAACTGTTCAGGGTTCGTTTGGCCATTGTATATATATTATTAATTACTAAGTTTTCTATGCATTTAATGTAGTCCATAATTCAAATTTGAACTACAACCACATGCTCCAGTGAAGCAAAATAGGTGGGAAATCGTATATGTGTCATTGGGTGCATGTTTAGGTCTCGTTTAAGGAATGAGAATGAATTACAAACTTGTCGTTGTCCTGAAATAATGAGAATCTCGGTTTTTAAATCCTAGTAAATAAAAAGTCACCAAAAAACATAAAACTTGGCATGGTTTCATGACATAGCACATATATGTCGTGGTAAAAAAAACGTCCAATTTGAGAAGAGGCGCACATATTAGTAGCCAACGAAGTCCTTTTTGAAACAAAAAGCTGACATGTTAATATCGCAAACGACTGTGTTATATTTTACCGTGTCGGAATTTAACCATACTCGGTGGCGTGCGTGCAACTGTTTGATTAGACGGGACGAGCACGAGAAGTCCGCCGTGCATCTTCGATAGGACGCGTGCGAGCAGTCCGCCGTGCTGGCTCGACGGGACGCGTGCATCCTGTCCACCTCGCAGGCTCGACGGGACACGTGCGAGCAGCAAGGCTGCCCATGCTCACTGGGAAGCGAGCTCTTTGACCTCCATGCACCAGCCGCCGTCCGCCTCGCTCATAACTTCTCCATTAATGGGTTAATTAAAGCATCTGGACAAAGGGTGTTTGCTTGTGATCCCATGGCAGCATTTGCTTTGTTCGTGTTTTCAACTAGTATTTCGCCCTAATTTAAATTGCCACATAGGGCAACGGATAATACGACCACAAATAAAATGGCAACAGATAATACGATGACAAATTTACAATGGCGCACGTAATAATTGTTTTACATATTCCGGATAATTTAAAATGCCACATGCGGCAAAGCCCGGAAGACACAGGGGCAAGAGAAGAAGGAAATTGCAGACAACGATCTGGGTCGCTACTGTCTCTACTCGTCAATGGATCGCAGGGCGGCGAAATCCCCCAGCTCCTTCTTCAATTCCTCACGACTTTGCTTGAAAGCAGCCATGGATTCCTCCACCTCTTGCTCGCGCTCGATCGGGAGCTTCCTCAAGCCACCCATCAGTTCCTCGACGATCACTTTCAGCGTCATCTCCGAGGCACTGCTCTGCTCATGCAACATCTTACAGCCGGCGGCCTCCTCCTCCTTCTCGGCACCAACTTGAGGAGCTTCGCATTGTCATCCATGAGTTGCTCGACGAGGCCGGTCGCCTTGTCCACCGAGGCATCGCTGATCTTGAGCAGCTTCATCAAGCCGTCAACCAGCTCCTGCTGCGTAGTGACGCCAGCGAGAATGTCATCGTCGCCGGCGAAGGACTTCAGGAACGCCCGCTCGTCGCGATGGCCGACACCGCGAATGTGCTTGTGAGAGCCCTCGCGTGCCCGTGAGAGCATGTTTGAGGGCTCCGCGACGCGCTCGGACATCTCTACTGCGGCTGCGGCTTCGCTACGGGACCTCTCTAGTGCTTCCGCGGCCTTGGTCTTTGCTGCCTGGTTATATGTCCACCCTAAACTCCTCCTACCGGTCATGGCGGAATGACTTGACAGAGAAACCAGTTTTGTGGGTGATGAGGAGAGGAACTGTGAAGTAATTTTCGAGTGGGTAGTTTTTATAACCCAGTGCTAAGTGTGAACACATATTAGTTTGATAGGTGTGAATAGATTTGCAATTACTTATTGCGTTGTAATCAGCCATGTGACGAGAAATAAGGTCAAAATTTATTGATGGCAGAAGGTTGACCACGTGGTTGCTCACCGTTGAGGCGGCCGTGGCGCGCTCCGCTCTGACGTCCCTGCATGCGCTCTGCTCGCCGTTGAGGCAAAGTTACAATGGCAACTGTTAATAATTGTCTTACATATTCAGGATAATTTAAAATGCCAAATGCCGCAAGGCCCAGAACACTCACGACCTACATATGCATACAATTATAATAAAATATAAGCTAAAAGGCTGAGCTAGCGGCCTTCCGATAATGGTCTTCTCGGACTCCATGATCAGCATAGCACCCTTGCGTCCGTTCACTCAGAGTGTTCCGACCCGCCTCCGCCTACGGAGCTGCTGGCGCTGGGAGGCTCTTGGGGCTACTGGGCCTTTTCCAGAAGAGCTTGACAGCGTGCAATCGTGCGCATGACAACTCTGCGGAACCACTCCATTTCCATGTCTCTAGCCTGGTAGCAAATTCCATCGATCACCTGCATCCTCAAGATATCACGTTGGCGATGTTCTACTTTGTCGGGGACGTCAACTCCGCCAAGGATGCGCTCGAGCCTGGCCACCACATCATCGGGATCGAGGTTGACACGGCCGCCACGGGCAATGATGAAGCCGTAGGCTGCCTTTATCTTGACTAAATCGCAGAGGTCCTCTGCCCATTCCTTACGGGGCATCAGGCTCTCGATGAGCACTGGTGACGGCGGCTCTTCGGGTGGGTCGTCGATCATGCCGCCGAGCAGCTCTGGATTTTTTGCACGGTGGATGGCAAACTGCTCATCACATCTCCTCTGCAATATATCGATTGTGCTCCCAAGGACTGTGACGCCGATATCGCTGCCGATGGGCCATGGTGCCTGCACCGGCCGATGAAGCTCTTGCTCCTCGACCTGCTTCGGCTCATTCTCCTCGCCGAAGATGTAACGCAGGTAGGCGTCGACGTTGAAGCTTTGGTCGTTGTCTAGCATGCTTGGAATAACTAATGGTAGATGAGTGAGGACTAGATCTTCGCAGAGTGTCGCGGCGGTGCATTGCCGCCTGGGTTATATGCAGCAAGCCGTTAGTTGGTGGCAGGAAACCGGTGAGGGAATATGCGTGGATTTTACAATTCATCCATGTGGAGCGCGGGAAGCATTCGCTAGAGCGCGGAAAGACTAAGTGGAGCGCACACACAACCTGAATACCGTATCCGGTGCCACGTGTTCTTTATCACACAAGTGTTAATATAAGGAAACATATGTGTAACTTACTAATCATGCACACGAGTACTCGTAGACGTATCGTGTGCGATACTCCTAGCCACCGCAAGCAACTAGTTTGCATTTTTCAAAGTTTTTTGTACACACAGAATCGCACACGAACTAACTGTATTAATCGTCTGTGTTGTAATTTCTCATCGCAAACGGTTCATCCGAGTCAGCTGTTTGCCACGTATCACACACATCTTATTAAGTTGAACCGTTTCTATTGCGTTCGCTAAACGAAAACAGTTCGTCCGAGTGAACCATATGCCCTATATCACACACACCTTGATCTGGCTAACCGTTTATGTCGCACTCCCTAATAGCAAACGATTTATCAGAGCGAACTGTATGCCGTATATCGCACACACATTGATATGGCTGTCCGTTTCTTTTGTTCCGCCTCATCGCAAACAGTTCGAACGGGTTAACCGTGTGGCCTGAATCGCACACGCAACTAAAATCTGAACCGTGTTTGATGCATCCTTCATCGCAAATGTTTTGCACATTTTTTACGGTTTTTGTACACCACCGTTTGCGATTATTGCATCGCACACAGTTTTTTGAAGGGTCTCTGATCATAGTGTCGCGTTAGCAGCATCCTGCAATAGTGTAAATTACATATAGAAGCACCATAGGAATGAATTAATAGCCACTGAGCCACCTTCTTCATCAAAACCCTAACTGATAGTTCACTATTATAGTGATAGAACACAACATGCTTCGAAATCCACCACTACAGGGACTACAAGCGAATCTACAGAAAACAATTACCAAATTCACAAAAGAAATACCATATAGGGTGCTTCCACGCAACAACACTATCTTCATGCCCGAAACCCACACCTTTTTGCAGAAACCCTAGACTAAATGCATAACTCAAAACCCTAGCTTACTTTCATGGTAGGAATGCCACATTGCAAGATCAAAGCAATACAAAACCATGGATCTACCTCCAAATCGCACGGATCTGTTGTACTAGCCCGTACTTGACCGGGCACATAGCAGAAAAGGAACATGGGAGAGGAGGTGCAGAGCAGAGGCCGACCCACCATAGTCTGGAGGGAAGACAACAGGCGGCCGGACTAGGTGAGCGGAGGGAGGCGGCACTGGACCGCCGAAGAGCTTCTACGAGGCAGCCATGGTTGCTGACGTCAGCAACAGCCACGCGTCCCCCGATAGAAAGAAGAATGAAGAAGGGGGGGGAAGAGTGAGGAGGATAAGCTATAGGAGTTCCCCGACATAATAAATTCAGGTACTCCCCGTGGCTATCTAGCCTGTACCGCGGGTTGATAACAAGGAAAGGCAGGGGGCTCTTTGCAAAAATGTGGACGCTGACCGACTCGAATCCGAGAAGTCCACTTGTCGAGCTTTGATTGGTTCAAGACTAAAATTACACATTGGCTGCAAGTTGTGGGACTGGTTAAGTCCATTTTGTAAGTTGTAGGACCAAACCATCATCCTTAGGACCCGATGCCTTTACCTCAAAGAAGAACACGCACACGGCACAAGACACGCGTCAAGCGCACGAACGCATCCGAGGCAAACGGGCCACACGACCGCCGCGACCCACGAGCCGACGAGGCGACGACCACCGACCTGTGTTGTCCTGCTGCGCATTCCACGCTCTGGGCCAGTTCTCTTCTTTCCGCCCTTAAACCCACGCAACGCATCTCCGGTTGCGACGAACACCGAAACCCTAGCTTGTCCTCCTCCGTCACACTCACCCACTCTCTCTCTCTACTTCCTCCCCTTAAACCCACGCAACGCATCTCCGGCCACGACGAGCACGGAAACCCTAGCACCCCCCCGGCTCCGCACGCCAATGCCTCGCCCCCGTACCCTGGTATCCACCTCCCGCTAGCCCCCCTTCGCATTCCAGAAGGAATACCCCATCCAAAGATGGCCGCGGACCCTGCCGCGGACTCCGTGGCTGCGGCGATCTCCGCTGCGATGGACTGGCGATCTTCTCCCGACGCCCGTAACGCCGCCTTCGCCTATCTCGAATCGGTCCGTGCTTAGTCCCGTCCTCCTTCTAATCCCCGTTCTTATTGGTGCTTCTGTGTCTGTACTGACGTTGGTGGTGCTGCCGTCGTGTCGTTACCCGGGCACTTAAGATTTCGAAGTTTCCTATTTTGAGCTGCTTCGAATGTTTTTGACAGAAACGCTGATGCATCCGTGCGGCTCTGTTCTGCACGTATTTGGCAGGACAAGGCCAATCCTCTGATCAAATAGTTGAATTCCCTTCCATTTCTATGCACATTTCTTCTGTTATACTATGAAAAAACTTGTAGTGGTCCATTGCTAATCTTCTGTAATACTAATAAAAAACTTGTACTGTAGTGCTCCATTGCTAAAGATGTAATGCTGTTGGGGGCCAATGGCATGACAGTGAGACTTGCCAATTGCAGGTCAAAAGTGGAGATGTCCGAGCGTTAGCGAGCACATCTTTTCTATTGGTCCGGAAGCACCAGGCTTCAGAGATCCGACTACATGGGTTTAAAATGTTGCAGGTGAACTCTGCATCTTATAAATTGCGATCTTAGTGATTGATCTTGTCCTGATTGCTTTAGAAACCCAAACTATTCGGCTGGTAAACTACATAAAAATATGCAAACAGTTGAACTTAAGGTTGTTCTTTTTTTTGCTTCTAGCCTTACAAAAATCATGCACTTCTCATCAGTCAGCATGCACTTCTATGTAACGGGGGCAATTGCATGCATATTGCAGAAGTTAGAAATGGATTATATGCAGACTTGGAAAACACACATTAATATACCGAAACATGTTAATCTATTAAAAAGTTGTAAACCCTTTCTATCTAAATTATTCTAGCGTATGTGAGTAGATTTGTTGCAAGTGATTGATGTGGTAGGTGTAAGAGGAATAGTGTGGTGCAGATTTGTCTAAGTGACTAGTGATCTCATATAATGCTGACAAGGCAAAATAGGAAAATATTTAAACGCAGAACTACCTTAAGTTGTAAATGTGAATCCATGCAGCTTTTACTACCCTTTGATGTTTTCTGATGGTGTGCTGTAAACACCTGGTTCGGTAAATATTTAATTGGTAACAGTTATTAGTGGCAAATATTCGAATGTTCTCACAATGAGGTATGCTAAATTGGTGAATTTATCACTGTAGTGCAATAATTTGGAAATGGTGTTGCTTTGAGTGTGTTCTGTTATGGTAGTAAAAATAACCAAGTGAAAAAACAACGTAGCATTTGACGTTTTTAAGAATCGGTGTTCTGTTAGTGTGTACGCTGCCTTAGAAGTTGTGTATTGATTTGAGACATCAGAATTCTTTGATTAATAATCTAGGAAAGAACTTGACTCAATAGTTTACTTCCAGATATTATTTTATATTTCTGTGCTTGCTGGCATGCATCGTAACCAATGTTCAGGATATTGGTAACTGGTACCATATCGGTCAGGTGCTGAGTAGGGATTAATCGGCGAATTGGCCATTTAACTGAATTTATCAGTAACCCATTTATCGGGAGGTTAACTAGGGCCATACCTATATATCCTAGGGTATATAGCAACATGCAGTGTAGTAAGGGCCTGTTCGGTACTTCTCCATGGCCTCAAAATCCTGAACTCCACCACCAGCTTCCCATCGCCAGCTTCTCACGAGAGCGCCGCGAAGCACAGCTTCTTTGTCGTTAGGATTGGCCTGGGCCACTAGAGAGAAAATCAGTAGGTGCTCGCTGTATGTATCGCTCGTGAAATAAGGCTCGAACCGGTACGTTCACTTGGCGGTGGCATCAACAGGTAATTTTGACCAAACTCCAACTCCTGAAGAACCTGGGAGCCCGGAATGACCAGCTCCGCGACTCCACAAAAAATGCACTGCGCTCCGCGCCAGCTTCTGTAGCTAAACTCCAGGAATTGACGCGTTCGGCTGGACTCCATGCGCGGATTCGAGGATTTGAGAAGCCAGACCACTACCGAACACGCCCTAAGTGTCTAGATATGCAATCCTAGGCCACATAGCAATAAGGAAAATTGTTGCCTTGATGTTCTGATCAAGAACAGTAGGGAGGAAACACGTTACCTATTATTTGAAGTTAGCCGCCATGGTGAAATTGGTAGACACGCTGCTCTTAGGAAGCAGTGCTCAGCATCTCGGTTCAAATCCGAGTGGCGGCATTCTCAGGCCAGTTTTGGGCTAAAAAAATGCCTAGCAGTTAATTGGCCCAGCCGATAAGTCGGCCTGACAGCTGATAAATCGGCTTGTCAGACAAATTAACTGGACCTAACTGTTAATGGCTCGAATAGCACGTTCTTGTATCGGGAGGGGTCCAAATAGCAGTTAACTGACCTATATTTGGAACAGTGATCGTAACATCTCTTCTATGAAGGCAAATCACAGTCCTCCTACTAGGCTATTAGTTCCATGCGAAATCTGGTGTGTAGCAACAGTTGGATTTTAGGTGGAGAATGAATGTTTTGACGTTCGTCCCGTCAAATAGTTAATTTCTCCTATACATGTTGGTGTCTATACATGTTGGATGTTTGGTGGTGAATGTTTGGATCTTAGGTGTGTAGTAACACTTGGATTTTAGGTGTGTTCTCCCTCCGTCCGGCTTTATGAGGCCCCTCTTATTTTTGGCTAAAGTTTGACCTATAAATTTGACTAATAAAATGTAAAATATATGCCACAAAAATTATACCGTCTGAAAGCTCTTTCAAATACAAATCCAATAATGCACTTTTTGTAGATTATACTTTATATATTTTATTAGTTATATAGATGGTCAAAGTCTCTGTCAAAATACGAGGGGCCTAATAAACCCGGATGGAGGTAGTAACACTTGTATACATGTTGGTGTCTACAGTTAAGTCCTTCTCTTCTCTTTTGTGTGCGCGCACGAGCCACGAGGAAGGTCATAGCTACTCGTCCCTATTGGTGCCTTGCTTTAGATTATTGATGAGGCAACTTTTAACAGAAACCATGCCAGGTCAAATGTGAATGCTTTGAGATCTCACGGTGGACATGTATTGGAAACAATTAGGATGAAACCCAAAGATCTAACCATGTATGTATTGTTGAGTGTGATATGGTCTAGGAGAGTGGGGTAACCAGAAGCTGTGTGCCTAGCCCTATATAATTTTATAATCCAGTTACACTGGCCCTAAATGATTTTTTTTATGTAGCTGAAAGCTCAAACTAGGGAAAATTTTCAGCCTGGGGCTTTTCTAGGATAATGAACCGGTATATGATGCCCAGTTGAGATTTATATCTATATAAAATATGAACGTCATTTTTTTCTCCTGCACATGCATATGTGCTCACAGCACATATGTTGCATCGTGGGGCATGGCAACAAGTTGTTGTCCCAACTCACAATGTTATCTTATCTTAGTTATGGTGTCAGGCTAGGAGCTTTTTGTAGAGGAAAACCGTGTGTATGATCAACTTAATGATACAAAGTAAATATTACTCTAAATATGACTCAAACAGGCCAACTACAACTATGGCCTGACCTCATTAGTCATTTCCATTGCAATGATTGAATTAGGGACAGTTTCCACTGCAGTTTTTTTACATAGGAAGCTGTTTGTCTCTTGCCGCTATCCTTCTCTGATGGTTATCTTGTTGATGTATACAGCACTTGGTGAGATTGAGATGGGAGGAACTCAGTGTTGCAGAACGAAATGAATTTGCTAACTTGACCATCAATTTGTTGTCAGAGGTTATTGGTCCTCATGAGGAGTGGGCTTTGAAGAGTCAAACAGCTGCATTAGTAGCAGAGGTTTTTCATGTGTTCTTTTCTCTTCACATTTGTTGTACTTCAGTTACTATATCTTAGCAATTATCTTATCTCTGTAGGTAGTTAGAAGAGAGGGGGTTACATTGTTAAATACATTACTTCCCTCTATTGTTTCTCTGTCTAACACTGGCCCTGTTGAGGTATGTTTCTCACAGTACTGCAGCAAAAGATCTGTGCTTTGATCACCCCATTTTGGATCTTGTAACTGTATTGTCTATAACTGGTAGGCTGAGCTAGGTTCTATGATTCTAAGGTGGCTTCCAGAGGATATCACTGTTCACAACGAGGATTTAGAAGGTCAGTTTTGTTTTTTGCAGTTTCTCTGCCGTCATTTTACTTATTATAAATTGCCACTTACATTCAACAGGTGATAAACGACGAGCACTGTTGCGTGGCCTTACCGAGGCACTGCCACAAATTCTACCTCTGTTATATTCTGTAAGTTTGTCTTCACTTTGTCTAGCAAATTTGGGGCACCATGTACAGGACATGCTAACTTAAGAATCTTCTGATATCTCTTCTGTAGCTAGTTGAGAAACATTTTGTAGCCGCTTTAAGCGAGCACACGAGGCAGCAAATGGAGTTGGCTAAACATCATGTAGGGACAGTAACAGCTGTTCTAAATGCCATCAATGCATACGCTGAATGGGCTCCTGTAACAGATCTTGCCAAATATGGTTTAATTCATGGGTCTGTTGGCTTGAATATCTGATTCTCAAGGTTTCACTATGTTCTATCTCATTTATCTCAAGTGCCTTCCTATTTTGCAGATGTGGGTCCTTGCTTTCTTACAGTGATTTTCGCCTCCTTGCTTGCGAGTTCTTTAAAATAGTTTGTCACAGGTATAGTAACACTGATGCATTCATAACTAAAAGCTTGTTCTATGGGTGCCTTTTCTGACATGTTCTTTGCTTGTGCAATGCAACCTAGCTCAGAAAACGACCTGCAGATGTTGCAGTTTGCGAGTATGATGCAGCAATGAGCAACATTTTCCAGGTGTTGATGAACATCTCCCAAGAATTTTTAACCAAATCTAGGATGCAGCCCATGGCTATTGATGAAAGTGAATACGAGTTTGGAGTTTGTATTTGCGAGACAGTAGTTGCTCTAGGTTCTTCTAACATGCAGTGCATACTGGTTGATGGAGCTAGAACTTCACACTTCCTACAACAAGTGAGCATTTCCAAATACACCTCTCCAAATGATTAGTTCTACGTAGCATCTTACCTTCTAATTTTGTCCAAGTGCTAGCTGACTTGTCACCAGATGACTAGTTGGATATTGTATTGAGTTTGTGCATGTCTTCAATACTCATCAACACGAAGATCTCTACATGTTACCAGTTGGTTCTTGCTGTTCACTTTCTTGTGTTTAATTTGTTTTTGTTCCAAACAGATGCTGGAATATTACCAACATTACAGGATTGCACTCCATTTCCAATCTTTGTTGTTTTGGCTGGTATGCATCTGGTCTCTTGTGTAGTTCAAACGCGTGCCAGGTTGTTCTTTAACTCTGAAGAAGTTAACACAAAATTTATGTAGGTGGCATTGAGGGAACCATCGAAAGCTAAGTCTGTTGCTCGTGTTTCTGGTGATACCTCTCCTGCTGGAAATTTTGGTTCTGTTGGTGTCAGTTCAACTGAAAAGGAGAAAAAAGGGGTGTCATTATTTATTACCGATGAAATATACAGTACACTATTGGACGTTTCTTTCAAAAGAATGCTTAAGAAAAGTGCGAATTCATCTTCAAGTCTGTTGGAACTATGGAATGAAGAGCTTGAGGGGAAGAGTGACTTCAGCAACTATCGTACCAAATTGGTATGTCTTGTTTTTTCTTGGCATCTATATGTGATGAGGAACACTAGATGTGAAGAAAGAAAACACATGCCAGATCTGTTTGGCTACTTCTAGATGCTTCCACTCTAGTGTAGTATTTCTTTCCTTTTCTTTTCTATCCTACCTACTGTTTTCTAGTCTTCTAGTTGTGAGTAGCTATGAGTAGAATGGTGAAACTTACATAATGTTTTCTAGAGTATTCCAGCTATAAGTAGAAGTATGTGAAGGCTTCCTAAAGCCCTATAAATAGAGGTCCTCACCTCTACTTTGTACCCAGACTATGTACCCCTACCTATAATAGAACTTGTTCTTATCTAAGATTTTGGAGTAGATCTTGTGCCCTAGGAGTTCTGGATTGAACTCTTGCTGCCCTATCAGCCTACATTCGCCTCTAGAGCGATATCTAGCGCAGCACGTTGAAGCTGTTCCTTCAACACTTGTGTTGTACACATTGTAGCAGCAAGGTGGAGTTGCTCCTTCACAACCTTTGTGCTGCTTCAGGTGGTATCAGAGCCTCGTTGACCCATAATCGTTCTTGCTGTCCTCTTCGAGAGCAAGTTGCAGCAAGCAATGGAGCAATTGGAGAAGAGGATGGATGCTGCTGAACAACAAATCAAAGAGTTGCGTGAAGATCTTAATAGGAGATTTGACCAGCTGGTTGAGATGATAAGAAAGGGTGTCCCCCCTGCTACCAATGAAGGAGATTCATCGAAAGAAGAGGAAGATGTTCATCAAGGAAGAATGAGAGGTAATCTTGGAGCAAGACCACCACAACAACATGTTGTTCAACGTGCTTCAAGAAGCCAATTTATGATGAAGCTTCTGAAGGTGAAGAATATGATGATGCCCTTGAGGAACCAAATCTCTACGCATATCGGAGAGCACCCAACCCTACATATGCAAGAGATACATACAAGGTGAAAGCTGAGATCTCAAGTTTTAATGGAAATGTTGACATTGAAGGGTGCCTGGATTGGTTATATGAAGTAGAGACTTTCTTTGAGGTCATGGAGGTTCCAGAAGATCGTAGAGTTCCTTTGGTCGCATACAAGCTGAAAGGAGGAGCCGGTGCATGGTGGCATCGTGTTCAAGAGGAGCGCAGGCTGAGAGGAGAACCTCGTGTTAGAACTTGGCGACAAATGAAAGGCCTCTTGAAAGGGAGATTTTTGCCCTCTGATTATGACCAGATCCTATTTATCCAATTTCAAAATTGTGCTCAAGGAAATAGGACTGTTTCAGATTACACGGAGGAGTTTCTAAGGCTACAAGTGAGGTGCAACCTTGCTGAAATTGAAGGGCAACAAGTTGCAAGGTACATCAATGGTCTTAATGATGCTATTCAAGATCGATTGATGCTGCAACAAATCTGGTCCTTTGATCAAGCACAAGCTCTAGCCTTAAAGGCCGAGAGGTTTGTGAGGATGAGAAAGACAACTAAGGCTCCATATCCTCCATATCCTCATACCGAAGGCTCATCTAGGAGCCAACCTAATAGAGTGGAAGAAAAGGCCACTCCACCAAAGACAAAACAGCCCATCCTGAAACAAACTAGAGGCAAGGGTAAGGCAAATGAAGGCCCAAAGTGCTATAAATGTGGTAAAGAGGGATACATATCCATCGGTTGCCCACTAAGGAAATTTGTTGACACGAGTATCCATGATAGTGAAAGCGATGAGGAAGAATACGAATCTGAAGATGTAGACGGACAAGAGGTTTGTCAAGAAGAAGGTGAAGAGGTGGTATGTGTGATCCTGCGTGCCTATGCTCCACACCACAACTCGATGACACACAAAGGAAGAAAATATTTGAGAGCAAATGCACGGTGAATGGCAAGGTATGCAAACTAGTGATTGATAGTTGCAGCTGCGAGAATCTTATCTCCCAGAAGTTGGTGGACCATTTAAAGCTTGAAACCCATGGTCATCCAAATCCCTACACTATTGGATGGATCAAGAAAGGAGTGAATATGAGGATCACCAAACAATGCAACCTGCCACTTTCTTTGGGTAAGCATTATCGCTCAAATGTGTTGTGTGACGTGGTTGACATGGATGCCAGCCATGTTCTTCTTGGGAGGCCTTGGCAATTTGATGTGGATACTACACACAAGGGCAAGGAAAATTCTTACTCTTTCATTTGGAACAAGAGAAAGATCATTATCTTACCAAACAAAACCGAAGGTAATACCTCTAAGAAGGAGGGGAAAACTATGTTAACTATCTCCCATACCTCCCATGAGTTTATGGAAGACTTGAAGGAGGCAGATTTGTGTGCTGCACTTGTTGTAAAGGGAGAAGAGCACCTGACTGTTGAAATTCCAGCAAAGGTACGTGGTTTATTGGCAGAATTTCAGAACATACTTGGGGAGCCACATGGCTTGCCACCGATGAGAGGAATTCAACATATAATTGACTTAATTCCGGGAGCAAGTCTTCCTAATCTTCCACACTATCGAATGAGCCCAAAAGAGCATGATATATTGAAGGAGAAAATGGAGGAATTGTTGCAAAGGGGGCACATTCGAGAAAGTATTAGCCCATGTGCTGTACCAGCCCTACTCGCGCCAAAGAAAGGATCTTGGCGCATGTGTACGGACAGTAGAGCCGTTAACAAGATCACCGTAAGGTATAGATTTCCTATTCCTCGTCTGGATGATATGTTGGATCAACTTAGTGGAGCAGGAGCGTTCACAAAGCTAGATTTAAGAAGTGGATATCATCAAATCCGTATAAGACCCGGGGATGAATGGAAGACCGCCTTCAAGACAAAGGAAGGGTTGTTTGAATGGCTAGTCATGCCATTTGGACTCTCAAATGCACCAAGTACCTTTATGCACTTAATGAACCAAGTCCGTAGACCCTTCTTATCCCACTTTCTTGTGGTCTATTTCGATGACATCTTGATCTATAGCAAGGATGAGGATGAACACTTTGATCACATTCGGAAGCTGCTAGAAGTACTAAGGGAAAATGAGCTCTACGTCAACTTGGAGAAATGTGTTTTCCTGCAAACACAACTTCTTTTCCTAGGATTCGTCATAACATGTGACGGCATTCGTGTTGATGATTCTAAGGTTGAAGCAATCCGAGAATGGCCAACTCCTAAGACCATTTTTGAGGTAAGAAGCTTTCATGGCCTTGCAACTTTCTATAGGCGATTTGTGAAGAATTTCAGCACTATCATGGCACCAATTACCGAGTGTTTGAAGAAAGGAAGGTTCCAATGGGCAGAAGCAGCTGAAGCTAGCTTCAATGAGATTAAATAAAAGCTATCACAAGCTCCTGTCTTGGTACTACCTGATTTCAACAAGACTTTTGAGTTGGAGTGTGATGCAAGTGGAGTAGGCATTGGAGCTGTCCTATCTCAAGAAAGGAAGCCCATTGCTTTCTTTAGTGAGAAGTTAAGTGAAGCTAGACAGAAATGAAGTAACCTATCAGCAAGAATTATACGCCGTTTTCAGAGCGTTGAAAACTTGGGAAGTCTATTTGCTGCCTAAAGAGTTCATTGTTTATAGCGACCATCAATCCTTGAAGCATTTTAGAAATCAAAAGCATGTTGACCGCATGCTAGCAAGATGGGCAGCATATCTGGAGAGGTTTAACTATCTCATCGTGCATAAATCTGGAATAACTAACAAAGTGGCCGATGCTTTGAGTCGTTGTGCATGCCTCTTGACTTCTTTTGAACTGAACTTTCGGGCATGGATCAAATAAAGGAGTTGTATGAGGGTGACGAAGACTTTGGCCATGTTTGGGTAAAGCACGCAAGGGGCCAACCATTAGGTGATGACTATTTGATGCAAGATGGATATTTCTTCAAAAATGATCGTTTGTGCATTCCAAGAAGTTCTCTACGTGACAAGTTGGTTAGAGAGCTCCATTCAAGTGATCTTAGTGGCCATGTTGGACGGGACAAGACTATCGCTAACCTAGAAGCTCGCTACTTTTGGCCAGAACTAAAGAGAGATGCTGGAAAGTTTGTTCAACGGTGCCCAATATGTCAAGCCTGCAAAGGCCAAGTCCAGAACACAGGGTTATACATGCCTTTGCCTGTTCCTGTTGCTCCATGGGAGGACATCTCTATGGACTTCGTCTTGGGCTTGCCAAGAACAAGACCAGGAAGTGATGCTGTATTTGTGGTCGTGGATAGATTCTCTAAGGGTGTGTTTGCTTTGTGTCATGGGGTGGAATGTAACGGGTCTAACCCGTCCCTGACCTTTGTTCTAGTGTTTGGTAGTCAAGTGGAACCGGAACTCATCCGTTCCCCGAAAGCGAATATACCCCTGATATCCGGAATTGAGTGGTACCGCCGAATCGGTGGAATTACATGGAACCGAGCCTCTCCCTCTTTCCTCGGCTGCTCCTCTTCTTCCATTGACACTACCGGCTGCTCCTCTCCCTTGTCTCCTCAATCGGCTGCCGGGTGGTCGTCTTGAAGCCGGCTAGCAGCGGCTGCAGCGGTTGCGCGACTCACGGCCGGGGATACGGGCGGCGGCGTTCAGTGCTCAGCCGGTAGCCTGAGACGCGGGCGACGGCGGCCTACATTGGTGGCACCGGCGGGCGCGCGACTCATGGCCGGTAAGATGGTCGGCGGCGGCCGGAGAGGCGGGTGACGGCGGGCGGCTCAGGTCGCAGCGGCGGCAGAAGGTACGATCCCTGGCGGAGCAACGGCGGCGGCGAGCAGAAAATAGGCATCCCATCCCCGTCCCTCTCCTGGGCTAGCAGCGGTGCGCGAGAACGGGATAGCAGCAGCATGCATCAGTGGGAGGCAGGGCGTGCAACAGCAGCAGATCTCCTGGGCTAGCAGCGACGCGTCATGAAGCAGATAACAGCAGGGTCAGCAGCTTGTTTGATGGTAGATCTATGTTCTCTTTATTCAGATTTGTGACAAATTTTGTTGTCTACTTTCAGAAAATTTGTTGTGACTACAAAATTTACATAAAAAGCGGGTTATATGATGATGATAAATCATTGTCGCTGATAACTATTTTTGCTTGTGAGTGAATTTATGAATAATCTATACTACAAATACAATTCTAATATTATTGCACATTTGTATAGTTTGCTGTTAAACATAAAAAAGTTATAATTGTTCAAATGGATGTGAGAATAATCTCACAAATGGTGAAGAACCAAATCCATTCCACTTCATCTCTTCAACCAAACCCTTAAATGTAACCGTTCCATTCCACCTATTGTGCTCAACCAAACACAGGAACGGAACCGACCCATTCCGATGGAATGGAATCATGACATTCCATTCCACTTCGTTCTCAAACCAAACACACCCTAAGATGGCTCATTTCATCCCATGCCGCAAGACAACGGATGCTCATTATGTGGCAAACCTATTCTTTCGAGAAGTGGTCAGACTTCATGGAGTTCCAAGGTCCATTGTCTCAGACCGTGATAGCAAGTTTCTTGCTGCATTTTGGCTCACTTTGTGGAAGCATTTCAACACTGAATTGAAATTTTCTAGCACTGCTCATCCACAAATAGATGGACAAACGGAAGTGGTGAACACGTTTTTGGGTAATCTGATCCGTTGCATTTGTGGAGAAAGAAAGGGACAATGGGATTTGGCTTTATCTCTTGCAGAGTTCTCCTACAATAACTCCAAGCATAGATCCACAGGAAGGAGCCCTTTTCCCATTGTCTACACTAAAGTTCCAACACATGTGGTCGACCTGGTGAAGCTGTCATCAAGGGGAAACTCAAAATCAGCATTGTCCTTTGCTGATAATTACATCGAGTTATTTGAAGAGATTCGCGGCGCTTTGGAAGCACAAAATCAGAAATATAAACAACTTGCTGATTGCAAAAAGAGGCCAAAATCATTCCAAGTCGGTGATAAGGTGATGGTCTACCTCCGAAAAGAGAGGCTGCCTTTAGGTGTTAAAGGGAAACTTAGGCAGCGAAGGTATGGGCCCTTCTCTATCGTGAGGAAGATAAATGATAATGCTTATGTGATAGATCTTCCAAGTGACATGGGTATCTCCAACATTTTCAATGTTGCGGACTTGACTCTCTACCACCCGGAAGAAGCGCTCTATGAAGATAACTCGAGGGCGAGTTCCAAACAACCAGGGGAGAATGATGAGGAACACTAGATGAGAAGAAAGAAAACACATGCCAGATCTGTTTGGCTACTTCTAGATGCTTCCACTCTAGTGTAGTATTTCTTTCCTTTTCTTTTCTATCCTACCTACTGTTTTCTAGAGTCTTCTAGTTGTGAGTAGCTATGAGTAGAATGGTGAAACTTACATAATGTTTTCTAGAGTATTCCAGCTATAAGTAGAAGCATGTGAAGGCTTCCCAAAGCCCTATAAATAGAGGTCCTCACCTCTACTTTGTACCCAGACTATGTACCCCTACCTATAATAGAACTTGTTGTTCTTATCTAAGATCTTGGAGTAGATCTTGTGCCCTAGGAGTTCTGATTGAACTCTTGCTGCCCTATCAGCCTACATTTGCCTCTAGAGCGATATCTAGCGCAGCACGTTGAAGCTGTTCCTTCAACACTTGTGCTGTACACATTGTAGCAGCAAGGTGGAGTTGCTCCTTCACAACCTTTGTGCTGCTTCAATATGGCCCTTGCCCCTTGCCGTCAACGATTTTCAGTATTGATTTTCAGTATTTGCCTTCACCATATTTGTTCAGACAATTAGTGAAAATCAAATAAAACTTTTCTGTGTCAAATGTTAGTATAACTGTCTACTGAAACACATTCACCTGGTTTACACTTATGTATGTCCATTAACCTCAGTGAAGGAGATTGTGGAGTCCACGGCATCACCGCCAGTCGATACGCCTGTGATTGTAACATCTATCCTCTGGGTAGAGGATGTCATGGCCTCATGGGTGTCCAGTACTGTTGCTTGCACGTCGTTTTTTCCTCTTCTCCACCTGCCATTCTCTCCCTCTACCCGCTCAACCACTGGCTCGTTTGCCACCATATTGCCGCCACCAGCCAAGCCATGGCACACCACCTCCTGTTTCCTTTATCTGATATCTTTCCAAACCCTAGATGAAACTCATGCTCGACTGTGGCGGAACTGCCTTGCTTCTTCCCTGGCGCCGTTAATGCCCCTTGCTCTGTTGCGCTGCGGTATCACCTTCCAATAGATGCTCGCGTGCTCGTAACATCAATGTCCACACATGACTTCAGTTCGCTGGGTAGAGGATGCTATGGCCTTGTGGATGTCCAGTACTGTTGCTCGCACGTTGTGTTTTCCTCTTCTTCTCGACCTGTCATATCCTCCTACTTGTTCAACCGCTGGCTCGTCTGCCACCATGTTTCCACGGCACACCACCTTTCCTGTTTCTTTTATCTGGTTTCTTTCCTAACCCTAGACACAGCTGCCTTGCTTCTTCTCTGGTGCTATTAATGGCCCCCTACATATGCCTCCTTTTGATTTGTTGCACCATAATTTTTGACCTCTGCCCTTTTGTGGGCTATTCGAAGCTAAAAAAAATTACCAGGTGAAACCAAAGTTTTCTGTTTGAGAGCTGAATTTTGAATTGAAAATTCCGTAACCTAAAAGTCATTATTTTAGTTAAAATGCTGAATTACCGCAATTTATAGTTGACTTGCTCGAGTTCAATGTCAAAATTTTATCTGGATGAAATCAATTCCTTTTTCCTTTATGTTAAAAAAGTGCAGAATTTCCACAGTTGCAAATTGATCTGTTTATTTTGAATGAGCAAATTTCTTCCATGTTAAAGATGGAGCTCAGGAATCAGAAATTGTGTTTTCATAAAATGAATGATGGGTGGCGTGGTAGTATCTTCTCATCGAGACACTTAACAGAAGGTCATGGGTTCCATAGGATGCCTATTAAAAAGACATGATTATTAATTGTTATCAGCTATACCTTGTACATATGCCAAGGCAAGGCATGCTAGTTGTAATCATTTACCTTCGAGCATATCATATTCATTTGCCTACTGCCTTGTTATCGTTTTTCATCCTTTCAGCTTAGCCTTGTAATTTGTGGTAACAGCAATATATTTGCCACAAGTCTACTTACTGTATGTTCTGATAAAACCTGCATATGATGCTTTTTACTAAACACGTATTTTGATTCTTCCTGCAGCTGGATCTCATAAGAGTTATTGCTTCTCAAAGGCCTGTTATTGCTGCAGCAAACATTGTACAGAGAATAAATGTTGTTTCTGGAGATGCTAATCAAACAACAAAA
Source organism: Triticum urartu (assembly GCF_056163025.1). Lineage (NCBI taxonomy): Eukaryota > Viridiplantae > Streptophyta > Magnoliopsida > Poales > Poaceae > Triticum > Triticum urartu. The sequence goes on along the minus strand of NC_141875.1, from coordinate 317,446,075 downwards.
TCCCCCCAGGTCGAATACCTGCATACATTTACCATTTCAACTCAATGATTTGTCTTTTGCCACTTTATCTCAAAGAAAGTAACCTTCTAGTTCATGTTTTTATCTAATTATCTGTTTCAGGATCTTGACGCTATGGTAGGTGCCCAGCTGGGTCTTGAAACAGTTGTTAGTGCCATATTTGATGGCTCGGGTGATTATGCAAAGACTGACCATGAGGCAAAATTCCAAATTCACAGGACTTTTGAAGGTTTGATCTGTGTTTTATGGCTGATTTATTGTTGGTTCTACAGCCCTCTTACTTTCTTCTGCTTGTGAACCAGGCTTACTTCAGCAGCTTCTTTCTTTGAAGTGGACAGAACCTAGCCTCATAGTTATTCATGGTCATTATTTGGATTCTCTGGGTCTGTACTTGAGACATTATCCAGATGTAGTTGCTAGTGTTGTGAACAAGCTTTTTGAACTATTGACATCTCTCCCGATTACAATTCAGGTACTTTGTCATTTTCGTCATGGCAGTGAAATAAAATGAACTACCCTGATGTTGTTATTCGGTGAGGATGTTATGCTGGATGTAAATCCTTCACCCAGTTCAATCGTAATATGCTGATGCTATATTGAGCTCAACAATTATCTCCACGTGCGACCATTTCATGCATTTTATCTCCCTTCTGTTGTTCATTCTATTTAAATTGTTTTGGTACAATTCTATGTTTTAATTCTAGTTTTGTGTCATTTGTTGTAGCAACAGGGTCCATCAAATAATTCCCGGCAAGCTAGGTTACAGATTTGCTCATCATTCATTCGCATATCAAGAGCTGCTGATAAAGCACTTCTGCCTCATATGAAGGTTAGGCTCTGTTCACAATTGATTCTGTCACTCCCTCCGTTCGAAATTAATTGAAGTTGTACTTTTGTCATAAGTCAAACTTATTTATGTCTAACCAAGCCTATAGGAAAATATATCAAAATATAGCATATAGAACATTCATTAGATTCTTTAGCGTCCTTGCCGTGATTATCCAGCAGATCAGGGACTAGGGGAAGGATTTGAACCTGGGGAAGAACAGAGAAGAGAGACGAGGCAATGATTCTCATTTGTCATTTCATTAGGTACCGAGTCATCTCTTCTTAGTACATTTTATAGTGCCATCTTTACAGGGCCATGGGCCTCAATGGCTATCACAAAAAGTCCACTATCCAGCACACACCCAAGCCTATACTCCAACTTCAAATGCACGCAAGCTCCTGCTGGGCCAGCTAATCTGCCACATCCTTTAGCTTGTACTTACCTGACAGTGCTGCTGCTAGCGCTAGCATGGCGGTACTGACTGATTCTCTATTAACATATGTTTTCGTAATATATATGTAGATTTTAGTACATTTTTCTATAGAGTTGGTCAAACTTTAACTTGTCTGACTCAGGACAAAGCTAGAACTTCAACTAATTTGGAACGGAAGGAGTACCATTTGATCTTACATGAAGGTCTGCACTACACAGCATTGTTTTTAAGGTGACCCGCCTTAGATGCTTCGGTGACGCTTAGGCGGCAAGGACCCTGGCAAGCGCAAGCTAAGCCTTGCAATTATGACACCTAGGCATCAGGACGGCGGGTGCTCGCCTTAGGTTACCGCGGCCTTAAAAACATTTGTACGCAGACTATTTTTGTGAGGCTATGGCAGATTATATCTATTTGCGAATCTACGACAGGGTACTTACAGTACCATCTTGAAGTTGTTAATTGCACTTGTGTTGTTTGGATTAAAGTTATCTTTTGTGGATAAGCCAGTTTGTAGAAGAAGAATAGTTGGGTTTCCATAATCTCGAAGTATATATGAGGAAAACATGCTCGCCGTGTAGGTGATTTCTGTTGATGGCCGTCCAGTTTGGTATAGTTCAGTCAATTTGTAAAGATATACCATTAAATTATAGTGGTGCGGACCTTACCTTGTGGCTGCAAGGGGAGAGGTATACATAGGGTATGATTGAAGAATAGAGTGATTCTTCTTGCTTGATTCCCTCAAAAGTTACACAGCTGACACTACCACATCCTAATTTGACCTGCTGTATTCTAATCAGGAAACATCCTGAAACATGTATTTGATACATGCTTCCTGAACTCTTCCCAAGTCATCTTCCTAATTCTGTCTCTTAACTCAAGTTCCTGATTCAGTTCGTCCACCTCCTGGACTCTCCTCTGGCTGACTCTTACCTTGATTTTCTTTATTTCTTGGACATGATTCACACATCACCGCATGCCCTGTACGTTGTACGCCTTGCTGGCCGTCTGGCAGCAATTTATAAGTCGATGAACTTTGTAGCCAGCCTTCAACTAGGTGGAAAAAAGTACGTGAACTGGATTAGAATGATCTGCATTCTAACCTATTTCGGCAGCGTCATGTATATTTGCTTTACAGAATGCAGTTCACTGTCGCATCTGTTTTCTTTCAGAAATTTGGTTGCTAAAAGTGCTTTGCCAATGATGCAGAACATTGCCGATACCATGGCTTACCTTCAAGGAGAGGGCCGCTTACTACGGGCTGAGCATGATCACCTATGTGAAGCGTTTCTTATTATGGCCTCCTCGTCTGGGTATTTCGCTGTAACACCTTTTTCACATATATTTTTGCAACTATGATAACATGATGTTGCTTCCACTAGTTTCATATATTTTAACATCTTTGTAGGATTCAACAGCAACAGGAAGTCCTGGCCTGGTTACTTGAACCTCTTAACAAAACATGGACCCAAGTGGAATGGCAAACTGCATACTTGTCTGACCCATCTGGCTTGACAGACATGTTCGCTGACACCCAATTTATGTGGTCAATTTATCACACGGTTACGTTCTTTGAGAAGGCACTCAAACGGAGCGGTACCAAAAGGTCTACAACAGCTCCGCAAGCAGCCATCACCACAACAACAGCAACTGGTTATCTGCATCCGATGTCTTCACATCTATCATGGATTCTGCCCCCTCTCTTAAGGGTAATTTGACACATTGTTTTTATCAGCTTAGATAATAAGGACAAGACATCAAGGATGGAAGTTTTATAACCAGGATCCTTTATTAATTCTTCTGTAGCTTATGAACTGAGTAATCTGATGACTGACTATAGTTTGGACTCAGTTTTTATTTGTCTCTTTTGTTGGATGATCTTCAGTAGTGTGGTGGCTGACTATACATGCTCTTCACCAGATTTTCATTAACTTCTCTTTAGCCATTATACATAGGCTAATCTGATACTTTCTGTTTCCCTTTTGTTGCCCAATCTTCAGCTGCTGAGATGTATACATGCACTTTGGGCTGAGCCATTTGCTCAGTCGCTGACAGGAGAAATCAAAGCGGCCAAAAGCATGACTATCTCGGAGCAGGCCAGTCTGCTGGGAGAGACAAGTAAACCTACCAAGGGCCAGGTTGCACCTGCTGATGGATTACTGGATGTTCAAAGGGAGGGAGAGTCTAAGGAAAATAACATAAGAAACTGGTTACGAGGCGTCCGTGACAGTGGGTAAGGATTCTTAATTCGAGTACTGCAAATATTCACTTTGTATTTTTGAAGTTCTGTTGATTCCCCGTTCAATCTTAAAGAGCATTATTGGTACCATCTATATTGTTCATCAATTTGATGTTCTGATAATCCTTGATGACTCGAGAACAGTCGAGCTACGCTTACCAGAAATTTTCATATTGCATGTTAAATAGCCATTGCTCCTGTAATCCATCTTTGACCCAAGTGAGAATACCATACTACAGGTACAATCTTATAGGATTAGCAGCTACTCTTGGTGAGGCATTTTTCCGATGCATAGATGGTTCCTCTGTCATCCTTGCTCTTATGGAGAATGTGCAAGTTATGGAGTTTCGTCATTTGCGCCAACTCATGCACCTTGCTGTTGTTCCTTTGGTTAAATATTGCCCTGCTGAACTATGGCAGATATGGACAGCGAACCTTTTGCAGCCAATATTTGTTCATTGTCAGCAAGCTCTTGATTATTCATGGTCCAGTCTTCTACGCGAGGGACGAGCTAAGGTTCCTGATAGCTTCGGTAATCTTTCTGGGTCAGAACTTAAGGTTGAGGTGATGGAAGAGAAGCTGTTACGAGACTTGACTCGTGAAGTTTGTTCTGTGCTTTGGGTTTTAGCATTACCTGGTTTGAACAGTGGACTTCCATCTTTGGAACAACTTGGACCTGTCAACCGGATTGATTCTTCTCTTAAAAGTCTGGAGTCATTTGCTTCCAGCTCTCTTACCGGGTACTGGGAAATTTTCTTGCCACATATATGTGTTTACCTTAGTTCTGAAATTTCATCGAGTAACATCTCAACAAATGAACAAAGACTGACTGGTACTAATCATTTGCAGATTTCTTATGCTTAATGTTGGCACTGCCCTTCCTGCTTTGAGAATAACTGTTGAAGTGTTCAGTTGGACAGATAGTGAAGCAGTGACTAAAGTAATACCCTTTTGTGGTGCATTGATTCACCTTGCCGTTGCAACAAACCGGGCTGAGCTGAGGCAGTTTGTTGGGAACGATCTATTTTCGTCTATAATACAGGGCTTATCTGTTGAGTTGAATGCCGTTGTTAGTGCAGAGCTTATTGGACTTTGTCGAGAAATATATCTTTATCTGTCAGACAAAGATTCTGCACCTAAACAGGTATTTTTTCTGAGATCATGACAGAGTATCTAGTTACTTGATGAAAATATGTGATTTGAGAATTATATCTTAGACAACTGTTTCTACCTCTCCAAGAGGTATTTAGACCCTGGAAGTGATTCTTATGCTATACATAAGATTGAGTGCTATCAAAGCTATAGCTAATTACTTGGTGTAAATAACTACGGTTTATATAACTATTGCTCTTTTTTTGGACGACTTCGCTATTTAAATCTCATGCACCAACAAGTATAACCAAAAGATCGATCGGACGGGGAAGGTTGGGCAATCCACAAATACTTTAACACCCCCTCTCTTGTGTCTCGATAAGGCCTAAACGTGGGCATAAGGAGGATTTTTAAAATTTATTTTAATTGCGATGTTGGCCAAGTCAAATGCATCAAGGACGGAGCAGACCAACTCCTGGTGAAGGTCGAAGAGATTAAGCATATATGGCGGGAGTACTTCGACAAGCTGTTCAATGGGGAGAATGAGAGTTCTACCATTGAAGTGGGCGACTCCTTTGATAAGACCAGCATGTGTTCTGTGCGGCGAATCTAGGAGTCTGAGGTCAAGGAGGCTTTAAAAGGATGAAAGGAGGCAAGGCGATGGGCCCTGATTGTATACCCATTGAGGTGTGGAAAGGCCTGGGGGACATAGCGATAGTATGGCTAATCAAGCTTTTTAACCTCATTTCTTGGGCAAACAAGATGCCAGAAGAACGGAGACGGAGTATATTAGTACCAATCTTCAAGAGCAAGGGGGATGTTCAGACTTGTACTGATTACCGTGGAATTAAGCTGACGAGCCATACAACGAAGCTATGGGAGAGAGTCATTGAGCACCGTTTAAGAAGAATGACAAGTGTGACCAAAAATCAGTTTGGTTTCATGCCTGGGAGGTCGACCATGGAAGCCATTTTCTTGGTACGACAACTTATGGAGAGATACAGGGAGCAAAAGAAGGACTTGCATATGTTGTTCATTGACTTGGAGAAGGCCTATGATAAGATACCACGGAATGTCATGTGGTGGGCCTTGGAGAAACATAAAGTCCTAGCAAAGTACATTACCCTCATCAAGGACACCTCATCAAGGACATGTGTGGTAATGTTGTGACCAGTGTTTGAACAAGTGATGTTGACATTGATGATTTTCCGATTAAGACTGCATCAGGGGTCAGCTTTGAGACCTTATCTTTTTGCCTTGGTGGTGGATGAGGTCACAAGGGATATACAAGGAGATATCCCATGGTGTATGCTCTTTGCAGATGATGTGGTGCTAGTTGACGATAGTCGGACGGGGGTAAATAGGAAGTTGAGTTATGAAGACAAACCTTGGAATCGGAAGGGTTTAGGCTTTAGTAGAACTAAAACCGAGTACATGATGTGCGGTTCCAGTACTACTAGGCGCGAGGAGGAGGAGGTTAGCCTTGATGGGCATGTGGTGCCTCAGAAGGACACCTTTTGATATTTGGGGGCAATGTTGCAGAAGGATGGGGGTATTGATGAAGATGTGAACCATTGAATCAAAGCCGGTGGGATGAAGTGGCGCCAAGCTTCTGGCATTCTCTGTGACAAGAGAGTGCCACAAAAGCTAAAAGGCAAGTTCTACAGGACGGCGGTTTGACCTGGAATGTTGTATGGCGCTGAGTGTTGGCCGACTAAAAGGCGACATGTTCAACAGTTAGGTGTGGCGGAGATGCGTATGTTGAGATGGATGTGTGGCCACACGAGGAAGGATCGAGTCCGGAATGATGATATACGAGATAGAGTTGGGGTAGCACCAATTGAAGAGAAGCTTGTTCAACATCATCTGAGATGGTTTGGACATATTCAGCGCAGACCTTCAGAAGCTCCAGTGCATAGCAGACGGCTAAAGCGTGTGGAGAATGTGAAGAGAGGTCAGGGTAGACCGAATTTGACATGGGAGGAGTCCGTAAAGAGAGATCTGAAGGAATGGAGTATCACCAAAGAACTAGCTATGGACAGAGGTGCGTGGAAGCTTGCTATCCATGTGCCCGAACCATGAGTTGGTCATGAGATCTTATGGGTTCCACCTCTAGCCTACCCCAACTTGTTTGGGACTACAGGCTTTGTTGTTGTTCTTGTTGTTGTTGTTGGTTATGGGTTGACTATCTAATTGTCGAGGCGGTAGTGATAGTATCTTGTATCTAACTATGCTTGCTCTAATGACTTGTCCTTTCTCCCGTTAAAAGGTGGGTACCTTTCCCTAAATCTTCTCCCATGCATGATGTTCTCCGGTTCTTTGTATTCCAGATCTCTCTTAACCGAAGAAATAGAAGCTTGAGAAGGAATACTGCTAAAAACCTACTTCTCTCTCAAATAAAAACCTAGTTCACTTGCCAAGCATCCATGGCTGAATTGTGAAAGCGTCGACCAACCTATAATTCACTCGGTAACGCATCGATGGCTTAATGGTGAAAGCACCCACCAACCTAGTTCACTTGCTAAAGCATCCTTGGCTGAATGGTGAAAGTGCCCACCAACCTAGTTCACTCGCTAAAGCATCCATAGCTGTTGTCCTGTATTGATCAGGGTGGTATATGGTGGCATAATTACCACTAACCAACTATCCATCAACTGACTCGGTAGACACCCTTCCGTTAACGCCAAGAGCCGTTGTTAGTAAGAGGTCTTTTTTCCTTTCTTGTAGAAGTTTTTTATGCTGCGCAGGTTGACCTATCCAAGATACAAATTCTTGTATGTAGTTGCCAGTAAAAACTCGAGTTTGTTATTATGGGTAGTTCCTACAAAGAATCAGACTAATGATGTATACAATGCTTGAGTTATTGACTATATAAAGCAGATTGAGTAGTGAAGTCCATTGGCCCCTTACCTCAAGTCGGGATAAGAAGATAAATTGTACATTTCCTTGTTTAAACATGAGTTCAAACTCATTTCGCGTGCATCCAACAGGAACTGAACCCGCAAATTTACCACCAAGCGAAGCCAGTGGTTTCTTGGTCATGACTCATGACCTGCTAAAACGAAAGTGACATTAAAGAGTGTTCGAAACCTTGCTTGTAGACTTGCGAAAGCTGGCCGCTGTAGGTACCATGGCCTTCTCAACGCACGGCCTTCTTGTCTCGCGTTGGTCTCTACTCGCTAGGTGGAGCCCCTGTGGGACTCAAGCAACTTGGGCGACGTGCATTGGTTAGACCGCTCCATGCTTGCATCCCTGCGCCGCTATATCTTGGAGGCCCATCCGACAATCAACCTTTCCAACTTGAGCTAGCATGCCCCTCCTGGGCTATCAATCTTTGGCGCAAGGGTATCGTCGAGCGGGCCATCATTGTGTAGAAGCAGGGTTTGTGGTAAGGGCCGTCAAGTCCTGCTAATCTAATATTAATGATGCACACTTGTATTTTAATTAGACTAGCGCAATGCCCGTGCGTTGCTACGAAGCCATAAAAACAATGAATCACCAATGGCTTAGGAGATCATGATAAGATGATGGTGTCTTGCGCCTATTGCATGGTTCACGATTAAAAAGAGAGTGCAAATATAACAGAAGATCATGTTGCAGTCGCTAAAGAGTCTCGAGCGACCATAGTAGGTCCTTTGCAAGATTCTAGTGAGATGCATTTTGAAATCGGGACATAGGAGAATGGGCGTGAGTAAGTTGAATGCACAAGATCAAAGATTAGATAGGAGGACAAAATCTATCGTTGCATTGAATTGTAATTTGTTTGCCCTCTTCTGCTATGACATGGAACCGAAAGAGTTTGTTGGGCAGAGGAACTAAAATCACGGCGATTATTTTGAATTGGAGGCATACTTGCATTTATAATTTGTGTTCCTATAAGAATGTTATTATCACAATAGGGTAGCAGTGTATTTGTTTACTTGGGATGGTTCCCACACCTAGTAGAAGTAACATTTGTTTATTTATGTCTCTTGGAAGGTTGCTACTCCCACATGTGGGCAGTGCATTTGTTTATTTGTGTGATCCCACATGTGAACTCACCACCAACTCCAACATTTATAAGTAGGAAAGATTAATGGAGTTTAATTTTTACCTTGGGATTCTTGGTGATGCCTGAGCGTGTATCTAGTGCTTCCTCCTAGCCTCAGGCCACCTGAGCGTAAGGGCAAAGGATACTTAGGTTTTGGTGGTTAATGTCCCACGAGGAACGTGAGTGGGTTGTTGTGGCTTCGATGCCATCCCAAGGCTCTTGCAATACCCGATTTCGCTCCACAGCTAGTTTGCCTGCAGTATGTTTTACCGTGGTTCACTCTCGTCAGCTATCCGAGGGCAATCATTTTCCAGCCGAAGGTAGGGATGAAAGTATAGGGTAGTTTACCTCTTAGCCCTCCCATCCTCTTCTCGAATGTTGTCTGATATCGGAGCTGAAGCACTAGTTGTGTTCCAGGAATGTCTTATCGTGGCATGCCTCGAGATTTTGAGGTGCTGTTTTGGGCACGTGTGAAAAAAGACTCGTAAGTTAGCGAGAAAGAGGAGGGTCTCAGTAGGACGATTTTATTGTTCTATCTAGTCCGAAAGCTAGGTTGCTACTCCGAGTACAACAAACCCTTCTACCTCCTTGTATACATGCCTTGCCGTTCTCGCTCACCTTTTTTTGATTGGGGACTTGGGGTGATTTCGAGGTGCTGTTTTGGGCAGATGTGAAAAAAGACTCGTAAGTTAGCGAGAAAGAGGAGGGTCTCAGTAGGACGATTTTATTGTTCTATCTAGTCCGAAAGCTAGGTTGCTACTCCGAGTACAACAAACCCTTCTACCTCCTTGTATACATGTCTCGCCGTTCTCGCTCACCTTTTTTTGATTGGGGACTTGGGGTGTGATCTTCTGGAGAGGGGAACAGCCATGGCGGTTCTTTGTTTTTTCCAGTAGGTGCCCACAATGTCCCTGTTAAAATATACTCAATTGCGCAAGGGTCGGCTTATTGTGTTTCTTTTGTATAAGCAGGATGTTTTTATTCTGGGATGAAGAGCATTGCAGGTATTAGACCCGGGGGCGCACATTCCTTCAGTGGAACCTCATGTTCCTTATCACATGTCAACATTATTTATTCGACATTATTTGTTCCATGACGTGAAACATGACCATCAACTTATGCATGTGCTAGTCTAATAGTCATGTGTCCTCACATGAATTCTGACTAGGGACTAGTTTAGAATAATCACTCAAGCATAGAGTTTCACAAGCAACTATGATCGCCTCTAGGGCATATATCTATCAACTGATATTATTCAAGGAACATCTAATAAACCATGGATACTAGTAATATTATTCAATGAACATTCAATAAACCATGGCTATACTGAAATATAATCTTCTATGATTGCCTCTAGGGCATATATCTAACAGTTGGCATGTTCTATCAGACATCTGAATTGTTTCCGAGTAAGTGGGATATATGTTTTATACTCCCTCCGTCCACGAATAAGTGTACATCTAGCTTTTGTCCTAAGTCAAAGTTTTAAATTTTTGAAAAACTATATAGAAAAGAGTAGTAACATATATGACGCAAAATTGGTATATTATGAAAGTACATTTCAAAACGGATCTACTGATACTAATTTAGTGCCATAAATGCTGCTACTTTTCCCTAAAAAGTTGGTCAAAGTTTTAAAACTTAGGACAAAAGCTAGATGTACACTTATTTGTGGGCGGACGGAGTAAGCATCAAGGGTACCTGTAACATGCTTAGAAGCTTCTGAAGCTACAATCCAGTCTACATGTGGCTGTATGTATGTTGAAGCAAGAGCCTAAGGGTGTGTTTGGTAGCCTGCATGGAGGGTGCATGAGCCTAAAAGTTCAACATCGAACCCACTTTTCGCTGTTTGGTAGGGTGCATGGGCTCCTGTGGGCTGTGCTCAACTGATGCAAAAAGGGCCCTCAACTATGCTCGCTCGAGCACCCCAAGCGAGGCGAGCCGGGGTCAGCTAAGCTGCGTTCGACCCACGACCCCCCTCGAACGACCACCCCTCCCGAACCCCGGCTCCCTCGTGACCCCATTTTTTGTCCTAGCCGCCCCTCTTCAACCTCGTCGCCGCCGCCGTGGAGATAGCGCCTCCACCCTTCCTCCGTTCTTTCACCTCCTTCTCCCTCCCCCCTTCCTTACTAACTTCCACTAACCCCCTCCTCCTCCAGCTGCCACGCCTGAGCTCCGGCCAGTTCGTCCACCCCCGTGGCGACGGCGACTGGCGGCGAGCGAGGCCTCGCGGGGCTGCGCTCACGGCGGACGCGGGCGTGACGTGGGGCCGCAGTAGACGCGGGAGTTCGCCAACGAGCTGCTGCTGCTGGTCAACAGGATGGAGGTCGACCGCGTGCTCCGCGCTATGTGCCGCCGTAGTGCCTGACAGTGGTCCTCGATCTGGAGATGCTGCCGCCGTTGCACCTCACACACTCCCCGTTGATCCATTCCTCACTCCGTTTCACTCCGTTTCACTTGTTCCTTCCTCTTGATTTTGATTGGAATTGGTAATAGTTCTGCTGCTTGATGCATTCGTCCGGTTCAGTAGGTTCAGTAGTAGTAGCAGCACTACTGAAGCACAAGAAGAAATCGATTTCTTCAGTTTTATGCAATTGTTATTGTTTAACTGGAATCCAATGAAGCTATCTAATATGAATCTAGTGATGTTATATTGCTGAGATTATGTTTATTGCTCCAATATGCTGAGATATGAATCTAGTAATTGTTTCTTCATATTTATATATAGCCGAAATAATCTTTCATTGTTCAGATTATGTTGAAACGGTGATGTTTTATTGCTTGAATGATTAGTGAAATTTAGAAATATTGTTCGAAATTGTATTAGCATAAAAAACTTTGTTGATGCAGCCTACCTCAGATACAGCCTACCAAACAGTCTCGACAGAGCATGTCTCAACACATACATCACAACCAAACAACTGCACATGCGTGTACCCAGCATGTCTAGACTTGACATGTCTCAAAGAGGAACATCATGTCTCAACCTGCGCATCAAAATGCCAAACACACCCTAAGCCTAAGCCTAAGTACCTTCACCCGCCTGGGCATAGTTGGCTTAGCAAAGTGTTAAGCGGCTGTGGTTGCGCCCTTGGGTACTACAGGATAATTTTCTCTTCCTGCCTCAGTGCCTCCACCTTTCTCTGGACCTCCACCATCATCATCACACCAAGCTCCAAGAGTAAATGGTTTCCAATGTCTCCCATGTTGCTACTGCATTTGTGTTGGCCTCCACCATCCTAGCGATGGATATGGTGAAACAGATACCATTCGCCATGCAACCATGGTTGGACTAGTGCTATTCCACATACGCCATTCAGTACTTATCTTATCAACAGGTTCAACACAGGTTTCCTGCAAGTGGTGCTCCACTCCTTTTGTCCCAAGGATCAGCTTGGCCCTTAGACCAACTCAAGTAGTTCTTGCTCCCATCTAACTCGACGACCTCATTTGGCATTAACTTCAGCTTCAGCTCAGGAGCAACCTTGCCAGTTCTTGCTCCCCTCTAATGTTAGTACACAGCTAGTATAAATTAATGTGACGCACTTCAATCTGCCTAGAACTATTGCCATTGAATTGGAAGCGGGACGGGTTCGGGCGCCGCCCTGCACCCCTACTAAGTTGTAAATGAGGAATTTTCTCCATGTCCTCTCCTGGACACAACCTTTATTTGTATTGTATTTACAGTTAGGTCCTGGTACAACACTACTACAACAATACTCGTCAAAAGATGAGGTGACCATGATGATGTTACAAGTTGCAAGGGAGCACTACTGCAACTGGAGCCATGAAGAGTTGACTTGCAGGAGCAGCAATGGCGTCCCACAGTAGCTGCAGGTCTGAGACCAAATAAATCCTCCAGGTAGGGCTACAAAGAAGACAACCCAAAGTCCGATATATGTACATGGATGTTCCACAACCAAAGCCCGGTCTATGTGCAGGTCTGACGTATGGATGGCTTCAAGGTGGTAGAGAATGTGGGGTTATATTTGGACTTGAGTTATAATCATGTGGATAGCGTACAAGTCAGTGTCCGTGCCGGACACTTGGCACCCCAAGCCTCCTATATAGGGGGGGATGCCGTAACTCATGAAACGTGATACCAACGACCACGCGAGGTGAGGCAGCATGCCCCGGATCCTAGGCAGCTACTGTTGCGGTATGGCGTCGTCTATGATCTTGCATGGTGTGGTTTTTTCGAACATTGCGGTGGGAACATGAGGTAGGTTAAGCCGTTTTTTTAATAAACTGGTCATTTGTAAGGTTTTTGGCCTGGTTTTTTTCTTATAAATGGGGTCATTCCTGGTTCTTTATGAAATACAGGAACAATCCTGCACTTTTGAGTAATAATAAATACTATTGTGAGTAAGCTGCAAGTTGTGTTTGTAGACCTTGCCATGACATTGGTTAAACCTTATTAGAGGTTGATTATGTGGAAACATTTAAGGGGCTCCGGTACAGTGTAAGTGAAAATACGTTGAATTTGCCATGTTCTTGTGCCTTGATTGCTACTACTGTTCTTTTCATTACTAATAGTAGAGCATTTTAATCTTGTGACTGTTGAGCATTCAGACTTATAATAAGTACTTGCATGTAGGTTCTTCTATCCCTCTCAGACATGAAGCAGGAAGATTTGCTAGCTTTTGATGATTGTTTGAGCAAAACTGCTAGTCCAAAAGAGCAGAAGCAACATATGAGGAACTTACTTCTGCTAGCTACAGGGAACAAGTTAAAAGCTCTTGCCTCTCAAAAGACCACCAATATTATCACCAATGTTACAAGTGAGCAAACTGAATCACATGATTTTCATTTTTATTGCATAATATTTGACGAGTCAATTATTTTATCAGTACATAGTTAAAAAACAGCACCTTTTCTTTTTCCCATCTGTAGTTTTTTAGTCTGTTGTTATTGAGAGTTGGTTTAATGGAACTCTTTTCTGTTTCTAGTGATATTTCTGTGACTAGCATTTTTCATTCTTCCATCTACAGTAAGCATTTTCTTTCGCTTACTAGATTTGTTTGTGATGCTATGTTGTGTTGTGAAATAAATCTAGAGCGGATTTTGGAAGTTTACTCTGCCATGCACTGACAAACATTGCTTTATTTCACATCCAGGTCGAAATCGGGGCACTGTAGCACACCATGGACCCAGTGCTGAAGAAGACGATCACATTGGATTAGCTGGACTATCATAGGAATGACCTGCTGAAGTTGTGGTTGTGTACAAAATGACGAAAAGATGGTTTTAAACTTGGTATTGTGGTAAATAATTGTGAAAAACCAGATTCTTGCAGCATTTTTTTTCTTGAATATGCAAGCATGCGTATCATATATTAAAGGAGGGTGAAGAATCCATCCACATCAAAATGTTACATATAACAGTTAGGGCTGGGCATTCGGTTCCCCCGAACTGATTGGTTCGGTGCTTTGGGTAATTGAGAAATTTGGTTTACTGAAATTGCAGACTGATCGGTTTCCTCCAAAAGTACAACCGAGACTTCAGTCCACTGGAACTTTGCTTCAGTCCTCGGTTAAGACCGAGCAGAACTGATCTGCAAGAAAGCAATGATAAATTTGATGGGGAGGGCACTTCCCTTTGCCCTCTCGAGTTGCCACCATAGGTTAAACCTTGCTTGGTGAGAGAAATGGGACAAGAAAGGAATGCCCGTCCGCAAGCTTGCCTGCGACCTCGGTGCGCCCCTTGCTTGATGAGTTCTGACCAGGTGGTACTTCCTCTAGCTACGGCCCATGGGCGCGTGCCACTTCCGTGGTGAGCCGGCGAGATGGGGCTGCGATTGCGAGCCATCTAGATGGGGCGGCGGGGTTAATGTTAAGTCAAAAGATCAACTTGTATTGATATATGACTGGAAGAGATGCGTCGAACAGGCTCGATGGTTCGAACAGTCATATCGTAGGTCCGTTGCTAATTACAGGGATGCAACAGTTAGAAAGAGAGACGCGTTCGTTGCTATGCTGTTCAAACAAGTGGAGATTTTCCCTCCAATTAATACATGCTAATTAATCACAACACTCACCCTAATCTATGTTTGTCCATACTAAATTGCCATATGATCATCAGGTAGAATCGTCATCATGAAAGACTGCATAGGTTGCATCGTCACCTCAAAAGGATTCTTCTCCAGCAATTCTTCATTAATATTCTTGATGAGAACCTGAAACATAAAACTCACAGACAGAAAGAAATGTATTATGATATTTCAAACATGTATAATTCAGGGAGACCTGATTCTTGCAAGTCCCGAAGTCGTCGCATACCAATTTCATGAACATATTTCTGGAATGTAGAATTTGGTAGACTTGGTAAATAAATCAGCATCGCATGATTTAATTTGTAAGATGTTTATTTTTCCCCTTTTCTAAAGATCATGGGGAAAAATCACTTAGGAGAAATATGCTTAGTGATATTACTCTTGATGTATCCTGTTTGCATCTGTGTAACACAACCCGCATTATCTTCGTACATAATGGTAGGTGATTCTATAGAACCAATTCCACGTGACTGTTGTATGTGGTTTATCATTCTGCTTAGCCATACACATTCGTGTGATGTCTCAAATAATGAAATTATTTCATAATGATTGGTAGATGTTGTCACCAGAATTTGTTTAGAAGACTTCCATGATATGGGAGTTCCATCACGTAGGAAAACAAAGCCGGTCTGTGATCTGGCATTATGGGGATCAGATAAATAGTCAGCATCGGCGTATCCAATCATATTAGTCTCGATTTCTCTGGAACTGGAAAAATGGGCCAAGATCCTTTGTGCCTTGCGCTATGTCTACCAAGTAGATTCATGGCAAATGCGAGGTCATGTCTCGTGCAATTTGCAAGATACGCGAGCGCTCCAATGGCACTGAGATATGGAACCTCAGGTCCCAATATTTCTTCTCCGTCATCCCTTGGCCTGAACGGATCTTTCTGTACATCTAGAGAGCGAACCACCATGGGAGTTTTAGATGGGTAGGATTTGTCCATATTGAATTTCTTCAATATTTTTTGGATATAAGCAGCTTGATGCATCATGATTTTCGAGGTAAGGTGCTCAAGTTGAATACCTAAGCAAAATTTGGTTTTATCCAAATCCTTCATCTCAAATTTCATCTTTAGGTGATTGCGTGCTTGATCAATGTCTTGTGTGTTGCGAATGATGTTGAGATCATCGACGTACACTGAAATGATGCAAAATCCAGTAGAAGACTTTTTATAAGAACACATGGGCAATCACTACTGTTGGAGTAACCTTTCTATAGAAGGAACTCACTGAGTCGGTTGTACCACATTCGTCCCGACTGTCTTAAGCCATATAATGACTTATTCAGTTTTACACAATACATGTTGTGTTTTGCGCTTGTATTCGGGATAGAGATTCCGGCAGGAACCTTCATATACATGTCCGAATCTAGTGACCCATAAAGATATGCGGTCACAGCGTTCATCAACTGCATAGATAGATGATTTTGCACTGCCAAAGATATAAGGTATCAGAAAGTGATTCCACTCATTACAAGAGAATATGTCTCATTGAAATCAATGTCGGTCTCTGCATGAACCTTTGTGCTACGAACCTTGCTTTGTATCTCACCACCTCATTGTTCTCATTCCGTTTTCAGAGAAAAACCCATTTGAATCCCAAAGGGAAAACATTGGGAGGTGTCGGTATTGCTTCAGTGAATACCTTTCTTTTGTTAAGCGAGGCAATTTCTGCTTGTATTGCGTCCTTCCATTTAGGCCAGTCGGAGTGTTTTTGACACTCAACGATAGTCTTTGGATCATGATCAGTGAGAAGGATATCTGTAATTTTTTCAGCAAAATAAATGTCGACAATCGTAGACTTACGATCGAAAGATTCTCCAGAATCGATATAGTTGATGGAAATTTCCTGCAACCCTAGTGACTCTTCATGATTTCCCAATACGCGTGAGTTTGGGTGTTTCGATGGCCCAGCCAGTGTGTGCAAACTGAAGCTAGGTCGTGAAGGTTGCCCTTCCACTGGGTGTATACTACCCATAAGGTGTTTGTCAACGTTGAGCTGACTTGCATTTACTGACTCCGAGGTTTTTCTCCCCGATTTCCTTTGTTGCTTGCTGGAAGCTTGTTCCAGGTTAGAAGTCGTACTACTTCCCCTCTTTTTAGGAATAGGGAGTTGAGTGTTTTTTATTAGTACCTCCACTCTTTCGGGCACATTTCTGGCCGAATTTAAGGACTTTGTAATACCTTTTAGATCAGTAAATGAACCTGGCAGGTTATTTGCAAGATGTTGCAAATTAATGATTTTCCAAACTTGGAGTTCGGTCTCTTGTGTACGTGGATCAGAGGACGAAATGGCTTGAGCATTCCAATCAATTTCCGGGCATTCTTTCTGGTACTTCAAGTCTAATGAGGACATCAATACCATTGTTACACCCACAACCCCTGCTGCTATACATACTGGACCAATTACTGGAGCTCGCGCACGCCAATTAAATTACCAGGTACTTTCGTTTCTTGGTAACGATTCTAATGTTCATGAGAATGTGATGCTGCCTAAATTGGATACATTTGTTTTGCTTACAAATGAAGGATCTAGCTTGGACAAGAAAGATGAACCTTGGAGCAAGTTCAAGCATGGAGATGATGGCGTGTGCAAGGGGAACAAGAGCAGAGTTACAAGTGATGATTCCAGGACTTTGAAGCCACCATAATGAGTGAATGAAGCCTTGGACGAAATATACAAGATGCCACTTCATAAATTTCGTCTAGAGGCTATCCTAGGTGCCGCGTGACCTTATTTTCGGGACAGGCCCATGTAATTTCGAAATACTTGATTATAGGCTGTTTTTAGAGTCCGTATGTGTGGGGAAATAAAAGTTAGGGTTGGTTTCAGAGCCCTCCTCCAAGGGCCATGGAACCCCCTTCTCCTCCATATATACAGCCCTTAGGGCATCGTTTAGACTTTGTGATAGAGGCGAAGGTGTCCTGATGTATCGATGAGATAGATATCGTTTACTGTGGGAGTCGACTTTGACGATCCGACTACAAACGTGCGAAGACGTCGCGCCTTAGCAATCGCTAAACCAACTTCCGAGGGTTATTGACCACGCCGGAGCACGATCAACCTAACCACGAGGGTCTATTTCCTGCGAGCAAACGAAGAACAAGCAAGAAACTGAGATTGCAATATGGATATTGCGAATAAAAGAGGAAAGCTTTATTAATGAAGGTGGGGTTCTGTGACGTCTTGGTCTGGTCGTTGGACACAAACGAAGTACGCGAAGTTGCAGCTATAGTGAACTTTTAATCTAAACAAAAACCAAAGTCTAAACGACGCCCTAAGGGTTGTATATATGGAGGAAGAGGGGGGGGGGATTTCGTGGCCCTTGGAGGAGGGGTCCGAAACCAACCCTAACTCTTGTTTCCCCACACATACAGACTCTAAAAACAGCCTATACTTAAGTATTTCAAAAATACATGGGCCTGGCCCAATAATAAGGTGACGCAACACCTAGAATAGCCTCTGGGCGAAATTTATGAAGTGGCATCTTGTATATTTCATCCAAGGCTTCATGCAATCCTTATGGTGGCTTCAAAGTCCTGAAATCATCACTTGTAACTCCGTTCTAGATCCCCTGGCGCATGCCATCATCTCCATGCTTGGTCTTGCTCCAGTGTTCATCCCCCTCATCCATGCCAGGCCCTTCATTTGCAAGCAAAACAAATGTATCCAATTTAGGTAGCATCATATTCTCATGAACATTAGGCCCAATAATAAGGTGACGCAGCACCTAGAATAGCCTCTGGGCGAAATTTATGAAGTGGCATCTTGTATATTTCGTCCAAGGCTTCATGCAATCCTTATGGTGGCTTCAAAGTCCTGAAATCATCACTTGTAACTCCGTTCTGGATCCCCTTGCGCATGCCATCATATCCATGCTTGGTCTTGCTGCAGTGTTCATCCCCCTCATCCATGTCAGGCCCTTCATTTGCAAGCAAAACAAATGTATCCAATTTAGGTAGCATCATATTCTCATGAACATTAAAATCATTACCAAGAAACGAAAGTACCTGATAATTTAATTGGCATGCACGAGCTCTAGTAATTGGTCCAGTATGTATAGCAGCAGGGGCTGTGGGTGTAACAATGGTATTGATGTCCTCATCATCCTCCCCTTCTTGAAATGAAGTCGTCCTCGACGGAAGCTCATCTTCCTCACCCAAATAAGGCTTCAAATCTGCAATGTTAAAAGTGGGACTAACCCCAAAATCTGCAGGCAACTCAAGTTTATATGCATTATCATTTATTTTCTCTAACACCTTAAAAGGACCATCAGCACATGGCATTAGCTTTGATTTGCGCAAATTAGGAAATCTATCCTTACGCAAATGTAACCAAACAAGATCTCCAGGTGCAAACACAACATGTTTTCTACCCTTATCTCCAGCAAGTTTATATTTAGCATTCATACGCTCAATGTTTTCCTTAGTTAACTCATGCATTTTTAAAATCAATTCAGCACGTTCTTTAGCATCAAAATTAACCTTCTCCGAAGATGGAAGAGGCAACAAATCAATAGGTGCACGAGGTAGGAAACCAAACACAATTTCAAAAGGGCACATCTTAGTAGTAGAATGAAATGAACGATTATAAGCAAATTCAATATGAGGCAAGCATTCTTCCCACATTTTCTTATTATTCTTCAAAACAGCCCTAAGCATAGTAGACAATGTTCTATTGACTACTTCAGTTTGTCCATCAGTTTGGGGGTGACAAGTAGTACTAAAAAGCAGCTTAGTCCCCAACTTAGCGCATAAACATCTCCAAAAGTGACTAAGAAATTTAGTATCATGATCTGAAACAATAGTATTTGGCACACCATGCAAGCGAATAATTTCACGAAAGAACAAATCAGCAACATTAACAGCATCATCACTTTTATGACATGGTATAAAGTGTGCCATTTTCGAAAATCTATCCACGACAACAAATATGCTATCCCTCCCCTTCTTTGTTCGAGGTAAACCTAAAACAAAGTCCATAGATATATCCTCCCAAGGAACACTAGGTACTGGCAAAGGCATATATAAACCATGAGGATTGAGTCGTGACTTAGCTTTTTGACATGTAGTGCAGCGAGTAACAAAACGCTCAACATCCCGTCTCATCTTTGGCCAAAAGAAATGTGTAGCAAGTATATCCTCCGTCTTCTTGACGCCAAAGTGTCCCATTAATCCTCCTCCATGCGCCTCCTACAACAACAAAAGACGAACGGAGCTAGCTGGAATGCATAGCTTGTTAGCACGAAACACAAATCCATCGTTAAGAACAAACTTGTTCCAAGTTCTCCCTTCCTTACAATTCTGCAATACATCTTTAAATTCAGCATCATGCACATATTGATCTTTGATGGTCTCCAAACCAAATATTTTAAAGTCAAGTTGGGAAAGCATAGTATAACGATGAGACAATGCATCAGCAATAACATTTTCTTTACCCTTCTTGTGTTTAATGACATAAGGGAAAGTCTCAAGGAATTCAACCCATTTAGCATGTCTACGGTTCAATTTTGCCTGACTTTTAATGTGTTTTAAAGATTCATGATCAGAATGTATAACAAATTCCTTGGGCCATAAATAATGTTGCCATGTTTCTAAGGTCCGAACAAGAGCATATAATTATTTATCATAAGTAGAATAGTTCAGACTAGGCCCACTCAATTTTCAGAAAAGCATGCAACAGGTTTGCCATCTTGTAATAACACACCTCCTAATCCAATTCCACTAGCATCACATTCAAGCTCAAAAGTCTTATTAAAATCAGGAAGTTGGAGTAAAGGAGCATGTGCCAACTTATCTTTCAATACCGTGAAGGCTTCTTCCTGTGCGGTACCCCAAACAAAAGGCACATCCTTCTTTGTAAGCTCGTTGAGAGGTGCAGCAATGGTGCTGAAATCTCTCACAAAACGCCTATAGAAACCAGCGAGGCCAAGGAAACTCCTCACTTGTGTGACCGTTTTGGGCTGCGGCCAACTCTCAATAGCTTCAATCTTGGCTTTATCAACTTCAATTCCCCGTGGAGTAACAACATAGCCAAGAAAAGATACCCGGTCGGTGCAAAATGTGCACTTTCCAAGGTTACCAAACCAATGTGCATCACATAGAGCAATAAAAACAGCACGTAAATGTTCCAAATGTTCCTCCAAAGATTTGCTATAAATCAATATGTCATCAAAGTAAACTACCACAAATCGTCCAATGAAAGCACGTAAAACTTCGTTCATTAATCTCATGAAAGTACTAGGTGCATTAGTTAACCCAAAAGGCATGACTAACCACTCATATAATCCAAACTTAGTTTTAAATGTCGTTTTCCATTCATCTCCCAATTTCATACAAATTTGATGGTATCCACTACGCAAATCAACGTTGGAGAATATTGTAGAGCCACTCAATTCATCAAGCATATCATCTAGCCTAGGAATAGGATGACGATAACGAATAGTAATATTATTAATGCCTCTACAATCAATGCACATACGCGACGTACCATCCTTTTTCGGCACTAAAATGATAGGAACAACACAAGGACTAAGGGATTCGCGTAGATAACCTTTGTCGAGCAATTCTTATACTTGACGCATAATCTCCTTTGTCTCCTCTAGATTGGTATGGTACGGTGCACGGTTGGGTAATGATGCACCGTGAATTAAGTCAATTTGATGCTCAATCCCTCGAATAGGTGGTAATCCCGGTGGCATGTCTTGTGGAAAGACGTCAGCGAACTCCTGCAAAATGTTAGTGACAACAGGAGGCAAAGGGGAAGACACGTCCTCGAATGAAAATAATGCCTCTTTGCACACAAAAGCATAGCAAACAGATTTGCTAAAATCTAGATCATCAATATCAGATTTGGTGACAAGTAAACATGCACTTTTCAATTTAATTTCAGAAGCAACACTAGATGGTTTATTATTAGACTTCATTTTTTGCTCAAATTCTTTTGCCACAATCTGATTTTCACTCTTATTTTTCTCCTGTTTTGCTTTATTAGCTCTATTAATATCATCTTTCAAAATGGAATCAGGAGTCATAGGAAGCAAAATAATATTTTTATCCTTATGAACAAGAGTATACTGATTGTTTCTACCATGGTTTACAATTTTTTTTATCAAATTGCCATGGTCTACCAAGTAATAAGGAACATGCTTGCATAGGTACCACATCACAATCAACATAATTAGCATATGTAGAGATACTAAAATGCACACGAACAGTACGTGTTACCTTAACCTTGCCGCTGTTGTTGAACCATTGGATGTAGTAAGGATGTGGATGTGGTCTTGTGGTGAGAGATAGCTTCTCCACCATATCCATGCTAGCCAAGTTATTGCAGCTCCCTCCATCTATGATGACGCGAACAGAACGTTCCTTCACAACTCCCTTTGTATGGAACAAATTATGCCTCTGATTTTGCTCAGCTTGTGTAACCTGCACACTCAAAACACGTTGAGCAACTAAACATTCATACCTCTCAGCATCTTCAGCATCCATGTATTGCGTCTCACGATCAGAATCATCTCCACCGTGTTCTTCATGTGTAATAAGAGCCAAAGTGTCCTGATCATAGTCACTAGCGGACTCATACCCACCATCCTCAGTAACAATCATCACACGCTGAGATTTGCATTCTCTCGCAAAATGTCCTCTTCCCTTACAACGACGACAAATAATATCACTTGTGTGCCCTGTTGATGCCATGGAAGAAGAAGAGCTCTGCGCAGGCCCAACATGTGTGCTCTTGGCAGATAGTGGTGCTTGTGCCTACTTACTTGTATCACGGCTGGAGGTGGCACCTAATGGAGGTGCTGGTCCAGTCGAAGTAGAGGATGCACGTGGTGTCCATGATGAAGATCGACCTACATAAAAGTTAGTTCGGGCCAATGCCTGTCGATCCTGCACTTCACGTTCAGCTTTACAAGCAAGATGGAATAAACGAGTGATATTAGTATACTCCTTATACTCTAGAATGGTCTGAATCTCTCTATTTAATCCACCCATAAAACATGCAAGCATAGCTTCATTCTCCTCAACAATACCACATCTAATCATGCCAGTTTGTAATTCCTGATAATATTCTTCTACATAATTTTTTCCTTGTCTTAAACGCTGCAATTTTTGAAGTAATTCACGTTGATAATATGGTGGAACCCAACGAGTACACATAGCAGTTTTCAAAGCAACCCAAGTAGCTGGAATAGGATATAATCTACAATGTTCAGACCACCAAACACATGCAAAGCTAGTGAAAGCACAAACAGCAGCAGGAACACGTCTCTCCTCGGGGTATTGTAAACATGTAAATCGTTGTTCAGTTTCTAACTCCTAAGTAAGATATATATCAGGAACATATCTACCCTCAAATGGTGGAATATTCAATTTCAGTTTAGGGAGATGGTCATGATCTCGTACCTGAGGGGGAGCCCTATCATTGCCATTATTTGCATGTGGACGACCTAGTGGTTGTGGTGCTGGTGGTTGCACGTAGTTCTGATTTTGATCAACCTCATCCTCGTAATCTCCCACATAATCATCCTCCTCCGCATCAGCAGCAGGAGCCACAGAAGAATCAACAACAACATCAACAGTTTGGCCAGGCGCAAGAGGGACACGGCTCGCTCGGCGGAGGGCTATTTCGCGACGTGGAGGTAGTCGTTGTCATCGTCTTTGTCGTCGTCGTCGTCATCGTTGTTGTTGTTGTTGTTGTTGTTGTTGTTGTTGTTGTTGTTGTTGTTGTTGTTGTTGTTGTTGTTGTTGTTGTCGTTGTCGTCGTCGTCGTTGTTGTCGTCGTCGTCGTCATCGTCATCGTCGTCGTTGTTGTTGTCGTCATCGTCGTCGTCGTTGTTGTCATTGTTCTTGTCGTCGTCGTCGTCGTCGTCGTCGTTGTTGTTGTTGTTGTTGTTGTTGTTGTTGTTGTTGTTGTTGTTGTTGTTGTTGTTGTTGTTGTTGTTGTTGTTGTTGTCGTCGTCGTCGTCGTCGTCATCGTCGTCGTCGTCGTCATCGTCGTCGTCGTTGTTGTTGTCATTGTCGTCGTCGTCGTTGTTGTCGTTGTTGCCGTCGTCATCGTCGTCGTCGTCGTCGTCATCGTTGTTGTTGTTGTTGTTGTTGTTGTTGTTGTTGTTGTTGTTGTTGTTGTTGTTGTTGTTGCTGTTGTTGCGGTCGTCGTCGTCGTCGTCGTCGTTGTTGTTGTTGTTATTGTTGTTGTTGTTGTTGTTGTTGTTGTTGTTGTTGTTGTTGTTGCCATTGTTGCCGACGACGACGTCGTCGTCGTCGTGGTTGTTGTTGTCGTTGTTGTTGTTGTTGTTGTTGTTGTTGTTGTTGTTGTTGTTGTTGTTGTTGAGGTACGTTAGGTGCAACCGGTGGTGGTGGTGGAAGACGCGCGAGCAATTCATTAAACTTGTTATCGAGCTTTGTTTCAAACGTTTTCTCCATGCCATCTATCTTCTCCATGGCCTCTTCAAATCTGTTTAGTACATCTTGCACCTGTCCACTCATCATTTGCTGAAATTTATCATGCAACTCCTTATTCGTCATGTTCTCCCAGTCAGTCTCGTCGGCTTGTGATCCTTCCATGGTTAGCAGCAATAGAAACACACAAGAATATGATCCTACAGACTACGAACAAGAGATGGTGGTGGGTGTCACAAATCCGTCAAGCAAATCTCAAATTCTTAACAGTTCTTACCCAGCAACAGGTGGTGATCAGCAACCGTCGTAGTCAAAACTCTCAAAGCTTGGATAGAGCGATTACCAAGGAGAGCCAAACGCACGACGTAGATGTATGTGGAGCTGGGAAGGCTTATAATATGGTAGCAAAAAGGGCCAGCAATAATCAATTCAGAGATGCAAAGTTGAATAAACACTCAATGACGGTACTGTGCTGGTCCTAGGCTAGACCGTGCTAAAGACGTGAGCCTAGAACACTAACAAAATCACGGTGCTGCACGTAAACAAGGGAGGAGCACGCTCTGAATTTTTTTCTTCACTTTTTTCCTCTTTTTTTTGCTCTGCAACAATTTTTTTTTGAAGAAGTCTACAAATGGTCTAAAAACTGCTAGCCAGAATTTTCCAGACTTAGTTTTTTTTTGAGTTTGGAACTATTTTTCCACTGCGGGTAGCGCGGAATCTCGGGAGTCATACTCTGTCACGACTCGAAGTATGGCGTGATCTGGAACTCGAAAGCAATGCCACAAATACTGGACTCGGACTAGGACTGGTGGCGGAGATGAATCTGGTGGAAACTCGGACTGGTGGCGGATATATGTAGGGCGGTGGAACTCAGACTGGTGGCGAATCGGTGATGGAGGTGGACTCGGATTATCGTGATGGCGGTGGATATGTGGTAAATGCAGCGGTGATGACGATGGTGGTATATGGCAGCGGTGATGACGATGGTGGTATATGACAGCGGTGATGACTTTGTGGTTTATGGTAGCGGTGATGACGATGGTGGTATATGGCAGCGATGATGACGATGGTGGTATATGGTAACGGTGATGACAATGGTGCGGCGGCATGAAAACTTGTGAACAGAACTTGATACAGCCATATCTAATGCTAGAGTTGTAGCTACAATACGTGTGATGGATTCTATTCAGCCGAAAGAATATCAAGAGATACACGAACTAAAAGTAGTACAAGAAAAAGAATCGCATGCAATCATACGTACATGGGATCCATTTGGTGTACGTCACTGTTTTGGTAGTTTTAAATTACATGCAGCCAAGAGATTAGCAAGTTGGGCTTCTGTTGCACACGGTGGAGTCCTACATGCATGCAACATGCACGTGCATCTACAATATGGAGACACGGTCCAGCAAATCATAAGGAAAGTAAGGTTTGTTTCGGATGCAAGAGACAGAAATCACGTTGGCTATTTCTTTAGGCAATTACGGCCACCTGAACAATCGATAGTCAAATGTACAAAGAAGGTTCTCACGTGGAAGGTCGTCAGTTTAAAGGAATCTGGGTGGGGGCCACCTGATTGAGAAAAACGGATCAACAGGCACACAAATAAAGAGTCAAAGCATATTTTAGTAGGTCTTTGCCGAGATGTAAAAGGCAAAGTAGTTTAAAACTACATAGAGTCCAGATTAGTTTATTTCCATTGCTTGATTTCCAAGTTAGCCTAGGGTGTTCGGCCACAATATAAGGCAAGTCCATATGTCATGTAACGGCAGGTTATTTTGAGATGAATTAGACACGTGTGTGTGTTTTCGGCCGTTGGCCATTATCGAGTTTTGAGAAATCTTGTCAAAAGTCTCTACTGGCGTGTGACTCCCTGCGACGCGACGCGTAGGAGATTACAAGCTGAACCTATACGGTTCGTCCACGTTATTCCTTCAGATCGAGGGGTTGGCGTGTTGTTTTTGCGGAGTTTGTGAATTTCTTCATAAACCCGCGACGAGTTCTTGCTGCGATGGATTTTTGTGCCGTGAAGGATCGGGCCAACAACGGATCGACCCTCGCCTCGAGGTTCGCTCCTCATCAAGTGGTAATAGGGACCGACGTTTCTCACGGCACTTCGGAGGAGACGGCCGGCGCACCGTCACCAAGGAGCTATTGGAGGCTATCCGGTGACTCTTTGCTGGAGGAGAAAGGCTATGGTGCTGAACTCTTTCACACCTACTGTAAAGTGAGAGAGAAAGCTTGCGCCATGACGATCGACCACGACAGTTCGGTCAACGCGGTCGGAATCGACATGGTGGAAAAGCTGGAGCTATCGATGACACCTCATCCACGACCATACTCACTGAGGAGGTGCTACGACAAGCTCGCCATCACGCATCAAACTACGGTATTGTTTTCAATCGGCAAATATTCTTGTGAGGTTTTGTGTGACATAATATCGGCACCGATGATTTCGTGTCATATGCTACTGGGAGAGCCATGGTACAAGAAAAACAATGTTACACATGACTATCTCGTCAACACGTACATTGTCGACCGGGATAAAAAGTATGTTCTCATGTCTATGGAGAAGAAGCTGTTCAATGCTCGGAGGAAAGAGCGATGGCAGAAGTTGAAAGAGCAACAACAAGCAAAGCAGAATGAAGCGATAGCTGTGGGAAATATTGCAGCGGCAACCCAGTCTGTGGAGGATAACATCGCTCAAGAGAATAACCCAAAATCAAGGACGATTTCGCTTGAAGAGGGAGAGGATGATACAGCCATATCTAATGCTAGAGTTGTAGCTACAATATGTGTGATGGATTCTATTCAGCCGAAAGAATATCAAGAGATACACGAACTAAAAGTAGTACAAGAAAAAGAATCGCATGCAATCATACGTACATGGGATCCATTTGGTGTACGTCACTGTTTTGGTAGTTTTAAATTACATGCAGCCAAGAGATTAGCAAGTTGGGCTTCTATTGCACACGGTGGAGTCCTATATGCATGCAACATGCATGTGCATCTACAATATGGAGACACGGTCCAGCAAATCATAAGGAAAGTAAGGTTTGTTTCGGATGCAAGAGACAGAAATTACGTTGGCTATTTCTTTAGGCGATTACGGCCACCTGAACAATCGATAGTCAAATGTACAAAGAAGGTTCTCACGTGGAAGGTCGTCAGTTTAAAGGAATCTGGGTGGGGGCCACCTGATTGAGAAAAACGGATCAACAGGCACACAAATAAAGAGTCAAAGCATATTTTAGTAGGTCTTTGCCGAGATGTAAAAGGCAAAGTAGTTTAAAACTACATAGAGTCCAGATTAGTTTATTTCCATTGCTTGATTTCCAAGTTAGCTTAGGGTGTTCGGCCACAATATAAGGCAAGTCTATGTCATGTAACGGCAGGTTATTTTGAGATGAATTAGACACGTGTGTGTGTTTTCGGCCGTTGGCCATTATCGAGTTTTGAGAAATCTTGTCAAAAGTCTCTACTAGCGTGTGACTCCCTGCGACGCGACGCGTAGGAGATTACAAGCTGAACCTATACGATTCGTCCACGTTATTCCTTCAGATCGAGGGGTTGGCGTGTTGTTTTTGCGGAGTTTGTGAATTTCTTCGTAAACCCGCGACGAGTTCTTGCTGTGATGGATTTTTGTGCCGTGAAAGATCGGGCCAACAACGGATCAACCCTCGCCTCGAGGTTCGCTCCTCATCAGAACTCGAAACTCTAAAGGACTAGACACTAAGACCAGCAACTAGAAACGACGATGCAACTACAAATTCAACAAGGCAAAACCCTAAAAAGATTATGCAAAGGATCAAATTGGTACAGATATGATGAACTAACCCTATTTTTTGGATTTTTCGTGGACTGTAGGTATGAAGAACACACTCGATCTAAACTACAAAAAACTGTAAAATCTCACCGAGCAACCTGGAAATCTGATACCACTTGATAGAGGCGAAGGTGTCCCGATGTTTTGATGAGATATATATCGTTTACTGTGGGAGTCGACTTTGACGATCCAACTACGAACGTGCGAAGATGACACGCCTTAGCAATCGCTAAACCAACTTTCGAGGGTTATTGACCACGCCGGAGCACGATCAACCTGACCACGAGGGTCTATTTCCTGCAAGTAAACGAAGAACAACCAAGAAACTGAGATTGCAATCTGGATATTGCGAATAAAAGAGGAAAGCTTTATTAATGAAGATGGGGTTCTGTGATGTCTTGGTCTGGTCGTTGGACACAAACGAAGTACGCGAAGTTGCAGCTATGGCGAACTTTTAATCTAAACAAAACCCAAAGTCTAAACGACACCCTAAGGGATGTATATATGGAGGAAGAGGGGGGGGGGATTTCGTGGCCCTTGGAGGAGGGGTCCGAGACCAACCCTAACTCTTGTTTCCCCACACATACGGACTCTAAAAACAGCCTATACTTAAGTATTTGAAAAATACACGGGCCTGGCCCAATAATAAGGTGACACAGCACCTAGAATAGCCTCTGTACAAAATTTATGAAGTGGCATCTTGTATATTTCGTCCAAGGCTTCATGCACTCTTTATGGTGGCTTCAAAGTCCTGAAATAATCACTTGTAACTCCGTTCTAGATCCCCTTGCGCATGCCATCATCTCCATGCTTGGTCTTGCTGCAATGTTCATCCCTCTTATCCATGTCAGGCCCTTCATTTGTAAGCAAAACAAATGTATCCAATTTAGGCAGCATCATATTCTCATGAACATTAGAATCATTACCAAGAAACGAAAGTACCTGATAATTTAATTGGCGTGCGTGAGCTCTAGTAATTGGTCCAATATGTATAGCAGCAGGGGCTGTGGGTGTAACAATGGTATTGATGTCCTCATCACTTTGGGTTTTGTTTAGATTAAGTTCGCCATAGCTGCAACTTCGCGTACTTCGTTTGTGTTCAACAACTAGACAAAGGTGTCACAGAACCCCACCTTGATCAATAAAGCTTTCATCTTGTATTCACAATATCCAGATTGTAGCAATAGTTTCTTGCTTGTTCTTCATTTGCTTGCAGGAAATAGACCTTCGTGGTCAGGTTGATCGTGCTCCGGCGTGGTGAATAACCTCTCGGAGTTGGTTTAGCGATTGCTAAGGCGCGACATCCTCGCATGTTCGTTGTCGGATCGTCAAAGTCGACTTCCACCAAAGCGATATCCATCATCTCATCGAAAGACGGGACACCTTTGCCTCTATCAAGTGGTATCAGATTTTCAGGTTGCTCGATGAGATTTTATAGTTTTTCGTAGTTTAGATTGAGTCTGTTCTTCATACCTATAGTCCACGAAAAAGCCACAGAAAAAATTAGGGTTAGTTCATCGTATCCAAACCAACCTGAGCCTTTGCATAATCTTTTTAGGGTTTTTGCTTTGTTGAATTTGAGGTTGCCTCGTCGTGTCTAGTTGCTGGTCTTAGCATCTAGTCTTTTAGAGTTTCGAGTTCTGGTCATAAGTTGTCAGGCCGCCGCTGCACCATCATCATCGCCCCTGCCATCAACCACCACCGATCAGTATCCATATACCACCACCAATCCGTGCAACAGAGCTTCGTATTCGGCTGTGTTGTTGGAGTCTGTATACAATATTTGCAGTACGTACTGAACGGTATCTCCGGTTGGGGACGTCAGGATGACGCCAGCCCCTAGACCAGCCAGCATTTTAGAACGGTCGAAGTGCATGATCCAATTGGAGTATGCGCCGCACTCTTTAGGGAGTTCGGCCTCCATCCATTCGGCGACAAAGTCGGCCAATACTTGCAACTTAATGGCTCGTCGAGGTTTGTATGTTATGTCGAACGGGAGGAGCTCAATGGCTCATTTAGCAATCCGGCCCGTAGCGTCGCGATTGTTTATAATATCATTAAGTGGCACTTCCGAGGCTACTGTAATCGAACACTCTTGAAAGTAGTGTCGCAGCTTCCGGGATGCCATGAATACCACATAGGCTATCTTTTGATAATGTGGGTACCGTGATTTGCATGGAGTGAGGACAGTGGATACATAGTATACCGGCTTTTGAAGAGGGAATTTATGTCCGTCAGCTTCTTGTTCGACAACGAGCACTGCGCTTACAACTTGATGAGTTGCCGCAATGTACAACAACATTGGTTCGCCGATGTTTGGCGTGGCCAGGATTGGATTGGTTGCCAAAATGGCCTTTATTTCTTCCAATCTGGTTGTGGCAGCGTCCGTCCACTCGAAGTGTTTGGTGCGCCGAAGGAGGCGATAAAGGGGTAAAGCCTTTTCTCCTAAGCAGGAGATAAAGCGGCTTAGAGCCGCCACGCATCCAGTTAACTTCTGGATTTGCTTGAGGTCTGTTGGGGTAGCCAACTGTGACAAAGCTTGGATTTTGGCTGGATTAGCTTCAATACCTCTACTGGAGACGATGAAACCCAGGAGCTTTCCGGCCGGTACGCCGAAAACTCATTTTTCCGGATTGAGCTTGATGTCATATGTCCGGAGGTTGTCGAATGTGAGCCTCAAGTCGTCTATCAAAGAGTCGACGTGTTTGGTTTTGACGACCACATCGTCTACGTATGCCTCTACTGTTTTGCCGATTTGTTTCTCGAGACATGTCTGAATCATGCGCTGATATGTTGCGCCGGCGTTTTTGAGCCCAAAAGGCATTGTGTTGAAACAGAAGGGACCGTATGGTGTGATGAATGCTGTTGCGGCTTGGTCAGACTCCGCCATCTTGATTTGGTGGTAACCGGAGTATGCGTCGAGGAAACACAATGACTCGTGTCCTGCGGTAGCATCGATAATTTGATCGATGCGGGGGAGGGGGAAGGGATCTTTTGGGCAAGCTTTATTGAGATCCTTGAAATTGACACAAAGGCGCCAGGATTTATCCTTCTTTGGTACCATCACCAGGTTTGCTAGCCAGTCCGGGTGTTTTATTTCTCTGATGAATCCGGCCTCTAAAAACTTGGCTAGTTCCTCTCCCATGGCCTGTCTCTTGGGTTCGGAGAAACGCCGAAGAGCTTGCTTGACCGGCTTGAATCCCTTTAGGATATTGAGGCTATGCTCGGCCAGCCTGCATGGGATTCCTGGCATGTCTGAGGGATGCCAGGCGAATATGTCCCAATTCTCGCGCAGGAACTCCCATAGTGCGACGGCCACGGTGGGGTTTAACTGTGCCCCGATGGAGGCTATTTTTGTAGGGTCCGTTGGGTGGACTTGGAATTTGACTATTTCATCCGCTGGTTTAAAAGAGGTGAACTTGGATCTCTTATCGAGTATCACGTCATCCCTGTCCACTGTGGAGCGTAGCGTGGTTAATTCCTTGGTCGAGAGGGCTTCGGATAATGCCTCGAGGGCCAGTGCGGCTGTTTTGTTTTCGGCGCGGAGTGCTGTGTACGGATCACTAGCGAGGGTGATGATTACGTTGGGCCCGGGCATTTTGAGCTTCATGTACCCATAATGGGGTACGGCTTGGAAGATCGTGAACGCCTCACGTCCTAAAAGGGCGTGGTATCCATTGCTGAACGGGGCCACTTGAAATGTAATTTCTTTGGACCTATAGTTCTCTGGCATACCGAATACCACATCTAGTGTGATTTTCCCAGCGCATCGTGCCTCCCAACTGGGTATGATTCCCCTGAAGGTTGTGCTACTTTGCTCAATGCGGTTCCAATCTATTCCCATTTTTTGAAGAGTTTCCTCATAGATGAGGTTTAATCCGCTGCCGCCGTCCATGAGTACTTTGGTGAGTCAAAAGCCGTCCACAATTGGACTGAGGACCAGTGCGGCTGGTGCTCGGGCTGTTCGGAATTTAGGTTCGTCACTGGCATTGAAGGTAATAGCCGTGTCACTCCATGGATTTATTGCTGCTACGTGGTAGATTTCGTCCATGCTGCGGAGTGTTCGCTTGCGCCTATTATTTGACGCAAAGGTCTCAAAGACTGTTAACACCGTATTGTTATCCACGGGATGGTGCTCTGTGGCATTTGGGATAAGAAGATCCTCACCACTTTTGGCCACCTGCCGGAGTATCCAACATGCTCTAAGGTTGTGCGTTGGTATTGTATCCGCTGTACTATGAATTTTGCAGGGTCCGTTAAGCCATCCCTCCAGTACGGTTCCATGCCCTGTAGAGGGTTTTTGTTTCTTTGCAACTAGCTCGTGTGTCTTATAATAGTGCACCCTTTTACTTCGGACTGGGTGTATATTCGGAGCCGTATTATCCCAAAATTTCGTTTCGGTTTTCCAGGCGCTTTCCATGGCACAGTACTTTTGTACTATGGACGCCAAGTCAGCAAAGCGTGATATGTCACGGCGACTTAAGGCGTTAAGGATTCCCTTGTCCGTGCAATTATTGCAGAAAAGTGATACTGCATCTTCCTCGCGACAGTCCTTAACCTTGTTCATCACAAGGAGGAATCTGGCCCAATAATGATGTACTGTTTCATGGGGCTCTTGCCTGATGTGGGAAAGATCGTTTATGTCTGGGTAGGTGGGTTCATTTGAGTCCGAACCCCTACCCGATCTGAGACCCAGGGGCCGAGGAGTTTCCAATCTTGGAAGTTCGGGTTCTGGATTGTTGCCCGATAAGTCTGGCCCGCTGCCTGATTCTAGGTTCAGGGCTTGGGTGATGTCCTCCCGTAAGCGGGTATCCGGCTCGGAGAGCTCAGGAATCCGGACATAGTTAGTCCTCAAAATAGAGGAAGAGTTGCCGCATTGTTCCTCCACCACCGCAACGTGATGGGTGACTGATGGAGAGTTAATCTCCCTTTGATCGGGTTTAAGCCCAATCCGATCATAGTCCATAGCGACTCCCAAGGCGGCGATGCAATCCAAGAGTTCGTTTAGGGAAGAGAGCTCCATTGGATCCATCTGCTCGGCGAATTCCGAGCCGACGTGGAGGCTGTTTTTGATGACCCGAGAAGTCATCGTCGGTGCAGCGGCCGAACTGGTAGTCATGGCGGAACTGCCTAGCCGAAGAGTTTGGCCGACAGCCAGAGCTCCCCCGGCGGTAATGTTGCTTTTAACAACGAGATGAGGCATCCTTCCTTACGACGACGTCACAGAGGAACTCTCAATGAAAGCACCAATGTCGGTGTCAAAACCGGCGGATCTCGGGTAGGGGTCCCCGAATTGTGCGTCTAAGGCGGATGGTAACAGGAGGCAGGGGACACGATGTTTTACCCAGGTTTGGGCCCTCTTGATGGAGGTAAAACCCTACGTCCTGCTTGATTTATTCTTGATGATATGAGTATTACAAGAGTTGATCTACCACGAGATCGGAGAGGCTAAACCCTAGAAGCTAGCCTATGGTATGATTGTATGTTGTCCTAAGGACTAAAACCCTCCGGTTTATATAGACACCGAAGGGGGCTAGGGTTACACAAGGTCGGTTACAAAGGAGGAGATATACATAGCCGTATTGCCTAGCTTGCCTTCCACGCCAAGTAGAGTCCCATACGGACACGAGACGAAGTCTTCAATCTTGTATCTTCATAGTCCAACAGTCTGGCCAAAGGATATAATCGGGTTGTGCGGATACCCCCTAATCCAGGACTCCCTCAGCCGGCCCAGCTAAAGGCCCACAAGATTCTGCCAACCATAATGGGCTGGCCCAGCTAAAGGCCCAACATTTTCTGTCAAATCGACCCGTGAACGGCCTGTCCTAAACTTGTCATCAACGCGGCCCATGGTCACTTCTGGCCCGTTAACAGTCCGCTAAGTAATTGGGCCGAATTACAGCCTGGTGTATTTCCGGCCTGTTAAAGGTCCGGCTTCATTTGGGCCCATTTACAGGCCATCAAAACTTTCGGCCCATAAACGACCGTGAAGGATTTGGGTCATATTCGGCCATGTCTGACATTCGACCTGTTAGAGGCCCACTATAGCTTTGGGCCACTTTCGACATGTTGTCATTTTCGGTCTGTTAACGCCGGACGTAAACCATGGGCCATATGTGGCCCAACGTCATATCGGGCCCATTAACGGCCCATATAAAAATGACGATAATCTAGCCTGGCCGAAGTTCCGGCCTGTTAAAGGCCCGTGTATTAGGTCGGCGCATTTACGGCCCGTCCAAATTTCGGCCTGTTAAAGTCCAGTGGGTTATTTGGCACAATTAGGGCCCAATCTCACTTTTGGTCTATTAAAGGCCCATGTATTTTATGGGCTCGAGATATTTACACCTATAAACGGCCTATTTTTACTGAGGGCCCAAATTATGTTTAGGCCTGTTAAAGGCCCACTATGGGCACATGCCTACCTGAAAAATATGAAAGCTTATGCTGATTTAGGCCCAGATATTTTTAGTGGGCTACATGCCAATTTCGGACCGTAATCGTTTTTAGCCCAATTGGAATGGGCCCGACGAATGTTGGCATGTTGGGCTCCTATGAAGCTTTCAGCTGATAGAGGCAAAGGTGTCCCGATCTTTCGATGAGATGGTGGCTATCGTTTTCTGTGGGAGTCGACCTTGACGATCCGACTACGAACGTGCGAGACGTCGCGCCTTAGCAATCGCTAAACCAACTTCCGAGGGGTTATTGACCACGCCGGAGCACGATCAACCTGACCACGAGGGCCTGTTTCCTGCGAGCAAACGAAGAACAAGCAAGAAGCTGAGATTGCAATCTGGATATTGCGAATATAAGATGAAAGCTTTATTGATCAAGGTGGGGTTCTGTGACGTCTTGGTCTGGTCGTTGGACACAAACGAAGTACGCGAAGTTGCAGCTATGGCGAACTTTTAATCTAAACAAAACCCAAAGTCTAAACGACGCCCTAAGGGCTGTATATATGGAGGAAGAGAGGGGAATTTCGTGGCCCTTGAGGGTGGGGTCCGAAACCAACCCTAACTCTTGTTTCCCCACACATACGGACTCTAAAAATAGCCTATACTTAAGTATTTCGAAATTACATGGGCCTGGCCCATTAATAAGGTGACGCAGCACCTAGAATAGCCTATGGACGAATATTATGAAGTGGCATCTTGTATATTTCGTCCATGGCTTCATGCACTCCTTATGGCGGCTTCAAAGTCCTGAAATCATCACTTGTAACTCCGTTCTTGATCCCCTTGCGCATGCCATCAACTTCATGCGTGTTCTTGCTCCAATGTTCATCCTTCTCCAAGCTAGGCCCTTCATTTGAAAGCAAAACAAATGTATCCAATTTAGGCAGCATCATAATCTCATGAACATTAGAATCATTACCAAGAAACGAAAGTACCTGGTAATTTAATTGGCGTGCGCGAGCTCTAGTAATTGGTCCAGTATATGTAACAGTAGGGGCTGTGGGTGTAACAATGGTATTGATGTCCTCATCATCCTCCCCTTCTTGAAATGAAGTCGTCCTCGACGGAAGCTCATCATCCTCACCCAAATAAGGCTTCAAATCTGCAATATTAAAAGTGGGACTAACCCCAAAATCTGCAGGTAGCTCAAGTTTATATGCATTATCATTTATTTTCTCTAAAACCTTAAAAGGACCATCAGCAC
Source organism: Triticum urartu (assembly GCF_056163025.1). Lineage (NCBI taxonomy): Eukaryota > Viridiplantae > Streptophyta > Magnoliopsida > Poales > Poaceae > Triticum > Triticum urartu. Next base: position 317,410,494 of record NC_141875.1, on the reverse strand, counting down.
GTGGCATTAGCTTTGATTTGCGCAGATTAGGAAATCTATCTTTACGCAAATGTAACCAAACAAGATCTCCAGGTGCAAACACAACATGTTTTCTACCCTTATCTCCAGCAAGTTTATATTTAGCATTCATACGCTCAATGTTTTCCTTAGTTAACTCATGCATTTTTAAAATCAATTCAGAACGTTCTTTAGCATCAAAATTAACCTTCTCCGAAGATGGAAGAGGCAACAAATCAATAGGTGCACGAGGTAGGAAACCATACACAATTTCAAAAGGGCACATCTTAGTAGTAGAATGCAATGAACGATTATAAGCAAATTCAATATGAGGCAAGCATTCTTCCCACATTTTCTTGTTATTCTTCAAAACAGCCCTAAGCATAGTAGACAATGTTCTATTGACTACTTCAGTTTGTCCATCAGTTTAGGGGTGACAAGTAGTACTAAAAAGGAGCTTAGTCCCCAACTTAGCCCATAAACATCTCCAAAAGTGGCTAAGAAATTTAGTATCACGATCTGAAACAATAGTATTTGGCACACCATGTAAGCGAATAATTTCACGAAAGAACAAATCAGCAACATTAACAGCATCATCGCTTTTATGACATGGTATAAAGTGTGCCATTTTCGAGAACCTATCCACGACAACAAATATGCTATCCCTCCCCTTCTTTGTTTGAGGTAAACCTAAAAAAAGTCCATAGATATATCCTCCCAAGGAACACTAGGTACAGGCAAAGGCATATATAAACCATGAGGATTGAGTCGTGACTTAGCTCTTTGACATGTAGTGCAGCGAGCAACAAAACGCTCAACATCCCGTCTCATCTTTGGCCAAAAGAAATGTGTAGCAAGTATATCCTCCGTCTTCTTGACGCCGAAGTGTCCCATTAATCCTCCTCCATGCGCCTCCTGCAACAACAAAAGACGAACGGAGCTAGCTGGAATGCATAGCTTGTTAGCACGAAACACAAATCCATCGTTAAGAACGAACTTGTTCCAAGTTCTCCCTTCCTTACAATTCTGCAATACATCTTTAAATTTAGCATCATGAACATATTGATCTTTGATGGTCTCCAAACCAAATATTTTAAAGTCAAGTTGTGAAAGCATAGTATAACGACGAGACAAGGCATCAGCAATAACATTTTCTTTACCCTTCTTGTGTTTAATGACATAAGGGAAAGTCTCAATGAATTCAACCCATTTAGCATGTCTACGGTTCAGTTTTGCTTGACTTTTAATGTGTTTCAAAGATTCATGATCAGAATGTATAACAAATTCCTTGGGCCATAAATAATGTTGCCATGTTTCTAAGGTCCGAACAAGAGCATATAATTCTTTATCATAAGTAGAATAGTTCAGACTAGGCCCACTCAATTTTTCTGAAAAGTATGCAACAGGTTTTCCATCTTGTAATAACACACCTCCTAATCCAATTCCACTAGCATCACATTCAAGCTCAAAAGTCTTATTGAAATTAGGAAGTTGGAGTAAAGGAGCATGTGTCAACTTATCTTTCAATACCGTGAAGGCTTCTTCATGTGCGGTACCCCAAACAAAAGGTACATCCTTCTTTGTAAGCTCGTTGAGAGGTGCAGCAATGGTGCTGAAATCTCTCACAAAACGCCTATAGAAACCAGCGAGGCCAAGGAAACTCCTCACTTGTGTGACCGTTTTGGGCTGCGGCCAACTCTCAATAGCTTCAATCTTGGCTTTATCAACTTCAATTCCCTGTGGAGTAACAACATAGCCAAGAAAAGATACTCGGTCGGTGCAAAAGGTGCACTTTCCAAGGTTACCAAACAAACGTGCATCACGTAGAGCAATAAAAACAGCACGTAAATGTTCCAAATGGTCCTCCAAAGATTTGCTATAAATCAATATGTCATCAAAGTAAACTACCACAAATCGTCCAATGAAGGCACGTAAAACTTCGTTCATTAACCTCATGAAAGTACTAGGTGCATTAGTTAACCCAAAAGGCATGACTAACCACTCATATAATCCAAACTTAGTTTTAAATGCTGTTTTCCATTCATCTCCCAATTTCATACGAATTTGATGGTAACCACTACGCAAATCAACTTTGGAGAATATTGTAGAGCCACTCAATTCATCAAGCATATCATCTAGCCTAGGAATAGGATGACGATAACGAATAGTAATATTATTAATGCCTCTACAATCAACGCACATACGCGACGTACCATCCTTTTTCGGCACTAAAATGATAGGAACAGCACAAGGACTAAGGGATTCGCGTATATAACCTTTGTCGAGCAGTTCTTGTACTTGACGCATAATCTCCTTCGTCTCCTCTGGATTGGTACGGTATGGTGCACGGTTGGGTAATGATGCACCGGGAATTAAGTCAATTTGATGCTCAATCCCGCGAATAGGTGGTAATCCCGGTGGCACGTCTTGTGGAAAGACGTCGGCGAACTCCTGCAAAATGTTAGTGACAGCAGGAGGCAAAGAGGAAGGCGCGTCCTCGAATGAAAATAATGCCTCTTTGCACACAAAAGCATAGCAAACAGATTTGCTAAAATCTAGATCATCAATATCAGATTTGGTGGCAAGTAAACATGCACTTTTCAATTTAATTTCAGAAGCAACACTAGATTGTTTATTATTATTAGGCTGCATTTGTTGCTCAAATTCTTTTGCCACAATCTGATTTTCACTCTTAGTTTTCTCCTGTTTTGCTTTATTAGCTCTATTAATATCATCTTTCAAAATGGAATCAGGAGTCATAGGAAGCAAAGTAATATTTTTATCCTTATGAACAAGAGTATACTGATTGTTTCTACCATGGTGAATAGAATTTTTATCAAATTGCCATGGTCTACCAAGTAATAAAGAACATGCTTGCATAGGTACCACATCACAATCAACATAATCAGCATATGTAGAGATACTAAAATGCACACGAACAGTACGTGTTACCTTAACCTTGCCGCTGTTGTTGAACCATTGGATGTAGTAAGGATGTGGATGTGGTCTTGTGGTGAGAGATAGCTTCTCCACCATCTCGATGCTAGCCAAGTTGTTGCAACTCCCTCCATCTATGATCACGCGAACAGAACGTTCCTTCACAACTCCCTTTGTATGGAACAAATTATGCCTCTGATTTTGCTCAGCTTGTGTAACCTGCACACTCAAAACACGTTGAGCAACTAAACATTCATACCTGTCAGCATCTTCAGGAGCCATGTATTGCGTCTCATGATCAGAATCGTCTCCACCGTGTTCGTCACGTGTAATAAGAGCCAAAGTCTCCTCATCATAGTCACTAGCGGACTCATACCCACCATCCTCAGTAACAATCATCACACGCTTAGATGGGCATTCTCTCGCATAATGACCTCCACCCTTGCAACGTCGACAAATAATATCATGTGTTTGCCCTGTTGATGCCATGGATGAAGAAGAGCTCTTTGCAGGCCCAGAAGGTGTGCTCTTGGCAGATAGTGGTGATTGTGCCTGCTTTATTGTATCACGGTTGGAGGTGGCAGCCGACGGAGGCGCCGGTGAAGCAGAACGTGTGGAAGTAGATGATGCACGTGGTGTCCATGAAGAAGGTCGACCTGCAGAAAAGTTAGTCCGCGCCAATGCCTGTCGATCCTGCACTTCGCGTTCAGCTTTACAAGCAAGATGGAATAAACGAGTGATATTAGTATACTCCTTATACTCTAGAATCGTCTGAATCTCTCTATTTAATCCACCCATAAAACGTGCAAGCATAGCTTCATTCTCCTCAACAATACCACATCTAATCATGCCAGTTTGTAATTCCTGATAGTATTCTTCTACAGAATTTTTTCCCTGTCTTAAGCGCTGCAATTTTTGAAGTAATTCACGTTGATAATATGGTGGAACCCAACGAGTACGCATAGCAGTTTTCAAAGCAGCCCAAGTAGCAGGAATGGGATATAATCTACAATGCTCAGACCACCAAACACATGCAAAACTAGTGAATGCACAAACAGCAGCAGGAACACGTCTCTCCTCGGGATATTGTAAACATGTAAATCGTTGTTCAGTTTCTAACTCCCAAGTAAGATATATATCAGGAACATATCTACCCTCAAATGGTGGAATATTCAATTTTAGTTTAGGGAGATGGTCATGATCTCGTACCTGAGGGTGAGCCCTACCATTGCCATTATTTGCATGTGGACGACCTGATGGTTGCTGTGCTGGTGGTGGCACGTAGTTCTGATTTTGATCAACCTCATCCTCGTAATCGCCAGCAAAATCATCCTCCTCCGCATCAGCAGCAGGAGCCACAGAAGTAGCCACAGCAGCACCAACAGTTTGGCCAGGTGCAAGAGGGAGACGGCTCGCTCGGCGGAGGGCTGTTTCACGATGTGTAGGTAGTCGTCGTTGTTGTTGTTGTAGAGGTGCGTTAGGTGCAGCCGGTGGTGGTGGTGGAAGACGCGCGAGCAATTCATTAAACCTGTCATCGAGCTTTGTTTCGAACGTCTTCTCCATGTCATCTATCTTCTCCATGGCCTCTTCAAATCTGTTTAGCACATCCTGCACCTGTCCATTCATCATTTGCTGAAATTTATCATGCAACTCCTGATTCGTCATGTTCTCCCAGTCAGTCTCGTCGGCTTATGATCCTGCCATGGTTAGCAACAATAGAAAACACACAAGAATATGATCCTACAGAATACTAACAAGAGGTGGTGGTGGCGGGTGTCACAAATCCGTCAAGCAAATCTCAAATTCTTACCAGTTCTTACCCAGCAGCAGGCGGTGATCGGCAACCGTTGTAGTCAAAACTCTCAAAAAGCTTGGATAGAGCGATTGCCAGGGAGAGTCAAACGCACGACGTAGAGGTATGTGGAGCTGGGAAGGCTTATAGTATGGTAGCAAAAAGGGTCAGCAATAATCAATTCAGAGATGCAAAGTTGAATAAACGCTCAACGACGGTACTGTGCTGGTCCTAGGCTAGACCGTGCTAGAGACGCGAGCCTAGAACACTAACAAAATCACGGCGCTGCACGTAAATAAGGGAAAAGCACACTCTGGAACTTTTTTTTTTCCGCTTTTTTTTTTGCGCTCCTCTTTTTTTTTTTTTGCGCTCCTCTTTTTTTTTTTTGCGCTCCTCTTTTTTTTTTTTTGCGAAAAATTACTATAATGGCGAGTGTCTCAAAACTCTTCCCTCGTCAAACTGATAGTGTGGGCACGAAATTTTTTTTTTCCACTTTTTTTTTTCGGAAATCAGGGCAGCGACGACGAAAAAGTGCGACAAAAAAATCACTATGATGGCACGTGTCTCAAAAGACTCAGAAAAGCCTAAAAATAGGATAGGGAAAAAAAAATTTTGCCCGAGAAAATTTTGGCCTAAAAACTGCCCGGGGGTCTCCAGACTTTTTTTTTTTTCCCGAGACCTACGCAGGCAAGGAAACACGAATCGGAATTGAGATTGATCTCAAGAACAATCCTAATATGAGAATAACTCGGATTGGTGGTGAATATATGGTTGTGGTATATGGCAGCGGTGGTGGTATATGGTAGCGGTGGTGGTATGTGGTATATGGATAAGGATTCAGAGCGGTGGCGGATAAGCAAAAGTGGTAGATGGGCGATGATGATGGTGCGGCGGCGGCGTGACAACTTATGACCAGAACTCGAAACTCTAAAAGACTAGACTCTAAGACCAGCAACTTGACACGACGATGCAACCGCAAATTCAACAAAGCAAAAACCCTAAAAAGATTATGCAAAGGCTCAGATTGGTTCGGATATGATGAACTAACCCTAATTTTTTTTTTGTGGCTTTTTCGTGGACTGTAGGTATGAAGAACAGACTCGATCTAATCTACGAAAAACTGTAAAATCTCACCGAGCAACCTGGAAATCTGATACCACTTGATAGAGGCAAAGGTGTCCCGATCTTTCGATGAGATGGTGGCTATCGTTTTCTGTGGGAGTCGACCTTGACGATCCGACTACGAACGTGCGAGACGTCGCGCCTTAGCAATCGCTAAACCAACTTCCGAGGGGTTATTGACCACGCCGGAGCACGATCAACCTGACCACGAGGGCCTGTTTCCTGCGAGCAAACGAAGAACAAGCAAGAAGCTGAGATTGCAATCTGGATATTGCGAATATAAGATGAAAGCTTTATTGATCAAGGTGGGGTTCTGTGACGTCTTGGTCTGGTCGTTGGACACAAACGAAGTACGCGAAGTTGCAGCTATGGCGAACTTTTAATCTAAACAAAACCCAAAGTCTAAACGACGCCCTAAGGGCTGTATATATGGAGGAAGAGAGGGGAATTTCGTGGCCCTTGAGGGTGGGGTCCGAAACCAACCCTAACTCTTGTTTCCCCACACATACGGACTCTAAAAATAGCCTATACTTAAGTATTTCGAAATTACATGGGCCTGGCCCATTAATAAGGTGACGCAGCACCTAGAATAGCCTATGGACGAATATTATGAAGTGGCATCTTGTATATTTCGTCCATGGCTTCATGCACTCCTTATGGCGGCTTCAAAGTCCTGAAATCATCACTTGTAACTCCGTTCTTGATCCCCTTGCGCATGCCATCAACTTCATGCGTGTTCTTGCTCCAATGTTCATCCTTCTCCAAGCTAGGCCCTTCATTTGAAAGCAAAACAAATGTATCCAATTTAGGCAGCATCATAATCTCATGAACATTAGAATCATTACCAAGAAACGAAAGTACCTGGTAATTTAATTGGCGTGCGCGAGCTCTAGTAATTGGTCCAGTATATGTAACAGTAGGGGCTGTGGGTGTAACAATGGTATTGATGTCCTCATCATCGGCCGAATACATTACTAAGATAAACCTACACTATACAAAAATAGCGTCGTAATTACTGCATCCTGAGGCAGCATCATAAATGTTGTATCACAACATAATAAATTCCAACCATACAACAAAAGGCCTGTTGGCATAAAGTTTACAGTCCTTCCAGATAAAAGCACCATCAGATGTATAGAAGCACAGATCATTTGACCTGAGTGCTAATGTTTCAGGCTGTAGAATCTGATGGAGCAGCACGATCTCCAACTTTTTTCCGCCATTGCTCTTGAACAATGAAGCGAATGTCTGATAGTCTGGTTTCAAAACCATTCATATCTTGACGACATTTCTCAACCACTATTCTTGTTTCCCAAACAACGTCCATTAGGGATTGGACTTGTGTCTGGAGCACAGATATATCACTCTGTCTAGCAGGAAGATTTTGTTCAGTAGGCGATTTGGACGAGGTTACCTTGACAACCAACCCAGAATTACGCAGGCAGGTGCTTTTTGCACTGTTAGTGGAGAGATACTGACGCACTGCAGCAAGAGGTGACATTGTGCCTGTAGTAGCCTCGTCACCTTCAGGTGGTTGTGGCTGTTCAATCATTTGTTCCATAACTTCCTGAAAGTTTGAACTTGTAGATTAGTGTACCAGATAAGTTACTAATGAGACAAAAAAAACAAAGTAGGTTAAACGTTTATACATAACTTATTTTGGTGAACTACTGTAATACATTAGCATGTATTGTAGTGCCAACTACATAATAAAATCACTTTCGGAACATATGTCCATGTAGCATGCCTACTATATTGTCTATTTCCTCACATTCGTTGACATCTAAGGATAAAGAGACATGGTTGAAAGTAGGATGAACATAGTATGACATCATTCATATCATGGGCAAACAGATATAAAACAAACAGGCCATTTTATCATTGTGTGCGCACGTGAACATAACAACTAGATTACAGATCAAGACCAAAAGAATATCCTTCATCTCTTTTAAACCATGTAAGGTGTGATACGTTAAGACAACTGTGAATAAAAGTGAACAGAGTAACTGACATTGGCTGCAAACCAAGTAGTTAAATGAACACATCACGGTACCAATCAGTTCAAGGCAGGAGGAGTAAGGACTGACAACAGCGGCTTGAACTGGTGTGCTCATGCCCTTCATCTTGCTGGTGTGGCAATCCTTGAAGATTTGCACTGCATTTGGTTCAGGTTCTTTTTCGTCCGCATGGGATTTCCTTTGTATTTGGAACAAGTCAATATAGATACGATAATATGGCACAAAAAAAAGAAGGAAGTAGCAGCTATTTACAAGAGCCTCGCAGTGTACAATATAGCTACGAGATCCTGTGGTCTGTTGGAATTTCACTTTAGAACGGTTGGTTTTGTTCTTCAAACAATTAGCCTAGAAGAAGATAAACTTGTAAGGCACATACATAAATACAAGTTCAATATGTGGTCTGATCAAATACATATAGCCTACCTGATACTTTGGATCAGACCAGTGTTTAACGAGGGCTGTCCAGTCTTCATCTGTAATATATTCCACTGGAGATGTTTGGGTGATTTCATTGTTAGCCTTGCCTTCAAAGTGAGATTTTCTAAGGTGGTACCGATACTGTCGCAGAGCAGACTGAAAAAAATGAGTGCATGCTTGTCTAGTTGCATCATCTTTCGGATCCAACTTGAACCTCATCTGTTGAAAAAAGAATGTGAGTCTTATTAGGAGGAAGCTAGAAAGTATGGGACAGAGCAAGACAATATTATTAATTGCGATGAATAACATTACTTACGGATAAATGGTCAAGGAAGGTGTTAAACTGGGTATTGTCTTTCTCATTCCTGTACTGGATCCACGTTGGGAGGATACGTGCATGACACCTAACGGCAACGGCTGCCTCTGATACTAACTTGGCTGACTCTGTAGCATCACGTGGCCTTTATAAACCTGCCTCAAAATGGATCTCCATTCTTCCTCCTTTAGATTTTGTTAATCTGTCAAGCATTATCCCTGATGTCTGTTTCCGCTTGCGCCGTGGTGCTAGTTCAACAACGAATATGGAAAGTGTTAGTGTACATCAAACTGTGAGAGTACATATAAAGGAGCATGCAACTTCAACTTGACTCGGTCTGGTACCGTCTTGGTGTTGATGCTCATGAGGTTCATCTGATCTTGCCAAGTCCTGTTGTGTCAGCAGTGCTTCGGAAGTAGTGTTAGGTGTGAAGGCAGCTTGGGAACTGGCCAGTTCCGGAGCAAACGAACGAGTAACTAGTTGATGATGAGGACATCAATACCATTGTTACACCCACAGCCCCTGCTGTTATACATGCTGGACCAATTACTAGAGCCCGCGCACGTCAATTGAATTATCAGGTACTTCCGTTTCTTGGTAACGATCCTAATGTTCATGAGAATATGATGCTGCCTAAATTGGATACATTTGTTTTGATTACAAATGAAGGGCCTAGCTTGGACAAGAAAGATGAACCTTGGAACAAGTTCAAGCATGGAGAAGATGGCATGCGCAAGGGGATCAAGAACGGAGTTACAAGTGATGATTTCAGGACTTTGAAGCCACCATAAGGAGTGCATGAAGCCTTGGACGAAATATACAAGATGCCACTTCATAAATTTCGTCCAGAGGCTATTTTAGGTGCTGTGTCACCTTATTATTGGGCCAGGCCCATGTATTTTCGAAATACTTAAGTATAGGCTGTTTTTAGAGTCCGTATGTGTGGGGAAACAAGAGTTAGGGTTGGTTTCGGACCCCTCCTCCAAGGGCCACGAAATCCCCCCTCTTCCTCCATATATACAGCCCTTAGGGCGTCCTTTAGACTTTGGGTTTTGTTTAGACTAAAAGTTTGCTATAGCTGCAACTTCGCGTCCTTCGTTTGTGTCCAACGACGAGACCAAGACGTCACAGAACCCCACCTTCATTAATAAAGCTTTCCTCTTTTATTCACAATATCTAGATTGCAATCTCAGTTTCTTGCTTGTTCTTCGTTTGCTCGCAGGAAATAGACCCTCGTGGTCAGGTTGATCGTGCTCCGGCGTGGTCAATAACCCTCGGAAGTTGGTTTAGCGATTGCTAAGGCGCGACGTCTTCGCACATTCGTAGTCGGATCGTCAAAGTCGACTCCCACAGAAAACGATATCTATCTCATCGAAACATCGGGACACCTTTGCCTCTATCAAGTGGCATCAGATTTCCAGGTTGCTCGGTGAGATTTTACAGTTTTTCGTAGTTTAGATCGAGTCTGTTCTTCATACCTATAGTCCACGAAAAAGCCAAAAAAAATTAGGGTTAGTTCATCCTGTCCGAACCAATCTGAGCCTTTGCATAATCTTTTCTGTATTTGCTTTGTTGAATTTGCGGTTGCATCGTCGTGTCAAGTTGCTGGTCTTAGCGTCTAGTCCTTTAGAGTTTCGAGTTCTGTTCACAGGTTGTCACGTCGCCGCTGCCATATATCACCACCGCATCATCATCATCATCATCGCTGCTGCCATATACCACCACCACACCAACTTCATCGTCGTTGCCATATTCACCACCACATATTCACCACCAATCTGAGTCCATATATGCCACCACATATCCGCCGCCATCACGCCAACCCGAGTCCACCTGCAACATATATCCGCCACCAGTCCGATTTCCACCAGATTCATCGCCGCCACCAGTCCGAGATTCCACCAGTTTCATCTCCGCCACCAGTCCTAGTCCGAGTCCAGTAATTGTTGCTTTGTTTTCGATTTCCAGAGCATGCGATACTCCGAGTCGTGACAAAGTAGGACTCCCCAACTTCCGAGCCATCCGCAGAAGAAAAATAGTTCCAAACTAAAAAAAAAACTAAGTCTGGAAAATTTTGGCTAGGCAGTTTTTAGGACATTTGTAGACTTTTTCGAAAAAATTGTTGCGGAGCAAAAAAAAGAGAGGAAAAAAAGTGCAAAAAAAATCAGAGTGTTCTCCTCCCTTGTTTACGTGCAGCGCCGTGATTTTGTTAGTGTTCTAGGCTCGCGTCTCTAGTACGGTCTAGCCTAGGACCAGCACAGTACTGTCGTTGAGCGTTTATTCAACTTTGCATATCTGAATTGATTATTGCTGACCCCTTTTGCTACCATATTATAAGCCTTCCCAGCTCCACATACATCTACGTCGTGCATTTGACTCTCCCTGGTAATCGCTCTATCCAAGCTTTGAGAGTTTTGACTACAACGGTTGCCGATCACCGCCTGCTGCTGGGTAAGAACTGGTAAGAATATGAGATTTGCTTGATGGATTTGTGACACTCCACCACATCCATTTTCTAGTAGTATGTAGGATCATATTCTTGTGTGTTTCTATTGTTGCTAACCATGGCAGGATCACAACCCGACGCGATTGACTGGGAGAACATGACGAACAAAGAGTTACATGATAAGTTTCAGCAAATGATGAGTGGACAGGTGGAAGATGTGCTAAACAGATTTGAAGAGGCCATGGAGAAGATAGATGGCATTGAGAAGGCGTTCGAAACAAAGCTCGATAACAAGTTTAATGAATTGCTCGCGCGTCTTCCATCGCCCGCTGCACCTGTCGCACCTCTACAACAACAACAACATCGTCTTCCAAATCAAGTGGGACGAGCACAACGCGTTCCCATTGAGCCTGGTCAAACTTCTGGTGCTGTTGTACCTACTTTTGGTACTTCTGTCGCTCCTGCTGCTACTGCAGAGGTGGAGGACCATTACGAGGATGAGGTTGATCAAAATCAGAACTACGTGCAACCACCAGCACCACCACCACCAGGTCGTCCTCATGCATATCATCGCAACGGTAGGGCTGCACCACCACCTGATGTACATGACCATCTTCCTAAACTAAAATTGAATATTCCACCATTTGAGAGTAGATATGTTCCTGACATATATATCTTACTTGGGAGTTAGAAACTGAACAACGATTTACATGTTTACAATATCCTGAGGAGAGACGTGTTCCTGCTGCTGTTTGTGCTTTCACTAGCTTTGTATGTGTTTGGTGGTCTGAACATTGTAGATTATATCCTATTCCAGCTACTTGGGCTGCTTTGAAAACTGCTATGCGTACTCGTTGGGTACCACCATATTATCAACGTGAATTACTTCAAAAATTGCAGCGCTTAAGACAAGGAAATTTTTTTGTAGAAGAATATTATCAGGAATTACAAACTGGCATGATTAGATGTGGTATTGTTGAGGAGAATGAAGCTATGCTTGCACGTTTTATGGGTGGATTAAATAGAGAGATACAGACCATTCTAGAGTATAAGGAGTATACTAATATCACCCGTATATTCCATCTTGCTTGTAAAGCTGAACGTGAAGTGCGGGATAGACAGGCATTGGCGCGAACTAACTTCTCTGCAGGTCGATCTTCATCATGTACACCACGTGCATCCTCTACTTCCACTCCACCAGCACCTCCATCAGGTGCCACCTCCAGCCGTGATACAATAAAGAAGGCACAACCACCACTATCTGCCAAGAGCACACCTGCCGGGCCTGCGCAGAGCTCTTCTTCTTCCATGGCATCAACAGGGCACACAAGTGATATTATTTGTCGTTGTTGTAAGGGAAGAGGACATTTTGCGAGAGAATGCCAATCTCAGCGTGTGATGATTGCTACTGAGGATGGTGGGTATGAGTCCATTAGTGACTATGATGAGGAGACTTTGGCTCTTATTACACGTGAAGAACACGATGGAGATGATTCTGATCATGAGACGCAATACATGGCTCCTGAAGATGCTGACAGGTATGAATGTTTAGTTGCTCAACGTGTTTTGAGTGTGCAGGTCACACAAGCTGAGCAAAATCGAAGGCATAATTTGTTCCATACAAAGGGAGTTGTGAAGGAACGTTCTGTTCGCGTCATCATAGATGGAGGGAGCTGCAATAACTTGGCTAGCATGGAGATGGTGGAGAAGCTATCTCTCACCACAAGACCACATCCACATCCTTACTACATCCAATGTTCAACAACAGTGGCAAGGTTAAGGTAACACGTACTGTTCGTGTGCATTTTAGTATCTCTACATATGCTAATTATGTTGATTGTGATGTGGTACCTATGAAAGCATGTTCCTTATTACTTGGTAGACCATGGCAATTTGATAAAAATTCTGTACACCATGGTAGAAACAATCAGTATACTCTTGTTCATAAGAATAAAAATATTACTTTGCTTCCTATGACTCCTGATTCCATTTTGAAAGATGATATTAATAGAGCTAATAAAGCAAAAAAGGAGAAAAATATAAGTGAAAATCAGATTGTGGCAAAAGAATTTGAGCAACAAATGCAGCCTAATAATAAACCATCTAGTGTTGCTTCTGAAATTGAATTGAAAAGTGCATGTTTAATTGCCACCAAATCTAATATTGATGATTTAGATTTTAGCAAATATGTTTGCTATGCTTTTGTGTGCAAAGAAGCATTATTTTCATTCAAGGACATGCCTTCCTCTTTGCCTCCTGCTGTCACTAACATTTTGCAGGAGTTCACTGACGTCTTTCCACAAGATGTGCCACCGGGATTACCACCTATTCGAGGGATTGAGCATCAAATTGACTTAATTCCCGGTGCATCATTACCCAACCGTGCACCATACCGTACCAATCCAGAGGAGACGAAGGAGATTATGCGTCAAGTACAAGAACTGCTCGACAAAGGTTATATATGCGAATCCCTTAGTCCTTGTGCTGTTCCTATCATTTTAGTGCCGAAAAAGGATGGTACGTCACGTATGTGCGTTGATTGTAGAGGCATTAATAATATTACTATTCGTTATCGTCATCCTATTCCTAGGCTGGATGATATGCTTGATGAATTGAGTGGCTCTACAATATTCTCCAAAGTTGATTTGCGTAGTGGATACCATCAAATTCGTAAGAAATTGGGAGATGAATGGAAAACAGCATTTAAAACTAAGTTTGGATTATATGAGTGGTTAGTCATGCCTTTTGGGTTAACTAATGCACCTAGTACTTTTATGAGGTTAATGAACGAAGTATTACGTGCTTTCATTGGACGATTTGTGGTAGTTTACTTTGATGACATATTGATTTATAGCAAATCTTTGGAGGAACATTTGGAACATTTACGTGCTGTTTTTATTGCTCTACGTGATGCACGTTTGTTTGGTAACCTTGGAAAGTGCACCTTTTGCACCGACCGAGTATCTTTTCTTGGCTATGTTGTTACTCCACAGGGAATTGAAGTTGATAAAGCCAAGATTGAAGCTATTGAGAGTTGGCCGCAGCCCAAAACGGTCACACAAGTGAGGAGTTTCCTTGGCCTCGCTGGTTTCTATAGGCGTTTTGTGAGAGATTTCAACACCATTGCTGCACCTCTCAACGAGCTTACAAAGAAGGATGTGCCTTTTGTTTGGGGTACCGCACAGGAAGAAGCCTTCACGGTATTGAAAGATAAGTTGGCACATGCTCCTTTACTCCAACTTCCTGATTTTAATAAGACTTTTGAGCTTGAATGTGATGCTAGTGGAATTGGATTAGGAGGTGTGTTATTACAAGATGGCAAACCTGTTGCATACTTTTCAGAAAAATTGAGTGGTCCTAGTCTGAACTATTCTACTTATGATAAAGAATTATATGCTCTTGTTCGGACCTTAGAAACATGGCAACATTATTTATGGCCCAAGGAATTTGTTATACATTCTGATCATGAATCTTTGAAACACATTAAAAGTCAAGCAAAACTGAACCGTGGACATGCTAAATGGGTTGAATTCATTGAGACTTTCCCTTATGTCATTAAACACAAGAAGGGTAAATAAAATGTTATTGCTGATGCATTGTCTCGTCGTTATACTATGCTTTCACAACTTGACTTTAAAATATTTGGTTTGGAGACCATCAAAGAGCAATATGTGCATGATGCTGAATTTAAAGATGTATTGCAGAATTGTAAGGAAGGAAGAACTTGGAACAAGTTCGTTCTTCACGATGTATTTGTGTTTCGTGCTAACAAGCTATGTATTCCAGCTAGCTCCATTCGTCTTTTGTTGTTGTAGGAGGCGCATGGAGGAGGATTAATGGGACACTTTGGCATCAAGAAGACGGAGGATATACTTGCTACACATTTGTTTTGGCCAAATATGAGACGGGATGTGGAGCGTTTTGTTGCTCGCTGCACTACATGTCAAAAAGCTAAGTCACGACTCAATCCTCATGGTTTATATATGCCTTTGCCTGTACCTAGTGTTCCTTGGGAGGATATATCTATGGACTTTGTTTTAGGTTTACCTCGAACAAAGAAGGGGAGGGATAGCATATTTGTTGTCGTGGATAGGTTCTCGAAAATGGCACACTTTATACCATGTCATAAAAGCGATGATGCTGTTAATGTTGCTGATTTGTTCTTTCGTGAAATTATTCGCTTACATGGTGTGCCAAATACTATTGTTTCAGATCGTGATACTAAATTTCTTAGCCACTTTTGGAGATGTTTATGGGCTAAGTTGGGGACTAAACTGCTTTTTAGTACTACTTGTCACCCCCAAACTGATGGACAAACTGAAGTAGTCAATAGAACATTGTCTACTATGCTTAGGGCTGTTTTGAAGAATAACAAGAAAATGTGGGAAGAATGCTTGACTCATATTGAATTTGCTTATAATCGTTCATTGTATTCTACTACTAAGATGTGCCCTTTTGAAATTGTGTATGGTTTCCTACCTCGTGCACCTATTGATTTGTTGCCTCTTCCATCTTCGGAGAAGGTTAATTTTGATGCTAAAGAACGTGCTAAATTGATTTTAAAAATGCATGAGTTAACTAAGGAAAACATTGAGCGTATGAATGCTAAATATAAACTTGCTGGAGATAAGGGTAGAAAACATGTTGTGTTTGCACCTGGAGATCTTGTTTGGTTACATTTGCATAAGGATATATTTTCTAATTTGCGCAAATGAAAGCTAATGCCACGTGCTGATGGTCCTTTTAAGGTGTTAGAGAAAATAAATGATAATGCATATAAACTTGAGCTGCCTGCAGATTTTGGGGTTAGCCCCACTTTTAACATTGCAGATTTGAAGCCTTATTTGGGTGAGGACGATGAACTTTCGTCAAGGATGACTTCATTTCAAGAAGGCGAGGATGATGAGGACATCAATACCATTGTTACACCCACAGCCCCTGCTGCTATACATACTGGACCAATTACTAGAGCTCGCGCACGTCAATTGAATTATCATGTACATTTGTTCATGAGAATATGATGCTGCCTAAATTGGATACATTTGTTTTTCTTACAAATGAAGGGCCTAGCTTGGACAAGAAAGATGAACCTTGGAACAAGTTCAAGCATGGAGAAGATGGCATGCGCAAGGGGATCAAGAACGGAGTTACAAGTGATGATTTCAGGACTTTGAAGCCACCATAAGGAGTGCATGAAGCCTTGGACGAAATATACAAGATGCCACTTCATAAATTTCGTCCAGAGGCTATTTTAGGTGCTGCGTCACCTTATTATTGGGCCAGGCCCATGTATTTTCAAAATACTTAAGTATAGGCTGTTTTTAGAGTCCGTATGTGTGGGGAAACAAGAGTTAGGGTTGGTTTCGGACCCCTCCTCCAAGGGCCATGAAATCCCCCCCTCTTCCTCCATATATACAGCCCTTAGGGCGTCGTTTAGACTTTGGGTTTTGTTTAGACTAAAAGTTTGCCATAGCTGCAACTTTGCGTCCTTCGTTTGTGTCCAACGACCAGACTAAGACGTCACAGAACCCCACCTTCATTAATAAAGCTTTCCTCTTTTATTCGCAATATCCAGATTGCAATCTCAGTTTCTTGCTTGTTCTTCGTTTGCTCGCAGGAAATAGACCCTCGTGGTCAGGTTGATCGTGCTTCAGCATGGTCAATAACCCTCGGAAGTTGGTTTAGCGATTGCTAAGGCGCGACGTCTTTGCACGTTCGTAGTCAGATCGTCAAAGTCGATTCCCACAGAAAATGATATCTATCTCATTGAAACATCGGGACACCTTTGCTTCTATCAGTTGAGATGCTGTGTGACGCCCCTGATTTGACCGTACACTAATCATACACACAGATGTGTATGATCAAGATCAAGGACTCACGGGAAGATATCACAACACGACTCTAGACACAAATTAAAATAATACAAGCTTTATATTACAAGCCAGGGGCCTCGAGGGCTCGAATACATAAGCTTGAAAACACAAGAGTCAGCGGAAGCAACAATATCTGAGTACAGACATAAGTTAGACAAGTTTGCCTTAAGAAGGCTAGCACAAAAGCAACAATGATCGAAAAGGCAAGGCCTCCTGCCTGGGAACCTCCTAACTACTCCAAATCGTCATGCGGTCGTCATGTAGTAGTTGGCATCCTCCGGGTAGTAGTAGTCATCAGTGGCGTCGTCTGGCTCCTGGGATCCGTCATCTGGTCGCAATAATCGGGTATGGGGGAAAAGAAGTAGCAAAGCAACCGTGAGTACTCATCCAAAGTACTCGCAAGACTTACATCAGATCTAAACTAAGTATGCATCTGTATCAAAGGAAAGGGTTGTATCTGTGGACTAAACTGCAAAATGCCAGAAGGGAAGGGGAAAGCCTAGCCTATCGAAGACTAGCATCATCTGGAAACCACCATCTTGCCGTAACAGGAGGGAGTAAAGTAGCATAAAGTAAAGTAGTAGAAGTGTTATCAACCTCGGCCAGAGATCCTTTCTCGACTCCCTGCGAGAAAGCAATCCCAGAGCCATACTATCCATTCCTCATCACCATCCATTTCTCATCACAATCCATTTCTCATCACAAGTATCCAGTTCTAGTTGTATCGATCGGGATACAACTCCAAGTGTCCGTTACCATAGGACATGCTATCGATAGATGTTTTCTTCCCTGCAGGGGTGCACCAACTTACCCACCACGCTTGATTAACTCTGGCCGGACACACTTTCCTGGGTTATGCCCGGCCTCGGCCAAACAATACGCCGCAACCCGACCTAGGCTTAATAGAGAGGCCAGCACGCCGGACTAAACCTATGCCCCCAGGGGTCATGGGCCATCTCCCCGGGAACTCCTTCATGTTGCGTACGCGGCCGGTGAGAAGACCTAGCTACCTCCTTCAACAAGGCAGGTGCTTACGCAGTCCAACCCGGCATGCGCCGCTCAGTCGCTGACGTCTATTAAGCTTCGGCTGATGTATACGACGCAGAACGCCCATACTATGCCCACGTGATGGTTAGTGCTATCGAGCCAGAGGCCCCTCGGATCAAATATCCAAATCGTAGTGGATTAGGAATGCGCGGTAACGAGCAAAGAGTCACGATCGATGTGACCCCGTCGCCCCGTCTCGAGTACTTGCGGCAAGGGCTAAGAATGCCCGGCCACGCCTCGTAAGTATCTCGCGGGCACCCTCCAGGTTAACCCGACTCCACGTCACTCGCTATTAAGCTTGCGCGGGTACCCCTCAGGGTCGATCCGTCTTTAGTAACATGGCTCAGTGCAAAGTCATAGTAACCATAGTAACCGGGTGTCTAACACCAAAGGGAAAAACCCGAGGAATCACCCCCGGTGAATTCCGCTCGATGTTATCATCAAGGTGAACGTAAGAGGATTCACCCTCGAGGTTCACACTTGAGGGGTTGCTCGACAGAGCGGTAACGGAAGTGGTTAAGGAGGAAATCACCCTCGATGACCTCGACCGTATAGCTACACTACAGAGATCTCATCAGGAGTGATGTAAGAGGTTCCACCCTCGGCACTCGATGGTAACTCTGCAGAGTTGTACAACTAGGGTGGGTGATGTGCGGTGTCGGGGCCTAGACGTCGATCACGTTGATCGAGTCATCGAACATAAAGCGAGGCAACTGGGACAAGGTGGGGGGTCATTGATGGATCACTAACCAACCTATACTAAGCAGTTTAGGATAAGCAGGTAAGGTATGAAAGCAGGTAACAAAAACAGGCTATGCATCAGAGTAGGATTATACAGAAAGCAGTAGCAGTTCTAATGCAGGCATGAGAGGGAAAGAAATGGGCGATATCGGAATGCTCAAGGGGGGTTTGCTTGCTTGGTTGCTCTGGCAAGGAGGGGGGTCGTCGTCGACGTAGTCGATCACAAGGGCAGCATCGGTCTCGGGGTCTACCGGAGAGAAGAGGGGGAAGAAATAGTAAATATAAAGCAAACATAGCACCACAAAGCATGGCAATAAGATGTGACGGGTGTGACCTAATGCGGTAGGAGGTGATACCGGCGAAGGGGGGAAACATCCGGGAAAGTATCCCCGGGGTTTCGCGTTTTCGGACAGATGAACCGAAGGGGGAAAGTTGCATGTTTGCTATACTAGGGATGCGTGGCGGACGAACGGGCTGCGAATCCGGATTCGTCTCGTCGTTCTAAGCAACTTTCATGCACAAAGTTTTTCCATCAGAGTTATGATTTATTTTATATTAAATTTAAAAGATTTAAAACATTTTTAGGATTTATTTAATTGTTTTAATTCAACATTATCCAGAATAGTCCTCGCTGACGTCAGCAGTCAACAGGGGTGTTGTCTGGGTCGCTGACGTGTGGGTCCCACTAGTCATTGACTTAGTTAATTAAACAAGATTAGTTAATTTAATTAAAGTGATTAGGTTAATTAATTAGGCTTAATTAGATTAATTTAACATGATTAATTAATTAATATTTATTTATTTATTTATTTTTTTAATTCCTTTTAAAAAAACGTTCTGGGGCTGAGCCCCACTTGTCATTGGCCCTAGCGGGCGCCCGTCCGCTGTCTCAGGCTCGACCAACGGGGGGGGGGGGGGCATGGCGAGCCGGGGCACGCGCTCGCCGGTGGGCGGCGATGGCGCAGACCGATGCGCGACTGCGTCGGCAGGGCGGCGCGTGGCGGAGTGGGAGCAGGGGCAACAGAGGCGAGGTCCAGGCGGCGCGGCTATGGGTGCACGAGCATGGGCGCCCAAGCAGGGTCGTGCCTGGCCCAGGTGGTTGACGGCGAGCGGCGCCGGCGGTGAGTGCGCTGGTGGTGTAGAGCCAGCAACAGGGGGGCCGGCCATGGCTCAGGTGCGCGGGCGGCAGGAGGAGGAGCAGCGCGCGGCGCGTGCAGGCGTCGCTTGCGGGCGCGGGCGGGACGTGGCACAGGCGGACGGAGGCGACGGCGCCAGCGATAGAGGCGGCCAGCGGGCAAGGTGGAGCAGCGGGCAGCGGCGAGGAGCAGGTGCGGCGCACATACAGCGCGTCGGGGGAAGCTGGGTGCGGCGGGCGCGCGCGTTGCGTGAACCGGGCGCGGCGTGGGCCTGCGCGGGCGGGTGCAAGCACGGGTGCGGCTATGCAGGGCGCGGCCGGAGTGCGCTCACGACGGACAGGTGTCCTCACGCCCGTTGTAGGGGTTCGCCGACGAGGCTCGACGGAGTCCGACGAGGAGGAGGTCGAGGACGGTGCGGCGAGGTCGAGGCGGAGGGCGACGTTGAGGTCGGGGCGGCGTGGCTTGATGCGGGCCGTCGAGGGAGAGGCGGGGAGGCGTCCGGTAAGGTGGCATTGATCCAGCAGGTGGCGGTGGTCGGCGTTGGGGCCGGGCGGCACCTAGCGGCCGCGTCGGGGGCGAGTGCCCCGATCCCGATCTGGATCGGGGTAGGAGGAGAGGAACGTGGGGATCGTGGGGGGGGGAGTGGGAGGCGTTGCGGGTGGTGGGCTAGGGTTACGGGGATAAGGGGAAGCGGGGATGGGCTGGCCTAGTTGGCCTGGCGGCCAGCTGGGCCGGATGGCCCAGGGGGAGGGGGCTCCCTTCTTCTTCTTCTTCTTCTTTTTTTATTAGTTTTCTAGTTTTTTCTTAGTTTTATAAAATACCAATGAGCACCTAATTTAATATTACTAATTTTTCCACTGCCACAATTATTTTGGCATACTACCAAATTAGCTATATTATTATAACTTTATATAAGGCATTAAAATAAGTAATTTTGCCCACTGTTTGGTTGTTTTTGTGCATTTAAACATTATAAGAAATGTTGGTTTCACCACAATAAACCATCTATGATTTATTTGCTACACTTTGAACATTTTAGATTTGACTTTTGAAAACTTTTACCGTTTGACTTTATTTTAAATTTGAATTTCGAAAGGGTTTTGAATCAATGCGAGTTTAACATCAGTAATCGAGGTGACGTGGCATCATTAGCAGAGGGTTACTGTAGCTTAATTATCCGGGCGTCACAATTCTCCTCCACTGCAAGAAATCTCGTCCCGAGATTTAAGAGATGGAGTAAGGTCCCGAGATTTAAGAGATGGAGTAAGGGGGGATGTTCTGATTACGAAATTCTAACGAGTCTTCTTGCTCTTGCTTGCTCTTCGCAAAGAGGTTGTTCCTTCTCATTTGTGTCTTCATTTCTCAGCTTCAGGTCATCATTCCTTCAGGAACTCCATCGTGCTTACGAAAGAATAAAGGGTGGGTATTCCGGGAGAACGGACCTCTGTAAGGTTGACTATCTGGTCGATAACGTCGGGGAAGGTGGCAGAAAGTAACTCTCGAACTGAAACTTAAGAAATTATCGAGAGTAAAGTAAGGGGGTATCATGGGAAGTTTCGAGCGGGCGGGCAATTGTTTGATGCCTGAAACAAAGTGTGAAAGGGGTCCAAAGCAACGAGAATAAGTAGTGCATTTGATACCAAAAGATAATATCTGATTGAAGGTAGCTCGCAGAATTACATATGAGGTAAGGTCCAAAGGATAAATTTTGGAAACAGTGATGTACAGGAGAGTCAGGTTTCGATCCTGTGGAACTGTGGGTTATGGGCCCACCATGTGGGTTAAAATAGGAACGATGACATCTTGCATGGTCATGATAGCACGGCATGTCAGAGGGTAGCCTGTTAGTTATGTCGGCAACAACGTCGGTACCAAGGGCGAGGGACGAAGAGAACCATTTTCCTGCTCGTTGAACGAGGCGGGCCATTAGGCAAAGTTCTCGTCCATCGGTGGCTACCGGAATGTCATCAACAATAGTAATAGGGTCTTACTGACAGAGTGATACAACGAGGTGTTTACATAAGCAGGGAAATATTACTGCTTATATAATATAGATCACAAGAAGGTTTAAACAAACCAATGGAAAGGAAAATGTAATTGTCAGATTAAACCGAACAATGGAAAGGAAAAGGTGTTTGAACACATATTCCAGGGGTATATCCCCCCCAAGGATAAGCAGATCATGATATCCATGACATGATAGAAGTATAAAACCATTTAGGTAAGGAGAAAGAAATTTCATGACATTACCCATACAACAATGGTTGGGTAATTGATAAAGAAAATTTTAGTATCGTGCTTCAAATGTTCTTATTGGAGATCGGATTACCACAGACATGCTTCGAGATAGCATTGACATGGTTTTTTTAAGTAAGGATTGGGTCGAAAGATCACAAGAGATACAAAGGAACACTTCCAAGATTATCTCGGAACGTAAGGATTAGCCAAACACAACTAGGTCTGTGTTGGCAGAAAGTCAAGGATGTCATCGATGATATCATAAATCATCGAGGGGCAGGGATGGTATTTCTAGCCATGAATTCAATGGACATCTCCGAGGGAGACAAAATAGTGTCGGTGATCACGACACATTTATCAAGGGATTTAAAGGAGATGAAATCGATCGGTGATGACATCTAGTCAAAGGGAGGATGAAGCGAAAGATTATTGAAGCCACGAATACTACACAAACTCGAAATCAAGCTTGTTGTTTGAGGTGAAATGATAAGATGAGGAAGACCAACATAAGCTTAGCTCATCGTCGAAAGTTACTCCGGGCATAAGGACCAAGTAGCACAGTTAAAAGCTGACACAATAAAAATATAGCCGATCAGGCTAGGAATGACGTGATGGAGTATTAAACTTCTCAACAACAAAGTACTGGGAGTACCCAACCTCAGTGTTTATTCAATTCACAAATCGGTGTTCTTGGTTGACGACAACCCAGAACCCGTGAAGTGACTATGACGGGGAAAGGGACTACCTCACCAGAAATTCGTAAGATGAAGTGCAATGGGTTGATATCCTCGAGATACCAGGGGGCAATACTTGAGGTAGATCAAAATAGAGGTTGGACAGATGAAATGATCTGCAGAATACAAGTATATTAACTTGTCCGGGAAATGGAATCAAGGAGAAAATATGGTCGGAACCACGATTGCAAAGAATCAATTTAAAGATGCAAGATGAGCTTATACCAAGGGAACATTTGATTATAAGAGAAGCTTCCATGATAAGATCTACATCGTGTCTATGGGCATGAACACAAAGTTCAAGGTCGACTTCCACTTCTTCAATGCATAACCTCTCATTTACTTCTCGCATTCGACAAAGTTGTAGTGTAGAAATTTTTATCCGGCGTAACACCAGTAGAGTATGACCCATAGAAATTTCCAGGTTCACACAAATTAGGGAAAGCATTAGTTCAACCCGTCGGGGCATCTTAGGAACATTTGCAAAAACTTTAGAGGTAATTAACTCAAGCTCAGAAGCAGAGCATGATTGACAAAGTAGAGAATACAATTTACCAAAGGCAATATGTATCCGGGGAAGAGCGCACAAAATTTTGAACATGAAGGGAACTGTCGGATAATAATCCAACAAAGGATTCAACGGTCCTCAATGGATCTGATTTGAGTATCAGTACTCAATCAGAAGAAGAAAAGAATGCAAAGGCACTGGATTATAGAAACAACTGAATAATTTGATGCTTAAAGAAAAGAAATTATGATTTCCAAATTAGAAGATCAGAAGTAGACACTCTGGTCAAAAGACAAGTAATTTGAATAGATATAGATCAATCAATTAAGGTTTGGTTTGCCGAGAACCAGCCCATGTCCAGAATGACTTATGAGCAGGAAGGTCAAATTTCAGGGTTCGGCTGATGATTGCGAGCAAGCACAACATAATGAATTAATAGGCTCAGGATGACAATTACAAAGGATGTTTAATGAATATTGCCAGACATATGGATTTAACCATAATGCAGGCAGACAAAACTTTCGGGAGCACTAGGCTTTAGAGGATCTTCGGGAGATTGAATTGCATTCGAAGAATTTTGTGAGACATATGATCAACTAGGGATGAAAGTATGAACGGTGAGGCTACGCAGTTATCCATAAGGACTCAACAATGTTAAGGGATTGCAAAAGAAATGAACACAAGTTCTCGGAAGTAGGTCGGAGAGTATCTTTGAAGTCTTCTGGTGAAGCAGGCAACCATCTGGAATGAAGGGGCTCTCCGGGGAAAGTCGTTACGAGAACCTAATGTAGTTAGTAAATTCATTTAACCCGAATAGAAGAGAGAACAAAGTCCCAGAGTATAGACGAGGAGTAAAAGATTCTAATACCACCCAAAGGCGACGTGGGCCCATAAGACACACATCCAATGTTAGTAAAAGTTTTTCAATGACTAGACTCAACTTCGGCCAAGGAGTTGGAAAGGGGGCTACATACAGGCAGTCGGCTCTGATACCAACTTGTGACGCCCCCGATTTGACCGTACACTAATCATACACGCCAATGTGTACGATCAAGATCAAGGACTCACGGGAAGATATCACAACACAACTCTAGACACAAATTAAAATAATACAAGCTTTAGATTACAAGCCAGGGGCCTCGAGGGCTCGAATACATAAGCTTGAAAACACCATAGTCAGCGGAAGCAACAATATCTGAGTACAGACATAAGTTAGACAAGTTTGCCTTAAGAAGTCTAGCACAAAAGAAACAACGTTCGAAAAGGCAAGGCCTCCTGCCTGGGAACCTCCTAACTACTCCAAATCGTCATGCGGTCGTCATGTAGTAGTTGGCATCCTATGGGTAGTAGTAGTCATCAGTGGCGTCGTCTGGCTCCCGGGATCCGTCATCTGGTCGCAACAATCGGGTATGGGGGAAAAGAAGTAGCAAAGCAACCATGAGTACTCATCGAAAGTACTCGCAAGACTTACATCAGATCTAAACTAAGTATGCATCTGTATCAAAGGAAAGGGTTGTAACTATGGACTAAACTGTAGAATGCCAGAAGGGAAGGGGAAAACCTAGCCTATCAAAGACTAGCATCTTCTGGAAACCACCATCTTGCAGCAACAGGAGGGAGTAGAGTAGCATAAAGTAAAGTAGTAGAAGTGTTATCAACCTCGGCCAGAGATCCTTTCTCGACTCCCTGCGAGAAAGCAATCCCAGAGCCATACTATCCATTCCTCATCACCATCCATTTCTCATCACAATCCATTTCTCATCACAAGTATCCAGTTCTAGCTGTATCGATCGGGATGCAACTCCAAGTGTCCGTTACCGTAGGACAGGCTATCGATAGATGTTTTCTTCCCTGCAGGGGTGCACCAACTTACCCACCACGCTCGATTAACTCTGGCCGGACACACTTTCCTGGGTCATGCCTGTCCTCGGCCAAACAATACGCCGCAACCCGACCTAGGCTTAATAGAGAGGCCAGCACGCCGGACTAAACCTATGCCCCCAGGGGTCATGGGTCATCTCCCCGGGAACTCCTGCACATTGCGTACGCGGCCGGTGAGCAGACCTAGCTACCTCCTTCAACAAGATAGGTGCTTACGCAGTCCAACCCGGCGCGCGCCGCTCAGTCGCTGACGTCTATTAAGCTTCGGCTGATGTATACGACGCAGAACGCCCATACTATGCCCACGTGATGGTTAGTGCTATCAGGCCAGAGGCCCCTCGGATCAAATATCCAAATCGTAGTGGATTAGGAATGCGCGGTAACGAGCAGAGACTCGCGATCGATGTGACCCTGTCGCCCCGTCTCGAGTACTTGCGGCAAGGGCTAAGAATGCCCAGCCACGCCTCGTAAGTATCTTGCGGGCACCCTCCAGGTCAACCCGACTCCACATCACTCGCTATTAAGCTCGCGCGGGTACCCCTCAGGGTCAACCCGTCTTTAGTAACATGGCTCAGTGCAAAGTCATAGTAACCATAGTAACTGGGTGTCTAACACCAAGGGGAAAGCCCGAGGAATCACCCCCGGTGAATTCGGCTCGATGTTATCATCAAGGTGAACGTAAGAGGATTCACCCTCGAGGTTCACACTTGAGGGGTTGCACGACAAAGTGGTAACGGAAGTGGTTAAGGAGGAAATCACCCTCGATGACCTCGACCATATAGCTACACTACAGAGATCTCATCAGGAGTGATGTAAGAGGTTCCACCCTCGTCACTCGATGGTAACTCTGCAGAGTTGTACAACTAGGGGGGGGGGTGATGTGCGGTGTCGGGGCCTGGACGTCAATCACGTTGATCGAGTCATCGAACATAAAGCGAGGCAACTGGGACAAGGTGGGGGGTCATTGATGGATCACTAACCAACCTATACTAAGCAGTTTAGGATAAGCAGGTAAGGTATGAAAGCAGGTAACAAAAACAGGCTATGCATCAGAGTAGGATCATACAGAAAGCAGTAGTAGTTCTAATGCAAGCATGGGAGGGGAATAAATGGGCGATATCGGAATGCTCAAGGGGGGTTTGCTTGCCCGGTTGCTCTGGCAAGGAGGGGGGTCGTCGTCGACATAGTCGACCACAAGGGCAGCATCGGTCTCGGGGTCTACCGGAGAGAAGAGGGGGAAGAAACAGTAAATATAAAGCAAACATAGCACCACAAAGAATAACATGGCAAAAAGATGTGACGGGTGTGACCTAACGCGGTAGGAGGTGATACCGAGGAAGGGGGCAAACATCCGGGAAAGCATCCCCGGTGTTTCGCATTTTCGGATAGATGAACCAAAGGGGGAAAGTTGTGTGTCTGCTATGCTAGGGATGCGTGGCGGACGAACGGGCTACGTATCCAGATTCGTCTTGTCGTTCTGAGCAACTTTCATGTACAAAGTTTTTCCATCCGAGTTACGGTTTATTTTATATTAAATCTAAAAGATTTAAAACATTTTTAGGATTTATTTAATTATTTTAATTCAACATTATCCAGAATAGTGCTCGCTGATGTCAGCATGACGTCAGCAGTCAACAGGGGTGTTGACTGGGTCGCTAATGTGTGGGTCCCGCTTGTCATTGACTTAGTTAATTAAACAAGATTAGTTAATTTAATTAAAGTGATTAGGTTAATTAATTAGGCTTAATTAGATTAATTTAACATGATTAATTAAGTTAAGTTAATTAATTAATTATTATTTTTTTAATTCCTTTAAAAAACGTTCTGGGCTGAGCCCCACTTGTCATTGGCCCTAGCGGGCGTCGGGCACAGCCCGAACTGGCGTAGCGGGCACCCGTTCGCTGTCTCAGGCGCGGCCAACGGGGGGGGGGGGGGAGGGCACGGCGAGGCGGGGCACGCGCTCCACGGCGGGCGGTGACGACGCAGACCGGTGCGCGACTGCGTTGGCAGGGCGGCGCGTGGCGGAGTGGGAGCAGGGGCAACAGAGGCGAGGTCCAGGCGGCGCGGCTATGGGTGCACGAGCATGGGCGCCCGAGCGGGGTCGTGCGTGGCCCAGGTGGTTGACGGCGAGCGGCACCGGCGGTGAGTGCGCCGGTGGTGTAGAGCCAGCAACAGGGGGGCCGGCCACAGCGCAGGTGCGCGGGCGGCAGGAGGAGGAGCAGCGCGCGGCACGTGCAGGCGTCGCTTGCGGGCGCGGGCGGGACGTGGCACAGGCGGACGAAGGCGACGACGCCGGCGGCAGAGGCGGCCAGCGGGCAAGGTGGAGCAACGGGCAACGGCGAGGAAAAGGTGCGGCGCACGCACAATGCGTCGGGGGATGCCGGGCGCGGCGCGCGCGCGCAATGCCGGGCGCGACATGGGCCTGCACGGGCGGGTGCAAGCACGGGTGCGGCTAGGCAGGGCGCGGCCGGAGCGCGCTCACGACGGACAGCGGGCGGGGGGGCGCTGCGACGGGCACATGGGAGAAGGGGGTAGGCAGAGTGGGTCGGTGTCCTCACCCCCGTTGCAGGGGTTCACCGGTGAGGCTCGATGGAGTCCAACGAGGAGGAGGTCGAGGACGGCGCGGCGAGGTTGAGGCGGAGGGCGACGTTGAGGTCCGGGCGGCGTGGCTTGATGCGGGCCGTCGAGGGAGAGGCGGGGAGGCGTCCGGTGAGGTGGCATCGATCCAGCAGGTGGCGGTGGTCGGCAATGGGGCCGGGGCGGCACCTGGCGGCGGAGTCGGGGGCGAGTGCCCCGATCCCGATCTGGATCGGGGTAGGAGGAGAGGAGCGTGGGGATCGTGGGGGGGGGAGTGGGAGGCGTTGCGGGTGGTGGGCTAGGGTTACGGGGATAAGGGGAAGCGGGGATGGGCCGGCCTAGTCGGCCTGGCGGCCAGCTGGGCCGGACGGCCCAGGGGGGTGGCTCCCTTCTTCTTCTTTTTTTATCAGTTTTCTGTTTTTTTCTTAGTTTTATAAAATACCAGTGAGCACCTAATTTAATATTACTAATTTGTCCACTGCCACAATTATTTTGGCATACTACCAAATTAGCTATATTATTATAACTTTATATAAGGCATTAAAATAATTAATTTTGCCCACTGTTTGGTTGTTTTTGTGCATTTAAACATTATAAGAAATGTTGGTTTCACCACAATAAACCATCTATGATTTATTTGCTACACTTTGAACATTTTAGATTTGACTTTTGAAT
Organism: Triticum urartu; assembly: GCF_056163025.1. NCBI lineage: Eukaryota > Viridiplantae > Streptophyta > Magnoliopsida > Poales > Poaceae > Triticum > Triticum urartu. Next base: position 317,382,039 of record NC_141875.1, on the reverse strand, counting down.
TTTTTTACCATTTGACTTTATTTTAAATTTGAATTTTGAAAGGGTTTTGAATCAATGCGAGTTTAACATCAGTAATCGAGTTGATGTGGCATCATTAGTAGAGGGTTGCTGTAGCTTAATTATCCGGGCGTCACATGCTGGTACAGTTGAAGCGGATGCTGCAGCTGGTGGAGTAGGTGATACTGTGTTTGTAGATTTAGCCGGTGGACTTGGACCTTCTACTGCACTATAAGTACCAGCAGAATCTCGACGGCAGAACCTTTTCCGTTTCACCCGACGAGTAACAACACTCCCTACTATATTATTTTCCTTGCTCTTTTTTGACTTTGCCATGTCAAGCTGTACCCACAACACAAAAGAATAAAATCACTCTTAAGAACTCATTGATGCATGATACAGACAAGCAATACTTTGATGTAAGACAACCGTATGAGGATGGAATATGTAAGAAAAACAGGACGGCATGACATAGTCACAACTACGATGTGCAAACTAAGCAGAAGGATTTTCAAGAAAATAGAAGTAATGCAAGCTAGACACCATATGAAAGATGCAACCAATATTACTCTGCCAAGTTAAAAGTGTCTTGTCATAAGTGGCAATTCGAAAAATTAGAAGCAGTACAACATAGAAATCAATGCAAGATGCAACCACTATCAAACTGCCATGTTAAAAGCGTCCAATCATGAGTGACCGATGCGGGATACACAACAGCAGTACTTTGATGTAAGAACATGGTATGATAGATAGATGCAGTGTATTCTAGACACAGAAAGCCATGTCATATGCACATGTATAACGTATAAACTCAGCAGGTGCAATTTAATCAAAATAGAAGAAATACATGCTAGACAACATATGCAACATGAAACCAATTATCACACTGTCAACTTAGAGCAATCACCTGCGATGGTGGAGTATGGGAGATGAACTCATCATGTAGACTTGGGACTTCAACTTCATTAGCAGTAGCAGTGGCAAATCTAGAGAGTCTCTGTTTGCGTCGGTGCAGAGGACCACCAACATCCCCTAACTTACTCTTTTCCTTCCTATTTTCTGATATTGCCTTATGAAGTCAAAACCACAAGAAGATGAATAAAATTAGCTCTGCATAACTGGTTGATGCATGATACAGACGAACACTACTTTGATGTAAGGCAAGCGCAGGATAGGAGGATGGAATATATACAAAAAAGACAGCGTTTCATATTCACACGTACGATAGGAGGATGGAATATGTATGAAAAAACAGTAAGCGGAAGGCATTTCAACAAAATTAGAAGAATTGAAAGCTAGGCACCATATGAACATGCAACCAATATCACTCTATCAGGTAAAAAGTGTCTCGTCGTAAGTGCCATTTCAAGAAATTAGAAGCAGTACAAGCTAGAAGACAATGCAAGATGCAACCTACACCACAGTCCCAAGTTAAATGTGTCTTATGGGTAAGTGATCGTTGCAGGTATAAGTTGTAAGCTACGCAGATGCAATTCAACATAATCAGAAGCAATACAAACTAGACATCATACGGAAAACACAACCACGTATAACGGTTCCAAGTAAGAGCAAGCACCTGCGATGGTGGAGTAGGGGAGATGTGCTCATCATGTACACGTATGTTCTAGAAACAGGAACACGTGTCATATTCACAGGCATTATGTGTAAAGTAAGCAGATGCAATTCAAGTTAGAAGCAATACAAGCTAGACATCATACGCAACATGCAACCACATATAATAGTGTCAAGTTAGAGCAAGCACCTGTGATGGTGGAGTAGGGGAGATGTGCTCATCATCTACACAGCTACGTTGACTGTCCAACCTTGTGTTGTCTTGCGAATCTTGTTGGGAGGATGGCGGAGTAGAATCTGTAGAGACCCCCCTGTTTGAGTTGCTCCGAAGGACCACCATCATCCACTGCCGGACTAATTTCCTTCAACTGTAATGATTTTGCATTGTGAAGTCAAACCGATAAGGAAAAGGAATAAAATTCGCTCTTCAGAACTCATTCATGCATGATACTGACTCAGATGAAAGGCAAACACATGATGCGAGGATGGAATATGTATGAAAAACATGATGGTGTGACATATTCACACCTATGATGTGGTAACTAAGCAGAAGGCATTTCAACAAATTAGAAGCACTGCAAGCTAGACACCATATGAAAGATGCAACCAATATCACTCTGCCAAGTTCAAACTGTATGGCGTTTCAACAAATTATAAGCAGTACATGCTAGAAATCATATGCAAGACACAACCAATATCACAGTGGCGACTTAAATGTGCCTTATCATAAGATATAGTATGTACCAAAAACAGGAAAGCGTGTCATATTCACATGTATCATGTGTAAGCTAAGCAGATGCAGTTTACACTAATTAGGAGCAATACGAGCTAGACACCATATGCAACATGCAACCAGATATCACACTGCCAAGTTAGAGCAAGCACCTTGGATGGTGGAGTAGGGGAGCGGAGATTTGGACCTTGTAATGCACTATTAGTACAAGGAGAATCGGTACAGATGCTCCGTTTACGTTGCTGCAGAGGACCACCATCATCGCCTTCCTTACTCCTTTCCTTCCTCTTTCTTGATTTTGCCTTGTCAAGTCAAACCCACAAGAAAAAGGAATAAAATTTGCTCTTCAGAACTCATTGATGCATGATACTGACGAACACTACTTTCATGTAAGACGAACACTACATATCACACTGCCAAGTAAGAGCAAGCACCTGCGATGGTGGTGTGGGGGAATTGCAGTGATCAACTAGAGAGCTACATTGACTATCTTCATTTAGCCTTGCTGTTTCTTGAGAATCATGTGGGGAGGATGACACTGCACTCTTTAAACGAGTATGGCGTCTCACAGAAACCCACGCGGGTGACTATCTCATCATAAGTGATTGACGAGGGATACAAAAGAGCATTAGTTTGATGTACGAACATGGTTAATAGACATATGTAGTATGTATCAAAAATAGGAAGGCATGTCATTATCAAAGGTATAATGTGTAAAGTAAGCAGATGCAATTTAACCAAATTGGAAGCAATACAAGCTAGACACCATATGCAACATGCAACCACATTTGACAGCGCGAAGTTAAAGCAAGCACCTGGGATGGTTGTGTGTTGCAATTGAGATCATCAACTGCAGAGCTACGTTTATTGTCTCCAACTGCTGACACTGCACCCGTTAGAGCGCTGGAACGCTTAGTGCTTATCTTCGAATTACACTGGAGCGACTTCTGTCTTTTCTTTTCTGCATTTATCAACACTGCGTCAGAGTCTGAAATACCCATGCATAAAAAACAATAGTGTGAGTATGGGTGAAGTGTGTGCACAATTAGTACAGTGTAAAGGTAGCAGATAGCAGGTCGGTGAGAAATAAATGATGGGAGACATATGATAGCTCTACAACATGCATGGCACACTAAATTACTACAGGATTCTTTGAAAAGAATAGTCGACTGAAAGCAAATAGGTTAGTCCATTTTTTCTGCACCGTCCGATGTACAAAGAACGGGCAGATCGCCTTCATCTACCTCCAGCGAGTTAGTGTTGATGATCTTCCTCGAAACGCCAGCGACCACCGACCCAATATTCCTCCCCTGCTTGCGCCCTCCCCTCGACCTCACCGCACCGCCGTGCTTGGCACCGCCCCCCGTCCATCCATTCAAGCCCCGCCGACCTCCAGATCGGGCGCAAGCAGCTCCTGCGCCCCACACCCCTATGATAGACACTGATGCGTCGCTTCCCCGGGGAACATGCGGACTAGGTGCTCCGCGCGCCTAAGCGGGTGCTGCTTCTTTTAATTGCGGTTCGACTGACCCTGAATTGAAATCCAGGCGGGCTACTGACCTCTAGCAAAGGTGAAATAGTAAAAGGGAGGAAATCTTGTGCATTTAGTATCACGAAGAAGATGCAGTAAGAAGTGCTCAACTAGTTTCTTTCGTGGGATGAATACAGTTTGAGCGGAGGCGTAAGATTTGCACGAATAAGGGAAGAGGAGTACCTCTTTCTGCTGGCAGTGCTGTGTCCTCCTTCTGTTTTTCCGACAATCTTCTTGTTGTTCGCTGGAAACCAGAAGTTGCGGAGGACGGTGCAGCCTTGGACGAACCCATGGCCAAGTTGTTGAGTGTGGTGCGGTGGCCGTCTGTCGGCGGCGGGGAAGCAGATCCGAGGCAGCGAACGACGGTGTAGCGGGAACAGCTCCGGTGCGGTGGACGGTTGCGACAGTGGAGCCGCAGCAGTAAGGCACAGGACGACGTGGTCGGAGTGGTTCTGGTACGGCGCACGTCGGCGTCGCCGTCGTGGAGGCAGCTCTGCCTCGGCTTCAGCTGCTAAGTCCTTGAGGGCATTGCGGTTGCGGTTGCGTTGGACGATGACGTCGGGGTACCGGCTCCGGCGTGATGGAGGAGGGAGGCAGTGGATTGGCCGCTATGGGGTGGAGGACGGAGGAGGCTGGGGTTTCGTGGCTGGTGGAGAGGGCGTTTTCGCGCCCACGGAGTATGAATGGGGAAACGGAGGGAGGCGGGGAACTAAGGGGGAACAATGTTTCGGTTTGAGACGCGCTTGTTTGAAATTTGGGGAAAGTTACAAACTCCCCCCCCCCCCATCTAAAATTTCGGACATATTGCGGGTTGGGGGTAGGACAGTCATGTCAGGTGTCCCAAATGTGGGCGGGATAGATTTCAGCCGAGCGCATGGGTAGGCGCCCACGGCGTATGAATGCTTCTCTGGCGTCTTGGTGAAGGTACAAACCTACCCCGGTTTAGACCTTTGGACATCAGGATGATAGGCTACACGGGCCAGAGTCAGGACAATAATTTCCTACCACCAAAACATTAGTCTCGCGCGGTTTCAGGTGACCAGAGGCCTATTTGGCGCTTCGTTCAATATTTGGGAGCAGAAGCATTAACGTTTTCGGTTCTCTTGAATTGAACTTTCAGGATTTGTCAAACTTCACAAATCTTTACTCTTGATAATCCTAAAGCTACGATTATTTTGGAATGGAGGGGGTACATTTGAATATACATTGTACACAAGTATATATTAAAAAATATGCAACTTACCTCAGTGCATGCATGGTTCCAGATATAATCTCCTTGGTTGCAAAAAAATTTAGATATGCGTATGAATATATATATATATATATATATATATATATATATATATAGCATGTTCAAACTCACAACAAAGATTGATGCCCCCTTTTACATCTGATTTACAAATGCCATTATCTCCGGTTCAAATAGATGAATGCACTTCCTATGAATTCGAATCTTCGAAACCCCCTTTATGTTGAATTCGACATGTATTCTATTTCGTAGCTAGCAATTTGGAATGTATCCATGCAAGTGATAAATGTATAAAGTGCTCCACACTAACAACATGGAGTGCACTAATTAATGTTTATATATGAATTGCAAAAGCATCCATTGCCTGTATTTCAAACCACTCTCACTCTATGGATCGATAATATGAAATAAACACATGCACATGCTAGAATTCAATTGCAGTTGAAGAAAGAGCCTACTCCTGGTACTGTATATTAGTGATAGAGGTGTGTACAAAGTACACGTGAATACCAGGCATTGTGCGTGTGTGTATACTATCGACGAACTAGCCCCCAAGCTTGTATAACATACTAAGGGCCTAGGGTTACAAATCATATATAGTCGGCTTATCACCAGTGGGGATAGAGTCCTCCGAGACTCTGGTAGCTTTGTGTTGTACGCCGAGTCCTCCACATGGGTCTTCGTATAACACGTCTCGGTCCAACCTATATGTGGCGTAGGATGGAACCGACCCATGAGTCTTCATGTTGACCCACCACACCTAGAAACGATGTGCCCACCACACCACACACGCAATCGGCCACTAAGAAAATAAGCATATACAATAGTACAACGGTATCTATCTCACGATACGTCTCCATATTTTGTTGATGACACTGACGGACTTCGCATTTGATGCGTGCTCCGTATTTTGTTGACGACACTTACGGTCATTGTATTTGAAGCAAAAGCACGATATGGTCACTTGAATTTAGAATAAGCTCATCACGGTCACCACATACATTTTGTCGTGCTAACCAACATGTGGTTGGATGGTTAGAGGACAGTGGTTTCTCGAGCCCACCAAGGTTAAAGTCCCGGTGCTCGCATTTATCTTGTGTTAATTTAAGTATTTTCCGGCGACGTACGTTTAGTGGGAGGAGACGTTCCACTCGACTACGAGGCACCTATGGTGACTTCGTAAAATCTCAAGATCATATATGCTGACCCACTCTCTCGAAGGTGCTCATAGGGGTAGTGTTCGCGTGTGTGCGCTTATAGAGGTGAGTGCTTGCGCGTATATATGAGCCCTTGCGTCTGTACCGTGTTAAAAAAATACGTATCATGATTATACGGTCACTGGCTCACCCGTACAACTCCGTATTTTGTTGATGACACAATCAATTGACCAGTCAAACGTTCCACGTGGCGCAACTAGTGTTGCACCATCGGGGCGCGTAACCGTGAGGCCCACCTGTCAGCCCGTATATGAAAGAAAGAAATGGTAGTTTGAGTCTGTACTATGTTAATAAAATAGGAGTACATTTTAGGGTGATTATACGGTCACTGGCTCACCATACAGCTCTGTAATTTGTTGATAACACGATCAATTGACCAGTCAAACGGTCCACATTCAACAGCGCACATTACCATAGGGCCCACCCGTCAGCGCGTATATGAAGGACAGAAATGGTAATAAATTAGTGGTCGGTGGGTATTCGAAGTTGTGAGATCTCTGGTTGGCAGTCACCGGCGGTTGGGGGGCGTTCATTGGGCGGTGGGGTGGGGATCCCCGGAGAAAAAGCTTGGCGGGGGGGGGGGGGGGCTAGAGGGATGGCCGGTGCGGCGGCCGGCCGGCGGTGGGGAGTGGTTTCGGGGAGGGTAGGCCGGCCGCGGGCGGCGGGGGCTGGCGGTTCGGCTGGTGGTGGCTGGCGGCTTAGGGGGGTGGAGTTTGATGATAAACTAGAGGCCCTTGATTTCGTATCCAACGGCTGGAAAATCTAATGACCAGAGATGAAAAAGTCAGTCGACTGACGTGTAGCCTCACCCCGCACGTACACATGCACGCACGCAAGACACGCACGCAAGACATGCACGCATGTAGGCGTGCAACACTGACACGTACACACGCACGCATGCTGGCATGCAACATTGACACGTACACATGCACTCACGAACACACGCACGTACGCACCCATGAATGCAAGACTGAAACGTACCCTTGCACGCACGCAACACTCGCACGCCTGCATGCACACAACACACGACGCAAGACACACGTTCAACCTATACGTGCATGCACCCTTTGTTAAGGACATGGATTGTTACGGGTATTAATCAATCTTATCTGTGATAAGCAGAACATTGATGTTTGCAGCGGTCTTTATGAATCACAATGTATCGAACGTGCTATCAACATAGTAGGCTTATCTACATGAAAAAGATGACGTCACACTCAATGAACAATCATCGGTTTATGAAATGCACGCTTCTGACCGCCCTGGCCCACCAAAGGTTCCTCTGCTGTGCGCTGCCTGCGTTGGGTCACTGACATGCATACCATGCACCCAAAGAGCCCACATGTCAGTGGAAGAACGGCGCGGTGTCCTAGGTCAGAGTCGAGGGCGCCACTCGCGGCACGCCCGGTTGAACACGCCTCCGTGCCGCATTCAAACGCCTCCATGAAACCCGCCCGTGTGGAAGCCGAGAAACCCACTCTGGACACACGTGCATTCATGACCGGGCCGGCGTTAAACGCAACGCCGGCCGAGCTCCTCCCGTTCGCCATCTATTTAATCTCCTATTTAAACGAGGCCAAACGCCGGCCAAGAATCGCACACCTCCACCGCTCCCCTATCTCCTCCACCATTTTGTCCACTCTTACAATGGCTTACGAAGAGTAGTTATTCCGCATCCAAGCCGGCTGAGTAGCCTGCCGGATATGAGCTATGCAACTCGCTGATCAACCTCCCTCCCCTCGCCCGATGGAGCCAGTTGCCGCCCCAAGCCGGCGCGCGGTTCAGCAACTCGCCGCTCCAGGCCAGCTCGACGAGGAGCGACGCACGGACGTCGTTGCTGCCGTCCACGCCGCCGCCTCGTACCGCGTCTCCTGTTTCTATGGCCGAGACTCCCATGCCGGCGGCCGCGCCATGCAAGCAGCGACAGAAGCCGGGTGCGCGGAGAGCGACGAGTCGGTGGCCAGCGCCTCCGCGTCCGCCGCCATCATCGAGGAGAAGTAGAACACGGGAGGCCGCCGCCGCTTGGGTCCCATGAAGGCCACCGCGGAGGCGACGCCGGCGTAGACAACAGGTGTCTTGCCGGATCCTTTTTTGTGAGGACCTTCGTCGACCCCGCATGGACTCCACGGAAGAGGGGAATGTTAGGATGAACTCGAGCCGGTGCCGGCCATGGCGAAGTAGTGGCCAGTGATGAACTCGAACCGGTGCCGGCCACCATCATCTTCGGCACCAGCCAATGATATCAGTTGGGAAGTGGGGAAGCGAGCCGTCCTTTGCGCTGAAGCATATACCTCCGGGGCTCCCGGTAGTTCGATGATCGTGCTGCCGGACATGAGGAACACAAATCGATCGGCGGGCGACCATTTAGGCCAGGTATTATATACCTGTGCTGTCCAGAACTAGCACCGCGTAGTTCATTTGAATGTAATGAAATCCATCATGTTTGTATGAAAATCTGGTATTTTATATGATTTCCATCGTTGTTTATATGAAATATCAGTTTGTCTACGTGTTTGCGTGAATTTCGTCCGGTTGGTTGAGTTGCTGTCATAATGTGTGCGGCTACGGTTGGATAGCGTAATTTGCGGGTCGCCGATCGGTCTGCGGGCGGCTCGGGCGGCGTTGTGGGACAAAAAAACACAGCTCGTGCGAGCTCGTCTCTAACGTGTGCGCTGGAGGATGCATGACAGCATGAGCACCCGAGCCATTCCTCGTTCATCGGTGGCAAAGACACTGGTGGACAAAAGGGTCGCCAATATTTTGTCTACCCCGGGCAAGATCCAAACAACCCCTCCCAATAGATTCAAATCCCTCGTTCGCCGTGGAATTTTGCCATGTGTTGTTTTCATGGACTAGCAAGATGCCCGTGCATTGCACGGAACATCAAGATGCATTTTTTTACAAACTCCCGCATGCATGCAAGGGATAATTAATGTCCTCCTTTGCTAGTACCACGAGGCAAACACCATTAATATTGCATCAATTAGTGTTAGTGGCCTTGTATATCTGCAAATTGTAATTTTGATAGTGGCCCCTTGTATATAAAAATGGAGGGAGAAAGATGAGAGATAAGGTGAGGAGGAGTGGGGTGTGGTGGTGACTGGTGGTCGGACTGGGCGGAGGCATGGGGATGGACGGCGCATTATGTCTAGGTTTGTATCTCTCTCACACACACCCACGTAGGTGGGGGGCGTGCACGAAGAGAAGAGGTGCACGCACGGCGCACGTACTCCCGTCTCTTTCCCAACCACACCCGCGTGGGTACACGGTGGAGCTCATTTCTGTACGAAAAAGGCAGCCCACGTGGTAATTTGGCACGTGTACTGGTTGTCCACTTGGTGGAGGGAGGATCGTCTACCACGGGTGAACAAACAAATTGCGACTTGACGCGTTATGTTAAATTAAAAAAAGAGGCAAACCATGTGGGGCCTACCTTAGAGGCAAGGCTCTATACACTAGAGTACTTTTGATGTGTCCCGTCAACTCGCAGAACGAGGAGAAGCTTGCTTAGTACGCCGTCTCCCTGCCCACAGGCGCGGTGGCTCGCAGGATGAGGTGAAGCTTGCTAGCGTGTGAATGGCAGGGTAGTGGCTTTCCATTCTCCCATGATACGGGCTTCCGAGAGCCCTTGGATCTGAGATCGAACGGTTGCATGGCGTGATTCTAGACCTATGGGTGAATATCCTATCCTGGAGGGTTATTCTGCAAATTTTCAGCAACTTAGCATGCGACCTTTTGATCTCAGATCCAAGGGCTGCCAGCAGCCCGTATCATGGTCGCGCCTACCATGACCGCCGCGTCGATCACGCGGTCGCGCCCTTGGAGATTTAACACGGTGCGTTAGGCTATCTGATGTTGGCATGTCATACATAGTCATCACTTAGTCACTCATACTACAACAAGGTTGGCTATAAGTGTATTTTTTTTACTCCTCTCTATCTCTTTCTTCGTACTCAAGGAAGAAACGGTGCTAAGCACGTGTATTTATTGCATTTGCCAAGGAGTGACCTCTTCCAATGAAATGGTGTTACTAAGTTTGCTTCATTTAATTAGCTATAGACTCAAAATTGTCTTTTCACCTAGGTACACGCGCTTAGCACCGTTTCTTCCTTGGGTCACCAAACTAGTCTCTCTCTTCTTGATTAACTTGCCACATCATACTTTATGCCTATGTGGCAAGCTTAAGCACCTGTAGGAGCAAGTAAAAGTAAGTACAATAGTGCTCTTTACATGGCATTTTTGCATATGTGGAGGAAAGAGAGGCAAGGAAAAAGTGGAGAAGTGGGCTCTCATGCAAGAGCCAGCCTCTACTACATGGTGGAGCATTGGGAGAGGCACCTGTATGGAGGTGGTCAGGAATCTGGGAGACTCACGCCGGTCGTAGCGCCGTAGTTAAAATGATAATGGCAAGTCAAATCACGGGGCCCCACCTGTCCAGTAGTAACTCGCTGTCAAATCACACAGCCCTACGTTTGCAGCAGCCTACTCCCTCATCTTCTCATGTCTCTGTCAAACCGACTAGGCGGAACTGCCCCGCCGCCTACCACACAGGAAAAGCCCCGCCCTCGACTTTTAAATACAACTACATCCGCTTAAGAATCCAATGATATACTTTTTGTGACATAGTAACTCATATTTAGTTAGTCAAATGGATGACCTAGAACTACGTGCAGGCCCTATAAACCGAGACGCCTAAAAATAAAAAAACTGAGACGGAGAGGGTAGTTCAGCACGTATCTTTTTAGATCAATATAGTCGGGATTCACCAAGGAGAAAAACCAAGTGGTAGGCTGCTCCTGTCGTGTTGGCGTAGCAACTCAAGCAGGGTCAGTCCGCGCACGAAATGGCGACACACTTAACAGGACCCCTTTGGCCGACATGTGGCTCATCCACCGTCTTGTTCCACGTGCGATGCACCAAATTACAGTTCGGAGCAGCGGTTGGAATTGGAGGCACCCCGGTCGTAGCGCCGCAGTAGTAGAAAATGAGCAACGAGGGGTCAAATCACAAAGCCCCACCTTTCCTGCATTAAGCTGGACGGACGAAGCAACCATCATTTCACTCTAGGGCGCAAGAGCATAAAGAAAAGAGAAAACAATGATGCGTGCGGCAGCTACCTAGGGCACCCTAGGGTAGGGGTCTCCGCTACAGATCCTTTTTTTGAAAGCGCCTCCACTACAAATCGGCTTCTCCCTCGTCCTCTTGAAGAAAACCGATGATGAGTGCGTCGGTAGGGTTTGTAGGAGTACTACGGTGTGCGGGGCCACGTCGTAGTAAACGGGCTCGAGCCGACGCCTTAAATATGTGTGGGCCGCTTGGTTTTACGGGAACGAGGCAATATTTTGGGTTCGGGGACCAGTGGAGATATAGTACGTACAAAAAATTGTGGACGTAGGTTTGACTGAAAGGCAATGATGCATGGGCCCTGCATTTTGATATACCCGGGGCCGTGTGAAGTTTGCTACTCTACTCAAAACTAGTAAGGTACACATGTATTGAACGCATGAGATTTCGAAACCAAATTATGAATAAATACACACTATAGCATGTAAAGCTTTGAGTCATATATGCATGATGTAGATGTTCATTTAGTTCTTATAGTTCATCTCATTCAAAATCAATAAGTTTTATAAAAATGTTAAGATTCATGGGGTTATGCATTGTACTCCCTCCGTTCCAAAATAGATGACCCAACTTTGCACTAACTTTGTACAAAGTTAGTGCAAAGTTGGGTCATCTATTTTGGAACGGAGGGAGTAAATCATAAAGTAAAAACAAATAATGGCAATTCATTTAGAAAATAATAATCAATTATGATACAGAAGATTCTAGAACAAAGGAGAAGTGCTTGTGTTTTGAGGTTTGTGCATTATGCTTAAGTTCAACCATGGAGTCTTCTAAATTGTACATGTGGCAGATCTGGTGGAATGTTGATGATATCCAACGGCCAATAGTGCTCAGATTTGCCTATCTCTGCACTGTCGGGTTAGCTTCATCCAGCGACCATCTTTCAAAGTTATTGGCACACTATATAGTTCTTGTGCCATAGTTGCATGTTTTGGAAAAAAGCTACTAGTGGGTTGTACTATCTATTTAGGAATAGAAGATGTATACATGGAAGTTGTAGGGAAAGAGATGACATGGAGCATCTCAATGCCTATGAGTGGGGATTGGAAAAGAGATGTCATTTGGTTCACATCATAGGAACTTTTCTATTGAATCTAGAGATGACATGTTTCTCAATTCCTATGAGGAGGGATTAGAAAAGAGATGTAATTTGGTTCATATCATAGGAACTTTTCTATTGAATATACGCTAATGTTTATTTTCCTTTGAAATTAAGGGAGTATAGGAATCCATTCATATGAACCAAGTGGCTCTAAAGCTAGAGAAATGATATCATGTTTATTTCCTTTGAAATGTGGAGTTCATGAATCTATTCCTATGAACCAATTGGCTCTAAAGGAAAAAATCCTATAAAAACCATATCACATAGAGTTCCTATGATATTCCTCGACACTAAAGGATGCTTGAAATTGCTGCGGGTGATACGATGGTCTTTCTTTGTAGACTCCTCACCCAACTTTATAGTTACCTCTCGAAGATGAATGAAATGATATATACATGGTATTCTACATGTGCAATTTGGTACACGAAAACTCGGTAAAAGTTTGCGAGGTTCGAATATTCAATAAAGCTATATGCACTGCATTTCGGAACGAAGGGAGCATACGGCAGTTGCTAACACTCATGTGGAAGATTTGTGTGTAGGAGGAGTGGCTCTTCTGTTAAATGACATGGCAAAACTGACACTGTCGGATGCCGATCTAACGGTCCTTATGGCGTTCGTCAGGAAAAGGCTTGTGGCGAACGTTTGTCGGATAATGATTTACGGACACATGCATTGCATTGATATGTGCCCCCCTCTCTCTCACGCACACGCACCCTCACGAGTCACGACTCTCCCGAGTCCTCTCACAGACTCGCACATCGCACCCACCGTCTATCTGCAGGTAGACGTCACGCACATATGTGCTCTTCACACCCTACCCTTAGAACTTCTAAAAAACAAAAGATAGCGCACACATTTTATTTTAGCTCACACGTCACACACTTGTACTATTACTCTTGCGGCAAACGTTCTTTGGGCATAGCATGTTGTACTCTCATGAAGAGAAGCGGTGCACGCACGCACTAGTTCTCTCACACCCACTCGCGGGTACACGTAGGAGCACATTTTTTTGAAGCTGGCACAACAAAATCACTCCACTATATATAAAAGCAGGAGCCTTAGTGCTTGCTTTACTAGGGTTCCTCTCGTTCACTCTCTCATGCTCTCCAGATCTAAGCAACACATAGGTGGCCACACTCTCTCTCAGCTCATGGCTGATCACAAATCCGGACGGACAACCTCGACCGGGGCAGGGGTGTAGGTGCATCGTTCACGCTGTCGTCGGCGGCGAGGGAGGAGACCAACGGCTGCCCGCGCGTCCTGATCGGCGGCCGTGCCGTTCTCTCCGAGAGAGCGCCGGCTCGGGAGGGCCTCCGACCCCTTCTTCTTCCCTTCGGTATTGTGGCCAAGATGCGGCCTCCCGACGCTGTCTTTGCGACATGCCGACAACCCTCAGGTATATATTCCTTCGAAACCTGCCTTGCTCTACTACCCTAGCTCCCTTCGTGTGGATCCTTTTCTACTTCCGTCCGCTGTTCCAAAGCCACCTAGACTTCTACTATTATTAGAAGTAAAGCTATTTCATACAGTCGACTCAAAGCGTTGGTTCAAACAGGGAAGAAAGTGGGAAAGCTGTAGCATGAATCTAGGACTTGGTTCTAAGAGGAAATGGGTGAAAGTAGTAATATCCATCACTGTTTAAATAACCATATTTCTTATTTGCGCAAACAGGGATGTCTGTCTCCATATCATTTCGGGATGTCTGTCTCCGTATCATTTCTATCCGCGCAATCTAAAGCACACACCTCAGTTTTAGTACAACTGCGCAAAATGAGATGGCTATCCCTCGCTGCCGTCGTCTAACCTCCCGTCTTCAAGGTATCCCTACATTGGTAGTAACTAAGGTAGAATGACCAACGCAATCTAAAAGAAGCTAATTCGTACGTTTTACTTCCTGATTGCAGTGCAGGGACGAGCGAAAACAACAGCATCCTAGTCCGGAATGCACTTTCTACCAGTTCATCCATGGACCAAGGACTAGCTGGCACGGCTGCACGGCGGTTTTTTGGATAGGTGCGCGGACAAGAGGCATTGTGGTCTGCTTATTTCTGCAAATAGTGGTGCTTAAATTTAGTGGAATGCACAAGCATTTCAGCTGGTCAGTACACTGCATGGTTCAGTTCAGGATTCCAGCTGAGACCACAATTATAATTGGTTATCTGGAATGAGAGAACATAACCCTGAATGGTGGCAATAAGAAAAAACCAGAGTGAACTCCAGGAAATTTAAGCCTGCCGGGAGGCCCTTTGCTCAGAGAGAAGCCTTGCTTGTTTTTTCCTGATTTGTAAACCTTCTCACAACTTTGTCTTTTGCTGTGAACTAGTATATGTTTGTTATGTTCTATGAATCATTGAGATGTATAAAACTTCTTAACTTATGCTTTTCAAGTTTTTTATGAAGACGAGTTTAATGTGAGTGTTCCACATGAGCGCTGACTAGCATGTGAACGTTTGGAATTTATTACATTGTGGCCTCAATTAACTGCATGAACCACTGTAACAAGATACATAGTTGCTTATATGTCAGACAACAGATTGTTGATTGTTAGCTGGTCGATAGCCTAGTGTTGAAGCGAGCTGAGCCAATGTGCCGTGTTTTGCACAACTGCTTACAAGTGGGGTAGCACCAACAGTGTTTACAAGTACTTATGTATACGTCGGCGCACGGGTCTCGAACGAGTGCTCTATTTCATCAAAACACACACTGCTCGTATGATAAACCATGACAACTTATGTCTTACCATGCCATATTCATGAAAAAACTAGTGAGGACGCATCTGTTTTGGCAACAATTACGATGGTTCTCACATGATTCACGGGCACACAAAAGTAGTAGCAGTTCCCATAGACGGATTAAAACAGAGTACTAGCCCCAGAGGGGTCGATAACAGGCAAGGTTCGGATAATTAGACACAATCCAAACTACTATTAAACACTAGCTGGGGCAACTATTTCATGCCTCGATCTAATTTGGGCTGGACACAAGACGGACCTTGCCATGAACATCATCGAGGATGTCCCGCAGCAGCTCAATCCTGTGAACCTTCATGAAGACAACCTTGTGGCCTTGCCACTGATAAACTTGTTTGTGGAGGCACGCCACGTCATCTTCCTGCGTAAGCTTGACAAGAACAGTATTCCTCACAAACGAAGGAGTAGCTTTGAACTTCTTGTGCTTCAGTACACCCTGGACAACACGCCTGGCAACAGTGAGGCTGGAATACAACTCTTCATTGGTATAACCGCAAATGGCTTCCAGGATCCAACAGCCTAAGAACTCTGTTTTCCCAGTGCGTATATTCAGGTCGTCCGCCTCATAGCGAGTGACATGTACAACCACACAATCCTTGTCTGCATCAGGGCTCTAATTGAAACAGAAACAAATTCTGAATTACTTTTCAGCATAAGAAACACAAGTTATTTAAACCACTACGTATACCATGGCATCGAAGCTAATAAAATTTTGCATTATTAATCACCACATACTTCCTTTTCTAAAAAAAATCACCACATACTTAGATGAAAAAACACAATCGAGATCGGCAAAGAAGGAAATCACCTTGGGAAGCTCAGCGTGGGGGGGGGGGCACATCCTCGAAGGGGGAAAACTGCTCCTGCAGTGCCACGGGGGCTGTAACCTCAAACGGGGCGTTGACCATCTCAGTATCTGGGGTCGCCTCGGTGGTTGCCTCCATCTTCTTGGAGCTCTCTATCTCGTGGGGATCAGCCTCCCACGTCTGCTCCAATATCGGCAGATCTTTGCCTGGTTCTCCTTGGTCCATCATGAAACTGACGAATACTAGGAGACCACTGAAAGGAAAACACAACCACAATGACAATGAAACAAAAAAGAGAGTGAGGATCGGTTACTGCTTTGCAAAAGTTCTTTTTTTTCCTCTGAACGAAAATATACCAACATCACGGATCCGCTTACCTTCCCTTTGTTCGGAGAGAAGAACAGTGGCAGATGCAAGTGTTGCCTTTCTTGAAGACGGTGAGGGAGAAGGGGATTCAGCGAAGAGTGAAATGATGGTTGCTTCGTCTGTCAAACTTAGACTGCGGGGAGATGGGGTTTTGTGATACGACGGCTCGTTACTGCCGCGCTACGACCGGGGTGACTCTTCGCCTGCATACTACCTTCTAATTTGGTGGATGGCATTTGGGCCCGCACGCTGCATGGCCCGCATGTCGGTTAACAAAAGTATAACGACATTCAGTAGAGGGAACGTTTCAATGACCTAGGAGGAGCCAGAAGCGGTAGAGTGTCTCCATTGTACTAGTAGTAATTGTTTTTCTGGGTAGCTGTAGAGAGTCTCCACTATACTAGTAGTAATTGTTTCTCGGGTCCCAAGACAAAACAGCCCATCCACACTAGTAAATAGTAAAATCAATTCAAAAGCCCATATATTTACTGAATGAGAGGCGCTACCCACACCCAGCACACCGCCCCCCCCCCCAAAACCTGGGTGCTCTTCTTCCTCCTCGCTCCCACCCACCTCATGTTAGCTCGCTCCACTCGTACCCCCAAATTCCTCACCTTACTCCTACAGAAAACCCCAGCTCCCCTTCTTCCTCACTCCTACAGAAAACCCCCATCTCCCCTTCTTCTTCGCTTGCACTACAACTAGGCTCGTCATTCGTTACTCTGCTCAAATCCGTGAGCGCGACGCGACGCCCTCGAGGAAAATGGAGTCGGCTAACCCCAGCGCCAAGAAGATGAGGCTCCCGCCAGCGGCGACGCCTGTTGTAGATCCCGCGCCCGGCAGCGCGGGGAGAAGTGGCAACCCCGCCCCCACCGGATCCCAGGAACCCATAGAATCTCAGGTGGACCGCATCAGCGATCTCCCGGATGCCATCCTTGGGGAGATCATCTCGCTTCTCCCCACTAAGGATTGCTGCCGCACCCAAGTCCTCTCAATTCGGTGGCGCCCTCTATGGCGTGCCATTCCCCTTAATCTCGACTGTCGTCAGCTATCTCTCTTCAATGATTTTGAAATCCCCAGAGCCATCATCTCCTCCCACCAGGGCTCCGTTCAAAGCCTCTACATCCCGTCATGCTACCTGAGCAAGCATACCATGCTCTGAATGGTGGACGCCTGGCTGGAATCCCCTGAATTCACAGAACTACAGTTGCTTGAGTTCTACTATTTCCCTGGAAATCACATACCACCACCAAGGCTCCGTTCAAAGCCTCTGCATCCCGTCATGCTACCTGAGCAAGCATACCATGCTCTGAATGGTGGACGCCTGGCTGGAATCCCCTGAATTCACAAAACTACAGCTGCTTGAGTTCTACTATTCCCCTGGAAATCACATACCACATACCGAACGCCATGAACTTGTGCCCTCAGCACCGATGTCCATCTCGGGGTTTTCATCCTCTCTCCACACCGCCACCTTTGCGTAGTGCTACCTACCAGACAATCTGGTACTAAACCTTCGACTCCCATTTCTCAATAAACTTTCACTTGTGTGAGTTCATATATCGGAGGCCTCATTGCAGAAAATCATCCACTCCAGTTGCCCTGCGCTGGAGTGCTTGGTGCTTGTTTTCACAGTTAGAATCGGTTGTCTCCAAATAAAGTCGCCTAACCTTTTAAGAATTGTAATTTCTTTTGACGGAAGGTAGCTCATCATCCAAGATGCCCCTTCACTTCAAAGGTTGATCCTTGATTCTAGTTATTCACCGTTGCAAACAACCATCCTCTCTGCGCCTAAACTGGAGACCTTGGGTGTAATACATGATCTCTGTGCTCATTTCAATATGGTGTTTGGCTCCATAGTTCTTCAGGTACTTTATATTATCATCTACACTTGTAACCATAAGCTGCATTTTAAATTTCTGCGCATAATTTATATATCATCTTGGAGTACACATTTTGTACTAATATTATGTTCTATGCTCAATGAAGAGTTTCTCCATGGATGGCCTATCAATGGTGCTAGATTCTGTCAAGATCTTATATATCCAAATGAATAGTTTTGATCTGAACAAGATTATTGGCTTGCTACAATGCTTTCCATGTCTGGAGAAGTTGTATATAAAGGTGATAATTTCACGCACATTGGAAGCCCGCATATAGTGTACTAGAATTAACCGTTCAGCTGTTGCTCTTTCGACACTCTTCTTTTAGACCTTAATTGTTTTCAATCTTCATGTCTATTTAGGCAACAGGATGGGGTAAGAAAGTTATAACAAATCGGTGGATTCGTAAGCATCGGGATTTTCTCACTTCTCATGAGATTCGATTGAAGACAATAAAGCTAGAACGATATGTAGCCAACCGTGCAAACACAAGATTTGTCACATTCTTCCTGCTAAATGCGAGGTTACTATTGTCCATCAGGCTTAAGTTTATCAGCAGCATGGTTTTTACGGAATGGTATGTCGAAGAGCAAAAAAAGGAGTTTCAGGTGGGCAAAAGAGCTTCTGAACGTGCCAGGCTTCTATTTACATCATATTGTGGTCATAATCCAGTAAATTTTACGACCCAGGATGTTCATTCTATGGACATGACCGATCCATTTGACCGTGACTGCCGAAATAGTGCTGGAGTTAGATGTTGTTGCCCTTTTCAATCTGGTTTTTTTTGTAAACCTGATGAACAATTAACCATCGTGCTTTTGTACAGTTTGTAAGCTGGAGTTAGATGTTCCTGCCCTTTTCAACTCGGCTGTGACTGTCATATTTTCTTTGAAACTAGGCAAATGGCTTGCCATTCGTTTAATTTAGAGTGAAATATTGTAACAAATCCAAACCAAGGGAAATAACATCACTCTCGCCGGCTGCTTGAGCTCACTGTGCATTACAGAAGCCAAGTGATTAGCCCCCACCAGCACCCACAAACTTATTTCGAACTAGCACATCAAATGGGCTGTAAATTTTCATAGGAAAGGCTGCATGACTGTGATAGATTTGGATTCTCACATTTGGGACCCGCGAGGAAATAGCCTATCCAAGGTGGTGTCGACTTACTAGCCAGTCAACAAACGATTCTGCCTACCAGCCGTTGGATTGACATCCAACATCTGTCGTGTATCTTCTATCTCTTGTCTTCTTCTTCCTCCAATCGCCCAAACCAAACCACCCCGTCGCCTCCGCCTGCTCCCGCCTCCCATGGCTGGCTGCGCCTCCGCCGCCCTACCGTATGTACCCTCCAACGTTGGCCAGTCCCTCCCTCTATTCCCCCACATGTCCTGTTATTTTGCGGCGACGTCAGCCCCAACACGCACCCGCGCCCGAACCAGTCAACCCTCGTACTCCCCTCCGCCTGTGACTGGACCGGCGCATCTTCAACGGCTCCTGTTCGTTCCGTCCGAGGCCTCGCCATTGTCCTCCGCCTTGCGGCCTTGGTTCGCTCATCATGCGCGATGCGCCGCCCTCTTGCATTGTCAACGTCGTCAACAACCGAGAGGAACAAGGAGATGACTGTATGTCGAGAGGATGACAGTAGGGACCCACCAGCATCATGGCAGTATGCAAGCAAGTGCCTCTATAGTACAAGCCCAAAAATATGGTTCCTCCTAATGGTTGGACATCTGGGGCTCACGCCATTGTCAACGTAGTCAATAAACAAGAGAATTACACTACGAGCGGCTGACACCAGGGACCCAGCAAGTCGCGCAGTTTTTTTTGAGGAACAAGCAGTTGTTATTTATACTAGTTTTAGCGACGGATCAGGGTAACAACGGGGCTGTGCGGGGGCTGTGGCCCGTCTAGCCAGGGTTTTATTTATGTTTACCACATCATGAGCCCAGTTGTGTTTTTTTCTTGCTGAAAATGGCTAGCCCAGTTCTATTTTTTTAAAGAAATACCCAAACAAGGCCTACTTGCTTTATCGGCCCTGCTGGGCTGCAAATCTTTCAAGACGAGGAGAGTTTCATTCGGTTTGCCCAGAAATGGGCTGTACATTTTTAAAACACATCAAACCGGGAATTAGTTTCAATTTTTTTTCATTACAAGATCTTAAATTCCATTGATTTTTATGCATGGACAATTATTTGGATTTGTCAACTTAGTCAATATGAACGATTCTAGCTCCAGTGACCGTACGATGTCCATCCAACGGCCGTAGTGCTTCTTCAACCTCTGGTCTTCTTGCTCCAGCCGCCCAAAGCAGCGCCGGTCGTGCCGCATGCTCCTGCCTCTCGTGGCCGGCTGTGCTGCCGTAGAGGCCTCACCGCCCCCTACTATTCCCACCGCTGGCCAGGCCCTGCGGCGACGGCAACCTCACACCGCAGCCGAACCAGTGAACCCTCGTAGTCCTCTCTGCGCGGGCTTCCACTGCTGCGTCGTCCCCTTCCTAGGCCTCGCCGTCGTCCACCGTCGTGGTGCTCTCCGCGCGGCGTGGTCAACATGGTCAAGGAACGACTTCCATCGAAAGAGTACTGTATGTGGAGAGGATAACAACTGGGTCCACGGCCACAGCCCAGTTTTTTTGTGATTTGCCAAGTAAGTCACTTTGTCAGGCCTGTTGGGCTGCAAATCTTTCAAGACGAGGAGAGCTTTCATTTGGCTGGCCGAGAAAATGGCCCATCAGTAATGAGAAATGGGTCGTACATTTTTAAAACACATCAAACCGGCAATTAGTTTCAAATATCTTTTTTCATTTCAAGATTTTAAATTACATTAATTTTTATGCGTGGAGAATTTGTTGGATTTTATATTGATATACATTTATTTTTACAATCAGTTTGAATGTGAGTCAAAATTTCAGGATTAAAAATAGTTCGGACCGCACCGAAATATGCAAAATTTCGTATAATTTTTTAACCGTTGCCACAATATGGGCTGTAATGCTAACAAAAAGAATATGGTCTCCAAAAAAACCTTAAGAATTAGCAAATGGGCTATAAATTATTAGAAATAATGGCAGATGGGCTGTATGCTATTTTCCACAGATTTGAGGCTTTCCTAAAAAAAGGTTGACACACAAGCACTGACTGATGGATGTCCATCCAACGGCCGTCATGCTTCTTCAATCTCTGCTCTTCCTGCTCCAGCCGCTCAAACAAGCGCCGGCAGGACTGCCTGCTCCCTCCTCCTCGCGGCCAGCTGTGCTGCCACGCAGGCCTCACCGCCCGACCGTACTCCCATCGCTGGCCTAGCCATCCCTCTACTCACCCATACCTGCTGTTATTCTCCGGCGATGGCAAACGAACCAGTAAACCCTCGTACAGTCGTACTCCCCTCCGCGTGGGAAACAACTGCCGAGTCTTCCCTGCCTCCGTGTTGTCCCCTTCCTAGGCCTCACCGTCGTCCACCGCCCTGGTGCTCTCGGCGCGGCGTGGTCAACATGGTCAAGGAACGACTTCCATCGGACGTGGACTGTACGTGGAGAGGCTGACAGCTGGGTCCACGGCCGCAGCAAGGAAGTGCTTCCTTATTACGCGGAAAATAATGATTCCTCCACCTGACAGCTGGGACCCACCAGACGGGCCACTGTATTTTGCGAAAAAAACGTTTCCCCCTGACTGCTTGGACTCACCAGCTACATCTTCGCACGCAAGGAAGTGCGTCTGAAAAAAAAACGATTTGCCCCCTGACTGCTGGGACCCACCAGCTACATCTTCGCAGGCAAGGAAGTGCCTGACAGTCGGGACCCACCTGGTCGAAGCGTACGTAGCGTTGTCATTCTAGTCGTGAACGTGTACGTACATACTGGTCGATGTAGAGGCGCGCACGTGTCATAGTAGAGGCGCGCACGTAGCATGTACATGTACGTACAGCGGCCAGGGTGCAAGAAAGAAAATATGGCCACATATGTGTATGTACGGGCGGGGTCTCAAACGCCTACTCGCGCATACGTACGGCCATGGCTCGTGTACATGGCTGGGTCGGAACGGAGAAACAACGTCATCGTCGTGTTCATGGGGAGGCAACGGAATGCGTCGTGTTCATGGGGAGGCAACGGAATGCGTCGTGTTCGTCAAGAGGCAACGGAACGCGTGGGAGCCAACCGGCTGGGTCGGAACGGAATGCGTGTTCGTGTTCATCGGGAGGGCTTGGACGGAACAGGCGATGGAAACGAGGCCTGGCGTACCGCACAACGGAGGAAACGGACCTCCTATGTTCGGAACGGGGTCCTGTTGATCGGGAGGGGTCTGGCGTACCGCAAAACGGAGGAAACGGACCTCCTACGGTCGAAACGGGGGTCCTGTTCATCGGGAGGGATGTGGCGTACCGCAAAATGGACGAAACGGACTTGTGTTGGAACGCTACGGTCGAAACGGGGGTCCTGTTCATCGGGAGGGGTGTGGCATACCGCAAAACGGGACTCCACGGGATACTGTTCATCTCCACCGTCGACCCCCTCCAGCCTCCACGAGCTACTGTTCATCCACCGTCAACCTCCTCCAGCCTCCACCTGCGACTGTTCATCCACGGGCTCCTATTCATCCAGCCTCCACCGCGTGCTACTCCACCGGCTACTATTCAACCAGCCCTCTCCACGGGCTCCTGTTCAACCACCCCTCCACGGGCTACTGTTCATCCTGCCCTCCACCATCTACTGTTCATCCTGCCCTCCATGGGGTGGTCCTGTTCATCCAGCCCTCCATGGGGTCCTGTTCATCCAGCCCCAACCGTCTCGATCGATCGGGGTCCTGTTCATCCAGAGGCAACACCACGGGGTCCTGTTCATCCACCCCCACCGGGAACTGTTCATCCAACCCCCCCGCAACGCTCACTGTTCATCTAGAGGCAGCATCGATCGGCTTCAGTTAGCAGGAGTAGCGAAGGAATCGCTCGATCGGGTTCAGTTAACAGCCATCGATTGATCGCTCGGGTTCAGTAACGCGTAGCCTGTAGTGCAATCGCTCGAGTTCAGTTAGAGCCCAACGCCTCGCTCGGGTTTAGTTAGAGCCAACGCCTCGCACACACACGTGTACGTGTACGAGAGAAACGCGCATCGCTCGGCCTCGACCTCGCACCATAACCGGGAACTCCCCGAAATTTTCCTCGCCCTCGCTTCTACCACGGTTTTCCATCATGGACGGCCCAAAGAATGTCATGCAGCTACATCTCCGGCCCGCCTAGGACAAAAAGCCCATTTTCTGTCATGATTTTTTGTCATAGCAGTAGGAGCCCACCACATCTATGATGATACCGGGTTTTTCACAATTATCGTCATAGAAGTGTCATGTATGACAGAAAAAAATTTCGTTCGGTCCAAAATGTCACGGATGTGTCTTTTTTTGTTGTTGTGAGTAACGGTAGCAATAGTAATAGTAGCGGAAAGAGTAGCAATTTTGTAGCGACTGTAACAACAACGACGACGAAAGTAACTTAGCAAAGATCAATATGTGAAAAGCGTAGGCATTGGATCGGTGATGGATAATTGAGTTGGATGGCATTCATCATGTAACAATTATAACCTAGAGCGACACGGAACTAGCTCCAATTCATCAATGTAATGTAGGCATGTATTCCGCATATAGTCATACGTGCTAATGGAAAATAACTTGCATGACATATTTTGTCCTACCCTCCTGTGGCAGCGGGGTCCATAAGGAAACTAAGGGATATTATGGCTTCCTTTTAATAGAGAACTGAAACAAAACATTAACACTTAGTGAATACATGAACTCCTCAAACTACGGTAATCACATGAAAGAATCCCAATTATTGTCACATCGGGGTATGCGGCTCATGACTCATAATAGGTGCATATAACTTGCAAGATAGGATCAAGAACACACATATATTCATGAAAAGATAATAGGTTCAGATCTGAATTCATGGCACTCGGGCCCTAATGACAAGCATTAAGCATAGAAAAGTCATAGCAACATCAATCTCAAAACATAGTGGATACTAGGGATCAATACCTAACAAAAACTAACTCTATTACATGATAGATCTCATCCAACCCATCACCGTCCAGCAAGCCTACAAAGAAATTACTCACTCTCAGTGGTGAGCATCATGAAATTGGTGATGGAGGAAGGTTGATGATGACGACGATGTTGAATTCGACCCTCTGAAGTCCCAGACGAACTCCAGATCAGCCCTCCTGATGAAGAAGAGGAGGTTGCGGCTCCGTACCGTAAAACATGACGAATCCTTCTCTCTGATTTTTTCTTGGCGAATAGGTATATATAGAGTTGGAGTTAGGGTTACCGGAGGTCCAGGGGGCCCACAAGCTCGTAGGGCGTGCCCTGGGGGGGGCTTGAGCTTGTGGCTCCTGGGTGGCCTAGTATATTTTCCACCAATATTTTTAATATATTCCACAAAAATTCTCCACAAATTTTCAGGTCAACACGAGAACTTTGATTTCTGCACAAAAACAACACCATGGCAATTCTGTTGAAAATAGCGTCAGTCCAGGTTAGTTTCATTCAAATCATGCAAATTAGAGTCCAAAATAAGAGCAAAAGTGTTTGGAAAAGTAGATACGATGGAGACGTATCAACTCCCCTAAGCTCAACTCATTGATTGTCCTCAAGCAATTCAGTTGACATACCAAAAGTGACAAAGAAAAACTTTTACAAACTCTGTTTGATCTTGTTGTTGTAAATATGACTAACCATGTTCAAGTTTTCAGCCAAGATTATGAACTAACCATATTCATGATAACATTGAGGTATCACATTTACTCATATCAATGACATAATCAACTAGCGAGCAATAATAAGATATCTTGGATGACAATACTTTTTTCAAAACAATCATGATATAATATGACATAATGGTATCTCGCTAGCCCTTTCTGAGACCACAAAACGTAAATGCAGAGCACCTCTGAAGTTCAAGCACTGACTGGACATTGTAATTCATGGTAAAAGAGATCCAACTACACTCATACTCAACATTAACTAAACACAAAGCATAAAAATGACAATAGTGCTCTCCAGCTAGTGCTTTAATAAGAAGATGATGACTCAACAATAAAAGTAAATAGATAGGACCTTCGCAGAGGGAAGTAGGGATTTGCAGAGGTGCTAGAGCTCGAAGCTTTTAAAACAGAGATGAATATAATTTTGAGGGGTATGCTTTCATTGTCAACGTAGCGACTGAGAGTTTTCACCATCTTCCATGCTATACACATTATAGGCAGTTCTCAAATAGAAAGGTAAAGTTTTACTCCCCATCCACCAAGAAACACAAGCCATGGCTAGCCGAATCCTCGGGTGCCCTCCATACCAACAACAATCTAGGAGGAGCTTTGTTTCATTATTATATTTTGATTTTGATCATAGGACTGGGCATCCCAATTACCAGCCACTTTCTTGTGAATGACAAGCGAATAAACACTCATCTTGAGAATAACCCACCTAGCATGGAAGATAATGATCGCTCCATGTCGCTTCATGAGCGATCCAGGTATACAAAATGGATTATTTTTGAAGATTTAGGGTTTGGCACAAGTAAATTTACTTGGAACGGCAGGTAATTACCGCATATAGGTAGGTATGGTGGACTCATATGGAATAACTTTGGGTTTTAAGGAAGTGGATGCACAAGCAGTATTCCCACTTAGTACAAGTAAAGGCTAATAGATTGAGGAGCAACCAACCAGAGAGCGACAATGGTCATAAACATGCATTGAGATTAATCAACATTGAATATGAGTATGAGTAGGATATAAAACACCATGAACATAAATATCGTGGAGGCTTTGTTAGTTTTGATTCAACTACATGCGTGAAGATGTGCCAAGTCAGGCCACTTGAACCATTCAGAGGAGGATACCATCCTATCCTAATACATCATAACCATTTTAAATGCATGTTGACACATAAGATAAACCAGTATCCGCTCCTAGCTATTTAAACATGGCATGAGTAACTATGATCTCTAATTGTCATTGCAACACATGTTTACTCATAATATGCTGAATCAAGAATGATGAGCTAGGCATATTTACAAAAAACAAAACAGGTTGAGTTCATACCAGCTTTTCTTCACCTCAATCAATTCATCAAATTTCTACATTATTGGTTTTCACTTGCGCGATGAAACGATGTGAATAATAATGAAAGTGCATGTGCCATGGACTAAGCTGGAATCTGCAAATATTTGTCCAAAGGACAAGACAAGGTAATATGGACTCTTCGTTAGATCAACAATAATGCATATGAGAGCCACTCAACATTTTCATGGTGGTCTTCTCCTTACGACAACACAAAGAAAAGAATTTCAAAGAAGCACACTGAAATGTTTTTGTTTTTCTGAAGAAAGTAAAATAAAAGAAAGATGAAAATGAGAAAAAAAAACTATATACACAGGAAAGCTCACAACAAGCAAAAGAAGAACGAGAAATCTTTTTCTGTTATCTTTTAATATTACGAACTACTAAACAAAATAAAACCAGAAAGGAAAACCAAAAAGGAACGAGAAATATTTTTGGGATTTTTCAAACACAAAAGAAGAAGCCAAAATAAAACTAGCATGGATTATGCAATGAAAAAGGACGAACACCGACAATTGGAATGAAATGTGTGAGCACGAATGTAATGTCGGTGAGAAATTCATACTCCTCCAAGCTTAGGCTTTTGGCCTAAGTTGGTTTATGGCCACAGATCGAAGTAACCCTCCCCTGGGTAGTGCGGGGGCTCCTGAGGGTTCCACTGGTTGGAGAGCTCCTGTGGCTCCCACTGATGAACATGCTCCAGATATGGCTCAGGTACTGGTGCTGGCTCAGGTGCTAGGGGTTGTGTCAGACCCTAGTATGCATATATGTCATTGTGCATAATAGTTTACCTGCCTTTAAAGATCGAACAAAGAAGATGCAGGCAAAGTAATAATCTCCTGAGTCCCCTGGCTAAATACTAAGTTGTAATGAAGTCGCCTGTGTTTATCTTTGTCAATAAAATGATGCGCCACCATACTATCATAGTCTAAATATTTAGTAGGTAGCAGCTTCTCCTCCGCCTCCTCATGTCTAATAGGAATCTCAAAATGTTCAGCAAGGCAGGAGGCATAGATACCACCATAAATAACACCCTTCGAACGGTTTGTGAGTAACCGTCGAGCAACCATAACACCCAAACTAAAAGTCCTATCATCATATAAAGCATGGCGCAAAATAGCAAGGCCAGGCACACTGAGCGATCCACTCTCCCACCAACTAGTCAAACATCTCCCGACAAATAATGCATAGTAACGTAAGAGGAGAAAATGCAAACTAGCCACTCTCTCTTCTGACACTCCCCTCTTCTCTCCCATAGTAGTTTCAAAGATGAAATCCACCATGTCTCTAGGACGTGGATCACCGTGACTTCCCTCAAAAGGTATTTTGCAAACATTTGCAAAAATCATAGTGTCATTTCCTTAGGCACATCATAGAGGTTAAATTCTACCATGGGTGGTTCCTTCCTAGGATAAAAGTGAAAGCTTCGGACGAAGGTATTAGTGAGTAGGAGGTACTGATCACACTTATCTTTGAGGAAGGGAATGATGCCAGCATTGTTCGCCAAGTAATAGAATCCTCATAAATTCCCCCTCCCTTCAAGAATGTGTCACACGACCACTCACACGGCCGAACCTCCACCGCACGCGGAAGCTGGTACTTGGGCTTGCTCTTCAGAGTCTCATCCAAATCTTGTCTTGATGGGTCCCTTAACCACCTTCTCATGGTTCTCCTTTTCTATGAAAATTTCTGAAATTTTTAGTGACTCATAATAAATGTGAACCAAACTCAACAAAATCGATAGAAACTGCTCCCACAAGTGTCTATAGGCCATATCATGCACCAAAACTAGTTTGGACCATATAAGTTTGACATTCAAGCTCAAGAACAAGGTCACCAAAAGTAGCTAAATGTGCAAATAATAAACCACTAGAACAAAAACTAATAGGACCAATGGGGGAGTCACATACTGATGAGGACATCAAAACCATTGTTACACCCACAGCCCCTGCTGCTATACATACTGGACCAATTACTAGAGCTCGCGCACGCCAATTGAATTACCAGGTACTTCCGTTTCTTGGTAACGATTCTAATGTTTATGAGAATATGATGCTGCCTAAATTGGATACATTTGTTTTGCTTACAAATGAAGGGCCTAGCTTGGACAAGACAGATGAACCTTGGAGAAAGTTCAAGCATGGAGATGATGGCATGCTCAAGGGGAACAAGAACGGAGTTACAAGTGATGATTCCAGGACTTTGAAGCCACCATAATGAGTTCATGAAGCCTTGGATGAAATATACAAGATGTCACTTCATAAATTTCGTCTAGAGGCTATTCTAGGTGCTGCGTCACCTTATTTTTGGGCCAGGCCCATGTAATTTTGAAATACTTGATTATAGGCTGTTTTTAGAGTCCGTATGTGTGGGGAAACAAGAGTTAGGGTTGGTTTCGAACACCTCCTCCAAGGGCCACGAAATTCCCCCTTCTCTCCTCCATATATACAGCCCTTAGGGCATCGTTTAGACTTTGGGTTTTGTTTAGATTAAAAGTTTGCCATAGCTGTAACTTCGCGTACTTCGTTTGTGTTCAATGACCAGACAAAGGCGTCACAGAACCCCACCTTGATTAATAAAGATTTCATCTTATATTCGCAATATCTAGATGGCAATCTTAGTTTCTTGCTTGTTCTTCATTTGCTTGCAGGAAATAGACCTTCGTGGTCAGGTTGATCGTGCTCCGGTGTGGTCAATAACCTCTCGGAGTTGGTTTAGCGATTGCTAAGGCGCGACATCCTCGCACGTTCGTAGTCGAATCGTCAAAGTCGAGTTCCACCAAAACGATATCCATCATCTCATCGAAAGATGAGACACCTTTGCCTCTATCAAGTGGTATCAAATTTCCAGGTTGCTCAGTGAGATTTTATAGTTTTTCGTAGTTTAGATCGAGTTTGTTCTTCATACCTACAGTCCACGAAAAAGCCAGAAAAAATTAGGGTTAGGTCATCATATCCGAACCAATCTGAGCCTTTGCATAGTCTTTTTAGAGTTTTGCTTTGTTGAATTTGCGGTTGCATCGTCATGTCGAGTTGTTGGTCTTAGCGTCTAGTCCCTTAGAGCGAGTTCTGTTCACAGGGTGTCACGCCGTCGCCGCACCATCGTCATCATCATTACCATATACCACCACCCCACCATATACATCGCTGCTTCCATATACAACCACCAATCCGAGTCCACATATACCATCGCCATATACAACCACCAATCCGAGTCTACATATAGCATCACCATATACAACAACCTGTCCGAGTTCCACCACATTCATCTCCGCCACCAGTCCTAGTCCGAGTCCAGTATTTGTTGCCTTATTTCCGAGTTCCAGATCATGTGATACTTCGAGTCGTGACCAAGTCAGACTCCCCAACTTCCGTGCTACCCGCAGTAGAAAAATAGTTCCAAACTCAAAAAAAACTAAGTCTGGAAAATTCTGGCTAGGCAGTTTTTAGACCATTTGCAGACTTTTTTGATTTTTTTGCGGAGCAAAAAAAAGAGGAAAAAAGTGCAAAAAAAGTGAAAAAAGGAAAAAAAACAGAGAGTGCTCCTCGCTTGTTTACGTGCCGCGCCATGATTTTGTTCGTGTTCTAGGCTCGCGTCTCTAGTACGGGCTAGCATAGGACCAGCACAGTACCGTCGTTGGGCGTTTATTCAACTTTGCATCTCTGAATTGATTATTGCTGACCCTTTTTGCTACCATATTATAAGCCTTCCCAGCTCCACATACGTCTATGTCGTGCATTTGACTCTCCCTGGCAATCGCTCTATCCAAACTTTTGAGAGTTTTGACTACAACGATTGCTGATCACCACCTGCTGCTTGGTAAGAACTGGTAAGATTTTGAGATTTGCTTGACGGATTTGTGATGCCCTATCACCACCATTTTCTAGTAGTCTGTAGGATCATATTCTTGTGTGTTTCTATTGCTGCTAACCATGGAAGGATCACAAGTCAATGAGACTAACTGGGAGAACATGACGAATAAGGAGTTGCATGATAAATTTCAGCAAATGATGACTGAACAGGTGCAAGATGTGCTGAACAATCTTGAAGAGGCCATGGATAAGATAACTGGCTTTGAGAAGACGTTCGAAACAAAGCTCGATGACAAATTTAATGAACTGCTTGTGCGTCTTCCACAACCACCACCGGCTGCACCTGCCGCACCTCTGCAACAACAACAACAACTACCTCCACGTCGTGAAACAGCCCTCCGCCGAGCGAGCCGTGTCCCTCTTGAGCCTGGCCAAACTGTTGGTGCTGCTATTGATACTTCTGTGGCTCCTGCTGCTGATGCAGAGGAGGAGGATTATGCGGGAGATTACGAGGATGAGGTTGATCAAAATCAGAACTACGTGCAACCACCAGCACCACAACCACCAGGTCGTCCACATGCAAATAATGGCAATGGTAGGGCTCCCCCTCAGGTATGAGATCATGACCATCTCCCTAAACTGAAATTGAATATTCCACCAGTTGAGGGTAGATACGTTCCTGATATATATATCTTACTTGGGAGTTAGAAACCGAACAAGTTTTACATGTTTAGAATATCCCGAGGAGAGACGTGTTGCTGATGCACTTTGTGCTTTCACTAGTTTTGCTTGTGTGTGGTGGTCTGAACATCGTAGATTATATTAGAATAATATTCCAACTACTTGGGCTGCTTTGAAAACTGCTATGCATACTCGTTGGGTTCCACTATATTATCAATGTGAATTACTTCGAAAATTGCAGCGTTTAAGACAAGGAAAAAAATTCTATAGAAGAATATTATCAGGAATACAAACTGGTATGATTCGGTGTTGTATTGTAGAGGATAATGAAGCTATGCTTGCATGTTTTATGGGTGGATTAAATAAAGAGATTCAGACCATTCTAGAGTATAAGGAATATAATAATATCACTCGTTTATTCCATCTTGCTTGCAAAGCTGAACGTGAAGTGCAGGATCGACAGGCATTGGCGCGAACTAACTTTTTTGCAGGTCGATCTTCATCATGGACACCGCGTGCATCCTCTACTTCCACACGTTCTGCTGCACCAGTGCCTCCGTCAGCTTCCACCGCCAACCATGATACAAGAAAGCAGGCAAAACCACCACTATCTTCCAAGAGCACACCTTCTTGGCCTGCACAGAGCTGTTCTTCATCCATGGCATCAACAGGGCAAACACATGATATTATTTGTCATCGTTGCAAGGGTGGAGGTCATTACACGAGACAATGCCCATCTAAGCGTGTGATGATTGTTACTGAGGATGGTGGGTATGAGTCCGCTAGTGACTACGATGAGGAGATCTTGGCTCTTATTACAAGTGAAGAACACGGTGGAGATGATTCTGATCATGAGACACAATACATGGCTGCTGAAGATGCTGACAAGTATGAATGTTTAGTTGCTCTACGCGTTTTGAGTGTGCAGGTTACACAAGCTGAGAAAAATCAAAGGCATAATTTGTTCCATACAAAGAGAGTTGTGAAGGAACGTTCTGTTCGCGTCATCATAGATGGAGGGAGTTGCAACAACTTGGCTAGCATGGAGATGGTGGAGAAGCTATCTCTCACCACAAGACCACATCCACATCCTTACTACATCCAATGGTTCAACAACAGCGGCAAGGTTAAGGTAACACGTACTGTTCATGTGCATTTTAGTATCTCTACATATGCTGATTATGTTGATTGTGATGTGATACCTATGCAAGCTTGTTCCTTATTACTTGGTAGACCATGGCAATTTGATAAACATTCTATACACCATGGTAGAAACAATCAGTATACTCTTGTTCATAAGGGCAAAAATGTTACTTTGCTTCCTATGACTCCTGATTCCATTTTGAAAGATGATATTAATAGAGCTAATAAAGCAAAATAGGAGAAACATAAGAGTGAAAATCAGATTGTGCAAAAGAATTTGAGCAACAAATGAAGCCTAATAATAAACCACCTAGTGTTACTTCTGAAATTAAATTGAAAAGTGCACGTTTACTTGCCACCAAATCTATTGATGATCTAGATTTCAGCAAATATGTTTGCTATGCTTTTGTGTGCAAAGAGGCGTTATTTTCTTTCGAGGATGTACCTTAATATTTGCCTCCTGCTGTTACTAACATTTTCCAGGAGTTCGCTGACGTCTTTCCACAAGACGTGCCACTGGGATTACCACCTATTCGAGGGATTGAGCATCAGATTGACTTAATTCCCGGTGCTTCGCTGCCTAACCATGCGCCATACCGTACCAATCTAGAGGAGACAAAGGAGATTATGCGTCAAGTATAAGAATTGCTCGACAAAGGTTATCTACGCGAATCCCTTAGTCCTTGTGTTGTTCCTATCATTTTAGTGCCGAAAAAGGATGGTACGTCGCGTATGTGCATTGATTGTAGAGGCATTAATAATATTACTATTCGTTATCGTCATCCTATTCCTAGGCTAGATGATATGCTTGATGAATTGAGTAGCTCTACAATATTCTCCAACGTTGATTTGCGTAGTGGATACCATCAAATTTGTATGAAATTGGGAGATGAATGGAAAATGACATTTAAAACTAAGTTTGGATTATATGAGTGGTTAGTCATGCCTTTTGGGTTAACTAATGCACCTAGTGCTTTCATGAGATTAATGAACGAAGTTTTATGTGCTTTCATTGGACGATTTGTGGTAGTCTATTTTGATGATATACTGATTTATAGCAGATCATTGGAGGAACATTTGGAACACTTACGTGCTGCTTTTATCGATCTACGTGATGCACGTTTGTTTGGTAACCTTGGGAAGTGCACCTTTTGCACCGACCGAGTATCTTTTCTTGGCTATGTTGTTACTCCACACGGAATTGAAGTTGATAAAGCCAAAATTTAAGCTATTGAGAGTTGGCCGCAGCCCAAAACGGCCACACAAGTGAGGAGTTTTCTTGGCCTCGCTGGATTCTATAGGCGTTTTGTGAGAGATTTCAGCACCATTGCTGCACCTCTCAATGAGCTTACAAAGAAGAATGTACATTTTGTTTGGGGTACCGCACAGGAAGAAGCCTTCACGTTATTGAAAGATAAGTTGACACATGCTCCTTTACTCCAACTTCCTGATTTTAGTAAGACTTTTGAGCTTGAATGTGATGCTTGTGGCATTGGATTAGGAGGTTTGTTATTACAAGATGGCAAACCTGTTGCATATTTTTCCAAAAAATTGAGTGGGCCTAGTCTGAATTATTGTACTTATGATAAAGAATTATATGCTCTTGTTCGGACTTTAGAGACATGGCAACATTATTTATGGCCCCAAGAATTTGTTGTACGTTCTGATCATGAATCCCTGAAACATATTAAAAGTCAAGCTAAACTGAACTGTAGACATGCTAAATGGGTTTAATTCATTGAGACTTTCCCTTATGTCATTAAACACAAGAAGGGTAAACAAAATGTTATCGCTGATGCGTTGTCTCGTCGCTATACTATGCTTTCACAACTTGACTTCAAAATATTTGGTTTGGAGACCATCAAAGATCAATATGTGCATGATGCTGAAGTTAAAGATGTATTGCAGAATTGTAAGGAAGGGAGAACTTGGAACAAGTTATTTGTTAACGATGGATTTGTGTTTCATGCTAACAAGCTATCCATTCCAGCTAGCTCCGTTCGTCTTTTGTTGTTGCAGGAGGTGATAGAGGCAAAGGTGTCCCGATATTTCGATGAGATGGTGGCTATCGTTTTCTGTGGGAGTCGACCTTGATGATCCGACTACGAACGTGCGAGACGTCGCGCCTTAGCAATCGCTAAACCAACTTCCGAGGGGTTATTGACCACGCCGGAGCACGATCAACCTGACCACGAGGGCCTGTTTCCTGCGAGCAAACGAAGAACAAGCAAGAAGCTGAGATTGCAATCTGGATATTGCGAATATAAGATGTAAGCTTTATTGATCAAGGTGGGGTTCTGTGACGTCTTGGTCTGGTCGTTGGACACAAACGAAGTACGCGAAGTTGCAGCTATGGCGAAATTTTAATCTAAACAAAACCCAAGTCTAAACGACGCCCTAAGGGCTGTATATATGGAGGAAGAGAGGGGAATTTCGTGGCCCTTGAGGGTGGGGTCCGAAACCAACCCTAACTCTTGTTTCCCCACACATACGGACTCTAAAAATAGCCTATACTTAAGTATTTCGAAATTACATGGGCCTGGCCCATTAATAAGGTGACGCAGCACCTAGAATAGCCTATGGACGAATATTATGAAGTGGCATCTTGTATATTTCGTCCAAGGCTTCATGCACTCCTTATGGCGGCTTCAAAGTCCTGAAATCATCACTTGTAACTCCGTTCTTGATCCCCTTGCGCATGCCATCAACTCCATTCGTGTTCTTGCTCCAATGTTCATCCTTCTCCAAGCTAGGACCTTCATTTGTAAGCAAAACAAATGTATCCAATTTAGGCAGCATCATAATCTCATGAACATTAGAATCATTACCAAGAAACGAAAGTACCTAGTAATTTAATTGGCGTGCGTGAGCTCTAGTAATTGGTCCAGTATATGTAACAGTAGGGGCTGTGGGTGTAACAATGGTATTGATGTCCTCATCATCCTCCCCTTCTTGAAAGGAAGTCGTCCTCGACGGAAGCTCATCTTCCTCACCCAAATAAGGCTTCAAATCTGCAATGTTAAAAGTGGGACTAACCCCAAAATCTGCAGGTAGCTCAAGTTTATATGCATTATCATTTATTTTCTCTAAAACCTTAAAAGGACCATCAGCACGTGGCATTAGCTTTGATTTGCGCAGATTAGGAAATCTATCTTTACGCAAATGTAACCAAACAAGATCTCCAGGTGCAAACACAACATGTTTTCTACCCTTATCTCCAGCAAGTTTATATTTAGCATTCATACGCTCAATGTTTTCCTTAGTTAACTCATGCATTTTTAAAATCAATTCAGAACGTTCTTTAGCATCAAAATTAACCTTCTCCGAAGATGGAAGAGGCAACAAATCAATAGGTGCACGAGGTAGGAAACCATACACAATTTCAAAAGGGCACATCTTAGTAGTAGAATGCAATGAACGATTATAAGCAAATTCAATATGAGGCAAGCATTCTTCCCACATTTTCTTGTTATTCTTCAAAACAGCCCTAAGCATAGTAGACAATGTTCTATTGACTACTTCAGTTTGTCCATCAGTTTGGGGGTGACAAGTAGTACTAAAAAGCAGCTTAGTCCCCAACTTAGCCCATAAACATCTCCAAAAGTGGCTAAGAAATTTAGTATCACGATCTGAAACAATAGTATTTGGCACACCATGTAAGCGAATAATTTCACGAAAGAACAAATCAGCAACATTAACAGCATCATCGCTTTTATGACATGGTATAAAGTGTGCCATTTTCGAGAACCTATCCACGACAACAAATATGCTATCCCTCCCCTTCTTTGTTCGAGGTAAACCTAAAACAAAGTCCATAGATATATCCTCCCAAGGAACACTAGGTACAGGCAAAGGCATATATAAACCATGAGGATTGAGTCGTGACTTAGCTCTTTGACATGTAGTGCAGCGAGCAACAAAACGCTCAACATCCCGTCTCATCTTTGGCCAAAAGAAATGTGTAGCAAGTATATCCTCCGTCTTCTTGACGCCAAAGTGTCCCATTAATCCTCCTCCATGCGCCTCCTGCAATAACAAAAGACGAACGGAGCTAGCTGGAATGCATAGCTTGTTAGGACGAAACACAAATCCATCGTTAAGAACGAACTTGTTCCAAGTTCTCCCTTCCTTACAATTCTGCAATACATCTTTAAATTCAGCATCATTAACATATTGATCCTTGATGGTCTCCAAACCAAATATTTTAAAGTCAAGTTGTGAAAGCATAGTATAACGACGAGACAAGGCATCAGCAATAACATTTTCTTTACCCTTCTTGTGTTTAATGACATAAGGGAAAGTCTCAATGAATTCAACCCATTTAGCATGTCTACGGTTCAGTTTTGCTTGACTTTTAATGTGTTTCAAAGATTCATGATCAGAATGTATAACAAATTCCTTGGGCCATAAATAATGTTGCCATGTTTCTAAGGTCCGAACAAGAGCATATAATTCTTTATCATAAGTAGAATAGTTCAGACTAGGCCCACTCAATTTTTCAGAAAAGTATGCAACAGGTTTTCCATCTTGTAATAACACACCTCCTAATCCAATTCCACTAGCATCACATTCAAGCTCAAAAGTCTTATTGAAATTAGGAAGTTGGAGTAAAGGAGCATGTGTTAACTTATCTTTCAATACCGTGAAGGCTTCTTCCTGTGCGGTACCCCAAACAAAAGGTACATCCTTCTTTGTAAGCTCGTTGAGAGGTGCAGCAATGGTGCTGAAATCTCTCACAAAACGCCTATAGAAACCAGCGAGGCCAAGGAAACTCCTCACTTGTGTGACCGTTTTGGGCTGCGGCCAACTCTCAATAGCTTCAATCTTGGCTTTATCAACTTCAATTCCCTGTGGAGTAACAACATAGCCAAGAAAAGATACTCGGTCGGTGCAAAAGGTGCACTTTCCAAGGTTACCAAACAAACGTGCATCACGTAGAGCAATAAAAACAGCACGTAAATGTTCCAAATGGTCCTCCAAAGATTTGCTATAAATCAATATGTCATCAAAGTAAACTACCACAAATCGTCCAATGAAGGCACGTAAAACTTCGTTCATTAACCTCATGAAAGTACTAGGTGCATTAGTTAACCCAAAAGGCATGACTAACCACTCATATAATCCAAACTTAGTTTTAAATGCTGTTTTCCATTCATCTCCCAATTTCATACGAATTTGATGGTAACCACTACGCAAATCAACTTTGGAGAATATTGTAGAGCCACTCAATTCATCAAGCATATCATCTAGCCTAGGAATAGGATGACGATAACGAATAGTAATATTATTAATGCCTCTACAATCAACGCACATACGCGACGTACCATCCTTTTTCGGCACTAAAATGATAGGAACAGCACAAGGACTAAGGGATTCGCGTATATAACCTTTGTCGAGCAGTTCTTGTACTTGACGCATAATCTCCTTCGTCTCCTCTGGATTGGTACGGTATGGTGCACGGTTGGGTAATGATGCACCGGGAATTAAGTCAATTTGATGCTCAATCCCGCGAATAGGTGGTAATCCCGGTGGCACGTCTTGTGGAAAGACGTCGGCGAACTCCTGCAAAATGTTAGTGACAGCAGGAGGCAAAGAGGAAGGCGCGTCCTCGAATGAAAATAATGCCTCTTTGCACACAAAAGCATAGCAAATAGATTTGCTAAAATCTAGATCATCAATATCAGATTTGGTGGCAAGTAAACATGCACTTTTCAATTTAATTTCAGAAGCAACACTAGATTGTTTATTATTATTAGGCTGCATTTGTTGCTCAAATTCTTTTGCCACAATCTGATTTTCACTCTTAGTTTTCTCCTGTTTTGCTTTATTAGCTCTATTAATATCATCTTTCAAAATGGAATCAGGAGTCATAGGAAGCAAAGTAATATTTTTATCCTTATGAACAAGAGTATATTGATTGTTTCTACCATGGTGAATAGAATTTTTATCAAATTGCCATGGTCTACCAAGTA
Source organism: Triticum urartu (assembly GCF_056163025.1). Classification (NCBI taxonomy): domain Eukaryota; kingdom Viridiplantae; phylum Streptophyta; class Magnoliopsida; order Poales; family Poaceae; genus Triticum; species Triticum urartu. The sequence goes on along the minus strand of NC_141875.1, from coordinate 317,343,988 downwards.
ATAAGGAACATGCTTGCATAGGTACCACATCACAATCAACATAATCAGCATATGTAGAGATACTAAAATGCACACGAACAGTACGTGTTACCTTAACCTTGCCGCTGTTATTGAACCATTGGATGTAGTAAGGATGTGGATGTGGTCTTGTGGTGAGAGATAGCTTCTCCACCATCTCGATGCTAGCCAAGTTGTTGCAACTCCCTCCATCTATGATCACGCGAACAGAACGTTCCTTCACAACTCCCTTTGTATGGAACAAATTATGCCTCTGATTTTGCTCAGCTTGTGTAACCTGCACACTCAAAACACGTTGAGCAACTAAACATTCATACCTGTCAGCATCTTCAGGAGCCATGTATTGCGTCTCATGATCAGAATCGTCTCCACCGTGTTCGTCACGTGTAATAAGAGCCAAAGTCTCCTCATCATAGTCACTAGCGGACTCATACCCACCATCCTCAGTAACAATCATCACACGCTTAGATGGGCATTCTCTCGCATAATGACCTCCACCCTTGCAACGTCGACAAATAATATCATGTGTCTGCCCTGTTGATGCCATGGATGAAGAAGAGCTCTTTGCAGGCCCAGAAGGTGTGCTCTTGGCAGATAGTGGTGATTGTGCCTGCTTTATTGTATCACGGTTGGAGGTGGCAGCCGACGGAGGCGCCGGTGAAGCAGAACGTGTGGAAGTAGATGATGCACGTGGTGTCCATGAAGAAGGTCGACCTGCAGAAAAGTTAGTCCGCGCCAATGCCTGTCGATCCTGCACTTCACGTTCAGCTTTACAAGCAAGATGGAATAAACGAGTGATATTAGTATACTCCTTATACTCTAGAATCGTCTGAATCTCTCTATTTAATCCACCCATAAAACGTGCAAGCATAGCTTCATTCTCCTCAACAATACCACATCTAATCATGCCAGTTTGTAATTCCTGATAATATTCTTCTACAGAATTTTTTCCCTGTCTTAAGCGCTGCAATTTTTGAAGTAATTCACGTTGATAATATGGTGGAACCCAACGAGTACGCATAGCAGTTTTCAAAGCAGCCCAAGTAGCAGGAATGGGATATAATCTACAATGCTCAGACCACCAAACACATGCAAAACTAGTGAATGCACAAACAGCAGCAGGAACACGTCTCTCCTCGGGATATTGTAAACATGTAAATCGTTGTTCAGTTTCTAACTCCCAAGTAAGATATATATCAGGAACATATCTACCCTCAAATGGTGGAATATTCAATTTTAGTTTAGGAAGATGGTCATGATCTCGTACCTGAGGGTGAGCCCTACCATTGCCATTATTTGCATGTGGACGACCTGATGGTTGCTGTGCTGGTGGTGGCATGTAGTTCTGATTTTGATCAACCTCATCCTCGTAATCGCCAGCAAAATCATCCTCCTCCGCATCAGCAGGAGCCACAGAAGTAGCAACAGCAGCACCAACAGTTTGGCCAGGTGCAAGAGGGAGACGGCTCGCTCGGCGGAGGGCTGTTTCACGATGTGTAGGTAGTCGTCGTTGTTGTTGTTGTAGAGGTGCGTTAGGTGCAGCCGGTGGTGGTGGTGGAAGACGCGCGAGCAATTCATTAAACCTGTCATCGAGCTTTGTTTCGAACGTCTTCTCCATGTCATCTATCTTCTCCATGGCCTCTTCAAATCTGTTTAGCACATCCTGCACCTGTCCATTCATCATTTGCTGAAATTTATCATGCAACTCCTGATTCGTCATGTTCTCCCAGTCAGTCTCGTCGGCTTGTGATCCTGCCATGGTTAGCAACAATAGAAAACACACAAGAATATGATCCTACAGAATACTAACAAGAGGTGGTGGTGGCGGGTGTCACAAATCCGTCAAGCAAATCTCAAATTCTTACCAGTTCTTACCCAGCAGCAGGCGGTGATCGGCAACCGTTGTAGTCAAAACTCTCAAAAGCTTGGATAGAGCGATTGCCAGGGAGAGTCAAACGCACGACGTAGAGGTATGTGGAGCTGGGAAGGCTTATAGTATGGTAGCAAAAAGGGTCAGCAATAATCAATTCAGAGATGCAAAGTTGAATAAACGCTCAACGACGGTACTGTGCTGGTCCTAGGCTAGACCGTGCTAGAGACGCGAGCCTAGAACACTAACAAAATCACGGCGCTGCACGTAAATAAGGGAAAAGCACACTCTGGAACTTTTTTTTTTCGCTTTTTTTTTGCGCTCCTCTTTTTTTTTTTGCGCTCCTCTTTTTTTTTTTGCGAAAAATTACTATAATGGCGAGTGTCTCAAAACTCTTCCCTCGTCAAACTGATAGTATGGGCACGAAAATTTTTTTTTTCCACTTTTTTTTTCGGAAATCAGGGCAGCGACGACGAAAAAGTGCGACAAAAAATCACTATGATGGCACGTGGCTCAAAAGACTCAGAAAAGCCTAAAAAGAGGATAGGGAAAAAAAATTTTGCCCGAGAAAATTTTGGCCTAAAAACTGCCCGGGGGTCTCCAGACTCTTTTTTTTTCGAGACCTACGCAGGCAAGGAAACACGAATCGGAATTGAGATTGATCTCAAGAACAATCCTAATATGAGAATAACTCGGATTGGTGGTGGATATATGGTTGTGGTATATGGCAGCGGTGGTGGTATATGGTAGCGGTGGTGGTATGTGGTATATGGATAAGGATTCAGAGCGGTGGCGGATAAGCAAAAGTGGTAGATGGGCGATGATGATGGTGCGGCGGCGGCGTGACAACTTATGACCAGAACTCGAAACTCTAAAAGACTAGACTCTAAGACCAGCAACTTGACACGACGATGCAACCGCAAATTCAACAAAGCAAAAACCCTAAAAAGATTATGCAAAGGCTCAGATTGGTTCGGATATGATGAACTAACCCTAATTTTTTTTTGTGGCTTTTTCGTGGACTGTAGGTATGAAGAACAGACTCGATCTAATCTACGAAAAACTGGAAAATCTCACCGAGCAACCTGGAAATCTGATACCACTTGATAGAGGCAAAGGTGTCCCGATGTTTCGATGAGATGGTGGCTATCGTTTTCTGTGGGAGTCGACCTTGACGATCCGACTATGAACATGCGAGACGTCGCGCCTTAGCAATCGCTAAACCAACTTCCGAGGGGTTATTGACCACGCCGGAGCACGATCAACCTGACCACGAGGGCCTGTTTCCTGCGAGCAAACGAAGAACAAGCAAGAAGCTGAGATTGCAATCTGGATATTGCGAATATAAGATGAAAGCTTTATTGATCAAGGTGGGGTTCTGTGACGTCTTGGTCTGGTCGTTGGACACAAACGAAGTACGCGAAGTTGCAGCTATGGCGAACTTTTAATCTAAACAAAACCCAAGTCTAAACGACGCCCTAAGGGTTGTATATATGGAGGAAGAGAGGGGAATTTCGTGGCCCTTGAGGGTGGGGTCCGAAACCTACCCTAACTCTTGTTTCCCCACACATACGGACTCTAAAAATAGCCTATACTTAAGTATTTCGAAATTACATGGGCCTGGCCCATTAATAAGGTGACGCAGCACCTAGAATAGCCTATGGACGAATATTATGAAGTGGCATCTTGTATATTTCGTCCAAGGCTTCATGCACTCCTTATGGCGGCTTCAAAGTCCTGAAATCATCACTTGTAACTCCGTTCTTGATCCCCTTGCGCATGCCATCAACTCCATTCGTGTTCTTGCTCCAATGTTCATCCTTCTCCAAGCTAGGACCTTCATTTGTAAGCAAAACAAATGTATCCAATTTAGGCAGCATCATAATCTCATGAACATTAGAATCATTACCAAGAAACGAAAGTACCTAGTAATTTAATTGGCGTGCGTGAGCTCTAGTAATTGGTCCAGTATATGTAACAGTAGGGGCTGTGGGTGTAACAATGGTATTGATGTCCTCATCAGGAGGCGCATGGAGGAGGATTAATGGGACACTTTGGCTTGAAGAAGACGGAGGATATACTTGCTACACATTTCTTTTGGCCAAAGATGAGACGGGATGTTGAGCATTTTGTTGCTCGCTGCACTACATGTCAAAAAGCTAAGTCACGACTCAATCCTTATGGTTTATATATGCCTTTGCTTGTACCTAGTGTTCCTTGGGAGGATATATCTATGGATTTTGTTTTAGGTTTACCTCGAACAAAGAAGGGGAGGGATAGAATATTTGTTTCGTGGATACATTCTCAAAAATGGCACACTTTATACCATGTCATAAAAGTGATGCTGCTGTTAATGTTGCTGATTTGTTCTTTCGTGAAATTATTCGCTTGTATGGTGTGCCAAATACTATTGTTTCAGATCGTGATACTAAATTTCTTATCCACTTTTGGAGATATTTATGGGCTAAGTTGGGGACGAAACTGCTTTTTAGTACTAGTTGTCACCCCCAAACTGATGGACAAACTCAAGTAGTCAATAGATATTGTCTACTATGCTTAGGGATGTTTTGAAGAATAATTAGAAAATGTGGGAAGAATGCTTGCCTCATATTGAATTTGCTTATAATCGTTCATTGCATTCTACTACTAAGATGTGCCCTTTTGAAATTGTGTATGGTTTCCTAACTCGTGCACCTATTGATTTGTTGCCTCTTCCATCTTCGGAGAAGGTTAATTTTGATGCTAAAGAATGTGCTGAATTGATTTTAAAAATGCATGAGTTAACTAAGGAAAACAGTGAGCGTATGAATGCTAAATATAAACTTGCTGGAGATAAGGGTAGAAAACATGTTGTGTTTGCACCTGGAGAACTTGTTTGATTACATTTGTGTCAGGATAGATTTTCTAGTTTGTGCAAATCAAAGCTAATGCCACGTGCTGATGGTCGGAGGAACCTTTTGCTTCATCCCTGGCTTGGTGGCAGCAACTGTGCCATATTCCTTTTTTAGGACTTTCCTCTTTGAGGTGGTTTCTTCTTTCTCAGCCACATAGTCCTCATCCTCTGACTCTGAGGTTCTTTTCTTGCTGGCCCTTGTGGTAGCCTTTGGCAGATTGCTGGGTGTGCTCCTGCTTCCATCATCTGAGCTGCTAGAGGGACTAGTGCCCTCACTCATCTGAACCTGCTCCTCAGATTTGTTCTGACTGTTACTCTGATCTGACATGATGCAAACACTGACAGCAGACCCTGTGAATAGATTATAGATGAGGTAGAGTGGATGAGCATCACAAAGTACAGAGGTTTTTGCAAAAGAGTTAATTAAGAACTTAGTTTTAGTTTTCCATAGAAAGCATTTCGGATCTACCGATTTGCAAATTCGGTGATACTGAAGAAGCTTTTGGAAACTAAACTAGTGAACTCGGTCAGACCGAGTTACAGTTCGGTGGCACCGAGACTGCTAGGGTTACACAAAGTGTTGAACTCGGTCACACCGATTTGCAATTCTCGGTCAGACCAAGAATCACATGTGTAATGGCCTGAGCCAAATCGGTGGAACCGATTTCATCAACTCGGTCGGTCTGAGATGGTTTCAGCGGAAACCTAACCCTAAATTTTCAATTCACGACTGAACTACGGAGTGTTTTCGATGGATAGAATGATCTCAATCGTGGCAAGATACATGGCAAAGCAATGTGCTGGGGAATCAGAGTTAGAACATCACAAAGTTCAAGTCCATACCCTAGTTCGGTGATGAATGTGCTGGGGAATCAGAGTTAGAACAACACAATGTGGCAAAGCATGCACAAACAATTCTAGCATGTATCAAGCAATTGGCAATGACTAGGTCATCTATATATGAGTATATTGACTTAGGAGTCAAATGAGAACATTTGATCATAGGTCATACTCATCGTTTAAGCACAAGTGGGGTTACCACTTTTACATAAAGCGTTATTGTGTTCACACCATTAGAGTTGCTTTAACTCAATTGTTAGAGCAAAGCTCCCCCTAGATGTGAGATCCCCCCCTAAGAGGGATGAACTAACCTTGGGTTTTGTCGATGATGACTTCATGTAGGTATTGAAGATGTGGATGCTCTAAGTTGATGTAGATCATTCGGAGCTATCCTTTGGAGTGAATTGCACTTTCAATACCTACACGGGTTAGTCCCACAAGGAACACACAAGGATATCCATAGACATAGCATGATGCACACACAATATGATGTCTATGAGAGCATTACGTTACCTTGTCCCTTGTCTTACCAACAAGAGGGTTTGTGACTCCTTGAACTAGTGCAAGATGTGGAAGTTGATTGCACTTGGTCTTGCCAAAATGATAAGAGTGAAGTATGTTGGCAGATTCACCCTCAAGAACTCTCTAGTTCTTCTTCTTCGGGATCCACACCATCTTGATGGGAATCCTCGGAGTTGTAGTTGTACTTGATGAAGTGGAACTTGATGTAGTCTTGGGAACCCACTTGACCAAGGCCTTAGGAGCTTCTTCAAATGCATCAATTTCCACTTGAAGCTTGTCCTTGCCTTTTTGCTTGTGGTCTTGTGGTGGAAGATCATCTTGAGCTTGTGTCCCTTTGAAAGAAGTAGGATCATACTTCTCTTGTTGAGGAACAAACTTCGTCTTGGGGTATTGATCTTCTTCCCACTCAACTCCATTGGCATTGAACTTTCATTCAAAACCAATGCCTTATTTCTTCAGGTGCCTTCCTTACTTGCGTACAATTTCCTCGAATTGCTTACTCCCGGCAAGGCTCTTGTAAACACCTTTCTCTATGATTCCCTTCAATAAGCTATTTTCTTGCTCAAGTGTAACTTGGCTAAGACAACCATAGTGGAATCAAGAGAACTACTAGAAGCAACAACATTGTATTTAGCATAATTATTGTTACTACTAGAGGAAGAATCCTTCTTGTTCTTGTTACTAGACTTGACTTGAGGCATGTAAGTGGATAAGAGTAAATGCTTGGCAATGTAAGAAGAACTTTTCTTGCGAAGATCATCATTGATTGCCTTTAAGAACTCATGCTCTTGCTCAAGATTGAGCTTCTCAAAACATAATTTCTCATGAGTCCTTAAAAGTACTCGATGATATCCTAAGATAGTTTCATGAGCTAACTTAAGATTGTTTAATTCTTTAGTTACAGACTCAATATTCTCCTTATCATTGTCATTCGTTTCATCTTGATTAGCATGATTAATTGACGTTTCATCATAGTATTCATCACTAGAGTTGTCAACAAGTAAATCATCATCACCTAACAAGTCATCTTCATCACTATTGAAATCAACATACTCGGGGTGTGATACCTTTGGGCTTTTAGCCATGAAGCATCTTCCAAATCCTTCATTTGGTGAATAAAATATGTCGTAGGAGTTGGTTGACACAAGTGCTAGACCGGCAACACCTTCATCTTGAGTATATTCAGAGTCGGAGCGATAGCTTCTCTCGGAGTCATTGTCAGAGTCGGAGCCGGATACCCATTCACCAACATGAGTTTGATGTCTTCATTTTGTGTAGCTCCTTGATGACTTGTCCTTCCTTTCCGAATCCTTGCTTCTCCGGGAGGGTCTTCGTTCATAACGATCATCCCTACTCCTTCTCTCCCTCGATGGTGATTCTTCTCTTCTACTTCTTCTTTTGGGAGAATCTTCTCTTCTCTTGTGGGGAGCCGTACACTCATTGTAATAGTGTCCGGGTCTTCCACAATTGTAGAAGTTTCGCTGTCGACTAGAAGATCTTTTGTCATTGTAGGACCTTGACTTGGAACTTCTCTCTTTGCTTATATTCTTGTAGAACTTGTTGAAGTTCTTCACCATTAGGCTCAATTCTTCATTGAAAGTTTGCTTCTCACTTGATGATGTGGGAGCTTCACATGAGGCTATGTAAGCACCACTTGTCTTGTTATGGAGCTCCTCCTTATCCTTGAGTGACATCTCATGAGCAACAATTCTTCCAATGACTTCCGTTGGCTTGAGATCTTTGTAATTTGGCATCATTTGCATCAATGTGCATACGGTATCGTATTTTCCATCCAAGGCTCTTAGGATCTTCTTGAAAATGAATTTGTCGGTCATCTCTTCACTTCCTAAGCCGGCAATCTCATTTGTGATAAGAGCAAGCCTAGAGTACATTTCAGCGACACCTTCACCATCCTTGATTTTGAACTTGTCAAGTTGACTTTGAAGAACATCCGACTTGGATTCCTTGACGGAGTCGGTACCTTCGTGCATATCAATCAAAGTATCCCAAATTTCCTTTGCATTCTCAAGACGGCTGATTTTGTTGGATTCTTCAGGGCACAATCCGTTGAAGAGGATATCACAAGCTTGAGCATTGTATTGTAGCATCTTCAACTCATCCGCGATAGCTTCACGATTCGGTTCTCTCCCATCAAAGAATTCACCTTGCAAGCCAACACACACAATAGCCCAAACGGCGGGGTTATGTCCAAGAATATGCATTTTCATCCTATGCTTCCAACTAGCAAAATTTGTGCCATCAAAGTAAGGACCTCTGAAAGTGCGTTATATCGACTAGAGGGGGGGTGAATAGGCGATATTTATGAAAGTCTTCAAAACGTGGGAGTTATGAAGACAAACAGTAGAGATATGCCTATCACTATGCAGCGGAAGTTAGATTACACTAGGCAAGCCATGGTCAAGTATTCAATAGAGTGAAAGCACAATGACAAATAGCTGCAGTGTAATAGGGATCAGGTAGGAAGAAGTTATGAAGCCAAACAGATTATACAGTCACGTTGTGAAGACAGAAGATATAGCAGGCATGCAATGACTTCACAATGAGTAACAGTAAGTAAATGGAAGTGAAGATGAAACCAGTGACTCGTTGAAGAAATTGATTTGTTGGACCAGTTCCAGTTGCTGTGACAACTGTACGTCTGGTTGGAGCGGCTAGGTATTTAAACCAAAGGACACACAGTCCCGGACACCCAGTCCTGAACACGCAGCTCAGGACACCCAGTCCTCACCGTATTCTCCTTGAGCTAAGGTCACACAGACCTCGCCCAATCACTCTGGTAAGTCTTCAAGGTAGACTCCCAAACCTTCACAGACTTCGTTCACCGGCAATCCACAATGTCTCTTGGATGCTCAGAACGCGACGCCTAACCGGCTGGAGGATGCACAGTCCTCAAGTGTAATAAGTCTTCAGATCACTCAGACAAGAAGACTTAAGTGATGCCCAATTTACTCTGGCTCTGGGTGGTTAGGGCTTTTCTCCTCGCTAGGAATTTTCTCTCAAAGGCTTCGAGGTGGGTTGCTCTCAAACGACAAAAGCCGTGCACTGAAATCTAAGCAGCCAACCGTTTATGGTTGTAGGGGTGGACTATTTATAGCCACTGGGCAACCTGACCTGATTTGTCCGAAATGACCCTGGGTCACTAAGGAACTGACACGTGTTCCAACGGTTAGATTTCGAACTCACACGGCAACTTTACTTGGGCTACAAGCAAAGCTGACTTGTCCGACTCTGGACGAGATTTGCTCTCATAGTCTTCACTCGAAGACATAGGTTTTGAATTAGGCATCACTTCAGTCATTCTGACTGGTTCTCTTGGACCCCACTTAACAGTACGGTGGTTCCTATGACTCAACACAAATGAAAAAGAACTACGAAAGATCTAAGTCTTCGAGTTCCATAGGCTTCACATGGTGTCTTCTCTTGTCATAGTCTTCAATGTGAATATCTTCATATACCACCATTGACTTCAGTGTCTTCGTACATTTTTAGGGGTCATCTCTGGTAGTAAAACCGAATCAATGAGGGACTTCTACCTGTGTTATCCTGCAATTCTCACAAACACATTAGTCCCTCAACTAGGTTTGTCGTCAATACTCCAAAACCAACTAGGGGTGGCACTAGATGCACTTACAATCTCCCCCTTTTTGGTGATTGATGACAAACTAGTTGAAGTTTTCAACGGGGAATATAATTTGTGAAATTGTTAAGGAATTGTCTTCATAAGCTGCAAGGGCTCCCCCTGAAGATGTGCATATATTAGTTTGCTTTTGGAATGCAAATGCACATGGCAGGTTGTACTTGTGGAGATCCACTTCAACTTATGATGACAATCCACTATGCATGTAAAGGTATATGAAGATAATGACATGCATAATGAAAAATGCACGTCTGCAGAATGATCTAAGTGCGGAACTTATCGTCGCACATGCGGAATTTATCTTCGCAAAACACAGTGGCAAACAAGTGGCAGACGACCATCGAGTTTAAGTGTTACAACTCAAAGAAGCAAATGTAGCAAAACGGGAGTTGTAAGCACGAAGCAAAATATAGCAAAATAAAAGGCACCCACCCATATTGACCCGCTTGAAGACTATCAACGTCATATGCTTCTCCCCCTTTTGTCAGTGAGGACCAAAAAGGTTTGAAGACATAGAGTTGTCTACTCGTTCCCATGAGCAGTAGGGTCATTGGAGATGTTTGGCGGTGCAGAAGAGCTTAGTGCAGAGTCGACGCGCGCTGAAGGAGGTGGAGGTGATGTAGCGTCGTCTTCTTCCTCGATGATCCTTGCAGTCACCGTGGCAGCAGATGAAGAGAACTCAGAATCTTCAAGGGATGGAGTTCGGCGCAGTACAACCCTTCGAGGAGGCGTGGAGTCAAATTTGAAGCGCTCTGTGAAGCCATCCTCTTGAAGTTTAGCTTCAGGACACAGCAGCGTGAGTCCTTTCCAGGTGCGGCGACAGGTTTCATGTGCAACGAATGCATTCTTGGTGGCAAGATTTCTAATGCGATTGACATCCTCCATGATGCTCTTCATCTGTCTCTTCAGCCAGTCGTGATGCCTATCCTGCTTTTGATGAAGGGCCACAAGAAGCTCTCGGTCATTGAGAGCACGAGCGCGCTTCTTGGGTCTTTGAGCTGTTGTGCTGTCAGTGGCTTCAGTGGATGCAGGGCGTGGTGCACGTGTAGTGCCAGCCAACGGATACACCCTGGAGATGGCTTCAACACCTTCAACATTCTGAGGGAAGCTCTGGTGTTCTGCATTCTGAAGACACAGAGGTTGCTTGGCAGGCTCGGGATATATGGCTTCAGCAGAGGTATCCACATCTGGCAAGAAGATCCAATGGTTGCGGGCTGAGGGCTGATATGAGATCGCAGAGTGAAGTTTGATCAGCCTCATTACCCACGGAGCATAGAACTTCAGGCCAAATAAATCTGAGCCTGATGCAGCAAGTTGGCGTATGAAGAAATCCTGTGCGTTGAAGCATTTGCCATGGAGGATACAAAATATCAGAGTCTTCATTGCACCCTCGATCTTAGCATGTGGAGAGTGCCCTTTGATAGGCCAGAGAGTCCGCCTGATGATGTGATAGATGGTTCTGGGCAGGTACTCAAGGTCTTCAATGAAGAACTCTGTTGGATAAGGAGCATCGTGGGGCAATGGCTTCATCATGGAAAGCATCTGACTCATATTCGGTTCAGGCCGCTGGAATATGCTCTCAAGAGCTTCAGTGTGTAGCTGACAGCCTTCTTCGAAGAATTCGCCAGGAGTGGGCAGGCCGATGAGCTCAATGATATCAAATGCATTGGCTTCGTGATGCATTGCCGGTCATCCACTCCAGGACCCAAGTCTTCGGATCTCTGTTGTATCCTTTGATGTGGAGGGTGGCATAGAATTGTAGCAGAAGCTCTTCATTCCAATCCTCTTCATCTGTGATAAACTGCAGCAGACCCACTTGCTTGAAGCAATCCAGCGCTTCTTCCAGACAGGGCAGACCAGCAATAGCTTCAACCTCAAGGCGCTTGTGCGGGAAGATGCATCCTTGGTTGTACAGGATGCATGAATAGTAGCTGCGCTGAGGATAGCTCCAGAACCTATCTGATGAAATTCTTTCCCTTGAATAGGGGTTCTTGGAGCTATTGAAGAAAGTATTATCTGCCTTGAAGCTATTGACGTTAAAGGAGCCAGGTGCTGATGCAGGACCTGGGAACCTTGGCAGTCTTGGGACTGGCTTCTGGACCTGAGGCCTGTGCGCAACATGATAGTTGAATTGGGGACCGGCGGCAGACTCAGGAACAGAAGTGTCAGGAGCAGTAGCTTCAGTGTCTTCTGAAGCTGTTGGTGGGGAGGGATCCACATTGGCTTCAATGTTGGTTGTGGCAGCCTCAATATTTTCCGCCTCCACTTGACTAGCTGGAGGGTCAGACTCAGGCACGTTCTCCTGGAGAACTGCTTCATTTTGGTGGAGCGGGGGAGTGGGATCTTGTGGTACTTCTTCATTTTCTTCGGCTGATGCAGCCGGAATGTCGTCAGCAGATTGTTGAGGCCTTGGACCTTTGCGAAGCCTGCGGAATGCCGACGACGCTTGTGGAGTTGGAGTGGGCTGGATCTCAGATTCTTCTTCCACTTGTGGGCGATCCGCCCATGATGCAGCCTGTGCAATTGGCGTCAGAGGACGACCAATGCAGAGGAGTTCGCTGGTTTCAAGCTGAGGAAGGGCTGCATCATCTTGTACATTGTCATGATGACCAATGTCTTCAACAGCGATGGGGTTGGCTGCTGGAATGTCTTCAGCTGCAGGAGCCTCTGTGGGAGCAGGCTCATGAACCGTTAGTTGACGTTCTGCGTAGGATAGACGACAGAAAGGGGTTTAACTATCAAGGGCTCTGTGGGAGCAGCCCGAAGTTTCTTGGTCTTTCTCTTCTTGGTGGGGGCAATTGGAGAGGCTTCCGAGTGTTTCCTCTTCCTGGCTTCAGCCTCTGCAGTTCGTGTCTTCTTGAGCTCTGAAGCGGTTGACCAGCTCTTTGGCTTCGAGCCAGTCGTTGCAGTTGGGAAGACAATCAGAACTGCGTCCCGCCTTGGTGCCTCTGGTTCAGCCATAGCAGGCTTCTTCTTCTTCTTCGCGGCCATCCTGGGGTCGATGCCAGGACGCCCAAGTGCCTTGCGCTTCTTAGCCTCGTTGTAGGCTTGCACACATCTATCAGCCAGAGTCTTCATCCGCTCACGTGAGCCCCGAGCTTCTGCACGCTTCTTCAAAAAGTTTTCTTTTAGCTCGTGCAACATGATCTTGAAGCTCTTCACTTCTTGCACGCTGAGCTTGGCCATATTTTTCTTGAACTGAGCCTTTTCATGATCAATTTTCTGCTTCAGTTCAACAATGCGCTGAGCAATTGCCAGTTCTGAAGCAATAGCGCCTTGGAAGGCGACGCTGAGGCCAACGGGCAGTTGCAGATCTTCAAAGCTGATGGTTGGTGTGGCAAACCACTCATCAATGAAGTTGTGGATGATGGCGACATCAAAGAGAGGCAGATTGTTGAAGATTTCTGCCTCTTCTTTGCTCTTGATGAGCTGCTCAAGAGCGTCGTCTCCAAGATCTTCATCACTTGACAGATCAATGGTTTCGCTGCGCAGAATGGCAGCAGCTGTGAGCTCTTTGCCGGTGTGTGGCTGAGGCATCTTGGCCTTCTGGGGCTTGGAGACGCAGGATACGTCTTCAGACTGCACACTGTCTTCAGGAGGTGCAGTTGCCAATGGCTTCGCCCTTGAGATTTTTGGTGAAGGGGCCGGCTTTGAAGCTTTTGGCTTCTTCGACTGCTTTGGCTTCGGTACAGCAGGCGCTTCATCAGACTCAGAGTCAGCTGGAGGGTCATTCACGGCAGTCCCTTGGACTAAGATGCGGGTGATGAGGCCCTCAAGATTTGCATACGGACCGATGATATTGGGTTCTGCGTCGCGTGTGCCATCAGCCCTTGGTGCGGAGGGACCAGGGTTGAAGTCTAACCCCAGCTTCTTCTTGTTCTGCTTCGCTGAGTTCTGGGCAAACTGAAAGTTGCCCTTGAACAGATTGTCGTCACGACACCAGAGTAGTGACGATGGATGTGCTTCAGCAGGTTGTGGTCCACGGACCATGCATGGGTAGAAGCCTTGAGCAATGGCTTCATCTCTGGACCTGGGTACGGGATTTTTGTATAGGACGTCTCCCCATGGTCTCTTGATGGCGTTTTTCTCTGCATACTCCTGGGTGACGAAGCGGTATTGGAACCATTGTTCTGTCCAATATCTTCGAATCCATTGGATTCGAGTCTTGCGCTGACCATAATTCTCTTCAGGGTCTGTTTTGTACCTCTCTGCCAGTTTATCAGGCAGATCTTTGGATGTTCCCCCACGTCTCTGTTTGCCCCCCTTCCTTGCTGCTATTTCTGAAGCCATAAACCTTAACTTGGAAGGCTTCAAAACGTTCAAAGGCTTCAAAGGCTTTCTTTTGCTGGACTAACAGGAACTGGCTTCAGGAGAATTTATGTGATGCTGTAAGAACTCTGCAAATGAATGCAGACTATGAGAACCAAAGGATTATCCCACGGACATGTACCTATGACAGCATTAAGGTGCGAGGGAAGGGGAAGATGTCATATGCATTCTCAGAAGGTTTTGAAGATTAATCAGTTTAGAAGACATTGACCTCATCGTGCGAAGACATTCACTCATAGATAAGAAGTTGGTTCCAGATTTGTACGAACCCACAGATCAGTACAAGTGAGGAATCTAACTACTTCATGAAGCACAAGTGAATATACTAGGCATGTTATGAGATGCAGATTGAGAGAGATCTAACTTGTTTCAATAGAAACTTCTTATGGTAGAAAGTGACAGAACCATAGGATCAAAAGGGGCTGTAAAAAGAAGTTTTATTTACCACACTTGGAACTGCTAGACGGAGTGGGAGATGAGGCCGAGCAGTGCAGTCCTCCGTGCCCTAACTTGGCGACGGAAGACACCTACGGCGACGGCGGAGAGGACGATGTCCGCGATCGGCGTGAAGACGGCGTCGGAGAGGTTGCGGCAGCGAAGCGCTTCGTCGCCGGCGTCGTCGAGAGCTAGCAGTGGCGCTAGGGTTCGTGCGAGGGAGGAAGAAGGAGATAATGACCGCGGTGAGTGTGTATTTATAGTTACAGGGGCGGCACTGCGCTATTACACAGGTGCCCCTGGCGATTCGCATCTGAACAGCACGTGGCCATCATGCGGAATCTCGGGGGCAGTTCCACATCCCACGCGCGCCTGGATTGTCGGGTGGTCGTTCCTACTTCTCCAGATTTCTTGTGGATGAATGAGCATTGAAAACGGTTTTAAAGGTTGTCTCTGTGTCTTCTGCTGACAAGGACGCAGAGAAGACATTCGACAGTTTCAATAGAATGCATATGACTTGGAGAGATAGAGTTTGAGGTAGAAAGCATAGAGAGGTTAGGGTCCGATCACATTCACTTAGTTCAAAAAGATTCAAACAAGAAGACATAGCTATAAGTGAATGCTGTAGAGGACAGAACACTAGTATATATATATATATATCAACATAGTGAAGATAATCATGAAGACATGTTGAGATTGAAGCCAAACCAAATGTGAAGACATTGTAAAGTAACGCCATGAGTGAAACACTTCAAAATAGAACGTTTGGTGGTGGCGTTACCCACCGTATAGGAAGTATTAGACCCAGACACGGCGCACAATTATTGTGGCGCTCCGAAGTCAATTTCCATATTAATGTATTCACACTTAGAATGTATGTCTTCATTGATTGAAGATATACGTTACTTCGTGTGTTGCACATCTAAGTCATCAATATGCATAAGTATTAGGATGTGTGCCTGATCACAGGACATTTGAGGATTCCAAGATATTTAGCTCACACCGTAACTTGCAAAATCTCTTCTCATCCAAGGGCTTGGTGAAGATATCTACCAATTGCTCTTCAGTGTTGACGTGTATGATATCAATATCTTCCTTCACAACATGATCTTTGAGAAAGTGATGACGAATTTCAATGTGCTTTGTCTTCGAGTGCTGAACTGGGTTGTTGGCAATCTTGATGGCACTTTCGTTGTCGCAGTAAAGTGGCACTTGCTTCAGATGAATGCCATAGTCCTTGAGAGTCTGCTTCATCCACAGAAGCTGAGCGCAGCAAGATCCAGCAGCAATGTATTCAGATTCAGCAGTGGAGAGAGATACACAGTTCTGCTTCTTTGAAGACCAACATACAAGTGATCATCCCAGAAAGTGACATGTGCCTGATGTAGACTTCCGATCAACCTTGTCACCAGCATAATCAGCATCCGAGAATCCAACCAGATCAAACTCTGAGCCCTTTGGATACGATAATCCTAGAGTTGGGGTGTGAGCCAAATATCGAAGAATTCGCTTCACAGCTAAGTGATGCGACTCCTTTGGTGCCGCTTGAAATGGAGCACACATGCAAACACTAAGCATAATATCTGGCCTAGATGCACATAAATAAAGCAAAGAACCAATCATGGAGCGGTATACCTTTTGATCGAACTCTTTACCATTGTCGTCAGGACCCAGATGATGTTTGGCTGGCATTGGTGTTGTGAAGCCTTTGCAGTCTTGCATACCAAACTTCTTCAGGCACTCTTTGAGATACTTCTCTTGAGATATGAAGATGCCGTTGCGTTGTTGCCGTATTTGAAGACCGAGGAAGAACTTCAGCTCCCCCATCATAGACATCTGATATTGCTCTTGCATCATATAGCCAAACTCTTCACTGTATTTCTGATTGGTGCAGCCGAAGATAATGTCATCCACATATATTTGGCACACAAACAGTTCACCATCATATGTCTTCGTGAAGAGAGTGGGATCTAGGGAACCAGGTATGAAGCCTTTGCTCTTCAGGAAGTATTTGAGTGTGTCATACCAGGCCCGAGGGGCTTGTTTGAGGCCATACAGTGCCTTATTGAGCTTGTATACCATGTCAGGATGTTTTGGATCTTCAAACCCAGGCGGTTGTGCTACATACACTTCTTCTTCAATCTTGCCATTGAGAAAGGCACTCTTCACATCCATATGATACAAAAGTATGTTATGATGATTTGCGTAGGCCAACATTATACGTATGGCTTCCAGTCTAGCCACAAGAGCAAATGTTTCATCGAAGTCAATGCCTTCCACTTGAGTATATCCTTGAGCAACAAGGCGAGCTTTGTTTCTGACAATTTGACCATGCTCATCTTGCTTGTTGTGGTATATCCATTTGGTGCCTATTATGTTGTGCTTCCGTGGATCAGGACGCTTAACCAGTTCCCATACATTATTCAGCTCAAACTGTTGAAGCTCTTCTTGCATTGCTTGAATCCATTCAGGTTCCATAAAGGCTTCTTCAACTTTCTTGGGTTCTGAAATTGAGACAAATGCAAAGTGCCCACAGAAATTTGCCAGTTGAGTTGCCCTTGAACGAGTGAGTGGACCAGGTGCATTGATGCTATCAATTATTCTGTCAATCTGCACTTCATTGGCAACACGAGGATGTACAGGGCGAAGACTTTGCTCTTGCCGATCTGTGTTGTCGTTGGGAGGAATGTCTTCAGGCTGATCATTGTCTTCATGTGGATCAGGTGCTGAGATGATAAGTTCTTCTTCAGGATGAGCTTCAGAAGGTATAATCTCTCCAGTTCCCATAAGCTTGATAGATTCACTAGCTGGAACTTCATCTAGCACATTTGGCAGTTGCTCTCTTTGTGAACCATTGGTTTCATCGAACCGCACATCCACTGTTTCAACCACTTTGTAATGAAAGAGATTGAAGACTCTGTAGGAGTGCGAATCCTTTCCATATCCAAGCATAAAGCCCTCATGTGCTTTTGGTGCAAACTTTGAGGTGTGGTGTGGGTCCTTGATCCAGCATCTTGTGCCAAATACTCTGAAGTAACTGACATGTGGCTTCTTGCCAGTTAGGAGTTCATAAGATGTCTTGTTCAGAAGCTTGTGAAGATACACACGATTGATTGTATGGCATGCAGTGTCAATGGCTTCAGGCCAGAATTTTCTTGGAGTCTTGTATTCATCTAGCATCGTTCTGGCCATCTCAATGAGTGTTCTGTTCTTGCGTTCGACGATGCCATTCTGCTGTGGCGTGTACGGAGCTGAGAATTCATGTGTGATGCCCAAAGTATCAAGATATGTATCAAGGCCAGTGTTCTTGAATTCAGTGCCATTGTCACTTCTGATGTGCTTTATCTTGGCGCCATAATTGTTCATAGCTCAATTGGCGAAGCGTCTGAAGACATCCTGCACTTCAGTCTTGTAAAGGATTATGTGCACCCAAGTATATCTAGAGTAATCATCAACAATGACAAAGCCATAAAGGCAAGCAGTAGTGGAAAAAGTTGAGTAGTGAGTGGGACCAAACAGATCCATGTGAAGCAGTTCGAAGGGTCGAGTAGTGGTCATGATTGTCTTCGAGGGATGTTTTGCCCTCGTCATCTTCCCTGCTTCACAGGCACCGCATAAGTGATCTTTCTTGAACTTGACGCCTTCGATGCCCATGACATGCTTCTTCTTTGAAAGGGTGTGGAGGTTCCTCATGCCAGCATGCCCAAACCTCCGATGCCAAAGCCAGCATTCTGAAGCCTTTGCCAGAAGACATACTGCAAGTTGTGGTCCTGCTGAGAAATCTACCACATACAAATCATCTTTCATATACCCTTCAAACACTAGAGACTTGTCAGATTCCATTTGATGAGGACATCAATACCATTGTTACACCCACAGCCCCTACTGTTACATATACTGGACCAATTACTAGAGCTCGCGCACGCCAATTAAATTACCAGGTACTTTCGTTTCTTGGTAATGATTCTAATGTTCATGAGATTATGATGCTGCCTAAATTGGATACATTTGTTTTGCTTTCAAATGAAGGGCCTAGCTTGGAGAAGGATGAACATTGGAGCAAGAACACGTATGAAGTTGATGGCATGCGCAAGGGGATCAAGAACGGAGTTACAAGTGATGATTTCAGGACTTTGAAGCCGCCATAAGGAGTGCATGAAGCCATGGACGAAATATACAAGATGCCACTTCATAATATTCGTCCATAGGCTATTCTAGGTGCTGCGTCACCTTATTAATGGGCCAGGCCCATGTAATTTCGAAATACTTAAGTATAGGCTATTTTTAGAGTCCGTATGTGTGGGGAAACAAGAGTTAGGGTTGGTTTCGGACCCCACCCTCAAGGGCCACGAAATTCCCCTCTCTTCCTCCATATATACAGCCCTTAGGGCGTCGTTTAGACTTTGGGTTTTGTTTAGATTAAAAGTTCGCCATAGCTGCAACTTCGCGTACTTTGTTTGTGTCCAACGACCAGACCAAGACGTCACAGAACCCCACCTTGATCAATAAAGCTTTCATCTTATATTCGCAATATCCAGATTGCAATCTCAGCTTCTTGCTTGTTCTTCGTTTGCTCGCAGGAAACAGGCCCTCGTGGTCAGGTTGATCGTGCTCCGGCGTGGTCAATAACCCCTCGGAAGTTGGTTTAGCGATTGCTAAGGCGCGACGTCTCGCACGTTCGTAGTCGGATCGTCAAGGTCGACTCCCACAGAAAACGATAGCCACCATCTCATCGAAACATCGGGACACCTTTGCCTCTATCAAGTGGTATCAGATTTCCAGGTTGCTCGGTGAGATTTTACAGTTTTTCGTAGATTAGATCGAGTCTGTTCTTCATACCTACAGTCCACGAAAAAGCCACAAAAAAAATTAGGGTTAGTTCATCATATCCGAACCAATCTGAGCCTTTGCATAATCTTGTTAGGGTTTTTGCTTTGTTGAATTTGCGGTTGCATCGTCGTGTCAAGTTGCTGGTCTTAGAGTCTAGTCTTTTAGAGTTTCGAGTTCTGGTCATAAGTTGTCACGCCGCCGCCGCACCATCATCATCGCCCATCTACCACTTTTGCTTATCCGCCACCGCTCTGAATCCTTATCCATATACCACTACCAATCCGTATCCATATACCACCATCAATCTCTATCCATATACCACCACCGCTACCATATACCACCACCGCTGCCATATACCACAACCATATATCCACCACCAATCCGAGTTCTTCTCATATTAGGTTTGTTTTTGAGATCAATCTCAATTCCAATTCGTGTTTCCTTGCCTGCGTAGGTCTCGGAAAAAAAAAAGAGTCTGGAGACCCCCGGGCAGTTTTTAGGCCAAAATTTTCACGGGCAAATTTTTTTTTCCCTATCCTATTTTTAGGCTTTTCTGAGTCTTTTGAGCCACGTGCCATCATAGTGATTTTTTGTCGCACTTTTTCGTCGTCGCTGCCCTGATTTCCGGAAAAAAAAGTGGAAATTTTTTTTTTCGTGCCCATCCTATCAGTTTGACGAGGGAAGAGTTTTGAGACACTCGCCATTATAGTGATTTTTCGCAAAAAAAAGGAGGAGCGCAAAAAAAAAAGAGGAGCGCAAAAAAAAGCAAAAAAAAAGTTCCAGAGTGTGCTTTTCCCTTATTTACGTGCAGCGCCGTGATTTTGTTAGTGTTCTAGGCTCGCGTCTCTAGCACGGTCTAGCCTAGGACCAGCACAGTACCGTCGTTGAGCGTTTATTCAACTTTGCATCTCTGAATTGATTATTGCTGACCCTTTTTGCTACCATACTATAAGCCTTCCCAGCTCCACATACCTCTACGTCGTGCGTTTGACTCTCCCTGGCAATCGCTCTATCCAAGCTTTTGAGAGTTTTGACTACAACGGTTGCCGATCACCGCCTGCTGCTGGGTAAGAACTGGTAAGAATTTGAGATTTGCTTGACGGATTTGTGACACCCGCCACCACCACCTCTTGTTAGTATTCTGTAGGATCATATTCTTGTGTGTTTTCTATTGTTGCTAACCATGGCAGGATCACAAGCCGACGAGACTGACTGGGAGAACATGACGAATCAGGAGTTGCATGATAAATTTCAGCAAATGATGAATGGACAGGTGCAGGATGTGCTAAACAGATTTGAAGAGGCCATGGAGAAGATAGATGACATGGAGAAGACGTTCGAAACAAAACTCGATGACAGGTTTAATGAATTGCTCGCGCGTCTTCCACCACCACCACCGGCTGCACCTAACGCACCTCTACAACAACAACAACGACGACTACCTACACATCGTGAAACAGCCCTCCGCCGAGCGAGCCGTCTCCCTCTTGCACCTGGCCAAACTGTTGGTGCTGCTGTTGCTACTTCTGTGGCTCCTGCTGCTGATGCGGAGGAGGATGATTTTGCTGGCGATTACGAGGATGAGGTTGATCAAAATCAGAACTATGTGCCACCACCAGCACAGCAACCATCAGGTCGTCCACATGCAAATAATGGCAATGGTAGGGCTCACCCTCAGGTACGAGATCATGACCATCTCCCTAAACTAAAATTGAATATTCCACCATTTGAGGGTAGATATGTTCCTGATATATATCTTACTTGGGAGTTAGAAACTGAACAACGATTTACATGTTTACAATATCCCGAGGAGAGACGTGTTCCTGCTGCTGTTTGTGCATTCACTAGTTTTGCATGTGTTTGGTGGTCTGAGCATTGTAGATTATATCCCATTCCTGCTACTTGGGCTGCTTTGAAAACTGCTATGCGTACTCGTTGGGTTCCACCATATTATCAACGTGAATTACTTCAAAAATTGCAGCGCTTAAGACAGGGAAAAAATTCTGTAGAAGAATATTATCAGGAATTACAAACTGGCATGATTAGATGTGGTATTGTTGAGGAGAATGAAGCTATGCTTGCACGTTTTATGGGTGGATTAAATAGAGAGATTCAGACGATTCTAGAGTATAAGGAGTATACTAATATCACTCGTTTATTCCATCTTGCTTGTAAAGCTGAACGTGAAGTGCAGGATCGACAGGCATTGGCGCGGACTAACTTTTCTGCAGGTCGACCTTCTTCATGGACACCACGTGCATCATCTACTTCCACACGTTCTGCTACACCGGCGCCTCCGTCGGCTGCCACCTCCAACCGTGATACAATAAAGCAGGCACAATCACCACTATCTGCCAAGAGCACACCTTCTGGGCCTGCAAAGAGCTCTTCTTCATCCATGGCATCAACAGGGCAAACACATGATATTATTTGTCGACGTTGCAAGGGTGGAGGTCATTATGCGAGAGAATGCCCATCTAAGCGTGTGATGATTGTTACTGAGGATGGTGGGTATGAGTCCGCTAGTGACTATGATGAGGAGACTTTGGCTCTTATTACACGTGACGAACACGGTGGAGACGATTCTGATCATGAGACGCAATACATGGCTCCTGAAGATGCTGACAGGTATGAATGTTTAGTTGCTCAACGTGTTTTGAGTGTGCAGGTTACACAAGCTGAGCAAAATCAGAGGCATAATTTGTTCCATACAAAGGGAGTTGTGAAGGAACGTTCTGTTCGCGTGATCATAGATGGAGGGAGTTGCAACAACTTGGCTAGCATCGATATGGTGGAGAAGCTATCTCTCACCACCAGACCACATCCACATCCTTACTACATCCAATGGTTCAACAACAGCGGCAAGGTTAAGGTAACACGTACTGTTCGTGTGTATTTTAGTATCTCTACATATGCTGATTATGTTGATTGTGATGTGGTACCGATGCAAGCATGTTCCTTATTACTTGGTAGACCATGGCAATTTGATAAAAATTCTATTCACCATGGTAGAAACAATCAGTATACTCTTGTTCATAAGGATAAAAATATTACTTTGCTTCCTATGACTCCTGATTCCATTTTGAAAGATGATATTAATAGAGCTAATAAAGCAAAACAGGAGAAAACTAAGAGTGAAAATCAGATTGTGGCAAAAGAATTTGAGCAACAAATGCAGCCTAATAATAATAAACAATCTAGTGTTGCTTCTGAAATTAAATTGAAAAGCGCATGTTTACTTGCCACCAAATCTGATATTGATGATCTAGATTTTAGCAAATCTGTTTGCTATGCTTTTGTGTGCAAAGAGGCATTATTTTCATTCGAGGACGCGCCTTCCTCTTTGCCTCCTGCTGTCACTAACATTTTGCAGGAGTTCGCCGACGTCTTTCCACAAGACGTGCCACCGGGATTACCACCTATTCGCGGGATTGAGCATCAAATTGACTTAATTCCCGGTGCATCATTACCCAACCGTGCACCATACCGTACCAATCCAGAGGAGACGAAGGAGATTATGCGTCAAGTACAAGAACTGCTCGACAAAGGTTATATACGCGAATCCCTTAGTCCTTGTGCTGTTCCTATCATTTTAGTGCCGAAAAAGGATGGTACGTCGCGTATGTGCGTTGATTGTAGAGGCATTAATAATATTACTATTCGTTATCGTCATCCTATTCCTAGGCTAGATGATATGCTTGATGAATTGAGTGGCTCTACAATATTCTCCAAAGTTGATTTGCGTAGTGGTTACCATCAAATTCGTATGAAATTGGGAGATGAATGGAAAACAGCATTTAAAACTAAGTTTGGATTATATGAGTGGTTAGTCATGCCTTTTGGGTTAACTAATGCACCTAGTACTTTCATGAGGTTAATGAACGAAGTTTTACGTGCCTTCATTGGACGATTTGTGGTAGTTTACTTTGATGACATATTGATTTATAGCAAATCTTTGGAGGACCATTTGGAACATTTACGTGCTGTTTTTATTGCTCTACGTGATGCACGTTTGTTTGGTAACCTTGGAAAGTGCACCTTTTGCACCGACCGAGTATCTTTTCTTGGCTATGTTGTTACTGCACAGGGAATTGAAGTTGATAAAGCCAAGATTGAAGCTATTGAGAGTTGGCCGCAGCCCAAAACGGTCACACAAGTGAGGAGTTTCCTTGGCCTCGCTGGTTTCTATAGGCGTTTTGTGAGAGATTTCAGCACCATTGCTGCACCTCTCAACGAGCTTACAAAGAAGGATGTACCTTTTGTTTGGGGTACCGCACAGGAAGAAGCCTTCACGGTATTGAAAGATAAGTTGACACATGCTCCTTTACTCCAACTTCCTAATTTCAATAAGACTTTTGAGCTTGAATGTGATGATAGTGGAATTGGATTAGGAGGTGTGTTATTACAAGATGGAAAACCTGTTGCATACTTTTCTGAAAAATTGAGTGGGCCTAGTCTGAACTTTTCTACTTATGATAAAGAATTATATGCTCTTGTTCGGACCTTAGAAACATGGCAACATTATTTATGGCCCAAGGAATTTGTTATACATTCTGATCATGAATCTTTGAAACACATTAAAAGTCAAGCAAAACTGAACCGTCGACACGCTAAATGGGTTGAATTCATTGAGACTTTCCCTTATGTGATTAAACACAAGAAGGGTAAAGAAAATGTTATTGCTGATGCCTTGTCTCGTCGTTATACTATGCTTTCACAACTTGACTTTAAAATATTTGGTTTGGAGACCATCAAGGATCAATATGTTAATGATGCTGAATTTAAAGATGTATTGCAGAATTGTAAGGAAGGGAGAACTTGGAACAAGTTCGTTCTTAACGATGGATTTGTGTTTCGTGCTAACAAGCTATGCATTCCAGCTAGCTCCGTTCGTCTTTTGTTGTTGCAGGAGGCGCATGGAGGAGGATTAATGGGACACTTTGGCGTCAAGAAGACGGAGGATATACTTGCTACACATTTCTTTTGGCCAAAGATGAGACGGGATGTTGAGCGTTTTGTTGCTCGCTGCACTACATGTCAAAGAGCTAAGTCACGACTCAATCCTCATGGTTTATATATGCCTTTGCCTGTACCTAGTGTTCCTTGGGAGGATATATCTATGGACTTTGTTTTAGGTTTACCTAGAACAAAGAAGGGGAGGGATAGCATATTTGTTGTCCTGGATAGGTTCTCGAAAATGGCACACTTTATACCATGTCATAAAAGCGATGATGCTGTTAATGTTGCTGATTTGTTCTTTCGTGAAATTATTCGCTTACATGGTGTGCCAAATACTATTGTTTCAGATCGTGATACTAAATTTCTTAGCCACTTTTGGAGATGTTTATGGGCTAAGTTGGGGACTAAGCTGCTTTTTAGTACTACTTGTCACCCCCAAACTGATGGACAAACTGAAGTAGTCAATAGAACATTGTCTACTATGCTTAGGGCTGTTTTGAAGAATAACAAGAAAATGTGGGAAGAATGCTTGCCTCATATTGAATTTGCTTATAATCGTTCATTGCATTCTACTACTAAGATGTGCCCTTTTGAAATTGTGTATGGTTTCCTACCTCGTGCACCTATTGATTTGTTGCCTCTTCCATCTTCGGAGAAGGTTAATTTTGATGCTAAAGAATGTTCTGAATTGATTTTAAAAATGCATGAGTTAACTAAGGAAAACATTGAGCGTATGAATGCTAAATATAAACTTGCTGGAGATAAGGGTAGAAAACATGTTGTGTTTGCACCTGGAGATCTTGTTTGGTTACATTTGCGTAAAGATAGATTTCCTAATCTGCGCAAATCAAAGCTAATGCCACGTGCTGATGGTCCTTTTAAGGTTTTAGAGAAAATAAATGATAATGCATATAAACTTGAGCTACCTGCAGATTTTGGGGTTAGTCCCACTTTTAATATTGCAGATTTGAAGCCTTATTTGGGTGAGGAAGATGAGCTTCCGTGGAGGACGACTTCATTTCAAGAAGGGGAGGATGATGAGGACATCAATACCATTGTTACACCCACAGCCCCTACTGTTACATATACTGGACCAATTACTAGAGCTCGCGCACGCCAATTAAATTACCAGGTACTTTCGTTTCTTGGTAATGATTCTAATGTTCATGAGATTATGATGCTGCCTAAATTGGATACATTTGTTTTGCTTTCAAATGAAGGGCCTAGCTTGGAGAAGGATGAACATTGGAGCAAGAACACGCATGAAGTTGATGGCATGCGCAAGGGGATCAAGAACGGAGTTACAAGTGATGATTTCAGGACTTTGAAGCCGCCATAAGGAGTGCATGAAGCCATGGACGAAATATACAAGATGCCACTTCATAATATTCGTCCATAGGCTATTCTAGGTGCTGCGTCACCTTATTAATGGGCCAGGCCCATGTAATTTCGAAATACTTAAGTATAGGCTATTTTTAGAGTCCGTATGTGTGGGGAAACAAGAGTTAGGGTTGGTTTCGGACCCCACCCTCAAGTGCCACGAAATTCCCCTCTTCCTCCATATATACAGCCCTTAGGGCGTCGTTTAGACTTTGGGTTTTGTTTAGATTAAAAGTTCGCCATAGCTGCAACTTCGCGTACTTCGTTTGTGTCCAACGACCAGACCAAGACGTCACAGAACCCCACCTTGATCAATAAAGCTTTCATCTTATATTCGCAATATCCAGATTGCAATCTCAGCTTCTTGCTTGTTCTTCGTTTGCTCGCAGGAAACAGTCCCTCGTGGTCAGGTTGATCGTGCTCCGGCGTGGTCAATAACCCCTCGGAAGTTGGTTTAGCGATTGCTAAGGCGCGACGTCTCGCACGTTCGTAGTCAGATCGTCAAGGTCGACTCCCACAGAAAACGATAGCCACCATCTCATCGAAACATCGGGACACCTTTGCCTCTATCACCATTAGTACCAGGCAATGATATTTTCCAAATATTACTATCATGTTCAAATCACAGAGCATTGAGACAGACATTAAGTTGAAGCCAAGGGATTTAACAAGCATGACTTTATCCATGTGTTGATCCTTTGAGATTGCAACTCTACCTAGACCCAATACCTTACTTTTACCAGTGTCAGCAAATGTGATGTGGCTCTTGTCGGATGGACGTAAGGTTGAGTCCATGAGAAGGCTTCGTTTGCCAGTCATATGATTTCTACACCCACTGTCAATAATCCATTCTGAAGCCGCTGGTGTCGTACCCTACAGTGCAGTTAGGGGGATAGGCTTCACGGAGAGTATTGTGAAGCAGAAACATTTGACGAACCAGTGGGTTATGAAAACTTAGATCCAGATTAGGACTAATAGGGAGAGTAGCATGCGATTCAGGAACGAAGTACATAGTGATGCCATTCGGGCATTTAATCTTGCGCCCCACAAGATTTTTAAGGTCCCCAGCAATAGCGTCAGAAGATTTTGGTTTTCTGCTGGAGACCTTTCCATGCAAAAGAGAGTTAAGCTTTCTTAACCACCCACATCTTCAAGGGTGGCTTAGAAGCAATAAGTCTAAGTGCAGCATCTGAGAATTTTGGCTTTGGAGCCCTAGCAAACAGTCTAGCAGGCGAACTATAGTACTCATAAGAATAGGCAGAATAATTCTTGGTCATATGAACATGGCGGTTTGATAAACCGCTCTCATATTCATATGCCTGAGTATGGTTTCCCTGCAAAACATTTGCGTTAGTGCGACTCAGGTGAGTCCTCTATCTGTATGAAGCCTTTGGACCGTATGAAGCCTTTGGTCTGAGGTTTGTCTTCTTCATGTGAGGTGTCATGAATACATTCACAGGAAGATTCTCCAGACACGTTTTTGGAACCCAGATCCTCTTCATAGGCGGTCCATTCCTGCAGTTAGTACCAATGTACCTGGCAAACACTTCACCATTCTGATTCTTAAACAGTTTATAGTTTGCATCAAAGGATTCATGAATGATAATGGGGTTAGCACAAGTGAAGCCAGATAGATTGGATGGATCTGCTAAGGATTCCTTTGCCGCAACCCACGTGGTTTTGGGGTACTGCTCAGGTTTCCAGTAAGAGCCATCTGCATTTATTTTCCTTACGAACCCAACACCCTCTTTTCTAGGGTTTCGGTTCAAAATCTGCTTCTTGAGGACATCACATAAAGTCTGATGTCCTTTGAGACTTTTGTACATCCCTGTTTCAAGCAATGTCTTCAACCTAGCATTCTCATCAGCAATAGCAGTGGTGTCCTCAGCAGAGGGGTTAGTTACCACTTCAACAGTTGAAGATATTGCAACAGCAGTAGCAGTGGAACATTCAGCAACAGAAGTAGCATTATCACGCTCAATGCATTTAAGGCATGGTGGTTCAAATCCTTCCTGAGCGAAACTGATCTGTTCGGCGCGAAGTGACTCGTTTTCCTTTTGAAGGTCTTCATGAGACGCTCTCAATTTCTCAATTTCTTGCTTCCTTTGAAGATAATCATAGGAAAGCTTTTCATGAGTTGTTGAGAGAGTATCATGACGATCTTCAAGTTCCTGATACTTAACGTGAAGATTTTTTATGTCTTCAATTAAGGATTCAGATCAAGTCATTTCAGCACCCAACAGATCATCGCTTCTGTCTAACAGTTTTTGAATATGTTCCATGGCCTTTTGTTGTTCAGTAGCAATTTTAGCAAGTGTTTTGTAACTGGGTTTTGAATCACAATCAGAGTCATCGTCACTAGATGTTTGATAGTGAGTAGTGCGTGTGTTTACCTTGGCACCGCGTGCCATGAAGCAGTAGGTAGGAGTGGAGTCGTCCTTGTCATTTGCATCGGTGTCGGTGATGAAGTCATTGTCTTCAGTGTTGAAGATGGACTTGGCGACATAAGCTGTAGCCAGACTTGCAATGCCAGAATCAGACTCCTCCTCAGATTCCACCTCTGCCTCCTCAGAAGCGAACTCCTCCTCTGAATCCATTTCCTTGCCAACAAACGCACGTGCCTTGCCAGATGAGCTCTTCTTGTGTGATGAAGACTTTGAGGAAGACTTGGAAGAAGACTTTGAGTATTTCTTCTTCTTCTTGTCGTCAGAGTCATATTCCTTGCTCTTCTTCTTCTTTCTGTTCTCATTGTCCCACTGTGGACACTCAGAGATGAAGTGTCCAGTTTTCTTGCACTTGTGACATGTTTTCTTCTTGTAGTCATGAGCAGAAGCTTCATCATTCCTTGAGCTTGATCGTGAAGACTTTCTGAAGCCTTTCTTCTTGGTGAATTTTTGGAACTTCTTCACTAGCATTGCAAGTTCCCTTCCAATGTCTTCAGGATCATCAGAACTGCTGTCAGATTCTTCTTCAGATGAGGAAACAGCTTTTGCCTTCAAGGCACGAGTTCGCCCATAGTTTGGACCGTAGATATCTCTTTTCTCAGAAAGCTGAAACTCATGTGTGTTGAGCCTCTCAAGTATGTCAGACGGATCGAGTGTCTTGAAATCAGGACGTTCTTGAATCATCAGGGCTAGAATGTCAAACGAACTATCAAGTGATCTCAGCAGCGTCTTGACGATTTCATGTTTGGTGATCTCAGTGGCGCCGAGGGCTTGAAGCTCATTTGTGATGTCAGTGAGCCGGTCAAATGTGTGCTGGACATTCTCATTGTCATTTCGCTTGAAGCGGTTGAAGAGGTTGCGAAGAACACTGATTCTCTGATCTCTCTGGGTTGAGATGCCTTCATTAACCTTGGAGAGCCAGTCCCAGACGAGCTTGGATGTCTTCAAGGCACTCACATGGCCATACTGTCCTTTGGTCAGATGACCACAGATGATATTCTTGGCAGTAGAGTCCAGTTGAGTGAACTTCTTGACATCAGCAGCAGTGACACCTTCTCCAGCCTTGGGAACGCCATTCTCGACGACATACCATAGGTCGACGTCAATGGCTTCAAGATGCATGCGCATCTTATTCTTCCAGTAGGGATATTCAGTTCCATCGAAGACGGGGCACGCAGCGGAGAGTTTGATTATCCCTGCAGTCGACGTAGCTAAAACTCAAGGTGGTTAAACCGAATCACACAGAACAAGGGAGCACCTTGCTCTGATACCAATTGAAAGTGCGTTATATCGACTATAAGGGGGGTGAATAGGCGATTTTTATGAAAGTCTTCAAAACGTGGGAGTTATGAAGACAAACAATAGAGATATGCCTATCACTATGCAGCGGAAGTTAGATTACACTAGGCAAGCCATAGTCAAGTATTCAATAGAGTGAAAGCACAATGACAAATAGCTGCAGTGTAATAGGGATCAGGTAGGAAGAAGTTATGAAGGCAAACAGATTATACAGTCACGTTGTGAAGACAGAAGATATAGCAGGCATGAATGACTTCACAATGAGTAACAGCAAGTAAATGGAAGTGAAGATGAAACGAGTGACTCGTTGAAGACAATGATTTGTTGGACCAGTTCCAGTTGCTGTGACAACTGTACGTCTGGTTGGAGCGGCTAGGTATTTAAACCAAAGGACACACAGTCCCGGACACCCAGTCCTGAACACGCAGCTTAGGACACCCAGTCCTCACCGTATTCTCCTTGAGCTAAGGTCACACAGACCTCGCCCAATCACTCTGGTAAGTCTTCAAGGTAGACTCCCAAACCTTCACATACTTCGTTCACCGGCAATCCACAATGTCTCTTGGATGCTCAGAACGCGACGCCTAACCGGCTGGAGGATGCACAGTCCTCAAGTGTAATAAGTCTTCAGATCACTCAGACAAGAAGACTTAAGTGATGCCCAATTTACTCTGGCTCTGGGTGGTTAGGGCTTTTCTCCTCGCTAGGAATTTTCTCTCAAAGGCTTCGAGGTGGGTTGCTCTCAAACGACGAAAGCCGTGCACTGAAATCTGAGCAGCCAACCGTTTATGGTTGCAGGGGTGGACTATTTATAGCCACTGGGCAACCCGACCTGATTTGTCCGAAATGACCCTGGGTCACTAAGGAACTGACACGTGTTCCAACGGTTAGATTTTGAACTCACACGGCAACTTTACTTGGGCTACAAGAAAAGCTGACTTGTCCGACTCTGGACAAGATTTGCTCTCATAGTCTTCACTCGAAGACATAGGTTTTGAATTAGGCATCACTTCAGTCATTCTAACTGGTTCTCTTGGACGCCACTTAACAGTACGGTGGTTCCTATGACTCAACACAAATGAAAAAGAACTACGAAAGATCTAAGTCTTCGAGTTCCATAGGCTTCACGTGGTGTCTTCTCTTGTCATAGTCTTCAATGTGAATATCTTCATATACCCCCATTGACTTCAATGTCTTCGTACATTTTTAGGGGTCATCTCTGGTAGTAAAACCGAATCAATGAGGGACTTCTACCTGTGTTATCCTGCAATTCTCACAAACACATTAGTTCCTCAACTAGGTTTGTCGTCAATACTCCAAAACCAACTAGGGGTGGCACTAGATGCACTTACAATCTCCCCCTTTTTGGTGATTGATGACAAACTAGTTGAAGTTTTCAACGGGGAATATAATTTGTGAAATTGTTAAGGAATTGTCTTCATAAGCTGCAAGGGCTCCCCCTGAAGATGTGCATATATTATTTTGCTTTTGGAATGCAAATGCACATGGCAGGTTGTACTTGTGGAGATCCACTTCAACTTATGATGACAATCCACTATGCATGTAAAGGTATATGAAGATAATAACATGCATAATGAAAAATGGACGTCTGCAGAATGATCTAAGTGCGGAATTTATCGTTGCACATGCGGAATTTATCTTCGCAAAACACAGTGGCAAACAAGTGGCAGACGACCATCGAGTTTAAGTGTTACAACTCAAAGAAGCAAATGTAGCAAAACGGGAGTTGTAAGCACGAAGCAAAATATAGCAAAATAAAAGGCACCCGCCCATATTGACCTGCTTGAAGACTATCAACGTCATATGCTTCTCCCCCTTTTGACAGTGAGGGCCAAAAAGGTTTGAAGACATAGAGTTGTCTACTCGTTCCCATGAGCAGCAAGGTCGTTGGAGATGTTTGGCGGTGCAGAAGAGCTTGGTGCAGAGTCGACGCGTGCTGAAGGAGGTGGAGGTGATGTAGCGTCGTCTTCTTCCTCGATGATCCTTGCAGTCACCGTGGCAGCAGATGAAGAGAACTCAGAATCTTCAAGGGATGGAGTTCGGCGCAGTACAGCCCTTCGAGGAGGCGTGGAGTCAAATTCGAAGCGCTCTGTGAAGCCATCCTCTTGAAGTTCAGCTTCAGGACACAGCAGCGTGAGTCCTTTCCAGGTGCGGCGATAGGTTTCATGTGCAACGAATGCATTCTTGGTGGCAAGATTTCTAACGCGATTGACATCCTCGATGATGCTCTTCATCTATCTCTTCAGCCAGTCGTGATGCCTATCCTTCTTTTGATGAAGGGCCACAAGAAGCTCTCGGTCATTGAGAGCACGAGCGTGCTTCTTGGGTCTTTGAGCTATTGTGCTGTCAGTGGCTTCAGTGGATGCAGGGCGTGGTGCACGTGTAGTGCCAGCCAACGGATACACCCTGGAGATGGCTTCAACACCTTCAACATTCTGAGTGAAGCTCTAGTGTTCTGCATTCTGAAGACACAGAGGTTGCTTTGCAGGCTCGGGATATATGGCTTCAGCAGAGGTATCCACATCTGGCAAGAAGATCCAATGGTTGCGGGCTGAGGGCTGATATGAGATCGCAGAGTGAAGTTTGATCAGCCTCATTACCCACGGAGCATAGAACTTCAGGCCAAATAAATCTGAGCCTGATGCAGCAAGTTGGCGTATGAAGAAATCCTGTGCGTTGAAGCATTTGCCATGGAGGATACAAAATATCAGAGTATTCATTGCACCCTCGATCTTAGCATGTGGAGAGTGCCCTTTGATAGGCCAGAGAGTCCGCCTGATGATGTGATAGATGGTTCTGGGCAGGTACTCAAGGTCTTCAACGAAGAACTCTGTTGGATAAGGAGCATCGTGGGGCAATGGCTTCATCATGGAAAGCATCTGACTCATATTCAGTTCAGGCCGCTGGAATATGCTCTCAAGAGCTTCAGTGTGTAGCTGACAGCCTTCTTCGAAGAATTTGCCAGGAGTGGGCAGGCCGATGAGCTCAATGATATCAAATGCATTGGCTTTGTGATGAACATTGCCGGTCATCCACTCCAGGACCCAAGTCTTCGGATCTCTGTTGTATCCTTTGATGTGGAGGGTGGCATAGAATTGTAGCAGAAGCTCTTCATTCCAATCCTCTTCATCTGTGATAAACTGCAGCAGACCCACTTGCTTGAAGCAATCCAGCGCTTCTTCCAGACAGGGCAGACCAGCAATAGCTTCAACCTCAAGGCGCTTGTGCGGGAAGATGCGTCCTTGGTTGTACAGGATGCATGAATAGTAGTTGCGCTGAGGATAGCTCCAGAACCTATCTGATGAAATTCTTTCCCTTGAATAGGGGTTCTTGGAGCTATTGAAGAAAGTATTATCTGCCCTGAAGCTATTGACGTTAAAGGAGCCAGGTGCTGATGCAGGACCTGGGAACCTTGGCAGTCTTGGGACTGGCTTCTGGACCTGAGGCCTGTGCGCAACATGATAGTTGAATTGGGGACCGGCAGCAGACTCAGGAACAGAAGTGTCAGGAGCAGTAGCTTCAGTGTCTTCTGAAGCTATTGGTGGGGAGGGCTCCACATTGGCTTCAATGTTGGTTGTGGCAGCCTCAATATTTTCCGCCTCCACTTGACTAGCTGGAGGGTCAGACTCAGGCACGTTCTCCTGGAGAACTGCTTCATTTTGGTGGAGCGGGGGAGTGGGATCTTGTGGTACTTCTTCATTTTCTTCGGCTGATGCAGCCGGAATGTCGTCAGCAGATTGTTGAGGCCTTGGACCTTTGCGAAGCCTGCGGAATGCCGACGGCGCTTGTGGAGTTGGAGTGGGCTGGACCTCAGATTCTTCTTCCACTTGTGGGCGATCCGCCCATGACGCAGCCTGTGCAATTGGCGTCGGAGGACGACCAATGCTGAGGAGTTCGCTGGTTTCAAGCTGAGGAAGGGCTGCATCATCTTGTACATTGTCATGATGACCAATATCTTTAGCAGCGATGGGGTTGGCTGCTGGAATCTCTTCAGCTGCAGGAGCCTCTGTGGGAGCAGGCTCATGAACCGTTAGTTGACGTTCTGCGTTAGGATAGATGACAGAAAGGGGTTCAACTATCAAGGGCTCTGTGGGAGCAGCCCGAAGTTTCTTGGTCTTTCTCTTCTTGGTGGGGGCAGTTGGAGAGGCTTTAGAGTGTTTCCTCTTCCTGGCTTCAGCCTCTGCAGTTCGTGTCTTCTTGAGCTCTGAAGCGGTTGACCGGCTCTTTGGCTTCGAGCCAGTCGTTGCAGTTGGGAAGACAATCGGAACTGCGTCCCGCCTTGGTGCCTCTGGTTCAGCCATAGCAGGCTTCTTCTTCTCCTTCGCGGCCATCCTGGGGTCGACGCCAGGACGCCCAAGTGCCTTGCGCTTCTCAGCCTCATTGTAGGCTTGCACACATCTATCAGCCAGAGTCTTCATCCACTCACGTGAGCCCTGAGCTTCTGCACGCTTCTTCAGAAAGTTTTCTTTTAGCTCATGCAACATGATCTTGAAGCTCTTCACTTCTTGCACGCTGAGCTTGGCCATATTTTTCTTGAACTGAGCCTTTTCATGATCAATTTTCTGCTTCAGTTCAACAATGCGTTGAGCAATTGCCAGTTCTGAAGCAATAGCGCCTTGGAAGGCGACGCTGAGGCCAACGGGCAGCTGCAGATCTTCAAAGCTGATGGTTGGTGTGGCAAACCACTCATCAATGAAGTTGTGGATGATGGCAACATCAAAGAGAGGCAGATTGTTGAAGATTTCCGCCTCTTCTTTGCTCTTGATGAGCTGCTCAAGAGCGTCATCTCCAAGATCTTCATCACTTGACAGATCAATGGTTTCGCTGCACAGAATGGCAGCAGCTGTGAGCTCTTTGCCGGTGTGTGGCTGAGGCATCTTGGCCTTCTGGGGCTTGGAGACGCGGGATACTCGGTGAGACCGAAATGTTACGAAGGGAAACAGAGAGATTACAACCCCATCTCGGTGAGACCGAGATCCCTATCGGTGAGACCGATTTGCCTAGGGTTTGTGGTAGTGGCTATGACATTTGAAACTCGGTGGCACCGGATAGAAAGAATCGGTGGGGCCGAGTTTGACTTTTGGTTTAGGTCATATGTGGATGTGAGAAAGTAGTTGAGGGTTTTGGAGCATATCACTAAGCACTTTGAGGAAGAACCTCATTAAGCAACACCTCATCCCTCCTTGATAGTATTGGCTTTTCCTATAGACTCAATGTGATCTTGGATCACTAAAATGGAAAATGTAGAGTCTTGAGCTTTGAGCTTGAGCCAATCCTTTATCCTTAGCATTTTGTGGGGTCCACTTTTCTCATCCATGCCATGCCAATCATTGAGCTTTCCTAAGATATTAATCTTGAAATAGCATTAGCTCAATGAGCTATATGTTGCTAGGAATTACCAAAACCACCTAGGGATAGTTGCACTTTCAGGTGTCAACTTATTCAAATCAAGTCTTCGGTACAAAGAGAAAGGCATAACACTGACACCGGTTCCTAGATCACATAAAACAGTTTTGACATAGTTTATTTTAATGGAGCATGGTATAGTTGGTATTCCTCGGTCTCCTAGTTTCTTTGGCATTCCACCCTTAAATGAATAATTTGCAAGAATGGTGAAAATTTCAACTTCCGGTATTTTTCTTTTATTTGTAACAATATATTTTGTGTACTTAGCATAAGGAGACATTTTTAGAATATCAGTCAAACAAAGGCACAAAAAGACATGTCTAAGCATTTCAACAAAGCGCTCAAATTCTTCTTCATCCTTATTCTTTGAAGCTTTAGGAGGAAAGGGCATGGGTTTCTGAAGCCATGTTTCACTTTCTTTACCATGTTTCCTAGCAATGAAGTCTCTCTTATCATGTCTTTTATTCTTAGGTTGTGGGTTATCAAGATCAACATCAGGTTCTATTTCCACATCATTATCATTTTTAGGTTGAGCATCAACATGAACATCATCATTATCATTGTTACTAGGTTCATTTTCACCACCAGATTGTGTTTCAGCATGAGGAATAGAAATATCATTTGGATTCTCAAGTGTGTCTATAGTAGGTTCACTAGAGGCATGCAAAGTCCTACCATCTTTCTTTTTCTTTTTAGATGGACTAGGTGCATCAGTATTAATTCTTTGAGAGTCGTGTTCAATTCTCTTAGGGTTACCTTCAGGATACAAGGGTTCCTGAGTCATTTTACCACCCCTAGTCATAACTCTAATAGCATGATCATTCATCTTATTGTTTATCTCATTAAGCAAATATTTTTGTGACTTGATGACTTGTTCTACTTGGGTTTTTATCATGAATGCATGTTTACACACGCCCTTGACATCATTAATAGTTCTAAACATAAAGTCACTCAAGCGTTCAATCATATAAGCATTTTGTTTCAATCATCTACTAACATAAGCATTAAAGTTTTCTTGTTTAACAATAAAGTTATCAAATTCATCCAAGCATTGACTAGCAGACTTAGTATAAGGAATGTCACCTTCATCAAATCTATAGAGAGAATTTACCTCTACTATGTGTGTCAGGGTATCGAGACCATGTATTTCTTCAATAGGTGGTAAATTCTTGACATCTTCAGCTTTAATACCTTTTTTCCATAATTTCTTTGCCTCTTGCATATCTTCAGAACTGAGAAATAGAATACCTCTCTTCCTCAGAGTTGTCTTGGGTGGTGGTTCAGGAAGAGTCCAATCATTATCATTCCTCATTATATTATTCAATAGTTTTTCAGCTTGTTCAATATTTCATTCCCTGAAAACACAACCAGCACAAGTATCTAGGTAGTCCCTAGAAGCATCAGTTAGTCCATTATAAAAGATATCAAGTATTTCATTTTTCTTGAGAGGATGATCAGGCAAAGAATTAAGTAACTGGAGAAGCCTCCCCCAAGCTTGAGGGAGATTCTCTTCTTTGTTTGCACAAACTTAAATATTTCCTGTAAAGCAGCTTGTTTCTTATGAGCAGGAAAATATTTCTCAGAGAAGTAATATATCATATCCTGGGGACTATGCACACAACCAGGAGTAAGAGAATTAAACCATATCTTAGCATCACCCTTTAATGATAAAGGAAACAACTTAAGAATGTAGTAGTAATGAATTTTTCCCTCATGAGCAAACAGGGTGGCTATATGTAAGATGTGCCACAATGATAGAGGCAAAGGTGTCCCGATGTTTCGATGAGATGGTGGCTATCGTTTCTGTGGGAGTTGACCTTGACGATTCTACTACGAACGTGCGAGACGTCGCGCCTTAGCAATCACTAAACCAACTTCCGAGGGGTTATTGACCACGTCGGAGCACGATCAACCTGACCACGAGGGTCTGTTTCCTGCGAGCAAACGAAGAACAAGCAAGAAACTGAGATTGCAATCTGGATATTGCGAATATAAGATGAAAGCTTTATTGATCAAGGTGGGGTTCTGTGACGTCTTGGTTTGGTCGTTGGACACAAACGAAGTACGCGAAGTTGAAGCTATGGCGAACTTTTAATCTAAACAAAACCCAAAGTCTAAATGACGCCCTAAGGGCTGTCTATATGGAGGAAGAGGGGGGGATTTCGTGGCCCTTGGAGGAGGGGTCCGAAACCAACCCTAACTCTTGTTTCCCCACACATACAGACACTAAAAACAGCCTATACTTAAGTATTTCGAAAATACATGGGCCTGTCCCAATAATAAGGTGACGCAGCACCTAAAATAGCCTCTGAACGAAATTTATGAAGTGGCATCTTGTATATTTCGTCCAAGGCTTCAGGCACTCCTTATGGTGGCTTCAAAGTCCTGAAATCATCACTTGTGATGAGGACATCAATACCATTGTTACACCCACAGCCCCTACTGTTACATATACTGGACCAATTACTAGAGCTCGCGCACGCCAATTAAATTACCAGGTACTTTCGTTTCTTGGTAATGATTCTAATGTTCATGAGATTATGATGCTGCCTAAATTGGATACATTTGTTTTGCTTACAAATGAAGGGCCTAGCTTGGAGAAGGATGAACATTGGAGCAAGAACACGAATGGAGTTGATGGCATGCGCAAGGGGATCAAGAACGGAGTTACAAGTGATGATTTCAGGACTTTGAAGCCGCCATAAGGAGTGCATGAAGCCTTGGACGAAATATACAAGATGCCACTTCATAATATTCGTCCATAGGCTATTCTAGGTGCTGCGTCACCTTATTAATGGGCCAGGCCCATGTAATTTCGAAATACTTAAGTATAGGCTATTTTTAGAGTCCGTATGTGTGGGGAAACAAGAGTTAGGGTTGGTTTCGGACCCCACCCTCAAGGGCCACGAAATTCCCCTCTCTTCCTCCATATATACAACCCTTAGGGCGTCGTTTAGACTTGGGTTTTGTTTAGATTAAAAGTTCGCCATAGCTGCAACTTCGCGTACTTCGTTTGTGTCCAACGACCAGACCAAGACGTCACAGAACCCCACCTTGATCAATAAAGCTTTCATCTTATATTCGCAATATCCAGATTGCAATCTCAGTCTCTTGCTTGTTCTTCGTTTGCTCGCAGGAAACAGGCCCTCGTGGTCAGGTTGATCGTGCTCCGGCGTGGTCAATAACCCCTCGGAAGTTGGTTTTAGCGATTGCTAAGGCGCGACGTCTCGCACGTTCGTAGTCGGATCGTCAAGGTCGACTCCCACAGAAAACGATAGCCACCATCTCATCGAAACATCGGGACACCTTTGCCTCTATCAAGTGGTATCAGATTTCCAGGTTGCTCGGTGAGATTTTACAGTTTTTCGTAGATTAGATCGAGTCTGTTCTTCATACCTACAGTCCACGAAAAAGCCACACAAAAAAAATTAGGGTTAGTTCATCATATCCGAACCAATCTGAGCCTTTGCATAATCTTTTTAGGGTTTTTGCTTTGTTGAATTTGCGGTTGCATCGTCGTGTCAAGTTGCTGGTCTTAGAGTCTAGTCTTTTAGAGTTTCTAGTTCTGGTCATAAGTTGTCACGCCGCCGCCGCACCATCATCATCGCCCATCTACCACTTTTGCTTATCCACCACCGCTCTGAATCCTTATCCATATACCACTACCAATCCGTATCCATATACCACCATCAATCTCTATCCATATACCACCACCGCTACCATATACCACCACCGCTGCCATATACCACAACCATATATCCACCACCAATCCGAGTTCTTCTCATATTAGGTTTGTTTTTGAGATCAATCTCAATTCCGATTCGTGTTTCCTTGCCTGCGTAGGTCTCGGAAAAAAAAAAGTCTGGAGACCCCCGGGCAGTTTTTAGGCCAAAATTTTCACGGGCAAAATTTTTTTTTCCCTATCCTATTTTTAGGCTTTTCTGAGTCTTTTGAGCCACGTGCCATCATAGTGATTTTTTGTCGCACTTTTTCGTCGTCGCTGCCCTGATTTCCGGAAAAAAAAGTGGAAAAAAAAATTTCGTGCCCATCCTATCAGTTTGACGAGGGAAGAGTTTTGAGACACTCGCCATTATAGTGATTTTTCGCAAAAAAAAAAGGAGGAGCGCAAAAAAAAAAAGAGCATAAAAAAAAAGCGAAAAAAAAAGTTCCAGAGTGTGCTTTTCCCTTATTTACGTGCAGCGCCGTGATTTTGTTAGTGTTCTAGGCTCGCGTCTCTAGCACGGTCTAGCCTAGGACCAGCACAGTACCGTCGTTGAGCGTTTATTCAACTTTGCATCTCTGAATTGATTATTGCTGACCCTTTTTGCTACCATACTATAAGCCTTCCCAGCTCCACATACCTCTACGTCGTGCGTTTGACTCTCCCTGGCAATCGCTCTATCCAAGCTTTTGAGAGTTTTGACTACAACGGTTGCCGATCACCGCCTGCTGCTGGGTAAGAACTGGTAAGAATTTGAGATTTGCTTGACGGATTTGTGACACCCGCCACCACCACCTCTTGTTAGTATTCTGTAGGATCATATTCTTGTGTGTTTTCTATTGTTGCTAACCATGGCAGGATCACAAGCCGACGAGACTGACTGGGAGAACATGACGAATCAGGAGTTGCATGATAAATTTCAGCAAATGATGAATGGACAGGTGCAGGATGTGCTAAACAGATTTGAAGAGGCCATGGAGAAGTTAGATGACATGGAGAAGACGTTCGAAACAAAGCTCGATAACAGGTTTAATGAATTGCTCGCACGTCTTCCACCACCACCACCGGCTGCACCTAACGCACCTCTACAACAACAACGACGACTACCTACACATCGTGAAATAGCCCTCCGCCGAGCGAGCCGTCTCCCTCTTGCACCTGGCCAAACTGTTGGTGCTGCTGTTGCTACTTCTGTGGCTCCTGCTGCTGATGCGGAGGAGGATGATTTTGCTGGCGATTACGGGGATGAGGTTGATCAAAATCAGAACTACGTGCCACCACCAGCACAGCAACCATCAGGTCGTCCACATGCAAATACTGGCAATGGTAGGGCTCACCCTCAGGTACGAGATCATGACCATCTTCCTAAACTAAAATTGAATATTCCACCATTTGAGGGTAGATATGATAGAGGCAAAGGTG
The DNA here is from genome assembly GCF_056163025.1 of Triticum urartu. Classification (NCBI taxonomy): domain Eukaryota; kingdom Viridiplantae; phylum Streptophyta; class Magnoliopsida; order Poales; family Poaceae; genus Triticum; species Triticum urartu. The sequence continues at coordinate 317,303,941 of NC_141875.1, read as the reverse complement.
TCCCGATGTTTCGATGAGATGGTGGCTATCGTTTTTTGTGGGAGTCGACCTTGACGATCCGACTACGATCGTGCGAGACGTCGCGCCTTAGCAATCGCTAAACCAACTTCCGAGGGGTTATTGACCACGCCGGAGCACGATCAACCTGACCACGAGGGCCTGTTTCCTGCGAGCAAACGAAGAACAAGCAAGAAACTGAGATTGCAATCTGGATATTGCGAATATAAGATGAAAGCTTTATTGATCAAGGTGGGGTTCTGTGACGTCTTGGTCTGGTCGTTGGACACAAACGAAGTACGTGAAGTTGCAGCTATGGCGAACTTTTAATCTAAACAAAACCCAAAGTCTAAACGACGCCCTAAGGGCTGTATATATGGAGGAAGAAAGGGGAATTTCGTGGCCCTTGAGGGTGGGGTCCGAAACCAACCCTAACTCTTGTTTCCCCACACATACGGACTCTAAAAATAGCCTATACTTAAGTATTTCGAAATTACATGGGCCTGGCCCATTAATAAGGTGACGCAGCACCTAGAATAGCCTATGGACGAATATTATGAAGTGGCATCTTGTATATTTCGTCCATGGCTTCATGCACTCCTTATGGCGGCTTCAAAGTCCTGAAATCATCACTTGTAACTCCGTTCTTGATCCCCTTGCGCATGCCATCAACTTCATGCGTGTTCTTGCTCCAATGTTCATCCTTCTCCAAGCTAGGCCCTTCATTTGAAAGCAAAACAAATGTATCCAATTTAGGCAGCATCATAATCTCATGAACATTAGAATCATTACCAAGAAACGAAAGTACCTGGTAATTTAATTGGCGTGCGCGAGCTCTAGTAATTGGTCCAGTATATGTAACAGTAGGGGCTGTGGGTGTAACAATGGTATTGATGTCCTCATCAAGATATGTTCCTGATATATATCTTACTTGGGAGTTAGAAACTGAACAACGATTTACATGTTTACAATATCCCGAGGAGAGACGTGTTCCTGCTGCTGTTTGTGCATTCACTAGTTTTGCATGTGTTTGGTGGTCTGAGCATTGTAGATTATATCCCATTCCTGCTACTTGGGCTGCTTTGAAAACTGCTATGCGTACTCGTTGGGTTCCACCATATTATCAACGTGAATTACTTCAAAAATTGTAGCGCTTAAGACAGGGAAAAAATTCTGTAGAAGAATATTATCAGGAATTACAAACTGGCATGATTAGATGTGGTATTGTTGAGGAGAATGAAGCTATGCTTGCACGTTTTATGGGTGGATTAAATAGAGAGATTCAGACGATTCTAGAGTATAAGGAGTATACTAATATCACTCGTTTATTCCATCTTGCTTGTAAAGCTGAACGTGAAGTGCAGGATCGACAGGCATTGGCGCGGACTAACTTCTCTGCAGGTCGACCTTCTTCATGGACACCACGTGCATCATCTACTTCCACACGTTCTGCTACACCGGCGCCTCCGTCGGCTGCCACCTCCAACCGTGATACAATAAAGCAGGCACAATCACCACTATCTGCCAAGAGCACACCTTCTGGGCCTGCAAAGAGCTCTTCTTCATCCATGGCATCAACAGGGCAAACACATGATATTATTTGTTGACGTTGCAAGGGTGGAGGTCATTATGCGAGAGAATGCCCATCTAAGCGTGTGATGATTGTTACTGAGGATGGTGGGTATGAGTCCGCTAGTGACTATGATGAGGAGACTTTGGCTCTTATTACACGTGACGAACACGGTGGAGACGATTCTGATCATGAGACGCAATACATGGCTCCTGAAGATGCTGACAGGTATGAATGTTTAGTTGCTCAACGTGTTTTGAGTGTGCAGGTTACACAAGCTGAGCAAAATCAGAGGCATAATTTGTTCCATACAAAGGGAGTTGTGAAGGAACGTTCTGTTCGCGTGATCATAGATGGAGGGAGTTGCAACAACTTGGCTAGCATCGAGATGGTGGAGAAGCTATCTCTCACCACAAGACCACATCCACATCCTTACTACATCCAATGGTTCAACAACAGCGGCAAGGTTAAGGTAACACGTACTGTTCGTGTGCATTTTAGTATCTCTACATATGCTGATTATGTTGATTGTGATGTGGTACCTATGCAAGCATGTTCCTTATTACTTGGTAGACCATGGCAATTTGATAAAAATTCTATTCACCATGGTAGAAACAATCAGTATACTCTTGTTCATAAGGATAAAAATATTACTTTGCTTCCTATGACTCCTGATTCCATTTTGAAAGATGATATTAATAGAGCTAATAAAGCAAAACAGGAGAAAACTAAGAGTGAAAATCAGATTGTGGCAAAAGAATTTGAGCAACAAATGCAGCCTAATAATAATAAACAATCTAGTGTTGCTTCTGAAATTAAATTGAAAAGTGCATGTTTACTTGCCACCAAATCTGATATTGATGATCTAGATTTTAGCAAATCTGTTTGCTATACTTTTGTGTGCAAAGAGGCATTATTTTCATTCGAGGACGCGCCTTCCTCTTTGCCTCCTGCTGTCACTAACATTTTGCAGGAGTTCGCCGACGTCTTTCCACAAGACGTGCCACCGGGATTACCACCTATTCGCGGGATTGAGCATCAAATTGACTTAATTCCCGGTGCATCATTACCCAACCGTGCACCATACCGTACCAATCCAGAGGAGACGAAGGAGATTATGCGTCAAGTACAAGAACTGCTCGACAAAGGTTATATACGCGAATCCCTTAGTCCTTGTGCTGTTCCTATCATTTTAGTGTCGAAAAAGGATGGTACGTCGCGTATGTGCGTTGATTGTAGAGGCATTAATAATATTACTATTCGTTATCGTCATCCTATTCCTAGGCTAGATGATATGCTTGATGAATTGAGTGGCTCTACAATATTCTCCAAAGTTGATTTGCGTAGTGCTTACCATCAAATTCGTATGAAATTGGGAGATGAATGGAAAACAGCATTTAAAACTAAGTTTGGATTATATGAGTGGTTAGTCATGCCTTTTGGGTTAACTAATGCACCTAGTACTTTCATGAGGTTAATGAACGAAGTTTTACGTGCCTTCATTGGACGATTTGTGGTAGTTTACTTTGATGACATATTGATTTATAGCAAATCTTTGGAGGACCATTTGGAACATTTACGTGCTGTTTTTATTGCTCTACGTGATGCACGTTTGTTTGGTAACCTTGGAAAGTGCACCTTTTGCACCGACCGAGTATCTTTTCTTGGCTATGTTGTTACTCCACAGGGAATTGAAGTTGATAAAGCCAAGATTGAAGCTATTGAGAGTTGGCCGCAGCCCAAAACGGTCACACAAGTGAGGAGTTTCCTTGGCCTCGCTGGTTTCTATAGGCGTTTTGTGAGAGATTTCAGCACCATTGCTGCACCTCTCAACGAGCTTACAAAGAAGGATGTACCTTTTGTTTGGGGTACCGCACAGGAAGAAGCCTTCACGGTATTGAAAGATAAGTTAACACATGCTCCTTTACTCCAACTTCCTAATTTCAATAAGACTTTTGAGCTTGAATGTGATGCTAGTGGAATTGGATTAGGAGGTGTGTTATTACAAGATGGAAAACCTGTTGCATACTTTTCTGAAAAATTGAGTGGGCCTAGTCTGATCTATTCTACTTATGATAAAGAATTATATGCTCTTGTTCGGACCTTAGAAACATGGCAACATTATTTATGGCCCAAGGAATTTGTTATACATTCTGATCATGAATCTTTGAAACACATTAAAAGTCAAGCAAAACTGAACCGTAGACATGCTAAATGGGTTGAATTCATTGAGACTTTCCCTTATGTCATTAAACACAAGAAGGGTAAAGAAAATGTTATTGCTGATGCCTTGTCTCGTCGTTATACTATGCTTTCACAACTTGACTTTAAAATATTTGGTTTGGAGACCATCAAAGATCAATATGTTCATGATGCTGAATTTAAAGATGTATTGCAGAATTGTAAGGAAGGGAGAACTTGGAACAAGTTCGTTCTTAACGATGGATTTGTGTTTCGTGCTAACAAGCTATGCATTCCAGCTAGCTCCGTTCGTCTTTTGTTGTTGCAGGAGGCGCATGGAGGAGGATTAATGGGACACTTTGGCGTCAAGAAGACGGAGGATATACTTGCTACACATTTCTTTTGGCCAAAGATGAGACGGGATGTTGAGCGTTTTGTTGCTCGCTGCACTACATGTCAAAGAGCTAAGTCACGACTCAATCCTCATGGTTTATATATGCCTTTGCCTGTACCTAGTGTTCCTTGGGAGGATATATCTATGGACTTTGTTTTAGGTTTACCTCGAACAAAGAAGGGGAGGGATAGCATATTTGTTGTCGTGGATAGGTTCTAAAAAATGGCACACTTTATACCATGTCATAAAAGCGATGATGCTGTTAATGTTGCTGATTTGTTCTTTCGTGAAATTATTCGCTTACATGGTGTGCCAAATACTATTGTTTCAGATCGTGATACTAAATTTCTTAGCCACTTTTGGAGATGTTTATGGGCTAAGTTGGGGACTAAGCTGCTTTTTAGTACTACTTGTCACCCCCAAACTGATGGACAAACTGAAGTAGTCAATAGAACATTGTCTACTATGCTTAGGGCTGTTTTGAAGAATAACAAGAAAATGTGGGAAGAATGCTTGCCTCATATTGAATTTGCTTATAATCGTTCATTGCATTCTACTACTAAGATGTGCCCTTTTGAAATTGTGTATGGTTTCCTACCTCGTGCACCTATTGATTTGTTGCCTCTTCCATCTTCGGAGAAGGTTAATTTTGATGCTAAAGAACGTTCTGAATTGATTTTAAAAATGCATGAGTTAACTAAGGAAAACATTGAGCGTATGAATGCTAAATATAAACTTGCTGGAGATAAGGGTAGAAAACATGTTGTGTTTGCACCTGGAGATCTTGTTTGGTTACATTTGCGTAAAGATAGATTTCCTAATCTGCGCAAATCAAAGCTAATGCCACGTGCTGATGGTCCTTTTAAGGTTTTAGAGAAAATAAATGATAATGCATATAAACTTGAGCTACCTGCAGATTTTGGGGTTAGTCCCACTTTTAACATTGCAGATTTGAAGTCTTATTTGGGTGAGGAAGATGAGCTTCCGTCGAGGACGACTTCATTTCAAGAAGGGGAGGATGATGAGGACATCAATACCATTGTTACACCCACAGCCCCTACTGTTACATATACTGGACCAATTACTAGAGCTCGCGCACGCCAATTAAATTACCAGGTACTTTCGTTTCTTGGTAATGATTCTAATGTTGATGAGATTATGATGCTGCCTAAATTGGATACATTTGTTTTGCTTACAAATGAAGGGCCTAGCTTGGAGAAGGATGAACATTGGAGCAAGAACACGAATGGAGTTGATGGCATGCGCAAGGGGATCAAGAACGGAGTTACAAGTGATGATTTCAGGACTTTGAAGCCGCCATAAGGAGTGCATGAAGCCTTGGACGAAATATACAAGATGCCACTTCATAATATTCGTCCATAGGCTATTCTAGGTGCTGCGTCACCTTATTAATGGGCCAGGCCCATGTAATTTCGAAATACTTAAGTATAGGCTATTTTTAGAGTCCGTATGTGTGGGGAAACAAGAGTTAGGGTTGGTTTCGGACCCCACCCTCAAGGGCCACGAAATTCCCCTCTCTTCCTCCATATATACAGCCCTTAGGGCGTCGTTTAGACTTGGGTTTTGTTTAGATTAAAAGTTCGCCATAGCTGCAACTTCGCGTACTTCGTTTGTGTCCAACGACCAGACCAAGACGTCACAGAACCCCACCTTGATCAATAAAGCTTTCATCTTATATTCGCAATATCCAGATTGCAATCTCAGTCTCTTGCTTGTTCTTCGTTTGCTCGCAGGAAACAGGCCCTCGTGGTCAGGTTGATCGTGCTCCGGCGTGGTCAATAACCCCTCGGAAGTTGGTTTTAGCGATTGCTAAGGCGCGACGTCTCGCACGTTCGTAGTCGGATCGTCAAGGTCGACTCCCACAGAAAATGATAGCCACCATCTCATCGAAACATCGGGACACCTTTGCCTCTATCAACTTGTAACTCCGTTCTTGATCCCCTTGCGCATGCCATCATCTCCATGCTTGAACTTGTTCCAAGGTTCATCTTTCTTATCCAAGCTAGGCCCTTCATTTGTAAGCAAAACAAATGTATCCAATTTAGGCAGCATCATATTCTCATGAACATTAGAATCATTACCAAGAAATGAAAGTACCTGATAATTCAATTGGCGTGCGCGAGCTTTAGTAATTGGTCCAGTATGTATAGCAGCAGGGGCTGTGGGTGTAACAATGGTATTTATGTCCTCATCATCCTCCCCTTCTTGAAATGAAGTCGTCCTCGACGAAAGTTCATCGTCCTCACCCAAATAATGCTTCAAATCTGCAATGTTAAATGTGGGACTAACCGCAAAATCTGTAGGCAGCTCAAGTTTATATGCATTATCATTTATTTTCTCTAAGACCTTAAAAGGACCATCAGCACGTGGCATTAGCTTTGATTTGCGCAAATTAGGAAATCTATCCTTACGGAAATGTAACCAAACAAGATCTCCAGGTGCAAACACAACATGTTTTCTACCCTTATCTCCAGCAAGTTTATATTTAGCATTCATACGCTCAATGTTTTCCTTAGTTAACACATGCATTTTTAAAATCAATTCAGCACATTCTTTAGCATCAAAATTAACCTTCTCCGAAGATGGAAGAGGCAACAAATCAATAGGTGCACGAGGTACGAAACCATACACAATTTCAAAAGGGCACATCTTAGTAGTAGAATGCAATGAACGATTATAAGCAAATTCAATATGAGGCAAGCATTCTTCCACATTTTCTTGTTATTCTTCAAAACAGCCCTAAGCATAGTAGACAATGTTCTATTGACTACTTTAGTTTGTCCATCAGTTTGGGGGTGACAAGTAGTACTAAAAAGCAGTTTAGTCCCCAACTTAGCCCATAAACATCTCCAAAAGTGGCTAAGAAATTTAGTATCACGATATGAAACAATATTATTTGGCACGCCATGCAAGCAAATAATTTCACGAAAGAACAAATCAGCAACATTAACAGCATCATCGCTTTTATGACATGGTATAAAGTGTGCCATTTTTTAGAACCTATCCACGACAACAAATAAGCTATCCCTCCCCTTCTTTGTTCGAGGTAAACCTAAAACAAAGTCCATAGATATATCCTCCCAAGGAACACTAGGTACAGGCAAAGGCATATATAAACCATGAGGATTGAGTCGTGACTTAGCTTTTTGACATGTAGTGCAGCGAGCAACAAAACGCTCAACATCCCGTCTCATCTTTGGCCAAAAGAAATGTGTAGCAAGTATATCCTCCGTCTTCTTGACGCCAAAGTGTCCCATTAATCCTCCTCCATGCGCCTCCTGCAACAACAAAAGACGAACGGAGCTAGCTGGAATGCATAGCTTGTTAGCACGAAACACAAATCCATCATTAAGTTATCCCTTCCTTACAATTCTGCAATACATCTTTAAATTCAGCATCATGCATATGTTGATCTTTGATGGTCTCCAAACCAAATATTTTAAAGTCAAGTTGTGAAAGCATAGTATAACAACGAGACAAAGCATTAGCAATAACATTTTCTTTACCCTTTTTGTGTTTAATGACATAAGGGAAAGTCTCAATGAATTCAACCCATTTAGCATGTCTACGGTTCAGTTTTGCTTGACTTTTAATGTGTTTCAAAGATTCATGATCAGAATGTATAACAAATTCCTTGGGCCATAAATAATGTTGCCATGTTTCTAAGGACCGAACAAGAGCATATAATTCTGTATCATAAGTAGAATAGTTCAGACTAGGCCCACTCAATTTTTCAGAAAAGTATGCAACAGGTTTGCCATCTTGTAATAACACACCTCCTAATCCAATTCCACTAGCATCACATTCAAGCTTAAAAGTCTTATTAAAATCAGGATGTTGGAGTAAAGGAGCATGTGTCAACTTATCTTTCAATACTGTGAAGGCTTCTTCCTATGCGGTACCCCAAACAAAAGGCACATCCTTCTTTGTAAGCTCGTTGAGAGGTGCAGCAATGGTGCTGAAATCTCTCACAAAACGCCTATAGAAACCAGGGAGACCAAGGAAACTCCTCACTTGTGTGACCGTTTTGGGCTGCGGCCAACTCTCAATAGCTTCAATCTTGGCTTTATCAACTTCAATTCCCTGTGGAGTAACAACATAGCCAAGAAAAGATACTCGGTCGGTGCAAAAGGTGCACTTTCCAAGGTTACCAAACAAACGTGCATCATGTAGAGCAATAAAAACAGCACGTAATGTTCCAAATGTTCCTCCAAATATTTACTATAAATCAGTATATCATCAAAATAGACCACCACAAACCGTCCAATGAAAGCACGTAAAACTTCGTTCATTAACCTCATGAAAGTACTAGGTGCATTAGTTAACCCAAAAGGCATGACTAACCACTCATATAATCCAAACTTAGTTTTCAATGTTGTTTTCCATTCATCTCCCAATTTCATACGAATTTGATGGTATCCACTACGCAAATCAACTTTGGAGAATATTGTAGAGCCACTCAATTCATCAAGCATGTCGTCTAGCCTAGGAATAGGATGACGATAACGAATAGTAATATTATTAATGCCTTGACAATCAACACACATATGCGACGTACCATCCTTTTTCGGCACTAAAAAGATAGGAACAACACAAGGACTAAGGGATTCACGTATATAACCTTTGTCGAGCAGCTCCTGTACTTGACGCATAATCTCCTTTGTCTCCTCTGGATTGGTACGGTATGGTGCACGGTTGGGTAATGATGCACTGGGAATTAAGTCAATTTGATGCTCAATCGAATAGGTGGTAATCCCGGTGGCACGTCTTGTGGAAAGACGTCAGCGAACTCCTACAAAATGTTAGTGACAGCAGGAGGCAAAGAGGAAGGCATGTCCTCGAATGAAAATAATGCCTCTTTGCACACAAAAGCATAGCAAACAGATTTGCTAAAATCTAGATCATCAATATCAGATTTGGTGGCAAGTAAACATGCACTTTTCAATTTAATTTCAGAAGCAACACTAGATGGTTTATTATTAGGCTTCATTTGTTGCTCAAATTCTTTTGCCACAATCTGATTTTCACTCTTATGTTTCTCCTGTTTTGCTTTATTAGCTCTATTAATATCATCTTTCAAAATGGAATCAGGGGTCATAGGAAGCAAAGTAATATTTTTATCCTTATGAACAAGAGTATACTGATTGTTTCTACCATGGTATACAGATTTTTTATCAAATTGCCATGGTCTACCAAGTAATAAGGAACATGCTTGCATAGGTACCACATCACAATCAACATAATCAGCATATGTAGATATACTAAAATGCACACGAACAATACGTGTTACCTTAACCTTGCCGCTGTTGTTGAACCATTGGATGTAGTAAGGATGTGGATGTGGTCTTGTAGTGAGAGATTGCTTCTCCACCATCTCCATGCTAGCCAAGTTATTGCAGCTCCCTCCATCTATGATGACGCGAACAGAACGTTCCTTCACAACTCCCTTTGTATGGAACAAATTATGCCTCTGATTTTGCTCAGCTTGTGTAACCTGCACACTCAAAACACGTTGAGCAGCTAAACATTCATACCTGTCAGCATCTTCAGCAGCCATGTATTGCGTCTCATGATCAGAATCCTCTCCACCGTGTTCTTCATGTGTAATAAGAGCCAAAGTCTCCTCATCATAGTCACTAGCGGACTCATACCCACCATCCTTAGTAGCAATCATCACACGCTGAGATTGGCATTCTCTCGCAAAATGTCCTCTTCCCTTACAACGACGACAAATAATATCACTTGTGTGCCCTGTTGATGCCATGGAAGAAGAAAAGCTCTGCGTAGGTTCGGCAGGTGTGCTCTTGGCAGATAGTGGTGGTTGTGCCTGCTTTCTTGTATCACGGCTGGAGGTGGCACCTGATGGAGGTGCTAGTGGAGTGGAAGTAGAGGATGCACGTGGTGTCCAGGATGAAGATCGGCCTGCAGAAAAGTTAGTTCGCGCCAATGCCTGTCGATCCTGCACTTCACGTTCAGCTTTACAAGCAAGATGGAATAAACGAGTGATATTAGTATACTCCTTATACTCTAGAATGGTCTGAATCTCTCTATTTAATCCACCCATAAAACGTGCAAGCATAGCTTCATTCTCCTCAACAATACCACATCTAATCATGCCAGTTTGTAATTCCTGATAATATTCTTCTACAGAATTTCTCCCTTGTCTTAATCACTGCAATTTTTGAAGTAATTCACGTTGATAATATGGTGGAACCCAACGAGTACGCATAGTAGTTTTCAAAGCAGCCCAAGTAGCTGGAATAGGATATAATCTACAATGTTTAGACCACCAAACACATGCAAAGCTAGTGAAAGCACAAATAGCAGCAGGAACACGTCTCTCCTCAGGATATTGTAAACATGTAAATCGTTGTTCAGTTTCTAACTCCCAAGTAAGATATATGTCAGGAACATATCTACCCTCAATGGTGAAATATTCAATTTTAGTTTAGAAAGATGGTCATGTACCTCAGGTGGTGGTGCAGCCCTACCGTTGCGATGATATGCATGAGGACGACCTGGTGGTGGTGGTGGTGCTGGTGGTTGCACGTAGTTCTGATTTTGGTCAACCTCATCCTCGTAATGGTCCTCCACCTCTGAAGTAGCAGTAGGAGCGGGAGAAGTATCAACAGCGGCACCAGAATTTTGCCCAGGGTCAATGGGAACGCGCTGTGCTTGTCCCACTTGATTTCGAAAGCGACGTTGTTGTTGTTGTTGTTGTTGTTGTAGAGGTGCGTTAGGTGCAGTCGGTGGTGGTGGTGGAAGACGCGCGAGCAATTCATTAAACTTGTTATCGAGCTTTGTTTCGAACATCTTCTCCATGCCATCTATCTTCTCCATGGCCTCTTCAAATCTGTTTAGCACATCTTGCACTTGTCCACTCATCATTTGCTGAAATTTATCATGCAACTCCTTATTCGTCATGTTCTCCCAGTCAGTCTCGTCGGCTTGTGATCCTGCCATGGTTAGCAGCAATAGAAACACACAAGAATATGATCCTACAAACTACTAACAAGAGGTGGTGATGGATGTCACAAATCCGTCAAGCAAATCTCAAATTCTTACCAGTTCTTACCCAGCAGCAGGCGGTGATCGGCAACCGTCATAGTCAAAACTCTGAAAGCTTGGATAGAGCGATTACTAGGGAGAGTCAAATGCACGACGTAGATGTATGTGGAGCTGGGAAGGCTTATAATATGGTAGGAAAAAGGTCAGCAATAATCAATTTAGAGATGCAAAGTTGAATAAACGCTCAACGACGGTACTGTGCTGGTCCTAGGCTAGACCGTACTAGAGACGCGAGCCTAGAACACGAACAAAATCACGGCGCGACACGTAAACAAGGGAGGAGCACTCTCTGAATTTTTTTCATTTTTTCACTTTTTTTGCACTTTTTTCCCTCTTTTTTTTGCTCCGCAACAATTTTTTTCGAAAAAGTCTACAAATGGTCTAAAAACTGCCTAGCCGGAATTTTCCAGACTTAGTTTTTTTTAGTTTGGAACTATTTTTCTTCTGCGGGTAGCACGGAATCTCAGGAGTCCTACTATGTCACGACTCGAAGTATCATGTGATCTGGAACTCGAAAACAAAGCAACAAATACTGGACTCGGACTGGTAGCGGAGATGAATCTGGTGGAACTTGGACTGGTGGCGGCGATGAATCTGGTGGAACTCGGACTGGTGGTTGTATATGGCGATGGTATAGCTGGACTCGGATTGGTGGTTGTATATGGCGATGGTATATGTGGAATCGGATTGGTGGTTGTATATGGCAGCGGCGATGTATATGATGGGGTGGTGGTATATGGCAATGATGATGACGATGGTGCGGCGGCGACGTGACAACCTGTGAACATAACTCAAAACTCTAAGGGACTAGACGCTAAGACCAGCAACTCGACACGACGATGCAACCGCAAATTCAACAAAGCAAAACTCTAAAAAGACTATGCAAAGGCTCAGATTGGTTCGGATATGATGAACTAGCCCTAATTTTTTTTTGGATTTTTTTCGTGGACTGTAGGTATGAAGAACAGACTCGATCGAAACTATGAAAAACTGAAAAATCTCACCTAGCAACCTGAAAATCTGATACCACTTGATAGAGGCAAAGGTGTCCCGATGTTTTGATGAGATGGTGGCTATCGTTTCTGTGGGAGTCGACCTTGACGATTCGACTACGAACATGCGAGACGTCGCGCATTAGCAATCGCTAAACCAACTTCCGAGGGGTTATTGACCACGCTGGAGCACGATCAACCTGACCACGAGGGTCTGTTTCCTGCGAGCAAACGAAGAACAAGCAAGAAACTGAGATTGCAATCTGGATATTGCGAATATAAGATGAAAGCTTTATTGATCAAGGTGGGGTTCTGTGACGTCTTGGTCTGGTCGTTGGACACAAACGAAGTATGCGAAGTTGCAGCTATGGCGAACTTTTAATCTAAACAAAACCCAAAGTCCAAACGATGCCCTAAGGGCAATATATATGGAGGAAGAGGGGGGATTTCATGGCCCTTGGAGGAGGGGTCCGAAACCAACCCTACCTCTTGTTTCCCCACACATACGGACTCTAAAAACAACCTATACTTAAGTATTTCGAAAATACCTGGGCCTGGCCCAATAATAAGGTGACGCGGCACCTAAAATAGCCTCTGAACGAAATTTATGAAGTGGCATCTTGTATATTTCGTCCAAGGCTTCATGTACTCCTTATGGTGGCTTCAAAGTCCTGAAATCATCACTTGTAACTCCGTTCTTGATCCCCTTGCGCATGCCATCATCTCCATGCTTGAACTTGTTCCAAGGTTCATCTTTCTTGTCCAAGCTAGGCCCTTCATTTATAAGCAAAACAAATGTATCCAATTTAGGCAGCATCATATTCTCATGAACATTAGAATCGTTACCAAGAAACGAAAGTACTTGATAATTCAATTGGCGTGCGCGAGCTCTAGTAATTGGTCCAGTATGTATAGCAGCAGGGGCTGTGGGTGTAACAATGGTATTGATGTCCTCATGACACAACAATTTCAGATGCATAACCATGGAAAGGGTTAGATTCAAGCAAAGTAATTAACTCAGGATCGACAGAGAATTCATAATCCTTATCAGTAACAAAGATTGGTGAAGTAGCAAACTTAGGATCATATTTCATCCTATCATTCAGAGATTTTTTCCTTCATTTGCATAATAATTTCTTAAGATCATCTCTATCCTTACAATCAAGAAAGTCCATAGCTACCTATCTATCCATAACATAACCCTCAGGTATATCAGGAAATTCATATCTAGGAGAGCTAGGTCTAATAGGTGTTTCATAATTTTCAGTTTCAATAATTTCATCAGTTCCAACACTCTCGAATTCTTTAGCTTTAGCAAGTTGTTCATCAAGAAATTCACCTAGTGGCACATTATCATCAAGGAAAGTACTAGCATCATCAATAGCATCATTCATAGCAGAAGTAGCATCATCAATTACTTGTGACATATTAGGATTAATAGCAGGTGGTGTTGTTGCAAGTTTACTCAAAACAGAAGGTGAATCAAGTGTAGAGCTAGATAACAGTTCCTTACCTCCTCTCGTCTTAGAGGGAACGATCTTCGTTCTTTCATCCTTAAGATTCCTCATAGTGATCAACGGATATAAATCCCAAGTGACTCAGCAAATAGAGCTATGCTCCCCGGCAACTGCGCTAGAAAAAGGTCTTGATAACCCACAAGTATAGGGGGTCGCAACAATTTTCAAGGGTAGAGTGTTCAACCCAAATTTATTTATTCCACACAAGGCGAGCCAAAGAATATTCACAAGTATTAGCAGTTGAGTTGTCAATTCAACCACACCTAAAAGACTTAATATCTGCAGCAAGGTGATCAGTGTCAAAGTAGTATGGTAGGTTGATAGTAACAGTAACAGTAGCAATAGTAACAGTAGCAGAAACAGTAGCAGTTTTGTAGTGATTGTAACAACAGCAACAATGAAAGTAACTTAACAAAGATCAATATGTGAAAAGCGTAGGCATTGGATCGGTGATGGATAATTGCACCGAATGGCATTCATCATGTAATAGTTATAACCTAGAGCGACACAAAACTAGCTCCAATTCATCAATGTAATGTAGGCATATATTCCATATATAGTCATACGTGCTTATGGAAAAGAACTTGCATGACATCTTTTGTCCTACCCTCCCGTGGTAGCAGGGTCCATAAGGAAACTAAAGGATATTAAGGCTCCTTTTAATAGAGAACCAGAACAAAGCATTAGCACTTAGTGAATACATGAACTCCTCAAACTACGGTAATCACCGGAAAGAATCCCAATTATTGTCACCTTGGGTATGCGGCTCATAACTCGTAATAGGTGCATATAACTTGCAAGATAGTATCAAGAACACACATATATTAATGAAAGCATAATAGGTTCAGATCTTAAATTAATGGCACTCGGGCCCTAGTGACAAGCATTAAGCATAGCAAAGTCATAGCAACATCAATCTCAAAACATAGTGGATACTAGGGATCAAGCCCTAACAAAACTAACTTGATTACATGATAGATCTCATCCAACCCATCACCGTCCAGCAAGTCTATGAAGGAATAACTCACTCCCAGCGGTGAGCATCATGAAATTGGTGATGGAGGAAGGTGGATGACAATGACATCGAATTCCACCCTCAGGAGCCTCGAATGGACTCCAGAACAGCCCTCACGATGAAGAACAGGAGGTGGCGACAGCTCCATATTGTAAAACATGATGAATCCTTCTCTCTGATTTTTTTTCTTGGCGAATAGGTATATATGGAGTTGGAGTTAGGGTTGCTGGAGGTCTAGGGGCCACAAGGTCGTTGGGCGCACCCCCTCAGCTTATGGCTCCTGGGTGCCCCCCTTTGGTATATTTTCCAACAATATTTTTTATATATTCCACAAAAATTCTCCATACATTTTCAGGTCAATCCGAGAACTTTGATTTCTGCATAAAAACAACACCATGTCAATTCTGCTGAAAACAACGTTAGTCCGGGTTAGTTTCATGCAAATTAAAGTCGAAAACAAGAGCAAAAGTGTTTGGAAAAGTAGATATGACAGAGATGTATCATACATATTCAGGCAGAAGGAGTTGAACCTCAGACAGAGGAGTTGGCTAGAGTTGATCAAGGATTATGACATGAGATTACATTATCACCCAGGGAAAGCAAATGTTGTTCAAAACCCAAAACATGGCCCTCCTCAAATACCTCTTCAGATTCAATAATAGAGAGGATGTCCCTTGGGTTACCTTGATCTAGGATGCTTATGACATTGATAAAGTGCCGCACGCTGTTGATATGGTCGGCTCTTTCTGGTGGCATGATGTCATGCAACTCAGTGATGTTTTCCCAGGGATCACCACGGTCACTATTGGAGATGGTTCTTCTTCCCTGTTTTGGAAAGATGTGTGGTTTAGTCTTGAGGAATCCTTCCTGAGAGCATTTTCATTCTGCATAAATGAAGATGAAACTGTTAGGGGAGCGCTCAGTGCCATGGACCTAGCGATGTTGTTCCAGTTGCCCATGTCGGCCCAAGCAAGAGATGAGGTCAGAGAGATTCAAGGAGTTGTTCATATTCTCCTGGTGCAAACTGCAATGAAACCTGGACGTGCACACTTGGGGGTGGGTTCTCCTTGAAAAAAATTCTATGACCACTGTTTTAGAGAGGTGGTGGCGGACGAGGCCTTCAAATGGCTCTGGAAAGCCAAAAGCCTGATCAAATATAAGGTGTTCGGTTGGCTCCTGATGGTGGATCGCCTAAAAACAAGGAATATGCTAAGACGCCGACACTATACCATAGTGGACAATAACTATGCATGCTTGCTCTGCCAAAGCCCTCCAGAGGATATGGTAGAGCACCTGTTTTTCACTTGCCCGTTTAGTAAGCGATGCTGGAACATGTTGGGAATCAACTAGCCATCTTCCGCGGATAGGATCGCCCTACTCCATGGCGGCAAGGAGAATTGGCGTAACCCCTTTGCCTGTACCTAGTGTTCCTTGGGAGGATATATCTATGGACTTTGTTTTAGGTTTACCTCGAACAAAGAAGGGGAGGGATAGCATATTTGTTGTCGTGGATAGGTTCTCAAAAATGGCACACATTATACCATGTCATAAAAGCGATGATGCTGTTAATGTTGCTGATTTGTTCTTTCGTGAAATTATTCGCTTGCATGGTGTGCCAAATAATATTGTTTCATAAAGTGTCCCATTAATCCTCCTCCATGCGCCTCCTGCAACAACAAAAGACGAACGGAGCTAGCTGGAATGCATAGCTTGTTAGCACGAAACACAAATCTATCATTAAGAACGAACTTGTTCCAAGTTCTCCCTTCCTTACAATTCTGCAATACATCTTTAAATTCAGAATCATGCATATATTGATCTTTGATGGTCTCCAAACCAAATATTTTAAAGTCAAGTTGTGAAAGCATAGTATAACAACGAGACAAAGCATCAGCAATAACATTTTCTTTACCCTTTTTGTGTTTAATGACATAAGGGAAAGTCTCAATGAATTCAACCCATTTAGCATGTCTACGGTTCAGTTTTGCTTGACTTTTAATGTGTTTCAAAGATTCATAATCAGAATGTATAACAAATTCCTTGGGCCATAAATAATATTGCCATGTTTCTAAGGTCCGAACAAGAGCATATAATTCTTTATCATAAGTAGAATAGTTCAGACTAGGCCCACTCAATTTTTCAAAAAAGTATGCAACAGGTTTGCCATCTTGTAATAACACACCTCCTAATCCAATTCCACTAGCATCACATTCAAGCTCAAAATTCTTATTAAAATCAGGAAGTTGGAGTAAAGGAGCATGTGTCAACTTATCTTTCAATACCGTGAAGGCTTCTTCCTATGCGGTACCCCAAACAAAAGGCACATCCTTCTTTGTAAGCTCGTTGAGAGGTGCAGCAATGGTGCTGAAATCTCTCACAAAACGCCTATAGAAACCAGCGAGACCAAGGAAACTCCTCACTTGTGTGACCGTTTTGGGCTAAGGCCAACTCTCAATAGCTTCAATCTTGGCTTTATCAACTTCAATTCCCTGTGGATTAACAACATAGCCAAGAAAAGATACTCGGTCGGTGCAAAAGGTGCACTTTCCAAGGTTACCAAACAAACGTGCATCATGTAGAGCAATAAAAACAGGACGTAAATGTTCCAAATGTTCCTCCAAATATTTACTATAAATTAGTATATCATCAAAATAGACCACCACAAATCGTCCAATGAAAGCACGTAAAACTTCGTTCATTAACCTCATGAAAGTACTAGGTGCATTAGTTACCCCAAAAGGCATGACTAACCACTCATATAATCCAAACTTAGTTTTAAATGCTGCTTTCCATTCATCTCCCAATTTCATACGAATTTGATGGTATCCACTATGCCTGGAGCATATGGAAAGAAAGGAATAATGAACACTTTAGGGGGATCCCGCATTCCTTCGCCGCCTAGATGGCCAGATTAAAAGATCTTCTGGCGCTCCTTCTCCACAACTGCAAGGAAGAGTTGCACCCTTTCTTATCTGCCTATCTGCAAGGCTTGTAATTTAGTTGTCCTTTGTAGTTATTTGTTAGTTCATCTACTCTTCTCTGCATAGACATGGCCAGGTGCCCTAACCCCACCACTGTAAATATGTAAATAACTTTCATTCTGAGTAATGCAGAAAGTCAGTGGGAGCCTCTCCCACTGTCGTTCACGGTAAAAAAGCAAATGTTGTAGCAGATGCCTTGAGCAGTAATAGCTATGTGATGACCCTCATAGCGGGAGGATTACCACAAGAGTTGTGCGATGATCTCCGAGATCTCCGGTTGGAGATAGTTCCGAGACGATTTGTCACCACCCTAGATATTCAGTCCACTCCGACCGAAAGAATTCGAGAAGCTAAGAAGTCGGACAAGGAAATTGCAGAGATAAAGGAAATGATGAGTAAAGGAAAAGCTAAAGGTTTTCATGAGTATGAACACGGAACTATATGGTTTGAGGATCGTATCTATGTGCCCAATAATTCAGAGATCAGGAAGCTGATTCTTCAGGAGGCCTATGATTCACCGTACTCGATACACCCAGGAAACACTAAGATATATCCAGATTTGAAGGAAAGCTTCTGGTGGACAGGTATGAAGAAGGATATTGCCGATTACATAACAGTATGCGATGTTTGTTAGCGAGTAAAGGGAAGACATCAGAACCCAGCAGGGTTACTTCAACCTTTACCGATACCTGAGTGGAAATGGGAAAAACTTGGAATTCAGAGATATTATAACTGAGCACTTTTCCTGCCCTCCCAGGCCATAAGCATTTTTGGTCGTCAGATCTAAAATTGTGGGTGTCTTTGGCTGATTTCCTTCTAAACCCGTCCAAGTGTCCGTATGTCGATAGATAGCACTACCCAGGCTGGGCCGCTACTCCAGCGACAAAATCGCTCGTCTGCCATTGAAGAAGGCCTACTTGTGGAAAACAAAAGAAGGTGCTTAGGCTGGGTGATGTGAGACCACTGGGACAGGGAGTCCACACTCCACGCTGGGCGATGAGAGGGGGCGCTGCTACGGAGGCTGACGAGAATCAGAGTAGTGGATTTAGGGTATCGTTGATGGGAGCCATAATGGCGGTGGAGGCGCATTACTCGCTGGCATTGATGGTTGATGTGTGTTACAATCCCTCTTCCCCCCCTCCTTAGTTCATGCCCGATGCACCTATATATGCGATCCTTCAATATTTTCTTTGCCGGGGCAGATCTTTTGTACCTCTACACCCCTCCGCACTCGTGGTTCCTATTCTATCTACTGATTTTATTTCTTATCTTCAAGAAGTTTGTTGGTACTGTTAATCAAATTTTTGGATTCCTCCAAACACTAGACCATGTGAGGTGAGAGAAGTCAGGAAGACCAAGACCCGACAAGAACGACAACATCCACAAAAGGTGGCTTCACCATCCGAAGGGGCAAAAGGGAACCAATGCTCGGAGTGTGTCGCCGCCCGTGGCCAGCACCCGGAGGAGTGAGGACGTCACCGGAGCTCGCCAAGATATGAAGATCACCAGAAGGATGAGGAAGGCCACTTATGCGCCATGCTCAAGATGACCTGCACTTCTTTCCCTAATCCTTGATTTATTACATGTTCAGTCATATGTTGGTTTGGTCTTTTCTATCTGGCAGAGTGAGCTCTCCTTGCAATCGTATCTACCTCTGTAGGGATTTATCCCTTACCCCCCTTTATCTATATCCTCTTTCTTGCACACCATCACTCGCTTAATTCTTCTTTGTTATTTTACTGTCAATTTATTTTCTGAAGAAGGTTTCTAACCGTGGTTTCATTGTTTCATTACTTTATGATTCACTTACTTGCCCAAAACATATTCTTTTAGTTGCAGTTGACCAAACACAACTAGATCATGCTAATTAATGCATCATTGAATCAACTATCTTGATGAACTTAGATTCCAAGGCATGTGGTGTGATGTGTTTATGTATTTTACCTGATGATCCACTATCAATATAAACTCGCATGCATCAATTAGTGAAGCACGGGGGTTGAAACATTTCATCTCGTGCTATACAATTCTATTCCATGCAAGGTTAGGAAAACATAATTTAAAGCTAAGAATGAGAAGTTGCAAAATGTTAGCCTTAGGAAGGGTGTTCTGTAGCTTGATGCTGACAATGACTTGCTACTTTATAGTATTAATTCCCTTATAAATTCCAAGGATCCCTCTTGTTTTCTTAAAGATCGTTGTATGCTGGTACTTGGTTGCTCTTTCTCACTGGAACAAGATGATGCGTACATCTTCTTATCCATTTGATTTTACTACAACATGTCAGGAGAAAAGTATGTTTTGCGAAATGGTATTTTTTGCAGTCAACCCTACAACACTAATAGATATGATATAAATTACCTAAAACAAATGCTTGATTGGAATAAAAAGTAATTTTAATTATCACTTGTAACACATTTGTTGGAATATAATGGTTGTTATATATCTTTTTTTGCGGGAAGGAAACTACATATCTTCGAAGCATGTATTGCATTGTAATAACACAAGGTACATGCTACTGCTTGATATGTGATCTTACAATAATATTATTATCCACGGTGTGTAGTGACTGTTCCCTGATCTTTGAAGTATCAGAACCAACGTTGATATAGCATCAAGTGGCCAGATTGATAAGAGAAGTATGTGTTTGTTAAACCTAGAGGATGAAGTGAAGAAACAATAGTTTAAATCTTTACGAGTCCATTGCTACGTATGGAAGCATGTAAAATCCATTTGGCTAAGATATATATTACATCAATCCACTTGTTATTGTCAAGATTTGAACTTTACTTTCCTCTGAACTTCCACCAACTAACAAAGAAGGGTATAATCTTTCATCTCGGGTAAATCAATACCTTCAACTTCAAATTGGCATGCAATGTGTTGTGACTACTGTTAGAATTAACTTTGTATGATATCCTGCGATATTTTCCTGCAAACTACTATTATGGTAACCAATTTTGTATTTTAAGATGCCATCAAATCAGTAGGGAGCCTTGCATAAGTTTTACATTCTGAAATCTAGCTGGCAACAAACTCGATCATATTTACCAATGCATTAATATGTAGTATTGATAATTGCTAGTGTATATATAGCAATGTTGGGGATATCGCTTATTGGCAACTTATGGGTCGACCAAAGATAAGGGGTAAATCATCTAGTTATCGGCATGTCGGTCAATTTATCACCATATCGGCTGATTTCTCAGCCGATTTATCTTATCGGTTAGACACCAGTAAGTGATAAATCGGCTGATTTATCGGAATATCGTAAGATATCTTGAACAGTAATATATAGTGTGTTATGTTGATAATAAGGGCATTGGTGCCTTTATCTATTACTCTTTCTTGTATAATGCATCCACATATTTGCATCAATTAATAACATTTAATATTACAAATAGACGGATGCAACAACGCGCGTCATCGATGATCTAGTGGATTTTATCACGGGATTACCCATGACTCGTTCAGGTTATGATTCTATCTGGGTAGTGGCTGATCACTTGAGCAAGGTAGCTCATTTCATTCCCGTGAAGACCACCTATACCAGTGCTAAGTTAGCTAAGATATACATGACCAGGAGCATATGTCTACATGGAGTTCCGAGGAGTATCATGTCAGATAGAGGAACACAATTTACCTCAAAGTTTTGGGAGCAGCTACACGAAACTTCGGGTACAGGGCTGGAGTTCAGTACAACTTTTCATCCGCAGACAGATGGACAGACTGAGAGAGTCAATCAGATTTTGGATGACATGTTGAGAGCTTGTGTGCTAGACTATGGAGCTAGCTGGGATGATAATTTACCCTGCGCAGAGTTCTCATACAACAGTAACTATTAGACAAGTTTGAAGATGGCCCCTTTCGAGGCTCTATACGGAAGGCGGTGCAGAACACCATTGTTGTGGGATGGTGTTGGAGACCGAAAACTTTTTGGTCCCGATCTTATCAAAGACTCCGAAGAGAAGGTCAAGTTGATTCATGATAGACTCAAGATAGCTCAGTCGAGACAGAAGAGTTATGCTGATAGTAAATGCAAGGATATAACGTACAAAGTGGGAGACTGTGCATATTTCCATGTGTCCCCACTTTGGGGAATCAAGAGGTTTGGTGTTAAAAGAAAGTTAGCACCCAGGTTTATAGGCCCATATAAAATTCTTGAACATAGAGGAGAAGTTGCATACAAGCTGGAATTGCCAGAAGGATTGTCTGGAGTTCACGATGTCTTTCATGTTTCCCAACTGAAGAAATGCCATGCTGAGATGGCTGATATTCCTTTGAGAGACACAGTGCCCCTAGAGACCATATAACTTGACAGTGATCTGACTTATGAGGAGAAGCCCGTCGGGATTCTCGGGACTACGAACAGAGTTACCCGCAACAAGATAATCAAGTTTGGCAAGGTACTATGGA
Organism: Triticum urartu; assembly: GCF_056163025.1. Classification (NCBI taxonomy): domain Eukaryota; kingdom Viridiplantae; phylum Streptophyta; class Magnoliopsida; order Poales; family Poaceae; genus Triticum; species Triticum urartu. The sequence goes on along the minus strand of NC_141875.1, from coordinate 317,281,789 downwards.
GTCACCACTCCGAGGAGGAAGCCACCTGGGAACGAGAAGAAGACCTTCGTCGAGACCACCCACACCTATTTTCTAGCCAACCCGAATCTCGAGGATGAAATTCATCTTAAGGTGGGTAGGTTTGTAACATCCCAAATTCTCAATTTAGAGTCTTTTACAATTTTAGCTAAGCATCTATTGCATTTTGTTTGAATTGTGGTGGAATTTGATAATTTCAGAGGCATTTGAATTTTCTGTTTGAATTTTGAGTTCACTTCAAACTCGCATTTGAAATTCATTTAAAAAATCCTTGACAAATACTTTGAACAAAAGTATGAGAGGTGACATGACACCCCATAAGTCAGAAGAAAAATAATGCTAAGGCCTTCTTTGGTTCATAGGATAGGAATTTTATAGGAATAGGAAAATCATAGGAAGTGAGATGACATGCATGTCAATTCCTATAGAGAAAGAGATGTCATTTGGTGCATAGGATAGGATTTTTTCCATTGAGTCTAGGCTAATGTTTTTTTCCTCCAAAACGTGAAGGATTGATTCCTATCCTACATAGGAATAGGAATCCATTCCTACAAACCAAAGGGCTTCAAAGGAATTTTTCCTTTGCAAATCCTATCCTATAGAATTCCTACAAAAATCCTACAAACCAAAGGAGGCCTAAAAGAATTTGAATTCAAATTTGGTTTTAATTGGAATTTTCAAAAAAACTGATTTTATAAAGTTTTATTTTGCCTCTGAAAAATAGTTCATCCTTTAGGATTTATTTTTCCGATCTTTTTGTCATATATATTGTCTATATAAAATTATTCTCCTTTTCTCTATTTCTTTGGTTTTCTTTTTTGTCAGGAAAAAAGGAAAACCCTTAGCCGGCGCCGGCCAAGCGCCAGGCTAGCCAGCCCACTCCCTGCAAACCCACCACAACCTGCCCCGCCCACGCCCTCCATGCCTCGGTCGCCCGCACCCGCGCCCTTTCCTCACTGCTACCGATAGGTGGGCCCCACTTCGTCTTCCTCCCTGCAACAGCCATGCCCGAATCCCGCTCGACCCCGGCGCCAGCCGCGTTCGTACCCTCGCCATAGCCCTAACCGAGTCGACCCCCTCCCCAAGTTCTGTGCCCTATAAAAACCCTCACCTTCCTGTCTTGACCCCCTTCAAAACCCACGACCAAAAGCCCCCATAGAGCTCGCCCTCGCCAACCCGATCTTGCCACACCCGCCGCCGTTCACTGTCAAATTTCGCCGGCGGTGAGCTACCCCGCGACCCTTTATTTTGTCTACCATTTGCCCTCGCTGTCATGTCGTTTCGACAAGGTCCGACCCTTTCTACTCGATCGCAGCCGCGAGCCCGAGCACAACTCGCTCGAGCTTTGCCGTGGATGCCCCGGCCGCCTCCGTCGTCCCTGACCGCCACCGAGGCCATCCCGACCTCACCTCGTTCCGCCGCATCTAGCCGACGCCACCGCCGTCACCCTCGACCACCGAAGCAACGCCGGCGACCATGCCTGAGCCGCCCTCGTCGTTAGCCCCCTCTGTAAGCGCCAGCGAAATCCTCGCCCGTTCGATCTAGTTTTGACTGTCTAGATTAGATACGCAACCAGTTATTTTTTTATTTAGAACGGTTTTTGTTTTGGTTAGATCGAACAGGCCAAACCAAATTTATTTTAATTAAGTTCACGTGCTCGATTTTGTTAGATCTCGGCCAGAGCGCCGTATAGTTATGGTCGGACACCCTCCCTAGTCCAATGGTAGCACGCCACTATGTTTCGAGATTGATGTTGCTATGACTTTGCTATGCTTAATGCTTGTCACTAGGCCCGAATGCCATGATTCCAGATCTAAACCCATTATGTTTTCATGCATATATTTGAGTTCTTGATCCTATATGCACATTATATGCACCTGTTATTATTTTGAACCGTAGACCCCAAGGTGACAATAATTGGGATACTCTCCGAGGATGGCTGTAATTTTAGGAATCCATGTAGTCACTATGTGTTAATGCTTTGTTCCAGTTCTCTATTAAAAGGAGCACCTTAATTACCCTTAGTTTCCATTAGGACCCCACTTCCACGGGAAGGTAGGACAAAAGATGTTATGCAAGTTCTTATTATAAGCACGTATGACTATAAACGGAATACATGCCTACATTTGATTGGCGAATTGGAGCTATTGTGTATCGCTCTAGGTTGTGACTGCATGATGAATGACATCCAAATATCCATCGCTACTCCATGCATACGCTTTGCTCCTAAGTAACTAATAGCTACTACTGTTGCTATTACCATAAAACTGCTACCGAGAGACTCTTAAGTGTAAGATCATGCCCTCTAAGACGAGGGGAGGTAAGGAACTGCCAACTAGCTTTGCACTTGATTCACCATCTCTTTTAAGTCAACTTGCGACACCACAACCTGTTATTCAATCTGATATGTCGCAAGTAATAGACACTACTTCTGCTATTGATGATACTCATGATGATGCTTCTACTTTACTTGATGAGACTACCGCTTAGTGAATTTCTTGATGCTCACATTGCTAAAGCTAAAGAATTTGAAATTGATGAAAATTATGAATCACCTGTTACACCTAGTACTCCTACTAGAACTAGGATGTTAGATGTGCCTGAAGGTTATACACTTGATGATAAAATTGCTAAAGAATTACTTGCTTGTAAATATAGGGATGATCTTGAAAGTCCACCCTTTTTGTTTTGGGTTAGAACCTCTGACAAAATGGGTTCACATTTTTTCCAGGACACATAAGGTCATTGGATTAAATCATTACTACTTGCATTTGGGTAATTTAAATCCTATAAATATTTTAAAATGCCCAAATAATCTTGAAGGTATTTTTAGGCTGTTGAGAATAATTTCAAATGTGCCTCTGAATATTTTCAGGTTTTTCCTAAATGGAATAGTATTTTTACTATTTCAAAACACAGCACAGGAACAAATAAAAAAGAAAAACAAAAGCAGAGAGCAGAGGACTTACCTGGTGCTCACCTAGCCGGCCCAGCCCAGCAACCGCTCTAGCGAGCTGCTTGACTCGGCCAGGCAGGCAGGTAGGTGCTCGACGCTGGCACCAGCGCGCGCCACGCAGCTGCCCGCAGCCCTGCTTCCTTCCCTCGCCGTTCTGCTACCCTGGGTCGGTCACCCACTCCTCCCCTGAGCTCGCAGACACACCCCTTCCTCCCCAGCTCCTCTCCCTCGCTCTCCCGCACCATGGCCGACGCTACCGCGCCCGCGCCACCGTGAAACCCGCGGCCGTCGTCGTCCCCGTGCCGCGCTGCCATGTCCGTTCGCTCCGCAGTCGTCGTCCACATTGAGCAGGCCGAGCCCCGAGCGCTCGCCCGCTCTGGAGTCGCCCCCGACCCCGTCTTCCCCAACTCCGGCCGCCGAGATCACCATCGTCGCCCCGCTCAGCTCCAGCCTTCCCCGAGCCCGCTTGGACGCTTGCTGCGATCGCCGTGAGCCCTGCTCCGTCCTCCCCCTCTGCGTTACCTCTCTCGTGCATCGTATGCACTGCACCAAGCTCACTGCACCCGCCGCCGCCGAGCTCGTCGCCGACGTGACTTCGGCCACACCACCGCGTCTAACACACTCACCACACTCGCAGGAACCCGTAGCACCACTCCACGCGCCTCGCCGTGCCCCGTAGCCACGGGTTCGACCTCACCCGAGCTCCGGCAGCCGCACAGCTCGTCGCCGGCGACGTTTCCGGCCACCCCGAGCTCCACCACTACCACCAAACGACGCGGCTTGCTCCCAGCTACGTGTAGATGCCCTCCGTCGTCCATTTGGTCGCCGGAGCACGAAACCCGCACTGCCCCGCCGCGTCTGGCCTCGCTGGCGGCTAAACCCCGGCGAGTTTGACCCCGTTTGACCCTGGTTGATTCCGTGTGGGCCCAGGTTGACTCCCCATGAGTCTATGACAAGTGGGACCGCTCTGCTAATTAACCTAGATTAGCACTAACTAAATTTAGTTAGTAAATTAACTACTAACATGCGGGTCTCACTAGTCAGGTTTGACCTGGACCGGCTCCGTTGACCAGTGACGTCACCCTGACACAATGCTGACGCATTAATTCAATTACTGGAATTATTCTTATACAGGAAATTCCAAAAAATACTACAAACTTCAAAAATTCATAACTTTTAATCTGTAACTCCAAATGCAAAGATTTATATTTGAAATTTGATCAGAAAAATTCAATCTTTCCATCTATAATGGTTTCATGCGTGACAAAACTCTTTAACTTTGCTGTTTAGGTGAAACAAGCAAATGCACTTATATAACTTAATAACATAAGCTTCCATTTGAACCTTTGATTCAAATGGACTCAAACCAACTTGTTTCACAATGCATTAGCCAGGACTCCTCATATTGCCATGTCATAGCATGCATCATATTGTTGCATATTGCCATGTGATGATTGTGTTCTGTGATGTCTTTCGTGGTAGGTTCTGCCTCCGAGGATATTCTCGAGTATCCAACTGAAGGGCAGTACCCTACTACTACTCCATCGGGCAAGCAGCCCCATTGATCATATCGATACAATCCCATGTTCTCGCTCCTGCTCTCATTTACTGCATTAAGACAACAACGTTTCAAACTGCTGTGTGCTGCGGTAGTTGAACCCTTATCCTCTGCATGACATGTCATTTCCATAGTAACTAGATGAAACCCACTAGCATGTGTAGGAGTTCATTGAGCCATGTATGTGTTTCCTACATTGCTATGCCTGCTATGCTTAGAGTTGTGTCAGGTCTAGTTCATCTGGGTGATGGGCTAGAGTGAAATGATTACGTCGGTAATGTGAGGGATGTGTTGAACATGTTTTGGTAAAGGTATCGATGAGAGGCCATGTAGGAGTACATGGTGGGTTGTTTCATTGAGGCCGTCCTTAAGAACTGAGATCTGTATGTGTGATTTAAGAATCAGTTACTACCATGCATTGGGATCCTTAATTGACCCTCTCAGCTTCTTAACCACCCTAGTACTCTGTCCAGGAGTTGCAACTAGTTTCTGGTGTTTGTAGGTTACGTGTTGGCGGCTGTGCGTAACGCTGACCCTAGGGGTGGGCTATGATGCGGTAGATACACCGTGGCACGGTGTACCGAGTCACCCGTTTGGTGTCTCGGGAACCCTGTTCACATCGTTCGGGGCCGTATGTGGAAACCTCGGCCGGACCCCCTGCGGATGGAACCTGGATAGGCGATAAACCTGGACTAGAGACTTGAGTGTTTAGGTAGGCCGTCGCCGACACCCTCGTTGGGCTTCCGCTTGAAGGTTGCCGAGTACATGTCGTGTAAACAACGATAAGTGGTGAGAGCGTGTATGAAGAAGTAGACCCCTGCAGGGTTAACATCATCTATTCGAATAGCTGCGTCCGCGGTAAAGGACTACTTGGTTGCCTATACAGTTCATAGACAAGTTAATGGTTACTACTAAAAGACTCAAGATAAGTGTGAGTACCGCGGATGGCCCTCTCATAGGATGACGAGGGAGGATCCACAGTGGAGTATTGTGTTGGTGATTAGTGGACTCGTGTGCGAAACTATCTTACAAGTGGTGTCTCATAGGATAGCTTAGCCAAGAGTCAAAGCTGGCTTGCTGCAACAACTCCACCACCTTCTTGAGAATGAGCATGTATAGTAGGATCTATTGTAAGACTTGCTGAGTACCTTTGTACTCATGTTGCTTTAATTACTGTTTTCAGACGACAACATCGCCCCCTCTGACGGGTTTTACGTAGACCTCGACGTCGATGAGTGACTTGCCATGCAGGTGGTGATTCTGGCCATGGAGGGGCCTATGTAGATAGACAGGCTTTGTCAAGCCTTCTTTCTTTCTAGTATCTGTACTCAGACTAGTTTGCTTCCGCATGTGCTTGTATGCTTGTATGACTTGAGTGTCGGGTCATGTGACCCCTACCTGTATGAACATGTTATGTATGGCTCTCTGGAGCCTTTAAATAAACTACTTTGAGTTGTAGAGTTTTCTTGTGATGTCATGTTGTATTTACACATATCGAGCATACTGTGTGTATTATTGAAATGCTTGGTATGTGTGGGATCCGACAATCTAGTTGTTTATCATTGGCTGCCTCTCTTATGGGGAAATGTAGTCTAGTGCTTCCATGAGCCATAGTAGTCCGCTACAGCCCGGTTCACCGGAGTCCTGCTAGCCCAGCACTACTGCTCAGGACACTTGACTGGCCGGCATGTGTTTCACTTCGTTCATGTGTCTGTCCCTTCGAGGAAATGTCACGCGGTGACATCAGGGTCCTGCCTAGCCTGCTATAGCCTAGGTTCCTAGAGTCCTGTTAGCCCAGTGCTACAGCTCGGATTCACACGTTGCTGACCGACATGCTCGATGTGATTCATGTATGCCTGTCCCCATAGGTTAGTGCCGCTTTGGGTTCACGACTAGCCATGTCGGCCCGGGTTCTCTGTCATATGGATGCTAGCGACACTATCATATACGTGAGCCAAAAGGCACAAACGGTCCCGGGCCATGGTAAGGCGACACCCGTGGGAATACCGTGCGTGAGGCTGCAAAGTGATATGAGGTGTTACAGGCTAGATTGGTGTGACTTGGAATCGGGGTCCTAACAAAAACCCTACATTCGAACTTGCCCCCACCAAAATTTCTTCATCCGGACCCACCGAGTTCATCTGGACACTGCCTCTGCCAAACCCTAACAAATTGGATCCACCGATATGGTTCTCGGTCCCACCGATTTTGCCCGCCCAACCTTCTGCAACCAGTTGCAATTGTTTCGGTCTCACCGAGTTTCATAGTCGGTCCCACCGAGACGGCTTGGCAAACCTTCTATAACTTGTTGCATTAATTTCTGTCTCACCAAGTTTTGCAATCGGTCCCACCGAGATGGCATGCCAACCTTTCTGTTGCCTTATTGCTTCACTTTGGTCCTATCGAGTTGATGCAATCGGTGCCACCGAAATGAGTCTTACCCTAACCATTGCACATCGATTCATCGACCTCCAATGTTCATATCTTTTACATAGGTCGGTGCCACCTAGATTTCTGATCGGTGCCACCGAGTTGGGTCAAAAGTGTATAACGGTTGGATTTCGTGTGGAGGCTATTTATACCCCTCCACCCCCTCTTACTCAGTAAGAGAGCCATCAGAACGTGCCTACATGTCCACCACTCATTTTCTGAGAGAGAACCACCTACTCATGTGTTGAGATCAAGAGATTCCATTCCTACCATTTGAACCTTGATTTCTAGCCTTCCCCAAGTTGCTTTCCACTCAAATCCTTCTTCCACCGTAGCCAAATCTGTGAGAGAGATTTGAGTGTTGGGGAGACTATCATTTTAAGCACAAGAGCAAGGAGTTCATCATCAACACACCGTCTATTACCTGTTGGAGAGGGGTGTCTCCTAAATTGGTCAGGTGTCGCTTGGGAGCCTCCGATATGATGTGGAGTTGAACCAAGAAGTTTGTAAGGACAAGGATATCGTCTACTTCATGAAGATCTACCCGAATGAGGAAAGTCCTTCGTGGATGATGGCCATGGTGTGGTAGACAAGGTTGCTTCTTCGTGGACCCTTCATGGGTGGAGCCCTCCGTGGACTCAGGCAGCCGTTACCCATCGTTGGTTGAAGTCTCCATCAACTTATGCATGTGCTAGTCTAATAGTCATGTATCCTCACATGAATTCTGACTGGGGACTAGTTTAGAATAATCACTCAAGCATAGAGTTTCACAAAGAACTATGATCGCCTCTAGGGCATATATCTATCAACTGACACTATTCAAGAAACATATAATAAACCATGGATACTAGTAATATTATTCAATGAACAATTAATAAACCATGGCTATACTATAATATAATCTTCTATGATTGCCTCTAGGGCATATTTCTAACAGTTGGCATGTTCTCTCGGCCATCTAAATTGTTTCAGAGTAAGTGGGATATGTTTTATACGTCATTCGTCCATGAATAAGTGTACATCTAGCTTTTGTCCTAAGTCAAAGTTTTAAAATTTTGAAAACTATATAGAAAATAGTAGTAACATATATGACACAAATTTGCTATATTATGAAACTACATTTCAAAACGGATCTACTGATACTAATTTAGTGCCATAAATGCTGCTACTTTTCCCTAAAAAGTTGGCCAGAGTTTTGAAACTTTGACTTAGGACAAAAGCTAGATGTACACTTATTCGTGGGAGGAGGGAGTAAGCATCAAGGGAACCTGTAACATGCTTATAAGCTTCTGAAGCTACAATGTAGTCTACATGTGGCTGTATTTATGTGGGAGCAAGAGGCCAAGCCTTAGCCTAAGTACCTTCACCCGCCTGGGTATAGTTGGCTTAGCAAAGTGTTCAGCGGCTGTGGTTGCGCCCGTGGGTCCTACAAGACAATTTTCTCTTCCTGCCTTAGCGCCTCCACCTTGCTCTAGACCTCCACCATCATCATCACACCAATCTCCAAGAGTAAATGGTTTCCAATGTTTCGCATGTTGTTACTGCATTTTGTTGGCCTTAAACATCCTAGCGATGGATATGGTTAAAGAGATACCACCCACCATGCAACCATGGTTGAACTAGTGCTAATCCACATACACCATTTAGTACTTATCTTATCAACATGCTCAACACAGGTTTCCTGCAAGTGGTGTTCCACTCCTTTTGTCCCAAGGATCAGCTTGGACCTTGAGGGAGTCCTGGATTAGGGGGTCTCCGGACAGCCGGACTATCTCCATTGGCCGGACTGTTATACTATGAAGATACAAGATTGAAGACTTCGTCTCGTGTCCGGATGGGACTCTACTTGGCGTGGAAGGCAATCTAGGCAATACGGATATGGATATCTCCTCCTTTGTAACCGACCTTGTGTAACCCTAACCCTCTCCGGTATCTATATAAACCGAAGGGTTTTAGTCCATAGGACAACAACCATAACATACAATCATACCATAGGCTAGCTTCTAGGGTTTAGCGTCTTTGATCTCGTGGTAGATCTACTCTTGTACTACCCATATCATCAATATTAATCAAGCAGGACGTAGGGTTTTACCTCCATCAAGAAGGCCGAACCTGGGTAAAACATCGTGTCTCCTGCCTCCTGTTACCATCCGGCCTAGACGCACAGTTCGGGACCCCCTACCCGAGATCCGCCGGTTTTGGCATCGACATTGGTGCTTTCATTGAGAGTTCCTCTGTGTCGTCGCCGTTAGGCCTGATGGCTCCTACTATCATTGATAGCGATGCGGTCCAGGGTGAGACTTTTCTCCCCGGACAGATCTTCGTATTCGGCGGCTTTGCACTGCGGGCTAATTCGCTTGGCCATCTGGAGCAGATCGAAAGCTACGCCCCTGGCCATCAGGTCAGATTTGGAAGTTTGAATTACACAGCGACATCCGCGGAGACTTGATCTTCGACGGATTCGAGCCGCAGCCGGGCGCGTCGTACTGTCGCGATGGGTATGATCTAGCTCTGCCGCCGAACAGTACCCCAGAGGCTGCGCCCGCATCAGCTCCGACCCTCAGCTCAGGGCCAACTGCGTCAGTTGAGGACGGGTGGTTAGACACCGCCTCAGGGGCTGCAGTCTCAACGGTGATCGAGCCAAACACCAGCCTAAACCTCTGCATAGCCCGTGACTCCAAGGTGCCAGACTCTTTTCCGGACTCCGAACCATCCACACCCCTGCCAATTGAATATGATTGGGCGCTGCGGATATCTTTCAGCACTCGCTGCTTGGCGACATTCTGAATTCACTAAGGTCTCTTTCTTTGTCAGGAGAGCCCTGGCTGGATTATGGCCAGCAGGATTGGGATGCGAACGACAAAGAAGTTCGACGCCCACCCACCACCCACTTGGTAGCCACTGTCGATGATTTAACCGACATGCTCGACTTTGACTCCGAAAACATCGACGGTATGGACGACGATGCAGGAGAAGAACATGAACCAGAGCCTATAGGGCACTGGAAAGCCACCCCGTCATATGACGTATACATGGCGGACACACCAAGAGACAACGACGAGGAACGGAAGGACGCATCGAAGGCTTGTCCCCTCAAGAAGCAGTCAAAACGGCAGCGTAAGCGCCGCCCCAAATCCTGCCTCGGTAGAAACAATGATCATACAGACCCAGCGCTAGAGCAGGGCGAGGCATTGCCGGACCACGACAACACAGAAAATCAAACCGAACAAACCAATTCTATCAAAGATAATAGTCCGGACGACATAACACCGGACAGACACCCGGAGCAGCCGAATGCCCGTCAAAGGCTTGTTGCCACCGCGAGGAGTCTGAAAAAGCAGAAGCAAAGGCTCAAGGCTGCGCATGACACACTCCAAATCAGATGGAGTAAAGTACTCAACACAACAGCGAAGTACGGCGGCAATCGCCCCACCAAGAGCTACCCAAAGCGGAAGTTGCTACCTGAATTCGATGAGGAGGCCGTAGACCCCCCACAACCAAAAATTAAAACAGCCATCTGGCCGGATAGACGACCTCATGACCAACATAAAGAGGCAAGCAACGCCGCACATAAGCCAATACACGGTCTACGCGAGGGCTCGCATCAAAAGGACGGGGAAACCAGATCCATCTATGGACCACGCAAGCGCGCTCCAGCATACGATGCAACACAACAAACATCCGAACAACGCGGTACACCCAGATACAGGGGTGCCTCACACCCCCTATGTTTCACCGATGAGGTGCTGGACCATGAATTTCCGGAGGGATTCAAACCTGTAAACATAGAGGCATACAATGGAACAACAGACCCTGGGGTCTGGATTGAGGACTATATCCTCCATATCCATATGGCTCGGGGAGATGATCTCCATGCCATCAAGTATTTACCCCTTAAACTCAAAGGGCCAGCTCGGCACTGGCTTAAAAGCCTCCCCGAAAACTCCATTGGAAGCTGGGAAGAGCTCGAAGATGTTTTTCGGGCAAATTTTCAAGGGACTTATGTCCGACCTCCGGACGCGGACGATTTGAGTCACATACTCAATAGCCCAGAGAGTCAGCCCGAAAACTTTGGAACAGGTTTCTTATTAAAAAGAACCAAATTGTCGACTGTTCGGACACCGAAGCCTTGGCAGCTTTTAAGCATAGCGTCCTTGACGAATGACTTGCCAGACACCTCGGCCAAGAAAAACCGAGAACAATGGCAGCATTAACAAGCCTCATGACCCGCTTTTGCGCGCGTGAGGACAGCTGGCTAGCCAGATGCAGCACCAGCGACCCCAGTACATCTGAAGTTAGAGATGGAAACGGGAAATCACGGCGCAACAGCAATAACAAATGCCGGAATAAAGAAGACAGCACAAAGAGCACGGCAGTAAACGCCGAATTCAAAAGCTCTCGGCCAGGTCAGCAAAAGCCGCCCTTTAAAGGCGCCAGAGACAAACTGTCCAGCTTAAACAAAATTCTGGACAAAATATGTCAGATCCATAGCACCCCCGGTAAACCCGCCAATCATACCCACAGAGAATGTTGGGTTTTCAAGCAGTCCGGCAAGCTCAACACCGTACACAAGGGGGAAGATACACCAAGCGAAGACGAGGATGAGCCTCTCAAGCAAGACACTGGGGAACAAAAGAAATTTCCACCAGAAGTCAAAATAGTAAACGTGTTACATGTGATCAAGGGCCTATCATCGTGAAGTCCTGCCACTGGTCGTCTCAACCGATCACTTTCGACCATCGTGATTACTCAGCAAGTGTCCGGCGTGCAGGATGGGTTGCCCTGGTATTAGAACCAATAATTGACGGGTACCACTTCACACGAGTCCTGATGGACGGTGGCAGCAGTCTAAACCTGATATACCAGAACACAATCTGTGAAATGGGGATAGACCCAACAAAACTTTGGCAAAGCAATACTACCTTTACAGGAGTAACGCCAGGCCCAGGGGCTCATTGCACGGGCTCCCTGCTACTAAAGGTTATATTCGGCTTCCCTGATAACTTCCATAGCGAACATTTAACCTTCCACATCGCTCCGTTCCAAAGTGGCTATCAAGCACTACTTGGACGCGAAGCTTTCGTTCGCTTTAATGCAATACCGCACTACGCTTCCCTCACACTCAAGATGCACGGCCCACGTGGCATCATTACAGTGAACGGAAGTATTAAGCGATCTTTGCGCGCCGAAGAGAGTGCGGCTGCCTGATAGAGGCAAAGGTGTCCCGATGTTTCGATGAGATGGTGGCTATCGTTTTCTGTGGGAGTCGACCTTGACGATCCGACTACGAACGTGCGAGACGTCGCGCCTTAGCAATCGCTAAACCAACTTCCGAGGGGTTATTGACCACGCCGGAGCACGATCAACCTGACCACGAGGGCCTGTTTCCTGCGAGCAAACGAAGAACAAGCAAGAAACTGAGATTGCAATCTGGATATTGCGAATATAAGATGAAAGCTTTATTGATCAAGGTGGGGTTCTGTGACGTCTTGGTCTGGTCGTTGGACACAAACGAAGTACGCGAAGTTGCAGCTATGGCGAACTTTTAATCTAAACAAAACCCAAAGTCTAAACGACGCCCTAAGGGCTGTATATATGGAGGAAGAGAGGGGAATTTCGTGGCCCTTGAGGGTGGGGTCCGAAACCAACCCTAACTCTTGTTTCCCCCACACATACGGACTCTAAAAATAGCCTATACTTAAGTATTTCGAAATTACATGGGCCTGGCCCATTAATAAGGTGACGCAGCACCTAGAATAGCCTATGGACGAATATTATGAAGTGGCATCTTGTATATTTCGTCCATGGCTTCATGCACTCCTTATGGCGGCTTCAAAGTCCTGAAATCATCACTTGTAACTCCGTTCTTGATCCCCTTGCGCATGCCATCAACTTCATGCGTGTTCTTGCTCCAATGTTCATCCTTCTCCAAGCTAGGCCCTTCATTTGAAAGCAAAACAAATGTATCCAATTTAGGCAGCATCATAATCTCATGAACATTAGAATCATTACCAAGAAACGAAAGTACCTGGTAATTTAATTGGCGTGCGCGAGCTCTAGTAATTGGTCCAGTATATGTAACAGTAGGGGCTGTGGGTGTAACAATGGTATTGATGTCCTCATCATCCTCCCCTTCTTGAAATGAAGTCGTCCTCGATGGAAGCTCATCTTCCTCACCCAAATAAGGCTTCAAATCTGCAATATTAAAAGTGGGACTAACCCCAAAATCTGCAGGTAGCTCAAGTTTATATGCATTATCATTTATTTTCTCTAAAACCTTAAAAGGACCATCAGCACGTGGCATTAGCTTTGATTTGCGCAGATTAGGAAATCTATCTTTACGCAAATGTAACCAAACAAGATCTCCAGGTGCAAACACAACATGTTTTCTACCCTTATCTCCAGCAAGTTTATATTTAGCATTCATACGCTCAATGTTTTCCTTAGTTAACTCATGCATTTTCAAAATCAATTCAGAACGTTCTTTAGCATCAAAATTAACCTTCTCCGAAGATGGAAGAGGCAACAAATCAATAGGTGCACGAGGTAGGAAACCATACACAATTTCAAAAGGGCACATCTTAGTAGTAGAATGCAATGAACGATTATAAGCAAATTCAATATGAGGCAAGCATTCTTCCCACATTTTCTTGTTATTCTTCAAAACAGCCCTAAGCATAGTAGACAATGTTCTATTGACTACTTCAGTTTGTCCATCAGTTTGGGGGTGACAAGTAGTACTAAAAAGCAGCTTAGTCCCCAACTTAGCCCATAAACATCTCCAAAAGTGGCTAAGAAATTTAGTATCACGATCTGAAACAATAGTATTTGGCACACCATGTAAGCGAATAATTTCACGAAAGAACAAATCAGCAACATTAACAGCATCATCGCTTTTATGACATGGTATAAAGTGTGCCATTTTCGAGAACCTATCCACGACAACAAATATGCTATCCCTCCCCTTCTTTGTTCGAGGTAAACCTAAAACAAAGTCCATAGATATATCCTCCCAAGGAACACTAGGTACAGGCAAAGGCATATATAAACCATGAGGATTGAGTCGTGACTTAGCTCTTTGACATGTAGTGCAGCGAGCAACAAAACGCTCAACATCCCGTCTCATCTTTGGCCAAAAGAAATGTGTAGCAAGTATATCCTCCGTCTTCTTGACGCCAAAGTGTCCCATTAATCCTCCTCCATGCGCCTCCTGCAACAACAAAAGACGAACGGAGCTAGCTGGAATGCATAGCTTGTTAGCACGAAACACAAATCCATTGTTAAGAACGAACTTGTTCCAAGTTCTCCCTTCCTTACAATTCTGCAATACATCTGTAAATTCAGCATCATTAACATATTGATCCTTGATGGTCTCCAAACCAAATATTTTAAAGTCAAGTTGTGAAAGCATAGTATAACGACGAGACAAGGCATCAGCAATAACATTTTCTTTACCCTTCTTGTGTTTAATCACATAAGGGAAAGTCTCAATGAATTCAACCCATTTAGCATGTCGACGGTTCAGTTTTGCTTGACTTTTAATGTGTTTCAAAGATTCATGATCAGAATGTATAACAAATTCCTTGGGCCATAAATAATGTTGCCATGTTTCTAAGGTCCGAACAAGAGCATATAATTCTTTATCATAAGTAGAATAGTTCAGACTAGGCCCACTCAATTTTTCAGAAAAGTATGCAACAGGTTTTCCATCTTGTAATAACACACCTCCTAATCCAATTCCACTAGCATCACATTCAAGCTCAAAAGTCTTATTGAAATTAGGAAGTTGGAGTAAAGGAGCATGTGTCAACTTATCTTTCAATACCGTGAAGGCTTCTTCCTGTGCGGTACCCCAAACAAAAGGTACATCCTTCTTTGTAAGCTCGTTGAGAGGTGCAGCAATGGTGCTGAAATCTCTCACAAAACGCCTATAGAAACCAGCGAGGCCAAGGAAACTCCTCACTTGTGTGACTGTTTTGGGCTGCGGCCAACTCTCAATAGCTTCAATCTTGGCTTTATCAACTTCAATTCCCTGTGGAGTAACAACATAGCCAAGAAAAGATACTCGGTCGGTGCAAAAGGTGCACTTTCCAAGGTTACCAAACAAACGTGCATCACGTAGAGCAATAAAAATAGCACGTAAATGTTCCAAATGTTCCTCCAAAGATTTGCTATAAATCAATATGTCATCAAAGTAAACTACCACAAATCGTCCAATGAAAGCACGTAAAACTTCGTTCATTAACCTCATGAAAGTACTAGGTGCATTAGTTAACCCAAAAGGCATGACTAACCACTCATATAATCCAAACTTAGTTTTAAATGCTGTTTTCCATTCATCTCCCAATTTCATACGAATTTGATGGTAACCACTACGCAAATCAACTTTGGAGAATATTGTAGAGCCACTCAATTCATCAAGCATATCATCTAGCCTAGGAATAGGATGACGATAACGAATAGTAATATTATTAATGCCTCTACAATCAACGCACATACGCGACGTACCATCCTTTTTCGGCACTAAAATGACAGGAACAACACAAGGACTAAGGGATTCGCGTATCTAACCTTTGTCGAGCAGTTCTTGTACTTGACGCATAATCTCCTTCGTCTCCTCTGGATTGGTACGGTATGGTGCCCGGTTGGGTAATGATGCACCGGGAATTAAGTCAATTTGATGCTCAATCCCGCGAATAGGTGGTAATCCCGGTGGCACGTCTTGTGGAAAGACGTCGGCGAACTCCTGCAAAATGTTAGTGACAGCAGGAGGCAAAGAGGAAGGCACGTCCTCGAATGAAAATAATGCCTCTTTGCACACAAAAGCATAGCAAACAGATTTGCTAAAATCTAGATCATCAATATCAGATTTGGTGGCAAGTAAACATGCACTTTTCAATTTAATTTCAGAAGCAACACTAGATTGTTTATTATTATTAGGCTGCATTTGTTGCTCAAATTCTTTTGCCACAATCTGATTTTCACTCTTAGTTTTCTCCTGTTTTGCTTTATTAGCTCTATTAATATCATCTTTCAAAATGGAATCAGGAGTCATAGGAAGCAAAGTAATATTTTTATCCTTATGAACAAGAGTATACTGATTGTTTCTACCATGGTGAATAGAATTTTTATCAAATTGCCATGGTCTACCAAGTAATAAGGAACATGCTTGCATCGGTACCACATCACAATCAACATAATCAGCATATGTAGAGATACTAAAATGCACACGAACAGTACGTGTTACCTTAACCTTGCCGCTGTTGTTGAACCATTGGATGTAGTAAGGATGTGGATGTGGTCTTGTGGTGAGAGATAGCTTCTCCACCATCTCGATGCTAGCCAAGTTGTTGCAACTCCCTCCATCTATGATCACGCGAACAGAACGTTCCTTCACAACTCCCTTTGTATGGAACAAATTATGCCTCTGATTTTGCTCAGCTTGTGTAACCTGCTCACTCAAAACACGTTGAGCAACTAAACATTCATACCTGTCAGCATCTTCAGGAGCCATGTATTGCGTCTCATGATCAGAATCGTCTCCACCGTGTTCGTCACGTGTAATAAGAGCCAAAGTCTCCTCATCATAGTCACTAGCGGACTCATACCCACCATCCTCAGTAACAATCATCACACGCTTAGATGGGCATTCTCTCGCATAATGACCTCCACCCTTGCAACGTCGACAAATAATATCATGTGTTTGCCCTGTTGATGCCATGGATGAAGAAGAGCTCTTTGCAGGCCCAGAAGGTGTGCTCTTGGCAGATAGTGGTGATTGTGCCTGCTTTATTGTATCACGGTTGGAGGTGGCAGCCGACGGAGGCGCCGGTGAAGCAGAACGTGTGGAAGTAGATGATGCACGTGGTGTCCATGAAGAAGGTCGACCTGCAGAAAAGTTAGTCCGCGCCAATGCCTGTCGATCCTGCACTTCACGTTCAGCTTTACAAGCAAGATGGAATAAACGAGTGATATTAGTATACTCCTTATACTCTAGAATCGTCTGAATCTCTCTATTTAATCCACCCATAAAACGTGCAAGCATAGCTTCATTCTCCTCAACAATACCACATCTAATCATGCCAGTTTGTAATTCCTGATAATATTCTTCTACAGAATTTTTTCCCTGTCTTAAGCGCTGCAATTTTTGAAGTAATTCACGTTGATAATATGGTGGAACCCAACGAGTACGCATAGCAGTTTTCAAAGCAGCCCAAGTAGCAGGAATGGGATATAATCTACAATGCTCAGACCACCAAACACATGCAAAACTAGTGAATGCACAAACAGCAGCAGGAACACGTCTCTCCTCGGGATATTGTAAACATGTAAATCGTTGTTCAGTTTCTAACTCCCAAGTAAGATATATATCAGGAACATATCTACCCTCAAATGGTGGAATATTCAATTTTAGTTTAGGGAGATGGTCATGATCTCGTACCTGAGGGTGAGCCCTACCATTGCCATTATTTGCATGTGGACGACCTGATGGTTGCTGTGCTGGTGGTGGCACGTAGTTCTGATTTTGATCAACCTCATCCTCGTAATCGCCAGCAAAATCCTCCTCCTCCGCATCAGCAGCAGGAGCCACAGAAGTAGCAACAGCAGCACCAACAGTTTGGCCAGGTGCAAGAGGGATACGGCTCGCTCGGCGGAGGGCTGTTTCACGATGTGTAGGTAGTCGTCGTTGTTGTTGTTGTAGAGGTGCGTTAGGTGCAGCCGGTGGTGGTGGTGGAAGACGCGCGAGCAATTCATTAAACCTGTCATCGAGCTTTGTTTCGAACGTCTTCTCCATGTCATCTATCTTCTCCATGGCCTCTTCAAATCTGTTTAGCACATCCTGCACCTGTCCATTCATCATTTGCTGAAATTTATCATGCAACTCCTGATTCGTCATGTTCTCCCAGTCAGTCTCGTCGGCTTGTGATCCTGCCATGGTTAGCAACAATAGAAAACACACAAGAATATGATCCTATAGAATACTAACAAGAGGTGGTGGTGGCGGGTGTCACAAATCCGTCAAGCAAATCTCAAATTCTTACCAGTTCTTACCCAATAGCAGGCGGTGATCAGCAACCGTTGTAGTCAAAACTCTCAAAAGCTTGGATAGAGCGATTGCCAGGGAGAGTCAAACGCACGACGTAGAGGTATGTGGAGCTGGGAAGGCTTATAGTATGGTAGCAAAAAGGGTCAGCAATAATCAATTCAGAGATGCAAAGTTGAATAAACGCTCAACGACGGTACTGTGCTGGTCCTAGGCTAGACCGTGCTAGAGACGCGAGCCTAGAACACTAACAAAATCACGGCGCTGCACGTAAATAAGGGAAAAGCACACTCTGGAACTTTTTTTTTCGCTTTTTTTTTTGCGCTCCTCTTTTTTTTTTGCGAAAAATTACTATAATGGCGAGTGTCTCAAAACTCTTCCCTCGTCAAACTGATAGGATGGGCACGAAATTTTTTTTTTCACTTTTTTTTTTCGGAAATCAGGGCAGCGACGACGAAAAAGTGCGACAAAAAATCACTATGATGGCACGTGGCTCAAAAGACTCAGAAAAGCCTAAAAATAGGATAGGGAAAAAAATATTTTTGCCCGTGAAAATTTTGGCCTAAAAACTGCCCGGGGGTCTCCAGACTCTTTTTTTTTTTCCGAGACCTACGCAGGCAAGGAAACACGAATCGGAATTGAGATTGATCTCAAAAACAAACCTAATATGAGAAGAACTCGGATTGGTGGTGGATATATGGTGGTGGTATATGGCAGCGGTGGTGGTATATGGTAGCGGTGGTGGTATATGGATAGAGATTGATGGTGGTATATGGATACGGATTCAGAGCGGTGGCGGATAAGCAAAAGTGGTAGATGGGCGATGATGATGGTGCGGCGGCGGCGTGACAACTTGTGACCAGAACTCGAAACTCTAAAAGACTAGACTCTAAGACCAGCAACTTGACACGACGATGCAACCGCAAATTCAACAAAGCAAAAACCCTAAAAAGATTATGCAAAGGCTCAGATTGGTTCGGATATGATGAACTAACCCTAATTTTTTTTTGTGTGGCTTTTTCGTGGACTGTAGGTATGAAGAACAGACTCGATCTAATCTACGAAAAACTGTAAAATCTCACCGAGCAACCTGGAAATCTGATACCACTTGATAGAGGCAAAGGTGTCCCGATGTTTCGATGAGATGGTGGCTATCGTTTTCTGTGGGAGTCGACCTTGACGATCCGACTACGAACGTGCGAGACGTCGCGCCTTAGCAATCGCTAAACCAACTTCCGAGGGGTTATTGACCACGCTGGAGCACGATCAACCTGACCACGAGGGCCTGTTTCCTGCGAGCAAACGAAGAACAAGCAAGAAACTGAGATTGCAATCTGGATATTGCGAATATAAGATGAAAGCTTTATTGATCAAGGTGGGGTTCTGTGACGTCTTGGTCTGGTCGTTGGACACAAACGAAGTACGCGAAGTTGCAGCTATGGCGAACTTTTAATCTAAACAAAACCCAAAGTCTAAACGACGCCCTAAGGGCTGTATATATGGAGGAAGAGAGGGGAATTTCGTGGCCCTTGAGGGTGGGGTCCGAAACCAACCCTAACTCTTGTTTCCCCCACACATACGGACTCTAAAAATAGCCTATACTTAAGTATTTCGAAATTACATGGGCCTGGCCCATTAATAAGGTGACGCAGCACCTAGAATAGCCTATGGACGAATATTATGAAGTGGCATCTTGTATATTTCGTCCATGGCTTCATGCACTCCTTATGGCGGCTTCAAAGTCCTGAAATCATCACTTGTAACTCCGTTCTTGATCCCCTTGCGCATGCCATCAACTTCATGCGTGTTCTTGCTCCAATGTTCATCCTTCTCCAAGCTAGGCCCTTCATTTGAAAGCAAAACAAATGTATCCAATTTAGGCAGCATCATAATCTCATGAACATTAGAATCATTACCAAGAAACGAAAGTACCTGGTAATTTAATTGGCGTGCGCGAGCTCTAGTAATTGGTCCAGTATATGTAACAGTAGGGGCTGTGGGTGTAACAATGGTATTGATGTCCTCATCACTGCCTTGGCAGCCGCACAATAAAAACAGCCCGACCAACTAAAGCATTTATCAGGTCGTTAAGACCTCGGACACGGTTAGACGAGTCCGGCGCAGCTATATGTAACGCATACTGGATCAATGGTCACACCCCTATTACACATACAAGGGGCTCAACGCGCGCAGACAAGTGGCAATTTTTACTCATCTTGAATTATACATGGTTTCTTTAAAAACTATCTTTTTGCACGACAACTTTTTCACCTAAGTTCCTCTCTTTTACAGATGATCATCGTGCTACACCCGTCCAGGATACGGCACAATGGAGACACAGGCACAGACGTGCAGCAGGGACCCGCTCCAAGGATTCTTTTTAGATTAAGACCTTGCGTAAACCTTTTTTACTGTCTCTTGTTGATACACATCCACCGAATTCTCAGCACAATTGAGAAGGATGTTGATGTCTTGGCATGTGGCCATGTCAGAATAATGCACGTACATGGACACAAGGGGCTTCTTACAAAGGGCACTATTTAGGCCCAGTTTATACCATAAAGACCGAATACCTTAGGGAGTGTTCGACGTCGTGAGTTTGGCCTTATATGCATCAGCTCCGAATCATTGTCTTTGGTCAAATGTTGGGTTTGCCCGGCTCCTGTGTTTTGGTGCCTTACGTTCTGCTTTACCGGCTAAGGCAGCACCAGGAGAACTACTGCGATTGTGCCTTGGTTCATCCGGACGAGCACCTCAGTAGAGAAAGCCGAAAACTGACTGTCATGATATAGCGTGAGACTGGTCAACCACTCGATGACCTATAGGGATGTTAGAATTCCTCCGCCTTAACGAAGGGCCATTTCCCGGCCAGGCATGTACGCACCCCAAGATCGGAGAGTGCGGAGCCACCAGGGGCTATCTCGTAGCCCCATTGTCAAACTCCTATGGCTAAGTGAAAGTGTTAAAGCATTATAGTCAGGTTGCCTCGTTCGCTGCGCTATCACCTCCTTAATAGGACCAAGACGTTGGGTAAAGTGTGAACAACGTTTTTTGCGAACGCCTCCGCATTATATGCGTGGGGGCTAAAGCTGACGACTGCAATCTTTCAGGTTATACACATGTATACATAAACGGCCGACCAGGAGGCATCATATCACTTTCGGGCAAAAGTATAAACGCAGCCTTAAAAAATTTCATAAAAACATTGTGTTTACAATGGGAATACATGTCACTCAAACATAATATTCTTCGAGCATTGGGCCTCTATCAAACGAGCACCCTCGAGAACCTCCTCGAAATAGTGCTCGGCAGCCATTCGGCCTATGGCCGAACCCTGCGCCGCAACAGTGGTAGCGTCCATCTCCGCCCAGTATGCTTTAACACGGGCAAGGGCCATCCGTGAGCCTTCTATGCACGCCGACCTCTTCATCACATCAATGCGTGGCACCGACCAAGGACCTGCTACACTAAGCTAAAATAGCTATTTGGCTTTGGCTTTTCCGGCCATAGCTGATCCACGACGGACCTCATGGCGAGTCCGGACAACCTGTTTAGTTTGGCCCATTCGGCTAGCTGATCAGTCAAAGGAAGCGGACGCTCTGGAACATTGAATCGCGACCAGAACAGCTTGTCCACCCCACGATCTACTTGACCTTGGAAGTATTTGGCCGCATCGGCAGCGCTCGCCGCCAAGTCCATATATGCATCTGCCGAACTCCACAGCCGATCCAGAGGGGCATACCGTGGATCTCCGAACTTCCTCCGTAGCATAAAGGGCTTTCCAGCCGCAATATCCTCGGTTTCCCGCAGCTCCTCCTTCGCTCTCATAGCAGAGCGGGTGTCTTTGTCCGCCATCGTGGCCTTCTCAAGGTCCGCTGCCTTCGCCCGGTTCTCTTCTTCAAGGATCTGGCAACGGTCGGCAGTGTCTTCTAATTCTACAGCCATCTTGGCCATCTTCTCTTGGCTCTCACAATGTGCGGCCTTCTCGGCTTTCAACTCTTCAGCCGCCTTCAAAGCAGCCGCATTACTAATCCTCGCTTGTTCCCTGGCTCGGGCAAGTTCTGCCCGGAAGGCTTCCACGGTGTTAGCTCCATCTGCAGTCACAACATACTAAAGATAGTAGCATCATGCTGCTCTTGCTATGTGGCGTTCACCAGATAATAACACTTACCCTGTGCCTCATCAAGCCTCTTGTTAACAAGCTCGATGTCGGCGTCCGCCGCATCTAGTTGCCGTTTTAATTCGGCAAAATCACTAGTCCGGCTAGCCACCGGAGTTCCCACCGCCTGCACATAAAGGCAGTCTGGTTATTGCCTGGGACTATGATCCTATGTTCGCCGCCATTCTCGTTGGCAACCAGAGTCTCAGGGGCTACTATCTACATAGGGCACACCTAACATGTGCAGTACTACCACGTACCTCAAAGCCTGTCAGTAGACTCATAAAGGCTTCATGTAATCCGCGTTCGGCGGACGAAATTCTCTCCATCACCGTACCCATCAGCATAAGGTGTTCTTCTGAGATGGCCGCTCGCCCCACCAACTCCCTCAAAACGTCCGACCGCTTACCAGACGGTGCCGGACTCTCTTGTCTGCTCTCTTCGGGAGCCGGACGCTGGGGACTTCGGGGGTCTATAGGATTATCTTCTGGCCTCACCGGATCTGGAGAGGCCCTCCGTGACGACACTTCGGGGTCTCCCGCTTCTTGAGCGGAGGAGTTCGGGGGAGGCGTTTCGCTCTCCATCATCTCTGGAAGAAGATCCCTCGAAGACGAGCTCAGCTGAGAGGGGCTAAGGCCGAACTGCAAGATATATGCGGTGGTTATTTTATCAGAGAAAAGATAGCATACCTTTACTATTAAAGTATTTTGGATCACTTACGACTCGTTGGAGGGCTGATCCCCCCGCAGACTTTGTGCGGCAAAAGCACCCCCCGAGGCAGGACCCTCCGTGGAAGACTTCTTCTCCCGTTTGGAGGCCTCGGCTTCCGGATCTTTGGAAGCAGTCCTTTTCCTCCCCCGGTCACCCTCCTCCATGGAGGCGCTCATTCCCTCGGTTGGAACTAGCAGCGATGGGGGCCCGTGTCCACCCGTATTATCCCCCCCCCTCCGTATCTTCCTTCAAAGGTTCCGGGCAAGGTGCGAGCTCGAGCATCTTTTCCAACACCGGATTTTCCAAACCTTCAGGGAGGGGGGCCAAACACCGAATCATCTTCGCCTTTGATAGCCAGTCCTGGTCAAAAAACAAACTCTCAAGAATAACTTCGTGATGAATAAAAGACAGTGTGTTCGGCTAGAGGATTTCTTTCTTGTTCGGCGGCGCAGTTACTGCTCTGGCCCACGTCCTCGGTAGTATCCGAACACTCTATTTGAGGTCCAAAGAATAACTTGTACATCTCCTCGTGCGTCAGGCCGAGGAAACTTTGAATGGCATGCAGTCCTTCTGGGTTGAACTCCCACAAGCGAAGGGGCCGGCGTTTGCAAGGCTGGACTTGACGAACCAGCATAACTTGTATTACCGCAACCAAATTAAAATCTCCCTCGAAGAGATCTTGGATGTGGCTTTGTAGTATAGGCACGTCCTTGGCTGGACCCCAGCTTAGACCTCTGCTAATCCATGACATCAATTGTGGTGGGGGGCCCGAGCGGAAAGCGGGGGCAGCCGCCCACTTGGCACTTCTGGGAGCTGTGACGTAAAACCACTCTCGCTGCCATAATTCGGACACCTCTGGAAAGGAACCATCCGGCCATGGAGCTCCTTCCATCTTGCCTATTGATGCACCTCCGCACGCTGCATGTTGCCCCTCGATCACCTTCGGCTTCACTTCAAAGGTCTTGAGCCACAAGCCGAAGTGGGGGGTAATGCGGACGAAGGCCTCACACACGACGATAAATGTCGAGATGTGGAGAAAGGAGTCCGGAGCTAGATCATGGAAATCTAGCCCGTAATAGAACATCAAACCCCGGACGAAGGGATCCAGAGTGAGGCCTAGACCTCGGAGGAAGTGGGAGACGAACACGACATTCTCGTTGGGTTCGGGAGTAGGGACGATCTGCCCTCGAGCAGGCAGCCGATGCGAGACCTCGGCGGTCAGGTATCTGGCCTCCCTCAACTTCTTAATGTCCTCTTCTGTGACGGAGGAGGGCATCCATTGGCCTTGAAGGTTGGATCCGGACATGATTGAAGATCCGGAGCACCTGAATTGGGCTTTGTGATGAGGACATCAATACCATTGTTACACCCACAGCCCCTACTGTTACATATACTGGACCAATTACTAGAGCTCGCGCACGCCAATTAAATTACCAGGTACTTTCGTTTCTTGGTAATGATTCTAATGTTCATGAGATTATGATGCTGCCTAAATTGGATACATTTGTTTTGCTTTCAAATGAAGGGCCTAGCTTGGAGAAGGATGAACATTGGAGCAAGAACACGCATGAAGTTGATGGCATGCGCAAGGGGATCAAGAACGGAGTTACAAGTGATGATTTCAGGACTTTGAAGCCGCCATAAGGAGTGCATGAAGCCATGGACGAAATATACAAGATGCCACTTCATAATATTCGTCCATAGGCTATTCTAGGTGCTGCGTCACCTTATTAATGGGCCAGGCCCATGTAATTTCGAAATACTTAAGTATAGGCTATTTTTAGAGTCCGTATGTGTGGGGAAACAAGAGTTAGGGTTGGTTTCGGACCCCACCCTCAAGGGCCATGAAATTCCCCTCTCTTCCTCCATATATACAGCCCTTAGGGCGTCGTTTAGACTTTGGGTTTTGTTTAGATTAAAAGTTCGCCATAGCTGCAACTTCACGTACTTCGTTTGTGTCCAACGACCAGACCAAGACGTCACAGAACCCCACCTTGATCAATAAAGCTTTCATCTTATATTCGCAATATCCAGATTGCAATCTCAGTTTCTTGCTTGTTCTTCGTTTGCTCGCAGGAAACAGGCCCTCGTGGTCAGGTTGATCGTGCTCCGGCGTGGTCAATAACCCCTCGGAAGTTGGTTTAGCGATTGCTAAGGCGCGACGTCTCGCACGATCGTAGTCGGATCGTCAAGGTCGACTCCCACAGAAAACGATAGCCACCATCTCATCGAAACATCGGGACACCTTTGCCCCTATCAAGTGGTATCAGATTTCCAGGTTGCTCGGTGAGATTTTACAGTTTTTCGTAGATTAGATCGAGTCTGTTCTTCATACCTACAGTCCACGAAAAAGCCACACAAAAAAAAATTAGGGTTAGTTCATCATATCCGAACCAATCTGAGCCTTTGCATAATCTTTTTAGGGTTTTTGCTTTGTTGAATTTGCGGTTGCATCGTCGTGTCAAGTTGCTGGTCTTAGAGTCTAGTCTTTTAGAGTTTCGAGTTCTGGTCACAAGTTGTCACGCCACCGCCGCACCATCATCATCGCCCATCTACCACTTTTGCTTATCCGCCACCGCTCTGAATCCACCATATATCCACCACCAATCCGAGTTCTTCTCATATTAGGTTTGTTCTTGAGATCAATCTCAATTCCGATTCGTGTTTCCTTGCCTGCGTAGGTCTCGGAAAAAAAAAAGTCTGGAGACCCCCGGGCAGTTTCTAGGCCAAAATTTTCACGGGCAAAAATATTTTTTCCCTATCCTATTTTTAGGCTTTTCTGAGTCTTTTGAGCCACGTGCCATCATAGTGATTTTTTGTCGCACTTTTTCGTCGTCGCTGCCCTGATTTCCGAAAAAAAAAGTGAAAAAAAAAATTTCGTGCCCATCCTATTAGTTTGACGAGGGAAGAGTTTTGAGACACTCGCCATTATAGTAATTTTTCGCAAAAAAAAAAAAAGAGGAGCGCAAAAAAAAAAAAGAGGAGCGCAAAAAAAAAAGCAAAAAAAAAAGTTCCAGAGTGTGCTTTTCCCTGATTTACGTGCAGCGCCGTGATTTTGTTAGTGTTCTAGGCTCGCGTCTCTAGCACGGTCTAGCCTAGGACCAGCACAGTACCGTCGTTGAGCGTTTATTCAACTTTGCATCTCTGAATTGATTATTGCTGACCCTTTTTGCTACCATACTATAAGCCTTCCCAGCTCCACATACCTCTACGTCGTGCGTTTGACTCTCCCTGGCAATCGCTCTATCCAAGCTTTTGAGAGTTTTGACTACAATGGTTGCCGATCACCGCCTGCTGCTGGGTAAGAACTGGTAAGAATTTGAGATTTGCTTGACGGATTTGTGACACCCGCCACCACCACCTCTTGTTAGTATTCTGTAGGATCATATTCTTGTGTGTTTTCTATTGTTGCTAACCATGGCAGGATCACAAGCCGACGAGACTGACTGGGAGAACATGATGAATCAGGAGTTGCATGATAAATTTTAGCAAATGATGAATGGACAGGTGCAGGATGTGCTAAACAGATTTGAAGAGGCCATGGAGAAGATAGATGACATGGAGAAGACGTTCGAAACAAAGCTCGATAACAGGTTTAATGAATTGCTCGCGCGTCTTCCACCACCACCACCGGCTGCACCTAACGCACCTCTACAACAACAACAACGACGACTACCTACACATCGTGAAACAGCCCTCCGCCGAGCGAGCCGTCTCCCTCTTGCACCTGGCCAAACTGTTGGTGCTCCTGTTGCTACTTCTGTGGCTCCTGCTGCTGATGCGGAGGAGGATGATTTTGCTAGCGATTACGAGGATGAGGTTGATCAAAATCAGAACTACGTGCCACCACCAGCACAGCAACCATCAGGTCGTCCACATGCAAATAATGGCAATGGTAGGGCTCACCCTCAGGTACGAGATCATGACCATCTCCCTAAACTAAAATTGAATATTCCACCATTTGAGGGTAGATATGTTCCTGATATATACCTTACTTGGGAGTTAGAAACTGAACAACGATTTACATGTTTACAATATCCCGAGGAGAGACGTGTTCCTGCTGCTGTTTGTGCATTCACTAGTTTTGCATGTGTTTGGTGGTCTGAGCATTGTAGATTATATCCCATTCCTGCTACTTGGGCTGCTTTGAAAACTGCTATGCGTACTCGTTGGGTTCCACCATATTATCAACGTGAATTAATTCAAAAATTGCAGCGCTTAAGACAGGGAAAAAATTCTGTAGAAGAATATTATCAGGAATTACAAACTGGCATGATTAGATGTGGTATTGTTGAGGAGAATGAAGCTATGCTTGCACGTTTTATGGGTGGATTAAATAGAGAGATTCAGACGATTCTAGAGTATAAGGAGTATACTAATATCACTCGTTTATTCCATCTTGCTTGTAAAGCTGAACGTGAAGTGCAGGATCGACAGGCATTGGCGCGGACTAACTTTTCTGCAGGTCGACCTTCTTCATGGACACCACGTGCATCATCTACTTCCACACGTTCTACTACACCGGCGCCTCCGTCGGCTGCCACCTCCAACCGTGATACAATAAAGCAGGCACAATCACCACTATCTGCCAAGAGCACACCTTCTGGGCCTGCAAAGAGCTCTTCTTCATCCATGGCATCAACAGGGCGAACACATGATATTATTTGTCGACGTTGCAAGGGTGGAGGTCATTATGCGAGAGAATGCCCATCTAAGCGTGTGATGATTGTTACTGAGGATGGTGGGTATGAGTCCGCTAGTGACTATGATGAGGAGACTTTGGCTCTTATTACACGTGACGAACACGGTGGAGACGATTCTGAACATGAGACGCAATACATGGCTCCTGAAGATGCTGACAGGTATGAATGTTTAGTTGCTCAACGTGTTTTGAGTGTGCAGGTTACACAAGCTGAGCAAAATCAGAGGCATAATTTGTTCCATACAAAGGGAGTTGTGAAGGAACGTTCTGTTCGCGTGATCATAGATGGAGGGAGTTGCAACAACTTGGCTAGCATCGAGATGGTGGAGAAGCTATCTCTCACCACCAGACCACATCCACATCCTTACTACATCCAATGGTTCAACAACAGCGGCAAGGTTAAGGTAACACGTACTGTTCGTGTGCATTTTAGTATCTCTACATATGCTGATTATGTTGATTGTGATGTGGTACCGATGCAAGCATGTTCCTTATTACTTGGTAGACCATGGCAATTTGATAAAAATTCTATTCACCATGGTAGAAACAATCAGTATACTCTTGTTCATAAGGATAAAAATATTACTTTGCTTCCTATGACTCCTGATTCCATTTTGAAAGATGATATTAATAGAGCTAATAAAGCAAAACAGGAGAAAACTAAGAGTGAAAATCAGATTGTGGCAAAAGAATTTGAGCAACAAATGCAGCCTAATAATAATAAACAATCTAGTGTTGCTTCTGAAATTAAATTGAAAAGTGCATGTTTACTTGCCACCAAATCTGATATTGATGATCTAGATTTTAGCAAATCTGTTTGCTATGCTTTTGTGTGCAAAGAGGCATTATTTTCATTCGAGGACATGCCTTCCTCTTTGCCTCCTGCTGTCACTAACATTTTGCAGGAGTTCGCCGACGTCTTTCCACAAGACGTGCCACCGGGATTACCACCTATTCGCGGGATTGAGCATCAAATTGACTTAATTCCCGGTGCATCATTACCCAACCGGGCACCATACCGTACCAATCCAGAGGAGACGAAGGAGATTATGCGTCAAGTACAAGAACTGCTCGACAAAGGTTATATACGCGAATCCCTTAGTCCTTGTGCTGTTCCTATCATTTTAGTGCCGAAAAAGGATGGTACGTCGCGTATGTGCGTTGATTGTAGAGGCATTAATAATATTACTATTCGTTATCGTCATCCTATTCCTAGGCTAGATGATATGCTTGATGAATTGAGTGGCTCTACAATATTCTCCAAAGTTGATTTGCGTAGTGGTTACCATCAAATTCGTATGAAATTGGGAGATGAATGGAAAACAGCATTTAAAACTAAGTTTGGATTATATGAGTGGTTAGTCATGCCTTTTGGGTTAACTAATGCACCTAGTACTTTCATGAGGTTAATGAACGAAGTTTTACGTGCTTTCATTGGACGATTTGTGGTAGTTTACTTTGATGACATATTGATTTATAGCAAATCTTTGGAGGAACATTTGGAACATTTACGTGCTGTTTTTATTGCTCTACGTGATGCACGTTTGTTTGGTAACCTTGGAAAGTGCACCTTTTGCACCGACCGAGTATCTTTTCTTGGCTATGTTGTTACTCCACAGGGAATTGAAGTTGATAAAGCCAAGATTGAAGCTATTGAGAGTTGGCCGCAGCCCAAAACGGTCACACAAGTGAGGAGTTTCCTTGGCCTCGCTGGTTTCTATAGGCGTTTTGTGAGAGATTTCAGCACCATTGCTGCACCTCTCAACGAGCTTACAAAGAAGGATGTACCTTTTGTTTGGGGTACCGCACAGGAAGAAGCCTTCACGGTATTGAAAGGTAAGTTGACACATGCTCCTTTACTCCAACTTCCTAATTTCAATAAGACTTTTGAGCTTGAATGTGATGCTAGTGGAATTGGATTAGGAGGTGTGTTATTACAAGATGGGAAACCTGTTGCATACTTTTCTGAAAAATTGAGTGGGCCTAGTCTGAACTATTCTACTTATGATAAAGAATTATATGCTCTTGTTCGGACCTTAGAAACATGGCAACATTATTTATGGCCCAAGGAATTTGTTATACATTCTGATCATGAATCTTTGAAACACATTAAAAGTCAAGCAAAACTGAACCGTCGACATGCTAAATGGGTTGAATTCATTGAGACTTTCCCTTATGTGATTAAACACAAGAAGGGTAAAGAAAATGTTATTGCTGATGCCTTGTCTCGTCGTTATACTATGCTTTCACAACTTGACTTTAAAATATTTGGTTTGGAGACCATCAAGGATCAATATGTTAATGATGCTGAATTTAAAGATGTATTGCAGAATTGTAAGGAAGGGAGAACTTGGAACAAGTTCGTTCTTAACGATGGATTTGTGTTTCGTGCTAACAAGCTATGCATTCCAGCTAGCTCCGTTCGTCTTTTGTTGTTGCAGGAGGCGCATGGAGGAGGATTAATGGGACACTTTGGCGTCAAGAAGACGGAGGATATACTTGCTACACATTTCTTTTGGCCAAAGATGAGACGGGATGTTGAGCGTTTTGTTGCTCGCTGCACTACATGTCAAAGAGCTAAGTCACGACTCAATCCTCATGGTTTATATATGCCTTTGCCTGTACCTAGTGTTCCTTGGGAGGATATATCTATGGACTTTGTTTTAGGTTTACCTCGAACAAAGAAGGGGAGGGATAGCATATTTGTTGTCGTGGATAGGTTCTCGAAAATGGCACACTTTATACCATGTCATAAAAGCGATGATGCTGTTAATGTTGCTGATTTGTTCTTTCGTGAAATTATTCGCTTACATGGTGTGCCAAATACTATTGTTTCAGATCGTGATACTAAATTTCTTAGCCACTTTTGGAGATGTTTATGGGCTAAGTTGGGGACTAAGCTGCTTTTTAGTACTACTTGTCACCCCCAAACTGATGGACAAACTGAAGTAGTCAATAGAACATTGTCTACTATGCTTAGGGCTGTTTTGAAGAATAACAAGAAAATGTGGGAAGAATGCTTGCCTCATATTGAATTTGCTTATAATCGTTCATTGCATTCTACTACGAAGATGTGCCCTTTTGAAATTGTGTATGGTTTCCTACCTCGTGCACCTATTGATTTGTTGCCTCTTCCATCTTCGGAGAAGGTTAATTTTGATGCTAAAGAACGTTCTGAATTGATTTTAAAAATGCATGAGTTAACTAAGGAAAACATTGAGCGTATGAATGTTAAATATAAACTTGCTGGAGATAAGGGTAGAAAACATGTTGTGTTTGCACCTGGAGATCTTGTTTGGTTACATTTGCGTAAAGATAGATTTCCTAATCTGCGCAAATCAAAGCTAATGCCACGTGCTGATGGTCCTTTTAAGGTTTTAGAGAAAATAAATGATAATGCATATAAACTTGAGCTACCTGCAGATTTTGGGGTTAGTCCCACTTTTAATATTGCAGATTTGAAGCCTTATCTGGGTGAGGAAGATGAGCTTTCGTCGAGGACGACTTCATTTCAAGAAGGGGAGGATGATGAGGACATCAATACCATTGTTACACCCACAGCCCCTACTGTTACATATACTGGACCAATTACTAGAGCTCGCGCACGCCAATTAAATTACCAGGTACTTTCGTTTCTTGGTAATGATTCTAATGTTCATGAGATTATGATGCTGCCTAAATTGGATACATTTGTTTTGCTTTCAAATGAAGGGCCTAGCTTGGAGAAGGATGAACATTGGAGCAAGAACACGCATGAAGTTGATGGCATGCGCAAGGGGATCAAGAACGGAGTTACAAGTGATGATTTCAGGACTTTGAAGCCGCCATAAGGAGTGCATGAAGCCATGGACGAAATATACAAGATGCCACTTCATAATATTCGTCCATAGGCTATTCTAGGTGCTGCGTCACCTTATTAATGGGCCAGGCCCATGTAATTTCGAAATACTTAAGTATAGGCTATTTTTAGAGTCCGTATGTGTGGGGAAACAAGAGTTAGGGTTGGTTTCGGACCCCACCCTCAAGGGCCACGAAATTCCCCTCTCTTCCTCCATATATACAGCCCTTAGGGCGTCGTTTAGACTTTGGGTTTTGTTTAGATTAAAAGTTCGCCATAGCTGCAACTTCACGTACTTCGTTTGTGTCCAACGACCAGACCAAGACGTCACAGAACCCCACCTTGATCAATAAAGCTTTCATCTTATATTCGCAATATCCAGATTGCAATCTCAGTTTCTTGCTTGTTCTTCGTTTGCTCGCAGGAAACAGGCCCTCGTGGTCAGGTTGATCGTGCTCCGGCGTGGTCAATAACCCCTCGGAAGTTGGTTTAGCGATTGCTAAGGCGCGACGTCTCGCACGATCGTAGTCGGATCGTCAAGGTCGACTCCCACAGAAAACGATAGCCACCATCTCATCGAAACATCGGGACACCTTTGCCCCTATCACTTTGGGTGTTAGAACTCGAGGCAAGGGAAGGGTTTGATTGAGCACGAGAGGGAAAAAGCGAAAACCTCGTCCCTTTATAAAGAGGGTGAATAACAAGCGTCCTCTCCGTAGCCGTTTAGGACTTGCCTATAATCTAGGAGCCTAGACACGGTTGGGTTACCCACGCCCGTATTGATGAGAATCCCGTAATAAGAGGGCACGATCTCTGCTTTGACAAGACGTGTCGAAAAACTGCCTCGCGTTATGGGCGGGGCTGGTTAAAAGAAACGGTTCAAATAATCACCGGGCCATGACCTAACGTCATGCTGCCAAAACAAGCCAGTAAATTAGATCTGCGAAAATATTATTCTCTCTAGGGTGGAATGTGGAACTTATTTTGCAGGGTCGGACACTATCCTCGTATTCAAATTCTTCTGTGATGTATTCGGAGAAGGAACCCGCCTTGCAATGCCGAAGACAATACTGCGCGCCGGACTCGTCGTTGTTGAAGCCTGGTTCAGGGGCTACTGAGGGAGTCCTGGATTAGGGGGTCTCCGGACAGCCGGACTATCTCCATTGGCCGGACTGTTATACTATGAAGATACAAGATTGAAGACTTCGTCTCGTGTCCGGATGGGACTCTACTTGGCGTGGAAGGCAAGCTAGGCAATACGGATATGGATATCTCCTCCTTTGTAACCGACCTTGTGTAACCCTAACCCTCTCCGGTGTCTATATAAACCGAAGGGTTTTAGTCCGTAGGACAACAACCATAACATACAATCATACCATAGGCTAGTTTCTAGGGTTTAGCCTCTTTGATCTCGTGGTAGATCTACTCTTGTACTACCCATATCATCAATATTAATCAAGCATGACATAGGGTTTTACCTCCATCAAGAGGGCCCGAACCTGGGTAAAACATCGTGTCTCCTGCCTCATGTTACCATCCGGCCTAGACGCATAGTTCGGGACCCCCTACCCGAGATCCGCCAGTTTTGACACCGACAGACCTCCTAGACCAACTCAAGTAGTTCTTGCTCCCATCTAACTCGACGACCTCATTTGGCATTAACTTCAGCTTCAGCTCAGGAGCAACCTTGCCAATTCTTGCTCCCCTCTAATATGTTCGCCATCTCTACCGGCCTAATGGCCAGGATTTCATTAGGGGGTCTGAACAGATGGAGAGAGTAGAGGGGCGTTGATACTAAGTTGTAGGGGTGCAGGACGGCGTCCCGCAATATAGACAAGCTAGTACACAACTTGTAGCGCCCAAGATGCGATTCTATCCCAATCACATGAAGAATTCATGATTGGGGCACAACCGCATTTCGAGCGCATATTAAGGTGGATATCATTACGACATACCATGTACTGAATAGATGAGAATACAAGATAAAGGCTCGCCACATGCTACAACATGAATACAACAATTCATCAATACATAGCAATCATCATACAGAAGAGCAGGATCCGACTATGGATGAAGTCAAACGAAAAAGAAGAACGACATCCACCCTGCTAATCCCAGGCTCCCCGACCCAGAACCCAATCCCTCGATCAAAGAAGAAGAAGAACTACAAAAGCAATCAAGCATCGCTCTCACGTCAGATCATCGCATTACCTGTACCTACAACTGTTGTTGTAGTAATTTGTGAGCCACGAGGACTCAACAATCCCATTACCATGGGTATCAAGACTAGCAATGCTTAATGGGTATGGAATGGATAAGTGGTGACTTTGCAGCAAGAAACTAAGCATTGTATGGTGCCTAACTTATGATTACAAGATTAAGATGAGAAACTACGCAATGGTCGCAAACTAGTAGTGATCAAGAAGTGATCCTGAACTACTTATGGTCAAACATAACCCAACCGTGTTCTCTTCCCTAACTTCGTCGAAAAGAGACGATCACGGTTACACACGTGGTTGATGTATTTTTAATTCGGATCCGGTTTCAAGTTTTCTACAACCAGATATTAAAAACTCCCATTTTCCACATAACCATGTGCACGGCTCTCGAAAGTTTAAACCCTGCAGGGGTGTCCCAACTTAGCCCATCACAAGCTCTCACGATCAACGGAGGAAAACCTTCCTCCCAGAACAATCCGATCAAACTCGGAATCCCGGTTCACAAGACATTTCGACAATGGTAAAACAAGTCCAGCAAGACCTCCCGGCGTGCCGACACCCTGATAGTAGCCGCGCGTATCTTGTCTTAGGCCACGACCGGATGGGACATCCTAGGAGTAAAACCAGATCCCCGGGTTGCCCTGTGGTGGCCCGACAGTCTACCCGTTTGGGACCAACACCAACAGCACTGGCCCCCCTGTATTATGTTAAAAGAATCCTCGGGGACGCCTATGCCAATTAATTATCAGGTTTATTATGTTGGGAAAATGTTAAAACCAATGTTGGGTCTTCCTAGAAGAGTTTTATTCAAAGCGGACTGTCAAGGGGGGCCCATAAACCCCAACCATGTTAGGAACGCAAAATCAAGGAACATAACATCGATATGACGGAAACTAGGGCGCCAAGAGTGGAACAAAACACCAGGAAAAAGGCCAAGCCTTCCTCCCTTTACCAAGTATATATGTGCATTAATTAAATAAGAGATATTGTGATATCCCAAAAAATCCATGTCCCAACATGGAACAACCTGCACTGCACCTGCAACTAGCAACGCTATAAGAGGGGCTGAGCAAAGCGGTAACATAGCCAAACAACGGTTTGCTAGGATGGTGGAAAAGGTTAGAGGCTGTTTCATGGCATATTGGGAGGCTTGATAAACAAGTGGTGGGTAGCGCGACATAGCGATAGCATCGAGACGACTAGCATAGCAAAGATGCGACGCCCCAAGACCGGCGCTCCATATGCCTTCCATGGATTCCGAGATTCGTCGTGTGATTTGTTTTGTTTGTTGCATTTATCTTTGCATCATGTGCATAGCATCATGTCATCTTGCACCCCCTTTTCAAAACTCAACTAAATAAATTGCATGGATCTTCGATCCATTTAAAACAAGGGAAATGCACATGGTGATTTATCTTTACAACATATAAAAGTCTCCCAATATTATTAGGGAGCAATATCAAAATATTCCATTAACTTTGGAATCACCATAACACACCTGCAGTTTAAGTTCCATGCATTTTCTATCTCAATTCCCTGCCTCAAACTTTGCCAACAATTTTTATCTCTTTTATTGAGGCTCCTCCCTAAAGTCTCAATATTTTCGGGCACTTCGAAAACCTAGCCCCAATTCATAAACATTTGAATTATATTCAAATGAATTTGAATTTACATCTTTCGATCATGCACACTTCTATTTTCTCGGGACAAGCGCATTTTTGTGAGTCTGGGAAAATAATCCCCATGCCCATACACTAGCCCTAACACCTCCTTCCTTCTCCTTTTCTTCTTTGTTATTTTCTGTTTTTAGAAAATAAGAGTAAGAGGGAGAGAGAAGAAAGCCCAATGGGGCCTCCCAACTCTCGCGCCGGCCCATCTGCTTCACGGCCCAAGGCCCAGCCAACCCCTTCCTAACCCTAGCCCGCTCAACCTCCCTCTTCCTCGATCCCCACTTCTCCCCTCGTGCCGCCAGACCCCGTGCCCGATCCCCTCGCTTGTACCCCACTCCATCCACCTCCCGATCTCGCGCTGGCAAGCCCCCTGTGACCTCCCTTGGCCCTCCTCCGTCAGCTCCGCGGCCGGGCTCCTCTTCCTCCACGCCACCTTCATCGAGCATCGGGAGCTCGACCCCAAGCCCCTCCATGCGCGCCCGCATCCATCGCTTCGCTCCCGCAGGCGCGCAATCACCCCGAGCTCCCTCACCTCGCTGCTTCATCCTCGCGTCTGCACTTTCCGTCCTGCTACCCCGACGTGCCTTGTCGCCGGCCCTTGCTCTGCCTCGTCGTGCCTCACCGCCATCCCCTCCTCTCCAGCTTCAACCTCGCCATCGGCTAGTCCCGCCCATGCCGCCGTGCCTTGCTGTCGTTGCTGCTTTGTCCGACCGCCGATGACCTCCCTCGAGCGTCGTCTCTGTCCTCCCCTCATGGTCTGTGTTGAGTGCGTCCCTGCCTCAATAGATCGCCAAGCGCCGCCTCGGTGCAGTGCCCCACCTCGGACCCCCACCTCCGAACCAAGACCTTCGTGCTGCTTCTTTTGGCTTCATGCCAAGTCTTGCAAGACCGGGGCCTCATCACGCGTGACCGTCGTTGCACCGCTTCATCTTTGCCGAGACCAAGAGGACACCAAGTACCAGGATGACGACGACCCGTCAAGTTCGTCTACATGCATGTACCACTACCGTCGCTGAAGATCCCGTGGACATCAATATAACGCCCTCGATGCGACTATATCTCCCACGTGTCGAAGCACGACTTAGAGGCATAACCGCATTGAAAGCAATGTCGCAAGTGAGGTAATCTTCACACAACCCATGTAATACATAAGGGAAAGAGATACATAGTTGGCTTACAATCGCCACTTCACACAATACATAAATAAAGCATTACATCATCCAGATACAATCAAGGTCCGACTACGGAACCAAAATAAAAGAAGAACCCTAAATGCGACAAGGCCCCCGATCGACCCCAACTGGGCTCCACTACTGATCGACTAGAACGAAACAACATAAAGGACAAGACCTTCATCGAGCTCCTCCTTGAGCTGGGTTGCGACACCTGCACGGACTCATTGGCACCTGCAAGCTGGTTTTTGGAAGTATCTGTGAGCCACAGGGACTCAGCAATCTTGCACCCTCGCGATCAAGACTATTTAAGCTTATGGGTAAGGTAAAGGCATGAGGTGGAACTGCAGCAAGCGACTAGCATATATGGTGGCTAACATACGCAAATGACAGCGAGAAGAGAAGGCAAAGAACGATCGAGAAAGTATGATCAAGAAGTGATCCTAAAACAACCTACGTCAAGCATAACTCCAACAACCGTGTTCACTTCCCAGACTCCGCCGGAAAGAGACCATCACGGTTACACACGCGGTTGATGCATTTTAATTAAGGTCAACTTCAGGTTTTCTACAACCGGACATTAACAAATTCCCATCTGCCCATAACCGCGGGCACGGCTTTCGAAAGTTTAAATCCCTGCAGGGGTGTCCCAACTTAGCCCATGACAAGCTCTCACGGTTAACGAAGGAATAGACCTCCTCCCGAGACATTCCGATCAGACTCGGTATCCCGGTTCTTCAAGACATCCTCGACAATGGTAAAACAAGTCCAGCAAAGCCGCCCGATGCGCCGACATCCTGATGGGAGCTGCACATATCTTGTTCTCAGGGCAACACCGGATAGGTCAAGCTATGAGTAAAACCAGCCCTCAAGTTTCCCCGAGGTGGCCCTGCAGGCTGCCCATTTCGGACCAACACTTAGACAAGCACTGGCCCGGGGGGGTTAAAATAAAGATGACCCTCGGGATGCGCGACTCCCAAGGGAAAAAGGCTAGGTGGCGAATGGTAAAACCAAGGTTGGGCCTTGCTAGAGGAGTTTTATTCGAAGCGAATTGTCAAGGGGTTCCCATTATAACCCAACCGCGTAAGGAACGCAAAATCCGGGAACATAACACCGATATGACGGAAACTAGGGCGGCAAGAGTGGAACAAAACACCAGGCATAAGGCCGAGCCTTCCACCCTTTACCAAGTATATAGATGCATTAATTAAATAAGATATATTGTGATATCCCAACAAGTAACCAATGTTCCAACAAGGAACGAACTCCATGTTCCAACAAGGAACAAACTTCAATCTTCACCTGCAACTAACAACGCTATAAGAGGGGTTGAGCAAAGCGGTAACATAGCCAAACAACGGTTTGCTAGGACAAGGTGGGTTAGAGGCTTGGTTCAACAATATGGGTGGCATGATAAGCAAGTGGTAGGTATCGCAGCATAGGCATAGCAAAAGAGCGAGCAACTAAGCAAGCAAAGATAGAAGTGATTTCGAGGGTATGGTCATCTTGCCTGAGATCCCGCAAGGAAGAAGAACGAGTCCACGAAGAAGACAAACGGACGTAGACGAACGAATCCTCACAAACGCGACGTTATCGGAACCAACCCGAAGAAGCAACACCGGAAAGAAGCACACAACATAGTAAACAATCAACACATGAACATGATATGATATGCGGGATGCGGTATGCGATGCATATGCATGATTTGACAAGGAAAGAATGAACCTGGCCTCAACTTGGAAATCCAAGTGTGCCACTGGAAAGGTGAGATGAAATCGCTTGAAAACGATATAAAGATCACCGGAATCGGAGATACGGTTTGGAAATGGCAAGCGATTCAAATATGACACCGGTCTGCGATATACAGCAAGTAGCCATCTAAATGCAATGAGATGAACATGCTGCAGCACTCAAACATGGCATCAAAATACATGGCAGGGAAGCATTCAAAATGTTTAACAAAAGTCAAGCACTGAGCTACGGCCAAATCATCCATTGACAGGTTCAAACAAGCATGGCAAAAATGCATATGGTAAACAGATCTCAGACTTAGTGAAATTAACACTTGTCTGGAATTTCAGATCAGGTAGCACTCTTCGGAGCAACAAAACTACATGCTACAGGATCTGAACATGGCAAAGTAAAACATGGCATGGAGCTTCTCAAAAATCTTAACAAAAGTCCCTTAGTGACCTTGAGCCAAAAGGGATCAGAAAATACATTTGCAAGCATGTGAACATAGTAAAAGCATAATCAGTTTTCAGACTTAGTGAAAACTGGCACATGCTGAAACAGATATCAAGTAGGCACGTTTACGAGCTCGATGCACTCACTACGGAGCAAGTCATGAAAAGCTAAACATACATATATCAAGAACACACAAAATGCAAGCTAAACATACAACATCATCAACTACAACATCATCGGCAACATCATCGACAAAAGGGATCAGAAAATACATTTGCAAGCATGTGAACATAGCAAAAGCATAATCAGTTTTCAGACTTAGTGAAAACTGGCACATGCTGAAACAGATATCAAGTAGGCACGTTTACGAGCTCGATGCACTCACTACGGAGCAAGTCATGAAAAGCTAAACATACATATATCAAGAACACACAAAATGCAAGCTAGACATGGCAATAACAATAGCATAGCATGCACGGATCAACTACAACATCATCGGCAAAATTGCAAACAAGTTGACAATCTGCCCAGATTCACGAAGTAGCAAAAGTAGAGCTTGATTGACTCAAGCTAGGGTGCTCCATAATTGCAAACAAAGACATGGATGGATAGAGCACTACAAGATTAATAAAACATCCTTACTGATCATCATCAAAAGAGGCACGATCGCTCGGAAACAACATGAACATATGGCATCATGAGATAAACAGGTCAAGGACTTAGTGGAATTGCTAAGTCCCTGAAATCAGAATTACCAAGTGCCTCACTTTGCAAGCTTGCACTAGTTACCACACACATCACAAAAATACATGGGTTGCACCTCTGGAAAGATGACAAAACCCTTAACAAAACATATGAAGAGCATCAAGGCATATCATGCACACAATAATCATGGCAAAAATGACAAATAACTAAATGGGGCAGCAGATCTTACAATTATCTCAAGTAGCACTCTTCTAACAGCATTTTGGGCATCAAGATGTACTCAAATGAAAATGATGCAATGGAATGAAATGATGTGCTCTCTGAGACGAACATTTTGATATGCTATATGCCTAAATCGGAGCTACGGATGCGGAGATACAGCACGATGAACATGGGCACACGAATCTGGAAATTCAGGGACTTAGTGAAAAATCTCACCCCAGGAAAAGTGGATCTCGCGGATCGGGACGGAGCGGTGCGGGGACGGGCGAGGGCGTTTGGATCGGGGACCGATGGATCTGGTCCCGATCCGGATCCGGCCGGAATCTCGCCGGAGGAGAGGGGCTAGCCGGGGCGGCTCGCCGGCCGGAGAGGAGGGCGGCGGATGGCGGCGGCGCGGCGTGCAGATCCGGGCGGCAGCGGGCGGTGAAGTGTAGGCGGCGGGGAAGGACGGCGCGCGGGGCGCGCGACTGCGGCGGCGGCGGATCCAGCGGGCGGCGCGCGGCGCTGCGCGGTGGAGGCGGCGGCCGGCGGCGAGAGCAGCGGCGCTCGGGCGGAAGCGGTTGCGAACGGGCGCGGGCGGCGGAGATGCGCGGGCCGGGCGGCGGAGGGACTGGCGGCACCACGTGTCGTGCGCAGGTTGGCTGGGCGCGGCGGCGGGACAAAACGGACATGTCCGGGCGCGGTGGGATGTGTCCGGCGGCGCGATGGAGAAGAATGTTAGGGTTTCATCCGCGAGAATTTTGGGGATGGCCACATATTTATAGGTAGAGGGAGCTAGGAGAGTCCAAATGAGGTGCGGTTTGCGGCCACGCGATCGTGATCGAACGCTCTAGATGATGGAGAGGGTTTAGGTGGGTTTTGGGCCAAATTGGAGGGGTGTTGGGCTGCAACACACACGAGGCCTTCTCGGTCCCTCGGTTAACCGTTGGAGCATCAAACGAAGTCCAAATGGTACGAAACTTGACAGGCGGTCTACCGGTAGTAAACCAAGGCCGCTTGGCAAGTCTCGGTCCAATCCGGAAATGTTTAATCCCCACACATGAGAGGAAGGTAGAAATGACCACCGGAGGAGAACGGAGCGCCGGAATGCAAAACGAACAACGGGGAAAAAGCTCGAATGCATGAGACGAACATGTATGCAAATGAAATGTACATTATGACATGATATGCAATGCATGACACGCAAGCAATGACAAGGCAACAACAGCGAATAACAGGAAGACACGTGGCACATCGGTCTCGGGGCGTTACAACACTCCACCCCTACGAGAGGATCTCGTCCCGAGATCTAGAATGGCACCGGAGGGAAAACGAAAGAGAAAGAGAAGAGGTGAGGTGAAACTATGTTGCTTCATTGACAAACGAGTGAAACCACGAACCTTGAAAAGGTTGAGCCAATTCGAGAAAAGAATGCAACGTAGATGAACGAAGTTGAAAAATCTTCGTTAGAAAAGAGAGACAAAGAACATTGCAAAAAACCTTGAGGTTGAAGGTAAGATATATATTGAAAACACTCTTGTTAAAACAAGATAGAAAAGGATTAAGAATAATATAATTTGGACAGCACTCCGGTTGAGAAGGGATGCAAAACTTGATAAGATGAGAGAGCTCGAAAGAAAACACGACACTCCGGTTGAATGGATAAACAAAGAAAAGAACACTATCATGACAATACAAGAAGATGGGTAGAAGAGAGCAACATCACAATGCCTCCGGAACAAAAGAATAGAAGATAGATAATTGAGATAGGAGAAAGGAGAAGAAAATGCCAACATCTACCACAAAAGAGCTTGGAAAGTCATCTTTAGGAGAAAGGTCGAGCGGAGTTGTTGGAAATCCAACAACGAAAAGATAGGCTTCAAGTGGGCTTATGGAAAACATCTCAAAGCCAAGAGGTGAAAACTTGCCACTCACGGGAAAAGAATTGGATTGGAAAGAACAAGGAGACGAAACGCTTATTCACCGGGAGGATAAGTGAAGAACTTGGGTCATTTATAAGCACCATGAACAGCCACAACCTTAGGGAAGGATTTATGTGAAATATAACCCAAGATACTTCCATGACGAGATTGATGGATTTAAAATACCTCATTCATAATAATATGTGAATCATGAAACATGATCTCAAATTATCAAGAATGACATAATACCACCTCCAATGATAAGGGAGAAAGAATTGCACTCCGGATAGCAAGATGAAGAATGCTTGAGCTTCTTAGAAAAGAATCCCGATGAAAAAGTTGGAGAAGGAATTAAATACTTGATGGACCAACATGTAGAACCTTCACGAAGAACTCCGGTAACAAAAGGATGATCAAGCGGAAGGAAAGAGAAGTTGAAAACACAAGGTGAATCCTTGCAATGATTAGATGGATCTTCGCGACGAGATAAAATGGAAACTTGGAACTGCGGAAAAGAAAGATAAAACAAATGAAAACGAGAATTTGATGAGCCTCCGGAATAAGGAATTAATCAATTGGATGAAACAAAAATAAGAATTATGTTATGCTTATTCTTCACCAATTAAATTGATGACAATCAACGAATTCGACATACTACTTATTCTCGAAGAAACGATTAAGATAGATGTCGCGCCAACTTGGGAGGGTATTGAACGAACCACCAGAAGGGTTGAAACAACGAATAAATTGATATGATAAAGAAGGAAGAGAAATCTTGAATGAACCGCCGTAAGAATTGAAAATGAACGAAGAAAAGATAAGGAAACACTGGGAAGAATTAGAAAATGAATGAAAATACTTGAGGGAAAATTATATCCACGAGAACAAAAGATCATGAGCTGATTAGAGATTACTTGATTGAAGGAAATATGCCCTAGGGGCAATAATAAAGTTATTATTTATTTCCTTATATCATGATAAATCTTTATTATTCATGCTAGAATTGTATTAACCGGAAACATAATACATGTGTGAATACATAGACAAACTAAGTGTCACTAGTATGCCTCTACTTGACTAGCTCGTTAATCAAAGATGGTTATGTTTCCTAACCATGAACAAAGTGTTGTTATTTGATTAACGAGGTCACATCATTAGTTGAATGATCTGATTGACATGACCCATTCCATTAGCTTAGCACCCGATCGTTTAGTATGTTGCTATTGCTTTCTTCATGACTTATACATGTTCCTATAACTATGAGATTATGCAACTCCCGTTTACCGGAGGAACACTTTGTGTGCTACCAAACGTCACAACGTAACTGGGTGATTATAAAGGAGCTCTACAGGTGTCTCCAATGGTAGATGTTGGGTTGGCGTATTTCGAGAATAGGATTTGCCACTCCGATTGTCGAAGAGGTATCTCTGGGCCCTCTCGGTAATGCACATCACATAAGCCTTGCAAGCATTGCAACTAATGAGTTAGTTGCGAGATGATGTATTACGGAACGAGTAAAGAGACTTGCCGGTAACGAGATTGAACTAGGTATTGGATACCGATGATCAAATCTCGGGAAAGTAACATACCGATGACAAAGGGAACAACGTATGTTGTTATGCGGTCTGACCGATAAAGATCTTCATAGAAAATGTAGGAGCCAATATGGGCATCCAGGTCCCGCTATTGGTTATTGACCGGAGATGTGTATCAGTCAT
The DNA here is from genome assembly GCF_056163025.1 of Triticum urartu. NCBI lineage: Eukaryota > Viridiplantae > Streptophyta > Magnoliopsida > Poales > Poaceae > Triticum > Triticum urartu. Next base: position 317,238,579 of record NC_141875.1, on the reverse strand, counting down.
GTCTACATTGTTCTCGAACCGTAGGGTCCGCACGCTTAACGTTACGATGACAGTTATTATGAGTTTTATGCATTTTGATGTACCGAAGTTAGTTCGGAGTCCCGGATGTGATCACGGACATGACGAGGAGTCTCGAAATGGTCGAGACATAAAGATTGATATATTGGATGACTATATTCAGACACCGGAAGGGTTCCGGAGTAGTATCGGATAAAACCGGAGCACCGGGGGGTTACCGGAACCCCCCGGGGGGTTAATGGGCCTTATGGGCCAGAAGTGGAGAAGAGAAAGGGGCTGCCATGGCAGGCCGCGCGCCCCCTCTCCCCCTAGTCCGAATTGGACAAGGAGGGAGGGGCGGCGCCCCCCTATTTCCCTCTCTTCTCCACCAATCCTATTTGGACTAGGAAAAGGGGGGGGAGTCCTACTCCCAGTAGGAGTAGGACTCCTCCTGCGCCTCCATAGGGCCGGCCGAACCCCTCCCCCTTGGATCCTTTATATACGGGGGCAGGGGGCACCTCTAGACACACAAGTTGATCCACGTGATCGTTCCTTAGCCGTGTGCGGTGCCCCCTGCCACCATATTCCACCTCGATCATATCGTTGTAGTGCTTAGGCGAAGCCCTGCGTCGGTAGTACATCATCATTGTCACCACGCCGTTGTGCTGACGGAACTCATCCCCGAAGCTTTGCTGGATCGGAGCCCGGGGAGCGTCATCGAGCTGTACGTGTGCTAAAGAACTTGGAGGTGCCGGAGTAACGGTGCTTGGATCGGTCGGATCGGGAAGACGTACGACTACTTCCTCTACGTTGCGTCAACGCTTCCGTTGCGATCTACGAGGGTACGTAGATAACACTCTCCCCTCTCGTTGCTATGCATCACCATGATCTTGCGTGTGCGTAGGAAATTTTTTGAAATTACTGCGTTACCCAACAGTGGTATCAGAGCCAGGTTTTATGGTTTTGATGTTATATGCATGAGTAGAACACAAGTAAGTTGTGGGCGATATAAGTCATACTGCCTACCAGCATGTCATACTTTGGTTCGGCGGTATTGTTGGATGAAGCGGCCCGGACCGACATTACGCGTACGCTTACGCGAGACCGGTTTCCCCGACGTGCTTTGCACAAAGGTGACTTGCGGGTGACTGTTTCTCCAACTTTAGTTGAACCGAGTGTGGCTACGCCCGGTCCTTGCGAAGGTTAAAACGGAGTCAAATTGACAAACTATCGTTGTGGTTTTGATGCGTAGGTGAGATTGGTTCTTGCTTAAGCCCGTAGCAGCCACGTAAAACTTGCAACAACAAAGTAGAGGACGTCTAACTTGTTTTTGCAGGGCATGTTGTGATGTGATATGGTCAAGACATGATGCTAAATTTTATTGGATGAGATGATCATGTTTTGTAACCGAGTTATCGGCAACTGGCAGGAGCCATATGGTTGTCGCTTTATTGTATGCAATGCAATCGCGATGTAATGCTTTACTTTATCACTAAGCGGTAGCGATAGTCGTAGAAGCATAAGATTGGCGAGACAACAAAGATGCTACGATGGAGATCAAGGTGTCGCGCCGGTGACGATGGTGATCACGACGGTGCTTCGGAGATGGAGATCACAAGCACAAGATGATGATGGCCATATCATATCATTTATATTGATTGCATGTGATGTTTATCCTTTATGCATCTTATCTTGCTTTGATTGACGATAGCATTATAAGATGATCTCTCACTAAATTATCAAGAAGTGTTCTCCCTGAGTATGAACTGTTGCGAAAGTTCTTCGTGCTGAGACACCACGTGATGATCGGGTGTGATAGGCTCTACGTTCAAATACAACGGGTGCAAAACAGTTGCACACGCGGAATACTCAGGTTATACTTGACGAGCCAAGCATATACAGATATGGCCTCGGAACACGGAGACCGAAAGGTCGAGCGTGAATCATATAGTAGATATGATCAACATAGTGATGTTCACCAATGAAACTACTCCATCTCACATGATGATCGGACATGGTTTAGTTGATTTGGATCACGTGATCACTTAGAAGATTAGAGGGATGTCTATCTAAGTGGGAGTTCTTAAGTAATTTGATTAATTGAACTTAAATTTATCATGAACTTAGTACCTGATAGTATCTTGCTTGTTTATGTTTAATTGTAGATAGATGGCTCGTGCTGTTGTTCCGTTGAATTTTAATGCGTTCCTTGAGAAAGCAAAGTTGAAAGATGATGGTAGCAATTACACGGACTGGGTCCATAACTTGAGGATTATCCTCATTGCTGCACAGAAGAATTACGTCCTGGAAGCACCGCTGGGTGCCAGGCCTGCTGCTGGAGCAACACCAGATGTTATGAACGTCTGGCAGAGCAAAGCTGATGACTACTCGATAGTTCAGTGTTCCATGCTTTACGGCTTAGAATCGGGACTTCAACGACGTTTTGAACGTCATGGAGCATATGAGATGTTCCAGGAGTTGAAGTTAATATTTCAAGCAAATGCCCGGATTGAGAGATATGAAGTCTCCAATAAGTTCTCTAGCTGCAAGATGGAGGAGAACAGTTCTGTCAGTGAGCATATACTCAAAATGTCTGGGTATAATAATCACTTGATTCAATTGGGAGTTAATCTTCCAGATGATTGCGTCATTGACAGAATTCTCCAATCACTGCCACCAAGCTACAAGAGCTTTGTGATGAACTATAATATGCAAGGGATGAACAAGACTATTCCCGAGCACTTCGCGATGCTGAAAGCTGCGGAGGTAGAAATCAAAAAGGAGCATCAAGTGTTGATGGTTAACAAAACCACTAGTTTCAAGAAAAAGGGCAAAGGGAAGAAGAAGGGGAACTTCAAAAAGAACGGCAAGCAAGTTGCTGCTCAAGAGAAGAAACCCAAGTCTGGACCTAAGCCTGAAACTGAGTGCTTCTACTACAAGCAGACTAGTCACTGGAAGCGGAACTGCCCCAAGTATTTGGCGGATAAGAAGGATGGCAAGGTGAACAAAGGTATATGTGATATACATGTTATTGATGTGTACCTTACTAATCCTCGCAGTAGCACCTGGGATATTTGATACTGGTTCTGTTGCTAATATTTGCAACTCGAAACAGGGACTACGGATTAAGCGAGGATTGGCTAAGGACGAGGTGACGATGCGCGTGGGAAACGGTTCCAAAGTCGATGTGATCGCGGTCGGCACGCTACCTCTACATCTACCTTCGGGATTAGTTTTAGACCTAAATAATTGTTATTTGGTGCCAGCGTTGAGCCTGAACATTATATCTGGATCTTGTTTAATGCGAGACGGTTATTCATTTAAATCAGAGAATAATGGTTGTTCTATTTATATGAGAAATATCTTTTATGGTCATGCACCCTTGAAGAGTGGTCTATTCTTATTGAATCTTGATAGTAGTGATACACATATTCATAATGTAGAAGCCAAAAGATGCAGAGTTGACAATGATAGTGCAACTTATTTGTGGCACTGCCATTTAGGTCATATCGGTGTAAAGCGCATGAAGAAACTCCATACTGATGGACTTTTGGAACCACTTGATTATGAATCACTTGGTACTTGCGAACCGTGCCTCATGGGCAAGATGACTAAAACACCGTTCTCCGGTACTATGGAGAGAGCAACAGATTTGTTGGAAATCATACATACAGATGTATGTGGTCCGATGAATATTGAGGCTCGTGGCGGATATCGTTATTTTCTCACCTTCACAGATGACTTGAGCAGATATGGGTATATCTACTTAATGAAACATAAATCTGAAACATTTGAAAAGTTCAAAGAATTTCAGAGTGAAGTTGAAAATCATCGTAACAAGAAAATAAAGTTTCTACGATCTGATCGTGGAGGAGAATATTTGAGTTACGAGTTTGGTGTACATTTGAAAAATTGTGGAATAGTTTCGCAACTCACGCCACCCGGAACACCACAGCGTAAAGGTGTGTCCGAACGTCGTAATCGTACTTTACTAGATATGGTGCGATCTATGATGTCTCTTACTGATTTACCGCTATCGTTTTGGGGATACGCTCTAGAGACGGTCGCATTCACGTTAAATAGGGCACCATCAAAATCCGTTGAGACGACACCTTATGAACTATGGTTTGGCAAGAAACCAAAGTTATCGTTTCTGAAAGTTTGGGGCTGCGATGCTTATGTGAAAAAGCTTCAACCTGATAAGCTCGAACCCAAATCGGAGAAATGTGTCTTCATAGGATATCCAAAGGAAACTATTGGATACACCTTCTATCACAGATCCGAAGGCAAGACTTTTGTTGCTAAATTCGGAAACTTTCTGGAGAAGGAGTTTCTCTCGAAAGAAGTGAGTGGGAGAAAGTAGAACTTGATGAGGTAACTGTACCTGCTCCCTTATTGGAAAGTAGTACATCACAGAAAACTGTTTCTGCGACACCTACACCAACAAGTGAGGAAGTTGATGATAATGATCATGAAACTTCAGGACAAGATACTACTGAACCTCGTAGATCAACCAGAGTGAGATCCGCGCCAGAGTGGTACGGTAATCCAGTTCTGGAAGTCATGCTACTAGATCATGATGAACCTACGAACTATGAAGAAGCGATGGTGAGCCCAGATTCCGCAAAATGGCTTGAAGCCATGAAATCTGAGATGGGATCCATGTATGAGAACAAAGTATGGACTTTGGTTGACTTGCCCGATGATCGGCAAGCAATTGAGAATAAATGGATCTTCAAGAAGAAGACTGACGCAGACGGTAATATTGCAGTCTACAAAGCTCGACTTGTCGCAAAAGGTTTTCGACAAGTTCAAGGGGTTGACTACGATGAGACCTTCTCACCCGTAGCGATGCTTAAGTCTGTCCGAATCATGTTAGCAATTGCCACATTTTATGATTATGAAATTTGGTAGGTGGATGTCAAAACTGCATTCCTGAATGGATTTCTGGAAGAAGAGTTGTATATTATGCAACCAGAAGGTTTTGTCGATCCAAAGGGAGCTAACAAAGTGTGCAAGCTCCAGCGATCCATTTATGGACTGGTGCAAGCCTCTCGGAGTTGGAATAAACATTTTGATAGTGTGATCAAAGCATTTGGTTTTATACAGACTTTCGGAGAAGCCTGTATTTACAAGAAAGTGAGTGGGAGCTCTGTAGCATTTCTGATATTATATGTGGATGACATATTACTGATTGGAAATGATATAGAATTTCTGGATAGCATAAAGGGATACTTCAATAAGAGTTTTTTGATGAAAGACCTCGGTGAAGCTGCTTACATATTAGGCATAAAGATCTATAGAGATAGATCAAAAACGCTTAATTGGACTTTCACAAAACACATACCTTGACAAGGTTTTGAAAAAGTTCAAAATGGATCAAGCAAAGAAAGGGTTCTTGCCTGTGTTACAAGGTGTGAAGTTGAGTCAGACTCAATGCCCGACCACTGCAGAAGATAGAGAGAAAATGAAAGATGTTCCCTATGCTTCAGCCATAGGCTCTATCATGTATGCAATGCTGTGTACCAGACCTGATGTGTGCCTTGCTATAAGCTTAGCAGGGAGGTACCAAAGTAATCCAGGAGTGGATCACTGGACAGCAGTCAAGAACATCCTGAAATACCTGAAAAGGACTAAGGATATGTTTCTCGTATATGGAGGTGACAAAGAGCTCATTGTAAACGGTTACGTTGATGCAAGCTTTGACACTGATCCGGACAATTATAAATCGCAAACCGGATACGTGTTTACATTAAACGGTGGAGCTGTCAGTTGGTGCAGTTCTAAACAAAGCGTCGTAGCGGGATCTACATGTGAAGCGGAGTACATAGCTGCTTCGGAAGCAGCGAACAAAGGAGTCTGGATGAAGGAGTTCATATCCGATCTAGGTGTAATACCTAGTGCATCGGGTCCAATGAAAATCTTTTGTGACAATACTGGTGCAATTGCCTTGGCAAAGGAATCCAAATTTCACAAGAGAACCAAGCACATCAAGAGACGCTTCAATTCCATCCGGGATCTAGTCCAGGTGGGAGACATAGAGATTTGCAAGATACATACGGATCTGAATGTTGCAGACCCGTTGACTAAGCCTCTTCCACGAGCAAAACATGATCAGCACCAAGGCTCCATGGGTGTTAGAATCATTACTGTGTAATCTAGATTATTGACTCTAGTGCAAGTGGGAGACTGAAGGAAATATGCCCTAGAGGCAATAATAAAGTTATTATTTATTTCCTTATATCATGATAAATCTTTATTATTCATGCTAGAATTGTATTAACCGGAAACATAATACATGTGTGAATACATAGACAAACTAAGTGTCACTAGTATGCCTCTACTTGACTAGCTCGTTAATCAAAGATGGTTATGTTTCCTAACCATGAACAAAGTGTTGTTATTTGATTAATGAGGTCACATCATTAGTTGAATGATCTGATTGACATGACCCATTCCATTAGCTTAGCACCCGATCGTTTAGTATGTTGCTATTGCTTTCTTCATGACTTATACATGTTCCTATAACTATGAGATTATGCAACTCCCGTTTACCGGAGGAACACTTTGTGTGCTACCAAACGTCACAACGTAACTGGGTGATTATAAAGGAGATCTACAGGTGTCTCCAATGGTAGATGTTGGGTTGGCGTATTTCGAGAATAGGATTTGTCACTCCGATTGTCGGAGAGGTATCTCTGGGCCCTCTCGGTAATGCACATCACATAAGCCTTGCAAGCATTGCAACTAATGAGTTAGTTGCGAGATGATGTATTACGGAACGAGTAAAGAGACTTGCCGGTAACGAGATTGAACTAGGTATTGGATACCGACGATCAAATCTCGGGCAAGTAACATACCGATGACAAAGGGAACAACGTATGTTGTTATGCGGTCTGACCGATAAAGATCTTCGTAGAAAATGTAGGAGCCAATATGGGCATCCAGGTCCAGCTATTGGTTATTGACTAGAGATGTGTCTCAGTCATGTCTACATTGTTCTCGAACCGTAGGGTCCGCACGCTTAACGTTACGATGACAGTTATTATGAGTTTTATGCATTTTGATGTACCGAAGTTAGTTCGGAGTCCCGGATGTGATCACGGACATGACGAGGAGTCTCGAAATGGTCGAGACATAAAGATTGATATATTGGATGACTATATTCGGACACCGGAAGGGTTCCGGAGTAGTATCGGATAAAACCGGAGCACCGGGGGGTTACCGGAACCCCCCGGGGGGTTAATGGGCCTTATGGGCCAGAAGTGGAGAAGAGAAAGGGGCTGCCATGGCAGGCCGCGCGCCCCCTCTCCCCCTAGTCCGAATTGGACAAGGAGGAAGGGGCGGCGCCCCCCTCTTTCCCTCTCTTCTCCACCAATCCTATTTGGACTAGGAAAAGGGGGGGGGGAGTCCTACTCCCAGTAGGAGTAGGACTCCTCCTGCGCCTCCATAGGGCCGGCCGAACCCCTCCCCCTTGGATCCTTTATGTACGGGGGCAGGGGGCACCTCTAGACACACAAGTTGATCCACGTGATCGTTCCTTAGCCGTGTGCGGTGCCCCCTGCCACCATATTCCACCTCGATCATATCGTTGTAGTGCTTAGGCGAAGCCCTGCGTCGGTAGTACATCATCATCATCACCACGCCGTTGTGCTGACGGAACTCATCCCCGAAGCTTTGTTGGATCGGAGCCCGGGGAGCGTCATCGAGCTGTACGTGTGCTAAAGAACTCGGAGGTGCCGGAGTAACGGTGCTTGGATCGGTCGGATCGGGAAGACGTACGACTACTTCCTCTATGTTGCGTCAACGCTTCCGTTGCAATCTACGAGGGTACGTAGATAACGCTCTCCCCTCTCGTTGCTATGCATCACCATGATCTTGCGTGTGCGTAGGAAATTTTTTGAAATTACTGCGTTACCCAACATTGATGCACCGGTAAGATTGGAGAATGACAACTGAAAGCTGAGAATGAATACATCTGAATTGATGGACTCCGGATAATCAAACTGAAAATACTCTGAATTACTCCGGATGGGTGAAAAGAATTCTCACTATCAAAAACAATTATGAGAGGCTGGCAACAAGCTAGAATCGCGAATCTCTGAGAGAGTGGATAAAATATGAAGGTAATATTCTTCTTCGGTCTTAAAATCTGAGACTGACGACTGAAACACCACCAAGAATTATTTAGACACTCCGGAATGAAGAATGGAAAGGTTGATCCAACGATGAAAAGAATTGTGAAAGATCTAGGAGATGGCATTTGACTGATGATAACTCATTCTTACGTCAAACTTTAAAAGGAATTTAGGATAGCTCCGGGAAAATAAGAAGAGTCAGGTAAGATCCTGGGAAAAGACCTGTGGGTTAGGGCCCACTCAAAAGAAAACACCGTTGAACGATTACTTGAAAAGAGAGATTGCACCGTTTGAATTAAAAGGCTTGAATGAGATAACATCCTCAAAATAGCTTGAACGGATTAAGAGTGGAAACACGAATCTTCGAGATATCTTGAGCACTCCGGAACAATTGAATAGCGAGAAGTGAATGATTAAGAATTGCACCGGCATGAGAAGGTATTTGCAACGAGGAAAGGATATAATTGGCTAAGCTTGAATTGAATTCATCGGATAAAAGAGAACGAAGAATGATGAACTAGAAGCTCCATTAGCATCTTCCTGAGAATCGCCGGATAAGAATATTGAAAGAAAAGAAAGAAGAGACTTCGCATCAATAAGATGGATACTTGATTAAGATATATGAGTCCTTGAAGAAAACAAGGGTGGGTGGGCGGGGAAAACAAAGGCAACTTGGGATGGATGAAACGAGAGAAAGCTGAGATTGCATTTTGCGGATATTGAACATGAACGGATCAACTTGGCGAGAGACACACCGATTGAAAAGGATTGACATGACAATCTCGATGAACAAGAAGGATTAGTATTCACATAGGAGTATGAGAACACCACTTAGGAAAGGTATGGAATCAACTCTTGACTTCGAAGCAACTAGAATACCACAACTCAAAAACAAAAACAAAGGATTGGCTTGTAGAATAAGCCGGAACAAACATATGATAGAGATTTCGTCCGAAGTTTTTGTGGTGGGGCCTACACGGGCTCGATCGTACAGCACCATCATGTACAAGGCAGTGCCCATGACATACGAAGCATCCCCGAGTCGGCATAGCCAAGGACTCTTTAAGACACAACGAGACCACTATAAAACCGACTGTGAATAGGCGGACCACTAGACGTCGAACCCCAATTTCATATCATACATCTGTTGGAAAGATATCCTAAGAGCTACTAGAATTCCCACCTAAGAAACTCCCGAAATTTTCCGGTTATGCAATCAGGTGTTGGGGATACAGGGGAAGCATAATATCTCACCCAAACTAGCAAATCCTACATCCAGCTGTATCCATCCTTCAACACATAACCAAGAAACCTTCGTAAATCATCTACCTCAACCTTCGAAAAACATCCGTTATACAAGTTGTGGCGATACTTCCGAACTCCCACCCCAGTACTGGGTGGCGTCGAGGTTATCTCACCAACGAACTGCATAAAAGAGATTTTCAATGTCGGCGTACTAAACTCGGGTATTCCAGAACTGCAACGATAAAATTATGACGACAACACCTCAAAGCTCAACTCCCCGGGACACTTCCACAAAACCCCTGACAGGAGGCACCAAGACAATGTTCTCGTCATAAAACCATCGGAACGATTCCAAGATACCCGCGCGATCCTAAAAAAATTTAGTGAAATTTGAGAAGAGAAGAGTCAAAACTCTACGTCAGGATGCCTTACCAGAGCGATGAGGAGACTAGGACGTAAAAAGAATTCCTAAACTCTCCGATATATAATTCCTAAATGACTCAAAACATTTTTTTCTAGACACAACTCGGCCGCTAAAAACGATCAAGCAATGGGGCTCCTAAGGTTGGGGAAGGCTCTGATACCAACTTATAACACCCTCGATGCGGCTATATCTCCCACGTGTCGAAGCACGACTTAGAGGCATAACCACATTGAAAGCAATGTCGCAAGTGAGGTAATCTTCACACAACCCATGTAATACATAAGGGAAAGAGATACATAGTTGGCTTACAATCGCCACTTCACACAATACATAAATAAAGCATTACATCATCCAGATACAATCAAGGTCCGACTACGGAACCAAAATAAAAGAAGAACCCTAAATGCGACAAGGCCCCCGATCGACCCCAACTGGGCTCCACTACTGATCGACTAGAACGAAACAACATAAAGGACAAGACCTTCATCGAGCTCCTCCTTGAGCTGGGTTGCGACACCTGCACGGACTCATTGGCACCTGCAAGCTGGTTTTTGGAAGTATCTGTGAGCCACAGGGACTCAGCAATCTCGCACCCTCGCGATCAAGACTATTTAAGCTTATGGGTAAGGTAAATGCATGAGGTGGAACTGCAGCAAGCGACTAGCATATATGGTGGCTAACATACGCAAATGAGAGCGAGAAGAGAAGGCAAAGCACGGTCAAGAAAGTATGATCAAGAAGTGATCCTAAAACAACCTACGTCAAGCATAACTCCAACAACCGTGTTCACTTCCCGGACTCCGCCGGGAAGAGACCATCACGGTTACACACGCGGTTGATGCATTTTAATTAAGGTCAACTTCAGGTTTTCTACAACCAGACATTAACAAATTCCCATCTGCCCATAACCGCGGGCACGGCTTTCGAAAGTTCAAATCCCTGCAGGGGTGTCCCAACTTAGCCCATGACAAGCTCTCACGGTTAACGAAGGAATAGACCTCCTCCCGAGACATTCCGATCAGACTCGGTATCCCGGTTCTTCAAGACAGACTCGACAATGGTAAAACAAGTCCAGCAAAGCCGCCTGATGCGCCGACATCCTGATGGGAGCTGCACATATCTCGTTCTCAGGGCAACACCGGATAGGTCAAGCTACGAGTAAAACCAGCCCTCAAGTTTCCCCGAGGTGGCCCCGCAGGCTGCCCATTTCGGACCAACACTTAGACAAGCACTGGCCCGGGGGGGTTAAAATAAAGATGACCCTCGGGATGCGCAACTCCCAAGGGAAAAAGGCTAGGTGGCGAATGGTAAAACCAAGGTTGGGCCTTGCTGGAGGAGTTTTATTCAAAGCGAACTGTCAAGGGGTTCCCATTATAACCCAACCGCGTAAGGAACGCAAAATCCGGGAACATAACACCGATATGACAGAAACTAGGGCGGCAAGAGTGGAACAAAACACCAGGCATAAGGCCGAGCCTTCCACCCTTTACCAAGTATATAGATGCATTAATTAAATAACATATATTGTGATATCCCAACAAGTAACCAATGTTCCAACAAGGAACGAACTCCATGTTCCAACAAGGAACAAACTTCAATCTTCACCTGCAACTAACAACGCTATAAGAGGGGCTGAGCAAAGCGGTAACATAGCCAAACAACGGTTTGCTAGGACAAGGTGGGTTAGAGGCTTGGTTCAACAATATGGGTGGCATGATAAGCAAGTGGTAGGTATCGCAGCATAGGCATAGCAAAAGAGCGAGCAACTAAGCAAGCAAAGATAGAAGTGATTTCGAGGGTATGGTCATCTTGCCTGAGATCCCGCAAGGAAGAAGAACGAGTCCACGAAGAAGACAAACGGACGTAGACGAACGAATCCTCAAAAATGCAACATTATCGGAACCAACCCGAAGAAGCAACACCGGAAAGAAGCACACAACATAGTAAACAATCAACACATGAACATGATATGATATGCGGGATGCGGTATGCGATGCATATGCATGATTTGACAAGGAAAGAATGAACCTGGCCTCAACTTGGAAATCCAAGTGTGCCACTGGAAAGGTGAGATGAAATCGCTTGAAAACGATATAAAGATCACCGGAATCGGAGTTACGGTTTGGAAATGGCAAGCGATTCAAATATGACACCGGTCTGCGATATACATCAAGTAGCCATCTAAATGCAATGAGATGAACATGCTACAGCACTCAAACATGGCATCAAAATACATGGCAGGGAAGCATTCAAGATGTTCAACAAAAGTCTAGCACTGAGCTACGGCCAAATCATCCATTGACAGGTTCAAACAAGCATGGCAAAAATGCATATGGTAAACAGATCTCAGACTTGGTGAAATTAACACTTGTCTGGAATTTCAGATCAGGTAGCACTCTTCGGAGCAACAAAACTACATGCTACAGGATCTGAACATGGCAAAGTAAAACATGGCATGGAGCTTCTCAAAAAGCTTAACAAAAGTCCCTTAGTGACCTTGAGCCAAAAGGGATCAGAAAATACATTTGCAAGCATGTGAACATAGCAAAAGCATAATCAGTTTTCAGACTTAGTGAAAACTAGCACATGCTGAAACAGATATCAAGTAGGCACGTTTACGAGCTCGATGCACTCACTACGGAGCAAGTCATGAAAAGCTAAACATACATATATCAAGAACACACAAAATGCAAGCTAGACATGACAAGAACAATAGCATAGCATGCACGGATCAACTACAACATCATCGGTAAAAATTGCAAACAAGTTGACAATCTGCCCAGATTCACGAAGTAGCAAAAGTAGAGCTCGATTGACTCAAGCTAGGGTGCTCCATAATTGCAAACAAAGACATGGATGGATAGAACACTACAAGATTAATAAAACATCCTTACTGATCATCATCAAAAGAGGCACGATCGCTCGGAAACAACATGAACATATGGCATCATGAGATAAACAGGTCAAGGACTTAGTGGAATTGCTAAGTCCCTGAAATCAGAATTACCAAGTGCCTCACTTTGCAAGCTTGCACTAGTCACCACACACATCACAAAAATACATGGGTTGCACCTCTGGAAACATGACAAAACCCTTAACAAAACATATGAAGAGCATCAGGGCATATCATGCGCACAATAATCATGGCAAAAATGACAAATAACTAAATGGGGCAGCAGATCTGACAATTATCTCAAGTAGCACTCTTCTAACAGCATTTCGGGCATCAAGATGCACTCAAATGAAAATGATGCAATGGAATGAAATGATGTGCTCTCTGAGGCGAACATTTTTGATATGCTATATGCCAAAATCGGAGCTACGGATGCGGAGATACAACACGATGAACATGGGCACACGAATCTGGAAATTCGGGGACTTAGTGAAAAATCTCACCCCGGGAAAAGTGGATCTCGCGGATCGGGACGGAGCGGTGCGGGGATGGGCGAGGGCGTTTGGATCGGGGACAGATGGATCTGGTCCTGATCTGGATCTGGCCGGAATCTCGCCGGAGGAGAGGGGCTAGCCGGGGCGGCTCGCCGGCCGGAGAGGAGGGCGGCGGATGGCGGCGGCGCGGCGTGCAGATCCGGGCGGCGGCGGGCGGTGAAGTGCAGGCGGCGGGGAAGGACGGCGCGCGGGGCGCGCGAGTGCGGTGGCGGCGGATCCGGCGGGCGGCGCGCGGCGCTGCGCGGTGGAGGCGGCGGCCGGCGGCGAGAGCAGCGGCGCTCGGGCGGCGGCGGTTGCGAACGGGCGCGGGCGGCGGAGATGCGCGGGCCGGGCGGGCCGGCCGTGGGCCTCGCGGGCCGCGGCGACGGAGGGACTGGCGGCGCCACGTGTCGCGCGCAGGTTGGCTGGACGCGGCGGCGGGATGAAACGGACATGTCCGGGCGCGGTGGGATGTGTCCGGCTGCGCGATGGAGAAGAAGGTTAGGGTTTCATCCGCGAGAATTTTGGGGATGGCCACATATTTATAGGTAGAGGGAGCTAGGAGAGTCCAAATGAGGTGCGGTTTACGGCCACGCGATCGTGATCGAACGCTCTAGATGATGGAGAGGGTTTAGGTGGGTTTTGGGCCAAATTGGAGGGGTGTTGGGCTGCAACACACACGAGGCCTTCTCGGTCCCTCGGTTAACCGTTGGAGCATCAAACGAAGTCCAAATGGTACGAAACTTGACAGGCGGTCTACCGGTAGTAAACCAAGGCCGCTTGGCAAGTCTCGGTCCAATCCGGAAATGTTTAATCCCCACACACGAGAGGAAGGTAGAAATGACCACCGGAGGAGAACGGAGCGCCGGAATGCAAAACGGACAATGGGGAAAAAGCTCGAATGCATGAGACGAACATGTATGCAAATGAAATGTCCATGATGACATGATATGCAATGCATGACACGCAAGCAATGACAAGGCAACAACAGCGAATAACAGGAAGACACGTGGCACATCGGTCTCGGGGCATTACAATCAAGTTCCTCGCCATGATCCCGAACACATACGTCGTCGTGTACCACTACTTCCACTACCGCTGTGAGAACGTCTACTTCCATCTACATAGCACTGAACTCGTTCTGCCCCAAAAACGCACGCTTCGAAGGTATACCGTTGAGACGATAACCCATGGACGAAAACATATGTTGTATGAGATGCATGTTTAGATGTTGTATTCGCCGTGAAAATTAGTTGTTCCCTCATTTGGCACCGTCTTTGACACGTGGGACACCCGGCAACTGAGATCACTCCCCGTCACTCTTGCATGTTTCGCACAGCCACACTTCCTTTTGCATCGGTATCTCCATGAGCTACCAGAACCGATATGCTGCCGTGGCATAATTTTTTGATTCGTTGCCGTGGCACCCTTTTTTCCACCATGATGACAAAATGCTTCATAACATGCTCATGTCAACATTTTCTTAAAATTGCATAAAACTTGTATATGTCATCTGCATCATGATAACAACATTTAAAATGTTTAAAATTGTTGTTTGCATTAAATTGCTAAATGCATATGGGGATTTTCCGGAATTGTTGTTTGGTATTTCCGGCCTCATTTAAACTTGCCTAAATAGTTAATTTAATTATGTTTCACCTCTTGTCATGTTTAACCACATTTAATATTGTTGAGTAGCTTAAACGGGAGTGAACTAAATAATTTGATTGTGGTGTTCCATCAATATGCAACTTGTTGCATATTGAGATCCAATTAAAGTATAGTATTGTTTGTTGCACTTTGCCATGCCATGCCTCGTTAAAATGGACATGCATCATACATGATTGTGCATCATGCCATGTTTATGTGATGGTTGTTTACTATGTTGTTTGCTTCTTTCCGGTTGTGCTTCTTCTTGATAGTTCCGGTGACGTTGCGATTGTTAGGATCTGTTCGACTATGTTGGCTCGTCTTCTTCATGGACTCGTTCTTCTTCCTAGCGGGATTTTAGGCAAGATGACCGTCACCTTGGATCTCACTACTATCTTTGCTATGCTAGTTGTCTCGATGCTATATCTATGTCGCGCTACCTACCACTTGTTTATCGAGCCTTCCAAATTGCCATGATAGCCTCTAACCTTTTTACCCATCCTAGCAAACCATTGTTTGGCTATGTTACCGCTTTGCTCAGCCCCTCTTATAGCATCTATATACTTGGTAAAGGGTGGAAGGCTTAGCCTTTTGCTTGGTGTTTTGTTCCACTCTTGCCGCCTTAGTTTCCATCATACCGGTGTTATGTTCCTTGATTTTGCGTCCCTAACACGATGAGGGTTTATGGGCCCCTCTTGATAGTTCGTTTTGAATAAAACTCTTCCACCAAGGCCCAACATTGGTTTTACCTTTTGCTCAACATAATAACTAAACATGATAATAAATTTAACGCATAGGGAGTTAGTGCTACCCGAGGTTCGTTATTCAACCTAATACAGGGGGGCAGTACTGATGCTGTTGGTCCCAAACTAGAGCACTGTGCGTGGCCGCCCCTTGGCAACTTGGGGTATCTTGGCACCTGTATGCGTAGCTCATCCATCATGGCCTGAGACGAGATCCGCGCGGCTACTATCAGGGTGTCGGCACATCGGGAGGTCTTGCTGGACTTGTTTTACCATTGTCAAAATGTCTTGTGCACCGGGATTCCGAGTCTGATAGGAGGGTCCCGAGATGGAGGATTGTCTCCGGGGATCGTGATCTTGTCATGGGCTAAGTTGGGACACCCCTGTAGGGTTTAAACTTTCGAGAGTTGTGCCCGCGGTTATGTGGCAGATGGGAATTTGTTAATATCCGGTTGTAGAGAACTTGACACCAAATCCGAATTAAAATACACCAACCGCGTGCGTAACCGTGACGGTCTCTTTTCGAGCGAGTCGAGAAGAGAACACGGTGGGGGTATGTTTGAACGTAAGTAGTTCAGGATCACTTCTTGATCATTACTAGTTTGCGATCATTGCGTAGTTTTCATCTTTTTCTTGTACTCATAAGTTAGCCACCATACAATGCGCAGTCGCTTGCTGCAACCTCACCACTTATCCATCCCATTGTAACACCCACAATGCGTCTATATCTCCCACGTGTCGGGGCATGACTTAGAGGCATAGCCTCATGGTAGATTTGTCCCAAGAGGGGTAATCTTCACACAATCCCATGTACTGAATAAGAAAGGGATAAAGAGTTGGCTTACAATCGCCACTTTACACAAAACATAAATAAATCACACATCACCCAAAGTACAATCAAAGGTCTGACTATGGAACCAAAATAAAGGAAGACAACCCCAAATGCTAGATCCCCGATCGTCCCAACTGGGCTCCACTACTGATCATGAGGAAACGAAATGTAGTAACGACCCAGATCCTCGTCGAACTCCCACTTGAGTTCGGTAGCATCACCTGCACTGGTATCCTCAGCACCTGCAACTGTTTGGAAGTATCCTTGAGTCACGAGGACTCAGCAATCTCACACCCGCGAGATCAAGACTATTTAAGCTTATGGGTAGGAGAAGGTAGTAAAGTGGAGCTGCAGCAAGCACTAAGCATATGTGGTGGCTAACATATGCAAATAAGAGTGAGAAGAGAAGCAACGCATGGTCGAGAAGCTAGAAGTGATCCTGAAATTACTTACGTTCAAGCATAACACAAGGCCGTGTTCACTTCCCGGACTCCGCCAAAAAGAGACCATCACGGCAACACACGCGGTTGATTCATTTTAATTAAGTCAAGTTCTCTACAATAGGATATTAACAAATTCCCATCTGCCACATAACCACGGGCACGGCTCTCGAAAGTTTATACCCTGTAGGGGTGTCCCAACTTAGCCCATCACAAGCTCTCATGGTCAACAAAGGATATTCCTTCTCCCGGGAAGACCCGATCAGTCTCGGAATCCCGGTCACAAGACTTTTCGACAATGGTAAAACAAGACCAGCAAAGCCGCCCGATGTGCCGACAAATCCCGATAGGAGCTGCGCATATCTCGTTCTCAGGGCACACCGGATAGGTCAAGCTACGAGTAAAACCAGACCTCAAGTTTCCCCGAGGTGGCCCCGCAGGCTGCCCATTTCGGACCAACACTCAGAGGAGCACTGGCCCCGGGTGGGGGGTTTAAAATAAAGATGACCCTTGAGTCTGCAGAACCCAAGGGAAAGGTATATGGTGGTAGGTATGCAAATGGTAAAACCAAGGTTGGGCCTTGCTGGAGGAGTTTTATTCAAAGCAAACTGTCAAGGAGTTCCCATAACACCCAACCACGTAAGGAACGCAAAATTAAGGAACATAACACCGGTATGACGGAAACTAAGGCGGCAAGAGTGGAACAAAACACCAGGCATAAGGCCGAGCCTTCCACCCTTTACCAAGTATATAGATGCATTAGTTAAAATAAGAGACATTGTGATATCCCAACATATCCATGTTCCAACATGGAACAAACTTCAGCTTCACCTGCAACTAACAACGCTATAAGAGTTGCAGAGCAAAAGCGGTAACTTAGCCAGACAACGGTTTGCTAGGAAGGTGGGTTAGAGGCTTGACATGGCAATATGGGAGGCATGATAGCAAGTGGTAGGTAGCGTGACATAGAGATAGAATGAACAAGTAGCAAGCAAAGATAGAAGTGATTTCGAGGGTATGGTCAACTTGCCTGCAATCCCGCAAGGAAGAAGAATGAGTCCATGAACAAGACAAATAGACGTAGTCGAATGAATCCTCACAACTCCGGAACGAAACCGAAGCTAACGAGAGAAGCAAACCGGAAAGAAGCAAGCAACATGGTAAACACACAAGCATAAGCATGGCATGATGCACAACCAAGTATGATGCATGTCGGTTTAAATATGCATGGCATGGCAAAGTGCACAAACAAACTACAAGTTTAAGTGGAGCTCAATATGCAACAAGATGCATATTGACAAAACACCACATCCTTTTATTTAGTTCGCTCTTGGTTATGTACCCAACAAGTTTAAATGTTCTTAACATGGCAAGAGGTGAAGCACAATTAAACTACACTACCTAAGCAATTTAAATGGGGCCAGAAACAACAAACAACAATAATTCCGGAGAATCCCCATATTCATTTAGCAATTTAATGCAAACAACAATTTTAAACATTTTAAATGTTATTATCATGATGCGGATGACATGTGCAAGTTTTATGCAATTTTGTTAAAAGTTGACATGACCATGATATGAAGCATTTGGTTGCCATGACGGAATGAAAGGGGTGCCATGGCGGCGATAACGAATATGATGCCACGACAACATATCGGCTCCGGTAGCTCAATTGAGATATCGGTGCAAAAGAAAGTGTGACGGGAGTGTGTCATGTGATGAACGGTGGGGTGCTCCCGGTTACCGGGTTCCCACATGTCGGTGGCAAGGCAAAAGAGGGCAACATGCACCGACAGTTCAGACTCGAGGCAAACAAGGGTGCATCTCATACAACATGCATTTATTCGTTCACGGGCGGTCGTCTCGGGGTTATACCTTTGAAGCATGCGTTTTTGGAACGGGTCGAGTTCATAGTGGAAGTAGACGTTCTCGCAATGTAGTGGAAGTAGTCGTACACGTTCGTTTTTAGAGAGGTACTTGACGCATCTGAGGTTTCCGGAGGCGACGATAGTGAAACTTGGTGAATCCGAGTTCTTCGGAGGTCGTCATCAAACTTGGTAAAAGAACACTGATAGAGGCAAAGGTGTCCCGATGTTTCGATGAGATGGTGGCTATCGTTTTCTGTGGGAGTCGACCTTGACGATCCGACTACGAACGTGCGAGACGTCGCGCCTTAGCAATCGCTAAACCAACTTCCGAGGGGTTATTGACCACGCCGGAGCACGATCAACCTGACCACGAGGGCCTGTTTCCTGCGAGCAAACGAAGAACAAGCAAGAAATTGAGATTGCAATCTGGATATTGCGAATATAAGATGAAAGCTTTATTGATCAAGGTGGGGTTCTGTGACGTCTTGGTCTGGTCGTTGGACACAAACGAAGTACGCGAAGTTGCAGCTATGGCGAACTTTTAATCTAAACAAAACCCAAAGTCTAAACGACGCCCTAAGGGCTGTATATATGGAGGAAGAGAGGGGAATTTCGTGGCCCTTGAGGGTGGGGTCCGAAACCAACCCTAACTCTTGTTTCCCCACACATACGGACTCTAAAAATAGCCTATACTTAAGTATTTCGAAATTACATGGGCCTGGCCCATTAATAAGGTGACGCAGCACCTAGAATAGCCTATGGACGAATATTATGAAGTGGCATCTTGTATATTTCGTCCATGGCTTCATGCACTCCTTATGGCGGCTTCAAAGTCCTGAAATCATCACTTGTAACTCCGTTCTTGATCCCCTTGCGCATGCCATCAACTTCATGCGTGTTCTTGCTCCAATGTTCATCCTTCTCCAAGCTAGGCCCTTCATTTGAAAGCAAAACAAATGTATCCAATTTAGGCAGCATCATAATCTCATGAACATTAGAATCATTACCAAGAAACGAAAGTACCTGGTAATTTAATTGGCGTGCGCGAGCTCTAGTAATTGGTCCAGTATATGTAACAGTAGGGGCTGTGGGTGTAACAATGGTATTGATGTCCTCATCAAACACGGTTGGGTAGTCGTTCACTCGACGGCCTTCGGCGATAGTAGTCGTACACGATTCGTAGATGTTCGGGTCATCAGTATAGGTACTTGGTGAAATCCACGGGATCAGTAGTTGTACATGATCTTCGCGTTGTAGTCTGACTTGGCGATTCCAAAACGTTCATCGGTAGTGGAACTTGGCGGTCTCGACGGTCTTCGTGGAGTCGTACTCGGTGTCACCATGTAGTCAAACTTGAGGTGGTCTTGGCGTTTCGAGTCTCGCAATGTAGTCGAACTTGGTGGCCTTGACGAACCGAAGTGGTAGTAGGCGAGAAACACGGTCACGGTAGTCCCCGGAGATGTAGTCTCGTGTACAGAACTTGACGGGTGCAGGAGATCTCGGGGAGGAAGGGGCTCGGTTCATGCCAAGGTCGCGGAGGGGCCGGCCATGGCGTTGGGCAGGGGTACCCAAGGTGGTGTAGGTGGCCCATGGCGAGGTGCAGTAGGACAGAGCTCGACGGAGCAAGGACGAAGGGGCGCCTGGCGGCAGGGCCCGCGAACAGAGGAGGTCGACAAGGTGTTGCACGGCGATGGCCTCGGGAGCGCCATGGCACGGTGCAGGCAGGAGGGCGGCGCGCCTGCCCATTCGTGCATGAGGAAGGAGCACAAACAGAGGAGAGGAAAAAGCACCACGGCCACTAGAGGTAGAGGCGATGCGTGGGGCTCCAGTAGAGGGACTAGGCGAGCAGGGGCGTCACGGGGACGGGCTGATCCGGGCGGAGGCAAGCCGATGGCCATGGCTGGGGCCTGTGAAGTAGCCATGGCAGTAGGGTGAGGGAGAAATGAGGTAAGGAAGGGAAGGAGAGGGGAGACAGGGTCGGCCTGCAGGTGGCCGGAGGCTGGCCGGGGTGGCCGCCGGCGAGCAAGGTCAGTGAGGCGGCGCGCTTGGGTGGACATGGCGGCGGGCTTGCGCGCGAGGTAGGAGGGAGATGGGAACAAGCAGAAGGCGGCGACAGGGGGACTAAGAGGAGAGAGGGGATCGAGGAGAAGGGTTCTCCCCTAGCTGGCTGATGGGTTGTGGGGAAGGTTGGGCCGATGAGAGGCCCAGCTGGGCTGGACTCTCTTCTCCCTCTCCCCTATTTCCTTTTTTTAATAACAGAGAATTAAGAGAAAGGAAAAGAGAGAATAGAAGGTTAGAGGAAGAATTTGGACATGCGGTTAAGTTTCCCGGACTCATAAAAATGAGTTTGTTTCCGAGAAAATAGAAAAGGCTAAGATTGAAAGATGTAAATTCAAACTCATTTGAATTTAATTCAACTGGGTTTGAACTAGGACTTGGTAAAAAGAAGGTCCAAAATTGTTCGGTTTTTTAGAGGAGCCTCGATAAAAGAGATAAAGAATTGTGGACAAGATTTGAAGATCAAACTCGAAGTGGAATAGGCATGAGGATTATTTTTGCACGTGTGTTATGGTTAATTCCAAAAGAATGGAATATTTATTATAGCCCCCTAATATTGGGAGGATATGCTATAAAGAGAATCACCATGTGAATTCCCTAGGTTTAAATAGATCAAAAGATCCATGCAATTTATTTAGTTGAGTTAAAAAAATGAAATGACATGATAGCATGATGACATGATGCAATGCAAAAAATAAAAAAGAGCAAGTAAAAGAAACACACGGTAGCAACGAAATTACTGGAAGGCACCTGGCGCGTCGGTCTCGGGGCGTCACACCCATACCCATTAAGCTTTGCTAGTCTTGATACCCATGGTAATGGGATTGCTGAGTCCTCGTGGCTCACAGATTACTACAACAATAGTTGCAGGTACAGGTAATGCGATGATCTGACGCGAGTGCGATGCTTGCTTGTTTGGAGTTCTTCTGCTTCTTATTCTTCGATCAAGGGAAAGGTTCCAGGTTTGGGAACTTGGGATTAGCAGGGTGGATGTCGTTCTTCTTTTTCGTTTGATTTCATCCGTAGTCGGAACCTGCTCTTTCTGTATGATGATTGATATGTATTGATGAACTGTTGTATTCATGATCTAACTTGTGGCGAGTGTAAGCCTTTATATTGTAGTCTCATCTATTCAGTACATGGTATGTTGTAATGATATCCACCTTGCTATGCGCTCAAAATGCGGTTGTGCCCAAATCATGAGTTCATCATGTGATTGGGATGGAATCGCATCTTGGGCGCTACAAGTTGGATCAGAGCATCACCATGTGCCTCACCACTTATCCATCCCATACCCATTAAGCTTTGCTAGTCTTGATACCCAGGGTAATGGGATTGTTGAGTCCTCGTGGCTCACAGATTACTACAACAACAGTTGCAGGTACAGGTAATGCGATGATTTGACGCGAGTGCGATGCTTGCTTGTTTGGAGTTCTTCTGCTTCTTCTTCTTCGATCAAGGGAAAGGTTCCGGGTTAGGGAACTTGGGATTAGCAGGGTGGATGTCGTTCTTCTTTTTCGTTTGATTTCATCCGTGGTCGGATCCTGCTCTTTCTGTATGATGATTGCTATGTATTGATGAACTGTTGTATTCATGATCTAACTTGTGGCGACTGTAAGCCTTTATCTTGTATTCTCATCTATTCAGTACATGGTATGTTGTAATGATATCCACATTGCTATGCGCTCGAAATGCGGTTGTGCCCAAATCATGAGTTCATCATGTGATTGGGATAGAATCGCATCTTGGGCGCTACAAGTTGGTATCAGAGCATCACCATGTGCCTCACCACTTATCCATCCCATACCCATTAAGCTTTGCTAGTCTTGATACCCAGGGTAATGGGATTGTTGAGTCCCCGTGGCTCACAGATTACTACAACAACAGTTGTAGGTACAGGTAATGCGATGATCTGACGCGAGTGCGATGCTTGCTTGTTTGGAGTTCTTCTGCTTCTTCTTCTTCGATCAAGGGAAAGGTTCCGGGTCAGGGAACTTGGGATTAGCAGGGTGGATGTCGTTCTTCTTTTTCGTTTGATTTCATCCGTGGTCAGATCCTGCTCTTTCTGTATGATGATTATTATGTATTGATGAACTGTTGTATTCATGATCTAACTTGTGGTGAGTGTAAGCCTTTATCTTGTATTCTCATCTATTTAGCACATGGTATGTTGTAATGATATCCACCTTGCTATGCGCTCGACTTGTGGTTGTGCCCCAATCATGAGTTCATCACGTGATTGGGATAGAATCGCATCTTGGGCGCTACAAAAGATAGTAGTGAGATCCAATGTGACGGTCATCTTGCCTGAAATCCCGCTAGGAAGAAGACCGAGTCCATGAAGAAGACGAACCGGCGTAGTCGAACGAATCCTCATAATCGCAACATAACCGAAACTATTGAGAAGAAGCACCACTGGAAAGAAGGGAACACCATGGTAAACAACCAAGCATAATCATGGCATGATGCACAATTAAGTATGATGCATGTCCGGTTTAATGAAACATGGCATGGCAAGTAAAGTGCGACAAACAATACTACAAGTTAAGTGGAGCTCAATATGCAACGAGTTGCATATTGAAGAAACACCACATGCAAGTATTCAGTTCACTCTTGTTTATGTACCCAACAATATTAAATGTTGTTAAACATGGCAACAGGTGAAGCATAGGTAGACTAACTATTTAGGCAAATTTAAATGAGGCCGAAAATAACAAACAACAATTCAGGAAAATCCCCATATGCATATTTAGCAATTGAAGCAAATGACAATTTTAAACATTTTAAATGTTGTTATCATGATGCGGATGACATATGCAAGTTATATGCAATTTTCAAGAAAATGTTGACATGAGCATGTTATGAAGCATTTGGTCACCATGGCGGAACGAAAGGGGTGCCATGGCAACGACAATGGAAATGGTGCCACGACAACATTCCGATGATCCGACAACTCATCAAGATGTCGGTGCAAACGAAAGTGTGGATCTACGGAACATGCAAAATATGGTGGGGTGATCCCGGTTACCGGGTTCCCATGGGTCGACGCATGGCAAACGAGAAGGACCGGGCAATGACAACTCGGACACGGTGCAAACACGAGCATCTCATACAACACACATGTATTCGTTCACGGGCGTCGTCTCGGGGTTATACCTTCGAAGCATGCATTTGGGACGGAACGAGTTCGATGCGGTGTAGATGGAAGTAGACATTGGTCGTAGTGGAAGTAGTGGTACACGGCGATGGTAGTGGAAGTAGTGGTTCACATTTCGTAGATGTTTGGGGTCACGACGAGGAACATGACATCCACGAAGTCTTCAAGGGTCGACGGTAGTGGTACATACTTGTCGGGATACTTGTCGGTCTGATCTTGGCAATGGTAGATGTACACTTGTCGACGAGATACTCGTCATCTTGGCAACGGTAAACAAACTTGATGTTTGTGGTACACGAGTCTTTAGGCGGCAGTAGTCGTATGACGTAGATGAAGTTGACGGGTCCTCGACGTCCTGGTACTTGGCGTTCACTCGGCCTAGACGGTGATGAAACGAAACGCGATGGTCGAGGTACTTGGCGCCCAGGGGCTTGGCATTCGGTGCGATACTTGGTTGTTCTCACGACCGAGATCATGGGCGGGCGCTGCATGCCCAAGCGCGGGTGCGCGAAGCGGAGGAGTGGGACGACGTGCCTTGGGGATGCAGTCAACGACAACGTTGGCTCGGGTGGGCGCTCGTCAGCAGGCAGCGAAGCGAGCTGCTGCTGCTCGATGAAGGCGGTGGCGCGGCCGTACGCGAAGCTTCGCGAGGACGGCCGAGGTTGGGAGCCCAGCAGGACTAAGAGAGGAGGTCCGGTGGGGTGGTGGGGTGGTGGGGTCCCAAACCCGGGCGCGATGGAGGTCGAGGAGGCAGGGGCGCGTCGGGGTGGCCTAAAGGTCGAGGTCGCCGGCGGGTTCGCGGGATGTAGCACGGGCACGACATCGTGAGAGAGGCCGGCGGCGCCATGGCTGCTGAACGGGGTGTCGACTCTCCTGGACGAGGAGGAGGCCATGGAGGAGATCAGGCGCCGTGGTGCTCTACTCCCTAGCGAGCTCAGGTGAGGCAGGGGGGATCCAGGGGTCACCGGCAGAGGCAAGACCGATAGGAGCAGCAACTCGGACGGCGAGGCGTGACCATGGAGATCAGGCGCGGCAGGCGGGAGGAGCCTGGAGGGCTGCGGGAGAGGCGGAGCTGGTGAGAAAACGACGACGGGAGGAAGGGAGTGGCCATGGATCGGGCATGAGGAGCTCCTGTCCCTCGGCTTGATGTGTGCGGTGTGTGTGGCGGCACGAGGTGGGGAACGAGGAGGATGGGGATCGATCAGGAGAGAGCTAGGTTAGATAGGCACCGGAGTTGGGCCCAGGTGAAGATGGGACAGCGAGGTTGGGCTGCAGCGGGATGGGCTTCTCCCTCTAATCTCCCACTTCTCTTTTATTTACCAAAAACAGTAAATAGCAAAGAAAGAAAATGAGAGAAAGAAAGGGTTGGAGAAAGAATTTGGGCATGGGGGTAATTTTCATGGACTCACCAAATATGCTTGGTCCAAGAAAATAGAAGTGTGCATGTGTGTGAGGTTAGATTTCGAACTCATTTAAATTTAATTCAAATGGTTTTGCATAGGAAGTAGGTGCTAGGGAGGTCCAAAAATGTTGAGAATTTAGGAGGAGCCTCGATAAATGGAGAAAGAATTATGGAGAAAGTTTGAAGAACGAACTTGAAGCAAAAGGCATGAGAATTAAATTGCAAGTGGGTTGCGGTTAATTCCAACCTAATGGAATATTTATTATACCTCCCTAAATATCGAGAGGATATGATATAAAGAGAAATCACCATGTGAATTTCCTCGATTTAAATGGATCAAAGATCCATGCAATTTATTTGAGTCTTTAAAACGGTTGCAAAAAAATAATGGCATGATGACATGATGCAGTGCAACAAACAAACAATTCACACTGCGAAACGCAAATACATGGAAGGCTTCTGGAGCATCAGTCTCGGTCCGTCACAACTCTCCTCCACTTATAAGAGATATCGCCCCGAGATCTAGGGATGACAATGGAAAGAAGAGGTATAACAAAGTTGCTTCTTTGACAAACGAGTGAAACCACAAACCTTGAGAGGTTGAACAAATTGAAAGAAAGAATACAATGGAGATGAACAAGATTGCAAACGCTGTGTTAGCAAAGAGGAACAAGGAACATTATGAGAACCTTGTAGGTTGAAAGACATGAAATAAGAGCTTCACGAACCAAAAGAATATGACCACACCAGTATAATGAGATAGCCAAGGTACAAGAATGACAGAATTTGGATATCACTCCGGTAGAAAAGAGAAGGAAAACTTGATAAGTTGAAAAGAGCATGATCTTGACAAACAAGATGATACCTGACGAGAGCAACAACACAAGGCGTCCAGAAGAAATGAAAGATTGGAATGAAAAGAACGGAGAAAAGAACAACAACTTCCACCATGAACGAATTTGAAAAACATCCCTGGGAAGAAGGGTTGGACGGAGTTGTTGAAAAAACAACAACAAAAATATATGATTCCCGTGGACTTATGGAAAACATCTCAAAATTATGAGGTGACGCCCGACCACTAAAGGAAACAATTGCTTGCTTTAGATCGATGAAGAGATGAAAAACTTCTTCCACCAAGATGATAGGAGAAAACTTGGATCATCGATAAGCACCACAATTTGCACAATACTTAGGGAAGGCATTAGGTGAAGTCTTTACCAAGATAACTCCAACGAAGAGATTGATGGATTTAAAATACCTCATTCTTGACAACATGTGAATCATGAAACACGAAGGGAAATTATCAAGAATGACATAAGACCACCTCAAAAGATAAGATAGAAAGAACAACACTTCGGAATGCAAGATGAAGAATACTTGAGCTCCTCCAACAAGTATCTTGAAGAAAACTTCGAGAATGAATTAAATCCTTGATGAACCACCATGAAAAAACTCTTGAAGAACTCCGGTAAGAAAAGAAATGGTAGTAAGGAAGTGAACGTTGAAAAATAACAAGATGAAAACCTTGTGATGATTTAGATGGAGCTTCCCAATGAAATAATTGAGAGAGCACTCCGAAAATAAAAGATGAAGCATCTCAAACCGAGAATGTGATATGACAAACAACTCTAAAAAGAAAGATGAATCACTTGGATGAAACAAGAATAAGAATTATGTTATGCGTATCCTTCACCAATTTAAATTGATGACAATCAACATATTTGGCATACTACTTATTCCTCTTGAAAAGTATTGATGAGAGATATAGCGCAAACTTGAGAAGGTCTTGATGGATCCACCAGTGGGATTTGGAAACAACGAATGAATTGATACAATAACGAAGGAAGAGAAATCTTGAATGAACCACCGTAAGAATTGAAAATGAACGTAGCAAAGGAACAATTCACAAGGAAGAATTAGAAAACGAATAAAGATACTTGACAGGATTTAGATACATGAGAACGAGTAGATCATGAGCTGACTAGAGAATACTTGAATGATGCACCGGAACAACTGGGAATGAGAGCTGAATGTTGAGAACAAATAATCTTCTAAAATGATGGCCTTTAGATGATCAAGAAACAAAAACAACTCCTGAGATGCTCCGGATGGGTATGAAAATAATTATCATAATTGAAAACAATTATGAGGATGGCAACAAGCTAGAACCACGAATCTTCAAGAGAACGAAGCAAGATTTAGAGAAAATTCTCTTCTTCGGTCTTCACCGCTGAGAATGACGACGAGGAACACCACCAAAATTGTTGAGACACCCCGGGATGAAGAATAGAAAGGTTGAACCAACTACGAAAGGAATTTGAAAGCGATCTTGGAAAGGCATCTGACTGATGAAAATTCATTCTTACGTCAAACTTTGAAAAGATTTGAGAATAGCTCCGGAAAAATTAAAAGAGTCAGGTAAGATCCTGGGTAAAGACCTATGGGTTAGGGCCCACTCAACAGAGAACACCGTTGGACGATTACTTGAAAGGGAGATTGCACCGGTTGATTTAAATGGCTTGAATGAGATAACAACCTCGAAATAGCTTGAACGGATTAAGACTGGAAACATGAATCTTCGGAGATATATTCAGCACTCTAGAACAAATTAATAGCGAGAAGTGAATGATTAAGAGGTGCATTGGCATGATAAAACATTTGAAACAAGGAAAGGAATATGATCAACACCGAAAGCTTGAATTGAATCCACAGGAGAAGAAAAAGAACGAAGAATGATGAACTTGAAACTCCTGACCATCTTTCTGAGAATCACCAGATAAGAACATTGAAAGAAAAGAACGAAGAGACTTCAGATCCATAAGATGGATACTTGATTAAGAAATCCGAGTCCTTGAAGAAAAAGGGTGGGAGGGCGGGAAAACAAATGCAACTTGGGGACGAATGAAACAGACAATCCTCAGGCTTCTCAACGGCGCCCGTATGGAATGATCTTGAAGAGAAGTGCACCAATTGAAAAGGATTGACATGACAATCTCGATGATCAAGAAGGATTTGTATTCACATAGAAGTATGCGTACACCGCTTAGAAAAGGTATGGAATCAACACTTGACACTGAAGAAACTCGAATACACAACTCAAAGCAAAACAAAGGATTGGCTTGGGAAATAATTGAGATTTCGCGCAAAGTGTTCGCGATGAGGCCCCATGGGCACGACATACAACGGACGTCACGAATGACAAACAAGATGTCCCCGAATCGGCATAGCCAAGGATTCTTTAAGACGCCTCGCGACCATTGTAAATAGACTGTGTAAAACGAACCACTAGACGTTGGACCCCAATCTCAAATCATACATCTGTCGAAAAGAAATCCTAGGTAACTACTTGAATTCACACCTATTAACTCCCGAAATTCTCTGCTTATGCAATCTAGTGTTGGGGATACATGGAGGCACAAATATCTCACACAACTAACAAATCCTACACTCCAACAGTATCCATCCGTCAACACATAACCAAGAAAACCTCGGAAATCATGTACCTCAGACCTTCAAAAACATCTGATATACTAGATGTGGCAATACATCTGATCGCTCTCCCCAGTACTGTGTGTCGTCAAACTACTCTCACCACAAAGAGTATAGAAGCGTTTTCGATGTCGGCGTCCTCTGGTATTCAAAACTGAGACGATTAGCACTGTGACGAAAACACCTTGTTGCTCAACTCCCCGGGACACTGCCACAACCCCTAAATGTCAGGAGGCACCAAGATAGAAGTCCCATCACAATGATATCGGACCAATTCCACAATGCCCGCGTGATCCTAAATAAAATTTTGAGTGAAAAAGAGGAGAGTGAAGTCAAAATATCTACGTCAGGAGTCCTCACCAGAGCGATGAAGGGGCTGAGGAGTAAAAAGAATTCCTACTCTCCGATATATGGCTAGACTCAAAATAGTTTTTTCTAGCCTCAACAATGGCAGCGGTTCGATCAATTAAGGGGCCTCCTAAGGTTGGTATGGATCTGATACCAACTTGTAGTGCCCACGATGCGATTATATCCCAATCACGTGATGAATTCATGATTGGGGCACAACCGCATTTCGAGCGCATAGCAAGGTGTATATCATTACAACATACCATGTACTGAATAGATGAGAATACAAGATAAAGGCTTACACTCGCCACAAGATACAACATGAATACAACAATTCATCAATACATAGCAATCATCATACAGAAGAGCAGGATCCGACTACGAATGAAATCAAACAAAAAATAAGAAGGACATCCACCCTGCTAATCCCAGGCTCCCCGGCCCGAAACCTAATCCCTTGACCGAAGAAGAAGAAGAAGAACTCCAAAAGCAATCAAGCATCGCTCTCACGTCAGATCATCGCATTAACTGTACCTACAACTGTTGTTGTAGTAATCTGTGGGCCACGAGGACTCAGCAATTGATGAGGACATCAATACCATTGTTACACCCACAGCCCCTACTGTTACATATACTGGACCAATTACTAGATCTTGCGCACGCCAATTAAATTATCAGGTACTTTCGTTTCTTGGTAATGATTCTAATGTTCATGAGATTATGATGCTGCCTAAATTGGATACATTTGTTTTGCTTACAAATGAAGGGCCTAGCTTGGAGAAGGATGAACATTGGAGCAAGAACACGCATGGAGTTGATGGCATGCGCAAGGGGATCAAGAACGGAGTTACAAGTGATGATTTCAGGACTTTGAAGCCGCCATAAGGAGTGCATGAAGCCTTGGACAAAATATACAAGATGCCACTTCATAATATTCGTCCATAGGCTATTCTAGGTGCTGCGTCACCTTATTAATGGGCCAGGCCCATGTAATTTCGAAATACTTAAGTATAGGCTATTTTTAGAGTCCGTATGTGTGGGGAAACAAGAGTTAGGGTTGGTTTCGGACCCCACCCTCAAGGGCCACGAAATTCCCCCCTCTTCCTCCATATATACAGCCCTTAGGGCGTCGTTTAGACTTTGGGTTTTGTTTAGATTAAAAGTTCGCCATAGCTGCAACTTCTCGTACTTCGTTTGTGTCCAACGACCAGACCAAGACGTCACAGAACCCCACCTTGATCAATAAAGCTTTCATCTTATATTCGCAATATCCAGATTGCAATCTCAGTTTCTTGCTTGTTCTTCGTTTGCTTGCAGGAAACAGACCCTCGTGGTCAGGTTGATCGTGCTCCGGCGTGGTCAATAACCCTCGGAAGTTGGTTTAGCGATTGCTAAGGCGTGACGTCTCGCACGGTCGTAGTCGGATCGTCAAGGTCAACTCCCACAGAAAACGATAGCCACCATCTCATCGAAACTAGTGAATGCACAAACAGCAGCAGGAACACGTCTCTCCTCGGGATATTGTAAACATGTAAATCGTTGTTCAGTTTCTAACTCTCGAGTAAGATATATATCAGGAACATATCTACCCTCAAATGGTGGAATATTCAATTTTAGTTTAGGGAGATGGTCATGATCTCGTACCTGAGGGTGAGCCCTACCATTGCCATTATTTGC
Organism: Triticum urartu; assembly: GCF_056163025.1. NCBI lineage: Eukaryota > Viridiplantae > Streptophyta > Magnoliopsida > Poales > Poaceae > Triticum > Triticum urartu. Next base: position 317,207,685 of record NC_141875.1, on the reverse strand, counting down.
ATGTGGACAACCTGGTGGTTGCTGTGCTGGTGGTGGCACGTAGTTCTGATTTTGATCAACCTCATCCTCGTAATCGCGAGCAAAATCATCCTCCTCCGCATCAGCAGCAGGAGCCACAGAAGTAGCAACAGCAGCACCAACAGTTTGGCCAGGTGCAAGAGGGAGACGGCTCTCTTGGCGGAGGGCTGTTTCACGATGTGTAGGTAGTCATTGTTGTTGTTGTTGTTGTTGTTGTTGTTGTTGTTGTTGTTGTTGTTGTTGTAGAGGTGCGTTAGGTGCAGCCGGTGGTGGTGGTGGAAGACGCGCGAGCAATTCATTAAACCTGTTATCGAGCTTTGTTTCGAACGTCTTCTCCATGTCATCTATCTTCTCCATGGCCTCTTCAAATCTGTTTAGCACATCTTGCACCTGTCCATTCATCATTTGCTGAAATTTATCATGCAACTCCTTATTCGTCATGTTCTCCCAGTCAGTCTCGTCGGCTTGTGATCCTGCCATGGTTAGCAACAATAGAAACACACAAGAATATGATCCTACAGAATACTAACAAGATGTGGTGGTGGTGTCACAAATCCGTCAAGCCAATCTCAAATTCTTACCAGTTCTTACCCAGCAGCAGGCGGTGATTGGCAACCGTCGTAGTCAAAACTCTCAAAGCTTGGATAGAGCGATTACCAGGGAGAGTCAAACGCACGACGTAGATGTATGTGGAGCTGGGAAGGCTTATAATATGGTAGCAAAAAGGGTCAGCAATAATCAATTCAGAGATGCAAAGTTGAATAAACGCTCAGTGACGGTACTGTGCTGGTCCTAGGCTAGACCGTGCTAGAGACGCGAGCCTAGAACACTAACAAAATCACGGTGCTGCACGTAAATAAGGGAAAAGCACACTCTGGAACTCTTTTTTTCGCTCTTTTTTTTCTTGCGCTCCTCTTTTTTTTTGCGCTCCTTTTTTTTGCGAAAAATCACTATAATGGCGAGTGTCTCAAAACTCTTCCCTCGTCAAACTGATAGGACGGGCATGAATTTTTTTCGGAAATTAGGGCAGCGACGACGAAAAAGTGCGACAAAAAATCACTATGATGGCACGTGGCTCAAAAGACTCAGAAAGGCCTACAAATAGGATAGGGAAAAAATATTTTTGCCCGTGAAAATTTTGGCCTAAAAACTGCCCGGGGGTCTCTAGACTCTTTTTTTTCGAGACCTACGCAGGCAAGGAAACACGAAACGGAATTTAGATTGATCTCAAGAACAAACCTAATATGAGTAGAACTCGGATTGGTGGTGGATATATGGTTGTGGTATATGGCAGCGGCGGTGGTATATGGTAGCGTTGGTGGTATATGGATACGGATTGGTGGTGGTATATGGATACGGATTCAGAGCGGTGGCGGATAAGCAATGGTGGTAGATGGGCGGTGATGATGGAGACTTTGGCTCTTATTACACGTGACGAACACGGTGGAGACGATTCTGATCATGAGACGCAATACATGGCTCCTGAAGATGCTGACAGGTATGAATATTTAGTTGCTCAACGTGTTTTGAGTGTGCAGGTTACACAAGCTGAGCAAAATCAGAGGCATAATTTGTTCCATACAAAGGGAGTTGTGAAGGAACGTTCTGTTCGCGTGATCATAGATGGAGGGAGTTGCAACAACTTGGCTAGCATGGAGATGGTGGAGAAGCTATCTCTCACCACAAGACCACATCCACATCCTTACTACATCCAATGGTTCAACAACAGCGGCAAGGTTAAGGTAACACGTACTGTTCGTGTGCATTTTAGTATCTCTACATATGCTGATTATGTTGATTGTGATGTGGTACCTATGCAAGCATGTTCCTTATTACTTGGTAGACCATGGCAATTTGATAAAAATTCTATTCACCATGGTAGAAACAATCAGTATACTCTTGTTCATAAGGATAAAAATATTACTTTGCTTCCTATGACTCCTGATTCCATTTTGAAAGATGATATTAATAGAGCTAATAAAGCAAAACAGGAGAAAAATAAGAGTGAAAATCAGATTGTGGCAAAAGAATTTGAGCAACAAATGCAGCCTAATAATAATAAACAATCTAGTGTTGCTTCTGAAATTAAATTGAAAAGTGCATGTTTGCTTGCCACCAAATCTGATATTGATGATCTAGATTTTAGCAAATCTGTTTGCTATGCTTTTGTGTGCAAAGAGGCATTATTTTCATTCGAGGACGTGCCTTCCTCTTTGCCTCCTGCTGTCACTAACATTTTGCAGGAGTTCGCTGACGTCTTTCCACAAGACGTGCCACCGGGATTACCACCTATTCGAGGGATTGGGCATCAAATTGACTTAATTCCCGGTGCATCATTACCCAACCATGCACCATACCGTACCAATCCAGAGGAGACGAAGGAGATTATGCGTCAAGTACAAGAACTGCTCGACAAAGGTTATATACGCGAATCCCTTAGTCCTTGTGTTGTTCCTATCATTTTAGTGCCGAAAAAGGATGGTACGTCGCGTATGTGCGTTGATTGTAGAGGCATTAATAATATTACTATTCGTTATCGTCATCCTATTCCTAGGCTAGATGATATGCTTGATGAATTGAGTGGCTCTACAATATTCTCCAAAGTTGATTTGCGTAGTGGATACCATCAAATTCGTATGAAATTGGGAGATGAATGGAAAACAACATTTAAAACTAAGTTTGGATTATATGAGTGGTTAGTCATGCCTTTTGGGTTAACTAATGCACCTAGTACTTTCATGAGGTTAATGAACGAAGTTTTACGTGCTTTCATTGGACGATTTGTGGTAGTTTACTTTGATGACATATTGATTTATAGCAAATCTTTGGAGGAACATTTGGAACATTTACGTGCTGTTTTTATTGCTCTACGTGATGCACGTTTGTTTGGTAACCTTGGAAAGTGCACCTTTTGCACCGACAGCGTATCTTTTCTTGGCTATGTTGTTACTCCACAGGGAATTGAAGTTGATAAATCCAAGATTGAAGCTATTGAGAGTTGGCCGCAGCCCAAAACGGTCACACAAGTGAGGAGTTTCCTTGGCCTCGCTGGTTTCTATAGGTGTTTTGTGAGAGATTTCAGCACCATTGCTGCACCTCTCAACGAGCTTACAAAGAAGGATGTACCTTTTGTTTGGGGTACCGCACAGGAAGAAGCCTTCACGGTATTGAAAGATAAGTTGACACATGCTCCTTTACTCCAACTTCCTAATTTCAATAAGACTTTTGAGCTTGAATGTGATGCTAGTGGAATTGGATTAGGAGGTGTGTTATTACAAGACGGAAAACCTGTTGCATACTTTTCTGAAAAATTGAGTGGGCCTAGTCTGAACTATTCTACTTATGATAAAGAATTATATGCTCTTCGGACCTTAGAAACATGGCAACATTATTTATGGCCCAAGGAATTTGTTATACATTCTGATCATGAATCTTTGAAATACATTAAAAGTCAAGCAAAACTGAACCGTAGACATGCTAAATGGGTTGAATTCATTGAGACTTTCCCTTATGTCATTAAACACAAGAAGGGTAAAGAAAATGTTATTGCTGATGCCTTGTCTCGTCGTTATACTATGCTTTCACAACTTGACTTTAAAATATTTGGTTTGGAGACCATCAAAGATCAATATGTTCATGATGCTGAATTTAAAGATGTATTGCAGAATTGTAAGGAAGGGAGAACTTGGAACAAGTTCGTTCTTAACGATGGATTTGTGTTTCGTGCTAACAAGCTATGCATTCCAGCTAGCTCCGTTCGTCTTTTGTTGTTGCAGGAGGCGCATGGAGGAGGATTAATGGGACACTTTGGCGTCAAGAAGACAGAGGATATACTTGCTACACATTTTTTTTGGCCAAAGATGAGACGGGATGTTGAGCGTTTTGTTGCTCGCTGCACTACATGTCAAAGAGCTAAGTCACGACTCAATCCTCATGGTTTATATATGCCTTTGCCTGTACCTAGTGTTCCTTGGGAGGATATATCTATGGACTTTGTTTTAGGTTTACCTAGAACAAAGAAGGGGAGGGATAGCATATTTGTTGTCGTGGATAGGTTCTCAAAAATGGCACACTTTATACCATGTCATAAAAGCGATGATGCTGTTAATGTTGCTGATTTGTTCTTTCGTGAAATTATTCGCTTACATGGTGTGCCAAATACTATTGTTTCAGATCGTGATACTAAATTTCTTAGCCTCTTTTGGAGATGTTTATGGGCTAAGTTGGGGACTAAGCTGCTTTTTAGTACTACTTGTCACCCCCAAACTGATGGACAAACTGAAGTAGTCAATAGAACATTGTCTACTATGCTTAGGGCTGTTTTGAAGAATAACAAGAAAATGTGGGAAGAATGCTTGCCTCATATTGAATTTGCTCATAATCGTTCATTGCATTATACTACTAAGATGTGCCCTTTTAAAATTGTGTATGGTTTCCTACCTCGTGCACCTATTGATTTGTTGCCTCTTCCATCTTCGGAGAAGGTTAATTTTGATGCTAAAGAACGTTCTGAATTGATTTTAAAAATGCATGAGTTAACTAAGGAAAACATTGAGCGTATGAATGCTAAATATAAACTTGCTAGAGATAAGGGTAGAAAACATGTTGTGTTTGCACCTGGAGATCTTGTTTGGTTACATTTGCGTAAAGATAGATTTCCTAATCTGCGCAAATCAAAGCTAATGCCACGTGCTGATGGTCCTTTTAAGGTGTTAGAGAAAATAAATGATAATGCATATAAACTTGAGCTACCTGCAGATTTTGGGGTTAGTCCCACTTTTAACATTGCAGATTTGAAGCCTTATTTGGGTGAGGAAGATGAACTTCCGTCGAGGATGACTTCATTTCAAGAAGGGGAGGATGATGAGGACATCAATACCATTGTTACATCCACAGCCCCTACTATTACATATACTGGACCAATTACTAGATCTCGCGCACGCCAATTAAATTACCAGGTACTTTCGTTTCTTGGTAATGATTCTAATGTTCATGAGATTATGATGCTGCCTAAATTGGATACATTTGTTTTGCTTACAAATGAAGGGCCTAGCTTGGAGAAGGATGAACATTGGAGCAAGAACACGCATGGAGTTGATGGCATGCGCAAGGGGATCAAGAACGGAGTTACAAGTGATGATTTCAGGACTTTGAAGCCGCCATAAGGAGTGCATGAAGCCTTGGACGAAATATATAAGATGCCACTTCATAATATTCGTCCATAGGCTATTCTAGGTGCTGCGTCACCTTATTAATGGGCCAGGCCCATGTAATTTCGAAATACTTAAGTATAGGCTATTTTTAGAGTCCGTATGTGTGGGGAAACAAGAGTTAGGGTTGGTTTCGGACCCCACCCTCAAGGGCCACGAAATTCCCCCCTCTTCCTCCATATATACAGCCCTTAGGGAGTCGTTTAGACTTTGGATTTTGTTTAGATTAAAAGTTCGCCATAGCTGCAACTTCTTGTACTTCGTTTGTGTCCAACGACCAGACCAAGACGTCACAGAACCCCACCTTGATCAATAAAGCTTTCATCTTATATTCGCAATATCTAGATTGCAATCTCAGTTTCTTGCTTGTTCTTCGTTTGCTTGCAGGAAACAGACCCTCGTGGTCAGGTTGATCGTGCTCCGGCGTGGTCAATAACCCTCGGAAGTTGGTTTAGCGATTGCTAAGGCGCGACGTCTCGCACGGTCGTAGTCGGATCGTCAAGGTCGACTCCCACAGAAAACGATAGCCACCATCTCATCGAAACATCGGGACACCTTTGCCTCTATCAGCAATCCCATTACCACGGGTATCAAGACTAGCAAAGCTTAATGGGTATGGAATGGATAAGTGGTGAGGTAGCACCAAGCAACTAAGCATTGTATGGTGGCTAACTTACGAGTACAAGATTAATATGAGAAACTACGCAACGGTCGCAAACTAGTAATGATCAAGAAGTGATCCTGAACTACTTACGGTCAAACATAACCCAACCATGTTCTCTTCCCTAACTTCGTCGAAAAGAGACGATCACGTTTACACACGTGTTTGATGTATTTTTAATTCGGACCTGGTGTCAAGTTTTCTACAACCGGATATTAAAAACTCCCATTTTCCACATAACCACGTGCACGGCTCTCGAAATTTTAAACCCTGCAGGGGTGTCCCAATTAGCCCATCACAAGCTCTAATGATCAACGGAGGAAAACCCTCCTCCTGGATCAATCTGATCAAACTCGGAATCCTGGTTCACAAGACATTTCGATAATGGTAAAACAAGTCCAGCAAGTCCTCCCGGCGTGCCGACACCCTGATAGTAGTCGCACGTATCTTGTCTTAGGCCACGACCGGATGGGACATCCTACGAGTAAAACCAGATCCCCGAGTTGCCCTGTGGTGGCCCCACAGTCTACCCGTTTGGGACCAACACCATCAGCACTGCACCCTTGTATTATGTTAAAAGAATCCTCGGGGACGCGACCCCCTATGCCAATTAATTATCAGGTTTATTATGTTGGGCAAATGTTAAAACCAACGTTGGGCCTTGTTGGAAGAGTTTTATTTAAAGCGAGCTGTCAAGGGGGCCCCACAAACCCCAACCGTGTTAGGAACGCAAAATCAAGGAACATAACACCGATATGACGGAAACTGGGGCGGCAAGAGTGGAACAAAACACCAGGCAAAAGGCCAAGCCTTCCACCCTTTACCAAGTATATATGTGCATTAATTAAATAAGAGATATTGTGAGATCCCAAAATATCCATGTCCCAACATGGAACAACCTGCACTCACCTGCAACTAGCAACGCTATAAGAGGGGCTGAGCAAAGCGGTAACATAGCCAAACAACGGTTTGCTAGGATGGTGGAAAAGCTTAGAGGCTATTTCATGGCATATTGGGAGGTTTAATAAACAAGTGATGGGTAGCGCGACATAGCGATAGCATCGAGACGACTAGCATAGCAAATATAGTAGTGAGATCCAAGGTGACGCTCATCTTGCCTGAAATCCCGATAGGAAGAAGACCGAGTCCATGAAGAACACGAACCGGCGTAGTCGAACGAATCCTCACAATCGCAACATAACCGAAACTATTGAGAAGAAGCACCACCGGAAAGAAGGGAACAACATGGTAAACAACCAAGCATAATCATGGCATGATGCACAATCAAGTATGATGCATGTACGGTTTAATGAAACATGGCATGGCAAGGCAAAGTGCAACAAATAATACTACAAGTTAAGTGGAGCTCAATATGCAACGAGTTGCATATTGAAGAAACACCACATGCAAGTATTTAGTTTGCTCTATTTTATGTACCCAACAATATTAAATGTTGTTAAACATGGCAAGAGGTGAAGCATAGGTAAACTAACTATTTAGGCAAATTTAAATGAGGCCGGTAATAACAAACACCAATTGTGGAAAATCCCCATATCCATATTTAGCAATTGATGCAAACAACAATTTCAAACATTTTAAATGTTGTTATCATGATGCGGATGACATATGCAAGTTATATGAAATTTTCAAGAAAATGTTAACATGAGCATGTTATGAAGCATTTGGTCAACATGGCAAAACGAAAGGGGTGCCACGGCAACGACAACGGAAATGGTGCCACGGCAACATTCCGATGATCCGACAACTCATCAAGATGTCGGTGCAAACAAAAGTGTGGATCTAGAAAACATGCAAAAGATGGTGGGGTGATCCTGGTTACCGGGTTCCCACGGGTCGACGCATGGCATACGATGAGGACCGAGCAATGACAACTCGGACACGGTACAAACACGGGCATCTCATACAACACACATGCATTTGTTCACGGACGTCGTCTCGGGGTTATACCTTCGAAGCATGCATTCGGGACTCAGTGTCCACTCGGCCTTGACGGTGATGAAACAAAACGCGATGGTTGTGGTACTTGGCACCCAGGGGTTTCGCGGGTTATTCCTGTACTTGGCGTTTGGTGCGGTACTTGGTTGTGCTCATGACCAAGCTCATGGGCGGATGCTGCATGCCCAAGCGCGGGTGCATGAAGCAGATGAGTGGGACGACGTGCGTTGGGGACGCGGTCAACGACGTAGTTGGCTCGGGTGGGTGCTCATCAACAGGCAGCGAAGCGAGCTGCTGCTCGATGAAGGCGGCGGTGCGACCGTACGCGAAGCTCCGCGAGGACGACCGAGGTTGGGAGCCCAGCAGGACTAACGAAGAAGGTCCAATGGGGTGGTGGGGTCCCAAATCCGGGCGCGATGGAGGTGGAGGAGGCAGGAGTGCGTCGGGGTGGCCCGAAGGTCGAGGTCGCCAGTGGGTTCGCGGGATGTAGCACGGGCATGACATCATAAGAGAGGCCGCCGGCGCCATGGCTGCCGAACAGGGCGTCAGCTCTCCTGGATGAGGAGGAGGCCGTGGAGGAGATCAGGGGCTTAGGTGAGGCAGAGGGGAACCAGGGGTCACCGTCGAAGGCAGGGCCGACGGGAGTAGCAGCTCGGATGGCGAGGCGCGACCATGGAGATTGGGCGCGACGCGCGGGAGGAGCCTGGAGGGCCGCAGGAGAGGCGGAGCTGAAGAGAAAACGAAGATGGGAGGAAGGGAGAGGCCATGGATCGGGCGTGAGGAGCTCCTCTCCCTTAGCTCGATTCGTGCGGTGTGTGTGGCGGAGCGAGGTGGGGAACGAGGAGGACGGGGATCGATCAGGAGAGAGCTAGGGTTAGATAGGCACCAAAGTTGGGCCTAGGTGAAGATGCGCCATCGAGGTTGGGCTGCAGTGAGATGGGCTTCTCCCTCTAATCTCCCACTTCTCTTTTATTTACCAAAAGCAGTAAATAGCAAAGAAAGAAAATGAGAGAAAGAAAGGGTTGGAGAAAGAATTTGGGCATATGGGGGTTATTTTCTTGGACTCACAAAATATGCTTGGTGAAAGAAAGTAGAAGTGTGCATGTGTGTGAGGTTAGATTTCGAACTCATTTGAATTTAATTCAAATGGTTTTGCATAGGAAGTAGGTGCTAGGGAGGTCCAAATTTTTTGAGAATTTAGGAGGAGCCTCGATAAATGGAGAAAGAATTACAGAGAAAGTTTGGAGAACAAACTTGAAGCAAAAGGCATGAGAATTAAATTGCAAGTGGGTTGTGGTTAATTCCAACCTAATGGAATATTTATTATAGCTCCCTAAATATCAAGATGATATGTTATAAAGAGAAATCACCATGTGAATTCCCTCAGTATAAATGGATCAAAGATCCATCCAATTTATTTGAGTTTTTAAAATGGTTGCAAATAAATAATGGCATGATGACATGATGCAACGCAACAAACAAACTATTCACACTGCGAACTGCAAAATACATGGAAGGCATCTGGAGCGTCGGTCTCGGGCTGTCACACAACTAGTATAATTTAATGTGACACACTTCAATCTACCTAGAACTATATATTGCCATTGAATTGGAAGCGGTACGGGTTCAGGGCGCTGCCCTACACCCCTACTAAGTTGTAAATGAGGAAATTTCTCCATGTCCTCTCCTGGACACAACCTTTATTTGTATTGCATTTACAGTTAGGTCCTGGTACAATACTACTACAACAATACTCGTCAAAATATGAGGTGACCATGATGATGGTAGAGAGGACGATTCATATCTTTACAAGTTGCAAGCACTACCAAAAAATACACTTCTGTGATGATACGTGTTTTCCACAGTAGGTCACGTTTTCTGTCATGCATGTACATCCATAATGATTTTATGACAGAATCAAGATAGTCATACCTGTGTTGTCGTAGAAGTGTTCCATGACATTACCAAAATTATCATCACGGAAGTGTCCACTTCCATCACGATAAATCGCGCGTCATATAAGTGCTTTCGTCTAGGGTAAACGAGACGTGGCATCCACCGTAATGGGTCGCGGTTAAGCTATCGGGATCCGGTTTGGATCCGATAACTTATTAATAGCCCCAACCAATGGGGATTTTCCACATGCAAGATACTCATTCACCGGATAATGCACGTGTCAGCTCATCATTGGGACATATGTCATCCCTACAATGGACGGAAGACGCCTATGATATGTCGACACGTGGCACAGCCCAACAGTGGCCCATTTAAGGTAAAAAGGCCGTCCCAGCTAAAGGCCCACCATATTTTTTTCAGTCACTAGTGGGATGGCCCGTTAACAGCCTGCCATGTTTTGGGTCAAATTGAGGCCCATATCAGGTCAGGCCCGTTCATAGGCTGTCGTGTTTTGGGCCAAATTACGGCCCATCTCAGATCAGGCCTGTTAATAGGCCACTGTTCTTTTGGGCCCATTCTAAGCTAGGTTTCTATTTCAGCCTCATAAATGCCTATTGCTACCTCTTGAGCACTGCGTTGGTTTTCCCTTGAAGTGGAAAGGGTGATGCAGCAAAGTAGCGTAAGTATTTCCCTCAGTTTTAGAGAACCAAGGTATCAATCCAGTAGGAGGTCACACGCAAGTCCCTCGTACCTACACAAACAAATAAGAACCTCGCAACCAATGCGATAAAGGGGTTGTCAATCCCTTCATGGTCACTTATGAGAGTGAGATCTGATAGAGATAATAATGATAAGATAAATTTTTTTGGTATTTCTATGATATAGATTGAAAGTAAAGATTGCAAAGTAAAAATAGATTGGAAATTTATATGATGGAAAATAGACCATGGGGCCATAGGTTTCACTAGTGGCTTCTCTCAAGATAGCATAAGTATTACGGTGGGTGAACGAATTACTGTCGAGCAATTGATGGAAAAGTGAATAATTATGAGAATATCTAGGCATGATCATGTATATAGGCATCACGTCTGCGACAAGTAGACCGACTCCTGCATGCATCTACTACTATTACTCCACACATCGACCACTATCCAGCATGCATCTAGAGTATTAAGTTCATAAGAACAGAGTAATGCCTTAGGTAAGATGACATGATGTAGAGGGATAAACTCAAGCAATATGATATAAACCCCATCTTTTTATCCTCAATGGCAACAATACAATACGTGTCGTTTCCCTTTCTGTCACTGGGATCGAGCACCGCAAGATTGAACACAAAGCTAAGCACTTCTCCCATTGCAAAAAAGATCAATCTAGTAGGCCAAACCAAACTGATAATTCGAAGAGACCTGCAAAGATAACCAATCATGCATAAAGATTTCAGAGAAGAATCAAATATTGTTCATAGATAGACTTGATCATAAACCCACAATTCATCGTATCTCGACAAACACACCGCAAAAAGAGTTACATCGAATAGATCTCCAAGAAGATCGAGGAGAACTTTGTATTGAGATTCAAAGAGAGAGAAGAAGCCATCTAGCTAATAACTATGGACCCGAAGGTCTGAAGTAAACTACTCACACATCATCGGAGGGGCCATGGAGTTGATGTAGAGGCCCTCCGTGATCAATGCCCCCTCCGGTGGAGCTCCAGAAAAGGCCCCAAGATGGGATCTCTTGGGTACAGAAGGTTGCGGCGGTGGAAATAGGGTTTCGTGGTGCTCGTGGATGTTTTCGGGGTATGTGAACATATATAGGCGGAAGAACTAGGTTGGTTGAGCCATGAGGGGCCCATGAGAGGGAGGGCGCGCCCCTGCCTCGTGGACTCCTCGTCCATTTCTTGACGTCCACTCCAAGTCCTCTGTATCACGTTTGTTCCAAAAATCGCGCCCCTGAAGGTTTCATTCCGTTTGGACTATGTTTGATATTCCTTTTTTGCGAAACACTGAAATAGGCAAAAAACAGCAATTTGCACCGGGCCTCGGGTTAATAGGTTTGTCCCAAAAATAATATAAAAGTGCAAAATAAAGCCCATTAACATCCAAAACAGATAATATAATAGCATGGAACAATCAAAAATTATAGATATGTTGGAGACGTATCAAGCATCACCAAGCTTAATTCATGCTCATCCTTGAGTAGGTAAATGATAAAAACAAAATTTTTGATGTGGAATGCTTTCTAGCATGTTCTTCAACGTATTTTTCTCTATTGTGGTATGAATGTTCAGGTCCGAAAGATTCAAGATAAAAGTTTATTGTTGACATAAAAATAGTAATACTCCAAGTATGCTAATCAAGAAATTATGTCTTATCAAAATACCATAGCCAAAGAAAACTTATCCCTACAAAATCATATAGTTTGGCCATGCTTCATTTTCGTCACACAAAATGCTCCCATCATGCACAACCCCGATGACAAGCCAAGCAATTGTTTCATACTTAGCCTTTTCAAACTCTTTCAACTTTTACGCAATATATGAGTGCGAGCCATGGACATAGCATTATGGGTGGAATAGAATATGATGATTGAGGTTGTGTGAGAAGACAAAAAGGGAGAAAGGCTCACATTGGCATGGCTAATCAATGGGCTATGGAGATGCCCACCGACTGATATCAATGCAAGGAGTAGGGATTGCCATGCAACAGATGCACTAGAGCTATAAATATATCAAAGCTCATCAGAGAAACTAAGTGGCTGTGCATCCAACTTGCTTGCTCACGAAGACCTAGGGCATTTGAGGAAGCCCATCATTGGAATATACAAGCCAAGTTCTATAATGAAAAATTCCCACTAGTATATGAAAGTGACAAAATAAGAGACTCTCTATTATGAAGATCATGGTGCTACTTTGAAGCACAAGTGTGGAAGAAGGATAGTAACATTGTCCCTTCTCTCTTTTTCTCCCCTTTTTTGTTTGGGCCTTTTTTATGGCCTCATTTTTTTCGTCCGGAGTCTCATCCCGACTTGTGGGGGAATCATAGTCTCCATCATCCTTTCCTCACTTGGGACAATGCCCTAATGATGATCATCACACTTTTATTTACTTACAACTCAAAAATTACAACTCGATACTTAGAACAAAATATGACTCTATGTGAATGCCTCCGGCGGTGTACCGGGACTGCGATGAATCAAGAGTGACATGTATGAAAAATTGAGCATGGTGGCTTTGCCACAAATACGATGTCAACTACATGATCATGCAAAGCAATATGACAATGATGATGCGTGTCATAATAAATGGAGCGGTGGAAAGTTGCATGGCAATATAGCTCAGAATGGCTATGGAAATGCCATAATAGGTAGGTATGGTGGCTGTTTTGAGGAAGATATAAGGATGCTTATGTGTGATAGAGCGTATCATATCACGGGGTTTGGATGCACCAGCGAAGTTTGCACCAACTCTCAAGGTGAGAAAGAGCAATGCACGGTACCAAAGAGGTTAGCAACGATGGAAGGGTGAGAGTGCGTATAATCCATGGACTCAACATTAGTCATAAAGAACTCACATACTTAATGCAAAAATCTACAAGTCATCAAAGTCAAGCACTACGCGCATGCTCCTAGGGGGATAGATTGGTAGGAAAAGACCATCGCTCGTCCCCGACCGCCACTCATAAGGAAAGCAATCAAAGAACACCCCATGCTTCAAATTTGTCACATAATGTTTACCATACGTGCATGCTATGGGACTTGCCAACTTCAACACAAGTATTCATCAATTTCACAATTACTCAACTAGCACACCTCTAATATTACCACCTTTATATCTCAAAACAATCTATGAAGCATCCAACTTCTCTTAGCATTTAAATTTTATATCCAAAGTGAATTACCATGATGTTCTAAAGGACTCTCAAAATGATATAAGTGAAGCATGAGAGATCAATTATTTCTATAAAATAGAAGCATCGCCATGCTCTAAAAGATATAAGCGAAGTACTAGAGCAAAAAATTATCCAACTCAAAAGGTATAAGTGAAGCACATAGAGTATTCTAATAAATTCCAATTCATGTGTATCTCTCCCAAAAGGTGTGTACAGCAAGGATGATTGTGGTAAACTAAAAATCAAAGACTCAAATCATACAAGACGCTCCAAGCAAAACACATATCATGTGGTGGATAAAAATATAGCTCCAAGTAAAGTTACCGATGGATGAAGACGAAAGAGGGGATGCCTTCCGAGGCATCCCCAAGCTTAGGATTTTGTTTGTCCTTGGATTTTACCTTGGGGTGCCTTGGGAATCCCCAAGCTTAGGCTCTTGCAGCTCCTTGTTCCATAATCCATCAAATCTTTACCCAAAACTTGAAAACTTCACAACACAAAACTTAAAAGAAAATCTCGTGAGCTCCGTTAGTAAAAGAAAACAAAACACCACTTCAAGGTACTGTAATGAACTCATTATTTATTTATATTGGTGTTAAACCTACTGTTTTCCAACTTTTCTATGGTTTATAAACTCTATTAGTATCCATAGATTCATCAAAATAAGCAAACAACACACGAAAAACAGAATCTGCCAAAAACAGAACAATCTGTAGGTTTTGAATACTTCCGGAACCCCCAAAATTCTAAAATAAATTGCTGGACGTGAGGAATTTATAAATTAATCATCTTCAAAAATAATTAACTAAATATCACTCTCCAATAAAAAATGGCAGCAATACTCGTGAGCGCTAAAGTTTCTGTTTTTTACAGCAAGATCGCAAAGACTTTCCCCAAGTCTTCCCAAAGGTTCTACTTGGCACAAACACTAATTAAAAGCACAAAACCACATCTAAACAGAGGCTAGATGAATTATTTATTACTAAACAGAATCAAAAAGCAAGAAACAAAAATAAAATTGGGTTGCCTCCCAACAAGCGCTATCGTTTAACGCCCCTAGCTAGGCATAAAAGCAAGGATAGATCTAGGTATTATCATCTTTGGTATGTGATCCATAAGTGGCTCTCACAATAGATTCATAAGGTAATTTAATTTTCTTTCTAGGAAAGTGTTCCATGCCCTTCCTTAACGTAAATTGGAATCTAATATTCCCTTCCTTCATATCAATAATTGCACCAATCGTTCTAAGGAAAGGTATACCAAGAATAATAGGACATGCAGGATTGCAATCTATATCAAGGACAATGAAATCTACGGGCACATAATTACTATTTGCAACAATAAGAATATCATTAATTCTTCCCATAGGTTTCTTAATGGTGGAATCTGCAAGATGCAAGTTTAAAGAACAATCATCAAATTCACGGAAACCTAGCAAATCACACAAAGTCTTAGGGATCGTGGAAACACTAGCACCCAAATCACATAAAGCAATGCATTCATGATCTTTAATCTTAATTTTAATAGTAGGTTCCCACTCATCATGAAGTTTTCTAGGGATAGAAACTTCCAATTCAAGCTTTTCTTCATAAGATTGCATTAAAGCATCAACAATATGTTTAGTAAAAGCTTTATTTTGACTATAAGCATAAGGAGAATTTAGCACGGATTGCAACAAGGAAATACAATCTATTAAAGAACAATTATCATAATTAAATTCCTTGAAATCCAAGATAGTGGGTTCATTGCTATTTAAATTTTTGACCTCTCCAATCCCACTTTATCATTTTTTTCATCAAGATCTAAAAACTCCGAATCATTGGGACGCCTTCTAACTAAAGTTGACTCATATCCAGTCCCATCATTATCAAGATTCATATTTCAAAATAAAGATTTAATAGGGGACACATCAATAACTTTTAGATCTTCATCCTTATTATCATGGAAACTAGAAGAACACGCTTTTATGAAGCAATCTTTTTTAGCATGCATCCTAGCGGTTCTTTCTTTGCAATCATCAATGGAAATTCTCATAGCTTTGAGAGACTCATTGATATCATGCTTAGGTGGAATAGATATAAGTTTCAAAGAATCAACATCAAGGGAAATTCTATCCACGTTCCTAGCCAACTCATCAATCTTAGACAATTTTCTTCAATCATAGCATTGAAACTCTTTTGAGAACTAATAAATTCTTTAATATTAGATTCAAAATCAGAGGGAATCTTATTATAATTTCCATAAGAACTGTTGTAGGAATTACCATAATTATTAGAGGAATTACTAGGAAACGGCCTAGGATTAAAATTACCTCTATATGCGTTATTACCAAAATTGTTCCTACCAACAAAATTCACATCCATAGATTCATTATTATTCTCAATCAAAGTAGACAAAGGCATCTCATTAGGATCAGAAGAAACACTTCTATTAGCAAACGATTTCATAAGTTCATCCATCTTTCCACTCAAAACATTGATTTCTTCTATAGCATGCCCCTTTTTATTAGTAGATCTTTCAGTATGCCATTGAGAATAATTAACCATAATATTATCTAGGAGTTTAGTAGCTTCTCCTAAAGTGATTTCCATAAAAGTGCCTCCCGCGGCCGAATCTAAAAGATTTCAAGCAGCAATCCAGCATAATTTTTTTGTATAATCATCCAAAGATTCAAACCATGTGTAGGGCAATTATGTATCATTAATTTCATTCTCTCCCAAGCTTGTGCAACATGTTCATGATCAAGTTGCTTCAAATTCATAATATCATTTCTAAGAGTGATGATCTTAGCGGGAGGAAAATACTTAGAGATGAAGGCATCTTTGCATTTATTCCATGAATCAATACTATTTTTAGGCAAAGACGAAAACCAAGTTTTAGCACGACCTCTAAGGGAAAACGGGAATAGCTTCAGTTTAACAATATCATTATCCACATCTTTCTTCTTTTGCATATCACACAAATCAACAAAGTTGTTTAGACGGGTAGCGGCATGTTCACTAGGAAGGCCGGAAAACGGATCTTTCATGACAAGATTCAGCAAGGCAGCATTAATTTCACAAGATTCAGCATTGGTAAGAGGAGCAATCGGAGTGCTAATAAAATCATTATTGTTGGTATTGGAAAAGTCACACAATTTAGTATTATATTGACCCATCGTAACGAGCAAGCAATCCAACACACAAGCAAACAAGAAACAAGCAAAAAGAGACGAACTAGAAAAAGAAGGGGAACGGAAAAGGAGGGCAAATAAAACAGCAAGGGTGAAGTGGGGGAGAGGAAAACGAGAGGCAAATGGCAAATAATGTAATGCGAAGGATAAGAGTTTGTGATGGGTATTTGGTATGTCTTGACTTGTGCGTAGACTCCCCTGCAACGGCGCCTGAAATCCTTCTTGCTACCTCTTGAGCACTGTGTTGGTTTTCCCTTGAAGAGGAAAGGGTGATGTAGCAAAGTAGCGTAAGTATTTCCCTCAGTTTTTGAGAACCAAGGTATCAGTCCAGTAGGAGGCCACACGCAAGTCCCTCGTAACTACATAAACAAATAAGAACCTCGCAACCAACACGATAAAGGGGTTGTCAATCCCTTCACGGTCACTTACGAGAGTGAGATCTGATAGGGATAATAATGATAAGATAAATATTTTTGGTATTTTTATGATATAGATTGAAAGTAAAGATTGCAAAGTAAAAATAGATTGGAAACTTATATGATGGAAAATAGACCCGGGGCCATAGGTTTCCCTAGTGGCTTCTCTCAAGATAGCATAAGTATTGTGGTGGGCGAATGAATTACTGTCGAGCAATTGATAGAAAAGCGAATAATTATGAGAATATATAGGCATGATCATGTATATAGGCATCACGTCCGTGACAAGTAGACCGACTCCTTCCTGCATCTACTACTATTACTCTACACATCGACCGCTATCCAGCATGCATGATGTAGAGTAACGCCTTAGGTAAGATGACATGATGTAGAGGGGTAAACTCAAGCAATGTGATATAAAACCCATCTTTTTATCCTCGATGGCAACAATACAATACGTGTCGTTTCCCTTTCTGTCACTGGGATCGAGCACCGCAAGATTGAACCCAAAGCTAAGCACTTCTCCCATTGCAAAAAAGATCAATCTAGTAGGCCAAACCAAACTGATAATTCAAAGGGACTTGCAAAGATAACCAATCATGCATAAATATTTCAGAGAAGAATCAAATATTGTTCATAGATAGACTTGATCATAAACCCACAATTCATCGGATCTCGACAAACACACCGCAAAAAGAGTTACATCGAATAGATCTCTAAGAAGATCGAGGAGAACTTTGTATTGAGATTCAAAGAGAGAGAAGAAGCCATCTAGCTAATAACTATGGACTCGAAGGTTTGAAGTAAACTACTCACACATCATCGGAGGGGCCATGGAGTTGATGTAGAGGCCCTCCGTGATCAATCCCCCCTCCGGCGGAGCTCCGGAAAAGGCCCCAAGATGGGATCTCTTGGGTACAGAAGGTTGTGGCGGTGGAAATAGGGTTTCGTGGTGCTCCTGGATGTTTTCAGGGTATGTGAACATATATAGGAGGAAGAAGTAGGTCGGTTGAGCCACGAGGGGCCCACGAGGGGGGAGGGCACGCCCCCTGCCTCGTGGACTCCTCGTCCATTTCTTGACATCCACTCCAAGTCCTCTGGATCACGTTTGTTCCAAAAAATCACGCTCCTGAAGGTTTCATTCTATTTGGACTACGTTTGATATTCCTTTTCTGTGAAACACTGAAATAGACAAAAAAACATTTATTTGCACCGGGCCTCGGGTGAATAGGTTAGTCCCAAAAATAATATAGAAGTGCAAATAAAGCCCATTAACATCCAAAACAGATAATATAATAGCATGGAACAATCAAAAATTATAGATACGTTGGAGTCGTATCACCTGTTTACTACTTCAGCCCGATAATAGTGTCGGCCTGCTAGTGGCCCGTGGTGCATCTGGGACGTTGTCGGCCCAGTTTCACTTTAGGCCATTTAACGGCCCATGCAGAAACTAGGCTATTTCTTGTCTGAAGTAACTTTAGGCCTCTTAACGGCTCATAGTCTTCATGGATAAATTTCAGCCCAACTAGCCTATCGGCCTGTTAATGGCCCGTGTAACAGTTGGGCCTAATTACAACCCGCGTTGAATCCGTCCTACTTATAGCCCATCTGTTAATGGCCTGTGGCACTATTGGGCCTACGGCCCGCATTGATACCGGCCTGCTTAAAACCCATAATTTTATAGGGCCAAACAGGGCCCGACATATATTTTGGCCTGTTAATGACTCGTCCTATTTGGGCCAAACATGGGCCTTGGGCAGTTTCGGCCTGTATTGGCCCGTGAATTTTTCGGCTCAACGCTAGCCCAATCAAGATTTTAGCCTGTTAAAAGCCCATGGTATTCTTTGGCCCAGCTGGCCAGAACTTTACTCGACCTGTTAAAGGCGGAAAACTAC
Source organism: Triticum urartu (assembly GCF_056163025.1). Classification (NCBI taxonomy): domain Eukaryota; kingdom Viridiplantae; phylum Streptophyta; class Magnoliopsida; order Poales; family Poaceae; genus Triticum; species Triticum urartu. Next base: position 317,188,566 of record NC_141875.1, on the reverse strand, counting down.
TATACGTTTAGACCTGCTAATGGCCCAAGATGATTATTGGCCCACATTTTGGCCCATATATAGCGAGTAACGGGCCGGCCTAAAGACCGACAACATTGAGATCCATTGAACCTTCGGGCCTAAATTACAGCATACCGACCAAGAATAAACCTAGACTATACCATAAACATATTACGACATATTACATCCACTAGGCATCAAAGTTTGCCACCGGTGATAATAAAGCGCAACATGACCGCAGATTACATACACTGGGCATCAAAGGTCACCACCAGTGCATATAAATGCACCGACAAAAGAATGACAAAACTGAGAGCACTTCAGAAGGCATTAGGCCTGGCCTGGACATGCACCGCGAGCAGCCGAACAAGCTGATGAGACCTCAGTTGTGTCAACAATAGATGCTCTATCCCTAGCTGTATAGCACCAAAGCCCGCAAGGCAGTCCTTTGAGATCTTCATTGCATCATTGGCATCAAGTCGGAGCTGAGCTGAAGCAAGCCTGATGCGGAGCATCCTATGGACATCACCATGTCAAGCGTCCATTTGGCAAGTGACACGTGCCACATCTACTTCATACATACAAAGGTGAATCATCTCCTTTACACGTGTCCACTTGTACCTCTCGAGGATGGTATATTACTTGACCCCTCTCTCTCGTGTGCCTACATAGGTGTGAGCGGAGCTACACATTCATCAAGGAGGAGTCCAAAAAGAAGAGAACATCTACACCATCGAAGAGAGAAGCCTGGAAGCGGAGAAGGAAGCGCCAAGAAGAAGGCAACAACTCCCATGAGACCCCGTGCCCACGGGCCTCCCAGGCTGGCGGTCCTGAAGACCCCGTGCGCACGGGCGTGTACCGTGCCCACGAGACCCCCGTGTCCACGGGCCTCACGAACCCCGTGCGCACGGGCTCCTGCGTCAGGTCTCTGGATACCCCGTGCGCATGGGCTCCACTTACCCCATGCGCACGGGGCCCCTGTGTGATGCTGCAGGCTTTGCCCTTGTTTTACCGTTTCGCCCCCACTCATCCCTCTCTTTGCCTAGGACTATATATACTCCTTCCCCTCCTCCATTTGGACTTAGCTAAGAATAGATCTAGATATTAGAGCTTAGCTCATGTACCTCCCCTTCTGGGATTCCTCTTGAGAGAGAAGACTCCATTGGAGTACAAGAACTCCATTAGAGAAGATCCCTAGTGGATAAAGCCCCCATCTAGGGAAGGATCTATCTAGATCATCAAGCCCTCGTCTCCTTCAGAGGATTTGGGATGAACTCTACCATGTATCTTGTTTCCCTTTGATTGTTCATGTACCTTGTGGATCTTGTGTGTTTGTTGGTCTAGTGGATGTGTGATTGGACTTGTTCTTGAGTGTTCCTCTTGTTTTCTCCCTTGTGCTCATCTTGTTCTTGGGGATTCCCCCTCCAATTCGTGAAAGATCTCCACTTAGGGTTGCACCCTACAACAAATCCTTTCCGCTTTAAGTTGAGACTGAAGAAGTCGAAATGATTGAGGCAGCAACTGCAGAGAGGTTGTGTCACAGCTGCTGGTGAGTAGCTTCAACTCACTGTCTTCATCAAGGCATGACCTTGGGGTCATCTCGCTCTCTTCAAGATGGTTTGGCTCACTATCTTCCCTAAAGTTCTGCCTAGCATAAGAGATACGACTCTGAAAGAGAAACAAGGAGACACGTAACAGGTTTCACAATTATATAAGCAAATAAATGGATTTGTTCTGCATAAGGAACATGTTTTTACAACTACAATTTAAAACTGGTAGTTGTTGCAAACATCCAATCAGATGTAAACACAAAAGTAAACATCAGTGGAGGAAATGATGCCTATCCAAATCTATACTAGAACAAAGTTTGAAGGCTTGAGAAGGATGAACTGACATTACATGTTAACACGGGCTGGACAAAGCCCTTCTCCATGTCGATGGAAGGATAATTCAATAAATTCACTAAAGAAATTTCTTTATAAGCATTGCCATTATTCTACATTTTGTAAAGAGTAAATATAGATCAAATAATATTGGAAGAAATAGAGGATAATGAAGCCCATGTGCAGAGTGATGATACATAATCAAATAGCAATTAATTAAGTACATCATTACAAGGAAAAAATTACTGATAAGAGGAATGCAGACATCAATGTGTGCAGTGGCATTGGCTTTATTCAACATTTTGGTAAGAGCAAATGTAGATCTGATAATCTGGAGAAAGTGGAGGGTAGGGCAGATAAGATGTAGAGTAATGCTAGACAATCAACTATCTCGCAATGCAAGTACAGTAATACCACCACCGTACGTTATTACTTGTCGCTCAAATGGATGTATCTAGCACTATTAAGTTCTAAATAGATCCAATTGAGCAACAATTAATCCGATACAGAGGGAGTACATGAAAATAGGTACTTACATGAGCAATCCAAAATTTCATAACCATTGTGTTAATTCTACATTTATCTAAGATTAAATATTGATCTTATAATTTCGAGTAAAGGGAGGATAAAGAAGCGAACATTTACAGTGATGCTGCATAATCAAACAGCAATGAGTGTAAGTATGCTGACAAAGGGCAAGAGGTACTAATAAGAGCAATGCAGTGCCCAATATTGTTGTGAGATCCTATGATCCTTTGAGCAAGGAGATTCATCTGAAATTAATTTTCATACAAGAGAGAAGGTAAGGCACATGCAGAAATTTAGGAGTCCAAATTTTGAATTGATATCATAGACAGTACCCGACAATGGGCTCTCTACAGTTCTAATAGGGGTTTGGCCAGTGGAGTAGGGGTAAAGTGTGGTACAGTTGGGCCTATGTTTTCTATGGCTGCTGATCTATCTGATTTAACAGGTATTACTACCTTTTACAAATACCTAGTTTGTACTCCTTGAGGATCCGCACTCACCCTCTTCCTTTTGGACATCTATTACGAAAGAACAACATTTGACTGGAAAAATATAGTATGTTGACACATGGAATAGGTACAGAAAATGGATAGGTATGGCATATACTCATATATGATGCTTAAACTAAGAAGATGGTGGTGTAACGAAGTAGAAGTAATGCAAGAGGTCATATGAAAATATGTGCGACCAATACAACCTTGCCAAGTTAGAGCAAGCACCTTGATGAGTGAATAAGATAGGCCATCCTCCACCATGCCAAGTTTGTTAGCCATTGGATTGTTCCGCTATATTCCTCTCGTATGCCCATTCTCATATTCATTTTGATCATGTTCAATACCCGACATGCATGAAAACGTAAAAACAAGTGAGATTATCTTTGTAATGCAGAAGTGATTCTAATCCAATACTGCCTCCTTTAAACCCCTTTGTGCTATCTCTGCAATTATTCTGAGAGATGTCATGCATGCTGTAATTTGGTGTCTGCAATAATATAATGTGGCCTACTACTCAAAATGAGAGCTCTAGAAGTGATGATACTTCGCAGATGACAGCTTCAACATATAGTAAAGAAGAACAAGTCGACTTGACCAGACAGATTCAAAATATACTAAAGGAGAACAACTCGACCTGACCAGTCGACCGCAAATGTCTTTGCTACTCTTCCCAACAAAGAACATACTTATTAAAGAAGAGAAGAGGATCATGTTAAAGAAGAGTAGAAGAGCTGATAAAGACGAGGGTGTCCCGATCTTTTGATCAGATGATAACTATTGATTTGGTGGAGCCGACTTTGACGATCCGACTACAAACGTGCACGACGTTGCGCCTTAGCAATCGCTAAACCAATCTCCTGAGGTTACTAACGATGCCGGAAGCACGGTCAGCCTGACCACGAAGGTCTATTCCTGCAAGCAATCAAAGAACGAGCAATAATATGATAAAGCAATCTAAATATTGGAAATATATATGAAGCATTGATAATGGTGGGGATCCGTAAGCTGTCTTGGTTTGGTCGTTGGACACAAATGAAGTACACGAAGTTACAATGGCTAACTTTTAACTAAACAAATCCCAAGGAAAAAGCTACTAGATGGATCTACTTATATAGGAGCAAGGGGTGGAGGTGGGAGGATGTCCCAAGGCAGCCTAAAACTAACCCCAGGTCGTACAAGGCTCATGGGCCCAAGTGGAGGTGATGCAACAAATTTGGGATTGTAGTTTGACTCGGATTCTACTACAACGTCAGATTATTTCATCCATAACTCAACGCTTCGAACGAATTTGAAGGTGAATATAATTGTGTTGGAAAGAGCATGAAATATACTTTCGAAAAAAAAGAATCACCCAATTCCGAGTCCATATGAAAAAGTTGTTGGTGTTTTGAGACAGGTATGTCTGTGTAGTCCGAATCTGAATCCAGAACATAGAGACTTGGACTCTATATTCTCTTGGCCCAAAAGTAACATGAGAGGACATTTTGAACATCACCTAAACTTCTCTTTTCCCCTTATCTTCATATGTGGATTGTACAAATGTCCCATACACCTGCAATTAGACATGGCACAAAAGTTTGTGAAGTATTTTTGTCCTAGATGACATAAATATTTATTGCATAGTTTGCATTAGAAATCTCCTCACAAATATACATGTATGCAATATTTTTGGTCGTATCCAAGGTAGTCATGTCGTCGTCGTCCTCCCCTTTTTGAAAACAAAGCCGTCCTCGGCGTTGCTTAATCTGAAATGTGGCTAACAAAAGAGACAAGGTGTACATGTTGTATATGTATATGTCATCCATTTTTACTTCGCTTGGTTTTTGCACAAATGACACATGTATACATGAGCAACTTTCATAGCTCATAAAATCTGAAGCCGAAATATTATCACAAGAAGTAGAAGACATGAAAATATTGCAACTCAGTTTGCACATATAAGTGAAGTTCTTATTCATATCAAAGGATTGACAATGTTCATCATTAAACCATCCCAACATTGGTGAATAAACCTTACTTGCATCAAATTTACATACTACAACATGCTTAAATAAGCAAACATGCAATAAGTCATTTGACATAAAATCATCACCAAGATTAGAGGTCATATCAAAATGATTAAACATTGGTTCTTTTGCATCAATGGTTAATTCAATGGGTGCACTTAAAATTGTTGGTATTTTAGTTATTTAATCACATTACGCATTCATGACAGTAACAAGATTCTCTAAAATAGGTGGTGTGCTCAAATCAAGAGGTAACTCAACACATGATGCATTCAACTTAACTAGGCATGCATCATTCTCATGTGAAGTTATATCATCAGTACCTTTATTGTTACCTTGTCGCAAAGACGTAGCTGATGTAGGTACGGACATTGACAATGTACCATACTCTTGAGATGATGTCGCGCTCACAATCTGAGGTGGGGCTGCACTAGTAGGTGCAACGGTGGAGGAACCAACCGATGGTGGTGAGCATGAACTGGAATAGTAGTTCTTGTAGTCACCCAATGCATCATCCCGTATCTGTCTCTCAAAGGTACAAGCACGAACATACATACCAGTAATGCAACGAGGAATATACTGAAATCTTGCACGGAAATCATGGTTCAAACCACCAAAAAATCTATTCATTGTATCATCCTCAGATTCTTGTATGTCACAATGATGCATATAAGATTTGAACTCTTGGTAGTAAGCATGAACAATGTTACTGCCTTGTTTTAATTGTTCCAATTTGCGAAGCAATTCACGACGATAGTAAGGAGGGAAAAATTGTTATCTCATTACAACTTTCAAAACTTTCCAAGTTGTGGGTTGGTTATCAATGTTTTTCTTACAATGTACACTCCACCAAACAGAAGCAAAAACAGTAAATGCTCTAGTGGTAGCTCATACTCTCTCAAGTTTAGAAAAATCATGGTAACTAAAAACTTGTTCTATTTCAAGCTCCCAAGCTAGATAAATAGCAGGATTAAATCTACCCTCAAATGATGGTAAAGAGATAACTTGGCCATATGCTTGTGTGTGTTGTCCCACCTCTCGTGATGGTGAAGATGTATCAGTTGTCCAAGAACTTCTATCTTCGGATCCTGTCATGATTAGTAGAAACAAGAAACAAAAATCAAGAATAATGTTCCTGTGAACTACTAGGGTGTGGTGGTAAAGCGCTCACAGTAAAGCAAATATCAATATCTTACAAGTTCTTACCAAGCAGCAGGTGGTGACAGACAACCAGCGGTGTCAAATAACTCCGAAGGTTGAGTAAAGCGATTGCCAGGGGAACATATGTATACACGATGTAGAAATATGTGGATCTTGGAAGGCTTAAATATATGGTAGCAAAAGATTAGCAATAATCTATTCAGAGATGCAATGTTGAATAATCGCTCAACGACGTTACAGTGCTGATCCTAGGCTAGACCGGACTAAAGACGCGAGCCTATAACACTAATGAGGTCACACCGTAGCACAATTAGCATCAACAAAGGATATGAAGTAGCTATGGACAGCAAGATATAAGTGAAGATCACAATAGGAGTAAAGATAATGATGTGAAACAACAACCAAGTAGGATATATCAACAACTTTCTCTCCAACTTTCCTCTGGAAAAGTTTGTGCCAATTTTTTGATAAATTTTTTCAAGAATTGTACCGACTCAAGCTTTCAAACGCAAAAGTAATCACTTACTTCCGAGTTGATATGAGGAGTCAAAATATTCTAAAACTGGCCTGAAAAACTAGAATAAGCTGTGTTCGTGAACTTCGGAGGGCAAAAAGACCTATTTAGAAGCCGATTTTGAGGTGCCAAATATTGAAATAACTACTGCAACTATTTAGATCTGGCTCGTCACTAGCTTTCATTTGAGTACTCGCGGAGCCAAAACGGACTTCGTATGAGGAAGTTATGCCTGTTTTACTGAACAATGCACAAAATAGATTCCAATCCGAATTAATTTTTTTATTCTCTCTTTTTTATTTTTCACACTATTTTTTTATTTTTTCTTTCTCTGACTTTTTTACTCTTTTTTCTCTTGTTTTTTTCTCTCTCCCTCTTTCCAAAACAAACTAGATAAGATGCAGACTGGATCAAGCGAAGATGTGAACGATCTCAACTATGATTATGACAATGAACGTTGGGTAGCACGTGGTGGAAATTGATGTATGGGTGGTGGACAGCGGAAGGGATAACGATGAGCGGCGGCGTGACTAATATAAACAGAACTCGAAACTCTAAACGAACTAGACACTAAGACCAGCAACTCGACACGATGATGCAACCGATAATTTAACTATGCAAGTAATGAAATGAAAATTGCAAAGGCTCAGACTGGCTTGGACAAAGGATTAATAGATCTAACTTTTTTTGTGGCTTTTTCTTGGACAATAGGTAAGAAAATAAATCTAATCTAGGAAAAACTAGAAATTCTCACCGAGCAACCTGAAAACTGATGCCACTTGATAGAGGCGAGGGTGTCCCGATCTTTCGATGAGATGATAACTATCGATTTGGTGGAGCCGACTTTGACAAGCCGACTACAAACGTGCACGATGTTGCGCCTTAGCAATCGATAAACCAATCTCCTGAGGTTACAGACGATGCCAGAAGCACGGTCAGCCTGACCCGAAGGTGTATTCCTGCAAGCAATCAAAGGACGAGCAAGAATATGATAAAGCAATCTGAATATTGCAAATATATATATGAAGTATTGATAATGGTGGGGATCCGTAAGCGGTCTTGGTCTGGTCGTTGGACACAAACGAAGTACACGAAGTTGCAATGGCTAACTTTTAACTAAACAAATCCCAAGGAAAAAGCTACTAGATGGATCTACTTATATAGGAGCAAGGGGTGGAGGTGGGAGGACGTCCCAAGGCAGCCTAAAACTAACCCTAGGTCGTACAAGGCTCATGGGCCCAAGTGGAGGTGATGCAACACCTTTGGGCTTGTAGTTTGACTCGGATTCTGCTGCAACATCAGATTTTTTTGTCCATAACTCAACGCTCCGGACGAATTTGAAGGCGAACCCAATTGTGTTGGAAAGAGCATGAAATCTACTTTCAAAAAAAAGGATCACCCAATTCGGAGTCCGTTTGAAAAAGTTGTTGGCGTTTTGAGTCAGGTATGTCTGTGTAGTCCGAATCTAAATCCAGAACGTGAGAGACTTGGACTCTATCTTCTCTTGGCCCAAAAGTGATGTGAGAGGACTTTTTGAACAACACCTAAACTTCTCTTTGTCCCTTATCTTCATATGTGGATTGTACAAATGTCCCATACACCTGCAATTAGACATGGCACAGAAGTTTGTGAAGTATTTTTTGTCCTGGATGACATAAATAAATTATTGCATAGTTTGCATTAGAAATCACCTCACAAATATACATGTATGAAATATTTTTGGTCGTATCCAAGGTAGTCTTGTCCTCATCAAGAGCAAGTAGATTGAAGATATTACAATTCTTTCTACACAATGTGTGTTACCCACCCATGATGAACCAGAGCGCACAGAGAAATACTATTTCTTCCAGTCTCGCCATATGTGGCTCACATGCATTTCGAAACTAAAGTAGAAACATTTAGCTGACCAATTAAACATTTCTCAGTTTTACTAATATAAACATAATATCATATTTGAATTTGTACAACTAAACTTGTTTAGCTTGATGTGTGGAGCAGTGCTATTACGACACGAACCACGTAGGTTGATCGTGGTCATCATAAAATGGGGAAACCATAAGCATGATGAGTATAGTGTTGACCGTGGCAGTGGGATGGCAGATCTGAAGCTACAAACTGCGCAAAGGGTGGTTAGTAACCGATGTTTGCTTTAAAATAACAACTAAGATTTGGTACGGACAAGAAAGTACAGTCATCAAGTGACAAAGAAATGCAATTATGTTGTCTCTCTATATGTCGCAACATGCATTTGGAAACTCAAGTGGGACCTTTAGCTAACCAATTAAATGTGTCTGTTAACTAATATCAGTCTCATATCGCAATCATATTTGAACAACTAAGCGTTGGAATTATGAGTGACGTGTTGTTTAGCTTGAAGGGTGGAGTACTGCTAGTACGACAGAAAGCACCTACGCAGATCATAGTAGGGTAGATAAAAGGGGAAAACCCTAAGCATCAGGAGTAAAATCAGGAAAGTGGAACTAGCTGGACGATATGGGCTTGTATTGCCGGTACGGCAAGAAAGGGTCCGGAAAGGCTTTGGCCCCAAAAGGGGCAGCTCTATTCAACTGAAGGCATAATACTGTTACTATCAGTCCAGACTATCAAAGATGACATATCTCCCAGCATTTCTCGGATATTATGGCAGACCATCTAGAATCGTTGAAAGCATCCACCTGAAGCAACCCAATAGACCCGTCGACTGCAAATGTCCCTACTCCACTTCCCGACAAGGAACATACTGTACTACTCACTCCGTTCTTAAATATAAATCTCTTAGAGATTCGAATGTGGACTACATACGGAGAAAAATGAGTGAATGTACACTCTAAAATATGTCTATATATATATCCGTATGTAGTTCTTATTGGAATATCTAAAAAGACTTATATTTTACCGAAGAAGGCTTTCACCCCGCTTTATAAATAAAGCAACTATGAACAATGCCCGGCACAAACGCATGCCACCACAACACATGCACTCACCCAAGGCAGTTTAGGAACGGAGGAAGTAATATACTTATTGAGAAGAATAGAAGAGGAACATGACAACAAAGAGCAAGCAAATTTCTCTACTTTTTTTCTCTACTCTTATCTCTATCTCTCTATCTCTACTCTTATAAAAAGTAGAGTTGGTGATGATGGTGTGCCTGCCATCCTGTAATATAGGCCGTCTGATCTATATCTAACGGATAGGAAGGAAACTATGACAATTTACCCGCACTCCTCTCCACATTTGCAGATAAGGCCTTCCCTCGTTCATCCTTTTCTCCCACAAGATAAATTACTCATACAAATGTACCTTGATGTTCTGTGTAACGCACGAGCATCTTGCTAGTTAGATAATACAATGTGTGTTGCCCACACATGATGAATCAGAGCGCATAGAGAAATGCAAATCCCTGCTGTCTCTCTATATGTGGCGCCAATGGCAGAGCTACATAAGAACAAAACAATGCCATGGCCTACCCAGGCCTAGTCCAATATACAAAGGAGTGACCATAAATTTGTACCAAAATTTGGGATCCCCTGTAGCGTAAGCCATCTGGCCCGCCCAATATTTTAACTGTAGCTCCGCCCGTGTGTGGCGCACCTGCTTTTCGAAACGATTATTGGAACATTAGCTGACCAATTAAACATTCTCTATTTTACTAATATGAGCATTATATCAGATTCATATTTCAACAACTAAGCTTTGGAATTATGAGTGGCATGTTGTTTCACCTGATGGGTTGAGGTCTTGAGGAGTAGTGCTAGCACGACATGAAGCACCTATGATGATGGTAGTTGATGTCTACTACACAACCTTCTTCTTGTAGACGTTGTTGGGACTCCAAGCGCAGAGGTTTGTAGGACAGTAGCAAATTTCCCTCAAGTGGATGACCTAAGGTTTATCATTCCGTGGGAGGTGTAGGATGAAGATGGTCTCTCTCAAGCAACCCTACAACCAAATAACAAAGAGTCTCTTGTGTCCCCAACACACCCAATACAATGGTAAATTGTATAGGTGCACTAGTTCGGCGAAGAGATGGTGATACAAGTGCAATATGGATAGTAGATAATAGTTTTTGTAATATGAAAATATAAAAACAGCAAGGTAGCAAGTGATAAAAGTGAGCACAAACGGTATTGCAATGCTAGGAAACAAGGCCTAGGGTTCATACTTTCACTAGTGCAAGTCCTCTCAGCAATAATAACATAATTGGATCATATAACTATCCCTCAACATGCAACAAAGAGTCACTCCAAAGTCACTAATAGCGGAGAACAAACGAAGAGATTATGGTAGGGTACGAAACCACCTCAAAGTTATCCTTTCTGATCGATCTATTTAAGAGTCCGTAGTAAAATAACACGAAGCTATTCTTTCCGTTCAATCTATCATAGAGTTCGTACTAGAATAACACCTTAAGACACAAATCAACCAAAACCCTAATGTCACCTAGATACTCCAATGTCACCTGAAGTATCCATGGGTATGATTATACGATATGCATCACACAATCTCAGATTCATCTATTCAACCAACACAAAGAACTTCAAAGAGTGCCCCAAAGTTTCTACCAGAGAGTCAAGACAAAAAAGTGTGCCAACCCCTATGCATAAGTTCACGAGGTCACAAAACTCGCAAGTTGATCACCAAAACATACATCAAGTGGATCACATGATATCCCATTGTCACCACAGATAAGCACATGCAAGACATACATCAAGTGTTCTCAAATCCTTAAAGACTCAGTCCGATAAGATAACTTCAAAGGGAAAACTCAATTCATCACAAGAGAGTAGAGGGGGAGAAACATCATAAGATCCAACTATAATAGCAAAGCTCACGATACATCAAGATCGTATCACCTTAAGAACACGCGAGAGAGAGATCAAACACATAGCTACTGGTACATACCCTCAGCCCTGAGGTGGACTACTCCCTCCTCATCATGGAGAGCACCGGGATGATGAAGATGGCCACCGGAGAGGGATTCCCCCCTCTGGCTGGGTGCCAGAACGGGTCTAGATTGGTTTTCGGTGGCTACGGAGGCTTCTGGCGGCGGAACTCCCGATCTATTCTGCTCTTCGATGTTTCTAGGGTATATATATATATATATATAGGCGGAAGAAGTCAGTTAGGGGGGTCACGATGCGGCCACGAGGCAAGGGGCGCGCCCCCACCCTCGTGGTGGCCTCGGGACTCTTCTGGCCCACCTCCGGTACTCTGTGGGCTTCTTCTGGTCCAAAAATGATCTCCGTGAAGTTTCAGGTCAATTGGACTCCGTTTGATTTTCCTTTTCTGCGATGCTTAAAAACAAGGAAAAACATAAACTGGCACTGGGCTCTAGGTTAATAGGTTAGTCCCAAAAATCATATAAAATAGCATATTAATGCATATAAAACATCCAAGGTTGGTAATAGAATAGCATGAAACAATCAAAAATTATAGATACGTTGGAGACGTATCAAGCATCCCCAAGCTTTATTCCTACTCGTCCTCGAGTAGGTAAATGATAAAAACAGAATTTTTGATGTGGAATGCTCCCTAACATATTTATCAATGTAATCTTATTTATTATGGCAAGAATATTCAGATCCATAAGATTCAAGACAAAAGTTTAATATCGACATAAAAATAATAATACTTCGAGCATACTAACAAAGTAATTATGTCTTCTCAAAATAACATGGCCAAAGAAAGTTATCCCTACAAAATCATATAGTCTGGCTATGCTCTATCTTCATCACACAAAATATTTAAATCATGCACGATCCCGATGACAAGCCAAGCAATTGTTTCATACTTTTGATGTTCTCAAACCTTTTCAATCTTCACGCAATACATGAGCGTGAGCCATGGATATAGCACTATAGGTGGAATAGAATGGTGGTTGTGGAGAAGACAAAAAGGAGGAAGATAGTCTCACATCAACTAGGCGTATCAACGGGCTATGGAGATGCCCATCAATATATATCAATGTGAGTGAGTAGGGATTGCCATGCAACGGATGCACTAGAGCTATAAGTGTATGAAAGATCAAAAAAGAAACTAAGTGGGTGTGCATCCAACTCGCTTGCTCACGAAGACCTAGGGCATTTTGAGGAAGCCCATCATTGGAATATACAAGCCAAGTTCTATAATGAAAGATTCCCACTAGTATATGAAAGTGACAACATAGGAGACTCTCTATCATGAAGATCATGGTGCTACTTTGAAGCACAAGTGTGGAAAAAGAATAGTAGCATTGTCCCTTCTCTCTTTTTTCCCTCTCTTTTTTTATTTGGGCCTTTTCTCTTTTTTTATGCCCCTTTTTTTTAGTCCGGACTCTCATCCCGACTTGTGGGGGAATCATAACTCCATCATCCTTTCCTCACTAGGACAATGCTCTAATAATGATGGTCATCACACTTTATTTACTTACAACTCAAGAATTACAACTCGATACTTAGAAAAAAATATGACTCTATGTGAATGCCTCCGGCGGTGTACCAGGATGTGCAATGATGCATGAGTGACATGTATGAAGAATTATGAACAGTGGCTTTGCCACAAATACGATGTCAACTACATGATCATGCAAGCAATATGAAAATGATGAAGTGTGTCATAATAATGGAACGGTGGAAAGTTGCATGGCAATATATCTTGGAATGGCTATTGAAATGCCATAATAGGTAGGTATGGTGGCTGTTTTGAGGAAGGTGTATGGTGGGTTTATGGTACCAGTGAGAGTTGCGCGGTACTAGAGAGGCTAGCAATTGTGGAAGGGTGAGAGTGCGTATAGTCCATGGACTCAACATTAGTCATAAAGAACTCACATACTTATAGCAAAAATCTATTAGTCATCGAAACAAAGTACTACGCGCATGCTCCTAGTGGGATAGATTGGTAGGAAAAGACCATCGCTCGTCCCCGACCGCCACTCATAAGGAAGACAATCAAAAAATAAATCATGCTCCGACTTCATCACATAACGGTTCACCATACGTGCATGCTACGGGAATCACAAACTTCAACACAAGTATCTATCAAACTCACAACTACTCAACTAGCATGACTCTAATATCACCATCTTCATATCTCAAAACAATCATCAAGTATCAAACTTCTCATAGTATTCAATGCACTCTATATGAAAGTTTTTATTATATCCCTCTTGGATGCCCATCATATTAGGACTAAATTCATAACCAAAGCAAATTACCATGCTGTTTAGTACTCCCAAAATAATATAAGTGAAGCATGAGAGTTCATCTATTTCTATAAAATAAAACCACCACCGTGCTCTAAAAAGATATAAGTGAAGCACTAGAGCAACAACAAACTACTCCGAAAGATATAAGTGATGATCAATGAGTAGTCGAATAATTATGCAACTATATGAAGATTCTCTAACATTAAAGAATTTCAGATCTTGGTATTTTATTCAAACAGAAAGCAAAACAAAATAAAATAAAATGACGCTCCAAGCAAAACACATATCATGTGGTAAATAAAAATATAGCTCCAAGTAAAGTTACCGATGAACGAAGACAAAAGAGGGGATGCCATCTGGGGCATACCCAAGCTTAGGCTCTTGGTTGTCCTTGAATATTACCTTGGGGTGCCTTGGGCATCCCCAAGCTTAGGCTCTTGTCACTCCTTATTCCATAGTCCATCGAATCTTTACCCAAAACTTGAAAACTCCACAACACAAAACTTAACAGAAAACTCGCAAGCTCCGTTAGTGTAAGAAAATAAATCACCACTTAGGTACTGTTGTGAACTCATTATAAATTCATATTGGTGTAATATCTACTGTGTTACAACTTATCTATGGTTCATACCCTCCGATACTACTCATAGATTCATCAAAATAAGCAAACAACACAATAAAAAACAGAATCTGTCAAAAACAGAACAGTCTCTAGTAATCTGTATCAAACGTATACTTCTAGAACCCCAAAAATCCTGAGAAATTAGGAAGTCCTAGGCAATTTGTTTATTAATCTATTGCAAGTGGAATTGGTATTTTATCGCTCTCTGGTAAAAAATTAAAATTATTCTCGTGAGCGCGTACTTTCTGTTTTTTACAGCAAGATCAAATAACAATCACCCAAGAAGATCCTAAAGGATTTACTTGGCACAAACACTAATTAAAACATAAAAAACACAACCAAAACAGAGGCTAGATAAATTATTTATTAGTAAGCAGGAGCAAAAAGCAAGGAACAAAAATAAAAATTGGGTTGCCTCCCAACAAGCGCTATCGTTTAACGCCCCTAGCTAGGCATGATGATTTCAATGATGCTCACATAAAAGATAAGAATTGAAACATAAAGAGAGCATCATGAATAATATGACTAGAAAATTTAAGTCTAACCCACTTCCTATGCATAGGGATTTTGTGAGCAAACAACTTACAGGAACAATAATCAATTAGCATAGGAAGGCAAAACAAGCATAACTTCAAAACTTTAAGCACATAGAGAGGAAACTCGATATTATTGCAATTCCTACAAGCATATATTCCTCCCTCATAATAATTTTCAGTAGCATCATGATTGAATTCAACAATATAACCAGCACCTAAAGCATTCTTTTCATGATCTACAAGCATAGAAAATTTACTACCCTCTACATAAGAAAAATTCTTCTCAATCGGAATAGTGGGAGTATCATAAGAGACTCGAATACTATAAATTGTTTCCACATTAAAACAGTAATGTTCAGAAAAAGGGTAATCATAATCATGACAAGTTTTATAAATATAATCATCACTACTTTTTATAGCATATGTATCATCACAATAATTATCATAAGTAGCAACTTTGTTCTCATCATAATCGATTGAAACCTTTTCCAAGATAGTGGAATCATCACTAAATAAAGTCATGACCTCTCCAAATCCACTTTCATAATTATCATAATAAGATTCAACATCCTCCAAAATAGTGGGATCATTACTTCGTAAAGTTGACACTCTTCCAAACCCACTTTCATCAATATAATCATCATAAGTAGGAGGCATGCTATCATCATTATAAATTTGCATATCAAAACTTGGGAGACTAAAAATATCATATTCATTAAACATAGCATCCCTAAGCTTAGGACAAAGATTAATTGCAGCAAATATATTCTCAAAAACATCATCTTCATCAAACATAGCATCCCCAAGCTTGGGCCTTTTCATATCATAAGCATAATCACTCTCATCATTAATAGTATGGATAGCACCAATAGTATAGCAATTATCATCATCACAATGAGAAATAGGAGCAACATCATTTAGGAGAGATACCTTTGTACTTTTACTTCTCCGTCTTTTCTTTTTCTTCTTCACATCATGTGTGGGTTCAATCCTCTTTTTGGGGCTCCTTATTAATGAGATTGGTTGAATAGAAGGCTCCTCCTCCTTACCTGATTCATCATAAGAAATAATAGGAGAATATTGGGAAGTCTCTTCCCTTTCGTTAGTATTCTCTTCATCTTCTTTTTGTTTTCTTTTCTTTATGTAATTGGCAATATAAGGATTTTTAATGAAATCACCGCACAATACATATAAATTTCTTCTAGATCAATATCGAGGAATTTCTCAAGGTTATATTCTGGAATATGCTTAGTTTGACGTTTCATTTCTTCATAACCCAAAAGAAAATTAAGTTCATTATGATGTCAAGGGAAATCAAGTCATCACAATTTTTGGACATGATTCGATCATGAAACAATTTGCATTTGATATTTAAATGACCATGTTCATTGCAAAGTTCACAAGTATGGCTAAGATATTTTAAATTTTCAGCACTAACATCTAGCCTCTCTTGCAACCATTTAGTTTCCAAATACTTATGCCTGTTGCAAAATCTATCTTCCCTGTTTGGTATGTACTTGCAAACTCTATGCACTCCACAAAAATTGACATGCTTATAAGAGATATTTTCATCATAACTAGTGCAATCATCATTAGTACTATGGATATTCAAAGAGTTCATACTAATAACATTGCAATCATGCTCATCATTAAAAGATTTAGTGCCAAACATTCTATAGACTTCTTTTTCTAGCACTTGAGCACAATTTTCCTTTCCATCATTCTCATGAAAGATATTAAAAAGATGAAGCGTATGAGGAAAAATCAATTCCATTTTTTGTAGTTTTCTTTTATGAACTAAACTAGTGCTAAAACAAGAAACAAAAAGATTCGATTGCAAGATCTAAAGATATACCTTCAGGCGCTAACCTCCCCGGCAACGGCGCCAGAAAAGAGCTTGATGTCTACTACACAACCTTCTTCTTGTAGACGTTGTTGGCCCTCCAAGTGCAGAGGTTTGTAGGACAGTTGCAAATTTCCCTCAAGTGGGTGACCTAAGGTTTATCAATCCGTGGGAGGTGTAGGATGAAGATGGTCTCTCTCAAGCAACCCTGCAACGAAATAACAAAGAGTCTCTTGTGTCCCTAACACACCCAATACAATGGTAAATTGTATAGGTGCACTAGTTCGGCGAAAAGATGGTGATACAAGTGCAATATGGATAGTAGATAATAGTTTTTGTAATTTGAAAATATAAAAACAGCAAGGTAGCAAGTGATAAAACTGAGCACAAACGGTATTGCAATGCTAGGAAACAAGGCCTAGGGTTCATACTTTCACTAGTGCAAGTCCTCTCAACAATAATAACATAATTGGATCATATAACTATCCCTCAACATGCAACAAAGAGTCACTCCAAGTCACTAATAGCGGAGAACAAACAAAGAGATTATGGTAGGGTACGAAACCACCTCAAAGTTATCCTTTCTGACTGATCTATTCAAGAGTCCATAGTAAAATAACACGAAGCTATTCTTTCCGTTCAATCTATCATAGAGTTAGTACTAGAATAACACCTTAAGTGTAGCGACCCGACCTCAAACGGTCAAGTCTCTGTGCTTCAGTGCCATCCCTGGATCGGTAATGCTGACACACACAGTACTCGAGGGATTTATAACAGAGTAGCAATCACACACTTAATACATCGATGTCTCCAGAAGAGAACTTATTACAATAAATATGGCTTAAGGCCATCTAATACGATAACAGCGGAAGGCTTGGAAGATAAAGTGAGTCCATCAACTCCAACGGCATAGCTGAGCTGCACGGCAACGACCTAGCGAATCTTACTCCTCGTCAAAAATGGCTGCAATGTGATATGTTGCAGCCCGAACCGGGTCAACACATGGAATATGCTGGCAATGTAACACAATACAGCAATGAACAGAAATAATGCTAACACTATATGCATATTTGGCTGGTGGAGGCTGTATGGTTATAAGGTTTTTTGCGAAAAGCCAATTTTTCCCTACAACAAAGGAATACGTTTTATTTTAACTATCATGGTAGTTGAAACATCATTGAGAAGGTTCCTCCAACTCAATCCCAATTAAAGTTGTTCATTAACCCAACAAATTAATTTAGAGTGATGAGATACCATAGGATAATCCAAGTACTAGATACTCAAGATGTCCATAACCGGGGACACGGCTAACCATGATTAGATTGTACACTCTGCAGAGGTTTGCACACTTTCCCCCACAAGACTCAATCTCCTCCGTTGGATTTCTTGCACTACATGATGTTTGAGAAATGGATGACTGAGACACAGTCTTTCAGAAGCATTTCCTCTTTACTCTGGGTGGACAGTTACAACTACTTTCCCTCTACATCTGCTAGACCACCTGATAGAGGCAAAGGTGTCCCGATGTTTCGATGAGATGGTGGCTATCGTTTTCTGTGGGAGTCGACCTTGACGATCCGACTACGAACGTGCGAGACGTCGCGCCTTAGCAATCGCTAAACCAACTTCCGAGGGGTTATTGACCACGCCGGAGCACGATCAACCTGACCACGAGGGCCTGTTTCCTGCGAGCAAACGAAGAACAAGCAAGAAACTGAGATTGCAATCTGGATATTGCGAATATAAGATGAAAGCTTTATTGATCAAGGTGGGGTTCTGTGACGTCTTGGTCTGGTCGTTGGACACAAACGAAGTACGCGAAGTTGCAGCTATGGCGAACTTTTAATCTAAACAAAACCCAAGTCTAAACGACGCCCTAAGGGCTGTATATATGGAGGAAGAGAGGGGAATTTCGTGGCCCTTGAGGGTGGGGTCCGAAACCAACCCTAACTCTTGTTTCCCCACACATACGGACTCTAAAAATAGCCTATACTTAAGTATTTCGAAATTACATGGGCCTGGCCCATTAATAAGGTGACGCAGCACCTAGAATAGCCTATGGACGAATATTATGAAGTGGCATCTTGTATATTTCGTCCAAGGCTTCATGCACTCCTTATGGCGGCTTCAAAGTCCTGAAATCATCACTTGTAACTCCGTTCTTGATCCCCTTGCGCATGCCATCAACTCCATTCGTGTTCTTGCTCCAATGTTCATCCTTCTCCAAGCTAGGACCTTCATTTGTAAGCAAAACAAATGTATCCAATTTAGGCAGCATCATAATCTCATAAACATTAGAATCATTACCAAGAAACGAAAGTACCTGGTAATTTAATTGGCGTGCGCGAGCTCTAGTAATTGGTCCAGTATATGTAACAGTAGGGGCTGTGGGTGTAACAATGGTATTGATGTCCTCATCATCCTCCCCTTCTTGAAATGAAGTCGTCCTCGACGGAAGCTCATCTTCCTCACCCAAATAAGGCTTCAAATCTGCAATGTTAAAAGTGGGACTAACCCCAAAATCTGCAGGTAGCTCAAGTTTATATGCATTATCATTTATTTTCTCTAAAACCTTAAAAGGACCATCAGCACGTGGCATTAGCTTTGATTTGCGCAGATTAGGAAATCTATCTTTACGCAAATGTAACCAAACAAGATCTCCAGGTGCAAACACAACATGTTTTCTACCCTTATCTCCAGCAAGTTTATATTTAACATTCATACGCTCAATGTTTTCCTTAGTTAACTCATGCATTTTTAAAATCAATTTAGAACGTTCTTTAGCATCAAAATTAACCTTCTCCGAAGATGGAAGAGGCAACAAATCAATAGGTGCACGAGGTAGGAAACCATACACAATTTCAAAAGGGCACATCTTAGTAGTAGAATGCAATGAACGATTATAAGCAAATTCAATATGAGGCAAGCATTCTTCCCACATTTTCTTGTTATTCTTCAAAACAGCCCTAAGCATAGTAGACAATGTTCTATTGACTACTTCAGTTTGTCCATCAGTTTGGGGGTGACAAGTAGTACTAAAAAGCAGCTTAGTCCCCAACTTAGCCCATAAACATCTCCAAAAGTGGCTAAGAAATTTAGTATCACGATCTGAAACAATAGTATTTGGCACACCATGTAAGCGAATAATTTCACGAAAGAACAAATCAGCAACATTAACAGCATCATCGCTTTTATGACATGGTATAAAGTGTGCCATTTTCGAGAACCTATCCACGACAACAAATATGCTATCCCTCCCCTTCTTTGTTCGAGGTAAACCTAAAACAAAGTCCATAGATATATCCTCCCAAGGAACACTAGGTACAGGCAAAGGCATATATAAACCATGAGGATTGAGTCGTGACTTAGCTCTTTGACATGTAGTGCAGCGAGCAACAAAACGCTCAACATCCCGTCTCATCTTTGGCCAAAAGAAATGTGTAGCAAGTATATCCTCCGTCTTCTTGACGCCAAAGTGTCCCATTAATCCTCCTCCATGCGCCTCCTGCAATAACAAAAGACGAACGGAGCTAGCTGGAATGCATAGCTTGTTAGCATGAAACACAAATCCATCGTTAAGAACGAACTTCTTCCAAGTTCTCCCTTCCTTACAATTCTGCAATACATCTTTAAATTCAGCATCATTAACATATTGATCCTTGATGGTCTCCAAACCAAATATTTTAAAGTCAAGTTGTGAAAGCATAGTATAACGACGAGACAAGGCATCAGCAATAACATTTTCTTTACCCTTCTTGTGTTTAATGACATAAGGGAAAGTCTCAATGAATTCAACCCATTTAGCATGTCTACGGTTCAGTTTTGCTTGACTTTTAATGTGTTTCAAAGATTCATGATCAGAATGTATAACAAATTCCTTGGGCCATAAATAATGTTGCCATGTTTCTAAGGTCCGAACAAGAGCATATAATTCTTTATCATAAGTAGAATAGTTCAGACTAGGCCCACTCAATTTTTCAGAAAAGTATGCAACAGGTTTTCCATCTTGTAATAACACACCTCCTAATCCAATTCCACTAGCATCACATTCAAGCTCAAAAGTCTTATTGAAATTAGGAAGTTGGAGTAAAGGAGCATGTGTTAACTTATCTTTCAATACCGTGAAGGCTTCTTCCTGTGCGGTACCCCAAACAAAAGGTACATCCTTCTTTGTAAGCTCGTTGAGAGGTGCAGCAATGGTGCTGAAATCTCTCACAAAACGCCTATAGAAACCAGCGAGGCCAAGGAAACTCCTCACTTGTGTGACCGTTTTGGGCTGCGGCCAACTCTCAATAGCTTCAATCTTGGCTTTATCAACTTCAATTCCCTGTGGAGTAACAACATAGCCAAGAAAAGATACTCGGTCGGTGCAAAAGGTGCACTTTCCAAGGTTACCAAACAAACGTGCATCACGTAGAGCAATAAAAACAGCACGTAAATGTTCCAAATGGTCCTCCAAAGATTTGCTATAAATCAATATGTCATCAAAGTAAACTACCACAAATCGTCCAATGAAGGCACGTAAAACTTCGTTCATTAACCTCATGAAAGTACTAGGTGCATTAGTTAACCCAAAAGGCATGACTAACCACTCATATAATCCAAACTTAGTTTTAAATGCTGTTTTCCATTCATCTCCCAATTTCATACGAATTTGATGGTAACCACTACGCAAATCAACTTTGGAGAATATTGTAGAGCCACTCAATTCATCAAGCATATCATCTAGCCTAGGAATAGGATGACGATAACGAATAGTAATATTATTAATGCCTCTACAATCAACGCACATACGCGACGTACCATCCTTTTTCGGCACTAAAATGATAGGAACAGCACAAGGACTAAGGGATTCGCGTATATAACCTTTGTCGAGCAGTTCTTGTACTTGACGCATAATCTCCTTCGTCTCCTCTGGGTTGGTACGGTATGGTGCACGGTTGGGTAATGATGCACCGGGAATTAAGTCAATTTGATGCTCAATCCCGCGAATAGGTGGTAATCCCGATGGCACGTCTTGTGGAAAGACGTCGGCGAACTCCTGCAAAATGTTAGTGACAGCAGGAGGCAAAGAGGAAGGCGCGTCCTCGAATGAAAATAATGCCTCTTTGCACACAAAAGCATAGCAAACAGATTTGCTAAAATCTAGATCATCAATATCAGATTTGGTGGCAAGTAAACATGCACTTTTCAATTTAATTTCAGAAGCAACACTAGATTGTTTATTATTATTAGGCTGCATTTGTTGCTCAAATTCTTTTGCCACAATCTGATTTTCACTCTTAGTTTTCTCCTGTTTTGCTTTATTAGCTCTATTAATATCATCTTTCAAAATGGAATCAGGAGTCATAGGAAGCAAAGTAATATTTTTATCCTTATGAACAAGAGTATACTGATTGTTTCTACCATGGTGAATAGAATTTTTATCAAATTGCCATGGTCTACCAAGTAATAAGGAACATGCTTGCATAGGTACCACATCACATTCAACATAATCAGCATATGTAGAGATACTAAAATGCACACGAACAGTACGTGTTACCTTAACCTTGCCGCTGTTGTTGAACCATTGGATGTAGTAAGGATGTGGATGTGGTCTTGTGGTGAGAGATAGCTTCTCCACCATCTCGATGCTAGCCAAGTTGTTGCAACTCCCTCCATCTATGATCACGCGAACAGAACGTTCCTTCACAACTCCCTTTGTATGGAACAAATTATGCCTCTGATTTTGCTCAGCTTGTGTAACCTGCACACTCAAAACACGTTGAGCAACTAAACATTCATACCTGTCAGCATCTTCAGGAGCCATGTATTGCGTCTCATGATCAGAATCGTCTCCACCGTGTTCGTCACGTGTAATAAGAGCCAAAGTCTCCTCATCATAGTCACTAGCGGACTCATACCCACCATCCTCAGTAACAATCATCACACGCTTAGATGGGCATTCTCTCGCATAATGACCTCCACCCTTGCAACGTCGACAAATAATATCATGTGTCTGCCCTGTTGATGCCATGGATGAAGAAGAGCTCTTTGCAGGCCCAGAAGGTGTGCTCTTGGCAGATAGTGGTGATTGTGCCTGCTTTATTGTATCACGGTTGGAGGTGGCAGCCGACGGAGGCGCCGGTGAAGCAGAACGTGTGGAAGTAGATGATGCACGTGGTGTCCATGAAGAAGGTCGACCTGCAGAAAAGTTAGTCCGCGCCAATGCCTGTCGATCCTGCACTTCACGTTCAGCTTTACAAGCAAGATGGAATAAACGAGTGATATTAGTATACTCCTTATACTCTAGAATCGTCTGAATCTCTCTATTTAATCCACCCATAAAACGTGCAAGCATAGCTTCATTCTCCTCAACAATACCACATCTAATCATGCCAGTTTGTAATTCCTGATAATATTCTTCTACAGAATTTTTTCCCTGTCTTAAGCGCTGCAATTTTTGAAGTAATTCACGTTGATAATATGGGGAACCCAACGAGTACGCATAGCAGTTTTCAAAGCAGCCCAAGTAGCAGGAATGGGATATAATCTACAATGCTCAGACCACCAAACACATGCAAAACTAGTGAATGCACAAACAGCAGCAGGAACACGTCTCTCCTCGGGATATTGTAAACATGTAAATCGTTGTTCAGTTTCTAACTCCCAAGTAAGATATATATCAGGAACATATCTACCCTCAAATGGTGGAATATTCAATTTTAGTTTAGGGAGATGGTCATGATCTCGTACCTGAGGGTGAGCCCTACCATTGCCATTATTTGCATGTGGACGACCTGATGGTTGCTGTGCTGGTGGTGGCACGTAGTTCTGATTTTGATCAACCTCATCCTCGTAATCGCCAGCAAAATCATCCTCCTCCGCATCAGCAGCAGGAGCCACAGAAGTAGCAACAGCAGCACCAACAGTTTGGCCAGGTGCAAGAGGGAGACGGCTCGCTCGGCGGAGGGCTGTTTCACGATGTGTAGGTAGTCGTCGTTGTTGTTGTTGTAGATGTGCGTTAGGTGCAGCCGGTGGTGGTGGTGGTGGAAGACGCGCGAGCAATTCATTAAACCTGTCATCGAGCTTTGTTTCGAACGTCTTCTCCATGTCATCTATCTTCTCCATGGCCTCTTCAAATCTGTTTAGCACATCCTGCACCTGTCCATTCATCATTTGCTGAAATTTATCATGCAACTCCTGATTCGTCATGTTCTCCCAGTCAGTCTCGTCGGCTTGTGATCCTGCCATGGTTAGCAACAATACAAAACACACAAGAATATGATCCTACAGAATACTAACAAGAGGTGGTGGTGGCGGGTGTCACAAATCCGTCAAGCAAATCCCAAATTCTTACCAGTTCTTACCCAGCAGCAGGCGGTGACCGGCAACCGTTGTAGTCAAAACTCTCAAAAGCTTGGATAGAGCGATTGCCAGGGAGAGTCAAACGCACGACGTAGAGGTATGTGGAGCTGGGAAGGCTTATAGTATGGTAGCAAAAAGGGTCAGCAATAATCAATTCAGAGATGCAAAGTTGAATAAACGCTCAACGACGGTACTGTGCTGGTCCTAGGCTAGACCGTGCTAGAGACGCGAGCCTAGAACACTAACAAAATCACGGCGCTGCACGTAAATAAGGGAAAAGCACACTCTGGAACTTTTTTTTTCGCTTTTTTTTTTGCGCTCCTCTTTTTTTTTTTGCGCTCCTCTTTTTTTTTTTGCGCTAAATTACTATAATGGCGAGTGTCTCAAAACTCTTCCCTCGTCAAACTGATAATATGGGCACGAAAATTTTTTTCCCACTTTTTTTTTTCGGAAATCAGGGCAGCGACGACGAAAAAGTGCGACAAAAAATCACTATGATGGCACGTGGCTCAAAAGACTCAGAAAAGCCTAAAAATAGGATAGGGAAAAAAAAATTTTGCCCGAGAAAATTTTGGCCTAAAAACTGCCCGGGGGTCTCCAGACTCTTTTTTTTTTTCGAGACCTACGCAGGCAAGGAAACACGAATCGGAATTGAGATTGATCTCAAGAACAAACCTAATATGAGAAGAACTCGGATTGGTGGTGGATATATGGTTGTGGTATATGGCAGCGGTGGTGGTATATGGTAGCGGTGGTGGTATGTGGTATATGGATAAGGATTCAGAGCGGTGGCGGATAAGCAAAAGTGGTAGATGGGCGATGATGATGGTGCGGCGGCGGCGTGACAACTTATGACCAGAACTCGAAACTCTAAAAGACTAGACTCTAAGACCAGCAACTTGACACGACGATGCAACCGCAAATTCAACAAAGCAAAAACCCTAAAAAGATTATGCAAAGGCTCAGATTGGTTCGGATATGATGAACTAACCCTAATTTTTTTTGTGGCTTTTTCGTGGACTATAGGTATGAAGAACAGACTCGATCTAATCTACGAAAAACTACAAAATCTCACCGAGCAACCTGGAAATCTGATACCACTTGATAGAGGCAAAGGTGTCCCGATGTTTCGATGAGATGGTGGCTATCGTTTTCTGTGGGAGTCGACCTTGACGATCCGACTACGAACGTGCGAGACGTCGCGCCTTAGCAATCGCTAAACCAACTTCCGAGGGGTTATTGACCACGCCGGAGCACGATCAACCTGACCACGAGGGCCTATTTCCTGCGAGCAAACGAAGAACAAGCAAGAAACTGAGATTGCAATCTGGATATTGCGAATATAAGATGAAAGCTTTATTGATCAAGGTGGGGTTCTGTGACGTCTTGGTCTGGTCGTTGGACACAAACGAAGTACGCGAAGTTGCAGCTATGGCGAACTTTTAATCTAAACAAAACCCAAGTCTAAACGACGCCCTAAGGGCTGTATATATGGAGGAAGAGAGGGGAATTTCGTGTCCCTTGAGGGTGGGGTCCGAAACCAACCCTAACTCTTGTTTCCCCACACATACGGACTCTAAAAATAGCCTATACTTAAGTATTTCGAAATTACATGGGCCTGGCCCATTAATAAGGTGACGCAGCACCTAGAATAGCCTATGGACGAATATTATGAAGTGGCATCTTGTATATTTCGTCCAAGGCTTCATGCACTCCTTATGGCGGCTTCAAAGTCCTGAAATCATCACTTGTAACTCCGTTCTTGATCCCCTTGCGCATGCCATCAACTCCATTCGTGTTCTTGCTCCAATGTTCATCCTTCTCCAAGCTAGGACCTTCATTTGTAAGCAAAACAAATGTATCCAATTTAGGCAGCATCATAATCTCATGAACATTAGAATCATTACCAAGAAACGAAAGTACCTGGTAATTTAATTGGCGTGCGTGAGCTCTAGTAATTGGTCCAGTATATGTAACAGTAGGGGCTGTGGGTGTAACAATGGTATTGATGTCCTCATCACCACCACTGAAAGAGGTCACACAACTTACTCATACTATGCCAGAGCTCATAATGGCTTGTGGCTGCACATGGAAGTTTCTAGCATGAATAATCTTAAGATCCCTTTGAGCCTGGGTGGCATACCGTAGGATGATCACACGGGTACTCCGGGATATCCTAGGACAACACTGGATTCTCCAGGTGCCCAAACAAGCAATCCACCCAGATGTGTATTAAAGTTGCCACCTTAAGTTGAACCATCAATTAACAATCTCGCATGTGTCATGGATACACTCAAACCCAATCCACGTCTACGAGCATAGCATAGCAATATAAGCAACGTAGAGGTAACTCCGGAGGGTCTGATAATAAAACAGGTAATAGGTTCTACCTCATCATCTACTTCCCAAACCCACAAGTTAATCACATCCTAATCATGCAGTGTTTGAGGTTTGGAACTAATGCATAAAAACTGGGTAATAAAGGGTATGATCGAAGTGTTACTTGCCTTGCTGATGATCCATGAAACCTAGAGACTCGTAGTAGCACGCTCCGCACTCGGATGTTCTATCGCAAACAAACAATAGCATACATAAGCAACCAAGCAAAGATGCACGGGTAAAACTTGAATAAGAAAAGCTAACCAGAAAGTTCAACTTAAGAACTCCGGTTTGCAAAAAAAGAATCGAATCAAACGGAGCAACAAAACACAAACTGCGAAAGAAACAAGATCCGATTACTAATCTAGACTAAAGTCAAATTTTACAGTACCAAAATCTTGTTCAAGTTGGTTAAACGGAAAGAGGGCTTCAAGACGAAGATCTAGGCGGTTGAATCGCCTGATTCCGATAAACGAGCGAAAAGATAAACTAAAACGAAAATCGGATCAGAAATTGCGATGGAAAATAATCATGAAAAATCCAAGAAAAAGAAAAACTGACGAACAGGCTAACGAACAAACATTCGTTGTCTGCGACTAACGGGCGAAAACCGATCGTTAAAACGAACGTACGGACGAACGTCCGCTATTTAACCGAACCGAAAAAACTTATCTAAACCGATCTAATTAAAAAACAAAACTAGGGTTTACGAAATAAAACCGATCGGTTTAAAAAAACCGGCGGCTACCTCGTGGAACGGGTCGGCGGCGGCGGCGCACTCCGGCGGCAGCGACGCGGCACGGGGCGGCGGCAGCGGCGGATCAAAGCACGGCGGCGGTGCGGATCGAGGCGCGGTGGCGGCGGCTTGGGCTGGGGCTTGCTCGGGCCTCGGCCTCACCTCTTAAAGGGGCGAGCCGGGCGGTGTCCTAGCTGGATACGGCCCCGTTAGGTCAGTGCGCTGTTTTTTTTAAATAATTCCGCCACAAAAAAAATACTAAACGGACTCCAAAAATCCCGAAATAAATTTTCCCCGTCCTCTAAAACTCTACCGGACAAGGTGAACATTAATTTGGGCCTAATATGCAATTTTGAAAAACGCATATTTTTCCTATGCAAATAAAATAGCAATAAAATCCAAATAGAAACAAAAGGTTGTTTTCAATATTTTTCCTCCAATATTTCGTTTATTTTGGAGAAGTCATATTATCTCGTCTCATATATTTTAATATGAAATATTTTCGAAGAGAAAAA
The DNA here is from genome assembly GCF_056163025.1 of Triticum urartu. Taxonomy (NCBI): domain Eukaryota; kingdom Viridiplantae; phylum Streptophyta; class Magnoliopsida; order Poales; family Poaceae; genus Triticum; species Triticum urartu. The sequence continues at coordinate 317,160,819 of NC_141875.1, read as the reverse complement.
ATAATAAAACAACTGATCTTCGTTTCGATATTTCATAAAATTCAAATATGAAAACCGTGAAATCCCCAACTATCGCCGAGGGTCCTTGAGTTGCTTAGAATTTTCGAGGATCGCAAAATGAAATGCAAATAAAATATGATATGCATGAATGACCTACGTATAACATTCCATATTGAAAATTTGGGATGTTACAAACTGAAAGTGCGTTATATCGACTAGAGGGGGGGGGGGTGATTAGGCGATTTTTATGAAAGTCTTCAAAATGTGGAAGTTATGAAGACAAACAGTAGAAATAAACCTATTACCCTGCAGCGGAAGGTAGATCGTCTGGAAAGGAAATGTAGTATTGTCCTGAGTCCTCATCGAACTCCCACTTGAGCTCAGTCGAATCTCCTGGAGCGGTATCATAGGTCCCTGTATCTGGTTTTTGAAGGAATCTGTGAGTCACGGGGACTCAGCAATCTCACATCCTCGCGATCAAGACTATTTAAGCTTATAGGTAGGTAAAAGGTATGAGGTGGAGCTGCAGCAAGCACTAGCATATATGGTGGCTAACATACGCAAATGAGAGCGAGAAGAGAAGGCAAGGCACGGCCGAGAAACTATGATCAAGAAGTGATCCTAGAACAACCTACGTTCAAGCATAACACGAGACCGTGTTCTCTTCCTGGACTCCACCGAAAAGAGACCATCACGGCCACACACGCTGTTGATTCATTTTAATTAAGTTAAGTTTCAGGTTTTCTACAACCGGATATTAACAAATTCCCATCTGCCCATAACCGTGGGCACGGCTTTCGAAAGTTCAAAACCCTGCAGGGGTGTCCCAACATAGCCCATCACAAGCTCTCACGGTCAACGAAGGATATTCCTTCTCCCAGGACGGCCCGATCAGACTCGGAATCCCGGTTACAAGACATCTCGACAATGGTAAAACTAAACCATCAAAGCCGCCCGAATGTGCCGACAAATCCCGATAGGAGCTGCACATATCTCGTTCTCAGGGCACACCGGATGAGCCAGACGTCGGGTTGGCATAGACCCTGGTTGCCCAGGGGGCGCCGGACATCGCTCAGGTTGGACCAACACTTAGAGAAGCACTAGCCCGGGGGGGTTAAAATAAAGATGACCCTTGAGTCCGCGAAACCCAAGGGAAAAAGGCTAGGTGGCAAAAGGTAAAACCAAGGTTGGGCCTTGCTAGAGGACTTTTATTCAAGGCGAACTGTCAAGGGGTTCCCATTATAACCCAACCGTGTAAGGAACACAAAATCAAGGAACATAACACCGGTATGACGGAAACTAGGGCGGCAAGAGTGGAACAAAACACCAGGCATAAGGTCGAGCCTTCCACCCTTTACCAAGTATATAGATGCATTAAAGTAATCAAGATATAATAATTATATCCCAACAAATAAACATGTTCCAACAAGGAACAAACTCCAATCTTCACCTGCAACTAGCAACGCTATAACAGGGGCTGAGCAAAGCGATAACATAGCCAAACAACGGTTTGCTAGGACAAGGTGGGTTAGAGGTTTGACATGGCAACTTGGGAGGCATGATAAGCAAGTGGTAGGTATCGTAGCATAGGCATAGCAATAGAGCGACCATCTAGCAAGCAAAGATAGAAGTGATTTCGAGGGTATGGTCATCTTGCCTGCAAAGTTCTTCGAGTTGACGTAAGCTTGATCCTCGTAAGTGTACTCAATGGGTTCCTCGATCACGTACTCATCACCCGGCTCTACCCAAAGCAAGAACAACAAGAAAAGGGAACCACGATCAACCATGGTGCAATGCAGAAGCAACATGATGCGAAACATGGCATGATATGCGGGATGTGATATGCGATGCATATGCATGTTTCGGAAGGGAAAGATGGAACCTGGCCTCAACCTGGAAAACCAAGAGTGCCACTGGAAAGAGGAGTTGATTTCGGTGGAAATCGATATAAAGATCATCGGAATCGGATGCACGGTTTGCAAATGGCAAGCAAAACACATATGGCACCGATCTGCGATTAACAGCACGAGGCCATCTAAATGCATCAAGAACAACAAGCTACTGCACTCTAACATAACAACAAAGCATATGGCAGTGATCCACTCAAGATGCTTGACAAAAGATGAACACTGAGCTATGGCCAATTCGCTCAATAGCAGGTTCAAACAAGCATGGCAAAAGTGCAAAAGATATCAGGCTACAGACTTGGTGAAAATAACTACTTGTCAGGAATTTAACATGAGGAAGCAAAGTTTAGAGCAAGATATCAACATGCTACAGGAACATATCATGGCAAGGCAAGGCATGGCATGAAGCTACTCAAAGCATACAACAAAAGTCCCTTACTAACCTTAAGCCAAAAGGGATCAGAAAATACAATGGCAACCATGTGAACATAGCAAGTCCCGTTAACAGATTCAGACTTAGCAGAAAACTGGAACATGGCAAAACAGATTCACGTAGGCATGTTTGCGAGCTCGATGCACTCACCACAAGGCATTGCATGACATACTAAGCATACACCCAGCAAGTAGACATGATAAATAATCTAACCATGGCAATAACACTCTCATAGCATGCAAGGATCAACTACAACAACCTCGGCAAAATTGCTTAACATGTAAACAAACTGCCAGGAACATTTTATAGCAAAACTAGAGCTCGATTGAGTCATGCTAGGGGACTCCATAAATGCAAACAAAGACATGGATGGATAGAGCATAACATTATCTCAAAATCATCCTTACTAAACATGCTCAAAAGAGGCATGGATCACTCTCTAGCAACAAGAATACATGGCATAAAAATATTATCAGGGAAAAGACTTAGAAGATTTCTAAGTCCCTGAAATCAGCAACATCACGAGAGTTACTTTGCATGCTTGTGCTAGTCACCACAAAGATTACAAAAATACATGGCATACACCCCTGTAAAGATGGTTGGGCATACTTCAAAACACATGTAGGGCTCAAGATCATAGGAGGCACACATTAAACATGGCAAAAATGACAAATGCCCAAATTCTGATAAGAATCTGAAACTAACATTGCATAGCACTCTTGCAACAGCATTTAGGGCATCAAGATGAGCTCAAATGAACATGGTGCAATGGAATGAAATGAAGTACACATCGAGACGAACAATTTGATATGCTACACGCCCAAAACAGAGCCACGGATGCAAAGTTATGATGCGATGAAGAATGCTAAAATTAATGGAAAAGTGGGATGAAGTCAACCCTAGGGTTTACTGTAGCCGATCCAGATCGGGCACGGACTTCGAGGCGGCGGCGGATCTCGCCGGAATCGGCGCCGGAGTGGATGGGGATGACCGGAACGAGTGGGGCTGGCCGGAGATACATAGTTGGCTTACAATCGCCACGTCACACAATGCATAAATATAGCATTACAATCATCCAGATACAATCAAGGTCCGTCTACGGAACCAAAATAAAGACAACCCCAAATGCATAATGTCCCCGATCGCTGTTGGGGAACATAGCAATAATTCAAAATTTTCCTACGTGTCACCAAGATCAATCTAGGAGATGCTAGCAATGAGAGAGAGGGAGTGCTTCTTCATACCCTTGAAGATCGCTAAGCGGAAGCGTTACAAGAACGCGGTTGATAGAGTCGTACTCGCGGCGATTCAAATCGCGGAAGATTCGATCTAGCGCCGAACGGACGGCGCCTCCGCGTTCAACACACGTACAGCCCGGGGACGTCTCCTCCTTGATCCAGCAAGGGGAGAGGAGAAGTTGAGGGAAAACTTCGGCAGCACGACGGCGTGGTGGTGGAGCTCGTGGTATTCCTGCAGGGCTTCACCAAGCTCTACGGAGGAGAAGAAAGAATTGGAGGAGGGAGGGGCTGCGCCAGGGAAGGGGTGCGGCTGCCCTCTATCTACCTCACTATATATAGGGGGAAGGGGGTGGAGGAGGCACCCTAGGGTTCCCTAGGGGAGGGGCGGCGGCCACAAGGGAAACCCTAGATGGGATTGGGCGCCCCCAACCCCTAGGAAACTTGCCCCCCAAGCTGGGAGGGGTGGCTGCCCTAGGGGAGGCGCCCCCACCTCTCCACTTTACGTGAGAGGGGGTGGGAGGGGCGCACACCCCCTTAGTGGGCTGGTGTGCCCCTTCCCCTTGGCCCATAAGGCCCCCAACGCTTGCCGGGGCCTCCCAAACAGCTTTCGGTCACGCTGGTCGTCACCCGGTACTCCCAGAACAATTCTGGAATCCAATACCCTTCGTCCAATATATCGATCTTCACCTCCGGACCATTCCGGAGTTCCTCGTCATGTTCGGGCTCTCATCCGGGACTCTGAACAACCTTCAGTAACCACGTACTATTTCCCATAACAACTCTAGAGTGACCGAACCTTAAGTGTGTAGACCCTACGGGTTCGGGAACCATGCAGACAGGACCGAGACAACCTCCGGCCAATAATCAATAGCGGGATCTGGATACCCATATTGGCTCCCACATGTTCCACGATGATCTCATCGGATGAACCATGATGTCGGGGATTCAATCAATCCCGTATACAATTCCCTTTGTCTATCCGTATGTTACTTGCCTGAGATTCGATCGTCGGTATCCCCATACCTCATTCAATCTCGTTATCGGCAAGTCTCTTTACTCGTTCTGTAATGCATGATCCCGTGGCTAACTCCTTAGTCACATTGAGCTCATTATGATGATGCATTACCGAGTAGGCCCAGAGATACCTCTCCGTCATACGGAGTGACAAATCCCAGTCTCGATTCGTGCCAACCCAACAAACACTTTCAGGGATACCTGTAGTGCACCTTTATTGCCACCCAGTTACGTTGTGACGTTTGGTACACCCAAAGCATTCCTACGGTATCTGGGAGTTTCACAATCTCATGGTCTAAGGAAACGATACTTGACATTAGAAAAGCTCTAGCAAAATGAACTACACGATCTTGTGCTATGCTTAGGATTGGGTCTTGTCCATCACATCATTCTCCTAATGATGTGATCCCGTTATCAATGACATCCAATGTCCATGGTCAGGAAACCATAACCATCTATTGATCAACGAGATAGTCAACTAGAGGCTCACTAGGGACATATTGTGGTCTATGTATTCACACATGTATTACGGTTTCCAGTTAATACAATTATAGCATGAAGAGTAGACAATTATCATGAACAAGGAAATACAATAATAACCATTTTATTATTGCATCTAGGGCATATTATTGCCTGTATAGAGTTTCTTCATGCATATATACCAATAGACATGGTTCGCATGTCTCAATCTTTTCAAAAATGAGTGAGTCCAAAGATCCATCAACATGGAGCTTCTTCATGCATTTTATACCAATATGAATCAAATGGCAGTGCCACAAGTATGTGGTACTATCATTACTATCTTATATCTTTTGGCATGAACATGTGTATCACTACGATTGAGATTCAATAAACCATTCATTTTAGGTGCAAGACCATTGAAGGTATTATTCAAATAAACAGAGTAACCATTATTCTCCTTAAATGAATAACCGTATTGCGATAAACATAATCCAATCATGTCTATTTTCAATGCAAACACCAAATAACAATTATTTAGGTTTAACACCAATCCCGATGATAGAGGGAGCGTGCGATGTTTGATCACATCAACTTTGGAAACACTTCCAACACATATCGTAATCTCACCTTTAGCTAGTTTTCTTAGCCTTTTATTTCGAGTTACTAACACTTAGCAACCAAACTGGTATTTATTACCCTGGTGCTACTAGGAGTACTAGTAAAGTACATATTAATATAACGTATATCCAAAATACTTCTGTCGACCTTGCCAGCCTTCTCATCTACCAAGTATCTAGGGTTGTTCTGCTTCAGTGACCATTCCCCTCATTACAGAAGCACTTAGTCTCGGGTTTGGGTTCAACCTTGGGTTTCTTCACTAGAGCAGCAACTGATTTTCCGTTTCATGAAGTATCCCTTCTTTCCCTCGCCCTTCTTGAAACTAGTGGTTTTACTAACCATCAACAATTGATGCTCCTACTTGATTTCTACTTTCGCGGTGTCAAACATCACGAATTGCTCATGGATCATCATGTCTATCCCTGATATGTTATAGTTCATCACGGAGTTCTAATAGCTTGGTGGCAGTGACTATGGAGAACCATCACTATCTCATCTGGAAGATTAACTCCCACTCGATTCAAGCGATTGTAGTACTCAGACAATCTGAGCACATGCTCAATGATTGAGCTTTTCTCCCTTAGTTTGCAGGCTTAAGAAACTTGTCAGAGGTCTCCTACCTCTTGACGTGGGCACTAGTCCGAAATCCCAATTTCAGTCTTTGGAACATCTCATATGTTCTGTGACGTTTCAAAAACGTCTTTGGCACCTCAATTCTAAATCGTTAGCATTACACACTGAACTATCACGTAGTCATCAAAAACGTGTATGTCAGATGTTCGCAACATCCACAGACAACGCTCGAGGTTTAGCACACCGAGCGGTGCATTAAGGACATAAGCCTTCTGCACAGCAACAAGGATAATCCTCAGTTTACGGACCCAGTCCGCATAATTTCTACTATCAACTTTCAACTAAATTTTCTCTAGGAACATATCTTAAACAATAGAACTAAAGCGTAAGCTATGACATAATTTGCAAAGACCTTTTGACTATGTTCATGATAATTAAGTTCATCCGATTATTTAATGAACTCCCACTTAGATAGACACCCCTCTAGTCATCTAAGTGATACATGATCTAAATCAACTAGACCGTGTCCGATCATCACATGAGATGGACTAGTCATCAACGGTGAACATCTTCATGTTGATCGTATCTACTATACGACTCATGTTCGACCTTTCGGTCTCTTGTGTTCCGAGGCCATGTCTGTACATGCTAGGCTCGTCAAGTCAACCTAAGTGTTTCGCATGTGTAAATCTGGCTTACACCCGTTGTATGCGAACGTTAGAATCTATCACACCCGATCATCACGTGGTGCTTCAAAACAACGAACCTTCGCAACGGTGCACAGTTAGGGGGAACACTTTATTGAACTTTTAGCGAGGGATCATCTTATTTATGCTACCGTCATTCTAAGCAAATAAGATGTAAACATGACAAACATCACATGCAAATCATAAAGTGACATGATATGGCCAATATCATCTTGCGCCTTTTGATCTCCATCTTCGAGGCGCGGCATGATCACCTTCATCACCGGCATGACACCATGATATCCATCATCATGATCTCCATCATCGTGTCTTCATGAAGTTATCTCGCCAACTATTACTTCTACTACTATGGCTAACAGTTAGCAATAAAGTAAAGTAATTACATGGCGTTTTTCATTGACACGCAGGTCATACAATAAATTAAGACAACTCCTATGGCTCCTGCCGGTTGTCATACTAATCGACATGCAAGTCGTGATTCCTATTACAAGGACATGATCAATCTCATATATCACATATATATAATTCGTCACATCATTTTGGCCATATCACATCACATAGCATACCCTGCAAAAACAAGTTAGATGTCCTCTAATTGTTGTTGCATGTTTTACATGGCTGCTATGGGTTTCTAGCAAGAACGTTTCTTGCCTACGCAAAAGCCACAACGGTGATATGCCAATTGCTATTTACCCTTCATAAGGACCCTCTTCATCGAATCCGATCTGACTAAAGTGGGAGAGACAGACACCCGCTAGCCACCTTATGCATCAAGTGCATGTCAGTCGGTGGAACCTGTCTCACGTAAGTGTACGTGTAAGGTCTGTCCGGGCCGCTTCATCCCACAATGCCGCCGAATCAAGATAAGACTAGTAACGGCAAGCAAATTAAACCAATCATCGCCCACAACTACTTTGTGTTCTACTCGTGCATAGAATCTATGCATAGACCTAGCTCATGATGCCACTGTTGGGGAACGTAGCAATAATTCAAAATTTTCCTACGTGTCACCAAGATCAATCTAGGAGATGCTATCAATGAGAGAGGGGGAGTGCTTCTTCATACCCTTGAAGATCGCTAAGAGGAAGCATTACAAGAACACGGTTGATGGAGTCGTACTCGCGGTGATTCAAATCACGGAAGATTTGATCTAGCGCCGAACGGACGGCGCATCCGCGTTCAACACACGTACAACCCGGGGACCTCTCCTCCTTCTTGATCCAGCAAGGGGAGAGGAGAAGTTGAGGGAGAACTCCGGCAGCATGACAGCGTGGTGGTGGAGCTCGTGGTATTCCTGCAGGCCTTCGCCAAGCTCTACGGAGGAGAAGGAAGAGTTGGAGGAGGGAGGGGCTGCGCCAGGGAAGGGGTGCGGATGCCCTCTATTTACCTCACTATATACAGGGGGAAGGGGGTGGAGTAGGTGCCCTAGGGTTCCCTAGGGGAGGGGCGGCGGCCACAGGGGAAACCCTAGATGGGTTTGGGTGCCCCCAACCCCTAGGAAACTTGCCCCCCAAGCTGGGAGGGGAGGGGTGGCTGCCCTAGGGGAGGCGCCCCCACCTCTCCACTTTACGTGAGAGGGGGTGGGAGGGGCGCACAGCCCCTTAGTGGGATGGTGTGCCCCTTCCCCTTTTCCCATAAGGCCCGCAACGCTTGTCGGGGCCTCCGAAACACCTTTCGGTCACGCTGGTCGTCACCCGGTACTCCCAGAACAATTCCAGAATCCAATACCCTTCGTCCAATATATCGATCTTCACCTCCGGACCATTCCGGAGTTCCTCGTCACGTCCGGGATCTCATTCGGGACTCCAAACAACCTTCGGTAACCACATACTATTTCCCATAACAACTCTAGCGTCACCGAACCTTAAGTGTGTAGACCCTACGGATTCGGGAACCATGCAGACATGACCGAGACAACCTCCGGCCAATAACCAATAGCGGGATCTGGATACCCATATTGGCTCCCACATGTTCCACGATGATCTCATCGGATGAACCACGATGTCGGGGATTCAATCAATCCCGTATACAATTCCCTTTGTCTATCGGTAAGTTACTTGCCCGAGATTTGATCGTCGGTATCCCCATACCTCATTCAATCTCGTTATCGGCAAGTCTCTTTACTCGTTCTGTAATGCATGATCCCGTGGCTAACTCCTTAGTCACATTGAGCTCATTATGATGATGCATTACCGAGTGGGCCCAGAGATACCTGTAGTGACAAATCCTAGTCTCGATTTGTGCCAACCCAACAAACACTTTCGGGGATACCTGTAGTGCACCTTTATTGCCACCCAGTTACGTTGTGACGTTTGGTACACCCAAAGCATTCCTACGGTATCCGGGAGTTGCACAATCTCATGGTCTAAGGAAATTATACTTGACATTAGAAAAGCTCTAGCAAAATGAACTACACGATCTTGTGCTATGCTTAGGATTGGGTCTTGTCCATCACATCATTCTCCTAATGATGTGATCCCGTTATCAATGACATCCAATGTCCATGGTCAGGAAACCATAACCATCTATTAATCAACGAGCTAGTCAACTGGAGGCTCACTAGGGACATATTGTGGTCTATGTATTCACACATGTATTACGGTTTCCAGTTAATACAATTATAGCATGAACAATAGACAATTATCATGAACAAGGAAATACAATAATAACCATTTTATTATTGCCTCTAGGGCATATTTCCAACAATCGCCCCAACCGGGCTCCACTACTGATCGTTTGGAAAGGAAACGTAGTATCATCCTGAGTCCTCATCGAACTCCCACTTGAGCTCAGTCGAATCTCCTGGAGCAGTATCATAGGTACCTGCATCTGGTTTTTGAAGGAATCTGTGAGTCACAAAGACTCAGCAATCTCACACCCTCGCGATCAAGACTATTTAAGCTTATAGGTAGGTAAAAGGTATGAGGTGGAGCTGCAGCAAGCACTAGCATATATGGTGGCTAACATACGCAAATGAGAGCGAGAAGATAAGGCAAGGCACGGTCGAGAAACTATGATCAAGAAGTGATCCTAGAACAACCTACGTTCAAGCATAACACGAGACCGTGTTCTCTTCCCGGAGTCCGCCGAAAAGAGACCATCACGGCCACACACGCTGTTGATTCATTTTAATTAAGTTAAGTTTCAGGTTTTCTACAACCGGATATTAACAAATTCCCATCTACCGATAACCGCAGGCACGGCTTTCGAATGTTCAAAACCCTGTAGGAGTATCCCAACTTAGCCCATCACAAGATCTCATGGTCAACAAAGGATATTCCTTCTCCTAGGACGGCCTGATCAGACTCGGAATCCCGGTTACAAGACATCTCGACAATGGTAAAACTAAACCAGCAAAGCCGCCCGAATGTGCCGACAAATCCTGATAGGAGCTGCACATATCTCGTTCTCAGGGCACACCGGATGAGCCAGACGTCGGGTTGGCATAGACCCTGGTTGCCCAGGGGGCGCCGGACATCGCTCAGGTTGGACCAACACTTAGAGAATCACTGGCCCGGGGGGGGGGTTAAAATAAAGATGACCCTTGAGTCCGCGAAACCCAAGGGAAAAAGGCTAGGTGGCAAGAGGTAAAACGAAGGTTGGGCCTTGCTGGAGGAGTTTTATTCAAGGCGAACTGTCAAGAACCCAACCATGTAAGGAACGCAAAATCAAGGAACATAACACCGGTATGACGGAAACTAGGGCGGCAAGAGTGGAACAAAACACCAGGCATAAGGCCGAGCCTTCCACCCTTTACCAAGTATATAGATGCATTAAAGTAATCAAGATATAATAATGATATCCCAACAAATAAACATGTTCCAACAAGGAGCAAACTCCAATCTTCACCTGCAACTAGCAACGCTATAAGAGGGGCTGAGCAAAGCAGTAACATAGCCAAACAACGGTTTGCTAGGACAAGGTGGGTTAGAGGTTTGACATGGCAACATGGGAGGCACGATAAGAAAGTGGTAGGTATCGTAGCATAGGCATAGTAATAGAGTTAGCATCTAGCAAGCAAAGATAGAAGTGATTTCGAGGGTATGGTCATCTTGCCTGCAAAGTTCTCCGAGTTGACGTAAGCTTGATCCTCGTAAGCATACTCAACGGGTTCCTCGATCACGTACTCGTCTCCCGGCTCATACCCAAAGCAAGAACAACAAGCAAAGGGAACCACGATCAACCACGATGCAATGCACAAGCAACATGATGCGAAACATGGCATGATTTGCGGGATGTGATTTGCGATGCATATGCATGTTTTGGAAGGTAAATATGAAACCTGGCCTCAACTTGGAAAACCAAGAGTGCCACTGCAAAGAGGAGTTGATTTCGGTCGAAATTGATATAAAGATCACCGGAATCGGATGCAAGGTTTGCAAATGGCAAGCAAAACAAATATGGCACCGATCTGCGATTAACAACACGAGGCCATCTAAATGCATCAAGAACAACAAGCTACTGCACTCTAACATAACAACAGAGCACATGGTAGTGATCCACTCAAAATTATTGACAAAATATGAACACTGAGCTACGGCCAATTCGCTCAATAGCAGGTTCAAACAAGCATGGCAAAAGTGCAAAAGATATCAGGTTACAGACTTAGTGAAACTAACTACATGTCAGGAATTTAACATCAGGAAGCAAAGTTTAGAGCAAGATATCAACATGCTACAGGAACATATCATGGCAAGGCAAGGCATGGCATGAAGCTACTCAAAGCATACAACAAAAGTCCCTTACTGGCCTTAAGCCAAAAAGGATCAGTAAATACAATGGCAACCATGTGAACATAGCAAGTCACGTTAACAGATTCAGACTTGGCAGAAAACTGGAACATGGCAAAACAGATTCACGTAGGCATGTTTGCGAGCTCGATGCACTCACCACAAGGCATTGCATGACATACTAAGCATACACCCAGCAAGTAGACATGATGAATAATCTAACCATGGCAATAACACTCTCATAGCATGCAAGGATCAACTAAAACAACCTCGGCAAAATTGCTTAACATGTAAACAATCTGCCAGGAACATTTTATAGCAAAATCAGAGCTCGATTGAGTCATGCTAGGGGACTCCATAAATGAAAACAAAGACATGGATCGATAGAGCATAACATTATCTCAAAATCATCCTTACTAAACATGCTCAAAAGAGGCATGGATCACTCTCTAGCAACAAGAATACATGGCATAAAAATATTATCAAGGAAAAGACTTAGAAGATTTCTAAGTCCCTGAAATCAGCAACATCACAAGAGCTACTTTGCATGCTTGTTCTAGTCACCACAAAGATCACAAAAATACATGGCATACACCCCTGTAAAGATGGCATGGCATACTTCAAAACACATGTAGGGCTCAAGATCATAGGAGGCACACATTAAACATGGCAAAAATGACAAATGTCCAAATTCTGATAAGAATCTGAAACTAACATTGCATATCACTCTTGCAATAGCATTTAGGGCATCAAGATGAGCTCAAATGAACATGGTGCAATGGAATGAAATGAACTACACACCAAGACGAACAATTTGATATGCTACATGCCAAAAACGGAGCCACGGATGCAAAGTTATGATGCGATGAAGAATACTAAAATTAATGGAAAAGTGGGACGAAGTCAACCCTAGGGTTTACTATAGCCGATCCAGATCAGGCACGGACTTCAAGGCGGCGGCGGATCTCGCCGGAATCGGTGCCGGAGTGGATGGGGATGACCGGAACGAGCGGGGCCGGCCGGAGTTGGACTTGGCACGGCGAGCTCCGGGGCGGCTCCGGCGGACGGCGAGGCGAGGTGAACGGCAGCGAGGCGAGGCGGACGGCGGCGAGGCGACGCAGGGCAGCGAGGCGGCGCGCGGGCGGCGGCGAAGCGGGGAGGCGCAGGGGCGGCGATGGGCCTCGGGGGCTCTCTTCGGGCCCAGGCGGGCCGGGACGCGGGAGGCGGCCGGCGGGCCACGTGGCGCGACGTCAATGGCTGCAGGGCGCCGGCGCGAAACGTCCGGCACGGCCCGGACGTGTCCGGCGCGCGGATGGAGCGGGGGCTAGGGTTAGGGTTGAAGTTGATCCGGGATTTTCGGGGGGAGATGCCTTTTTATAGGTAGAGAGAGCTAGGAGGCTCCAAATTGAGCACGGTTTGAGGCCACGCGATCGTGATCGAACGACCGAGAAGATGGAGGGGGTTTAGGTGGGTTTTGGGCCACTTTGGAGAGGTGTTGGGCTGCAACACAAACGAAGTCCAAATGGCACGAAACTTGATAGGCGGTCTACCAGTAGTATACCAAGGCTGCTTGGCAAGTCTCGGTCCAATCCGGGAACGTTTAACACCCGCACACGAAAAGAGGTAAAAGGGGACACCGGAGGACATAGGAGCGCCAGAAAGCAAAACGGACAACGCGGAAAATGCTCGGATGTATGAGATGAACACGTATGCAAATGCGATGCACATGATGACATGATATGAGATGCATGACAAAGACAAAAGCAACACGGAGACAAAAACCCAACAACGAGGAAATAACATAACCTAGTGCCGAAAATGGCAAGAGTTGGAATACAAATATGGCAGGTTACATACGGGGCGTTACAACCCCCGAGGAAGGGTCAGGCCGGCTACTGGGAGCCGGCCTCCCTTGGATCCGACTGGTGTGTCCCCGGCCGTCTTCCGGGCTCTTGCTGACCGGCAAGGCCCACCATCTTCGGGCCATATCGAGAGTCGGTAGTGGGGACAGTACTTCTGCTGACAGGAGTGATGTTAAGGGCGGTGTGGCAATAGTGCCGTGCCGGGCAGAGATCTCCGCTCGTACGAGGCACTGTGGCCACGCCCAACCCTGGATTGGGGGGGGGGGATGGGCTACCCCGCGGCCATGCTCTGTCTTGTCTCCTTGATGAGGGCACAGACTTTTTGGGCGCCACGAGCCGACTGCTAGGGGCCGACCTCTCTGGAGGCCGCTCACCAGCAGTCGGCCTGTTGTGATGCCGTCTTCTGGAACTCGGCCGCCTTTGGCTAGTCGGCTGCTCAGCCAACCAGCCGCCAGGAGGCGGAGATCTAACTTGACGTCTTGAGGGGCGCAGCCCGCCCTGTTGTCTTGAAAGGTTCAGGGGCTCGGGTTAGGCTACCCGTGGCCCATTACTCCGACAGTAGTCCCCGAAGCTGGTGAGGGACCACGGTTCTCCAACCGAGGAGCCTCAACAGTTTCCTCCCCGGGTGCTCTGAAGGAAGCTCCACCCGACTACCGGGGAGCCGGCGGGCAGGAGTCGGATAGGTCCAGTCGGGTCCTTCTGGGATCTCGATTGCTTTGGTGGGAACGAGGTGGCGTGCTTGCCAAGTTTCTCTGCCCGCCGCCCTTCGTGGGCGTGCCACATGGCGGCGGCCAGCCGGGCCGGCCTGCCCGCCCACGCGCCTGACGGGACGCGACCGCAGGCCGGGCCCGCCACTACCAGGCCTCGGGCCGCGAGCGGATCCGTTGCGAGCGAGGCGGGGCGGTTGGGTTTTCCCATGGAGTTACTGTGCGCAGTACCCGTGCGGTAAAGGCGGGAGCGTGGGGTCGTGGGCACACTAAATCCCATGATCCCACACCCACCCCCTCGGCTTCGTAGCCCACAGGCTATAAGTAGGAGGAGGAGAGGGAGCGGCGAAGCACGCGCGCCCCTCTGCCCCACTCTCCCTCCTTTCTTCTTCTTCTTGCCGCAGTGCCCCGAGCCCGCCAGAGCGCTGCCACTGCTCTTCTCCGTCGAGCTCGTCCGTCAACCTCTGGTCCCCATGGCGCGCACCGAAGCCTGGGACAGCTCCACAGTTCATGAAGACCACATCGACTTCCTCCGCCAGATGCGGCGACTGCCCAGCCAGGACCACGTGAAGGTTTGCCTCGCACCAGAGGGGGAGATCTCGCCGGCGTCGGAGGAGGGCGAGCGGGTCATCTTCGGCTCGCACTGCCTGCGCGGCCTTGGTCTGCCGGCGAGTGGCTTCTTCTGGGCCTTCCTCGAATTCTACAACCTCCAGCCGCACCACCTCACCCCGAACACGATGGTGCTGCTGTCCGCCTTCGTCACCCTGTGCGAAGGCTTCCTCGGCATCCTCCCCACTATCAAGCTCTGGGGGGAGTTCATCTACACCAAGCTCGACACCGTCGTCGCGGGGGTGCCGGCTCAGTGCGGCGCCTTCATCGCGGTGCGGAGCCCGAGGGGCGACAATCCATTTCCTCCCATCACGCTGATCCAGTCGGTGAAGATGTGGCAGCAGTCGTACTTCTACGTGAAGAGCATCTTCGCGGAGCGTGACTGGGTCAACCTGCCGGCTTACGTTGCTAGCCCGCTGGCCGGGAGGCGGCCCAACTAGTCGTACCGGGCCAAGACACTATCGCCTTCTGGAGCCGCCGCCATCGCGCAGCTCCGGGTGCTGGTACAGTCAGAGGGCCTGACCAGGCCCGACTTGCTGTCCGCCTTCGTGGCGCGCCGGGTGCTCCCGCTCCAGGGCCATCCTCACATGGTCTATCAGATGAGCGGGCATCGGGACCCAAGCCGGCTGTGCACCAAAGAGATGCCTCACGCAGAGGTAGCTCATATGGTGAACTACCTCGTGAACTGCAAGCTCACGGAAGAGTGGCGGTTCGGCAAGAAGCCGTATTCTCGCGCCAACCCCCCGCCTATGGTAATTTTCCTTTCCCTCTCTCTCTTTCTTCATTTTTGCCGAGTTCCAGTTGTCTAGCCTGACTAACCGGCTCTCCGAATAGAGCGCCCTCCTCCAGCCGACAGCCGGTGCCGCGGGGCCGGAGCGTCAATTTCTCCCCGACCGAGCGGAGAGCGACGTGGATGACCCCGACTTGGGGGCGGCGGCCTTGGAGGACGACGCCAAGGGAGGGGGCGGCGCATTGGGCGGCTCGAGGCTCGGAGCCAGCTTCGAGGACTGGCCGGACTATGACGCGGGGGAAGTTGTCCCGCGCCGCCAACCGGGGTGCGACCAGCAGGGCGCGAGCTCGTCTACCGCGCTGGCAGCTCGAGGTGGTGCGCATTAGCGCAGGGCCGCACCGAGCCTGTTCAGCAGCCGCCCGAAGAAGCCCAGGGGCTCGGCCGTGGCGACCAAGCGGGATGAAGCGGCCGTGAAAGCCAATCACTTCCGCAAGTCGGTGAAGGAGCCGCAGCTGGTTTCCACGTAAGTACTGCCTTCCTCTCGTACTTTTTCCTTTTTGCTGATCTTGTCTGAGTTTCTTTGCCTTGTTTCCCTTGATCTAGAGCCCCGCTCTCTCTTGAGAAGTCGGCCGCCGCCTCCATCGTGGGGTCGGTGGAGACTTCCACCACCACCCGGCGGATCGATCCGGCCGCCGACCTCCGGGAGGCGATGGAGCGGAACATGCGGGAGGCGCGCGAAGAGCGGGAAGCCACCCGCCTGGAGAAGGCGGAAGCAGACAGGGCAGAAGCTGCCGCTGTCCTGAAGAAGCTGGCTAAGGAAGCTGCGCGCCGTCAGTCGGCGGTGTTTGTTGTCCCCCTGAACTCTGCGCTACCGCCACCGGAGTTCGTGGCGAAGACTTGGGAAGCCGGCAGCGAGCACCCTATCATGGAAAGGGACAGCGGCGACGTTGCCATGCCGGATGTGATCGTGCCCTGCCACCTCATTTTGAGGAGGCGCGAGACAAACAGCCGGCCGACCCGCCGGCACCACCAGCCGGAAATGAGATGGTGACGGGCCCGACTCCCGGGGTCCGCACACCCTTATGCCGCCGGCTCGCGAAGGCGGCCTCGGCGCCACGTCCACTGGAGGCCGGCACCGCAAGCTCCTCGTTCCTGGACACCGAGGCGACCAGCGCCGCACCCACTGGGTTGGTGCGGGGAGGCGGGACGGCCCCTCTG
The DNA here is from genome assembly GCF_056163025.1 of Triticum urartu. Classification (NCBI taxonomy): domain Eukaryota; kingdom Viridiplantae; phylum Streptophyta; class Magnoliopsida; order Poales; family Poaceae; genus Triticum; species Triticum urartu. The sequence continues at coordinate 317,144,011 of NC_141875.1, read as the reverse complement.
AACAAGGCGATTCTGGACGTTCAAGCCAAACTCCGCGCCGAGCTGACGCTCTCAAGCTCTGCAATAAGGCGTTCCTGGAGTCGCGAGAGGCTGTCCGGGTATACTTCTTGCTTCTTTGTTTTTTAATTCTTGTATTGCTTCGTGGGGGCGCGCCAGCGCACCCACTTGGTGTAGTCCCCGAATTGCGGGCCGGCTGCCGAGCAGGCGGCCCGAAACTCTAATTAGCGAGCTCCAAGCACTAATATATTTGCTGCGGGATTATCATAACCTCCGTGCGGCCGCCTTCAACTCCAGAGTCCAAGAGTTGGATAAACCTGTCGCCGACTTGTCGGAGAGCCGGAGTAAGTCTTCTTCTTTCTCTACGGGGGCGCGCTGGCGCACCCGCGAGCTATAGTCCCCGAGATTCGGGCCGACTGTTGAGCAGTCGGGCCGGATCTTCCTGGCAACTTCATCTTTCTTTGCTGATTGTTGTCATCTCCTTCTTTTTCTACTTCTTGCAGAGGCCAATGCCACCCTTCAATGGCAACTGGGCGAAGCCAACGCCGCGCTTCATGCCAAGGAGGTGGACTGCGTCAAGGTGGCCAAAGAGCGCGACCGGCTGGTCGCGCGACTGGCGGAGTGTCACACCCTAGCTAGTTCATGCATTAGAGTGTTGCATCATGTCTACTCTTCCAGAAAACTGAAATGGGGATGACAGAACCCCCAGCACCCCCTGGAAATAACTAGGGTTTACTAAAATCATTTTCAATGAACTTGAAATGCCCTTCTAAAAAGTCCATCCTTTTTGTTTTGGCTTAGAACCTCTGACAAAATGGGTTCACATTTTTTCCAGGACACAAAAGGTCATTGGATTAAATCATTACTACTTGCATTTGGGCAATTTAAATCCTATAAATATTTTAAAAATGCCCAAATAATCTTGAAGGTATTTTTAGGCGGTTGATAATAGTTTCAAATGTGCCTTTGAATATTTTCAGGTTTTTCCTACATGCAATAGTATTTTTACTATTTCAAAACACAGAACAGGAACAAATAAAAAAGAAAAACAAAAGCAGAGAGTAGAGGACTTACCTGACGCTCACCTAGCAGGCCCACCTAGCCGGCCCAGCCCAACAACTGCTCCAGCGAGCTGCTTGACTCGGCCAGGTAGGTAGGCATGTGCTCAACGTCGGCACCAGCGCGCGCCACGTAGCTTCCCGCCGCCCTGCTTCCTCCCCTCGCCGTTCTGCTACCCTGGGTCGGTCACCCACTCCTCCCCCGAGCTTGCAGACACACCCCTTCCTCCCCAGCTCCTCTCCCTCGCTCTCCCGCACCATGGCCGATGCTGCCGCGCCCGCACCACCGTGAAACCCGCATCCACCGTTGTCCCCGTGCCGCGCTGCCGTGTCCGTTCGCTCCGCAGTCGTCGTCCACGTCGAGCAGGCCGAGCCCCGAGCGCTCGCCCGCTCTAGAGTCGCCCCGACCCCGTCTTCCCCAACTACGGCTGCCGAGATCGCCATCGTCGCCCCGCTTAGCTCCGGCCTTCCCCGAGCCCGTTTCGACGCTTGCTGCGATCGCCGTGAGCCCTGCTCCGTCCTTCCCCTCTCCGTTACCTCTCTCGTGCACCGTATGCACCGCACCAAGCTCACCCGCACCCACCACTGCCGAGCTCGTCGCCGACGTGACTTCGGCCACCGACCGGACACACCACCGCGTCTAACACACTCACCGCACTCAGAGGAACCCGTAGCACCACTCCACGCACCTCGTTGTGCCCCATAGCCTCGGGTTCGACCTCCCCCGAGCTCCGTCAGCTGCACAGCTCGTCGCCGACGACGTTTCCGGCCACCCTGAGCTCCACCACTGCCACCAAACGACACGGCTTGCTCCCAGCTATGCGTAGATGCCCTCCGCCGTCCATTTGGTCGCCGGAGCACGAAACCCGCACTGCCCGCCACGTCTGGCCTCGCTGGCGGCTAAAGGCCGACGAGTTTGACCCCGTTTGACCCTGGTTGACTCCGTGTGGGCCCAGGTTGACTCCCCCTGAGTCTATGACAAGTGGGACCGCTCTGCTAATTAACTTAGATTCGCACTAACTAAATTTAGTTAGTTAATTAACTACTGAAATGCAGGTCCCACTAGTCAGGTTTGACCTAGACCGGCTCCGTCGATGTCATCCTGATGCAATGCTGACACATTAATTCAATTATTGGAATTATTCTTATACAGGAAATTCCAAAAAATACTACAAACTTCAAAAATTCATAACTTTTAATCTGTAACTCCAAATGCAAAGATTTATATATGAAATTTGATCAGAAAAATTCAATCTTTCCATCTGTAATGGTTTCATGCATGAAAAAACACTTTAACTTTGATGTTTTGGTGAAACAAGCCAATGCACTTATATGACTTAATAACATAAGCTTCCATTTGAACCTTTGATTCAAATGGACTCAAACCAACTTGTTTCACAATGCATTAGCCAGGACACCTCATATTACCATGTAATAGAATGCATCATATTGTTGCATATTGCCATGTGATGATTGTGTTCTGTGATGTCTTTCGTGGTAGGTTCTACCTCCGAGGATATTCTCGAGTATCCAACTGAAGGGTAGTACCCTACTACTACTCCATCAGGCAAGCAGCCCCATTGATCATATCGATACAATCCCATGTTCTCGCTCCTGCTCTCATTTACTGCATTAAGACAACAACGTTTCAAACTGCTGTGTGTTGCGGTAGTTGAACCCTTATCCTCTGCATGACATGTCATTGCCACAGTAACTAGATGAAACCCACTAGCATGTGTAGGAGTTGATTGAGCCATGTATGTGTTTCCTACCTTGCTATGCCTGCTATGCTTAGAGTTGTGTCAGGTCTGGTTCATCTGGGTGATGTGCTAGAGTGAAATGATTACGTCGGTAATGTGAGGGATGTGTTGAACATGTTTTGGTAAAGGTATCAATGAGAGGCCACGCAGGAGTACATGGTGGGTTGTTTCATTGAGGCCATCCTTAAGAACTGAGATCTGTATGTGTGATTTAAGAATCAGTTACTACCATGCATTGGGATCCTTAATTGACCCTCTCGGCTTCTTAACCACCCTAGTACTCTGTCCAGGAGTTGCAACTGGTTTCTGGTGTTTGTAGGTTATGTGTTGGCGACCGTGCGTAGCGCTGACCCTAGGGGTGGGCTATGATGCGGTGGATACACCGTGGCACGGTGTACCGAGTCACCCGTTTGGTGTCTCGGGAACCTTGTTCACATCGTTTGGGGCCGTATGTGGAAACCTCGGCTGGACTCCCTGCGGATGGAACCTGGATAGGCGATAAACCTGGACTGGAGACTTGAGTGTTTAGGTAGGCCGTGGCCGACACCCTCGTTGGGCTTCCGCTTGAAGGTTGCCGAGTACATGTCATGTAAATGACGGTAAGTGGTGAGAGCGTGTATGAAGAAGTACACCCCTGCAGGGTTAACATCATCTATTCGAATAGTCGCGTCCGCGGTAAAGGACTACTTGGTTGCCTATACAGTTCATAGACAAGTTAATGGTTACTACTAAAAGACTCAAGATAAGTGTGAGTACCACGGATGGCCCTCTCGTAGGATGACGAGGGAGGATCCACGGTGGAGTATTGTGTTGGTGATTAGTGGACTCATGTGCAAAACTATTTTACAAGTGGTGTCTCGTAGGATAGCTTAGCCAAGAGTCAAAGCAGGCTTGCTGCAACAACTCCACCACCTTCTTGAGAATGAGCATGTATAGTAGGATCTGTTGTAAGACTTGCTGAGTACCTTCGTACTCATGTTGCTTTAATTACTATTTTCAGACGACAACACCGCCCCCTCCGACGGGTTTTACGTAGACCTCGACGTCGATGAGTGACTTGCCACCCAGGCGGTGATTCTAGCCATGGAGGGCCCTATGTAGATAGACAGGCTTCGTCAAGCCTTCTTTCTTTCTAGTGTCTGTACTCAGACTAGTTTGCTTCCGCATGTGCTTGTATCCTTGTATGACTTGAGTGTCGGGTCATGTGACCACTACCTGTATGAACATGTTATGTATGGCTCTCTGGAGCCTTTTAATAAAGTACTTTGAGTTGTAGAGTTTTGTTGTGATGCCATGTTGTATTTACACATATCGAGCATATTGTGTGTATGATTGAAATGCTTGGTATGTGTGGGATCTGACAATCTAGTTGTTTATCCTTGGCAGCCTCTCTTATGGGGAAATGTATTTTAGTGCTTCCATGAGCCATAGTAGTCCGCTACAGCCCAGTTCACCGGAGTCCTGCTAGCCTAGCACTACTGCTCAGGACACTTGACTAGCCGGCATGTGTTTCACTTCGTTCCTGTGCCTGTCCCTTCGGGGAAATGTCACGCGGTGACATCCGGAGTCCTGCCTAGCCTGCTACAGCCCGGGTTCCCGGAGTCTTGTTAGCCCAGTATTACAGCCCGAATTCACACGCTGCTGACCGACATGCTCGATGTGATTCATGTATGCCTGTCCCCATAGGTTAGTGCCGCTTTGGGTTCACGACTAGCCATGTCGGCCCAGGTTCTCTGTCATATGGATGCTAGCGACACTATCATATACGTGAGCCAAAAGGCACAAACGGTCCCGGGCCATGGTAAGGCGACACCCGTGGGAATACCGTGCCTGAGGCCACAAAGTGATATGAGGTGTTACAGGCTAGATCGGTGTGACTTGGAATCGGGGTCCTCACAACATTGGCATCAGAGCCGGACTGCCTGTAGGTTCATTGAGCCAAACTGGTCAATGTCGAGTCTAGAAATGCTTTAGTTATATGTAGGGGAATTGATTGTGGGAGGGAACGTAAGGCTCTTTTACTCCTTTACCTTATGCCCTCTGTTCTGAGTCATTCTCTTCTTATTCTACGTGGGTTAAGGACTAGGCTCTCTTCTCTCTATCAGGTTCACGTGTTACTAATCCATAGTAACTTATAGGATTGTGGGTTCAAGCCTCAGTTCAGTTTTTACTACTTTTAGTATGTTGCCAGTTGAACCAGAACCTTGATATGATGTTGTTGAGTGGTTTTGCAAACTGTTGTGAATGTCTCAAATCTTTTCTGAGCATTTACGGCCGTTATGTTGTCTGATTTCTCCTAGAAAATTCTAATGCCTTTGCATTATTCTGTGCTTTCAGATGGCCACCCGTTCCCAGAACCAAGTGGTTCGTCTGACAAGGTGCCTTGATGTACCTGGTCACACGACCATGTTGGTCCGAGTGATGGTCGAGACAGGCTATCGATGGTATCCGGAGTATACCGTCGAGGAGCAGTTCCGAGACTTCAAGCAGAGCCAATACCTTTGTACTGTCAAGATATACCCCTCTTATCCTGGAGCCACTGAACCCCTTCACTACTCTTATGGACTTAGGGTTACTATCGAGATATCCATGCAGGACGCAACTTACACAATGATGACTATCACTCGAGCCAGAACTCCCATACTTCAGAACACCGATTTTCACTACATGCCAGCCTCACTCCCTGGGGCACACGGGTACTATCAGGCTTTGTACTATGACTCTACACATGAGGATTCACTACTCCGCAGCACTGCCGAGATGCTCGAGGACAAGGACCGTGAAAATCGGGTCTTGCAGATGGAGCTTTTCAACTCTCGTTCTGACCACTAGGCCACTTTGACCCGGTTTGCACCTGCTGTGCAGGCTGGATACATGGACATGAGGGACCTGTACCCCGTGCGGTCTGGATTGCCAGATTGTATGGACTGGCGTGATGTAGGAGGCATCACCCCTCCTCGTGGTCCCCATCTACAATCGTTTGTTGGACCAAGGCCACATCCGAGTCCCTATGGCCCGCAAGCTCCACGGGACCGTCTGTTCCCAGATGATCATGTTCCGCTTCCAGGCTTTGGTGGTGACTTTTATGAGGATTACTACGGAGCTGTCTGAGCTAGTAGTAGTTTCACTAGTACTGTAATAGTTGTATTCTCCATAGTCCTGCGTGACCCATGGGATACGACTTGGTGTGTATCACGCTCCGGAGGTGTTGAAAATAATGTATAGGAGCTTGAAATGCCTCCGATGAGATGTAACGTCTTTCACCGTAGTTGTACTCCAGCCTGGGCTTGTACTGAACTATGTACGGTGTATATGACCGATGGTATATATATGGCAGTTTCTATATTACCATGTCATGTAATGAACATCTCAGCATTCCATGCTATCCATTACATTCCGCACTTCCTTGCCAAGATTGTGTCATCCTTGTCTAAACCATTGTCTTGTTTTTCCTAGGATGGTCAATACCTGCAGCAACCCTGCTGCCCCGGAGCAGGGGGAAGCCAGTGCAGCTAGGGATGGGAATCTGCATCACCCACCTTCTCTGGTCGAAGTTATGCTGGAGGCAGAAAGAAACAAGCGCGAGACTAACCGCTTGCTGGAGCGGATTGAGCAGAACACTGCACGCCATCAAAGGAACGACTTGGTGTCAATCAATGACTTTATCAAGTTGTATCCACCAAAGTTTAATCATTCCGTCGAGCCCCTCGACGCGGATGATTGGCTTCGCAGCATCACCCATAAGCTACGTTCTGCCAACGTAGCCGAAGCTGATAAGGTTACCTATGCTGCCTATCACCTTGAAGGCCTTGCTAGCCTTTGGTGGGAGAACTTTGAGGCTATGCGCCCGGTCGGCCAAATCACTACTTGGGCTAAATTCAGTGAGGCTTTCCGTGAGCATCACATCCCGGAAGGTCTCATGGATCATAAGAGGGAAGAGTTCTGCAATTTCACCCAAGGCAGGCTGACTGTGGATGCATACAACCGTGAGTTTGGAAACCTAGCATGTTATGCTCCTGAAGAGGTATCCACCGACGCTAAGAAGCAGGCAAGGTTCCGCAAGGGACTTAGCCCCGAGCTTCGCCGTGATCTTCGTCTGCACGAGTGCAACTCCTTCCAGAAGCTGGTCAATAAGGCCATCAGTGCTGAGACAGGTCAGACTGACTATGGCGCTTCACGCAAGCACTCCCATTATTTTGGTTCTTCATCCGGCTCTGGATCTCAGAAGCGCCGGGTGTGGATTCCAAACACAGCGCTGCCACCCAGGTTCACCCCGAGGCCATCCTTTGAGGCGCCTCGCCCCAACCAGCAGTTTGCACCGCCTAAGGCTTATGGTGGCCCCGCTGCTAATGTCGCTCCACGCCCCAATATTGTGACATGTTTCAAGTGTGGAGAGCCGGGTCACCACAGTCGAGAGTGTCCCCAGAACAACAACCCCAACCAGTCTGGAAAGTCCGTTGGCCGTGGTAAGCCAACGGGAAAGACATTCTACGCCAAGCCAGCCACCACTACATGTGGCCATGTCAACTATGTCTCAGCTGAGGAGGCTCATGATGATCCTAACGTCGTCCTTGGTACGCTCCTTGTTAATTGCCATCCGACATCTGTTCTTTTTGATACTGGAGCATCTCATTCATTCATATCTGAGAGCTATGCTCGATTGCATAACACGACATTCTGTGACATGCCCACTTCCATGGTAATTCAAACTCCGGGTTCCAAATGGCAAACTTCTAGAGTAAGCCATGGGAATGAAATTCTTGTTGATACACTTGTCTTCCTTGCATCCTTAATAGCTCTCAAGTCCTCGGACATAAACATCATCTTGGGTATGGACTGGATGTCAGCTCATTATTCTAAGATTGATTGTGCCACTTGAACCGTTCAACTTACTCACCCATCGGGCAAGACAGTCAATGTCTTAACTCGAGTGGCCAAGCGCCAGCTTTACTCCCTAAATGCCAACCCCCTTCTAGACCTTGAAGATATTCCGGTAGTCTGAGACTTCTCGGATGTCTTTCCAGAAGAACTGCCAGGTGTTCCACCTGACAGGGATGTCGAGTTCGTCATAGACCTTGTCCCAGGAACCGTCCCAATTTCTAGAAGACCCTATAAGATGGCACCCTTAGAACTAACCGAGCTTAAGATTCAACTCGATGAGTCCTTGAAAAAGGGATTGATCCGTCCTAGTTCTTCTCCTTGGGCTTGTCCCATCCTCTTCGTCAAGAAGAAGGATGGAACGGATCAGATGGTTGTAGATTACCGACCTGTCAACTTGGTCACTATCAAGGACAAGTATCCACTCCCCAGGATCAATGATCTGTATGACCAACTCGCTGGATCCTCAGTCTTTTCCAAAATGGATTTGAGGTTGGGCTACCATCAAATCAAAATCAAAAACAGGGACATTCCCAAAATGACCTTTGTTACTCGTTATGGCCAATACGAGTACACCGTTATGTCCTTCGGTTTAACCAATGCCCCAGCCACCTTCTCTCGGTTAATGAACTCGGTCTTCATGGAGTATTTGGATAAATTTGTCGTGGTATACCTCGATAATATACTCATCTACTCCAAGAGCGAGGAAGAACATGCCGAACATCTAAGGCTGGTATTGACGAAACTTCGAGAGCATCGCCTTTATGCCAAATTCTCCAAGTGTGAATTTTGGTTGCCAGAAGTGACCTATCTAGGCCATGTAATCTCTGGTAAGGGTATTGCTGCAATCTCGAGCGAGTTCAAGCCATCCTTGATTGGACTCCACCTGAAACGGTCAAGCAAGTTCGGAGCTTCCTTGGCTTAGCGAGCTATTGTCGTCGCTTCGTTGAGAATTTCTCCAAGGTTGCTAAACCTATAACTGAACTTCTCAAGAAAGATAAAAAGTTTGAGTGGACCCCACGGTGTGAGTTCAGCTTTCAGGAACTGAAAAGACGCCTGACATCTGCTCCCGTACTGGTACCACCAGACTTCTCCAAGGACTTTATTATCTATTGCGATGCCTCGCGACAAGGAATAGGTTGCATACTCATGCAAGATCGTCAGGTAATTGCCTATGCTTCACGGCAATTACACCCACACGAGGAAAACTATCCCACACATGATCTAGAGCTTGCAGCTATAGTCCATGCACTTAAAACTTGGCGACATTACCTTCTTAGTAATCGTTGCGAGATCTTCACTGATCACCAAAGTCTGAAATATATCTTCACCCAACCGGATTTGAATCTCAGGCAAAGACGTTGGGTCGAGTTGATCTCGGATTACGACTTAGGGATAACTTACACCCCGGGAAAAGCCAATGTTATGGCTGATGCACTAAGTCATAAATCCTATTGTAACAACCTAATGTTACAACAAGGTCAACCACTTCTCCATGAGGAATTTCGGAAGCTTAATCTTCACATTGTTCCTCAGGGATTCCTATCTACCTTGGTGGTGAAACCGACCCTTGTGGATCAGATCATAACCGCCCAGCGGTATGACAAGGGGATATCTCGGATCAAGCAGAACATTGCTAGCGGAGCTGCTACGTGTTTCTCTGTGAACGATCAAGGTGTTGTTTTCTTTGAGAACCGCCTAGTGGTTCCGAAGAAACAACAACTACGGCAACTGATACTTAAGGAGGCTCATGAATCTCCTCTCACCATTCATCCCGGTAGTACTAAAATGTATCAAGACCTACGCCAGAGGTTTTGGTGGACTAGGATGAAGAGAGAAATTGCTCAATACATTGCTAGTTGCGACGTCTGTCGTCGTGTTAAAGCAGAGCATCAACGGCCTGCTGGCACCCTTCAACCTTTGGCTATTCCTGAATGGAAATGGGATTAAATCAGTATGGATTTCATTACCGGGTTTCCCAGGACCAAGAAAGGGAATAATGCTATCTTTGTCGTGATCGATCGTCTTTCCAAAGTAGCCCACTTCCTACCTGTTCATGAGAGTATCACCGCTAGCCAGCTAGCTGACTTATACATCTCCCAAATAGTGTCTCTTCATGGTGTCCCATTGGAAATTAACTCAGACCGTGGGAGTCTCTTCACCTCTCGATTTTGGGAAAGTTTCCAAAATGCTATGGGAACTCGTATGTCCTTTAGCACCGCCTTCCACCCCCAATCAAGTGGTCAAGTAGAACGAGTCAATCAACTTCAGGAGGATATGCTCCGAGCTTCTGTCATCTCTTTCGGTATGGAATGGGAGAAATGCCTTCCATTCGCGGAGTTCGCTTATAACAATAGTTATCAAGCTAGCTTGGGCAAAGCTCCTTTCGAAGTTCTCTATGGACGAAAATGTCGAACGCCTCTTAACTGGTCAGAAACCGGGGAAAGACAACTCTTTGGCCCGGATATGATCCAGGAAACAGAAGAGCAGGTTCGCGTTATTCGTGAGAAATTGAAAATAGCCCAATCTCGTCAAAAGAGCCAATATGACCGCAAACATAAGCTCATGACTTATGAAGTCAGCGAGAAGGCTTACCTTTGGGTTACTCCTTTAAAGGGAACCCATCGTTTTGGTATCAAAGGCAAAAATTGGCTCCTCATTACATTGGACCTTTTCGCATTCTTGCCAAACGAGGAGAAGTTGCCTACCAATTGGAACTACCTCCGCATCTTTCCAGAGTCCACGATGTCTTCCATGTTTCTCAACTCAGGCGTTGCTCCGCGGATCCTATTCGTGGAGTGGACCACGAAACGCTTGATCTCCAAGATAATCTCACCTATCGGGAATATCCCGTTCGTATCCTTGATCAAGCCGAGCGTATCACTCGACGCCATAACATCAAGTTTCTCAAGGTTCAATGGTCACACCACTCTGAAAAAGAAGCCACTTGGGAAAGGGAGGATCGTCTTCGACTTGAGTACCCCACCTTCTTCCCAACGGATCCTAAATCTCGGGACGAGATTCTTTTGAGTGGGGGTGAGTTGTCACACCCTAGCTAGTTCATGCATTAGGGTGTTGCATCATGTCTACTCTTCCAGAAAACTGAAATGGGCATGACAGAACCCCCAGCACCCCCTGGAAATAACTAGGGTTTACTAAAATCTTTTTCAATGAACCTGAAATGCCCTTCTAAAAAGTCCACCCTTTTTCTTTTGGGTTAGAACCTCTGACAAAATGAGTTCACATTTTTCCAGGACACATAAGGTCATTGGATTAAATCATTACTACTTGCATTTGGGCAATTTAAATCCTATAAATATTTTAAAATGCCCAAATAATCTTGAAGGTATTTTTAGGCTGTTGAGAATAATTTCAAATGTGCCTCTGAATATTGTCAGGTTTTTCCTAAATGGAATAGTATTTTTACTATTTCAAAACACAGAACAGGAACAAATGAAAAAGAAAAACAAAAGCAGAGAGCAGAGGACATACCTGGCACTCACCTAGCAGGCCCACTTAGCCGGCCCAGCCTAGCAACCGCTCCAGCGAGCTGCTTGACTCGGCCAGGAAGGCAGGCAGGTGCTCGACGCCGGCACCAGCGCGTGCGACGCAGCTACCCGCCGCCCTGCTTCCTCCCCTCACCGTTCTGCTGCCTTGGGTCGGTCACCCACTCCTCCCCCGAGCTCGCAGACACACCCCTTCCTCCCCAGCTCCTCTCCCTCGCTCTCCCGCACCATGGCCGACGCTGCCGCCCCCGCGCCACCGTGAAACCCGCGTCTGCCGTCGTCCCCGTGCCGCGCTGCCGTGTCCGTTCGCTCCGCAGTCGTCCGCTCTGGAGTTGCCCCCGACCCCGTCTTCCCCAACTCCGGCCGCCGAGACCACCATCGTCGCCCCGCTCAGCTCCGGCCTTCCCCGAGCCCGCTTCGACGCTTGCTGCGATCGCCGTGAGCCCTGCTCCGTCCTACCCCTCTCCGTTACCTCTCTCGTGCACCGTATGCACAGCACAAGCTCACCCGCACCCGCCGCCGCCAAGCTTGTGGCCGACGTGACTTCGGCCACCCACCGACCACACCACCGCGTCTAACACACTCACCGCACTCGCAGGAACCCGTCGCACCACTCCACGCGCCTCGCCGTGTCCCATAGCCTCGGGTTTGACCTCACCCGAGTTCCGGCAGCCGCACAGCTCGTCGCTGGCGACGTTTCCGGCCACCCCGAGCTCCACCACTGCCACCGAACGACGCGGCTCCTCCCAGCTACGCGTAGATGCCGTCCGCCGTCCATTTGGTCACCGGAGCACGAAACCCGCACTGCCCCACCGCGTCTGGCCATGCCGGTGGCTAAACGTGTGGGCCCAGGTTGACTCCCCCTGAGTCTATGACAAGTGGGACCGCTCTGCTAATTAACTTAGATTAGCACTAACTAAATTTAGTTAGTTAATTAACTACTGACATGCGGGTCCCACTAGTCAGGTTTGACCTGGACCGGCTCCGTTGACCACTGATGTCACCCTGACGCAATGCTGACGCATTAATTTAATTACTGGAATTATTCTTATATAGGAAATTCCAGAAAATACTACAAACTTCAAAAATTCATAACTTTTAATCTGTAACTCCAAATGCAAAGATTTATATATGAAATTTGATCAGAAAAATTCAATCTTTCCATCTGTGATGGTTTCATGCATGACAAAACACTTTAACTTTGCTATTTAGGTGAAACAAGCAAATGCACTTATATGACTTAATAACATAAGCTTCCATTTGAACCTTTGATTCAAATGGACTCAAACCAACTTGCTTCACAATGCATTAGCCAGGAGACCTCATATTGCCATGTCATAGCATGCATCATATTGTTGCATATTGCCATGTGATGATTGTGTTCTGTGATGTCTTTCATGGTAGGTTCTACCTCTGAGGATATTCTCGAGTATCCAACTGAAGGGCAGTACCCTACTACTACTCCATCTGGCAAGTAGCCCCATTAATCATATCGATACAATCCCATGTTCTCGCTCCTACTCTCATTTACTGCATTAAGACAACAACATTTCAAACTGCTGTGTGTTGCGGTAGTTGAACCCTTATCCTCTGCATGACCTGTCATTGCCACAGTAACTAGATGAAACCCACTAGCATGTGTAGGAGTTGATTGATCCATTTATGTGTTTCCTACCTTGCTATGCCTGCTATGCTTAGAGTTGTGTCAGGTCTGGTTCATCTGGTTGATGGGCTAGAGTGAAATGATTACGTCGGTAATGTGAGGGATGTGTTGAACATGTTTTGGTAAAGGTATCGATGAGAGGCCATGTAGGAGTACATGGTGGGTTGTTTCATTGAGGCCGTCCTTAAGAACTGAGATCTGTATGTGTGATTTAAGAATCAGTTACTACCATGCATTGGGATTCTTAATTGACCCTCTCGGCTTCTTAACCACCCTAGTACTTTGTCCAGGAGTTGCAACTAGTTTCTGGTGTTTGTAGGTTATGTGTTAGCGGCCGCGCGTAGCGCTGACCCTAGGAGTGGGCTATGATGCGGTGGATACACCGTGGCATGGTGTACCGAGTCACCCGTTTGGTGTCTCGGGAACCCTGTTCACATCGGGGCCGTATGTGGAAACCTCGGCCGGACTCCCTGCGGATGGAACCTGGATAGGCGATAAACCTGGACTAGAGACTTGAGTGTTTAGGTAGGCCGTGGCCGACACCCTCGTTGGGCTTCCGCTTGAAGGTTGCCGAGTACATGTTGTGTAAACGACGGTAAGTGGTGAGAGCGTGTGTGAAGAACTACACACTTGCAGGGTTAACATCATCTATTCGAATAGCCGTGTCCACGTTAAAGGACTACTTGGTTGCCTATACAGTTCATAGACAAGTTAATGGTTACTACTAAAAGACTTAAGATAAGTGTGAGTACCGCGGATGGCCCTCTCGTAGGATGACGAGGGAGGATCCACGGTGGAGTATTGTGTTGGTGATTAGTGGACTTGTGTGCGAAACTATTTTACAAGTGGTGTCTCGTATGATAGCTTAGCCAAGAGTCAAAGCTGGCTTGCTGCAACAACTCCACCACCTTCTTGAGAATGAGCATGTATAGTAGGATCTGTTGTAAGAATTGCTGAGTACCTTTGTACTCATGTTGCTTTAATTACTGTTTTCAGTTGACAACACCACCCCCTCCGACGGGTTTTACATAGACCTCGACGTCGATGAGTGACTTGCCACCCAGGTGGTGATTCTGGCCATGGAGGGCCCTATGTAGATAGACAGGTTTCGTCAAGCCTTCTTTCTTTCTAGTGTCTGTACTCAGACTAGTTTGCTTCCGCATGTGCTTGTATGCTTGTATGACTTGAGTATCGGGTCATGTGACCCCTACCTGTATGAACATGTTATGTATGGCTCTCTGGAGCCTTCAAATAAAGTACTTTGAGTTGTAGAGTTTTGTTGTGATGCCATGTTGTATTTACACATATCGAGCATATTGTGTGTATGATTGAAATACTTGGTATGTGTGGGATCCGACAATCTAGTTGTTTATCCTTGGCAGCCTCTCTTATGGGGAAATGTAGTCTAGTGCTTCCATGAGCCATAGTAGTCCGCTACAGCCCGGTTCACCGGAGTCCTGCTAGCCCAGCACTACTGCTCAGGACACTTGACTGGCCGACATGTGTTTCACTTTGTTCCTGTGTCTGTCCCTTCGGGGAAATGTCACACGGTGACATCTGGAGTCCTGCCTAGCCTGCTATAGCCTAGGTTCCCGGAGTCCTATTAGCCCAGTGCTACAGCCCAGATTCACACGCTGCTGACCGACCTGCTCGATGTGATTCATGTATGCCTGTCCCCATAGGTTAGTGCCGCTTTGGGTTCACGACTAGCCATGTCGGCCCGGGTTCTCTGTCATATGGATGCTAGCGATACTATCATATATGTGAGCCAAAAGGCACAAACAGTCCCGGGCCATGGTAAGGCGACACCCGTGGGAATACCGTGCGTGAGGACGCAAAGTGATATGAGGTGTTACAGGGTAGATCGGTGTGACTTGGAATCGGGGTCCTGACACGGAGCAGGCGGAGCTTCTCCAAAGGGCCCAGAAGGAGTCGGAGGACAAGGAGGCGGGTCTTCCTGCTGAGTTCGAGATCGAACGCTCCGCCTAGACCGACAAGGAGGCGATGCTGTCGGTCGGCTTTGGCGAGATCGAGGACATGGTCGACGGTAAGCAGCCTTCTTTACTCTTCTTTGAAACTGCCGGCATCTGATCAAGGCGGCTTCTCTTTTTTTTCTGACTCTTTGCTTTTGGTCCTGGCAGCCTTCTTCCCAGGTCACTCTGGAGCCGCCAACCAAGTTATCCAGGCCGACCGCAAAGGACGAAGGGTAGAAGGCGAGGAAATCCCCGCCAATGCCCCTCGTACTCTTCGCAAGCAACTTCTCAGCATCCAGGCTCGTGTTCGGCTGACTCATCGGATGCTGCGCCGCCTTCAGCGTGTCAGCGCCCAGGCGATCGCCGCCCTGTGGCCCGACATGCCGGCCCCGTGCACCCCCAGCCGGACTGCCGACTGGTTGGAGGTGGCAGCTGGCCGCCTCGAGGCGTGGAAGGGCTCCTCGGCCCGGGCCGGAGCGCACTGGGCCTTGGAGTTCGTCAAGGCGTGGTACCCTGGGCTAAATCTAGCCCAGTTGACCATGTTCCGACAGGAAGCCTAGGAGGAGCTGGTGGCAGTGTAGGGCAAACTCATCAAGCGGGCGGCAGCCATCGCCGAGTACACCGACACCGGCATCTTCATCCTGGAGCTTGCCGAGAATGGCGCTGAGGTGCAGCCAGAGTGGTTTGGGCTGAACCCGAAGGAGGACTCGGACTCGGCCGAGGTGATCGACTCCAGCGACGAGAGAGAGGAGGAGGAGGAGGGCGAAGAGGAGGCGCCAGAGGTTGGAGCGGACGACCAGCCTCAACTTGACCGCGCCTCCAGCAACGAGCCACGTCCGAGCGAGCCGGCCGCTGCTGAGGGAGACCAAGCGGAGACCGACCAGCTGGCCGCTTGACCTACTGGCGCCACTAACTCCACCGTTCCGCCAAACCCGCCTGCTGCTTCCTAGGTTGCCACTTTACTTTTATTTCTTCCTACTTATTAGTCTCAACAAACTTTGTTAACTTCACAGTTCCACCCGTGGGGTGTATTTCAAACTTATGTTGGATGTCGGCCAAGGGCCTTTTGATGTGTAAATATCTTATCTGAGTTCTATCTTTCCTTGCTTTCTGCTCTTTTGACTTTTTCCTTTGCCGCCTTCCCTTGGTTGCCGTCTTGCCAGCCGAACAATCGCTCTGCAGACTTTGGCTGGGTCAAGTACTTAGCCACTTTCGGGAAGGGAAGTACTTAGCCGAGTAGAGTTTTCTTGGCAAGTTAAGTAGAAACCGGCCGGCCGGCTGCTTTGACAGCCGGTCGGCGAGGTGGGAAGCCGGCATGGACTATGTTTATGCTTTGGGTCCTTAGCCATTTTTCATGTGGTCACCCTTTCTGCCTTAACTCCTGCCAACCGAACAGTCGCTCTGCGAGCTGCGGCTTCTGGAAGGAGAAGGCTTGGGTTCCAACACATTACTTGTCTGGTTGTAGGAAGCATTTCATAGTACAAGGCGGCAACTTCCCGGGTCGACTGGTCGAGCCCGGCGCCAGACGGATTAATGAAAATAACACAAACGACAGGCGTAATACTTGTCTTATAGATAAAGGAGGGTAGTCCCCGAGCTCTTCTCGGGGGACCCAGAGTCTTCGTATTTAATACAAAAGTCGGCGTGATACATACTGCTTTTTAACTGTAAAACCTTCGAAGGAGATTCGCATTCCATGGACGCTCCGTCTCCCTGCCGGAGTTGTCTCTTTTGCATGCTCAAGGCTTGTGAGCGTCGATGAGGTAGTAGGAGTCATTGCCTGACACCTTGCTGATGATGAAGGGGCCTTCCCAAGGTGCCGAGAGCTTGTGCTGGCCGGCTCTTCGCTGGATCAGCCGGAGCACAAGGTCTCCTTCTTGAAAAGAACTTGGCTTGACCTTTCGGTTGTAGTATCAGTGTAGACTCTGCTGGTAGATGGTGGACCGGCTGAGTGCCAACAGCCGGCCCTCTTCCAGCAGATCGACGTCGTCTTGTCGTGCTTCTTCTGCCTCCTCTTTGGTGTACATGGTGACCCGAGGGGAGTCGAATTCTATGTCCGTCGGGATGACGGCTTCAATACCGTAGACGAGGAAGAAAGGGGTGAAGTCGGTTGATTTGTTCGAGGTTGTGCGCAGACTCCAGAGGACGGCTGGCAGCTCGTCGAGCTAGCAGCCGACCGAACGCTCTAGAGGCTCAACCAGTGGGGGCTTGATGCTGGATAAAATAAGGCCCTTTGCTCGCTCCACTTGGCTGTTTGACTGCGGATGTGCAACGGACGCTAGGTCCAGTTGGATGCCCTGCGTCGCGCAGAAACAGGCCAAGGCACCTTTGGCAAAGTTTGTGCCATTGTCAGTGATGATGCTGTGTGGTATGCCATACCGGATGGTGATGTCAGAGATGAAAGTCACAGCAGTCGGACCATTCAATTTCTTGATCAGTTTTGCTTCTATCCACTTGGTGAACTTGTCCACCGCGACAAGCAGATGAGTCATGCCACCTCATGCTATTTTCAATGGTCCCACCATGTCCAGGCCCCAGACAGCAAAGGGCCAGGCAATGGGGATAGTCTTGAGTGCAGAAGCCGTCTTGTGCGGCTTGGAGCGGAACTTCTGGCACCCTTTGCATTTCTGGACCAAGTCTTTGGCATCTTCTAGAGCAGTCGGCCAGAAAAAACCATGGCGAAAAGCTTTGGCAACAAGTGCTCTTGAAGCCGCGTGGTGACCACACTCGCCTTGATGGATATCTTTGAGGATTGCTTGGCCTTGCTCCGGCTCCACGCAGCGCTGGTAAACACTAGTGACGCTACGCCTCACAAGTTCTTTGTTGACGATTGTGTATGCTGCTGCCCGGCGTTGCACCTGCCGGGCCGAGATCTCATCAGTCGACAGTTTTTTGTTTACCAAGAAGTTGAAGATGGGGTGGGCCCACAAAGGTGCTGCAATTTCTTCGATTTCCAGGACTGCCACTTGCACAAGGGTGGTCGGGCTGGGAGGCGGTGGGTTGGAGTCGGCCGCCGCTTGGTGAATTGATGAAGTCCCCGGGCCGACTGCCGCAGTCCCCGGGCCAGGCTCTGAGGTCCCAGGGCAGGTGCGACTGCTGCAGTCCCCGGACCGCCTGCCGAAGTTCCCGTGCCGGCTGTTGGGGCTCTTAAGTTGGATCCGGCTGCTTCGGGAGGAGCCGGCACAAAGATGGAATCTGACTCAGGTTATGGCTTGATGGACGGTTTGAGGAGTCGTTGCAAGGCGACGCCGGTTGGTATTGCTTGCCGGGTGGAGCCAATTCGTGCCAAGGCGTCGGCTTGCTCATTGTCATTTCTTGGCACGTGGAGGAACTCGCACCCTTCGAAGTATCCACTGAGTTGATGTACGAGGAAGCGGTATCTGGCCATATTTGCATCCTTAGTGTCCCAATCACCTGATGACTGCTGGACCACCAAGTCAGAGTCTCCATAACATAGGATCCAGCGAATGCCGAGTTCCTTGGCAAGCCGGAGCCCGTGAATGACTGCTTCATATTCAGCAACATTGTTGGAGGCGGCAAAGTGAAATTTGCAGCGCATATCTGAGCTTGTCACCCTTGGGAGAAGTGAGGACGACGCCGGCTCCCAAACCGGTGCGCATTTTTGAACCATCAAAATGCGTCCGCCAATGGGTGGAATCTAGCGCTGGCGGCAAGTACTGGGTCTCGGCCCAGTCGACGAGGAAGTCGGCCAGTGCTTGTGACTTGATGGCGGTGCGAGCCTGGTAGTAGATGGTGCAGGGGGGCAAATCTATGGCCCACTCGGCCCAAGGCATCTCGACTTCCAATAATCTCGGCAAGCGGAGCTGTGCAGACCACCGTGATTGGGTGCTCTTGGAAGTATGGCTTCAGCTTCTTGGCAGGAAAGTGCAAGCCATAACACATCTTCTGATAGTGGGGATAGTTCTGCTTGGAGGCGGACAGTACTTCTCTCAGGTAATACACCGGCCTCTGGATTGGTAGGGCTTTGCCTTCTTCTTTCCATTCCACCACTATGACTGTGCTAACCAACCAGCTGGTAGCGGCAATGTAGAGGACCATTTGCTCCTTAGGAGTTAGGGCCACTAAGACAGGCGGGTGGTCAACATTTTCTTGAGCTGGAGAAAAGCTTCATCCACCTTGTCGTTCCACTCGAAAAAAGCGGTCTTCTTCATGAGCTGGTACAGGGGAAGAGCCTTCTCGCCCAGCCGACTGATGAAACGGCTGATGGATGCCAAGCAGCCAGTAAAATTTTGCACGTCCAGCAGTCGGGTGGGCACTTCCATCCTTTCGATGGCCTTGATCTTCATAGGGTTGCACTCTATGCCACACTCTGAGACCAGAAACCCAAGGAGCTGGCCGGCTGGCACCCCAAAGACGCATTTCTCCGGGTTGAGCTTGATCTGAAATCGGCGCAAGTTTTCAAAAGTCTCCTTGAGATCTTCTTGTAGCGTTCCACGCTTCTTAGTCTTCACCACCACATCATCCACATAGACATGAGCGTTTCTGCCAAGTTGCTTGAGGAGACATTTCTGCATGCAACGCTAAAAAGTGGCGCCGGCATTTCTTAAGCGGAACGTCATGGTCAGGTAGCAGAAGGCTCCGAATGGCGTGATGAAGGCGGTCTTCATCCTGTCGGCCGGGTCCAGCTTGATCTGGTGATACCCGGAGTATGCATCCAAAAAACTCAACAGCTCGCATCCGGCTGTAGAGTCAATCACTTGGTCGATTCTTGGCAGAGCAAATGGGTCTTTGGGGCATGCTTTGCTGAGGCTGGTATAATCGATGCACATGCGCCACTGCTTGTTCTTCTTCAGCACTAGGACTGGGTTGGCCAAACATTCTGGAAAGAATACTTCCATGATGAAGCCGACTGCTAGAAGCCAGGCTATCTCTTCTCCAACAACTATTCTCTTTTCCTCCGACAGGCGACGCAACGGCTGCCGGAGTGGCTTGGAGTCAGATCGGACGTGTAGCTTGTGCTCGGCGAAATCCGTCAGAACACCTGGCATGTATTTAGGGGATCATGCAAAGATGTCCCGATTCTCACGGAGGAAATGGATGAGCTCGCCTTCCTATTTACTGTCGAGGTTCGCACCTATGACAGCGTACCTCTCCGAGTGCTCCGGGTCCAAGGGTATCTTCTTTGTTTCTTCGGCCGGCTTGAATGAGCCCTCGGCTTCCGACTCCTTGGGGTCGGGTGACATTTCCGGCTGCTTGCCTGCCATTGCCACAACCCGGTCAAGGAGCCGTTTTTCCGTAGCGATCACGAGGGACTCGGCTAGCCGGCTGCTTCCTGCCGCGCAGGCGGGCGACTTCTTGTAGTCCCCAGCTATGGTCAGGATTCCCTTCGAGCTCGGCATCTTCATCTTCAGGTAAGCATAATGGGGGACCACCATGAACTTGGCTAGGGCAGGCCGGCCAAGCAACGCGTGATAAGTGCTCTCGAGGTCCACCACCTCAAACCAGACTGGCTCTCGGCGGAAATGCATTTTGTCCCTGAAGAGGACATCTATCTGAGTCTTGCCGATCGGTGAGCAGGAAAGGCCAGGAACTATGCCATGGAAACAGTCCGACTAGGCTGAAGGTGTCTCTGCTTGATTGCCAACTTCTCCATGGTATCCTTGTACATAATGTTGATGCTGCTGCCGCCATCTATCAAGACTTGGGAGAAACGAGCAGCTCGCCTCTCTGTGGAAAACGTGGCATCCAATACCAAGACATAAGAGCCGGGGTTTGGCATCACCTCCGGGTGGTCAGCTCTGCTCCAGCTAATGGGCTTCTCCGACCAATGCATGAATTCCGGGGTCTCTGACGCTACTGCGTTTACTTCTTGTTGCTGCTGCTGCCTGCTGCGCCTGTCGTGGGCCATGCTGGTGAACATGACGTAGGCTCCATGCTCCTCAGGATAATCATCTTGTATGGCCCTGACCGGCCGAGCCGCCGGCTACTATGGAGGAGGAGGCGGCAGGCCGGTAGGCGGAGTGGGCTAGAGCCCGTGACCCTTGGCTATCCTGGTGTAATGCCCTCGATGCGGCTATATCTCCCACGTGTCGAAGCACGACTTAGAGGCATAACCGCATTGAAAGCAATGTCGCAAGTGAGGTAATCTTCACACAACCCATGTAATACATAAGGGAAAGAGATACATAGTTGGCTTACAATCGCCACTTCACACAATGACATGAATAAAGCATTACATCATCCAGATGCAAACAGGTCCGACTACGGAACCAAAATAAAAGAAGACTACCCCACATGCTACACAGATGCCCGATCGTCCCAACTGGGATCCACTACTGATCAACTGGAAACGGAACAACATAGCGACACAATCTTCATCGAGCTCCTCCTTGAGCTTGGTTGCATCACCTGCAGGGTTCAACGGCACCTGCAAACTAGTTTTGGAAGTACCTGTGAGTCACAGGGACTCAACAATCTCACACCCTCGCGATCAAGACTATTTAAGCTTATAGGAAGGGTACAAGGTATGAGGTGGAGCTGCAGGAAGCGACTAGCATATATGGTGGCTAACATACGCAAATGAGAGCGAGAAGAGAAGGCAAAGCACGTTCGAGAAACTATGATCAAGAAGTGATCCTAAACCAACCTACGTCAAGCATTACTCCAACACCGTGTTCACTTCCCGGACTCCGCCGAGAAGAGACCATCACGGTAACACACGCGGTAGATGTATTTTAATTAAGGTCAACTTCAGGTTTTCTACAACCGGACATTAACAAATTCCCATCTGCCCATAACCACGGGCACGACTTTTGAAAGTTCAAATCCCTGCAGGGAAGTCCCAACTTAGCCCATCACAAGCTCTCACGGTCAACGAAGGATATTCCTTCTCCCAAGACAATCCGACCAGGCTCGGCATCCAGGTTACAAGACATCCTCGACAATGGTAAAACAAGTCCAGCAACACTGCCTGAATGTGCCGACAAATCCCGATAGGAGCTGCACATATCTCGTTCTCAGGCACACTCAGATTGTCCAAACTTCCGGTAGGCCAGCCCAGAGTTGCCCCTGGTGGCCACCGGCGGCTGACAGGTTGGACCAACACTCAGAGGAGCACTGGCCCAGGGGGTTAAAATAATGATGACCCTTGAGTCTGCTGAACCCAAGGGAAAGAAAAGGCTAGGTGGCAAATGGTAAAACCAAGTGTTGGTGTCAAAACCGGTGGATCTCGGGTAGGGGGTCCTGAACTGTGCGTCTAGGCCGGATGGTAATAGGAGGCAGGGAACACGATGTTTTACCCAGGTTCGGGCCCTCTTGATGGAGGTAAAACCCTACGTCCTGCTTGATTAATATTGATGATATGGGTAGTACAAGAGTAGATCTACCACGAGATCAAGGAGGCTAAACCCTAGAAGCTAGCCTATGGTATGATTGTTGTATATGGAGTTGATTGCCTACGGACTACAACCCTCCGGTTTATATAGACACCGGATAGGGTTAGGGTTACATAGAGTCGGTTACAATGGTAGGAGATCTTGAATATCCGCATTGCCAAGCTTGCCTTCCACGCCAAGGAAAGTCCCATCCGGACACGGGACGAAGTCTTCAATCCTGTATCTTCATAGTCCAGGAGTCCGGCTGAAGGTATAGTCTGGCTACCCGAACACCCCCTAATCCAGGACTCCCTCAGTAGCCCCTGAACCAGGCTTCAATGACAACGAGTCCGGCGTGCAAATTGTCTTCGGCATTGCAAGGCGGGTTCCTCCTCCAAGTCCTTCATAGAAGATTGTAAACACCAAGAGTAGTGTCCGGCTCTGCAAAATAAGCTTCCACATATTGCCGTAGAGAGAATAATATTAACACAAATCAAATCTGCTGACGTATTCCGCAGTGCGTCATCACACTACAGCCAAGTCCTTCACTCGAATCGTTTTCACTTTTCCACCTCAGCGTGTTTTGCGAGGCGGTTTCCTTGGCACGTCTTGTCAAAGCAGAGATCGTGTACCCCCCTTTTACGGGATTCTCATCAATACGGATGTGGGTAACCCAACCGCGCCACTTATCAAGGCGCTTGGGAGGCAAGCGAGTTTTACTAGGCAGGTGGGGACGCACAACCGCATCCGCCCATATAAGGGGACAAGGATCCACCTTTTTACCTACGCCTTCTTCCTCCTTTGCCTATCCATCTCCTGCGCACCCGAGCTCCAGCGCCCAAGCCCGCACTTCCCACCTCAACCTTCTCCAGCAATGTCCGGAGCGGGAGGCAAGTGGATGGTCTTCTCCGCCATGGAGGGCAAAGTCAAGAAGCTAAGGAAGGCCGGATACCTGTCCAAGGACATCGCGCACCGGCTTCCCGAAAAGGGGCAGCTTCTCCCCACCCCAAGGCCCCATGAGAGGGTAGTATTTCTCCCCCACTTCCTCCGCGGACTGGGTTTTCCACTCCACCCATTTGTCCGGGGGCTCATGTTCTACTACGGCCTGGATTTCCACGATCTGGCTCCGAACTTCATCCTCAACATCTCGGCGTTTATCGTCGTGTGCGAGGCTTTTCTCCGCGTCCGCCCTCATTTCGGCCTCTGGCTCAAGACCTTCAACGTCAAGCCCAAGGTGGTGCGCGGCAGCCAGGCGGAGTGCGGAGGCGCCATGGCGGGCAAGATGGCCAACGTCCTATGGTTCGAGGGCTCTTTCGTGGAGAACCTAAAGGGATGGCAATCCGGGTGGTTTTATATCACCGAGCCGCGCGATCCGAAATGGACCGTAGCCTTCGAGTTCCGATCCAGACCCCCCACACGGCTTATGTCCTGGAAAGAGACGGGCCTGTCATGGGGTGACGAAAAAGAGGTGACTGGATTGCAAACATGCATCCAGTCCCTGGTGAACAAGCCAGTCCGGCTTGTTAATGTAATCCAGGTTTTGCTCGTCCGCCGGATCCTCCCGTGCCAACAACGGGATTTTAATCTGTGGGAGTTTGACCCGGCGCAGCATCAAACCCTCAGCAGGCTCTTCGACACGACGTACGAAGATGACTGGAAGATGCTATTCAAGGGCGCCGAGGCTCCCGCATCCGCTTCCGAGGACCGCGGATACAGCTCGCAGCGGCACGCTAGCGAGGTATGCCATCTACACCTTTTACAGGATGTTAAGCTTTTTTCATAGTTTGACTCTATGCGGGATCTAAACTCCCTTACCTTTGACAGGCTTGGCGGGCGATATCCGGACCGATTAACTGTCCGGCTCCGCTGCCCGAAGACCCAGCCCCAGCTCTACTAGCAAAGCTGCTGGTTCCGGCGCCTTATGTGGTGCTGGAGAAGAAGGCCAAGAAGAACAAGACCATGGGGACTCGAAAGAGTGCCCGCAACATGGTGGTGTCGGACTCGTCATCTGACGAGTCCGAGACGCCCTCCTCCCGTGAAAACTAGGAGGAGGAAGAAGAAAACTCTCCCCCCCCAGTGGAGGGAGGAGAGAAGAGGAAGGCCGCCCCAACGGGGGAGGCCGAGGGGTCTAGGAAAAGGAAGACCCCTCCGCCGGACTACGCCCCCAACGCCGAAGAGGGCAAAGAGGAGTGGCCAAACAGGGCCAAGCGTCCGGCGAAATCGTAAGTTCGGATATCAGAGTAACTCATGATGTTCCTTTATTGCACAGCTTTCCCTAATGTCGAATGTAATTATGCAGTCCGCCCCGGGCCGAATTTGACGAATCGCCGGGCGGCTCCCTGGACTCATCGGACGTGAACTCAGTTCCGCCCGCTGTCTCCCCCCACACTGCAGAAGACGCTGAAGTGGCATCGTGACAAGCTCCGGGGCAGGAGGAGGTGGTCCCGGAGGAGCCGCAAGGCAACCTCCCGGACTCCGGGAGTGAAGGGGATAAGGCTCCCCAGGGCTCTCAGTCCGGCTTTGTGCCGGACACCGCGCCGGAATCTTCCATAGTTCCGGACCGCGGTAGGCGAACTCCTTCCAAGAGGAGCAAGCCTTCTGAGCCGGCGGCCTCCGTCCAACCGGAGGTGCCGGACAATCTGCTGGAGGTGCTTGATGACGCCTCCATCGACGAGGGGCACCGTACTATTATGAGTACGGTGATCCAGAAGGTTCAGTCCGCGAAGAGCGGACTGACTGAAGCTTGCGCTAGCCTTCTAACATGCTTTGAGGTAAGTAAAAATATGTAAAAATATTACCGCATAGACAGTAGCCCCTGATGCTCTGTTTGGCATTCGGAAAGAAAAGCCGAATAGAGGATCTATTAAATTTCGCAGGAGTCTAAAAAAAGAGTCAATATGCATATGCAGGCTTCGCTGCTATCCACCGCCGCACTGATTGCGGAGGTGGGTGTCCTGAAGCAGGACCTCAAGCGGACCGAGCAAGAGCTTGGCCTTGCCAAACGGTGGCTCAAGGAGGAAGAAGGTAAGAAATACCTTACAGGAAAAGTGCCTATAAAAAGGCTTGATTGCAAAAAGAGTAACAGGATTGTACTACTTATTGTAGGGGCCACGACTGAGGTGGCGACCCTTAAGCAGGCGCTGTCTGAGGCCGAAAAGAAAACGGCCGCGGAGCGCACCGAGCGAGACATACTTGGGGCTCAGGTCGGCGAGGTGCAGCAAGAGCTTCAGTCTCTCATGAAAAAACATGAGAGTTTGGAGCTGGAGTCGAAGGCGCAAGCATCCGAGCTTGCGACGGCCCTAGAGGCTGCAAAGTCTGCCAAGGCCGAAGCCCTCCAAGAGTTGGAGGAGATGAGGAAGATAGCAGCGGGTAAGGCATTCTTTATGCAAAGTAGAAATATAAAAGTGAACTACCTGTTACTCACCCGAATCCGGAGCTCTCCAGGGGCATTCGCAGATCTTCCCCGCAGCGTATCCGACGCTGCCGCATTCTACCGAGCTGAAGAGGGTAGCTCGACGGAGAAGGTGTTCTGGTCTCAGTATTCTGAGGCCGGACACCCTGTGCCCTTGAGCGACCAGCTGAAATAGCTGGTCAAGCTCCACAAGGTGGCCGAGCAGGCCATGAAGGGCTTCATAGTTCGGCTGTGGCCCAGAGAGGCCCTGCCTGGGAGCTATTTCGGGCTGGTGCGGCGGCTGGTTGAGGCCTGTCCGAGGCTTGAGGTCATCAAGCGCTCCGTCTGCACCGAAGGTGCCCGTCGGGCCCTTGCCCGTGCAAAGGTGCACTGGGGTAAGCTGGACGGTGAGAAGCTTGTGAAGGACGGGCCGCCGCCGGGGAAGGAGCATCGCAAGCCCGAGAACTACTACAAGGATGTTCTTGCAGGTGCCCGCCTTGTGGCGGATGAATGCACCAAGGATGTGGTATTTGAATGAACTCGCTCGTGTTTATCCTGTGCGCTGAAAACTTGTTCATATGCGCTAAGCAATGCTTATTGAATTTAAAATATTACTTTCTGTGCGGCCGTTTATCAAAAATTGAGAGATGGCCAGTCGTCGGCTTCTGCCCCCGTGCCACTAGTGCTGGGGTGTTCGGGATAAACCTGAGCGCTGTTTTTCCCATAGTTGGGTCCTTCGAGGGAGGCGCTCAGCACAACGAACCAGGCAATCGGACTATAATGCTTGAACACTCTCACTTAGCCATAGAACTCTATAATTTTAAATTTCGGCAAAGCCCCTAGTTCGGAAGACCGAGTTCGGGGCGCTATCCACGCCTTGGCTGGACAAAGCCAGCTCCTCGCTCGAAGTGGCATAAGCCTTTAGGGACTCGAAAAACCTCTCGAACAGCGACCGGTCTCTCGCCACATCATGACAGTCAGTTTTAGCTTTCTCCACTGAGGTGCTTAACCCAGCTGAACCGGGGCACAATTGATAGATGCAAAGGTGTCCCGATGTTTCGATGAGATGGTGGCTATCGTTTTCTGTGGGAGTCGACCTTGACGATCCGACTACGATCGTGCGAGACGTCGCGCCTTAGCAATCGCTAAACCAACTTCCGAGGGGTTATTGACCACGCCGGAGCACGATCAACCTGACCACGAGGGCCTGTTTCCTGCGAGCAAACGAAGAACAAGAAAGAAACTGAGATTGCAATCTGGATATTGCGAATATAAGATGAAAGCTTTATTGATCAAGGTGGGGTTCTGTGACGTCTTGGTCTGGTCGTTGGACACAAACGAAGTACGCGAAGTTGCAGCTATGGCGAACTTTTAATCTAAACAAAACCCAAAGTCTAAACGACGCCCTAAGGGCTGTATATATGGAGGAAGAGAGGGGAATTTCGTGGCCCTTGAGGGTGGGGTCCGAAACCAACCCTAACTCTTGTTTCCCCACACATACGGACTCTAAAAATAGCCTATACTTAAGTATTTCGAAATTACATGGGCCTGGCCCATTAATAAGGTGACGCAGCACCTAGAATAGCCTATGGACGACTATTATGAAGTGGCATCTTGTATATTTCGTCCATGGCTTCATGCACTCCTTATGGCGGCTTCAAAGTCCTGAAATCATCACTTGTAACTCCGTTCTTGATCCCCTTGCGCATGCCATCAACTTCATGCGTGTTCTTGCTCCAATGTTCATCCTTCTCCAAGCTAGGCCCTTCATTTGAAAGCAAAACAAATGTATCCAATTTAGGCAGCATCATAATCTCATGAACATTAGAATCATTACCAAGAAACGAAAGTACCTGGTAATTTAATTGGCGTGCGCGAGCTCTAGTAATTGGTCCAGTATATGTAACAGTAGGGGCTGTGGGTGTAACAATGGTATTGATGTCCTCATCAAGATATGTTCCTGATATATATCTTACTTGGGAGTTAGAAACTGAACAACGATTTACATGTTTACAATATCCCGAGGAGAGACGTGTTCCTGCTGCTGTTTGTGCATTCACTAGTTTTGCATGTGTTTGGTGGTCTGAGCATTGTAGATTATATCCCATTCCTGCTACTTGGGCTGCTTTGAAAACTGCTATGCGTACTCGTTGGGTTCCACCATATTATCAACGTGAATTACTTCAAAAATTGTAGCGCTTAAGACAGGGAAAAAATTCTGTAGAAGAATATTATCAGGAATTACAAACTGGCATGATTAGATGTGGTATTGTTGAGGAGAATGAAGCTATGCTTGCACGTTTTATGGGTGGATTAAATAGAGAGATTCAGACGATTCTAGAGTATAAGGAGTATACTAATATCACTCGTTTATTCCATCTTGCTTGTAAAGCTGAACGTGAAGTGCAGGATCGACAGGCATTGGCGCGGACTAACTTCTCTGCAGGTCGACCTTCTTCATGGACACCGCGTGCATCATCTACTTCCACACGTTCTGCTACACCGGCGCCTCCGTCGGCTGCCACCTCCAACCGTGATACAATAAAGCAGGCACAATCACCACTATCTGCCAAGAGCACACCTTCTGGGCCTGCAAAGAGCTCTTCTTCATCCATGGCATCAACAGGGCAAACACATGATATTATTT
The DNA here is from genome assembly GCF_056163025.1 of Triticum urartu. Taxonomy (NCBI): domain Eukaryota; kingdom Viridiplantae; phylum Streptophyta; class Magnoliopsida; order Poales; family Poaceae; genus Triticum; species Triticum urartu. The sequence continues at coordinate 317,115,804 of NC_141875.1, read as the reverse complement.
GTTGACGTTGCAAGGGTGGAGGTCATTATGCGAGAGAATGCCCATCTAAGCGTGTGATGATTGTTACTGAGGATGGTGGGTATGAGTCCGCTAGTGACTATGATGAGGAGACTTTGGCTCTTATTACACGTGACGAACACGGTGGAGACGATTCTGATCATGAGACGCAATACATGGCTCCTGAAGATGCTGACAGGTATGAATGTTTAGTTGCTCAACGTGTTTTGAGTGTGCAGGTTACACAAGCTGAGCAAAATCAGAGGCATAATTTGTTCCATACAAAGGGAGTTGTGAAGGAACGTTCTGTTCGCGTGATCATAGATGGAGGGAGTTGCAACAACTTGGCTAGCATCGAGATGGTGGAGAAGCTATCTCTCACCACAAGACCACATCCACATCCTTACTACATCCAATGGTTCAACAACAGCGGCAAGGTTAAGGTAACACGTACTGTTCGTGTGCATTTTAGTATCTCTACATAATGCACACGAACAGTACGTGTTACCTTAACCTTGCCGCTGTTGTTGAACCATTGGATGTAGTAAGGATGTGGATGTGGTCTGGTGGTGAGAGATAGCTTCTCCACCATCTCGATGCTAGCCAAGTTGTTGCAACTCCCTCCATCTATGATCACGCGAACAGAACGTTCCTTCACAACTCCCTTTGTATGGAACAAATTATGCCTCTGATTTTGCTCAGCTTGTGTAACCTGCACACTCAAAACACGTTGAGCAACTAAACATTCATACCTGTCAGCATCTTCAGGAGCCATGTATTGCGTCTCATGATCAGAATCGTCTCCACCGTGTTCGTCACGTGTAATAAGAGCCAAAGTCTCCTCATCATAGTCACTAGCGGACTCATACCCACCATCCTCAGTAACAATCATCACACGCTTAGATGGGCATTCTCTCGCATAATGACCTCCACCCTTGCAACGTCGACAAATAATATCATGTGTTTGCCCTGTTGATGCCATGGATGAAGAAGAGCTCTTTGCAGGCCCAGAAGGTGTGCTCTTGGCAGATAGTGGTGATTGTGCCTGCTTTATTGTATCACGGTTGGAGGTGGCAGCCGACGGAGGCGCCGGTGTAGTAGAACGTGTGGAAGTAGATGATGCACGCGGTGTCCATGAAGAAGGTCGACCTGCAGAAAAGTTAGTCCGCGCCAATGCCTGTCGATCCTGCACTTCACGTTCAGCTTTACAAGCAAGATGGAATAAACGAGTGATATTAGTATACTCCTTATACTCTAGAATCGTCTGAATCTCTCTATTTAATCCACCCATAAAACGTGCAAGCATAGCTTCATTCTCCTCAACAATACCACATCTAATCATGCCAGTTTGTAATTCCTGATAATATTCTTCTACAGAATTTTTTCCCTGTCTTAAGCGCTGCAATTTTTGAAGTAATTCACGTTGATAATATGGTGGAACCCAACGAGTACGCATAGCAGTTTTCAAAGCAGCCCAAGTAGCAGGAATGGGATATAATCTACAATGCTCAGACCACCAAACACATGCAAAACTAGTGAATGCACAAACAGCAGCAGGAACACGTCTCTCCTCGGGATATTGTAAACATGTAAATCGTTGTTCAGTTTCTAACTCCCAAGTAAGGTATATATCAGGAACATATCTACCCTCAAATGGTGGAATATTCAATTTTAGTTTAGGGAGATGGTCATGATCTCGTACCTGAGGGTGAGCCCTACCATTGCCATTATTTGCATGTGGACGACCTGATGGTTGCTGTGCTGGTGGTGGCACGTAGTTCTGATTTTGATCAACCTCATCCTCGTAATCGCTAGCAAAATCATCCTCCTCCGCATCAGCAGCAGGAGCCACAGAAGTAGCAACAGCAGCACCAACAGTTTGGCCAGGTGCAAGAGGGAGACGGCTTGCTCGGCGGAGGGCTGTTTCACGATGTGTAGGTAGTCGTCGTTGTTGTTGTTGTAGAGGTGCGTTAGGTGCAGCCGGTGGTGGTGGTGGAAGACGCGCGAGCAATTCATTAAACCTGTTATCGAGCTTTGTTTCGAACGTCTTCTCCATGTCATCTATCTTCTCCATGGCCTCTTCAAATCTGTTTAGCACATCCTGCACCTGTCCATTCATCATTTGCTGAAATTTATCATGCAACTCCTGATTCGTCATGTTCTCCCAGTCAGTCTCGTCGGCTTGTGATCCTGCCATGGTTAGCAACAATAGAAAACACACAAGAATATGATCCTACAGAATACTAACAAGAGGTGGTGGTGGCCGGTGTCACAAATCCGTCAAGCAAATCTCAAATTCTTACCAGTTCTTACCCAGCAGCAGGCGGTGATCGGCAACCGTTGTAGTCAAAACTCTCAAAAGCTTGGATAGAGCGATTGCCAGGGAGAGTCAAACGCATGACGTAGAGGTATGTGGAGCTGGGAAGGCTTATAGTATGGTAGCAAAAAGGGTCAGCAATAATCAATTCAGAGATGCAAAGTTGAATAAACGCTCAACGACGGTACTGTGCTGGTCCTAGGCTAGACCGTGCTAGAGACACGAGCCTAGAACACTAACAAAATCACGGCGCTGCACGTAAATAAGGGAAAAGCACACTCCGGAACTTTTTTTTTTCGCTTTTTTTTGCGCTCCTCTTTTTTTTTGTGCTCTTTTTTTTGCGAAAAATTACTATAATGGCGAGTGTCTCAAAACTCTTCCCTCGTCAAACTGATAGGATGGGCACGAAAACATTTTTTTCACTTTTTTTTTCGGAAATCAGGGCAGCGACGACGAAAAAGTGCGACAAAAAATCACTATGATGGCACGTGGCTCAAAAGACTCAGAAAAGCCTAAAAATAGGATAGGGAAAAATATTTTTGCCCGTGAAAATTTTGGCCTAAAAACTGCCCGGGGGTCTCCAGACTTTTTTTTCCCGAGACCTACGCAGGCAAGGAAACACGAATCGGAATTGAGATTGATCTCAAGAACAAACCTAATATGAGAAGAACTCGGATTGGTGGTGGATATATGGTTGTGGTATATGGCAGCGGTGGTGGTATATGGTAGCGGTGGTGGTATATGGATAGAGATTGATGGTGGTATATGGATACGGATTGGTAGTGGTATATGGATAAGGATTCAGAGCGGTGGCGGATAAGCAAAAGTGGTAGATGGGCGATGATGATGGTGCGGCGGCGGCGTGACAACTTATGACCAGAACTCGAAACTCTAAAAGACTAGACTCTAAGACCAGCAACTTGACACGACGATGCAACCGCAAATTCAACAAAGCAAAAACCCTAAAAAGATTATGCAAAGGCTCAGATTGGTTCGGATATGATGAACTAACCCTAATTTTTTTTGTGTGGCTTTTTCATGGACTGTAGGTATGAAGAACAGACTCGATCTAATCTACGAAAAACTGTAAAATCTCACCGAGCAACCTGGAAATCTGATACCACTTGATAGAGGCAAAGGTGTCCCGATGTTTCGATGAGATGGTGGCTATCGTTTTCTGTGGGAGTCGACCTTGACGATCCGTGATGAGGACATCAATACCATTGTTACACCCACAGCCCCTACTGTTACATATACTGGACCAATTACTAGAGCTCGCGCACGCCAATTAAATTACCAGGTACTTTCGTTTCTTGGTAATGATTCTAATGTTCATGAGATTATGATGCTGCCTAAATTGGATACATTTGTTTTGCTTACAAATGAAGGTCCTAGCTTGGAGAAGGATGAACATTGGAGCAAGAACACGAATGGAGTTGATGGCATGCGCAAGGGGATCAAGAACGGAGTTACAAGTGATGATTTCAGGACTTTGAAGCCGCCATAAGGAGTGCATGAAGCCTTGGACGAAATATACAAGATGCCACTTCATAATATTCGTCCATAGGCTATTCCAGGTGCTGCGTCACCTTATTAATGGGCCAGGCCCATGTAATTTCGAAATACTTAAGTATAGGCTATTTTTAGAGTCCGTATGTGTGGGGAAACAAGAGTTAGGGTTGGTTTCGGACCCCACCCTCAAGGGCCACGAAATTCCCCTCTCTTCCTCCATATATACAGCCCTTAGGGCGTCGTTTAGACTTGGGTTTTGTTTAGATTAAAAGTTCGCCATAGCTGCAACTTCGCGTACTTCGTTTGTGTCCAACGACCAGACCAAGACGTCACAGAACCCCACCTTGATCAATAAAGCTTTCATCTTATATTCGCAATATCCAGATTGCAATCTCAGTTTCTTGCTTGTTCTTCGTTTGCTCGCAGGAAACAGGCCCTCGTGGTCAGGTTGATCGTGCTCCGGCGTGGTCAATAACCCCTCGGAAGTTGGTTTAGCGATTGCTAAGGCGCGACGTCTCGCACGTTCGTAGTCGGATCGTCAAGGTCGATTCCCACAGAAAACGATAGCCACCATCTCATCGAAACATCGGGACACCTTTGCCTCTATCAAGTGGTATCAGATTTCCAGGTTGCTCGGTGAGATTTTACAGTTTTTCGTAGATTAGATCGAGTCTGTTCTTCATACCTACAGTCCACGAAAAAGCCACAAAAAAAATTAGGGTTAGTTCATCATATCCGAACCAATCTGAGCCTTTGCATAATCTTTTTAGGGTTTTTGCTTTGTTGAATTTGCGGTTGCATCGTCGTGTCAAGTTGCTGGTCTTAGAGTCTAGTCTTTTAGAGTTTCGAGTTCTGGTCATAAGTTGTCACGCCGCCGCCGCACCATCATCATCGCCCATCTACCACTTTTGCTTATCCGCCACCGCTCTGAATCCTTATCCATATACCACATACCACCATCGCTACCATATACCACCACCGCTGCCATATACCACAACCATATATCCACCACCAATCCGAGTTCTTCTCATATTAGGTTTGTTCTTGAGATCAATCTCAATTCCGATTCGTGTTTCCTTGCCTGCGTAGGTCTCGGAAAAAAAAAAAAAAAAAAAAAAAATTTTCTCGGGCAAAAATTTTTTTTCCCTATCCTATTTTTAGGCTTTTCTGAGTCTTTTGAGCCACGTGCCATCATAGTGATTTTTTTGTCGCACTTTTTCGTCGTCGCTGCCCTGATTTCCGAAAAAAAGTGGAAAAAAAAAATTTATCCAATTTAGGCAGCATCATAATCTCATGAACATCAACTTCATGCGTGTTCTTGCTCCAATGTTCATCCTTCTCCAAGCTAGGCCCTTCATTTGAAAGCAAAACAAATGTATCCAATTTAGGCAGCATCATAATCTCATGAACATTAGAATCATTACCAAGAAACGAAAGTACCTGGTAATTTAATTGGCGTGCGCGAGCTCTAGTAATTGGTCCAGTATATGTAACAGTAGGGGCTGTGGGTGTAACAATGGTATTGATGTCCTCATCACCCGAAGAAGCAACACCGGAAAGAAAGCAAACAACATAGTAAACAACCACCACATAAGCATGGCATGATGCGCAAACAAGTATGATGCATTTCTGGTTTAACGAAGCATGGCATGGCAAAGTGCACAAGCAATTCTACAAATTAAGTGGAGATCAATATGCAACGAGTTGCATATTGACGAAACACCACAACAAGTTATTTAGTTCGATCTCGTTTATGTACCCAACAATACTAAATGTTGTTAAACATGGCAAGAGGGTGAAGCAAATGAAAACTACCTATCTAGGCAAGTTTAAATGAGGCCAGAACAACAAACAACAAGTCCGGAAACTCCTCATGTGCATATTTTAAGGTTTGATACTGATCTGCCCTAAACACAATTTTAGGTTTGTTAAACATGCAAAGTAAAGCCACCATGTTAAACTAGGCATTTTCCACCCCATTTACATATAAAGTTTATTAAATTCCGAGTTAACGGTTATTTAGTTATGAAATAAATCATTTTAACATGGCATAGGAGCAAATTTAACCAAATAGCATTTTAAACATTTTAAACATAGATGAAAATGACATAATATGAAACTACACACAATTCTAAGCAACTTTCATGTTAAGTTTGTTTAAATCCGATGCACGGTTTGTGAGATATGATATGCATGATGTATGAGGGCTTTTTCTATAAAACTGGCAAAATCTGGATAATAGCTAAAATCGCAGCATAGGAAAAAAATAACACGGGCCGGATCTGACTGGGCCAACAGTGCACAAGAGGACTGGGGGGTTTCTCACCATGGGCCGCGACCCCGATACTTTGGAGAGGCGGCCTGGCAGGGCACGGGCGACTGGGCCTGAACGAGGCAAGAGTCAGGCCGTACGCAGGCTGGGCCGTGGCGCTGGTGGGTCAACGCGAGCGGGACAAGGCGCGCTGCTGCTATTTGCTTCTGAAGAACAGAAACAGCAGCACGTCCATGGTGATGCAGGCGACGACGGCAGGGGGGGTCCCGGCGACGGTCTCGGCGGAATCCGGCGGGAACGGGCGGATCGAGTCGTGCGGCGTCGGTTCCGGGCAAAGGCGGCAGCAGACGGAGCTCGGGTGCGGGGCACAGCCATCCATGGCGGCGGTCCTGCTCGAACAGAGAGGCACGAGCGATGGAGAGGTGAGAAAAAAAACAAAGAGCGAGAGGCAAAGGGAGAGGGAAGCGGCGGCAGGGCTCACCGGAGCACCAACGGGCGGCGAGGACGAAGCAGGGGACCCGAGGTCGCAGGTGATCTGGGCGGCGCAGTTCTGCAGGTCAGAGTGGCTCGATGGCGGGATGCCAATAGGGCGGCGCACGGGGCGGCCTCGTGGTCGAGGTCGCTCGGAGCGGGGTCGCCGGAGGGTGCGGCCTACAGAGTCGGGGCAGGAGGTGGATGAGGACGCGGCAGCAGCGGGCTTGAAGATGATGACGGGGAGGCAGCAGCTTGAAGGCCCTGGCGGGGTTGGTCTCGGGAGGGGTTCATCTCCCTGTGCTTGACGAAGATGGCTCGGAGGCCCTCGAGCGGAGGAGCCTATGGGTGCGAGGAGGGAGGCATCTGGCAGAGGAGGAGCATGGCGAAGTCGAGACAGAGGCGGGGACGAGCAGAGGAGGCGCCCATGGCGTGCTCAAGAAGAAGCAGAGAGGGCGGGTGAGCTCTGCTGGCTCTCGAGAAGAACAAGAGGAGGCGCGGAAGCTTGGCTCCGTGGAGGTGATCAAACAGAGGATCCAGGGGCGCGATTCCATTTGAGCTCGAGCAGCACTCGGGGTTGGCCGCAGCTTGCTGGGGATTTGGGCAGTGCGGAAATCACGGGAGGTGGTCGGAGGCTGCGGTTGGAGGGGGTGGATCTGAGAAGGAATGTGGTTGGCTAGGTGGGGAAAACGAGGAGGAAGAATATTGCGGCGGCGGCGATGGGATGGAAGGGACAGACTTCCTAAAACCTAGGGTTAGACTGTTTATATAGGTTAGGTTAGGGGCTACTCGGTCCCTCTGATCGGAATCGGACGGACGCGAAAATATCTTAGGGTGTCCAAATAGGAAAAAGGAGATGTTTTGCAGATGTTTGGGGATGATCCGGACACGACGGTGACGACTGCTCGGGTCGGGTCCGGGACAATTTTTGGACGCGCGCGCGAGGAGGGCCGCGGGCTGACGAGAGAGGTTAGGTTGGACCTGGCGGTAGGTAGTGGGCTGTGTAGACGGTCTCGAGCTGGGAGAAGAGAAGAGAGGGAGGCCCGACGACTGTTTCCGGAGACCAAAAACGTCCGACGTTAGACCAGCTATAATGCCGCCATAGTTTAACGGTTGGGCTATCAAACGAGCTCTGAATGCGATGAAACTTGGCAGGCGACCTACTAACAACATAACAACACCACATTCCAACTTTCAACCCATTCTGAGAACATTTTCCAGCCACTTATAAAATACTATTTCGGACATGCCGCGGGCGCGTGCGAGTGTGTCTGGGCTCAGAACGGACAACAGAAGGAACTGGGAAACCCGAACGGATGCAAGTTTTTAAAACATGATGATGCAATGCACATGATGACATGACAAGATGCAACATGCAAGCGAATGACAAGGCAACAACAGCGAATAACTGGCGGACACCTGGCACATCGGTCTTAGGGCGTCACAACACTCCACCACTACGAGAGGATCTCGTCCCGAGATCTAGGATGGCACCGGAGGAAAAATGGAAAAGGAAAGAAGAGGTAAAACAAAGTTGCTTCTTTGACAAACGAGTGAAACCAAAGAACCTTTAGAGGTTGAACAAATTGAAAGAAAGAATACAACGAAGAAGAACAAAGTTGAAAGCACTCCGTGAGGAAAGAGGAACAAGGAAGAACAAATTCGGACAGCACTCCGGTTGAAAAGTTATGTAAGACATGATACGAAGAAAAGAACTTGAGCAGAGGACACGACACTCCGGTTAAACAAGATAGAGAAGGAATAAGACTGATATAATTTGGACAACACTTCGACTGTAAGTGGAAGAAATTCAACATGATCTTGACAAACCGAGATGAGGAGTGAAAAGAGCAACATCAATAGACCTCCAGGAGAAAGAATAGAATAAAGATAATTGAGACAAAAGAATGTAGAGGACAATGCCAACTTCTGCTACAAAAGAGCTTGAAAAGGCTTCTTTAGGAGAAGGGTTGAACGGAGCTGTTGGAAAACAAACAACGAAAAGAACAACGTTGTAGTGGACTTATAGAAAACATCTCAAAGCTATGAGGTGAAATTCTGCCACTAACGAAAAATATTAGATTGGATTGATATCAACAAGGAGACGAGAAACTTATTTCACCGGGAGGATAAATGAAGAACTTGGGTCATTTATAATCACCATAATAGTAACAAACCTTAGGGAAGGCTTTAGGTGAAATATAACCCAAGATAATTCCAACGAAGAGGTTGATGGATTTAAAATACCTCATTCTTGATAACTTTTGAATCATGAAACACGAAGGAAAATTATCAAGAACGACATAATATCACCTCCAATGATACGGAAGAAAGAATTGCACTCCGGATTGCAAGATGGAGAATGCTTGAGCTCCTCTGAATAGAATCTTGATGAACACTTCGAGAAGGAATTAAAACCTTTATGAACCATCATTAAGAAACTCTCGAAGAACTCCGATAACGAAAGGATGATCAAATGAAAGGAAAGATAAGTAGAGAACACAAGGTGAAGCCTTGCGATGATTGGATGAAGCTCTGCGACGAGATAAGTTGAAACTTGGAACTCCGGAAAAGAGAAGATGAATTAAGTGAAACTGAGAATTTGTTGAGCCTCTGTAGTAAGTAATTGAATACTCGATGAAACAAGAATAAGAATTACATTATGCTTGTCCTTCACCAAATAAATTGTTGACCATCAACGGATTTGACATATTACTTATTCTCGTAGAAAAGATTAAGAGAGATATAACATAAACTTGAGAATGTCTGCAACGAACCACCGGTAGGATTGGGACATCGAATAAATTGATAAATAAGAGAACTCTTGAACGAACCACCGTTAGAATTAAACTAAACGACGTAAAGGGATGAATCACCGGTAAGAATTAGAGAATGAATCAGGATATTTGAGGGGATTTAGATACAAGTGAAACGAATAGATCATGAACCGATTAGAGATCACTTGAACGATGCACCGGGAAAATTAGAGAATGATAACTGAAAGCTGAGAATGAAATAAACCTGAATTGATGGACTCCGGAGAAACAAACTGAAAAGAATCTTGAATTGCTCCGGATAGGTGAAAAGAATTCTGACAATCGAAAACAATTATGAGAGGATGGCAACAAGCTAGAATCACGAATCTCTGAGAGAATGGATAAGATTGAAGAGAAATTCTTCTTCGGTCTTCAAACGGAGAGAATGATGATGAGAACCAACACCATAAATTGTTGAGATACTCCGGGATGAACACTAGAAAGGTTGAACCAACGATGAAAAGAATTTGAAAGATCTTAGAGAAGAACATATGACAGACGATGAATCATTCTTACGTCAAACTTTGAAAAGAATTTAGGATAGCTCTAGGAAAATAAGAAGAGTCAGGTAAGATCCTGGGGAAAAAACCTGTGGGTTAGGGCCCGCTCAAGAGAAAACACCATTAGAATGATTAAAAAGAGAGATTGCACCGGTTGAATTAAATGGCCAGAATGAGATAACAACCTCGAAAGAGCTTGAAAGGATTACGAAAGCAGAGTGGAAACACGAATCTTCGAGATATCTTGAGCACTCCGGAACAATAGAATAACGAGCGTGGAATGACTGAATATAAGGTGCACCGGCATGAGAAGGCATTTGAAATACGGAGAAGAATATGATCAACACCGAAAGCTTGAATTGGATCCACCGGAGAAGAAAAGAGAACGAAGAATGATAAACTAGAAGCTCCGTTAGAATCTTCATGAGAATCACCGGATAAGAACATTGAAGGAAAAGAATGGAGAGACTTCACATCAATAAGATGGATACTCGATAAAGAAATCCGAGTCCTAGAAGAAACAAGGGAGGGAGGGTGGGAAAACAAAGACAACTTGGGATGGATGAACGAACACTGTTGAGAAAGCTGAGATTGGATCTTGCGGATGTTGAAAATGAACAGATCCGCTTGACGAGAGACAAGCCGGTTGAAAAGGATTGAGATGACAATCTCGATTATCATGAAGGATTAGTATCCGCATAGGAGTATGAGAACACCGCTTAGGAAAGGTATGGAATCAACACTTGACATTGAAGCAACTCGAATACCACAACTGAAAACAAAACAAATGATTGGCTTGCAAAATAAGCCGGAACAAACATATGATAGAGATTTCGTCCGAAGTTTTCGTGGTGGGGCCTACACGGGCTCGATCGTATAGCACCATCATGTACACGGCAGTGGACATGACATACGAAGCGTCCCTGAGTCGGCATCGCCAAGGACTCTTTAAGACACAACAAGACCACTGTAAAACCAACCGTGGATAGGCGGACCACTAGACGTCGAACCCCAATTTCGTATCATACATATGTCGGAAAGATATCCTAAGAGCTACTTGAATTCCCACTTATAAACTCCTGAAATTTTCCGGTTATGCAATCAGGTGGTGGGGATACAGGGGAAGCATAATATCTCACCCAAAACTAGCAAATCCTACATCCAGTTGTATCCATCCTTCAACACATAACCAAGAAACCTTCGGAAATCGTTTACCTCAACCTTCGAAAAGCATCCGTTATACGAGTTATGGCAATACTCCCGAACTCCCGCCCCAGTACTGGGTGGTGTCGAGGTTATCTCACCAACAACTACATAAAAGAGATTTTCAATTTCGGCGATACTAAACTCAGGTATTCCAGAACTGCAGCGATAAAATTATGACGACAACACCTCGGAGCTCAACTCCCCGGGACACTACCACAACCCCTAAATGTCAGGAGGCACCAAGAACAATGTTCTCGTCACAAAACCATCGGAACGATTCCAAGATACCCGCGTGATCCTAAAATTTTTTTTAGTGAAATTTGAGAAGAGAAGAGTCAAAACTCTACGTCAGGATGCCTCACCAGAGCGACGAAGGGACTGAGGAGTAAAAAGAATCCTACTCTCCGATATATATAATCCTAAATGACTCAAAACATTTTTGTAGACTCAACAACGCCAGCGATTCGATCAAGCAGGGGGCTCCTAAGTTGGGGAAGTCTGTAATTACCAACTTGTAACGCCCTCGATGCGGCTATATCTCCCGCGTGTCGAAGCACGACTTAGAGGCATAACCGCATTGAAAGCAATGTCGCAAGTGAGGTAATCTTCACACAACCCATGTAATACATAAGGGAAAGAGATACATAGTTGGCTTACAATCACCACTTCACACAATTACATGAATAAAGCATTACATCATCCAGATACAAACAAGGTCCGACTACGGAACCAAAATAAAAGAAGACTACCCCACATGCTACACAGATCCCCGATCGTCCCAACTGGGCTCCACTACTGATCAACTGGAAATGGAACAACATAGGGACACAATCTTCATCGAGCTCCTCCTTGAGCTTGGTTGCGTCACCTGGAGGGTTCAACGGCACCTGCAAACTGGTTTTGGAAGTATCTGTGAGTCATGGGGACTCAGCAATCTCACACCCTCGCAATCAATACTATTTAAGCTTATAGGAAGGGTACAAGGTATGAGGTGGAGCTGCAGCAAGCGACTAGCATATATGGTGGCTAACATACGCAAATGAGAGCGAGAAGAGAAGGCAAAGCACGTTCGAGAAACTATGATCAAGAAGTGATCCTAGAACAACCTACGTCAAGCATTACTCTAACACCGTGTTCACTTCCCGGACTCCGCCGAGAAGAGACATCACGGTAACACACGTGGTAGATGTATTTTAATTAAGGTCAACTTCAGGTTTTCTACAACCGTACATTAACAAATTCCCATCTGCCCATAACTGCGGGCACAACTTTCGAAAGTTCAAATCCTTGCAAGGAAGTCCCAACTTAGCCCATCACAAGCTCTCACGGTCAACGAAGGATATTCCTTCTCCCAAGACAATCCGACCAGGCTCGGCATCCAGGTTACAAGACATCCTCGACAATGGTAAAACAAGTCCAGCAACACTGCCTGAATGTGCCGACAAATCCCGATAGGAGCTGCACATATCTCGTTCTCAGGCACACTCAGATTGTCCAAACTTCCGGTAGGCCAGCCCAGAGTTGCCCCTGGTGGCCACCGGCGGCTGACAGGTTGGACCAACACTCAGAAGAGCACTGGCCCGGGGGGGGGGGGTTAAAATAATGATGACCCTTGAGTCTGCTGAACCCAAGGGAAAGAAAAGGCTAGGTGGCAAATGGTAAAACCAAGTGTTGGTGTCAAAACCGGTGGATCTCGGGTAGGGGGTCCTGAACTGTGCGTCTAGGCCGGATGGTAATAGGAGGCAGGGAACACGATGTTTTACCCAGGTTCGGGCCCTCTTGATGGAGGTAAAACCCTACGTCCTGCTTGATTAATATTGATGATATGGGTAGTACAAGAGTAGATCTACCACGAGATCAAGGAGGCTAAACCCTAGAAGCTAGCCTATGGTATGATTATTGTATATGGAGTTGATTGCCTACGGACTACAACCCTCCGGTTTATATAGACACCGGATAGGGTTAGGGTTACATAGAGTCGGTTACAATGGTAGGAGATCTTGAATATCCGCATTGCCAAGCTTGCCTTCCACGCCAAGGAAAGTCCCATCCGGACATGGGACGAAGTCTTCAATCCTGTATCTTCATAGTCCAGGAGTCCGGCTGAAGGTATAGTCTGGCTACCCGAACACCCCCTAATCCAGGACTCCCTCAGTAGCCCCTGAACCAGGCTTCAATGACAACGAGTCCGGCGTGCAAATTGTCTTCGGCATTGCAAGGCGGGTTCCTCCTCCAAGTCCTTCATAGAAGATTGTAAACACCAAGAGTAGTGTCCGGCTCTGCAAAATAAGCTTCCACATATTGCCGTAGAGAGAATAATATTAACACAAATCAAATCTGCTGACGTATTCCGCAGTGCGTCATCACACTACAGCCAAGTCCTTCACTCGAATCGTTTTCACTTTTCCACCTCAGCGTGTTTTGCGAGGCGGTTTCCTTGGCACGTCTTGTCAAAGCAGAGATCGTGTACCCCCCTTTTACGGGATTCTCATCAATACGGATGTGGGTAACCCAACCGCGCCACTTATCAAGGCGCTTGGGAGGCAAGCGAGTTTTACTAGGCAGGTGGGGACGCACAACCGCATCCGCCCATATAAGGGGACAAGGATCCACCTTTTTACCTACGCCTTCTTCCTCCTTTGCCTATCCATCTCCTGTGCACCCGAGCTCCAGCGCCCAAGCCCGCACTTCCCACCTCAACCTTCTCCAGCAATGTCCGGAGCGGGAGGCAAGTGGATGGTCTTCTCCGCCACGGAGGGCAAAGTCAAGAAGCTAAGGAAGGCCGGATACCTGTCCAAGGACATCGCGCACCGGCTTCCCGAAAAGGGGCAGCTTCTCCCCACCCCAAGGCCCCATGAGAGGGTAGTATTTCTCCCCCACTTCCTCCGCGGACTGGGTTTTCCACTCCACCCATTTGTCCGGGGGCTCATGTTCTACTACGGCCTGGATTTCCACGATCTGGCTCCGAACTTCATCCTCAACATCTCGGCGTTTATCGTCGTGTGCGAGGCTTTTCTCCGTGTCCGCCCTCATTTCGGCCTCTGGCTCAAGACCTTCAACGTCAAGCCCAAGGTGGTGCGCGGCAGCCAGGCGGAGTGCGGAGGCGCCATGGCGGGCAAGATGGCCAACGTCCTATGGTTCGAGGGCTCGTTCGTGGAGAACCTAAAGGGATGGCAATCCGGGTGGTTTTATATCACCGAGCCGCGCGATCCGAAATGGACCGTAGCCTTCGAGTTCCGATCCAGACCCCCCACACGGCTTATGTCCTGGAAAGAGACGGGCCTGTCATGGGGTGACGAAAAAGAGGTGACCGGATTGCAAACATGCATCCAGTCCCTGGTGAACAAGCCAGTCCGGCTTGTTAATGTAATCCAGGTTTTGCTCGTCCGCCGGATCCTCCCGTGCCAACAACGGGATTTTAATCTGTGGGAGTTCGACCTGGCGCAGCATCAAACCCTCAGCAGGCTCTTCGACACGACGTACGAAGATGACTGGAAGATGCTATTCAAGGGCGCCGAGGCTCCCGCATCCGCTTCCGAGGACCGCGGATACAGCTCGCAGCGGCACGCTAGCGAGGTATGCCATCTACACCTTTTACAGGATGTTAAGCTTTTTTCATAGTTTGACTCTATGCGGGATCTAAACTCCCTTACCTTTGACAGGCTTGGCGGGCGATATCCGGACCGATTAACTGTCCGGCTCCGCTGCCCGAAGACCCAGCCCCAGCTCTACTAGCAAAGCTGCTGGTTCCGGCGCCTTATGTGGTGCTGGAGAAGAAGGCCAAGAAGAACAAGACCATGGGGACTCGAAAGAGTGCCCGCAACATGGTGGTGTCGGACTCGTCATCTGACGAGTCCGAGACGCCCTCCTCCCGTGAAAACTAGGAGGAGGAAGAAGAAAACTCTCCCCCCCCAGTGGAGGGAGGAGAGAAGAGGAAGGCCGCCCCAACGGGGGAGGCCGAGGGGTCTAGGAAAAGGAAGACCCCTCCGCCGGACTACGGCCCCAACGCCGAAGAGGGCAAAGAGGAGTGGCCAAACAGGGCCAAGCGTCCGGCGAAATCGTAAGTTCGGATATCAGAGTAACTCATGATGTTCCTTTGTTGCACAGCTTTCCCTAATGTCGAATGTAATTATGCAGTCCGCCCCGGGCCGAATTTGACGAATCGCCGGGCGGCTCCCTGGACTCATCGGACGTGAACTCAGTTCCGCCCGCTGTCTCCCCCCACACTGCAGAAGACGCTGAAGTGGCATCGTGACAAGCTCCGGGGCAGGAGGAGGTGGTCCCGGAGGAGCCGCAAGGCAACCTCCCGGACTCCGGGAGTGAAGGGGATAAGGCTCCCCAGGGCTCTCAGTCCGGCTTTGTGCCGGACACCGCGCCGGAATCTTCCATAGTTCCGGACCGCGGTAGGCGAACTCCTTCCAAGAGGAGCAAGCCTTCTGAGCCGGCGGCCTCCGTCCAACCGGAGGTGCCGGACAATCTGCTGGAGGTGCTTGATGACGCCTCCATCGACGAGGGGCACCGTACTATTATGAGTACGGTGATCCAGAAGGTTCAGTCCGCGAAGAGCGGACTGACTGAAGCTTGCGCTAGCCTTCTAACATGCTTTGAGGTAAGTAAAAATATGTAAAAATATTACCGCATAGACAGTAGCCCCTGATGCTCTGTTTGGCATTCGGAAAGAAAAGTCGAATAGAGGATCTATTAAATTTCGCAGGAGTCTAAAAAAAGAGTCAATATGCATATGCAGGCTTCGCTGCTATCCACCGCCGCACTGATTGCGGAGGTGGGTGTCCTGAAGCAGGACCTCAAGCGGACCGAGCAAGAGCTTGGCCTTGCCAAGCGGTGGCTCAAGGAGGAAGAAGGTAAGAAATACCTTACAGGAAAAGTGCCTATAAAAAGGCTTGATTGCAAAAAGAGTAACAGGATTGTACTACTTATTGTAGGGGCCACGACTGAGGTGGCGACCCTTAAACAGGCGCTGTCTGAGGCCGAAAAGAAAACGGCCGCGGAGCGCACCGAGCGAGACATACTTGGGGCTCAGGTCGGCGAGGTGCAGCAAGAGCTTCAGTCTCTCATGAAAAAACATGAGAGTTTGGAGCTGGAGTCGAAGGCGCAAGCATCCGAGCTTGCGACGGCCCTAGAGGCTGCAAAGTCTGCCAAGGCCGAAGCCCTCCAAGAGTTGGAGGAGATGAGGAAGATAGCAGCGGGTAAGGCATTCTTTATGCAAAGTAGAAATATAAAAGTGAACTACCTGTTACTCACCCGAATCCGGAGCTCTCCAGGGGCATTCGCAGATCTTCCCCGCAGCGTATCCGACGCTGCCGCATTCTACCGAGCTGAAGAGGGTAGCTCGACGGAGAAGGTGTTCTGGTCTCAGTATTCTGAGGCCGGACACCCTGTGCCCTTGAGCGACCAGCTGAAATAGCTGGTCAAGCTCCACAAGGCGGCCGAGCAGGCCATGAAGGGCTTCATAGTTCGGCTGTGGCCCAGAGAGGCCCTGCCTGGGAGCTATTTCGGGCTGGTGCGGCGGCTGGTTGAGGCCTGTCCGAGGCTTGAGGTCATCAAGCGCTCCGTCTGCACCGAAGGTGCCCGTCGGGCCCTTGCCCGTGCAAAGGTGCACTGGGGTAAGCTGGACGGTGAGAAGCTTGTGAAGGACGGGCCGCCGCCGGGGAAGGAGCATCGCAAGACCGAGAACTACTACAAGGATGTTCTTGCAGGTGCCCGCCTTGTGGCGGATGAATGTACCAAGGATGTGGTATTTGAATGAACTCGCTCGTGTTTATCCTGTGCGCTGAAAACTTCTTCATATGCGCTAAGCAATGCTTATTGAATTTAAAATATTACTTTCTGTGCGGCCGTTTATCAAAAATTGAGAGATGGCCAGTCGTCGGCTTCTGCCCCCGTGCCACTAGTGCTGGGGTGTTCGGGATAAACCTGAGCGCTCTTTTTCCCATAGTTGGGTCCTTCGAGGGAGGCGCTCAGCACAACGAACCAGGCAATCGGACTATAATGCTTGAACACTCTCACTTAGCCATAGAACTCTATAATTTTAAATTTCGGCGAAGCCCCTAGTTCGGAAGACCGAGTTCGGGGCGCTATCCACGCCTTGGCTGGACAAAGCCAGCTCCTCGCTCGAAGTGGCATAAGCCTTTAGGGACTCGAAAAACCTCTCGAACAGCGACCGGTCTCTCGCCACATCATGACAGTCAGTTTTAGCTTTCTCCACTGAGGTGCTTAACCCAGCTGAACCGGGGCACAATCGCAGTGGTTCTCCTAGTTCTACCTTAGCCGATAGAGCAGAACGTAAGGCACCAAAACATAGGAGCCGGGCAAACCCAACTATTGACCCAAATCATGATTCGGAGCCGATGCATATAGTGCTATAAGTTCGGGGTGCTGCACTTGTGAAAGTGTACGGACTTCTCACACCATTATGAGGGGTACTGAAGCCCCTGGCGTGTTTGCCGTACCATGTGTACGGGTGCAATCATGTCATTTAATAAACATAAATGTGAAAAGAAGATATTGCAAAAAATAGACAAAAAGCTAAGCATTGTTTATAGAGAGGCTATTTATCAAAGCCGAATGATACAAATAGTGCGGTAAGCAAAAGATATTGGACTATTCAGTATGTCCTGACCAGGGACATGCCGCGGAATTGTATTTAAAACAGGTATACCGCTCGTAACAGAGACCACCTGGGAGTTCCATAATGCGGCATGGCTTGTCTGCCTCCCTGGATCTTGCATCATTTGTGCGGCAGTCAAATTGCCGAACAGGTCGTCCGAAGTATGGAGTCCTGAAAGTAAGAAAAAATTAAAAAAAGAATCCAACAGCCCCTAGTACGTTTTAAGCCGTATTTTGGGCGTGCCGTTATTGTGCCCCTTCCCCTGTGCCCATGGTATTTCAAGGGCGTAGTTATGTACGCGAGGTACTGGTTTCGCTATGTCGCGAAAGCTGGGTTTGGGGCCGCATTGCTACGCTTGCTCAGAGTGTGCCAGGCGGTCCTGCTGTGGGTTACTCTGGGCGCGCTTGGCAGTGTCTGGCTTTTTAATGGCCGGACTGGAGAATTGCCTGAGAAGGCTACTTTGTACCTCCGCTGCGAGAGCCGCTGTATGCTCCTCCGTACGGAGGGAGCGTTCGGTGTTTCCGTTGACCGTAATTACTCCTCGAGGGCCTGGCATCTTGAGCTTGAGATATGCGTAGTGCGGCACCGCATTGAACTTGCGAATGCGGTTCGTCCGAGCAGGGCATGATAGCCACTGCGAAACGGGACTATATAGAAGATTAACTCTTCGCTTCGGAAATTGTCCGGGGATCCGAAGACCACGTCAAGTGTTACTGAGCCTGTACAGTTAGCTTCTACACCTGGTATAACGCCTTTAAAGGTCGTTCTTGTGGGCTTAATCCTTGAGGGATCTATGCCCATTTTTCGCACTGTATCCTGATAAAGCAGGTTCAGGCTACTGCCGCCGTCCATGAGGACTCTTGTGAGATGAAATCCGTCGTTGATTGGGTCAAGAACCAATGCGGCGAAGCCGCCATGACGGATGCTAGTGGGATGGTCCCTTCGATCAAAAGTGATCGGGTAGGAGGACCATGGGTTGAACTTTGGGGCGACTGGCTCCATCGCGTATACGTCCCGTAGCGCACGCTTCCGCTCCCACTTGGGAATGTGGGTTGCGTATATCATGTTCACCATTTGCACTTGTGGGGGAAAGCCCTTCTATCCATTGTTGTTCGGCGGCTTGGGCTCCTCATCGTCGCTGTGCAGCCCCTTGTCTCTGTTTTCGGCCCTTAACTTGCCTGCCTACTTGAACACCCAACAATCCATGTTAGTGTGATTGGCTGGCCTTTCGGGGGTGCCATGTATCTGGCACAAGCGATCGAGTATTCGGTCCAAACTAGACGGGCCCTGAGTATTCTTTTTGAATGGCTTTTTCCGCTGACCGGATTTATAGCCTTTGAATCCGGCATTGACTGCCGTGTCTTCATTGCTGTCGCTGCTAACGCGGCATTTTTGCTTATTCCGACGTGTCCTGCCACTTTTGTCCTTGGTATCTGAATTACCAGGGTTCTTTGATAAGTTGTTACTACGAGCTAGCCAGCTGTCTTCTCCCACGCAAAAGCGGGTCATGAGTGTCGTGAGGGCTGCCATGGATTTCGGCTTTTCCTGTCCCAGGTGCCGGGCAAGCCACTCGTCGCGGATCTTGTGCTTGAAGGCTGCTAGGGCCTCTGCGTCCGGACAGTCGACTATCTGGTTTTTCTTTGTTAGGAACCATGTCCAGAATTGTCTGGCCGATTCCTCTGGCTGCTGAATTATGTGGCTTAAGTCGTCGGCATCCGGTGGTCGCACGTAAGTGCCCTGGAAGTTGTTGAGGAATGCGGCTTCCAGGTCCTCCCAAGAACTGATTGAGTCTGCTGGCAAGCTGTTAAGCCAATGCCGGGCCGGTCCTTTAAGTTTGAGCGGGAGGTATTTGATGGCGTGTAGATCATCGC
Source organism: Triticum urartu (assembly GCF_056163025.1). Taxonomy (NCBI): domain Eukaryota; kingdom Viridiplantae; phylum Streptophyta; class Magnoliopsida; order Poales; family Poaceae; genus Triticum; species Triticum urartu. The sequence goes on along the minus strand of NC_141875.1, from coordinate 317,096,214 downwards.
CGCGTGCCATGTGGATGTGAAGGAGATAATCCTCGATCCATACCGCCGGATCTGTTGTGCCATCGTATGATTCGATGTTTACGGGTTTGAAACCCTCTAGGATTTTATGATCCATTACTTCATTCGTGAAGCATAGCGGGTGTGCGGCGCCTCTGTATTGGGCTATATCACGACGCAGCTCGGAAGAGCTATGTCTGTTGTGTTCGGCCCGGCCAGATTTGTTTTATCCGGAGTGAAGATCATTGTCACATGCCGTAGGGCGCCTGCGCGATCCGTAGATCGATCTTGTTTGTCTTGCCTTATCCTCCAGTATGTCTCGCAGGTCGGGCGCATTTTCTCGTGCCTTAGTTGAGCGGCGTCGGGGCATGGCTTGGGTGGAGGGCCGAGAGGCCTCTCTATCGCGGCCGCGAGGTGGCCGGTCTGCCATGTCATGCGCAGGTGATGTAGGTGCTTCCTCCTCTGATCGGGGTAGCGGCCTGCGCTTCGGGTAACTCTTGGAGGGGCGTTCGAGTTCATACTCTTCGGCTGCAAGGACTTCAGTCCATCTGTCAGCTAGCAAATCTTGGGCAACTCTAAGTTGTTGCTGCTTTTTCTTGAGGCTGCTTGCCATGGCTAAAAGCCTGCGTTTAAAACGCTCTTGTTCGGCGGGGTCTGATGGTATGACGAATTCGTCGTCATCGAGGCTTGCCTCGTCTTTGGAGGGAGGCGTATAGTTATCATCCTCGACCTCTCGGTCTGCCGTTCTCTCATGAGGGCTAGCTTCTCCATCTTCCTGTGCCGAATCTTGCTGAGGTGGGTGTTCTTCGGCGCTATCCGGGGTAGTATTATCTCCCGTGCAGGAATCACCGTTTTTGCTTTGGCGGGATTTAGAGCGGCGCCGCTGACGCTGGCGCTTTGGCTGTTTCTTGGGGGCGTCATCCCCCACTGTTCCATCGCCATCTCCATCTTTTGGAGTATCCACCATATATATGTCATATGACGAGGTGGCCTTCCAGCGCCCTATAGGTGCTGGTTCCTGTTCGTCTCCTACATCGTCGTCCATGCCGTCGATGTCGGTTAGATCATCGACAGTGGCTACAAAGTGGGTGGTGGGTGGGCTTTGAATTTCCTCATCGTCCGTATCCCACCCTCGCTGACCGTAGTCCGGCCAGGGCTCTCCTGATGAAGAGAGAGACTTAAGAGAATTCAGGTTGTCGCCAAAAGGCGAATGCTGAAAGATGTCTGCGGCGGTGAACTCCATTATTGGCGCCCAATCAGATTCGATTGGCAGGGGCGCGGGGGGCTCGGAGTCCGGATCCTCGGAGTCACGGGTCGTGCAGAGTGCGGGGCTAGCGTTCGGCTCGATCGCTTTTGGGATCGCAGCCCCCGAGGTGACGTCCAACCGCTCATCCTCGATTGGCGCAATAGGCTCCGAGTTAGGGGTCGGAACCGATGCGTGTGTGGCCTCCAGGACACTATCCGGGGGCAGAGCTAGATCATGCCCCTCGAGGTAGTACGGCGCGCTTGGCCGTGGCTCGAACCCATCGAAGATCAAGTCTCCGCGGATCTCAGCCGTGTAGTTTAAGCTTCCAAACCTGACTTTATGGCCAGGGGCGTAGCTTTCGATCTGCTCCAGGTGGCCGAGCGAAGCCGCCGAAGACAAAGATCTGTCCGGGGAGAAAAGTCTCACCCTGGACCGCATCGTTGTTGATGATCAAAGGAGCCATCGGGCCTAAAGGCGATGACACAGAGGAACTCTCAATGAAAGCACCAATGTCGGTGTCAAAACCGACGGATCTCGGGTAGGGGGTTCTGAACTGTGCGTCTAGGCCGGATGGTAACAGGAGGCAGGGAACACGATGTTTTACCCAGGTTCGGGCCCTCTTGATGGAGGTAAAACCCTACGTCCTGCTTGATTTATATTGATGATATGGGTAGTACAAGAGTAGATCTACCACGAGATCAAGGAGGCTAAACCCTAGAAGCTAGCCTATGGTATGATTGCTGTATATGGAGTTGATTGCCTACGGACTACAACCCTCCGGTTTATATAGACACTGGATAGGGTTAGGGTTACATAGAGTCGGTTACAATGGTAGGAGATCTTGAATATCCCCATCGCCAAGCTTGCCTTCCACGCCAAGGAAAGTCCCATCCGGACACGGGACGAAGTCTTCAATCCTGTATCTTCATAGTCCAGGAGTCCGGCTGAAGGTATAGTCCGGCTACCCGAACACCCCCTAATCCAGGACTCCCTCACCAAGGTTGGGCATTGCTGGAGGAGTTTTATTCAAGGCGAACTGTCAAGCGGTTCCCATTATAACCCAACCGCGTAAGGAACACAAAATCCGGGAACATAACACCGATATGACGGAAACTAGGGCGGCAAGAGTGGAACAAAACACCAGGCATAAGGCCGAGCATTCCACCCTTTAACAAGTATATAGATGTATTAATTAAATAAGAGATATTGTGATATCCCAACAAATAAACATGTTCCAACAAGGAACAACATCTCCATGTTCCAACAAGGAACAAACTTCATCTTGACCTGCAACTAACAATGCTATAGTAGGGGCTGAGCAAAGCGGTGACATAGCCAAACAACGGTTTGCTAGGACAAGGTGGGTTAGAGGCTTGGTTCAACAATATGGGAGGCATGATAAGCAAGTGGTAGGTATCGCAGCATAGGCATAGCAAAAGAGCGAGCAACTAGCAAGCAAAGATAGAAGTGAATTCGAGGGTATGGTCATCTTGCCTGAGATCCCGCAAGGAAGAAGAACGAGTCCATGAAGAAGACAAACAGACGTAGTCGAACGGGTCCTCACAAACGCGACGTTATCGGAACCAACCCGATGATAGAGGCAAAGGTGTCCCGATGTTTCGATGAGATGGTGGCTATCGTTTTCTGTGGGAGTCGACCTTGATGATCCAACTACGAACATGCGAGACGTCGCGCCTTAGCAATCGCTAAACCAACTTCCGAGGGGTTATTGACCACGCCGGAGCACGATCAACCTGACCACGAGGGCCTGTTTCCTGCGAGCAAACGAAGAACAAGAAAGAAACTGAGATTGCAATCTGGATATTGCGAATATAAGATGAAAGCTTTATTGATCAAGGTGGGGTTCTGTGACGTCTTGGTCTAGTCGTTGGACACAAACGAAGTACGCGAAGTTGCAGCTATGGCGAACTTTTAATCTAAACAAAACCCAAAGTCTAAGCGACGCCCTAAGGGCTGTATATATGGAGGAAGAGAGGGGAATTTCGTGGCCCTTGAGGGTGGGGTCCGAAACCAACCCTAACTCTTGTTTCCCCACACATACGGACTCTAAAAATAGCCTATACTTAAGTATTTCGAAATTACATGGGCCTGGCCCATTAATAAGGTGACGCAGCACCTAGAATAGCCTATGGACGACTATTATGAAGTGGCATCTTGTATATTTCGTCCATGGCTTCATGCACTCCTTATGGCGGCTTCAAAGTCCTGAAATCATCACTTGTAACTCCGTTCTTGATCCCCTTGCGCATGCCATCAACTTCATGCGTGTTCTTGCTCCAATGTTCATCCTTCTCCAAGCTAGGCCCTTCATTTGAAAGCAAAACAAATGTATCCAATTTAGGCAGCATCATAATCTCATGAACATTAGAATCATTACCAAGAAACGAAAGTACCTGGTAATTTAATTGGCGTGCGCGAGCTCTAGTAATTGGTCCAGTATATGTAACAGTAGGGGCTGTGGGTGTAACAATGGTATTGATGTCCTCATCATCCTCCCCTTCTTGAAATGAAGTCGTCCTCGACGGAAGCTCATCTTCCTCACCCAAATAAGGCTTCAAATCTGCAATATTAAAAGTGGGACTAACCCCAAAATCTGCAGGTAGCTCAAGTTTATATGCATTATCATTTATTTTCTCTAAAACCTTAAAAGGACCATCAGCACGTGGCATTAGCTTTGATTTGCGCAGATTAGGAAATCTATCTTTACGCAAATGTAACCAAACAAGATCTCCAGGTGCAAACACAACATGTTTTCTACCCTTATCTTCAGCAAGTTTATATTTAGCATTCATACGCTCAATGTTTTCCTTAGTTAACTCATGCATTTTTAAAATCAATTTAGAACGTTCTTTAGCATCAAAATTAACCTTCTCCGAAGATGGAAGAGGCAACAAATCAATAGGTGCACGAGGTAGGAAACCATACACAATTTCAAAAGGGCACATCTTAGTAGTAGAATGCAATGAACGATTATAAGAAAATTCAATATGAGGCAAGCATTCTTCCCACATTTTCTTGTTATTCTTCAAAACAGCCCTAAGCATAGTAGACAATGTTCTATTGACTACTTCAGTTTGTCCATCAGTTTGGGGGTGACAAGTAGTACTAAAAAGCAGCTTAGTCCCCAACTTAGCCCATAAACATCTCCAAAAGTGGCTAAGAAATTTAGTATCACGATCTGAAACAATAGTATTTGGCACACCATGTAAGCGAATAATTTCACGAAAGAACAAATCAGCAACATTAACAGCATCATCGCTTTTATGACATGGTATAAAGTGTGCCATTTTCGAGAACCTATCCACGACAACAAATATGCTATCCCTCCCCTTCTTTGTTCTAGGTAAACCTAAAACAAAGTCCATAGATATATCCTCCCAAGGAACACTAGGTACAGGCAAAGGCATATATAAACCACGAGGATTGAGTCGTGACTTAGCTCTTTGACATGTAGTGCAGCGAGCAACAAAACGCTCAACATCCCGTGTCATCTTTGGCCAAAAGAAATGTGTAGCAAGTATATCCTCCGTCTTCTTGACGCAAAAGTGTCCCATTAATCCTCCTCCATGCGCCTCCTGCAACAACAAAAGACGAACGGAGCTAGCTGGAATGCATAGCTTGTTAGCACGAAACACAAATCCATCGTTAAGAACGAACTTGTTCCAAGTTCTCCCTTCCTTACAATTCTGCAATACATCTTTAAATTCAGCATCATTAACATATTGATCCTTGATGGTCTCCAAACCAAATATTTTAAAGTCAAGTTGTGAAAGCATAGTATAATGACGAGACAAGGCATCAGCAATAACATTTTCTTTACCCTTCTTGTGTTTAATGACATAAGGGAAAGTCTCAATGAATTCAACCCATTTAGCATGTCGACGGTTCAGTTTTGCTTGACTTTTAATGTGTTTCAAAGATTCATGATCAGAATGTATAACAAATTCCTTGGGCCATAAATAATGTTGCCATGTTTCTAAGGTCCGAACAAGAGCATATAATTCTTTATCATAAGTAGAATAGTTCAGACTAGGCCCACTCAATTTTTCAGAAAAGTATGCAACAGGTTTTCCATCTTGTAATAACACACCTCCTAATCCAATTCCACTAGCATCACATTCAAGCTCAAAAGTCTTATTGAAATTAGGAAGTTGGAGTAAAGGAGCATGTGTCAACTTATCTTTCAATACCGTGAAGGCTTCTTCCCGTGCGGTACCCCAAACAAAAGGTACATCCTTCTTTGTAAGATCGTTGAGAGGTGCAGCAATGGTGCTGAAATCTCTCACAAAACGCCTATAGAAACCAGCGAGGCCAAGGAAACTCCTCACTTGTGTGACCGTTTTGGGCTGCGGCCAACTCTCAATAGCTTCAATCTTGGCTTTATCAACTTCAATTCCCTGTGGAGTAACAACATAGCCAAGAAAAGATACTCGGTCGGTGCAAAAGGTGCACTTTCCAAGGTTACCAAACAAACGTGCATCACGTAGAGCAATAAAAACAGCACGTAAATGTTCCAAATGTTCCTCCAAAGATTTGCTATAAATCAATATGTCATCAAAGTAAACTACCACAAATCGTCCAATGAAAGCACGTAAAACTTCGTTCATTAACCTCATGAAAGTACTAGGTGCATTAGTTAACCCAAAAGGCATGACTAACCACTCATATAATCCAAACTTAGTTTTAAATGCTGTTTTCCATTCATCTCCCAATTTCATACGAATTTGATGGTAACCACTACGCAAATCAACTTTGGAGAATATTGTAGAGCCACTCAATTCATCAAGCATATCATCTAGCCTAGGAATAGGATGACGATAACGAATAGTAATATTATTAATGCCTCTACAATCAACGCACATACGCGACGTACCATCCTTTTTCGGCACTAAAATGATAGGAACAGCACAAGGACTAAGGGATTCGCGTATATAACCTTTGTCGAGCAGTTCTTGTACTTGACGCATAATCTCCTTCGTCTCCTCTGGATTGGTACGGTATGGTGCCCGGTTGGGTAATGATGCACCGGGAATTAAGTCAATTTGATGCTCAATCCCGCGAATAGGTGGTAATCCCGGTGGCACGTCTTGTGGAAAGACGTCGGCGAACTCCTGCAAAATGTTAGTGACAGCAGGAGGCAAATAGGAAGGCACGTCCTCGAATGAAAATAATGCCTCTTTGCACACAAAAGCATAGCAAACAGATTTGCTAAAATCTAGATCATCAATATCAGATTTGGTGGCAAGTAAACATGCACTTTTCAATTTAATTTCAGAAGGAACACTAGATTGTTTATTATTATTAGGCTGCATTTGTTGCTCAAATTCTTTTGCCACAATCTGATTTTCACTCTTAGTTTTCTCCTGTTTTGCTTTATTAGCTCTAATATCATCTTTCAAAATGGAATCAGGAGTCATAGGAAGCAAAGTAATATTTTTATCCTTATGAACAAGAGTATACTGATTGTTTGTACCATGGTGAATAGAATTTTTATCAAATTGCCATGGTCTACCAAGTAATAAGGAACATGCTTGCATCGGTACCACATCACAATCAACATAATCAGCATATGTAGAGATACAAAAATGCACACGAACAGTACGTGTTACCTTAACCTTGCCGCTGTTGTTGAACCATTGGATGTAGTAAGGATGTGGATGTGGTCTTGTGGTGAGAGATAGCTTCTCCACCATCTCGATGCTAGCCAAGTTGTTGCAACTCCCTCCATCTATGATCACGCGAACAGAACGTTCCTTCACAACTCCCTTTGTATGGAACAAATTATGCCTCTGATTTTGCTCAGCTTGTGTAACCTGCACACTCAAAACACGTTGAGCAACTAAACATTCATACCTGTCAGCATCTTCAGGAGCCATATATTGCGTCTCATGATCAGAATCGTCTCCACCGTGTTCATCACGTGTAATAAGAGCCAAAGTCTCCTCATCATAGTCACTAGCGGACTCATACCCACCATCCTCAGTAACAATCATCACACGCTTAGATGGGCATTCTCTCGCATAATGACCTCCACCCTTGCAACGTCGACAAATAATATCATGTGTCTGCCCTGTTGATGCCATGGATGAAGAAGAGCTCTTTGCAGGCCCAGAAGGTGTGCTCTTGGCAGATAGTGGTGATTGTGCCTGCTTTATTGTATCACGGTTGGAGGTGGCAGCCGACGGAGGCGCCGGTGTAGCAGAACGTGTGGAAGTAGATGATGCACGTGGTGTCCATGAAGAAGGTCGACCTGCAGAAAAGTTAGTCCGCGCCAATGCCTGTCGATCCTGCACTTCACGTTCAGCTTTACAAGCAAGATGGAATAAACGAGTGATATTAGTATACTCCTTATACTCTAGAATCGTCTGAATCTCTCTATTTAATCCACCCATAAAACGTGCAAGCATAGCTTCATTCTCCTCAACAATACCACATCTAATCATGCCAGTTTGTAATTCCTGATAATATTCTTCTACAGAATTTTTTCCCTGTCTTAAGCGCTGCAATTTTTGAAGTAATTCACGTTGATAATATGGTGGAACCCAACGAGTACGCATAGCAGTTTTCAAAGCAGCCCAAGTAGCAGGAATGGGATATAATCTACAATGCTCAGACCACCAAACACATGCAAAACTAGTGAATGCACAAACAGCAGCAGGAACACGTCTCTCCTCGGGATATTGTAAACATGTAAATCGTTGTTCAGTTTCTAACTCCCAAGTAAGATATATATCAGGAACATATCTACCCTCAAATGGTGGAATATTCAATTTTAGTTTAGGGAGATGGTCATGATCTCGTACCTGAGGGTGAGCCCTACCATTGCCATTATTTGCATGTGGACGACCTGATGGTTGCTGTGCTGGTGGTGGCACGTAGTTCTGATTTTGATCAACCTCATCCTCGTAATCGCTAGCAAAATCATCCTCCTCCGCATCAGCAGCAGGAGCCACAGAAGTAGCAACAGCAGCACCAACAGTTTGGCCAGGTGCAAGAGGGAGACGGCTTGCTCGGCGGAGGGCTGTTTCACGATGTGTAGGTAGTCGTCGTTGTTGTTGTTGTAGAGGTGCGTTAGGTGCAGCCGGTGGTGGTGGTGGAAGACGCGCGAGCAATTCATTAAACCTGTTATCGAGCTTTGTTTCGAACGTCTTCTCCATGTCATCTATCTTCTCCATGGCCTCTTCAAATCTGTTTAGCACATCCTGCACCTGTCCATTCATCATTTGCTGAAATTTATCATGCAACTCCTGATTCGTCATGTTCTCCCAGTCAGTCTCGTCGGCTTGTGATCCTGCCATGGTTAGCAACAATAGAAAACACACAAGAATATGATCCTACAGAATACTAACAAGAGGTGGTGGTGGCCGGTGTCACAAATCCGTCAAGCAAATCTCAAATTCTTACCAGTTCTTACCCAGCAGCAGGCGGTGATCGGCAACCGTTGTAGTCAAAACTCTCAAAAGCTTGGATAGAGCGATTGCCAGGGAGAGTCAAACGCATGACGTAGAGGTATGTGGAGCTGGGAAGGCTTATAGTATGGTAGCAAAAAGGGTCAGCAATAATCAATTCAGAGATGCAAAGTTGAATAAACGCTCAACGACGGTACTGTGCTGGTCCTAGGCTAGACCGTGCTAGAGACACGAGCCTAGAACACTAACAAAATCACGGCGCTGCACGTAAATAAGGGAAAAGCACACTCCGGAACTTTTTTTTTCGCTTTTTTTTGCGCTCCTCTTTTTTTTTGCGCTTTTTTTTTGCGAAAAATTACTATAATGGCGAGTGTCTCAAAACTCTTCCCTCGTCAAACTGATAGGATGGGCACGAAAACATTTTTTTCACTTTTTTTTTCGGAAATCAGGGCAGCGACGACGAAAAAGTGCGACAAAAAATCACTATGATGGCACGTGGCTCAAAAGACTCAGAAAAGCCTAAAAATAGGATAGGGAAAAATATTTTTGCCCGTGAAAATTTTGGCCTAAAAACTGCCCGGGGGTCTCCAGACTTTTTTTTCCCGAGACCTACGCAGGCAAGGAAACACGAATCGGAATTGAGATTGATCTCAAGAACAAACCTAATATGAGAAGAACTCAGATTGGTGGTGGATATATGGTTGTGGTATATGGCAGCGGTGGTGGTATATGGTAGCGGTGGTGGTATATGGATAGAGATTGATGGTGGTATATGGATACGGATTGGTAGTGGTATATGGATAAGGATTCAGAGCGGTGGCGGATAAGCAAAAGTGGTAGATGGGCGATGATGATGGTGCGGCGGCGGCGTGACAACTTATGACCAGAACTCGAAACTCTAAAAGACTAGACTCTAAGACCAGCAACTTGACACGACGATGCAACCGCAAATTCAACAAAGCAAAAACCCTAAAAAGATTATGCAAAGGCTCAGATTGGTTCGGATATGATGAACTAACCCTAATTTTTTTTGTGTGGCTTTTTCGTGGACTGTAGGTATGAAGAACAGACTCGACCTAATCTACGAAAAACTGTAAAATCTCACCGAGCAACCTGGAAATCTGATACCACTTGATAGAGGCAAAGGTGTCCCGATGTTTCGATGAGATGGTGGCTATCGTTTTCTGTGGGAGTCGACCTTGACGATCCGACTACGAACGTGCGAGACGTCGCGCCTTAGCAATCGCTAAACCAACTTCCGAGGGGTTATTGACCACGCCGGAGCACGATCAACCTGACCACGAGGGCCTGTTTCCTGCGAGCAAACGAAGAACAAGCAAGAAACTGAGATTGCAATCTGGATATTGCGAATATAAGATGAAAGCTTTATTGATCAAGGTGGGGTTCTGTGACGTCTTGGTCTGGTCGTTGGACACAAACGAAGTACGCGAAGTTGCAGCTATGGCGAACTTTTAATCTAAACAAAACCCAAAGTCTAAATGACGCCCTAAGGGCTGTATATATGGAGGAAGAGAGGGGAATTTCGTGGCCCTTGAGGGTGGGGTCCGGAACCAACCCTAACTCTTGTTTCCCCACACATACGGACTCTAAAAATAGCCTATACTTAAGTATTTCGAAATTACATGGGCCTGGCCCATTAATAAGGTGACGCAGCACCTAGAATAGCCTATGGACGAATATTATGAAGTGGCATCTTGTATATTTCGTCCATGGCTTCATGCACTCCTTATGGCGGCTTCAAAGTCCTGAAATCATCACTTGTAACTCCGTTCTTGATCCCCTTGCGCATGCCATCAACTTCATGCGTGTTCTTGCTCCAATGTTCATCCTTCTCCAAGCTAGGCCCTTCATTTGAAAGCAAAATAAATGTATCCAATTTAGGCAGCATCATAATCTCATGAACATTAGAATCATTACCAAGAAACGAAAGTACCTGGTAATTTAATTGGCGTGCGCGAGCTCTAGTAATTGGTCCAGTATATGTAACAGTAGGGGCTGTGGGTGTAACAATGGTATTGATGTCCTCATCACCCGAAGAAGCAACACCGGAAAGAAAGCAAACAACATAGTAAACAACCACCACATAAGCATGGCATGATGCGCAAACAAGTATGATGCATTTCTGGTTTAACGAAGCATGGCATGGCAAAGTGCACAAGCAATTCTACAAATTAAGTGGAGATCAATATGCAACGAGTTGCATATTGACGAAACACCACAACAAGTTATTTAGTTCGATCTCGTTTATGTACCCAACAATACTAAATGTTGTTAAACATGGCAAGAGGGTGAAGCAAATGAAAACTACCTATCTAGGCAAGTTTAAATGAGGCCAGAACAACAAACAACAAGTCCGGAAACTCCTCATGTGCATATTTTAAGGTTTGATACTGATCTGCCCTAAACACAATTTTAGGTTTGTTAAACATGCAAAGTAAAGCCACCATGTTAAACTAGGCATTTTCCACCCCATTTACATATAAAGTTTATTAAATTCCGAGTTAACGGTTATTTAGTTATGAAATAAATCATTTTAACATGGCATAGGAGCAAATTGAACCAAATAGCATTTTAAACATTTTAAACATAGATGAAAATGACATAATATGAAACTACACACAATTCTAAGCAACTTTCATGTTAAGTTTGTTTAAATCCGATGCACGGTTTGTGAGATATGATATGCATGATGTATGAGGGCTTTTTCTATAAAACTGGCAAAATCTGGATAATAGCTAAAATCGCAGCATAGGAAAAAAATAACACGGGCCGGATCTGACTGGGCCAACAGTGCACAAGAGGACTGGGGGGTTTCTCACCATGGGCCGCGGCCCCGATACTTTGGAGAGGCGGCCTGGCAGGGCACGGGCGACTGGGCCTGAACGAGGCAAGAGTCAGGCCGTACGCAGGCTGGGCCGTGGCGCTGGTGGGTCAACGCGAGCGGGACAAGGCGCGCTGCTGCTATTTGCTTCTGAAGAACAGAAACAGCAGCACGTCCATGGTGATGCAGGCGACGACGGCAGGGGGGGTCCCGGCGACGGTCTCGGCGGAATCCGGCGGGAACGGGCGGATCGAGTCGTGCGGCGTCGGTTCCGGGCAAAGGCGGCAGCAGACGGAGCTCGGGTGCGGGGCACAGCCATCCATGGCGGCGGTCCTGCTCGAACAGAGAGGCACGAGCGATGGAGAGGTGAGAAAAAAAACAAAGAGCGAGAGGCAAAGGGAGAGGGAAGCGGCGGCAGGGCTCACCGGAGCACCAACGGGCGGCGAGGACGAAGCAGGGGACCCGAGGTCGCAGGTGATCTGGGCGGCGCAGTTCTGCAGGTCAGAGTGGCTCGATGGCGGGATGCCAATAGGGCGGCGCACGGGGCGGCCTCGTGGTCGAGGTCGCTCGGAGCGGGGTCGCCGGAGGGTGCGGCCTACAGAGTCGGGGCAGGAGGTGGATGAGGACGCGGCAGCAGCGGGCTTGAAGATGATGACGGGGTGGCAGCAGCTTGAAGGCCCTGGCGGGGTTGGTCTCGGGAGGGGTTCATCTCCCTGTGCTTGACGAAGATGGCTCGGAGGCCCTCGAGCGGAGGAGCCTGTGGGTGCGAGGAGGGAGGCATCTGGCAGAGGAGGAGCATGGCGAAGTCGAGACAGAGGCGGGGACGAGCAGAGGAGGCGCCCATGGCGTGCTCAAGAAGAAGCAGAGAGGGCGGGTGAGCTCTGCTGGCTCTCGAGAAGAACAAGAGGAGGCGCGGAAGCTTGGCTCCGTGGAGGTGATCAAACAGAGGATCCAGGGGCGCGATTCCATTTGAGCTCGAGCAGCACTCGGGGTTGGCCGCAGCTTGCTGGGGATTTGGGCAGTGCGGAAATCACGGGAGGTGGTCGGAGGCTGCGGTTGGAGGGGGTGGATCTGAGAAGGAATGTGGTTGGCTAGGTGGGGAAAACGAGGAGGAAGAATATTGCGGCGGCGGCGATGGGATGGAAGGGACAGACTTCCTAAAACCTAGGGTTAGACTGTTTATATAGGTTAGGTTAGGTTAGGGGCTACTCGGTCCCTCTGATCGGAATCGGACGGACGCGAAAATATCTTAGGGTGTCCAAATAGGAAAAAGGAGATGTTTTGCAGATGTTTGGGGATGATCCGGACACGACGGTGACGACTGCTCGGGTCGGGTCCGGGACAATTTTTGGACGCGCGCGCGAGGAGGGCCGCGGGCTGACGAGAGAGGTTAGGTTGGACCTGGCGGTAGGTAGTGGGCTGTGTAGACGGTCTCGAGCTGGGAGAAGAGAAGAGAGGGAGGCCCGACGACTGTTTCCGGAGACCAAAAACGTCCGACGTTAGACCAGCTATAATGCCGCCATAGTTTAACGGTTGGGCTATCAAACGAGCTCTGAATGCGATGAAACTTGGCAGGCGACCTACTAACAACATAACAACACCACATTCCAACTTTCAACCCATTCTGAGAACATTTTCCAGCCACTTATAAAATACTATTTCGGACATGCCGCGGGCGCGTGCGAGTGTGTCTGGGCTCAGAACGGACAACAGAAGGAACTGGGAAACCCGAACGGATGCAAGTTTTTAAAACATGATGATGCAATGCACATGATGACATGACAAGATGCAACATGCAAGCGAATGACAAGGCAACAACAGCGAATAACTGGCGGACACCTGGCACATCGGTCTTAGGGCGTCACAACACTCCACCACTACGAGAGGATCTCGTCCCGAGATCTAGGATGGCACCGGAGGAAAAATGGAAAAGGAAAGAAGAGGTAAAACAAAGTTGCTTCTTTGACAAACGAGTGAAACCAAAGAACCTTTAGAGGTTGAACAAATTGAAAGAAAGAATACAACGAAGAAGAACAAAGTTGAAAGCACTCCGTGAGGAAAGAGGAACAAGGAAGAACAAATTCGGACAGCACTCCGGTTGAAAAGTTATGCAAGACATGATACGAAGAAAAGAACTTGAGCAGAGGACACGACACTCCGGTTAAACAAGATAGAGAAGGAATAAGACTGATATAATTTGGACAACACTTCGACTGTAAGTGGAAGAAATTCAACATGATCTTGACAAACCGAGATGAGGAGTGAAAAGAGCAACATCAATAGACCTCCAGGAGAAAGAATAGAATAAAGATAATTGAGACAAAAGAATGTAGAGGACAATGCCAACTTCTGCTACAAAAGAGCTTGAAAAGGCTTCTTTAGGAGAAGGGTTGAACGGAGCTGTTGGAAAACAAACAACGAAAAGAACAACGTTGTAGTGGACTTATAGAAAACATCTCAAAGCTATGAGGTGAAATTCTGCCACTAACGAAAAATATTAGATTGGATTGATATCAACAAGGAGACGAGAAACTTATTTCACCGGGAGGATAAATGAAGAACTTGGGTCATTTATAATCACCATAATAGTAACAAACCTTAGGGAAGGCTTTAGGTGAAATATAACCCAAGATAATTCCAACGAAGAGGTTGATGGATTTAAAATACCTCATTCTTGATAACTTTTGAATCATGAAACACGAAGGAAAATTATCAAGAACGACATAATATCACCTCCAATGATACGGAAGAAAGAATTGCACTCCGGATTGCAAGATGGAGAATGCTTGAGCTCCTCTGAATAGAATCTTGATGAACACTTCGAGAAGGAATTAAAACCTTTATGAACCATCATTAAGAAACTCTCGAAGAACTCCGATAACGAAAGGATGATCAAACGAAAGGAAAGATAAGTAGAGAACACAAGGTGAAGCCTTGCGATGATTGGATGAAGCTCTGCGACGAGATAAGTTGAAACTTGGAACTCCGGAAAAGAGAAGATGAATTAAGTGAAACTGAGAATTTGTTGAGCCTCTGTAGTAAGTAATTGAATACTCGATGAAACAAGAATAAGAATTACATTATGCTTGTCCTTCACCAAATAAATTGTTGACCATCAACGGATTTGACATATTACTTATTCTCGTAGAAAAGATTAAGAGAGATATAACATAAACTTGAGAATGTCTGCAACGAACCACCGGTAGGATTGGGACATCGAATAAATTGATAAATAAGAGAACTCTTGAACGAACCACCGTTAGAATTAAACTAAACGACGTAAAGGGATGAATCACCGGTAAGAATTAGAGAATGAATCAGGATATTTGAGGGGATTTAGATACAAGTGAAACGAATAGATCATGAACCGATTAGAGATCACTTGAACGATGCACCGGGAAAATTAGAGAATGATAACTGAAAGCTGAGAATGAAATAAACCTGAATTGATGGACTCCGGAGAAACAAACTGAAAAGAATCTTGAATTGCTCCGGATAGGTGAAAAGAATTCTGACAATCGAAAACAATTATGAGAGGATGGCAACAAGCTAGAATCACGAATCTCTGAGAGAATGGATAAGATTGAAGAGAAATTCTTCTTCGGTCTTCAAACGGAGAGAATGATGATGAGAACCAACACCATAAATTGTTGAGATACTCCGGGATGAAGACTAGAAAGGTTGAACCAACGATGAAAAGAATTTGAAAGATCTTAGAGAAGAACATATGACAGACGATGAATCATTCTTACGTCAAACTTTGAAAAGAATTTAGGATAGCTCTAGGAAAATAAGAAGAGTCAGGTAAGATCCTGGGGAAAAAACCTGTGGGTTAGGGCCCGCTCAAGAGAAAACACCATTAGAATGATTAAAAAGAGAGATTGCACCGGTTGAATTAAATGGCCAGAATGAGATAACAACCTCGAAAGAGCTTGAAAGGATTACGAAAGCAGAGTGGAAACACGAATCTTCGAGATATCTTGAGCACTCCGGAACAATAGAATAACGAGCGTGGAATGACTGAATATAAGGTGCACCGGCATGAGAAGGCATTTGAAATACGGAGAAGAATATGATCAACACCGAAAGCTTGAATTGGATCCACCGGAGAAGAAAAGAGAACGAAGAATGATAAACTAGAAGCTCCGTTAGAATCTTCATGAGAATCACCGGATAAGAACATTGAAGGAAAAGAATGGAGAGACTTCACATCAATAAGATGGATACTCGATAAAGAAATCCGAGTCCTAGAAGAAACAAGGGAGGGAGGGTGGGAAAACAAAGACAACTTGGGATGGATGAACGAACACTGTTGAGAAAGCTGAGATTGGATCTTGCGGATGTTGAAAATGAACAGATCCGCTTGACGAGAGACAAGCCGGTTGAAAAGGATTGAGATGACAATCTCGATTATCATGAAGGATTAGTATCCGCATAGGAGTATGAGAACACCGCTTAGGAAAGGTATGGAATCAACACTTGACATTGAAGCAACTCGAATACCACAACTGAAAACAAAACAAATGATTGGCTTGCAAAATAAGCCGGAACAAACATATGATAGAGATTTCGTCCGAAGTTTTCGTGGTGGGGCCTACACGGGCTCGATCGTATAGCACCATCATGTACACGGCAGTGGACATGACATACGAAGCGTCCCTGAGTCGGCATCGCCAAGGACTCTTTAAGACACAACAAGACCACTGTAAAACCAACCGTGGATAGGCGGACCACTAGACGTCGAACCCCAATTTCGTATCATACATATGTCGGAAAGATATCCTAAGAGCTACTTGAATTCCCACTTATAAACTCCTGAAATTTTCCGGTTATGCAATCAGGTGGTGGGGATACAGGGGAAGCATAATATCTCACCCAAAACTAGCAAATCCTACATCCAGTTGTATCCATCCTTCAACACATAACCAAGAAACCTTCGGAAATCGTTTACCTCAACCTTCGAAAAGCATCCGTTATACGAGTTATGGCAATACTCCCGAACTCCCGCCCCAGTACTGGGTGGTGTCGAGGTTATCTCACCAACAACTACATAAAAGAGATTTTCAATTTCGGCGATACTAAACTCAGGTATTCCAGAACTGCAGCGATAAAATTATGACGACAACACCTCGGAGCTCAACTCCCCGGGACACTACCACAACCCCTAAATGTCAGGAGGCACCAAGAACAATGTTCTCGTCACAAAACCATCGGAACGATTCCAAGATACCCGCGTGATCCTAAAATTTTTTTTAGTGAAATTTGAGAAGAGAAGAGTCAAAACTCTACGTCAGGATGCCTCACCAGAGCGACGAAGGGACTGAGGAGTAAAAAGAATCCTACTCTCCGATATATATAATCCTAAATGACTCAAAACATTTTTGTAGACTCAACAACGCCAGCGATTCGATCAAGCAGGGGGCTCCTAAGTTGGGGAAGTCTGTAATTACCAACTTGTAACGCCCTCGATGCGGCTATATCTCCCGCGTGTCGAAGCACGACTTAGAGGCATAACCGCATTGAAAGCAATGTCGCAAGTGAGGTAATCTTCACACAACCCATGTAATACATAAGGGAAAGAGATACATAGTTGGCTTACAATCACCACTTCACACAATTACATGAATAAAGCATTACATCATCCAGATACAAACAAGGTCCGACTACGGAACCAAAATAAAAGAAGACTACCCCACATGCTACACAGATCCCCGATCGTCCCAACTGGGCTCCACTACTGATCAACTGGAAATGGAACAACATAGGGACACAATCTTCATCGAGCTCCTCCTTGAGCTTGGTTGCGTCACCTGGAGGGTTCAACGGCACCTGCAAACTGGTTTTGGAAGTATCTGTGAGTCATGGGGACTCAGCAATCTCACACCCTCGCAATCAATACTATTTAAGCTTATAGGAAGGGTACAAGGTATGAGGTGGAGCTGCAGCAAGCGACTAGCATATATGGTGGCTAACATACGCAAATGAGAGCGAGAAGAGAAGGCAAAGCACGTTCGAGAAACTATGATCAAGAAGTGATCCTAGAACAACCTACGTCAAGCATTACTCTAACACCGTGTTCACTTCCCGGACTCCGCCGAGAAGAGACATCACGGTAACACACGCGGTAGATGTATTTTAATTAAGGTCAACTTCAGGTTTTCTACAACCGTACATTAACAAATTCCCATCTGCCCATAACTGCGGGCACAACTTTCGAAAGTTCAAATCCTTGCAAGGAAGTCCCAACTTAGCCCATCACAAGCTCTCACGGTCAACGAAGGATATTCCTTCTCCCAAGACAATCCGACCAGGCTCGGCATCCAGGTTACAAGACATCCTCGACAATGGTAAAACAAGTCCAGCAACACTGCCTGAATGTGCCGACAAATCCCGATAGGAGCTGCACATATCTCGTTCTCAGGCACACTCAGATTGTCCAAACTTCCGGTAGGCCAGCCCAGAGTTGCCCCTGGTGGCCACCGGCGGCTGACAGGTTGGACCAACACTCAGAGGAGCACTGGCCCGGGGGGGGGGGGTTAAAATAATGATGACCCTTGAGTCTGCTGAACCCAAGGGAAAGAAAAGGCTAGGTGGCAAATGGTAAAACCAAGTGTTGGTGTCAAAACCGGTGGATCTCGGGTAGGGGGTCCTGAACTGTGCGTCTAGGCCGGATGGTAATAGGAGGCAGGGAACACGATGTTTTACCCAGGTTCGGGCCCTCTTGATGGAGGTAAAACCCTACGTCCTGCTTGATTAATATTGATGATATGGGTAGTACAAGAGTAGATCTACCACGAGATCAAGGAGGCTAAACCCTAGAAGCTAGCCTATGGTATGATTGTTGTATATGGAGTTGATTGCCTACGGACTACAACCCTCCGGTTTATATAGACACCGGATAGGGTTAGGGTTACATAGAGTCGGTTACAATGGTAGGAGATCTTGAATATCCGCATTGCCAAGCTTGCCTTCCACGCCAAGGAAAGTCCCATCCGGACACGGGACGAAGTCTTCAATCCTGTATCTTCATAGTCCAGGAGTCCGGCTGAAGGTATAGTCTGGCTACCCGAACACCCCCTAATCCAGGACTCCCTCAGTAGCCCCTGAACCAGGCTTCAATGACAACGAGTCCGGCGTGCAAATTGTCTTCGGCATTGCAAGGCGGGTTCCTCCTCCAAGTCCTTCATAGAAGATTGTAAACACCAAGAGTAGTGTCCGGCTCTGCAAAATAAGCTTCCACATATTGCCGTAGAGAGAATAATATTAACACAAATCAAATCTGCTGACGTATTCCGCAGTGCGTCATCACACTACAGCCAAGTCCTTCACTCGAATCGTTTCCACTTTTCCACCTCAGCGTGTTTTGCGAGGCGGTTTCCTTGGCACGTCTTGTCAAAGCAGAGATCGTGTACCCCCCTTTTACGGGATTCTCATCAATACGGATGTGGGTAACCCAACCGCGCCACTTATCAAGGCGCTTGGGAGGCAAGCGAGTTTTACTAGGCAGGTGGGGACGCACAACCGCATCCGCCCATATAAGGGGACAAGGATCCACCTTTTTACCTACGCCTTCTTCCTCCTTTGCCTATCCATCTCCTGCGCACCCGAGCTCCAGCGCCCAAGCCCGCACTTCCCACCTCAACCTTCTCCAGCAATGTCCGGAGCGGGAGGCAAGTGGATGGTCTTCTCCGCCACGGAGGGCAAAGTCAAGAAGCTAAGGAAGGCCGGATACCTGTCCAAGGACATCGCGCACCGGCTTCCCGAAAAGGGGCAGCTTCTCCCCACCCCAAGGCCCCATGAGAGGGTAGTATTTCTCCCCCACTTCCTCCGCGGACTGGGTTTTCCACTCCACCCATTTGTCCGGGGGCTCATGTTCTACTACGGCCTGGATTTCCACGATCTGGCTCCGAACTTCATCCTCAACATCTCGGCGTTTATCGTCGTGTGCGAGGCTTTTCTCCGCGTCCGCCCTCATTTCGGCCTCTGGCTCAAGACCTTCAACGTCAAGCCCAAGGTGGTGCGCGGCAGCCAGGCGGAGTGCGGAGGCGCCATGGCGGGCAAGATGGCCAACGTCCTATGGTTCGAGGGCTCGTTCGTGGAGAACCTAAAGGGATGGCAATCCGGGTGGTTTTATATCACCGAGCCGCGCGATCCGAAATGGACCGTAGCCTTCGAGTTCCGATCCAGACCCCCCACATGGCTTATGTCCTGGAAAGAGGCGGGCCTGTCATGGGGTGACGAAAAAGAGGTGACCGGATTGCAAACATGCATCCAGTCCCTGGTGAACAAGCCAGTCCGGCTTGTTAATGTAATCCAGGTTTTGCTCGTCCGCCGGATCCTCCCGTGCCAACAACGGGATTTTAATCTGTGGGAGTTCGACCCGGCGCAGCATCAAACCCTGAGCAGGCTCTTCGACACGACGTACGAAGATGACTGGAAGATGCTATGCAAGGGCGCCGAGGCTCCCGCATCCGCTTCCGAGGACCGCGGATACAGCTCGCAGCGGCACGCTAGCGAGGTATGCCATCTACACCTTTTACAGGATGTTAAGCTTTTTTCATAGTTTGACTCTATGCGGGATCTAAACTCCCTTACCTTTGACAGGCTTGGCGGGCGATATCCGGACCGATTAACTGTCCGGCTCCGCTGCCCGAAGACCCAGCCCCAGCTCTACTAGCAAAGCTGCTGGTTCCGGCGCCTTATGTGGTGCTGGAGAAGAAGGCCAAGAAGAACAAGACCATGGGGACTCGAAAGAGTGCCCGCAACATGGTGGTGTCGGACTCGTCATCTGACGAGTCCGAGACGCCCTCCTCCCGTGAAAACTAGGAGGAGGAGGAAGAAAACTCTCCCCCCCCCCCAGTGGAGGGAGGAGAGAAGAGGAAGGCCGCCCCAACGGGGGAGGCCGAGGGGTCTAGGAAAAGGAAGACCCCTCCGCCGGACTACGCCCCCAACGCCGAAGAGGGCAAAGAGGAGTGGCCAAACAGGGCCAAGCGTCCGGCGAAATCGTAAGTTCGGATATCAGAGTAACTCATGATGTTCCTTTGTTGCACAGCTTTCCCTAATGTCGAATGTAATTATGCAGTCCGCCCCGGGCCGAATTTGACGAATCGTCGGGCGGCTCCCTGGACTCATCGGACGTGAACTCAGTTCCGCCCGCTGTCTCCCCCCACACTGCAGAAGACGCTGAAGTGGCATCGTGACAAGCTCCGGGGCAGGAGGAGGTGGTCCCGGAGGAGCCGCAAGGCAACCTCCCGGACTCCGGGAGTGAAGGGGATAAGGCTCCCCAGGGCTCTCAGTCCGGCTTTGTGCCGGACACCGCGCCGGAATCTTCCATAGTTCCGGACCGCGGTAGGCGAACTCCTTCCAAGAGGAGCAAGCCTTCTGAGCCGGCGGCCTCCGTCCAACCGGAGGTGCCGGACAATCTGCTGGAGGTGCTTGATGACGCCTCCATCGATGAGGGGCACCGTACTATTATGAGTACGGTGATCCAGAAGGTTCAGTCCGCGAAGAGCGGACTGACTGAAGCTTGCGCTAGCCTTCTAACATGCTTTGAGGTAAGTAAAAATATGTAAAAATATTACCGCATAGACAGTAGCCCCTGATGCTCTGTTTGGCATTCGGAAAGAAAAGCCGAATAGAGGATCTATTAAATTTTGCAGGAGTCTAAAAAAAGAGTCAATATGCATATGCAGGCTTCGCTGCTATCCACCGCCGCACTGATTGCGGAGGTGGGTGTCCTGAAGCAGGACCTCGAGCGGACCGAGCAAGAGCTTGGCCTTGCCAAGCGGTGGCTCAAGGAGGAAGAAGGTAAGAAATACCTTACAGGAAAAGTGCCTATAAAAAGGCTTGATTGCAAAAAGAGTAACAGGATTGTACTACTTATTGTAGGGGCCACGACTGAGGTGGCGACCCTTAAGCAGGCGCTGTCTGAGGCCGAAAAGAAAACGGCCGCGGAGCGCACCGAGCGAGACATACTTGGGGCTCAGGTCGGCGAGGTGCAGCAAGAGCTTCAGTCTCTCATGAAAAAACATGAGAGTTTGGAGCTGGAGTCGAAGGCGCAAGCATCCGAGCTTGCGACGGCCCTAGAGGCTGCAAAGTCTGCCAAGGCCGAAGCCCTCCAAGAGTTGGAGGAGATGAGGAAGATAGCAGCGGGTAAGGCATTCTTTATGCAAAGTAGAAATATAAAAGTGAACTACCTGTTACTCACCCGAATCCGGAGCTCTCCAGGGGCATTCGCAGATCTTCCCCGCAGCGTATCCGACGCTGCCGCATTCTACCGAGCTGAAGAGGGTAGCTCGACGGAGAAGGTGTTCTGGTCTCAGTATTCTGAGGCCGGACACCCTGTGCCCTTGAGCGACCAGCTGAAATAGCTGGTCAAGCTCCACAAGGCGGCCGAGCAGGCCATGAAGGGCTTCATAGTTCGGCTGTGGCCCAGAGAGGCCCTGCCTGGGAGCTATTTCGGGCTGGTGCGGCGGCTGGTTGAGGCCTGTCCGAGGCTTGAGGTCATCAAGCGCTCCGTCTGCACCGAAGGTGCCCGTCGGGCCCTTGCCCGTGCAAAGGTGCACTGGGGTAAGCTGGACGGTGAGAAGCTTGTGAAGGACGGGCCGCCGCCGGGGAAGGAGCATCGCAAGCCCGAGAACTACTACAAGGATGTTCTTGCAGGTGCCCGCCTTGTGGCGGATGAATGTACCAAGGATGTGGTATTTGAATGAACTCGCTCGTGTTTATCCTGTGCGCTGAAAACTTGTTCATATGCGCTAAGCAATGCTTATTGAATTTAAAATATTACTTTCTGTGCGGCCGTTTATCAAAAATTGAGAGATGGCCAGTCGTCGGCTTCTGCCCCCGTGCCACTAGTGCTGGGGTGTTCGGGATAAACCTGAGCGCTCTTTTTCCCATAGTTGGGTCCTTCGAGGGAGGCGCTCAGCACAACGAACCAGGCAATCGGACTATAATGCTTGAACACTCTCACTTAGCCATAGAACTCTATAATTTTAAATTTCGGCGAAGCCCCTAGTTCGGAAGACCGAGTTCGGGGCGCTATCCACGCCTTGGCTGGACAAAGCCAGCTCCTCGCTCGAAGTGGCATAAGCCTTTAGGGACTCGAAAAACCTCTCGAACAGCGACCGGTCTCTCGCCACATCATGACAGTCAGTTTTAGCTTTCTCCACTGAGGTGCTTAACCCAGCTGAACCGGGGCACAATCGCAGTGGTTCTCCTAGTTCTACCTTAGCCGATAGAGCAGAACGTAAGGCACCAAAACATAGGAGCCGGGCAAACCCAACTATTGACCCAAATCATGATTCGGAGCCGATGCATATAGTGCTATAAGTTCGGGGTGCTGCACTTGTGAAAGTGTACGGACTTCTCACACCATTATGAGGGGTACTGAAGCCCCTGGCGTGTTTGCCGTACCATGGTGTACGGGTGCAATCATGTCATTTAATAAACATAAATGTGAAAAGAAGATATTGCAAAAAATAGACAAAAAGCTAAGCATTGTTTATAGAGAGGCTATTTATCAAAGCCGAATGATACAAATAGTGCGGTAAGCAAAAGATATTGGACTATTCAGTATGTCCTGACCAGGGACATGCCGCGGAATTGTATTTAAAACAGGTATACCGCTCGTAACAGAGACCACCTGGGAGTTCCATAATGCGGCATGGCTTGTCTGCCTCCCTGGATCTTGCATCGTTTGTGCGGCAGTCAAATTGCCGAACAGGTCGTCCGAAGTATGGAGTCCTGAAAGTAAGAAAAAATTAAAAAAAGAATCCAGCAGCCCCTAGTACGTTTTAAGCCGTATTTTGGGCGTGCCGTTATTGTGCCCCTTCCCCTGTGCCCATGGTATTTCAAGGGCGTAGTTATGTACGCGAGGTACTGGTTTCGCTATGTCGCGAAAGCTGGGTTTGGGGCCGCATTGCTACGCTTGCTCAGAGTGTGCCAGGCGGTCCTGCTGTGGGTTACTCTGGGCGCGCTTGGCAGTGTCTGGCTTTTTAATGGCCGGACTGGAGAATTGCCTGAGAAGGCTACTTTGTACCTCCGCTGCGAGAGCCGCTGTATGCTCCTCCGTACGGAGGGAGCGTTCGGTGTTTCCATTGACCGTAATTACTCCTCGAGGGCCTGGCATCTTGAGCTTGAGATATGCGTAGTGCGGCACCGCATTGAACTTTGCGAATGCGGTTCGTCCGAGCAGGGCATGATAGCCACTGCGAAACGGGACTATATCGAAGATTAACTCTTCGCTTCGGAAATTGTCCCGGGATCCGAAGACCACGTCAAGTGTTACTGAGCCTGTACAGTTGGCTTCTACACCTGGTATAACGCCTTTAAAGGTCGTTCTTGTGGGCTTAATCCTTGAGGGATCTATGCCCATTTTTCGCACTGTATCCTGATAAAGCAGGTTCAGGCTACTGCCGCCGTCCATGAGGACTCTTGTGAGATGAAATCCGTCGTTGATTGGGTCAAGAACCAATGCGGCGAAGCCGCCATGACGGATGCTAGTGGGATGGTCCCTTCGATCAAAAGTGATCGGGTAGGAGGACCATGGGTTGAACTTTGGGGCGACTGGCTCCATCGCGTATACGTCCCGTAGCGCACGCTTCCGCTCCCACTTGGGAATGTGGGTTGCGTATATCATGTTCACCGTTTGCACTTGTGGGGGAAAGCCCTTCTATCCATTGTTGTTCGGCGGCTTGGGCTCCTCGTCGTCGCTGTGCAGCCCCTTGTCTCTGTTTTCGGCCCTTAACTTGCCTGCCTACTTGAACACCCAACAATCCATGTTAGTGTGATTGGCTGGCCTTTCGGGGGTGCCATGTATCTGGCACAAGCGATCGAGTATTCGGTCCAAACTAGACGGGCCCTGAGTATTCTTTTTGAATGGCTTTTTCCGCTGACCGGATTTATAGCCTTTGAATCCGGCATTGACTGCCGTGTCTTCATTGCTGTCGCTGCTAACGCGGCATTTTTGCTTATTCCGACGTGTCCTGCCACTTTTGTCCTTGGTATCTGAATTACCAGGGTTCTTTGATAAGTTGTTACTACGAGCTAGCCAGCTGTCTTCTCCCACGCAAAAGCGGGTCATGAGTGTCGTGAGGGCTGCCATGGATTTCGGCTTTTCCTGTCCCAGGTGCCGGGCAAGCCACTCGTCGCGGATCTTGTGCTTGAAGGCTGCTAGGGCCTCTGCGTCCGGACAGTCGACTATCTGGTTTTTCTTTGTTAGGAACCATGTCCAGAATTGTCTGGCCGATTCCTCTGGCTGCTGAATTATGTGGCTTAAGTCGTCGGCATCCGGTGGTCGCACGTAAGTGCCCTGGAAGTTGTTGAGGAATGCGGCTTCCAGGTCCTCCCAAGAACCGATTGAGTCTGCTGGCAAGCTGTTAAGCCAATGCCGGGCCGGTCCTTTAAGTTTGAGCGGGAGGTATTTGATGGCGTGTAGATCATCGCCGCGTGCCATGTGGATGTGAAGGAGATAATCCTCGATCCATACCGCCGGATCTGTTGTGCCATCGTATGATTCGATGTTTACGGGTTTGAAACCCTCTAGGATTTTATGATCCATTACTTCATTCGTGAAGCATAGCGGGTGTGCGGCGCCTCTGTATTGGGCTATATCACGACGCAGCTCGGAAGAGCTATGTCTGTTGTGTTCGGCCCGGCCAGATTTGTTTTATCCGGAGTGAAGATCATTGTCACATGCCGTAGGGCGCCTGCGCGATCCGTAGATCGATCTTGTTTGTCTTGCCTTATCCTCCAGTATGTCTCGCAGGTCGGGCGCATTTTCTCGTGCCTTAGTTGAGCGGCGTCGGGGCATGGCTTGGGTGGAGGGCCGAGAGGCCTCTCTATCGCGGCCGCGAGGTGGCCGGTCTGCCATGTCATGCGCAGGTGATGTAGGTGCTTCCTCCTCTGATCGGGGTAGCGGCCTGCGCTTCGGGTAACTCTTGGAGGGGCGTTCGAGTTCATACTCTTCGGCCGCAAGGACTTCAGTCCATCTGTCAGCTAGCAAATCTTGGGCAACTCTAAGTTGTTGCTGCTTTTTCTTGAGGCTGCTTGCCATGGCTAAAAGCCTGCGTTTAAAACGCTCTTGTTCGGCGGGGTCTGATGGTATGACGAATTCGTCGTCATCGAGGCTTGCCTCGTCTTTGGAGGGAGGCGTACAGTTATCATCCTCGACCTCTCGGTCTGCCGTTCTCTCATGAGGGCTAGCTTCTCCATCTTCCTGTGCCGAATCTTGCTGAGGTGGGTGTTCTTCGGCGCTATCCGGGGTAGTATTATCTCCCGTGCAGGAATCACCGTTTTTGCTTTGGCGGGATTTAGAGCGGCGCCGCTGACGCTGGCGCTTTGGCTGTTTCTTGGGGGCGTCATCCCCCACTGTTCCATCGCCATCTCCATCTTTTGGAGTATCCACCATATATATGTCATATGACGAGGTGGCCTTCCAGCGCCCTATAGGTGCTGGTTCCTGTTCGTCTCCTACATCGTCGTCCATGCCGTCGATGTCGGTTAGATCATCGACAGTGGCTACAAAGTGGGTGGTGGGTGGGCTTTGAATTTCCTCATCGTCCGTATCCCACCCTCGCTGACCGTAGTCCGGCCAGGGCTCTCCTGATGAAGAGAGAGACTTAAGAGAATTCAGGTTGTCGCCAAAAGGCGAATGCTGAAAGATGTCTGCGGCGGTGAACTCCATTATTGGCGCCCAATCAGATTCGATTGGCAGGGGCGCGGGGGGCTCGGAGTCCGGATCCTCGGAGTCACGGGTCGTGCAGAGTGCGGGGCTAGCGTTCGGCTCGATCGCTTTTGGGATCGCAGCCCCCGAGGTGACGTCCAACCGCTCATCCTCGATTGGCGCAATAGGCTCCGAGTTAGGGGTCGGAACCGATGCGTGTGTGGCCTCCAGGACACTATCCGGGGGCAGAGCTAGATCATGCCCCTCGAGGTAGTACGGCGCGCTTGGCCGTGGCTCGAACCCATCGAAGATCAAGTCTCCGCGGATCTCAGCCGTGTAGTTTAAGCTTCCAAACCTGACTTTATGGCCAGGGGCGTAGCTTTCGATCTGCTCCAGGTGGCCGAGCGAAGCCGCCGAAGACAAAGATCTGTCCGGGGAGAAAAGTCTCACCCTGGACCGCATCGTTGTTGATGATCAAAGGAGCCATCGGGCCTAAAGGCGATGACACAGAGGAACTCTCAATGAAAGCACCAATGTCGGTGTCAAAACCGACGGATCTCGGGTAGGGGGTTCTGAACTGTGCGTCTAGGCCGGATGGTAACAGGAGGCAGGGAACACGATGTTTTACCCAGGTTCGGGCCCTCTTGATGGAGGTAAAACCCTACGTCCTGCTTGATTTATATTGATGATATGGGTAGTACAAGAGTAGATCTACCACGAGATCAAGGAGGCTAAACCCTAGAAGCTAGCCTATGGTATGATTGCTGTATATGGAGTTGATTGCCTACGGACTACAACCCTCCGGTTTATATAGACACTGGATAGGGTTAGGGTTACATAGAGTCGGTTACAATGGTAGGAGATCTTGAATATCCCCATCGCCAAGCTTGCCTTCCACGCCAAGGAAAGTCCCATCCGGACACGGGACGAAGTCTTCAATCCTGTATCTTCATAGTCCAGGAGTCCGGCTGAAGGTATAGTCCGGCTACCCGAACACCCCCTAATCCAGGACTCCCTCACCAAGGTTGGGCATTGCTGGAGGAGTTTTATTCAAGGCGAACTGTCAAGCGGTTCCCATTATAACCCAACCGCGTAAGGAACACAAAATCCGGGAACATAACACCGATATGACGGAAACTAGGGCGGCAAGAGTGGAACAAAACACCAGGCATAAGGCCGAGCATTCCACCCTTTAACAAGTATATAGATGTATTAATTAAATAAGAGATATTGTGATATCCCAACAAATAAACATGTTCCAACAAGGAACAACATCTCCATGTTCCAACAAGGAACAAACTTCATCTTGACCTGCAACTAACAATGCTATAGTAGGGGCTGAGCAAAGCGGTGACATAGCCAAACAACGGTTTGCTAGGACAAGGTGGGTTAGAGGCTTGGTTCAACAATATGGGAGGCATGATAAGCAAGTGGTAGGTATCGCAGCATAGGCATAGCAAAAGAGCGAGCAACTAGCAAGCAAAGATAGAAGTGAATTCGAGGGTATGGTCATCTTGCCTGAGATCCCGCAAGGAAGAAGAACGAGTCCATGAAGAAGACAAACAAACGTAGTCGAACGGGTCCTCACAAACGCGACGTTATCGGAACCAACCCGATGATAGAGGCAAAGGTGTCCCGATGTTTCGATGAGATGGTGGCTATCGTTTTCTGTGGGAGTCGACCTTGACGATCCGACTACGAACATGCGAGACGTCGCGCCTTAGCAATCGCTAAAACCAACTTCCGAGGGGTTATTGACCACGCCGGAGCACGATCAACCTGACCACGAGGGCCTGTTTCCTGCGAGCAAACGAAGAACAAGAAAGAAACTGAGATTGCAATCTGGATATTGCGAATATAAGATGAAAGCTTTATTGATCAAGGTGGGGTTCTGTGACGTCTTGGTCTGGTCGTTGGACACAAACGAAGTACGCGAAGTTGCAGCTATGGCGAACTTTTAATCTAAACAAAACCCAAAGTCTAAACGACGCCCTAAGGGCTGTATATATGGAGGAAGAGAGGGGAATTTCGTGGCCCTTGAGGGTGGGGTCCGAAACCAACCCTAACTCTTGTTTCCCCACACATACGGACTCTAAAAATAGCCTATACTTAAGTATTTCGAAATTACATGGGCCTGGCCCATTAATAAGGTGACGCAGCACCTAGAATAGCCTATGGACGACTATTATGAAGTGGCATCTTGTATATTTCGTCCATGGCTTCATGCACTCCTTATGGCGGCTTCAAAGTCCTGAAATCATCACTTGTAACTCCGTTCTTGATCCCCTTGCGCATGCCATCAACTTCATGCGTGTTCTTGCTCCAATGTTCATCCTTCTCCAAGCTAGGCCCTTCATTTGAAAGCAAAACAAATGTATCCAATTTAGGCAGCATCATAATCTCATGAACATTAGAATCATTACCAAGAAACGAAAGTACCTGGTAATTTAATTGGCGTGCGCGAGCTCTAGTAATTGGTCCAGTATATGTAACAGTAGGGGCTGTGGGTGTAACAATGGTATTGATGTCGTCATCATCCTCCCCTTCTTGAAATGAAGTCGTCCTCGACGGAAGCTCATCTTCCTCACCCAAATAAGGCTTCAAATCTGCAATATTAAAAGTGGGACTAACCCCAAAATCTGCAGGTAGCTCAAGTTTATATGCATTATCATTTATTTTCTCTAAAACCTTAAAAGGACCATCAGCACGTGGCATTAGCTTTGATTTGCGCAGATTAGGAAATCTATCTTTACGCAAATGTAACCAAACAAGATCTCTAGGTGCAAACACAACATGTTTTCTACCCTTATCTCCAGCAAGTTTATATTTAGCATTCATACGCTCAATGTTTTCCTTAGTTAACTCATGCATTTTTAAAATCAATTTAGAACGTTCTTTAGCATCAAAATTAACCTTCTCCGAAGATGGAAGAGGCAACAAATCAATAGGTGCACGAGGTAGGAAACCATACACAATTTCAAAAGGGCACATCTTAGTAGTAGAATGCAATGAACGATTATACGAAAATTCAATATGAGGCAAGCATTCTTCCCACATTTTCTTGTTATTCTTCAAAACAGCCCTAAGCATAGTAGACAATGTTCTATTGACTACTTCAGTTTGTCCATCAGTTTGGGGGTGACAAGTAGTACTAAAAAGCAGCTTAGTCCCCAACTTAGCCCATAAACATCTCCAAAAGTGGCTAAGAAATTTAGTATCACGATCTGAAACAATAGTATTTGGCACACCATGTAAGCGAATAATTTCACGAAAGAACAAATCAGCAACATTAACAGCATCATCGCTTTTATGACATGGTATAAAGTGTGCCATTTTCGAGAACCTATCCACGACAACAAATATGCTATCCCTCCCCTTCTTTGTTCTAGGTAAACCTAAAACAAAGTCCATAGATATATCCTCCCAAGGAACACTAGGTACAGGCAAAGGCATATATAAACCACGAGGATTGAGTCGTGACTTAGCTCTTTGACATGTAGTGCAGCGAGCAACAAAACGCTCAACATCCCGTGTCATCTTTGGCCAAAAGAAATGTGTAGCAAGTATATCCTCCGTCTTCTTGACGCAAAAGTGTCCCATTAATCCTCCTCCATGCGCCTCCTGCAACAACAAAAGACGAACGGAGCTAGCTGGAATGCATAGCTTGTTAGCACGAAACACAAATCCATCGTTAAGAACGAACTTGTTCCAAGTTCTCCCTTCCTTACAATTCTGCAATACATCTTTAAATTCAGCATCATTAACATATTGATCCTTGATGGTCTCCAAACCAAATATTTTAAAGTCAAGTTGTGAAAGCATAGTATAACGACGAGACAAGGCATCAGCAATAACATTTTCTTTACCCTTCTTGTGTTTAATGACATAAGGGAAAGTCTCAATGAATTCAACCCATTTAGCATGTCGACGGTTCAGTTTTGCTTGACTTTTAATGTGTTTCAAAGATTCATGATCAGAATGTATAACAAATTCCTTGGGCCATAAATAATGTTGCCATGTTTCTAAGGTCCGAACAAGAGCATATAATTCTTTATCATAAGTAGAATAGTTCAGACTAGGCCCACTCAATTTTTCAGAAAAGTATGCAACAGGTTTTCCATCTTGTAATAACACACCTCCTAATCCAATTCCACTAGCATCACATTCAAGCTCAAAAGTCTTATTGAAATTAGGAAGTTGGAGTAAAGGAGCATGTGTCAACTTATCTTTCAATACCGTGAAGGCTTCTTCCTGTGCGGTACCCCAAACAAAAGGTACATCCTTCTTTGTAAGATCGTTGAGAGGTGCAGCAATGGTGCTGAAATCTCTCACAAAACGCCTATAGAAACCAGCGAGGCCAAGGAAACTCCTCACTTGTGTGACCGTTTTGGGCTGCGGCCAACTCTCAATAGCTTCAATCTTGGCTTTATCAACTTCAATTCCCTGTGGAGTAACAACATAGCCAAGAAAAGATACTCGGTCGGTGCAAAAGGTGCACTTTCCAAGGTTACCAAACAAACGTGCATCACGTAGAGCAATAAAAACAGCACGTAAATGTTCCAAATGTTCCTCCAAAGATTTGCTATAAATCAATATGTCATCAAAGTAAACTACCACAAATCGTCCAATGAAAGCACGTAAAACTTCGTTCATTAACCTCATGAAAGTACTAGGTGCATTAGTTAACCCAAAAGGCATGACTAACCACTCATATAATCCAAACTTAGTTTTAAATGCTGTTTTCCATTCATCTCCCAATTTCATACGAATTTGATGGTAACCACTACGCAAATCAACTTTGGAGAATATTGTAGAGCCACTCAATTCATCAAGCATATCATCTAGCCTAGGAATAGGATGACGATAACGAATAGTAATATTATTAATGCCTCTACAATCAACGCACATACGCGACGTACCATCCTTTTTCGGCACTAAAATGATAGGAACAGCACAAGGACTAAGGGATTCGCGTATATAACCTTTGTCGAGCAGTTCTTGTACTTGACGCATAATCTCCTTCGTCTCCTCTGGATTGGTACGGTATGGTGCCCGGTTGGGTAATGATGCACCGGGAATTAAGTCAATTTGATGCTCAATCCCGCGAATAGGTGGTAATCCCGGTGGCACGTCTTGTGGAAAGACGTCGGCGAACTCCTGCAAAATGTTAGTGACAGCAGGAGGCAAATAGGAAGGCACGTCCTCGAATGAAAATAATGCCTCTTTGCACACAAAAGCATAGCAAACAGATTTGCTAAAATCTAGATCATCAATATCAGATTTGGTGGCAAGTAAACATGCACTTTTCAATTTAATTTCAGAAGGAACACTAGATTGTTTATTATTATTAGGCTGCATTTGTTGCTCAAATTCTTTTGCCACAATCTGATTTTCACTCTTAGTTTTCTCCTGTTTTGCTTTATTAGCTCTAATATCATCTTTCAAAATGGAATCAGGAGTCATAGGAAGCAAAGTAATATTTTTATCCTTATGAACAAGAGTATACTGATTGTTTGTACCATGGTGAATAGAATTTTTATCAAATTGCCATGGTCTACCAAGTAATAAGGAACATGCTTGCATCGGTACCACATCACAATCAACATAATCAGCATATGTAGAGATACTAAAATGCACACGAACAGTACGTGTTACCTTAACCTTGCCGCTGTTGTTGAACCATTGGATGTAGTAAGGATGTGGATGTGGTCTTGTGGTGAGAGATAGCTTCTCCACCATCTCGATGCTAGCCAAGTTGTTTCAACTCCCTCCATCTATGATCACGCGAACAGAACGTTCCTTCACAACTCCCTTTGTATGGAACAAATTATGCCTCTGATTTTGCTCAGCTTGTGTAACCTGCACACTCAAAACACGTTGAGCAACTAAACATTCATACCTGTCAGCATCTTCAGGAGCCATATATTGCGTCTCATGATCAGAATCGTCTCCACCGTGTTCATCACATGTAATAAGAGCCAAAGTCTCCTCATCATAGTCACTAGCGGACTCATACCCACCATCCTCAGTAACAATCATCACACGCTTAGATGGGCATTCTCTCGCATAATGACCTCCACCCTTGCAACGTCGACAAATAATATCATGTGTTTGCCCTGTTGATGCCATGGATGAAGAAGAGCTCTTTGCAGGCCCAGAAGGTGTGCTCTTGGCAGATAGTGGTGATTGTGCCTGCTTTATTGTATCACGGTTGGAGGTGGCAGCCGACGGAGGCGCCGGTGTAGCAGAACGTGTGGAAGTAGATGATGCACGTGGTGTCCATGAAGAAGGTCGACCTGCAGAAAAGTTAGTCCGCGCCAATGCCTGTCGATCCTGCACTTCACGTTCAGCTTTACAAGCAAGATGGAATAAACGAGTGATATTAGTATACTCCTTATACTCTAGAATCGTCTGAATCTCTCTATTTAATCCACCCATAAAACGTGCAAGCATAGCTTCATTCTCCTCAACAATACCACATCTAATCATGCCAGTTTGTAATTCCTGATAATATTCTTCTACAGAATTTTTTCCCTGTCTTAAGCGCTGCAATTTTTGAAGTAATTCACGTTGATAATATGGTGGAACCCAACGAGTACGCATAGCAGTTTTCAAAGCAGCCCAAGTAGCAGGAATGGGATATAATCTACAATGCTCAGACCACCAAACACATGCAAAACTAGTGAATGCACAAACAGCAGTAGGAACACGTCTCTCCTCGGGATATTGTAAACATGTAAATCGTTGTTCAGTTTCTAACTCCCAAGTAAGATATATATCAGGAACATATCTACCCTCAAATGGTGGAATATTCAATTTTAGTTTAGGGAGATGGTCATGATCTCGTACCTGAGGGTGAGCCCTACCATTGCCATTATTTGCATGTGGACGACCTGATGGTTGCTGTGCTGGTGGTGGCACGTAGTTCTGATTTTGATCAACCTCATCCTCGTAATCGCTAGCAAAATCATCCTCCTCCGCATCAGCAGCAGGAGCCACAGAAGTAGCAACAGCAGCACCAACAGTTTGGCCAGGTGCAAGAGGGAGACGGCTTGCTCGGCGGAGGGCTGTTTCACGATGTGTAGGTAGTCGTCGTTGTTGTTGTTGTAGAGGTGCGTTAGGTGCAGCCGGTGGTGGTGGTGGAAGACGCGCGAGCAATTCATTAAACCTGTTATCGAGCTTTGTTTCGAACGTCTTCTCCATGTCATCTATCTTCTCCATGGCCTCTTCAAATCTGTTTAGCACATCCTGCACCTGTCCATTCATCATTTGCTGAAATTTATCATGCAACTCCTGATTCGTCATGTTCTCCCAGTCAGTCTCGTCGGCTTGTGATCCTGCCATGGTTAGCAACAATAGAAAACACACAAGAATATGATCCTACAGAATACTAACAAGAGGTGGTGGTGGCCGGTGTCACAAATCCGTCAAGCAAATCTCAAATTCTTACCAGTTCTTACCCAGCAGCAGGCGGTGATCGGCAACCGTTGTAGTCAAAACTCTCAAAAGCTTGGATAGAGCGATTGCCAGGGAGAGTCAAACGCACGACGTAGAGGTATGTGGAGCTGGGAAGGCTTATAGTATGGTAGCAAAAAGGGTCAGCAATAATCAATTCAGAGATGCAAAGTTGAATAAACGCTCAACGACGGTACTGTGCTGGTCCTAGGCTAGACCGTGCTAGAGACACGAGCCTAGAACACTAACAAAATCACGGCGCTGCACGTAAATAAGGGAAAAGCACACTCTGGAACTTTTTTTTTTCGCTTTTTTTTTGCGCTCCTCTTTTTTTTTGCGCTCTTTTTTTTGCGAAAAATTACTATAATGGCGAGTGTCTCAAAACTCTTCCCTCGTCAAACTGATAGGATGGGCACGAAAACATTTTTTTCACTTTTTTTTTCGGAAATCAGGGCAGCGACGACGAAAAAGTGCGACAAAAAATCACTATGATGGCACGTGGCTCAAAAGACTCAGAAAAGCCTAAAAATAGGATAGGGAAAAATATTTTTGCCCGTGAAAATTTTGGCCTAAAAACTGCCCGGGGGTCTCCAGACTCTTTTTTTTCCCGAGACCTACGCAGGCAAGGAAACACGAATCGGAATTGAGATTGATCTCAAGAACAAACCTAATATGAGAAGAACTCGGATTGGTGGTGGATATATGGTTGTGGTATATGGCAGCGGTGGTGGTATATGGTAGCGGTGGTGGTATATGGATAGAGATTGATGGTGGTATATGGATACGGATTGGTAGTGGTATATGGATAAGGATTCAGAGCGGTGGCGGATAAGCAAAAGTGGTAGATGGGCGATGATGATGGTGCGGCGGCGGCGTGACAACTTATGACCAGAACTCGAAACTCTAAAAGACTAGACTCTAAGACCAGCAACTTGACACGACGATGCAACCGCAAATTCAACAAAGCAAAAACCCTAAAAAGATTATGCAAAGGCTCAGATTGGTTCGGATATGATGAACTAACCCTAATTTTTTTTGTGTGGCTTTTTCGTGGACTGTAGGTATGAAGAACAGACTCGATCTAATCTACGAAAAACTATAAAATCTCACCGAGCAACCTGGAAATCTGATACCACTTGATAGAGGCAAAGGTGTCCTGATGTTTCGATGAGATGGTGGCTATCGTTTTCTGTGGGAGTCGACCTTGACGATCCGACTACGAACGTGCGAGACGTCGCGCCTTAGCAATCGCTAAACCAACTTCCGAGGGGTTATTGACCACGCCGGAGCACGATCAACCTGACCACGAGGGCCTGTTTCCTACGAGCAAACGAAGAACAAGCAAGAAACTGAGATTGTAATCTGGATATTGCGAATATAAGATGAAAGCTTTATTGATCAAGGTGGGGTTCTGTGACGTCTTGGTCTGGTCGTTGGACACAAACGAAGTACGCGAAGTTGCAGCTATGGCGAACTTTTAATCTAAACAAAACCCAAAGTCTAAACGACGCCCTAAGGGCTCTATATATGGAGGAAGAGAGGGGAATTTCGTGGCCCTTGAGGGTGGGGTCCGAAACCAACCCTAACTCTTGTTTCCCCACACATACGGACTCTAAAAATAGCCTATACTTAAGTATTTCGAAATTACATGGGCCTGGCCCATTAATAAGGTGACGCAGCACCTAGAATAGCCTATGGACGAATATTATGAAGTGGCATCTTGTATATTTCGTCCATGGCTTCATGCACTCCTTATGGCGGCTTCAAAGTCCTGAAATCATCACTTGTAACTCCGTTCTTGATCCCCTTGCGCATGCCATCAACTTCATGCGTGTTCTTGCTCCAATGTTCATCCTTCTCCAAGCTAGGCCCTTCATTTGAAAGCAAAACAAATGTATCCAATTTAGGCAGCATCATAATCTCATGAACATTAGAATCATTACCAAGAAACGAAAGTACCTGGTAATTTAATTGGCGTGCGCGAGCTCTAGTAATTGGTCCAGTATATGTAACAGTAGGGGCTGTGGGTGTAACAATGGTATTGATGTCCTCATCACCCGAAGAAGCAACACCGGAAAGAAAGCAAACAACATAGTAAACAACCACCACATAAGCATGGCATGATGCGCAAACAAGTATGATGCATTTCTGGTTTAACGAAGCATGGCATGGCAAAGTGCACAAGCAATTCTACAAATTAAGTGGAGATCAATATGCAACGAGTTGCATATTGACGAAACACCACAACAAGTTATTTAGTTCGATCTCGTTTATGTACCCAACAATACTAAATGTTGTTAAACATGGCAAGAGGGTGAAGCAAATGAAAACTACCTATCTAGGCAAGTTTAAATGAGGCCAGAACAACGAACAACAAGTCCGGAAACTCCTCATGTGCATATTTTAAGGTTTGATACTGATCTGCCCTAAACACAATTTTAGGTTTGTTAAACATGCAAAGTAAAGCCACCATGTTAAACTAGGCATTTTCCACCCCATTTACATATAAAGTTTATTAAATTCCGAGTTAACGGTTATTTAGTTATGAAATAAATCATTTTAACATGGCATAGGAGCAAATTTAACCAAATAGCATTTTAAACATTTTAAACATAGATGAAAATGACATAATATGAAACTACACACAATTCTAAGCAACTTTCATGTTAAGTTTGTTTAAATCCGATGCACGGTTTGTGAGATATGATATGCATGATGTATGAGGGCTTTTTCTATAAAACTGGCAAAATCTGGATAATAGCTAAAATCGCAGCATAGGAAAAAAATAACACGGGCCGGATCTGACTGGGCCAACAGTGCACAAGAGGACTGGGGGGTTTCTCACCATGGGCCGCGGCCCCGATACTTTGGAGAGGCGGCCTGGCAGGGCACGGGCGACTGGGCCTGAACGAGGCAAGAGTCAGGCCGTACGCAGGCTGGGCCGTGGCGCTGGTGGGTCAACGCGAGCGGGACAAGGCGCGCTGCTGCTATTTGCTTCTGAAGAACAGAAACAGCAGCACGTCCATGGTGATGCAGGCGACGACGGCAGGGGGGGTCCCGGCGACGGTCTCGGCGGAATCCGGCGGGAACGGGCGGATCGAGTCGTGCGGCGTCGGTTCCGGGCAAAGGCGGCAGCAGACGGAGCTCGGGTGCGGGGCACAGCCATCCATGGCGGCGGTCCTGCTCGAACAGAGAGGCACGAGCGATGGAGAGGTGAGAAAAAAAACAAAGAGCGAGAGGCAAAGGGAGAGGGAAGCGGCGGCAGGGCTCACCGGAGCACCAACGGGCGGCGAGGACGAAGCAGGGGACCCGAGGTCGCAGGTGATCTGGGCGGCGCAGTTCTGCAGGTCAGAGTGGCTCGATGGCGGGATGCCAATAGGGCGGCGCACGGGGCGGCCTCGTGGTCGAGGTCGCTCGGAGCGGGGTCGCCGGAGGGTGCGGCCTACAGAGTCGGGGCAGGAGGTGGATGAGGACGCGGCAGCAGCGGGCTTGAAGATGATGACGGGGAGGCAGCAGCTTGAAGGCCCTGGCGGGGTTGGTCTCGGGAGGGGTTCATCTCCCTGTGCTTGACGAAGATGGCTCGGAGGCCCTCGAGCGGAGGAGCCTGTGGGTGCGAGGAGGGAGGCATCTGGCAGAGGAGGAGCATGGCGAAGTCGAGACAGAGGCGGGGACGAGCAGAGGAGGCGCCCATGGCGTGCTCAAGAAGAAGCAGAGAGGGCGGGTGAGCTCTGCTGGCTCTCGAGAAGAACAAGAGGAGGCGCGGAAGCTTGGCTCCGTGGAGGTGATCAAACAGAGGATCCAGGGGCGCGATTCCATTTGAGCTCGAGCAGCACTCGGGGTTGGCCGCAGCTTGCTGGGGATTTGGGCAGTGCGGAAATCACGGGAGGTGGTCGGAGGCTGCGGTTGGAGGGGGTGGATCTGAGAAGGAATGTGGTTGGCTAGGTGGGGAAAACGAGGAGGAAGAATATTGCGGCGGCGGCGATGGGATGGAAGGGACAGACTTCCTAAAACCTAGGGTTAGACTGTTTATATAGGTTAGGTTAGGTTAGGGGCTACTCGGTCCCTCTGATCGGAATCGGACGGACGCGAAAATATCTTAGGGTGTCCAAATAGGAAAAAGGAGATGTTTTGCAGATGTTTGGGGATGATCCGGACACGACGGTGACGACTGCTCGGGTCGGGTCCGGGACAATTTTTGGACGCGCGCGCGAGGAGGGCCGCGGGCTGACGAGAGAGGTTAGGTTGGACCTGGCGGTAGGTAGTGGGCTGTGTAGACGGTCTCGAGCTGGGAGAAGAGAAGAGAGGGAGGCCCGACGACTGTTTCCGGAGACCAAAAACGTCCGACGTTAGACCAGCTATAATGCCGCCATAGTTTAACGGTTGGGCTATCAAACGAGCTCTGAATGCGATGAAACTTGGCAGGCGACCTACTAACAACATAACAACACCACATTCCAACTTTCAACCCATTCTGAGAACATTTTCCAGCCACTTATAAAATACTATTTCGGACATGCCGCGGGCGCGTGCGAGTGTGTCTGGGCTCAGAACGGACAACAGAAGGAACTGGGAAACCCGAACGGATGCAAGTTTTTAAAACATGATGATGCAATGCACATGATGACATGACAAGATGCAACATGCAAGCGAATGACAAGGCAACAACAGCGAATAACTGGCGGACACCTGGCACATCGGTCTTAGGGCGTCACAACACTCCACCACTACGAGAGGATCTCGTCCCGAGATCTAGGATGGCACCGGAGGAAAAATGGAAAAGGAAAGAAGAGGTAAAACAAAGTTGCTTCTTTGACAAACGAGTGAAACCAAAGAACCTTTAGAGGTTGAACAAATTGAAAGAAAGAATACAACGAAGAAGAACAAAGTTGAAAGCACTCCGTGAGGAAAGAGGAACAAGGAAGAACAAATTCGGACAGCACTCCGGTTGAAAAGTTATGCAAGACATGATACGAAGAAAAGAACTTGAGCAGAGGACACGACACTCCGGTTAAACAAGATAGAGAAGGAATAAGACTGATATAATTTGGACAACACTTCGACTGTAAGTGGAAGAAATTCAACATGATCTTGACAAACCGAGATGAGGAGTGAAAAGAGCAACATCAATAGACCTCCAGGAGAAAGAATAGAATAAAGATAATTGAGACAAAAGAATGTAGAGGACAATGCCAACTTCTGCTACAAAAGAGCTTGAAAAGGCTTCTTTAGGAGAAGGGTTGAACGGAGCTGTTGGAAAACAAACAACGAAAAGAACAACGTTGTAGTGGACTTATAGAAAACATCTCAAAGCTATGAGGTGAAATTCTGCCACTAACGAAAAATATTAGATTGGATTGATATCAACAAGGAGACGAGAAACTTATTTCACCGGGAGGATAAATGAAGAACTTGGGTCATTTATAATCACCATAATAGTAACAAACCTTAGGGAAGGCTTTAGGTGAAATACAACCCAAGATAATTCCAACGAAGAGGTTGATGGATTTAAAATACCTCATTCTTGATAACTTTTGAATCATGAAACACGAAGGAAAATTATCAAGAACGACATAATATCACCTCCAATGATACGGAAGAAAGAATTGCACTCCGGATTGCAAGATGGAGAATGCTTGAGCTCCTCTGAATAGAATCTTGATGAACACTTCGAGAAGGAATTAAAACCTTTATGAACCATCATTAAGAAACTCTCGAAGAACTCCGATAACGAAAGGATGATCAAACGAAAGGAAAGATAAGTAGAGAACACAAGGTGAAGCCTTGCGATGATTGGATGAAGCTCTGCGACGAGATAAGTTGAAACTTGGAACTCCGGAAAAGAGAAGATGAATTAAGTGAAACTGAGAATTTGTTGAGCCTCTGTAGTAAGTAATTGAATACTCGATGAAACAAGAATAAGAATTACATTATGCTTGTCCTTCACCAAATAAATTGTTGACCATCAACGGATTTGACATATTACTTATTCTCGTAGAAAAGATTAAGAGAGATATAACATAAACTTGAGAATGTCTGCAACGAACCACCGGTAGGATTGGGACATAGAATAAATTGATAAATAAGAGAACTCTTGAACGAACCACCGTTAGAATTAAACTAAACGACGTAAAGGGATGAATCACCGGTAAGAATTAGAGAATGAATCAGGATATTTGAGGGGATTTAGATACAAGTGAAACGAATAGATCATGAACCGATTAGAGATCACTTGAACGATGCACCGGGAAAATTAGAGAATGATAACTGAAAGCTGAGAATGAAATAAACCTGAATTGATGGACTCCGGAGAAACAAACTGAAAAGAATCTTGAATTGCTCCGGATAGGTGAAAAGAATTCTGACAATCGAAAACAATTATGAGAGGATGGCAACAAGCTAGAATCACGAATCTCTGAGAGAATGGATAAGATTGAAGAGAAATTCTTCTTCGGTCTTCAAACGGAGAGAATGATGATGAGAACCAACACCATAAATTGTTGAGATACTCCGGGATGAAGACTAGAAAGGTTGAACCAACGATGAAAAGAATTTGAAAGATCTTAGAGAAGAACATATGACAGACGATGAATCATTCTTACGTCAAACTTTGAAAAGAATTTAGGATAGCTCTAGGAAAATAAGAAGAGTCAGGTAAGATCCTGGGGAAAAAACCTGTGGGTTAGGGCCCGCTCAAGAGAAAACACCATTAGAATGATTAAAAAGAGAGATTGCACCGGTTGAATTAAATGGCCAGAATGAGATAACAACCTCGAAAGAGCTTGAAAGGATTACGAAAGCAGAGTGGAAACACAAATCTTCGAGATATCTTGAGCACTCCGGAACAATAGAATAACGAGCGTGGAATGACTGAATATAAGGTGCACCGGCATGAGAAGGCATTTGAAATACGGAGAAGAATATGATCAACACCGAAAGCTTGAATTGGATCCACCGGAGAAGAAAAGAGAACGAAGAATGATAAACTAGAAGCTCCATTAGAATCTTCATGAGAATCACCGGATAAGAACATTGAAGGAAAAGAATGGAGAGACTTCACATCAATAAGATGGATACTCGATAAAGAAATCCGAGTCCTAGAAGAAACAAGGGAGGGAGGGTGGGAAAACAAAGACAACTTGGGATGGATGAACGAACACTGTTGAGAAAGCTGAGATTGGATCTTGCGGATGTTGAAAATGAACAGATCCGCTTGACGAGAGACACGCCGGTTGAAAAGGATTGAGATGACAATCTCGATTATCATGAAGGATTAGTATCCGCATAGGAGTATGAGAACACCGCTTAGGAAAGGTATGGAATCAACACTTGACATTGAAGCAACTCGAATACCACAACTGAAAACAAAACAAATGATTGGCTTGCAAAATAAGCCGGAACAAACATATGATAGAGATTTCGTCCGAAGTTTTCGTGGTGGGGCCTACACGGGCTCGATCGTATAGCACCATCATGTACATGGCAGTGGACATGACATACGAAGCGTCCCTGAGTCGGCATCGCCAAGGACTCTTTAAGACACAACAAGACCACTGTAAAACCAACCGTGGATAGGCGGACCACTAGACGTCGAACCCCAATTTCGTATCATACATATGTCGGAAAGATATCCTAAGAGCTACTTGAATTCCCACTTATAAACTCCTGAAATTTTCCGGTTATGCAATCAGGTGGTGGGGATACAGGGGAAGCATAATATCTCACCCAAAACTAGCAAATCCTACATCCAGTTGTATCCATCCTTCAACACATAACCAAGAAACCTTCGGAAATCGTTTACCTCAACCTTCGAAAAGCATCCGTTATACGAGTTATGGCAATACTCCCGAACTCCCGCCCCAGTACTGGGTGGTGTCGAGGTTATCTCACCAACAACTACATAAAAGAGATTTTCAATTTCGGCGATACTAAACTCAGGTATTCCAGAACTGCAGCGATAAAATTATGACGACAACACCTCGGAGCTCAACTCCCCGGGACACTACCACAACCCCTAAATGTCAAGAGGCACCAAGAACAATGTTCTCGTCACAAAACCATCGGAACGATTCCAAGATACCCGCGTGATCCTAAATTTTTTTTTTAGTGAAATTTGAGAAGAGAAGAGTCAAAACTCTACGTCAGGATGCCTCACCAGAGCGACGAAGGGACTGAGGAGTAAAAAGAATCCTACTCTCCGATATATATAATCCTAAATGACTCAAAACATTTTTGTAGACTCAACAACGCCAGCGATTCGATCAAGCAGGGGGCTCCTAAGTTGGGGAAGTCTCTAATTACCAAGTTGTAACGCCCTCGATGCGGCTATATCTCCCGCGTGTCGAAGCACGACTTAGAGGCATAACCGCATTGAAAGCAATGTCGCAAGTGAGGTAATCTTCACACAACCCATGTAATACATAAGGGAAAGAGATACATAGTTGGCTTACAATCACCACTTCACACAATTACATGAATAAAGCATTACATCATCCAGATACAAACAAGGTCCGACTACGGAACCAAAATAAAAGAAGACTACCCCACATGCTACACAGATCCCCGATTGTCCCAACTGGGCTCCACTACTGATCAACTGGAAATGGAACAACATAGTGACACAATCTTCATCGAGCTCCTCCTTGAGCTTGGTTGCGTCACCTGTAGGGTTCAACGGCACCTGCAAACTGGTTTTGGAAGTATCTGTGAGTCATGGGGACTCAGCAATCTCACACCCGCGAGATCAATACTATTTAAGCTTATAGGAAGGGTACAAGGTATGAGGTGGAGCTGCAGCAAGCGACTAGCATATATGGTGGCTAACATACGCAAATGAGAGCGAGAAGAGAAGGCAAAGCACGTTCGAGAAACTATGATCAAGAAGTGATCCTAGAACAACCTACGTCAAGCATTACTCTAACACCGTGTTCACTTCCCGGACTCCGCCGAGAAGAGACATCACGGTAACACACGTGGTAGATGTATTTTAATTAAGGTCAACTTCAGGTTTTCTACAACCGTACATTAACAAATTCCCATCTGCCCATAACCGCGGGCACAACTTTCGAAAGTTCAAATCCTTGCAAGGAAGTCCCAACTTAGCCCATCACAAGCTCTCACGGTCAACGAAGGATATTCCTTCTCCCAAGACAATCCGATCAGGCTCGGCATCCAGGTTACAAGACATCCTCGACAATGGTAAAACAAGTCCAGCAACACCGCCCGAATGTGCCGACAAATCCCGATAGGAGCTGCACATATCTCGTTCTCAGGGCACACTCAGGATGTCCAAACTTCCGGTAGGCCAGCCCAGAGTTGCCCCTGGTGGTCACCGGCGGCTGACAGGTTGGACCAACACTTAGAGGAGCGCTGGCCCGGGGGGGGGGGTTAAAATAATGATGACCCTTGAGTCTGCAGAACCCAAGGGAAAGAAAAGGCTAGGTGGCAAATGGTAAAACCAAGGTTGGGCATTGCTGGAGGAGTTTTATTCAAGGCGAACTATCAAGGGGTTCCCATTATAACCAAACCGCGTAAGGAATGCAAAATCCGGGAACATAACACCGATATGACAGAAACTAGGGCGGCAAGAGTGGAACAAAACACCAGGCATAAGGCCGAGCCTTCCACCCTTTACCAAGTATATAGATGCATTAATTAAATAAGAGATATTGTGATATCCCAACAAGTAAACATGTTCCAACAAGGAACAACATCTCCATGTTCCAACAAGGAACAAACTTCATCTTCACCTGCAACTAACAACGCTATAAGAGGGGCTGAGCAAAGCGGTGACATAGCCAAACAACGATTTGCTAGGACAAGGTGGGTTAGAGGCTTGGTTCAACAATATGGGAGGCATGATAAGCAAGTGGTAGGTATCGCATCATAGGCATAGCAAAAGAGCGAGCAACTAGCAAGAA
This sequence comes from Triticum urartu, assembly GCF_056163025.1. NCBI lineage: Eukaryota > Viridiplantae > Streptophyta > Magnoliopsida > Poales > Poaceae > Triticum > Triticum urartu. Next base: position 317,052,662 of record NC_141875.1, on the reverse strand, counting down.
AAGATAGAAGTGATTTCGAGGGTATGGTCATCTTGCCTGAGATCCCGCAAGGAAGAAGAACGAGTCCATGAAGAAGACAAACAGACGTAGTCGAACGGGTCCTCACAAATGCGACGTTATCGGAACCAACCCGAAGAAGCAACACCGGAAAGAAAGCAAACAACATAGGAAAGAACCACCACATAAGCATGGCACGATGCGCAAACAATTATGATGCATGTCCGGTTTAACAAAGCATGGCATGGCAAAGTGCACAAGCAATTCTACAAATTAAGTGGAGATTAATATGCAACAAGTTGCATATTGACGAAACACCACAACAAGTTATTTAGTTCGATCTTGTTTATGTACCCAACAATATTAAATGTTGTTAAACATGGCAAGAGGGTGAAGCACATGAAAACTACCTATCTAGGCAAGTTTAAATGAGGCCGGAACAACAAACAACAAGTCCGGAAACTCCTCATGTGCATATTTTAAGGTTTGGTACTGATCTGCCCTAAACACAATTTGAGGGTTGTTAAACATGCAAAGTAAAGCCACCATGTTAAACTAGACATTTTTCCACCCCATTTACATATAAAGTTTATTAAATTCCGAGTTACAGTTATTTAGTTATGAAATAAATCATTTTAACATGGCATAGGAGCAAATTTAACCAAACAACATTTTAAACATAGATGAAAATGACATAATATGAAACTACACACAATTCTAAGCAACTTTCATGTTAAGTTTGTTTAAATCCGATGCACGGTTTGTGAGATATGATACGCATGATGTATGAGGGCTTTTTTGTAAAACTGGCAAAATCTGGATAATGGCTAAAATTGCAGCATAGGAAAAATGATAGAGGCGAGGGTCCCGATCTTTCGATGAGATGATAACTATCGATTTGGTGGAGACGACTTTGACGATCCGACTACAAACGTGCACGACATTGCGCCTTAGCAATCGCTAAACCAATCTCCCGAGGTTACTGACGATGCTGGAAGCACGATCAGCCTGACCACGAAGGTCTATTCCTGCACGCAATCGAAGAACAAGCAAGAATATGATAATGCAATCTGAATATTGCGAATATAGATGAAGTATTGATAAAGGTGGGGATTCGGAAGCGGTCTTGGTCTGGTTGTTGGACACAAACGAAGTACACGAAGTTGCAATGGCTAACTTTTGACTAAACAAATCCCAAAGTCTAAACGACGCCCTAAGGGCTGTATATATAGAGGAAGAGGGGGGAATTTCGTGGCCCTTGAGGGTGGGGTCCGAAACCAACCCTAACTCTTGTTTCCCCACACATACGGACTCTAAAAATAGCCTATACTTAAGTATTTCGAAATTACATGGGCCTAGCCCATTAATAAGGTGACGCAGCACCTAAAATAGCCTATGGACGAATATTATGAAGTGGCATCTTGTATATTTCGTCCAAGGCTTCATGCACTCCTTATGGCGGCTTCAAAGTCCTGAAATCATCACTTGTAACTCCGTTCTTGATCCCCTTGCGCATGCCATCAACTCCATGCGTGTTCTTGCTCCAATGTTCATCCTTCTCCAAGCTAGGCCCTTCATTTGTAAGCAAAACAAATGTATCCAATTTAGGCAGCATCATAATCTCATGAACATTAGAATCATTACCAAGAAACGAAAGTACCTGGTAATTTAATTGGCGTGCGCGAGCTCTAGTAATTGGTCCAGTATATGTAACAGTAGGGGCTGTGGGTGTAACAATGGTATTGATGTCCTCATCATCCTCCCCTTCTTGAAATGAAGTCGTCCTCGACAGAAGCGCATCTTCCTCACCCAAATAAGGCTTCAAATCTGCAATGTTAAAATTGGGACTAACCCCAAAATCTACAGGTAGCTCAAGTTTATATGCATTACAATTTATTTTCTCTAACACCTTAAAAGGACCATCAGCACGTGGCATTAGCTTTGATTTGCGCAGATTAGGAAATCTATCTTTACGCAAATGTAACCAAACAAGATCTCCAGGCGCAAACACAACATGTTTTCTACCCTTATCTCCAGCAAGTTTATATTTAGCACTCATACGCTCAATGTTTTCCTTAGTTAACTCATGCATTTTTAAAATCAATTCAGAATGTTCTTTAGCATCAAAATTAACCTTCTCTGAAGATGGAAGAGGAAACAAATCAATAGGTGCACGAGGTAGGAAACCATACACAATTTCAAAAGGGCACATCTTAGTAGTAGAATGCAATGAACGATTATAAGCAAATTCAATATGAGGCAAGCATTCTTCCCACATTTTCTTGTTATTCTTCAAAACAGCCCTAAGCATAGTAGACAATGTTCTATTGACTACTTCAGTTTGTCCATCAGTTTGGGGGTGACAAGTAGTACTAAAAAGCAGCTTAGTCCCCAACTTAGCCCATAAACATCTCCAAAAGTGGCTAAGAAATTTAGTATCACGATCTGAAACAATAGTATTTGGCACACCATGTAAGCGAATAATTTCACGAAAGAACAAATCAGCAACATTAACAGCATCATCGCTTTTATGACATGGTATAAAGTGTGCCATTTTCGAGAACCTATCCACGACAACAAATATGCTATCCCTCCCCTTCTTTGTTCGAGGTAAACCTAAAACAAAGTCCATAGATATATCCTCCCAAGGAACACTAGGTACAGGCAAAGGCATATATAAACCATGAGGATTGAGTCGTGACTTAGCTCTTTGACATGTAGTGCAGCGAGCAACAAAACGCTCAACATCCCGTCTCATCTTTGGCCAAAAGAAATGTGTGGCAAGTATATCCTTCGTCTTCTTGACGCCAAAGTGTCCCATTAATCCTCCTCCATGCGCCTCCTGCAACAACAAAAGACGAACGGAGCTAGCTGGAATGCATAGCTTGTTAGCACGAAACACAAATCCATCGTTAAGAACGAACTTGTTCCAAGTTCTCCCCTCCTTACAATTCTGCAATACATCTTTAAATTCAGCATCATGAACATATTGATCTTTGATGATCTCCAAACCAAATATTTTAAAGTCAAGTTGTGAAAGCATAGTATAACGACGAGACAAGGCATCAGCAATAACATTTTCTTTACCCTTCTTGTGTTTAATGACATAAGGGAAAGTCTCAATGAATTCAACCCATTTAGCATGTCTACGGTTCAGTTTTGCTTGACTTTTAATGTGTTTCAAAGATTCATGATCAGAATATATAACAAATTCCTTGGGCCATAAATAATGTTGCCATGTTTCTAAGGTCCGAACAAGAGCATATAATTCTTTATCATAAGTAGAATAGTTCAGACTAGGCCCACTCAATTTTTCAGAAAAGTATGCAACAGGTTTTCCATCTTGTAATAACACACCTCCTAATCCAATTCCACTAGCATCACATTCAAGCTCAAAAGTCTTATTGAAATTAGGAAGTTGGAGTAAAGGAGCATGTGTCAACTTATCTTTCAATACCGTGAAGGCTTCTTCCTGTGCGATACCACAAACAAAAGGCACATCCTTCTTTGTAAGCTCGTTGAGAGGTGCAGCAATGGTGCTGAAATCTCTCACAAAACGCCTATAGAAACCAGCGAGGCCAAGGAAACTCCTCACTTGTGTGACCGTTTTGGGCTGCGGCCAACTCTCAATAGCTTCAATCTTGGCTTTATCAACTTCAATTCCCTGTGGAGTAACAACATAGCCAAGAAAAGATACTCGGTCGGTGCAAAAGGTGCACTTTCCAAGGTTTCCAAACAAACGTGCATCACGTAGAGCAATAAAAACAGCACGTAAATGTTCCAAATGTTCCTCCAAAGATTTGCTATAAATCAATATGTCATCAAAGTAAACTACCACAAATCGTCCAATGAAAGCACGTAAAACTTCGTTCATTAACCTCATGAAAGTACTAGGTGCATTAGTTAACCCAAAAGGCATGACTAACCACTCATATAATCCAAACTTAGTTTTAAATGCTGTTTTCCATTCATCTCCCAATTTCATACGAATTTGATGGTATCCACTACGCAAATCAACTTTGGAGAATATTGTAGAGCCACTCAATTCATCAAGCATATCATCTAGCCTAGGAATAGGATGACGATAATGAATAGTAATATTATTTATGCCTCTACAATCAACGCACATACGCGACGTACCATCCTTTTTCGGCACTAAAATGATAGGAACATCACAAGGACTAAGGGATTCGCGTATATAACCTTTGCCGAGCAGTTCTTGTACTTGACACATAATCTCCTTCGTCTCCTCTGGATTGGTACGGTATGGTGCACGGTTGGGTAGCGAAGCACCGGGAATTAAGTCAATTTGATGCTCAATCCCTCGAATAGGTGGTAATCTCGGTGGCACGTCTTGTGGAAACACGAATCGGAATTTAGATTGATCTCAAGAACAAACCTAATATGAGAAGAACTCGGATTGGTGGTGGATATATGGTTGTGGTATATGGCAGCGGTGGTGGTATATGGTAGCGGTGGTGGTATATGGATACAGATTGGTGGTGGTATATGGATACGGATTGGTGGTGGTATATGGATATGGATTCAGAGCGGTGGCGGAGAAGCAAAAGTGGTAGATGGGCGATGATGATGGTGCGGCGGCGACGTGACAACTTATGACCGGAACTCGAAACTCTAAAAGACTAGACTCTAAGACCAGCAACTTGACACGATGATGCAACCGCAAATTCAACAAAGCAAAAACCCTAAAAAGATTATGCAAAGGCTCAGATTGGTTCGGATATGATGAACTAACCCTAATTTTTTTGTGGCTTTTTCGTGGACTGTAGGTATGAAGAACAGACTCGATCTAATCTACGAAAAACTGTAAAATCTCACCGAGCAACCTGGAAATCTGATACCACTTGATAGAGGCGAGGGTCCCGATCTTTCGATGAGATGATAACTATCGATTTGGTGGAGACGACTTTGACGATCCGACTACAAACGTGCACGACATTGCGCCTTAGCAATCGCTAAACCAATCTCTCGAGGTTACTGACGATGCTAGAAACACGATCAGCCTGACCACGAAGGTCTATTCCTGCACGCAATCGAAGAACAAGCAAGAATATGATAATGCAATCTGAATATTGCGAATATAGATGAAGTATTGATAAAGGTGGGGATCCGGAAGCGGTCTTGGTCTGGTCGTTGGACACAAACGAAGTACACGAAGTTGCAATGGCTAACTTTTAACTAAACAAATCCCAAAGTCTAAACGACGCCCTAAGGGCTGTATATATGGAGGAAGAGGGGGGAATTTCGTGGCCCTTGAGGGTGGGGTCCGAAACCAACCCTAACTCTTGTTTCCCCACACATACGGACTCTAAAAATAGCCTATACTTAAGTATTTCGAAATTACATGGGCCTGGCCCATTAATAAGGTGACGCAGCACCTAGAATAGCCTATGGACGAATATTATGAAGTGGCATCTTGTATATTTCGTCCAAGGCTTCATGCACTCCTTATGGCGGCTTCAAAGTCCTGAAATCATCACTTGTAACTCCGTTCTTGATCCCCTTGCGCATGCCATCAACTCCATGCATGTTCTTGCTCCAATGTTCATCCTTCTCCAAGCTAGGCCCTTCATTTGTAAGCAAAACAAATGTATCCAATTTAGGCAGCATCATAATCTCATGAACATTAGAATCATTACCAAGAAACGAAAGTACCTGGTAATTTAATTGGCGTGCGCGAGCTCTAGTAATTGGTCCAGTATATGTAACAGTAGGGGCTGTGGGTGTAACAATGGTATTGATGTCCTTATCAAAAAAAAATAACACGGGCCACATCTGACTGGGCCAACAGTGCACAACAGGACTAGGGGGTTTCTCACCATGGGCCGCGACCCCGATACTGTGGAGAGGCGGCCTGGCAGGGCACGGGCGACTGGGCCTGAATGAGGCAAGAGTCAGGTTGTACGCAGGCTGGGCCTTGGCGCTGGCAGGTCAACGCGAGCGGGACGAGGCACGCTGCTGCTGTTTGCTTCTGAAGAACAGAAACAACAGCACGTCCATGGTGATGCAGGCGATGACGGCAGGGGGGTCCCGGTGACGGTCTCGGCGGAATCCGGCGGGAACGGTCGGATCGAGTCGTGCGGTGTCGGTTCCGGGCAAAGGCGGCGGCAGACGGAGCTCAGGCACGGGGCACAACCATCCATGGCGGTGGTCCTGCTCGAACCGAGAGGCACGAGCGATGGAGAGGTGAGAAAAAAGAAAGAGCGCGAGGCGAAGGGAGAGGGAAGCGGCGGCGGGGCTCATCGGAGCACCAATGGGCGGCAAGGACGAAGCAGGGGAGCCAAGGTCGCAGGTGATCCGGGCGGCGCAGTTCTGCAGGTCAGACTGGCTCGATGGCGGGATGCCAACAGGGAGGCCCACGGGATGTCCTGGTGGTCGAGGTCGCTCGGAGCGGGGTCGCCGGAGGGCGCGGCCTGCGAAGTCGGGGCAGGAGGCGGACGAGGATGCGGCAGCAGCGGGCTTGAAGATGATGACGGGGAGGCAGTAGCTTGAAGGCCATGGCGGGGTTGGTCTCGGGAGGGGTTCATCTCCCTGTGCTTGACGAAGACGGCATGGAGGCCCTCGAGCGGAGGAGCGGGTGGGTGCGAGGAGGGAGGCATCGGGCAGAGGAGGAGCATGGCGAAGTCGAGACAGAGGCGGGGACAAGCAGAGGAGACGCCCATGGCGTGCTCAAGAAGAAGCAGAGAGGGCGGGTGAGCTCTACTGGATCTCGAGAAGAACAAGAGGAGGCGCGGAAGCTTGGCTCTGTGGAGGTGCTCAAACAGAGGATCCAGGGGCGCGATTCCATTTGAGCTCGAGCGGCACTCGGGGTTGGCCGCAGCTTGCTGGGGATTTGGGCAGCGCAGAAATCACGGGAGGTGGTCGGAGGCTGTGGTTGGAGGGGGGTGGATCTGAGAAGGATGGTAGTTGTCTAGGTGGGGAAAACGAGGAGGAAGAGTATTGCGGCGGCGGCGATGGGATGGATGGGACAGACTTCCTAAAACCTAGGGTTAGACTGTTTATATAGGTTAGGTTAGGGGCTACTCGGTCCCTCTGATCGGAATCGGACGGACGCGAAAATATCTTAGGGTGTCCAAATAGGAAAAAGGAGATGTTTTGCAGATGTTTGGGGATGATCCGGACATGACGGTGACGACTGCTCGGGTCGGGTCCGGGACAATTTTTGGACGCGCGCGCGAGGAGGGCCGCGGGCTGACGAGAGAGGTTAGGTTGGACCTGGCGGTAGGTAGTGGGCTGTGTAGACGGTCTCGAGCTGGGAGAAGAGAAGAGAGGGAGGCCCGACGACTGTTTCCGGAGACCAAAAACGTCCGACGTTAGACCAGCTATAATGCCGCCATAGTTTAACGGTTGGGCTATCAAACGAGCTCTGAATGCGATGAAACTTGGCAGGCGACCTACTAACAACATAACAACACCACATTCCAACTTTCAACCCATTCTGAGAACATTTTCCAGCCACTTATAAAATACTATTTCGGACATGCCGCGGGCGCGTGCGAGTGTGTCTGGGCTCAGAACGGACAACAGAAGGAACTGGGAAACCCGAACGGATGCAAGTTTTTAAAACATGATGATGCAATGCACATGATGACATGACAAGATGCAACATGCAAGCGAATGACAAGGCAACAACAGGGAATAACTGGCGGACACCTGGCACATCGGTCTTAGGGCGTCACACCTAGTGAGCCAATGGCACTTCCGAGTGGTATGATAGGACGGCTTCGCGCCGCTGTGGAACTTGCAGGGCGCATCGGGAGTCTTCTCGTATGAGAAGGCAGGTAGCCAGTTAGGCTTGCCGCCCTTCTGGCGTTTGGGAGGAGGCTGCCCTTCTGGCCGTTGATCTTCGACTGTTGCCACCTGCCGGCTCATGGGAGCCGGCTGCATGGCCTTGCGCCTATTGTCGTTTGGTTGTTGCCGCCGACTGGCGTCGCCAGCCGGGGTCCGAGGGGCTTGGGGAGCCACCTTGCCTGACACATTGACTTGAATCTCCGCCTTCATGGAGGAGTCGACCGTGGCGTACTTTTCTGCTATGATCAGCAGTTCGTCAAGGGTCATTGGCTCATCACAGAGGAGCTTGTGCGTGAGGAGGGTGCCCTCTCGGCACCCGTCAGTGAAGTACTCGATGGCATGCACCTCGTGCACGCCCTCGCAAGAGTTGCATAGCTCGTCCCAGCGTGTGAGATAGTCGCGGGTCGACTCATTGGGGCCTTGGATGCACAGGGAGATTTGGCGAGGCTTGGGCGGCCGCTTGTACGTGCTGGTGAAGTTGCGAATGCTTCAATAAAATCAACCCAGCTGTTGACGCTGTGGGGCTTCAGGCTGTTCAGCCATGTCTGGGCCATACCCTGGAGCGTGAGGGGAACGTACTTCACGACACCGCGCTTGTTGCCGTTGGCGATGCTGACGGCTGTGGAGTAGTCGACCAGCTAGTCCTCCGGCTTCACGGAGCCGGTGTACTTGGGCGTATCTCTTGGGAGAGTGAACCCTTTGGGAAAGGGCTCATCTCGGATGCGGGGGCCAAAACAATGCGGACCCAACTCATCTTCCTCTTCTAGGGCCAGGGATCGATTGAGGCGGTCGATCTGATGGCGGGCATCGTTTTCTCTGATTCCTTCTCGGCGACCAAGGCGGTCGCCGAGTGATGGGTGATCAACAGCAGCGGGGAAATGCGCCTCTCCCTGCGTGGAGGAGGAGGTGGGCAGTCGTCTCGCTGCCGCACTGCTTTCAGGCGGCCGTCTTGGTCGCACTCGATGGTGATGTGAGTTCGACTGCGACTGGCAGCCGGCTCCTTGTCTCTTCTATCATGGACGCCGCCAGTGGGCGTCCGGGATGTCATGCCTTGATCTTGGTGAGGTGGCGGGTCGTTGTTTCGCCGGTTGGGCGCTTCGGTGCGGCACCCGGCATCTTGCTGCTCAGTAGCCGCATCGAGGAGCTGCCGAACTCGCTTCGTCATGTGGCGATGCTCGCCGCCCTCGAGCTTGTCTAGCTCGTCTGCTGCCGCCTGGGCAGCTCGTATGTTTTCTGCAGGCGTAGTGTAGACGAGACGATATGTCCCGAACATGCTGGCGATGGTCGCGCCACGCTGCCAGACCAAGCCAACACGGCTAGGCCCGCCAGGAGCCGGCGTGCTGCCGAAAACACGGTCCATCTCCCGCTGGCAGGCCTCCGAAAGGCGTCTCATGCTGGCCAACCGGTTGGCGCTCTCGACGAGCTGGACGCGGCGTGCTTCCAGTGTCTCGGCGTCGGCGTCTTTCGGGATTGGCGCAGCCAAATCTTGCATTGCCGTCTGCAACGGGTTCTGGCCACCTCCGCTAGAGTGCTCGCCGTGGCTGATCACGAGCACCTCCGTGACGGTGCTGCCGCCGCTGTTCGTGCGAGGAAGCGGCTCATCGTAGACCACCACATTGGAAGGGAACGTGTCGAGCGAAGCCGTGTCGGAGTCGACCAACATCTGGTCGGTGGAGCCAACGGAATCCAAGTCAGCAGCAGGCTCGTTGGCAACGTGGAGCTGATCGAGGAGGCCCACGAGGTGGCCTCCGGGGTCATCTGTGCCCGCATCAGACGCGGGCTCGTCGGAGAGGCGAATCTCATCAACAAGATCGGGAAGGTAGCTTGCCGCGCAGGCAATCTTCGCGCCGTGTAGCGCATCGACACAGACGCCGTCTGGCGTGCCGGGCTGGCTGCGCTCGCCGGGAAGGAACAGGGTTCCCGTCCAGAACAGGTCTCCGAGAGACGGTGCACCTCGCCCCATGGTGGGCGCCAAATGTCGGGGGTTGGGTGTGACTGATGAGGACATCAATACCATTGTTACACCCACAGCCCCTACTGTTACATATACTGGACCAATTACTAGAGCTCGCGCACGCCAATTAAATTACCAGGTACTTTCGTTTCTTGGTAATGATTCTAATGTTCATGAGATTATGATGCTGCCTAAATTGGATACATTTGTTTTGCTTACAAATGAAGGTCCTAGCTTGGAGAAGGATGAACATTGGAGCAAGAACACGAATGGAGTTGATGGCATGCGCAAGGGGATCAAGAACGGAGTTACAAGTGATGATTTCAGGACTTTGAAGCCGCCATAAGGAGTGCATGAAGCCTTGGACGAAATATACAAGATGCCACTTCATAATATTCGTCCATAGGCTATTCCAGGTGCTGCGTCACCTTATTAATGGGCCAGGCCCATGTAATTTCGAAATACTTAAGTATAGGCTATTTTTAGAGTCCGTATGTGTGGGGAAACAAGAGTTAGGGTTGGTTTCGGACCCCACCCTCAAGGGCCACGAAATTCCCCTCTCTTCCTCCATATATACAGCCCTTAGGGCGTCGTTTAGACTTGGGTTTTGTTTAGATTAAAAGTTCGCCATAGCTGCAACTTCGCGTACTTCGTTTGTGTCCAACGACCAGACCAAGACGTCACAGAACCCCACCTTGATCAATAAAGCTTTCATCTTATATTCGCAATATCCAGATTGCAATCTCAGTTTCTTGCTTGTTCTTCGTTTGCTCGCAGGAAACAGGCCCTCGTGGTCAGGTTGATCGTGCTCCGGCGTGGTCAATAACCCCTCGGAAGTTGGTTTAGCGATTGCTAAGGCGCGACGTCTCGCACGTTCGTAGTCGGATCGTCAAGGTCGATTCCCACAGAAAACGATAGCCACCATCTCATCGAAACATCGGGACACCTTTGCCTCTATCAAGTGGTATCAGATTTCCAGGTTGCTCGGTGAGATTTTACAGTTTTTCGTAGATTAGATCGAGTCTGTTCTTCATACCTACAGTCCACGAAAAAGCCACAAAAAAAAAATTAGGGTTAGTTCATCATATCCGAACCAATCTGAGCCTTTGCATAATCTTTTTAGGGTTTTTGCTTTGTTGAATTTGCGGTTGCATCGTCGGGTCAAGTTGCTGGTCTTAGAGTCTAGTCTTTTAGAGTTTCGAGTTCTGGTCATAAGTTGTCACGCCGCCGCCGCACCATCATCATCGCCCATCTACCACTTTTGCTTATCCGCCACCGCTCTGAATCCTTATCCATATACCACATACCACCATCGCTACCATATACCACCACCGCTGCCATATACCACAACCATATATCCACCACCAATCCGAGTTCTTCTCATATTAGGTTTGTTCTTGAGATCAATCTCAATTCCGATTCGTGTTTCCTTGCCTGCGTAGGTCTCGGGAAAAAAAAAAGAGTCTGGAGACCCCCGGGCAGTTTTTAGGCCAAAATTTTCTCGGGCAAAATTTTTTTTTCCCTATCCTATTTTTAGGCTTTTCTGAGTCTTTTGAGCCACGTGCCATCATAGTGATTTTTTGTCGCACTTTTTCGTCGTCGCTGCCCTGATTTCCGAAAAAAAAAGTGGAAAAAAAAATTTTCGTGCCCATCCTATCAGTTTGACGTGGGAAGAGTTTTGAGACACTCGCCATTATAGTAATTTTTCGCAAAAAAAAAAAAAAAAGAGGAGCGCAAAAAAAAAAAGAGGAGCGCAAAAAAAAAAAAAAGAGGAGCGCAAAAAAAAAAAGCGAAAAAAAAAGTTCCAGAGTGTGCTTTTCCCTTATTTACGTGCAGCGCCGTGATTTTGTTAGTGTTCTAGGCTCGCGTCTCTAGCACGGTCTAGCCTAGGACCAGCACAGTACCGTCGTTGAGCGTTTATTCAACTTTGCATCTCTGAATTGATTATTGCTGACCCTTTTTGCTACCATACTATAAGCCTTCCCAGCTCCACATACCTCTACGTCGTGCGTTTGACTCTTCCTGGCAATCGCTCTATCCAAGCTTTTGAGAGTTTTGACTACAACGATTGCCGATCACCGCCTGCTGCTGGGTAAGAACTGGTAAGAATTTGAGATTTGCTTGACGGATTTGTGACACCCGCCACCACCACCTCTTGTTAGTATTCTGTAGGATCATATTCTTGTGTGTTTTCTATTGTTGCTAACCATGGCAGGATCACAAGCCGACGAGACTGACTGGGAGAACATGACGAATCAGGAGTTGCATGATAAATTTCAGCAAATGATGAATGGACAGGTGCAGGATGTGCTAAACAGATTTGAAGAGGCCATGGAGAAGATAGATGACATGGAGAAGACGTTCGAAACAAAGCTCGATAACAGGTTTAATGAATTGCTCGCGCGTCTTCCACCACCACCACCGGCTGCACCTAACGCACCTCTACAACAACAACAACGACGACTACCTACACATCGTGAAACAGCCCTCCGCCGAGCGAGCCGTCTCCCTCTTGCACCTGGCCAAACTGTTGGTGCTCCTGTTGCTACTTCTGTGGCTCCTGCTGCTGATGCGGAGGAGGATGATTTTGCTAGCGATTACGAGGATGAGGTTGATCAAAATCAGAACTACGTGCCACCACCAGCACAGCAACCATCAGGTCGTCCACATGCAAATAATGGCAATGGTAGGGCTCACCCTCAGGTACGAGATCATGACCATCTCCCTAAACTAAAATTGAATATTCCACCATTTGAGGGTAGATATGTTCCTGATATATACCTTACTTGGGAGTTAGAAACTGAACAACGATTTACATGTTTACAATATCCCGAGGAGAGACGTGTTCCTGCTGCTGTTTGTGCATTCACTAGTTTTGCATGTGTTTGGTGGTCTGAGCATTGTAGATTATATCCCATTCCTGCTACTTGGGCTGCTTTGAAAACTGCTATGCGTACTCGTTGGGTTCCACCATATTATCAACGTGAATTACTTCAAAAATTGCAGCGCTTAAGACAGGGAAAAAATTCTGTAGAAGAATATTATCAGGAATTACAAACTGGCATGATTAGATGTGGTATTGTTGAGGAGAATGAAGCTATGCTTGCACGTTTTATGGGTGGATTAAATAGAGAGATTCAGACGATTCTAGAGTATAAGGAGTATACTAATATCACTCGTTTATTCCATCTTGCTTGTAAAGCTGAACGTGAAGTGCAGGATCGACAGGCATTGGCGCGGACTAACTTTTCTGCAGGTCGACCTTCTTCATGGACACCACGTGCATCATCTACTTCCACACGTTCTGCTTCACCGGCGCCTCCGTCGGCTGCCACCTCCAACCGTGATACAATAAAGCAGGCACAATCACCACTATCTGCCAAGAGCACACCTTCTGGGCCTGCAAAGAGCTCTTCTTCATCCATGGCATCAACAGGGCAGACACATGATATTATTTGTCGACGTTGCAAGGGTGGAGGTCATTATGCGAGAGAATGCCCATCTAAGCGTGTGATGATTGTTACTGAGGATGGTGGGTATGAGTCCGCTAGTGACTATGATGAGGAGACTTTGGCTCTTATTACACGTGACGAACACGGTGGAGACGATTCTGATCATGAGACGCAATACATGGCTCCTGAAGATGCTGACAGGTATGAATGTTTAGTTGCTCAACGTGTTTTGAGTGTGCAGGTTACACAAGCTGAGCAAAATCAGAGGCATAATTTGTTCCATACAAAGGGAGTTGTGAAGGAACGTTCTGTTCGCGTGATCATAGATGGAGGGAGTTGCAACAACTTGGCTAGCATCGAGATGGTGGAGAAGCTATCTCTCACCACAAGACCACATCCACATCCTTACTACATCCAATGGTTCAACAACAGCGGCAAGGTTAAGGTAACACGTACTGTTCGTGTGCATTTTAGTATCTCTACATATGCTGATTATGTTCATTGTGATGTGGTACCTATGCAAGCATGTTCCTTATTACTTGGTAGACCATGGCAATTTGATAAAAATTCTATTCACCATGGTAGAAACAATCAGTATACTCTTGTTCATAAGGATAAAAATATTACTTTGCTTCCTATGACTCCTGATTCCATTTTGAAAGATGATATTAATAGAGCTAATAAAGCAAAACAGGAGAAAACTAAGAGTGAAAATCAGATTGTGGCAAAAGAATTTGAGCAACAAATGCAGCCTAATAATAATAAACAATCTAGTGTTGCTTCTGAAATTAAATTGAAAAGTGCATGTTTACTTGCCACCAAATCTGATATTGATGATCTAGATTTTAGCAAATCTGTTTGCTATGCTTTTGTGTGCAAAGAGGCATTATTTTCATTCGAGGACGCGCCTTCCTCTTTGCCTCCTGCTGTCACTAACATTTTGCAGGAGTTCGCCGACGTCTTTCCACAAGACGTGCCACCGGGATTACCACCTATTCGCGGGATTGAGCATCAAATTGACTTAATTCCCGGTGCATCATTACCCAACCGTGCACCATACCGTACCAATCCAGAGGAGACGAAGGAGATTATGCGTCAAGTACAAGAACTGCTCGACAAAGGTTATATACGCGAATCCCTTAGTCCTTGTGCTGTTCCTATCATTTTAGTGCCGAAAAAGGATGGTACGTCGCGTATGTGCGTTGATTGTAGAGGCATTAATAATATTACTATTCGTTATCGTCATCCTATTCCTAGGCTAGATGATATGCTTGATGAATTGAGTGGCTCTACAATATTCTCCAAAGTTGATTTGCGTAGTGGTTACCATCAAATTCGTATGAAATTGGGAGATGAATGGAAAACAGCATTTAAAACTAAGTTTGGATTATATGAGTGGTTAGTCATGCCTTTTGGGTTAACTAATGCACCTAGTACTTTCATGAGGTTAATGAACGAAGTTTTACGTGCCTTCATTGGACGATTTGTGGTAGTTTACTTTGATGACATATTGATTTATAGCAAATCTTTGGAGGACCATTTGGAACATTTACGTGCTGTTTTTATTGCTCTACGTGATGCACGTTTGTTTGGTAACCTTGGAAAGTGCACCTTTTGCACCGACCGAGTATCTTTTCTTGGCTATGTTGTTACTCCACAGGGAATTGAAGTTGATAAAGCCAAGATTGAAGCTATTGAGAGTTGGCCGCAGCCCAAAACGGTCACACAAGTGAGGAGTTTCCTTGGCCTCGCTGGTTTCTATAGGCGTTTTGTGAGAGATTTCAGCACCATTGCTGCACCTCTCAACGAGCTTACAAAGAAGGATGTACCTTTTGTTTGGGGTACCGCACAGGAAGAAGCCTTCACGGTATTGAAAGATAAGTTAACACATGCTCCTTTACTCCAACTTCCTAATTTCAATAAGACTTTTGAGCTTGAATGTGATGCTAGTGGAATTGGATTAGGAGGTGTGTTATTACAAGATGGAAAATCTGTTGCATACTTTTCTGAAAAATTGAGTGGGCCTAGTCTGAACTATTCTACTTATGATAAAGAATTATATGCTCTTGTTCGGACCTTAGAAACATGGCAACATTATTTATGGCCCAAGGAATTTGTTATACATTCTGATCATGAATCTTTGAAACACATTAAAAGTCAAGCAAAACTGAACCGTAGACATGCTAAATGGGTTGAATTCATTGAGACTTTCCCTTATGTCATTAAACACAAGAAGGGTAAAGAAAATGTTATTGCTGATGCCTTGTCTCGTCGTTATACTATGCTTTCACAACTTGACTTTAAAATATTTGGTTTGGAGACCATCAAAGATCAATATGTTCATGATGCTGAATTTAAAGATGTATTGCAGAATTGTAAGGAAGGGAGAACTTGGAACAAGTTCGTTCTTAACGATGGATTTGTGTTTCGTGCTAACAAGCTATGCATTCCAGCTAGCTCCGTTCGTCTTTTGTTATTGCAGGAGGCGCATGGAGGAGGATTAATGGGACACTTTGGCGTCAAGAAGACGGAGGATATACTTGCTACACATTTCTTTTGGCCAAAGATGAGACGGGATGTTGAGCGTTTTGTTGCTCGCTGCACTACATGTCAAAGAGCTAAGTCACGACTCAATCCTCATGGTTTATATATGCCTTTGCCTGTACCTAGTGTTCCTTGGGAGGATATATCTATGGACTTTGTTTTAGGTTTACCTCGAACAAAGAAGGGGAGGGATAGCATATTTGTTGTCGTGGATAGGTTCTCGAAAATGGCACACTTTATACCATGTCATAAAAGCGATGATGCTGTTAATGTTGCTGATTTGTTCTTTCGTGAAATTATTCGCTTACATGGTGTGCCAAATACTATTGTTTCAGATCGTGATACTAAATTTCTTAGCCACTTTTGGAGATGTTTATGGGCTAAGTTGGGGACTAAGCTGCTTTTTAGTACTACTTGTCACCCCCAAACTGATGGACAAACTGAAGTAGTCAATAGAACATTGTCTACTATGCTTAGGGCTGTTTTGAAGAATAACAAGAAAATGTGGGAAGAATGCTTGCCTCATATTGAATTTGCTTATAATCGTTCATTGCATTCTACTACTAAGATGTGCCCTTTTGAAATTGTGTATGGTTTCCTACCTCGTGCACCTATTGATTTGTTGCCTCTTCCATCTTCGGAGAAGGTTAATTTTGATGCTAAAGAACGTTCTGAATTGATTTTAAAAATGCATGAGTTAACTAAGGAAAACATTGAGCGTATGAATGCTAAATATAAACTTGCTGGAGATAAGGGTAGAAAACATGTTGTGTTTGCACCTGGCGATCTTGTTTGGTTACATTTGCGTAAAGATAGATTTCCTAATCTGCGCAAATCAAAGCTAATGCCACGTGCTGATGGTCCTTTTAAGGTTTTAGAGAAAATAAATGATAATGCATATAAACTTGAGCTACCTGCAGATTTTGGGGTTAGTCCCACTTTTAACATTGCAGATTTGAAGCCTTATTTGGGTGAGGAAGATGAGCTTCCGTCGAGGACGACTTCATTTCAAGAAGGGGAGGATGATGAGGACATCAATACCATTGTTACACCCACAGCCCCTACTGTTACATATACTGGACCAATTACTAGAGCTCGCGCACGCCAATTAAATTACCAGGTACTTTCGTTTCTTGGTAATGATTCTAATGTTCATGAGATTATGATGCTGCCTAAATTGGATACATTTGTTTTGCTTACAAATGAAGGTCCTAGCTTGGAGAAGGATGAACATTGGAGCAAGAACACGAATGGAGTTGATGGCATGCGCAAGGGGATCAAGAACGGAGTTACAAGTGATGATTTCAGGACTTTGAAGCCGCCATAAGGAGTGCATGAAGCCTTGGACGAAATATACAAGATGCCACTTCATAATATTCGTCCATAGGCTATTCCAGGTGCTGCGTCACCTTATTAATGGGCCAGGCCCATGTAATTTCGAAATACTTAAGTATAGGCTATTTTTAGAGTCCGTATGTGTGGGGAAACAAGAGTTAGGGTTGGTTTCGGACCCCACCCTCAAGGGCCACGAAATTCCCCTCTCTTCCTCCATATATACAGCCCTTAGGGCGTCGTTTAGACTTGGGTTTTGTTTAGATTAAAAGTTCGCCATAGCTGCAACTTCGCGTACTTCGTTTGTGTCCAACGACCAGACCAAGACGTCACAGAACCCCACCTTGATCAATAAAGCTTTCATCTTATATTCGCAATATCCAGATTGCAATCTCAGTTTCTTGCTTGTTCTTCGTTTGCTCGCAGGAAACAGGCCCTCGTGGTCAGGTTGATCGTGCTCCGGCGTGGTCAATAACCCCTCGGAAGTTGGTTTAGCGATTGCTAAGGCGCGACGTCTCGCACGTTCGTAGTCGGATCGTCAAGGTCGATTCCCACAGAAAACGATAGCCACCATCTCATCGAAACATCGGGACACCTTTGCCTCTATCAGTGACATATGCCAATGGATGGCTTATCATGGTGGGAGCGAGTAGAACGTCGCCGGTGCCTAGAAGCGGGATGAGGCGTAGACACGAACGTCGGCGTACTTTACCCAGGTTCGGGGCTCTCCTAGGAGATAACCCCCCTAGTCCTGCTCTGCGGGGTCGTCGCATGATCACGATGGCGCAAGTGGTACAATGGTGCTCCTTGAGCTGTTTTCTAGAGGTGGAAGAAGGCACGCATGCTCTCTCCTCCTCTAGGTATGAGTCTAGTCCTAATAGGTCCGACCCCTTTGCATGGGTGCCCCGGGAGGGTTATATAGGCCTACCCCCCAGGGGTACAATGGTAATCCGGCCGGGCGTAGGGCCCGGCTGTCAGTCTCTCTGGTCGCCAGCTTCTCCGCCGACCGCTGGGGCCCGCCGCCTGGTGGCCCCCGCTGGCTGGTCTGGTACGGAGCCGATAGGCCGCCTCCGCCGCTCGCGGGTCTTGCCGGCTACAGATTACTCTAGCCGTGTTGCTAATGACGCGTGCTTGGTCAGGGAGGCGTGGCTATAGTCCTGCCTCCTGACGGGAGATCACTGTAGCCACACTGCATCTGGTCTCGTTAATGGCGCGTAGACCCCCGAGGAAGGGTCAGGCCGGCTGCTGGGAGCCGGCCTCCCTTGGATCCGACTGGTGTGTCCCCGGCCGTCTTCCGGGCTCTCGCTGACTGGCATGGCCCACCATCTTCGGGCCGTACCGACAGTCAGTAGTGGGGACAGTAGTTCTCCTGACAGGAATGACGTTAAGGGCAGAGTGGCAACAGTGCCGTGTCGGGCGGAGATCTCCACTCGTACAAGGCACTGTGGCCACGCTCGGCCCTGGATTCGGGGGGGGGGGGGATGGGCCACCCTGCGGCCATGCTCTGTCTTGTCTCCTTGATGAGGGCGCAGACTTTGAGGGCGCCATGAGCGGACTGCTAGTGGCCGGCCTCTCAGGAGGCCGCTCACCAGGAGTCGCCCTGTTGTGATGCCGTCTTCTGGAACTCGGCCGCCTTTCTCCAGTCGGCCGCTCAGCCAACCGGCCGCCAGGAGGCGGAGATCTAACTTGACGTCTTGAGGGGCGCAGCCGGCCCCGTTGTCTTGAAAGGTTCAGGGGCTCAGGTTAGGCTAGCAGTGGCCCATTACTCCGACAGCTATGTCGTGCTACCTACCACTTGTCATATCATCCCTCCCATATTGCCATGTCAAGCCTCTAACCCACCTTCCTAGCAAACCGTTGTTTGGCTATGTTTCCGCTTTTGCTCAGCCCCTCTTATAGCGTTGCTAGTTGCAGGTGAAGTTGAAGTTTGTTCCATGTTTGGAACATGGATATGTTGGGATATCACAATATCTATTATTTTTAATTAATGCATATATATACTTAGTAAAGGGTGGAAGGCTCGGCCTTATGCCTGGTGTTTTGTTCCACTCTTGCCGCCCTAGTTTCCGTCATACCGTTGTTATGTTCCTTGATTTTGTGTTCCTTACATAGTTTGGTGTTATGGGAACCCCTTGACAGTTCGCTTTGAATAAAACTCCTCCAGCAAGGCCCAACCTTGGTTTTACCATTTGCCTCACCACCACCTATACTTTTCCTTTGGGAGTCATGCTCCCGAGGGTCATCTTTATTTTAACCCCCCAGGCCAGTGCTTCTCTAAGTGTTGGTCCGAACTGAGTAGACTGTGGGGCCACCTCGGGGAAACTTGAGGGCTGGTTTTACTCGTAGGATGTCTCATCCGGTGTTGCCCTAAGAACGAGATATGTGCAACTCCTATCGGGATTGTCGGCACATCGGGCGGCTTTGCTGGTCTTGTTTTACCATTGTTGAAATGTCTTGTAACCGGGATTCAGAGACTGATCGGGTCTTTCCGGGAGCAGGAATATCCTTCGTTGACCGTGAGAGCTTGTGATGGGCTAAGTTGGGACACCCCTGCAAGGTATATAAACTTTCGAGAGCCGCGCCCGTGGGTATGTGGCAGATGGAAGTTTGTTAATGTCCGGTTGTAGAGAACTTGACACTTGACTTAATTAAAATGCATCAACCGCGTGTGTAGTCGTGATGGTCTCTTTTCGACGGAGTCCGGGAAGTGAACACGATCTTGTGTTATGCTTGAACGTAAGTAGTTTCAGGATCACTTCTTGATCACTTCTAGCTTCTCGACCGTGCGTTGCTTCTCTTCTCACTCTCATTTGCGTATGTTAGCCACCATATATGCTTAGTGCTTGCTGCAGCTCCACCTCACTACCTTCTCCTACCCATAAGCTTAAATAGTCTTGATCTCGCGGGTGTGAGATTGCTGAGTCCTCGTGACTCACGGATACTTCCAAACAGTTGCAGGTGCCGTTGATACCAGTGTAGGTGATGCTACCGAGCTCAAGTGAGAGCCCGATGAAGACCTTGGTCATTGCTATGTTTCATTTCCTGATGATCAGTAGTGGAGCCCAGTTGGGACGATGGATCTAGCATTTGGGGCTGTCTTCTTTTACTTTGGTTCCATAGTCGGACCTTGATTGTATTCTCGATGATGCATGTTTAACTTGTATTTTTGTGAAGTGGCGATTGTAAGCCAACTCTTTATCCCTTTCGTATTCAGTACATGGGATTGTGTGAAGGTTACCCCTCTTGCGACAAAACTACCATGCGACTATGCCTCTAAATCGTGCCCCGACACGTGGGAGATATAGCCGCATTGTGGGTGTTACATTAACATAAGGAAACGTATGTGTAACTTACTAATCATCGCACACGAGTACTTGCGGACGCATCATGTGCGATACTCCTAGCCACCACAAGCAACTAGTTTGCAAAGTTTTTTGTACACACATACTCGCACACGAACTAACTGTATTAACCGCCTGTGTTGTAATTTCTCATCGCAAACAGTCCATCCGAGTCGGGTGTTTGCCACGTATCACACACATCTTGTTTACACGACTCGTTTGTGTTCTTTTCGCTCATCGCAAATAGTTCATCAATGTGAACTGTATGCCGCATATCACACACATCTTGTTAAGTTGAACTGTTTCTATTGTGTTCCCTAATTGAAAACAGTTCATCCGAGTGAATGTATGACGTATATCGCACAGACATTGATATGGCTACCTGTTTCTATTGTTCTACCTCATCGCAAACAGTTTGAATGGTTTAACCGTGTGCCCTGCATCGCACATGCAACTAAAATATGAACCGTGTTTGATGGTATCACACACATCTTGTTAAGTTGAACTATTTCTATTGTGTTCCCTAATCGAAAACAGTTCATCCGAGTGAACCGTATGTCGTGTATCGCACACACATTGATATGGCTACCTGTTTCTATTGTTCTGCCTCATCACAAACAGTTCAAATGGTTTAACCGTGTGCCCTGCATCGCACATGCAACTAAAATATGAACCGTGTTTGATGGCTCCGCCATCACAAATGTTTTGCACCTTTTTGACGGTTTTTTACACCACCGTTTGTGATTAATGCATCCACACAGTTTCGTCAAAGGGTCTCTGATCATAGTGTCGCGTTAGCAGTATCCTGCAGTAGTGCTCGGGCATGCACACATTTCTTCCCCCACTCTCTACATCTCCCGACATCTCTCTTTCTCAAGCAAACACACTATATAGAGTGTATCTTTCCCATACACACAAAACATCGCCCTCCCCCACTTCAAACAAGCAAACTTTGTCTCCTTGTGCACCACTCTCCTCTTTCTATCTCTCCCACATGCGTACCCACCCTAGCTCCTTCCCTATATACATATATGTCGTGACTCTTTGCATAGCTCCCTAACGTATCATCATTGTGAATCTCGCACGTTGTTGTCTACACCATCTATTCTAGATCTCTCATGAAGTCTCTATCACACACACGATGACTCGTTTCCGTTGCGTCTCCGTACATAGGCCACTTTCGAACAACATCAATCTTGTCTCCCTATCTATACGCCACTTCCGCACACAAATGACCCCTCTCTTCCTCTCTCTCTCTCTCTCTCTCTCTCTCTCTCTCTCTCTCTCTCGCTCTCACACCCCTCTCCCACACACACTCGATGTCTCTTCCAAATAGTCTGCCCCCCTCCGCACCCATGCTATCCCACTACTACACATGCCTTTGTCTCTCTTTCACACACATTTCACACCATTCCCCCTTCCCTACGCTAGGTTTACATCATTAGTGGTCTCTCTTTTCGACATACACACACTCCCTCACACACACACGCACAAACACACATAGACACACACAAACACCCATCTACCTGGATCCTTCTTTTAAGACACACACCCTTGCATATTCTCTCCAGCTTTAGGTATGTATATATCCCCCTCTCTCTAGCTCACATGCACACAAAAATTCTCCATCTCTCTTACTCACACATCTCTCCCCATGTCCGCATGTGTATCTCACACAATCACTCTCTGATTACGTCTATGTGTCCATGTTACACAACACAAAGCCCCATGCACATGTCTCTCTCCATCCTGCACACAGAGACACAAAGAATCTCTTATCATTGCCTCAGTCTCTACACATATCACACATGCATGCTGTATCTCTCTCTCTCTCTCGCACACGCGCTCAACAAAGGTTTTCCCGTGAATAACTTACCGTCTATTCATCAACAGTCATGGCAGTACGGCGAACACGAGACATGAAAAAGAATAAATATACACGTGCGTAGACCACCTAGTTTGACTACTAGGACTAGAGCAAGCCAAAAGCACGCCGCCGTCACCCCTCCTTACCGGCGACGAGAAAACCTTTGTTTTACGCAGTCAAGAAGTCATCGTGTTAAGGCCCCACATGCTCAGCCGTTGAATAGAATGTAGACCCAAGTTTATGGAAACAAGTATCGATAATATGTTTGTATCTCCATACTTATATCTCTTCTCTTATAAAAAAACCTGAGTTGGTGATGATGGTATGCCTGCCATCTTGCAATGTAGACCATCCGATCTATATCTGACGGATAGAAATCAAACTAAAAGATACCCACATCTCTCTCCACATTTGCAGACAAGGCCTTCCCTCGTTCATCCTTATCTCCCACAACCTCATTGTTGAGAAATTAAAAAAGGAAGCCTCTGGAACAAACTGGCATGGTGGTCGCTGCCGGCATCGTCCATCCCCATGCCTCCGCTCAGTCCAACCACCAATCACCACCACGCCCACTCCTCCTCACCTTATCTCTCCCCTTTCTCGAGATATCATTAGTTTTTAAACATGGGATTACTCCCTCATGGGTCAATCACAACAGGTGTTTTATAAAAAAAATGCATCTTGATGTTCCGTGCAATGCACTGGCATCTTGCTAGTACTCCTACAGAAGACTTAGTGATGATGGTGGGTCTGCCTCATTTCTGACCATTAGATCTACATCTATCAACAGTGAGGTAAGTTGTTGTCTTTTCTCAACAACATCTCACTTCTCTACCAATTTGCAAAAAACCCTTAATTAGTATCTTAAAACCAACCACATCCCTCCCTCACCTCACCAAAACAGCCCAAGGAATATATTCTGATTGAAACATAATATATTTCTAGTGATATATGTATATCAAAATTAGAGTGTTTTCTGTCAAGTTTGTGAATAAGTATTAATCTAATTATGATTCGTTGCAATGCACGTGAACATTGCTAGTATTTTCAACCATGCAAAAATGCTAGTATTTCCATAGTTTTGAGTTTTCCATCAAGATATTAGACACTCATGGTTGATATTTAGTTTCAATTACGTACACACAGGCACTATGGAACTAGCCATGCTTATTGGCTTCCAAAGCTTAACTTCCAATCCTACTTACAGTATGTAGAGTATTTAACAAAAAACTACCACTTTCAACCAGCCCTATGAAGAAACTATTGTACAAAAAATAACAAAAACATACCCAAAATTTCTTAATCCACACCAAAAAACTACTACCTAGTGCCGATTAGGCTCGTTTAAACCCGTTTATGACAGGGTTGGCCTACATGTCCGTGCTGAAGAGGCAGCTTAAACCAACACATTTTGTTTGATCGTTGACACGAGGGAGCCACATCTGACCTTCTATCCTGTTCTTCCTTCTCCAATCATTATTTTTCCTGAACATTACTTCAAACAGTTCTTATGCGTGTTCGTCGGTGGCGCTGGTGATGAGCAATCTGGCCGCCGCTCCGTTGGATGGGCCCGATGCCATGCTGGCCTCCGCACGTGTTGGCTAGCTGGCCCGAGCGTGGCTCACGTGCGAGCAAGCCGCCACACCGACCTTCGCTCTAGCCAGATGGCTGGCCCTAGCGTGGTGCGCGCGAGCAAGCCGCTGCACAGTCGTGCCAACATAGCTAGCAAACCTTGCAGACAAGCAGCTGGATGCATCCAGAAGGGTGTGTGCTATCTTGGCTAGCTAGCGGCCGTGAGCGCCGGACGGAGCTGGTATCTGGGCTGCTGCAAGATGGGCTTCGCGTCGCCGGCGCTTCTGACCTTGCCTTCTACCAGTGGTGGTAGCTACGTCCCATGGCCGAGGATGACTAGGTGGACGGGCCAGAGGTAGGAGGTCACTCGGGGGTTTTTGTCCAGACTGACATGTAGGTCCCACAGGTCATAACGCCTGACTTGCTGGTCGAATAGAAGGCGTTGACTTAAGGGCTGACATGGGTTGAAACGTGCCTATAACGAGACTTTGTAGAGTAGTCGTTTCTTGGTAGGGCTGGTTGGTAAGTGGTAGTAGTTTCTTGGTATTAGTGGTTTCTTGTAAGGAAGAATGTACTAGAAACAAAAGGCGATTCTAAGTTGCATTGTACTCCAACGAGTACTACTAGTGGTCGCGGGAGTGTATAGCTCGTTTTGTGGGTTCGATCCTGAACGAACGCATGGCGGCCTTTTTTTAAATAGTAACCTCACTGCGAGCCAATATTGTACACTGGTAGTTTGACTTTTGAAGTTGAACGGACATGTCGCACCACAATCTGGGTGCACTGGATAGCCCAGCCATGTGAACGAGTTTCCCTCCCATCATCTCGTGGCTCGCGTACTAGAGTAGTACTCCTATATATCAATTCACACCATGCAAAGTTTCTCACCTACGTGTTCGCCCTAGCCGCACCTCGCTTGCAGCTTCCTCATCAGCTACCATATTTAAACTAGCGCCTCCCAATTAAGCCCGAGGACCCGGAAAAGCTTGGTGCGGCATTGCGAACTGTGCAATATGGCTCTGTATGAAAAGTGCCACTCTACTACTCTGTAGCTTGTGGTGTTTCACGCATGGACTTCGCTCCATTATCGGCTCTATAAAAGAAATTCCTCTTGACGTGGTTTTTTTGTTTTGAAACGGAGGCAAAATCTTTGCCTCATCACATTCATAAAGAAGGAACTAACAAAGTTCAACGAGATCCATTACACCTCCACAAATCGAAGCGAAAAGCCTAGTCTCGTGATGTCTGCTAGACCTACGTCGGTATTTCCCCAAAGAGGAAGGGATGATGCAGCACAGTGACGGTAGGTATTTCCCTCAGTGATGAGACCATGGTTATCGAACCAGTAGGAGAACCAAGAAACACTACGTAAAAAACACCTGCACACAAATAACAAATACTCGCAACCCGATGTGCTAAAGGGGTTGTCAATCCCTTTCGGGTAACGACACCAGAAATTGGCAAACAGACGTGATAAAAATATGATAGATAGGATAAATAGATCTCGGATAAAATAAATTGTAGTAAGGTATTTTTGTATTTTTGGTTTAATAGATCTGAAAATAAAAGCAAAGGAAAATAGATCGCAAAGGCAAATATATTAAGGAAGAGACCCGGGGGTCGTGTGTTTCACTAGTGGCTTCTCTCGAGAAAAATAGCAAATGATGGGTGAACAAATTACTGTTGGGCAATTGATAGAAATTCAAATAATCATGACGTGAACAAATTACTATTGGGCAATTGATAGAAATTCAAATAATCATGACGATATCCAGGCAATGATCATTATATAGGCATCACGTCCAAGATTAGGAGACCGACTCCTGCCTACATCTACTACTATTACTGCACACATCGACCGCTATCCAGCATGCATCTAGTGTATTAAGTTCATGGAGAAATAGAGTACCGCAATAAGAATGATGACATGATGTAGACAAGATATATTTATGTAGAAATAGACCCCATCTTGTTATCCTTAATGGCAACAATACATACGTGTCGGTTCCCCTTCTGTCATTGGAATCAAGCACTATAAGATCGAACCCATCACAAAGCACCTCTTCCCATTGCAAGATAAATAGATCAAGTTTGCCAAACTAAACCCAAATATCGGAGAAGAAATAAAAGGCTATAATCAATCATGCATATAAGAGATCAAAGAAGATTCAAATAACTTTCATGGATAAAAAGAGAAACATCCGATCATAAACTCAAAGTTCATCGGATCCCAACAAACACACCACAAAAGAATTGCATCATATGGATCTCCAAGAGACCATTGTACTGAGAATGAAAAGAGAGAGATAGGAAGCCATCTAGCTACTAACTACGGACCCGAAGGTCTACAAAAGACTACTCATGCATCATCGGAGAGGCACCAATGGACATGATGAACCACTCCGTGATGGTTTCTAGATTGGATCTAGTGTTTCTGGAACTTGTGGTGGCTGGAATTGATTTTCGTCGACTCCCCTAGGGTTTCTGGAATATTGGGGTATTTATAGAGTAAAGAGGCGGTCCGGGGGTACCCGAGGTGGCTACAACCCACTAGGGCACGCCTGGGCCTCCAGGCGCGCCATAGTGGGTTGTGCTCCCCTTGGAGCACCCCCAGACGCTTCTACGGCCCATTGGATGTCTTCTAGTCCAAAAAATCCACAAAAAGTTTCGCTGCGTTTGGACTCCGTTTGATATTGATTACCTGCGATATAAAAAACATGCAAAAAATAGCAACTGGCACTTGGCACTATGTCAACAGGTTAGTATCAAAAAATGATATAAAATGACTATAAAATGATTATAAAACATCCAAGAATAATAATATAACAGCATGAAACAATGAAAAATTATAGATATGTTCGGGACGTATCAGCATCCCCAGGCTTAATTCATGCTCGTCCTCGAGTAGGTAAATGATAAACACAGAATTTTTGATGTGGAATGCTACCTAACATGTCATCTCATTTTCTTTATAGCATGGACATTTGGAATTTTATATGATTCAAAGCATATCGACAAGCCACCATGTCTTTCAAAATATCAACGCTAAAATAAGTTATCCCAAGCCCATCATGCTCAATCATTGATGCATTCATGAAACACATTCGCATATTAGCTACACCCAATGCTCAAGTACGACAATAGTGCCCCTTAGTTGGTGCTTTATAAGATAAAATGGATACTCAAATTAAAATAAAAATTGCATAAAGTAAAAGAAAGGCCCTTCGTGGAGGGAAGTAGGGATTTGTAGAGGTGCCAGAGCTCAAAGCAAAAAACATAGAGATAAAAACATTTTGAGAGGCATACTTTTCCCACCAACGAAAACGACTTAGAGTTCCCCACACTTTCCATGCTAGATATATCATAGGCGGTTCCCAAATAGAAAGTAAAGTTTATTCCTTTTTCCACCATACTGTAACATCCCCAGCATCGCACCACAGTAATCTCCCCCTAATGAAGGTCATGTCATCATGATCATCATGCCAAAATGCCACTTGTCCAAAATCTGCTTCAAATTCAAATTTAAATTGCATGTCAAATATTTGCTTCTTCTGTCATGCAAATAAAATAGTTCATCCTATGGCAAATAATCCCTAGATATTTTTCATGTTGAAACCAACATTTTTGGAAAGTCCTAAATTGCCTTTGGGAATTTATTATCTGGTCCATCATTATTTAAGATGTCCTTCTCATTTTCTAAAAATGCTTGGACAACTCCTGATGGCCCCAAACTTTTTGTGGCAGCGCTGGATAAGGCATTATATCTGTGTGACCAAGTTTCACATTTTACAAAATACATTTGGCGACTCATTTATCTACAAAATTCTTCTGTAAAAAAGAAAATAAACAGAAAACAGAAAACAGCCCCCCCCCCCCCACGCTGGACCGACCGGCCCAGCTAGCCAACCGGCCGGCCTAGTCGCCCCCCTCTCTGGCCTACAAGGCCACCCCGGCCCAAACCCTAGCAGTTCCCGCACCCACGTTCCCCTTCTCCTCCCCCACCGATCTGGATTGGGAACGATCCCGATCCCGTCGCCCCCTGTTCCCGCGGCGACCGTGCCCTCGAGGCACGACGCCGCCCCGCCGCTCGACATCGGAACCACCTCGCCGGACTGCCTCCCCATCACATGTCGTCCCCGACCTCCTCCCCACGCCCCACTGCCCCGCGCCCTACAACCCGGTGAGGCCCCGGCCTCTTCTCCTCTCCCCGCACTCGTCGTCCGCTCCGACCACTCGTCCATTCATGCGCACGCGCCGTGCTCGTCTGCACCGCGCCGCGGCCCTACAGCTGCCGCTGCTGCTCTTCCTCCTGCTGCGCTGCTGCTTGCTCCGCCTGCCGCCACCGCGCGCCGCGCTTGGCCGCGCCCCGCTCCACCCTGCACTGCCACCACGCCCGCTCGCATCACGCGCCTTGCACCGCACGCGCACACCACCACGCCCCGTAGCCCGTTCCTCCAGCGCCTCCACTCGCGCTCTGTCCCGCAGCCCGCCTCACACGCCAGCCTGTGCGCCCCCGCCCCGCTCACCTGCGGCGCCGCTCGCCCGCGCCAAGCGCTGCTGCCGGTCACGCCTTCCGCACGACGCTGCTCCGGCCGCCACACCTGCTACTGCGGCCTCGCACCACCGCATCGCCAGACCCGCGCGCCGCGCCCACGCCGGCTCCGCCTGACCATGCCCGCCTGCACCGCATCCCGACCCCGCCCTCTGCCCTGCAGCTGCTTCCCCGCGCTCGTCGCGCTCGCGCCGCCCTGCCGCTTGACCGTGGTTGCCGCCCTCACCCTCCCGGCCGCGCTGGAGCTCTGCTCCTTCTCCACCCCGCGCGTGCCTCGCTTCCGCTCTGGCCCCGCCCTGGCCAGCCGCTCCGCTTGATCCCCCTACCGTGCGCGCCCCTCCTTGGTCGCTCGCCTGTGCGTCGCCACTCGTCGCCTAGTCGCGCCGCCCGCCGCCCCTGCACCACGACCGGCCTCCTCCCACATCGCCGCTACTCGCATCAGGCGGCCGGCCTCGCCGTGGCCGCGGCTCCCATGCCCGCTAGCCGCGTCGTGCGCCCAGCGCCGCTCGGACATGCACTCATTAGGGCGACGCCCGCACCCAGCGCCCGTAACCCGCATCGCCCCCAGGGGCCAATGACAAGGGGGCCCCGCCTAGAATGAAAAAAAATATAATTAAAAATAAAAAATAAAAAAATAATAATGAAAGTAATTAATTAATTAAGTTAAATAATTAATCCTATTTAATTAATCTAATTAACTAGTTAGTTTAATTAAACCCTAATTAGATTAAACAGTCAATGACGAATGGGACCCACACGTTAGTTGACCAGTCAACTCCTTTGTTGACTGCTGATGTCATGCTGACGTCAGCAAACAATGTTCTGGATAATGTTGTTTTAAATAATGAAAATAAATCCTAAAAATATTTGAAATCTTTTAAAATTAATATAAAATAAACCGTAGCTCGGTTGGAAAAACTTTGTACATGAAAGTTGCTCAGAACGACGAGACGAATCCGGATACGCAGCCTGTTCGTCCACCACACATCCCTAGCATAGCAAACACGCAACCTTTTCCCTCCGGTTCTTCTGTCCGAAAACGCGAAACACCTGGAATACTTTCTCGGATGTTTCCCCCCTTTTTGCTAGTATCACCTACTGCCACGTTAGGTCACCCCTTAGCACCACTTGTTGCCATGTTGTGTTTGTGATGCCTTGTGTGCTCCGTATTTACTGTTTCTTCCCCCTCTTCTTCTCCGGTAGACCTCGAGACCAACATTGATGCCTCTGAGTACGACTACGTCAACTCCTTGCCAGAGTAACCAGGCAAGCAAACCCCCCTTGAGCATTCCAATATCGCCTATTTCTTTCCTCTCATGCTTGCATTAGAACTGCTACTGCTTTATGTATGATCCTACTCTGATGCATAGCCTGTTGTTGTTACCTACTTTCATACCTTACCTGCTTATCCTAAACTGCTTAGTATAGGTTGGTTAGTGATCCATCAGTGACCCCCACCTTGTCCCAGTTGCCTCGCTTTATGTTTGATGACAAGATCAATGTGATTGATGTCCAGGCCCCGACACCGCACATCACCCCCCTAGTTGTACGACTCTGCAGAGTTACCATCGAGTGCCGAGGGTGGAACCTCTTACATCACTCCTCATGAGATCTCCGTAGTGTAGCTATACGGTCGAGGTCATCGAGGGTGATTTCCTCCTTAACCACTTCCGTTACGGCTCTGTCGTGCAACCCATCAAATGTGAACCTCGAGGGTGGATCCTCTTACGTTCACCTTGATGATAACATCGAGTGGGATTCACCGGGGGTGATTCCTCGGGTTTTCCCCTTGGTGTTAGACACACAGTTACTGTGGTTACTATGACTTTGCACTGAGCCATGTTACTAAATACGGGTCGGCCCTGAGGGGTACCCACGCGAGCTTAATAGCTAGTGATGTGGAGTCGGGTTGACCTGGAAGGTGCCCGCGAGATACTTATGAGGCGTGCCCGGGCATTCTTAGCCCTTGCCGCAAGTGCTCGAGACGGGGCGACGGGGTCACATCGATCGTGAATCTCTGCTCGTTACCGCATGCTCCTAATCCACTATGGTTTGGATATTTGATCTGAGGGGCCTCTGGCCTGATAGCACTAACTATCATGTGGGCATAGTATGGGCGTTCTGCATCGTATACATCAGCCGAAGCTTAATAGACGTCAGCGACTGAGCGGCGCGCGCCGGGTTGGATTGCGTAAGCTCCTGCCTTGTTGAAGGAGGTAGCTAGGTCTGCTCACCGGCCGCCCACCCAACGTGCAGGAGTTCCCGGGGCGATGGCCCATGACCCCTGGGGGCATAGGTTTAGTCTGGCGTGCTGGCCTCTCTATTAAGCCTAGGTCGGGTTGCGGCGTATTGTTTGGCCGAGGCCGGGCATGACCCAGGAAAGTGTGTCCGGCCGGAGATAATCGAGCGTGATGGGTAAGTTGGTGCACCCCTGCAGGGAAGAAAACATCTATCGATAGCATGTCCTACGGTAACAGACACTAGGAGTTGTATCTCGATCGATACAACTAGAACTGGATACTTGAGATGAGAAATGGATTTGAGACATGGTTATGATGAATGAATAGTATGGCTCTGGGATTGCTTTCTCGCAGGGAGTCAAGAAAGGATCTCTGGCCTAGGTTGATAACACTTCTGCTACTTTACTTTATGCTACTCTACTCCCTCCTGTTGCTGCAAGATAGTGGTTTCCAGAAGATGCTAGTCTTCGATAGGCTAGGCTTTCCCCTTCCCTTCTGGCATTCTGTAGTTTAGTCCATAGATACAGTCCTTTTCCTTTGGTACAGATGCATACTTAGTTTAGATCTGATGTAAGTCTTGCGAGTACTTTGGATGAGTACTCACGGCTGCTTTGCTACCTCTTTTCCCCCATACCCGATTGTTGCAACCAGATGATGGATCCTAGGAGCCAGACGACACCACTGATGACTACTGCTGCCCCGAGGGTGCCTACTACCACGTGGAGACCACTGATGACTTGGAGTAGTTAGGAGGCTCCCAGGCAGGAGGCCTTGCCTTTTTGATCGTTGTTGTTTTGTACTAGCCTTCTTATGGCAAACTTGTCTAACTTATGTATGTACTCAGATATTGTTGCTTCCACTAACTCTTGTGTTTTCGAGCTTATGTATTCGAGCCCTCGAGGCCCCTGGCTTGTAATATAAAGTTTGTATTATTTTAATTTGTGTCTAGATTTGTGTTATGATATCTTCCCGTGAGTCCTTGATCCTGATCGTACACATTTGTGTGTATGATTAGTGTACGATTGAATCGAGGGCGTCACAAGTTGGTATCAGAGCCGACTGCCTGTATGATCCCCCCTTTCCACCTCCTTGGCCGAAGTTGAGTCTAGAAACCGAAAACCGTTTTATTAACTTGGCTGTGTGTCTTATGGGCCCACGTCGCCAATCGGGTGGTATTAGGATCTTTTATTCCTCGTCTATACTCTGGGACTCCGATCTCTCTTCTATTTTTGGGTTAAATGATTTTACTAACTCGAACATTAGGATCTCGTGATCACATCCGCCCGGAGAGCCCCTTATTTCGGATGATCGCCTGCTGCATCCGAAGATTCCGAAGATACTCTATGATATTCTCTCGAGACTTTGTACCTGTTGCCTTTGCAATTCCTTACCACCGAAATATCCTTATGGATAACTACACACACTAACCAATCTTACATTCTATCCCATTGATCTTGGTATTACAAGATGCCCTGAACTGCTCTCCTTTTTTCGAGAATCATTTGAGCTTCTTGCCTTGCAATTCCTTGTCATCTGAATACCCCTACGGATAACTTTGTGCACCTATCGAGTATCTGCTCATCCTCAGTTGATTCTTGTACTTCTCTAAAGTCTTCGTAATACCATTCGTTCTTGTGAAAATCCTCAACAGCCTATTTGTGGGAGTCCTGGATTAGGGGGTCTCCGGACAGCCGGACTATCTCCATTGGCCGGACTATTAGACTATGAAGATACAACATTGAAGACTTCGTCTCGTGTCCGGATGGGAATCTACTTGGCGTGGAAGGCAAGCTAGGCAATACGTATATGGATATCTCCCCCTTTGTAACCGACCTTGTGTAACCCTAACCCTCTCCGGTGTCTATATAAACCGAAGGGTTTTAGTCCGTAGGACAACAATCGCAACATACAATCATACCATAGGCTAGCTTCTAGGGTTTAGCCTCTCTGATCTCGTGGTAGATCTACTCTTGTAATACCCATATCATCAATATCAATCAAGCAGGACGTAGGGTTTTACCTCCATCAAGAGGGCCCGAACCTGGGTAAAACTTTGTGTCCCTTGTCTCCTGTTACCATCCGGCCTAGACGCACAGTTCGGGACCCCCTACCCGAGATCCGCCGGTTTTGACACCGACATTGGTGCTTTCATTGAGAGTTCCTCTGTGTCATCACCGTTAGGCTTGATGGATCCAACCATCATCGATAGTGATGCCGTCCAGGGTGAGACTTTTCTCCCCGGACAAATCTTTGTATTCGGCGGCTTTGCACTGCAGGCTAATTCGCTGGGCCATCTGGAGCAGATTGAAAGCTACGCCCCTGGCCATCAGGTCAGATTTGGAAGTTTGAACTACACGTCCGACATCTGCTGGGACTTGATCTTCGACGGATTCGAGCCACAGCCGGGCGCGCCGCACTGTCTCGATGGGTATGACCTAGCTCTGCCACCGGACGATACTCCAGAGGCCGCGCCCACACCAGCTCCGACCCTTAGCTCGGAGCCAACTGCGCCAATCGAGGATGGGTGGCTAGACACCACCTCAGGGGCTGCAGTCTCGACGGCGATCGAGCCAGACACCAGCATAATCCTCTATGCGGCCCGTGACTCCAAGGTGCCGGACTCTCTTCCGGACCCCGAACCATCCGCGCCCCTGCCAATCGAATCCGAGTGGGCGCCAATCATGGAATTCACCGCCGCGGATATCTTTCAGCACTCGCCCTTCGGCGACATTCTGAATTCACTAAGGTCTCTCTCTTTGTCAGGAGAGCCCTGGCCGGATTATGGCCAACAGGACTGGGATGCGGACGACGAAGAAATTCGACGCCCACCCACCACCCACTTTGTAGCCACTGTCGATGATTTAACCGACATGCTCGACTCCGACTCTGAAGACATCGACGGTATGGACGACGATGTAGGAGACGAAGATGAACCAGCACCTATAGGGCACTGGACAGCCACCTCGTCGTATGACATATACATGGTGGATACACCCAATGAAAGCAATGGCAACGAGAGAACGGAGGATGACCCCTCCAAGAAGCAACCCAAGCGCCGACGTCAGCGGCGCCGCTCTAAGTCCCGCCAAAGCAAAAGTGGTGATACCGGCACAGGAGATAATAACACTCCGGATAGCGCCGAAGACAACAATAATCCCCTCCAGCAAGATTTAGAGCAGGAGGATGAAGGAGCCAGCTCTCCTGAGAGAGCGGCTGGCTGAGAGGAGGAGGATGACAATTACATGCCCCCCATCCGAAGACGAGGCAAGCCTCGGCGACGATGAATTCGTCGTACTAGAGGATCCCGTCGAACAAGAGCGCTTCAAGCGCAGGCTTATGGCCACAGCAAATAGCCTAAAGAAAAAACAGCAGCAGCTTCAAGCTGATCAAGATCTGCTAGCTGACAAATGGACTGAAGTCCTCGGGGCCGAGCAATATAAACTCGAGCGTCCCTCCAAGAGTTATCCAAGCCGCAAGTTACTTCCCCGACTGGAGGAAGAAGCGTATGAAACGGCTGATCGGCCACCTCCTGGTCGCGATAGAGAGGCATTCCGGCCAAAAGCTCAGCCTCCACCCCAACGCCATTCAAATAAAAAGGCATGGGGAGATACGCTAGACCTGCGAGAGATATTGGAGGACAAAGCAAAGCATTCAAGATCAATCTACGGATCACGAGGGCGCACCACGCTACGAGACGATAAATGTCACGCCGGATACAGTAAAAGCAAGTCCGTCCGGGCTGAACACAGCGGGCAGGACCCATTCGAGCTGCGTCGCGATATAGCCCGATAAAGAGGCGCCGCACACCCCTTATACTTCACAGAAGAAGTAATGGAACATCAATTCCCAGAAGGTTTCAAACCTGTAAACATTCAATCATACGACGGCACTACAGACCCCGCGGTATGGATTGAGGACTTCCTCCTCCACATCCACATGGCCCATGGTGATGACTTACATGCCATCAAGTACCTCCCACTAAAACTCAAAGGACCAGCGCGACATTGGCTTAATAGCTTGCCAGCGGATTCCATTAGCTGTTGGGAAGATCTGGAAGCCGCATTCCTCGACAACTTTCAGGGCACTTATGTGCGACCACCAGACGCCGATGACTTGAGCCACATAATTCAGCAGCCAGAAGAGTCGGCCAGGCAATTCTGGACTCGGTTCCTTACAAAGAAAAATCAAATCGTCGACTGTCCGGGTGCGGAGGCCTTAGTGTCTTTCAAGCACAACATCCGAGACGAGTGGCTAGCCCGGCACCTTGGTCAGGAAAAGCCAAAATCTATGGCAGCCCTCACGACGCTCATGACCCGCTTTTGTGCGGGAGAAGACGGCTAGTTGGCTCGCAGTAATAACATATCAAAGAACCATGGTACCCCAGATAACAAGGACGGCGATAGAAGGTCACGTCGCAACAAAGCATAAGCGCCGCATTAACGGCGAAAGTACTGAGGATACGGATTAAAAGGCTCTAAACCCGGTCAGCGGAAAAAGCCATTCAAACAAAGTACGCCGGGTCCGTCCAGCTTGGACCGTATACTCGATCGCTCGTGTCAAATACACGGCACCCCAGACAAGCCAGCCAATCACACCAACAGGGATTGTTGGGTGTTCAAGCAGGCCGGCAAGTTAATTGCTGAAAACAAGGACAAGGGGCCGCATAGCGTTGACGAGGAAGAACCCAGGCAGTCGCACACTGGAGGACAGAAGAGGTTTCCCCCGCAAGTGCGGACGGTGAACATGATATACGCAACCCACATCCCCAAGAGGGAGCGGAAGCGTGCACTCAGGGACATATATGCGTTGGAGCCAGTCGCCCCAAAGTTCAACCCTTGGTCCTCCTGTCCGATCACCTTCGATCGCAGGGACCACCCCACCAGTATCCGTCATGGCGGATTCGCCGCACTGGTCCTAGACCCAATCATTGACGGATTTCACCTCACTCGAGTCCTTATGGACGGCGGCAGCAGCCTGAACCTGCTTTATCAGGACTCAGTGCGCAAAATGGGTATAGACCCCTTAAGGATTAAACCCACAAAAACGACCTTTAAAGGCGTCATTCCAGGCGTAGAGGCCCACTGCACAGGCTCAATTACACTGGAAGTGGTCTTCGGATCCCTGGATAACTTCCGAAGCAAAGAGTTAATCTTTGATATAGTCCCGTTCCGCAGTGGTTATCATGCGCTGCTCGGACGAACCGCATTTGCTAGATTCAATGCGGTACCACATTATGCATACCTCAAGCTCAAGATGCCAGGACCTCGCGGAGTTATTACAGTCAATGGAAACACAGAGCGCTCTCTCTGAACAGAGGAGCACACCACGGTCCTCGCAGCAGAAGCGCAAAGCAGCCTTTCAAGGCAATCTACCAGTTCGGCGTTTCAAAGCCCGGACACCTTCAAGCGCGCTCGGGGCAATCGGCAAACAGAACACCTGGCATGATCTGAGCTCGCGTAGCAATACGGCGTCCACCCCAATCCCAGCCCAACGGCGTTGTTCGTGCCGCGCGTACATAATTACGCATTAAAAATACCATGGGCACAAATGGGGAGGGGGAGGCACAACTATGGCACGCCCCAAAACGCGGCCTAAACCGCACCAGGGGCTTCCCGTTTGGTTATTTTTCTTTTTCTTTCAGGACTTCAATCTCTAGAAACACTGCCCGGCAGCTCTATTGCCAAACACATGATACATCAACCAAGGAGGCCGACAACTACAGAATTCCAAGGTGGATATAATTCCTCAGCTCGCCCTTCGAAGGGACATAGTCCTACTCTTTTGCTTATTACACTATCTGTATCACTCTGCTTTAATGCAATTTTTCAATATACAATACATGACATTACGACTATTATCGCATTTTTGTTATATATATACATATCTATGTGTTCATTAATAACGCCTAGCAACCGTACACTTTTGGTACGGCCAATGTACCAGGGGCTTACGTACCCACAATATGGTGTGAAAAGTCCGAACACTTTAACAAGTGCGGCACCCCGAACTTATAACATTATATGCATCAGCTTCGAATCATGTCTTTGGTCAAATGTTGGGTTTGCCCGGCTCCTATGTTTTGGTACCTCATGTTCTGCTCTATCAGCTAAGGTAGCGCTAGGAGAACTACTGCGATTGTGCCCCGGTTCTGCCAGGCCGAGCACCTCGGTAGAGAAAGCTAAAACTGACTGTCATGATAAGGCGAGAGACTGGTCGCTGTTCGGCGAGGTTTTTCGAGTCCTTAAAGACTTATGCCGCTTAGGGCGAGGGGCTGGATCTATCCGGCTTACAGGCGTGTATCGCGCCCCGAATTCGGCCTTCCGAATACCAGGGGCTTCGCCGAAATTTAAAATTATAGAATTCTATGGCTAAGTGAGAGTGATAAAGCATTCTTAGTCTGGTTGCCTTGTTCGTCGTGCTGAGCACCTCCCTCGAAGGACCCAAACATGGGAACAAGAGTGCTCAGGTTTATCCCGAACACCCTGGCACTCGTGGCATGGGGGCAGAAGCCGAGGACTAGCCATCTCTCAGACTGGATAAATAGCCAAACAGAAGGTAATATTTTAAATTCACACAAGCGTTGCATAGCGAATACGATACAAGTTTTCATACATACAGGACAAAATGAGCAAGTCTCATTCAAATTTACATTTTGCGAACACTCATCCACGATAAGACGGGCGCCCGGCAGAACACCCTCGTAGTATATCTCGGGGTGGCGGTGCTCCTTGCCCTCCGGCGCCCC
Organism: Triticum urartu; assembly: GCF_056163025.1. NCBI lineage: Eukaryota > Viridiplantae > Streptophyta > Magnoliopsida > Poales > Poaceae > Triticum > Triticum urartu. Next base: position 317,015,254 of record NC_141875.1, on the reverse strand, counting down.
CTCCTTGATCAGCTTCACGGCGTCTAGCTTGACCCACTGCATTTTTACACGGGCGAAGGCCCGGCGTGCCCCTTCAATGCTGACGGATCGCTTGACGACCTCCAGCCGGGGGCAGGCATCCACAAGCCGCCTCACCAGGCCGAAGAAGCTGTTCGGAAGGGCGTCGCCAGGCCACAGCCGGACTATGAAGCCCTTCATGGCCTGATAGGCCGCCTTATGTAGCTCGGCCATCTGCTTCAGCTGGTCGCTCATTGGCACCGGATGTTCGGCCTTAGCATACTGAGACCAGAACAGCTTCTCCGTCGAGCTTCCTTCCTCGGCCTGGTAGAATAATGCGGCATCAGACACACTGCGGGGCAAATCTGCGAATGCTCCTGAAGAGCTCCGGATTCGGGTAAGTAATCGGTAATGCACCTTTACATGCTTGCTTTGCATATAGAAAGCCTTACTCGCCGCTATCTTCTTCATCGCGTCGATCTCCTGAAGGGCCTTCTGGGCCTCGGCCTTGGCACTCTTCGCGCTCTCATGAGCCGCGGCAAGCTCAGACTCTCTCGTCTTCAAGTCAAGCTCCAACTCCTCGTGCTTTGTCACGAGAGCCTGGAGCTCTTGCTGCACCTCGCCCACCCGAGCCTCGTGCCTCTCTCGCTTGGTGTGCTCCTGGGCCGCCTTTTCTTCGGCCTGGGACAACGCTTGCTTCAGGGTCGCCACCTCGGTCGTGGCCCCTGGCAAACATACAATGATCCTGTCATTTAGCAATCGCGTCCTTTTTTCTTATCTACAGACGGGGTATTACTTACCCTTGTTCTTCTCGAGCTGCCTCTTAGCAAGGTCGAGCTCCTTCTGGGACCCCTCGAGGGCCTCCTTCAGTACGGCGACCTCCGCAGTTAGTGCGGCGGACGCCAACAGCGAAGCCTGCACATGCATATTGACATACTTATATTAGACTCCTGCGATATTATTTGATCCTCTGTTCGGCTTTTCTTTGTGAACACCGAACAAAGCATCAGGGGCTACTGTCTATGCGGTAACACTTCTACTACATTTTAACACTTACCTCGAAGCCTGTTAGAAGGCTAGTACAGGCTTCAGTCAATCCGCTCTTGGCGGACTGAACCTTCTGGATCACCGCACTCATGATAGTGCGGTGCTCCTCCTCGATGGAAGCGCTGCGAAGCGCTTCCAGCATAGTGTCCGGCGCCTCTGGGTGGACAGAGGTCACTGGCACAGGCGTCTCACCCTCCTTAGAAGGAGACCGCCTGCCCGAGCTCGGATCCGTTGGAGGGTCCGGCGCGGTGTTCGGCTGAGGGCCGAACTCAGAGCTCTCGGGGACATCGTCCCCTTGGCTCCCGGAGTCCGGAAGGTTGCCTTGAGGCGCCTCCGGGACTGTCCCCCTCGATCCGGTGCCTCTTGAGACAGCACCTCGACGTTGTCGGCCGGATGAGGGGAGGTGGCGGTCGGGACTGGATCGCTATCCATGTCCGACGAGCCCAGGGAGCCGTCCGAGGATACCTCGAAATTAGCTCGGGGCGGCCTGCACAATTGAGTTCGCCGTCAGGGAAAGCATTGCGACAAAGGAATCTTGTAGGGTACTTTGATACTTACGATCTCCCCTGGGGCTTGGGCAACCACTTGTCTTCACCTTCGTCGGCGGCGGTGGAGCTATCCGGAAGGAGAGTCCTTCCCTTCTTGGACCCCCTGGCCTCCCCAGTTAGGGCGGCCTTCCTTTTCTTGTCTCCCCCAGTCGGTGGGGGAGCCTCTTCTTCCTCTTCCTCGTCTTCGGGGGAAGAGTGCACCACAGAGTCATCGGACAGTGAGTCCGACGACGCCTGGCGTCGGGAACTCTTTCGAGCTCCCTTGGCCTTCTTGGTCTTCTCCGGCACCTTATAAGGGGCCGGAGTCAGCATCTTCGTTAGAAGAGCGTCTGCGGGGCCTTCGGGCAAGGGAGCCGGACAGTCGATCTGTCCGGCCATCTTCTGCCAGTCCTGTCGAAATTACGAGAGTTTAGATCGCGCATAGAGTCAATCTATATAAAAATAAGTATCCTGTGAAAGGTAAAACAACTTACAGCACTAGCATGGCGCTTCGCACTGAATCCGCGATCCTCAGTAATAGGGGGAGGGACCTCGGCGCTCATGAACAGCACCCTCCAGGCATCTTCATGAGTCGTATCGAAGAGCCTGTTCAGAGTTCGGTGCTGCGCCGGATTGAACTCCCACAAGGTAAACTCCCGTTGTTGGCACGGGAGTATCCGGCGGACGAGCATAACCTGGACTATATTGACAAGCTTGAGCTTCTTGTCCACCATATTCTGAATACATGACTGGAGTCCGGTCAGCTCTTTTGAATTACCCTAGGACAGGCCCTTCTCTTTCCAGGAGGTGAGCCGCATGGGGATGCCAGATCGGAACTCGGGGGCCGCTACCCATGCGGGGTCGCGCGGCTCGGTGATATAGAACCACCCCGATTGCCACCCCTTTATGGTATCCACGAAGGTGCCCTCAAGCCATGTGATGTTGGGCATCTTGCCCACCATGACGTCTCCGCACTCCGCCTGGCAGCCGCTCACTACCTTCGGCTTGACATTGAAGGTCTTCAGCCATAAGCTGAAGTGGGGCTTGATGCGGAGGAAGGCCTTGCACACGATGATGAACGCCGAGATGTTGAGGATGAAGTTCGGGGCCAGATCGTGGAAATCCAGGCCGTAATAAAACATGAGCCCCCAGACGAAGGGATGGAGAGGGAATCCCAGTCTACGGAGGAAATGGGTGAGGAATACCACCCTCTCATTGGGCTCGAGGGTGGGGATGAGCTGTCCCTCATCTGGGAGCCGGAGCGCGATATCGTCGGGCAGGTATCCGGCTCTCCTCAGTTTCTTGACGTCTCCCTCCGTGACGGAGGAGACCATCCACTTGCCTCCCGCTCCGGACATGGTTGGAGAAGGTTGAGATGGAAGTGAGGACTTGGGCGCTAGAGCTCGAGTGTGTGGGAGCAGATGAGCAGAGGAGGAAGAAGGCGTGGATAGAAAGGTGAATCCTTATCCCTTTATATGGGCGGACAAAACTAAGCGTCCCCACTTGCCTGGTAAAACTCGCTTATCCCCCAAGCACCGCAATTGATGGCGCGGTTGGGTTACCCACGCCTGTATTGATGAGAATCCCGTAATAAGGGGACACGATCTCTGCTTTGACAAGACATGTCGAAAAACTGCCTCACGTTATGTGCGGGGCTGGTTAAAAGAAACGGTTCGAATAATCACTGGGCCATGGCATGACGTCATGTTACCAAAACAAGCTAGCGGATTAGATCTGCGAAAACATTATTCTCTCTACGGTGAAATGTGGAACTTATTTTGCAGGGTCGGACACTATCCTCATATTCAAATTCTTCTGTGATGTATTCGGAAAAGGAACCCGCCTTGCAATGCCGAAGACAACTGCGCGCCGGACTCATCGTCACTGAAGCCTGGTTCAGGGGCTACTGTGGGAGTCCTGGATTAGGGGGTCTCCGGACAGCCGGACTATCTCCATTGGTCGGACTATTAGACTATGAAGATACAAGATTGAAGACTTCGTCTCGTGTCCGGATGGGACTCTACTTGGCGTGGAAGGCAAGCTAGGCAATACGTATATGGATATCTCCCCCTTTGTAACCGACCTTGTGTAACCCTAACCCTCTCCGGTGTCTATATAAACCGAAGGGTTTTAGTCCGTAGGACAACAATCGCAACATACAATCATACCATAGGCTAGCTTCTAGGGTTTAGCCTCTCTGATCTCGTGGTAGATCTACTCTTGCAACACCCATATCATCAATATCGATCAAGCAAGACGTAGGGTTTTACCTCCATCAAGAGGGCCCGAACCTGGGTAAAACATCGTGTCCCTTGTCTCCTGTTACCATCCGGCCTAGACGCATAGTTCGGGACCCCCTACCCGAGATCCGCCGGTTTTGACATCGACACTATTGTTCTTGAATTTCTTGCTTGCTTGCATTATGGTTAATACCATAAGTCTAGTAATCTTATTGTCAGCCTTTGTCATTATCATTTTGAGTCCGTTGATACAATATGTTGCGAATGCTCGCAATCCTCAACCAGATCCTAGAATTCATCCTTCTGGCTCAGACGTCATCTTAAACATGAGCTGGATGTCGACCAATCAAATTGCCATCGATTGTACCTCTAAGGCTATTCAACCTATCCATCCCTAATCAGGGCATTGCTTTTGATCCCTTGTCTTGGAATTCTTAATTCCTTTTCATTTGAGCTTAGAGTTAGTCAGTTGTTTCTATAATCTGATCTCCTTGCATTCTTTATTCTTTTGATTGAGTACCAATGCTCACATCAGGTCCCTTGTGGACCACCAGATCCTTTGTTGAGTTTTATCCGACAACGTCCTTCATATTCAGTAACCTTGTAGCCTTTTCCTCGGATACATAATGCCTTTGGTAAATTTTATCCCCTGCTTTTGTCAACCATGCTCCGCTACCGAGCTTGTGTTATTTATTCTTGAAATTTATGATATATGTTCCTAAGATGCCCCGATGGGTTGAACCTATGCCTTCCCTAATCTGTGTGAACTCGAAAGTTATGCGGATTATACTCTACTGGCTTTTCGTCAGATAAAATTTCAATAGTAGAACTTCATCAAGAGCGAGAACTAAAATGAATGGTTATGCATGGTAGAAGTGGGAGTCGAACCTAAACCTTTGTGTTCATGCCCACGGACACGGTGTGGAACTTATCATGAAAGCTTCTTGCAAGGATTTTTAATCATTTGAATAATTCTTCTAGTATCGTAAATGGGATCCCTTGCAGTTATGGTCCCGGCCATATTTCCTCCTTGATCCCATTGGGTAAGTTAAAATTACTTATCCTCTACAAATCATTTCCCCCGTCCAACCTCTACTCCGATTTACCTTCTGGCATTACACCTAGTACATGATACTGGGAAGCTTTATACCCCATCACATCATTCCTAGCCTGATCGGCTATATTTTTATCGTGTCAACTTTTAACTGTTTCACCTGGTCCTCCTTCCCGGAGCACAATTTTCGACGATGAGCTAAGCTTACATCCATATTCCTCATCACATCATTTCACCTTGAACAACAAGCTTGATTTCGAGTTTGTGACGTACCCATGGTTCCAATAACCTTTTGCTTCATCATTCCTTTGACTTGGTGTCATCGTTGATTGATTACATCTTCAGGAAATCTCTCGACAAATGTGTCATGATCATCATCAGCTTTATGAGCTCTTCCAGGATATCAATCGAATTCATGATGAGAAATACAATCCTTCCCCTCGATGATTTATGTCAGCATCAACAACATTCTTGTCTCCCCCCCCAACACAAACTTGATCATATTAATTTTGGGAATACATCCTCTTTGACATGTCGATGGATTGCTACTAAGCCCGTCGACCACACCCTCATCTTTTCCCTACTAAAGTGGTATGACTTATTTTCTAAGTTGTTTCCGATGGATCCTTGGTGTATCCAAAGTTTACCTTTGCTTGAAACCATGTCAACGCTATCTCGAAGCATGTCTGTGGTTATCCGATCTCCAATAAGAACATTTGAAGCACGATACTAAATTTTGTTTATCAGTTATCCAAACACCGTTGTATGGGTAATGTCATGAAATTTCTTTCCCCTTACCTAAATGGTTTTATACTTCTATCCTGTCATGGATATCATGCTCTCCTTGTCCTTGGGAAGGATATACCCCTGAAATATGTGTTAAACACATTTTCCTTTCCATTGTGCTGTTTAATCTGACAATTACTTTTTCCTTTCCATTGGTTTATTTAAACCTTATTGTGATCTATATTATATAAGCAGGCATATTTCCCTGCTCATGTAAACACCTCGTTGTATCACTCTGCCAGTAAGACCCTGTTACTATTGTTGAGGACACCCCGGTAGCCACCGATGGAGGAGAACTTTGCCTAATGGCCCGCCTCGTTCAACAAGCAGGAAAATGGTTCTCTTCTCCCCTCGCCCTTGGTACCGACATTGTTGCCGGCATAACTGACATGCTACACTCTGACATGCCTTGCTATCATAACCGTGTAACATGTCACCGCTCTTTCTACTTTCAACCCACATGGTGGGCCCATAACCCATAGTTCCACACGATCGAAACCTGACTCTCATGTATATCTTTGATCCCGAAATATTCTTGTGTTTGGCTTCGTATCATGTCACGAGCCACCTTCTGAGAGATGATGTATTCCCGATGCTCTTAACCCCTTTCTCACACTCTGTTCATGTATCAATAGTTTGTCCATTCGCTTGAAACTTCCTATTGTACATTCATACTTTGCTCTCGGTGTTTATTAAGTTTCAACTCGAGAGATACTTCTGCATCATTCCCTGAATTGCTCACCAGATAATTAACCCTATAAGGGTCAGTTCTCCCGAAGTTACTCTTTACTTCCCCACTTAAATCTCGGGACGAGATTTCTTGTAGTGGAGGAGATTTGTAACATCCCCAACATCGCACCACAGTAATCTCCCCCTAATGAAAGTCATGTCATCATGATCATCATGCCAAAATGTCACTTGTCCAAAATCTGCTTCAAATTCAAATTTAAACTGCATGTCAAATATTTGCTTCTTCTGTCATGCAAATAAAATAGTTCATCCTATGGCAAATAATCCCTAGATATTTGTCATGTTGAAACCAACAATTTTGGAAAGTCCTAAATTGCCTTTGGGAATTTATTATCTGGTCCATCATTATTTAAGATGTCCTTTTCATTTTCTAAAAATGCTTGGACAACTCCTGATGGCCCCAAACTTTTTGTGGCAGTGCTGGATAAGGCATTATATCTGTGTGACCAAGTTTCACATTTTACAAAATACATTTGGCGACTCATTTATCTACAAAATTCTTCTATAAAAAAAGAAAATAAACAGAAAAAAGAAAACAACCCCCCCCCACTGGACCGACAGGCCCAGCTAGCCAACCGGCCGGCACAGTCGGCCCCCTCTCTGGCCTACAAGGCCACCCCGACCCAAACCCTAGCGGTTCCCGCACCCACTCCCGCACCCATGTTTCCCTTCTCCTCCCCCACCGATCTGGATCGGGAACGACCCCGATCTTGTCGCCCCCCTGTTCGCGCGGCGACCGTGCCCTCTATGCACGATGCCACCCCGCTGGTCGACGCTGGAGCCACCACGCCGGACTGCCTCCCCATCACATGTCGTCCCCGACCTCCTCCCCACGCCCCACTGCCCCGCGCCATACAAACCCACTGAGGCCCCGGCCTCTTCTCCTCTCCCCGCACTCGTCGTCTGCTCCGGCCGCTCATCCATGCGTGCGCACGCGTCGTGCTCGCCTGCACCGCGCCGCGGCCCTGCAGCTGCCGCTGCTCCTCTTCCTCCTGCTGCGCTGCTGCCTGCTTCGCCTGCCGCCTCCGCGCGCCGTGCTCGGCCGCGCCCCACTCCGCCCTGAACGGCCACCACGCCCCGCTCGCGTCGCGCGCCTTGCACCGCACGCACACTCCACCACGCCCCGCAGCCCGTTCCTCCAGTGCCTCCACTCGCGCTCTGTCCCGCAGCCCGCCTCACGCGCCGGCCTGTGCGCCCCCGCCTCGCTCACCTGCGGCGCTGCTCGCTCGCGCCAAGCGCCGCTGCCGGCCGTACCTTCCGCACGGCGCTGCTCTGGCCGCCGCACCTGCTACTGCGGCCTCGCACCACCGCAATGCCAGGACAGCACGCCGTGCCCACGCCGGCTCCGCCCGACCACGCCTGCCTACACCGCGTCCCGGCCCCGCCCTCTGCCCTGCAGCCGCTTCCCCACGCTCGTCGCACTCGCGCCGCCCTCCCGCTTGACTGCGGTTGTCGCCCTCACCCTCCCGGCCGCGCTGGAACTCTGCTCCTTCTCCACCCCGCGCGTGCCTCACTTCCCTTCTGGCCCTGCCCTGGCCAGCCACTCAGCTCGACCCCCCTACCGCGCGCGGCCCTCCCTGGTCGCCCGCCTATGCGTCGTCGCTGGTCGCCTAGTAGCGCGCCCCGCCGCCCCAGCACCACATCCGGCCTCCTCCCGCATCGCCGCTGCTCGCATCAAGCGGCCGACCTCGTCGTGGCCGCGGCTCCCACGCCCGCTAGCCGCGTCGTGCGCCTAGCGCCCCTCGGGCATGCGCTCGTTCGGCCAACGCCCGTAACCCGCATCGGCCCCCAGGGGCCAATGACAACGGGGCCTGATAGAGGCAAAGGTGTCCCGATGTTTCGATGAGATGGTGGCTACCGTTTTCTGTGGGAGTCGACCTTGACGATCCGACTACGAACGTGCGAGACGTCGCGCCTTAGCAATCGCTAAACCAACTTCCGAGGGGTTATTGACCACGCCGGAGCTCGATCAACCTGACCACGAGGGCCTGTTTCCTGCGAGCAAACGAAGAACAAGCAAGAAATTGAGATTGCAATCTGGATATTGCGAATATAATATGAAAGCTTTATTGATCAAGGTGGGGTTCTGTGACGTCTTGGTCTGGTCGTTGGACACAAACGAAGTACGCGAAGTTGCAGCTATGGCGAACTTTTAATCTAAACAAAACCCAAAGTCTAAACGACGCCCTAAGGGCTGTATATATGGAGGAAGAGAGGGGAATTTCGTGGCCCTTGAGGGTGGGGTCCGAAACCAACCCTAACTCTTGTTTCCCCACACATACGGACTCTAAAAATAGCCTATACTTAAGTATTTCGAAATTACATGGGCTTGGCCCATTAATAAGGTGACGCAGCACCTAGAATAGCCTATGGACGAATATTATGAAGTGGCATCTTGTATATTTCGTCCATGGCTTCATGCACTCCTTATGGCGGCTTCAAAGTCCTGAAATCATCACTTGTAACTCCGTTCTTGATCCCCTTGCGCATGCCATCAACTTCATGCATGTTCTTGCTCCAATGTTCATCCTTCTCCAAGCTAGGCCCTTCATTTGAAAGCAAAACAAATGTATCCAATTTAGGCAGCATCATAATCTCATGAACATTAGAATCATTACCAAGAAACGAAAGTACCTGGTAATTTAATTGGCGTGCACGAGCTCTAGTAATTGGTCCAGTATATGTAACAGTAGGGGCTGTGGGTGTAACAATGGTATTGATGTCCTCATCATCCTTCCCTTCTTGAAATGAAGTCGTCCTCGACGGAAGCTCATCTTCCTCACCCAAATAAGGCTTCAAATCTGCAATATTAAAAGTGGGACTAACCCCAAAATCTGCAGGTAGCTCAAGTTTATATGCATTATCATTTATTTTCTCTAAAACCTTAAAAGGACCATCAGCACGTGGCATTAGCTTTGATTTGCGCAGATTAGGAAATCTATCTTTACGCAAATGTAACCAAACAAGATCTCCAGGTGCAAACACAACATGTTTTCTACCCTTATCTCCAGCAAGTTTATATTTAGCATTCATACGCTCAATGTTTTCCTTAGTTAACTCATGCATTTTTAAAATCAATTCAGAACGTTCTTTAGCATCAAAATTAACCTTCTCCGAAGATGGAAGAGGCAACAAATCAATAGGTGCACGAGGTAGGAAACCATACACAATTTCAAAAGGGCACATCTTAGTAGTAGAATGCAATGAACGATTATAAGCAAATTCAATATGAGGCAAGCATTCTTCCCACATTTTCTTGTTATTCTTCAAAACAGCCCTAAGCATAGTAGACAATGTTCTATTGACTACTTCAGTTTGTCCATCAGTTTGGGGGTGACAAGTAGTACTAAAAAGCAGCTTAGTCCCCAACTTAGCCCATAAACATCTCCAAAAGTGGCTAAGAAATTTAGTGTCACGATCTGAAACAATAGTATTTGGCACACCATGTAAGCGAATAATTTCACGAAAGAACAAATCAGCAACATTAACAGCATCATCGCTTTTATGACATGGTATAAAGTGTGCCATTTTCGAGAACCTATCCACGACAACAAATATGCTATCCCTCCCCTTCTTTGTTCTAGGTAAACCTAAAACAAAGTCCATAGATATATCCTCCCAAGGAACACTAGGTACAGGCAAAGGCATATATAAACCATGAGGATTGAGTCGTGACTTAGCTCTTTGACATGTAGTGCAGCGAGCAACAAAACGCTCAACATCCCGTCTCATCTTTGGCCAAAAGAAATGTGTAGTAAGTATATCCTCCGTCTTCTTGACGCCAAAGTGTCCCATTAATCCCCCTCCATGCGCCTCCTGCAACAACAAAAGACGAACGGAGCTAGCTGGAATGCATAGCTTGTTAGCACGAAACACAAATCCATCATTAAGAACGAACTTGTTCCAAGTTCTCCCTTCCTTACAATTCTGCAATACATCTTTAAATTCAGCATCATTAACATATTGATCCTTGATGGTCTCCAAACCAAATATTTTAAAGTCAAGTTGTGAAAGCATAGTATAACGACGAGACAAGGCATCAGCAATAACATTTTCTTTACCCTTCTTGTGTTTAATCACATAAGGGAAAGTCTCAATGAATTCAACCCATTTAGCGTGTCGACGGTTCAGTTTTGCTTGACTTTTAATGTGTTTCAAAGATTCATGATCAGAATGTATAACAAATTCCTTGGGCCATAAATAATGTTGCCATGTTTCTAAGGTCCGAACAAGAGCATATAATTCTTTATCATAAGTAGAATAGTTCAGACTAGGCCCACTCAATTTTTCAGAAAAGTATGCAACAGGTTTTCCATCTTGTAATAACACACCTCCTAATCCAATTCCACTAGCATCACATTCAAGCTCAAAAGTCTTATTGAAATTAGGAAGTTGGAGTAAAGGAGCATGTGTCAACTTATCTTTCAATACCGTGAAGGCTTCTTCCTGTGCGGTACCCCAAACAAAAGGTACATCCTTCTTTGTAAGCTCGTTGAGAGGTGCAGCAATGGTGCTGAAATCTCTCACAAAATGCCTATAGAAACCAGCGAGGCCAAGGAAACTCCTCACTTGTGTGACCGTTTTGGGCTGCGGCCAACTCTCAATAGCTTCAATCTTGGCTTTATCAACTTCAATTCCCTGTGGAGTAACAACATAGCCAAGAAAAGATACTCGGTTGGTGCAAAAGGTGCACTTTCCAAGGTTACCAAACAAACGTGCATCACGTAGAGCAATAAAAACAGCACGTAAATGTTCCAAATGTTCCTCCAAAGATTTGCTATAAATCAATATGTCATCAAAGTAAACTACCACAAATCGTCCAATGAAAGCACGTAAAACTTCGTTCATTAACCTCATGAAAGTACTAGGTGCATTAGTTAACCCAAAAGGCATGACTAACCACTCATATAATCCAAACTTAGTTTTAAATGCTGTTTTCCATTCATCTCCCAATTTTATACGAATTTGATGGTAACCACTACGCAAATCAACTTTGGAGAATATTGTAGAGCCACTCAATTCATCAAGCATATCATCTAGCCTAGGAATAGGATGACGATAACGAATAGTAATATTATTAATGCCTCTACAATCAACGCACATACGCGACGTACCATCCTTTTTCGGCACTAAAATGATAGGAACAGCACAAGGACTAAGGGATTCGCGTATATAACCTTTGTCGAGCAGTTCTTGTACTTGACGCATAATCTCCTTCGTCTCCTCTGGATTGGTACGGTATGGTGCACGGTTGGGTAATGATGCACCGGGAATTAAGTCAATTTGATGCTCAATCCCGCGAATAGGTGGTAATCCCGGTGGCACGTCTTGTGGGAAGACGTCGGCGAACTCCTGCAAAATGTTAGTGACAGCAGGAGGCAAAGAGGAAGGCACGTCCTCGAATGAAAATAATGCCTCTTTGCACACAAAAGCATAGCAAACAGATTTGCTAAAATCTAGATCATCAATATCAGATTTGGTGGCAAGTAAACATGCACTTTTCAATTTAATTTCAGAAGCAACACTAGATTGTTTATTATTATTAGGCTGCATTTGTTGCTCAAATTCTTTTGCCACAATCTGATTTTCACTCTTAGTTTTCTCCTGTTTTGCTTTATTAGCTCTATTAATATCATCTTTCAAAATGGAATCAGGAGTCATAGGAAGCAAAGTAATATTTTTATCCTTATGAACAAGAGTATACTGATTGTTTCTACCATGGTGAATAGAATTTTTTATCAAATTGCCATGGTCTACCAAGTAATAAGGAACATGCTTGCATCGGTACCACATCACAATCAACATAATCAGCATATGTAGAGATACTAAAATGCACACGAACAGTACGTGTTACCTTAACCTTGCCGCTGTTGTTGAACCATTGGATGTAGTAAGGATGTGGATGTGGTCTGGTGGTGAGAGATAGCTTCTCCACCATATCGATGCTAGCCAAGTTGTTGCAACTCCCTCCATCTATGATCACGCGAACAGAACGTTCCTTCACAACTCCCTTTGTATGGAACAAATTATGCCTCTGATTTTGCTCAGCTTGTGTAACCTGCACACTCAAAACACGTTGAGCAACTAAACATTCATACCTGTCAGCATCTTCAGGAGCCATGTATTGCGTCTCATGATCAGAATCGTCTCCACCGTGTTCGTCACGTGTAATAAGAGCCAAAGTCTCCTCATCATAGTCACTAGCGGACTCATACCCACCATCCTCAGTAACAATCATCACACGCTTAGATGGGCATTCTCTCGCATAATGACCTCCACCCTTGCAACGTCGACAAATAATATCATGTGTTTGCCCTGTTGATGCCATGGATGAAGAAGAGCTCTTTGCAGGCCCAGAAGGTGTGCTCTTGGCAGATAGTGGTGATTGTGCCTGCTTTATTGTATCACGGTTGGAGGTGGCAGCCGACGGAGGCGCCGGTGTAGCAGAACGTGTGGAAGTAGATGATGCACGTGGTGTCCATGAAGAAGGTCGACCTGCAGAAAAGTTAGTCCGCGCCAATGCCTGTCGATCCTGCACTTCACGTTCAGCTTTACAAGCAAGATGGAATAAACGAGTGATATCAGTATACTCCTTATACTCTAGAATCGTCTGAATCTCTCTATTTAATCCACCCATAAAACGTGCAAGCATAGCTTCATTCTCCTCAACAATACCACATCTAATCATGCCAGTTTGTAATTCCTGATAATATTCTTCTACAGAATTTTTTCCCTGTCTTAAGCGCTGCAATTTTTGAAGTAATTCACGTTGATAATATGGTGGAACCCAACGAGTACGCATAGCAGTTTTCAAAGCAGCCCAAGTAGCAGGAATGGGATATAATCTACAATGCTCAGACCACCAAACACATGCAAAACTAGTGAATGCACAAACAGCAGCAGGAACACGTCTCTCCTCGGGATATTGTAAACATGTAAATCGTTGTTCAGTTTCTAACTCCCAAGTAAGATATATATCAGGAACATATCTACCCTCAAATGGTGGAATATTCAATTTTAGTTTAGGGAGATGGTCATGATCTCGTACCTGAGGGTGAGCCCTACCATTGCCATTATTTGCATGTGGACGACCTGATGGTTGCTGTGCTGGTGGTGGCACATAGTTCTGATTTTGATCAACCTCATCCTCGTAATCGCCAGCAAAATCATCCTCCTCCGCATCAGCAGCAGGAGCCACAGAAGTAGCAACAGCAGCACCAACAGTTTGGCCAGGTGCAAGAGGGAGACGGCTCGCTCGGCGGAGGGCTGTTTCACGATGTGTAGGTAGTCGTCGTTGTTGTTGTTGTAGAGGTGCGTTAGGTGCAGCCGGTGGTGGTGGTGGAAGACGCGCGAGCAATTCATTAAACCTGTCATCGAGTTTTGTTTCGAACGTCTTCTCCATGTCATCTATCTTCTCCATGGCCTCTTCAAATCTGTTTAGCACATCCTGCACCTGTCCATTCATCATTTGCTGAAATTTATCATGCAACTCCTGATTCGTCATGTTCTCCCAGTCAGTCTCATCGGCTTGTGATCCTGCCATGGTTAGCAACAATAGAAAACACACAAGAATATGATCCTACAGAATACTAACAAGAGGTGGTGGTGGCGGGTGTCACAAATCCGTCAAGCAAATCTCAAATTCTTACCAGTTCTTACCCAGCAGCAGGCGGTGATCGGCAACCGTTGTAGTCAAAACTCTCAAAAGCTTGGATAGAGCGATTGCCAGGGAGAGTCAAACGCACGACGTAGAGGTATGTGGAGCTGGGAAGGCTTATAGTATGGTAGCAAAAAGGGTCAGCAATAATCAATTCAGAGATGCAAAGTTGAATAAACGCTCAACGACGGTACTGTGCTGGTCCTAGGCTAGACCGTGCTAGAGACGCGAGCCTAGAACACTAACAAAATCACGGCGCTGCACGTAAATAAGGGAAAAGCACACTCTGGGACTTTTTTTTTCGCGTTTTTTTTGCGCTCTTTTTTTTTGCGCTCCTCTTTTTTTTTGCGAAAAAAAATACTATAATGGCGAGTGTCTCAAAACTCTTCCCTCGTCAAACTGATAGGATGGGCACGAAATTTTTTTTTTCACTTTTTTTTTCGGAAATCAGGGCAGCGACGACGAAAAAGTGCGACAAAAAATCACTATGATGGCACGTGGCTCAAAAGACTCAGAAAAGCCTAAAAATAGGATAGGGAAAAAAAATTTGCCCGTGAAATTTTTTTTTTTCCGAGACCTACGCAGGCAAGGAAACACGAATCGTAATTGAGATTGATCTCAAGAACAAACCTAATATGAGACGAACTCGGATTGGTGGTGGATATATGGTTGTGGTATATGGCAGCGGTGGTGGTATATGGTAGCGGTGGTGGTATATGGATAGAGATTGATGGTGGTATATGGATACGGATTGGTAGTGGTATATGGATAAGGATTCAGAGCGGTGGCGGATAAGCAAAAGTGGTAGATGGGCGATGATGATGGTGCGGCGGCGGCGTGACAACTTATGACCAGAACTCGAAACTCTAAAAGACTAGACTCTAAGACCAGCAACTTGACACGACGATGCAACCGCAAATTCAACAAAGCAAAAACCCTAAAAAGATTATGCAATCAGATTGGTTCAGATATGATGAACTAACCCTAATTTTTTTTGTGTGGCTTTTTCGTGGACTGTAGGTATGAAGAACAGACTCGATCTAATCTACGAAAAACTGTAAAATCTCACCGAGCAACCTGGAAATCTGATACCACTTGATAGAGGCAAAGGTGTCCCGATGTTTCGATGAGATGGTGGCTATCGTTTTCTGTGGGAGTCGACCTTGACGATCCGACTACGAATGTGCGAGACGTCGCGCCTTAGCAATCGCTAAACCAACTTCCGAGGGGTTATTGACCACGCCGGAGCTCGATCAACCTGACCACGAGGGCCCGTTTCCTGCGAGCAAACGAAGAACAAGCAAGAAATTGAGATTGCAATCTGGATATTGCGAATATAAGATGAAAGCTTTATTGATCAAGGTGGGGTTCTGTGACGTCTTGGTCTGGTCGTTGGACACAAACGAAGTACGCGAAGTTGCAGCTATGGCGAACTTTTAATCTAAACAAAACCCAAAGTCTAAACGACGCCCTAAGGGCTGTATATATGGAGGAAGAGAGGGGAATTTCGTGGCCCTTGAGGGTGGGGTCCGAAACCAACCCTAACTCTTGTTTCCCCACACATACGGACTCTAAAAATAGCCTATACTTAAGTATTTCGAAATTACATGGGCCTGGCCCATTAATAAGGTGACGCAGCACCTAGAATAGCCTATGGACGAATATTATGAAGTGGCATCTTGTATATTTCGTCCATGGCTTCATGCACTCCTTATGGCGGCTTCAAAGTCCTGAAATCATCACTTGTAACTCCGTTCTTGATCCCCTTGCGCATGCCATCAACTTCATGCGTGTTCTTGCTCCAATGTTCATCCTTCTCCAAGCTAGGCCCTTCATTTGAAAGCAAAACAAATGTATCCAATTTAGGCAGCATCATAATCTCATGAACATTAGAATCATTACCAAGAAACGAAAGTACCTGATAATTTAATTGGCGTGCGTGAGCTCTAGTAATTGGTCCAGTATATGTAACAGTAGGGGCTGTGGGTGTAACAATGGTATTGATGTCCTCATCAGGGCCCCACCCAGAACGAAAAAAATATAAAAAATAATTAACATAATTAATTAAGTTAATTAATTAATCATGTTTAATTAATCTAATTAACTAGTTAGTTTAATTAAACCCTAATTAGATTAAACAGTCAATGACGAACGGGACCCACACGTCAGTTGACCAGTCAACTCCTCTGTTGACTGCTGACGTCATGTTGACGTCGTGCTGACGTCAGCAAACACTGTTCTGGATAATGATGTTTTAAATAATTAAAATAAATCCTAAAATGTTTTAAATCTTTTAAAATTAATATAAAATAAACTGTAGCTCGGTTGGAAAAATTTTGTACATGAAAGTTGCTCAGAACGACGAGATGAATCCGGATACGTAGCCCGTTCGTCCACCACACATCCCTAGCATAGCAAACATGCAACCTTTTCCCTTCGGTTCTTCTGTCCGAAAGTGCAAAACACCTGGAATACTTTCCCGGATGTTTCCCCCTTTTTGCTGGTATCACCTACTGCCGCGTTAGGTCACCCCTTAGCACCGCTTGTTGCCATGTTGTGTTTGTGATGCCTCGTGTGCTCCGTATTTACTGTTTCTTCCCCCTCTTCTTCTCCGGTAGACCTCGAGATCGACATTAATGCCTCTGAGTATGACTACGTCAACGACGACCCCTCCTTGCGAGAGCAACCAGGCAAGCAAACCCCCCTTGAGCATTCCGATATCGCCTATTTCTTTCCTCTCATGCTTGAATTAGAACTGCTACTGCTTTATGTATGATCCTACTCTAATGCATAGCCTGTTGTTGTTACCTACTTTCATACCTTACCTGCTTATCCTAAACTGCTTAGTATAGGTTGGTTAGTGATCCATCAATGACCCCCACTTTGTCCCAGTTGCCTCACTTTATGTTCGATGACTCGATCAACGTGATCGATGTCCAGGCCCCGACACCGCACATCACCCCCCTAGTTGTACGATTCTGCAGAGTTACCATCGAGTGCCGAGGGTGGAACCTCTTACATCACTCCTGATGAGATCTCCGTAGTGTAGCTATACGGTCGAGGTCATTGAGGGTGATTTCCTCCTTAACCACTTCCGTTACGGCTCTGTCGTGCAACCCATCAAATGTGAACCTCGAGGGTGGATCCTCTTACATTCACCTTGATGATAACATCGAGTGGGATTCACCGGGGGTGATTCCTCGGTTTTGTCCCTTGGTGTTAGACACACAGTTACTATGGTTACTATGACTTTGCACTAAGCCATGTTACTAAAGACAGGGCGGCCCTAAGGGGTACCCGCGCGAGCTTAATAGCGAGTGATGTGGAGTCGGGTTGACCTGGAAGGTGCCCGCGAGATACTTACGAGGCGTGGCCGGGCATTCTTAGCCCTTGCCGCAAGTACTCAAGACGAGGCGACGGGGTCACATCGATCGCGAGTCTCTTCTCGTTACCGCGTGCTCCTAATCTACTAGGGTTTGGATCTTTAATCCGAGGGGCCTCTGGCCTGATAGCACTAACCATCACGTGGGCATAGTATGGGCGTTCTGCGTCGTATACATCAGCCGAAGCTTAATAGACGTTAGCGACTGAGCGGCGCGCGCCGGGTTGGACTGCGTAAGCTCCTGCCTTGTTGAAGGAGGTAGCTAGGTCTGCTCACCTGCCGCCCACGCAACGTGCAGGAGTTCCCGAGGCGATGGCCCATGACCCCTGGGGGCATAGGTTTAGTCTGCCGTGCTGGCCTCTCTATTAAGCCTAGGTCGGGTTGCGGCGTATTGTTTGGCCGAGGCCGGGCATGACCCAGGAAAGTGTGTCCGGCCAGAGTTAATCGAGCGTGGTGGGTAAGTTGGTGCACCCCTGCAGGGAAGAAAACATCTATCGAAAGCCTGTCCTATGGTAACGGACACTTGGAGTTGTATCCCAATCGATACAACTAGAACTGGATACTTGAGATGAGAAACGGATTTGAGACATGGTTATGATGAATGGATAGTATGGCTCTGGGATTGCTTTCTCGCAGGGAGTCAAGAAAGGATCTCTGGCCGAGGTTGATAACACTTCTGCTACTTTACTTTATGCTACTCTACTCCCTCCTGTTGCTGCAAGATGGCGGTTTCCAGAAGATGCTAGTCTTCGATAGGCTAGGCTTTCCCCTTCCCTTCTGGCATTCTGCAGTTTAGTCCACAGATACAGCCCTTTTCCTTTGGTATAGATGCATACTTAGTTTAGATCTGATGGGAGGGGGGAAGACGACAGGGGGGAGTGGGCCGGCTCGGGTGGGTTAGGTGGGCCGAGCCAGGTCGGTTCGGTCCAGGGAGGGGGTGGTTGCTCTCTCTCTCCCCTGACTTTTCCCTTTTCTTTTATTTGCTCTATTTTGCATTTTTCTTTTAGTACCAAATGAGTTTTGTTTTTAACAAAACTTGGCACATAAAACTAACACAATACCTTGAGATGGAACAAAAAGTTTCGGGTCAAAGGGAGTTGCCTAATTAATTTTAGAAATTGAAAAGGCCAATTTAAATGCTGCTGGAGCACTGAATTAATTCCCATGGGCATTTTGGGAATTCAGAAGAGATTGGTTTCAACCTGACAGTGATCAGGGAAACTTATAGGATAAGGTGAACATTTTAGTTTTACTGCTCAAAGAAAATAATTTATTTGACTTATTTTAAATTTGAAAAAGGCTTTCCTTCTTGGACAAGTGGCAAGTTGCATAGTAATCACGATGACATGGCCACCATTAGGGGGAGATTACTGTAACATGATTCTCGGGGTGTTACAAATCTCTCCACTACAAGAAATCTCGTCCCGAGATTTAAGTGCGGAAGTAAAGAGTAACTTCGGAAGAACTGACCCTAATAGGGTTAATTATCTGGTGAACAATTCAGGAATGTGGCAGAAGTGTCTCTGGAGTTGAAACTTAAGAAAACATCGAGAGCAAAATATGAAGGTACAATAGGAAGTTTCAAGCGAATGGACAAACGATCGATACCTGAATAGAGTGTGAGAAGGGGGTTCAGAGCATCGGGAATAGATCATCTCTCGGAAGGTGGCTCGTGACAACACACAAACCAAAGAGCAAATGATACTTCAGAATAAAGGATATATAGGAGACACTACAAAAAAATATACTTCCGTGGTGATACATGTTTGTCACAGTAGGTCGCGTTTTTTTTCATGCATGTACATCCATGATGATTTTATGACAGAATCAAGATAGTCATACCTGTGTTGTCATAGAAGTGTTCCATGACATTACCAAAATTATCATCACGGAAGTGTCCACTTCCATGACGATAAAACGTGCATCACAGAAGTGCTTTCGTCAAGGGTGACCGACACGTGGCATCCACCATAACGGAACGCTGTTAAGCTATCGGGTCGGATTTTGGATCCGATAACCCGTTAACAGCCCTGACCAATGAGAAATTTCCACGTGTAAAATTCTGATTGGCCAAAGGGAACACCTGTCAGCTCGTTAGTGGGCCAGATGTCGCCCATCCATTGGAGGAGACAAGCCTATGATACGTCGACACGTGGCTGGGCCCAACAGAGGCCCATATAGGTTAAAAAGGCCAGCCCACTCAAAGGCACGTAGAACTTAATCAGGTACTAGTGGGCCAGCCCAATAACGGCCATCTTAATAAAGGCCCATTTACGGCCCAAAGCCAGATCTGGCCCATTAATTGTTCGCCCAATATTCGGGCCCATTTACGGCCCGAAGCCAGATCTGGCCCGTTAATTGTTCGCCCAATATTTGGGCCCATTTGCGGCCCGAAGCCAGATCTGGCCCATTAATTGTTCGCCGAATATTTGGGCCCAACTACAGCCCAGTGACTTTCGTCCTGTTAGAGGCCTGATGTAGACATGGGCCCATTTCAGCTCGGTGTGACTTTCGGCCTGGGAATGGCCCATGCTGCCCATGGGCCATATATGGTCCGACGGGACATCGGGCCCACTAACGGCCCGTGCTAAAGGTGGCAACAGTTAAGCCCAATGTGACTTTGGGCCTGTTAAAGGCCTGTCGCGTAATTCAGCCCATTGATGCATGTGCTAAGCTTTCGGCCTCTTAAAGGCCCTTGATATCAGTGAGCCAACTAAGGCCCGAGATATGTTTCGGCCTGGTAACCACCCGTGAGCTAACTTGGCCCAAAATGGCCCGGTCTACATTTTGGCCTGCTGAAGGCCCATCGACGACTAGTGAAAATTGAGGCCCAACATGCATTTTGGCCTGCTAAAGGTTCTCGGCCATAACAGGCCAGTACAATATTCAGCCCGTTAATGGCCCAACGCTACCTGGGCCAAACTAAGCGCTGGGTCGACAAAAGGCCCAACTAAAATATAGGCCGGTGTAAGTTTGGTCCTGGCGCAATGTGTGAAGGCCCCAATCATTCAGGCCCAAGAAAGACGCAGGTCGGCCCAATTGTGGCCCGCTAAAAACATGGCCCGTTAGAGTCAAATGTTTCGGTCCGGTCGACTACATCTGATTTTTTTTTCAGATAGTGAATGATGGCAGTAACTAGTAGGAATTAAGAACAAACCTACTCTATACAATAAAGAAATTACAGCATAGTAACTAAGAATAAACCTACACTATACAATAAAGGATTTAAGGTATATTACATCCACTTGGCATCGAAGTTCGCGACCAGTGATCATAAAGCGCAACGAAGAAGCAGATTACAAAAACTGGGCTCCATTGCAGCATAACAAAATAGTACTGAACCGAGACCACTTCCAAGACAGTTCAAGAAAGGTTAGCCTTGCGGGCGAACTGCCGCGGAAGCTGCTGAGCAAGGCTGTGAGACTGGCCTAGCATGTCGGTCATAGCTTCCAGGTGTAGTTGTTTAGCCATGAGGTTCTCATTGGTGTTCTCCACAATCTTTCTTAGAGATAGGACTTCAAGTTGAAGTTGAGTTGCAAAATGTCTTTCTGCTAGAACTTGGGACTGAAGAAGTTGAACTGATTCAGACAACGAATTCTGTGAGCTTGTCTGACTGTTAGTCTCAAGTAACTTGAACACTGCATCAAGACAAGACTTTGGGGTTGTCTCGCTATCTTCAAGATGTTTTGCCTTCTTTGCTGCAATATATGTTGGGTTCGTCTCAAAGCCTTCAGCAGACTTGTGCATGCCATCAGGCATATCACCCTGAAACAAAGCAGAGAGATGACAGGTTTTGCACGTGTATAAACAAAGATGATAACTGTTCTGTCAATTCTATCCAATTTCAAATTAAAAAATAAAGAGTAAGTTTAAAATATCAATAGCATAATTTGGCATTGTTCATAATGCGGGGAGCTTCACCACACTACTGGATTACCATGTCAACATAACAAGCATAGATGAAGGGCAAAGAAAATCGTTGTATCTATTTTGGATAATGTGCATGGCATGTTGTTCATATCATTAGCCACATCAGTAAGATAAAACAGGAGATGACAAGGTGCAAACGTGGGCTGCTTCACCACACAAAAGATTATAGATCCACAAAAACAAGCATACATATAGGGAGTATTAAGTAATGTGCATGGTATGAATAAGGAATTTGGTTTTACAAGTAAAACTTAGAACTTACGGTTCTTACGAACATGCATTTTGGTAGAAACAGCAAACTAAACAGCAGTAAACGATAGGGAGTATGAGAAAATTAAGCAGCAGTTGAGGATAAAGGCTTTAGAAGGACTGACTTGCATTAACAGTTAACACCGGCTTTATAATGCCCTTCTCCATGTCAAGGGAAGGATAACTCAAGAATTTCATCACAAAATCTTCTTCATAAGCATTGCTTGTACTCTACATTTTGTGGAGAGTAATTATAGATATGATAATACTGGAAGGGGTAGAGGATAATGAAGATAAGATGCAGATTGATGCTACATAATCAACTACCAATCCCTGGAAGTACAAGCGTTACAGGACAAAATGTACTGACAAGAGCAATGGGCTACACTTCTGCACTGGCATTGTCTGTGTATTCTACTTGTTGGTAAGATTAAATATAGATATGATCTTTTTTAGTAAATGGTGGGCGAGGGAGATAAGATGCAGAATGCTACAAAATGAACTAATCCCTCTTCCCATAATACAAGAGTGTTTTGAACACTGGTGTACTGTACAAAACATTCTTATATTATGGGACGGAGGGAGTAGCTGTTAATGTAAGTACAGTGATAGACCATGTTCAGTCCTTACAAGAGAACTGCAGAGCTAAACCTCTTCAAAAGCATTGGGTTGATTCTAAATTTATGTAAGAGTCCATACGGATCTTATAATGTCCACCAAATGGACGATTATGAGGCTAACATGTGCAGTGATGCTACATAATCAAACAGCTATGAAAGTAAGTATGGTCATACAGGGCAAGAGGTACTCACAAGAGCAATGCAGTGTGCAGTATAGTTGCGAGATTCTATGGTCCCTTGAGAACGAATGTTCTTCTGCTAACAGTTTTTGTACAAGTGAGACATTAAGGAAAATGCAGAAATGTAGTTCAAATTCTGATGTGATATCATAGATAGTACCTTACGCTGCAGCCGAGACCAATGTGTAACAAGATTATTCCAGTCACCGTCGGATAAATGTAGCACCGGAGACTTTACAGATATTTCGTTCAGAGGCTTGCCATCAAAGTGCGCTTGCCTCAGGTAGGAATGATACTTCATCAACGAGTGCTTGAAAAGCGCAACCAACCCTTGCTCGTCATCACAATCCAGTTTGCTCCTCGCCTATTTAAAAGAATGAAATCTTGTGTCTTTTGTCAGCAAAAACATATGCTGTAATGACCATGAATAACATTAGTACATTAATTACGCGTAAGTTGCGGAGGAAGACTGGAAATTGTTCTGTGTCTGCGGTATAATCTTTCCATGAAGGAAAGATGCGCACAAAGTTCCTGACAACAACATAAGCTTCGTCTTCTAAATTGGGAAGAAATGGAACAGGGGTCCTATTTGCTGTAATTGGGGCTCTCTCTGGTTCGAAAAGGGATTTCGCAACTGGATTTGGTGTACTCTTTGCTGGAATGGGGGTTTTGTGTCGTACAGCTGGTGCTATGTCAACTGGCATAATCATACTGTTTACTGCAGTTGGGTCTGCTGAGTTGGGGCATCAGAAATGACCAGTGTAGTAGGGCTAGAGTCTGCTAGATTTGGGGTATTTTGTGGGTCAGGTGATATTGCAACTACACCTAATGGGCTATTTGATTTGTAAGGTGCCACTACCTTTCCCAAATACTTTGCTTGTGCTCCTCCATGATCAGCAATCGCCCTCTTCCTTTTGAACGTCTGATACACAAGAACAACATTTGAATGGATAAATATGGTATGATGACAGATGGAATATGTACTGAAAATGGATAGGCAGGGCGTATTCACATACATGATATGTAAACTAAGCTAATGGCAGTTCAACAAAGTAGAAGGAATGCAAAGCATCAGTTGCAAGATATGTGCAAGCAATGTAACCTTGGAAAGTTAGAGCAAGTACCTTGATGGGTGAATAAGATAGGGCATCTTCCTCTGACTCCTCCACTAGGGAGCTACATTGACTTAGGTCTCCCTCTAGCTCAGAATCACTGTTAGGATCATATTCTGAGCATGAATCTATAGGTGGAGAGCGTTTGCATTGCATTGCATCCAGACTTGATTTCAGTCCCTTAATGCCAAGTTTGACAGCCATGGCATTGTTCTGCTTTTTTCATGTACGCAAGCTCATAATCATTATTATGCTGTTCAGAATCTCAGATTCACAAAAACATAAAAAGTAGTCAGATTATCTTTGGAATGCATTGCGGATTCAACTCGGAGAGTGTCTCCCTATAAACCCCTGCATATGCAAAGTTCACCTCCCCAACCGTGCTGACTAGACCACACACAGAAATACAAACCTCTTATGTCTCTTTAACAGGCAGGCACACATTTCAAAACTGAAGTTGGAACATTAGAATCATATGAAATTTGTATTTGAACAAATAAACTAAGCAATTATGAGTGGCGTAATGTTTAGCTTCAAGGGTGGAGTGTTGGTAGTGCGACACAAAGCAAGTAGGCAGATTGTATCCCATGTAAAAGATCGAAACCTATGCAAAAGCTGGAAATGACACTTTCTTTGTATACAATGCAGTGTTTGTTACCCACACATGATGGAATAGATCACATAGAGAAATACTGTTCACTCATGTCTACGGTTCCAGTATTTAGAAAGGGGGTGGTCCACCCTAAAAGAATATTGACAACAAATATGACAAGGCAAGCATAGATGTAGTGAATCAATCATTTACTTATGAGCTTACTAGGACAAGTATGCAGAATTGTAACTGCAGTAAGAGACCGTCCAAAATCTGAATGAAGAAGTTTGTCTAGCACTTATTGTTTGCAACTAATCGACGTGAATAATTGGATATTATATCGAATGAGTAAGAAAGACAAGTAAAATTGTCAACAAACCTGGCTTGCAGTAGTAATCTGGGTCAATGTCACTATGACCAACAATCCAAAATGACTAGTTTCTGTTCCGAGGGCCGGAATTTTGAAAACCCTGTGAACTTTACAGGTACTAAAGATTACCGAAATACATCTGAACCATTTAGTGTAGGTAGCATTGAGAACACAACAAACCCTAATGACAGTCCTGCCTAATGAGTAATGAATCAATTAGAAAATGGGTGATGAGGAGTGGCTGCTGAGTGTTGAGGACGTATCTCAGGATAAATCGGGTTGGCTTGGTGGGTGCTGCACGCCTAAGCCCTGAACGGACTGGGAAGGTAGGCACGGCGGCGCGCCCGGGCAGCGGTGACGCTGTTGGGCGAGCGGCTCCTGGCCTCCTGTTAGTCTGGCGTCTCCTCCTAGAGTCATGCCGTCCGGGGACGACAAGTCGCCGGCGAGGCAGACGGCTGGGGGCGAGTAGAGATCGGAAGCGCGCAGCAGAACAGAGGGGAATCAGGGCCTGGGACGACCCAAAATCCCGGGGTGGGCCGGCCCACTGTGGGCACCCTGTAGAGATACACACCCGAGCGGCGAACATGCATTTTCGAAACTAATTTAGGAACATTTAGCTGACCAATTAAACAACTCTGTTTTAACTATATCAGATTCGTATTTGAACAACTAAGCTTGTTTAGCTTGATGGGTGGAGCAGTGTTATTATGACACGAAGCATGTATTCTGATCGTATAGTGATCATAAAAGGGGGAAACTCTAAGCATATTATTTTAGCAAAAGAGGGTTTCCCCTCTGATTTCTATTAAAGAAACCACCACGGAACCAACTTGATCAATTAAACCCTAAGCATGATCAATTAAACCGTATTATGGCTGTGCCATGGCAGATTTGAAGCTGCAAACCAGAGAAATGATATTTAGCATCCATTGTTTGCTTCGAACTAAGAACTAAATTCTAAGAGCTGAAAAGAAAGTAGAGTAACCAAGTTAAGGTCTATTTTCTGGTTGAGATCAAAAATTTGAGGAGATATGAAGTACCACCTCTCTTGCGGCGCCGTGTAGGCATCGGGGGTGCGATGGCTGTCGGTGGCGTTGAAGCAGATCTGCGACGGTAGACGGGTGCATCAGGGGATAAGTCCCGTTGCGGTGGAAGAGAAGGTCGTGTGAGCAGCCCCGGCAAAGAGGACGACGGCGCCGATGAAGCTAGAGGACGCGATGCAAGGCTATTGGTCCATCGCCGTGGATGAGAAACGTCCATCTCTAGCAGTGGACGACACGGTCTTGGTAGGCGCTTTGGCATGGTGGAGGACGGTGGCGATGGATGTGGTGGAGGATGACGGCGATGGATGGGGTGGCGGACGGAGGCTGGTGTGGGGATGGGGTGTTCTAGCGCAGATGGTGTATGAATGGGAAAATGGAGGGAGAGGTACGGGGAACCATGTTTTTGGGACGCGCCTGTCTGAAATATGGGAAAGTTACGAACTTAGCCCCCGTTTAAAATTTTGACGTCTCGTCGGTTGGGGATAGGACGGTAATCTCGCATCTCGCCAATATTTGCCCAAAGCGATTTCGGGCGAGGAGAGCGTGGTTGGCTCCCATGGTTGGCGCCCATGGTGTATGAACGGGGCTGACAGGTAGGGCGGTTGTGTCACGTCTGAGTGAAGTTACAAACCTGCCCCTATTGAAAATATTTGCCTACATCGATTTCGGCCGAGTCGAGTTTGTTTTGCCGCCCACCGTGTATGAATGGGGAATGGAGGGAGAAACAGAGGTCTTTCAGACGAGCTTGAATCAAATGAGTTTTGCCGCCCATGTTTGACACCCACCGTGTCAGAATGGACTCAGAGGCGGTCGTGTCACATCTAATTGAAGTTACCAACCTACCCCTATTTAGAGCAGTGGAAATCAGGCCGATGGATTGTCCGTGTAATGGGTAGACAGTAATTTCCATCTCCCAAACACTTGGCTTTGGGCAGCCGACGTGGGAGTGGACATTTTGCTGCTTCTTTTGAATTTTGGGACAATAAGCATCCACGTTTACCCTGGCAACTAAATTCGAATCCATTTTGTATTCCTATATGAATCTTTATAAATCATTCTATGTGTTTTTATATATCTTCAAAAGGTATCCACGTTAAGCATCCACGTTAGTCTTCAAAACTTCCACGTTTTGAAGACTTTCATAAAAATCCCCTATTCACCCCCCTCTAGTCGATATAACGCACTTTCAACGACAAAGATGTATTCCACTGTCATATATAAATATGGTTTACAAATGTCGATACTCAAATTCAGAAACTAGAATTCAGTTTAAGGTGAATTCGAATATTTGGAACACTTCATGTCCAACTCAAATGTCACACGCAACATAATGTGTACTCCCATTTAGATATGTACACAAGCGATGTATCAAGATTCAAATACCGAGTCAATCAACCAAGAATGTATAGAACTAACAGACATATAAACACTTATAGAGTATATGGATCAATAATATCAACTAACATACATAATCCAGACCGCTGTACTTTTTTTGGCTACAACATCATCCTTTTTTTAGCCAGCATCTTGGCCCTTTCCGATGCGTGCCACTTATGGTCCATCTATACTACTACTATTGCTGAATGCACATTCAGCCCGATTGGCATATTTGTAGGTCTGGCACAACAATCCAAATGAAATGTCTCCGAGTCTTATCAATTAATACAGACTTGTGCTCAAATAAAATTACAAACCAAAAAAACAATTATTACATGATCTCTAAAACAAATGGTTTGATTGATTACATGAACAGACAACACAAAGGTTATTCAACTATGGAAAGAACATTTCACCTATGATTTACCAAGTAGGAATTTAATTTCCTTTTTTCCTTCAGGACCTTAACAATCTGGTCAGTCTCAGCTTGCTTCGTTTTGAAATCCACCAAATATTTAATGGTTGTCTTGAGTACTGCTTGTGATTGTGTTGTTTGCTTCCTCAACATGTCAACTTCATCTCTAAGTGCAGAAGCAGAATCTCTTTCTACCACTAGTTTAGCCTCTGGAGCATCAACAGTTGGCAATTCATAATGCACGATTGGGCCGGTGCCACTGCTGTGGGATGATGCAACGTCCATGGGAACGAATAATTCAAGCAGGTACAGACCATGTTTGTAGTCCTTGTACAACATGTTGCATTTTGTGTTTTTTGGTGCTTGCATCATTTAGTGTTTATAATCTGAACTACTTTGGATCATTAGCTGGTTTTCAAAATGCATGTAGCTTCACATTTCTCAAGTTATGTTGATTTCCGGAGTGCAAGTGCCTTCGTATTTTTTAAGTTAAATGTTCGCCCCTAGTAACTGGAATTCATGGATCAGCCACTGCACAAAAATCATACACGAATGCCAGTACGAATTAAATGAAATGCAGGGACTTATGCTAGCTCGTTGTACAGGCTCACTACAGCTCTGCTTGCGCTTGGGATGTTCCATCTACAAGTCCATGTTACCACTTGCTTGGATGTGTAGGCCTTGTGCTCCTTGCACCCCCCTCTGCATTTTTGACACGGCGAATGGTTGATCAAATAAGAGGAATCGACCTTGATGTTGTACCGGAGGACAGATACTTACAAGGTTATACGGGTGTGCAGGATGTGTACCAGATCCCGTAGCGCCGTCATGCTTTGCTAAAAAATGGATTTGCTTGTTTCAGATGATATCTCCAGAAGAAATAAGAGTTAAAGTCAGAGTTGCATAGGCGTGTAAGCTAAGAGAGCAGTGAAAGGATATCCAAACATCGTCGGAACAGTGCACAAGGGGTGATGAGTGGATACCTAGTTCGGGCCGGCGTTTGGGCATGCTCGCCTAGCTAGAGTGCGGGTCACTTCAGAGCCGTTGAGGGTGATGCACTGGCGTTGGCTGGCCGCGCACGGATGCAGATCTTGAGTGGCAACGGAGTGCTATAATTCGATGGACGAGACCGTTGGTGAGCTGGGAGACAGCGTCGGTGCAGCGCACCTGATGCAGTGGAACTCGGTGTCTGTGAGGCACGTCGGTTGCGGCGGCCAACGTTGTCGGTGGACCACCCGGTGCGGTGGACGAGGGCGTAGATGAGGTAGCTCTGGTGCGGTGGTGAAGCGCGACCGTCGTCTTCGTCGTCCAGCACAGAGGTGGGGAACGGTGGGGAAAGAGACGAGACGAGGGGTGATTCGAGGGTTAGCGGCGAATTAGGGATTTGAGCAATCTGGGCGCGGAAGGGGACGGTGGAGAAGAGAGATTTTGCAGGGCTGGAATTGGGGCCACCAGATATTTCAATCCGAAACGTGGAAGTGCGAACTTATGTTGTCGTCGTCCTTTTTTGGGGGGGGGGAGGGGGTGGGTGGCTGGGTGCTACGCGTCCGTCCGACACACGCGACCACCCCAACAGGACTATGCTTCTGTGCCTTAAGGAACCTGCCTTTGTGTCCATGACATGTGGGCCCAACAGGTGGCTGGCCCACATGTCGGTGACCCAAAGACAGTTGCCTTTAAGGCACCGAAGCAGCGTCCACCCCGACACAACCCTGGTCTGCCTGGTGCGCCTACATTTGAGAATGCAAACGAATCTTCTTTCATTTGCAAACGAAGATGTATGTATTACCATGCCCGTGTTTTCCTTGCAATAATTAGTCATTCAAAACGAGATACTCCATCCGTTCACTCTTGTAAGTCGTTTCAGATAACTTAAAATGAACTGTTTTGCACATTGTCTGAAATGTCTTCTAGGTCTTATAAAAGTGTACAGAGGGAGTACTATAAATTAATTAATGAGGAGTTATTTGAAAAGAAATCGAAACGGTACCCACGCTAACATGGATTAGAGTGTGTGTCACATGATTAGTTATTTGAATTAGAGTGTGTGTCACGTAGTTAGTTATTTGTATTAGAGTGTGTGTCACATAGCGATCTCCAATCTAACGTGGATTTCGCATTTTCACTGTATCCACACTACTTTTTAATACAAATTCATATGTATATGATGAAAACCATGGTAGTGAGAAAACTTTTGGATGGATTC
Organism: Triticum urartu; assembly: GCF_056163025.1. Taxonomy (NCBI): domain Eukaryota; kingdom Viridiplantae; phylum Streptophyta; class Magnoliopsida; order Poales; family Poaceae; genus Triticum; species Triticum urartu. The sequence goes on along the minus strand of NC_141875.1, from coordinate 316,985,721 downwards.
AAACATATGACCTACAAAATAGCACAACAAACTGAGTCAATGTCAACTTTTCAAAACTTAGTATTGCACGAATTCAAAATAATTACCCGTATGCTTGGTCCTCGGTTCAAATCTTACAATGTACACCAAATTGAAACATCGATATTAAGTCCCGTACTATGTACATTCAAATGTTGTTTTTAGCCCACCCCCACCCCCCACCCCCGCGCACAAATGCTACATACTTCCTGTATCGGTCAATCTTCCTCTCCTAACCACCTTAGGAAGCTATCGGTTTCCAACACACGTTCATTCTTTCTCTCCATGTTTCGATCTCTAAGTCTCTCAACTACACAATCCCTTTTTCCACTCTATTACCAAATGTATTTACCTCACACACCCGCCATTGCACCCCATGCCGAGCTCTCTCTCTCTCCCCCCTCTCCCTCTCACCCTCTCGCGCTAAATACATGCATTGCCTATCTAGCCCCTCAACCTCTCGTGCGCACGCACGCACGTTGTATATCTAGGTCACTCCCTCGAGACTGTCTCACTCTTTCTTCCGCACGGCGGGCCACACTCGCTCAATCTCGCTCTCTTTATCTGAGTCTCATTTAACCTCGTTTTGTTTCACACACAAATGATATATCTCCCTGTTCGGGCCTCGATCGACACACTATATACTCTCTCACGCTGATTGTCTATCTAGGTCAGTCCATCCAAGCCGCCGCCACTCTTTCAACCTCATGGTGGGCCACGCTCACTCAATCTCTCTCTCTCTCTCTCCGTATGTCTCGATTGACCTCGCTCTTTCTCGGACAAAAATGATATATCACCATGTTTGAGCCCAATTTGACCTATTCACATTGTATACTCTCTCACGCACATCGTCTATCTAGGTCACTCTCTCCAACCCGTCTCACTCTTTCGATCGCATGGCGACCCTATGTGATCGGTTGACCTTGCTTCCTCCCACGCACAAAATATATCTACACGTCTGTGACTGGATCATCTCTCAAGCTGTATCTTACATCCCTCACCCTTGCCAAAAATCTCAATCAGACAATATCTCTCCAGAGCATATATATTTGTTCAATGAATGTCGGACCACACTCACTTTGTCTCTCTATCTACATGTCTGTCGATTGACCTTGCTTTCTCACACCGTATCTTCCACGCGTTGAAGCTACTACCTCTCCATCCCTCACAAAGCCGGAGCTATTTACATTGTGAGGGGCACTCCAACCTTGGATTAATTTGTGTAGGCATTTATTCCGGTCGGTTTAGATTATATTTCCGTAGCATTCGGCCCACAACTACTCCAAACACCGTTGCAACCCACACAACTCCCCTAGTTGATTTCCCTCTGGCTCGGTCATCGCTCTCTCGCATGTCCTTTCTCGCCTTCAACGTCGCACCATGGTATTATTGAAAAAACTATGTTGTTCTCTTTAATTATTATAAATAAGCTACAAAACTACACATCGATAGTCCACTTGGAATGGAACAAATTTCGACCCACAAATTAAAGTGCTACAAAATACACACCGAGGGGCCCACATGTCATGAAACAAATTTGGACCCATATACAAATTAAAAAATAAAGGACGAGGATCGAACATGCGACTGGGCCTCAAGCCGCACGTCAATAGGCAACATACGTAGAATAGCAATGTTTGTTGTACCCCCTTTGTTCACATAATGTTTTTATATTACCACAGCCTAATTAATGGATAACATTTAATATTATTTTTAGTACTATTCTCCTTCACATACTGGTCAGTTCCATGTGTGCTCTCTCTCTCCTCCCCTTCTGCGTTTAGACGCATGGGCAAATAGGAAGACCTCGAGGGCAATGTTGCCATTGACCATATTTGGACGCGTTCACAAGTCACGGTACCAGTTTGATGAGGACATCAATACCATTGTTACACCCACAGCCCCTACTGTTACATATACTGGACCAATTACTAGAGCTCGCGCACGCCAATTAAATTACCAGGTACTTTCGTTTCTTGGTAATGATTCTAATGTTCATGAGATTATGATGCTGCCTAAATTGGATACATTTGTTTTGCTTACAAATGAAGGTCCTAGCTTGGAGAAGGATGAACATTGGAGTTGATGGCATGCGCAAGGGGATCAAGAACGGAGTTACAAGTGATGATTTCAGGACTTTGAAGCCGCCATAAGGAGTGCATGAAGCCTTGGACGAAATATACAAGATGCCACTTCATAATATTCGTCCATAGGCTATTCTAGGTGCTGCGTCACCTTATTAATGGGCCAGGCCCATGTAATTTCGAAATACTTAAGTATAGGCTATTTTTAGAGTCCGTATGTGTGGGGAAACAAGAGTTAGGGTTGGTTTCGGACCCCACCCTCAAGGGCCACGAAATTCCCCTCTCTTCCTCCATATATACAGCCCTTAGGGCGTCGTTTAGACTTGGGTTTTGTTTAGATTAAAAGTTCGCCATAGCTGCAACTTCGCGTACTTCGTTTGTGTCCAACGACCAGACCAAGACGTCACAGGACCCCACCTTGATCAATAAAGCTTTCATCTTATATTCGCAATATCCAGATTGCAATCTCAGTTTCTTGCTTGTTCTTCGTTTGCTCGCAGGAAACAGGCCCTCGTGGTCAGGTTGATCGTGCTCCGGCGTGGTCAATAACCCCTCGGAAGTTGGTTTAGCGATTGCTAAGGCGCGACGTCTCGCACGTTCGTAGTCGGATCGTCAAGGTCGACTCCCACAGAAAACGATAGCCACCATCTCATCGGAACATCGGGACACCTTTGCCTTTATCAAGTGGTATCAGATTTCCAGGTTGCTCGGTGAGATTTTACAGTTTTTCGTAGATTGGATCGAGTCTGTTCTTCATACCTACAGTCCACGAAAAAGCCACACAAAAAAAATTAGGGTTAGTTCATCATATCCGAACCAATCTGAGCCTTTGCATAATCTTTTTAGGGTTTTTGCTTTGTTGAATTTGCGGTTGCATCGTCGTGTCAAGTTGCTGGTCTTAGAGTCTAGTCTTTTAGAGTTTCGAGTTCTGGTCATAAGTTGTCACGCCGCCGCCACACCATCATCATCGCCCATCTACCACTTTTGCTTATCCGCCACCGCTCTGAATCCTTATCCATATACCACATACCACCACCGCTACCATATACCACCACCGCTGCCATATACCACAACCATATATCCACCACCAATCCGAGTTCTTCTCATATTAGGTTTGTTCTTGAGATCAATCTCAATTCCGATTCGTGTTTCCTTGCCTGCGTAGGTCTCGAAAAAAAAAAAAAAGTCTGGAGACCCCCGGGCAGTTTTTAGGCCAAAATTTTCTCGGGCAAAATTTTTTTTTCCCTATCCTATTTTTAGGCTTTTCTGAGTCTTTTGAGCCACGTGCCATCATAGTGATTTTTTGTCGCACTTTTTCGTCGTCGCTGCCCTGATTTCCGAAAAAAAAAGTGGAAAAAAAAATTTCGTGCCCATCCTATCAGTTTGACGTGGGAAGAGTTTTGAGACACTCGCCATTATAGTAATTTTTCGCAAAAAAAAAAAAAGAGGAGCGCAAAAAAAAAAAAGAGGAGCGCAAAAAAAAAAAAAAAAAAGAGGAGCGCAAAAAAAAAGCGAAAAAAAAAAAGTTCCAGAGTGTGCTTTTCCCTTATTTACGTGCAGCGCCGTGATTTTGTTAGTGTTCTAGGCTCGCGTCTCTAGCACGGTCTAGCCTAGGACCAGCACAGTACCGTCGTTGAGCGTTTATTCAACTTTGCATCTCTGAATTGATTATTGCTGACCCTTTTTGCTACCATACTATAAGCCTTCCCAGCTCCACATACCTCTACGTCGTGCGTTTGACTCTCCCTGGCAATCGCTCTATCCAAGCTTTTGAGAGTTTTGACTACAACGGTTGCCGATCACCGCCTGCTGCTGGGTAAGAACTGGTAAGAATTTGAGATTTGCTTGACGGATTTGTGACACCCGCCACCACCACCTCTTGTTAGTATTCTGTAGGATCATATTCTTGTGTGTTTTCTATTGTTGCTAACCATGGCAGGATCACAAGCCGACGAGACTGACTGGGAGAACATGACGAATCAGGAGTTGCATGATAAATTTCAGCAAATGATGAATGGACAGGTGCAGGATGTGCTAAACAGATTTGAAGAGGCCATGGAGAAGATAGATGACATGGAGAAGACGTTCGAAACAAAGCTCGATGACAGGTTTAATGAATTGCTCGCGCGTCTTCCACCACCACCACCGGCTGCACCTAACGCACCTCTACAACAACAACAACGACGACTACCTACACATCGTGAAATAGCCCTCCGCTGAGCGAGCCGTCTCCCTCTTGCACCTGGCCAAACTGTTGGTGCTGCTGTTGCTACTTCTGTGGCTCCTGCTGCTGATGCGGAGGAGGATGATTTTGCTGGCGATTACGAGGATGAGGTTGATCAAAATCAGAACTACGTGCCACCACCAGCACAGCAACCATCAGGTCGTCCACATGCAAATAATGGCAATGGTAGGGCTCACGCTCAGGTACGAGATCATGACCATCTCCCTAAACTAAAATTGAATATTCCACCATTTGAGGGTAGATATGTTCCTGATATATATCTTACTTGGGAGTTAGAAACTGAACAACGATTTACATGTTTACAATATCCCGAGGAGAGACGTGTTCCTGCTGCTGTTTGTGCATTCACTAGTTTTGCATGTGTTTGGTGGTCTGAGCATTGTAGATTATATCCCATTCCTGCTACTTGGGCTGCTTTGAAAACTGCTATGCGTACTCGTTGGGTTCCACCATATTATCAACGTGAATTACTTCAAAAATTGCAGCGCTTAAGACAGGGAAAAAATTCTGTAGAAGAATATTATCAGGAATTACAAACTGGCATGATTAGATGTGGTATTGTTGAGGAGAACGAAGCTATGCTTGCACGTTTTATGGGTGGATTAAATAGAGAGATTCAGACGATTCTAGAGTATAAGGAGTATACTAATATCACTCGTTTATTCCATCTTGCTTGTAAAGCTGAACGTGAAGTGCAGGATCGACAGGCATTGGCGCGGACTAACTTTTCTGCAGGTCGACCTTCTTCATGGACACCACGTGCATCATCTACTTCCACACGTTCTGCTTCACCGGCGCCTCCGTCGGCTGCCACCTCCAACCGTGATACAATAAAGCAGGCACAATCACCACTATCTGCCAAGAGCACACCTTCTGGGCCTGCAAAGAGCTCTTCTTCATCCATGGCATCAACAGGGCAGACACATGATATTATTTGTCGACGTTGCAAGGGTGGAGGTCATTATGCGAGAGAATGCCCATCTAAGCGTGTGATGATTGTTACTGAGGATGGTGGGTATGAGTCCGCTAGTGACTATGATGAGGAGACTTTGGCTCTTATTACACGTGACGAACACGGTGGAGACGATTCTGATCATGAGACGCAATACATGGCTCCTGAAGATGCTGACAGGTATGAATGTTTAGTTGCTCAACGTGGTTTTGAGTGTGCAGGTTACACAAGCTGAGCAAAATCAGAGGCATAATTTGTTCCATACAAAGGGAGTTGTGAAGGAACGTTCTGTTCGCGTGATCATAGATGGAGGGAGTTGCAACAACTTGGCTAGCATCGAGATGGTGGAGAAGCTATCTCTCACCACAAGACCACATCCACATCCTTACTACATCCAATGGTTCAACAACAGCGGCAAGGTTAAGGTAACACGTACTGTTCGTGTGCATTTTAGTATCTCTACATATGCTGATTATGTTGATTGTGATGTGGTACCTATGCAAGCATGTTCCTTATTACTTGGTAGACCATGGCAATTTGATAAAAATTCTATTCACCATGGTAGAAACAATCAGTATACTCTTGTTCATAAGGATAAAAATATTACTTTGCTTCCTATGACTCCTGATTCCATTTTGAAAGATGATATTAATAGAGCTAATAAAGCAAAACAGGAGAAAACTAAGAGTGAAAATCAGATTGTGGCAAAAGAATTTGAGCAACAAATGCAGCCTAATAATAATAAACAATCTAGTGTTGCTTCTGAAATTAAATTGAAAAGTGCATGTTTACTTGCCACCAAATCTGATATTGATGATCTAGATTTTAGCAAATCTGTTTGCTATGCTTTTGTGTGCAAAGAGGCATTATTTTCATTCGAGGACGCGCCTTCCTCTTTGCCTCCTACTGTCACTAACATTTTGCAGGAGTTCGCCGACGTCTTTCCACAAGACGTGCCACCGGGATTACCACCTATTCGCGGGATTGAGCATCAAATTGACTTAATTCCCGGTGCATCATTACCCAACCGTGCACCATACCGTACCAATCCAGAGGAGACGAAGGAGATTATGCGTCAAGTACAAGAACTGCTC